>NC_066858.1:15853129-18739796 GCF_025177605.1 Cucumis melo
AAAGTGGCGAAAGTCTGTAGAGAATGAAAAACCTATTGGAAATGCATTTCAAGCAAATAAAATGGGCCAAGTGGATGAACTCCTGGTGTTCGTCCGAAAAAAACTCCAACGACAATGCTCGGGACTCAGTTTCTTTTCTAGGGGTCAAAAGTGGTCTGTCAACGGTTTCTTTGTTTTGTGTTCGTCTTAAGCATTTCGAGCTTTGGGATTTAAACTCCAATTAATTTAGTCTACATTCCCAACATGGTTTATTAGATATTTACACAAATTATAGGTTTGAAAACGCGGTCGTTGGAGGGAGGATTTATGTACATCTGAAAACGGTAGAAAAGATGGAAGTTATTTCCAAAAAGTGGCGAAACTCTATTCAGCGTGAAAAAACTATTGGAAATGCATTTCAAGCAAAGAAAATGGGCCAAGTGGACGAACTCATGGTGTTCGTACCAAAAAAAGTCCAACGACAATGCTCGGGACTCAGTTTCTTTTCTAGGGGTCAAAAATGGTTCGTCAAAGGTTTCTTTGTTTTGTGTTCGTCTTAAGCATTTCGAGCTTTGGGATTTAAACTCCAATTACTTTAGTATACATTCCTGACATGGTCTGTTAGACATTTACACAAATTAGAAGTCCGGAAACGCGGTCGTTGGAGGGAGGAATTAGGTACATATGAAAACGGTATAAAACATGGACGTTGTTTCCAAAAAGTGGCGAAAGTTTGTGGAGCCTGAAAAAACTATTGGAAATGCATTTCTAGCAAAGAAAATGGGCCAAGTGGATGAACTCCTGGTGTTCTTCCCAAAAAAAGTCCAACGACAATGCCCGGGACTCAGTTTCTTATCTAGAGGTTAAAACTAGTCCGTCAACGACTTCTTTGTTTTGTGTTCGTCTTAAGCATTTCGAGCTTTAGGATTTAAACTCCAATTACTTTAGTCTAAATTTCCGACATGGTACGTTAGAAATTTGCACAAATTAGAGGTCAGAATATGTGGTCGTTGGAGGGAGGATTTAGGTACATCCAAAAACGATCGAAAAGATGAACGTTGTTTCCAAAAGTTGGCGAAAGTCTGTAGAGCATGGAAAACCTATTGGAAATGCATTTCAAGGAAATAAAATGGGCCAAGTGGATGAACTCCTGGTGTTCGTCCGAAAAAAACTCCAACGACAATGCTCGGGACTCAGTTTCTTTTCTAGGGGTCAAAAGTGGTCTGTCAACGGTTTCTTTGTTTTGTGTTCGTCTTAAGCATTTCGAGCTTTGGGATTTAAACTCCAATTAATTTAGTCTACATTCCCAACATGGTTTATTAGATATTTACACAAATTATAGGTTTGAAAACGTGGTCGTTGGAGGGACGATTTATGTACATCTGAAAACGGTAGAAAAGATGGAACTTATTTCCAAAAAGTGGCGAAACTCTATTCAGCATGAAACAACTATTGGAAATGCATTTCAAGCAAAGAAAATGGGCCAAGTGGACGAACTCATGGTGTTCGTACCAAAAAAAGTCCAACGACAATGCTCGGGACTCAGTTTCTTTTCTAGGGGTCAAAAATGGTTCGTCAAAGGTTTCTTTGTTTTGTGTTCGTCTTAAGCATTTCGAGCTTTGGGATTTAAACTCCAATTACTTTAGTATACATTCCTGACATGGTCTGTTAGACATTTACACAAATTAGAAGTCCGGAAACGCGGTCGTTGGAGGGAGGAATTAGGTACATATGAAAACGGTATAAAACATGGACGTTGTTTCCAAAAAGTGGCGAAAGTTTGTGGAGCCTGAAAAAACTATTGGAAATGCATTTCTAGCAAAGAAAATGGGCCAAGTGGATGAACTCCTGGTGTTCTTCCCAAAAAAAGTCCAACGACAATGCCCGGGACTCAGTTTCTTTTCTAGAGGTTAAAACTAGTCCGTCAACGACTTCTTTGTTTTGTGTTCGTCTTAAGCATTTCGAGCTTTAGGATTTAAACTCCAATTACTTTAGTCTAAATTTCCGACATGGTACGTTAGAAATTTGCACAAATTAGAGGTCAGAATATGTGGTCGTTGGAGGGAGGATTTAGGTACATCCAAAAACGATCGAAAAGATGAACGTTGTTTCCAAAAGTTGGCGAAAGTCTGTAGAGCATGGAAAA
This sequence comes from Cucumis melo, assembly GCF_025177605.1. Classification (NCBI taxonomy): domain Eukaryota; kingdom Viridiplantae; phylum Streptophyta; class Magnoliopsida; order Cucurbitales; family Cucurbitaceae; genus Cucumis; species Cucumis melo. Next base: position 15,855,255 of record NC_066858.1, read on the forward strand.
CCTATTGGAAATGCATTTCAAGGAAATAAAATGGGCCAAGTGGATGAACTCCTGGTGTTCGTCCGAAAAAAACTCCAACGACAATGCTCGGGACTCAGTTTCTTTTCTAGGGGTCAAAAGTGGTCTGTCAACGGTTTCTTTGTTTTGTGTTCGTCTTAAGCATTTCGAGCTTTGGGATTTAAACTCCAATTAATTTAGTCTACATTCCCAACATGGTTTATTAGATATTTACACAAATTATAGGTTTGAAAACGTGGTCGTTGGAGGGACGATTTATGTACATCTGAAAACGGTAGAAAAGATGGAACTTATTTCCAAAAAGTGGCGAAACTCTATTCAGCATGAAACAACTATTGGAAATGCATTTCAAGCAAAGAAAATGGGCCAAGTGGACGAACTCATGGTGTTCGTACCAAAAAAAGTCCACCGACAATGCTCGGGACTCAGTTTCTTTTCTAGGGGTCAAAAATGTTTCGTCAAAGGTTTCTTTGTTTTGTGTTCGTCTTAAGCATTTCGAGCTTTTTGATTTAAACTCCAATTACTTTAGTATACATTCCTGACATGGTCTGTTAGACATTTACACAAATTAGACGTCCGAAAACGCGATCGTTGGAGGGAGGAATTAGGTACATATGAAAACGGTATAAAACATGGACGTTGTTTCCAAAAAGTGGCGAAAGTTTGTGGAGCCTGAAAAAACTATTGGAAATGCATTTCCAGCAAAGAAAATGGGCCAAGTGGATGAACTCCTGGTGTTCTTCCCAAAAAAAGTCCAACGACAATGCCCGGGACTCAGTTTCTTTTCTAGAGGTTAAAACTAGTCCGTCAACGACTTCTTTGTTTTGTGTTCGTCTTAAGCATTCCGAGCTTTGGGATTTAAACTCCAATTACATTAGTCTAAATTTCCGATATGGTACGTTAGAAATTTGCACAAATTAGAGGTCAGAATATGCGGTCGTTGGAGGGAGGATTTATGTACATCAAAAAACGATCGAAAAGATGAACGTTGTTTCCAAAAGGTGGCGAAAGTCTGTAGAGCATGAAAAACCTATTGGAAATGCATTTCAAGCAAATAAAATGGGCCAAGTGGAGGAACTGCTGGTGTTCGTTCCAAAAAAAGTCCAACGACAATGCTCAAGACTCAATTTGTTTTCTAGGGGTCAAAACTTGTCCGTCAACGGTTTCTTTGTTTTGTGTTCGTATTTAGCATTCCGAGCTTTGGGTTTAAACTCCAATTACTTTAGTCTACATTCTCGACATGGTCCTTTAAAAATTTACACAAATTAGAGGTCAGAAAACACGATTGTTGGAGGGAGGATTTAGGTACATCAAAAAATAGTCGAAAAGATGAACGTTGTTTCCAAAAAGTGGCGAAAGTCTTTAGTGCATGAAAAACCTATTGGAAATGCATTTCAAGCAAATAAAATGGGCCAAGTGGATGAACTCCAAGTGTTCGTACCAAAAAAAGTCCAACGACAATGTCCGGGACTCAGTTTCTTTTCTAGGGGTCAAAACTTGTCCGTCAACGGTTTCTTTGTTTTGTATTCATCTTAAGCATTTCGAGCTTTGGGATTTAAACTCCAATTAATTTAGTCTACATTCCTGACATGGTCTGTTAGACATTTACACAAATTAGAGGTCAGAAAACGCGGTCGTTGGAGGGAGGAATTAGGTACATATAAAAACGGTATAAAAGATGGACGTTGTTTCCAAAAAGTGGCGAAAGTTTGTAGAGCATGAAAAAACTATTGGAAATGCATTTCCAGCAAAGAAAATAGGCCAAGTGGACGAACTCCTGGCGTTCTTCCCAAAAAAAGTCCAACGACAATGCCCGAGACTAAGTTTCTTTTCTAGGGGTCAAAACTGGTCTTTCAATGGTTTCTTTGTTTTGTGTTCTTCTTAAGCTTTCCGAGCTTTGGGATTTAGACTCCAATTACTTTAGTCTACATTTCCCACATGGTCCGTTAGAAATTTACACAAATTAGAGGTTAGAAAATGCGGTCGTTGGAGGGAGGATTTAGGTACATCCATAAACGGTCTAAAAGATGGACGTTGTTTCCAAAAAGTGGCGAAAGTCTGTAGAGCATGAAAAACCTATTGGAAATGCATTTCAAGCAAAGAAAATGGGCCAAGTGGACGAACTCCTGGTGTTCTTCCAAAAAAAAGTCCAACGACAATGCCCAAGACATAGTTTCTTTTCTAGGGGTCAAAACTGGTCCGTCAACGGTTTCTTTGTTATGTGTTAGTCTTAAGCATTTCGATCTTTGGGATATAAACTCCAATTAATTTAGTCCATATTCCGGACATGGTTTATTAGACATTTACACAAATTAGAGGTTTGAAAAGCGATCGTTGGAGGTTGGATTTAAGTGCATCGAAAAACGATGGAAAAGATGGAAGTTATTTCCAAAAAGTGGCGAAAGTCTGTTTAGCGTGAAAAAACTATTGGAAATGCATTTCAATTAAAGAAAATAGGCCATGTGGACGAACTCTTGGTGTTCCTCCCAAAAAAAGTCCAACGACAATGCCTGGGACTCAGTTTCTTTTCTAGGGGTCAAAAGTGGTCTGTCAACGGTTTTTTTGTTTTGTGTTCTTCTTAAGCATTCCGAGCTTTGGTATTTAAACCCCAATTACTTTATCCTACATTTCTGTCATGGTCCGTTAGAAATTTACATAAATTAGAGTTCAGAAAACACGGTCATTGGAGGGAGGATTTAGGTGCATCCAAAAACGGTCGAAAAGATGAACGTTGTTTCCAAAAAGTGGCGAAAGTCTGTAGAGAATGAAAAACCTATTGGAAATGAATTTCAAGCAAATAAAATGGGCCAAGTGGATGAACTCCTGGTGTTCATCCCAAAAAAAGTCCAACAACAATGCTCGGGACTTAGTTTCTTTTCTAAGGGTCAAAAGAGGTTCGTCAACGGTTTCTTTGTTTTGTGTTTGTCTTAAGCATTTCGATCTTTTTGATTTAAACTCCAATTACTTTAGTTTTACATTCGCGACATGGTCCACTAGACATTTACACAAATTAGAGGTTGGAAAATGCGGCCGTTGGAGGGAGGATTTAGGTACAGCCATAAACTGTCGAAAAGATGGACGTTGTTTCCCAAACGTTGCGAAAGTCTGTAGAGCATGAAAAATCTATTGGAAATGCACTTCAAGCAAAGAAAATGGGCCAAGTGGATGAACTCCTGGTGTTCGTCCCAAAAAAAGTTCTACGAAAATGCCCGAGACTCATTGTTTTTCTAGGGGTCAAAACTGATCCGTCAAAGGTTTCTTTGTTTTGTCTTCGTCTTAAGCATTTTGAGCTTTGGGATTTAAACTCCAATTACTTTAGTCTACATTCCTGACATGGTTTGTTAGACATTTACACAAATTAGAGGTCAGAAAACGCGGTCGTTAGAGGGAGGATTTAGGTACATCTGAAAACGGTGGAAAAGATGGACGTTATTTCCAAAAAGTGGCGAAAGTCTGTAGAGCATGAAAAACCGATTGGAAATGTATTCCAAGCAAAGAAAATGGGCCAAATGGACGAACTCCTAATGTTCGTCCCAAAAAAAGTTCAACGACAATGCCCAGGACTCATTGTTTCTTTGTTTTATGTTCGTCTTAAACATTTTGAGCTTTGGGATTTAAACTCCAATTACTTTAGTCTACATTCCTGACATGGTTTGTTAGACATTTACAAAAATTAGAGGTTTGGAAATGCGATCGTTGAAGGGAGGATTTATGTACATCTGAAAACGGTGGAAAAGATGGAAGTTATTTCCAAAAAGTGGCGAAAGTCTGTTGAGCGTGAAAAAACTATTGGAAATTCATTTCAAGCAAAGAAAATGGGCCACGTGGACGAACTCCTGGTGTTCCTCCCAAAAAAAGTTCAACGACAATGCTCGAGACTCATTGTTTTTCAAGGGGTCAAACTGGTCCGTCAACGGTTTCTTTGTTTTGTTTACGTCTTAAGCATTTCAAGCTTTGGGATTTAAACTCCAATTACTTTAGTCTACATTCCCGACATGGTCCACTAGACATTTACACAAATTAGAGGTTGGAAAATGCGGTCGTTGGAGGAAGGATTTAGGTACATCCATAAACGGTTGAAAAGATGGACGTTGTTTCCAAAAAGTGGCAAAAGTCTGTAGAGCATGAAAAACCTATTGGAAATGCATTTCAAGCAAAGAAAATGGGCCAAGTGGACAAACTCCTTGTGTTCGTCCCAAAAAAAGTTCAACGACAATGCCCGAGACTCATTGTTTTTCTAAGGGTCAAAACTAGTCCGTCAAAGGTTTCTTTGTTTTGTCTTCGTCTTAAGCATTTCGAGTTGTGGGATTTAAACTCCAATTACTTTAGTCTACATTCCCGACATGGTCTATTAGACATTTACACAAATTAGATGTCAGAAAATGTGGTCGTTGGAGGGAGGATTTAGGTACATCTGAAAATGGTGGAAAAGATGGACGTTATTTCCAAAAAGTGTCGAAAGCTTGTAGAGCATGAAAAACCTATTGGAAATGCATTTCAAGCAAAGAAAATGGGTCAAGTGGACGAACTCCTGGTGTTCGTCCCAAGAAAAGTCGAAAGACAATACCTGGGACTCAGTTTCTTTTCTAGGGATCAAAATTTGTCCGTCAACGGTATCTTTGTTTTGTGTTCGTCTTAAGCATTTTGAGCTTTAGGATTTAAACTCCAATTACTTTAGTCTACATTCCTGACATGGTTTGTTAGACATTTACACAAATTAGAGGTTTGAAAACGCGATCGTTGGAGGGAGGATTTATGTACATCTGAAAACGGTGGAAAAGATGGAAGTTATTTCCAAAAAGTGGCGAAAGTCTGTTGAGCGTGAAAAAACTATTGTAAATGCATTTCAAGCAAAGAAAATGGGCCAAGTGAACGAACTCGTGGTGTTCCTCCCAATAAAAGTCTAACGACAATGCCCGGGACTCAATTTCTTTTCTAGGAGTCAAAACTGGTCCGTCAACGGTTTCTTTGTTTTGTTTACGTCTTAAGCATTTCGAGCTTTGGGATTTAAACTCCAATTACTTTAGTCTACATTTCCGACATGGTCTGTTAGACATTTACACAAATTAGAGGTTGGAAAACACGGTCGTTGGAGTGAGGAATTAGGTACATATGAAAACGGTATAAAAGATGGAGTTGTTTCCAAAAAGTTGCGAAAGTCTGTCGAGCATGAAAAAACTATTGGAAATGCATTTCCAGCAAAGAAAATGGGCCAAGTGGACGGTTTTTTTGTTTTGTGTTCGTCCTAAGCATTTCGAGCTTTGGGATTTAAACTACAATTACTTTAGTCACCATTCACGACATGCTCCTTTACATATTTGAACAAATTATAGGTCCGGAAATTGGATAGCTAGAGGGAGGATTTATGTGGGTCCGAAAACGGTCGAAAAGATGGAAGATGTTTCTAAAAAGTGGTGAAAGTCTATCAAGCATGAAAAAACTATTGGAAATGCACTTCCAGCAAAGAAAATAAACCAAGTGGACGAACTCCTGAAGTTTGTCCCAAAAAAAAAACCAACGACAATGCTCGGGACTCTTCTTTTTTTCTATGGGTCAAAACTAGTCCGTAACCGATTTTTTTGGTTTGTAATTGTCTTAACTATTCTTGGACCTTTGGGATTTAAATTCCAATTACTTTAGTCTACATTCTCGACATGCTCCGTCACATATTTGAACAACTTATAGGTCGGGAAATGGTATCGTTGAAGGGAGGATTTAGGTGCATCCGAAAATGATCGAAAAGATGGACGATGTTTCCAAAATGTGGCGAAAGTCTATCGAGCAAGAAAAAACTATTGGAAATGCACTTCCAGCATACAAAATGAAACAAGTGGACGAACTACTGGTGTTTGTCCCAAAAAAAAAAAAAAAAACAAACGACAATGCTGGGGAATATTTTTATATTCTATGGGTCAAAACTAGTCCGTCAACAGTTTTTTGGTTTTGTGTCGTATTAACCATTTTTGAAGGTTTGGGATTTAAATTCCAATTACATTAGTCTACATTCCCGACATGCTCCGTAACACATTTCAACAAATTATAGGTCGGGAAATGGGATCGTTGGAGGGAGGATTTAGGTGCATCCGATAACGGTCGAAAAAATGGACGATGTTTCGAAAAAGTGGCAAAAGTCTGTGGAGCATGAAGAAACTCTTGGAACTGCATTTCTCGCAATGAAAATGGCCCAAGTTGATGAACACCTGGTGTTCGTCCTAAAAAACGCCAACGACAATGGCCTAGACTCAGTTTTTTTCCTACGAGTCAAAACTAGTCCATCAACGATTTCGAGCTTTGGGATTTAAATTGTAATTACTTTAGTCTACATTCTCGACATGCTCAGTTACACATTTCAACAAATTATAGGTCAGGAAATGGGATCGTTGGAGGGAGGATTTAGGTGCATTTGAAACATGATCGAAAAGATGGACGATGTTTCCAAAAAGTGGCGAAAGTCTATCGAGCATGAGAAAAATATTGGAAATGCACTTCCAACAAAAAAAATGGGCCAAGTGGACAAACTCCTGCTGTTTGTCCCAAAAAAGGTCCAACGGCAATGCTCGGGAGTCAGTTTTTTTCTATTGGTCAAAACTGGTCCGTCAACGGTGTTTTTGTTTTGTGTTCGTCTTAAGCATTTCGAGCTTTTGGATTTAAACTGCAATTACTTTAGTCTACATTCCCGACATGCTCCGTTATACAGTTTAACAAATTATAGGTTGGGAAATCGGATCGTTAGAGGGAGGATTTAGGTCCATCTGAAAACGGTCGAAAAGATGGACGATGTTTCCCATAGGTGGCGAAAGTCTGTTGAGCCTGAAAAAACTATTGGAAATGTACTTCCAGCAAAAAAAATTGGCCAAGTGGACGAACTCCTGGTGTTTGTCCCAAGAAAAGTCCAACGACAATGCTCGGGACTCAGTTTTTTTCTATGGATCAAAACTAGTCCTTCAACGATTTCTTTGTTTTGTTTTCGTCTTAAGTATTTCGAGCTTTGGGATTTAAACTGCAATTACTTTAGTCTACATTCTCGACATGCTCCATTACACATTTCAAAAAATTATAGGTCGGGAAATGGGATCGTTGGAGGGAGGATTTAGGTGCATCTGAAAAACGGTCGAAATCTGCCCAACACTCTCATCGTCTTTGTCGTAGTGGGGCCCGCCCAGCACTCACGACAGCATCGTTGTTACGGAGTACACTCAACGTCAACAACGAAATCTAACCAGTGTGCACACGGTAATCTCTAGCCTCAGGCTCAAGATCTCAGTCATGTAGTTAATGAAAATTTCATAAATCATCATAAAATATTAAAACATGCGTGCTTATAAATTTTACACAAAGCTCGAACTTTACTCAGCTCTTTCGTGGAAAATTGTAGTTCTTAAAACAAAACATCATACTAATTCATGGTTTGCTTAAAATATTGTGGTTTAAATACTTTCCAAACATTTAATATCTACGTGCTAGCATAAATTTCTTTAAGAAATCTAGTCTCCAAATGTATACTTGAAAATAGTCATGAAATTCAAATACCTTTCATGGCTTCGTAAATAAACATTTATCGCATTCAATCATAATAACAGTTATGGAAAATATTTCAAAGTTGGTTTTGTCACTCACAGTCTTGGGCTAGATCCTTGGTCTATAAGCTCGGTTTAATTCTTCTCGGCCTGCCAACAACCCAACCGAGTATCAAAACCCTAAACATTCTGGTTTCCTAAAGATATACATAACATGTCGCACCAAAGATGACGCTCACGAAAACAAAGCTTAAGAAATAAAATCCTATTTCAACAATTCTCTAAAATTTCCAGATTTCTAACATAAACTTCAAAGGACTATAACTTTCTCAATACTTAACCAAAATGAGTGTTCTTTATATCAAACGCTTCATTTTGAGATCCTCTAAAACATACCTGAAGACATATAAATCTGATTCCCCGTGCATAAACACATATAACCCTCAAAACAGAACCACTTCCAGAATCGCGCGCACACGACCTCTTTAACTTGTTCCTACAATTTACACAATTTTTAGTCGTTTTTGGTTTACAATTTCTTCATGCAAGTTGTAGTAAATTGAATAAGCTTTCCAACCATACCAAATAGAGATTCTAACTCCACCGATACACTCTGAAATACAAGCAAAACCAGAGACCTCCTGATTTCGAGTGAAAACCAAGTTCCCTGTTTTCTTCATCAAAAAGCACCAAATGAATATCCGAATTTGCTCCAACGTTCTTCATAAAGTTTGTTTAAAAATGAGTTAACTTTCAGTAAATGTAAATTTCACCTCTTAATTCCTTTTGAAGAGTTCAAACCGAATTAAAAACCAGTGATGTGCAGAATGAACTAAAATTCAGCCATTGATACACTTTGCTTGAGTTCTCCTCCTCTTCTTCAACCTAAAAATTCTAGTAAAATTTCTCTTCTTCTTCAAAACTCTCTCTTAGAAGTTCTCTGCAAATTGAAGAAGGAAAAAGAAAAAAAATAAATAAAGGGAACTTGGATGTCTTCAAACTCTTGGCGGTGAAGGGAAGAGAAGAAGAAGAAGAAAAGAGAAAATGAAATTTTCTTCTCCTTTTCTTCTTTCTGTCCTTTCTTTTCTTTCTTTTCTTTAATTAATTTAATAAAACTATTTAATATATAAATATATATATTTATATATACACTTAATTTCCATTTTCTTTTTTTCTTTTTTTTTCCACATTTAAAGAAATTAAACCAAGAAAATATCGGGTTTACATGCTCCGTTACACATTTCAATAAATTATAGGTCCGGAAATGAGATCGTTGGACGGAGGATTTATGTCCATCTGAAAACTGTCGAAAAGATGGACGATGTTTCCAAAAAGTGGCGAAAGTCTGTCAAGCATGAAAAAACAATTGGAAATGTACTTCCAGTTAATAAATTGGGCCAAGTGGATGAACTCCTGGTGTTTGTCCCAAGAAAAGTGCAACGACAGTGCTCGAGACTCAGTTTTTTTTCTATGGGTCAAAACCGGTCCGTTAAGGGTTTCTTTGTTTTGTGTTCGCCTTAAGCATTTCGAGCTTTGGGATTTAAACTGCAATTACTTTAGTCTATATTCCCAAGATGCTCCATTACACATTTCAACAAATTATAGGTCGGGCAATGAGATCGTTGGACGGAGGATTTAGGTCCATCTGAAAACGATCGAAAAGATGGACGATGTTCCCAAAAAGTGGCGAAAGTCTGTCAAGCATGAAAAAACTATTGGAAATGCACTTCCAGCAAACAAAATGGGCCAAGTTGATGAACTCCTGGTGTTCGTCCAAAAAGAGTCCAACAACAATGCTCGGGACAATTTTTTTTGTTGTTGAGAGGATTTGGGTGCATCCGAAAACGGTCGAAAAGATGGACGATGTTTCCAAAAAGTGGTGAAAGTCTTTTGAGCATGAAAAAACTATTGGAAAGGCATTTTCCGCAATGAAAATGGGCCAAGTGGACGAACTCCTGGTTTTCGTCCTAAAAAAAGTCCAACGACAATGCCCGAGACACAATTTTTTTCCTATGGGTTAAAATTGGTCTGTCAAGATTTTTGTTGTTTTGTGTTCGTCTTAAGCAGTTCGAGCTTTGGGATTTAAACTGCAATTACTTTAGTCTACATTCCCAACATGCTTCGGTACACATTTCAACAAATTATACGTCGGGAAATGGGATCGTTGGAGGGAGGATTTAGGTCCATCTGAAAACGGTCGAAAAGATGGACGTTGTTTCAAAAAATGGTTGAAAACGGTCTTGATGGCTTGAAATATTTATCCCAGGCGTGAACCTCTGCTGCTCACGGCTTCTAAATCCATTAGCTGTTGAAGTCCCACGACTAAGCTTCACTGCTGATTTCTCTTCTGTTATCCTCTGCTCCACACGAAGGGCAGTCTCCACTAACTCAGAGAAATTTGTCCACTTAGCAATGGCTGTAACAGGGGTGCGTATTTCAAAACGCAACCCTATTTCAAACCTTCGGCACCTGTCACTCTCCGAAGCCACAATAACGTCAGCATACTGTGAAAGCTCGGTATACTTCGTCTCATACTCAGCCACTGAAAGTGATCCTTATTTCAACCCTAGAAACTCCTCCCTCTTGGCTTCGCAGTATTGTGCTGGGATAATACTTATCTTGGAATATGCCTCTAAAAGTCTGCCAGTCTAAAGCACGTGCATCACTACGCCTTGCTGATATAGATTTCCACCATCCTTCAGCCTCTTTTTGCAACAAAAATGTGGTCAATCTAACCTTTCGCTCCTCAGGACAATTCATCACATCAAAACATTTTTCAAGCATATTCAACCAGTTCTCTGCATCAGCTGGATTTGTGGAACCCTCAAACACTGTAGCCCCTAACTTCTTCAGCTGTTCAATTCCATATGCCTTTTCTAGATCACTAGGCTCTACTCTATCTGGCCTTCCTATCTCCTGTGTTGTTCTCGCAAACTGCTTATTTTCTGCCCCACCTCGAACTCTTAGGGTACTAGATTCCCCTACAGATGGACCTTGGGTATTACCTTGCATCCCGTCCTGATTCTGCTGGCGTCATCTGCCAGTACGTGGTGGCATGACTCCTATAATATGTCAACACATTAGACATACTATAAATACTTAACTCAAATGCATGATACTAAATGTCTACTCACATATTAATTATAATTGGACTCACTTCTACCCTTACCTAGACCATACTCCACTAGTTCCATTTAAGCTAACTTGACTTTCAATTATTTACTTTCCAGTTTCTTCTTAGAGCTAACCGCTCTACCTTAATTCCCATGGAGCAAACTGCTCTGATACCAAGTTGTCCACCCCCTCCCGGACTACTTGCTACCTTAGACCAAAAGATGGCGTGAAGTCGACGAACAACGCTTTTCTCTACCTGTATCTGTCGACTCAGCTTAAAACTTTCATGTGATGAACTTGCCAATCTAGTATGTAAACTATTATACATGCAACAAAACACAGCGGATCCTAGGCTAGTCAAACACATACATGAAGTGTACCTCGAAATTTACTGATTTCACGAGTAAACCTAAAGACACCTTAATCAAAATATAACCAACAAAAATTTACACAACTACGGCTCCTAAAGCTTATACAAACTGTGGAGTATCTATAACATACAAGGGTGTATATACATCATAACACAACAAACTCTATTCCCAACTCAAAACACGTACTGGCAATCGATAACGAAGCTTCAGCAGACTAAGGCAGTCTATCAGGCTCCGGGAACTCGATCTCTACCTGGAAAATGGGTAAAACATTTTGGAAAGGGTGAACTATGAAGCTCAGTGAGTGACTCAGTTTAAAACTATGAATTTAAAGATAAGAGCACGTGAAAACTTTACACATGTAAATCTGTTTATACAAGTCGTAAATGTAAATGTGTAGTAGTAAGAATAGCATCCTCGAATACTCGGCATGTTCGTCATTGAAATCTAGTAAGGCATATCAAGTATATCGAAGCATTTTAACTAACATGACAAATCTACGATGTGTAGGGTACACCCAGTACAATAACGTTTACAAGCTCTACGATGTAGTGGGGCCGCCCAATACTCACGACAGCATCGTTGGTACGGAGTACACTCAACGTCAACAATGGAATCTAACCAGTGTGCACACTGTAATCTCTAGCCTTAGGCTCAAGATCTCAGTCATGTAGTTAATGAAAATTTCATAAATCATCTAAAAAAATTAAAACATGCATGTTTATAAATTTTACACAAAACTCGAACTTTACTCAGCTCTTTCGTGGAAAACTGTAGTTCTTAAAACAAAAGTTCTTACTAATTCATGCTTTGCTTAAAACATTGTGGTTTAAATACTTTCCAAACATTTAATATCTACGTGCTAGTGACAATGCTTGGAACTGAGTTATTTTTTTAGGGGTCAAAACTGATCTGTCAAGGGTTTCTTTGTTTTGTGTTCGTCTTTAGCATTTTGAGCTGTGGGATTTAAACTCCAATTGCTTTAGTGTACATTCCCGACATGCTCTGTTAAACATTTCAACAAATTATAGGTCAGGAAATGGGATCGTTGGACGGACGATTTAGGTGCATCCGAGAACGGTCGAAAAGATGGAAGATGTTTCCAAAAGGTTCGGAAAGTCTGTCGAGCATGAAAAAACTATTGGAAATGCATTTCCAGCAAAGAAAATGGGCCAAGTGGACGAACTCCTGCTGTTCTTCCTAAAACAAGTCCAACGACAATGCCCAGGACTCAATTATTTTTTTAGGGGTCAAAACTGGTCTGTCAACGGTTTCTTCGTTTTTTGTTTGTCTTAAGCATTCCGAGCTGTGGGATTTCAACTCCAATTACTTTAGTGTACATTCCCGACATGCTCCATTACACATTTCAACAAATTATAGGTCGGGAAATGGGATCATTGGAGGGAGGATTTAGGTGCATACGAAAACGGTCAAATAGATGGACGATGTTTCCAAAAAGTGGCGAAAGTCTATCGGGCATGAAAAAACTATTGGAAATGCATTTCCAGTAAAGAAAATGGGTCAAGTGGACAAACTCCTGGTGTTCGTCCCAAAAAAATTCAAACGACAATGCCCGAGACTGACTTATTTTTCTAGGGGTGAAAACTGGTCCATCAACGGTTTCTTTGTTTTGTGTTCGTCTTAACAATTTTTAGATCGTTGGAGAGAGGATTTAGGTGCATCAGAAAACGGTCGAAAAGATCGACGATGTTTCCAAAAGGTTGCGAAAGCCTGTCGAGCATGAAAGAACTATTGGAAATGCATTTCGAGCCAAGAAAATGGGCCAAGTGGACGAACTCCTGGTGTTCGTCCCGAAAAAGTCCAACGACAATGGCCGGTACTCAGTTTTTTTTTCTTGGGGTCAAAACTGGTCTGTCAACGGTATGTTTGTTTTGTGTTCGTCTGAAGCATTTCGAGCTTTGGGATTTAAACTCCAATTACTTTAGTGTACATTCCTTACATGCTCCGTTACACATTTCAACAAATTATAGGTTTGGAAAAGAAATCTTTGGAGAGAGGATTTACCTGCATTCGAAAACGGTTGAAAAGATGGACGATGTTTCCAAAAAGTGGGGTAAGCCTGTCGAGCATGAAAAAACTATTGGAAATGCATTTCCAGCAAAGAAATGTGCCAAGTTGACGAACTCCTGGTGTTCGTCCCAAATACAGTCCAACGACAATGCTCGGAACTCAGTTATTTTTTTAGGGGTCAAAACTGGTCTGTCATGGGTTTCTTTGTTTTGTGTTCGTCTTTAGCATTTCGAGCTGTGGGTTTTAAACTCCAATTACTTTAGTGTATATTCCCAACATGCTCTGTTAAACATTTCAACAAATTATAGGTCGAGAAATGGGATCGTTGGACAGAGAATTTAGATGCATCCGAAAACAGTCGAAAATATGGAAGATGTTTCCAAAAGCTTCGGAAAGTCTGTCAAGCATGAAAAACTATTGGAAATGCATTTCCAACAAAGAAAATGGGCCAAGTGGACGAACTCCTGGTGTTCTTCCCAAAACATGTCCAACGACAATGCCCAGGACTCAATTATTTTTTTAGGGGTCAAAACTGGTCTGTCAACGGTTTCTTTGTTCTGTGTTCGTCTTAAGCATTTCGAGCTGTGGGATTTCAACTCCAATTACTTTAGTGTACATTCCCGACATGCTCCATTACACATTTCAACAAATTATAGGTCGGGAAATGGGATCATTGGAGGGAGGTTTTAGGTGTATACGAAAACGGTCGAATAGATGGACGATGTTTCCAAAAAGTGGCGAAAGTCTGTCGGGCATGAAAAATTTATTGGAAATGCATTTCCAGCAAAGAAAATGGGCCAAGTGGACAAACTCCTGGTGTTCGTCGCAAAAAAATTCCAGCGACAATGCCCGGGACTGACTTATTTTTCTAGGGGTGAAAACTGGTCCAGCAACGGTTTTTTTGTTTTGTGTTCGTCTTAACCATTTTTGGATCGTTGGAGGGAGGAATTATGTGTATCAGAAAACGGTCGAAAAGATGGACGATGTTTCCAAAGAGTGGCGAAAGTCTATCGAGCATGAAGAAACTATTGGAAATGCATTTCCCGCAATGAAAATGGTCTAAGTGGACGAACTCCTGGTGTTCCTCCCAAAAAAAGTCTAACGACAATACCTGAGACTCAGTTTTTTTGTATGGGTCAAAACTTGTCCGTCAACGGATTCTTTGTTTTGTGTTCGTCTTAAGCATTTCGAGCTTTGGGATTTAAACTGCAATTAGTTTAGTCCACTTCTCGACATGCTCCGTTACACATTTCAACAAATTATAGGTCGGGAAATCGGATCGTTGGAAGGAGGATTTAGGTGCATCTGAAAACAATGGAAAAGATGGACAATGTTTCCAACAAGTGGCGAAAGTCTTTCGAGCATGAGAAAACTATTGGAAATGCATTTCTAGCAAAGAAATGGACCAAGTGGACGAACTCCTGGTGTTCGTCCCAAAAAATTCCAACGACAATGCCCGGGACTCACTTATTTTTCTAGGGGTTAAAACTGGTCCGTCAACGATTTCTTTGTTTTGTGTTCGCCTTAAGCATTTTTTAGCTTTGAGATTTAAACTGCAATTACTTTAGTCTACATTCCCGACCTGCTCCGTTACACATTTCAAGAAATTATAGGTCCGAAAATGGGATCGTTGGAGGGATGATTTAGGTGCATCCGGAAACAGTCGAAAAGATGAACGATGTTTCCAAAAAGTTGAGAAAGTCGGCCGAGCATGAAAAAACTATTGGAAATGCATTTTCAGCAAAGAAAATAGGCCAAATGTACATTCCCGTCAACGATTTCTTTATTTTGTGTTTGTATCAAGCATTTTGAGCTTAGGGATATAAACTCCAATTAATTTAGTCTACATTCCCGACATGGTCCGTTAGTCATTTACACAAATTAAAGATCAGGAAACGCGGTCGTTGGAGAGAGGTTTTAGGAGCATCCGAAAACAATCGTAAAGATCGACGATGTTTCCTAAAAGTGGGGAAAGTCTGTCGAGCACGAAAAAACTAATGGAAATGCATTTGCAGCAAAGAAAATGGGCCAAGTGGACGAACTCCTTGTGTTCATCCCAAAAAAAGTCCAACGACAATGCCCGAGACTCAATTTTTTTCTATGGGTCAAAACAGGTCCGTCAACGGTTTCTTTGTTTTGTGTTTGTCTTAAGCATTTCGAGCTTTAGGATTTGAACTCCAATTACTTTAGTGTACATTCCCGACATGCTTCGTTTGACATTTACACAAATTAGATGTCCGAAAAAGTTGTCGTTGGAGGGAGGATTTAGGTGCATCGGAAAACGGTCGAAATGATGGACGACGTTTCCAAAAAGTGGCAAAGTCTGTCAAGTGGACGACATCTATATTCGGCCAAGAAAATACTTTAAACTACATTTCTGACTTGGTCTGTTACACATTTCAACAAATTTTATGTCGGGAATTGGGATCGTTGGAGGGAGGATTTAGGTGCATCCGAAAACGGTCGAAAAGATGGATGATGTTTCCAAAAAGTGGCGAAAGTCTGTCAAGGATGACAAAACTATTGGAAATGCAGTTGCAGCAAAGGAAATGGGCCAAGTGGACGAAATCCTGGTGTTTGCCCCAAAAAAAGTACAACGACAATGCCCGGGACTCAATTTCTTTTATAGGGGTTCAAACTTGTCCATCAAGGGTTTCTTTGTTTTGTGTTCGACTTAAGCATTTCGAGCTTTGGGATTTAAAATCCAATAATTTAATCTATATTCCGACAATATCTATTAGACATTTACACAAATTAGAGGTTGGAAAACACGGTCGTTGGAGGGAGGATTTAGGTATATCTGAAAATGGTAGAAAAGATGGACGTTGTTTCCAAAAAGTGGCGAAAGTCTGTCGAGCATGAAAAAACTTTTAGAAAAGCATTTCCAGGAAAGAAAATGGGCTAAGTGTTCAAACTCCTGGTGTTCGTCCCAAAAAAATTCCAACGACAATGCTCGGGACTCAGTTTGTTTTCTAGGGGTCAAAACTAGTCCATCAACAGTTTCATTGATTTGTGTTCCTCTTAAGTCCGTCAACGGTTTCTTTGTTTTGTGTTCGGCTTAAGCATTTCGAGCTTGGGGATTTAAACTGCAATTACTTTAGTCTACATTCCCAACAAGCTCCGTTACACATTTCAACAAATTATAGGTCGGGAAATGAGATCGTTGAAGGGAGGATTTAGGTGCATCCGAAAACAGTCGAAAAGATCGACGGTGTTTCCAAAAAGTTGCGAAAGTCTGTCTGGCATGAAAAAACTATTGGAAATGCATTTCCAGCAAAGAAAATGGGCCAGGCGGATGAACTTCTGGTGTTCGTCCGAAAAAAAGTCCAACGACAATGCCCGGGACTCAGTTATTTTTTTTGGGGAAACAACTGATCCGTCAAAGGTTTTTTTGTTTTGTGTTCGTCTTAAGCATTTCGAGCTTTGGGATTTAAACGACTATTACTTTACTGTACATTTTGGACATGCTCCGTTACATATTTTAACAAACTATAGGTCGGGAAATGGGATCGTTGGAGGGAGGATTTAAGTGCATCCGAAAAAATCGAAAAGATGGACGATGATTCTAAAAAGTGGCGAAAGTCTGTCGAACATGAAAAACTATTGTAAATGCACTTCCAGCAAAGAAAATGTTCCAAGTGGATGAACTCCTAGTGTTTGTCCTAAGAAAAGTACGACGACAATGCCGAGGACTCATTTTTTTTTCTATGGGTCAAAATTGGTCCGTCAACGGTTTCTTTGTTTTGTGTTCGGCTTAAGCATTTCGAGCGTGGGGATTTAAACTGCAATTACTTTAGTCTACATTCCCGACATGCTCCATCACACATTTCAACAAATTATTGGTCGGGAAATGGGATCGTTGGAGGGAGGATTTTGGTGCATCCAAAAACAATCGAAAAGATGGACGATGTTTCTAAAAAGTGGTGAAAGTCTCTCAAGCTTGAAAAAACTACTTGAAATGCATTTCCAGCAAACAAAATGGGCCAAGTGAACGTAATCGTGGTCTTGGTCCCAAAAAAATTCCAACGATAATGCTCGGGACTCAGTTATTTTTCTACGGGTCAAAATTGATCCGTCAACGATTTGTTAGTTTTGTGTTTGTCTTAAGCATTTCGAGGTTTGGGATTTAAACTACAATTAATTTAGTCTACTTCCCAACATGCTCCGTTACACATTTCAACAAATTATAGGTCGGGAAATGGGATCGTCTGAGGGAGGATTTAGGTGCATCCGAAAACAATGGAAAAGATGGATGATGTTTCCAACAAGTGGAGAAAGTCTTTCGAGCATGAAAAAACTTTTGGAAATACATTTCTAGCAAAGAAATGGGCCAAGTGGACGAACTCCTGGTGTTCGTCTCAAAAAAATTCTAACGACAATGTCCGGGACTCACTTATTTTTCTAGTGGTTAAAACTGGCCCATCAACAGTTTCATTGTTTTGTGTTCGTCTTAACCATTTTTGGAGCTTTGGGATTTATATTCCAATTACTTTAGTCTACATCCCTGACATACTCTGTTACACATTTCAACAAATTATAGGTCGGCAAATAGGATCGTTGGAGGAAGAATTTAGGTGCATACGAAAACGGTCGAAAAGATGGAAGATGTTTCCAAAAGGTCGCAAAAGTCTGTCGAGCATGAAAAAACTATTAGAAATGCATTTCCAGCAAAGAAAATGGGCCAAGTGGACGAACTCCTGATGTTCGTCCCAAAAAATGTCCAACGACAATGCCCGGGACTCAGTTTGGGATTTAAACTGCAATAACTTTAGTTTACATTTCCGACATGCTCCGTTGCACATTTCAAAAAATTATAGGTCGGAAAATGAGATCGCTGGAAGGAGGGTTTAGGTGCATCCGAAAAATGTCGAAAAGATAGACGATGTTTCCAAGAGTGGCGAAAGTTTATCGAGCATGAAAAAACTATTGGAAATGGATTTTCCGCAATGAAAATGGGCCAAATGGACGAACTCCTTATGTTCCTCCCCAAAAAAGTCTAATGATAATGCCGGAGACTCAGTTTCTTTCTATGGGTCAAAACTGGTCCGTCAACGGTTTCTTTGTTTTGTGTTCGTCTTAAGCATTTCGAGCTTTGGGATTTAAACTACAATTACTTTAGTATACATTCCCGACATGCTCCATTACACATTTCAACAAATTATAGGTCGGGAAATGGGATCGCTGGAGGGAGGATTTAGGTGCATACGAAAACGGTCGAAAAGATGCACGATGTTTCCAAAAAGTGGCGAAAATCTATCGAGCATGAAAAACCTATTGGAAATGCATTTCCAGCAAAGAAAATGGGCCAAGTGGACGAACTCCTTTTGTTCGTCCCAAAAAAAGTCTAACGACAATGCCCAAGACTCACTTATTTTTCTAAGGGTTAAAACTAGTCCGTCAACAGTTTCTTTGTTTTGTGTTCGTCTTAACCATTTTTTGAGCTTTGGGATTTATATTCCAATTACTTTAGTCTACATTCCCTGTAAACCCGATATTTTCTTGGTTTAATTTCTTTAAATGTGGAACAAAAAAGGAAATGGAAATTAAGTGTAAATATATATATATATATATATATATATATATATATATATATATATATATATATATATATATATATATATATTAAATAATTTTATTATATAAATTAAAAGAAAAGAAAGAAAAGAAAGGATAAAAAGAAGAAAAAGAGAAGAAAATTTCATTTTTTTCTTTTCTTCTGCTTCTTCTCTTCCCTTCACCGCCAAGCATTTTGAAGACATTCAACTTCCAATTTTGTGTCCTTCAATTTGCAGAGAACATTTAAAAGAGATTTTGGAAGAAGAAGAGGAATTTTACTAGAATTTTTAGGTTGAAGAAGAGGAGGAGAACTCAAGCAAAATGTATCCATGGCTGAATTTTAGTTCATTCTGCACATCACTGGTTTTTAATTCGGTTTGAACTCTTTAAAAGGAATTAAGAGATGAGATTTACATTTACTGAAATTTAACTCATTTCCAAACAATCGTTATGAAGAAAGTTGGAGCAAATTCGGATATTCATTGGGTGCTTTTTGATGAAGAAAATAAGGCAGTTGGTTTTCGCTCGAAATCAAGAGGTCTTTAGTTTTTCTTTTATTTCAGAGTGTACCAGTTTAGTTAGAATCTCTATTTAGTATGGTTGGAAAGCTTATTCAAATTACTACAACTTTGATGAAGACTTCGTGAACCAAAAACGACTAAAATTTAGTTATATTGTAGGGAAAAGTTAAAGAGGTCGTGTGCGCGCGATTCTGGAAGTGGTTCTGTTTCGAGGGTTATCTGAGTTTATGCACGGGGAATCAGATTTACATGTCTTCATGTAAGTTTTAGAGGATCTCAAAATGAAGATTTTGATATAAATAACACTCATTTTGGTTAAGTATTGAGAAAGTTATAGTCATTTGAAGTTTATTTTAGAAATCTGGAAATTTCAGAGAGTTGTTGAAATAGGATTTTATTTCTTAAGTTTTGTTTTCGTGAGCGTCATCTTTGGTGCGACAGGTTATGTATATCTTTAGAAAACCAGAATGTTTAGTGTTTTAATACTCCGTTAGATTGTTGGCAGGCCGAGAAGAATTAAATCGAGCTTATAGACCAAGGATCTAGCCCAAGACGGCGAGTGACAAAACCAACTTTGAAATATAATCCATAACTGTTATTTTGATTGAATGCGATAAATGTTTACATACGAAGCTATGAAAGGTATTTGAATTTCATGACTATTTTCAAGTATACATTTGGAGACTAGATTTCTTAAAGAAATTTATGCTAGAACGTAGATATTAAATGTTTGGAAAGTATTTAAACCACAATGTTTTAAGCAAAGCATGAATTCGTAAGAAGTTTTGTTTTAAGAACTACAGTTTTCCACGAAAGAGCTGAGTAAAGTTCGAACTTTGTGTAAAATTTATAAGTAGGCATGTTTTAATATTTTTAGATGATTTATAAAATTTTCATTAACTACATGACTGAGATCTTGAGCCTGAGGCTAGAGATTACCGTGTGCACACTGGTTAGATTCCGTTGTTGAAGTTGAGTGTACTCCGTAACAACGATGCTGTCGTGAGTGCTGGGCGGGCCCCACTACGACAAAGACGATGGGAGTGCTGGGCGGGCCCCACTACATCGTAGAGCTTGTAAACGTTGTTGTACTGGTTGTACCCTACATAACGTAGATTTGTCATGTTAGTTAAAATTCTTCGATATACTTGATATGCCTTGCTAGATTTCAATGATGAACATGCTAAGTATTTAAGGAAGCTATTATTACTACTACACGTTTACATTTACGACTTGTATAAACAGATTTATATGTGTAAAGTTTTCACGTTCTCTTATCTTTAAATTCATAGTTTTAAACAGAGTTACTCACTGAGCTTCATAGATCGCCCTTTCCAAAATGTTTTATCCATTTTCCAAGTAGAGATCGAGTTCCCGGTGCCTGATAAACTTCCTTAGTCTACTAAAGCTCCGTTATCGATTAACAGTACGTGTTTTGAGTTGGGCATAGAGTCTATTGTGTTATGATGTATATACACCCTTGTATGTTATAGATACTCCACAGTTTGTATAAGCTTTGGGAGCTGTAGTTGTGTAAATTTTTGTTGGTTATATTTTGATTAAGGTGTCTTTAGTTTTACCCGTGAAATCAGTAAATTTTGAGGTACACTTCATGTATGTGTTTGACTACCCTAGGATCCGCTGTGTTTTGTTGCATGTATAATAGTTTATAAACTACATTGGCAAGTTCATCACATGAAAGTTTTAACTAGAGTCGACAGATACAGGTAGAGAAAAGCGTTGTTCGTCGGCTTCATGCAATCTTTCGGTCTAAGGTAGTAGGTAGTCTGGGAGGGGGTGTGACATTCCCGACATGCTTCGTTACACATTTGAACAAATTATAGGTCGGTAAATGGAATTGTTTGAGGGAGGATTTAGGTGCATCTGAAAACGACGGAAAAGATGGACGATGTTTGCGAAAAGTAGCGAAAGTCTGTCGAGCATGAAGAAATTATGGGAAATGCATTTCCCGCAATGAAAATGGGCTAAGTGGACGAACTCATGGTGTTCGTCCCAAAAAAATTCCAACGACAATGCCTGGACTCACTTATTTTTCTAGGGGTTAAAACTGGTCCGTCAAGGGTTTCTTTGTTTTGTGTTCGTCTTATTTATTTTTTAGCTTTGGGATTTAAACTGCAATTACTTTAGTCTACATTCCTGACATGCTTCATTACACATTTCAACAAATTATAGGTTGGAAAATGGGGATCGCTGGAGGGAGGATTTAGGTGCATTCGAAAACGATCGAAAAGATGGACGATGTTTCCAAAAAGTGGCGAAAGTCTGTCGAGCATGAAAAACCTATTGGAAATGCATTTCCAGGAAAGAAAATGGGTCAAGTGGACGAACTCCTAGTATTCGTCCCAAAAAATTTGCAACGACAATGCCTCGAATCACTTATTTTTCTAGGGGTTAAAACTGGTCCGTCAAGGGTTTCTTTTTTTTGTGTTCGTCTTAACCATTTTTTAGCTTTGGGATTTAAACTGCAATTACTTTAGTCTACATTCCCGACATGCTCTATTACACATTTCAACAAATTATAGGTCGGGAAGTGGTATCGCTGGAGGGAGGATTTAGGTGCATCCAGAAATGATAGAAAAGATGGACCATGTTTCCAAAAAGTGGCGAAAGTCTGTCGAGCATGAAAAAATAATTGGAAATGCATTTCCCGCAATGAAAATGGTCCAAATGGACGAACTCCTAGTGTTCGTCCCAAAAAAAGTCCAACGACAATCCCCGGGACTCAGTTTCTCTTGTAGGTGTCAAAACTCGTCCATCAACTGTTTCTTTGTTTTGTGTTCGTCTTAAGCATTTCGAGCTTTGGGATTTAAACTGCAATTACTTTAGTCTACATTCCCAACATGCTCTGTTACACATTTCAACAAATTCTAGGTCGGGAAATGGGATCACTGGAGGGAGGATTTAGGTGCATTCGAAAACGATCGAAAAGATGGACGATGTTTCCAAAAAGTGGCAAAAGTCTGTCGAGCATGACAAAACTATTCAAAATGCACATCAAACAAACAAAATGGGCCAAGTGGACGAACTCCTAGTGTTCATCCGAAAAAATGTCCAACCACAATGCTCAGGACTTATTTTGTTTCTATGGATCAAAACTAGTCCGTCAACGGTTTTTTTGTTTGTGTTTGTCTTAACCATTTTTGGAGCTTTGGGATTTAAATTCCAATTACTTTAGTCTACATTCCCGACATGCTTCGTTACACATTTCAACAAATTATAGGTCGGGAAATGGGGATCGTTGGAGGGAAGATTTAGGTGCATTCGAAAACGATCGAAAAGATGGACGATGTTTCCAAAAAGTGGCGAAAGTCTGTCGAGCATGAAAAAATAATTGGAAATGCATTTCCCGTAATGAAAATGGTCCAAATGGACGAACTCCTGGTGTTCGTCCCAAAAAAAGTCCAACGACAATCCCCGGGACTCAGTTTCTCTTCTAGGTGTCAAAACTGGTCCATCAACTGTTTCTTTGTTTTGTGTTCATCTTAAGCATTTCGAACTTTGGGATTTAAACTGCAATTACTTTAGTCTACATTCCCAACATGCTCTGTTACACATTTCAACGAATTCTAGGTCGGGAAATGGGATCACTAGAGGGAGGATTTAGATGCATTCGAAAACGGTCGAAAAGATGGACGATGTTTCCAAAAAGTGGCGAAAGTCTGTCGAGCATGACAAAACTATTCAAAATGCACATCCAACAAACAAAATGGGCCAAGTGGACGAACTCCTAGTGTTCGTCCGAAAAAATGTCGACCCACAATGCTCAGGACTTATTTTTTTTCTATGGATCAAAACTAGTCCGTCAACGGTTTTTTTGTTTTGTGTTTGTCTTAACCATTTTCGGAGCTTTGGGATTTAAATTCCAATTACTTTAGTCTACATTCCCGACATGCTTCGTTACACATTTCAACAAATTATAGGTCGGGAAATGGGGATCGCTGGAGGGAGGATTTAGGTGCATTCGAAAACGATCGAAAAGATGGACGATGTTTCCAAAAAGTGGCGAAAGTCTGTCGAGCATGAAAAACCTATTGGAAATGCATTTCCAAGAAAGAAAATGGGCCAAGTTGACGAACTCCAGTGTTCGTCCCAAAAAAAATCCAACGACAATGCCTAGACTCACTTATTTTTCTAGGGGTTAAAACTGGTCCGTCAAGGGTTTCTTTGTTTTGTGTTCGTCTTAACCATTTCTTCGCTTTGGAATTTAAACTGCAATTACTTTAGTCTACATTCCCGACATGCTCTATTACACATTTCAACAAATTATAGGTCGGGAAATGGGATCACTGGAGGGAGGATTTAGGTGCATTCGAAAACGGTCGAAAAGATGGACAATGTTTCCAAATGGACGAACTCCTGGTGTTCGTCCCAAAACAATCCAACGACAATGCCCGGGTCTCAGTTTCTCTTCTAGGTGTCAAAACTGGTCCGTCAACTGTTTCTTTGTTTTGTGTTTGCTTAAGCATTTCGAGCTTTGGGATTTAAACTGCAATTACTTTAGTCTACATTCCCAACATGCTCTGTTACACATTTCAACAAATTCTAGGTCGGGCAATGGGATCACTGGAGGGAGGATTAAGGTGCATTCGAAAACGATCGAAAAGATGGACGATGTTTCCAAAAAGTGGCGAAAGTCTGTCGAGCATGACAAAACTATTCGAAATTCACTTCCAACAAACAAAATGGGCCAAGTGGACGAACTCCTGGTGTTCGTTCGAAAAAATGTCCAACGACAAGCTCGGGACTTATTTTTCTTCTATGGATCAAAACTAGTCTGTCAACGGTTTTTTTGTTTTGTGTTCATCTTAACCATTTTTGGAGCTTTGGGATTTAAATTCCAAATACTTTAGTCTACATTCCCGATATGCTTCGTTACACATTTCAACAAATTATAGGTCGGAAAATGGGATCGCTTGAGGGAGGATTTAGGTGCAAATTGAAAACGATCGAAAAGATGGACGATGTTTCCAAAAAGTGGCGAAAGTCTGTCGAGCATGAAAAACCTATTAGAAATGCATTTCCAGGAAAGAAAATGGGCGAAGTGGACGAGCTCCTAGTGTTCGTCCCAAAAAAATTCCAACGACAATGCCTGGACTCACTTATTTTTCTAGGGGTTAAAACTTGTCCGTCAAGGGTTTCTTTGTTTTGTGTTCGTCTTAACCATTTTTTAGCTTTGGGATTTAAACTGCAATTACTTTATTCTACATTCCCGACATGCTCTATTACACATTTACACAAATTATGGGTTGGGAAATGGTAATACCAGAGGGAGGATTTAAGTGCAACCGGAAACGATCGAAAAGATGGACGATGTTTCCAAAAAGTGGTGAAAGTCTGTCGAGCATGAAAAAACAATTGGAAATGCATTTCCCGCAATAAAAATGGGCTAAGTGGACGAACTCCTGGTGTTCGTCCCAAAACAATGCAACGACAATGCCCGGGTCTCAATTTCTCTTCTAGGTGTCAAAACTGGTCCGTCAACTGTTTCTTTGTTTTGTGTTTGCTTAAGCATTTCGAGCTTTGAGATTTAAACTGCAATTACTTTAGTCTACATTCCCAACATGCTCTTTTACATATTTCAACAAATTCTAGGTCGGGAAATGGGATCACTGGAGGGAGGATTGAGGTGCATTCGAAAACGATCGAAAAGATGGACGATGTTTCCAAAAAGTGGCGAAAGTCTGTCGAGCATGACAAAACTATTCGAAATTCACTTCCAACAAACAAAATGGGCCAAGTGGACGAACTCCTGGTGTTCGTCCGAAAAAATGTCCAACGACAAGCTCGGGACTTATTTTTCTTCTATGGATCAAAACTAGTCTGTCAACGGTTTTTTTGTTTTGTGTTCATCTTAACCATTTTTGGAGCTTTGGGATTTAAATTCCAATTACTTTAGTCTACATTCCCGACATGCTTCGTTACACATTTCAA
This sequence comes from Cucumis melo, assembly GCF_025177605.1. Taxonomy (NCBI): domain Eukaryota; kingdom Viridiplantae; phylum Streptophyta; class Magnoliopsida; order Cucurbitales; family Cucurbitaceae; genus Cucumis; species Cucumis melo. The sequence continues at coordinate 15,880,335 of NC_066858.1, forward strand.
CAAATTATAGGTCGGAAAATGGGATCGCTTGAGGGAGGATTTAGGTGCATTTGAAAACGATCGTAAAGATGGACGATGTTTCCAAAAAGTGGCGAAAGTCCGTCGAGCATGAAAAACCTATTGGAAATGCATTTCCAAGAAAGAAAATGGGCCAAGTGGACGAACTCCTAGTGTTCGTCCCAAAAAAATTCCAACGACAATGCCTGGACTCAATTATTTTTCTAGGGGTTAAAACTTGTCGGTCAAGGGGTTTCTTTGTTTTGTGTTCGTCTTAACCATTTTTTAGCTTTGGGATTTAAACTATAATTACTTTAGTCTACATTACTGACATGCTCTATTACACATTCAACAAATTAAAGGTCGGGAAATGGGATCTCTGGAGGGAGGATTTAGGTGCATCCGAAAACCGTCGAAAAGATGGACGTTGTTTCCCAAAAGTGGCGAAAGTCTGTCGAGAATGAAAAAACTATTGGAAATGCACTTCCAGCAAACAAAATGGGCCAAGTGGACGAACTCCTAATGTTCGTCCCAAAAGTGTCCAACGACAATGGTCGGGACTCAGTTTTTTTATATGGGTCAAAACTGGTCCGTCAACGGTTTCTTTCTGTTGAGTTCGTCTTAAACATTTCAAGCTTTGGGATTTAAATTGCAATTACTTTAGTCTACATTCCTGACATGCTCTGTTACACATTTCAACAAATTATAGGTCGGGAAATGGGATCGTTGTAGGGAGGATTTAGGTCCATCTGAAAACGGTCGAAAAGATGGACGATGTTTCAAAAAGTGGCGAAAGCCTGTCGAGCATGAAAACACTATTGGAAATGCACATCCAGCAAACAAAATTGGCCAAGTGGATCAACTCCTGGTTTTCGTCCCAAAAAAATTCCAACGACAATGCCCGGGACTCAGTTTTTTTCCTATAGGTCAAAACGTGTTCGTCAAGGGTTTCTTTGTTTTGTGTTCGTCTTAAGCATTTCGAGCTTGGGGATTTAAACTACACTTACTTTAATCCACATTCCTGACATGCTCCGTTACACATTTCAACAAATTATAGGTCGGGAAATGGGATCGTTGGAGGGAGGATTTAGGTGCATACGAAAACGATTGAAAAGATGGACGATGTTTCCAAAAAGTGGCGAAAGTCTGTCGAGCATGAAAAAAAAATATTTGAAATGCACTTCCAGCAAACAAAATGGGCAAGTGGACGAACTCCTGGTGTTCGTCCCAAAAGAGTCCAACGACAATGCTCGGGACTCAGTTTTTTTCCTATGGGTCAAAACGTGTTCGTCCAGAGTTCCTTTGTTTTGTGGTCGACTTAAGCATTCGAGCTTGGGGATTTAAACTACAATTACTTTAGTCTACATTCCCAACATGCTCCGTTACACATTTCAACAAATAATAGGTCGGGAAATGGGATCGTTGGTGGAAGGATTTAGGTCCATCTGAAAACGATCGCAAAGATGGACGATGTTTCCAAAAAGTGGAAAAAGTCTGTCGAGCATGAAAAAACTATTGGAAATGGATTTCACGCAATGAAAATGGGCCTAGTGGACGAACTCCTGGTATTCGTCCCAAAAAAAGTCTAACGACAATGCCCGAGACTTAGTTTTTTCTATGGGTCAAAACTTGTCCATCAACGGTTTCTTTGTGTTGTGTTCCTCTTAAGAATTTCGAGCTTTGGGATTTAAATTTCAACTACTTTAGTCTACATTCCCGACATGCTCCGTTACACATTTCAACACATTATAGGTCGGGTAATGGTATTGTTCGAGAGAGGATTTAGGTGCATCCAAAAACGATTGAAAAGATGGACGATGTTTCGAAAAAGTGGCGAAAGTCGTTCGAGCATGAAAAAAACTATTTGAAATGCACTTCCAGCAAACAAAATGGGCAAGTGGACGAACTCTTTGTGTTCGTCCCAAAAGAGTCCAAAGACAATGCTCGGGACTCAGTTTTTTTTCTATGTGTGAAAAGTTACCCGTCAATGATTTCTTTGTTTTGTGTTCGTCTTAAGCATTTCGGGCTTTGGGATTTAAACTGCAATTACTTTAGTCTACATTCCCGACATGCTCCATTACAAATATCAACAAATTATAGATCGGGTAATGGGATCGTTGGAGAGAGGATCTAGGTGCATCCGAAAACGGTCGAAAAGATGGACGATGTTTCCAAAAAGTGGCGAAAGTCTGTTGAGCATGAAAAAACTATTGGAAATGCATTTCCCGTAATAAAAATCGGCCAAGTGGACGAACTCCTGGTGTTCGTCGCAAAAAACGTCCAACGACAATGCGCAGGACTCAGTTTTTTTCCTATGGGTCAAAACGTGTTCGTCAAGGGTTCCTTTGTTTTGTGTTCGTCTTAAGCATTTCGAGCTTGGGGATTTAATCTACAATTACTTTAGTCTACATTCCTGACATGCTCCGTTACACATTTCAACAAATTATAGGTCGGGAAATGGGATCGTTGGTGGGAGGATTTAGGTCCATCTGAAAACGGTCGAAAAGATGGACGATGTTTCCAAAAAGTGGCGAAAGTTTGTCGAGCATGAAAAACCTATTGGAAATGCATTTCCCGCAATGAAAATCGGCCAAGTGGACGAACTCGTGGTGTTCGTCCCAAAAAACGTCCAACGACAATGCGTGGGACACAGTTTTTTTCCTATTGGTCAAAACTTGTTTATCAAGGGTTCCTTTGTTTTGTGTTCGTCTTAAGTATTATATGCTTGGGGATTTAAACTACAATTACTTTAGTCTACATTCCCGACATGCTTCGTTACACATTTCAACAAATTATAGGTCGGGAAATGGGATCGTTTGTGGGAGGATTTAGGTCGATTTGAAAATGGTCGAAAAGATGGATGATGTTTCCAAAAAGTGGCGGAAGTCTGTCGAGCATGAAAAAACTATTGGAAATGCATTTCCCGCAATGAAAATGGGCCCAGTGGACGAACTCCTTGTGTTCGTCCCAAAAAAAGTCTAACGACAATGCCCAAGACTCAGTATTTTTCTATGGGTCAAAACTTGTCCGTCAACGGTTTCTTTGTGTTGTGTTCGTCTTAAGCATTTTGAGATTTGGAATTTAAATTGCAATTACTTTAGTCTACATTCCCGACATGCTCCATTACAGATTTCAACAAATCATAGGTCGGGACATGGGATGGCCGGAGGAAGGATTTAGGTGCATCCGAAAACGGTGGAAAAGATGGATGATGTTTCCAAAAAGCGGCGAAAGTCTGTCCAGCATGAAAAAACTATTGTAAATGCACGTTCAGCAAAAAAAATGGGCCAAGTGGACGAACTCATAGTGTTCGTCCCAAAAGTGTCCAACGACAATGCTCGAGACTCAGTTTTTTTATATGGGTCAAAACTTGTCCGTCAACGGTTTCTTTCTGTTGAGTTCGTCTTAAACATTTCAAGCTTTGGGATTTAAATCGCAATTACTTTAGTCTACATTCCCGACACGCTCTGTTACACATTTCAATAAATTAGAGGTCGGGAAATGGGATCGTTGAAGGGAGGATTTAGGTCCATCTCAAAACGGTCGAAAAGATGGACGATGTTTCCAAAAAGTGGCGAAAGCCTGTCGAGCATGAAAAAACTATTGGAAATGCACATCCAGCAAACAAAATTGGCCAAGTGGACGAACTCTTGGTGCTCGTCCCAAAAAAATTCCAACGACAATGCTCGGGACTCAGTTTTTTTTCTCTAGGTCAAAACTGGTCGTACCCCACATGCTCCATTACACATTTCAACAAATTATAGGTCGAGAAATGGGATCGCTGGAGGGAGGATTTACGTGCATTCGAAAACGATCGAAAAGAATGATGATCTTTACAAAAAGTGGCGAAAGTCTGTCGAGCATGAAAAAACTATTGGAAATGAACATCCAGCAAACAAAATTGTCCAAGTGGACGAACTCCTCGTGTTCGTACCAAAAAAATTCCAACGACAATGGTCGGGACTCAGTTTTTTTTCTCTAGGTCAAAACTGATCCGTCAACGGTTTCTTTCTATTGTATTCGTCTTAAGCATTTTGAGCTTTGAGATTTCAATTGCAATTACTTTAGTCTACATTCCCGACATGCTCCATTACACATTTCAACAAATTATAGGTCGTGAAATGGGATCGTTGGAGAGAGGATTTAGGTGCATTTGGAAACGATCGAAAAAAAGGACGATGTTTCCAAAAAGTGGCGAAAGTCTGTCGAGCATGAAAAAACTATTGGAAATGCACTTCTAGCAAACAAAATGGGCCAAGTGGACGAACTTCTAGTGTTCGTCCCAAAACTGTCCACCGACAATGCTCGAGACTCAATTTTTTTATATTGGTCAAAACTGGTCCCTTAACGGTTTCTTTCTGTTGAGTTCGTCTCAAACATTTCAAGCTTTGGGATTTCAATTGCAATTACTTAAGTCTATATGCCTGATATGCTCCATTAAACATTTCAACAAATTATAGGTCGGGAAATGGGATCGTTGGAGGGAGGATTTAGGTCCATCTGAAAACGGTCGAAAAGATGGACAATGTTTCCAAAAAGTGGGAAAAGCCTATCGAGCATTAAAAAACTATTGGAAATGCATTTCTCGCAATGAAAATGGGCCCAGTGGACGAACTCCTGGGGTTCGTCCTAAAAAAAGTCTAACGACAATGCCCGAGACTCAGTTTTTTTCTATGAGTTAAAACTTGTCCGTCAACGGTTTCTTTGTGTTGTGTTCGTCTTAAGCATTTCAAGCTTTGGGATTTAAATTGCAATTACTTTAGTCTACATTCCCGACATGCATTGTTACACATTTCAACAAATTATAGGTCGGGTAATGGGATTGTTGGAGAGAGGATTTAGGTGCATGCGAAAACGATTGAAAAGATGGACGATGTGTCCAAAAAGTGGCGAAAGTCTGTCGAGCATGAAAAAACTATTTGAAATGCATTTCCAGCAAACAAAATGGGCAAGTGGACGAACTCCTGGTGTTCGTCCCAAAAGAGTCCAATGACAATGCTCGGCACTCTATTTTTTTTCTATGTGTTAAAACTGACCCGTCAACGGTTTCTTTGTTTTGTGTTCGTCTTATGCATTTCGAGCTTTGGGATTTAAACTTCAATTACTTTAGTCTACATTCCCGACATGCTCCGTTTCATATTTCAACAAATTATAGGTCGGGTAATGGGATCGTTGGAGTGAGAATTTAGGTGCATCCGAAAACGGTCGAAAAGATTGAGGATGTTTCCAAAAAGTTGCGAAAGTCTGTCGAGCATGAAAAAACTATTGGAAATGCATTTCCCGCAATGAAAATCATCCAAGTGGACGAACTCCTGGTGTTTGTCCCAAAAAACACAAAATAAAGAAACCCTTGAAGGACCATTTCCCGACCTATAATTTGTTTAAATCGATTGTTAACGTTACGCAATTTCCTGATATTGCATGTACAACATCAATTTAAAACAAGAGGTATAATTTTTTTTGCACGTAACTCATCAATTAATAATCTATTGGCATGCAACGCTTGTATACAACACGTTCAAATTTGACATCGTATTTATGGAAAATAATGGAACATGCTTTCTGATATAAATAACTAATTTCGTTAAATTAAAAATATAAATATTTTTTTATTGGGTTTACAATATGAATTAAAAAAAATACAATAATACAAATTTTTTAAAAAATATAAGAGCACAAATTTTATACAAAAAATAATAATTTTTTTTCCATAATTCTTCCTCCCACCAAATAAGGATTATCATAATCCCTTTGTAATCATTCTCACTTATTCATTTTCCATAACAAGAATTATTATAATCTCCTCACATATTCCTTAGGATTATCATAATTCTTTACTTTTCTTTCCTCCAAACGGCCCCTTAATTTTGTCAACTATATACGGAACAATTTCTAAATAATTTGTCCATTGTGGATTTATATTGTTTAGGACAATTTGTTAATTTTATAGTTTAAAAGTGTATATATACATATACATAAGAACTAAAGAAAAAACTACATCGTATAAATACTAAAGTGGTGTTTTAATATAGATAATAATAATAATAATAAAACTGGTCCGTCAAGGGTTTCTTTATTTTGTGTTCGTCTTAAGCATTTCGAGCTTAGGGATTTAAATTGCAATTACTTTAATCTACATTTCCGACATGCTCCGTTACACATTTCTACAAATTATAGGTCGAGAAATTGGATCGTTGGATGGAGAATTTAGGTTCATCTGAAAAGGGTCGAAAAGATGGACGATGTTTTCAAAATGTGGCGACAGTCTGTCGAGCTTGAAAGAACTATTAGAAACGCACTTACAGCAAACAAAGTGGTCAAGTGGACGAACTCCTTGTCTTCGTTCCAAAAAAAGTCCAACGAGTTTTTTCTATCGGTCCAAACTAGTCCGTCAAAACTAGTCCGTCAACGGTTTCTTTGTTTTGTCGTCTTAAGCATTTCGAGCTTTGGGATTTGAACTCCAATTACTTTAGTGTACATTCCCGACATGCTCCATTACACATTTCAACAAATTATAGGTCGGGAAATGGGATAGTTGGAGGGAGGATTTAGGTTCATCTGAAAAGGGTCGAAAAGATGGACGATGTTTTCAAAAAGTGGCGACAGTCTGTCAAGCTTGAAAGAACTATTGGAAATGCATTTCCCGCAATGAAAATGGGCCAAGTTGACGAACTCCTAGTGTTCCTCCCAAAAAAAGTCCAACGTTAATGCCGAGGACTCAATTATTTTTCTATGGGTCAAAACTGGCCCGTCAACAGTTTCTTTGTTTTGTGTTCGTCTTAAGCATTTTGAGCTTTGGAATTTAAACTGAAATTACTTTAGTCTACTTTCACGACATGCACTGTTACACATTTCAACAAATTATAGGTCGGAAAATGGGATCGTTGGAGGGAGGATTTAGGTGCATCCGTAAACGGTCGAAAAGATAGACGATGTTTCCAAAAAGTGGCAAAAGTCCATCGAGCTTGAAAAAACTATTAGAAATGCATTTCCAGCAAAGAAAATGGGAAAAGTGGACGAACTCCTGGTGTTTGTCCCAAAAAATTCCAATGACAATGCCCGGCACTCAGTTACTTTTCTTTGGGTCAAAACTTGTCGATCAACGGTTTCTTTGTTTTGGGTTCGTCTTAAGCATTTCAAGCTTTGGCATTTAAACTGCAATTGCTTTAGTTTACATTCCCGACATGCTCCGTTACACATTTCAACAAATTATAGGTTGGGAAATGGGATCGTTGGAGGGAGGATTTAGGTGCATTCGGAAACCGTCGAAAAAATGGACGATGTTTCGAAAAAGTGGCGAAAGTGTGTCGAGCATGAAAAAACTATTGGAAATGCATTTCGACCAAAGAAAATTGGCCAAGTGGAAGAACTCTTGGTGTTTGTCCCAAAAAAAGTCCAACGACAATGTCCGGGACTCAGTTAATTTTTTTGGGTCAAAACTGGTCCGTCAACGGTTTCTTTGTTTTGTGTTCGTCTTAAGCATTTTGTGTAAACCCGATATTTTCTTGGTTTAATTTCTTTAAATGTGGAAAAAAAAAAGAAAATAGAAATTAAGTGTAAATATATATATATTTATATATTAAATAGTTTTATTAAATAAATTAAAGAAAAGAATGAAAAGAAAGGATAAAAAGAAGAAAAAGAGAAGAAAATTTCATTTTTTTCTTTTCTTCTTCTTCTTCTCTTCCCTTCACCGCCAAGAATTTTGAAGACATCCAACTTCTATTTTTTTTTTCCTTCTTCAATTTGCAGAGAACTTCTAAGAGAGAGATTGGAAGAAGAAGAGGAATTTTACTAGAATTTTGATGTTGAAGAAGAGGAGGAGAACTCAAGCAAAGTGTATCCATGGCTGAATTTTAGTTCATTCTCCACATCACTGGTTTTTAATTCGGTTTTGAACGCTTCAAAAGGAATTAAGAGGTGATATTTCCATTTACTGAAAGTGAACTCATTTTCAAACAAACTTTATGAAGAAAGTTGGAGCAAATTCGGATATTCATTTGGTGCTTTTTGATGAAGAAAACAGGGCAGATGGTTTTCACTCGAAATCAGGAGGTCTCTGATTTTTCTTGTATTTCAGAGTGTACCGGTGGAGTTAGAATCTTTATTTTGTATGTTTGGAAAGCTTACTCAATTTACTACAACTTTCATGAAGAAATCGTGAACCCAAAACGACTAAAAATCAGTTAAATTGTAGGGACAAGTTAAAGAGGTCTTGTGCGCGCGATTCTGGAAGTGGTTCTGTTCCGAGGGTTATCTGAGTGTATGCACGGGGAATCAGATTTATATGTCTTCAGGTAAGTTTTAGAGGATCTTATAATCAAGGTTTTGATAGAAAGAACACTTATTTTGGTTAAGTATTGAGAAAGTTATAGTCATTTAATGTTTATGTTAGAAATCTGGAAATTTCAGAGAGTTGTTGAAATAGGATTTTATTTCTTAAGCTTTGTTTTCGTGAGCGTCATCTTTGGTGTGAAATGTTATGTATATATTTAGGAAACCAGAATGTTTAGAGTTTTAATACTCGGTTGGGTTGTTGGCAGGTCAAGAAGAATTAAACCGAGCTTATAGACCAAGGATCTAGCCCTAAACGGTAAGTGACAAAACCAACTTTGAAATATAATCCATAACTGTTATTATGATTGAATGCGATAAATGTTTACTTATGAAGCTATGAAAGGTATTTGAATTTCATGACTATTTTCAAGTATACATTTGGAGACTAGATTTCTTAAAGAAATTTATGCTAGCACATAGATATTAAATGTTTGGAAAGTATTTAAACCACAATGTTTTAAGCAAAGCATGAATTGGTAAGAAGTTTTGTTTTAAGAACTACAGTTTTCCACGAAAGAGCTGAGTAAGGTTCGAGTTTTGTGTAAAATTTATAAGCAGACATGTTTTAATATTTTTAGATGATTTATGAAATTTTCATTAACTACATGACTGAGAGCTTGAGCCTGAGGCTAGAGATTACCGTGTGCACACTGGTTAGATTCCGTTGTTGACGTTGAGTGTACTCCGTAACAACGATGTTGTCGTGAGTGTTGGGCGGGCCCCACTACGACAAAGACGATGGGAGTGCTGGGGGAACCCCACTACATCGTAGAGCTTGTAAACGTTGTTGTACTGGGTGTATCGTACACAACGTAGATTTGTCATGTTAGTTAAAATTCTTCGATATACTTTATATGCCTTGCTAGATTTCAATGATGAACATGCTGAGTATTTTAGGAAGCTATTCTTACTACTACACATTTACATTTACGACTTGTATAAACAGATTTATATGTGCAAAGTTTTCACGTGCTCTTATCTTTAAATTCATAGTTTTAAACAGAGTCACTCACTGAGCTTCATAGCTGACCTTTTTCAAAATGTTTTACCCATTTTCCAGGTATAGATCGAGTTCCCGGTGCCTGATAAACTGCCTTAGTCTGCAGAAGCTCCGTTATCGATTACCAGTACGTGTTCTGAGTTGGGCATAGAGTCTGTTGTGTTGTGATGTATATACACCCTTGTATGTTATAGATACTCCACAGTTTGTAAAAGCTTTAAGAGCTGTAGTTCTGTAAACTTTGTTAGTTATATTTTGATTAAGGTGTCTTTAGGTTTAGTCGTGAAATCGGTAAATTTTGAGGTACACTTCATGTATGTGTTTGACTAGCTGTGTTTGACTAGCCTAGGATCCGCTGTGTTCTGTTGCATGTATAATTGTTTATATACTAGATTGGCAAGTTCATCACATGAAAGTTTTAAGCATAGTCGACAGATGCAGGTACAGAAATGCGTTGTTCGTCGACTTCACGCCATCTTTCGGTCTAAGGTAGCAGATAGTCCGGGAGGGGGTGTGACATTTTGAGCTTTGGGATTTGAACTCCAATTACTTTAGTGTACATTCTTGACATGCTCGTTTACACATTTCAACAAATTATAGTTCGGGAAATGGGATCATTGGAGGGAGGATTTAGGTGTATCCGAAAACAGGCGAAAAGATGCACGATGTTTCCAAAAAGTGGCGAAAGTCTATGAACCATGAAAAAACTATTGGAAATGCATTTCCAAGAAAGAAAATGGGCAAAGTGGACGAACTTCTGGTGTTTGTCCCAAAAAAGTCCAACAACAACGCCGGGACTCAGTTACTTTTCTTTGGGTCAAAACTGGTCGATCAACGGTTTCTTTGTTTTGGGTTCGTCTTAAGCATTTCAAGCTTTGGCATTTAAACTGCAATTACTTTAGTTTACATTCCCGACATGCTCCGTTACACATTTCAACAAATTATAGGTTGGGAAATGGGATCGTTGGAGGGAGGATTTAGGTGCATTCGGAAACCGTCGAAAAGATGGACGATGTTTGAAAAAAGTGGCGAAAGTCTGTCGTGCATGAAAAAACTATTGGAAATGCATTTCCACCAAAGAACATTGGCCAAGTGGAAGAACTTCTGGTGTTCGTCCCAAAAAAAGTCCAACGGCAATGCCCGGGACTTAGTTAATTTTCTTTGGGTCAAAACTGGTCCGTCAACGGTTTCTTTGTTTTGTGTTCGTCTTAAGCATTTTGTGTAAACCCGATATTTTCTTGGTTTAATTTCTTTAAATGTGGAAAAAAGAAAAAGAAAATGAAAATTATGTGTAAATATATATATATTTATATATTAAATAGTTTTATTAAATAAATTAAAGAAAAGAATGAAAAGAAAGGATAAAAAGAAGAAAAAGAGAAGAAAATTTCATTTTTTCTTTTCTTCTTCTTCTTCTCTTCCCTTCACCGCCAAGAATTTTGAAGACATCCAACTTCTATTTTTTTTCCTTCTTCAATTTGCAGAGAACTTCTAAGAGAGAGATTGGAAGAAGAAGAGGAATTTTACTAGAATTTTGATGTTGAAGAAGAGGAGGAGAACTCAAGGAAAGTGTATCCATGGCGAATTTTAGTTCATTCTCCACATCACTGGTTTTTAATTCGGTTTGAACTCTTCAAAAGGAATTAAGAGGTGAGATTTCCATTTACTGAAAGTGAACTCATTTTCAAACAAACTTTATGAAGAAAGTTGGAGCAAATTCGGATATTCATTTGGTGCTTTTTGATGAAGAAAACAGGGTAGTTGGTTTTCACTCGAAATCAAGAGGTCTCTGATTTTTCTTGTATTTCAGAGTGTACCGGTGGAGTTAGAATCTTTATTTTGTATGGTTGGAAAGCTTACTCAATTTACTACAACTTTCATGAAGAAATCGTGAACCCAAAACGACTAAAAATCAGTTAAATTGTAGGGACAAGTTAAAGAGGTCGTGTGCGTGCGATTCTGGAAGCGGTTCTGTTTCGAGGGTTATTTGAGTTTATGCACGGAGAATCAGATTTACATTTCTTCAGATAAGTTTTAGAGGATCTTATAATGAAGATTTTGATATAAAGAACACTCATTTTGGTTAAGTATTGAGAAAGTTTATGTTAGAAATCTGGAAATTTCAGAGAGTTGTTGAAATAGGATTTTATTTCTTAAGCTTTGTTTTCGTGAGCGTCATCTTTGGTGTGACATGTTACGTATATATTTAGGAAACCGGGATGTTTAGAGTTTGAATACTCGATCGGGTTGTTGGCAGGTCAAGAAGAATTAAACCGAGCTTATAGACCAAGGATCTAGCCCAAGACGGTGAGTGACAAAACCAACTTTGAAATATAATCCATAACTGTTATTATGATTGAATGCGATAAATGTTTACTTACGAAGCTATGAAAGATATTTGAATTTCATGACTATTTGCAAGTATACATTTGGAGACTAGATTTCTTAAAGAAATTTATGCTAGCACGTAGATATTAAATGTTTGGAAAGTATTTAAACTACAATGTTTTAAGCAAAGCATGAATTAGTAAGAAGTTTTGTTTTAAGAACTACAGTTTTCCACGAAAGAGCTGAGTAAGGTGTGAGTTTTGTGTAAAATTTATAAGCAGGCATGTTTTAATATTTTTAGATGATTTATGAAATTTTTATTAACTACATGACTGAGATCTTGAGCCTGAGGCTAGAGATTACCGTGTGCACACTGGTTAGATTCCGTTGTTGACGTTGAGTGTACTACGTAACAACGATGTTGTCGTTATTGGCATATATAATAGTTTGTTTTATATATGCTTTGTTTTAACAACATTGTGTTCTATTGGATATATAATAGTTTATATACTAGATTGGCAAGTTCATCACATGAAAGTTTTAAGCAGAGTCGACAGATATAGGTACAGAAAAGAGTTGTTCATCGGCTTCACGCCATCTTTCGGTCCCAGGTAGCAAGTAGTCCGGGAGGGGGTGTGACATTTTATGCTTTGCGATTTGATCTCCAATTACTGTAGTGTACATTCCCGACATGCTCGGTTACACATTTCAACAAATTATAGTTCTTGAAATGGGATCATTGGAGGGAGGATTTAGGTGTATCCGAAAACAGGCGAAAAGATGCACAATGTTTCCAAAAAGTGGCGAAAGTTTATAGAGCATGAAAAAACTATTGGAAATGCATTTCCAACAAAGAAAATGGGCCAAGTGGACGAACTTCTGGTGTTCTTTCCAAAAACAAGTCCAACTGCAATGCCAGGGACTCGATTTTTTTTTCTAGGGGTCAAAACTGGTCCGTCATCGGTTTCTTTGTTTTGTGTTCGTATCAAGCATTTTGAGCTTAAGGATATGAACTCCAATTAATTTAGTCTACATTCCCGACATGGTCCGTTTGTCATTTACACAAATTAAAGATCGGGAAACGTGGACGTTTGAGAGAGGTTTTAGGTGCAGCGAAAACCGTCCTAAAAAAACTATTCGAAATGCTTTGGGAAAAAATTATTGAAAATGCATTTCAAGCAAAGAAAATGGGCCAAGTGGACGAAATCCTGGTGTTGGTCCCAAAAAAAGTCCAACGACAATGCCCGGGACTCTGCTTTTTTCTATAGGTCAAAACTGGTCCGTCAACGGTTTCTTTGTTTTGTGTTCGTATTAAGCATTTTGAGCTTAGGGATATAAACTCCAATTAATTTAGTCTACATTCCTGACATGGTCCGTTAGTCATTTACACAAATTAAAGATCAGGAAACGCGGTCGTTGGAGGGAGGTTTTAGGTGCATCCGAAGACAATCGTAAAGATCGACGATGTTTCCTAAAAGTGAGGAAAGTTGGTCGAGCACGAAAAAACTATTGGAAATGAATTTCCAGCAAAGAAAATGGGCCAAGTGGACGAACTTCTAGTGTTCGTCCCAAAAAAAGTCCAACGACAAATCCCGGGACTCATTTTGTTTTCTAGGGGTCAAAACTGACCCGTCAACGGTTTCTTAGTTTTGTTTTCCTCTTAAGCATTTCGAGCTTTAGGATTTTAACTCCAATTACTTTAGTGTACATTCCCGACATGCTCCGTTACACATTTCAACAAATTATAGGTCCGAAAATGGGATCGTTGGAGGGATTATTTTAGGTGCATCTTAAAACAATCGTAAAGATGGACGATGTTTCCTAAAAGTGGCAAAAGTCTGTCGAGCATGAAAAGACTATTGGAATTGCATTTCCAATAAAGAAAATGGGCCAAATGGACGAACTTCTGGTGTTCGTCCCAAAAAAAAGTCCAACGACAATGCCCGAGTCTCACTTAATTTTCTATGGGTCAAAACTAATCCGTCAACGGTTTCTTAGTTTTTTTTTCCTCTTAATCATTTCGAGCTTTGGAATTTGAACTCCAATTACTTTAGTGTACATTCCCGACATTCTCCTTTACACATTTCAACAAATTATAGGTCCGGAAATGGGATCGTTCGTGGGATGATTTAGGTGCATCCGAAAACCGTTGAAAAGATGGACGGTGTTTCCAAAAAGTGGCGAAAGTCTGTCAAGCATGAAAAAACTATTGGAAATGCATGTCCAGCAAAGAAAATGGGCCAAGTGGACGAACTCTATGTGTTCGTCCCAAAAAAAGTCCAACGACAATGCTAGGGACTCAGTTTTTTTTCTAGGGGTGAAAAGTGGTTCGTCAACGATTTCTTTGTTTTGTGTTCGTATTAAGTATTTTGAACTTAGGGATATAAAATCTAATTAATATAGTCTACATTCCTGACATGGTCCGTTAGTCATGTACAGAAATTAAAGGTCGGAAAACGCGGTCGTTGGAGGGAGGTTTAGGTGCATCCGAAAACAATCGTAAAGATCGACAATGTTCCCTAAAAGTGGCGAAAGTCTACCGAGCATGAAAAGACTATTGGAAATGCATTTTCAGCAAAGGAAATGGGCCAAGTGGACGAACTCCTGGTGTTTGTCCCAAAAAAAGTCCAACGACAATGCTCGAGACTTGGTTCTTTTTCTATGGGTCAAAACTGATCCTTCAACGGTTTCTTTGTTTTGTGTTCGTCCTAAGCATTTCGAGCTTTGGGATTTAAACTGCAATTACTTTAGTCGACATTCCTGACATGCTCGGTTCCATATTTCAAAAAATTATAGGTCGGAAAATGGGATCATTGGTGGGAGGATTTAGGTGCATCCGAAAACAGTCGAAAAGATGGACGATGTTTTCTAAAACCGGCGAAAGTCTGCCAAATGAAAAAACTATTGGAAATGCACTTCTAGCAAACAAAATGGGCCAAGTGGATGAACTCCTTGTGTTTGTCCCAAAAAAAGTCAAACGACAAAGCCCGACACTTAGTTATTTTTCTAGGGGCCAAAACTGGTCCGTCAACGGTTTCTTTGTTTTGTGTTCGTCGTAAGCATTTCGACCTTTGGGATTTAAACTGCAATTACTTTAGTCTACATTCCCAACATGCTCCGTTACACATGTCAACAAATTATAGGTCGGGAAATGGGATCGTTGGAGGGAGGATTTAGGTCCATCTAAAAACGGTCGTAAAGATGGACGATGTTTCCAAAAAGTGGCGAAAGTACGTCCAGCTTGAAAAAACTATTGCAAATGCATTTTCCAGCAAAGAAAATGGGCCAAGTCGACGAACTCCTGGTGTTCATCCCAAAAAAAGTCCAACGATAATGCCCGAGACTCGGTTATTTTTCTATGTGTCAAAACTGCTCCGTCAACAGTTTCCTTGTTTTGTGTTCGTCTTAAGCATTTTGAGCTTTGGGATTTAAACTGTAATTACTTTAGTTTGTATTCCTGACATGCTCCATTACACATTTCAAAAAAATATAGGTCGAGAAATGGGATCGTTGGAGAGAGGATTTAGGTGCATTCGAAAACGGTCGAAAAGATGGACGATGTTTCCAAAAAGTGACGAAAGTCGGTCGAGCATTAAAAAACTTTTGGAAATGCATTTCCAGCAAAGAAAATGGGCCAAGTGGATGAACTCCTGGTTTTCGTCCCAAGAAAATTCCAACGATAATGCCCGGGACTCAGTTTTTTTACTAGGGGTCAAAACTTGTCCGTAAACGGTTTCTTTGATTTGTGTTTGTCTTAAACATTTCGAGCTTTGGGATTTAAACAACAATTACTTTAGTCTACATTCTCGACATGCTCCGTTACACATTGCAACAAATTATAGGTCAGGAAAAGGGATCGTTGGAGGGAGGATTTAGGTGCATTTGAAAACGGTCGAAAAGATGGAGGATGTTTCAAAAAAGTGGAGAAAGTCTGTCGAGCATGAAACAACTATTGGAAGTGCATTTTCGGCAAAGAAAATTGGCCAAGTGGACGAACTCCTGGTGTTCGTCCCAAAAAAATTGCAACGACAATGCCCGGGACTCGGTTATTATTCTATGGGTCAAAACTGGTCCGTAAACGGTTTGTTTGATTTATGTTTGTCTTAAGCATTTCGAGCTTTGGGATTTAAACAGCAATTACTTTAGTCTAAATTCTCGACATGCTCTGTTACACATTTCAACAAATTATAGGTCGAGAAATGGGATCGTTGGACGGAGGATTTAGGTGCATTTAAAAATGGTGAAAAATATTGACGATGTTTCTAAAAAGAGGAGAAAGTCTGTCGAGCATGAAACAACTATCGAAAATGCATTTCCAGCAAAGAAAATTGGCCAAGTGGACTTACTCCTGCTGTTCGTCGCAAAAAAATTCCAACGACAATGCCCGGGACTCGGTTATTATTCTATGGGCCAAAACTGGTTTGTCAACAGTTTCTTTCTTTTGTGTTCGTCTTCAGCATTTCGAGCTTTGGGATTTAAACTGAAACTACTTTGGTCTACATTCCCGACATGCACTGTTACACTTTTCAAAAAATTATAGGTCGGGAAGTGGGATCGTTGGAGGGAGGATTTATGTGCATCCAAAAAAAGTCGAAAAGCTAGACAATGTTTCCAAAAAGTGGCGAAAGTCTGTTGAGCATGAAAAAACTATTGGAAATGCATTTTCAGCAAAGAAAATGGGCTAAGTGGACGAACTATTTGTGTTTGTCTCAAAAAAGTCCAACGACAATGCCTGTGACTTGGTTATTTTTCTGTGTGTCAAAACTGGTCCGTCAACGGTTTCTTTCTTTTATGTTCGTTTTAAGTATTTCGAGCTTTGGTATTTAAACTGAAATTACTTTTGTCTACATTCCTGACACGCTCTGTTACACATTTCAACAAATTATAGGTCGGGAAATGGGATCGGTGGAGGGAGGATTTAGGTGCATCTGAAAATGGTCGAAAAGATCGACGATGATTCCAAAAAGTGGCGAAAGTCTATCGAGCATGAAAAAATCTATTGAAAATGCACTTCCAGCAAACAAAATGGGCAAAGTGGACGAACTCCTTGTGTTCAACGACAATGCTCGAGACTTAGTTTTATTCCTATGAGTCAAAACTGGTCCGTCAAGGGTTTTTTTTTTTGTGTTCGTCTTAAGCATTTTGAGCTTTGGGATTTAAACTGCAATTACTTTAGTCTACATTCCCGACATGCTCTGTTACACATTTCGACAAATTATAGGTCAGGAAATGGGATCGTTAGAGGGAGGATTTAGGTGCATCCGAAAACGGTCGAAAAGATGGACGATATTTCCTAAAAGTGGTGAAAGTCCGTCGAGCATGAAAAAACTATTGGAAATGCATTTCCAGCAAAGAAAATGGGCCAAGTGGACGAACTCCTGGAGTTCGTCCCAAAAAAAGTCCAACGACAATGCCCGGGGCTCTTTTTTTTCTATGGGTCAAAACTGGTCTCCAACGGTTTTGTGTTCGTATTAAGCATTTTGAGCTTAGGGATATGAACTCCAATAAATTTAGTCTACATTCGCGACATGGTCCGTTAGTCATTTACACTAATTAAAGATCAGGAAACGCGGTAGTTGGAGGGAGGTTTTAGGTGCATCCGAAAACAATCGTAAAGATCGACGATGTTTCCTAAAAGTGAGGAAAGGCAGTCGAGCACCAAAAAACTATTCAAAATGCATTTCCAGCAAAGAAAATGGGCCAAGTGGACGAACTTCTGGTGTTCGTCCCAAAAAAAGTCCAACGACAATGCCCGACACTCAGTTAATTTTCTATGGGTCAAAACTGGTCCGCAACGGTTTCTTTATTTTGTTTTCGTCTTAAGCATTTCGAGCTTACAGATATAAACTGCAATTACTTTAGTGTACTTTCCCGCATGCTCCGTTACACATTTCAACAAATTATAGGTCCGGAAATGGATCGTTGGAGGGAGGATTTAGTTGTATTCGAAAACAGTCGAAAAGATGGACGATGTTTCCAAAAAGTGGCAAAAGTCTATCGAGCATGAAAAAACTATTGGAAATGCATTTCCAGCAATGAAAATGGGCCAAGTAGATGAACTCTTGGTGTTCGTCACAAAAAAGTCCAACTGCAATGCTAGGGACTCAGTTTTTTTTCTATGGGTCAAAACTGGTCCGTCAATGGTTTATTTGCTTTGTGTTCGTCTTAAGCATTTCGAGCTTACGGATATAAACTGCAATTACTTTAGTGTACTTTCCCGCATGCTCCGTTACACATTTCAACATATTATAGGTTCGAAAATGGATCGTTGGAGGGAGGATTTAGGTGCATCCGAAAACGGTCGAAAAGATGGACGATGTTTCCAAAAAGTGGGAAAAGTCCGTCGAGCATGAAAAAACTATTGGAAATGCATTGTACGGAATCAAAATGGGCGAGACTCAGTTATTTTTGTATGGGTCAAAACTGGTCCGTCAACGGTTTCATTTTTTCTGTTCGTATTAAACATTTCGAGCTTTGGGATTTGAACTCAAATTACTTTAGTGTACATTCCCAACATGCTCCATTACACATTTCAACAAATTATAGGTCCGAAAATGGGAGTGTTGGTGGGTGGATTTAGGTACATCCGAAATCGTTGAAAACATGGACGATGTTTCAAAAAAGTGGCAAAAATAAGTCGAGCATGAAAAAATTATTGGAAATGCATTTCCAGCAAAAGTAAATGTTCCGAGTGGACGAACTCCTGGTTTTCTTCCCAAGAAAAGTCCAACGACAATGCCCCGGACTCAATATTTTTTTCTAGAGGTCTAAAGTGGTCCTTCAATGGTTTCTTTGTTTTGTGTTCGTCTTAAGCATTTTGACATTAGGGATATAAACTCTAATTACTTTAGTCAAAATTTTCAAAATGCTCTGTTACACATTTCAACAAATTAGAGGTCGGGAAATGGGATCGTTGGTGGGAGGATATAGGTGCATCCGAAGACGGTCGAAAAAATGGACGATGTTTCCAAAAGGTGGGGAAAGTCTTTCGAGCATGAAAAACTATTGGAAATGCATTTTCAGCAAAGAACATGTTCCAAGTGGAGGAACTCCTGGTGTTCATCCCAAGAAAAGTCCAACGACAATGCCTGGGACTCAATAATTTTTTCTAGGGTTCAAAAGTGGTCCATCAACAGTCGAAAAGATGGATGATGTTTCCAAAAAGTGGCAAAAGTCTGTCGAACATGAAAAAACTATTGGAAATGCACTTCCAGCCAAGAAAATGTCCCAAGTGGATGAACTCCTAGTGTTTGTCCCAAGAAAAGTCCAACGACAATGCCCATGACTCAGTATTTTTTCTATGGGTCAAAACTGGTCCGTCAACGGTTTCTCTGTTTTGTGTTCGTCTTAAGCATTTCGACATTAGGGATATAAACTCTAATTACTTTATTCAACATTTTCGAAATGCTCCGTTAGAAATTTCAACAAATTAGAGGTCGAGAAATAGGATCGTTTGAGGGAGGATTTAGGTGCATTCGAAGACGGTCGAAAAGATGGACGATATTTCCAAAAGGTGGGGAAAGTCTGTCGAGCATGAAAAACTATTGGAAATGCATTTTCAGCAAAGAACATGTTCCAAGTGGACGAACTCCTGGTGTTCGTCCCAAGAAAAGTCCAACGACAATGCCTGGGACTCAATAATTTTTTCTAGGGTTCAAAAGTGGTCCATCAACGGTTTCTTTCTTTTGTGTTCGTCTTAAGCATTTGGAACTTTGGGATTTAAACTCTAATTAGTTTAGTCTACATTCCCAACATGCTCTGTTACACATTTCTATAAATTTTAGGTCGGTAAATGGGATCGTTGGAGGGAGGAATTAGGTTCATCCGAAAACGGTCGAAAAGGTGGATAATGTTTCCAAAAAGTTGCGAAAGTCTGTCGAGCATGAAAAAACTATTGGAAATGCATTTACAGCAAAAACAATGTTCCAAGTGGACGAACTCCTGGTGTTCGTCCAAAGAAATGTCCAACAACAATGTTCGGGACTCAGTATTTTTTTCTAGGGGTCAAAAGTGGTCTGCCAATGGTTTCTTTGTTTTGTGTTTGTCTTAAGCATTTCAAGATTAGGGATATAAACTCTAATTAATTTAGTCAACATTTTCGACATGCTCCGTTAGACATTTCAACAAATTGGAGGTTGGGAAATGGGATCGTTGGAGGGAGGATTTAGGTGCATTCGAAAACGGTCGAAAAGATGGACGATGTTTCCAAAAGGTGGGGAAAGTCTGTCCAGCATGAAAAAACTATTGGAAATGCATTTCCAGCAAAGAAAATGTTCCAAGTGGATGAACTCCTGGTGTTCGTCCCAAGAAAAGTCCAACGACAATGCCCGGGACTCAATATTTTTTTCTAAGGGTCAAAAGTGGTCCGTCAATGGTTTCTTTGTTTTGTGTTCGTCTTAAGCATTTCGAGATTAGGGATATAAACTCTAATTACTTTAGTCAACATTTCCAACATCCTTCGTTACACATTTCAACAAATTAGAGGTTAGGAAATGGGATCGTTGGATGGAGGATTTAGGTGCTTTCGAAAACGGTCGAAAAGATGGACGATGTCTCCAAAAGGTGGGGAAAGTCTGTCGAGCATGAAAAAACTATTGGAAATGCATTTCCAGCAAAGAAAATGTTCCAAGTGGACGAACTCCTGGTGTTCGTGCCAAGAAAACACTAACGACAATGCCCGTGACATAATATTTTTTTCTTGGGGTCAAAAGTGATCCGTCAACGGTTTCTTTGTTTTGTGTTCGTCTTAAGCATTTCGAGATTAGGGATATAAACTCTAATTACTTTAGTCAACATTTTCGACATCCTCCGTTACACATTTCAACAAATTAGAGTTTGGGAAATGGGATTGTTGGAGGGAGGATATAGGTGCATCCGAAAATAGTCGAAAAGATGGATGATTTTTCCAAAAAGTGGCGAAAGTTTGTCGAACATGAAAAACTATTGGAAATGCACTTCCAGCAAAGAAAATGTTCCAAGTGGACAAACTCCTAGTGTTCGTCCCAAGAAAAGTCCGACGACAATGCCGAGGACTCTTTTTTTTTTCTATGGGTCAAAACTGGTCCGTCAACGGTTTCTTTGTCTTGTGTTCGTCATATGAATTTCGAGCTTAGGGATATAACTCCAATTAATTTAGTCTAAATTACCAACATGGTCCTTTAGACATTTACACAAATTAGAGGTCGAGAAACTCGGTCGTTGGAGGGAGGATTGAGGTGTATCCAAAAACAATCGACAAGATGGACGATGTTTCCAAAATGTGGCGAAAGTCTGTCGAGCATGAAAAAACTATTTGAAATGCATTTCCAACAAAGAAAATGGGCCAAGTGGACTGCTTCTTTGTGTTCGTCCCAAAAAAAGTCCAACGACAATACTCGGGACTCTGTTTTTTTTCTAGGGGTCAAAACTGGTCTGTCAACGGTTTTTTTGTTTTGTGTTCGTCACAAGCATTTCGAGTTTAGGGGTATAAACTCCAATTACTTTAGTCTACATTCCCGACATGGTCTGTGAGACATATACACAAATTAAAGTGCATCCGAAAACTGTAGTAAAGATGGACGATGTTTCCAGAAAGTGGCGAAAGTTTGTTGGGCATGAAAAAACTGTTGAAAATGCATTTCCGCCAAAGAAAATGGGCCAAGTGGTGGAACTCCTGGTGTTCGTCCCAAAAAAAAGTCCAACAACAATGTCCGGGACTCAGTTTCTTTTCTAGGGGTCAAAACTTGTCAGTTAACGGTTTCTTTGTGTCGTGTTCGTCATAAGCATTTTGAGCTTAGGGATTTAAACTACAATTACTTTAGTCCACATTCAGAACATGGTCCATAAGACATTGACCAAATTAAAGGTCGTGAAACGCGGTCGTTGGAGGAAGGATTTAGGTGCATCCAAAAATGGTTGAAAAGATGGACAATGTTTCCAAAAAGTGGGGAAAGCTTGTCAAGCATAAAAAAGCCAACGATAATTCCCGGGACTCACTTTTTTTTCTAGGGGTCAAAAGTGGTCTGTCAACGGTTTCCTTTTGTTGTGTTCGTCATAATCATTTCGATCTTAGGGATTTAAACTAAAATTACTTTAATCCACATTCCGAACATGGTCCGTAAGACATTTACACAAATTAAAGGTCGGGAAACACGGACGTTGGAGGGAGGGTTTAGGTGCTTCTGAAAACGGTCGAAAAGATGGACGATGTTTCCAAAAAATGGCGAAAATCTATCGAGAGTGAAAATACTATTGAAAATGCATTTCCAGCAAATAAAATGAGCCAAGTGGATGAACTCATGGTGTTCATTTCAAAAAAATGCCAACGATAATGCCCGGGACTCAGGTTTTTTTCTAGGGGTCAAAAGTGGTCTGTCAACGGTTTCTTTGTGTTGGGTTCGTCATAATCATTTCGAGCTTAGAGATTTAAACTACAATTACTTTAATCCACATTCCGAACATGGTCCGTAAGACATTTACACAAATTAAAGGTCGGGAAATGCGGACGTTGAAGGGAGGGTTTAGGTGCATCCAAAAACGGTTGAAAAGATGGACGATGTTTCCAAAACATGGCGAAAATCTGTCGAGCCTGAAAATACTATTGGAAATGCATTTCCAGCAAAGAAAATGGGCCAAGTGGATGAACTCATGGTGTTCATTTCAAAAAAATGCCAACGACAATGCCCAGGACTCAAGTTTTTTTCTAGGGGTCAAAAGTGGTCTGTCAACGGTTTCTTTGTGTTGTGTTCGTCATAAGCATTTCAAACTTAGGGATTTAAACTACAATTACCTTAGTCCACATTCCCAACATGGTTGATAAGACATTTACATAAATTAGAGGTCGGAAAATCCGGTCGTTGGAGGGAGGGTTTAGGTACATCCGAAAACGGTCGAAAAGATGGACGTTGTTTCCAAAAAGTTGTGAAAGTCTTTCGAGCGTGAAAAAACTATTGGAAATGAAATTCCAGCAAAGAAAATGGGCCTAGTGGATGAACTCATGGTGTTCATCCCAAAAAAAGGCCAACGACAATGCCCGGGACTTAATTTTTTTTTGTAGGGCTCAAAAGTGGTCCGTCAAAGGTTTCTTTGTTTTGTGTTCCTCATAAGCATTTCGAGCTTAGGGATTTGAACTACAATTACTTTTGTCCATATTCGGACATGGTCCGTTGGACATTTACACAAATTATAGGCGAAAAACGCGGTCATTGGAGGAAAGATTTAGATGCATCCGAAAACGGTCGAAAAGATGGACGATGTTTCCAAAAAGTGGCAAAAGTCTGTCGAGCATGAAAAAGCCAACGACAATGCCCGGGACTCAGTTTCTTTTCAAGGGCTCAAAAGTGGTTGGTCAACGATTTCTTTGTTTTATGTTCGTCAAAAGCACTTCGAGCTTAGGGATTTAAACTACAATTACTTTTGTCCACATTCGGACATGGTCCATTCGACATTTACACAAATTATACGCCGGAAATGCGATCGTTGGAAGGAGGATTTAGGTGCATCCGAAAACGGTTGAAAAGATGGATGATGTTTCCAAAAAGTGGCGAAAGTCTGTCGAGCATGAAAAAGCCAACGACAATGCCCGAGACTCAGTGTTTTTTCTAGGGGTCAAAAGTGATCTGTCAAGGGTTTCTTTGTGTTGTGTTTTTTATAAGCATTTCAAGCTTAGGGATTTAAACTTCAATTACTTTTGTCCACATTCGGACATGGTTCATTAGACATTTTCACAAAATATAGGCGAGAACGCAGTCGTTGGAGGGAGGATTTAGGTGCATCCAAAAACGGTAGAAAAGATGGACGATGTTTCCCAAAAGTGGAAAAAGTTGTCGAGTATGAAAAGGCCAACGACAATGCCCAGGACTCAGTGTTTTTTCTAGGGGTAAAAAGTGGTCTGTCAATGGTTTCTTTGTGTTGTGTTCGTCATAAGCATTTCAAACTTAGGGATTTAAACTACAATTACTTTAGTCCACATTCCGAACATGGTCCGTAAGACATTTACACAAATTAGAGGTCGGGAAATGCGATCGTTGGAGGAAGCGTTTAGGTGCATCCGAAAACAGTCGAAAAGATGGATGATGTTTCCAAAAAACGGCAAAAGTCTGTCGAGCGTGAAAAAACTATTGGAAATGAATTTCCAGCAAAGAAAATGGGCCAAGTGGATGAACTCCTGATGTTCATTCAAAAAAAAGGCCAACGACAATGCCCGGGACTTAGTTTTTCTCTAGGGCTAAAAAGTGGTTCGTCAACGGTTTCTTTGTTTTGTGTTCGTCATAAGCACTTCGATCTTAGGGATTTAAACTACAATTACTTTGGTCCACATTTGAACATGGTCCGTTGGACATTTACACAAATTATATGCGGGAAACGCGATTGTTGGAGGGAGGATTTAGGTGCATCCAAAAACGGTCGAAAAGATGGACAATGTTTTCAAAAAGTGGCGAAAGTCTGTCGAGCATGAAAAAACTATTACAAATGCATTTCCAGCAAAGAAAATGGGCCAAGTAGATGAACTCCTGGTGTTCGTCATAGAAAAAGGCCAACGTGAATGCATGAGATCAGTTTCTTTTCTAAAGCTCAAAAGTGGTCCGTCAAAGGTTTTTTTGTTTTGTGTTCGTCATAAGCACTTCGAGCTTATGGATTTAAACTACCATTACTTTTGTCCACATTCGGACATGGTCTGTTATACAAATTATAGGCGGGAAACAAGGTCGTTAGAGGGAGGATTTAGGTGCATCCAAAAACGGTTGAAAAGATGGACAATGTTTCCAAAAAGTGGCAAAAGTCTGTCGAGCATGAAAAAGCGAACGACAATGCCCGGGACTCAATTTTGTTTCTAGGGGTCAAAAGTGATCTGTCTACGGTTTCTTTGTGTTGTGTTTTTCATAAGCATTTCGAGGTTAGGGATTTAAACTACAATTACTTTTGTCCACATTCGGACATGGTCCATTAGACATTTTCACAAATTATAGGCGGGAACGCGGTCGTTGGAGGGAGGATTTAGGTGCATCCGAAAATGGTCGAAAAGATGGAAGATGTTTCCAAAAAGTGGGAAGAGTCTATCGAGCATGAAAAAAAGCCAACGACAATGCCCGGGACACAGTTTTTTTATAGGGGTCAAAAGTGGTCTGTCAACGGTATCTTTCTGTTGTGTTCGTCACAAGCATTTCGAGCTTAGGGATTTAAACTACAATTACTTTAGTCCACATTTCGAACATGGTATGTAAAAAATTTACAAAATTAGAGGTCGGAAAATGCGGTCGTTGGGGGGAGGGTTTAGGTGCATCCAAAAACGGTTGAAAAGATGGACGATGTTTCCAAAAAACGACGAAAGTCTGTCGAGCGTGAAAAAACTATTGGAAATACATTTCCAGGAAAGAAAATGGGCCAAGTGGACGAACAACATATACCAAAAAATTCTCCCACAGGTCCTAATGCATAAACTTCGTAGACTTAAACTATTTATAGGTAAGCTTCAAACACTTTAGCTTTGCAAATTAAACAGCCACAAGTTTGCTCAACAAGTATCTGGGTTACTACAACGTCGCTACGATGCACAATTACTCAGATAAAGTAATACATTTTAACTTTACGCTTCTTCACACTACTGCTCCTCCATTTAGAATGAATACTGATTTTAATGTAGACTTTCTAACATTTTTAGAAATCAAAATTAGTGTATCTGACAAGGATAAGATCCTTAGCACTATATACGAGCACATAGTCTTTTAAATTTCTAAACCATTTTAGAATATTCTTAACAGTAATCCAACTCTTTGGAATTCTACATTTTCTATATATATACAACACTTTGACTATATAAGATGCTTGACACTGGCTAGTATTATGTTCTTGTAGTTCCAAACAATTTGGATCTTGAGAACACATTTTGCATTTCCAAAACTCTTATTTGAATGTGCATAGTTAGTCATTTCTAGACGTTAGATAGACAATTTACATCATTCATTGCTTTTCATAAAGTCAATGGATCCTCTTAAACTATCATCAAGTATGACGATTTGGTTTTCGATAAAACCAAGTAGCGATCAGGCTAATGAACAACCTCCCACTACTTCAATGTACTCTCAACTTTTGAGAAGGATGTGGCTACCTAGTTTGATGATTTATGGTGATATTTTCCTCTAAGAATCCGGTATTTGTCTATATAAATTCCTTATTCCTTGAGGATCAAAGAGTAAAGCTCATCGTAAAGAAAACCATGTCTAACAAGGCTTAATTTCTTCTTTCTGATACACCGTTCTGTTTAGACGTACTAGATGCAGAGAGTTGTGATTGGATTTCGTGCTCTATCAAATAGTCTTGTAATCTTAAGTCCACATACTCTCCACCTCGATCTGATCGAAGTGTCTTTTTTCTATTTTACATAATTGAATCTTAACTTTAGTCTTAAATTCTTTGAACTTTTAAGAGAATCGAACTTGTGATGCAATAGGTAAATATGACCAAACCTTGAATAATCATCAACAAAATTGATGAAATATTCATACCCTCTTTGAACTTTGACATTCAATGGTCCAAAGAGGTCCGAATGTACGAGCTCTGATCGTATTTTGGTTTTTGAGACCTTTTTCGGCAAAAGATCTTTTGGTCATTATTCTTTTTAAGATAAGACTCACATGGAGGTAAAGTCTTGTCTTCTAACTAATTTAGAAGTCTACTCTTAACCAATCTCTCAATCGAATTGAGATTTATATGATTGAATCTTAAATGCCATAAAGGCGTTAGAAGAAACCTTTTTTGTCTATTATGCTAAACATTTCAATATTAAAGATAAATTTCGCTTTATTCGGTCTTAACTTATATATAAGTTGTTTATACGTATAGTAGAACAAAAAAGAATAATTTTTCTAGAAAAGTGAACACTTCATTGATTTCAAAATATATTCTATATATTTTTTCTAAAATACATGAAATAGATATTAAATTCCTCAACTTTTGAAAGGCATACAAAATATTTTGAAGTATGAAATATCTACCTAAACAACTTCAGATCTCCCACTTCTTTAGCTGAGATAGTCTCTTTTGTTCCAATCTTTGAGGATGATTTTGCCTTCAACAAGCTTTTCAAGAACTAGTCTCCTTGTGCTTCCTTCTCAGCTTTCTTCTCAGTAAGGTACTTCGGAAAATTTCTCAACCAATGTCTGTCCTCATCGAATGGTAACATTTACCTTTATCAACTTTCTTTCCCACACTATTCTTGGGAGTCTTCCCATTTCTTTTATTCTTCATATTTAAAATTCCAACTCTAGTCTTAGAGGACGATCCTCCTACTAACTCTTTCTCTGTGGTAGCAACATTTGCTTCCACTTCCTTCCCTTTACCCATGGTAAGGTTCTGGAATCATTAGAGCTGATTTGGAAGAGTGGTCAAGGTGAACTCTATTTTGTTCACGGACGCTTTCATCTGAAACGGTACAAAACTCTTCAGAAGAGATTGGAAAATAAAGCTCACCTGATTTGCCTCATTGATGGGACCGTCATTTACTTCAACAATATTAAAGTGCATCATCATGTCCAGGACATGTTCTCTAATAGAGGTCCCTTCCTTCATTTGCTTGGTGTAAATGTACTTAAATTCTTCGTGTCTGAGGGACCATGAAGACTGACCAAACATCTCCCTCAATGAATCCATATTCTCTTTAGCCGTGGCTAAGGATTCATGTTTCTTTGCCAAAACATCAGACCTATTGGCAAGAATATAGACACAAGCCTTTTGATTGGCCTTAACCCATCGATCATATGTTTCTCAAACATTTCGATTAGCATTTGAGGCAGAGGCTTGAGGACGTTCCTCAGTTAAGACAAACCTTAAATCATCTACGACTAGTATTGTATTTAGGTTTGATTTCTAAGTCGCATAGTTGTCGCCGTTAAGTTTTTCAAAAGCTAAGAGATGCACTATTGAATTGTTCATGCTAGAAAAGTAAAACATACTTTATTTTGTAAAAAAATATAATCCTTTAAGAACCAATTAATTTAGCAAATATTAATAATGTATCCAATATTATTCTGTTTTGCGACGATATTTCAAAGATTCAGAATAACCTCTACCGAAGGGTAGTCAATTACTCCTCCTTTGAACTAAGATAACCTTGACCAAATGCTAACTCCTAAATATCTCATATTCGCTTAGCACTTAGTTACCACTAGTTCAGTCGAGAATATACTAACTTAGTAATTTTTGTAAGTGTAACCCTCCATTTTCAGATCTCAGAGATAAGAATCATTATGCTCTCGTAAGTGGAAAGACAATATGAAAACTGATCTAAGAGACCCTATCCATGTATAGAGTTCGCGGTGTTCCGAATTCTATAATACAGCCCTCCTAAGGGAACGTCGCTCCAGGGAAGACAAGCAGGCACATTATAGAAATCTCACGATGCGGCCCAATGAAAGAGATTGTGGGATGTGTTGTCATATATCCCTCACCCACTTACTATGAACTACTTCCTCTATTCACCTTGATATTGATCCATGCAAACACTCTCCTAAGGGAGTTCGCTCCTATGCATGGTCCAAAGCCCTGTATGGACCTCACGGTACGAACTCTTAGGGACGCTAAAGCTAAAAGTACAAGGCGTTTTTTTTAAGGATACTAAAAAGATAGGATCATATTTAAGCTAACTTAAACATATCCTAATCTATAGGTGAAAAATCCAGTATAACCATTATATCGGATTTTAACATACGATGTACAAGTGATAATCCAGTTTTATTACCTCAAATCTCTCACACATGCTTATAAAACTAGGTTAATTAGGCTCAAGAACTGATTACGTTCTCCAGGTTGCAGGTGTTTCGTAAACCGTCAACTTAAGAACTACAAACCTTAGTTATCTTATCTGAGTTGTTGACAAGATCTAATCAGGTGAGCCTTTTGTAACTAGTTATACAAGATATCGACCTAATTTTATGAAATTTGGAAGATATTTTTTTAACCTACGTGAGTATACATCTTAGCTTTGTTATAGATTTTAAAGGTCTAATTCATTTTATAACACTTATAAAAAAAACTTAGACAAACCTATAACATTCATCTAGTAATATATAATAATTATATAAACAAATTAATTAATATGGATTTTTTTTATTTAACTTTTAATTAGATCATATTTAATTTAATTAAATCACATTTAAATAAATTAAATAAATCATTAATTAATTAATTAATTAATTTGAATAAAACATATTTAATTAAAATTAACATAATTAATTAATCAAAGTAATTAATTTCCATATAAATTAATTAACATGCATACTATACATTATAACCATTATCACATACTTTCAATGCATCAGTTGATTTTAAATCTATGGTGGGATTTTAAATCTATATGGCATACATTATGCACATACAAATTAAACATTAATTAAAACATACATCAAATGCATAATTAATTGAACCACCTTAAAATGGACTGGTTTTAGCTTCTAAATTAAGCTAAAAACAAAATTAAGCTAAAAACAAAATTATTACAATAAAAATTTGGTGGAGTACATAAACCGCTCCCGAACAACTCGAACCGACTGAAAAACTACTGAAACAACTTTGAATCGGCCAAAAAAGCTTGAACCGGCCCAAGAAACCAACATTTGAGGTTGAATCGGTACAATTCAACAAACCAGGTACGCGCGGGTCGGGTGAACCAGGTCCAACCCAGGTCGGTGAAGAGACAGACGTGTGGCAGCGGTAGAGGCACGCAGGTTGGGTAAAGCGAGTCACACCGAGTCGGGGAGAGCTGGCGGACCAAGCGGCAAGCCTAACGAATTGGGCCTTCATACACTATAGACCATTAGGGTTATAAACTCAAACTTGATCCATGTTTATGTCTCTACATAAAGATCAAGTGTACACTAGATAGCCTCTGGACCTTTGTTAATTTGATTTAAGATTATAGTATTCTATTTTCACTAATAAGTTATAATAACCACTTTATTGAATAGAATATAGTTTTAGCTATAAACTACGAGTTTTATGACATAAATTCCAACAATTTCATCCCTCTCCTTCTACAATCGACTCAATTACGCCACCTCTTTCCTTATAATCGAGCTATTTTTTGCCCCTCCTTTTGTTTTGAGTCGAGTTCAATGAGCTTTAGCTCATATTTAGTCCAATTCCACTAAGGACCATATTCACAAAATCTTCGAAGGACTTGTGAATTCCACTAAAACGAAGAAGAAGCAAAGATCATTGATAAGGTCCCTCTATTAAGAGTATTAAGATCAAAGGCACGAAGCGAAACGACTATTAATTATCAAAGAATTTGAGAAATCCATATTCACGATCGCTAAAAAAACAAAGGTCCATATGACTTGTTTATGCATCAGTCCTTAGAAGTACATAGAAGGAGGCTGAATTCATATTCATTTGAAAGACCGCGTAGGACTCCGAAGGAAAAGTTTTCTACCCTTGACCACTAAATAGGAGTATTAAGACCGCGGAAGGACGATTCTGATTCCACAGGTTAATATGGATAGTCATCTGGACCCCTTATAATAGCTTTTCAATGAAAAAGTCCTCTTCTTTTTTAGCACCTGGACATTTAAAGTCATCAGGACCTTTATTTTTGGACTTCTTTATCCATTGAATTTCTTCTTTCTTAATTTTGAATGGTCCGAAGGACTCTTCAATCTATATTAATCCGTAGTCCAAAAACAAAGGGCGAAAACAAAGGCTCCTTAAGGCACAAAGCGAAACGACTGTGAAGGAGTGCATTATGAAATAACTTGACTTCAAATAGAGGAGAGGGGCGAAGCGAAACTCATTATCTTCATCAAAGGACTGTATTTAGAAATAACTTGATTCAAGGATCAAAGAATTTGAAAAGAATTTGAGAGCGAACGTCATTATCCCCTATTATTCTTAGGTGAGAGTGTATTATGAAATAACTTGACTCAAAACAATTGGGTTCGAAGAAGCTCAACTAAATAGGAGAGGAGAGGGGTGAAGTGACTGTTTAAGGAGCCCTTAAGATTAGAAATAACGAGACTCAAAACAATAGGGTACGAAGCATCTCGACCAAGAAGGAAAGGCGGAGTAGGTGCAAAGAATTTGTATAGTCCTTATCTTTTGAATTTGAAGGCTTAAAGAATTCTTAAATTCTTTTCGAATTTCACTAACCCCGTAGTTAGGAGTCTGAAGGATGAAGGACCTCTCAAAGGCGTCCAAATATTAGGTTCTAGAAGGTTCTAGAAAAGGAATAAGCATCCTCTTCCGCCTCTTAGAAAACTATTCCATCAAAGTCCTCCCCTTTTTATGCTCTGCTACTTCTAAAAGCTCAACAGATTCTCTGCTAGACAGCTTATCATGTTGTTGGGGGTCCCCAACGAGTATCCTACACCCTCACTCATTCATTGCTTGTGACCCATTTCCTGATATGTTGTTCGGTCCATCAAGTATGCCAAAAGGGAGGGACTTTGTTCTCCTAAGAATGGACCTCGTCTCTGAGAGTTCTTTCTTCAGGGGAACTAGTACTTAAAGGGTCTCAGTGGCTTGAACTTCTCTTCTCAGAAGAAGACTCCTCTAATTATTTATATTTCGACGAGGAAGCAAAGAAGCAGAGCAGTATAACCAATTTCATAGAATGAGAGTGAAGAAGGAGACTTCTATCTTCGTTGGACAATCCTTCGATCCTTATTGGTCTATTCGCACCCTTAGATCCTATTTCAACAAAACCTATTTAAATGCTTTTGTTTAGCTTTCTTCCTTATATTCCTATCTTCAAACTCATATCAAGAGTCTGCTCTTGTGGTTACCGCCTCAATGAACAAAGGAAACAGTCCTATCATCTCCCTCAAAACCCATAAGTCTATGTTAGAGAAGTCTTCCATATCTATACCCTTAATTAGGAGAACAATATATTCTACCCATTCCGTGGGCTGTCGAAAATGCTATCGCTACGTGGGCTTTTCTTATGGCTCTAATAGTTAGAGTGACTCATGGAATTAGTCATGAAAGAAGAATGAAAGAGAGAATTACTCGTTCTATAGATACGAGAAAGCATAAGAGGAAAGCATATGATTCTTGTTCTAACCCTTTCGCTCGGGTAAGAAGCTTTTTTGGTCTGAACGTCTTTAATTTAATCGAGCCTCCTCTGAAGCTTCTTCCAAAACTACAAATACCGCTTGAAAGAGAGAATCGAAAGCACTTGACTCATTCCACTTCTCATTCTCTCTTTCCTTTATCTTATGGTCGAGTGACTGTGCTCTTCTTCCTTTAGTCTCCTAACTTTGGACCTCCTCGTCGATCTGATGCTCTTTTCTAGTGCTTCGTTTCTCCTATTATGAATAAGGAAAGACCAAGGATAGGAAGTCTTCGTGCATGAAAACCCACTTTTGGTCAAGCTGCATTGTTCTTTCCCTTTCAGCCTAAAGTTCCTAAGGACTTTAATTACCCACGGTTTTGGAACACTCACTAGCAGTGATGGTGAGCAACCCCTAAATAGTCATCATCAAACCTCTCACTCTTTAAGTAAACATAGCTACTATTGCTACCTTTATTGCACTTGCACTCCCCACTCCCTCAATTCTAGGGAGTCCTTTCTAATGATTTTATATAAATCTCCTATGGTAGCCTCACTTCTGAGTTTCACTTTCAACTCCTACGGAGCCTCTCCTTACAGTCGTCAATATCCTTTGAACCTCTCCTTCTAAGTATATAGTTTTTCACTTCTCGCTTTAGGAGCTTGAGTTGCTTTTGCAACCTCTTGTTGTTAACCCACGTAGTGGTGTGACTCTAGCTCTTTCCACCCTTTCGGCTTGGGAAAGAGTCACTCAAATTCTTTGAGCCTCAGATCCCTTTAATGAACATGAATACACATTTACTAACGTAGACACCTAATTTTGTCTACATTATTTAAAATCAATTTAATTGTTAGATTAATTTTTGCACTAATTTAGATTATTTTTAATTTTGTGAAAAAAAAATCCACCATTTTAAATTTTTAGCCACTTGAAGAAGCATTTTTTGCTATAAATAATCTCTTCTTCTTCTTCATCCATGGGACACAAAATCCCAACAAGGCCATACAAAAAAACCCTAGAAATTTTTACAACCTTCATATCCTTTCTTCTTCATCTATATCTCTAACTTCCATACCCTCTACTTCCTTTAACCTTCGTATCTTCTTTTAAAAAACAGAAAAAAAAAACCAAAAAATCTACAACACTCATTTCATTTTCTCTTATAGAAACCCCAAAATCATCATCTTTCTCCCTACAATGTCAAGTATCCAACATACAAAAAACTCTGACTTAGTTGGAGGTTTATGATAGGGCTTTGGTCCGAATGATAGACACCTCAAACAACAAGTGAGTTTAGTGTGTTGAGATTTCAATCTTTCTTTCTTTTCTTTTTTCTTCTTCTTCTTCTTATTTTATTTATTTTTTCTTCAAAGTTCTTTATTTTTTTTTTATTTTTACTATTATCATTGTTTTATTTATCTTTCTTCAAGCTTCCATGAAAAATGCACAAAAAAAAAAAAAAAAAAAAAAAGAGAAAGAAAAAAGAAACAAAGAAAGACCAAATGATTAAATATTTGCTTATTATTCTTGTTCTTATTTCTTTACTTTTCTTCCTCTTATAATTATTTATTTATCTTGTGAGCTTCTCTTTTATAGTTTATTTATTTATTTCTTCATACGTTGTTGTTATCTTTTATTTATTATTATTCCTTTCCTTTGTTAATTTATTCTTAAGCTTTATTTCTTATATATTGAATCTTTACTTATATATATATATACATATATATATATATAATTAACATTTTTATTTATTTAATTTTGTTTCTTTTTATAGCATTGTTTATTTCTTCTTAAATATTTTTCTCATCTTTATTATTGCTTTTGTTCTTGTCTTTTATATGTTATTTAATATTTTATTTTTTTCCCACTTTTGTGGTTAATTTAATATGTTATTGCTAAAAATTGTTTAGTTTTGTTAACATTTTAAATTATTTTCTTTAAAAACATCCGACGACGAAAATTTGAGAGTCTGATTTCTTAAAATTCTTGAGGTAAGAAAATAGATTCTTTGGAAGTCCAAGATCGGTCTCCAATATGTTTTATTAAAATCTCAATATGTTATTTTTTATGGATATGAACATTAGTAATGGAAAAATGGATCGAATTTTACTCTAATTACATCTAAACACTTCGAGATTAACATGCATTAAACACAACCCTAATTACACTAAAATAAGGTTCAAGGAAAACATACCTTTGTAGTTTCCCGAAATCTCAAAATCTTCTCCCGAACTCGAACCGGACTACCACTAGAGTTGACTTGCTAATCTCTGAACTAAGAAGCAGGTTGTGGGACTCGTTAATTGAAGGAATTAGAGAGAGATGTGAAAATTTGGAGGGAATTAGGTTGAGATATGTTTAATTTTTTTAAGAGAGGAAAAAAAGTTTTGAAAAAAAAACATCAAATGGCCAAAAAACATTTAATTTGAAAAGACGACTATTTATACATAATTACATGCAAAAATGTATGTAATTAGTTGTCCAAAATCTCAATACGTACCATTTCACTAACATTTAGTGAAATTAATCATCATTCCATTTTATCTTAGTGGGTTTAGTGTCATCACCATAAGCTTCCACATAGCCCACTAAGCGTTAGTGGGATTATCCAACAAAATATTGGATTTTCCTATTAACTTTGGTCAAGGGGCAAAATGGTCATTTGACCATTCTAGTCAAAGTCAAACATTGACTTTTTAAGCCAAAAGTCAACATTTTGACTTTTTACCATTTTGTCCATCTTGACTAATTCCAACCTCCTGATCATGAATCCGCATTCAATTTTTTCAAATTCAAATCATATTTGAGTATAAAGTCAATCAAAGTTTGACTTTTCAAAGTCAAGAATCAATTGACGTTTTACAACTTTGACCATTTCCATTAATTTCGAGCTTCCGAATATGAATCTCTATTCATATTTGTAATATTTAAATCATGTTTAAATATAAAGCTCTTGCTCAAAGCTATAATCGACGACTACATCACATGTAGTTGTCGATTTCTCTCTCCTTACATAATTCGAACAATTCGAATTATTCCAACATGCTGTTCTAAGTTAATTCCGTATGAGCTAGCAGAGGAACCTAATGCACCTATAGATCATAGGCTCCAACGATTCGAGATTAACTGGCTAAACCCTTTTAGACCAAGCTAATAAACTTTCGTTAACTAACGAGTCATTCCACTAAAGTTTCGTAGTTGCACTCCTCTCACTATAGATATATTTCTATCCATATGATATAACCATGATCAGTAAGTTAATCATTCACAAGTTGTTCGTAACCTTGATTGGGTCAAAATATCATTTTACTCCTGAGGCTACATCTTGTTCCTTAAGTTCCGCTGATCCACTATTGAACAATTAGTTTAAGCTCAAACCTATAAACCGAATCCCTCTTGGGCCAATGAGAGAGTGGGGCCCCTTTTTCAAGACTTGGATTCAATCCTTAAGAGAATAACGTATATACTAACCCTAAAGCGGGTAGGAGTGATTTTCGTCTTGCACGTCATGTCCCTAGCTATCCACCCAGTCTTACCCCCAAAATAGGAGGCTTATTGGGCCAACATCATTGAGTTGCCCTCACCCATGCAGATCTAACGATAATACCGTTTGAACAGAAGTCATAGTTAGGTTATGATTAAGATTAAGTTACTTAGGTCATCATAATCGAAATAGTCAGTTTATCTAGTCAACGGTGTTATAACTTAAAAGTGACTATTTCTTGGTTCAAGTCTTACGTAAACTCTTTCATAGGATGCCCCCACTTCCATGTCTCTACATGAGGGATTTAGGATCACTTCATTTGTACTAACTATAAAGGAGGCTGCATCCATAACGTTTCCAAAATAAGCTGCCCAACTTTATTCATTCACTATAGACTGTTTGGGCTGAGTAGTCGAACCTGATCCAAGTTTATTTCTCTATATAAAGTTCAAGTCTACACTAGATAGCCTCTAGACCTTAGTTTATTGGATTCAATATTATAGTATTTGATTTTCACTAATAAATCCTCAATAAATACTTTATTGAATATAATGTAATTTCAACTACAAACTACGAGTTTAGGACATAAATTTCAGTAGTTTTGTGTTTGCATAATTTGTTATAATGCTTCTTTACTCTTGTTTCTACTTATCTAAAATTTCCTATTAAGCCCCATCTTGTTTCCTATTTAAAATTTTCTACTCTTTCTAGTTAAAATTTTCAATGTTTTAAAATCTTCCTATTTTAAAATTCTCCAAGTTTTCAAATCTTTCACAATTTTATTCTTATATCACTTAGAAAATTTTCCTTTTAAAGTTATAACTTTTTATGTTTTCTCAAATGTTCAAAATTTAATCTATGATTTTATAAGGTTTCCTAATCAATCTTTTCTAATAACTTATACCGTTTTTCCTAAATGAAATCCTACAACGGAATCTAGGAAATCTGGGAGTCCGATTTCTAGAATTCTTGAGGTGAGGGATTACATCTTTGTGAGTCCAAGATTTGATCCCAAAAGAAAACGATTTTGATTAATGATTAAAAAAAAAATCTCTTTATTAGAAGGCTATTTCTATGACGAATTTTGAGAAATTGTATAAAATCCTCATTTTCTTGTGGTGAAAAGATTTTCTTCAATATAGTCTAATTGATGGAATGCTCTCCACTTATTTTATGAGATCATTGCTTTAAATATTTGAGTAATGAGGGGTAAAATAAGACACTAGTTTTAAAAGGAATTAAAATAATATTTTCAATTCAAGATTTGAAATTTGGCTATCGTTTTCTGAACGGGTCACCTTCGTCATACACAAATGACTCCTAAACTCAACTCTAGTTTTTACAGACTATTTTTTAAAAAGTGTTTACTATATTTTGGCGTCCAATCACACTGTAAAAAGGATTGGTGGTGACTCCTATTTTGATTTGAAACTAACCCATTTTTGAGGGCATCAACCGCTCTACACCGTCTCAAGCACATGGTGAGAACTAACATTCCTTATTCTAAAAGGGGCATGGCATAAGCCCTTTAATATAGCGAAAAAGAGAAGATAAAAATAGTTCGTACAATCTAGAAAGAGCCCCAACTATGTAGTGAGCCAAAATCAACAAGGCTCCTAAAGAACCCTGAAGCGCTATTTGAAATACCACAACCTCATGCCACGAAGAAGAAGGTAGGAAAGAGACTAGGGAAAAGGAAACCTCAGAGCTAAGCTTTCTAGTCTCTCTCTCCCTATTTGTCGGTAGTTGTTGTGGGCTACCTGGGCTACC
The DNA here is from genome assembly GCF_025177605.1 of Cucumis melo. NCBI lineage: Eukaryota > Viridiplantae > Streptophyta > Magnoliopsida > Cucurbitales > Cucurbitaceae > Cucumis > Cucumis melo. Next base: position 15,917,272 of record NC_066858.1, read on the forward strand.
GGCTTTGTCTTTCCTAACTAGTTCGTCAGTCAGTTGTCCGACTTTGGCTTTCTCCCTATTTTCTTATATGAGAAAAACTTTCTCCTTATTATATGAGAAAAGTAGGGAGAACAAGCTCCCATTCCTCATTCCCCGTTCTTTATTGGGAGCGTCTAATCCACAACGAAGTAAACAACAAGTTAAAGACAACCCTACGGAACCCTTTTGAAAAATCTTGATGAAATTGATTGAAAGGCAACCCGCTCCATGGGCCTGGGAAATTACTGTTAAGGTTGATGTCCTAAATCTCGTGGTCTTCTAGTTTGTAATTGTATATATTATACAAACATTTTATTTATCTAATAAAATAATGTGTTTTATTTTATTTGACATTTAGTTGCATTAACCCACAAAACCAATAAACTAACATTCAATGTTATCTTCTTAACCTAAACATGTATGTGGAGACATACAAGTGGATCATGTTTAAGTGATAACCTAAATGGTCTGTGGATACCTTATCTTGGTGACACTATGAATACGACCAACTTTTTAGTTGTTACAATTGTTCTAAAGTGCTACAAATGATTTGATCCTAATCATTTATGTCGAGAGAGTAGAGCGAGGATATTCTATACAAAGAGTTTGTATAAGACTGGACCATGAAATGAATAGTCTCTCTTATTAATACCGTTACTAGTTGAAATTACATTTCACTAGGATGACCATAGGGGACTTGGCCTAAATCCTGAGTGAGTTGTGAACTCTTGCCTATGAAGGCGGTTCTTTGATTTGCATAGGTGAGAGTGGCCTATGTTGCTGGCTCAATATGCCTACTATTTTGGAGATTCGTCTAATTGGGGAGCTAGGAACACAGCTACATAAGAAAGAATTCACTCCTCTATAGATAGAGTAAGTAGAGAAATTGCTCTCTTAAGGGCTGATTCTAGGGCTTGAATAATCTGGCGCCACACCCTCTCTTGGACCGAAAGGAGTTCAGTTATAGTAGAACTATAATTATTGTTCATTAGAGGAATCATTGGTACTTAAGGTGTTAGATGAACTATAGGGACAAAATGGTAATTTTTGGCTTAGATGTACTTACGAGCGATTTGTGAAGGGTCATTGCACTGTTGATTGGTTATATTTAATTGACATAAAAAAATATATCTATAGTAAGAAGAGTTCAACTATTAGTCTTTAGTGGAATGACTGATAGTTAATGAATATAGATTAATTTAATTAAAGAGTTTAATTAATTAACCTCATATCATTGGAGCTTCAATCTGTAGATCCATAAGGTCCCGTTGTTAGCTCGATAAGGATAAATGAGAATCAAATTTATTTTGATTTAATTTGAATTGTACAAATTGTATAAAGGGAATAAATTGTATATGGTACAATTAATATAATGTATTTGATATATTATAACATAAAATTTTTATGAGAGAAATTAATATCTGAATATAATATGAATAAGACTCATAAATAAAATATAGGTTAAATTAATGTGGATTCGATTCATATTAGCACTATAGATTATATGAGAGATCTAAACGATTGCTTATGTCATATGAGATATAATATAAATTAACTTTATATTAATTTTTATTGTAATTAATATATTTTTAATTAGTAAAATAACACCCAAGGGAGTTATTCTACATGCATAGATGGAGGAAGTTATTTAATAACTTCCCTCTATCTCTCCTAATAGTTGAGATATAAAGAAGATTCATTGTGTATTTCTCTATACTCTCTCATTTTTTGAACGATCTCTCTACATTCAAAAAAGAAAAATAAATCTCATAAAGAAAATTCCTTTACCAAATCACAGAAGCCCACAACTCTCTATTGATTCTTTTCTTGAGAGTAATGAGGAAGACTTTGTGGGTTCTTGAAAGCTTGGAAGATTCTACAAAGGTTAGTTTCTTTTCCTTTTTTTCTCCACAGAAGCATGCTTGGGCTTTAGTTTTTGTTTTTCTTTGAATTTTTTGGTTTTACAAATTGAATTTCACATGCATGGTGTTTATATACTTCTGCTTTGGGAATTCCATTCCTTCAAATACTTCTTTTCGAGGCTCGATTACATTGAGCATACGGAGTTATAGAAGTTGCGAGAAAGGCGCACTAAGGAAGAAGACAAGGTCGAGTTCGAAGAATATAAGGGGTCCATATGCTCAATGCAATATCAGTTTCCATAGGTAAGTTGTCATAGGTAACTTTCTGCGTGAAACATGTACGTACAATAAGGCCTTCACCTCATCTGTCGAGTGTATGTAAATTGAGACTGAGACTAAAGCATGAATTTTAAGGTTAAATCCTTTTACTTACATCTCTAAGTTTATCCCATGAAATTGTGTTCAAGGCCTAGGGTGTGACAATCGAATGATCTTTCTTACCGAAGAAGGGATCAAGCTTTCTATTTTCAGCAGAGCAGAGGTTTCCCCTTTGTTTATGCAAATGAGTAGGTTAGCCTTGGGTTGTACACTATTATCATCTAGGCATGTTCACTATATTAGGACACACTCCCTAATTATTCATTCGACATAGTTCACAAGTATTTGGTATTTATGTACGAGACTGAGCTTCAGTTCCATAAATTAGTCATTCGTCTATAAAAAGCAGCCTACGATACCTTACCTACGACAAAGAACCTCCTCCTACATCCTACGGAGGTGTTAAGCTTTCTAAATCTATGCCTATGTTCTGGCATTAGGGTGATTTCCACGAGAATTCAAGTGGATCTCTTTCTAGGCATCTGATGAGGGAGGTTAAGTTAATCTAATGTGGTGGCTCGACAGAACATGTAAACCCAATATTTTCTTGGTTTAATTTCTTTAAATGTGGAAAGAAAAAAAAAAGAAAAAGAAAATGGAAATTAAGTGTAAATATATATATATATATATATATATATATATATATATATATTTATATATTAAATAGTTTTATTAAATAAAGTAAAGAAAAGAAAGAAAAGAAAGGATAAAAAGAAGAAAAGGAGAAGAAAATTTCATTTTTTCTTTTCTTCTTCTTCTTCTCTTCCCTTCACCGCCAAGATTTTGAAGACATCCAAGTTCCATTTTTTCTTTCTTTTTCCTTCTTCAATTTGCAGCGAACTTCTAAGAGAGAGTTTGAAAGAAGAAGAAAAATTTTACTAGAATTTTTAGGTTGAAGAAGAGGAGGAGAACTCAAGCAAAGTGTATCAATGGCTGAATTTTAGTTCATTCTGCACATCATGGTTTTTAATTCGGTTTGAACTCTTCAAAAGAAATTAAGAGGTGAGATTTACATTTACTGAAAGTTAACTCATTTTTAAACAAACTTTATGAAGAACGTTGGAGCAAATTCGGATATTCATTTGGTGCTTTTTGATGAAGAAAACAGGGCAGTTGGTTTTCACTCGAAATCAGAATGTCTCTGGTTTTTCTTGTATTTCAGAGTGTATCGGTGGAGTTAGAATCTCTATTTGGTATGGTTGGAAAGCTTATTCAATTTACTACAACTTTCACGAAGAAATTGTAAACCAAAAACGACTAAAAATCAGTTAAATTGTAGGGACAAGTTAAAGAGGTCGTGTGCGCGCGATTCTGGAAGTGGTTCTGTTTTGAGGGTTATATGTGTTTATGCACGGGGAATCAGATTTATATGTCTTCAGGTAAGTTTTAGAGGATCTCAAACTGAATTTTTTTATATAAAGAACACTCATTTTAGTTAAGTATTGAGAAAGTTATAGTCCTTTGAAGTTTATGTTAGAAATCTGGAAATTTTAGAGAATTGTTGAAATAGGATTTTATTTCTCAAGCTTTGTTTTCGTGAGCGTCATCTTTGGTGCGACATGTTATGTATATCTTTAGGAAACCAGAATGTTTAGAGTTTTAATACTCGGTTGGGTTGTTGGCAGGCCGAGAAGAATTAAACCGAGCTTATAGATCAAGGATCTAGCCCAAGAGTTTTCTATAATTGTTATTATGATTGAATGCGATAAATGTTTATTTACGAAGCCATGAAAAGTATTTGAATTTCATGACTATTTTCAAGTATACATTTGGAGACTAGATTTCTTAAAGAAATTTATGCTAGCACGTAGATATTAAATGTTTGGAAAGTATTTAAACCACAATATTTTAAGCAAAGCATGAATTAGTATGAAGTTTTGTTTTAAGAACTACAATTTTCCACAAAAGAGCTGAGTAAAGTTCGAGCTTTGTGTAAAATTTATAAGCAGGCATGTTTTAATATTTAAACATGATTTATGAAATTTTCATTAACTACATGACTGAGATCTTGAGCCTGAGGCTAGAGATTACCGTGTGCACACTGGTTAGATTCCGTTGTTGACGTTGAGTGTACTCCGTAACAACGATGCTGTCCTGAGTGCTGGGCGGGCCCCACTACGACAAAGATGATGGGAGTGTTGGGCGGGCCCCACTACATTGTAGTGCTTGTAAACGTTGTTGTACTAGGTGTACCCTACACAACGTAGATTCGTCATGTTAGTTAAAATGCTTCGATATACTTGATATGCCTTGCTAGATTTCAATAATGAACATGCTGAGTATTTAAGGAAGCTATTCTTACTACTACACATTTACATTTGCGACTTGTATAAACAGATTTATATGTGTAAAGTTTTCACGTGCTCTTATCTTTAAATTCATAGTTTTAAACTGAGTCACTCACTCAGCTTCATAGCTCACCCTTTTCAAAATGTTTTACCCATTTTCCAGGTAGATATCGACTTCCCGGTGCCTGATAAACTGCCTTAGTCTGCGGAAGCTTCATTATCGATTGCCAGTACGTGTTTTGAGTTGGGCATAGAGTCTGTTGTGTTGTGGTGTATATACACCCTTTTATGTTATATATACTCCACAGTTTGTATAAGCTTTAGGAGCTGTAGTTGTGTAAATTTTTTTGGTTATATTTTGATTAAGGTGTCTTTAGGTTTACTCGTGAAATCGGTAAATTTTGAGGTACACTTCATGTATGTGTTTGACTAGCTGTGTTTGACTAGCCTAGGATCCGCTGTGTTTTGTGGCATGTACAATAGTTTATATACTATATTGGCAAGTTCATCACATGAAAGTTTTAAGCAGAGTCGACAGATACAGGTACAGAAAAGCGTTGTTCGTCGGCTTCACGCCATCTTTCGGTCTAAGGTAGCAGGTAGTCCGGGAGGGGGTGTGACAACTTGGTATCAGAGCAGTTTGCTCCATGGGAATTAAGGTAGAGCGGTTAGCTCTAAGAAGAAACTGGAAAGTAAATAATTGAAAGTCAAGTTAGCTTAAAGGGAACTAGTGGAGTATGGTCTAGGTAAGGGTAGAAGTGAGTCCAATTATTATTAATACGTGAGTAGACATTTAGTATCATGCATTTGAGTTAAGTATTTATAGTATGTCTAATGTGTTGACATATTATAGGAGTCATGCCACCACGTACTGGTAGACGACGCCGGCAGAATCAGGACGGGATGCAAGGTCCTACCCAAGGTCCATTTGTAGGGGAATCTAGTACCCTAGGAGTTCGAGGTGGGGCAGGAAATGAGCAGTTTGCGAGAACTACACATGAAATAGGAAGGCCAGATAGAGCAGAGCCTAGTGATCCAGAAAAGGCATACGGAATTGAATGGCTGATGCAGAGAACTAGTTGAATATGCTTGAAAAGTGTTTTGATGTGATGAATTGTCCTGAGGAGTGAAAGGTTAGATTGGCCACATTTTTGTTGCAAAAAGAGGCTGAAGGATGGTGGAAATCTATATTAGCAAGACGCAGTGATGCACGTGCTTTAGACTAGCAGACTTTTAGAGGCATATTCGAAGATAAGTATTATCCCAGCACATACTGCGAAGCCAAGAGGGATGAATTTCTGGGGTTGAAACAAGGATCACTTTCAGTGGCTGAGTATGAGAGGAAGTATACCGAGCTTTCACGGTATGCTGACGTTATTGTAGCTTCTGAGAGTGACAGGTGCCGAAGGTTTGAAAGAGGGTTGCGTTTTGAAATACGTACCCCAGTTACAGCCATTGCTAAGTGGACGAATTTCTCTCAGTTAGTGGAGACTGCCCTTCGTGTGGAGCAGAGTATAACAGAAGAGAAATCGGCAGTGGAGTTTAGTCGTGGGACTTCAACAGCTAGTGGATTTAGAGGCCGTGAGCAGCGGAGGTTCACGCCTGGGATAAATATTTCAAGCCGTCAAGATTTTAAGAATCGCTCTGGAGGCCAAGCATCGAGGAACGTGAGTTATGGTAGTGTTTTTCAGAGACAGAGCCAGAGAATACCTAGTCAACCCATTAGATCAACAGTAAGATCGCAACCAGGTCAGGAGTCCATTGCTAGTACCGTCAGGCGAATACCATGCACGAGTTGTGGCAGGAACCATCGGGGTCAGTGTTTGGTAGGTGCCGGTGTATGTTACCAGTGCGGACAGCCAGGACATTTCAAGAAAGATTGTCCGCAGTTGAACATGATAATTCAGAGAGATCAGGGAGTTGGGTCCCAGACAGTTGAGCAATCCAGAGTTTCAGTGGTTCCAACAGAGGGCACCAGTGGTGCAAGGCAAAAGGGAGTTGTTGGAAGACCGAGGCAACAGGGAAAAGTCTATGCTATGACTCAAGAAGAAGCGGAGGACGCACCATACGTTATTACTGGTACGATTCTTATTTGTAATGTACCTGCAGATGTTTTATTTGATCCAGGTGCTACGCATTCCTTTGTTTCTAGTATATTTCTGACTAAGTTGAATAGGATGCTAGAGCCTTTATCTGAGGGGTTAGCTATATACACTCCAGTTGGTGACGTTTTACTTGTTAATGAGGTTTTACGTAATTGTGAAGTTTTAGTAGAAGGTATCAGTTAGCTAGTGGACTTGCTACCACTAGAGTTGTAGAGGTTAGATGTAATTTTGGGAATGGATTTCTTATTTGCTCACTATGCACTATGGATTGCCATAGGAAGGAAGTGGTTTTCAGAAAACCAGGCTTTGCTGAAGTGGTTTTTAGAGGTATGAGGAAGGCCGTTTCTAGAAGTTTAATATCAGTTTTGAAAGCTGAGAAATTACTGAGGAAGGGTTGCACAGCGTTTCTTGCACACATCGTAGTAGTGCAGAGAGAAAAGCTAAAGCCAGAAGATGTTCCTGTGGTGAAAGAGTTTCTTGATGTATTTCCAGATGATCTGTCAGGTTTGCCACCTGATAGAGAGATTGAGTTCACCATTGAATTATTACCAGGAACAGCACCTATTTCACAGTCCCCGTATAGAATGGCTCTAAGCGAGCTAAAAGAATTGAAGATGCAGTTACAAGAACTAGTTGACAAGGGATACATCAGGCCTAGTGTTTCGCCGTGGGGAGCACCAGTGCTTTTTGTGAAAAAGAAAGATGGTACCCTCAGATTATGTATTGACTATAGACAGTTAAACAAGGTTACAATATGTAACAAGTATCCTTTACCACGCATCGATGACTTATTTGATCAACTAAGGGGAGCAGCGTTGTTCTCTAAGATTGACTTAAGGTCAGGATACCACCAGTTGAAGGTTAGAGAATCAGATATTGCTAAGACAGCATTTAGAACGAGGTATGGGCATTATGAGTTTCGAGTTATGCCATTCGGTTTAACGAATGCGCCAACGGTTTTCATGGATCTTATGAACAGGATCTTCCATCGATATTTAGATCAGTTTGTGATTGTGTTCATTGATGATATATTAGTTTACTCGGTTGACAGAGAATCTCATGAGGAACATCTGAGGATTGTTCTACAGACTCTACGTGAAAAACAGTTATACTTAAGTTCAGCAAATGTGAGTTCTGGTTGGAACAAGTAGTATTTTTAGGGCATGTAGTTTCAGCAAAAGGAGTTAGCGTCGATCCACAAAAAGTAGAAGCAATTGTCAATTGGGAAAGACCAATTAGTGCCACAGAAGTACGTAGTTTCCTGGGTTTGGCAGGATACTATAGGCGTTTTATTGAGGATTTCTCTCGATTGGCATTGCCTTTGACCGCTTTGACAAGGAAGAATGTTAAGTTTGAGTGGTCAGATAAATGCGAGCAAAGTTTTCAGGAATTGAAGAAAAGACTAGTTACAGCACCTATTTTGGCACTTCCTGTAACAGGGAAGGACTATGTGATTTATTGTGATGCTTCAAGGCTAGGATTAGGTTGTGTGCTTATGCAAGATGGGAATGTAAGCTTATGCTTCAAGGCAGTTGAAGGAGCATGAGTGTAATTACTCTACCCATGATCTTGAGCTAGCAGCAGTTGTTTTAGCACTAAAAATCTGGAGACACTATTTGTTTGGGGAAAAGTGCCATAGTTTCACAGATCATAAAAGTCTGAAGTATATTTTTGATCAAAAAGAGCTAAATCTGAGACAAAGGCGATGGCTAGAACTGATTAAAGATTATGATTGTACTATAGAGTATCATCCAGGTAAGGCCAACGTAGTAGCAGATGCATTAAGTAGGAAGTCAAGACTTGCGAAGAGTGCCTTGTGTGGTATTCGAGTAGCTTTGTTGAATGAGTTAAAAGGTTCCAAGGCAGTAGTAACTACAGAGGATTCAGGAAGTCTCTTAGCTCAATTTCAGGTTCGGTCTTCTCTAGTAACTGAGATTGTAAGAAGACAGTCATAAGACAGTAATTTACAGAAGAAGTTTGAGAAATCCAAGAAAGGCTTAGAGGTGGAGTTTGAGCTGAGAACAGATGGAGCCATTGTTAAACAAGGAAGATTATGTGTTCTGAATATCAGTGAGCTTAAGAATGCTATTCTAGAAGAAGCTCACAGTTCAGCTTACGCTATGCATCCAGGTAGCACCAAGATGTACAGAACTTTAAAGAAGACTTATTGGTGGTCTGGAATGAAGCAAGAGATAGCTGAATATGTTGATAGATGTTTGATTTGTCAACAGGTTAAACCAGTAAGACAGAGGCCAGGAGGATTTCTTAATCCTTTGCCAGTGCCAGAGTGGAAATGGGAGCATATTACTATGGATTTTCTATTTGGATTACCTCGTACATCCAGTGGACATGATGGTATATGGGTAATAGTAGACAGACTCACCAAGACGACACGATTTATACCGATTAAAATGACATCTACATTAGACCAGCTAGCGAGATTATATGTTGATAAGATTGTGAGTCAGTATGGAGTACCAGTGTCCATAGTTTCAGATAGGGATCCGAGGTTTACTTCTAAATTTTGGCCTAGTTTACAGAAAGCAATGGGAACAGGGCTAAATTTTAGTACATCATTTCATCCCCAAACAGATGGTCAGTCCGAGAGGACCATCCAAACTTTAGAGGACATGTTGAGAGCATGTGTCCTACAACTTAAAGGAAGTTGGAATACCCACTTGCCACTTATGGAGTTTGCTTATAATAATAACTATCAGTCTAGTATCGGTATGACACCATATGAAGCCTTATACGGGAGACCATGCAGAATTCCTGTGTGCTGGAATGAAGTGGGAGAGCGGAAGTTAGTAGGTCCTGAGTTGGTTCAGATTACGACAAACAATATTAAGTTGATCAGAGAAAATCTGGGGAAAGCCCAAGATCGACAGAAAAGTTATGCGGATAAGCGACGAAGAAACCTAGAATTCCAAGTTGGAGATCAAGTTTTCTTGAAATTATCTCCATGGCGAGGTGTTATTCGTTTCGGAAGAAAAGGTAAGTTAAGTCCTAGATATATTGGGCCATATCAGATAACGGAATGAGTGGGACCAGCAGCGTATAGACTTGAGTTGCCAATAGAACTTGCACGAATACATGATGTTTTCCATGTATCCATGTTAAGAAAATATATACCAGATCCATCATATGTGTTGCAAGAGCAACCCGTTGAATTAAAAGAAGATTTGAGTTATGTTGAAGAACCAATTCAGATTCTTGACAGAAAGGAACAAGTTTTGAGAAACAAAACGATTCCACTCAAAAAGGTTTTGTGGAGACATCATGGAGCTGAGGAGGCAACTTGGGAACCAGAATATCAGATGAAGAAGAGATATCCGATACTTTTCAGTTAAGGACATTCTAAATTTCGAGGACGAAATTTTCTAAAGGGAAGGTAAGTTGTAAACCCGATATTTTCTTGGTTTCATTTCTTTAAATGTGGAAAGAAAAAAAAAAGAAAAAGAAAATGGAAATTAAGTGTAAATATATATATATATATATATATATATATATATATATTAAATAGTTTTATTAAATAAAGTAAAGAAAAGAAAGAAAAGAAAGGATAAAAAGAAGAAAAGGAGAAGAAAATTTCATTTTTTCTTTTCTTCTTCTTCTTCTCTTCCCTTCACCGCCAAGATTTTGAAGACATCCAAGTTCCATTTTTTTTTTCTTTTTCCTTCTTCAATTTGCAGCGAACTTTTAAGAGAGAGTTTGGAAGAAGAAGAGAAATTTTACTAGAATTTTTAGGTTGAAGAAGAGGAGGAGAACTCAAGCAAAGTGTATCAATGGCTGAATTTTAGTTCATTCTGCACATCACTGGTTTTTAATTCGGTTTGAACTCTTCAAAAGGAATTAAGAGGTGAGATTTACATTTACTGAAAGTTAACTCATTTTTAAACAAACTTTATGAAGAACGTTGGAGCAAATTCGGATATTCATTTGGTGCTTTTTGATGAAGAAAACATGGCAGTTGCTTTTCACTCGAAATCAGGAGGTTTCTGGTTTTTCTTGTATTTCAGAGTGTATCGGTGGAGTTAGAATCTCTATTTGGTATCGGTGAGCATCATCTTTGGTGCGACATGTTATGTATATCTTTAGGAAACCAGAATGTTTAGAGTTTTAATACTCGGTTGGGTTGTTGGCAGGCCGAGAAGAATTAAACCGAGCTTATAGATCAAGGATCTAGCCCAAGACTGTGAGTGACAAAACCAACTTTGAAATATTTTCCATAATTGTTATTATGATTGAATGCGATAAATGTTTATTTACAAAACCATGAAAAGTATTTGAATTTCATGACTATTTTCAAGTATACATTTGGAGACTAGATTTCTTAAAGAAATTTATGCTAGCACGTAGATATTAAATGTTTGGAAAGTATTTAAACCACAATATTTTAAGCAAAGCATGAATTAGTATGAAGTTTTGTTTTAAGAACTACAATTTTCCACGAAAGAGCTGAGTAAAGTTCGAGCTTTGTGTAAAATTTATAAGCAGGCATGTTTTAATATTTAAAGATGATTTATGAAATTTTCATTAACTACATGACTGAGATCTTGAGCCTGAGGCTAGAGATTACCGTGTGCACACTGGTTAGATTCCGTTGTTGACGTTGAGTGTACTCCGTAACAACGATGCTGTCGTGAGTGCTGGGTGGGCCCCACTATGACAAAGATGATGGGAGTGCTTGGCGGGCCCCACTACATCGTAGTGCTTGTAAACGTTGTTGTACTAGGTGTACCTTACACAACGTAGATTCGTCATGTTAGTTAAAATGCTTCGATATACTTGATATGCCTTGCTAGATTTCAATGATGAACATGATGAGTATTTAAGGAAGCTATTCTTACTACTACACATTTACATTTACGACTTGTATAAACAGATTTATATGTGTAAAGTTCTCACGTGCTCTTATCTTTAAATTCATAGTGTTAAACTGAGTCACTCACTGAGCTTCATAGCTCACCCTTTCCAAAATGTTTTACCCATTTTCCAGGTAGAGATCGACTTCCCGGTGCCTGATAGACTGCCTTAGTCTGCGGAAGCTTCATTATCGATTGCCAGTACGTGTTTTGAGTTGGGCATAGAGTCTGTTGTGTTGTGGTGTATATACACCCTTGTACGTTATAGATACTCCACAGTTTGTATAAGCTTTAGGAGCTGTAGTTGTGTAAATTTTGTTGGTTATATTTTGATTAAGGTGTCTTTAGGTTTACTCGTGAAATCGGTAAATTTTGAGGTACACTTCATGTATGTGTTTGACTAGCTGTGTTTGACTAGCCTAGGATCCGCTGTGTTTTGTGGCATGTACAATAGTTTATATTCTAGATTGGCAAGTTCATCACATGAAAGTTTTAAGCAGAGTCGACAGATACAGGTACAGAAAAGCATTGTTCGTTGGCTTCACGCCATCTTTCGGTCTAAGGTAGCAGGTAGTCCGGGAGGGGGTGTGACAGAACAAACCGCATCAGCCCCATTTTTGTTTGGTACTTTTCATTCACTCTTGAGAGCTTAACTCTTGCACTTTTATGTTTCCTTCTACAACTACGTCTTATCAATTTCATCGAGCTACTTCTCTCACCTGTGTTAACTCCATTTCCTTCCATCTTGCCTTTGTTCACCTAGATATGATAGAAAGTTCCTTGCTTACAACCTTTTTCAGAGACTTTCTGCATTCTGAAGAGTACCTTTCGCTTCGAATCCTACCTAATAGTGGAAGCTTCCTTGCTCAAGCGGGTGTGCTATTTCATTCTTGTTCTTGAAAGAAAAAGCTATTATTCCATAAAATATATGTTCAACGAGGAGAAATGGATGAACTAAACGTAGTGGATTCAATAGCTCGATTCGTTCCCTCTGATTCAAGAATAAAATTCATAATCGGTCTTGGACCCAACGATTAGTAGGCTGCCTCTCCAGCCCGATTCCTTAGATCGAGGGGATTTGTCTTTCTATTTTGATCTTGAAAATTGATGGAATAGGGCAAGGCCCATAAAGCTCCGACAGAAAGGGAAGGCCTGTCAGGCCGTATGTCTATGGGTGCAGGATTCTTTGAAAAAGCGCGGGCTAACTCGGAGACCTGGGACCTTCGCTTAGGAAGGAATGAAGGGGAGCTGTTTTCACTTTTTCGCTACTGGCTTATGTAGTGGGAAGGCCGACAACTACATAGACTCTATACTAAGTCATGGAGCGATAGCGAAGGAGCGAGACCCATCCAAAAAGAGTACAATCTAAATTTTTGTAGGTTCGGAGGTAGAAAGGGAACAAAAGCGAGTGAACTCTTGAATGAGATCTTCATTCTCTCCCTTGTTCATTGACTGCTCTTTTTCTTTGTTTAGTGGTGATAATAACTCAGCTTATCTCTTTCAGGGAAGGAGGCATTCGAAAGCTCGATAAAGGCCTATGATATACCTCAAAAGAAAGTGCAAAAAGAAGTACCCCACAGAGCGGTGTATAAGTCACTTAGCTGTCTACAAAGGGAAAGGGCGTCGGTACAAAGTCAAGTCAATTGTGGATATATACTAGTAGGTAGACTAGTTGAAACTACGTCTAAAACTATGGTATGGACCAAGACTACACTAAGGAACAAGAAAGTCTCACAAAGAAGTCAAGGAACGAAGCTCTTTCTCTCTAGTTGGCAAGGCTTTTTTTTTTGTCTATTTAATGAGAGAGCTTGAAGTTCTTAGAAAGAGCCGTAGGAGACAGCTCACGTACGGTTTGGGAGCTGAGCCTCAGCACAGGGATTAAGGTCAAAACTTATTTCATAGCCAATCATAAATTGGAAGCGAGCAAGATGGTGATGAATTGTGATTGGTCTAAACCTTCGACTAGCGACTTATTAAGACCTGCCTAGAATGGCCATACGTACTCAGACCTTATTCACATAATGAAGAAAGGTTGAATAGAAGGGGGTACAAGCTACTTCTTTGCCACACCCCTCCCCCCTGCAAGTAGATACGAGATACTTGATCAAAATTCTCAAATAGGAAATTGTATACCATTCGCCGATAGTAGCATATATAGGAAATGGGTACATGATAGAGGATCTCATCTAGGTCAAAGCATAAAGTTGGCTCAAGCAGCAGGAACTATTGCTAAAATAATGGACACCCCCTACACTCTCTCTTAGGTTTGTGCGACTACCGTAGAGTGGGAAAGAAAGAGAAATCCTATGATTCAAATTCTACTCGATCATTCTGACTAGTTCTTTATGTTTAGGCTTTCCTCCCGTCTCAATGAACAAGGTCTTCTCTTCCTTTCTGTATATATTGACTTATTTTTTTCTTCAGTCTGTTTATTCGATGAGCTTTGATCCTTTACAATCGCTTCGCTTCAAGCCTTGTCTCTCCCTTCTTCTTCGAGGGAAAGAGGTCATGAAGATCGAATTCAGAGATCAAGATTCTCTCTTTCTTCTTTTCTTATTCATTGATCTTTCTCTTAAGCACATGTAGAGGGTCAAGCTTCTTTTCTCCAGTTCCTTTCCTTGCTTCTATCCTTTCCACTACTACAAATAGGCTTTCTATGGAACTAAATCTTTCTTCCTTTCACTCAAATTCTTTGAGCGAGTGTCAATGTTTCTGACTCCTTCCGAGGGCTTCAAACCTTGAACTTCATATTCCTTTAAACCCTTTTATTAGGTTGAGAATCCAATGTCTCTTGTCAAAGAAAATAAAATACAGACACGATAAATAAAAAGGAAGACAGAAAGTTTACTTTCACCTTGAGGAGTCTTAAGAGCAAGGATAAATTGTTCTAATAGAGAAAAAGGATTGAGACCTAAATGAAAGTAGGACAAAGAAAGACCAAAGGCAAGATTCAACACTCTAATTGGATACCCCAACCAACACTCACTATAATCGATGTTTGAATAAGAATCTAGTTTATCTATTCTCTTTTTTTCATAGAAAAATCTAGTTTCTAGATTTTTGCTATCTAATAATCGATTTAGAAATTTCTTAGAAAGCCATATGAAATTGCAAACTAAATTGTGTACAAACAAAGGCGGTGCAAGCCATATGCTCCAACGTGATTTCAGACAAAAATACATGGTTTGACTACTAAAAAGACCACCCAAACAAGTGATACGCACCGAAAGGCCTATATCTTCTTCGTTCAAGTGAATGACGACAACTGCTAATGAAACAATGTCATGAGAAAAAGTTGGTTGGCCACAATAGTCGGCAACGAAGGTACGCTCTAATAAAAGAGGGTGACTACTGGCTGAGCCTTCGGGATGAGGTAATGCAATTTACTAAGACTCTTGTCTTGTATGCCAGCTTAATATGAAGAAAATGACCAAAGTGAGCGGGTCTATGTGATCCCTTACCTGTGCCCTCAAGGCCGTGGGAGAGTGTGTCCCTGCCTTTTTAGTCGAGTCACTTCGTCCCCCTCCTTCCTAAACTCACTCGAGTCGCTTTCACTTTTAGTGGTCTCATTGTTAAAGCACAAAGAATTTGCGGTCCAGAGTCCTTTCAATATTCTTTAACTTTTTCAATGAGTTCCTAACATATTTCATTGCGCCTCCATCTAAATTGCTTCTACGTATTAAAATCAGAGAATAAGCATCAAGAGAAGCCACAAGAGTTTGACGAGAGAAGGGCTAAGCGAAGTAGCCAGAGTTTGACGAGAGAGGCTTCGTAAAGAGTTGACGCTTGACAACTAAGGATCTCAAGAGCTAACCTTCTCTTTTCTAGTAGGAATAAAGGAGAGAGCAGAGTGATTGTTGAAGCCTCAGATCTTGGAGTTGAATCAGTGGTGGCTCTTGATGTATAGGTTATCATCGGTTAAATGAGAAAGCGTATAAAGACCTGAAAGTTGAGAATAAGGCTCCGTAGGAGTTGAGGGATATTGTTTGAATAAAGTCTCAATTCATATATGAATCTCTATATTTTCTGAATTCGAACTCAATACAAGAAGAGATGAATCGACAACTCTACTCTCTTTCCGAACAGTTTAAATAGGAGAGGTTGTAGCCCACGTAACCGTTGGGTTGAGAGCCCAGCGTAGGCCAGGATTGGACTTTCCTTCTCTCTCGTTTTTTTTAGGTCCTTTCATTATGAGGCTCAACTTATAGAAGGTTATGAGCAATCTAGAGTATGAGAATATGAAAGCATTCAAACTTTCTCATTCATTCTCTTTTTTGAGCAAAGATACAAGGTCTCGAGGTAAAGGTCCTTTCATCAGTCTCACTCAGAGTCTCAAAGATCATTGAATAAAGTTAAAGAAAGTAGCTCGATTAGGATAGACATTGAATATGCTCGATAGGTAAAGCCTTAAGGAAGACAAATTGTTGGCCCAACAAGCAAACACCCTTTTCTTATTCTTCATCACTGTGAATATTTGGTATTTTAAGGTTAGTTGGTGCAGCACCTGTTATGATGTCTTCCGTTGTTCTACTTCAATTCCTAAGTAGTAAAAGAGAAAACCCAAATCGCTCATTTCAAATTCTTCCATCATCTGTTGCTTGAACTTGTTGACTTTTTCAGTGCTACTTCCCTTACAATGATATCGTCAACATACACTCCAACAAGAACACTTTTTTCTCCTTCTCTTCTTATGTAGACTAGATGCTTTTGAGTGCATTTTCCAAAGCCAAGATAATTGAGACTCCTATCAAGTCGAATCATATTGGTCGAGATCATGGGGCTAGTGCAGCATTTGATCGGTAAGCTCGCAAATCAAAAGTTACTAAATAGGGGATTTCCCTACTAAAAATCAGAAAGAGAAAGCCTAGGCTAAATAGGAGAAGCTATCAAAAGAAGATAATATGGAATAAATTAGATTTAGTTGAATAAACAAGTCCTTTGGACGACTAGGATTGAGTTGAACTGACATCTTATCTCCCGAAAGTCAAAGCTTACTGGATATAGATTTAGCTGAACCGATAGGAGAACAAGCCTGGCAAAGTTTCAAAGAGCTAACTGACAGATCAAGAGAAGGTCACGGTGAGACGAGCCTTTTATCATTGGGATTTCCTAGAACTAGCCTATAGACAGAACTTCTCCATTTTCCCACTGGCTGCTTCAAAGGGTATAATCGTACACTTGAGAATGACTTCCCAAAGCTTTCTTAGACTCTTTCTGCACTTGTTTCAGGGAAATTCTACCTCTCTTTATAAGTAGAGTAATATCCTCTTGTATCGAGCATCGTAATTTCACTCATTCCTCGAGGCTTCATATTAGACCTTCAAGAACCCGAACGAAAAGAAGAACTTTTCCTGTATGCTGCTAATCCATTGATAACTACTCATTGCATATTCCATTAAAATCGAATGGGCTAAAGGAACCGACCCTAATATAGCGGCTTAGTCCCACCCTTATAAGAAGAAGAAGTAGCTCTTTGACACTTGGCTATTAATTGAAACTACTTTCTTCCTTTAAAATGAGTTCACTCCTTTTTAGACTTTTGTTATAAAGGAGCAAACTTCTTTTTACAGTAAAAAAACAAATGGTTTTGTCCTTCTTTCTTCCATTCAGCCTAGGGAAAAAGTCACTCCCTAACAAGGAAAAGAGGTTCCAACTTGCCAATGCATTCCCTGGGAAAAAAGAGATTCAGACACTGTATTTCATTGCATTCTTTCTCTCTATAGCTCGAGCTAAACTAAAGGTGAAGAAATTAGAAAGGGTGACCTTTAATATCTGACTCATTTCCTGAATGGTTGGACCCAGCCCCTAGGCTTTCTCTTTCCCTGTTCTTTCGTGTCTTAAAGTAATCAAACCAGTAGTTTGAATCTTGGGAGAATCTAGCAAGGTTATTAACGGATCAGTTAGGCTTTATGGGGAACTCATTCGTCCTGAAATATTCTTTGAACCCTAAATGAAGGAACCCCTATTCATTCAGCCTCAAATAAATGAAGCTAGTGAGGACTAGCTTATTAATTACAAACCAATAAAATATCGAGACAAATAAGAATAGGATAAAATCATCTCCGATTATTTCTTTAGAGGTGCGAATAGCACACTTTCTTTGTTGAATGATCTGTTAATGATCCCACTATACGGTGTGAATATGCGAGAAAGATGAAGAAGCTAGCAAGAAACTCTAACAAAGAGAAACTAGATAACAACCGTTGCAAACTTAATAGTAGGGTTGTAGAGAAAGGTTAATGAGGAGGGTTCTCATATGCGAGAGAGAAAGCCGAGTAAGATTAGGAATCGAGAACATCTAGAGAAAGAATAAATCTCGACTGAGGAAGTTGAATAGGAAGACTTGGGAACCCTTTTTGAGTTAGAAGCGTCAGTTTGAATCTCCATAGGAACTCTACGAGGAATCTTTCATAGGAAAGGGAATTATCGAAGGCAAGCGGTAAACAAAATAGTCTCGATCGGGGCCAATATCTCTTGTTTCAGTCAATAGGGTCTGACCTAATTTCTTATTTATTCCTCGTTCCCACAATGGTTTCGTCCATCACTTCAAGAGACAGAGTTGGTGTAAACCCGATATTTTTTTTTTGATTTTTTATATATAAAAGGAAAAGAAAATAGAAATTAAGTATATAATTTTTTATATATAATTAATGGTTTTTATAAAAAGAAAAAAAAAGAGAAGAAAGGATAAAAAAGAAGAAAAAGTATAGAGAAAAGATAAATTCTATTTTTCTTTTTCTTCTTGTTTTTCCCTCCACCGCCAAGCTTCTCTCATTTTATTCTTCACCATTTTTTTCACCATTTCTTTGCCATGTTTCAGAGAGGTTTCAAAGGGTAGAAGGCTGAGAAAGGAAGAAGAAGAAGTTCAAAAGATGTATGTTGAAGAAGACAAGGAGTTTGCAAGACAAACTTCTTTATAGTTCATTAAGCACATCTCTGGTTTTTTTATTGATTTTTAGCTATAAAAAAAATAATTAAGAGGTGAGGTTTAAATTTAATGAAAGCTAATTCATTTTCAAACAAATTGTATGAAGAAAGCTTGAGCAAATTCTATTGTTCATTGGGTGAATTTTAACAGAGAAGATAGGGAAGGTTGTTTTCACGCAAAATCAGGAGATCTCTGGTTGTTTTTAGTATTTTATGGCATACCAGTAGGGTTAGAATCTCTATTTGGTATTTTTGGAAAGCTTATTCAATTTACTAGAACTTCGATGAAGAAATTGTGAAACCAAAATGACTGAAAAATAAGTTAAATTGTAGGGACAAATTAAAGGGGTCGTGGTGTATGCGATTGTTGGAGTGGTTTTGTTTTGAGGGATGTTTTAGATTATGCACAGAGAATCAGATTTAGATGTCGTGAGTTAAGTTATAGAAGACCTTAAAATAAAGATTTTGACATAAAGAACTCTCATTTTGGGTAAGTATCGGAAGGGTTATGATTATTTGAATTGTATGCTGCGAATCTGGAAAATTTTGAGAAATGTGTGGAATATGGTTTTATTTCTTAAGTTAGACTTCTTAAGCATCATCTTTAGTGAGTCATATCAAGCATAACATTTGAAGATCATAATATTTAGGTTTCTAATACTCGATTTTTGTTGTTCAACAAGCCAAGAGAAAATAGGTTGGGTTTACACACTGGAAAACTAGTCTAAGACTATGAGTGACAAAAACAAGTTTTGAAAATGATTATTTTTTAAAAAAGAAAACTGTTTCTTATAACTAAATGTTTGACGTGCTTGACTACGAGTTTATAAATGATATATGATTTATATGTTTAGCTTCGAGTATGAGTTTCAAGCTTATTTCATCATGGAATCCACATGTTAACACGTAATTAATGAGTTCTGAAAAGCAGTTGAAATGACATTTATTTAAGCAAAACATAGTTTAAGCAAGAATTATTTAAAGATTTTCGGTTTTTCCATAAACAAACAGAGTAAGTTTGAGTTTGTGCATGGTTAAGATAAGCATATATGTTTTAATGTTTTCATATGCTTTTTGATATTTCCATTTACTACATGACTTAGATCTTAAGCCTGAGGTTAGAGGATACTGTGTGCACATAGGTTATGTTCCGTTGTTGACGTTGAGTGTACTTCGTGACAACGATGCTATCGTGAGTGCTGGGCGAGCCCTACTATGACAAAGATGATGGGAGTTATGGGGGCCCCACTACATCATAGAATTAATAAACATTGATTGTACTAGGCGTGTCCTACACAACGTGATGAAGTGATGCTAGTTAAATAGTTTATAAACAGGAAATGTCTTTCTAGATTATATAGATATACGTATTGAATGTTTGAAGGAGTTGTTTTCTAGAAATATTTACAGCTAACGCTTTGCTTCCTAGATTTATAAGTTTTCAAAGATTATTACGAGTTCTGATTTACAGTTTTAAATGATTGTTACTCACTGGGCTTTATAGCTTACTTTTCCAAAATGTTTTACCCATTTTCCAGGAGTTCCCGGTGCTTGATAGATTGCCTTAGTCTACTGAAGCTTCGATATCGATTACCAGTACGTGGTTAGAGTTATGCATAGAGTCTGTTGTGTTATGATGTATATATCTATGTATGATATAGATACTCTACAGTTTGTATAAGCTTTAGGAGCTGCAGTTGTGTAAACCTTTGTTAGTTATGCTTTGGTTAAGGTGTCTCCAGGTTTACTTACGAAATCTTTTATTTTTGGGTTACACTTCATGTATGTATATGATTAGTTTGGGTTCTATTGTATTGCATGTATAATAGTTTATATACTAGATTAGAAATTTTATCATGTTAAAGAATTTAGTAGAGTCGAAAGATATTGATAGAGAAAAGCATTGTCGGTCAGCTTCACGCCGTCTTTCGTTCTAAGCTAGCAGGTAGTCTGGAAGGAGGTGTGACAGTTGGAGAAGGGGAAGGGGATCGATGTAATAAATCGAGGTTTGAAGCAACTTGACCATATCTCTTTAGTTCTTTTAGTCTAAATATCGTATTAGTTGAGGTTAGAATAGAAAGACTGTCAAGGTTTAGGATTGGGATCTATGTTAGCGCTTTAGAAAGATTAGAGGGCGTTAAGGCCTGACTAAGCATATCGAAAGGGCTTTTTCAGCTTACTCTGCTACACTCGATTAGCAGGGTGCCACACTTGTGGGCATGAAGGACGACGCGCCATTACTAGTGGTATCAGAGCCAAAGGTTTGGCCAAGCCATGGCTAGTGTCCTCAAAGAGGCTAGGAGCAGACTTGTAATCATGTGGATGCCTTGTTACGCAACTAAAGGGATAAATTGAGAGCGGGCGAGTTGCTTCGGAGGAGAAAGATCGACTGGTTAGGTAGACCAAAAGACATAAAGAACGCGAAACTTGAAGTGCAATTAGATCCATTTTGCGGATGAGTTTCAGGCAGAATTAAAGGTTTTAATTATGGTCCAACATGTTGATGAGCTTGAATTAAACAGGCTTCATATGCAAGTATGTAAAGGCCATCTTTCGTAGTTCTCCTTGGAGTTCAAAATTAAATGATTCCTCTCTCTCTCTTTATTTTTGATTGAGGGCTTTCTAATTAAAATGACTCCATCTAAGAACCTTTTAAGTCGCTTCACCCCTCTACTCTCCTTCTTAGTCGAGTTTCTTCGAATCCTATTGTTTTGAGTCAAGTTATTTCTAAAAATAAAGGATTCCTTCTAAGAATAAGGAATTTGCTTCACCCCTCTCCTCTATTTGGAATCAAGTTATTTCTAAATATAAGGGCTCCTTCAGAATCGTTTCTCTTTGCACCTCTTTCTGAGTAAAGACTTTGCGAAACGAAAAAATGGACACTGTCATTGATTACTTACTTAAAGGAAATGGAAGAAAGCCTATCTCACGAAGAACTAAGCAACTTCTACTACAACCCCTCACAGCAGACTCAACGCAAAGATCATAGCGATAGGATGCTTTCATCTCTTATTCATTCAATTTCTAGTTAGAAAAAGTTCAAGCGCCAGTCAAAAGACTATACTAGCCACACTTATTCCAACAATCAGAGATATTGTTGTGCTTACTGATTCAATCACAACTAATACGCATTCAATTGCAAAGAGAAGATTTGTTCATTTCGCTCTTAGCAGATCCGTACCGACTCGTCAACAGATCATGAAAGAGAAAGAGGAGTAACTGAGCCCTCTCACCCCTACCTTCTTCTTAGCCCTTGACACTTGCAAGCTTGGGATTATTACTTTAGGGGAATCTTTCTCTTGAAATGGGGGATGATATATGGAATCTTTGTTTCTTCTTTTCTCATTATTTTCTAAGATAAAAGAGAAGGAGGAAAAAGGATGTGCTTTCCTTATGCCTCCAGAAGGGGAAATTACATTCCATGAAATTAAAACAGCAAGGGGAGGAAGCCTTTCCAGAGAATAGAGTTTACTGTTTGCTTTAGTTATTTAGAAGGAGCTACTTAGTTCCCGTTTTGATCCCTTACTTCTTTGTTTGAATGTAGCAAATGAAGAAGGGTTTCGTCTGCTTGGTAGACGCCCTTTAAGAAAAGAGAAGAAGAAGAAAGCCTAGGCAATCAATGAACAAGGAGAGTTGAAAGGTCGAGGGCTCGATCTAGGTCCCTACCCCATCAACGAATATTTCATCCTCAACAACGCTACTGCTTTTTCTTGGAATGAATAAAAAGAGTCTTCTTCCAAGGCATCGACATCTTTTATCTTGTTCTCTTTCCTCTGTGAACCTCTAACTTCAACACCCGACTTTGAATGTGAATGAATGTCTAAAATGGACATGAAAAGATCTAAAGGGTAGAGGTGTCTCGCACTAGCATTTCATAAAAGAGAGAGAGCGTGTTGTCAAATTATTTGAACCTCCCTAACATTGTGAGAGTTACCCTTTTATGTCGAAGGAGGACATATCATTTAAAGCCCCACGTAGCGCTTAGGCTTTACTCGAGTTTACCGATCGATCTCAATACTTCTCCTTATTTTATGAAACTGACTTAAGAAAATAGACTTCAACAGTCGGATCTAGACGAAACTCTCTTTTACCCATCTGGTTCCTAGGCTTGATCTGTCTTTTTCAAGAGTTGATGTAGTGGAAACCCGGTATCCTCCTCACTGGGTCCCTTACCGCTCCATGGGGAACTAAATATGGATCAGTTTCATTACCGCTCAATGGGCTCAAAGCCTACTTCTTAAGCAAGAGCCGCACCAAGAGAGCTAGCTACTTTCTTCCCGAGAGTCTTGTCATAGTGAGTTGATGCTTTTTGTATAATGAAATGGAAGAAGGGAAGGGGAAACTTCTACCCAACTCTTAATTCTTTCATCCCTTACAGTAAAGCATATTCACTCAATTCAACTCATTTGGAGTCATTCAATGGAATATGAACCTATTCAGTCACTTCTAGAAAACAATGGTTAGAACTAAAGAATTTACAAAATTCCATATTCACTTTTTTTTTAGCCCTGTTCATTGATTTCATGCCCCAAATACAGGGAATATAAACTAAAGCAACCTTCAGAACGAATGTTGACTCTCAGATTTCTCTCCCTGCTCAAGAAAGAAGTGGGTAGTTACAAGATATAAGTAGTAAAGAATAAGAGAATGAGATATCGAATTCAGAGATCATGAAAAGAAAGAATATTGACTCTTTCTCTGAAGGTTTAGCCCATTCTGCAATCTCATTGATTCAAGAAAAGAACTCTTTCTCCTTTTACACTCCTCTCCTGCTTAGTCACTCTCCTTCTATCTTGTTAAGTTCCTTCGCTTTTAGAACAAGATTTAGTGGATTTAATAGAGTCCTTTGAACCGCAACTTCTCTCAAATTCTTTGAGCTTTATTCATTGATTTCACTCTATTTTCTATCTTTCTAGAAATCTCCTTACAAGACAAAGAAAAGATAACTCATCTAGAGCTTTATTTTCACCAGTTATTAGCTTGAATCTTGAGGTATTATTTCATTACTTAAGGATAATCATCCCGCTCCATTTTTCTGAGCTCTAGAACCATCATAAAGACATAATATCTCAAATTTGATTATAGAATGAATGAGTTTTCCCTATATAGGTATAGGAAGCATGAAATGTTTCTGAAGCAAAAGGGAAGCATCAAAATTCAATTCTTCTAAACAATAGGTAAGATAGAAGAGGATCAGAGATTCGAGGTGTTACGATGGTATTATTATCATGGGTTTGAGACGAAGCGAGACATCAATAGGTAGCTGGTAGGATATCGACTTAATAAGAGTTCTCATCTCCTATCTTGAAATAAGGCTAGGTTCAAGTAACTCCCCAATGTAGAAGAACTTTGAGGGATCAGGTTCTAACTTCTTAAGCTCTTTCCCCAGTAACAAAGAAAAGAAAGACTAAGAGGAGAGGCTCAATGTTTCCGAGCGAGAGGTCTTCATACGACTTCTTAAATGTGTGTACAAAGCCTTTTGGGTGTTGGAAGAGGCATGCATCACAGACCAGCTTTTGCAAATTAATACTGAGTGGGTAAAGGAATTCAGGTTTTTCCATCTACCTAAAGCACCAGGGTCAGCTTATCCTAAAAATCGAAGCCTATTGAAAGAGCGGATATGATAGTCTTCTATAGCCTCAAAGGGTAAACGAGAGCACCAGATGATTGAATACGAGACCAATCTCTAACAAGAGTACCCGCGCTTTCATGAATATACCTTCTTTGAATTAGGAATGAAGAATAATGAACTAACCCCCACTCCACAAAAGTGAGAGAAGGAAGGACCGAGAAGGAAAAGAAAAATGCAAAAATCTAAGTAGAAAAGTGGAGCTTGGATTATTGTATCAGAAGGATGACTTGACTTTCATTGATTATCTTATGAGGAGTTAGAAGAAGGAAGTCGATCTTCCTTTTGATGTTGTACTCAAATACGTTGCTTCAAGTCTGTTTCGTTCTATACTCATTTGCTTGGTCTGAAATCTACATTTCTACCGAGAATTTCAACACTTGATAAAGGAATCCCAAAACTTTCATAGGGATCTTGGGCATAGCAGTAATTGGTCGTCTGATGTGGATTCTCGCATAAGCAACTAGTCCTAATCTAGGCACATACAACGCTTAAAGCTACTAATCGCTTGGTTAGGCTAGTTAAAAACAATGGGGCAAGGGAAATATCATCAACTTTCTAATCTTCTGGGAGAGACTGCACCATCCTTATCAATCATTGCCTTCTTCTTCATCCCTTCCAGATTGGTAGAAGGGTACTCCTTCTTTCTTTCTTTTCTTTATCAATGCAGATGGACGTCCCCGGGTCTTTGATGTTCATTTCATTCACTGCCCTATTATCTTCGTATTTATGTATTAACCCGAAATTTTTTTAGCAAATTTGCTTCGGCTAGTATCAAGGATCGGGACTATTCATTGATTAAATGGAGTCAATAAAGCTCAAAATCAAAGAAGGTCGACGTAGCTGGGGAAAGACTTATTCAGTCTCAATCCTTTATGGGAGTGGGGCATTTCATACGGGAGTGGGGAATCTTTCTCACTTGATGAATTCTACGTACCAGCTTGGCTTGAAGAATAATATGACTTATTCTAATCAAGGACGTACACTCAAATCTCATTACCTACGGGCGGGGTCGTCAACTTCTTATGTAGCCTCTCCCTTTTCTTCTTTGAATGTGGTTCAAAATGGACTCAAAATCAACTCAACTAAATGAAAGACGTTCGAACTTAAGTGAAAGGTAACTAAATAACACACGTTCAAACTCAGGGGAGAGAAAGGCTCAACTACTAGGGGCATTCGTGCCAGAAGTCTCAGTCCCAGTTGCATAAGTAGGTGATGACCTATTTCTTAGCTAAAATGCACAATTAGCAAGGTTTTGACATAGGGAAGAAGTCCTCTCCTTTCAGTCGAGTTCTTGTTCATTGATTTCTCGTTATTTAATTGAAGTCTAGTTATTTAAACTCACAAAATGCAACAATTGAGAAATTCTTTCCTTCGCAATTTTTTTGCTCCTCTCAACTCTCATATTACATTGAGTATAGGCTTGATTATTTTTTTGCTTAACACATTCATTCCTTTCTAATCTATGAGATGGTCGTCCGAACCCTTATTTATCCACACACTTTTAGAACCTTATAATTGCCTCTTTACTGCGTGAAAATTCTCTTTCTTCTCATTTTTATATGGAAGATATGATACACGTACAAAGGAAGATCCTTGCACAACTAATCCCCCTTCCTTGTCTTTCATGTCTAGTCCGTTACAAGCAGACTGCATTTTCACAACGGGTACTGTACGGCTCCTTCTTGAGGTGGATTATCTGAGCAAATACCCTGAACTAAAATCTCTGATTGATATGGGAGAATGTACAATGAATTAGAGGATGGATATTCAGTATGGGAGTCAATAAGTGAACATTCCTTTTTTCATGGGGTTGTCAATCATAGAGTGGGGATCTGGTCCTTATGAGCACAATTCAACCATAATAATAGCCTTTTCCCTAAACCAACTCCATTCTTGAACACCTCGGGCTTGTCTTTAGGTTGGTTACGGAGACGGGAAGTACCTTCCCAATCAAAAGAAAATTAGTGTCGTGATAGGCCCCTCAGGTTGATGGGTTATGCCACTTCTTTGTCTTTGGATATAAAGCAAGAAAATGAATAAAGGAAAAACTTACTATCCTCTGGACTCAGAATCGGGTTGTGGGACCCACTGGATGAAGGAAAAATCGAAAGAGAGAAAAAAAGGAAAATAAATATGAAAAAAACTGGGTTTTTAGTTTTTAAAATCAGTAGCCAAATTTTATCCTTTAGAAAAAAACCAACCTTTTTATTTGAGGCCTTAAAAGCCCAATTTATAGAGACTTTACATGCAAGGTTGCTTATGCATGCAAACACATGGACTAACAACACATAACCCACTAACAATTAATGGGCTTAATGTCTTCATAGCTCGCTAACACCTAGCCCACTATAGTTAGTGGGTTTTTCCAACAAAATGTTGGATTTTCCCACTAACTTTGGTCAAAGGGTAAAATTGTCATTTGGTTAAAGTAAAACTTTAACTTTTCAAACCAAAAAAGTCAACATTTTGACTTTTTACAATTTTGTCTATCTTGACTAATTTTTACCTTCAGAGCATGAATACGCATTTATTTTCTCAAGATTCAAATCATATTTGAATATATTACCGACCAAAGTTTGACTTTTTAAAAAGTTAAAAGTGAACATTTTGACTTTTTACAACTTTGACTATTTCCATCTTTTTCGAGCTTTTGATTATGAGACCACATCCATATCTTTAATATTTAAATCCTATTTAAGCATAAAGCTCTATAAGTAATCTAAAATTGATGGCTATATCACATATACTTGTCGGTTTCTCTCTTTTCTCCTATTTCAAACAATTCGACTCATTCCATCATACAATTCTAAGTTTATTCCATATGAGCTAGTAGGGAAACCTAATGGACCTATAGATCATGGGATCCAACGATCCGAGATTAACAGGCTAAACTCTTTTATACAAAGCTAATCAACATTCGTTAACTAACGGGTCATTCCACTAAAGTCCCGTAGTTGCACTCCCTTCACTATAATTATATTTGTATCCATTTGATATAACAATGATCAATAAGTTAATCCTACACAGGTTGTTCGTAAGGTTGGCTGGGTTGAAAAGTATCGTTTACCCCCAAAACTACATCTTTCTCCTTAAGTCCCACTGATCCACTATTTGAACAATTGGTTCTAAGGATCAACCTATAAACCGAATCCCTCTCGGGCCAATGAGAGGGTGGGGCCTCTTTGTTTAAGACTTGGATTCAACCTTTAAGGGAACAACCTATCTACTAACTCTAAAGCGGGTATGAGTGAATTTCGTCTTGCACCCTATGTTCCAAACTATCCATCCGATCTTACCTCTAAAATGGGAGGCTTATTGGGCCAATGCTAATGAGTTTCCCTCACCTATGTAGATCTAAGGATAATCTCGTGTGAATAGGAGTTCACAGTTAGCTCAGGATTAAGATTAAGTTACCTATGTCATCAATAATTGAGATAGTCAATTTTAAACAGTAAACGACGTTATAACATAAAAGTAACTATTTCATGGTTCTGTCTTATGTAAACCTTTTACATAAGATGCCCCCACTTTCATGTCTCTGCATGAACGATTCAGGATTACATCGTTTGTATTAACTACAAAGCGGGTCGTATCCATAGTATCTCTAAATAAGGCGCCCAACCCTTATTCATATACTATAGACTATTTAGGCTATTTACTCGAATTCAATCTACATTTATATCTCTACATAAAGTTCAAGCTTACTCAAAATAGCCTTGGGATCTTAGTTTATTGGATTTAAGATTATAGTATTCAATTTCTCAATAACGACTTTATTGAATAGAATATGATTACAAACTACGAGTTTTAAAACATAAATTCCAACACCCGCTACATACAAGGTGCAAAACTGCTCAAGCTAAAGAAAAGGGGTAAAGTAACCCTATCTTTTCTTAATCAGTTTTGACTGTGATAGAAGTTCGACTGCAGGAATAGAGTCTCATGAGAGGGGGGAACCAGCTAGAACTAAGAAGAGGGTCGGAATCAAGAGGTTCAAAGAATTTGAATGCAGTTTCAGTTTTATAAGTGGTTGTAGAAGAGAAGCCTAGATCGAGGAATGAAGTAGAATAAGTAGCAATTCTTTCCGTTCTTGCAGCAACTAGACCTAATTGAGTAAGGTCCCCCGTTGTTCTTGAAGAAAACTTCTCATAGGCTTTCCTGACTGAACTTTCTTGTTTTTAGATAGGCTTTCTTAGTTATTTTATGTTTAAAGAATAGACGAACCTTTTCCTTGAACTTTCACTTCTAGCTTTCACTTACTAGAAGGTGTAGAAGGATGGAGAAGCAAAGAAGCTCCGTTAAGTAGTCTTGTCTTCTTCTTCCTCTTTACCTTTATTTCTTTATAAGATATTATATCTTTTTTGTTGGAATTTGTGTCCTAAAATTCGTACTTTGTTATTTGATTCAATAAATTTTATTATTGAATGTTATAATCTTAAAACCAATAAGTTAAGGTCCCGAGGCTATTTTACTGAGTTTGTCAAATACACTTGAACTTTATGTAGAGACATAAACATGGATTAAGTTCAAGTTAATAGCCCAAATAGTTTATAGTATATGAATAAGGTTAGGCGCCTTATTCTGGATGAACACTATGGATGCAGCCCGCTCCATAGTTAGTACAAACGATGTAATTCAGAATCGTTCATGTAGAGACATGGGAGTGGGGGCATCCTATGTAAATAGTTTGCATAAGACTGGAACCACAAAATAGTCATTTTTTGTTATAACACCGTAAACTATAAACTGACTATTTCAATTATAATGACCTAGGTAACTTGATCTTAATCCTGAGCTAACTATAAACTTCTGTTCATTCGGTATTATCCTTAGATCTGCATAGGTGAGGGTAGCTCATCATCGCTTACTCAATAAGCCTTCCATTTCAAGGATAAGATCGAGTGGATAGCTAGAGACATAGGGTGCAAGACGGAATTCACTCCTACCCATTTCTGAGATAGTAGATAGGTTGTTCCTTTAAGGAATATATCCAAGTCTTGAACAAAGGGCCCCACCTTCTTATTGGCCCGAGAAGGATTCAGGTTTATAGGTTGGACCTCAAACCAATTGTTCAATAGTGGATCAGTGGGTCTTAAGGAACAAGATGTAATCTCGGGGGTAAAATGGTATTTTGACCCAGTCGAGATTACGAACAACCTGTGAAGGATTAACTTACTCATCATGGTTATATCAAGTGGATAGAAATATATCTATAATGAGGGGACTGCAACTAAGAGTCTTTAGTGGAATGACTCTTTAGTTAACGAATGTTGATTGAGCTTGGTCGAAAAGAGTTTAGCCAGTTAATCTCGAATCGTTGGACCCCATGATCTATAGGTCCATTAGGTTCCCCTACTATCTCATATGGATTCAACTAAGAACAATATGTTGAAATAACTCGAATTGTTCAAATTCAAAAAAGAGAGAGAAACTGACAGATATATATGATATAAGTTCGTAGATATAGACTTTAAAGCTTTGTGTTTAAATATGATTTAAATAAATATGAATATAGATTCATATTTAAAAGCTTGGAAAGTTTTGAAACGGTAAAAGTTGTAAAAGTCAACTTGTTGGCTTTTAACTTTGAGAAACAAAACTTTTACCGGATTTATATTCAAATATGATTTGAATTTCAAGAAAATGATTGTGGATTCATATTTGAGAGGTTAGAATTAGTCAAGATGGGAAAAATAGTAAAAAGTCAAAAAGTTGACTTTGGACTATGAAAAGTCAAAGTTTGACTTTGACTTAAATTCGTCAAATGACCAAAATGCCCCTTTGTCTAATTACTTAATTAATTAAAAGTTAATGGGCAATGTGGCAGCATATTGTGATATAAAAGCCACTAATTCCATTAAAAGTTAATGGATTAATTAGGTATTAAGATTATATGGAATAATTTGCATGCAATTTGCATGTAAGTTTCATATATAAACTTCTCATTACAAAATGAGAAAGGATGATGTTGTTTTTCTGAAAAACTACCTAAACGATACACTACCTCCTTCCTTCTCTTAAAGTTTTACTTCACAAACCGAGTCCCACAACTTCGTTCTAAGTAGTGAGCTTAGTAGGTCAACTTAGTGGTTGTCCTTGCTCGTGATATTCAGGCAAAGAATAAGCTTTGGATCAAAGAAAAAGTTCATAACTATAAAAGGTAAGTTCATCGTTTACCTCTTATGCTCTTCGTTTAGGTCCATCGCATAACACATGCATGTCAACTTCTAAATCGTTTAGATGCATATAGAATAAAGCATGATCCTTATTATTTCGTTGCAGTATGTCTCTTGATGTTTTTTCCATCATTTTCATATTTCTTTATTTAACCCTAGGCTTTCTATTCCATATTAAGGATAGGTTAGACCTCTCAAATTCTTCTCAACCCGTCGCAAAGCTTTTGATTTTATTCTCAAATTCTTTGCTCCTCCTCTCCTTCACAAATTCTTCGCTCCTACTTGGCCTCAGTAGCTTAATTATTTAATGGAGCTGATTTTGATGGGTCCTCCATTCATCCTCAGTCGTTTGAAATCCATATGAACCTGTGTCCTTATCTAATGAAACCACTAAAAGCAAAAGCCTAGTCAACTCCTATGGAACCTTATTAAAGATAAAAACCATAGATTTGAGCCTTGTTCATTGATAAACTTGTTTTTTATTCCACTTATTTTATCCACTAAAACAAGTCCAGAGGTGGGAAGCAAAGCGACTGAAAGTTTGCCTTTTCATGATCATTGAATAAATTGAGAGCTAAAGTTCGAAAAATAGGGATTTACACAAATTGAGATTTGGCCTTCTTCGAAACCTAGTATGGATGCAAAAGGCTGAAAATGAATGAGAGGATTGAACCTCACCCTGAGAATACCATGACAAGTATCAGTCAGACATCGGGAAATTCACCGATTTCGAAACAGGACAGAGCGTGAACTAGGTTGCACCACCCAGAATTCAATAAAAGCGGAGATCATGAGATAAGAAAAAAAAAAGAGATCAAAGAAAAAGAAAGGTCCAAATGAGTTGACAAAGAAAGGGACTCAGTTCCTTCCCCGTCGAGTTGTCCGCTACAAGGTCATTCAAATTCCCCCCCCAAAGCAAGTTGTAGCAGGTAAATATAAGGTCGAGTCTATGGTCTAGTTCCTTTCATAAGGGTAAGAATCTACTAAAAAGATTCAACCCTATGGTCAAGAGATCTCATTTGCTGCCCTGCCATCCTCAAAGGTTCGGGGGTGTAGTGGTTGGGACGAGGGTTTCCTTTTTTGTAATCGTCATGCGAAAGCTTACCACCAAGAAAGTACACACACAGATTCATGCCCTTGTTATAGACCGTCCTTATATCATTCACGTAAAAACAAAGACAAGAAAATAATATTCCAACCTAGTGAACCTTAACCGTACATGGGGCTGCTTCGAGCCTGATTTTTCCCATTTCACTCTTGAAGAGGTTGAGCTTTCTTCTTGCTTTATCTTATTCATTATGGACTCCAGGTGAGGTTAGACCAAGATGAGTCAGTCCCAACAAAGGAAAAGTCCCAAACGAAGCATGAAAAGCCACAAATAAAGGAAGTGAAAAGAAGTGGAATAAGGAAGGTCGTCAGATCGAAGGATGGGATCAGACCTAGTTTCAGTTAGTCTTCCATGCATAATGAGATTCATATCATTCAATGAGAAAATGAGGCTCAAAGAATTTGAGAAGAAAGAGGAACAAGTTTGAGCATCAATAGGAAAAGACAAGGCCGAGTCTACTGTCCCTAATGAATCCTCCACGTAGCGATAATGGATCATACTAATTCAGAAGTGAACAAGGAAATAGAAGCAAGGGAATAAAGTAGGAGCCATGACATTCACCATCACATTATCCTTATGACGGAAGCTAGGATCAATCCCATTGTGTTTTTCAACTTTCCTCCATGGAGTCAATTCTGAAACCTTTGTATCCTCTAGACGAGAACCATTATTTGACTCTTTATCCCCTAGTCCCCACTAGTTTATTTTCCTCTAATACTCTAATTAGACACTTCAATGATTCCACGTTCAATCCCAGGTTCTAATCCAAGCGCCTCAATGAACAATCTTCTGCCTTGTGGCTTTTACCTCAACGAAATTCCAATGTATGACTAGTTGGGAAACTCATATTTTCTCTAAAGGCGCACAGGCAAGATCCGCGAACTAAAGGCGGGAGAGGGTCAAAGTCCTCAATAGAAAATAAAGACTTACGTCTTAATTATTTCAAACTCTACTCTATAAGGGCTGATTTCTTTCCTTTTTTCCTTGATATGTCCCTGACTTCTTTATCCATGAAAGGGCTTGATATTTGATACTTAATTTCTCTTCTTTATGAAAGGCTTTAGACAAAGAAGCAATTCAGAAGAGGGTCAAATCCCAAGGTTAATATGGATAGTCCTTCAGACAGTCTTAATTTTTTAATATGGCTTTCGGTCATTCTTTGATAATGAATTTGTTTCGCCCCTCTCATTATTTTTAGTGGAGTTATTTCATAATGCACTACTTCGAAGTATAAGGAATTAACTTTCAAATTCTTCTCTAATTCTTTGATCCTTATCTTTCTGAGTTGAGTTATTTCATAATGCATTTCTTCACATTGGAAAAATAAGGAATTCACTTTCATTCAAAATATTTGAATCTCTCCGTTGATTTTGGAGTCGAATTATTTCTAAAAATAAAGGGTTTCTTCATAGAATAAGGGATAAGGACTTCGCTTCCATTTTTTTTTTTGAATCTATCCCTATTTTCTTGAGTCGAGTTATTTCTAAAAAATAAAAGGCTCCTTCACAATCGTTTCGCTTCGCGCCTTTGGACTGACCTTTATTTAATCCATATGAATCTGAAAGGATCAAAGAATTTGAGAAAGGTGAGGTACAAAGAATTTATGAAGAGGAGAGAGTCCTTATCCTTATTTTTTGAAAGGAGTGCAAATGAAGAGGAGTTAAGAAGCTACCACTCAAGAAAATCTAGTGGAATTAACAAGTCCTCCGGCCTAATCAGATCTCTATAATCAAGCAGAAGTCATCTTGTTGGAGGCAGCAAAGAAAGCCGTTGCTCTATTTATTGTATCAGAATGAGAAAGTGGAAGTTTTCGGTATTTACAGGCTAGGAAAAGAAAGTCGAGTGAAGATCTTTCCATAGTTTTTGGGTGGTAAGAGAGAGCTTAGAAGAAAGAAATAAGATAAATACGAATTCGAGTAGGACATAAAAAAGGTCTAGTTCTTTTCCAAATCAGAAAAGCACTACACCTCTTCTTGAGTTGTCTACTTCTTATAGGCTTTCTCGAAAATACAAGGTCTTTTTTTTACTTTGAAATTCGAAACTCAAAAGAGAAAAGAAGCAAGTGTCATTCCTTAATCATCAAGAATTTTCTCTCATCATAGGAGGGGATCAATTCAACATAGGTTGTTGGGTCAGACGATTGCGGATGAACTATTAAAAGGGTCAAACGGACTCTCAGGATCTGAAGTGGAATCAGAATGAGTGCTCCTTCTACTTTATAGAAAAAAAAAGGATAGGACTACTGTAAACCTCCACTATTTCTCGCCTTCCTTTCGAGCCTACTCTTTACCGTGGGGCCCTACGGAGTGGTATTAGTTTTTCTAAAATTAGAATATAAGAGGTAAGGCAGGACAAATCTTGAATTTGAATAAGTGTTTACCGATCCAATATTAGATCTGCTTTTGAAAAAAAAAAAGGATCAGATCTGCCCACGGAAATCCCTTAGTCATTTAGATGGTTCTGCTACAGCATTAACTAATCTACTTGATGAGACAGAAATTCCCTAGTCATTTATCGTCTGCCCAACTCTACAAATTTGAATAGTCCGATTGGTTTAAAAAATCAGGGTTTATTTTAGGCCTTTATAGTCAATCTTTTCGTGTAAAAAATCCCCTAAATGGCTAAAGGTCAGTCTTTACTCCGAGTAGTAACTAAGAGAAAGGAAGAGCTCTCTTTATTGTATTTTCAACTTGCAGTCGTTCTCTCAATATCAATATGAGTCATGGGGAAAGCATTTATTTCATTTAACATTGTAGGAGGGGAGCCGAACAATAGAATAAGCTCTGACCTTAGGGTTAGCAATAAAGAAAGAAATCAACGAAAAAGAAAGCTCCATATGAGTTGTATATTGTGCCCTGCTTCAAGAATAGAAAGGGCTTTGTTTGGTCTAGATCTAAAAGAGATAGTCTGAGAATAATAAGAAGCCACTAGAAGAGGAGTAATACGCTACGTTTTTCACGTAGTGGGGGCCTTCCTTGTTCTCTGTTCTAGAAAGAATAGGAATCCCAAAGCGTGTAAAGATTCAGAAATCAGAGATTTGTAGTAGTCGTCGCTCTTTGTGGAAGAATGTTGAAGAGCGAAGGCTTGAAGGTTTGCCCATATTTGCAATATACTTTTTGATAAAAGAAATTAGGGTGTCTTCTTGCTAATGGTTGAAAAGCGCTGGACGACCTCACTCTCTCATCTAATGCATATTAGTTTTTTTTCCTTCTTCTTTTCCTCCAAGAGCGCTTATTCCCGACTTATCAAGGGCAGACTCTTTAGCCTTAAGAAGGCATTCTTGCAACTTATAAGTGTCAAGAAAGTGTTAACATTGGTAATGAATTTGAGACCAGAAGCCATTGGTCCAATTCTTCCTTCTAGAATTCTCTGCTTCTTATTCAATTGCTAAGAGTGCATTTTGTCCAGAAAGACCATTTGATGCTTATGAGACTATATTAGTCGACTAGTCTCAGCTATGTTCGATAGAAGCTAATGCAATTTCTTGCTTTTCTCTCTAAACAAGTTCTTGGCAAGCTCTCCTTCTTTGAAGAGGGCTTGTGATCCAATCAAGTTGTAAAGGCTAATCTTTATTCCCTACTTTCCTTAGGTGTGAGAAGTGAGGAGTTGCCATGGATAAGATTTTTCAAGAAAGGTCATTCCATTAATAGTTGAAATAAACAAGGAACATGATTTAGTGGAATAAAGAAGTGTTTAACAAAGAAAGCATTAAGCTTTAGTAGGTATAAGTTTCAAGGGTTTGAAATACAAGGAAGAGAGGAAAGCCTCGGAAGAAAAAAGTGAAAGGAAAGATCATATTCAAGATTCAAATAAGAAGAGGCCCTCCTTATGAAGGAGATGAAAGAGAGAATACTTCAAGACTAATAAAAAATGGGGATCCCCCAGAGCGACTTCAGAGGAGCAAACTGGTCCTACGTAGCTTAATAGACTCCATTCGGATGGTAGGCTTTCTTTCTGATAATAGTAGAATCAAATAAAATGAAAATAAAATCAAAAGAGGCCCTCCATAAGATTGAGCTCAAGACTAAGAAAAAATGGGGAGGCTCAAAGATCATTGATAAAGACTTCGACCAACTAAAAAAACTTGGTTTGAAGGACAAAATAAAAAGTCAGTGGAAGTCCTACTACTATGTCCTTTGGATGGATAGGCTTGATGATAATAGTGAAATTAGAGGAGATTTTCATATTCGAAGAAGTCATAAAAGAAGATAGGCTTTAATCTAACATCAATATCTGCATGGGGCAGTATCAGTTTTCAAAAGGACGAACATTCTTTGAGCCTCTGCAATCAAACCCACTAGCAGTGAGGACAGGAGCGGTTGAGGCAAGAATATGGTCAAGTAGCTCCCGATTATCCCTATGAATTTGAGAAAGACTTATCCCTATGAAAAGGCTTCAAGGAATGCAACTAAGAATAAAGGTTGAAAAGAATATTTCAGAACAAGGCTTCGTAGGAGTTGAGAGGAGTTGCAAGTGGAATTCAGAAAGAATTGAAGTATAATAAGCAAAGAATTTATGAAAAACCACTAACCCGCATAGTGGGCATTGACTATAGCTAGAATTCGAAAAAGTTAATGAATAGGAGTAGTCAGATTGAGTAGGGCTGCTACGTATCGATCGGAAGATGCCATGTCGAGGCTCTGACCTCTCTAGGGCCCAAGACTACGTAAAATAACAGTCTAATGCAGGCTAACTTTCAAGGATTAGGTTTGTGTATCAAACTACTCCCATTTATGCTAGATTGAAAGATGAATTAAAAAGAACTTCAATCTATTATCAGAAATATTTCTAAAAGATCATAGCGAAGAGAACTCTCATAGGCCTTCATCCCATAACCACTTTCGAACACTCGTTAGGATTAACTAAACCACAAGGTGAAGTTTCTCATCTCAAACCAGTGGTGCAATCACATTTCAAAGACGAGGATAGTACCTCCCCAGTCTATGCTTGGCTTGCAACTTGAGTCGTGGCCCTTATTCTCATCTCTCAGCCCGAAGCTTTCCGTCCTAAGTTGAAGCTAACTTATAAGTGTAAAGGCCTCTCATTCAAAATTGAAAGGCGATATGTCTAGTAGACTTTCGTCGTTGCACTCCTTCAAATTAAAAGGATAAGGACTCCATAAATTCTTTATGCCTCTCCTCTTCTTCTTAGTATAGCAACTTCACACCTTTCATATTTTATATGGATTTGTCACTCATCCTATGTAGCTTAATTAGGTCTATTCAAAGGAAAACTTTAAGTCTCTTTTCACATTCTTTGAGCTTCCTTCAAACTTGTTTATTCTACCATATTAATCTTTGAGAGGTTCTAGCTGTGAGTCGAAAGACCTCTTTTTGGTGTAATCTTTCTCCCCTTATTTCTTCTCTTTCTCATGTGGGTATAAATGCCTTACTGGTCTTTCATGCACTATCTACAGACTATCAAAAACAAGAAAAGGATCTGGGCTTAGAGAAAAGATGTCGATGCCTTGGAAGCATTGATCTCTTTTTTGCTTTGTCTTTATGGGGTTTAGGGGTTGAGTTAGGAAGCCATGACGAATCCGTCCGTAGTGTCTTCAATCTATGAGAAGGTTGGTCTCAAAATTTGAGAGAGAGACTAGTGCTTAGCACGCAGCAGGCTCAAAGAATTTGAGAAGGATGTATGTGGCAAAGTCAAGTCTTTTTCAAGTGCAGACGGAGGCCTCTTCGCAACCTGGCCTTCTTTTTCATTATGATAAAGAAATGCTTTAGTGAAACCTTGGACTAAAAGGCGCACTTTATAAGGCTCAAAAGACCAATGCTGAATCTTGTCAATCGACTTCAAAGATGTGAGTCTTTAGTGGAAAATAGGTGTGACTTTGAATTAGCCAAAGTCAAAGTATGACTAGAAAGCAATGCATTCAATGTTTTTCATCCATATGCCATAGCCGCAACTAAGGATGCCTAATATCAATCTAGAAAGAGAAAAAGAAGTGAGTTCAATCGAGACTTCCTTTATTGGAAAACTTTTTGTGCCTCTGTCGCTTAATGCAAGCCCCTTTCGCTCCTTTTGAGTTTTCTTTCTTCCTCAAATTCTTTGAGCCTCCGCACTCGCCTTCCTTCTAACGATCGAACTGATGTCTGAGCTCTTGAAAGAAGGATGCCTCATCTTCCTTCCTCTCTTCCTAGCAGGGAGGTAAAGGCTCTTTGTCGAGATAAAAGAAATGCCCATTTCGCTCATTTTTATTGATCCCAACTCATTTATCAGAATAAAAGGCAGTTATTTGACTCTAATATTGATTTTGATGATAAATAATGGAATAAAAAGAAGATAAGACGAGTGAGAACAAGGTCCCTTGATTCAGAGTTTTTCTCATTATGAACATTGAATAACCCCCTCATCCCCTTAATCAGGCTGACTATTGTACACTTTGGAGCCAAGGCATCCTTATCTTGGTAGGCTTTCTCTTTCTCAGAATGCATGTGTTAAGTAATGAAACGTATCTCCTACTTTGCCTCTCCTTCTTAGTCGAGCTGCTTCGCACCTTTCAAGTTTGCAAATTCTTTGCTTTTTCTACTACACAAATTCTTTGCGCCTTATACTTGCAAAGATCTTGAGGAATTGAACTTAGGCTAGGGAACATAGGATTTGAGCCTACGGAGCGGGGAAGGTTAGAAGTTGACCCACTGGGCAAGACGCGAACGAATTACTTCTTTAGTACTTCTAAACTCATTTGGGATCCCCCAAACTTATCTACTTTGAGGCCCTATTCTGGTACTATCTCTTAAGAAGTCTAATGATTATTCATATTTCATAGGAAAACTAAAACTGAGGCAAGGTAGGCTCAAAGAATTTGAGGAGACTTGAAAGGAGAAGTCAAAAAAGAATCCCTTAGTGGGTTCATGAGCGAGCTTCCTTGTGCTTGCATAGTTGCTCGACCTATGAGCATTCCCCCATTAGTAAGAGAAGGAAATCCCAATTCGAGTTAGTCCCACTTCTAGGTACGAATGCGTTTGCTCGGTAAAGAAAGAAGAATGGATTTTTTTTCGCTCATTCACAAATTCTTTGCTCCTTTTGAGGCTCTGTAGGAGTTGTGAATAAAGTCTCAAAGAATTTGAGAGTCAAGAGCCCTCACTATAAAAGAGCTCTTCTCTCGACCAGTAGTTCAAGGGTCGAGTTCCTTCACACCTTGAAGACACAACTTTTTTTACATGCCCACAGGTCGATACTTCCTTTCTCTCAGTCTCGGGCTTTCCTCCTAGCCTAATGGCACCTGGTTCATGCCTATTCGTATGAATGGTGATATAGGAATACAGTAAAAAAAGAGTGAAAAGTTTTGCAATTTGCCTGACTACAATGGAGACTCCTAGTTAGCCTTTGACTCTAGGCTTTCATTTTGGAAAGACTACTACGTTAAAAGATAGTTCGCACTCTAACTTCGTACTTTCATTTTCACTCTTGAGGCGCTGACTATTTGGTCTCTCTTTTGATCTCAACTTTTCCTTCGTAAACTCAGTCGACTTCCTTCTTCACTTCCTTACTTATGAGAATACCTTGAAAGAGATATCTAGCCGACAAGACTGCAAATGGACAATTGGCTAATAAAGATAAAGAGGAAGACTTCACATAAGATCTTTCGACAGCTGTATTCTCTGTTCTCAAAGCAAGATCAATCATTCCAGATCGGAAAAATGAGGAATCTGAGCCCTAGGCTTTCTTCCTTCCCGATATCATAAAGGCATCAAGAAGAAGGAGAAAATCAAGAAGTTGTCTCTATTGAGGGAATTATTCTTTCAACAAGCTGATTTGATTCCGATACTAGGACGTCGTGCGATAACTATGATAAGAAGGAAGTCTAGTTTCAGTCGCATCGGGTAGATGGAGCGAGACAAAAGGATTCCACTTTTTAAACATAAAGGTAATCACTTAAGGAAGTAGGGGAGGGATCTTATGTAGCATCTTATCTTTCATTCGTCGTTGTGACGAGACCAATACTAGAAGTTGCCGATCTTCATCTTTCTTTTATTCTTCAATCGGGACGAGACAGAGTAGACTCAATGAGAACCTTCTTGAGTCAAGGATACCAATTAGATAAGATTATGAGGGTGGATAGAATTCTTCCTTATTTAGCTTTGACTTATCCACTACTTCAAGAAAGTTGCTACTTTATATAGCTCCATATAGCTTCAAATCCTATATATTAGATCCGAATAGTTTATGCCTTCGAAGTCATCTTCTTCTTTGCACTCCTTAACATGTAGAAGGTGCTTTTCTATCTTCTTAACTCCGAAGGAGCCTCCGTTAGGATCAAAGAGGTCTGGGGAAGACGCTCAAAGAATGACCAAAGTGGCTAAAATGTTTCCTTTTATCATCTAGAGCTTTACTTTAGAACCACTAAAAGACTTCTAATTGAGCGGTCCTCAGTCCTATTCAGTCTACCATATAAATCTTTAGGCTTTGTCTAGGATTCCTTTCTGTTGAGACTAACAAGACTAAAGAGTTCTGACATCTCTCATTTCAATCGAGACGTTCGAACTTCTTTCATTTTGAGACCTTTAGACTTGCTTATCCATTGAATTGATGTTAATAGTTCTATTATTCTTTGTTCATTCTTTGTTAAATCTAATTAAGAATGGGGAATCTTTCTTATGTTGACTCGAATAGTATCAGAATACTCATGGAAAGAGAACTTCCTTCGACAACATCTCTTCCACGAGGTGGTCTAGCTCCGCTCCCTATTCTCGTTCTTGATGTTCAAAATGCTAGATCTCATAGACACAAGCTTAGAAAATACACTCTTGTTGAAGCTGTCAATTTCAGTGCCACTGACTATGAAACTTCTCCTTCAACAATAGTTTCGACCCTATACCATAGGCTTTCCCGTTCTTTGGAGTTCGTTGCAAATTATTTGCCCCTATCCTTTGTTTATTGGTCCTTGCCGTAGGTGTAAACCTGATATTTTCTTGGTCTATTTTATTTTATTATGTGAAAGGAATAAAAGAAAAAATGAAAATTAAGTATATATATATATATATATATATTTAATGGTTTTTATTAAATAAAATAAAGAGAAAAGAAAAGAAAAAGGGAAAAGGATTTGTACATTCGGTGGTTTGCCTGTAAAAGAAACCTCTCACTGCCAATCTTCTTTCAAACATTTCTTCACCATTTCTACACCAATTTTCAGAGGGACTTCAAAGGTAAGAAGGCTAAGAAAGGAAGAAGAAGTTCAAAAAGTGTTTGTTGAAGAAGACAAGGAATTTGCAAGATCAACTTCTCTATAGTTCACTAAGCACATCTTTGGCTTTTTATTGATTTCAAGCTACAAAATTAGAATCAAGAGGTGAGGTTTACATTTTCTGAAATCTAATTCATTTTCAAACAAATTTTATGAAGAAAGCATGAGCAAATTCTGATGTTCATTGGGTAAATTTTGACAAAGAAAACAGGGCAGATTGTTTTCATACGAAATCAGAAGACCTCTGGTTTGTTTAGTATTTCATGGTGTACCAGTGGAGTTAGGATCTCTGCTTGGTATGGTTGGAAATCTTACTCAATTTACTACAACTCTTATGAAGAAATTGTAAACTAAAATGGACTAAAAATAAGTTAAATTATAGGGACAAGTTAAAGGGGTCGTGGTGTATGCGATTGTTTGAGTTGTTTTGTTTTGAGGAATATCTGAGATTATACACAGGGAATCAGAATTTCACATCTTCAGGTAAGTTTTAGAGGATCTACAATTGAAGATTTTGACATAAATAAATCTTATTTTGGAGAAGTATTGGAAGAGTTATGATCATTTGAATGTCATGTTGCGAATCTGGAAAGTTCTAATAAATGTGTCGAGTATGGTTTATTGTTTTTAAAGATAGACTTCTTTAGCATTATCCTTGGAGAGCCATGTTAAGCATAACATTTGAAGATCATGATATTTAGTTTCCTAATACTCGGTTCTGGTTGTTTGACAGGCCAAGAGAAAATAGGATGGATTTACACATCGGGAAACTAGTCTAAGACTGGAAGTGACCAAAACCAGTTTTAAAAATATTTTTTTGAGTGACCAAAACCAGTTTTAAAAATATTTTTCTTCTCCTAATTATTAATTATGATTGACTGACCTACATGTTTATTTACAAAGCTTTGAAAATCATTTAGATTCCATGATTATTTCCATGAACAATCTAAGTAAGCTTGAGCTTTACGAAAGATGAAGATAGCAGGCATGTTTTAATGTTTTCGTACGATTTTTTTTTATGTTTCCATTAACTACATGACTGAGGTGTTAAGCCCGAGGCTATATGGTACCGTGTGCACACAAGTTAGATTCCGTTGTTGACGTTGAGTGTACTCCGTAACAACGATGCTTTCATGAGTGCTGGGTGGGTCCACGACGACAAAGATGATGAGAGTGTTAGGCGGGCCCCACTACATCGTAGAGCTTGTAAACGTTTGTTGTACTGGGTGTGTCCTACACAACGTAGATTTGTCATGTTAGTTAAAATATTTTGATTACTTGATATGTCTTGCTAGATTTATATACCGAGTATTTAGGTAACCTATTCTTACTATTATATGTCTATGTTTACGACTTGTATAAATAGATTTATATGTGTAAGCTTTCACGTGCTCTTACCTTTAAATTTGTAGTTTTAAACTGAGTCACTCACTGAGCTTTATAGCTTACCCTTCCAAAATGTTTTACCCACTTTCCAGGTAGACATCGAGTTTCCAGTGCCTGATAGACTGCCTTAGTCTGCTGAAGCTTCGATATCGATTACCAGTACGTGGTTTGAGTTATGCTTAGAGTATGTTGTGTTATGATGTATATATCTTTGTATGATGTAGATACTTCATAGCTTGTGTAAGCTTTAGGAGCTGTGGTTGTATAGAAGTTTGTTGGTTATGTTTTGGTTAACGTGTCTCCAGGTTTACTCGTGAAATCTATTATTTTCGTGCTACACTTCATGTATGTTTATGATTAGTCTAGGTTCCGCTGTGTTGTGTTCAATGTATAATAGTTTTTATACTAGATTAGGAAGTTTATCACGTTAATGATTTCAGCGAAGTCGACAGACATCGATAGAGAAAAGTGTTGTCGGTCAGCTTTACGCTGTCTTTTGGTCTAACCTAGCAGGTAGTCCGAGAGGGGGTGTAACAGTAGGTTAATGTCGCTTCACTTCGCTAGGCTTGATCTTTCTTTAGAGTCTTCATTTATCCTTTCCTCGATCCAAATTTTGTCGAGGTTAAAGGGACCAGCAATCGATAGTGACTTTTCTTGTTCTCCTTGCAGTGGTCTTAGAGTTGCTGTTTAAGCTCTTATGCCCATGAAGCGGATCTCTTGCTCCAGTTTCAGAAGATCAGCGAAGACCTAGCCATTCTTTGACTCGCTACGTAAATAATATGCTTTATTGTCTTTCATAATATATTCAAATATTGCTTCCGATGCCTCGAGCTACCAGCTATCTTAGCTTGAGTTCCGATATTAGTTCCGAATTCAAGTTTGAAACTTCCTCATTCATGTAAGAATGCAAACTTCTTCTTCAATGGAATCAGAAGCTCTCTCCGTATCTCTCTTTGCTTTCATTCTTCATGTTGGTGACCGGTTCGAGAGATGGAAAGCTTGACTTTCTGACTCTTGAAGGTCTATGATAAAAGTCAAAAGTCTTAGAATATAGATAGGTTTTCACTGGGTCGTGGAAATAGAGTTTGAAGAAAGGTCGGCGAAGAACTCGTCGTCGACTTTCTCTCATGAGGCATACTCAGCAACTGTAGAAAGAAGAAAAGTAAGGGTAGTAGATCGAATCAAAGGAACCTCTCTAAATTTAGCTCGAGCTTCTTCGAACCTCTGTCTGGCCTTAGACCACACCTTATTCATTGACTCCTCTCTGCCTCTATTGATCCTTGATCCTCTCATTCAAGTTGGTTAGCACCTATAATAGTCTTGAAACTAATCACCAAAGGTGTGCGAGATCCACCTATTTTGGTACCCCTTATTTCATCCCTTGTTCATCGATCGTCAAGTCATATGCCATATTCAGAATTCATCGCTTAACAACTCCAAGACCAACCCAGAGGAAAGTTTCTCATTTCAGAGTCAATCATCAAAATGGTGTGGACACTACTAGAAAAAGAGTCTTTCTTGACGGTTGTATTTTTAATTTCTTGATAGTTTCTGAAAAAACGTCAAGAAAGGGGTGATTTTAAAGAAAATCTATCAAGAATTTTTATGAAAAGGCGGAGGGTAGTGAATTTTCA
Organism: Cucumis melo; assembly: GCF_025177605.1. Classification (NCBI taxonomy): domain Eukaryota; kingdom Viridiplantae; phylum Streptophyta; class Magnoliopsida; order Cucurbitales; family Cucurbitaceae; genus Cucumis; species Cucumis melo. The sequence goes on from NC_066858.1 coordinate 15,960,847, forward strand.
ACTTTCTTGACGATTTTGAAACATCAAGTAATATGCATTTTTTCTTCACATTTTAAAATCGTAAAGTATTATCTATTAAAATTTTAACGTTTTTAAAACGTCAAGAATTTTTATGAATTCAACATTCTTAAAGTTTTTTAAACGTCAAATGAAATATACTTATCCTTGACATTTTAAAAACGTCAAGTAATATCGTTTAAATTCTTAACATTTTAAAACGTCAAGAATTTTTATGAAAAGGCGGAGAGGATTCATTTTCAAATTTCTTGACATTTCTTGACGTTTTAAAAATGTCAAGAATTACTAAAGAATTAAAAATATAAAAACCTAAGATTTTTAAAACATAAACCTAATTTTCCCCTTTTCTTTTTACTCTTTCCCTTTCCCTCCACACAACCCCAATTTCCCTCTTCCTTTCTCACAACCCACACGATGCCATACCTTCTTCTCCAACTCACCCATCCCGAATGTCGCTAAACACCATCGAACTTGCTACCATCTGACGCCGAACGCCGAACGTCGAATGTCGCTGTTGCTACCTGCTAAGTACCATTTGAACACCTAACGCCTGCTCGTCGAATGTCGCTCCCCTGCTCACCGAACGCCAGTCAGCCATACGTCAGTTATACATTTTCTTGTTTGAGTAATCATGGTTTTTCTTTCTTTTTTTACAGTAACCTTCAAATGTTATGCTTTGTCTTCTCAAGTGATTTTAGATGTCATATTTAGACACTTTTCTGGGATAAATAGATGAATTAAATTCCTTCTAGATTTAAAGTAGTGAACATCTAATCTGAATATATATAATGGGGATTCGTGGCTTTTTATTTCAATCATTTAAACTATCCTCACCATTTTTTCCTGTTTATTTGATTGTTTTCTGTACCAAACTATTAGGTGTTTTTCTCTAGGCCAACTCAAAATGCACGAGGTACTTCAACAACTACTAAGAAAACAAAACTAGGTTTGTTCTCTTCCCAATTTGAATGACATGTTAGTTTTTATGAATTGTTTGAGTTGGAGAAGGGGCCTCCCCATATACCTACTTTTTCTATTTCAAATTTCTCTCAATCTTTCAATTCAACTGCGTCTCATTATGGTTCTCTCTCTAATAATATTCATAATGTAAAAGGAGTTCCTTCTCGCAAATGGGAAGTGGGTATGCAGCCATCTCAAGGTAATAATGTTGCAATACTTTCTAATATTCCTTTATGCAACCATGGTTCCTTGTATTCAGCTAGGAATTTAAAGGGTCTAGTGCTTTCCACATCCATGGGTTTTATTTCTTTTGGTCCTAGAAAGGGGTGTTGCGATAAGACGAATTTCATGGTTTGTATTGTAGCATGAGAGGTATGAAATATTGTTTAAATAATCACAGCTGCAAGTGCCCCTAATCCAAAACCATATCCCCTTTTTAATTCAAGTAATTGAATGATTTCTATGAGTATTTATTATGGTGTTCGCTAATGGTTTGTTTCTCATTCCAAGAGCACCCGTAGTTTCTAGGGTTGAGAGCTTGTCTTAAGTAAGATTAATTGTTATCTAAGTGAAGTCTTTAATTTGTTTGGTTTATTTGGTGGCTTTAATTTCTTTTGTTAATTTGATGGCTTTAATTGTTGTTATGTTTATAAGATTTGACCTTAAGCTTTGTTTTGTAGTTATATTTATAACTTCTTACTATAGCAAATAACTTTCTTATCTTAAAGTTTTGATGAGAAATTTTTTATGAGCTTTTATTTTGACGATTGTTTATTTTAAAGTAGTTTTCATAAATTAGTATAACCTTTTCTACTATAATTCACTAGATTTTGAATTATAGTACAAAAGGTTCCAAGACACTTGAGATTTTTGTTGTTATGAGTTCCTTTCTTTTAGTTGGTTTTAAATCATATTATACAAGTATTTTTTTTATTACATGAGGTTGCCTATTTGGAAGATAAAGTTAAACAGAGTCATAGTATGTAGAAAGGTTCCCAAACTTGCAAAACATCTTGGAAAACGGTCAAGAATATTTATTTTTAAGGATACAAAATTATGAAACTACAGACTTTATTATTTTTGCTAATATCCATGGGCAATATTTTACTCTTTATTCAAAAACTTTTTATTTTATAGTGTTGTCTTTAGAAGCCCAATTTGAGTTAACCTACTGCTTTCATACATTCAAATTTCAGATTTCTCACAACAATCTTTACTTCATTGCTTCCAATGCCTACTGATTCTTTCTTAATTCCGGTATGTGGATTTGCTATCTCTTTTCATTCCTTCCAATGTCTACTGATTCGAAACTAGAGTAATTCTTGTTGTATAGCTTGTGCTCTGTGTAACTGAACTGTTGCTTAAACATGCTATATTTGTCGTGTATGTGGTGGTTCTTTAAACTTTTATACATTTTTTTTTGTCGAGTTTTATGCAGCTTGAGTTTTGTTTAGTTTATTTCGAACTTAGTTAAAGTAGTTTATATTGGTCTATAACCTTTGGGTACTCTCTTTTTATTTGGTTTAGTTGAGATAATTCGATGTCAATTGATTATTTGTGGATGGGATATAGGTGAATGGTTGTTTTCTTTTTATAGCCATTGTTTGGGTTATAATGAGTTTATTTCTACTTTTGATCCATCTTTATTGGACTTTAATGAAATTGCAAGTTTGTTTGCACAAACGAGTTTTTGTATCTTTATTCTGAAGCTCTTCCCTTTTTTGAATCTTGTTAATCATCTCACGTTAATCATTCTCATGTTTGTGTGTTTTCGATTATGGTTCGTTCATCTAAAATGTACAACACACTTAATCAAGATATTTATCTCATTGTTTATAATGCAAAGGTACAACTTGGTTGCACTAACATAGAATTTCTAAACAAATTATAAATAAATAATATTTAATTACACTTATGTGTTTGAAATAAATTAAATATGTGCAAACTTACTTAATATCTAAATAAGTATTAACTTAAATATCTCAAGGTGCTCTACTCCCTAAAAGTTCCATGCAGGGCTTAGTACCACTCCTACATGTAAGGACTTTCATTTTTAGATGTCTAGCAAATGTGAAGTATTAGACTTGTAAATGGTAGAATTAGTTTGTTCATCCTTGTGAATTAGTGGATGGGGTGCTATATCTAATAGGGGACGAGGCTCTGAGTTTGAATTTGTGAAATTTGAGAGTGGAACAGTCAAGCCATGGGAGGGTAAGAGAATTCATGAAGTTGGGTTGACGATTTGGAGGTTACTCTTGGAGGTGAGAAGAAGAATTTCTGTTACTTCTTATGCGTACCTTACAGACACAATTTTCCTTTAGATTATTGAGCATGGTTTTTCTTGTACGCTTGAGAGATCATTCTTGTATCATGGTCGTATGTATGTCTCTTCTTGGCACATTTGCTTGCACTCTAACATCTTCTCTAAGAAAATGAAGATTAGGAATGTCTTAATGATTAATTTTTGTGTTTGTTGCAATTTGTTCTCTTAAATCAAACATGTTTTTAAAAAATTAGATTTGTTGTTTCATATTATGTTTTTTTTCTTTTTTCTTGATAGGTGGTTATCCCATTAGGAGATATTGGTGAAGTATTTTATGTCTCCTTCTCTTTCCATAATAATTTTGCTGCTTTCTTATAAGAATTATTGTGTATATGACAAAATCTCTTTTGATTGAAGATACGAAGGACTCAACATGCATTTATCAATCCTGCTGTAACAATTATTCTTCGCATGGGTGTTGGTGGGCATGGTGTACCTCCATTGGGAAGTCCTGATGGTTAGTACCTTTGTATACTTGATAGAAACCTCATTATGTCACAAAATATGAGTTGAAATTACATATTTCAAGCTTGTCATTGTCAAATTTCCTTGATGAAATTGTTGTTTCTAATTTGTAAGCTTCCTGGTGGTGGTTGGATTGTGATCTGCGGAAATATTATTAGAAGTACATGAAATGTGTCTTTTCGTTTGTAAATCTTGATTATGCACCTAGATACTTCGTTATCTTTCCTCACTTTCTCATTCCATTTTCAGGTAGGGTCAGATATAAATTTGCATCATTTTGGAATAGGAACCATATGGTTAGAGCTTTACAGCACTCAGTGAATAACTTCCGTGAAATGCTGGAAGCTGAGAAGAAGGCATGTTATTCAGACCTTAGGTTTTTCTTTTCGTTGATATTTCTTGTTGTTTGTGTTTTATTTATTTATTTACTTATTTATTATTATTTGTTATAAGAATGCCCTTTTATTTGTTGTTAGGAAGACTTCAAACTTGGAAATTTACTTTGTTGATCTAATTCTAATACTGTATTATGATCCTTACTCAAATGATGGAAAATTTTTGCAACTTTCTATGAGGTTTGTTTTTGTTTGTTAACTGTTGTTCTATTCTGCAGGAAAGAAAGAGGGAAGAAACAGCAAACATGGAGGGTCTTTTCATATGGAGGGGACTGATTCTTTGAATTGTTCATATGGAGGGAGGTTGATTGGTATATTTTTTAGACTTTGTGTGTTAGTCATTTTGAAACTTTGTTGATAGGTTATTTGTTCATAGGTGAATTGTTCATATGGATGATAGGTGAATCGTTCATAAGAGTTGAATTGTTCTGAAACTTTGTTGTTGTAGCCATTTTGAAACTATGATCGAATTGTATATTGGTTTTGTAAATGATAGGAATATTTGCAAAGTTTTGGAAATGATATGGTGAAAGGTTTTATATTTGATGAATATTGTCGCTTATATATGTATTTATGGAACAATTGTTGGACCACTAAACAAAACAAATGAGAGCATAATACAGAAGCAAATGTAATTGAATTACAATTTAAAAAAATAGAAAAATGCTTGACAGTTTTAAAATGTCATAAACAATTGCATTCTTGACGGTTTTTAAATGTCATAAACAATCACTTTCTTAACGGTTATTAAATGTCATGAAAAAGCACTCTTGACGGTTATCAATGTCATAAATATTCATATTTTTTACGGTTTTTGTCATGGATACTCATAATCTTGACGATTTTAAATTGTTATGAACACTTATACTCTTGACAGTTTTAAACCGTCATGAAAAATTGAATATTTAACGGTCGTAAACTGTCAACATTCACTATTCTTGACTTTTTTACCAACCTCAAAACTTTGTCTTTCTTAACACTGGATTCAACAACGGTTTTAAAACCGTCAAGAGAGTCTGTTTTTGTAGTAGTGGGAATAGATAGATCTGTGTTTGTCGGCCTCTCGTCTGGCGTATTTCACTTTTTATCGGGAAATCAATATCAACCCATTGAGGTAGGATCCACCACCTTCATCCGTCCTGTTCCTCATCGGTAGAGCACTTTTCCTTAATCGGGTGGGGGAGTGAGTTGGTCCCTGCTATTGAATCCACCATTTTTTCTAACTTCTTCATTCAATCTTTGAGAAAATCAGAGCTTCTAAAAAAGAATAGGACATCAACTCTACAACAGAATCAGATGAGGCATTGGGGAATGAGTCAAGCTTGCCATGTGAAGATTCAGAAGTTGTAGGTGATGATCAGTTTCTTAGCAAAAATGCACAAAAAGCAAGGCTTTGACATAGGAAAAATGGAAAAAAGGATCTCTTTTGACCTTGTTCATTGATTTCTCATTATTCAATCAAAGTCTAGTCCTTCAGACTATAAAAATGCAAGAAAAAAGCGGAGAAATAGCAACTTTTCCTTTCGGATTCATTTTCATCTTGAATTGCTTAACACATGAATTATGAGATTTCATTAGACTTCATAACAGAGTGCAAAAAGAATACTTTTCTAACAAAGGACGAACTCATTCATTCCACTAATAGGACTTCAAACCCTTCGGACCACTAAAGTTTCTTAACAATGTTTCAGACTCCTCTGGACCACAGGTTAATATGGATAGTCCTTCAGACCACGTCGAACCTTTTAGACAAAAGAAGGACAAGTCTGATTCCACAGGTTAATATGGATTTCTGACTTCGAACGATGCTCAAAGAATTTTAGAAGTGACAGAAAGTTCATCTTTGACTGTCGGTCCGAAGGACTCATTCATTCCACGAGTTCTAGAGGACCGTTAGGAGTCTGAAAGTGAAGGACTCAGAAATTCATATTCATATTCCACTTTGGACTGTTCGAAGGACTTATTTGGATCCATTAGAATGCAACGAGGAGCCAAGATTACTATTGATTTCTTCAGAGATGATTATTTCTTTGACATATGGAAATAAATTCCTTCTTGTCAATTTTCTTCTTTCTTCTCTTTCGTTCATTACTAAAATCGATTTTAGGTAGCAGTCTAAACGATCAAAGGTAATTAGTAGCCTTTTGTAAGCGAGAACTCTTTCCTTTTTGGGATAGGTTCATATTCTCAGAAGGACTGAAGAAATCTATCCTCTTATCCTATTGCCCAAACTTTATGGAAAAGGAAAAGGATCAAATTCGACCAGTGGGCTCAAGTGGAAAGGTTTGAAAGTTGCGGTTTGGCAGCATAACTTTTTAAATCAATCTGGACAGGACCCACGGGTGCACGAAGGCATTTCTAGGACCATTTTCAAGAGATCTTCAGCATATAGCTAGCCTTCCAATTGGGATGCATTTTGAGTTCAGGCTCGGGTCGGAGAGATAATATTGAATCGAATAGAGGCTCAAAGAATGATCTTTGTCTTAAGATCAGAAAGTCCATAAAATCAAGAAGAAGGCTTGACTTTTAAAGAGGATAGCGATCGAAAAAGAAAAAAGAAAGAAGCTTAATTTGAGGCGACAACTCATTCTCATTTCGGACTTTGAGAACTCCTAACTCGCCCTTGATGAGGATCAAACCTTGTCCAGTCCTTGAAAAATAGTGGGATTCACAAAGTGAACAAAGGCTTTTTGTGATCGATCCATATGATATAGTGCTAGGTAAGAATTCTCCTTCAACTTATCTACAAAGACCTTGGCATATGATTAAGATAGGTCGATCGGTGACCTATGTAACTAAACCCACATTGGGGAATGTGCATTTGAATCTAATAGGATTTGAGAATCATAAAAAAGGTATCGCACAAAAAATGATTAGATGTAATACTTCGAAGGGAGGATTAGAACCTTGATTGGACGCCGTGGATAACATCTTTCATCTCTATCTCTTCATCTTCTTCGGGATAAGCCCATCTACTTACTCTGATTTGACTTTTAGATGATAAGGATGGGATTGACAGTTTCTTTAATGTTCATGTAGGCACGGCTTTAGGTAGAAAGACAGCGATTGAAAAGTCAATTAATCACCACCTAAATCACTTTTCTATGCAAAGAACCTCCTATACCTTCAATTCTGGATTTGTCCTTTATTGTCAATAATATCCTCGACCAGCTCGTCTTTCGCCTCTTCAGGCTTTTCGCCTTATAACCTTTTAATGTGATAAATAAAGGAAATGACTCTATCACAATCTCATGCCTTTAATACGGGATCAAAAGCTTGAAGCTATGAGTGGGTTTTCGAGTGGGAAAATGAGGATTTTGCAAGTAAAGGTGCAAAGAATTTGCGAACTCATAGCGAAAATGAAGAAAATGCTAGATTTTGATATAAGTTCAAAGAATATTAACAAGAAATCATTCAAAATCAGTCAAAAAATATCTTTTATCATTATTGAATCAAAGTCAAGTCCTTCGGACTGTAAAAATGCAAGGAAAAAGCCAAGGCTTCAGAGACGCATAACCAAACGACTGTGAAAGAGCCCATTATTTTTTGAAATAACTCAACTCAAAATGATGAGAGGTTCAAAGAATTTGAAAGCGAATTCTATACTTTGCCTCTTAGAATGAGCCCTTATATTTAGAAATAACTCGACTCCAAATGATTTGAAGGGCGAAGCGAATTCCCTATTCTTTGAAGGAGCCAATTATTTTTGGAAATAACTCGATTCAAAATAAAAAGTTCAAAGAATTTCAAAGCGAATTCCTTATTCTGCCCATGGGAAGGAGCCCTTTATTTTTAGAAATAACTCGACTCAAGAAAATAAGGACCAAAGAATTATTGAAGAATTTGAAAGCGAATTCCTTATTCTGTCACTTAGAAAGAGCGCTTATATTTAGAAATAACCCAACTCGAAATTGAGGATCAAAGAATTTGAGAAGAATTTATAGCAGAACTACTTCATTATAGCCCTTATATTTAGAAATAACTCGACTCAAAATAGAGGATCAAAGAATTTGAGAGTGAAACTCCTTCATTATAGCCCTTATATTTAGAAATAACTTGACTCAAAATGAAAGGAGAGGGGCGAAGCGAATTCCGTATCAAAGAATGATCGAAATCCATATGAAAAAATTACATCATACCCTTGTTTATTTTGAACTAATGAATAAAGGCTGAAAAACTAAAAGGATCAGAAGTTAAAGCAAAGTAAAGGGCGTATTGCTCACAAAAGAAAAAAAATGTGAATTTCCCCGACCCAAAAATATCCACTCTAAAGTGAGAGGTCAAATCCTGGGTTTATATATGTTGTGGGATGACACGATAAATATCTCTTGTTTAACTTTAGCTACTCCGTTGTCAAGAAAAATTTTCTTTATATTGACTTTCTTTTAAACTAGCCATGAATGCTAGAATGAGAAAATGAAATCAAACCATTTCATTGTTGCGGGACTCCCTAAAGCCATAGAGATTAAGACTAAATAGAGTCCTTTTAGTAAAGACGAGAGTCCCTAATCGTACGATTTAGTTTAGAGGAACTCCCTGAAGTAGCCTTAAGGAAAGGAGAGCATTGAAAGACAAGCAAGGGATGTTACCTACATAGTGAGAAAGGCCTTCAAAGGGCTCCCGCCTTAGATAAAGTGGAAGAGAAGAATCAGACTACCCACATCACATTCTTTTCCTTTCTTCAAAAACATTTCCCGCTCCATGGGGTTAGCAAGCAGGTAAACTATATTGTTCCCAAAGGTTGAGGCATCAAAAGAAAGGGTTGGCAGTTCCCAGGAAAGTTCCCTCAATCCGACAAGTCAATTTCGTCTCATTGAGATTCAATCTATTTAGGGTGTGCCCAAGCCCGAAACAGGAATAGGTGCATTTCAGGGAATAGGAATCAGTCCTCTTCTTTCAGAGCTTGAAGAGAAAAGCTGAAATTGGTCTTTTCGAGATGAGAGAGATTATATGGGAGAACAAAGACAAGAAAGAGGAGAATCTTTCAACACAAGGCTACGTGTTCTGGCATACTTAACTTTAGATTGGCTCTCGTACTTTCCTTTCGATCATTCTTTAAGCCAAATTCTATTTCATATTTCATCGAAGCCTACAAACGAGCCTCCTAATCTGAATCCTACCACCCTTAAAAAAACTAAACCACCAACAATGGGAGAGCCCACATTCTGACTATAGAATGATAGATGTTCAACACATTCAGTAAGGCTAAGAACTCATTATTTAAAAGGAAAAGCAAAGATTGCTCCATTGGCTACCGCATCAAAAGGTAATCTCGCATCTCACTCTGCAGTCTTCTGGTCTCAGGTAAGCCTTAGGGAAGGGGCAAAAGGGGCTCACATTAAGCTACGGAGGTGCAAAGAATTTGCAAATAGAGGCTCAATGCAATATGAGTTGTGTCGGTGAAGCTTTCATCTTTTCGATTGGATGAGGCTTGAAGGAAAATGCTGGATAGTCTAGTTCATTGCTTCCTATAATGAGAATGTTGAAGGAAAGGCTATCCAGCACAGCTTCTAGAGGTTCCCTTTAAAAGCGAAAAGGAAAGTGGATGAGAAAGCCTAGAGAAGCGGTAGGAAACGCAAATTGTTGTTACAACAAGAGAGAGTAAAATCAGGCTCACTATGGCCACTTGTCTAATTAGTAATTTAGTGAGTAGTCTATCTTTTGCTGCTACTATTCTTTGACGTGTGTAGTTATATCACTTGCTAGGCAAGAAGCTATAAGCTAAAGTAGCCTTTCTGAAGAATCACTCATGTAGGGGCTTGAGCCAGACCTACTAACAGGGGTGAGAGTGAATTAGAGAGTATATCTTGAAAGTAGGTATCCAATTGACTGATAAAAGAGGGGAGCAAAGAATTTGCAGGCCGCCTCTCTTATAAGGCAGTGAACCCCCTTGGAGTAGTCCTGATCTCTACTCTACTTCATGAAATAAATAAGAAACTATACAAATACAAAGTCCCTTGAAATTGCTTCCTCCCTTGCTGCTATGAGTTATTCTTCCAACCTGTTGACCTTCAGAGTTGAACTACCACCTAGCATATTAAGGCCCCTCATAAGGCATACTCAACTAAAATAACAGTAGTTATCTACAGTCAGATGAATGAAAAGCAGCTTTGCATATTGCAAGAGCGCCTGCTAAGACTATTGCATAGATGAGAGTGGAGTTCCAACGCCTCCTTGCCTCTTCGATCCTCTCCTTCATAATGAGATCATGAAAAGAGAATGAAACTGCTCATGAAATAATAATCTATAATAAGAAAAGAAAATGGAGATCAGAAAGCTCTTCAATCTTCTTGATGATATTCTCTTTTTTTCTCTTTCAGAGTATCGAAATATCAGTGCACTCTTGATCATTCTTTGACCCTTCTCAATTTCATCCTTGATTTCTGATTTGATCTTATTGTATTGATAACTCAGCCTCTTTCTTATCTCAATTTGATCTTTCTCTAATTCTCTTTGATAAGAAAAATAGATGAAATTGAATCCTCGTATTTACTTAGTTTGAATGCTTCTTTTCGGGGTTTCGATAAGCTACTTTATTCAGATCCATAAAAGAGCCTCAATGAGGAAGAGTTGGCTTTTCAAGGTTTTAGAAAAGGATCTCTAGCATGATGCTCCAAATCATGTCCCTTGGCCAACATCCAAAACACTCAGCTTCTGCTATCTTCCACTTAGAAGTTTAGGATTGAGTTGGAGATTTGGTTATTGATTCTGATTTTCGTAATTTTGTTTTATTTGAATAACTTGAAAGAAGCACGTAGCGGTTTTAGATCTTGGTGTGGATGAAGTTTATAAAGAATCACACAGATTCGTAGGTTCAAAGCAAACAAAGAAAGAGAGAAGGGCAAAGTAGCTGCTCCCTCCCACGTAGCGGTTTCAATTGAAAAGGAAGTTCTTATTGTCCTTGCTTGAGGGATAACTAGATTTTTGGAAAAGCGATGAATTCTTATATAGAACCTATGATTCATAAGTAGAAATGGAACATCTGACTAAGAACTCTAATTAAGTTTTTTGCCTTACCCATAAATTCTTTGCTCCTCTCGTACTTTGTAAACTCATCTGCAATTGAGTCGGACACATCCATTACCATTCGTCCCAAACTGATCCAAAGACAGCAGGTGGAATGTTCCAAACCCCTATTTGTTAGCTAAAATGAACAAAAAATGAAGTCCTCCTTTCTCAACTTGTACGGAGCGTCCTCTACGGTTCGAAGGATTTGTTAATGAAACTGATTTGAATTTGCTTATTACGGGGACAATTTGCAAGGTTTTGACGTTGGTTCAAAGAATTTTAAATTGTTATGACATTTAAAATCAATCAACGGGTTAGCAGCCAACCCTACTCTATATAACCGACCCTCGAACCTTGGTTGTTTCACTCTATCTTACCTAGGTGCTATGGAAACTCCATCAAAGGGACCTCTTTCTTCTGATAATGGCACAACCACTCTCCTTGTTGGGATTTTATCTAATAATTTAGGAATTTTTCTTACGAAATTGAAGAACCTCACACGCTTACGATTTATGTTCCCTCTCTGTTTACTCTTTGAAAAAGACTCTTTTTCTTTCAAGCATATTCCTTACTCGATTTTAACTACTAAATGAAGTGACCTTTCTCCCGAATTGGTAAAACTTCTAACTATCGATCCTGCAGCCGCGCCACTCTCAAGTCGAGTGAGTTTGTTCCACCACTCAACAACCTACATGTGAAGGTAAAGCTTCTCTATCGGGATAGATAACCTCTATGGCTTCCTCTGCCACTGGTCATTCTAACCTCGCCTAACTATGATTCCCTACGAGCGTCACATTCCTTTTTCCAAAAAGACTAATTCCAGGTAATGTGACTCAAAGCCAAATCGAGAAGTGGAGTAAATCAATGAAGGGAAATAAGCCAAATGCCTTAGTAGTTAGAATGAATGAAAGAGCAATGCCCTAGCATAAATAAGGATTGAGGTCTAACCCAAGGATGACTCTACTTAAGCCCTCAATCCTCTTTCTCATTCAAGATCCTTGATCAAAACATCTCAATCACGAAAAGCTTAATAACCTTCTCCTTTTTTACTCAACTTCTTGTTGTCTCACTATGTTTGTGCCTCTGAAGTTAGAAAGTCTTAGTTGTCTCGCTATTCAAACCACATAACGGGGCTCAGATTCAAGATTGGTAAGTGATACTTTGATCATTCTTTGCACCTCTCCTATTCTTTTAGTGGAATGACGAAGGAACTCATATTCATTCAGCCTTCGGTACTTAAAAGTCCAAACCATTATACCCCAACCCTTTCTAGAGCTAACGAATAGGGCAGTCTATCAATTTGAGTTACCTTGCTACCTTTCTTCCCCAACGGCGTAGTGGGCCCACTTTGACTACTATCATCAATCATTTATATTACTTCTTTCTTCTTCTTCTTCGTCCAAAAATAAAGGTCCAAGTTAGCTTAATTAGTCTTTCAGTCCTTATAACTTGTTCATTGACTTTATTGTAGATGCTTTACGTAATCAAACCTCTCCCCTTAGTATTCTTCTTCCTTAGTCAGTTCCCTAACTGTATTGGATGAGCTAGCTCAAGTCGCTACGAAAAGAGATCCAGACCTTATGTAATAGTATCCTAGTCCATTAAAGCAAGAAGTCTTTAAGTTCAAGATTCAGAGTTAAAGAGAACTCCTTCTCTCCTTTCGGTTGAACCCTTGTTCATTGATGCGGTGGAGCGGTACCAAAGCAAAGAGGAAAATAATCAATCATCGAAGATGGAGAGAAAAAATCACTCATAGGGCATCGACTACTCAACCCAAAGCTAGAAGCAGTGAGAGAGGAATCACTTGCTCAAATTGAGAAATCTCTTTTTTTTCTCTTTGTGCACATTGACCCGTTTTCTTCATTTTTCAAGTTAAATCAATAAAAAAGGTTCATATGGAGGACATTAAGCTATGTAGAACAAAAAACAAAGGTCCACATGACTATTCCATATATCTTTTGATTTCATATTAGTAGTTTAGGAAGAAAATTAGGCTCGACAAAAAGAGAGTTGGATCTCAATGGCTTTCTATCATCTCACTATTTGAATGGGAAGGTATTTGATTCATAGAAGAAAAGAAGAATAAAGTAATTTCCCGTAAAGGGTGCTATGCAGTTGAGTTAGAGTACGAAAGGTAACTGAAAAAAGTGAGAATTCTCTTAAAGTTTACTCTTTAAGATCAGGATAGATATGAGACCCCAGTCTCGAGTGTTGAACTCTCTTAAATGAGGCACTCACTCGCTTAGACGTAGCGAGACCCTCATATCCAAAATGTCAAGGGAGATGGCCTTCACATACTCGCATGTGGAGTCACTTTGGCTTTGCTTTCTTCTTTAGATAATGATGTAGCTTATCTTGTTAAAGCGGTAAGCTCTTCATTATTAAGGCCTTTGAAGGAGAAATCAATTTCTTATTTGATAATATATATAGGTTGATTAGCTGTCCTTCTTTCATTCATCGTGACTCCAAAGTCAGCTCAAGAAGTTATGAGATCGGATCTCGTCATGAATAACTAAGAAAAAGATCCCATCTCTCATGTCTTGGAAAGAAAGCTAATATGATAAGAGTTAGAGAGTCAAAAAGAGAAGCTTGATTATCTTATTATTAGTTTTGATAATCAGAAGCAGAACCTTCTAAACTGAATTAATAATGCTCTTGAACCCTAAAAAACCTACGACAACCGAGATTAACCTAAAATAAGTACGAATTGCATTTTGATACCTCATAAGCTTAAGGAAGAATTCCTAAATCTCATCTTTCCTTTGGGCTTCAATTCAATTAAGAAAAAAAAGGCTTAGCAGATTACTGAACTCTCTCATCCCTATTCAGACTCGATTTGAAAGTTCTCGAACGTAGTTTACACGTGCTTCAACCGAATTCAAAGGTACCTAGTCTGAAAAGGGCTTACAACCATGGATGTTGGGGCATTGGCACATGATCCACACATGCAAATCAACCTAGCTCAAAGAGTTCTTTCCCTTGTCTACCCGAAAATTCAAGCTCGACCACATCCCTCCTTTCTTTTGCTACTGTAGTCATAGAAAGAAAAGTCACCTCGTCCATTGATCGGTAAGTCCTTCCTTTGAGAAATCCTTTCAATTTTCTATTATTGTCTCATAAATATGCTTTAGATCTTGAATCACAAAAAGGATATCGAGATTCCCAAAACTAAGCAAGAAATCGAGAAACTAAAAGATCTAGTGGATAGACGAGGGTCCAGGTGACTTGTTTGGGATAATTCTTCAAGATGAAGACAAAGAAGGCTTAAAGAATTTGAGAAGGAAAGACGGGCTAATGAGAAAGGTCGCACAGGCCACCTCTAAGGTTAATACATATTATCCCCTTTTTTTGGGGACTCTTTCTTACGAACCACTTGAGAAAGCAGTTCTTCGCACCTCTCAAGAAATAAGAAGATAATACAATCAAGAAAGAAGTTGATATATCAATGACCAATGATCAAAGAATTTGAGAGGGGTTGAAAGGAGTTGAAAAGCTAATCTTTCCTTGTTCTTTGATCGATGTTATTGGGAGAATTTAATTTTGATAGGCCTCGCTGTTCACAAGAGATTTCCGAAGAAATCCAATTTATGGACTTGAACTTGTGTTAATGTTGTATTTATGTTGATTTCATGCAATGTGGTTCGATCTTTAGAATTTGATCCTCTAATTCTCTCTCGGTCTGATATGTTTGATTTGAGGAAGCAAAGCACGTTATGTTCTTGAAGTTAGAATCTTGGAAGAGAGCTTGTATTTTAAAAGGAGCTTCAATCTTCGAGGGTGGTCGGAGCTTTGATCTTCGAGGATGGTCGACTTTAGGAGTTGAGGAGTCTTCTATCTCTTGGGAGAATTCTCTCTAGACCTTCTGGAATAAAAACTTTCCAACCCCACAAATGAAAAGAACTCTTCTATTTATAGAGTTCCTGGTGGGCTTTTATGGATTTGCGCCTAGTCTGGTCCATGGGCCATACCCATGGACTCAATCACATGAATTTAAGTCATATTTAATTTTGGACTAAACTAATCTTACTTTTTGGTTCAATTGAATGTTAGCCCAAGTAAATAATATTTAGGGTAATCTGTCGAAATAACAAATATAAGAATAGAAAAATGAAAAATAGCAAACTGTTGTATTATTTTGATTTATGACAAAACTAACTGCCATAAATATTTTCTCACTTTTTTTTTTTGCCCGAAAGTACCCCTCCATGGATGACAATTGTCCATATAGAAATACAGTGCATTTGTTGAGATAAAAAAAAATAAAAAAAAATATCACATATTACGAATACAGTGTATTTGTAAACACACCCAGTCATGATAATTATTAACTAAATCAAAAAATAATTATATTGTTTCAAGAATCGCCAAACATATGTCATTAGTTTCAACATCCCCGAATTTTCAAGATAAAAATCAACAACTTAATGAACAATAACTTTAAATATTCAATTTTTTATTTTCTAAATTATAGATTCAAAATTGAATCTCTCTCTAAAATCTAGCCAAAAATAATGCAATAATTAATTATTAGGACCAAATACGAACTTTATTTATTTATTTATTTATTTTTGCTCAATTTGACATATCAAATTAATCAAACTATGAATCTAGTACATGAGTTTGATTTAAATTTGAAATAAATGTTGGAATATGGTCAATCCTTAATTTGGGAAAAGTTTAAGGTTTTATCCTTGACTTACTTTGATTCAAGAATAAAAACTTAAATTTGATGATGATCTTTCAATAAAATTTGAAACCATATTTTTATTTGACATAAGGATTAGATTTCTACTATACCTTAATTTGTCTTGATGATGCACAAAAATTTAGAATGATCAATTTTAATTTTGGGATAAAATGACCAAATTTAATTTGGACATAAATACAAGACCTAAATCTTGGGATAAATTTAGATTTATGGCTAAAATTTAAATTTAAGATAAAAATGAAGGTAAAAGCTAAATTTTGAAATATTTAAATACGCATAATTATCTTAAAAAGTGAAATTCGAGATTTTATTTTCTTTTCTTTTAAAATATGTTTGAATATCTCAAAAATGAAATCCGAGATTTTATTTCAAAATAAAATAACATAAGATAATTGAATTTAAATTTTATTTCATTATTTTCAAATTTTAAAATCATTACAAATCCTATTAGGAATTGGACACAAGCCTTATAAATATACTCATACCTTGATTATTGTTTCCAGGTATGATTTCTAGGCATGAGAGAGAAAAAAACCTTCTCTTCTCTTTTTTTTTTCCTTTTCTAAAAATTTTGCTTTTTAACTCCCTGTCCCTCTTTCTTTAAAGAACTAAAGTTGTGCCTCTTTTTTTAATTCCAAAAGCGTCTTCAAGGGTGAGGATTTTTTCTTCTTTCCTCTTTTTTTTTCATTATTCTTGTTTTTTCACAATCGTTTGTAGCAGTGACTTCGTCGTCCGCAATCCAACTTCTACTGAGGGACAATCGAGCTTTTGTCATCAAATTCACTACCCTGGTAGGAGCGATCTGACGCATTCGTCGTTTGGAGAGGTGACTCAGCCATCAGGGATCCAACTTCTACTGAAGGACGATCGAGCTTTTGCTGTCTGGTCTACCATCCTAGTATGAGCGATCGGGCACCTTCGTCGTTTCGAGAAGTGACTCTGTCGTCAGATATTAAACTTCTAATGGGAAATGATGGGGCTTTTGCAGTTAGATCCATCGTTCTAGTAGGAAAGATCGGACGTCGTCCTCGTTTGGAGAGGTGACTCCGCCGTCAGTAATCCAACTTCTACTAGGGGACGATCGGGCTTTTACCGTCAGATCCGCCGCCTTGGTAGGATCGATTAGGCGCCTTCGTCGTTTGGAGAGGTGACTCCACCATCAACGATCCAACTTCTACTGGCAGACGGTCGAGCTTTTGCCGTCTGATCGACCGTTCTGGTAGGAGCGATTGGATGCATTCATCGTTAGGAGAGGTGACTCCCCCATCAGCGATCCACCTTCTATTAGGGGATGATCAGAATTTTGCCATCAGATCCACCACCTTGGTAAGAGCGATTGGGTGCCCACGTCGTTTGGAGAGGTAACTCCGCCATCAATGATCAAACTTCTACTAGAGGATGATCGGGCTTTTGCTGTCAGATCTATCGTCTTGGTAGGAGCGATCGAGCATCGTTGTTGTTTGGTGAGGTGACTACGCCATCAGTGATCCAACTTCTTCTACTAGGGGACGATGGAGCTTTTGTGATCGCATCCAGCACCCTGGTAGGACTGATCGAGCGCCTTCGTCGTTTGGAGAGGTGATTCTGCCGTTAGAGATCGAACTTCTACTAGGAACGTTTGGGATTTTGCCATATGATCCACCGCTCTGGTAGGAGCAATCGGGAGCCTTCGTCATTTGGAGAGGTGACTCCACCGTCAACGATCTAACTTCTACTAGGGACGATCGACTTTTGTCGTCAAATCTACCGCTCTAGTAGGATCGATCGGACGCCTTCGTCGTTTGGAGAGGTGACTCCATCGTCAGTGCTTCAATATCTACTAGGGTACGATCGGGCTTTTGCCGTCAGATTTATCGCCCTGGTAGGAGCAATCGAGCGCCTTCGTCGTTTAGAGAGTTGTCTGATCCACCACCCTAGTAGGAGCGATCATCCACCTTCGTCATTTGGAAAGGTGACTTCACCATCCACGATTCAATTTCTACTTGGGGACGATCGGGCTTTTGCCGTCAGATCCAACATCCTAGTACGAGTGATCAGACGCCTTCGTCATTTGGAGAGGTGAGTCTACTGTCAGCGATCCAATTTCTACAAGGGTACGATCGGGATTTTACCGTCAGATCCACTGTCCTGGTAGGAGCGATCGGGTGCCTTCGTCATTTAGAGAGGCGACCCGCCGTCAGCGATCAACCTTCTATTAAGGGACGATTAGACTTTTATCATTTGAGCCACCACTCTGGTAGGAGTGATCGGGCGCCTTCGTCGTTTGGAGAGGTAACTCCACCGTCAACGATCCAATTTCTACTACGGTACAATTGGGCTTTTGTCGTCAGATTCACCGCCTTGGTAGGGGCGATCGAGCGCCTTTGTCATTTGGAGAGGTGACTCCACCGTCAGCGATCCAACTTCTACTTGAGGAGGATCGGGCTTTTGCCGTCTGATCCACCACCCTCGTAGGAGCTATTGGACCCCTTCATCGTTTGGATAGGTGACTATGCCGTTAGCGATCCAATTTCTACTACGGTATGATCGAACTTTTTCCGTTAGATTCACTGCCTTGGTTGGAGCGATCGAGCACCTTCGTTGTTTGGAGAGGTGACTTCGCCATCAACGATCCAATTTCTATTGAGGGACAATTCGACTTTTGTCGTGTTATCCACCATCCTGGTAGGAGCAACTGGGCTCTTTCATCCTTTGGAGAGGTGACTCTACCGTCAGCCATCCAACTTCTACTTGGGGACAATCAGGCTTTTCCCATCAGATCTCCGTCCTTGTAGGAGCGATCGGGTGCCTTCGTCGTTTGGAGAGGTGACTCCACCGTCAACAATCCAATTTCTACTATGGTATAATAGAGCTTTTATCGTCAGATCCACTGCCTTAGTAGGAGCGATCAAGCGCCTTTGTCGCTTGGAGAGGTGACTCCGTCGTCAATGATCCAACATCTACTAGGGGATGATCGGGCTTCTGAGGTCTGATCCACTGCCCTAATTGAAGTGATTGGGTGCCTTCTTCTTTTAGAGAGGTGACTCCACTGTCAGCGATTCAAGTTCTACTAGGTTACGATCGAGCACCTTCGTAGTTTGAAGAGGTGACTTCGCCTTAGCAATCAAACTTCTATTAGGGATGATCGTGCTTTTGTTGTCAGATCCACCACCCTAGTGGAGCGATCGGGCGTCCTCGTCGTTTGGAGAGGTGGATCTGTTGTCAGCGATCCAACGTCTACTGGGGACGATTGGGCTTTTCTCGTCTGATCCACCGCATTAGTAGGAGTGACCGGGCACCTTCGTCGTTTGGAAAGATGACTCCACTATCAGCGATCCAATTTCTCCTAGGGTACAATCGAGCTTTTGTCGTCAGATCCATCGTTCAGGTAGGAGCAATTAGGTGCCTTCGTTGTTTGGAAAGGTGACTCCGCCGTCAGCGATCCAACTTCTACTCAGGTACGATCAGGCTTTTTTCGTCTGATCCACCGCCCTTGTAGGAGCGATTAGGCACCTTCGTCGTTTGGAAAGGTGACTCCGCCGTTAGCAATCCAATTTCTACTAGAGTATGATCGGGCTTTTGCCGTCAGATCCACCCCCTTGTAAGAGCGATCGGTGCCTTCGTCGTTTGGAGAGGTGAATCCACCGTCAGCAATCCAACTTCTACTAGGGGACGATCAGGCTTTTACCGTCTGATCCACCGCCATGGTAGGAGTGATTGATCGACTTCATCGTTTGGAGAGGTGACCCGCCATCTGCGATCCAATTTCTACTATGATACGATCGAGCGTTTGCCATCAGATCCTTCGTCTTGGTAGAAGCGACCGAGCACTTTCGTTCTTTGGAGAGGTGACTTCACTGTCAGTGATCCAACTTCTACTGGGGACGATCGGGATTTTGCCATCTGTTCCACCGCCTTGATAGGAGCGATTGGGCGCCTTCCTCATTTGGAGCGGTGACTCCACCGTCAGCGATCCAACTTCTACTTAGGGACTATCAGGCTTTTGCTTTCAGACCCACTGTCCTAGTAGGAGCAATCGAGCGCCTTCGTCGTTTAGAGAGGTGACTCCACCGTCAGCAATCCAATTTCTACTAGGTACGATCGAGCTTTTGTTGTCAAATCCACTACCCTGGTAGAAGCGATCAAGCGCCTTCGTCGTTGTGAGTGGTGACTCTGCCGTCAATAATCCAACTTCTACTAGGGAACGATCGGGCTTTTGTCGTTTGATCCACTACCCTAGTCGAAGCGATTGGACGCCTTCGTCATTTGGAGAGGTGAGTCTGCCATTAGCGATCCAACTTCTACTAGGGGACGATCGGGTTTTTGCCATCACCCTAGTAGAAGCGATTGGGTGCCTTCGTCGTTTGAATAGGTAACTCCACCGTCAGCGATCCAACTTCTACTAGGGGACAATCGGGCTTTTGCCGTTAAATCCACCGACCTGGTGGAGTGATCAGGTGGCTTCGTCGTTTGGAGAGGTGGCTCTATCGTCAGCGATCCAACTTCTACTAGGGGACGATCGAGCTTTTGCTATCAAATTCACCGCCCTGGTTGAAGTGCAGGGCGTCTTCGTCGTTTGGAGAGGTGACTCCATCGTCAGCGATCTAACTACTACTGGGAGACGATCGGGAATTTGCTATCAGATCCATCGCCCTAGTAGGAGCAATCAGACACCTTTGTCATTTGAAGAGATAGAGGCAGAACTGTACCATCAACGTTTTCTTGGAGAAGCAGTAGTGGAGTTGCACAATCGTCGTCCTCTCAAGGCTATAACATATTAGAAATGAGGTAGAGTTTTTTTTATTTTTTTGCGTCAACATTTCTTTTAGAGGAGGTGAAGTTGCCCCTACATCAATAAAGACTAAAGTCTTCAAACTTTCTTGAAAAGACAATGTTGAAGTGGGTTTTTTTTTTTTGTTTTTTGCTTGAAGAAGATAAAACTTTTGAATTTAAATATGAGAAAGCGTCGATGAGCCTTCGAGCTTGAAGATGAGAAAGTGTTGATTAAGCCTTCGAACTTGAATATGAGAAAGTGTTAATGAAGCTTTTAAGCTTGAATATGTGGATACATCGATGAAACATTCAATCTTATACATGGAACAGTAATAATGAAATCCTCAAAGTCGGTGGAGCATTGGTGAAGTCTCCAACCTTGCATTTAAATGAGCCTTTATGAAATTATTTTGAACTCGAATTTGAAGAAACATCAACAAAGCCTCGGAATTTGATTTTGAGGAACTTCTAAACTTCTGTGAACTTAAATTTTAAGAAACATTAAGAAAGCCCCAAAATTTGATTTTATGGAACTTCTAAACTTGGCGATGGAGGGTTGAACTTCAGAAGAATGGTGCCATCTTGCTCCTAATGCAACACCTTTTTTATTTGTTATATTGCCTCCATCAGAGCATCTTCAACTTTAAGTTGATGTTCTTTAATGAGAATGAAAATCATCAATTGCTAGTGACATGCTTTATGTGATCGTGACATTAATCTTGTTTTCCAGTCTTCTCAACTGAGTTTTTTTTTTTTTTACTAGACTGAACTTAAAGTTTCCTTTAAGCTACCTATGTACCATTTATAATATATGGATCAAGTCATAACATAGTTCAATTGATTTTTTTTTACTGGACTGAACTTAAAGTTTCCCTTAATCTCCCTACGTACCCTTTATAATATAGGGATCATGTCATAACTTAGTTCAATTGATTTTCTTTTTTTTTTTTTTTACTCGACTAAACTTAAAATTTCCCTTAAGCTGCCTACATACCCTTTATAATATAGGGATCAAGTTATAACGTAGTTCAATTGATTTGTTTTTTTTACTGGACTGAACTTAAAGTTTCCCTTAAGCTACCTACGCACCCTTTGTAATATAGGGATCAAGTCATAACATAGTTCAATTGATATTTTTTTTATTTTACTGGACTGAACTTAAAGCTCCCCTTAAGCTCCCTACGTACCCTTTATAATATAGGGATCAAGTCATAACGTAGTTCAATTGATTTTTTTTATTGGAGTGAACTTAAAGTTTCCCTTAAGCTACCTGCGTACCTTTTATAATATAGGGATCAAGTGACATAGTTCAATTTATTTTTTTTACTAGATTGAACTTAAAGTTTCCCTTAAGCTGCCTACGTACCTTTATAATATAGGGATCAAGTCATAACGTAGTTAAATTGATTTTTTTTATTAGATAATGACGTTAAGCATAAAATTTCTTGAGAAACTTGCAATTGATTGGGCCAACTTTTAATCCACCTCGATCAACAATCTTGTATCCGCCATTTGTGTAAACTTCTTTGATAATGTAATGTCCATCCCATTTAGGTGTGAACTTATTTCCTGTATGCTTCATTGTGATGATTGGTCTTCTTATAGCAAGTACTATATAATCGACCTGAAAGGAGTAAGGTTTAACGTGCTTATCAAAAGCTTTAGACATTCTCGCTTGGTAACATTTCAATGCTTACTGAGCTTCTAATCGCTTTCATCAAGTGCTTTTACCTCTTGAAGACGTAACTTGACATTGTCTTCGGTAGTCAACCCCTCTTGCACTGCCATTCTTAACGATGGGATTTCTCTTTCGAGGGGAAGGACAACCTCTACACCATAAACAAGTGAATATGGTGTAACCCCTGTAGGAGTACGATGAGTGGTTCGAGAAGCCCGCACTGCTTCATCGATTC
The DNA here is from genome assembly GCF_025177605.1 of Cucumis melo. NCBI lineage: Eukaryota > Viridiplantae > Streptophyta > Magnoliopsida > Cucurbitales > Cucurbitaceae > Cucumis > Cucumis melo. The sequence continues at coordinate 15,983,389 of NC_066858.1, forward strand.
TTTCTTGCCAATCCCTCTTTGACTTGGAGATAATTTTCTTCAGAAGTTGCATAGATTTTTATTGAATGCTTCTGCTAAGCCATTCGTAGCTGCGTTGTACATAGATGACTTGTACTGCTTGAACTTGAATTTTTCACATAATTTGTCTACCATGCTATTGGAGAATTGCCTTCCATTATCTGTCACGATCCAGTGAGGAATACCGTATCGATAGATGATGTGGGTATGAATAAAGTTTGCCACGTTCTCTTTCTTGGCCTCTCTCAATGGAATGGCCTCATCCCACTTTAAGAAATAATCTGTTGCTGCAAGGATGTAAGAATGTCATGCTGATGATTTTGATGTAATAGGGTCAACCAAATCAAGTTCCCAAGCCTTTAACGGCCAAGAAGCCACAGTTGGATGTAAAGGCTCTAGAGGTTGATGTATGAAGTTTGCATGGTATTGACAAGCTTGACACTTCTTTGCGTAGTCCATTGAATCTTGAACCATCTTAGGCCAATAATAGCTCATTCTTCTCAACTGAAATTGAAGCTTTGGTCCCGATTGATATGCTCCACAAATGCCTACATGCGCTTCCTTTAGAGCTTTTATCAACTCTTCCTTTCCAAGACATCGAAGGAAGAGCCCTTCAAGAGAACGACAATATAAGGTTCCCTTGTAATAAATGAAGTTTGCAGCCCTTCTTCGTACCTCAATTTTATGACGAGAATCCTTTGGATGCATTCCATGTTCAAGATACTCTATGATAGGTTGACGCCAATCTTCTTTGTCAATCAAATGGGATGTTGTTAGTTCACTTCTTGACATTCAGACAAAATTGGATGGATAATTCATCGTTGACAAAGTGGTATATTTAAAGCTACGTCAGCTGGCATCATCCAGGTGGTGGCCAAATTTACTAATGCATCTGCTCTCCTATTTTCTGTTCTAGGGACATGCTCCAGCATCACACTGTCAAACCTTTCCATCAATTGTCAAGCATAAGCAAAGTATGGCTTCAAGTCTTCATGTTTCACATCATACTGAAGTGAGAGCTGATTGATTATCAACTTTGAATCACCGTAAATTTCTATGAATGATACTCTGATCTCTAATGCTATTTAAAGGCAATTATCAAAACCTGATATTCAGCCACATTGTTTGAGCACAATTCAGCAAGTGCAAAGCTATAAGGCAACAAACGTTTCTCAGGAGAAATGAGGACGATGCATGCCCCCATGCCACTTCTTAATGCTGCACCATGAAAATACATAGTCCAAGATTTCATAACTTCCAAGAAGAAAACTTCATCGTCTGGCAAGTCTTCACATAACTTCCAATCTGAAGGAATTGGGTGGTCTACTAGAAAGTCTACCAATGCTTGTCCTTTTATCACCTTTTGGGGAATCTAGAAAATGTTGTATTGCTGGACTAGAACCGTCCATTTGGCTAAGCGTCCAGAGATAATCGGCCTAGACATAAAATACTTTATAGGGTCCGCCTTTGCTACTAGATGAACTGTGAACGCCTGCATATAATGCCTCAACTTATTGATAAAAAAGAAAAGTGTAAGGCACATTTTCTCAATGGGAGAATAGTTAACTTTGGCCCCAACTAAGGTTCTGATTAGATAGTAGAGAGCACGTTCCTTTCCCTTCTCCTCCTCTTGCACTAATAATGCGCCTAAAGACCTTTCCTGTATAGTAATGTACAATATTAATGGCTTGTCAGGTACTGAAGCTCCAAATACTAGGGGATTAAGCAAGTATATCTTTATGCTATCAAAAGCATTCTGGCACGACTCATCAAAAAACAAAATTTTCTCATTTTCTCATCAACTTTTGAAAAGGTTGGCACCAACCGGCCAGGTTAGAGATGAATCTTCGAAGACTTCTTAGGTCATGCAAACTCTTTGGCCTTAGCATCTTCTAAATGGCATCAATCTTGGACTGGTCTATCTCAATCCCTCGGTGCCTTACAATGAAGCCAAGAAACTTTCTTGAAGTCACACCGAACGCGTATTTGAGAGGATTCATCCTCAGTTGATATTTTCGCAAGCGATCGAACACAACCTTTAGCACTACTACAAAACTGGGTTTACTTGACGCTTTTCAATGTGTCAACTAATCCAGTGTCAAGAATAATAGAGGTTTACTTTACAGTTTATAAGTGTTAAGTATAATTATACTTGACATTGAAAAAGCGTCAAGTATATAATTATACTTGACAGTTTTTATGCGTCAACTAATCCAGTGTCAAGAATAAGAGGGTTTTATTTTTGACAAGTTTTACACGTCAAGTGAAATTATACTTGACAGCTTATAGGTATCAAGTATATAAAGTTTGTTCAAATAAAAAATTTATATTTTAAAATATCCATATTTTTTAACGTTGACCTGTTTTGAAGTCCAACAATATTAATACACATCAATTGAAAAAACTCAAACTTTCCATCAAAGAAATTGCACATATATATATATCAATGAACCATATACATGTCTAAGCTACAATATGAACCTTTTCTTGTTTAATATAAACAAAATATACATGTGTAAGCTACAATATGAACCTTTTTCTTGTTGCAATATCCTTGCTTCTTCTCAAACGATTGAGCCCTTGCATTTGCGGTTTCCAACCTCTCATTTATGTCACACCCCGTCCCGGACTACCTGCTACCTTAGACCGAAAGATGGCGTGAAGCCGACGAACAACGCTTTTCTGTACCTGTATCTGTCGACTCTGCTTAAAACTTTCATGTGATGAACTTGCCAATCTAGTATATAAACTATTGTACATGCCACAAAACACAGCGGATCCTAGGCTAGTCAAACACAGCTAGTCAAACACATACATGAAGTGTACCTCAAAATTTACCGATTTCACGAGTAAACCTAAAGACACCTTAATCAAAATATAACCAACAAAATTTACACAACTACAGCTCCTAAAGCTTATACAAACTGTGGAGTATCTATAACATACAAGGGTGTGAATACATCACAACACAACAGACTTTATGCCCAACTCAAAACACGTACTGGCAATCGATAATGAAGCTTCCGCAGACTAAGGCAGTCTATCAGGCACCAGGAAGTCGATCTCTACCTGGAAAATGGGTAAAACATTTTGGAAAGGGTGAGCTATGAAGCTCAGTGAGTGACTCAGTTTAAAACTATGAATTTAAAGATAAGAGCACGTGAAAACTTTACACATATAAATCTGTTTATACAAGTCGTAAATGTAAATGTGTAATAGTAAGAATAGCTTCCTTAAATACTCAGCATGTTCATCATTGAAATCTAGCAAGGCATATCAAGTATATCGAAGCATTTTAACTAACATGACGAATCTACGTTGTGTAGGGTACACCTAGTACAACAACGTTTACAAGCACTACGATGTAGTGGGGCCCGCCCAGCACTCACGACAGCATCGTTGTTACGGAGTACACTCAACGTCAACAACGAAATCTAACCAGTGTGCACACGGTAATCTCTAGCCTTAGGCTCAAGATCTCAGTCATGTAGTTCATGAAAATTTCATAAATCATCATAAAATATTAAAACATGCCTGCTTATAAATTTTACACAAAGCTCGAACTTTACTCAGCTCTTTCGTGGAAAATTGTAGTTCTTAAAACAAAACTTCATACTAATTCATGCTTTGCTTAAAATATTGTGGTTTAAATACTTTCCAAACATTTAATATCTACGTGCTAGCATAAATTTCTTTAAGAAATCTAGTCTCCAAATGTATACTTGAAAATAGTCATGAAATTCAAATACCTTTCATGGCTTCGTAAATAAACATTTATCGCATTCAATCATAATAACAGTTATGGAAAATATTTCAAAGTTGGTTTTGTCACTCACAGTCTTGGGCTAGATCCTTGGTCTATAAGCTCGGTTTAATTCTTCTCGGCCTGCCAACAACCCAACCGAGTATTAAAACCCTAAACATTCTGGTTTCCTAAAGATATACATAACATGTCGCACCAAAGATGACGCTCACGAAAACAAAGCTTAAGAAATAAAATCCTATTTCAACAATTCTCTAAAATTTCCAGATTTCTAACATAAACTTCAAAGGACTATAACTTTCTCAATACTTAACCAAAATGAGTGTTCTTTATATCAAACTCTTCATTTTGAGATCCTCTAAAACTTACCTGAAGACATATAAATCCGATTCCCCGTGCATAAACACATATAACCCTCAAAATAGAACCACTTCCAGAATCGCGCGCACACGACCTCTTTAACTTGCTCCTACAATTTAACCAATTTTTAGTCGTTTTTGGTTTACAATTTCTTCATGAAAGTTGTAGTAAATTGAATAAGCTTTCCAACCATACCAAATAGAGATTCTAAATCCACCGATAGACTCTGAAATACAAGAAAAACCAGAGACCTCCTGATTTCGAGTGAAAACCAACTGCCCTGTTTTCTTCATCAAAAAGCACCAAATGAATATCCGAATTTGCTCCAACGTTCTTCATAAAGTTTGTTTAAAAATGAGTTAACTTTCAGTAAATGTAAATTTCACCTCTTAATTCCTTTTGAAGAGTTCAAACCGAATTAAAAACCAGTGATGTGTAGAATGAACTAAAATTCAGCCATTGATACACTTTGCTTGAGTTCTCCTCCTCTTCTTCAACCTAAAAATTCTAGTAAAATTTCTCTTCTTCTTCCAAACTCTCTCTTAGAAGTTCTCTGCAAATTGAAGAAGGAAAAAGAAAAAAAAAATAAAGGGAACTTGGATGTCTTCAAACTCTTGGCGGTGAAGGGAAGAGAAGAAGAAGAAGAAAAGAGAAAATGAAATTTTCTTCTCATTTTCTTCTTTTTGTCCTTTCTTTTCTTTCTTTTCTTTAATTAATTTAATAAAACTATTTAATATATAAATATATATATTTATATTTACACTTAATTTCTATTTTCTTTTTTTTTTCCACATTCAAAGAAATTAAACCAAGAAAATATCGGGTTTACAATTTAACTATTTTATTTCATGCCTCAAAGAAGATACTTCCACATCATAACTCTCAATTTAGTGGTTCCGACTTGTGAAGGACACTGTAATACATAAATTACCAAAATACTTAATGTTGCAAATAGCCCATATACGTATACTTTTAATAAACAAATAAATATGTTTACACCGACAATATAAACAACTAGAAAGAGCCATTGTGCAAACATAAATCACAACAATAAATATAATTTGTTGAATCCACTTACTATATGCCTTGTTTCTAGAAGAAACAATAGGAAAATGAAGCCTAAAACAATAGTTTGCCAAAACCACTGCACATTATATGCACTGAGTTAGAAAGCGAATGGATAAAAAGGACAAGAAGAAAAAGAAAATTAAATTAAACAAAAATCACCGGTAAATATCAGAAAACAAACAAGTCTTTAACTTTTTCCCCTTTCTAAGAAAGAAAAGTCAAAGAGTAAACTTCGTTGGCAATTTATATTTATATTTCACAGTCTAATAGAGGTTCCATTCTATTCTTGTAAAACATAAACGATTCCAATAGTAGTGACACAAACAAGGGACTGATAGAATAAAGGTCTGGAATCAAGTTGATCCCCAAGGAACAAAACTATATGCAGAGCATGAGTGTGAAAAAAAGAACTTAATGAGAGCAATATCATACAATGGAAAAAATAAAGTATGAATCTAATTTTAACATGATAGATAGAAGGATATCTTGAAAATATTTTCATGCTGCAGGGATATATGCGCAACCATGTCAACTCCTACCTTCATTTCACAGACTGGACATACCTGCAGTTTAATAATATTTTCAATCTTAAAACTATTGTAGCCATCGACTTTAAGAATTGTGATTAATAGAATTGTGAAAAATATATATTATTTGACATTTTTTAAATTAAAGTAATTAAAATCAATTTTGACGCTTTTAACCTGTCAAGTATTTAAAACAAGAAAAAATATGGGTTTTTTTCACTTTTTCTTATTTTTTACACTTTTTTATGTTTCTTGACAGTTTTTATTAAAACTGTCAACTATATCAATTATAAAAGCGTCAAGTAAACCCAGTTTTATAGTAGTGTAGATCCTTCAAATGGTCTTGTCGTCTCTTGTATTTGACCACAAAGTCATCAACATAACACTCGACATACTTATGTAGCATATCGTCAAACACTTTCTGCATAGCACGTAGATAAGTGGCCCCAACATTTTTCAATCCACAGGCTATCACCTTGTAACAATATATTCCCTTTGGGGTCCTGAAAGCTGTCAATTCTTCATCTGAAAGAGCCATTTGTGTTTGGTTATATCTAGACGACCCATTCATAAAGGACAGCGCCTCGTGTCCAGTAGTTGCATCAACCATGATTTCTGTGATGGGCAAAGGAAAATCATCTGAAAAAGCCATTTGTGTTTGGTTATATCTAGACGACCCATTCATAAAGGACAGCGCCTCGTGTCCAGTAGTTGCATCAACCATGATTTCTATGATGGGCAAAGGAAAATCATCTTTAGGGCATGCATTATTCAAGTCACGAAAGTCTACACAAATGCGAAGCTGGCCGTTCTTTTTCTTTTATAGGAACAATATTTGATATCCATGTGGGATATTTGGCTTCGCGAATGAATCCTACTTGAATCAACTTGTTGACTTCAACCTCGATCTAAGGAATAAGCTCTGGTCGAAAACGTCGTTGCGCTTGCTTAATCGGACGATATCCTGGTTTAATTACAAGATGGTGGACTGCTACTTTGGATCAAGTCATGGCATCTCCTTGTACGACCAAGCAAAAATGTCCTTATACTCTGTGAGCAAACTCATGTACTTATCCTCCTTTTCACTAGAGAGAGATGCACTAATGAAAGTCGGGCTTGGTTCTTCTATTGTACCAAGGTTTACCTCTTTTAGCTCAACTACGGTAGATTGGCCACTATCTCCTCTAGACTCTATGGTGTTATTGAAGCCCTTTAATGTCGGTTGGACTTTAATGTCGGTTTAAAAACGACATTAAAGGCCTCTTTAATGTCGGTTTGTCAGTTTTCAACCGACATCTTTGATAGTGTTATTAAAGCCCTTTAATGTCGATTGAACTCTGATGTCGGTTTAAAACCGACATTAAATCCTAGGTTTTGGATTCATTTTTACAAATTTATTTTTAATTGTTACATTATTGTCCTATAGACCGACATTGGGTCAATGTAGATAAATATGTTTTTCACATGCCAACAAATCAATGAAATTCATATTATGTTAGAAACTATAATATTTGTCTTTTACATACACAAAATAAAATCTTAATATTATGTTTATATATACATTCTACGATAGTACATGAAAAAAGATTCTAATACAAGAATTAAATAATTAAAAATCCTAAATGCCTTCTCAATCTTCAATTTTCAACGGTCGCTTGGCCATCTCTGCACAATCGCTTAGCTTTCAACTCAATATGATTTCAATTATCTACAAACAATATCCAAATAGACATTAATTCAATCTAATGCATTAATCTCGAGCTTTTTCCTTCTCTATTACGATGCAAAATCATTCAAAAAAAAACAAACTACCTAGAGCTCAAGTAACTCAATCATGCCCCCAAATTGCCACTCAATCATGCCCCCAAATTGCCACTAAGAAACCCAATAGAAAACAACATCCAGACTAGGAATTGGCAGAATAATAAGCCAAATTTGTTGACTACGAGTAAGCCTACTCCTAACGTCGAACAGTAATAAGAATAAGAAGTGATAATCAAACAGTTCAAAATAAATCCCATTCTTACCGATGCTTGCGGAGTATGCCGTAGAGATAGAAACGGTGACGAAGGGAGAGAGCGAGCTTGTAGAGAGAAGATGCCATGTAGAGGAAGTATGCCGTTGAAATAAATCTCATTCTCAAGATTTTATATCCACACCCCAATCGACATAACTCTCTTCAATCTACCCCATCCATCAGGCTTTCCTAAATCTCTTCAATCTAATATTGGAATATTTTTAAATAACATTATTATGAAAACCAATATCAATCTATAAAGAAATAAGCAACATCAACACAATAAGCTGAAAAGTAAATCGATCATATTTATATACCTTGGGTGTGGAGAACCCTTGATTGGCTTTTGGTCATATTTCCTCCATGAATAATCATCATATCTGCTAGCTTGTTACTAATCGTGGGCACCTTAATCCGCCATACAGCAGTTCACCATAAAGCAGTTTTTTTTCTCATTTTATGGCTTCACAGTTCACCAATATACAACTTTCATATATTACTATTCGTATTAGTCAAACAATGGAAGTCGGTTGAACTGTGGTCAAAACAATTAAACTGGTGCTAGCTTCATTACATATCAAATTAAAAGGAAAACTAGCCCAATTAGTAAAAAGTTAACCTTGGTTTTGCATTTCTTCACTCTTAGTCGTTCCTCAATTACAAAGCCAACCTGTAACGTTATGGAAAAAAAATTATTTAACTTTCCATTATCACATTTATCGATCATCAGAGCATAGAAGTTCAAATACAGCAGTGCAACGGACATACAAATTATTTAACTCTCTATAGTCCCATTTATTTGATTGCTAATTCTTTAGTTTCTTCCTTACCTTTGGGACCTTCTCTGTTTTCAATCATAATATAATAGCGGATACGTGAAAGGTTAAAGTACAGTTTGCCATTGATGAAATAAATGGGAAATGACTGCTCTATTATCCACATCAAATCTACAATGGAATAGAAAAGACTTCTCACTTGAACAAGAAGACAAAGAACTATATCAATGTATAAAATCTTCTTTTTGTTTTTGGGTAAAGATACACAAACAAAACAATGGAATTGGAAGGGGGAAAACACCTTTTTAGGAAACTATTCCCGTTAGTAATCTCTATTGGTTCTTCAAAGTCTCTAATGTCGAATTGGTTGTTGCGGGATCATTTAATGCCACATCCAAATAAGCTGAAATAGGTTTTTCGAGATGCATATATGCATTCTTCTCTGAAGCATCATGGTGTTTCTTTTGCAAGTGCTGGATACTAACTTCAGCCTAGAAGAAAAGATTATATCATCAACAAAAGTTCAAAATTAAATCAGGCTGAATCATTAGCAAATCAAAAGCCCTGTAAAGAGATAAGGTAAACTATCATGTTTGGCAGAGCAACTTCATCATCATCAATAACTGATTTTTCTTTTAATAATAAACAGCTCAAACGTTCATTAAGAACTGAATTGATTCAGTATCTTATATTATTAGAGTATTCAGTTTGATTAAAATACACCAAATTTGATTAAAATACACCAAATTTGGTGTACTTACTGAACTGTAAATGGACACTTACATAGTAGATTTACTTCATTCATATTCAGTTTGATTAAAATACACCAAATTGATCTGATAATAAACAATAAAAATCAAATAAATTATTTATTATATTATTACCAAAGATCGTCAAATACATTAATCCTTTCTCTTTGATGTCGGTTTAAAATGTTAATATCAACGAAAGCTCATAAGCATAAAATATCAACGAAAGCTCATAAGCATAGTCCCCGCCATAACAGAAAAGTAAAAGAAATTCTAGCTGAAAATACATACTTAAGAATGTCAGATGCATAAAACCAGTTCCACGTGTATCACTGCTAAACACACTTCTGCAACCAATTAAGCCCTTGATAAATAGCAGATGAAAAAAGTTGATCAGTGTGACGGAATGCAAAGATCATAACCATCAAGAGGATGTGTTTTTCACAAAAAAAGAAAAAAAATGAAAACAAACAAATGTAATTTCTAATTTTTTAAAAAATAACAGAGTTACCAACCAGGGATACAATTCAATTTTTTAGGTACATCATATTATTGTTGATAGTTAACCCTTTTCTTCTTTGCAGTATGTGTTAAGCCAAATTATATCAATCCTATTTGAAGGTTATAAAATCATCAGCATCCCACACAATAAACTATCCTATTGAAGCTTCATAATTATAAGACTAGCCTATTTTCCAAAAGACATAGTTATCCTAGTCTGGAATGTGGCTGATGCCATCAAATTGGAAATTCAGAGAATGGAGGGATGTGTGAATTGCAACATCTTGCCAATATTACTGCTTCACGGTTTTCATCACATAATTTTGCACCAAAAACAATTTTCACAAAAACAAGCTAAAGAGAGTGGAATTACCCATGGCAAAGTTCAACAAGCTGAGGAATGAGATCCGAATTTCTTAGTCCAACTATGGCAGTAGAAGTTGTATTGACAGCTTGGGATGTGACAATAATTAGTGACTGCAGTCTAGTTATAGCAGCCTTCGTCTTATCTAGCTTGCTTTCATCCTCCCCCTTGTTCTTCTACACTCATCAATTGTACATCATCTTCGTCGTCTTCTTAGCCCTACACGTCGGCAATTTTGTCTTCACCATCGCCGCCGGTGGAATCTTCATATTCATGCTCGACCGCTTCCTCCGATTCATTCAACCAAGAACCACCGTGGATGTAATTTCGGCCAAGCCGCTTCCCTGCGGCACCGTCGAATTGTTCCTCTCCAAACCTAAAAGTACTGTTGAATCCATTTATTTAGTAATTTCTTCAATTCCTTTGGGCATTCCATTTAGCAGAAAAGAAAAGAACATTGTCTATTAGAATATAAAATAAAAATCCCAGTAAATGTTATATATATAGACAGATCAAAATTTCTTCTTCATGGAAATAATGTCATCAGAGTCAAAGAAAACCAGACTTAAACGATAATATCTTACAAACTCGCGGGGCATGAAGCATATCCATAAACAATGAATTTGTGAAAAATGCAATTCTTCGTCGTACTTCAAGGTTTATAGGAACCTCTATAGCAGATTCTTTCACAATCAATAGTAGATAGAGGCTTCTAATTTGACATACACCCAGAGCACGCTCCCTCTCTGTTCATCTCTCCATACATAAATAAAAATCGAAAGAAAATGGAGATGAAAGAAGAGAAGATGAAAGATGGAAGAAAAGGTGGAAGAACAAGACGAGCGGCCGATTGACGCAGCGAAGAAGATCGTAAAGATGGAAGAAGAGGAGACTAAAGATTTATTATTAAGGAAGAGAAGATGCGAGATGAGAGATATAGAGGGAAGGACGACGAAGGCGGCTGCTAAAACAAAAACAACGCAAACCCTAAACTAAAAGGAAAATATTAATTTATAAAAATAAAAAAAATAAAGGTTAGCTTTAATGTCGGTTTTAAACCGACATCAAAAAGGAAGGATTAATGTCAGTTTTAAACCGACATTAAACATCCGTGTTTTTAAAACCGACATTAAACCTCCATATTCATTTTTTCCAACTGACATTAAAGGCCATATTTCTTCTAGTGACCTCTAGACTCTGTGGGACATCTTTCGGGTCTTCTTCAGGGATTCCAATCTCTAATTCCTCAAGAATGGTGTGATGACATGAGGTTTCACCTTCTCTTTGTTCTTAGTCTTCCTTTTCAGGATCAGTTAGTACAACATCATGTCTTTTCACCTTCAAGGAACCTTCACTTGTATTGAAAGTAACAAAAGTTTTTCTTTTCATTCGGAAGGGAACATTGCTATGACTTTCTCTCTCTCCCTTTACCTCACAAGAAAAATCCTTACCATGGTAATTCTTGATGTCGGAATGCTTAATTCAGTGCCAAAATGACACGCGAGATGTTGGTTCTTTCTTCTTTGTATCTATGTTAGAACCAACCTTGACACGTGGGCCTCCATCCCTAATACGATTAAAAATTGGAGCACGGGGTGTATGTACATTTTTTTAGCAATGCTTAGCCTTTCAATGGCTGATGGTTTTGTAGTCTTCAAGGCCTGACATGTGCCTTTCTCCTTTTTAAAGGTCGTAGTTAGCCTTTGAAAGGTCGATCGTTGGTTAAGGCTAAATGTTGACTGGTGACCTTTTCTTTCTATCTCTGTCATACTTAGTCTTTCAAATACTAGGGCGCGTACAACATACGGTCTAATTCGGTCAAATGTTGAGGTTCTCTGATTGTCACCTTCTTTTTCTTCCATACTATCAACCTCCTCTACAGTTATGTGATTGTTGTCAACCACTTTTTCCTTCCCCTTTCTAGTTATACAGATTGGCTCTGGTAACTTGTATCCGAGTCCTTTTCTTGACACGAGAATAGCATGTCTTTTCCGTAACAGCTTCTTTTGGATTGAGGAGAGCTCAGGTTGTTCGTGAATTTTTAAGCTTTTAAACTCGGTGTGAGTTATAAAGTCATAACCTACTTTTGCCATCAATTTGTAAGCCTTAGAGTCAAACCTCTCTTTCGTTCGCCTTTGAGGCAAGCTTGGTTCCGTCAGGTATATCTTTATTTCTTGCTTAGTTATTTTGGTAAGTGGTGTAGTGAAGCTTTCTTTTAGGATTTCGATGTCACCAACTTTCAAGCTTTGTGGGGACTCTACAAATGGTGATTCGCATTTCTTGCAATTCGACAGGGGAACATAGCGCAAAATTAGTGGGTTTGAAGTCTTTTCATCCATCAAGATCATACATTTTGTGGTGCTCGTGGATGCCTCACGCTTTCTAGAGTTAAAGGTTTCTGTACTTTTATGTGGTTCCCAGCTTGCAAGTGATTTCTGCTGTAAATTATTTTCTCTGTTTACAACATGAATTTCTACAGGCACGGCTTCTGGGCTATTGTCATTCTTCAAATAAAACTTTGCATCTACAAAGTGAGACTCAGCCTCTAAGAACGGGTTAGAGTCGACCTCAACCTTCTTTACACCGTCTTGATAAAATTTAAAGCATTGATGCAGTATCGAAGTTACTACTCCATTTCCATGAATCCAAGGACGATCGAGTAACAACTTATAAATGGTCCTCGAGTCTATAACATGAAACAATGCACTAGTCTTTAGGTTACCAATTATAAGTTCTAAGCGTATCATACCTATTACTCTTTGGTTGCCTTGGTTAAACCTTAAATTACCACTTTAATATTTGAGAGTTCATCCATCAAGATGCCTAATTGCCTCATAGTCGACTTTGGCATTATGTTGATAGTTGATCCATTATCGATGAGAATTTTGTCGACTCTATACTCTCGAACATATCCAGAAACATACAATGGTCTATTATGAAGTTTAGATCCCAATAGTAAATCCTCATCTGAGAAGTCTATAGACATGCAATAAGGAGTACTCTCGTATGTCGCAGTTGGAGCACTCGAACTTGATGCTGCTGAATTAAAAAAAGTATTAATAAGGATGGTTTTGGTTTCTTGATGAAATGATAAAAATTCATCCACATTGAACCTCGATAGGTCTTTTAACACTCCCTCCTCCTCTAATGATCTTGGCGGGATGCTTTCTTCCTCCGTTGCATTAATAGCATGACATGCAACAACTTTCGGGTTTTCATCCTGATGATCACAAAGGAATCTTGTTGGAAAAAAGTTAGCCAAGGTTACTAAACCCTGAGGTCGAGGGAAATCCTTGTCTTCCATGTGCACGAGCTTAGGCTTTTGAGTCTTCTTTTTCTTATTCTTTTGAGCCTTATTCCCTCTTCTATAATTTCTATAGAAGCGAGACTCTTTTTGGGTCGGAGTCGACTTTCTTTTCTTTTGACGGGTCATAATGATCCACCATTCATCGTCTTCTTCAATCGATCTTTCTTTTTCTTGAAAATCCTCAGTTGCGACTTCTTGACGGAATTGGACCACTATAGGCTCAAAGGTCCCGAACTGGACCAAGCTTTCCCTTTACTCAAAAATCAATTATGACGAAAGAGCCTCTGACATTATCGTTACTGTAGCATGGTTTGTTTGAGCTACCTCCTCCATGTCTAGCTCGATCTTTTTCTCACAAACCTTAGAATTTGCTCTTTCAACACAAAACATTTGTCTACTAGGTGATTGATGACCCAGTGATACTTACAATAGTTGGGATCATCTACCTTTCCTGCTTGCTCAGGTCGCTTACATTCTGGCAGCTAGATCAGCTGCTTCTCTAATAGTTGCTCTAGCATGTCAGCAATATCTGAATGAAAAATGGGTAAACTTTTTCCTATCTTTCTTTTAAAGTCAGACGTCGTATCTTGCTTCCATTATGCTTCTTTTCAGCTCTCCCTTCTTTGCTTCTAGAAAACATTAGTCGGGTCGTGTTTACGACCATAGATTCCTTCATGGTGCTTTTCACTACCTTTTCAGTACCCTTCATCTCCTTCTTACCTTTTCTTACTTCAGGAACAGGAAAATCCCTAGTTCCTCTGCTGGTGATGCTCAATTCCATATCATGAGCGCGAGTTGTTAACTCTTCAAATGTGCATGGCTTTATTCCTTGTAAGATGTAGAGGAGTCCTTAATGCATGCCTTAGGTGCACATTTCTACAACCAACAGTTCGGTGAGTCGATCTTTGTAGTCAAGACTTAGAGCTCTCCTTCGATTTATGTAATCGATGACTGGCTCTCCCTTCCGGTGTTTGGTGTTTGTAATCCCCATCATGCTGACGGTATGTTTGGTGCTATAGAAACGGTTGAGGAATTTCTTTACTAATTGTTCTCAGCTGTCAATAACTTTCGACTCCAGATCGGTGTATGACTTGAAAGCATTTCAATTCAAGCTTCGAACGAACTGCCTGGCAAGCTGGTCTCCTTTTGATCCTGCATTCTCACATGTTTCGACGAAGTAGGCGATATGCTGCTTTGGGTTACCCTTTCCATCGAATTGCTGGAATTTTGGAGGTTGGTACCCAAGTGGCATTCTCAAGGTGTACGGCTTAGAGTACATGAAAGATGTTTGCGGCGATCCTCCATACTGTGCTCTAATGGAATTCGCGATCATATCCTGTAGTTGCTGAACTGAAAGAGAAGCAACAGAAATTGATTGTTGTTGTGGTTAGTTTTCCTACACCACATTCTTCCCTTTATCAGTAGATTTGACAATAGGAGTTTAACTTGACTCAGAAGTTTCACGAGTCCGCATCTGCTCTATCAAAGCTGTGATTTCATTGTCTCGTTCCTCCACAACCTTCATTAGGAAGTTGACTTTCCTCTCCATCTCTACCATGGCAGCCTCGACCATTATATTAGCCATCAGGATGGACTTCACATCAGGGTATGCTTCCTTCTTTGACGATTTTCTCTGAGGACAATCCCAACTTTAGGAAACTCCATCAATTGTTTAAGAATGCTCTGAGCGATGTCAGAACCTTGGTCCTGCTCCTGGGTGATTCCCTTAGAACGACTACGAGTGATGGGTCCTGTGTAAGCGTCGCTTGCAACACAAGATTTGGATGCAGCCTTCTTTGATGCCATTGATTTTCTTGTAGATTTGAATAGAGAGAGAGAGATGAGAGGTAGAGAGATCCCACTAAGCGTGCCAATTTGTTCACACGAGATTTCTGAAGAAATTTGATTCGTGGAGTTGAATTTGTGTTGATGTTGTATTTATGTTGATTTGATGCAATGTGGTTCGATTTCTAGAACTTGATCCTCAGATTCTCTCTCGGCTGGATGCTTATGTTTAATTTGAGGAAGCAAAGCATGTGATGTTCTTGAAGTTCGAGTCTTGGAAGAGAGCTTGTATCTTCAAAGGAGCTTCAATCTTCGAGGGTGGTCGGAGCTTCGATCTTCGAGGGTGTTCAACTTCAGGAGTCTACCCTCTCTTGGGAGAATTCTATTTACATCTTCTTGAGTCAAAATTTTCCAACCCCACAAATGAATAGAACTCTTCTATTTGTAGAGTTCCCTACTAGGCTTTTACGGACTTAGGTCTGGTCTGGTCTATGGACCATACCCATGGACTCAACCACATGGATTTGAGTCATATTTAATTTTGGGTTAAACTAAGCTTATTTTTGGGCTCAATTGAATTTTAGTGCAAGTAAATAATATTTAATTGAACCAAAATAATTAATTTAATCCAATTTTCATAATAAAGACATGTGACATCATTAGAATTGTCCAATTTGTCTTTAAATTTAATTTGGGCCACATGTCAATTTTTTAGTTAATCCCAAATACAATTATTTTAGTAAATGACGTGGCAATTTGTAATTGGTTCCAATATTTCTTATTCAACACTCGCTTCTAATCTCTACTCTTTTTCTTATCTCTTCTTAAAGAAGAAAAACTCATCTCCCTTTTTTAGGAGTGGAATTAGACCGAGCCCTATGGGAACTGCTCCATGGGATCCTCGATAATTGCTGAAGTTATTACGGAATATATGAAGGAACTATCCTATCGTCTCACAACATTTGCCCACTCCATGGGCTTCTTATGAGAAGAGTGACTAAAATCACTCACTTAAACGAACAATAAAAGAGAAACGAAAACAAGAATGAAAGAAGAAAATCTCAACACAGGTAATGGAGATCCCTTTGATGCGCCTCCTAACCTGTTGGAACTGATCTTTCTTAAGTGCTTGTCCTTCTTCCTCTACACCTCCAACTACTTTGATTTCATTCTTGGACTTTTACACCCTAGAAAGTCGCATCCATATCATCTGCTTCTGACTCTTCCTCTTCTGGGCCTAAACATTTAGTTTAGGTTGAGCTACATCCTTCCTCTATTAATTACATCGTTCCGACCCTGTAAACTTCAGTAACGAAGCGAAGTGGGCGCTCCTAACAAATCAGAGGTTAGGAATTCTTTTTGCCTCCCCATTTTTTCTTAGCAACGACTTTAAGTAGTCCAGAGGCTGAATTCATATTTGCCATTCCACAAGTTCGAAGGCGCGAAGCGAAACAACTGTGAAGGAGTACAATATGAAATAACTCGACTCAAAATCAAAGGTTCCATTAGGAGTTGAAAGCGAAGTCCTTATCCCTTATTCTGTGAAGGAGTGCATTATGAAATAACTTGGCTTAAAACATAGGAGATCAAAGAATTATCTCAGAATTTGAAAGCGAAACTCCTTCCTTACTCTTAAAAAAAACTCAAAGAATTTAAGAAATCCATATTAGCATTAGGGCCCGTCGTCCGAACCCTTGTTTATCCACTAACCCGTCCTCCAGACCATTTGGACCCTTTATAAAGAAAGTCATAAGACGAGAAAGTAATAAAGAGCTCCTTCGTCAAACTAGAAGAGAAGATCAAGCCATATCTATTGAAAAGAAAAGCAAGCTTCTTTTTTTATGCTCCTTTGTTGACTAGCAAAAGGCTTTTGACTTCTTCTTCCTTTAAGTAGCTTAGGCTAAGAATAGGTTTCAGCTCATCTTCTTCAACGGATGAAAGGGGTGGATGAGGTTAGGTTGGCTTCCCCTCTGAGGCTTAAGCTTCTCTCATCGAGCAAGGTCCTCTGTTTAGGAACTCTACTTTTATTGTACGTCGCATGTCCAACTCGAATGAGTCTTTTAGTGAGATAGCAGCTACTACATAACCCATTTTGAGGTTAAGCTCCTTTCCAATCTAGCGCCTATCCGACTCCCACGTCGACTAGTTCATACTGATCCTACTAAAGAAACTGGGGGGGAATTCCTTTATTGGAAGAACTGACAACTACTTCTTGTTGAGCGAGTTCCATTCAATCTACTAAATCATAGGTCAATTAGACCCGACTAACCATAATTAATGAGACTCGGTAAGTTTCCTTTCCAGTCCTACGGATCCAACTCATGATCTTTGTTTTCTTTCCATCGATTTTAGTTATGCTTCGGCAACTGAGACTGAAGACTTAGAAAGAGAGTCTGAGTACTACACCTCGGGGCACTTCTTCTCTTTCGTTCGATAAAGTCAAAGATTCTTGTCTCCCTGCTAAATAGTTCTTTCTTCCACAATTCTTTTCTTTTTGCATTTCAAGGATAAATCATAATCCAGTCAAGCATTTCTAGGATTTCATGATAGGAGTCATCAACTAGCCACTGGTAATCGGATAATATAAAATAGAACTTGTATCGTGTATCAAGAGTCAGGTCGAGATAGAGGCCCTAAGTCAAGTTTGTAATAGTCTTATAAATCATTAAAAGAGTAGTGGTTCTTCTTGTTTAAGAAGTGGATTAGTTAGCGGTATGAGTGAAGTTCAGGCATTCTCTATAAAGGCTATTGCTCTCCCGATAGGGAGCATAATTGGATAGGCTCGGGAAAGGCTCAAAGAATGATCGAAGGAGCAAAGAATTTGCAAAAGGAGAGGCAAAAAGAATTTGTGGGAGAGCGAGGTCTTGACTGAAAGGAGAGAGTTGAGATGAAAAAAATTGGAGTTGTAATTAAGCTACGTAGGACAAGTCAGAAATCCATATGAATCTGAATCAATGAATAAGGGCTCGACTGAAATGAGAGAAAGACTTATCCCTATGAAAAGGCTTGAAGGCTCAAAGAATGATCGAAGATTAAGCTACGTCAAAGCCCTCAATCAAAAAGAAAGTCACTAGACGATCATTGAATAAAGGAAAGAATGTTCAAAGTCTAAAGGACCTCTTTTATCCACTAATAGGAACAAGGGTGAGACTCCATTGTTCAACTATATACGATATTCAGTTCCACTCCTTCCCCTTCGAAAGAGCATAATTACATCGACCCTCTCTCCACACTCTCCTCAACTCATTTAAAGCTTAATTTTATCCTGTTTGACTCTCCTTCCTAATTGGGAGGATAGCTACTTGATAGAGAGATCCCCTATGCTTCTAGGTGGAGGTTCTAAAGAATGAATGCCGCTTCGTGGGTCAGTTTAACTGATTTCCCCTACTCTGATCTTTAGGAACTTTGTATTCCACTTCTCTAACCTCGGACTGAGGCTCCTCTTCGCTCTTCTCCAACAACCTCTAGTCTTCCTTTCTTAGACTCGTGGGTGATAATAGGATGAGTTCTTTAAGGTTGTAGGTAGACGCTTCTACAACTCTTTCTTTCTAGTCTTCTCCCTATGGGAGCTTCTTTGTCGGCCTAGTCTCTTTCTTCTTTTGTAACAACCACTCAACCTAGACTGAAAGAACCACTACGTGGAAGGAAAGACCAAAGGGATGGTGCTACTTCCCAGTCTCGGATTCCTTCTTAAACAAGGTAGAAAGAAAGAGGCCTTCTTGAAACTAAATAGAAAAAGATGATTCCATTCCCTCGTCTTTTGGATTGGGATTGTGAAAGGGATGATTCCACATTAAAGAAGATATGGAGACTAAATAAATATGAGAACTAACTCCTGAACTTTGATTCAACTATGAAAAAGAATCTCTAAGAAGTACAATAGCCTTAGGACTCCTTGGTCTGAACCTACTAAAAGGAAGGATGTAAGGAGAAGAGGAAGCATAGGCAAGGAATAAGACGGAAGAGAACCTACTGCCTCGTGGGAAACCCCCACTCTATGAAAGAAAAAAGGGATCCCGCTCCGTCTTCTCGAAGGTTGGAGATAATAGAAAACCATCTCCAACCCTACTTAAAGGAATAAGATAAGAGCATCCTACGTAGCTTAATTAAGACTTCGATCATTCTTTGAGCCTTCAAATTTGAAGAATAATGACTTTCACTTTCATTCAAATTTTTTGAACCTCTCCTTTTGTTTTGGGGTCGAGTTATTTCTAAATTTAAGGGCGATAAATAAGGGATAATGACTTATTCAATATGCTTCTCAAATTCTTTGATCCTTTCAGATGAATATGGATTAAATTAAGGGTTCGGACTCCCTCGACCAAGCAGGTAATACGAGCAACGATCCCAAGAATAAATTACTCTTTCCTATTTCAAGGGAAGAACTCACATAACTGGAATTGGAATCTCTCCTGAATGAATTAGTTGGTTCTACTGAAAGGGCACATCCTGAGTTAGGGCGAAGACACTTTTTTAGAGTCACTTCACATAATATCTTTTCACTTCCAATTCTTGCAGATTTCCTGAAATAAATAGAAGATGCTTTTCTGTTAATATGGATTTCTGAGTCCTTTGGATGAATAGGAATCAAGGATAAAGCAGATAGGTTCTTTCGTAGGAGGAATCAACAGTTTTAGTTTCATCATACTATTAGTGAGAGAATTTTCTCGTATCAAATAAGTTCTCAGACGGAAGACTCCCACGGGGCAGAGAGGTTTTCATACGACCCACCACTACAAGAATTGGAGGGACTCCCGATGCACACACACGTCGGCGAAAGTGCTAAAAATATTGGGATATGATTTCTCGATGCATAAGGCGACGTCGAAAACATCGTTGGAAGAAATGCGTTTAGAGAACATTTCTCGATGCTAAATGAACAAGCCGTCAGAAATAACCTTCTCCCGACGTACCCTTTTCCGACGCAGTGGCAATACGTAATTCCTGAAATCCTCATTGTCGAAGTCACTTGTGCGTCAGAAAAAACATTATTCCTGACGTCTTGTGTTCAACATATTCCTGACACTTTGTACGTCGGGAATTCCTTTTATATGAATTTTTTGAAAAATATGTATTTTTATTTGTTTTCCCTAAAATAAATTATAATGAATCAAGTCTCTATTTTGTGAAATATTCACATTCGTTTTGGATTAAATTAAAAAAAAAATTCAAAATAAATTAGTAAATTACGAAATATTGATAATTTAGATAATACGTACAAAGAAGTTCAAAAAATATAATAGGGTTTATAATACAAAAAAATATAATGTTCTTAATAGAAAAAAGTGCAAAGAAAGTCGTACGTCTTCTAATGAGCCTCGTGATTCCATTCTAAACTGCAGGTACTACAAATATACAAAAGTGGCTAAGTTTAGTACATATATATCCATATCATCATTGCCATTTCAAAAGCTTAAGAATAAAAGAAACATAAATACATACCTCAAAGCTAGGGATCATGTAGTGGTCCTTACTGTGCTCAAGTCATGTCTTGTATCAACTTTCACATTTGTTCCACTTCTAGAGCTAACGCTTGGGATATTAACTTGTTCCATGCGTCGGGAATTCCTTTTATATGAATTTTTTGAAAAATATGTATTTTTATTTATTTTCCCAAAAATAAATTATAATGAATCAAGTCTCTATTTTGTGAAATATTCACAATCGTTTTGTATTAAATTAAAAGAAATTCAAAATAAATCAGTAAATTACGAAATATTGATAATTTAGATAATACAAAGAAGTTCAAAAAATATAATAGCGTTTATAATACAAAAAATATAATGTTCTTAATAGAAAAAAGTGCAAAGAAAGTCGTACGTCTTGTAATGAACCTCGTGACGCCATTCTAAACTGTAGGTACTACAAATATACAAAAGTGGCTAAGTTTAGTACATATATATCCATATCATCATTGTCTTTTCAAAAATTTAAGAATAGAATAAACATATATACGTACCTCAAAGCTAAGGATCATGTAGTGGTCCTTACTGTGCTCGAGTCATGTCTTGTATCAGTTTCCGCATTTGTTCCACTTCTACACCATTTGGGCTATTAACTTGAACTTAATCCATGTTTATGTCTTTACATAAAGCTCAAGTATATATGACAAACTAGTAAATAGCATCGGGACCTTAAATTTATTGGTTTTAAGATTATAGCATTCAATAATAAATTTTATTGAATCAAATAACAAAGTATGAGTTTTAGGACATAAATTCCAACAAACTCCCACTTGGACTAAAACTCCAAGTTAGAATTTTATCATGAGAGAAAAGTATATATACATGAGTACAATAAACACATATATAAACTAGGGCATAATCCCAATAAGTCTCCCATTTGTCCTAGTTTACAAACCGCGTAGACCTAAACCATGTAGGTGGCTCTCAAACACTTTAGTCGTGAGAGCTTTTGTAAACGGATCAGCCATGTTTTGCTCGTAGGAGATTTTTGTTACTATAACGTCTCCTCGATGTACGATTTCCCTGATCATATGGTACTTTTGTTCAATATGATTTCCTCGTTTATGACTTCTAGGTTCTCATGAATTTGCAACTGCACCACTGTTGTCACAGTATAAGGTGATTGGCAGATGCATATTTGGAACGACTTCCAAATCTGTTAAGAACTTTTTAAGCCATACTGCTTCTTTGGATGCTTCACAGGCAGCTACATATCCAGCTTCCATAGTGGAGTCAGCAATACAAGATTGTTTTATACTTCTCCATACTACTGCTGCTCCATTCAGAGTGAAAACTGATCCTAATGTAGACTTTCTAGCATCTTTATCAGTTTGAAAATCGGAGTCAGTGTATCCAGTAAGGATCAAATCCTTAGAACCATACACAAGCATGTAGTCTTTTGTTCTTCTATGATATTTTAGAATATTTTTAACGGCTGTCCAATGATCACGTCGAGGATTGGACTGATATCTACTAACAATCCCCACTGAATAGCAAATGTCAGGTCTAGTACATAACATTGCATACATCAGGCTCCCAATAGCAGAAGCATAGGGAATGTTACTCATATCCTCAACTTCTTGAGGTGTCTTTGGACATTGTTCTTTTGATAAATCAATTCCATATCTGTAGGGCAGCAAACCCTTTTTGGAATTCTGCATCTTATATCTTGATAACATTTTGTCTATATAAGATGTTTGAGACATGGCTAGAGTTTTGTTCTTTTCGTTCCGAACTATTTGGATACCAAGAACATATTGTGCATTTCCCAAATATTTCATTTGGAATTGCGTAGCTAGCCATTCCTTAATATCAGTTAGATGACCTATGTTATTCCCAATGAGGAGAATGTCATCTACATATAGAACTAAGAATGCTACAGTAGAATTGATGATCCTTTTGTAAACACAAGGTTCATCAACATTCTGTTCAAAACCATAAGATTTGATCGCAGTATCAAATCCTATATTCCAGGATCTAGATACCTGTTTCAATTCATAAATTGATTTCTGAAGCTTACAAACCTTTTGTTCTTTGCCCTTTTGTATAAATCCCTCTGGTTGGACCATATAAATACTCTCTTCAAGATTACCGTTCAAAAAGGCTGTCTTGACATCCATCTGTCAAATTTCATAATCATAAAAAGTGGCGATGGATAAGAGTATTCTAATCGACTTTATCATGGCAACAGGAGAGAAAGTTTCTTCATAATCTATTCCCTCCTTTTGTTTATAACCTTTTGCCACAAGTCGAGCTTTGAAAGTCTGTACTTTACCAGTTTGGTCTCGTTTTCTCTTGTAGATCCATTTACAACCAATAGGTCTTACCTCACTTGGTTGATCTACTAGAGTCCAGACAAAATTGAAATACATAGATTCCATTTCAAGGTCCATGGCTTTGATCCATTGGTCACAATCCGCATCATTCATTGCCTGTTTGTTGGTCAATGGATCCTCTATGCCATCATCAGGTATGATGATTTGAGCTTCACTTGAACCCAAATAGCGATCAGGCTGTCGTACAACCCTCCCACTACGACGAGGCTCTCCTAACTCTTGAGAAGGATGTGTTTGACCAATATTCCTAATTTTATCTACTACTTTAGTAGATGAACTAGGTCTATCTGTAGCATTTTTGGAAATTTCTTCTAATACTAGTTTACTGCGAGTTTGATGATTTCTAATGTGGTCTTCCTCTAAGAACATAGCATTTGTTGATACAAATACTTTATTTTCTTGAGGATCATAAAATAAACCACCTTTTGATTCTTTTGGATAACCTACAAATAGGCATAATTTTGAACAATGTTCCAATTTTTTATGGTTTTGTACCAACATGTGTGCTGGACATCCCCAAATCCTAAAGTGATGTAAACTTCCTTTACGCCCTTTCCATAGCTCATAAGGTGTTTCAGAAACACTTTTAGAGGGAACGTTGTTCAAAATATAGATAGTTGTCTCTAAAGCATATCCCCAAAAAGAACCTAGCAACTGAGCAAAACTCATCATAGAGCGAACCATATCTAACAAAGTTCAGTTTCTTCTTTCTGATACACCATTCTGCTGAGGCGTATTAGGTGCAGAAAGTTGTTATTGGATTTCATGTTCTATCAAATAGTCTTGGAATCGCAAATCCATATACTCTCCACCTCGATCTGAAGTATCTTTATTGTTTTACCTGATTCATTTTCAACTTCAACCTTATATTCTTTGAACTTTTCAAAAGAATCAGACTTGTTCTGAATTAGGTAAACATGACCATACCTAGAATAATCATCAATAAAGCTGATGAAATATTTGTATCCTACTCGAGCCTTGACATTCATTGGTCCACAAAGGTCCGAATGTACGAGCTCTAAAGGCGTTTTGGCTCTAAGACCTTTTCCAGTAAAAGATCTTTTGGTCATCTTTCCTTCAAAACAGGAATCATATGGAGGTAAAGAGTTATCTTCTAACTGATTTAGAAGTCCACTCTCAACCAGTCTTCCAATCCTATTGAGATTTATGTGACCAAGTCTTAAGTGCCATAGGAAGGCATTAGAAGAAACCTTTTCTTTTTTTATTCTGAATTTCAGCTGTTCTAAACATCTCAGTATTTAAGACAAAATTTGCTTGTGTTGGTCTTAACTTATATAAGTTGTTTTCAAGTATAGCAGAACAAATGTAAATACCTTTTCTTAAAATGAACACTTCATTAATTTCAAAAGATATTTTATACATATGTTCTATTAAACAAGAGATAGATATCAAATTCCTCTTCATTTGAGGTGCATACAAGACATTCGTGAGTAAGATATATCTATCATTAAAAAACAACTTCAAATCTCCCACTGTTTTAGCTGAGATCATTTCTCCAGTTCCAACTTTGCTCATTCAGAAGGCTTATCAGGTTAAATTCTATCTTATTCAGGGACGCATTCGTTTGGAATGGTATGAAGCTCTTCGAAAGAGATTTTAAGATAAAACTAACTTGATTAGCCTCATCGATGGCACCACCATTTACTTCAGCAATATTGAAGTGCATCATCATATCCAGAACATGTTCTCTAACAGAGGTCCTTTCCTTCATACGGTTAGTGTAAATGTATTTGATTGCCTCGTGTCTTAGGGACCATTCTGGTTGCCCAAACATTCCTTTTAATGAATTCATAATCTCTTTAGCCGTGGCTAAGGATTCATGTTTCTTTGCTAAAACATCTGACATGCTAGCAAGAATGTAGACACGGACTTTCTCATTAGCTTTTATCCATCGATCATATGCTTTCCAACTAGCTCGATTTGTATTTGAGGCTGGGGTTTGAGGACATTCTTTAGTTAAGACAAATCTTAAATCATCAACAACTAGTATTGTGTTAAGATTTGATTTCCATGCCGCATAGTTAACGCTGTTAAGTTTTTCGGAAGATAATAATTGAACTATCGCGCTATTCATGCTGAAAAACAAACATACTTTGTTTAGAAACTATAATATGAATAAACCAATCATTTTAGCAAAACTTTTAATAATATACCCTATTTATTATGTTTTGCAATGATAATTCAGAGGTTCAAAATAATCTCTACCGAGGGGTAGCCGATTACTCGTCCTTTGAATCAAGACAATCTTGACCAAATGCTAACTCACAAATATTTTATATTTACTTAGCATTTAGTTACCATTTACTTCAGTCAAGAATATACTAACTATTTTAGTAATTCTTGTAAGTGTGACCCTCCATTTTCGGTCCTCAAAGATGAGAATCATTATGCTCCCGAAGGTGGAAAGACAATATGAAAACTTATCTAAGAGACCTTATCCAAATATGGAGTTCGCGGTGTTCCGAATTTTATAATACAGCCCTCCGAAGGGCACGTCACTCCAGGGCAGACACGCAGGCGTATTATAGGAATCTCACGGTGCGTCCCAATGGAAGAGACCGTGGGATATATTGTAATATATCCCTCACCCACTTACTATGAACTACTTCCCCCATTCACCTTGTTCATAGCTCATGCAAACACTCTCCGAATGGAGCCGCTCCTACGCACGACCCAAAGCCCTACATGAACATCAGGTGTGAACTCTTAGGGACGCTAGAGGTAAAAGTACAATACTCTTCTCCAGCTGAAGTGTTCTAAAACTTTGGGTAAATTACCCAAGATTTAATTTAGGCTAACTTAAACAAATCCTAAATCAAGGTAAAAAAACAAAGTATACACTAGAAGAAATTTGATCTTTAATGTCGGTTTGCAACCGACATCTTTGCTAGTGTTATTAAAGGCCTTTAATGTCGGTTGGACTTTAATGTCGGTTGAAAACCGACATCTTTGATAGTGTTATTGAAGCCATTTAATGTCGATTGGGCTTTGATGTCGGTTTATAACAGACATTATAGATCCCCAATAATGTCAGTTTAAAACCGACATTAAAGCCTAGTTTTTTGGTCCATTTTTATGAATTTATTTTGATTTAATTGTTACATTATTATCCATTTTTTATAGACCGACATTGAGTTCGTGTAGATAAATATTTTTTTCTCACCAACAAATCAATGAAATTAATATTATTTTAGAAACTATAATATTTGTCTTTTACATTTGTATACACAAAATGAAATCTTAATATTGTATTTATATATACATTTTACAACAGTACATGAAAAACGATTCTAATACAAGGCTTAAATAATTAGAAATCCTAAACGCCTTCTCAATCTTTAACCTTCAACGATCGCCTAATTATCTACACAATCGCTTAGCTTTCAACCTGATATGACTTCAATCATTCTACAAACAATATCCAAATAAACCATTTAATCTTTAGAATTCTAACAAGGCAACTTTGAAAAAACAAATGTGGCATCTTTATACCCTTGAATCGCAATGCACATGAGGAACCTTATTTTCTTTCTGGGAAGGTTCATAACATCACCACAAACAATTTATACCCTTGAATCGCAATGCACATGAGGAACCTTTCTGCAAGACCCACATTTTCTTTCACAAATTAAAACTTTCTGATAAATAAGATTCCACATAATCAAGTAACATAAAAGAAGATAAAGAGTTGACCCTCATATCAATACCCAAAAAAGAGCCTCCATTTCTGGGAGGCCCCAGACTCGGGCAAGCTACTAAAACCAACAAAAATTTATATGTGAAATGAAAAGTTAGGGGAATGGAAGTTGAGGGGTAGAGAAATGAGACCTGAAGCAAGGCACAGGATGCACAACGAAGGTCCAAGACATAGGAGCCTAAAGTAATCAACTTGAAATTAGTAAGCAATTCCCTGATGTCTTATGCACCAAATTTTTGACCTGTTAAAAGAAAAAAAGTGATGTATCTGAGAATAGAATCAGAAAAAAAAAAACATAACGGAAAGAACCTAATGTTGTAACTTGAAGTTAGTAAGCAAGAGAAGAACTTGTTTAGGGAAAAACTACCCATAACTAACAAACTATTACCCCTTTGACCTAGACTTGAGTAATACACCATTGTATTGGACAATTTCTACAAATCATGTGGTAGTAACAGTTTCCGCATGAATCCTAAATTATATTGCCTCATTTATATATGTGACTCAACAAAGGATAGCATTTTCCATGTGTCACAGTTGACAAGTCAAATATTCTCTGCTACAAATCTAACCATTGAAAATGATGAAAAAAAAATTGCAATGCAGAAATTAGGGAATTTCTAGTTAATCCCCACTTATGAGCATCAATCACAAATCTAATTTTGAATCAATAATCTTCACCAACTCAAGATAGTGTGTGCTTCAGTCAAATACCTTATAGTCATCACTGCCTGATACAAGCATGGAAGGTTCAGAAAGTGAAAAATCAACACTCCAAGCTCATTTTTCATGTTCTTTGTACTCCATAACACTCTAAAAGGAAAATAGCCTGTTAAAAAGGAGAGGTATGACCAAATAATGGAGATAATCGACAAACTAAGAAAACTTTAAATAGATGATGGCCACCACCTGACAAGTGTTAACATCTTAGACAATTACTCCCTCATAATCACTACTATCAATGTGACTTTTTGTGTACTTGGAAGAAAACATGTTGCCATCTTTCACCAAGAAGACCTGGAAAATAAAGTAACATTGCAAGAAAGCATGGATGTCCTTCAAAACAACAGGTTTATTTATCGAGATATAAGATAGCTGATGAGGGTCCTTCAAAGTATTTACTTTTCAAAGTTGGAATTGGGCAGAGACACATTTTAAAGTGTGCAAAAAGGACTTAGAAAAGAAGCTTACATTTGAGTGGAGAGTCTTTTGAACTGGTCTCACAAGCAGCAACCTCATTTAATTCCTAAAACAAGTTGGTTGTGGACAACTGTGTCGCTGCCTTAATTGTCGTCTTGGTTTGAAAGTTTTAGTGTGTGATCAAACGCTAAAACTACTACTTTAGAGCTATCACAATGACATGTTCTTATTTGTCTTTCTTCATAACCTTTGCAATTGCTATCTCGAAATCTTCTTGTGTCACATGAACCCTTCTTTCTCTTAGAACAAACATTCTAACTTCTGTGCAAACAGCCTGAAAAGATGAAACAAGATTGACATTAAAGTTTGTCCACCTGAAGTAGAAAAAATAGGAATGTTTTGTGTAAAAATCTAACTGACCTTAACTTCAGCATCGGATGCACCATTCATCTTCTCAGTAATCCCTTTCAAGTCGATCCCTCGCATTGGATTCATTTTTCTCGAATGTATTTTCAAGATATCAAAATGAGACTGCATTACAGAAAATATACCACAAGGTCATCATAGTAAAAGAGAGTTGATACTAAAGGGCTATTACATAAACAATTGAATTTTTTGCCTATCAAATACAAAATTGAAGATTAATGACTTAATAAACCAACTTTAAAGCTTGGAGATCTATTTGAAACAAAATTTATAGACTAAACTTGTAATTTAACTTCTTTCATAAATAAGAACCTATATTTCAACTCTGTTTTAGACGTTAAGTTCTGAGTATTAAACTAAAATACATCTTTTAGGACCTAAAGTAATATATACTAAAGTTTTTAATTATATGGCTTGCATGAAAATGTATAAAATCCATGGACTTTCAGTTGCATACATGCCACCATATTTATAAGGGCAACCTAAGATTTTTATGAAAGTTTGTGATTAGATTTGTCTCAATCCGGCTGTTCTTGTCCATTTTGACACTTCGAGAATATGTCAATCTTTGTGAAATCAATCTTTAATAATCAAGCTTCTTCTTTGAACAACCTATGAGAGGAAACTGAAAGATTGTTGTGAGAAGAAATGTAATCCAAATATGATATCTCTGAGAAAGCTGACCTACTAGGCTTTTGCAAGGCATTCAAATGCCAGCCTTTTGATGACATAATGTCACTGACTTCAAAAATGTCAAGAGCAGTAGACCCAAATGCTATAATTGTCATGTATGGCTTTCTGATAACAAATAACTTGAGAATTTCATTTATTCTGCACCAAAAAGAAATGAATTTTGAAAGAGAAAAACACCTTGTGCAATTCTTCACAGCCTAAATAGATTAATAGAAAGCATATTGAAATAGAACGAACCTCCTATGTATCTCTTTGATACTTCCATGATCTCTGTAAGCAATTAAACCACAGTGAGCTCAAAGCCAAGTAACAACAACAACGAGTGTCATTAGATTCACGTGTAGATACCTTCTTATCTCAAAGACCCCCAAGCCCTAGCAATCAAGCCATTGGGTTTGCTTCCAGCTATTTTATAAAGCCCACTAGACCACTCACTTACTATAAAACCAAAATCGAAAAAGGAAAAGTCATTTCTACAAGTTCCACCACAACAAAAGGAAGAGAGGGAGAATATCTCTTCTTTTTTCAGTAGAATGACTTTGCTCTAATGAAAAAGATGAGTACGAAATCCTATTAGCTTAAGTCTGTGACAAGTCTTCAAACTCTCCATGAAAATTTCTACTTATGAAACATGACAAGAAAACATATTTTATAGCTCACAGTTTCGTAAATACATCTCAAAATAAAGTTAAACTTTGATGACAACCATGGAGACCCAATAGCTGCCACATTAGTAACTATGAAAATCTAGTGAATATCTCTCAGATATTTTTTTCAAACACCTTAACTACAACAAAAAGGTTATACTAAGTTATGAAAACTACTTTAAAATAAACAATCGTCAAAATAAAAGCTCATGAAAATTTCTCATCAAAACTTTAAGATAAGAAAGTTATTTGCTATAGTAATAACTAATAAATATAGCAACAAAACTAAGTTTAAGGTCAAATCTTATAAACATTACAACAATTAACTCCATCAAATTAACAAAACAAATTAAAGTCACCAAGTAAACCAAACAAATTAAAGACTTCACTTACATAACAACCAACATAGTTATTACTTCATTTACATGGAGAAGTAAAAAGCCTTTAGAAACCTAAAACTTGTTTTCATTAGAGAGTTCATCAAGATATGCTAGAAAGGAATCAGCCAAAGTAGCCTACAAACCCCAAGAAAAGAATCTGAAAATTAACAAACAAGATAAATGACAATATCTAAGAAGCATTCAAAACAAGAAGCATCATACCAAGTCGAAAAGCCTAATGAAAGTATAAGAAATAAGTCAACTAGAGTTCACATACGAACGTAACAACTAAACTAAACTAGCATACAAAAGAAAAGTGTTGAAATCTAAACATAATAAATTTACTAACCATTTTCTAAGCTTCGCTAGAAGATTTACAAAGCTTCCCTGATCGTAAACAATTCGGTGCCAAGTTGAAGAACATCTGAATATCAAATTTTCAATTTCCAGAGTTAAGGGAACATATGTATATATTAAACCTAAAAGGATAAAACCACACATAAATGCTTTAACACAAAAGAAAATCCCTAACCTCGAATGAAACTATGTTCTCCAATTTCGTACAGAAAAAGAACTAAAGTATAGAAAATGAGATTTCACAGCAAGAACAAGAAGAAAGAACGCCGATCAAGTCGCGAAAGAGTAGGAAAAGCTATTTAGCAGCTAGTGGTCGACGAAAGGGCTGGGCACGGTGGTAGCGAAGGCTGGACACAAACGCGCAAACGTAAGGAACGAGGACGACGAACGAGCACAATAGTGACAAACGCAACGGTGGCTGGGGACGAGAGACGATGACAACTGTGTACGCGGTGACTATTCGCCAGAGAAGAGAGGGTTGAAAGTGATATTGAGAAGAGATGGAAGAAATTGATAAGGAGAGGGAAGAAATCATGTAGCATGGCATCGTGAGAAAGAAAAGTGTAAAGTAAGAGAGAAGATACTTAAGTTTTTAAAAAATTAAAATAAAATTAACTATACCTTTAATGTCGGTTTCAAACCGACATTAAAGCTCTCTCTTTAATGTCGATTTAAAATCGATATTAAACATCCACATTTTAAAAAGCGACATTAAAGCTCCGTTTTCATTTTTTTCAACCGACATTAAAGACCATATTTCTTCTAATGATAACATTTATACTGGATGTTAGCCTACGATGTCTAGGTGACAAAACCAATTTTATTACCTTACATCTCTCACGCATACTCATAGAACTAGGTTGACTAGGCTCAAGAACCGATTACGATCTCCAGATAGGAGGTGTTCCGTAAACCGTCAACTTAAAAACCTCCAATCCTTAGTCATCTTATCTGACTTGTTGACAAGATCGAATTAGGTAAGCCCTTGTAACTTAGTTTTACAAGATATCGACCTAAATCTAATTTTGGAAGATATGGTATTAACCTAGGTGAGCATGCATCTTATCTTTGTTATAGATTTTAATGTCTAATTCATTTTATAACAATTATAAAACTCTTAGACTAACCTATAACCATTCATCTAGAAAACAAATTAATATGGCTTAATAATTTAATAATTTTGTTAAATCATATTTAATAAAATTAATTCAATTATCTTATAAATTAATCAAATTAATTTAATCATTAATTAATCATATTAATTAATTTCCATATTAATTTTCTCAACATACATGTACATGTTAACCTATGGTGGGGTTTTAAAATTATATGTCTTACAATATGCACGTACAATTTTAGTAATAATTCAACCATACATCACATGCAAGATAAATTAAAACACCCTAAAATAGATTGATTTTTGGCTCCCTAAATTAAGTTAAAACTAAATTGTTACAATAATAATTTGATGAAGTACAATAATCGCATAACAACCTTTGCACGATCGTTGAGTAGGCAGACAACATTCACAGGCATAGGCGATTCACATACCTTATGCGATTGCTTATCAAGTACACGATCGTTTGTAGATGCCAGCGATACGCGTACCATACGCAATCGTTTAGCATGTACACAATGTATGAACGCTTAGCGTTACGCGTACATTACGCGATCGCTCAGCGGATATACGATCACTTTAGAGGTAAATGATCGTTTAGCGCTTAGCACAAACATGTACCTTGCACGATCGCTTAACGGGTATACGATCACTTATTACACAAACGATACGGGTACCTTACGCGATCGTTTAGCAGATAAGCGATGGAATCTTCTTCAAATGATACGCATACCTTACGCGATCGTTTACCTGGTAAGCGCGATGTTCACTAGCCCAATCGATGCGCATACCATATGTGGTCGTTGAGAGGATGAACAATAGGCTTGATTCATCTCCTTCTGAGCTTCTTAAACAGCATCATCTTCTTCCCGCATGTAAGATTACAGCCTAATTTCAACTCTAATGACTCAAATAAATTACAGACTCTTTGTAAAAAAAAAATTAAGCCACCAACAGAGCTAATTACAAAGACTAAAGCAAATAAATAACTTAATTTAGAGCCAAAACCAAAACTAATCTATTTTAGTTCAATCATAACAATTTATCACATAAATTGTAAGAACGCACCATATGCATATGAGTGAAGCTAAGCATGCTCTGATACCACATCATGGAAAAACAAAAAAAAAAACAAGCAGAGACATGCAGTAGCAGAAGATAAAGATCATGTTTTACTCTATATGCATCTAAACGATTTAGAAGCTAACATGCACATGTTATGCGATGGACCTAAACGAAGAGAGAGGAAGATAAACGATGTTCTTACCTTTGTATTTCAGAATCCGTATTCATTTCTCTAAACTTCAAATCATATTTGAAAATAAATCCGGTCAAAGTTCAAATCAACATGTTGATTTTTTTTTTACCATTCTCTAAAATTTTCAAGCTTTTAAATATGAATCTATATTCATATTTTTTTAAATCATATTTAAACACAAAACTTAAAGTTTATTTTTATTGACTTATATCTTGTAAATTTGTCAGTTTCTCTCTCTCTATGTTTATTCGAACAATTCGAATTACTTCAACATAATTGAATCCATATGAGCTAGTAGGGGAACCTAATGGACCTATAGATCATGGGCTCCGACGATTCGAGATTAACTGGCTAAACTCTTTTAGACCAAAGTTAATCAATATTCGTTAACTAAAGACTCATTCCACTAAAGACTCTCAGTTACACTACCCTCACTATAGATATATTTTTGCCCACCTGATATAACCATAATGGGTAAGTTGATCCTTCACAGGTAGTTCGTAATCTTGGCTGGGTCAAAATACCGTTTTACCCCCGAGATTACATCTTCCTCCTTAAGACCCACTAATTCACTAGTAAACAATTGGTTTAAGGTTCAACCTATAAACCAGAATCCTTCTCGACAATGAGAAGGTGGGGCTGCTTGTTCAAGACTTGGATTCGGTCCTTAAGGGAACAATCTATCCACTATCCCAGAAGTGGGTAGGAGTGAATTCCATCTTGCACCCTATGTCCCTAGCTATCCATTCAGTCTTACCCTTAAAATGGGAGGCTTATTGGGCCAGCGATGTTGAGCTGCACTCACCTATGCAGATCTAAGGATACTATCGAATAAACAGAAGTTCATAGTTAGCTCAGGATTTAGATCAAGTTACCTAGGTCATCATAAATGAAATAGTCAGTTTATAGTTTACGGTGTTATAACTAAAAGTGACTACTTCGTGGTTCCAGTCTTATGTAAACCATTTACATAAGACGCCCCCACTCCCATGTCTCTACATGAACGATTCAGGATTACATCGTTTCTACTAACTACGGAGCGGGCCGCATCCATAGTGTTTATCCAAAATAAGGCGCCCAACCTTATTTATACACTATAGACTATTTTGGACTATTAACTTAAACTTAATCCATGTTTATGTCTTCACATAAAGCTGAAGTATATATGACAAACTAATAAATAGCCTCGGGACCTTAAATTTATTGGTTTTAAGATTATAGCATTCAATAATAAATTTTATTGAATCAAATAACAAAGTATGAGTTTTAGGACATAAATTCCAACAAACTCCCACTTGGACTAAAACTCCAAGTAAGTTAGAATTTTATAATGAGAGAAAAGTATATATACATGAGTATAATAAACCATATATAAACTAAGGCATAATCCTAATAAGTCTCCCACTTGTCCTAGTTTACAAACCGCTTAGACCTAAATCATGTAGGTGGCTCTTAAACACTTTAGCCGTGAGAGCTTTTGTAAACGGATCAGCCATGTTTTGCTCGTAGGAGATTTTTGTTACTATAACGTCTCCTTGATGTACGATTTCCCTAATCAGATGGTACTTTCGTTCAATATGCTTTCCTCGTTTATGACTTCTAGGTCCTCGTGAATTTGCAACTGCACCACTGTTGTCACAGTATAAGGTGATTGGCAGATGCATATTTGGAACAACTTCCAAATTTGTTAAGAACTTTTTAAGTCATACTACTTCTTTGGCTGCTTCACAGGCAGCTACATATTCAGCTTCCATAGTAGAGTCAGCAATACAAGACTGTTTTATGCTTCTCCATACTACTGCTCCTCCGTTCAGAGTGAAAACTGATCCTGAAGTAGACTTTCTAGCATCTTTATCAGTTTGAAAATGGGAGTCAGTGTATCCAGTAAGAATCAGATCCTTAGAACCATACACAAGCATATAGTCTTTTATTCTTCTAAGATATTTTAGAATATTCTTAACGGCTGTCCAATGATCACATCCAAAATTGGACTGATATCTACTCACAATCTCCATTGAATAGCAAATGTCAGGTCTAGTACATAACATAGCATACATCAGGCTCCCAACAACAAAAGCATAGAGAATGTTACTCATATCCTCAACTTCTTGAGGTGTCTTTAGACATTGTTCTTTTGATAAATGAATTCCATATCTGTACGGCAGCAGACCCTTTTTGGAATTCTTCATCTTATATCTTGATAACATTTTGTCTATATAAGATGTTTGAGACATGGCAAGAGTTTTGTTCTTTCGATTCCGAACTATTTGGATAACAAGAACATATTCTGCATTCCCAAATCTTTCATTTGGAATTGCGTAGCTAGCCATTCTTTAATCTCAGTTAGATGACCAACGTCATTCCCAATGAGTAGAATGTCATCTACATATAGAACTAAGAATGCTACAATAGAATTGATGATCCTTTTGTAAACACAAGGTTCATCAACATTCCGTTTAAAATCATAAGATTTGATCGCAGTATCAAATCCTATATTCCAGGATCTAGATGCTTGTTTCAATCCATAAATTGATTTCTGAAGCTTACAAACCTTTTGTTCTTTGCCCTTTTGTATAAATCCCTCTGGTTGGACCATATAAATACTCTCTTCAAGATTACCGTTCAAAAAGGTTGTCTTGACATCCATCTGCCAAATTTCATAATCATAAAAAGTGGCGATGGATAAGAGTATTCTAATCGACTTTATCATGGCAATAGGAGAGAAAGTTTCTTCATAATCTATTACCTCCTTTTGTGTATAACCTTTTGCCACAAGTCGAGCTTTGAAAGTCTGTACTTTACCAGCTTGGTCTCGTTTTCTCTTGTATATCCATTTACAACCAATAGGTCTTACCTCACTTGGTTGATCTACTAGAGTCCAGACAAAAATGGAATACATAGATTCTACTTCGAGGTCCATGGCTTTGATCCATTGGTCATAATCCACATCATTTATTGCTTGTTTATAAGTCAATGGATCCTCTATGCCATCATCAGGTATGTTGATTTGAGCTTCACTTAAACCCAAATAGCGATCAGGTTGTTGTACAACCCTCCCACTATGACGAGGTTCTCTCAACTCTTGAGAAGGATGTGTTTGACCAATATTCCTAGTATTGTCTACTACTTTAGTAGATGAACTAGATCTATCTGTAGTATTCTTGAAAATTTCTTCTAATACTAGTTTACTGCGAGTTTAATGATTTCTTATGTGGTCTTCCTCTAAGAATGTAGCATTTGTCGATACAAATACTTTATTTTCTTGAGGATCATAAAATAAACCACCTTTTGATTCTTTTGGATGATATACAAATAGGTCTAATTTTGAACGATGTTCCAATTTTTTAGAGTTTTGTACCAACACGTGTACTGGACATCCCCAAATCCTAAAGTGACGTAAACTTTCTTTACGCCCTTTCCATAACTCATAAGGTGTTTCGGAAACACTCTTAGAGGGAACGTTGTTCAAAATATAAATAGCTGTCTCTAAAGCATATCCTCAAAAAGAATCTGGCAACTGAGCAAAACTCATCATAGAACAAACCATGTCTAATAAAGTTCGGTTTCTTCTTTCTAATATACCGTTTTGCTGAGGCGTACTAGGTGTAGAGAGTTGTGATTGGATTCCATGTTCTATCAAATAGTCTTGGAATCGTAAATCCATATACCCTCCATCTAGATCTGATCGAAGTATCTTTATTTTTTTACCTGATTCATTTTCAACTTCAGCCTTATATTCTTTGAACTTTTCAAAAGAATTAGACTTGTTCTGAATTTGGTAAACATGACCATACCTAGAATAATCATCAATAAAGCTGATGAAATATTCGTATCCTCCTCAAGCCTTGACATTCATTGGTCCACAAAGGTCTGAATGTACAAGCTCTAAAGGGGTTTTGGCTCTAAGACCTTTTCCAATAAAAGATCTTTTGGTCATCTTTCCTTTAAGACAGGAATCACATGAAGGTAAAGAGTTATCTTCTAACTGATTTAGAAGTCCACTCTTAACCAGTCTCCAATCCTATTGAGATTTATGAGACCAAGTCTTAAGTGCCACAAGAAGGCATTAGAAGAAACTTTTTGTCTTTTATTCTGAGTTTCAGTTGTTCTAAACATCTCAATATTTAAGACAAAAATTGTTCGTGTTGGTCTTAACTTATATAAGTTTTTTTCAAGTATAGCAGAACAAATGTGAATACCTTTTCTTAAAATGAACGCTTCATTAATTTCAAAAGATATTTTATACATATGTTCTATTAAACAAGCGATAGATATCAAATTCCTCTTCATTTGAGGTGCATACAAGACATTCTTGAGTAAAATATATCTATCATTAAAAAACAACTTTAAATCTCCCACTGCTGTAGCTGAGACCATTTCTCCAGTTCCAACTTTGAGAGTGATCTCGCCCTCAGAAAGCCTTTTCCAAGAACTAATTTCCTGAAATGGGAAACAAATATGATTAGTGGCTCCTGAATCTAATATCCAGGTAGAATTTTTACCTTGTGCTTCTTTCTCTGCTTTTTTCTAAGCAAGGTATTTTGGGCAGTTTCTCAGCCAGTGCCCATTTTCACCACAGTGGTAACATTTACCTTTTTCTGTAGTCTTCTTACCCTTGGTTTGCTTGGGAGTCTTCCCCTTTCCCTTCTTTTCAATCTTTCGATTGGGTTTTGATGGTCCAGATTTAGATTTAGAGGACAATCCTCTTTTGAACTTTCTGTTTGTAGTAACAACATTTGCTTCTACTTCTTTTTCCTTACCCTTGGTAAAATTCTGGAAACCATGGAGCTCATTAAGAAGGGTTAAGTTAAATTCTATCTTATTTAGGGATGCATTCGTTTGGAATGGTATGAAGCTCTTCGGAAGAGACTCTAAGATAAAACTAACTTGATTCGCCTCATCGATAGTACCACCATTTATCTCAACAATATTGAAGTGCATATTCATGTCTAGGACATGTTCTCTAACAGAGGTCCCCTCCTTCATACGCTTAGTGTAAATGTATTTGATTGCCTCGTGTCTAAGGGACCTCTCTGGTTGCCCAAAGATTCCTTTCAAAGAATCCATAATCTCTTTAGCTGTGGCTAAGGATTCATACTTCTTTGCTAAAACATCTGACATGATAGCAAGAATGTAGACACGAGCTTTTTCATTTGCTTTTATCCATCGATCATACGCTTTTCGACTAGCTCAGTTTGCATTTGAGGTCGGGGTTTGAGAACATTCCTCAGTTAAGAGAAATTTTAAATCATCAACAACTAGTATTGTGTTAAGATTTGATTTCCACGCCGCATAGTTATCGCCATTAAGTTTTTCGGAAGCTAACAATTGAACTATCGAGCTATTCATGCTGAAAAACAAACATACTTTGTTTAGTAAACTATAATCTAAATAAACCAATCATTTTAGCAAAACTTTTAACAATATATACCCTTTTTATTATGTTTTGCAACGATAATTCAAAGGTTCAGAATAACCTCTACCAAGGGGTAGCCGATTACTCGTCCTTTGAATTAGACAATCTTGACCAAATGCTAACTCACAAATATCTCATATTTACTTAGCATTTTAGTTACCGTTTACTTCGTCAAGAATATACTAACTATCTTAGTAATTCTTGTAAGTGTAACCCTCCATTTTCGGTCCTCAGAAATGAGAATCATTATGCTCCCAAAAGTGGAAAGACAATATGAAAACTTATCTAAGAGACCCTATCTAAATATGGAGTTCGCGGTGTTCCGAATCCTATAATACAGCCCTTTGAAGGGAACATCGCTCCAAGACAGACAAGCAGGCGCATTATAGGAATCTCACGGTGCGACCTAATGGAAGAGACCGTGGGATGTATTGTCATATATCCCTCACCCACTTACTATGAACTACTTCCCTCATTCACCTTGTTCATAGCTCATGCAAACACACTCCGAATGGAGTCCACTCCTACGCACGGCCCAAAGCCCTACATGAACCTCACGATGTGAACTCTTGGGGACGCTAGAGCTAAAAGTACAATACTTTTCTCCAGCTGAAGTATTCTAAAATTTCGGGTAAATTATCCAGGATTTAATTTAGGCTAACTTAAACAAATCCTAAATCTAGGTAAAACATCCAAGTATAACATTTATAATGGATTTTAGCCTACGATGTCTAGGTGATAAATCAATTTTATTACCTTACATCTCTCACGCATGCTCATAAAACTATGTTCACTAGGCTCAAGAACCGATTACGATCTCCAGGTAGGAGGTGTTCGTAAAACGTCAACTTAAAAACCTCCAATCCTTACTCATCTTATCTTACTTGTTGACAAGATCGAATCAGGTGAGCCTCTTGTAACTTAGTTTTACAAGATATCGACCTAAATCTAATTTTTTGAAGATATGGTATTAACCTAGGCGAGCATGCATCTTATCTTTGTTATAGATTTTAATGTCTAATTCATTTTATAACAATTATAAAACTCTTAGACTAACCTATAACCATTCATCTAAAAAAAAATTAATATGGCTTAATAGTTGAATAGTTTTGTTAAATCATATTTAATAAAATTAATTCAATTATCTTTTAAATTAATCATATTAATTAATTTCCATATTAAATTTCTCAATATGCATGTACATGTTAACCTATAGTGGGATTTTAAAACTATATGTCATACAATATGGACATACAATTTATGTAATAATTAAATCACACATCATATGCAATTTTAATTAAAACACCCTAAAATAGATTGATTTTGGCTCCCTAAATTAAGTTAAAATTAAATGATTACAATAATAATTTGATGGAGTACAATAAGCGCACAACAACCTCTGCACGATCGTTGAGTAGGCAGATGGCATTCACGGGCATAGGCGATTCACATACCTTATGCGATCGCTGAGCTAACCATACACGATCGCTTATCAAGTACACGATCGTTTGTAGATGCCAGGGATACGCGTACCACACGCAATCGCTTAGCATGTACACGATCGTATGAGCGCTTAGCGTTACGCGTACCTTATGCGATCGCTCTGCAGATATACGATCACTTCAGAGGTAAACGATCATTTATCGCTTAGCACAAACACGTATCTTACGCCATCACTTAGTGGGTATACGATCACTTATTACGCAAATGATACACGTACCTTACGCGATCGTTTAGCAGATAAGCGATGGAATCTTCTTCAAAGGATACGCATACCTTAAGCGATCGTTTGGCTGGTAAGCTCGAGGTTCACTGGCCCAAGCAATATGCATACCATATGCGATCGTTGAGAGGGTGAACGAAAGGCTTGATTCATCTCCTTCTGAGCTTCTTAAACAGCATCATCTTCTTCCCGCATGTAAGATTACAACCTAATCTCAACTCTAATGACTCAAACAAATTACAGACTCTTTGCAAAAATAAACCAAGCCACCAACACGGCTATTACAAACATTAAAGCAAATAAACAACTTAATTTAGAGCCAAAACCAAAACTAATCTATTTTAGTTCAACCATAACAATTTATCACATAAATTGTAAGAACCCACCATATGCATATGAATCAAGCTAAGCACGCTCTGATACCACATGATGGAAAAACAAAAAACCAAGCAGAGACATGCAGCAGCAGAAGATAAAGATCATGTTTTACTCTATATGCATCTAAACGATTTAGAAGCTAACATGCACATGTTATGCGATAGACCTAAATGAAGAGAGAGGAAGGTAAACGATGTTCTTACCTTTGTAGTTCAGAACCTCTTCTTTAATCCAACGCTTCTCCTCTGCCTAAAAAACACGAGCTAGCACAACCACCAAGTTGACCCGCTATGCTCAGGACCAAGAACGAAGTTGTGGGACTCAACTATGCAAAGAGAATTTTTTTAGAGAGGAGGGAGTCAATCGTTTAGGTGTTACAAGAGCAAAAAAAACTCATCCATTTTCTCATTCAGTAATGAGAAATTTTATATGAAATCTACATGCAAATTACATGCAATATTATTTCATATAAGTTCAACACCTCATTAATCCATTAATTATCAATGGGATTAGTAGCTTCAAATTCACAATTAATTGCCACATTTCCCATTAACCATTAATTAATAGAATAATTAACCAAAGGGGCATTTTGGTCATTTGACCAACTTTAGTCAAAGTCAAACTTTGACTTTTCTTAGTCAAAAGTCAATTTTTTTGACTTTTTACTAATTTTCCCGTCTTGACTAATTCTAACCTTCCGAGTATGAATCCGTATTCATTTCTCAAAAATTCAAATCATATTTGAAAATAAATCCGGTCAAAGTTCAAAATCAACAGGTTGATTTTTTTTTTTTTTACCGTTCTCTAAACTTTTTAAGCTTTTAAATATGAATCGATATTCATATTTTTTTTAAATCATATTTAAACACAAAACTTAAAGTTTATTTTTACTGACTTATATCTTATATATTTGTCGGTTTCTCTCTCTTTATCTTTATTCGAACAATTCGAATTACTTCAACATACTTGTTCTTAGTTGAATCCATAAGAGCTAGTAGGGGAACCTAATGGACTTATAGATCATGGGCTCCAACGATTCGAGATTAGTTGGCTAAATTCTTTTAGACCAAAGTTAATCAACATTCCTTAACTAAAGAGTCATTCCACTAAAAACTTTCAGTTGCACTCCCCTCACTATAGATATATTTCTGTCCACCTGATATAACCATAATGGGTAAGTTGATCCTTCACAGGTTGTTCGTAATCTTGGCTGGGTCAAAATACCGTTTTACCCCGGAGATTACATCTTCCTCCTTAAGACCCACTGATCCACTATTGAACAATTGGTTTAAGGTCCAACCTATAAACTCGGACCAATGAGAAGGTGGGGCTCCTTGTTCAAGACTTGGATTCAATCCTTAAGGGAACAACCTATCTACTATCCCAGAAGTGAGTAGAAGTGAATTCCATCTTGCACCCTATGTCCCTAGCTATCCACTCGGTCTTACCCCTAAAATGGGAGGCTTATTGGGCCAACGATACCTATTGAGATCTAAGGATACTACCAAATGAACAGAAGTTCATAGTTAGCTCAGGATTAAGATCAAGTTACCTAGGTCATCATAAATGAAATAGTCAGTTTATAGTTTACGGTGTTATAACTAAAAGTGACTACTTCGTGGTTTTAGTTTTATGTAAACCATTTACATAGGACGCCCCACTCTCATGTCTCTACATGAACGATTCAGGATTACATCGTTTGTACTAACTACGGAGCGGGCCGCATC
Organism: Cucumis melo; assembly: GCF_025177605.1. Classification (NCBI taxonomy): domain Eukaryota; kingdom Viridiplantae; phylum Streptophyta; class Magnoliopsida; order Cucurbitales; family Cucurbitaceae; genus Cucumis; species Cucumis melo. Next base: position 16,025,405 of record NC_066858.1, read on the forward strand.
CATAGTGTTTTATCCAGAATAAGGCGCCCAACCTTATTTATACACTATAGACTATTTGGGCTATTAACTTGAACTTAATACATGTTTATGTCTTTACATAAAGCTCAAGTATATATGAAAAATTAGTAAATAGCCTCGGATCCTTAAATTTATTAGTTTTAATATTATAGCATTCAATAATAAATTTTATTGAATCAAATAACAAAGTATGAGTTTTAGGACACAAATTCCAATATGGGTCTGTAGCTTTCCCCATTCGCCCTCCGTCATGTGGTGCTTATGATGGGGGTGTGCTACTAGAAATCAAGCTTGAAGCTCTCGCCTTACCAACGAGCCGACAGTTGATGGCTCTTGGTCACGACTACTACCAAAAAGCTCCATTGAAGATTCATATTTCACATGGAGGAGTGTGCATCTTTACTTTGGGTGTTCTCCTGTCGTGCAACCTGGTGGCTTATGAGCGATCTGTGGGCCTATACCTCCTATTTTTTCAGGGCAAGCGGTGTGAACTCTGATTCGATCTAGGTATTCAATCCTATGGCTAAGATGCTCAGTTGACTCCTCAACCTTGATAGGAAGATGGTTTATTCAAGAATTCATGCATAAGGGTAAGGAAGTTTGGATGAACTAATGTGAATGGGTCTTAGCCTCGCTGCTTAGAAGCACCCAGTGTGACCACACTGAGAGAGACAAAAGCGTAGGTAACACCAGTTGGAAAAGTGGCGTTAAGCATCTCTAGCGGTACGAAAAGAGAGGTCGTGATGATATCATCTACATATGTACAGCTCCTCGTGAAGTAGATCCCACATCTAACCAAGTATTTGACTAGGGAACGAGAGAATTCCCACTACTGCAGGTAGGTTAGTCGGGCTATGGGCGTGATGGGAACGGGCTTTCCAAAAAGCTAGCCCAGGGATAGAGTCAAAATTGAATGAAGAGGACAACCTCTTGTGTTGGAAAAGCCAACTTCTTAGGTATCAAGCGAAGAAGATTGGACATGGAGACTCGGGTCAAGGCACAGTGTAACTAAAAGAGCAATTCCATTTAGGGCAAGCTCGTGTGGTTATGGGAATGGGCACAAGCCGGTCTGATGTCTGAGCCAATTGGTCAAACGACGACAACTTCACTTATTATCTTAGTATTAGCTGTCTATCCCAAAAGAAAATGGGATAGTAGAAATAACGAGAAGTGTGGGAGCATAGGATTGGTTTTTTTGGGGGGAAGGAGCCCGACATCCCCCTACTGACTTAGCCCCAACCAACAGCTGCTGGGTTTCCCATCTCTCTCCTAAATTTCCCCTAATCTTCGGCCCAAGCTGTATGAGGCAGAAACTCGTCTGACGTATGGTTTAGAGGTCGAGCCCTACCCAGCAGTAATGTTGCGGCTTAGGTCAACTAACACAAAGAAGATAGAGCTCGCTCAACGATTGTCTTTGGGTTTCGAACTTCATATGGGGAAGAAGCGTTGTTGTTTGTGAGGTATCAATAATTTACATGAACCTACTTCTCATTCCATTTGGGGTAATTTGATAACCTATAAATCGTCCCTAATGAAGGATCAACTCATCTTTTTGCATGATAAAGAACTTCGTGCCGACCAGTTGCCAATCAACTCTCTGGCTTCATATGAGAATGGAAAACTGGATCATTTTCTACATCAGTGGATGATAGGCTTTCTTCGCTTTCATCAGAATTTAAGGTTGACCATGCTCCCAAAAAAAAAGATACTTTCGAGAAAGGATGAACTTGATTGAAGTAGCTATACATACCATTTATAGATCTACATGCTTCGATTGGAACCGGAAGTTCCAAAACAGGTGGCTGGTATACCACCATAATGAAACTTCCTATTATTTTTTTCTTACTTGGATAAGATTTCTCTTGGCTTTGTTGGGAGGCTCGCGTAGTTTGTTACGTCAGCTCCAAAAGGATAAGTTGCTTTAGAATTGATTAGAGTGGAGTTCATAAATGATAAGGATTCTTTTCTCCCAAATTCAAAGGTGGATGGAATAGGTAAACTACTATATAGAAAGAGTACGCAACTTGATTTCAAGTAGAAAGTAAAAAATGAAAGGCTTGATTTAGTAGATTTAGAAGTTCAACAGTCCTCACTAGTTTAATTTAAAAGAAAAGGACTAGTCATACATAGCTTAATAGATCAAATCTTCTGGAAAAAGGAAACTTCAACTTGAAAAAATGATCCCTTACTAAGAGAGATAGATGGGATCCTTCTTGAATATCCTCTCTGAAGCTGGGAGCCAACCTTTCATAGAGCTTGCCTTGCCTCTTGCTTTCTCTAAAGTGAGCTTCAAAGCCAAACTCTCTTCCTTTTTTTGATTTGACGAGCATAATCTGAATTTCCAGTAGCCAAGTAAGAGATGGTATGGGTTTGAACATCAACTTGGGGAACTACCGTCCTTCTCTCAATCCTTTGCCTTCGGACTCTGGCAAAGCTTCTCACCACAAAGAATTGTTTGAAATTAGGCAAACCTTTATCTAGATTGTATAGTAGTTAGGATTAAATCACCTTAGCAGGTAGGATTGAATCACCTTCTCTTTCTTTTTTTTTTTTAAGAAAGAAAGAACGAAATCAAGGAGATGTAGGCAAATAGGGCAAAGAAGTTCAATAAGGGGAATAGAAGGAGTCAATCGGTAGAAAGCAAGAAACTCGTGTCAAAGGTCTTTCCAGTCAAGATGTCTGTGGGAAACTGTCTCGGTATCAACTTGCATTTCATATGAGTGGAAAAAGGGAGATTTCACTTCTACTATGGCATCTTAGCAAGCGAGCAAGCCATGTTCTCGGTAGTATACCTCACCTTCAGGAAGGAAAATGCAATCCAACCCACAGAACGATAATACCAGGAAAGTAGCTCATAATGGAGACTCAAGCAAAGCATGCCATCGAGTGCAACATGATCCCTAAGATTCATGATAGTTCTCATTCTCAATTGGGCATCTCCCTAACTCAATCTTATCACGAAAGATTCGAAGGAAGTCTTTCTAATGGATAGTCGGACTTCTTTATCCATTTTATTCTTGTGGTATATCGGTATCTTAAGACTTCTCATATTGCGGGACCTCTCTATGGAAATTCATTCTTGTGGTAGGCTTTCCTTATTCCACTGTCATCATCGATAGTCGGACTTATTTATGGAATTTCAATTTGTTGTAAAAGTTAATGAACATCCATAAATCAAGTTGTCTTGTCTTCTTCTTATGCCTAGAACTGATCTTTGTTTTTGTTGCGGGACTTGTCCATTCCATTAAATCTTTCTTCCTTTTGATTTTCAGTAGAAAGAAAAAGAAATAGTCAATTGTGAGACTACTATCAAGTTAGAAAGAGAAAGCCTAGCTGAGTGGGGGTCAAGCTTATGAGATCCTTTTGAGAAAGCCTACATAGCAGTATAGGTCAATGAAGGAATAAGCGATGCTAGTCTTGTGGGCCGATCTCTGCTATCTATAGAATACAATGGTGGGGAAGGTATCAGACTAAGATTAACTCCTTCGATCAAGAAGATCAAAAGGCCATGCCTCTTAGATAACCAAATATCCCAGGTATTCATCCATTAAGTACAGTTACAAGTGCCAAGATCCTCCTACTCATTTATAGTTTTCTCACCTAAAAAAAGAGTTCAAGAAGGAGGAATCTCGTACTATTGTGTCATCAACTACTTTGGGGTTGGTAGAAGCCTTCTCTGACTAATCAGGCACAATCATTCAATCTGAAGTGAAAGATTCCAAGTTTGATTTTTCAACTAAACTCAAGACGTCGTGACACACAATGGATCATAGGTTTGTCCTTTTTAGGTTTATTCCAAAGATCAGATGGTTGAGAAAGAATCTCCATAGGGAGCACCATGTCAACTTTCCTTCCACTAAAAATCACTAAGAAAGTATATCATTGAGTTTGATCGAATATCAATTCTACCTTTTGAAGGGATGAAAACCCTTTACAGCGGAAGAATTACAGAGATCCAATTTTAATTGGAACCGTAAAAAATACCAATACATTGTCAAAAATTAGAAAACTAATTTTTATGGTTAAACATGCTTTGAAGAAAATACAGAGAAGAAGAACTTACTCTCATTAACGACTCTAAATCTACCAAACACCAACTTGGGGCACCGCCACTTGGAAACCATTATATTCTCTGTTTGAGATGATCTGTGGAAACCAAATTGGATTGAAGAAATTTTCTTTACAGAGAAAATTTTTTCAGAGAGAACGGGAGAGCAACTCAATCTTCACAGAACTCACCCCTAAAAAAAATTAGTTATGCAAAAATTCCCTCTTCTTCAGTCGGAAGAAGTGGGAAGTTGAGAGAATATATGGGAACGTGGGAAAACCACCCACGTTCCCTATTAATTTAATAAATAAATATTAAATTAGTTAATTAAATTAAATTAAATTATTAATTAATTAAATCATATTTAATTAATATTTCATTTAAATCATATTTAAATGAATATCTCTCGCATAACCTATAGTTTAATTTAATTAAATCAAATTAAACTAAACTATTAATTAATTCTCAAATTAATTAATTTCTAAATTAAATATCTTATATTTAATTTAATCCAAAATTTGAATCATATTCAAATATAAATTTCTCTCATAACCTATAGTTTTAATATGTATCACATATACATTAAATTTTAACCTATAGTTTTAATATGAATCTAATTCATATTAGACTAATATTTGAAACCATCCAAATATTTTATTCTCTCGTAATTTAATTTTGAATCATATCTAAAATTAAATTTATATAATAAAGTCTAAATAAAATATAAACTTTATATTATAATGTATCAATGTACATTATATTAATTCCCAAAGTAAATTCGAACATTTCAAATTACAACCAATGGACTAGGAAGGGGACCTAATGGACCTACAGATCAGAAGCTACAACGATATGAGATTAATTAGCTAAACTCATTAACCACATTAATCAATATTTGTTAACTGTGTGTACACTCCACTAAAGACTCACAGTTGAACTCTTCTCACTGTAGATATATTTTTGTGTCCACGGATATAGACCAATATCAGTAAACTAGTCCTTCACAAGTGTTCGTAACACTAGCTGGGTCAAATTACCGTTTTACCCTTGGGTTACTTGTAGTCCTTAAATACCAGTGCTCCTCTAATGAATAACCTGTTTATGGTCCAACCACTAAACAGAAACCCCTCTCATGCTATAGAGAGGGCATGGCCCTTTGTTCAAGTCCCGGATACACCATTTAAGGGAATACTTATCTACTTACCCTAAAGGTGGGAATAAGAGAATTTCATCTTGTGTGATTATGTTCCCAGCTCCCCACTCGGTCTTGTCCTCAAAATGATAAGCATATTGAGTCGGCAATTTGGCCACTCTCACTCATACAAATCAAAGGCAATCCCTCGCAAACAGGAGTTCATAATACACTCAGAATTAAGACTAAGTCACCTAGGTCATCTTAATGAAATAGAAATCCAACTAGTTAACGGAGTTACATCTAGTGATTACTATTTCGTGGTCCAGTCTTATGAAAACTCATTGCATAGGATACCCTCACTCGCATGCCGCATACATGAACGTATTGGATCAATGTGTTTGTATCAAATACAAAGCGAGTCGTATCCATAGTGTTAACAGGATAAGGTACCCAACCTTAACCCTATACTATAGACTCTTTAAGCTGATCTTGAACATTGATCCCCCTATGTCTCTACATACTGTTCAAGTCTCATCAAACAGCTTAGGATGTTAGTTTATTGGATTTAGGTTATTAAGACAAAACTCATAATATAATCAATAACACTTATTGAAATTATAAGAATAAAACACTTTATTAATGATGGTCAATTGATTATATTTACTATCTACGAGTTTTAGGACATGAAAGCCAACACCTTTGTCTTGGGTTGTTTAGTCAGTCTCATTGGCCTTTGGCTTTTATACTTGACTGAGTGAAGGAAAGAAAGTTCCTGCTACTGGACCGAAAGTCGCCTCAGCCCTCTTTGGTCCCCTTCATCGGTTACAGTGATTCATTCTCATCATAATAGAATTAGGAAAAGTCGAGACTGGCCTTAGAAGCTTCTGTCCCTTCTTCTAGAGAGGCAGAGAGGTGCAAAGGAGCTTTACCGCCCATGGAGTAGGAGAGAGAAAAGATAGAGGAAGAGGTTTGACAGAGGGGAAAAGCGAATAATATTCAATGAGTATGATCAGTTTTCGTGGAGGGAAAAAGTAACTCTTAGTCGAGAAAAGGAATTCTCTTTCGTCAATGAGTTAGAGATAGGCTTTCTTTCTTTAAGTAGGTTCAAAGATCGATCACTCAAAGCCTTCGTTCCTTCACTCAAAAGCGTAAATCTCACTACTTTAGAGCCATGAAGAGAAAGATTAATCAGTCACGAATGGATCGACTAAAGCATAAGAAGAGAGATCGTCTGGGATACAGGTACGAAAAGCTGCTCGAAAGATAGCACCAGAGTTTAGTACGCTCTTTCGCCAAGGGAAAATATTACCGTACCATTGGTTATTAACGTATAGATTGACTTGGCTAGAGCTCCACCTACAAGCCACTTACTGATTTCGGAAGAGAAAAGGCGGGCCATAGTCGGACTAATTTATGGAACTCAAACTTCCACTCCGCTAATCTTTATTTCACGCTTCGCTAGGCTTTCTCTTTCTTTTCTCTACTTTCCTCTTTTCACTTCTCAAATTCTGAGATAACTCTTTGAGCCTTGTTTTAGTGGCTAATTCAACTACAAAGAACCAAAAACAAAGGCACAAAAAATTTATGAACAACAATCAAGCAAAGGCCAATTCAATTACTCTGGATAGATGAATATGACTTTATTCAGTGAGCTTTGATTAATCTAAGGACTCCTTCTAAGAATAAGGAATTTTCTTCGCCACTCTCCTTTATTTTGAGTTGAGTTATTTCAAACGCACTCTTTTACATAAGAATAAGGAATTCGTTTTTCCCCTCTCCTCTATTTGGAGTCAGTTATTTCTAAATATAAGGGCTCCATTGAATTTGAGAATAAGGACTTCGCTACGCCCCTCTCCTTCCTAACCTCAGTTTAATTATTAAATTTCAGAAGTCTTGTTATTCATGTTGATTTGGATCATTGTTTTTTGTCCTAAAAGGGATGAGTTTGCTCTTCTTCCCTCACCCTCTAAGGGTTTAGAACAAAACTTTCTTTTTCCAATGGGCAAAACCCTGAATATGGAATAGAAAGCCTAGGATGAAAGGTTTGAAGTTCAAGTCAAAAAAATTAATGAAGAAGTCGATGCCTACTACGCGGGAGAAGACGAAAGCAGGGAGTCAAAGGAAGTTCAAGTCAGATAGGCTTTCATCTTTTTAGTAGGTTCTAGAGGATAGAGAAAGAAAAGAAAGCAGGGAGCGTCAAAATTCAATTCTGACTTTTTAGTGGCATTAATTTAAATATGGATTTCTCAAATTCTTTGAACCTTAACATTTGAAGAATAAGGAAGGAGTTTCACTTTCAAATTTTGAGATAATTTTTTAATCCTTGAAGATGAATATGGATTTCTGACTCGTCCGGAGGTTCATATTCCATTTCCTTCGTTGCACTTCAAATAAGAGATAATGACTTTTGCTCTCAAATTCTTTGTGCCTCTCCTCTCCTTCTTAATCAAGCTACTTCATGCCTTTTAGATGAATATGGATATTTTACTCATCCTACGTAGCCTATTATATAGTTCTGACTTGCACTCCTAATCCTAATAAGGGATAAGGACTTTGCTCTCAAATTCTTTGATCCTTACATATTCATATGGGTTAAATTAAAGGTCCATTCAAAGGACTAAAAATCCGTATGAAAAAATTAGGCCCCTCAACTTTTACTCCTTTACAGAACTTTTTAAGTCGCTTTGCCCCTCTCCTCTCCTTCTTAGTCAAGTTTCTTTGAACCGCCCCTTATCATTTGAAGTTGAGTTATTTCATAATGCACTCTTTCACATTCATTTTGCTTCGCGCCTACTCTGTCTTGCTCATTGGCTTGCTTCAAAATTCTCTTTTTATGGAACTAGATAGATTATTCTAATACTGATTTTTTGACTCGTCAAATAGAATATGATCTCTTTCTGACTTTATTTGAGGAGTTGGGCTTCAAATTATTTCAAAGTTCTATCTCCCCTATGTCTAAAACTCATGAAATTTCTGATTTCCCCTAGCAAATGGCCCGCGGAGCGGTTTGGGTGAATTCTCCTTCAACATTCAAGTTCCATAAAGAGAAAGGCTATCCTACAACAAATGAAATTCTATAGAGAGGTCGATGGTAAGCTTTCGCATTTATTTGAGGTTTTCTACGGGTCAGTAGACAGAACATAAAGAAGGAGAGAGAGAGTTGTATCCTTTCGTAACTAGGAATGAACTCCACCCTAAACCCACTAAAAGTTTCCCTTGGTGAGCTTTTAAGGGAAGCAGTCCTTTTAGCTCTTCTTCTTTTGCTTGATAAGTCGCTTGAAATGCTATTATGAAGATTACTATAGTATATGATGAGCGATCAATGAACAAGGAAGGTTCTTAGCCTCTATAAATAATGAATCAAAGGACTCGTGCACGAGAAAGAAAAGAAAGTCTCCCACGACGATCTCAGGCTAAGGCCCATGAAACTAGACTCCCAGGTAGGTCTGGTCTTGCGATTCTTCCCCTGATCTTTCGACTTTTGGTCTCTGCCTCTAGACCTATCAAAAGTAAGATCTCCACCATAATGAAAGAGAAATGGATTGAGGATGCTGCAAGAAAAGCAATAACTTCTCCAGAAAGAACAGATAGGGGATTCAATCTAGAGGCTTTATAGCAACTGTCCATAACCCTTCCCACTTGAGGAATAAAGTGAGGAAAGGACTCTGCCCCATACAACCGAAAGACTGTAGAAGGATTGGTGATTGAGTATCAGTGACTTAGTTGACAAGTACCTTGGATGGATCGAGGCGAAAGTAGATCCACTAATGATAAAGGTTCAAGGTTCAATTTTTCCCCTTCACATGTAACAAAGAACTTCTGGGAAAATTCGAAGCACCCAGTATAGTATCAAAAAGTCCACTTTTACCCGAGACGTAAAGATTACCAAAAAAATGGTATGATAGTGCTTAAATCAAAAAAGGAGGCATAATAACCGTAGAGTGGAGGTTGTCCACGCATAAAGGAAAGAATATTCTCCCGCTTGACTATAGGAGGTCTCATGGAAAAGATATTCAGTCCTAATGTGGAATTAACGATTGATGATGCCAGGACCAAGTCTTCTTTATTTATCTTAATTCTGCACTTATTGTGGAAGTGGCAATAGTTGCACTCTGAAAATCGAAGGCTCAAAGAATGTGAGAAGGGTCCAGAGGACTCATGAAATTCCACTGATTGGACCTATATAGTTTCCTATAACAAATATCCCTCGCCTTCAAGGGACTGAGCTAATCTACCACATCGTTAGTGGGGCTGTGGATCAAAGGCACCAAGGATAGACGAAAACAGCAGACCCATCCCACACCATGATAAGGCACTGTTCGCATACAAAGTCATCTACCTTTTGGAAAATCACACAAAATCTAGCCTTTGCGGCACTCAATTTTATCAAGCTTAGGCTTTCTATTTCTTCCTTTTATTTAAGTAGGGAGTGGATCTTCTTACCAAGTCGGCATTATTATCATATAATAAACTAGATGCCTTTATCCAGTTCCTTCTTCACAGAATCATGGTTCTTTCTTGTTGGTTGTTTGCTTCCTCTTCCTGTCTCAACTTTCTCTTATCTTTCTTAGTCCCTCTCGAGCCCACTTTGTCCCTCGGGCGTCCCCGTCACTCTTTTCAAAGAATGAAGCAGACTCCACTATAGGCCTTTCAGCCTCCTAAACAGAGGTCTGAGGGAATATCTAGCTAGTTATATAGTGTGGGCAAGTGAGATCTTTTCTCCGTCTTAGTAGCCAGGTTATATCTCTTTTTATGTCCCTTTGTGCGAAAGGAAGGAAAAATTCAGCTTTCGGGTTACCGTTCTGTCTTTCTTACCAAGGATTTAGTGGTTCATATGGACTTTTCTTTTCAACTCCAATTTTTTTCATCTCAAATTACATTAAGCCTCTCCTCTTATTAATCTGAGGGCTCCTTCTAATTGGATAAGGAAGGAATTCGCTTTCTCTTTATTCAATGAGTGTTGACCCTTATTGTTTTGAGTTGAGCTATTTCTAATTTGAAGAGCGATAAATAAAGGATAATTCCTTATTCAATGAGCTTCTCAAATTCTTTGATCCTTTTATTTTAAGTTGTGTTATTTCATAATGCACTCCTTCACAGAATAAGAGATAAGGACTTCGCTTTCAACTTCTAACGGAGCCTTATTTTTTTTAGTCGAGTTATTTCATAATGCACTCCTTTGAAGAAGATAATGAGTTTCACCTTTGTCCCTCTCCTCTATTTTGAGTCATTTATTTCATAATGCACTCTTTTACAGTCATTTCACTTCGCGCCTACTCCACCTCTATCTGACCGCAAATTCTTTGCTCCTTTGTTTTACTCATCAAAAGATCATAATATCTAAAGAGGAAAGCCTACCATAACAAGGATTTAGTGGAATAATTAGTCCCACAAGAATGAAATTAATAAAAACAAATGCTTCGGACAACTATCGATGGCTTTTCTTAGAATCAAGGGCAAAGGCAGTATAATAGTGAAGCCACGAGAGAGAGGCAAACGCAAGAGGCTCAAGGGCAGTTTATGTCTTTGTCCCAGTGATCTCTCTTTCAGGATCTCTTTCCATTGTTTTTTGAAGTTGCAGTCCTTAAAAGAAGAACTGGGACAATGTAGATAATGATCCTGAACCGAACAAACAAATGAAAGTCGTAGGAATCAGACAACCACACACAGGCACTTTCGATCTGAATGAGGTTCCAAGCCAAGAGGATTAGATTAGGCTCCAAACTCCCTAAAGAGGAGATGTTTCACAATATTCTTGAGAATGAAGAAATGTTGTGAATGAAAGTAGTTCTTGATCTCTTCGGCTTAAGACAAACTTCTCGGAATGTAGGCAACCGCTTGTTGAAATACAACACGACCATACTACCCCTCCCTCTTATATGTCTCCATCCGGCTACTCTCATTCCAAGTGGAAAGGCAAGGACCTTAGGGTTCTATATCTTTTTGGTGATTCAGCTTGCCACATAGGACACTTTTGACAGTCTTCGTCTGACTGATCTCATTCTCTGGTACATTCATTCAATACATAAGTGTTCCCCATAAAGAGAGTTTGCCCCGCCACCAGGCCTTGATTCTGGACGACTACCTATCCATCCTAGCACTGCAGGCTATTGATTGAAAGCATTCGTGAGCTTTTTAAATTCATCTAAATTTTCGTCTAAATACTTGTATGAATCTATTTTAAAAAAAAAAAAAACAATCTCTCTCTAATGTATATTTTGTTGGATAGGTCTTTCTTGTCATATAATGAATGTAGTTTCTTCCAAACTTCATGGGTTGTTGATTATTTAATTACTCGATGAAGTACATTATTTGAAATATTCAATAACAGTGTTGCATAGGCTACCTCTTCCATGTTTTGCTTTTGATCATTTGTCGTAACTGTTGCAGGAAGTTCTTCTAGAGCTTCAAGATCTTTTGCTACCTTCTATGTTATCAGGATCACTTTAATTTTCTTTGTCCACAAGGTAAAATCTTCTGCCCCTGTGAATTTCTCAATTTCATATCTTATTGAACCCATTGATGAATATCTGAGAGGAAACTAATTCTTAAGAGAGTTCTTGATGGTTTCTTGGTTAACCTAGCGCTTTGATAATAGTTGTGAGTAATTATCTACAAGGTGATTCTTGTTCTTTCCTTTAGAGAAAAGGCCTTCACCATTTAATTGTTCCTTTTTCTGTAATTGAAGTTCTAATTCTCTGATTTTAATGGCTGATACTGATAGAAATGACTTGGGCGTAAGCCCATTATAGTATCAGATTCGATCTACTCCTTAACGTAAGCTTCGGCCGACAGTTTTGGGTCGTTCTTCAACGTCAGCAACATTTCCGTTTGGGCTGCGTGTGGGCCGTTGGGGCCTGCCTTCTTTTTAGACATTTTAGTTCAAGCTCTTCACTATAAATTCATACGCTCTACCATTTCAATTGCAACAAAAATCCATTTCCTCACCGAATTTCCTCTCCCATTTCAATCCATCTCCAATTTTCCATAATCTTCAAATATTATTTTGAGCATAATTTTTGTTTGTTTCTATTCCTTATTTTGAAGAGTGCACCTCTGAGTAAGGAACTCTGTTAACCTTGGGGTTTCAATAACTCGACTAACACCTCGATTGGTCGTAATTGCTTTCATGGCATGGTTCATCAAGACACATCAATTTATTAGTTCGACATTCTTATATTTTTCTTCAACAATCTGAAAGCAATTATAAACAATGTCGATTAAGACCTCCAACAAGGTTCTTTGAGATCTGTCTAAACTTGAACCGCTTGATGTAACAAATTACCTTCGATGGTCCCAAAAATTAACGATCTTCTTCGAGCCTTTGAAGTCGACTATATTCTTACCATCGTTCCATCCTCTAATACACTAGTGACCATTCCATCACCTACTTCTTTTCTAAAATCATCCATTGTTCCTCCTGACATTGACCAAGTGAAGCAAGTATCCATAGCCAGTATTTAGAAATATGCAAAGGACAACAAGATAGTTCGCCAACATCTGTTGAACCACATGTCAGATCCAATGCTTGATCTGTTCGTGGCTCAAAAATCTCAAGGATATATGAAGCATTTTGGAATCTAGATATGGTGGAGATAATGTAGGCCAAAAAAATTATGTTGTTGGAAAATGGCTGCATTTTCAGATGACGGACAACAAGCCTATTGTGGAACAGATTCATGAATATAAAAACTTGGTGGTAAATGTTCTATCCAAAGGAATGAAGATGTGTGAAATACATTCAAGTGAATGTACTGCTCGAGAAATTTCCTTCGTCATAGAACGACTATCGAAATTATCTGAAGCATAAAAAGGACTTGAAACTTCAGGAGTTGATCAACCATATACATACAGAAGAAGCCAATTGATTGAAAGATAAGCTCTCTTCTACAAATATAATGCTAAACTCGTTGAATCTTTTGCTGTTAATAGAGACAGGTCCAAGCAGGTTTAAAGGCATAATGGGAAAAACTCGCCAAAGAAGGGACAGTTCAAGGCTTCCGAGGGAAAAATCAAGGAGATGAAGCTCATTTGCTATGTTGTGTGGAAATGAGGGATACAACTCTTATCAATGTCATCAAAGAAAAGAGAGAACAAACCAGAAACATGCACCACAAACCAATCTTGCTGAACAAAGATGACAAAGTCATAGTAGCTATTGTGGAGGCTAACCTAATTGAAAATAAGACTAACTGGATTCTCGATTCTAAAGTTTCAAGACACTTTGAACCAATCGAGAACTTCTTCATGACTATGAGGACGATACAGATAGAGAATACGTATTCATGGGAAACTTAGCTATTGTAGGAGTACTCGAAAAGGGAAGGTTATTTTCAAATTAACTTCTGGAAAAACTTTATCTTTAAGTAATATTCTTTATGTCCCTTACCTACGTAGGAACTTGGTGCCTGTGAGTCTATTGAATTAGACGAGTCTTAAGATTGTACTACAAGGTGACAAGGTTATAGTTACAAAAAATGAAGACTTTGTTGGTAAGCAATACCTATTTAATGGTATGTTTGTACTTAATACCATTTCGATGAATGCAAATGCTTCTAATTCTGCTTACATAGTTGAATTTGTTCATATATGACATGGTAGACTAGGCTCGTAAATTTTGCATCAATTAGAAAGCTTAAAGAATTAAAACTAATTAATGCATCTGAATCACATGAAAGTGGTAAATATTTTGTTTGTCTAGAAAGTAAATACTTTTAAAAAAAAAATATTTCAAATATGTTGAAACTAGAAGTACAAAATTGCAATTGTTAGATACCATTCATTTTGATCTAGACGATTTCAAAACACTCTAAGTGGAGGTGGAAAATTTTATTATGTATCTATTGTTGATGATTTTTATAGATTTACTAATATTTATATTATAAAAACAAAAGATGAAGCTAGTAGCATGTTTTTGAAATTTAAGATAAAAACTAAAAATCAGTTAGGTAAAAGGATATAAAATTAAGATCAGATAGAGGTGGTGAATATAGTGATAACTTTCTTAAGGAATTTTGTGAATCAAATGATATTATTCATGAATTTACTGCCTCTTATTCACCACAACAAAATGGTATAGTAGAGCGAAAAAATAGAACCCTTAAGGAAATGATGAATGCTATGCTATTAAGTTCTGGATTATTTTATAATATGTTGGGGGGAGCATGTTGTCTGTATGTTTTGTCCTTAATAGGATTCCTCATAGAAAATTGGATAAAACTCCTTACGAATTGTGGAAATGAATGCACCGAATCTTTCTTACTTGAGGGTTTGGGGATGTTTGGCTAAGGTACCATTTTCTACATTGAAGAAATTTATGGTATGGTCTAAAACCTTTGACTGCGTATAATTATTAGTTATGCTATAAATAGTGCTTCATATAGGTTTATGTGTTGAAATGATAAAACCATAAGTGAATTTAGGGATGCAGAGTTCTTTGAGCATGTTTTTCCTTGCTTGTCTAACAGTATGCATGATCTTGGAAACCTCTTAGCTGTTAGTAAAACATCTAAATCTAAAACAATTAATACTTCTAATATAATATATGAATTAGAACCTATAAGAAGTAAAAGACAAAGAATTGAGAAAAGTTTTAGATCGGATTTCTTAAGAATCTTTGTAGTGGAAATGCGCGATGAAATCGACTATAATTTCACGTGTTTGTATTTAATATATCAAGAAGCTTTAAACTCTATAGAATCGAGTATGTGGAAGGAAGTTATTAAGAGTGAACTAGATTCTCTAACCATCAATCAAACATGAGAATTAGTCGACCTACCCAAAGAAAGTAAACCAATTAAGTGTAAGTGGATCTTCAAAAGAAAAACAAGACCAGATGGGTCAATAGAAAGATACAAGGCTAGATTAGTAGTGGTAAGGTATACTAGAAAACAAGGTATTGACTACTTTGACACGTATTCCCCTATAACTAAGATAACTACAATTAGGGCCTTGATTGCACTAGTTGCCATACATAGCCTTCTTTTTCACCAAATGGACGTAAAAACTACTTTTTAAATGATGATCTAGAAAAAAAAAATTATATGACTCAACCAAAAGGGTTCAAAATTACTGGCCAAGAAAATAAAGTATGTAAACTTAAAAAATCTCTCTATGTTCTTAAACAAGCTCATAAGCAATGGTATGAAAAATTTAACAATACTTTGTTTGATAAACAATGTATTTAAAGTAAGTTCCTCAATACATGCGTTTATTCAAAGTTGTTTGGAGTTAATTGTGTAATAATATGTTTATTTGTTGATGACATGTTGAGCTTTGGAATAAACACGAAATTAATAAATAACACCAAGTTGTTCTTGTCATCACATTTTGAAATGAAAAACCTTGGAGAAGCAGACGTAATTTTTTGTGTTAAAATCAGAAAAACTGAAAATGGTTTGTCCTTGTGTTAATCTCATTACGTTGAAAGAATACTAAAGAAATTTGATTCCTTTAATATTTCTCTAATGAGAACTCTCTATGATGCTAGTAAACATCTTAAGAAGAAAAAGAGAGATAGTGTGTCTCAACCTGAATATGTAAAGATCATAGGTAGTGTTATGTATTTAATGAACTACACTAGGCCTGATATTGCATCAGTAGATTAAGTAGATACACACATAATCCTGATAGGCACCACTGGAATGCTTTACGTCACCTATTGATATTGCATATGCTATCATAAACATTTTCAATTATGTAAATCTTTTTATCAAATATTACTGTAAATCATTTATCACAAAATTGATTAATACTAAGTAAATCATGCTTTAAGCCATCAATCAAATGAACATTTTCAATCAAAGTAGATGAATGATTTCCTATATTATCCTTACCAATTATTTTACCTTTGTTGTTATCACCAAAGGTTGCCATACCTCCATCCTTTTTTAAGAAAGAGATAAGCTTGGATTGATCTCCCGTAATGTGTCTTGAGTACCATTTGCTTCTTTTGAAGGTTTTTAAATAAACCTCATCATCTTGTTCATCTTCTTTGTCACTATGAGCCATGAGACCAAGGCGTGTCATTTTTTCAACTTCACTTTCACTTTCGCTACTATCATCCCAAGTAGCCTTCATTGCCTTCTTCTTGGATTTCTTAGATGATTTGAGGAGAGGGCAATCCGTTCTTATGTGATTTGACTTTTTGCATTCATAACAAATCACCTCATCCTTTTTGCTTTTCTCTCCTTTTGACTCTTTTTGGGTTGATAGGTGTTTCTTGAAATATTTTTTCCTTTTTATGAAATTTTTGTACTTACGTGATAAATAAGTAATGTCATCTTGATCAAGGTCATCCTCATCTTCGGGATCGACTTCTAAGGAGATGGTCTTTAATGCAATGCTCTTCTTCTTTTTGGACTCATCCTCCAAGTGCTCCGTCATAATGATTTCATGAGTCATGAGTGAACCAATGAGCTCCTCTAGTGGAAGTTTGGTGAGATCCTTTGCTTCTTGGATTTCCATCACCTTAGCTTCCCAAGTCTTAGGTAGAGACCTTAGAATTTTTTCTATACATTTTTGGAAGTTGTATAGACTTTATCAAGACTTTTTAAAGCATTTATAATGTTAGTAAATCTTGTAAACCTATCGATGATAATCTCATTAGCATCCATCTTAAACAATTCATAATTATAAACAAGCATGCTAATTTTAGATTCTTTAACTTGATTTGTTCCTTCATGAGTAATTTCAAGAGTATTCTAAATTTCTTGAGCGGAAGAGCACATAAATATTCTATTAAATTCATCTTTACTCAAAGCACAATACAAACAATTAATAGTCTTAGCATTAAAAGAACACCTTTTCATTTCATCTTCGTCATAATCTTCTTATAATTTAGGCTTATCAACATTATCAACCTTTTTCATGGGTACATAAGGACCTTTAGCTACAATTAACCATAAATTATAGTCAATAGATTGATTTTCATTCTAGCTTTCCAATATGCATAATTTGAACCATCAAAATAAGGAGGTCTAGAAGTAGATTAACCTTCAACAATCCCATTTACCAATAGGTTTGCTATAATGCTCTAACAATAAAGTTTATCAAGAAATTAAACTTTCAACATGAGCAACCTTGCTCAGATACCAATTGTTGGATCGGTATGGCAACCCTAGAGGGGGATGAATAGGGTTTAATTAAACTTTTTAACAAATAAGCCTAAATTAAACTAATTAGATAATTTTTAAATTAAATTAAAAAAAACTTTAGCTAAATTATGTTTAACAAGATTGATAAAAAAAAAATGTAAAACAGTATGCAATCAATCTCAACCAACAAGAATATGCAAATAAAATTAAATGCAAAAATAATTAGAAAAGAGTTAAAGAAGAAGACACCGAAATTTTATAGTGGTTCGGTCAAACTCGACCTACATTCACTTTCCCAAGCACCTCTTGGGATTTTAATTGAAAATCTTATTTTGACTGGAAATCTTATTTTGACTCTTTCTACGGATTAGAGTTGAACCACCACTTGCTCCTTTTTTGGGTTCAAGAGCAAACCATATCCTTTCCATGAATTAGGATCCAACCGTCACAATATATTGAAGTTTTTGAATCATGCAAAAGAAAACTCTCTAAAAGAGTGAGTAGTATACAATTTTAAGCTTACAATAATTAATCCTCACAATACAATAAGAATTTTCTCAAGGACAAAATGAAAAAAAAAAATTGGAAGCTTTAGAGAGAATATAACAACGGTGGCTTTTACAACTTTTGAGGATTGTAAAGTTAGAACAAAGCTCTTAAAAATTTGAAGAAAAATGAAATATTTAAAAAGAAAGAAAAGATATTAAAACCCAAAATCATTTTAGGTAATTGGATGTAAGTAAAAGAAAATTGAATGGTTCATATTTAAGTTCAACTGGCCGTTAGACACAAACAAAAATAATAATATAATAATAATGTTTTTTTTAACAATAATTTGTTTAAGACCCAGTAAAACAATTTCACAATTTTTTTGAAAAACTAGCCATTAGACACAGATAAATAATAATATATAAATTCATTTTCTTTATAAATTTATTTTCTTTTTAAAAGCCAATAAAAAAAAAAAAAAAGAAAGCAAAAGCAAAAACTAAAGTCATGTGTTACTCCTCCAATGCTCTAAGTAACTTTCTTTAATTTGTTCAAATTGATTATTTGGCCACCATGTCACCATCTCGGATATTTTTTCCTTAAGCTTCTTTTAATAATATTTTCTTCATTTGAACTTCGATTTGGGTGATTTAAGAGGCATCAGAGTCATTGTTCCGAGCTCTACGTTGTGGACTATTCAAAATAATAAAATTATCAATAAAAAATTTAGATTTGTTATCATCAAAATACTAATTAATTAATTAATTTAAGATTAAGGGCCAAAAAGCCAACGGTGACATTTAAGCTCCGAGAGGTAGCCTATCTTAATTAAAGGTTGAAACATGAACGCTTGTTTATACATTGCTCAGAGAAAAGTGAATTTTCTTGAACTTCAACATATATATGTCTAGTGATATGAATATGTATGTCATTAGATGTCGAGAGGTTACTTGTCTTAATTAGAAGTTAAATATGCTAACTTACTATTGTTTTGAGGAATTGTTAGCTAATCTTTTCAGTTCTACCATCATTAAGTGAATTGATTCCTTCATTTATTCACTATTGTTTGCTATAGACTGATTTCATTACATACACATTCACCCACCACTATAATAAATTCTGGATCTCCCAACGTCGATTTACAAAGTCAGGAGAGATATCGTTGGGAGATAAGCCATCTTCGAAACAACTCTGTAGATGTCTTATCTCCTGATGCCTTAACAATAGAGTCGGGAGATGTGAGAGAACTCCTGACACATTAAGCAATGCATCAGGAGATAGAGGAAAACTGTCGACACTTTAATAAAGTGTCGAAAGTTGTTGGATAACTCTCAATGCAATGTTGAGCGGTGTCGGGAGCTATCCTTTAAAATCCAAGAATGTCAATTCTCTCTCCCCTCTTTCTTTTCTTCTCTTCTTCCTTCTCCTTCCCTTCTTCTATCGTCTACTTCTCCTTCCAATCCGTCCCCCTCCCCTTTTTACCCTTGTTTTTCTTCTTTTGATTTGTGTTTCTTCACAGATCTGAGAAGATGGAGAGGACATCGAGTGCTACCATTAGGGTTTAGGGTTTGGCCTCAGGGATGGTACATCATAAAGAAGAAAGAAAGAAAGAAAGAAAGAAAGAAGAAGATGTCGTAGTGGTCACCCAATCGTGGCCCGCTGCGTGCGACAGCTAACTAGGTGGGTAGATTTATTTATTTGTTTGTTTTCCATTTAGCTATGTTAGACTTTGTTCTTCATCTGTGCAATGGAGTTTCTGATTGGCCATTAACCCCAATTATTCCCCTTTTGCCTTGGTGCTTTTAGCGTGCCATTTTGTTATTTTATGATGAATCTGCATTTTAGTTCTTGTTAGTTAGGAAGTTAAATGTTTATCTTTGATTTGGTCTGTTATTGAGTTTAATTATCTATGGACTGCAACTACTTTGGCATTTACATTTACCTCAAGGACTAAAAAATATGGGAGAAAATCAAAATGGGATTCACTCTAAACTTAAATTTCATCCTATTGAATCTTAAATTTAGACAAATATTGTGATTTCACTTTAGAAAGAAATTAAGCCCAAGCTTACAGGGTAAAAACGATAAGGTCTATACTTTGAGAAAATGTTTGTAAGGATGGAGTTCAGTTTTTGCATTTTAAATTTTTTGAATGAATTTGAAAGTAATACTAATTACGAAATACATTTTTTTGGAAAAAGTGTCAAGTATGTGCTCTAAACAGACGTTAAAATATTTTAAAGATGAGTTTGAGAGGTTTTGAATGAAGTGTTCTTTACATAAAAACCATGAACAAACATCACTAATTAAGTAGTTTTCTAAAAAGTATTTGAGGGTTTTTCTAGTAGGTTTAGAATTCATGTAGTCTTTTATCATTTAACAAAAAAATATTAAAACTTAAATGATGTTTTCCTTTCGACTTTACCAATAAGAAACTATAATTTAAGAATTAATTCTATGGTTATGTACGTGATTTAAGTAATCAAAGGATTATTTTCTTTCTCTATGTTTATTAGTAGTTGCCTATGAAACTCAAAATATACAATTCTGTTATCTCTTTGATCTTTAACTTTGTTCATCACATCAAACCTTTTGGTTCCTATATCAGCACATTCTCATTATAAATTTGGGTTATTTGTAGATTTTGCTAGATGATGTGAAAATGTCAGAGCAGCTGCTTGACCTGGTGTTTTATATGCTAATTGTTCTTGGAGGTTTCAAACAGGTTAAGCTAGATTTTCGTCATTTGAAGTTGGCACGCCATTTTAGTTTATTTTCACTGATTTGTTCTTCAACAGGAAAATTATCAATCTGATGACATTTCTGTTGCTCATTCATCTCTGGTTGCATGTAGTCTCTATCTATTAACATGATGTATCTCATCGTAGTGGAAAGATCTTGTTCATGTGTTTGATTTGCACATCCTAAGGTACAAATATTTTACATTCTTTAGTTTGGGTGTATATATTACATTTTTTTTAGATACATTTTCGTAAATTCTTCATTTTGACATTGCTAACACATGTTGTTTGCTATAAAATTTCGCTTCACTAGACTTAGAATCTCTGTTCTCTGTTCTTAGTACATCATGTTTGATCAATAAGATATTTGATACTTGACATGGTAGAGTCGTGGATACATAATACCTTCCATAATGGAAGGTATTTTCTTAAGGAAAAATAGGATCTCCCAACGCACAAGATGATACGTTGGGAGATCTACTCCCAATGCACATTTATGCTTCGGGAGATCATTTTCAGACATTTTTTTGTATATCTACCGACGATTTTGTGCGTCGGGAGATCCCCTTTCTTGTAGTGTACACCCTCTATGTCACTTGTCGCATACGGCCATCCAAACTTGTATATATACATTAGTTTGTAATTAAGAGAGTTAGGGTGCGTTTGGGGGAGGGAAAGAGTTATGGGGGAAAAGGATTATAATAATCCTAAGATTATGATAATCCTAGTGTTATGATAATATGTGTTTGAGGGAAAGAATATAAAAGGTAGTATTATAATAGTATGTGTTTGGGGGAGAGATTATGATAGTAGTGTTATAGTAATATGTGTTTGGGGGAAAGATTATGATTGTAGTAATTTAAAAAATAATAATAGAAATTAGATTGAGTTATTTAGGTAGGGTAATGTAGGGTTGTAAGAAAGTAAAAATAGGATAAGATAGGGTTATTTAGGGATTAGGATTATTTATCATATTCTTTGGGCCAAACACGGTTTGGCCCAATTTCCTAATCCTTTTCCCCCTAAAACCCCAACCCAAACACACCCTAAAATGTCCTCGCATACTGTGCATAGTATTTATACCGTATAATTTCACCGCCATAGAAAAACAACTAGCCATTCAAATTTATAATTCAACAAAATGATCTCTATGTTCGACTCTGACTTACGAAGGAGACCTTCCTCGATGTTTACACTTGGGTGTAAGAGAGAAAAAATTACATGCAACATGACGTATCATTATTGTTATTTTAAGACACGAAAATTAACGATCATCTTATTGAAATAGTCAACGAATAATAATAGAGATAGTTCATCGCCAAACTGAGTCCTACACTTAGGCCATAATGAGACATACATCCACTAAACAAAATTCTGACCTATTATCATGATATCACATCGTAAGCAGCGTTTCTGTAACCAGACAGAGAGGGTGCGGCCGGGAAATTTCTTACTGGGAAACATGTTCATTAATAAAACTTAGGAAAGAAATATGAACTACATATACAACATATATGAATTAATATTTCACTGATTGTAATTTAAATTATGATAAACTTTTTAAGTGTGGTTGACTAGCCATTTCATTTTTTTTTTTAAATTAAGTCTATTTTATTCTAGTTTGCTTCTTTCTTGAATGCTATAGTAATCAAATTCTTAATCTAATTTTAAAATTTAAAACAACTTTTTTAAAGGAGTTTTTTTTTTTCAAATTTTAGTTTGGTTTTTAAACCATTAGTAGAATGTACATAACAAAGAAAGAAAGCTGAAGGTAAAAATAATAGTGTTTATAAACTCAATTTTCAAATACATAACAAAATAACTATCAAACAAGGTCTTGACAATTTTATTATTTTTTATTGGTTATGAAGAACTAATGTTCTCCAAGACGAGATACTTGGAGATATTATGCCTTTTTTTTCTCATTTGCATCCAAGAAAATTTCTTTCGCTCGAGGAGAAACCAAGAATAATATATACAAAAGAAGGAATGTGATATATCTAGTCTTGAAGAATCATTTAATACGCGTTGAATTTTTCGATGGATTTAGTTAGGCTTCTATTGTTGAAGTTTCTAATTCTCTTTATCAATTCAACGTGACACATAAATAAGTGGATTTAAGTTGAATAATTTAGAATTCATTAGTAATTCGCCCTCACATTCGTGCATAATTTGGTGAATTGAATTTGTATATCATATACATTCTATTAATCAACAATTAAATTGAGATTGGCTCCCTCATTCTACATGAATAGAAAATAAATTTTTTTCATATTTTATTTTGTAAGAATCGTGGATTATATTGGGGACAGCGAATAAAAAAGATGATAAAGACATTTTTTTGAAAAACCTATTTAATAATGTATATTACTAATATAATATTTCACAACAGAATGTCACCAAATGGAAATAACAAACAAAAAAGCAAAGTAATTTAACTACAAAAGTAAGTTAGAAAAATTATCTGAGAAAACTATGGAAACATAAGCTTCCAATGGATGATACGAACGGAGAATGGCCAAAACAAGAACAACAATTAGTAAAATCCAACACCTAAATATTTAGAATGTTTTTTTATATTGACATTTTTTTAAAAAAAAATCCATTGAACTAAGTTTGACCAATTAATTCTTGACTGAGTTTGTTCACTAATTTTTTTTATTTTATTTTATTTTAAATTCACCTTCTTAACGTTATTCCCAACTTCCTTTTTAATAAATTGTACTTTTTTAGAATAATCTTGGAATCTTAATTAACTATATTTACATTCAAAAACCAAGAACACTTTCCAAAAACTATTTTAAAGTCAGTTAATTTTATCTCCATTTTTTTTAGTAATAATTCAAGATGTATACACTTCTCTAAATTCTAGGATAAAAAACGTAAATAACTATGTATACTAAATTATGAAGGTTAAAGGACTTTTGGGGACATTGCTACCAAACCTCCATTAAGGTGCGACACCTCTGGCCCTCAACTCGCGAATCGGGCAACAAAGCTCCTGTACTAGATTGTTTGCAGCACTGCACGTAATAAATTCAAAACATTGCAATGATATACATATATTATATATAAGCTTACATAGGTTTAGATGCTATTAATATATAATAAATAATGAGAAAATGATATACATATATTATATATAAGCTTACATAGGTTTAAATGCTATTAATATTTAATAAATAATGAGAAATGAAGAAATGAAGAAACTCAAACTTTTCTTCCCCTTTAATTACGCAACTTTAACCCCCAAAAAAAAATTGCATTTGCCACTCCAAACCCCACAATTAAAAGCAAACAAATTCATCATACTTTTTGACAAAGTCAAAATAAAAAAAAAATGACATTAAACAATTGCATCTCTCTCCCAGCTCTTCTGTTGACTTAGCTTGGAATTCATAAAGAATACAAAAACTTATATAATTGGATAATAATTAATTAAGTAGTTAAGTAATCAAAATAAAATTAAAAAAAAATTAAAGCTTGTGATCTCTAACTCAATCCAATATATATAAACCCCCTAAGGAAGTGCAGAAATTTCAATCCAACAACAAATTCCATTTATCCTTAATTTCCTCTTTTGTGGGTTCTTAATTTACAAAAGCAACATTTTGAGTTTGAATTTCTTTGATATTTTTCTGTTGTAGTAAAGAAAGATGAAGAATAATCCTCTTCTTCTAAAGTCTATGAATCACATTTCAATAGTTTGCAATTCAGTGGAGAAATCTTTGGAATTTTATCAGAAAATTCTTGGGTTTTATCCTGTTAAGAGACCTGCCTCCTTTACCTTCCATGGTGCATGGTATTGTATATGAAAAAAAAACTAAATAGAAAACCTTGTTTTTAATTCTTTTTTAAATTATAAGTTTTTGTTTAATTTTATTTTGATGATCAATGAAATAGGTTGTACAACTATGGGATGGGAATACATCTTCTTCAATCTGATGAACCTGATAACATACCAAAGAAAAGAATCATCAACCCTAAAGACAATCATCTTTCATTTCAGGTCCCTCTCTATTTTCTCTTTTTCTTTTTTGCTTATGGAAAATGAATTTTTAGTATATAACTATTCAGGTCATTGTTAAGAGAGAAAAAAAATTCTAACAACCATATTAGCTAAGAACTTTTATTTATAACTTCACAACAATTATTAATTAAGAGAAAAGTTCAAAAGAGAGTATTTGACATAAACCAGTCTTGCTTTTAATCTTTTTCTTTTTTATTACTATAGTTTTCATCTATATTTGAAAGAAATATTACTTAGTTCCTTAGCCAAGCGAATGAGTGTTTTTAGTATGCGTCAAAAATATCCTAAAATCATAAACTTTTAAAAGTAAAAAAAAAAAAATATTCGTAAATACCCTTATACTTAATTTTGGATCGAAATCATTAAAGTTTTGTTTAAAAAAATACTTTAATTAAACTATTGAAATGTTTCACAAATAACTTAGAGCTTAAAAAAAATATTCTCATTGATCCATAATTTACACCAATCAAAATTTTAAATTAAAACTATAGTTTTAAATTTATTTGACTATTAACACATAATGAAAGATGACAAACACAACCAATTGTTATTATTATTATAATTAACATACGGCTAAATGTTAAATAAAAAAATGTGTTTGATTATTAATTAACACACAGTGATAGTTTGACAGATCTATTAGTGTAATTTTTTTTTATTTGACTAATTATTATTCTAGTATGTTTTAAGAAGAAATTTTTATTTTCAAATTTTGTGAGATTTTGTGAAATTTTATGTTTTAACTAATGTTTAAAATATCGATGTTGATGGATGTAGAAAAATTCACGAATCATGAAATTGTATGTTTTAACTAATGAAAATATCCATTCACTCATTCTAATGATATCGGACCCTAACCTAAAATTTTGGTTAAATCTTTTGTAATAAAAAATTTGGTATAAAAATTAGATTAATGAGAATATTTTTTATTTTTATTTTTTTAAGTTGGATATTTATGAAACTTTTCAATAGTTGAAAGGTATTTTTTAAACAAAACTTTTTAAGATTATTTTTAGCTATTTTTTAAAATTTAATAGTATTTTTGTAATTTTTATAATTAAGTTTATTGGATACTTTAGATGCAAATCACAAAGCTGAGAAGCATTTCTTTTTATAATTTAGCCTTTTTATTATCACTAAAATATGATGACAGTTGGGGTTTAAACCAATAAACTTTTGAGTTTAAACCAATAAACTTTTAGAAAAAGAACAAAAATATAGAGATGTTAACCACTCAGCTACACACATGAAATGTCTCAACGTAGTTTCTATCATGAATGACAGAGTGAAAACATGGAAACAACAGAGAAGCAATTAAAAGAGATGAGAATCGAGTACGTAAAGTGTGAGGTGGAAGATGAGGGGATCTTCGTTGACCAGCTCTTCTTCCACGACCCCGATGGCCTGATGATCGAAATTTGCAACTGTGAGAACCTCCCCGTCGTACCGGCGTCGGGAGGCGGTGACTCCCCTACCACGCCCACCAACACAGCTCGTTTCTGCAGTATTCAACAAGCTGAGGAACAACAAAAGCTAAAACAAATTCAAAACGCCACCGTTCAAAGGACGATGCAACTCCAGCAACTTCTCATCAACATCCCATGCAACGCCTACACATGAAGATTAAACTACATATTGTCTTCGTTATTATTTTTTATATTGTTTTAGCGTGTTCATCAAATCATTATCATCCTGGTTTATTAAAAAATCATAAAGGGAAAATTATGAATTTGATTGCTATCGACTGATTCTTTTTTCTTTTTTCTTTTTATTCAGATATGTTATCTATTTTAGTAAAGAAAAAGAAAAGTAATTAATTTAGTAATTAGAGTTCCGTTGGAATATATCGACTAAAAAATGTTTTTCAAAAAGCCTAATTTTTTTTAACTCTTTTTCTTTAAATTTATTTAAAATATACTTAAAATTTTATTTTAAAAGGCTTCCAAACACTCTAGAAATTGTTTGGCAAGGGTTATCACTATCGAGTTATGGAAACCCAATCTTTATTTGAGAAAAGAGTCGTCATAACCCTTGTTTTATGGTTATCATAACATCTCTTTTCTTCTCACCTCTTCTTAAAACCCTTTTCAAATTCCCATAATTCTACCTATTCAATTTTCACATAATTTTATTATTTCATTTATTTTTAAATCTTATTCTTTTATTTATGAAATTGCATTTTGTTTTAAATTAATTTAATGATTTTAAAAAGAATGTTATTTTTTAATTTATTTTATATATGAAATTGATTTTAATTAAATATTAATTGGAGTTAGTTTACACATTTGATCCTCGTGTTCAACCTTTTTTATTTTTTTAATTTTATTATTTCATATATTTTATTTTTTTATTTTTATTTGTTTTTCACCTTTTTAAATATTTTATTTTAAAACTAATCTATCTATATTTAAACTATTTTTGCTAAATTTAATTTAAATAAATTTCTAAAAAACGAATATCTATATTTAAATACTTTTTAAACTTTAAATGTATAAGACTTTAAAAAAAAAAAAATCAATTTAATGGCAAGATTTGATTTAAGATTTATTTCAATTAAATTTTGAATCTAAAATTTTTACCTTACTTTTCCAAAATGTAGTATTTTCTCCTTTTTCTTCCTTATTTTTATATTTTCATTAATTAATTATAATTTTTATTCTAAAAGAAAAAACAGTAATTTATTAACTGTAATGATTACTAAAAAAGGTTCAAAATTTTAGGTCGTATTTAAAGAAATTAAGGCAATTTTTTTACGAAAATTAGAACGATTAGTTAAATTAAATATATGAAATTCGTATACTAGATTTAGAATATGAATTTTAAAAGAAAAAATTATTGTCACGTTATTACTTAAAAAAGATTTGGCAAATTGTTTTATGAAAACTAGGACAATTTCGTAAACTAAATATACAAAATTTATGTATTAGAGTTAGAATATGAATATTAAAAAATTAATAATTTATTCGTATAAATAATACTAAATCTTTATCATAACACTAGTTTTATTATAAAACTAAATCTTCATCATAACACCAATTTTATCATAACAATAATCCTCCATAATTCAACCCTTCCCCCAAACGATCTCTTAGTTTTTTCAAAATAACTTATTTTTCAAATTAAACATTTAAAAATGTAATTCTAACCCACAATAAGACTTGTTGGTTTTCCTATTTTATAACTTTGTAATATACGTAACGTTGTTAATCTTCATATCAACCAATCAATTATATTCTTTGTTTGTCTGTTTATGTTTCAAAAAAATTAACCGAAGCTTGACATATTCATATTTTTTTTCTAGAAATAACTTTTCTAAAAAGAATATGTTTTGGGTCAATAAGTGCCCTTGAGCATATCTACTAAGAGCACTACAATAAACTGGGGATCTCCCAATGCACAAAAGTGTCAGGAGTTATATGAAAAGGCATCGGGAGATTCTCTCCTGACGCATAAATGATCGTCGGGACCGGGGTCACAGAAACTTTGTCGGAAAAGGCTCTCTCGACGCACAACATTTAGCGTTGGGAGATCCTCTATTTTAAAAAAAAATACATTCCATTTAATAATGGAAGGTATATAAAAAAAAAAACAAGCAATCCCTAAAGCAAAATAAAGAAAAAAAGAAGATAAAGAAAAAGAAGAACAATGGCTTACCGGTGGCGAGGGGCGACGAATGAAGGTGAAGACCAGACGGCAGACGAAGGTGAAGACCGGACGACGAACTAAGGTAAAGATCGGATGGTGGATGGCGACAAGATTCTGAAATCTCTAAAGCAATTAATCCCTAAAGCAAAATAAAGAGAAAAAAAATGAAAAAGAAGAATAATGGTTTACCAGCGACGAGGGGTGGCAGACGAAAGTGAAGACTGAACGATAGACGAAGCTAAATACATTTAAAAAACTACAAACTTCTCCCGACATCATGCATAACGGTGTCGAGAGAAGTTAAATATATTAAAAAATTATAACTTTCTCCTGACGTTGTTATGCATGATGTTGGGAGAAGTTTAATATTTTAAAAAATTAAACTTTTTTTACGATCTCTCGGTGGCTATTATTTGGTCTATTTTCTTGGAAAGGAACAAGAGACTTTTCAAAAATTCCATCACTAATGCTAACATCTGAAAAGATATTTGCAACTACCTCACGGGTCTTTGGTCTTCAAAAGACAAACTCTTTGAGAATTACTTTTCATCATCTATTGCTTTGAATTTAGTTGCTTTCCTTTAATTTCTTATATGGCTTATCTTAAGCCACATTTTGTATTGACACTAAAGTTCCCATGCTTTTATTAAATATAATATCAAGAATGATGAGGGTGCTAAAAGGGTATCCACCTAATAGGAATGTTTGGATGCGCCTACTGACCCTCATAATTTGTTTCTTTCTCAAGAAAAAAATCTCCACCCATTATATTTTCTTTTAGGATAATTATAATGGTTAGTCATTTTTAGAATAATTATTAAGTATGTAACAATATTTTTAAAAATTGCAAATATAGCAAAGTCTATTAGTGATAGACTCCTATCGCTGATAGACTCTTATGGTTTATTGGTAATTTACCAACATTTGCTACATGGTACTCTATCGATTATATACTTCTATCATTAATAGATTTTGCTATATTTACAATTATTTTAAAATATTGCTATATGCTTAATTATTATATTTACAACTATTCCTTTCTTCTATCGACCTCTAACTATAAAATTGAATTTGGTTTTTACCTAGCTCCATCTCTTTCTAGAAACTTCATATTTTCCAAATCTGAACAATTTTTTTTTAATCATCAACGATTCACTAAGTCATGATTGTTGATCTTTCTTCATGCTTTAATTTTTGTTCGTTTCATCTTATTCCTAAAAAAATTATGTATTTTAAGGATTGATCATAGTAAACTTAAAGTTTTCCTCATCTTGTATAATTTCAATTTTTTTCAATTGACAAGTAATTGTAACATCATTTATTTTTAAATCATGTCTTTGTCAATATATAAAATGCAATTAGGTTTGAAAGAAATTGTATCACTTTTATAGAGACATCAAGGGTGGATTGTTTAATTTGGATGTTTTATTTTTTATATATTCAAAAGGTAATAAACTTTCTTAGTGATAAATGAATATGCAATTCGCTAAATTTGTTCTCGAAACACATATATATGAGTCACATTCTTCTATACTTTTATGTAGCTTCAATAAAAGAATATTGATGTGTAACTTTTATTTTAGTGGATTCTAGCTGGTGGGCGCACACACAAATATATGATATTCCTAGTCATGTTTTTTTACTTCTTCTCAACACTAACCATGCATATATTAAGAGAAGTTTATTATAAAAATCTTCTGAAATTTGAAAATTTTACTGTTTTAAAAATATATTTGAAGTTTTAAAAGTTTCAAAAGTTTCAAAACTATGTTTGAGCTTTAAAAAAATCCTAAAAAAGTCTTATCGTTACTTTTGGATGGAAATCATCAAATTTTTATTTAAAAAAACTTTCAGAATTTCCAAAAATATCAACATAATTGGTATTTGAGCAAAAACAGTTATTCTTTACGACAAAAATAGCTTTAAAAAAAAAAAGAAAAAATGTTTTTGCTATTAATACGTTAGACCAATTTGTTTGAATGAAGTTTTTTCTTAAGTTTGAACAAAACCAATTTTAAAACGAATTATATAAATATCTTTGATTTTTTGTTCTAAAATACTTTTATGTTTTTCTTAATTTTTCAACTTTTTGTAGGTAAATTATTTTTCACAAAATTCCAAAATCAAAATCTCTTTTTAAAACATACCTAAATGATAAGTAGTCAAATAAAAAAAAAGGGATTTGGCTATTAACCAGAATATACAATTTTGTTAAAATATTTAATTGTTAAAAATTAAAATCATTTTATGCTTAATTTGTTATCTTTCATCATATAGCTCATATACCTTAATAAAAGTGATCAAATTATTTATTTTAGATAAACAGGTAAGTATAATTAAAAAAAAAAAGAAAAAAAAAGAAAAAAAGAAAAGTAAGAGTGTAAAAAAATATAGAAAAAAGATTAAAAATAGAGAAAGACGGTGTTAATAGTTTCTGTTTATATAACAATAACTAAGTACGGTTATTTTTAACTTTTTTTTTTCTTTTTCCAATTTTAAAAGTATCTTGGAGACATTTGAAAGTTTGGAAGTATTTTTTGATACAAAATACTAATGGTTTTCATATAAAACAAACCGTAAATATATCTTTAAAACTTTTGAAACCTTATGGACATTTTTTACATAATTTAGGAGCATTTTTTATAATTTAGCCTTAAAAGAAATAAGTCATATTAATAGAATTGATATTATAATGCTTTCCATGCTGACAAAGCTTTAGTCCATTTTAGTTCAAGCATACCTGCAAATCTTCTCTGTCAAAACAAAGGATGGACCACGGTAGGAAAGTACTCGGTAAGATTCGAAAAATGGTGCTCTGTGCATCATGCCACTCCAAAACTCATTCCTAGCTATGGAGGATGGACTTCTTTCAGAGGAATCCCCCTGCACCTGTGGAATATGAAGACTTTTCAGCAAATTGGAAAAGCTTGCGGAGGTTTGATTAAAGTGGCTGAGGAAACAAGATCAGCAAAAAATCTGATAGAAGCAAAGATAAAGATCAGATACAACTACTCAGGCTTCTTACCAGCAACTGTAAGGATTTTTGATAGTGACGGAAACAAATTCTCCATTCAAGTAGTTACTCATCCAGAAGGCAAATGGCTAACAGAAAGGAATGTAAGACTTCATGGCACCTTCAAGAGACAAGCTGCTGCTGCCTTTGATGAATTCAATCCTGATTCAGAACAGTTCTTCTTCGAAGGAACGGAGGCCATATCGTCGGATTTCCTTCCAACAGCTCCGACGGCCGTAAAAACAGCACACCGGATCAGCCATCTGCATTAAAATCTGTAATCATTAGACCTGACAAAGTTGCCACGTCGCCGAGCTTCTTAAATGAAGAGGTAGTTAATGATAGTAATTTGCATGCAACGGCTAATAAATCCGGTCTAGAGATATTACCTGGGATATCCAATGATGGCGTGTTGGATAAAGGAAAACAGAAGGTTGACATACAGCTTCAACCAAATTCTGCATTAAATTTGGACAAATCTAAAAGGAAAGTCTCCTTCAACTCTCCCTGTAATAAAACCAACATCTTCAACCCGGATTCTGCTCCAGCCAATCATTCTCCTTCATTAAGTTCTCCTGAAAAAAACAGAAAGTAAGTAGAGAGAGAAGTATCAAGAAGAGATTGCCCTCCACTCAGCCGAACTCCAAAGCCAATCAGAAGAAAGAGGAATTAATTACTCAACCAATTCAAATTGTGGCACACGAAGGGGAAGCTTCTAAAAAAGGTCTTTTTCTCACTGTTGACCTGGGAGATCTGCCAACTTTGGATTCAAACAAATCATTTGAAGACCACCACAGCTCTGATAATGCAGAAGTAATTGATATAACAAACACTGAAGTGGTTCCTGAGACACCTGAAATGAAAATGCAAGTTAACGAGAATTCAAATTCTTCCTCTGAAGTCAACTACAGAAAAACAAAACATGCTCATAAAAGAAAATATTACTACAGGAAAAAAGAGGAAAAAGAGAAGGATTCGGACTCAGAGGCCTTCAAAAAACAACTTACTTCCTGGTTAAAGGAAAATGGTCTGAAGCTCTCTGCGGTCACGGACTCTTCAGGGGCAACTACTTCAACAAATGCTTTGATAAACCAATTGAATTCGGGGATTGCATCAAAGGGGAAAGGGGTTTTGGGGACATCCATTGTAAAATGAAATTGCTTACTTGGAATGCAAGAGGTTTAGGCTCCCCTTCTAAAAGAGCCATAATAAAAAATACTATAATTTCTTACTCCCCTGACTTTGTGATTCTGACTGAAACAAGGCTCAAGATCACAAACAAGAGAATCATTAAATCCCTTTGGCCTTCTAATAGCATTAACTGGATTGCTAAAAATGCTTTGGATAGTTCTGGTGGAATTTTAATCCTTTGGGATGCTCATATTCATTCTCTTTTAAGTCACGAGGAAGGGCTTTTTAGCCTATCAGCCAACTTCTTGTTCAACAACAATCTGTCCTGGTGGCTAACAGGTCTTTACGGTCCAGTTAAAAGGAGGGAAAGAGTTCTTTTTTGGACTGAGCTTCATAATCTCCAACATCTCAATTCGTTCCCTTGGATTTTAGGAGGTGATTTTAACGTTACCAGATTGAGAGAGGAATCAACGTCTATTCCAGCTCTACCTATAGCTCCAAAATGTTGAACAACTTCATCAACAATAACCTTCTGCTTGATCCCCCTCTCATAAACAATAGATTCACTTGGTCAAATCTTCGGAATCCTCCTACTTTTTCGCGAATTGATAGATTCCTTTACAATCCTTCTTGGGAAAGCCTCTTCAGTCCTCACACAACTAGGACCCTCCCAAGATCTACTTCAGATCATTTTCCTCTGGTGTGTGAAGACTCCAACCCCAAGCTCAGGTGGGGTCCAGTCCCTTTCCGTTTAAACCACATAGCCCTTACTGATCCAGATTTTAAAAGAAACATGGGAAGATGGTGGGATAATTCGCTCCAAGATGGTCACCCTGGATACTCCTTCATACAAAGGCTAAAGTCTTTAGCTAATTTTATCAAACCTTGGCAAAAGGAGAAGCTAAACTCTTTCGCCTCTGCTAAAGATAGTATTATTAGGGAAGTGGATTCTATTGACAAGAAGGAATTGGATACTCCTCTGTCTCAAGAAGAAAGTGATCGTCGCCTAGCTCTTAAAGCTGATCTCAGCGAGCTATCTCTCAAGGAGTCCCAATTCTGGTACCAAAGAGCCAAAAAGCTTTGGCTTAGGGAGGGAGATGAAAACTCCTCCTTCTTCCATAGAATTTGCACAGCAAGACAAAAGAGAAATTTTATTCAAGAAATTCAGGATGAAGAAGGTTTGATTCAAAATTCAAACGACAGCATATCATCAGCTTTTATAAAATTCTTTTCAAGGATTTTTAGAGGTCCCACAAAAAGTGATCCTTTTTTTATAGACAATCTAGAGTGGAATCCGATTGAGCATTCTGAGGGGTTAAATCTTTGTGCCCCTTTTTTGGAAGATGAGATTAAAGGGGTCATAAACTCTCTAGATGGAAAGAAGACCCCTGGTCCAGATGGTTTCCCTATTTCCTTCTTCAAATCTTATTGGTATCTTTTAAAAGAAGATATCATGGACATCTTCAAGGACTTTTATGACAAAGGTGTTATCAACAAGAATATGAACAACACCTACATCGCTTTGATCCCAAAAAAGAAGGATTTTTCTAACCCTAAAGACTTTAGACCAATCAGTCTAACAACGTCCATTTATAAGATCATTGCTAAAACCCTTTCAAACAGGTTAAAGACCTCCCTTCCTAATACCATCTCAGAAAATCAGCTAGCTTTTGTCAAGAATCGCCAAATTACTGATGCTATCCTAATGGCAAATGAAGCTGTGGATTTCTGGAAGGTGAAGAAGATTAAGGGTTTTATTTTGAAGCTTGACATTGAGAAGGCTTTTGACAATCTAAATTGGGATTTCATCGATTTTGTCCTGGAGAAAAAGAATTTCCCTATCCTTTGGAGAAAATGGATAAGAGGATGCATAAGCAATGTCACTTACTCAATTATTGTCAATGGAAGACCTCAAGGTCGTATTAAAGCCAACAGAGGTCTTAGGCAAGGTGATCCCCTTTCCCCATTTCTGTTTGTTATTGCTATGGATTACCTTAGTCGTCTTTTATCTCATCTGGAAATTACTGGAGCAATTAAAGGGGTCTCTTTCAGTAGCAATTGTAACATCTCCCATATCCTCTTTGCTGATGACATTCTTCTTTTCATAGAAGATAATGATTTTTTCCTGAATAACCTTCGAATGGCCTTATCTTTGTTTGAAAGAGCTTCGGGTCTCAAAATAAACTTATTGAAATCAGCTCTGGTGCCAATGAATGTGTCTGAGATTAGAGCTAAGGAATGTGCTTCGTTTTGGGGCATTTCCAGCCAATCTCTCCCCCTCTCCTACTTGGGAGTTCCTCTCGGTGGCAACCCAAAGTCCAGACTTTTTTGGAGCAATGTTGAAGAGAAGATCCAAAAAAAACTCAACAATTGGAAATATGCTCAGATATCAAAAGGAGGAAGACTCACTTTAATAAAGTCTACCCTTAGCAGCCTTCCTACTTATCAACTATCTGTTTTCCAAGCCCCCTCCCTGACGTGCAAAAACATTGAAAAATTCTGGAGAAATTTCCTTTGGAAAGGTAATAACAGTTCAGAAGGGTTTCACTTAATCAACTGGACTAAAGTCACGAAATCTAAAGCGGAGGGTGGTCTGGGTATCTCAAGGGTTCATGTGACTAATAAAGCTCTATTAACTAAGTGGCTCTGGCGTTACCTCTCGGAGCCTAAAGCTCTATGGAGGAGATTGATTCAATGCAAATATAAAGGCATATACCCAGGAGATATTCCATCAAACATCTCTTCAAGCACTTCTAAAGCCCCATGGAGATCTATCATTGACAATGTAGATTGGTTCAGAAGTAACCAAAGTTGGGATCTTAATAATGGAGATCAAATCTCCTTCTGGTATTCTAATTGGTCTATAGAAGGTCGGCTCTTAACTGCTTATCCGAGACTTTTTGCGCTTTCGCTTGACAAAGATATCACAGTTAAAGATGCGTGGAACACAATCGATAACCAATGGACCATAAGATTCAGAAGAGAACTGAACGACAGAGAAAGAAACAAATGGGCAAAAATTTTAGAGATCCTTCCTAAGCCGAGATATAATAGTGGATCAAGCAAGCCTACCTGGATCCCAGACAGCAAAAACTCCTTTTCCATTGCATCTGCAAAATTTTTGATATCTCGGCAGCTGGATCAATCTTCAGGGGACCCTCAATCAAAACTCCTTGAGATTATCTGGAAGTCCACCATTCCAATGAAAATCAAATTCTTCATGTGGTGCTTGATTCAAAGAAAAATAAATACGATGGAGGTTGTTCAACATCGAATGCCCAATATTTGCCTTCAACCCAGCTGGTGTGTTCTCTGTAAGAAGGATAGTGAATCAGGAACCCATCTCTTTCTCCATTGCGAAGCTGTGAAACCATTATGGTCCTTTCTCCAGAATGCTTTCAGCTTGGCTCTCAGCACTGATGATCTGGAGGATGTGTTCTTTTTCCGGTCCCCACATTGCTTCAGCCCGAACCGTAAGGTTGTGTTTTGTGGAATCATTGCCTTATTTTGGGAAATTTGGTGTGAAAGAAATCGTAGAATTTTTGGTCCCCCTAGCCCTCATAAAACAACTGCCAATATGTGGGAGGAATG
This sequence comes from Cucumis melo, assembly GCF_025177605.1. Taxonomy (NCBI): domain Eukaryota; kingdom Viridiplantae; phylum Streptophyta; class Magnoliopsida; order Cucurbitales; family Cucurbitaceae; genus Cucumis; species Cucumis melo. The sequence continues at coordinate 16,061,341 of NC_066858.1, forward strand.
TAAAATCCTTATAGGCAATTGGTGCAGTAGGGACTCTCACTTTAGAAATTATTCGGCTGCTACAATTGCTTTAAATCTCAGCAACTTCTGTAATTAACTCTTGGGCTTTTCTCTAGCCCTTCATTAATAAATTTGTGTGTCTAGAGTGGTCTTAGGTTCATCCCTAAGTCCTTTCTAGCGGTTTCCTTTCAAAAAAAAACTTTCTACGAGATTATTTTTATTATATCGATCATAACTTTTTATGAGAATATTTACCAAATGAAATTATTTTTTCTTAATTTGAAAAACAGGTATGTTTAACACAACACAAACCGAGGGCTCTCTAAAAATTAAAAGAAAATCATCATATAAACATATTGCTCTAAGTCTTGTCTAGAATGAAAGAAGTCAATCACATTGCACAAGTACTATTGATTGTTACATAACATTTGAAACTATAATTAGTGAATATTAATTGGTATTATATAAATATTAAAGAACTATTATGTATTATTAAATTCTTCGTTTATCATTCACATTAGAAGATGCGTAACTTCAAGAAATAAAAAGAATGGTAGGTAAATTGCTCTCTTTTGGATCCAACATAATGAAGATCAATTGAAGTGGGGCTTTTATCTTCTTTAATTCAGATCAATCCTAAATTAAACTTTTCAATCCTTTATCAACAAAAAATAGTGATATGGTAATTTGAAATAGGTACCAACATTTGAGCCTTCCATTTTAAAGCAATTATAGTTGGTTATACTCACTAATGGTTGTGTTTGAAGCTTTTTAATATAACATGTTTTTAGATTTTAAGCTTTAAATCAAAAAAGTAAATTATTAATTAGGTCTTCCTTTCTTTTTTATTATTTTTATTATTAAGTCTATTTTTGTCGATTTTTTATAATAAAAGCATATTTATTAAGTACAAGAATTAAATTATTAACTAAATTTCAAAACATAAAATCATGTTTTTTTTTTAACTTTTCTTTTTTCAAGTTTCAAATTTTGGCTTGGATTTTAAAAAGATTATTACTAAAAAGTAGATTACAAATAAATTTAAAAAATTCTTTTTCTTTTTCTTTTTGAAAAAAGTGGGTGGTGGATATCAAACCTATTACCTTGAGGGTTGTTAGTACAAATTACATACTTGATAACATTTGAGTATGCTCCTTTTTGGCACAGATTAAGAATCTAAAATTCAAATTAGAGGCTTTAAGCTAAGGGTCTTGATTTAAGGTTAAATAATCTCTTTTTATTTATATATTTTCTTACTTTTATGGATACACTATTAATATCTAATATATACAACAAAATGTGAAAATGGTTAATTTTAATCGTTAAAAAAAAAACTTTATGAATCCAATTCATTTGTTTACTATGCCAAACTTGAATAAAATTAGTAAAAGCAAATTTATAACTTTTAAAGGCTAGTTTGGATTGAGTTTAAAACAATTTAATTTATTTTTTAGATTAATTACTTAAAAACGTATTCCAAACGCGTTCTTAAATAAAGTCTCATTCAAAGATTTATGTCCACAGTACATCAAACAATTGAAATGTATTTGAAATGTGAAATCAAACAATTTAGCTTTTAATTCTTCATTTTACAATTATGATTCATAACACAGTAACTTTGGTAAGTATTTTCCACTTTTCAAATTTGATCGTAAAATTGTTTTGAAAAACTAGCAAGATAGCAACTAAGAAACATGTATAAAACTAGTATTTATGAGCTTAAATTTAAAATTATATATTATAAAATAATTAGTGTTTAATGAAGATTCAAATTGACAAATTGAAGATTTCTCTGAGAGTTAGAGAGAAATGAAGGCTATTTCATTGATCATAAGTTTTATTACATTCTTAAATACATAGAATTAAGTAAATGGAGCATAACATAATATACAATGCAAAAATGTAAAATACTACAACAAAAGTTATCCATTTAAATGAGGACTCAAAGTAGAGAATTAATTATTTCATTGAACATTTTTCTTTAAAAAAACACATTTCTTTACTTTTTTTCCAGAAGAATTAAACAATGAATCAAAAAAATATTTAGCTTACTCTTCATCTGAAATACATTTAGTTTATCATTTAAAACAATTTAAAAAGCAAATTATAAAAACTACAGTAAATTATGAAAAAAAAACAAATTCGGATTTTCATTTCATTTTCAGATTCAATTCCATTTTGTTTTCTTCGAGTAATTTCTTTCTTTCTTTCTTTCTTTTCAAATAAACATTCCATAATTCTGATTGTTAAAAAAAAACAAAACAAAACAAAAAATTGGAAGAAAAATAATAAAAATAGAATTACGCCGATCGACGCTTGTTAGATTTGTGTTGGCGATTCCCGCCGACGGGGCGACCAAACACGCCGCAGAATCCACAGCCGGCGAACTTTGGTGAGGAGGGATCTCCCCTGCTCGGCGGCGGCGACGGTGATATTGCGTCCATTTTATATGCGCCGGAAGATCGGGTTCGTTCAAATGAGGGGCCACCGCCGGATCCGACCCTTCGAGAAGGCCTCAACTCACCGGAAAGAAAAACAACGTTGTGTTGGTCTTCATGGAAGCGCTTCGTAGGTTTCAATTCGCCGCTCAAGAATCTGTCGTCCCACACCAAGCCAGAGGAACCCTGTCGCCGGAACGACACGGCAGACCTTTGCAACTCCGCCATGTTTATTCTAAATCGTAGATCCAATAACAAGAAACAATAATAGAAGAATATGTTTTTTTTTTTTTTATTTGCGTTTCTTTTCTTTTTTGTTATGTTTTTTCTATTTTTTTGTGTTGGTTTTTATTTTGGTTTATAAAAAAGAGAGATGCAATTTGGGGAAAAGGATATATTTACCTATCAGTGTGTTTAGGGTTAAAAATAGCAAATTTTATTGCCAACTCAATACTTTCAGGTTGAGAATCCTAAACTTTTGCTAAATAACAAGTTAATCCCTTCACTTTTTATATTTAACGATTAAATTCATATACTTTTGTAAACCATAAAGTTTTAGTTTCTAAACTTTAATATATAGCAATTTTGTGTTTGTATCTTGATCTTAGCGTGGAGTTATTGTTTAGGTTTAATAGAAATCGTTTATAAATAGGTATATAAATAAATTAATTAGGGATTCAATGTGAATTTGAGCTACAAAAAGTCTAAATTGTTAGATAGTAAAAATTAACTTTTAATTTTGATGTAAAAAATTTTATGATAATGATTAAAGGGGTCTTTTCAAAAATATAAAAAAAAAAAGCGAAATATTTAATAATTCAGAAAATGAAAAAAGACCAGAGCCCAAGTGTAAAATACAGGATCATTTAGATTTGATTTGGTACACAATCTTGTTTGTTTTTTCAATTCTATTCTTTAATTTGTTACACGTTTAATTAATTGGGTTACTTTAGATTTGGCTACCCCGAATTTAAACCTTTTTTTTCAAAATTTGTTGTAACATCATTTAGATTTCCCTACACAATTGTTTAAATTTGGTTAGATTGTTTAGATTTGGGGTTACAAATCTAAACATTTTTTTTCTTTCAAAATTTAGTATAACATCGTTTAGATTTGGCTAACCTAAATTTAAGCAATTTTTTTTTAATTTTTTTTAAATTGAATATAAACGATTTTTTTCAATGTTCTTTAGATACAATTTTTTAGTTTTGGTTATCTAATCTAAACGTAAAAAAGAAAAGAAGAAAGATGATACGATGCATGACGTGAATGAAAAAAAAAGAAGAAAGAGGAAGAAAGATATGCATGCACCTAAAAAGAGAGAAAACAATAAAAACGAGAGAAAAACGATAAAAAAATCAAGGATAAAAAGATAGAAGAACAGACCTGAAATATTTAAAAAAAATGATTAATTTTACTAGGCTCGTTACACATGCCTTAAAAAAAGTTTTCCATCATTAAATTGTTATAGATTTATTAACGTACACGTATATATTATAAAACTGAAAGTATATGAATTAAATAGGCAACAATGGGGTAAATATCGTTCTTAAAGATTAATTACATTTGTCCTAAGTATTCAACATTTTTATACTTGAGAAATATGCAGAAATATGTAAAATTTTTAAAAATAAAAAAGAAAAAGTGAAATGGTAATCAAAAGTGACCTAAACGGTTAAAAACATACAAATGAGAGGACTAAAAGTTGTTCTTTTTTTGTTATATATTTGAATATGGAATAAGTGTAATGGAAGCCATAAAACTCAGCTGACCAAGTCAATCGCCATATATTTGTGTAACTAGTTGGAATACAAACAACAACAAAAAATGAATGTTTTTTTTATTGGATTGAGTTAGGTTGATTTGGATTATTCATTCAAATTTTGAGAGAAGTAAAAATATATAAACATCAAAGATTCAAAAATGAGTTGTTCTGTATTTATGAAAGTTTACTTTGGTAATAATCAAAGATATTGTCTTGAATTGTTTTGATGTCGAGGGTATCAATATCATTGTTCAAGATATAAACGGTAAAGTCATGCTTGCTCTGTAGAGTCACATTCCTTCAACGTGCCTTGTGGAGCTTCTCGAGGCCATCAACATATTTCGTGGAATTCATAGAGTTATTGAAAGTTGACATTTTCTCTCTTTGGTTCGCAACTAATTTTGATACTCTTTAGAACCTTTTGGTTGGAAAAGACATGCAAACGAGGTTAGATTCTAGATGTCATTGAGGATATTCATCTTAGTGGGTCCATTCTTAGATTTCGTTGGTCAAATCATCCATGTAACTCTAGCTCATAATTTAGTTTCAATTGTGTGGCTTGATGATGTAAGAAAAATAGGGGTTAATTAGGTTATATTCTAGGTTAATTCTTTTTTTCACCCTCAATTGCAACCAACTCTATAAATAGGAGTCTTTCTCTCTCGTATAAAGCATATTATCATTCTAATAAAATATCAAGACTCTTGATTCTAGGAGGATCACTCCTTGAGTCTACTTAGGTTACATCCGCGTGAAACTGCATTGATCAACATTGACTGTCGCTAGTGGAAGTCTTGGAAGTTCTTGATGACATTGATCATGAGAAAGAGATTTAAGTACTGTGCTCGTGTCAAACAACTCATACATATTTAGAGGGGGACTTTGAAATTTTAGTAGATCTAACAGATCTATTTGATGATTTCAAAGCATATTAATTGGACTATGAATGTTAAAGAGGGATGGGATGGGGAGAATCGTTAGAAATAAACATACCAGTAAAAAGATAATAACCAAGAACAACCAGAATTTCATCAACAAAAGGTACCCTATCACATAGATTTACAGAAATTTATCGTCAGTATAGATTATATAGCATTCCATCTTTACAGACTACACAATCCTTAACCACATACCTGTTGTTAAGCCTTGCTGTGAGAGCGTTTGCAATGGCAAGAGGAGGAAATAATAGTGATTGCATAAATATTTTTTAAAAATATGATAATCTTGCATCGAATTCTACCCACACTAGATAGTATGAAACAGATGAAAGGTAGGAAAATTTAAAGAATAATACAGATTTCCGTAGAAACAAACAACAAATGCAATAAATGCATCATGGTCAATGTTCAAACTTTAAAATGTTCATAGATATTTGCTACCACATCTGCTGTTAATCTTGATTTCAATAATAATAATAAAGGGTATTCTAGGTTACTTACATAGACCTTGATCTGTAGGTTAATTACTTCAAATTTCATATAACAATGATTACTATTTGTTATTGGATCACCATGCCAGTTTTATTCAAAATATATTAAGAAAATTGAAAACTTCTATTACTTTGAAAATCATCCAAAACACTTTACCAACAACACAGAAGAAGCTTGGTTTTACCGTAGTCCTAGTTCCTTTATTTTCTTACCGTGTTCAGTTCATTCTAAATATTCATGAACATACTTTCCTTTATTTTCTTACCGTAATCATAGTTTCTTTAAAAAAAAATTGTTGCCTTCAATTGATGAGATTTAATAACACTAGTATATCCACTTGATGAGATTTTCACAAAAATATTGAAGGGAATGCAGGAATATTAAGATATGAAGTAATGAATATTGAATAACCCATTCCACAGTTTGGTAATTGGAAACATTTCCATGTGAAAATAATTGCAACAGCAATAATTTTGAAAATAAACCACAAACGAAAAGACAATTAATTGAACGATAATAGCAATTGGGTTCAAATAAAACTAAAGCAAATGCAACCCCCCCCCCCCCCCCCCAAAAAAAAAAAAAAAACCCACCAAAACCCAGAAGCTGAATCATACATAGAAAGATGCAAAAAAGACTTAGCTATCACACTAAAAAAATACATTGCAGTTCGTCAAATACCCTTGAATAACAAAGGGAGTTGCATGAATTAGAGATCAAAAAAGATGATGTTTAAGGCAAATTGTTCCAAAAACGAAGATAGAGAACTTCTTAACCTCAAAACAACCAAACATTCAAACAACAAAAAACCTATAAAGAAAAATCTTTTGAAACCTGGAATCTGCCTGAAGTGAAACCAGCAACACTGCTAGAACCCAAAAGAAAGTCGATATTGAAAGGTAAAGTGATGTTTGGAGAGGTTGAGACTTTGAGAAAGAGCGTGAGGTTTGGAGATCTGTGGAAAAGCATATTTTATTAAGTTTTATTTTAATAAATTTAAATAAATTTTGTTTTAATAAATTATTTAATGCTTTTATCTTGTATGACAATAAATAACTGTCACGGAAAGGTAGAATCCGAAAACAAAAAGCAAATTTTAACATTTTATGACAGTTTTTTCTTCCCTCCTTTCAATTTGGGTTGTATTCAACTATCATAGAATGTCATTTTTCTTGTTATGTCAAGAAAGAAGGAAACTAAAGAATTATCAACAATGGATTTTTACAACCCAAGAAGAACATTACGTTCAAGGTCAAAAGTTACTCTTTTAGATATGAAACAACAATAGTGATTTGTTCCTATTCAAGAAAATGAAAGAATCATTCATATACCCATTATGAGATGGAAACATACTCAATCGCCCAACCAAATGACTACTTTAATCCAATAACAATGAAAGAATATAAAGAGAAAAAAAGCATAAGAACACTGATATTCATTGAGAAAAATGCTCAAAGTATAGATCAATTATGAATTCATTTACAAATGTTCAGATTACATATATGGAAGAAAAAAATAAAAGAGTTGCGGTTGCTAGAAAACCTTGACAATAAACTTGAAGAAAATCTTGGTGAGCCCGATGCAGATAACAAAGATGATTGAGCCAAAAATCATAAAACAAACTAAAAGAAAAAGAAGAATTTCACATTTTTTATTCAAAAATAGCCTCGAATGAAGAAGAAAAATCCAACAAAGAAGATTGAAAAGAAGTATTGAACATTGACACTCTAAACGCTGAGGTAAAAAAAAAAAAAAAAACAACCTAAGTAAAAACAACACAGCAATTACATTAGAAATCGATTACCAGAATGTAAAGAACTTAAAGTAAACTGTGAGAAGATGTGATTCTTAAAGGGTTCTCTCTAGAAGCTAATGATTTTGTTATTGGTCTTATGACTAAGGCTTTGAATGAACTTGTTGGAAACTTCTTTTCTAAGTTTATGGTCAATCGGGAAGTTCATTTTTTGGTGGCATTGGTGGTAGTACGTAAAATGTAGGAGGTTGGTTTTTTCATTTTTATAATTTTGGGGACAAGTTTTCTTTATTGATAGGTAGAATGATCTAGGAAGAATATGGATTAATCCATCCGTTTGCTTTCTGGAAGAATATGGGTGGTTTAAAGTTAAATTTCATTTTTACTCTCAACTATAATAACTTTTCTCTCATATAAAGTAACCATAATCTTAATAAAAGATACACAATCTTAATTCTTAGAAATTACTCCTTCAACCACAATTCATGGGTGGATTTTCATAATCTTAATAAAAGATGCACAATCTTGATTTTTAGAAATTACCCCTTAAACTGCCTATCTTTTTAACTCTTTTGGTTTATGTTGTACTACAAAACAAATTTGTATTCGCAAATGTAAAATAATTTATATAATTTTTCACAGTTAGTTTAAGGGTAATTTTTATCTAACTTTACAAATTTAATATTAATAATTTTCATTCGATATAATGCACAAGGTGAAAATGTATTCGAAAAGGGTTGGTAGATGGTACTTTTAATGACTTAAAAAATAAAAAATAAAATCCTATTTGAGAATGATCAATTGATTTCTTTGGTCCTATTTAATAATCCATTGATTTTTTCGGTAGGTTTTTATCGGACTAACTTTCATAAATATAACAAAAACACCAAAATTATTTACGGCGCGTGTAACAAAACCAATAAAATTAGTCATTTTTTAAATATTTCAGGTTTGCCCTTTCACTTTCTTCTCCTCGCTCGCGATTCATCCGATCTTCCTCCTCGTGCGATTTCTTTCATCGCTTTTCTTTTTTTTCTCCTCTTTTTTTTTCGCTATAAAGAATCTTGAAATAGCCAAATGTAAACGATCATGTACCAAAAGAATTAAAAAAATCATTTAGCCAAATCTAGATAATGATTAAACAAATCTAAACGATCGTGTAAAAAAAATAAACGATCATGTAAAAAAAATAAACGATCGTACCAAATTTTGAAAGAAAAAAAAATCGTTTAGATTTGGATAGAATTGAAAAAATAAATTGAAATAAATTGTAGTCATATCTGTAGCGCGATCGTTATTGACAACTTAATTAACGGGACATTTTTTGTATTTTACACGATGGGCTTGTGGGTTTTTTTCATTTTCAGAATTATTCTATACAATGTAAATATTTTACCGCTTTTTTATATTTTTGAAAAGGCCCCTTTTGCAAACTTTTTTTCTTTTATTTTGATTTTAAAATTTTAATAATTTAAATGTTTTTTTTTTCTTTTAACATAACACTAAAAATGAGAGTGTTATTAAACAGATACTTAACTATGAAAGTGTTATTAAACGGAACCTTAACCGATACATTTGCAAGTAATCTACCCTGAGTTGATCCAGAAGTTAATTGGTTCTAGTGAAGTGAAGGGTCATCACAGAAAACAGGTTGCCTTGGGATATAAAATCATGGGTATCAAAATTCTAACTATATAGGTACCAATAGGATATTATTTGACTACGTACCAAATATGATATCATCATATTGTTTAAATGCATTTGATGGTGAACTCAATACTGAAGTTTTAAGGACCCGATGCGCATATTCTCAAATGCTAAATGAAGACTTGGTAAAGAATAGCAACACCATTGAGAGGGTCAAAAATACATGAGGAAGACCCTATCAAGTTAAGCTTCTGGTTCAGCTATCTCTAACTAAAACAAGATATAATTTCTGGCTCCTACACTACCTGGAATCAAAGACAGTATCTAATTTCTTTTTTGACAATTCACAGTTAGCATATGATAGATTTGCAAAAATAGCTACTACCATAAGCTAATTTATTACCTAAGTATTCATTTCCTTAAGGAGCTCCTCCACCTTCCTTTTGTCTTTCAGGATATCGCTCAAAGGCTTTGGCCCTCTAAAGTCAGCTGAGAATGATGCAAATCCGGCCGAACGACGTTTTTCCCTGGAGAATCCTCCATTTCCTTCTACTTTTCGCTTCTCTTCTTTGATCTGAGAAAGGGACTTTGGTCCTTTAAATGGAATAGACTTCGGATTAAATCTGTGATCCCTTATAACAGGTTTTCTTGACATGTTGAGCAATGGTTGTTGTCGTCTGGCCAATCTGTATTCGTCATAATGCTTGCAGGGTTTGTATTGTCTTAACTGCCTAAAAGATTCATATCGACTACAACCGTTTGAAAAGATTAAATTTTCAGAAAATTTTCCTCTCGACAACTTCCCAATCTGTAATGCCAGTCTTCTTCCAGGAGGCGGATGATATAAACCATGTTTATGCGGTTTCAGAGAGTTTCTACTCATTTGACAAGACAGTCCATTTCTTCTTCTTGATAAACCAATCATCGAACGATTACCATAAACACTGACTCTTGGCAGATGACTTCGACGACCTGCACAATTCCATTCCTCTGAATCTAGATACATGAATGCAAGCTTTCTCTTATGAGAAAACATGGAATTGACAAATTTCCCTCTCGAACAGCTGATAATGTTTATGTTCTTGAAAAGGACAGGCTCACTCTCTAAATGGCCATATGAGTGCATCTCACGCTCATAAAGAAGTTCTAAATCAGAATGCATGGACTCATATGCAATAGGGTCTTCATAGTTGTCCCTGTATAATTCGGTATCCAGTTCTCTTTCCTCCTGATCAGTTGAAAGAACACACTCTGGATCATCGACACTATCCAAATTCTCCGACCCATTGCCTACAACAACATCAAAGCCAGGGGATGATTCCCATAGGTTTTCTTCCTCAGCACTGTCAGTCATTTGCTCTTCATAACTCTGATCTTCAGTTATATGTGCAAGAGATGTACTATCATTAGATCCTTCAGCTGGACCTGAGGAGACAGTTTCATCAACAACCACTTTTACACACTCAGGCAACGAGATCTTTGCAGAGGTACTTTGACTTTGATGTGAAACATTTTCAGCATAAGGTTGAAGGAGACTCTCATGTTGAGATGTCACATCAATTGTTGGACCAGCTACTTTTTTGGATGGATGAAGAATGGCATCTACATCTGTAGAGGTTAGTCCTTTTTTGTTTGCTGAAGCTGTTTTATCTTTAGAGGAAGATCCATTGCCAATAGGAAAACCTGCCTTTGTAGATCTTGCAGCAACAGGAAGATCATTTCCATGCAAAAAAGAGCATGTATCACCTTTACCGCAGAAGCCATTGAAATAAAAATAGCAGGGAATATTTGTCTTGTTCACAGGTACAGAACATTGAGAAGATTCTAACACTTTTCCAGCAGGACCATCCAGTGGCTAAGGAGAAAAAGGAAAAGAAACAATTATTTAAAAACAATGTTATTACATAATGAAAGCAGGGAAGACGATCAACTTAAACTAATAATCAAGAGGCGAAAAAATGAAAAGTTAATATCTAAACTATTGACAGGTTCTTCTTATAAAAATAAAAATATAAAAAAAGAGCCATTAACAGGTTGAGATCAATTGTCAACCTAAATAAATCATTGAGGATTTGGGATCAAGTTAAAGACAAGCATCCATTTTCAAAGATAGTAAGTTGGTTATTGATGCTCCATTCAAATATAAAGAAAGATCACATGATAGTACGTGTTACTCGGGCTCTCCACCTGAAACAAGCCAACAAAACATTATAACATTTGTAACAATCTACTGGAATACATGAGATTCTTTGGAAGGCTTAATAAGTTCTAAGGATCTATTTTCTGCTACCTGGCTTGCACTAAAGACTTGTAGCAATCTAATAGATATTTAAATCACTGTCATACTCATGCCCTTCACAGATTATGCTAATTTCTGTATGTAGGTGATAAATACAGGAAAAAGGACTAAGGCCGCTTATCAGGTTTATGGAAATTACGAAATTCAACAAAAGCTTCAATGCATGAAAAGAATCTAAATATTTAGATTGTTAGCTTTTGGATCCATCCGTAAACAAAGTACTACGTACTTAGTTATATCAAGACATGCACAAATTTGTTGTTACAAAAGCTCAAGTTATGGGAATTGAGCCTTTAAGCAAAAGCATAACACCGCATATTTCAAACTTCAGAACCAGTAAAAGAATTTCAACAAAATGGCATACAATTCAACCAAAAGACTCGTGAATACCCAAGTAAACCACCAGAGAAATGTTCAACCCTTCAAACAGAAATTTAGTCCTGAGGATACAAAGAAAGTGTTCTGACAAAACAAGTTTCATAGCTGTTTACATATACAAGTAAGGTACATAAAGCAACGACTAACTACCACCAAGTTCAGGGGAATTTTAACAAAAGATAATCAGCTTACGGGATGCCGAAAACCACAGGCTGCATTTAGGCAGTTTCCCGCCAGCCAGTAGTAACAGTCTCTAGGGTTCAGCCTAACAATCTCGCTGTGCCGATACTCACAATCAAAACCCTGAAAAAAACAGTCGTTGTTACTCACCCAGAAGAAACCCAATGCAATATGCAGGATATAAACATAGACACGAAAACCAGATTCCACTTTAAAACCTTGAAAACTAATGATCGTAAATTTAGAAACAGAAACCAACCCCACTTCTCTTCAACATTAACAAGGAAATAGAGAACTCGAACAGAAAATCATGCTGATGCATTTCGAGAGAATGTAACTAAAAAAAACCTTCAAATGCTGAGCAAGATCTTTACAGTCGTGATAAAATAACGTAATCATGCCCCAAATTCATCGGTGTTGAAGCATATCGAGAAGGAATGTAAACATTAAGGGGGGAAATTCGAAGAAGTATGAGAAGGGGTTAGATTATTTTAAGCAAGAAAAGCTGACCTTCTTGCAGGTGAGAGGTGAAGCCAAGAAATAGACACAATCGGTGTTACGTTTACGCAGTTCTTCGGCCATTGGCAGTCTACTCAGAAGAAATTTGAAGAAGAAGAGAGAAAGTTTGAGAAGTGAAAAGGCAGCAACAACAAAGTCATCATCCTCCTAAAGGGCTTCCATTGAATTGAATTTTCGAATTTTGATTTTACATGGCGGAGATCATTTCTTTTTTTTTTTTTTTTTTTTTCTTTTTCATTTTTACGTTCGACGATTTTTGAATTTGCTTTTTTTTATTTTTTTTTCTTTATCCTCTCAATTTCATTATATTAAAATTTATATGGAAAATTGACAAAACTAGCACCATTTTAGTTTTATATTTAAGAATAGTACAGTTTTAGAAAACTCGAAATTTTGTTTTTCTCTATCATTCTCGATTCAGATCGACCCCGAGATTCTTCCCAAAATTTAAAAAATTCTTTGAATGAAATTTCTTGATCCTCTCGACCAAGTGTGTCACCTAGATAGTGCGTATTTTATTTAAATTTTGAAAATAAAGGGATATAGCTAGCAAATGACCGAAATACCTATGGAATACCAACTGTACAATATTCTCACAAAACGCTAAACCACTTTTCTCATTTCATGTGAGAACTAAGCCAAAACACTCTCAAAATCTTTCGAATTTCCTTGATTATTACTTTCCCAAATTTAAAGAATTCATCCTCGAACTCAAATTGATCAAGGTGAGTTACTTTGAATGATTCCATAGTTTAGGTCTTAATTTTTAGTTTATGTTTTTAGTTTTTTAGTCTGAAATCTGAGGCAGATGGGAAATTCTTTGGTTTAGATGTTCTGATGTAGTTTTTGTTAAGTTAATTTAGGTTGATGTTATTGTTTTTCATGAACCTTCGAAGAATCTTGACTTTTTCATGAATCTTAGTTCATGCAGACGATGAATTTCAGGCGAGATTTATGAATTTTTTTCAAAATTTGTTGAAGAAGTCTCGAGATCATATAAGTTTCACATGATTTTGCAGGGTAATCTCAGGGCGATTTCACCCGAGGTTGGATCAAGAGTACAACATGGAATGCATGGAAAAACCTAATCTCGTGGTATCTCGGTGCAATGTTACCCGAGTTCTATTACTTATTCAAGTTATCTCGATCGAGAATGCCCTAAGATTAACCCATAGAATACTTATTTTATATATTCAAATGTTTGTGTTTTTCAGATGCCTCTTGACCAGCTATTCACATCTATTGAAGATCGTGTCAAGTATAAAAAATAAGTTAACCTTTAGGCAACTTCACATGTCTAGGAAAACCATATTTGCACACTTCTTGGACGTCGAGTTGGTGTTCAATAGACCTCTCTGCCATTACATGTGAAGTTGCCTAGAGGTTAACTTATTTTTATACTTGACATGATCTTCAAGTTTACAAGGAAGAAGTCCTTCGAATTGATTTTGGTCACAAGAGGCATCTGCAAAGCACAAAAATTTGAACAAAACAAGTACTATATGGGTCTCAGGGCAATCTCGAGGCATTCTTGGCTGAGATAACCTGAATAAGCAATAGAATTCGGATAACATTGCACTGGGATGCCACGAGATCAGGGTTTTCCATGCATTTTGTGTGGCACTCTCAATCCAATCTCGGGTGAAATTGGCCCTAAAGTTACCCTACAAAAATGCATGTAAAATCCATATGATCTCGGACTTCTTCCACAAATCTTGGGACAAATTCATAAATCTTAATCGAGATTCATCTTGTAACGACCTAACTCTTTATACTAAGCTGAGATCATTACTACTCAAATAAAAATAAAACTCCTCCAATTTAAAATAGAAAATATCAAATTTTTGTAATTAAAAACTCAAATATTCATTAAAGACATAAATAACTAAAGTAAGTAGGAATAAATCTAAAAGTAAGTTCCTAACTCGGGCCCTATCTAGTTTTAAAAGAGTAAAAATAAATAAAAGTGCAAAAGTACTGAAATCAAAATCTAATAACGTAAGGCAAAAACAAAAGTGATCCCCTATGGCATGTCACGGTCACTTCTTGTCATTCGCTAGCTTTCATCTGCCCTTATCTCTACCTCTACCTAAAAAATTAAACATAAAAGACTGAGTATAAAAATATACTTAATAAGGGACCTACTACTAGTCCCGCTAGGTGACTACTAGTTTCCTATTAAAGTCCTGTAAAGTGGCACCCCTAACTGGCACGTCCCTAACACGTGCAGCCTGTGATCCTGTAGAAATATCTCTGATCTTCAGTGAACTAAAAGGAACACCTAGGACAAAAACTAGTCTTCAGTGAATCTCGAAAGAAACACCAAGACAATCGAGCTGTGAGTGACCCCATCGAGCCACTTGTAAACATAACATCTCATATTGGACTAGTGATCCCGTCGGACTACATAGTCATAAAAGGGTGGTGATCCCGAGGGACACCCATGTGGGTACGACCCTAATAGAAAAATCTAACAGTACACCCTATCCATAGCATGTAGCATAACATAATATCATAAGCATGACATGAATATTAATCATAGCAGTCTAAATGATGAGATTAATAATTCATGCATAAACGTCAACATCATCAAACATGATCATCATCACACTACCATATCATAACTAACAGTCAACATAAACATAAGCTCTGTCCTGATTATCAGTAAACATAACATAAACTCATTATGCATCTTAGCTACATCAACGTAAAATTACATGCAAGATCTTACTTCAATTTGAAGGTCTAGTAGAAGAATCTCTTACCTGGAGATTAGCTTAATCCAAAGAAGTAAAATCCTGACAGCTAGGTCAAGCATCCCAAGAAAGATCCTAAACATTAAGGGTAAAATACTAAGAAATTAAATTCACTGGTTGGCTAAATACCCAAAAGTTCAATTACTTCCACTTACTCAAAGTTGAGGTTGAATCTGACTTATCGTTTGTTTGGAAAAATCCACGGCTCAAACTTCCAGATAAAATATAACTAAATAATCTAAAATTAAATTAATTAGGGTCCAAAATTAATCCTTGCTGGGCATAAACCAAATCCGAATCAACTTACCAAAACTTACTAAAATAGGTGGGCAAAAAGGTCCAAAATAAGCTTAGCGGCTCAAAATAGCTAGGCGGCTCAGCTCGAGCTGGAAGCGGCTCAGATGTGGCTCGCGTGCAGCTGAAGGGAAAGGACGGCTCGGGCAATTGAGGGACGCGGGTCGCACACACACGCACGGCTCGGATGAAGACACGAACGAAACAACGTGGTGGGAGGCAACCGATTGTGATGGCTGACGATCGACTGACGAAGAAACGACGGATGATGACCGGCTACGACGGCTGATGACGGAAGAGACGAAACGAACTTGGGATGGACGGAATGACGACTCGGGTCGTGGGTTGCTCTCAACGATGGCGACGTTTGTGGTGGTTCACGGATGACGGTGCAGTGACAAGACGGAACGACTCGTCGACGGCGCGGCGACACTTGCAACAGAGATGAAGACGGACGACTAATGCACTTGGGACGAACAGCTTGTATGGAACGATAGGCTTGCACGATAGTCGTTGGTAGGAGATAGGGGCGGCAGAAAGGCTGGCGACTAAGGTTTCCTTCTGTGTGAGATTAGGGTTTCACCAATTGGAAGGTATGAAGTGCACAACTCCCCATGCCCTATTAAATAATAATAATAATAATAATAATAATAATAATAATAATAATAATAATAATAATAATAATAATAATAATAATAATAATAATAATAATAATAATAATAATAATAATAATAATAATAATAATAATAATAATAATAATAATAATAATAATAATAATAATAATAATAATAATAATAATAATACTAATAATAATAATAATATTATTATTATTATTATTATTTTATTTTATTTTATTTTTTTTATTTCTCTCTTTTCAATTAAAAACCCATCAAATCTACTTTTTAACTCAAATCTCCCTTTCTCTATAATCAATTCACTTTTTTCTTTCCCAAAATAAATATCCTTACATAATTATAATATCTATATAATATAATTATTTTAACTTCAAATTCAATTAATTTATATACTTATCTATATAATTAATCCAATTTCTCCCAAATACAATCTCTTAAAACAAATAACTTTAATAAAAAAAAAATCAAATTTAAACAATTAGATACTTTCCAAAATATCTAATAAATTCTAATTTTCACAAATCAAATATTTCAACAATTGAATGAAAATTACACCAAAAAATTTTCAAAATTAAACTTAAGATAATTAAAATAAATTAACTTAATTTGGGGCGTTACAATCTTCCCTCCTTTGAGAAACTTTTGTCCTCGAAAGTTCTAATCCTCGAACAACTCAGGGTACTGGGCTCTCATGTCATCCTCTCTCTACCATGTGGCCTCTTCATCTCCATGGTTTCGCCAAAGAACTTTGGCCAGTGCAATCCCTCTATTACAGAGCATGTTGACTTCTCTTGCCAAAATCTCAACGGGTTGCTCCTTATAGCTCAAGTTCTCATAGATGTGCAATGGCTCAAAGTCAACTACCTGTGTCGGGTCTGCCACATACTTTCTCAGCATAGAGACGTGGAACACATCATGGACTGCAGAAAACGGTGGAGGCAATGCCAAACAATAAGCTACAGGGTCAATCCGCTCAAGTATCTCAAATGGTCCTACAAAATGTGGACTTATCTTCCCCTTCTTCTCGAACCTCAAAACACCCTTCATAGGTGCTACCTTCAGAAAAACCATGCCTCCCACATCAAACTCTAGATCCTTACGTCCTTCATCAGCATGACTCTTCTGTCTGCTATGCGCTGTTAACATACGAGCTCTAATCTTCTGTATGACTGCATTTGTGGTCTGAACTAGCTTAGGGCCCAACATTCTCTACTCACCAACCTCACCCCAACAAACAGGAGATCTACAACACCTACCATATAGAGCCTCAAACGGTGTCATGCCAATGGTAGCCTGGTAACTGTTATCATAGGCGAAATCCATCAAATGGAAATGAGAGTCCCAACTCTCTGAAAACTTTAGCACACAAGCTCGCAGCATATATTCCAAAATCTGGTTCAGCCTATTTATTTGACCATCAGTCTAAGGATGAAAGGCTGTGCTCAAATCTAACCTCGTGTCCAATGCAAGCTAAAGTCCTTTCCAAAACATTGAAGTTAAACGAGCATCTCTGTCAGAAACAATAAATACGGGCACTCTATGCAATCTCACTATCTCAGTCATATATAAATATCTCCACTTACTGGCAGTGTAAGTGGATTTTCTTGTAATAAAATGAGCTGACTTCGTGAGCTTGTCAACAATAATCTAAATCACCGTATAACCCATCAGGGTTCTAGGCAATCCTGTAATGAAGTCCATAGACACACTCTCCCACTTCGACCCTGTCACACTCAATGGTTGCAACAAACCTACTGTCCTCTATCTTGGTGCCTTCACCTACTGACATACCAAGCATCTACTGATGAAGTCTGCCACTTTTCTCTTCATATTTCGCCACCAGTAAACTCGCTTTAAGTTCTGGTACATCTTCGTACTACCAGGATGCATAGAAAATGGAGAGCTATGGGCCTCAGTCAAAATCTTAGTATTAACTGCACCGTCTGATGGGACGCATAAAATCCTCTTAAACATAAGTCCATCATCAGAGGCTATGGAGAACTCCTCATCTTGCCCTGCTTCTACCAGGCGACGCTTCTCAACCAAATAGGGATCATTTAACTAAGCAGCAATAATCCTCTGTCTCAAGATCGGCTATACTGACAACTAAGCCAAGTATGAGATAACTTCCCCTACTGAAACTGCAATCTTAGCTCTCTCAAAGTCTCTAAGCAAAGGGGCTTGCTCGGTAATAAGCACTACTAAGTACAACACCTTCCTACTAAGTGCATGAGCTACCACATTCGCCTTACCTGCGTGATCTAGAATCTCACAGTCATAATATTTTACTAACTCAAGCCATCTTCTTTTTCACATGTTCAACTCCTTCCAAATGAAGAAGTATTTCAGGCTCTTATGATCAGTAAAAATCTGTATCTTCTCATCATACAGGTAGTATCATCATATCTTCAGTGCAAAAACTACTGCTGCCAACTCCAAATCATGTGTAAGGTAGTTCCGCTCATGACTTTTCAACTGACGAGAGGCATAAGCAACTACCTTACCTTATTGCATCAAAACAAAACCCAATCCTTTCTTAGAGGCCTCACTGTAGATTACAAAACTTCTAGATCCATTTGGCACTGTAAGGACCGATGCAGTCACAAGCTTCTGCTTAAGCTTCTTGAAACTACTCTCACATGCGGGGCTCCAAATAAAAGAAGTCCCCTTTCTGGTCAACTGAGTCAAAGAACTAGCTATACGAGAGAAATCTTCTACGAACCTTCTGCAATAACCTATTAAACCTAGAAAACTACAAACTTCACTGACTGTAGAGGGTCGAGGCCAACTGCTAACTACTTCAATCTTCGCTGGGTCTACGGAGACTTCTTCACTGAATACTACATGGCCAAGAAAAGACACCTTCTTTAGTCAAAACTCGCACTTAGAAAACTTAGCATATAGCTTATTGGCTCGAAGAGTCTCTAAAATCTAATGCAAATGCTCTTCATGCTCAACCTCTGTCTTGGAGTAAACCAAGATGTCATTAATAAAAACTATAACAAAAGTGTCCAAGAAATCCTAAAACACTTTGTTCATTAGATCCATAAACACAGCAGGAGCATTGATCAAGCCAAAAGACATTACAATGAACTCGTAATTCCCATATCTAGAATGAAAAGCAGTCTTAGGAATGTCACTGTCTTTAATCCTCAGTTGGTGATAGCCTGAATGTAAATCAATCTTAAAGAAAATAGTGGCTCCTTGCAATTGAGCAAACAAGTCATCAATTCTCGGCAAAGGATATTAGTTATTGACTTTTACCTTATTCAGCTCTCTATAATCAATGCAAAGGCACATCTACCCATCTTTCTTCTTCATAAATAATACTGGTGCTTCCCAAGGTGACACACTAGGTTGAATAAAACCCTTGTCTAGCAACTCATGCAACTGGACCTTCAGCTCTTTCAGCTCAGCTGAGGCCATTCTATAAGGAGCTCAAAATATTGGAGCAGTACCTGGCTCCAGCTCAATAGCAAAATCGACCTCTCTGGGAGGTGGAAGTCCTAGAAGCTCATTAGGGAAAATGTTAGGATATTCTCTTACCACCGGTTCAGACGATAAGGAAACCTTTGGCTCTCTAGTGTCTACTACGCTGGCCAAGATACTCTAAGTACCCTAGTTGAGTAGCTTACTGGCTTTCATAGTTGAGATAACCTTAGGTAGGACCACAGTCCCTACCTCTTTAAGCTTGAAACAAGCCGCTGAATGAGGGTTAAAAACTACCTCCTTGCAGAAACAGTTTATACTTGCATGGTTAGCAGACAGTCAATTCATGCCTAGAATTACATCAAAACCTCACATGTCTAAAACTAGCAGAGTTACATCTAACACATGGTTTGCTACCTCTACTTGACACGCTTTTATCCTCTCTTTGGACAACATAACTTCTCTAAATGGAGTAGAAACAGATAGTATACTACCCAAAGGTACTACTTCTAAACACATATGCCGAACAAAAATCGAGGATATGAAAGAATGAGATGACCCCGAGTCAAACAACACAAAAGCAAAATGTCCTAAGATTGGAAGTGTATCTGTCCCCACAGTACCAGCTTACTCGGCCTCCTAACGAGTAGTGGTAAATACTCTTTCTTGCTGGGAAGTTGAAGTCTGGTTCGAAGTAGTCTTAAGCAGTTTCTGAGGACAAAAGTCACCTATATGCCCTGGTTGCTTGCTCTTGTAACAAACTCCATTTCCTGCTAAGCAACGTCCTCCATGAGATCTTTCGTAGCTACGACAGGCAGGTAGCTCTCTCAAAGTGTTTTCTGCAACAGCAAGCTCCTGGCGATGCCGCTGGAAAACATCTCCTGACCTCATATTCCTCTGTGGCGCTATAGTAGGCTGCAACTCAGCCTTCCTCTTTCGATCTGGGATTGACCCTCTTCCTGCAGCCTTAGATGGATTAGCTCTCTCGTCCATACTCATATCCACTACCAGGTGCAGTGTATCAGCATGGGTAGTCGGCCTAAAGGCTCGAACGAAGCCTTGGAGATCTAGTCAGAGACTGCTAACAAACTTGTCGGTCCTGGCAGCCTTATCCATGACTACATCAGGGGCAAAACGGGACAGCATATCAAACTCTGCATCGTACTGCTCCACAGTCATATCGCCTTGCTCCAGGTTCAGAAACTCTTGCTGCTTAGCACATCGGAGGCTGGTTGAGAAGAATTTGGCATAGAAGCTCTCCCTGAATTGCTCCTAGGTTATCTGGTTGACATTACCACCCAGCATCCTTTCTGCAGTCTTCCACTAGGTTGTGCCTCTATCTACTAGAAAGAATACTGCACACTAAACCTTCTGGTCGTTAGGGCACTTCATGTACCTGAAGGTGGTCTCTACAGAAGTCAACCACATCTGGGCCTTGATGGGATCATCCATGGACCCGTCAAACGTCTTGGGGTTGTATTTTATAAAGTCTCTCAGATGTTTAGCCTCTACTGACAGTTGGTCTGGGCAGCATGCAACGGTGTCAAAGCATCTCTCAGCATATATTGGTATCTCTTCTCCATTGCAGCGAGGTCTGCTTGAGTGACAGCTGTAGTTGGGTTGGCAGCTTGTACAGCAGGTTGCTCTTCAAGCTTGATACGTCCATCCTCTGCCTCCCCTACCACCTCTATGTGCACCTCTACGTGCCGATATTTATCCTAAATTCTACAAGCCGAAGTTTTTTCATAATGCAATCATAACATTATTCATACATTACCTAATTTAATTCAAGCAAGGTTATAATCACAACGTCATCATAAATCATAAAGCATACCTGGCAAGTGACGAAGGACTGTATTAGCCATAGGATAAAAACCAAAACAAAGACTTACATCGTAAGTCAGTCTGCATAACCTAAAACTTAGGCTCTGATACCAACTGTAACGACCCTACTCTTTATACTAAGCTAAGATCATTAATGCTTAAATGAAAATAAAACTCCTCCAATTTAAAATAGAAAATATCAAATTTTCGTAATTAAAAACTCAAACATTCATTAAATACATAAATAACTAAAGTAAGTAGGAATAAATCTAAAAGTAAGTTCCTAGCTCGGGTCCTATCTAGTTTTAAAAGAGTAAAATAAATAAAAGTGCAAAAATACTTAAATCAAAATCTAATAACGTAAGGCGGAAGCAAAAGTGGTCCAATATGGCATGCCACGGTCACTTCTTGTCATTCGCCAGCTTTCCTCTGTCCTTACCTCTACCTCTGTCTGAAAAAAATTAAACATAAGAGAGTGAGTATAAAAATATAATTAGTAAGGGACCCACTACTAGTCCTGCTAGATGACTGTTAATTTCCTATTAGAGTCCTGTAAAGTGGTACCCCTAACTGGCACGTTCCTGAACACATGCAGCCTGTGATCCCATAGGAAAATCTCTGGTCTTCGATGAACCCAAAAAAACACCTAGGACAAAAATTGGTCCTCGGTGAATCTCGAAAGAAACACTAAGACAATCGAGTTATGAGTGACCACGTCGAGCTACTCGTAAACATAACAGCTCATACTGAACTAGTGATCCTGTCGAACTACACAGTCATAAAAAGGTGGTGATCCCGAGGGACACCCATATGGGTACGACTCTAATAGAAAAAGCTAACAATACACTCTATCCATAGCATGTAGCATAACATAACATTATAAGCATGACATGAATATTAATCGTAACAGTCTAAATGATGAGATTAATAATTCATGCATAAACATTAACATCATCAAACATAATCATCATCATACTACCATGTCATAACTAACAGTCAACATAAACATAAGCTCTTTGAGATTAGGGTTTCCTTCTTTGTGAGATTAGGGTTTCACCAATTGGACGGGATGAAGTGCACAACTCCAATCAATTCACTTTTATCTTTCCCAAAATAAATATTCTTACATAATTATATTATCTACATAATATAATTATTTCTACTTCAAATTCAATTAATTATATACTCATCTATATAATTAATCCAATTTCTCCCAAATACAACCTCTTAAAATAAACAACTTTAATAAAAAAAAATTCAAATTTAAACAATTAGATATTTTTTAAAATATCTAATAAATTTCAATATGCACAAATCAAATATATTCAATAATTGAATGAAAATTACACAAAAAAAAATTCAAAATTAAACTTAAGATAATTAAAATAAATTACCTTAATTTGGGGTGTTACACATCGTCTGCACGGACTAAGATTCATGAAAAAGTTGAGATTCTTCGAAGGAGTTCACAAAAAACGATAACATCAATATAGATTAACTTAACAATAACTACATCAAAACACTAAAACTACATAGTTTCTCATTCGCTTCAGATTTCAAACAAAAAAACATAATCTAGAAAAACTAAGACCTAAACTATCGCATCGTTCAAAATAAATTACCTTAACTGATTTTAGTTCGAGGATGGCTTCTTCAAATTTGGGGAGCAAGAATCATGAAAATTCAAAAGATTTTTGGAGTTTTTGCTTAGTTTTCTGGCGAAATGAGAAAAGTGGGTTTAGGGTTTGTGAGAATATCAAACAGTTGGTTTTGAGGGTTATTTTAGTGATTTGATATATCCCTTTATTTTCAAAATTTTAATAATAAACGCACTATCTCTGTGATGCACTCGACTCGAGAGTGATCGGAAAATTTTATTCAAAGAGTTTTTTAGAATTAGGAAGGAATCTTGGGGTCGATCTTGACCAAGATTGATCGAGAAAAACAAAATTATGAGTTTTCCAAAATTGTGCTATTTTTTAAATATAAAACCAAAAGTGTGCTAGTTCTACCAATTTCCCAATTTAGATTACAAATAATAAGAGAGTTCTATAAAAAAACAAAAAAAAAATTGACAAATTATCTACACTTCATGAAACAAAATTACCATAAACAAAATTCATTACACTTGATGTTTCTATGAAGTGTAAATATTTTGTTAAATGTTCTATTTTTTATAATTTTTCACAATAAAAATAAATTGTCCTCTAATTTCATGCTTAAACGTATTTATTTAACCATAGCATGAAGATGAAAAATTGGCAAAAATAGCACACTTTTGGTTTTTGTTTTTAAGAGAAACACATTTTTTTAAAACTCTTGAAATTGTTTTTTTCATTCAATCTCGAGTGAGATTAATCACCAAAATTTTTCTAAAATTTTGATATTTTCTAATTTATTGATTGTTTTGGGTTTTTTTGATGCCTCTAGATATAAACCAATATTCTACCAATTTTCAAATTTTTTTTAGATCTTATTTATTATTTTTATCTTCTAAAAAAATTATTTAAACCTTCACAAATCTTAACTAATTTTCGTTACTTTTGTCAAATTTTCCAACTATTTATTGTAAATTATCATTTTTTACTTTCCCCATCCTTCTCTTCAACACAAAAAACTCCCGTCTTTGCAGTGCGTTGAAGAACAGAGCAAGAGTACAAGACACCATCTAAGCCTCAAAGGAGTGGAATCTGTTTGTGATGCAAAAGAAATAGATTATCAGTTCCGAACTGGAATGTATACAGATGATTTTGTATTGATCTTTTCGGTATTCGTTCCAAAATACATGTGCCATTAAAAGTGTTTATATTGACAGCCATTTATCAGCTTGGTTTACAAACTGGGAAGCTTACTCTTATGCATTGACATATTTTATTGGTAAATAGATATGTTTTTCTTGCCATATTAAGGCTGAGTTAAGTACTTTTTTAAGAAATATGAGATCTTGAGAAGATGTTGGTTGTGCTGGAACTAGAAAATCAAGTTCCTATTGAAAAAATAAAAAATGAGAAAAAGAAAAAATGGTAATTTACAACAAATAGTTAAGATTTGGTTATTTGGGAAGGTTTAAATAATTATTTTAAAAAGATAAAAAAAATGAATAAGATTTAGAAAGATTTAAAAAATGAATACTTCTCGAGGTTTGAAAAATAGTTTTAAATGATCACTAAAGTTCCTTAAACTGACCATTACATATAATCACTCTCGGCAAAAATAAGATGTGACATCTCTTCCTCTTCCTCTTCTCTCCCCTCCTCCCCTTTTTAACCTTCCATCACGATGCTACATCTTTTTTTTTTCTTTCTCCAAACCTCAATCTTTCGCTCTATAAAACTCCAATCTTTCTTTCTCAACTGCCAATAAGAAAATCCTCAATTTTCTTTCTTCTTCTTTTTTTTCTTTTTTTGTTTTTGTTTTTTGTTTTTGTTTTTTTTCTTTACTCCCAGATCAATCCCAATTTCACTTACATGGCTTCCTGTCTTCTTCTTTACCGTGAAAAGATTTCATTTTTCTTTCATCCTATCTCAAGCTTCACTCCCAGGACTTTTATTTTCTTACAATGAATTTGTAAATTGAAAAGAAATATGATTTGATTGGACAAGTTAAATTGTCTTTTATGGAACTTGTTAGGATTTTAATACACCAAAAAAAAAATCCTAGATTTGGATGGAGAAAATGGGGGGATTTACTCCAAAAGCAAGTAAAAAATTGCAGAATTTGAGGGTGACGAAGAAAGGGGTACAATAATGGAAATTTCTTTTTAAAGAAATGGGAGCTTGAGATTTGTAAAAAAACAATTGAGATTTGAAGAAAGAAAAGGGAAAGCAAATAAATAGAGAGAGAAAAAAGAAACAAATTTGTTGCATTTTGTATAAAGCAACTCTACCACTTTTGCTAGTTAAAATTCTCATTGACAAGATTGGCTAGAGATTTGTATGACAAGATTGGCTAGAGATTTGTAGGGATTTGTTGTCAAGAGTTAGAAGGTTGCTAATGAGTGACATGGCTTTGGGTTAAGGGTGCTTAGAAATTATGCTTGTTAATTCCAAAAATACACACAAAAAAAAAGGGGGTGCAATACCGTGATGGAAGGATGAAGGAGAGTAAGAGAAAAAGAGGGATGCCACATCATAAAAAAACAATATTATAATATTATTTTGGCCAAATAAACAATTGATTAATCGCCACATCATTTTGTTATTAGTCAACTATCGGTCTATGTAACTTTAGGAACAACTTAGAACTATTTCTCAATTCTCAGGGATAAGAGTGTTCATTTTAAAACTTTAGGGACCAAATAGACATCAACCTCAAATGTGAGGGAGCAAAAGTGTATTTTGCCTTTAAATCTATCACTAAATTGCTTATTATCGTTAATTTTATACAACGATTGGAATTGTGAATAATATTTTTTATTTTTTTTTATTGATATTTTACATGAGGCATATGGGAAGATAAATACACTAGTAATACAGAAATAAGAAAATGAATATAGTTACTCCTAATTGTTGAAATTACTCCTAATTACTATACAATATACATTTATACCCTTCCTTAAACTCAAGGTGGTAGAGTAGTTGTTAGCTTGAGTTTGGTAAGTAATTGACTGAAGCGACCCAATGGTAAGGCTTTGGTGAAGATATTTGTTCATTGTTCAATAGTGGAAACATAGCGTAAAAGAAAAGTGTTGCTCAAGAGATGATGGCGAACAAAATGACAATCATTTTATATGTGCTTAGTACACTCATGAAAGACATCATTGTGAGAAATGCGGATGGCACTACGATTGTACAATGAAGAAAGATAGGACCCTGTTGAGGGACACCCATATCAGTAAGGAGCCAACAGAGCCATGGGAGTTATGTGGTAGCATCAGCAAAAGTGCGGTATTCCAATTCAGTACTAGAACAAGAGATAACACATTATTTCTTATTGCGCCAAGAAATGAGAGAATCTCCTAAGTAGAAACAATAACCTCTTGTAAATTGTCGATCAATAAGATACCCAACCCAATTCTCATTAGAGTATTCAAATAACACAAGAGAGGATTGAGAAGAAAATTGAAGTCCATGCCTCAAGGTTCCCTTGATATAGCGAAGGATACACAAAATAGCAATAAAATGGATGGTGCGAGGAGTAGCCATAAATTGACTAACAATATGAACAACATATGCAATGTTGAGACGGGTTACAGTTAAATGGATGAGACTGCCAATAAGTTGTTGATACAAAGTTCACATCTTCAAGAGAAACACCATCAAAAGAGGTCAGGTGGACATTGGGATCTAATGGTGTCAAAGCGATATTGTGGAGTCAATGATTTCTAAGCGGACTAAAAGATCTAAGGAATATTTTGCTTGGGACAACAAATACCCATTCGAGCGTCGAGAGACTTCAAGACCAAGAAAGTAGCTGAAAGATCCAATGTATTTCATCTTAAAATGTTAACCAAGTTAAGGAATGTATGTATGTATGTTTAAATGTATGTATGACCAACATTGTAGTATATTTTAGTCTATGAACAGTTGTCGTTTCAAGAGTTACACAATAATAATTCATAAAAATTTTGTTTTCTAAATTAACCGTATACATTGTCCATAATTTTTGTTGAATTACAGCTGAATATATTATATTCATGGGACATGTTTATTCTATATTTAAAGTTTTGTTTCTAAATTAACACATCATATTTTTCATATTATTTGTTGAAGTCAATTTAAAACTACACATTCAATATATGTTAGCATACGAAAAACTCGATATATACAGTATGTGAAATGAATATATTACAGTCATTAACAACTAAATTTATTACATGGTATATTATTAGATCAGATTAATTGGGTTTTTAGGATATAACAGGCTTTATATAGAATATTATTATAGTTGTTTATTAATATAATATGAGGTATATATATGCGAAATAATTAAATACACCTGTGTATATATGAGAAAGTATATAAAATATATATCTTACTATTATGTAACTTACTAAAAATCTATAATTGTTATAATTATATTTGATATAAACATGGTATACATTTGTTATAATTATATTTGATATAAACATGGTATATATATCATTTGCTCCGCGTTGTCTCGAACACGTGGCGACAGATAAATAGAGGTGTGTGGTGAATTTGTAAGATACACCACAATTGAGTTCAATTGTTCTCTGCTTACTCTCTTCTCTATTCTTCTTTTGTGTTGTTTCATTGTTCTTATTTAGCTCCTTTGATTTTATTTTATAACACGCTATCAGCACGAGTCTCTACAATTTTATCATTTCCAAAAGTTTTATCATGACAAGTCTTACCAAATTAGAATTTATAGCTCTTCATATCGATGGTGATAATTATTTATTATGGGTGCTTGTTGCTGAAATTTATTTGGATGACATGAATCTTAGAGAAACGATTAAAGAAAAAAACATGAATTCAAGTCAAGAAAAGGCAAAAGCCATAATTTTTCTTCGACATTATCTTCATGAGGGACTAAAGATTGAATATCTTAATGTAAAATATCTCTATAAACTATCAAAGAGTTTAAAAGAAAGGTATGATTATAAAAAAAAAGTGTGATTTTTCCTAAAACTCAATATGATTGGATGCACTTAAGGTTGCAAGATTTTAAATCAGTAAGTGATTATAATTCCGCATTATTTAAAATTTTTTTAAAATTATTATTATGCAGAGAAAAATTTACCGTTGAAGATATGTTAGAGAAAATTTTTTCACATTTCATGTCTCGAATATGCTTCTACAGCAGCAATATTGAGAAAAAGGTTTTAAAAAGTATTATGAACTCATATCATGTCTTCTAGTGGTTGAACATAATAATGAGCTATTAATGAAAAACCATGACTCTCAACCAAGTGGAGCAACATTATTCCTTGAAGCGAATGTTGTATTTTCAAACAATAAATGTCGAGGTTGAGGTCGAGGTCGAGGTCGTGACCGTGGTAAAGGAAGAAGTAATTATACTTTTCGTGGTAATAATCATTCAGATTTCAAGAAAACCATAAATGATTATCGTAGAGAGAAAACTCCACAAAATAAGAAATTTAAAAGTGGTAAAAATCAATGCTTCCGTTGTGGTATGAATGACCATTAGACTCGTACTTGTCGTACATCCAAGCACTTAGTCGACCTCTATCAAGCATCATTGAAGGAAAAAGGAAAGAAAGTGGAAGTAAACTTTATCTGTCGCCACGTGTTCGAGACAACGCGGAGCGATCGACGTCCTCAAAATTGGTTAGTTTTTAAAATAAAATGAGTCGCCACCAATCATCTTTTTACGATGTGATTGGACACCCAAAATAGAGTAAACAAATTTTTAAATAAAAAAAATGGTCTACGAAAACTAGAATTGAGTACGAGAGTTAAATGTGTAAGGGGAAAGTGTTAGCACCCCTTAACGCCCGCAAAAACGGTGGCCAATATTTTTCTTTTTCCTTCAAAACCTAAATTGAAAATGTTGTTTGAAAAATTCTTTCTTTTTTTTTTTTAATGATGTCTTATTTTACTCTCATTACTCTCATATTCAAAGCAACGATCCCCTAAAATAAGTAGAATAAAATCCATCAATTAGACTATATTGAGAAAATGTTTTATTTTCTTCTCATCTCAAGAAAGTGAAAAATTTGTACAATTTTTCAAAATTCGTCATTGAAATAACCCTCTAATAAAGAGATTTTTTTAAAACATTAATTAAAATCATTCTTTCTCTTGGGATCAAATCTTGGACTCCCAAAGATGTGATCCCTTACCTCAAGAATTCTAGGAAATCGGACTCCCAAATTTTCTAAATTCCATCACAAGATTTTGTTTAAGGAAAATGGTATAAGTTATTAGAAAAGATTGATTAAGAAAAACTTATGAAATTATAGACTAAATTTTGCAAGTTTGAAAGGCATGAAATAAAATAATAACATTAGAGACAAAAATTCTAAAAGATGAAAAAGAGTCTTTATGAAAGATCTTACAACTTGGAAAATTTTAAATTAGAAATAATTTTAAAACATTCTTAGAAAAAGCTTACAAATTTAAATGGAAAACAAAATGATGTTTAGTAAGAACATTAAATAAGTAGAACGAGAGTAAAGAAGTAATCACAATAAATTAAACAAATATAAAACAACACGTTGAGATTTTGATAAAAGAAAACATATTGGAGACGATCTTCGACTTCCAAAGAAACGATCTCCTCACCTCAAGAATTCTAGAAAATCGGACTCTCAAATTTTCTAGATTCTGTCGTCGGAATTTTTTTAAAAAAAGAAGAAAATAAATGAAAATGAAACATTATTAAGGACATCATATGCATTAACAAAAATGATTAAAAAAAGATAGATATTGAAGTAAAGGAAAACAAATAAGAGAAACTTAAAGATTAATAGATAAGACAATGTTAAATTTAGCGTAAGTAAATGATAATGATGATGATAATAATAATGATGATAATAATAATAATAACAATAAATAATAGATAAAAAAATAATAACAACAAAAGTTATGGAACAAAATAAAAAGAATATAACAGAAAAAACAATTATAATAGAAAATGAGAAAAGAGAAAAGAAAAGAAAGAAATAAATGAAGAAAAGAAAAGAAAGAAGAAAAAAAAAGGAAAAAAATTTGGACAAAACTTGCCGCCCACCCCTCCCAAAATAATAATATTAAATAAATATATAAATAATAAGTAAATAAATAAATATATATATATAGCATAATAATAAATGAAATTTTAAAACTCTTTTTTTAGTAAACAAATATATATATATATATATATATTTTTTATAACCATACATATCTATTTGAAAATAGATGCTTTTGCTTTTAGATCATCTTAAAGTAAAAAGAAATGTATACATATATTTAATGCAATAAATAAATGAAGACATAATAAATAAATAAATAAAAAGACAATAATATAAAGGCAATAAATAAAGTAAAAAAATACACATTTAAGCAATAAATAAAATGGGATATAATATCAATAGTAACGAAGTAAATAGATAAACATAAATAAATAAATAAAACACAAAACAAGTAAATAAAACACACAAATATAAAGACAAAAAAATAAATAAGCATATTAAGCAATAAATAAATAAATCATGTAGGAAGTACATAAATATACAAAGCAATAAAATGTAATAGAGTAAGAAGAAAATATTAAGCAAGAAATAAATAAATAAAGAAAGAGAATACATAACATAAATAATAATAATAAAACAAGAATAAAAAAATGAACAACTAGAGACATAATAAAGTAAAATACATATATATAAAGTAAATAAATAAAGAAAAACACAATAAAGTATAAAGAATATTAAAACATAATAATGCTAACAAAAAATAGAGACATAAACATAAATGAGACAAATATACTACCTTTGTTGTTTTTTTTATAGAATTTTTGAAGAAAAGAAAAATGTGACAAGTTGGAGGTTTTTTTACTAGCTAAAGAAACTAGCTAAAGAAAAAGAAGAAAAAGAAACTCTCTTTTAAACGAGAGTTGTGATTCTTCCTTTTTTTTTTTTTTTTGTTAGGACTCACTCTCTTTCTTTTTTTTTTTCCAAAATCCAAAGGCTTCCTACTCATGTAAAAACAAGTTGTTTATAAAGCCAAAAACTTTTTCCCTTTAAGGGTATGCTCTTTTTTTTACCTAAATTTGAAAAACATTCCTCAATAGTAAAGGAGCCAAAGGATGGAGGGAAATGAAAATTATAGTTTTTTTTTTTGCCAAAATCTAAATTATATAAATATTTACTTTTTACTTTCCAACTTTCCATCATTTATCAATTTAAAATAATAATAATAACAATAATAATAATGCTAAAATTAAGTGAAAATAAATAGATAAGTGAAAAATTAGCATCATAATTACACCGAACAAAATGGATGGCTACATTGCCTATCAAGATGATGTATTTGACCCCTTCCAACATAACACATTTGGATGTTGCTGACTTCTTTAAGTCTCCTAAAGAGAAAATTGATACTAACGAAGAATTAGCAAATACTTTCTTTAGTTATGATAATATCCAAAACTAATAGTTGTATTATGTTTTAGTTTTTCTCCTCTATTCAACATTTACAAATTTATTTAAATTATTTATATTTCAAGGTTTAGTTTTGTTTTAACTGTGAGACTTATTGTAATCGTTTTTTTTAATGAAGAGTTGTGGACATTTCTCATGTTTTGACTGACTCAAAGATGAATAATGAAGATTTGTGTTTGGCAGATAGTGGAACTACGCACACAATATTTAAAAGTAAAAAAATATTTTACTACATTGACAATGCTCGAAGCAAATGTCAATACAATATCAGGTTCTATAAACTTGGTTGAAGGTTTTGGTAAAGCAAACCTTATTTTGCCTAGAGGAACAAAATTCACAATTAATAATGTTTTGTTCTCTAGTAAGTAAAATATAAACTTATTGAGTTTCAAGGATATATGTTAAAATCATTATCATGTTGAAACTAACAATAAAAATAATATAGAATATCTTTATATTACATTTATTGTTTCACATAAACAGCATATATTGGAAACACTACCGACTTTTTGTTCTAGATTATACTATACTCATATACGAGTAATTGAAACATATGCAACCATAAACCCAAAGTTCATGATTTAAATACGTTTACTGTTTGACATAATGGATTGGGTCATCCTCGATCAATAATGATGAGAAGAATTATTGAAAATTCTCATGGACATCCACTAAAGAACTAGAAGATTTTTCAATTCAATGAATTATCATGTGTTGCTTACTCTTAAGGAAAATTGATTATTAGGTTATCACTAGCCAAAGTGAGAGTTGTCACCTACATTTTTTGAACGAATTCATGGTGACATATATGGACTCATTAATTCACCAAGTGGATCATTTAGATACTTCATGGTTTTAATTGACACATCGAGTAAATGGTCATATGTGTGTTCATTATCAAGTTGAAATCTTGCATTTGCGAGAGTACTTGCTCAAATAATCAAATTAAGAGTACAATTTCCTGATTATACAATAAAAAACATTCGACTTGATAATATTGGTGAGTTTACATCCCAAGCATTTAATAATTATTGCATGTCAATTGGGATAAATATTGAACATCCACTAGTAGAAAAAGGGTCTACAATAACAGTTAAATGCTATCATTAAAAGTTTTCGTGACAGTTTTTTGGAGTCATTGATGCGGCAGTCATGGAAAGTATTTTATGACAGTTGTAAAAAACTGTCACAAAATGTGGTTTGCATGACATATAATAAATGTCACGAATGAAATATTTTATGACAAATTATAATTGTCAATATTTAGTTTCGATGACAGTTAATAACTATCACAGTTTACATTTTATGACAGATTGTAACTGTCATTATTAATTTTCGATGACAGTTAATAACTATCATTGTTTATTTTTATGACAACTTATAACTATCATAGTTTACATTTTATGACGGAAGATAACTGTCATTGTTAAGATTCTATGACTGATATTAAATGTCATTATTTATCATTTATTACACTTTTTAACTGTTATAATTTTACTTACCATGACTTTAATTAAATGTCAATAAAACTTTTTCGATGACAATTTTATTTTTCAATTTAAATGTCATATTTCTGTTTTTAGTCATGAAAAGTATTTTTAAATTTGAATCTTGTATTTCTTGTCGCCCTGCCATTACACATACTATTACAAACATATGGAAAAATGGTGAACGCTTTTATAGGCCCAATACACTTTGTAATATTGTTTTAATTGTTGGTACAAATGTGTTTTGGTACCAACAAAGTATTTAAATAACTACATTTAAACAAAAAAATTTCCTACCAAACCTACAAAAAAAGCCTATACATCAATGAATTGGCGTAAATATGGCTTCATTGTTCCAATGGATTGTGGCAAAACCTAATAAGATAAGAGAAGGAAAAAAAATGATTCAACAAAACAACACATTCACCCAAATAAACACATCACATTGACTTCATGACAAACAACACACTTACAACATAGAACACATACACACTTCAAGAATAATAACTTCTAAGCTTTGCTAAATTCATACCACAAACTAAGATAAATTACATACACACTTCAACAACACTTCATAATCAACAACACACTTTAACAACACTTCATAATCAACAACACACTTCAACAACACTTTTTTTATCAACAACACTTCATGATGAACAACACACTTCAACAACACTATTTTATCAACAACACGCTTCAACAACACTTCAAGATCAACAACACACATTAACAACACACTTCAACAACATAGAGTACATACTTAGCTAAATTACATACACACTTCAAGATCAACAACACACATCAACAACACACTTCAACAACACTTTTATATCAACAACACTTTTATATCAACAACACTTTTTTATCAACACTTCATGATCAACAACACACTTCAACAACATAGAACACATAATTAGCTAAATTACATACACACTTCAAGATCAACAACATGCATCAACAACACACTTCAACAACACTTCTTTATCTACAACACTTTTTTATCAACAACACACTTCAACAATAATTACATATACACTCTAAGATCAACAACACACTTCAACAACATGCTTCAACAACATAGAGCACATACTTAGCTAAATTACATACACACTTCAAGAATAATAACTTCTAAGATTAGCTAAATTAAGCTCACAAACTTAGGTAAATTACGTACACACTTGAATAACACTTCATGACCAACAACACTTCATGACCAACAACACTTCATTATCAACAACACACTTCAACAACACTTCATGATAAACAACACACTTCAACAACACTTTTTTATCAACAACACACTTCAACAACACTTATTAACAACACAATTGAACAACATAGAGCACATACTTAGCTAAATTACATACACACTTCAAGATCAACAACACACTTCAACAACACGCTTCAACAACATAGAGCACATACTTAGCTAAATTAATACACACTTCAAGAATAATAACTTCTAAGCTTAGCTAAATTAAGCCTACAAACTTAGGTAAATTACGTACACACTTGAATAACACTTCATGATCAACAACACACTTCAACAACACTTCATGATAAACAACACACTTCAACAACACTTTTTTATCAACAACACACTTCAACAACACTTCATGATCAACAACACACATTAACAACACACTTGAACAACATAGAGCACATACTTAGCTAAATTACATACACACTTCAAGATCAACAGCATACATCAATGGCTAAAAGTAAGAAAATTGATCGAACGATGCACTAGCACAAAGTACAAAAGGAGAGAAAACCAACCTATTGAATGAAAATGTATTATGAAGTGCTGGGATTTGAAGTAGAAGAGGAGAGAAAACCAACCTATTGATCGAACGATGCACTAGAATAAAGTGGTACGCACGGGGTGAATCTTTCATCTATAGACAATAAAGTGGTTCTAAATGAGTTTCATTTACAAAAAAATATATATGCACACTAGTTTTATAACTGTTATGCTTACTATCTGTATGATAGAAGTACTCGTTGACATTATGATGTCACGCATAAACCGCATCACGTAATAACCACATTCTACTACTCCTGATTGCTTAGGACACTGGAGATACACATACAAATGACTTGGTCTATGTTAGAAATATGAATTAATTTACAACCCATAGCAACATAGATATTCACATACCTTCACGACCCTCCAATTTGGTTTTTTCTTGTTTATTATGTTGAACGACCTATAGAATAATATAGGAGTTTGAACTACTTAAAATATTGTCTCATTAAGAAAAAAGGAAGTAAAGGTAAAAGTAAGTATGACATATCTTTCAACTACTTCGGTTACATCTGGGTCAATACGATTTTTCAAAGGGTCTATCCAAAAGGCATCACCCTTCGTAAGGTTTATTACAACCAATGTCCAATGATTCCTAAATATATGTGTCAAACAATAATACTACTTAGACTACTGTAAGCATAATTTCTATCAATAACTTTAGGTTATGAACATACCCGAAATTGTAAGAAATCAGTAAGAGTTGATCGTAATCTGTTCCAAGTAATCGTGCAGTCAACAATTGGGCTCATTCTTCTTTAGAACTCCCACAACTAATCGACCCAACATCAACAAACTTGTATAGATTCAAAGTTCTTGATGATTCCATACGTGTGTATAGATACCTACAAGTGCATTACAAATACATTGAAAGAAGATAAATAAACATATCCAAATAAGGACATCCAAAGAGACTTTAATTACTTTACATACGTATGAAAGTCAAGTGGTAACCCATGTGCCTTCACAGTCAAGTCTAGTGTATGTATCCCCACTTTCATCAATGCCACTTGTTGAATTCCATTTTGAGACTGAGGGGTAGTGCAACAACATATCTCCAAGGTCATCATTAGCACATTTGTACGAAAAGTCTTTTTGTGGTGGCCTTACAACAACCGACCATCTTGGATCAATAGGATCTGAGACATAAAAGACTTGTTGTCCGTGTGTGGCAATAATGAAGAAATCTGAAGAATGTCCAATTCGGCTAAGGTCACCCAACGTGAAATGAAGATCGTCTATTCGAACACTATAGGTTCCCGCTGACAACGGCCTATCGATTTGTTTCTCTTCCCTGGAATTTAGTGATCCAAGCCCAATTTCATCTAATCCAGAAAGGAAGTCCGAACAGAAGTGAACAGCCTCTTCACATACTTGTGCTTCTGCAATGCATCCTTCAGGTCGATTTCTATTACGAACAAAACTTTTCAACACTTTCATGTATCTTTCAAATGGGTACATCCACCGCAAATATACTTCTCAAGATTACATAAAGTCATAACTATATCTTCTTGCAATGCATCAAGCTCTGATACGGAGAAACTTTTAGCACAAATCGCATTGAAGAAAAAACACAGTCTACTTATAGTGTATCTCACATTCTACGGTAGGATTGAACGTATTGCAATTGGAAGCAATTGTTGCATTAAAACGTGACAGTCATGCGATTTAAGGCCATTAAGTTTTAAGTCATCCAAAGAGACAAGACTTCTAATATTTGATGAATATCCTTCTGGAACTTTAATTTCAGACAAAGTCTTACAAAACCGATACTTCTCTTCTCTTGACAATGTATAACATGCTGCAGGTATGTAAGTTCTATTACCTGTAACCATTGGTGCCAATTCTGGTCTTATATTCATCTCCACTAGATCAAGTCTACTATTCATCCCATCTTTACTTTTGCCTGGTAAATCAAGCAATGTTCCTACTATATTCATGCATACATTCTTTTCAATATGTATTACATCCAGACAATGTCGTACCTGCAAGTTCTTCCAATATGGTAGTTCGAAGAAGTCTGGTCTTCTTTTCCAGTAGTCATTGCCACCTTTGTTATTATTCTTGCCACACTTCTTCCCACAAGAAAATATCATTTCTTTGAGTTTAAAGTAGATGGTCTCTCCTGACA
This sequence comes from Cucumis melo, assembly GCF_025177605.1. Lineage (NCBI taxonomy): Eukaryota > Viridiplantae > Streptophyta > Magnoliopsida > Cucurbitales > Cucurbitaceae > Cucumis > Cucumis melo. Next base: position 16,098,182 of record NC_066858.1, read on the forward strand.
AGGGCTATGGAGGATTTCCATGCTCTTGCTTACTATCAAAATTCTTTTTCTGTAATCTATAAGGATGATATCTTGGCAAATATTTCTTGTGTCCCATGTATACATTTTTTTTCCATGTTGTAGTCTGATTGAAGTAGTCTCTTCTCCACATATTGGACAAGCCTTAAAACCTTTGACAGTACACTCACATAAATTACCATATGCAGGGAAATCATTGATAGTCCATAATAAGACTGCTGGCAAAGTGAAATATTCTTCTTTATACGCATCAAAACACCGAACCCTTCTTTCCAAAAAATTTTGAGATCATCAATTAAGGGTGCTAAATAGGTGTTGATATCATATCCCGGTTGCTTCGGACCTAATAATAACATTGTCAACATCAAATGTTTCCTTCTCATACACAACCATGGTGGAAGATTGTATATTGTAGTAATAACTGGCCAACAACTATAGTTCGACGATAAATCTCCAAATGGGTTAATTCCATCAGTCGACAAACCTAAATGAAGATTTCTTGGTTTTGACCCAAATGTTGGTCACATGTGATCTATCAACCTCCATGATGGAGTGTCAGCGGGATGTCTCATAATACCAGCGACTTTTCTATCCATCGCATGTCAACGCAAGTTCTTAGCATTCTCTAAGTTCTTAAACATTCTTATAAATCTTGGAACTATTGGAAAACACCATATCTGCTTGGCAGCAACTCCACTGTTTTCCTTTGTTGAGTTTTTATTGATCTTCCACCTTGACAAACCATACTTAGGACACTTTGTCGAGTTTGCATACTCTCTTCTATACAAACAACAATCATTAATACATGCATCAATTTTTTGGTAACTGAGTCCTAAGGCACCTAGTGTTTTCTTCGCTTCGTATAAAGAAGTTGGTATTTCGTTGTTGTCAGGTAGGAGATCACTTATTATGGACAACAATTCAGAGAAGCTAGTGTTACTCCAACCATATCTAACCTTTAATTTGTATAGTCTTACGAGGGCTGACAACTTAGTGAATTTCTTACATCTTGGATATAAGGATTTCTTTGCATCATCAAACATAGTATCAAATGTGTTGGATGTATTACAAGATCCGTCATAAGCTGATTGAAACATGTTTACTATATTAAACAAATCGTCCTATTCATATTTTTCATCGACTATATTTTCCATTTTACTGGTAACGGTCTCTGAGTTCAAATCTTCACCATGCCAAAACCATATCTTGTAACTTTTATCAATTCCATTGGCATACAAATGATACCGAACTATTGAGACATCCTTAAGTAAACGATTCCCGTATTTCAGACATGGACATCTTATCGAGTTAGAACCTTTGGCATGAGACAAACCAAATTGAATAAAACTTTCAACTCCTACATCATGTTCTCTAGACATCCTATTTTCCATCATCCATGATTTGTCCATTTTGTAGATGTTACAAACACCAAATCTTCTGTAATTGCCCTTTACACAAACCTGGGTTACAAAAGAGATGGATGACAATTGTAGAAGCATGTCCAAGTCAAAGATTCATTAATGTATGACAAGGGTAAATATACATAAATATTAAAACAAATAAAGAAATAATAAATTTAGCCTAAATTGAGGATAATTTACAACTCATAATTCATGTATGGTAAGAAGCCTAAAATAAAATATAACGGATGAAAATTAATTATATATGTGTGTTATAATCTCCTAACCTTAAAAACTTGTGTCCTCGAAAGGTTGCTTATTCACAATTTTATAAAACTAGCTTTAGTCTTGAATTATTTTTCCCAAGTTCATTATTGAGTTACTTAGTTTCTCTATGATCTTTCAACACTGCAAGTAAACCGTAACCTTAACAATTTTGCTTTATGAAAAACTCTTAATATTTTCAATAGTTTTTTTTAGATCAATTTGTGCAAAGAGTTGCTAACAACATTTCTTAACAATAATGCACCAAACACAATGCACACCTCAAATGAAACTGGTGATGATCATGTTAACAATAAGTCACTTAACTATAGTATTTGATATCTATAAAGATCCAATATATCTTTGGTGCAATCTTCCTTTTATTAGGAAAACATACAACTCCTTTTATAGTTGCAATGCAAGAAAGCATGTGATCGCCAAAACAAACTTTAAACTAATGTATCCTTAACAACACCTTTCTTAAGTTATAGTCCTCTATCGCAACAAATGCCTTCTTTATATTAATATTGAAATTACTAGTGATTGTAAACTTCTACCTCATATAGGTAATTAACAGGAAAAAAAAAAGTAGATCCTCAATTTAGGACACTAATAATGTTTCCCACTATCGGCTCCAAATTAAAATAACCCAACACCATAAACTATAAACATCAATAAACTTCACACACATGAAACTAACATTAGGACATATGTTCTCTAATATCTTCTCTATTTTCGCCCTATGCCTCTTAACTAATTCGTAATCAACATTAGTGATATATTGGATTCACAAATTTCATAAATTAAACTATAAACTCATCCTTACATCAATCAAAAAAATTTACTTTGTAATTTAATTGGGTATTAAATCGATTCTAGAACCTTATGAAATTGAAGATGGATATTATGTATCAGTTAAAAAGAAATGGATTAGAACCTTGGGTACGCGAAAGATTCGGAGCTGCGTGAATGACAGGTGGTCTGGGTGCGCAGATGTGCGTCGGGCATTGGCTGGGTGTGTCGGGCGTCGGCAATGTGCGTCGGGCGTCAACTGGGTGCGTCGGGCATCGGCAATGTGGACGAATTGGCTGGGTGCGTCGAGCATCGGACGTCGGCTGAAGATGGACTGGTTGGGCATCGGCTGAAGCTGGGCTGTGCGGGCGTCGACAGAAGCAGGCTGGTCGGGCATCAGAGGAAGCACGACAGTCGCACGGAACAAGGCTGGTCGGTTTCGTTTTGGAAGGGGAGGAGGCGTGGAAGGGGGAAATTGAAAGGAAGAAAAATTAGGGATTGTGTTTTTTCAATAAAATTGGGTTTTTTATTTTAATAAATTATATTAAAAAATCCTATACCCTTTTATGACACCAAATAACTGTCATGGAAAACAATATCCGAAAACGTCTTTTCCTGCCAAAAAAGCGCATTTTCACATATTATGACAATTGTTTCTCCTCTCCTCTCAATTTTTTTTCTTTAGAAATGACATGGAAAGTCACTTTTCTTGTAGTGATCCTGTAGCTCATGTTCATACTCAAAATGGTTTGGGAGAATCATTTATCAAGCGTTTACAATTGATTGCCAAACCATTACTTATAAGAGCAAAACGTCCATTATCTGTATGGGGTCATGCTATTCTGCATGTAGCGTCACTTATACGCATAAGGTCGACATCTTATCATAAGTACTCCCCAGTGTAATTAGCTTATGGCCAGGAGCCAAATATTTCTCATTTGCGAATTTTTGGTTGTGCAATATATGTTCCAATTTCCTTACCACAACGTACTAAAATGAGACTTCAAAGAAGGTTAGGAATATATGTCGGATTTAAATCCCCATCAATTATTAGATATTTTGAACCCCTGACGAAGGATGTATTTATTGCACGATTTACTGATTGTCATTTTAATGAGACTATTTTTCCAACATCGGAGGGAGGAATTAAGAAGTTTAAGAACGAAATTGTCACTACTAGAAAAAAGGTCTACAATTACAGTTAAATGCTGTCATAGTAAGATTTTGTGACAGTTATTTACAGTCATTGTTCCAGCAGTCATGGAAAGTATTTTATGACAGTTCAAAAAAACTGTTATGAAAGGTGTTTTTCATGATAGAAAATAAATGTCACAAATATCTTATTTTATGATAGATAATAACTGTCATTATTTATATTTTATGACAGATAATAACTGTCATTATATATATTTATGATAGATAATAACTGTCATTATTTATCTTTTATGATATATAATAAATGTCATTATTTATAATTTATGACAATGATTAACTGTCATCATTTCACCTACCATGACTTTAATTAACTGTCAAGAATATCTTTTCCATGACAATTTTTTTTTAAAAAATTCAAATGTTATAATTTTAAATTTAGTATCTTTTTTTCTTGCCCTATTTTTTTAATCCCTACTTTTCTTGTCGCGTTGTCATTACACAGACCAATATAATTCTAAAGTACTATACAACACACCCATATGCAAAGAAATGGTGAACGCTTTAATATATATACTAGAACATACACTTTCTAATATCTGTACAATTTGTTGGTAAAGTGTTTGTACAATGAAGCAATGAACATATATGTTTTGGTACCAACAACCTATTTAAATAAGTACATTTGAACCAAAATTTTGCTACCAAACCTACAAAAAAAGCCTATAAATCAATGAATCACCACAAATATGGCTTCACTATTCCAATGGATTCTTGCAAAACCTAGTACGAAAAGAAAATAAAATTTTAGAGTATGACGCTACACATCAACAACGCAGCACATTCATTTCAACAACACAGCAGATTCAGTTCAACAACACAGCACATTCACTTCAACAACACAACACATACACAACACAGCACATACACATTTGATGATGATTGTAGTAGGACTGCAATGTAACAACTTTAAATAGTAGGACTATAATATAAGCTTCTACCAAATATATCGTGATATATATTGAAAATATTAAATGACCTTAATAACTCAAACCTTTACATTTGATGATAATTCAACATGTTATTGTAATAGAACAACTTTAAGTCCACATAATTGTAACATTATGTCACCCCATTTCACACTACATTCATGCTCTAAAAATTGTCCTAATATCAAACTTGATAGATTGCACTCATATGTTCAACTTCATAGACTACACTCATATGTCCTAATATCACACTATATTCATGCTCTATTGATGCATTCCATCACTCATATGTTAATACACCTTTCTTTAATGGATTGCACATATGAATGTATATCAAATCAACCAAAACTTGATACATATGATGACAAAGACTAGATAAGAGGAAACCAAATACTAGACAGAGTAAGAACACAACACATAGAACATTCACCATCCAACATAGCACATACACAACACAGCACAACCAAAATTCTTTAGTCTCAATTTAAATAAAAGACCAACATCATCAAAAACTACACTTTACTAACCTCATTTGATATTTTACTAACCTCTAAGATAAGCTTACCTTATTCATATTTTTTATGGTAGCTATATTTTTCCAGCACTGTATTTTCCTCCAACACTGTAACTTCCTTCTTCTTCTTTCATTTAATTCAAAAACATCTTTTGTGGTATCTATGTGGCTCATTTGTACCTTAATCGGGAAAACATTTAAATCGACCAAAATATGTGGCAAAATATTTTTAAAAAGTTAATCAACAATCTTATCCTAAGTACAATATACATGCTTCCCTACAAACTCTGCCCACTCGAACCTTATATAGTCAATGTCATCCTGTGTGTAAGTACGGGGTGAATCTTTCATTTGTAGACAATAAAGTGGTTCTAAAATAGTTTCATTCATAATAAATTATACATGCAAGATAGTTTTAAAACTATTATACTTACTATGTCTATGATAAATGTATTCTTTGACAATATAAACCGCATCACGTAATAAACACATTCTACTATTCCTAATTACTTAGGACAATGTGGATACACAACAAAAGACTAACCTATGTTAAAAATAAAAATTAATTTACAACTATAGTAACATAGATATTCACATACCTTCACGACCCTCAAATTTGATTTTTTCTTCTTCGTTATGTTGAACGACCTACAAAAGAATATCAGAATTTGACCTACTTAAAGTACTGTGGCATAAAGAGGAAGTAACGTAATAAGTAAGTATCACATACATTTCAACTACTTTGGATATATCTTGGTCAATATGGTTTTTAAAAAGGTCTATCCAAAATGCAGCACCCTTCGATCGGTTAATTACAACCAAATTCCAATGATTCCTAAATATACATGTGAAACAATAAAACTACATATTAGACTACTGCAAGCACAATATGAATCGATCCTTTACTATAGGTTATCCACATGCCTGGAATTGTAAGGAATTAGTAAGGGTTGATCATAATTTGTTCCAAGTAATCGAGCAGTCAACAATTGGGCACGTTCTTCTTTAGAACTCCCACAACTAATGGACCTAGCGCTAAAGAACTTGTATAGATTCAAAATTTTGGTTGATTCCATACGTGTATAGATACCTACAAGTGCATTAAAAAGACAATGAAAGAAAATAAATTTTAAACATATTTACTGAAGAGTAACGTTGTAATAACATATCTTATATTATGTACGCATCAAGGCAAGGGGTAGCTATTAGGTGCATAGAAGAGAAATCCTTCCATGAGTTAATCATTATACAACAATTTCTTCGGACCTCAAATACGTGAAATGGTGTGGTGATTTGAATTGCTGACCCCATATGTTCAACCATTCGTCGTAAGAATCGTAGTGCAATTGGAGCAGTTTGAATTGGTGTGGGTGTGAATGTGGCCATAACCTTACTAAATTCCCCAGAGTCCATCTACTAAAAAATTTTCAATTAAGGTTAATATAAATTGTGACATATATATTATTGAGCGAAAAATGCATTACCTTTATATTGTCAGTAATGACAAGATGTCGTGGCCACAATATGTGTGAACCAACTTCTTGGGACATTTTGTAGATCCCTTACTTTGATGGAATGGGAATTGCATAATCCCCATCCACCACAACATCTACTGTCATTTTAACATTGTCACCTTCTACATCTGAATCAAATATGGTCCCCCATGCAACAGCATGATCTTTTGTTTCGAATGCCAACTTGTACGGGATTTCAACCTATTTAGAAGGCTTTGTTAAATATGTATACTTCACACGACTTTAATTACCGAATGAAGTTAAACTTTTGATTCACTAACCTTCATTTTCTCTAACATCACACCTTCCAGCTGCTTATCGTCCTTCGCTATGTTCACCTTTAGGAATCCAAGTTAATGGTAAGGACAATTTATACTCTTCTGGAACTTTAATTTCAAACAAAGTCTTACAAAACTGATACTTCTATTCTCTTGACAATGTATAGCATGCTGCAGGTATGTAAGTTCTATTACTTGTAACCATAAAAAAAAATTATGTATTCTGTATGGATGATGTCTTGGCAAATATTTCCTGTGTCCCATATATGCATTATTTTTTCGATGTTATAGTCTAATTGAAGTAGTCTCTTCTCCACATATTGGACAGACTTTAAAACCTTTGACACTACACCCACATAGATTACCATATGCAGGGAAATCATTGACAGTCCACAATAAGACGACTCGCAAAGTGAAATATTCTTCTTTATATGCATCAAAACACCGAACCCCATCTTCCCATAAAATTTTGAGGTCAATTAAGGGTGTTAAATAGGTGTCGATATCGTATCCCGGTTGCTTCGAACTTGATATTAAATTGTCATCAAATGTTTCCTTCTCATACACAACCATGGTGGAAGGTTATATATTGTAGTAATAACTAGCCAACAACTAGAGTTCGAATAGATCTCCAAATGGGTTAATTCCATCCGTGGACAAATCCAAACAGAGATTTCTTGGTTCTGACCCAAAGGTTGGCCACATGTGATCTATCAACCTCCACGATTAATGGTAAAAATGCTGAATAGACTCAAGTATATGAAGATAACAATGAAATCTCGATATATTATACCATAACAGGAAAAATATGAATAAAACTGATGTAATTGTGGGCAACATTTTTGCGTATAATATTGCACATAATATCATTTATGAAAATGAGGATTCTGAACCCAATTAAATATTTTGACAAATGTCATAATAGAAATGATTGGCCTAAGTGGAAAGAAGCCATCTAACCATAACTAAACTCACTTTAGAAACGTGAAGTTTTTGGTCCAGTAGTTCATACACCTAAACGTGTAAAACCTATGGGATTTAAATGGGTATTTATGCGTAAAAGAAATGAAAATTATAAGGTCACTAGATATAAAGCGACTTGTTACATAAGGATTTTCTCAAAGACTAGACATTGATTATGAGAAAACATACTCCTGTGGTGGATGCTATTACATTAAGATATTTAATTAGTTTGGTTGTATGTAAAAAACTTGATATGCATCTTATGGATGTAGTTACAGTATAACTGTATGGATCTTTGAAAAATGAAATCTATATGAAAATCCTTGAAGGATTTAAGATGATTGAATCATATAATTCAAATTCTGAAGAATTATATTCAATCAAAATACAAAGATCATTGTATTGATTGAAACAATCAGAACAAATGTGGTATAATCGCTTGTAACGTCCCAAAATTTTGAGGTAAATTTCTTAACACATCCTAAATTTCGAAGATTTTATTTTGTTGGACGTTATATTATTTGGATTGGTGAGAAAAAGGAAAAGAAAAGGAAAAGGGAGGATATAAGTTTTATAATAAGATAATATAATATAAATTATATTATATTATTATTATTATTATTATTATTATTATTATTATTATTATTATTATTATTATTATTATTATTATTTCACTTTTTAAAAACCTAAAAAAGGCCTTTTTCTTCTTCGTAGTGCAACCCCCCCCACCTTCTTCTTTTCCCTCACGAACTGCCATCGCCCAACCCCATCTCTTTCATCCTTCCCTGTCCAAGCACGCACCACCCATCCCAGATCTATTCAGCCAACGCCGACCGCCTCTGCCTTCAACCGAACGTCGTCAGGCACTCCGTGCAGTGTCGTTCGATTTTAGAGTGTCCACACAACTCCAACGTCATCGCATCTCAGGTAACCGCCCGATCCCTTTCTTCTTCTTCATTCCGTCGATTCGTAGTTAACGTCGTCCTCTCTTCATGCATAGTCGCGCTTGGTTAAATGTGTTCGAAGCCCAAATCTGAGCCGCTGCCTTTGCCTTGTTGTGAGTCATTGTGAGTTCTTTTGTCAATTTTGATGTGCGTTTAGATGAGTTTTGTTTATCCATTAATGTTTGGTTAAGGGTAATTAAGTTAATTAATCTTAGAATTTATTTAGAGTTTCTTAAAGGGACCAATTGGAGATTTTTACAGCAAATTGTGGAACTTGTTGTCAAGGAGCGATTTGGTTTCAAACTTGATTTTGGTAAGCTGAATTGGAAAATTTAGTTGATGATAGTTAATAATTTTATTAACTTCTTATCATTTATATGTTTAGGACTAATTCATTTGCAAAATTTACCTTTCGACCAAGGAAATTAGCTGAGCTCGAGGTAAGGGGATCTCTATTACTGGATTTGATTTAGAACTGAAACGTATTGGTTGATACGAGTGTTATAATTAATGAATGCATGGATTTGACTGCTAATCATAAGAAGAAAAGCGGGGTTAATTTACACTTTTGGCTGAGTATAGCCGACATGATTGCTAAGTGTAGTTTGTTTTTTATAAATTGATGGGTCATGTTGTTGACTGAATATAGATAATGAGGAATTGACTGCTATTAGTAACTTAGATATATTGTTAGGTCGTGTTGTTGATGGAGTAGTATTATTTGAATGTTCTGTGTAGTCTATGCATATTGTTGGGTTGTGCTGTGAATGGACTAAGTATTCGGGACCGTCATGTGTAAGTTGTATATTTACTGATGGACTATGCTGTAGACTGAATATGGACTTTATGCATAGTATAGATCACTTGTAGTCTGTGCTATTGTTTGGGCTGAGACGATGAGATTGTCAGGAGTAAACTATATAGTGATAATTTGATTTGTTGATTGGTTTGGGGTAGTGTGACTGTACTGTGTGGATTGGATATATGTATGGTGACAGAGAATACTGTTGTATGAACCTAGATTGTCTGACTGATTATGCTTAGAGATAGGACTGTTAGTTTGGGCTACATTGTGATGTGACTATTGTAGATTATTTAGAATGGACTGAGGGGTAACAGTTAGCTTTACCTATGGGGTAGTGTACCTTGCAAGCATGGTGTCCTACGGGATCACTACATGATATGTATCCTTCGAGATCACTAGACTGATATGTGTATCCGACAGGGTCACTAGACTGATATGTGTATCCGACAGGATCACTAGACTGATAGGTGTATCTGATGGGATCACTAGACTGATAGGTGTATCCGATGGGATCACTCCGACGGGATCACTAGACTGATTGATGTGTGCGTCCTACAGAATGACTAGATCGTTATGTACAGGGTATCCCTTAATAGGAAGTCAATTGTTATTACCCTATCGGGACCAGTAGTGGGTCTCTTACTAAGTATATTTTATACTCACCCTTTCATGTTTAACTTTTTCAGGTAAAGGTAATGTACAAGGCAGACCGACGAGGGGCAAAAAGGATGTGTGAAGGCCATATGGAAACATCTAGTTTTAATGCTTCCGCTCAATGTCTTTGTTGTTTTCGTTTTGAGGATTTTAACTTAAGTTTTGGTTACAACCTTTGTTTATTTTATTTGAAATTCCATAGACTATATTTTGAAACTTTTGAAATTTATTTGAAATAGGGCACGAAGACGATTTTACTACAACTTGAAGTTTGAATGAATTTTAAATAGGTTCTTAATTGAGTTTTTATGTTGGATGCTGTGTTCTTAGCAGTAAGTAATAACCTCAACTTAGACTGAAAAGTTGGGTCGTTACATCTCACTTAAGTGAATATTTATTGAAAGAATGTTATCAAAATAATCCAATTTGGCCATGTGTTTCTATTAAGAAATCACAGTCAGAATTTGCCATTATAGCTGTATATATTGATGATTTAAATATAAATGGAACTCCTGAAGAGCTTTATAAAACAGTAGAATCTCTCAAAAAGGAATTTGAGATGAAAGATCTTGGCAAAACAAAATTTTGCCTTGGCTTACAAATTGAGCATTTAGCCGATGGAATTTTTATTCATTAATCGACATATACAGAAAAGATTTCAAAAAGATATCTTTCACCTCAAGAAGATATAATGAAGAATTACTTGGTCATGAAGTACCATATCTTAGTGCAATAGGTGCACTAATGTATCTTGCTAATAACACGAAACCAAATATAACATTTTCAGTAAATGTATTAGCAAGATATAGTTCTTCTCCAACGAAAAGACATTGAAATGGAGTTAAGTAGGTACTTCGTTATCTTCGAGGGACGATTCATATAGACTTGTTTTATTCAAACAAATCAAACTTTGATCTAGTTGGTTATGCAGATGTTGGATATCTATTTGACTCACACAAAGCAAGATCTCAAACAGGTTATATGTTTTACATGTGGAGGAACTGTTATATCTTGGTGATATGTAAAGCAAACCATTATGGCCACTTTATCGAATCATGCAAAAAATTTTGCAATTCATGAAGCCAGTAGAGAATGTGTATGGTTGAGGTCAATGACTCACCATATTTTAGAAACATGTGGTTTGTCTTTCAGTACAAATTTACCAACAATATTATTTGAAGACAATATCGTATACATAGCTCAAATCAAGGGAGGATGTATAAAAGAAGATAGAACAAAACATATCTCACCAAAACTCAAATACACATGACCTTGAAGAAAATGGTGACATCAGTGTTCAACAAATTTTTTTTCAAATGACAACTTGGCGGACTTATTGATAGAAAAACATACAAATTCAGCGGAAACAGGATCAAATAATTACTCTAATTGCAATTAATTAACAAAATTACCCTAAACCCAAAAAAGTTAAAATTAGGGTTTTTAGGAAAAACTTACATTTGAAGCTCTGATTGATGCTTGAACCACCACTAGGGTTGACCTACTATCCTTTGGACTCAGAACCGGATTGTGGGACCCGTCGGATGAATGAAATTGGGAGAGAGAAAAAAGATGGAAAATATGGAAATGGGTTGGGTTTGATTTTTTTTTTTTAGAAAAATAAAGCCAGCCCGATTTTGTTCTTTAGAAAATAAGTCAACCTCTACCTGAGGCCCTAAGAGCCCAATTTATAGATGTCTTTCATGCAAGGTTGCATGTGCATGCAAACACATGGGCCAACAACACATAACCCACTAATCATTAGTGGGCTTAATATCATTATAGTTTGCTAACACCTACCCACTATAGTTAGTGGGTTTATCCAACAAAATGTTGGATTTTCCCACTAACTTTAGTCAAAGGGTAAAATTGTCATTTGGTCAAAGTCAAACTTTGACTTTTCAAACCAAAAAGTCAACATTTTGACTTTTTACAATTTTGTGCTTCTTGACTAATTTTGACCTTCCGAGCATGAATCCTCATTTATTTTCTCAAGATTCAAATCACATTTGAATATATTGCCGGTCAAAGTTTGACTTTTCAAAAGTCAACTTTTTGACTTTTTACAACTTTGACTATTTCCATCTTTTCCGAGTTTTCGAGTATGAATCCACATTCATATCTTTAATATTTAAATCCTATTAAGCATAAAGTTCTATTAGTAATTTAACACCAACGACTATATCACATATACTTGTCGGTTTCTCTCTCCTCTCCTGTTTCAAACAATTTGACTCATTCCATCATACTGTTCTAAGTTTATTCCATGTTATAAAATTCATCCCATTGAATTCCATAATGTAACTTATACCATGATATATTCTATAAATTGAGGTGTGTGGTGCCTTTGTAAGATACACCACAATTGAGTTCAATTGTTATCTACTTCCTCTCTTCTCTATTCTTCTTTGATCTTATTTTATAACAATGTACGATATTTCAAATTAATGTTTTTTTTTTAATTTTGAGAGGATTTCATTTATTTCTTCCATATTATTGCTAATTAAAAACCAATCGTATATGTTGCATATATTACACATACTAATAAAATGTTGAAAATGTAATTAGACATTACATACATAATGGTTTATTTTTTGGTGTGTTACAAATATATTGAAAAATATAAACATATATTACATATACCGTTCCGTACACAATGTGATATATAATACATTATATTATCATACACTTATCAAGTTTATTTTTAAAAAATTTAAATATATATTTAATATATCACTTTTTTACTTTGCATTCAAAACATTTTACCGATTTTTGTTTCTATACATGAAGGGAACAATTTTTAAAGTTTAGATTTTGATAAGAATACTCTTTTAAAAGGTTTATAACCATGAGAAATTTCTCTTAAATGCATCTTTTGGTATTAATATTATAATGGTCAAAATGATATTTTGATCTCGTTATATTTTATCCTTTAAACTTCTAAAACATCTATATTAATAGCTAATAAGACGACTAAAATTGAAAAGAAAAAATAATGAAAAAAAAAGGCAATCACACCATTAAAATTTAGGATATAGGGATTACAACCTAAAAATCCCTTTTTAAGTATTTGGCTTAAACAATGCCACAGTGTGATGAAATGTGCATTCCTTTTTCAAGTGGAGTCTAATCGACATATAATTGACAAATTTCGGTGGCAAAAATCTATTGATGCTCATAAAGATATATATATATATATATATATATATATATATATATATATATATATATATATATATATATATATATATATTATTCCATTGAAGTGTTTCAATTCAAAATAAAATATTTCATAAAAATATTTACTTTTTGGATGTGACTTAATTTACAAAATCTATCCTATTAGCCAAGGATGTTAAAAAAAAAAAGTAAGATTTATTGTATATCTAACAAAAATAAGTTTAAAAAATTACTTAGGATGCACTTGTATTTTTTTGTCATACCTGTACAATTGAAAAAAAGTATAATAAGATTACAAATATCTAAATTCAAATTGTTTCTCTGCTGCAATTTTTCAAAAAAGAAAAGATAAATCTTCCCAAAACATCCGACGTGATTTAGTTTGGTTAATGGTTATAAACCTTGTATGATTGAAATGAGTTTTGATAAGTCAAAATTGTATGGATTGAATTGATTCAAACGTTTGTTTGCACAAACTTAATTTGGGATAGACGGAGGTAAGCATGTGATTAAATTTAAAAGTTCTTCATATACTTAGTTATACATATATTTATTTATTATTAGATTCTTTATTTTGGGTTGTTTAAAAATAAATAAATTTTCATGTCTTTAGAACATAAATTTTCATAATAAAAATTTAAATTGTGTTACTAATTTTACTCTACACTTGAAATAGATGTTTTCAAGATTCTTTAAAAGTATGACAGATAATTTGAAAACATAACATCCAATAAAATTAGCATAGTTGCATTTCATATTTTAAGATATATGCATGGTAGCATATTAAAAATTGGGTTATATATGATATAAACAATTGTTTGTGTTTGATACTAAATTTATAAATCATGAAATTATAGTTATATTTTCCTACTAATATTTAGTTGACAACAAATTATTATTAAATTATTTAAGAATTTTTCTGCTTAACGAAGTTATCTAAATAGTATTTTATAATATTATATAATTTATAATACTACCTAGTATATATATATATATATATATGATAAGTAGTATTATAAATTATATATATATATATATATATATATTTCTCTTTATAGAAACAAGAATAAGCAAAATGAATTTAAAAAAATGAAAAATAAATAGTTTAAAAAGTAGTAAAATATCGAAACTATCACAATATTATATTTTATAAATAGTTTTATTTTTTATATGTGAAATATACTATTCCTAAAGTGAAATATGTGAAGTTTAGATTTTATAAATATTATTTTGAAATATTAATCATAATTTAATTAATTGAATAAGGTGGCGAGAAGAGATTGGAAGACGGAGTAATTCTCGTAGTCACTGCTCTGCCCCACCGGTTCCTCCATTTTTGTCATTCTTCTCTTCAACGGTTGACAGCGCTTCACTGCTGATAGGCTGACATACGACAGATTTTCAATAATGTGTAAGATTCTTCCAAACTCTCATTTCATTCTCTGTTTTGACAATTCAATCACCTCACATCTTGGAGCTTCTTTTCACGTCTTACCTAGTTTTGCTTCACACTCCTTGCTTTCACTTCTCTTCCTTCCTTCCATATATTGTACAAATAATCGTTCCTTTTCGTCACTGTTCATGCAACACTTTCAATATGAAGGGAACCCAGATTGGAAATGTCATGTCTTTCTTGATATTTGATGCTTTTTTCTCTCCCCGTTGAAATATCTATGCTGAAGAAAAGATGGGTGTTTAGTTAGATCCAGAGTTGATTCACATTGAGATTGTTGCTCTTTAAATAAATGATGCTTCATGGAGGGATGGCTATGCACTTTTATGCGCCGATTTGCCCAGCACCTGTTCGACGAAATGCCAATGAGGGTATTACTCGCTTTAGAAGGAGAATAAACCTGTATTCATCTGTACAGATTTCCTCCGTTGTTCAAACTGATGCAAATGACAACTTACCAAGATCCAAGAAGATATCAAGTTTAGGAAAATCTCTCTCGAAAACTCTAACTCCTAAACCCCTTCTTGTCCAGCCCAACACTGTGGGTGTCATAGGGGGAGTGTCGGTTTTTTCTACTCTACTTTTCTTGGAAAAGCTTGTCTGGTGGAGTTTGAAGGATGGACAAGAGAGCATACCTTTTGTTGTCTGTAGTGAGCCTGCATTAGGCAAAGGGATTCCACCTGTTACTTCGTTGTGCACGTTCAGCACAGATTCTTCACAATATGGTCATAGTGATGCTCCAATCATCGAGAATTTGAACAGGAAAAGGGCATTTCTCGAGCTGTCTGGAGCTCGGTGTCTAATTACACCATGCCATCTTACTCATAGGTGGCTTAGTGACACATCTGAGAGCTGCAAGTTGCCTTTCCTTCATGTGGGTGATTGTGTTGCTAGGGAGCTTAAAGAAGCTACGCTTAAGCCACTTGAAGGAGGGAGGAATGTCCGGATCGGGCTGCTTGCAACTGATACAACAGTAACTGGTATTTACTATGAGAGGCTACAAAATCAGGTTTTGCAATACATTCCCAGTTAATGGTTGATGCTCTTATTTATTGATAAAGATTGATGCCCAAGAAATAAGAACAATCAATACATTACATAATCTATGTTTCATACTATCTCTAAGCATGCAGAGATATGGATAATTTTGCATAACTCATAACTCTATTTAGTAAGTAATTCCAGAACTTCTGACTTCTTTTTCCTTTTTCAGGGCTTTGATGTTCTCTTGCCAGACGAAGCAACCATGAAGCATATTGTAATTCCAGCAGTTGAAGCTTTGAATAAAAGGGATCAGGAAGGAGCAAGAAATCTGTTGAGAATTGCTGTTCATGTTCTTTTGATAAGGGCTGTGAATATGGTAATACTTGCTTCTGATGAATTGCTTAACCTTCTTCCTCCTGATGATCCTATTCTAAAAAAATGTATTGACCCAATGGATGCATTGGCCAGAGCAGCCATTAAATGGTCTAGATCTACAGAAAATTTACAATGAGAAAGCTTAGCTGCGCCTCTCTTGATCATCTCCTGCATAATTTATGTATTTATAAATGAGAAAATGGGGCTTTCAACTATTGTGTATTAGGATATGGCTTAAAATTAGACGGTCTACTTCTTTTTTCCTTTAATAGATGAAATACACCCACCTTAAAATCCAAACAGAGACCACGACATCAAATTCTCATGTCAAAGCGCTCAGAGCTAAAATTTCTAATATTACAACCTTGACCTTTTAGATTATTTCTTTAGGCAAAAATCATGAAATGCTACATCACCCACGCAAGAGCCATCTAGACAAGTTTGACAATCCTGCCGAGGAGCCAATGGTAAAACCAATATCATCAAGTGACAAACATCAATTCATTAGCTACAGCCACAGATACAGATGGTATTCGGAACCAAGTGGATGAATCTGGAACAAGCATGTGCTGTCATGAAAAAAACATAGTATGTGAAGAATGTTCGCCTACACATTGGTCTTTCAGACAATGAGATAACAAGTAAAAGGATTCTGTGTTTAGAAGGAAGGAACAGTTCGTGAGAGCCCAAGTTAGAGATACATTAGGATTATTGGTAGGATATTAGAAAGAGCGTGAGGGGTATTAGCCAGGAGTGTCTTGGTTATAAACATACTGTGTTACGGTTCTTAGAGAGGTGTGAAGATTTTGGTAGGAAATTCCATTGTGGGAATTTGGGAGAGAGATAGCTCTCTCAAAGGCTATTGATGGTATGTTGCAACTTCTTTCGTATTGCAATATATTACAATCTTTTCGTTCTTTAATGTTCTTGATTGTTTTGTCTCATTAGGTCATATCCTAATAAAATAACAATCAAAGAACAATAAAGAACACAAGTAAAGATAGTAATATCTTGCAATATAAAAGAAGTTAAAAGACGCCAATAACTTTTCAAGAGGGCTTCAAATTTTCATAATGGAAATTCTTACCGAAATCTTCACTCTAAGAACCCCAACACATTATATTTAAAACTAAACCCTAAGGCACTCTAATCTAATGATCCTTACGCCCTTGCTAATATCCTACTAATAATCCTAATGTATTCCTAACTACGACTCTCACACAATTGAATTTGTGTTGTCAATGCCCAGGCACTATGCAATTCAAATGAGCCCCAGCCAGAAGCCAAGTTGCTGTATCAAATTCATCCTGGAATGTTGATCACATGGTTGATGCATATGAGCTTCAGCTTCATTTTCCATTGTCTTGATATGCCCAAGATGAGATAAGTTGATGAGCTATTGCGTAAGGGCCAGGAAATAACATGGAAGCAAGTCCACTATCTTCAGCATTGAAATCTCCGCTGTGTCTGGTTTCAGCTCCCTTGCACATTTGTTCGACTTTGGCTGCTGCAGTTCGTTGTGTCTTCTCGTATTCACTTAATGTCAAAGCTCGTTTCACATCTTCTCTTTTGTGCCATTGAGCATCTGTGCAAACAATTTCAACCTATTCAAACTCTTCCAGAGTTGAATGAAAACCGCAAGAGTGTTTCAAAAAACTCAAAGCATTTCAGCAGAAACAATAGTAACTGAAAGACAATTATACAGACATAATTCCATTGAAACTATTGTTCTAAACAAACTGCGCTTCTCGAAACACCTCTTAAAATAACCCCTAATTTAACTTCCTGCTAACGATACCCACAACCTTGTGAGGATGCTAGATTGACAGATTTGAATCACTATCCGAACATATAATTCTGCGAACGTTAGTCAATATACCTTCCAACTCTGCCTTGTCCACCCTGATATCAAGTGATTTCGCATATGCAAAGAACCCAACCATCAATTGACACGGCATGGTGCTTCGTCCAACTAAGAACAACACATAAAAAACCATAAGTCAGTTACGATACATATGTTTTGAATTACAATTTAAATAAAAAGTGAGAAGATTCAAATTGATGGCCAATAAGAGAAACTTTATATATATCAACGAGAAAGATGTAAAATGAGTGTTGTTCTTTCAAAGGCACCAACACACTGTTTATTAGAGAGTGCAAAGGTGTGGTTAAGAAATTGTAATTTCTAAATGAACCTGGCCATGGCTGAGAACTGTGATAGACCACCTCTCCAACTTCAATACCAGTCTCTTCCAAGGTTTCTCTTATCACAGCTTCTTCCAAACTTTCTCCTGGCTGTTACAAAAGCAAATCCAGGAACTCTATTAGTTTATGAAACAAGATTAAGGTTAAACTATAGAATGCACATGACATCATACTACAAAAGTTTTTAAAGGGTAATAAGGAAACTATTATTCATTACTGCTAGAAGCCTTGTTCAATCAGATTCATATGTATTTTACTATCATTTGTGTCGTCAACAAAGAAAAATACCTCCATAAAACCAGCTAAGCAACTCCATTTTCGGGGCACATATCTCGATTGCCTGCTTAAGAGTGCACGGTCATTCTCCTGGTCAATGACTAACATGATAACAACCTACAATTAACAAGCTTATAAGCAGGAGACATTAATATATAGCCTTAAATACGCAGGGATTCAGAAATCATAAAAGTAAAGAACAATGATCTCACAGGATCGACACGAGGGAAAATCCTCAATTTACATGACTGATTGGAGCATTCCCTTCGTTTTCCAGCTTCCATTGGGACTGTTCTTTCTCCACAATGTCCACAGAAACGTGATGTCCTATGCCAATCTAGCAAAGCCCTGCCCTGAGCGATCAATTCCAAAAACCAAGAAGGTATGCACAAATTCAATCACATTTAAACTAATTAAACATGACCAAGAATGAAGAAAGGATATGGGAATATGAATGTGGTCAAGGGATCTCTCCAAATTCACACAATGACACTATATTATCAACTTAAACCCACATAGTTTTTTTTAGCTTCCTTTAAACAAATTGAAGTTGTTGTTCCAACATATCCCTCACTTCTAACTTATGTACGAGCCTACGTTTGTGTCCCCAACTCTTTTTTCCCTGAAAGAATCTCAGTGAGTGCTGCTGAATTGAATGCCAAAGACTTAGCAAAGATCAATAAATACTCATTACAAAAATTTAACTAATTAGCTGAAAGAAACCAATTGGCAAGTGAGATGAAGAGAATCACTGTTCATTCTCCAAATTGAAAAACAAAGTAATACGACAGCTCAATTTCAAACACTTACATGACCAGCAACAGCCAATTGTCCCATTGCCCATGAATCCGACCAATTCGTTGCCACCATGAGCGTTCGCAGCTCGATAAAACTGAGCTGTTTCCGACCCAATTCCTCATCCAAATCATCCTCACCGGAGAAGTCAATGGCCCAGTAAACAGCATCATCTTCAACAGAAGAACCAAGATAAACGAACAAATCCTCCGTCAGCTGCGAACCACGCAATGCCAATAAACTTTTGCAATCAGCCAAGCTAATCCAACCCAGACCCCAACCAGACGCCGAATCACCATTCCCCTTCCCGCCATTGCAAGAAACCAAAGGCCAACCCTTCTTGAAGGGCAAAATTTTGAAATCTGGAGAAGATATCAAAGGGGTTTTGGTCAGAAGCTTCGTTTTCAGCGATTCGAAGGATGAATCGGGGAAAAGGGGATGTCCGGGTTTAGGGGTTTTGGATCTGATGGGGTTTCGTGCAAAGGCATGGGACTGTAGATTAATGGACATGGATGGGGTTCGAGTGGAAGAAGAGAAGGTTGGTCCATGGAAGGAGGTGTTAAATGGCGAGCAAAAACGAGAGATGGGTATTCCATTTCTGGTGTTGGGATTTGGAGGCGGAGGATAGGAGAGAAAGAATGGGGTATGGAGGTTAATGGAAGCTGAAGAAGGAGGAAGACGAAGGAGTCGACATGTCGATTTTGATACAGTGACGATTGTTCTTGCGCTGTTTGCCATCAGAAAATCCTCGTTTCGTGGCGATCGTAATTCAAAAAGCAGTTTTTCTTTTTTCCTTTTTCTCTTTCTTACAGTTATAATTACAACATCTAACATACTTTCATGTTAATATGAAACTGAAATTTTCTGGAGCATCACGACAACTACGAATTAGTTTACATTATAGTTTTAGAAATTGAATACTAGTCTTCAAAAAGTTAATAAAGATAAAGGTTTAAAAACATCGCATTCCTTAACAAATTTATGGTAGGTCTATATTTTTCTTTTCTTAAGGTTAAAATTGTAAAATTGATTTCGAAGCAATTTTAACTATCTTTTTCTAAATTGTCGACATGAGCTTACTTTAATTATTGACATGACTTTCTACGATCCACCACTTTATAATTGTTATGCTTAACATAATGTACTAAAATTGTTATAAGAATGTTGATTTTTAAAGAGTCACTTTTATGTTTACTTTTAACTCTCTATTTTATCCTCCTAAAAGAATGGATTCCCCCAACAAGTTTTTGTTGTATAGATAATCTTCAAGTTTTGTTATGCTATCAATGAAAGAAGGCTTAAAGGTCTATGAGCCAACTTTTCTCTTATTATTATTTGGGTCACTCTTTGAAAGCTTGTAATAATATTATGCATCTCATTCTTTAACATTTTTTTGTTTCATTCACCCTTACTTCTTTGTGGACTCAGTTTTTTTCTCCTTCACTCTTAATTAATTTTCTTTTTTTTAAAAAAAAAAGTGTCCAATAACAAATGTATAAAACATATCAAGTTTTATAAGCATCATATAGTCTTTTTATTATTATTATTATTATTATTTTATTTCTTGTTTGGTTCTTTTTTATAAGAAATAATTATAGGATTTATTTTTTGTGTTGACAATCTTGACGTTGATTTATGTATTTAGATTAACTCATGTAAGTCATGTATTAGTTTGTCAAACAATGAGGATTATGAGATACAAATGAAAACAAAAATTCCATAAAAAAAAACCTTTTCTCTAATGTTTTCTAGTATATCCATATTTTTTATTTTTATACATAATACGTAATTGTATTAAAAAAAGGTTAAGAGATTAGAACTATAACTAATATCTCTATCTATAATATTTTTACATTTCCTTTTTGTCCCAACATTTTTGTAAATGACTACTTTGCCTTTCCATTTTAGGGTACAAGTTTTCAATTGGCGTTTCTTGAGAACAGTAGAGGTTCAACCTAGCTTATGTAGATGGGCACAACTTACTGGATGCAAGTTGTTACTTATTAGGTCATTCAATCTTCGAGATATAGTTCTTCAAGTTTAAGTATTTGACGATTGTTCTTGTGTAGGTAACACAACAAATGAGTATACTTACTCACATATGAATCTATAAAAAATATGATTTATTGAGTTAGGTGTTAGAGATGTTAGAACAAAAAGTACATTTATGTTAACAAACACTAATTTAAGTGTAATTGGTGTTACATTTAGAATGTGTGCATATATTACTAATTTTACAAATTTTTTTCTTTGGTAGAGATTTCATTATATCATATATGTTTCTAAAAGTATAATATACTAGAAGTTATACTTTCATAAGCATGATTTATAATTAATAAACTAAACCTTTAAAAAATAAACAATAAAATTATAAATTATAAAATTCTTAAATGCACGTACTTGAATCATTACTAGTTTATATTGAAAGGAGAATTGAGTATGAAAATCTTTACGAGAGAACTCTAATTAATTCAATCGTATTTTTTTTTCTTTTAGAGTTGATTACATAATCTTTCTAGAGATCGATAGAATTATAATTTATTAATTAATTTTTGATATTTTTATTTAAAGCTTTGATATTCATAAGTAGTTATGATACAAAATCTCTGGCTTTTTCTCTCTTTCTTTTATGTTGATGTCATTCCAAAATTCTCTGTGTAATGCCTCTCAAAAGGTACATTTTGCTTTTCCTTTGTATTTATATACAGGAAAATAATTCATCAACTAATGTTCAACAAATTATAGAAACTTGCACGCAAAATTAGTTGACTAACATATCATTTTGGATGTCTTTAAATTAGTGTGAAGTGAGATCAGAAATTTAAAAGTTAAAAGTAATTATTTCTATTTGAAAATATATATAAGGAAAAAAAGATAGCAAAATTTATTAAATTTTATCAACGATAGGATTCTAGCACTTATTTATTGAATGTTGTAACTTGCAAATAAGACCAACCTTAAAAATAATGTTGTTATATACTTAATTATTATTCATACAATTGTTATCTATTATAGTTATCGATAGAAAACACCTATAATTACGAGAAATTGTAAACCAACAAAGGAACATTTTTCTTTAATAAGATAAGAAAGAGTATTCATTTTCTTAAAATACAGGAATTTGAATAATTCAATATAGGTTATTATTAAAGAAATGTGAGAATGGATTAAGGACCCATTTTCAAAGCTCAAAATAATTTTCCCCCACAACTTTTTAAAATCATTGATGTGTCACACAATTTACACAAAATTCCGCAATTTGTTTATCCTCTTCCCCTTCCTCTACCCTCCGTTTGTTTCTTTCACTATTCTTCTTCTTCTTGTTTAGAGTAGTCATCTTCTTCTTCGATCCACTCCAAGAAACGAGAGAAAGCGAGAGTACTAGAGAACGATAAATGAACATAGTAAAAGACCCAATGTAGATTTAGATAATTTCACCCAGGGTGTCATTAAGAAAGTATGTATAAAAAGAAAAAGATCTTCTCCACCACTAATCATCCGTACAAAAACGCAATTGGTTTTGTAGGACATAAGAATATCAAAAGTTAGAAAATTAAAGTGGACGACGGTTCCCGTTCCCGCGTCACAGATGGATGAACTCGACGAACAAGTTGAGGATTCACACTAAGTCACTAACAAATTTCTCTCCTTCTTCTCTTCTTCTTACGGATTTAGGGTTCATTCCACAAACCTCCATCTCCTCTCATTTCCTCATTCTCTTGATTCCTATGGAATTCTTAAACTTCTGCATTCATCCCCCCAAGAAATCACTTCCGATTATGCTAATAAGATAACCCCCTTACTTGTCTATCATATCTGTAAGCGGATACGCTCCTACACTGAAACTTTGTTCTTCCGTCTTTGTTCTTGTCTGTGCTTGCTCTGACTTTCAATCACCTTCTTGTATCTTACAGATGATAATGTTGTTTCCCAAGCGATGACGGTAGCTCTCCCTTCCCACTGAGATTGAAGGTATTCCGACAAAAAGTCGAAAGCGGGAATGTAAGGTAAGAGATGATTCAAAATCAAATTAAAAAAAAAAAAAAAAAACTGCCGCCATTCAATATTCGTTCACTCATAATTTCTGTTCTGACACTATTTTCATGCCAGCGAAACGCGTTCTTGATATGGTTATCTTTTTCGATTTCATTAATTATTGCCTACATTTTGTTCTTTTGAAATACGTGTTGAAATAGATCGTCTTGGTGGCTATGGGTGATTTGGATCTATTCTTGTGAAGTGTTCGGGGAACATGTTCAGCCAATAAATTTTCCATGATAAGTTGATTGGAATCTCCAAAATTAAAATAAATAGCCTAATTAAGATCATGAAAGCGAATTATACTATATAATTAACCTGCAAAGATTCTCTAGAGATTGTATCTTTTTCTAGGGAACACTAAATCCTCTTTACAACCACGGATGAAAGTTGGGTTGACTCATAATTTGAGCTTAATAATATTATTAGAAGGGTGTTTCCATTAATGTCCGTTGAAGTGGGGCATCTGGTTCTTATCTGTTTTTATATATAAGAATGATTTGATGCTTAAAGGACCATAAATTATTGAGCTGAAAGCCTGAAAGTTGAGTTTATCTCGTTAGGAACTTGCTATTCATACAGATTCTGAATCTTAATCAATACCCCACAATTCCCCCAATTCTCTTTCATAATCTTTTCCTCCTGTTTAACCTTCTGGTTCTATCTGAAAGACCTCTTTATGCTGACCTAAGTTCAAGCCTTAATAGTTCTCATTTCAATTTGATTATATTCTCTGTTTATAAAGCAACCATTGACATTCCATGAAGGACCATCCAAATTCAGTATTCGGATATGTTTGTTCCCGTTTTGCGCACCGATTAGAGAGAGTGATAGAGATAGTAGCTAGCTATATTGCAATGCTTGAATGGAAAATGGGCCTTCACCCATGATTACTATATTGAGGATCATTCTAAGGGCTTAACATTATTGTTGTGTTAGTCATTTGAAAAGAAAAAAAGAAAAAGGCAGCATTTGGATAGGGATCAGATGCCAAGGAAGACGATATATTGCATAAGGAGAGCCTTCCAAAATTCCTTCCCGCTTTACACTGCACCACCTGAAAGATAGAGCACCCAAAATTGTATCACACACCCAAGTGACCTACAATGAAATTAAACCCCATTCACTGGTTAATTTACTAACCACTTTTTAGGGGAAGATAAACAGAGAAGTTTTAATTGATATAAACTTACCGAAATCTCTTGGTGTTTTGCATTTAAAGCACTCCATTCTGCTTGCATAATTATGTACTCCGCATCCCATTCTGTACAGCATCCATTAACTTTTAAATTAGCATATTTAATGCTGGTATGAATTTAAATAACATTATCCAACTTGATAGTATGTTTTCAGTATGATCCTTTGAGTAAGAAATTTGAAGTTCTCTTGATATGGTGGAGGTGTAAATATATGCAAAAACATGCATACAATCATTCAAAATTTAGTTAAATGTTGGATTGTTTACACGTTTGGAAACTCGACTTTTATACTATTCAAATGGATTTTTCTTGATTACAAAAATGTTTCAGAGTGATTGTCAATGAGAAAGGATTTTAATGATTACGAACTATGTAATTTCATAGCATAAAATAACTACTTCAACTCTAAGTTTATTATTGTTCTGTATGTACCTAGGGCAAATCCAGTCTCCAGATTTCCATCCAGGTGGGATGCTTGCATCGGATCCATACTGATCCGAACCCATCATGTAGGCGCCGTAATCACCGGGATACACGGACTTAAATGCACCACATCTAAAGCAGTTGGGGCGGCTGGCGTAATTGTGAGCTCCACAGCTGACGGTGGTGCAGTACCAATCTCCAGCCAACGCCTCCGTCTTGTTGTAACTGTAAGTTGATGGATCTGGGCCTCCATACTTGGGGTAACCACATCGATGGCATGCTTCTCTTTTTTTGAAGTTTACGTTCTGGCAAACGTTGCATATCCAATCTCCTGCTGACCAACTCATTCCCTTCTATATATAAAAATCCCATTACTCATAAGTTCGAGAGACAAACAAATAAAAAACTGCGTAAAGAATTTTAAACTGTCATAATCTTCAGCAATGTTCAAGCTTTGGAGTACAAAACAAAAAAGAAGGGGGGGAATGAAACTTAAGAATTCAAAATTTAAATACTCTTTTTTCCCAAAAGGTTAGTATGGATGGCTAACATTTTTTTTTTCTTGAAAAGATTGAATCCTAAAAGCTAGATAATAAAAGAAGGCCAAAAGAGAGGGAAAAAAAAGTTTGATTGCTGAAGTAGGAAGCTGACCTTGATGAAGAAAATAAAATGGATGGAATAATGAATGGTTCTTGTTGGGTAATAGGTGAATTTGAATTTAAATTTGGTTAGAAGTGAGAGTTTGTTGAATTTGTTTGATGGGGGGACGAGGGGTTTATATAGTTGGCCAAGTTCTCTTAGCTTTGGGGTCCATTTTGTGGTGGTTTTTCTTTTATTCCCTTGCCTTTTCATAGATGGTTTCCTCGTGACGCGATTCCCGAAGTTGAATTTTTTTCTCTTTCTTTAGATTAAGTTTATTTTTATTTTTAAATTTCATAATTAGGCAGTTAAGCTTGTTTATGGAAGTTTTTGGTTTGAGTTTGAGATTCTAGTGTGGGAAGGGCCTCTAAAAGTGGGGAACTATCGAATTTTTCAATTTTTTTTTTCTTTGAGAGCTGAAGTTCAAATCCCCACTTTCAACATATTTGTGTACATAAAAAAATTTATGTTTAAGAAATTGATAGGTTAAAGGTTTCACATTCTACCTTTTGATTATCTATACTATTCTTAACCAAGAAAAGGTTAGATTCCCCTGTGAGGGTCTTGTTTACCATCTTCTTGTTGAAACGATCTCACACCGGGTAATCTCAAAACAAAATAGTCACATAAAAAAAAAAAAAAAAGAAACAAAAAGAATTTACGTGAAAAGTTTCAAAATTAAAAAAAAAAAGCCGTAAGACCCGCAACCCATTTGAAAGAAAATTTACTGTGTAATTATCTTTCCATTCCATTCTTAACATATAAAAAGGTTAGGTCTCCAAGGGAGGGCCTTCCTGGCAAGAGCTTAGAGTCTCGTTGTTGGAATGACCTCTAACTAACTATCTCAAGGCAATAGAAAAATTACACAAAGAAAAAGAAAATGAAAAAATTTACGTGAAAAAATATCCAAAACTAGGGAATGGCCACAACCCATTAGAAAGAAGTTTTATTGTGTAAAAAATTATTGCAATCACACAAAATTTGTCTCTTCAACTCCAAGGGCAAGAAAAGTACTCCTTCCAAGCTTTATATGTCACTCTCACCTCTATAGTTAGTATAGTTTTAATTGGGATGATTTGAAACGAAAGATATAGAATTCTTTTATAATGTTTGGAGTTCTTTATTTTTACTTTTTAGTTTTTTTAGCCATGGACTACTATTTGAACATTTTGGCGAATATCCTACACTCTTGGTGATACCAACTTTATTTAAACATTTCACGATAAAACATTTGATTGAGCCTAATGCCAAAAATCTCCATTGCCTTTTAAGTTCAAGTCTTGGAGCTGGTGCACATGCTCCATTGAGAGAACCAAAACTTCGCGTCTAATTATCCAAATAAGAAAAGTACAGAAAAGGTTATGTGTACTCTTTTCTTTTCACATGGTAGATTAATTTCTTCAAGTATCACAAATCTATCTAGAAAGAGACACATTTCATATGCTTCGTGAATTACTCTAGAAAAGTACTAGACATCTTATTCAATCATAAGTGTATTTTAAATGATTATTCCAATAATGTGCTTTTGTCTGTATGAGTGAGGGCTTTTCTCAAAAATACTCTGCACTCACTCTATACTAATGCCTTATTTTATATCTTGAGATACCCTAGAAGACAACCCAAAATTCCTCACTCACATATATATTCCATGCCACATTTGAAGTATATATATAGGTCTCGATATGGTTTTTTAGGTCTGACTTTTTTTTATATACATCCAAAATAGAAAAATAAAAGGCAAATTTTAATTTTCTTTCTAAGGTGTTCAACTTCTAATCGTTGAATTGGGTCAGCAAACTTCTAGTTTGGTCTTTTAATATTTTAAATATCATTTCTAGTCATTTAGCCACTTGGATAACCTTTTAGGGGTGTGTGCTTTGCTATTGCTTTATGTTTTGAGCTTAGTTGTTTGTTTTCAACTATTATAATTTTTAATTAACTAATATCATCCTTATTTCACATCTCTTTGGTAGGATGGTTATTATTTCATACTCATCTTTTTCTTTCCTCTTTATTTGAATGTTTGCTATTTCTTATCAAATTAATATAGTTGGTATCCCAAACATAAACTATTTAATCTAAAGTAAAATTATATGCACTTCAAACACATACTAATATAAGCTATAGACTATTATAACTCAAAGACCATAATGACCACTGTGTTTGTTTTCTCTCGATCTGTGTTTGTTTTCTCTCAATTTGTTTCTATAATAATCAATTTGTGTTTGCTTTTCTCTCAATTTCCCAATAAAAATAGATTTACACTAGTTATAGATTGAGCAATATTTAATTTGTACACAAACTAGTTGGTAGAGAGCTTCTGTTAATCTTTTGATGCAGTTTAATACTCTATTATACTGATAGTTTGAAGTACTATTATCTCAGCAGCATATGAGATGGAAGATTGGACTATTTCACCTTTACATGGAATAATGTAGAAAATTAGTATATTTATAATCTCAATCATTTGGTTTTTTTTAGTTCTCGAAAATTAAGCTTATAACCGATCTTTCTATTTTTAAGTTTCTTGCCATGTTATCTCTATTTTGCCAATGTTTCAAAAACCAAATCAAAATTTGAAAACTAAATAAAGTAACTTTTAAAACTTTGTTATTCCACTCTAGTTCTTAAGAAGACGTAAACTAGTGTAAGAAAATATGAGGAAGCAAGCTAGTTTTTAAAAACAAAAAATCATAAACGAGTGTCTCATTTGCGGAAATGGTTACCAAAGGAATTGAGATCTATTAAGGTTGAAATGGGGGGGTTAGGTAGGAAGTGGTAGCTAGCTAGCTGCACATCAACAAAAGATCAAGGAAGCAAATGTCTGCAGCCATATAGGTGAGATGCCTTTGGGTTGGATGGCCTTTGGTTGCTCCAACTTGGCCAAATAAGCCTTCCCCATGTAGTTTCATTATGGGGTCAAAACCCTTTCACAAAAAGAAAGGGTTAAATAATAATTTAAATAAAAAATAAAAAATAAAAACAACTGAAACACAAAAGTTAAAAAAAAAGAAACTGTTGAATATTATTATTATGATTATTATTATTATTATTATTATTATCATTATTATTATTATTATTACTACTAGACAATTTCCTCTCTCTCCTCCATTAGAATCTATTCTTGTTAAGTGCACATCCATCATCCTCCCGAATTCCTTTTTCCTTCAATAATTCAACAAAAAAGATGGGCACTCCTTAGATTCATCATCCCATTTCACCTCCTCTTGCTTCCTTTCTGGCCCTCCCATTGCTTAATTTATATGCATGTATACCCAAATCCATCTCCAAATTCTACTTTGATTTGACTCTTCTATCCTCTATTTAATGTTTGTTTTGGTAACTTTTTAATTAAATACTTAGTTATGGTCAATCCAAATAGTGAGTATCAGTCTTTTATAAACTTTTAAGAATTTCAATTATATGATTAAACTTTGAATTGGGGGATATAATTGGTTTTTTAAAACTTTTTCATTACCTTAATTTTCAATTATATCATTAAACTTTAAATGGTACATTTACCGATGAATTTTTGTTATTAATACTATTAGCATCCTGTTATGTCATTGTCTTTTTCTTTTCAAATGTAAAACATGTGGAGTTTGGAAACGATTTGCATATTTGTCTAAGAATATATGCCTAAATTATTTGCGTTGTGCCCAATTTGTTTATTTGACGTTAGTGTTGACAATTGCCATAGCCATAGCCATGTGATGAATAGTTTAAATAAAGCCAAATTTTGATATAGAGATTAATCTTTTTTTTTTTTCATTGACTGTATTAATAAGATATATATGTATGTGAACAAGTGCATGCATTAGGTCAGGTGTTGGGTTTCAAATGTAAACTTGACAAGATGAGAATATATTTGTATATCAAGTTGATGAACTAGATTAAAAATTACAAAGGTGGATATAGCTAGCGGATAAAGTTAAGTATCTAGTAACTTATTGAGATAGGTATAAAAGATGAAAAATTAAAATAGAAATAGAAAAATATACTAAAATGAACCAAAATATCAACAAAATTTAAAATTTGTTCGACTATAAACCTGTCTTCTAATATTTTATAAATATTTTCAACTGTTTTTATCGATTACATGATTTTTCATTAATTTAACAATTTTTTACAAAACAAATTTTTAAACGAAAAGAAAATTGATTTCAAGGTTTTAATATGAAAGTAACAATTTATATCTGATAAGAATAACTATTGTCGTGGCATATATGACGTCATTTTGTTATAGAATATTCTGGATTGATGTCAACTTTTTGAACATTGTATATAAACAGGCGGCTACAAATCGTAATATACTTATATTTACATTTTAAGAACGTAAAATTAATATTATTTTTATTGATCCAAATACGTAAAAAGTGCAACAAAAAAGCTAAAATTATATTTTAAAAATAAATAAAATAAAAGGGTATTTTCAAATATTGCAAAATGTATTAAAATATTTATAAAATGTAGTAAAATTTCATATTTATTAGATAGATACTTATAAACTTCCATCAATGTCTGTGTCTATCATTGATATTGATAATCGCTAATAGAAGTCTATTAGTTTTGATGTCTAAAATTTTGTTCTAAATAGTTTTAATAATTTTGTTATTTATTATATTTTTTATTTTTATAAATAAAATAAATTAATTAATTTTCCAAAAATTTGTATCAATTATTACAGTATGATTTTATTGAATAACACTTTTAAATTTAGATAAAATATTAGAATCGAACATTTAACCTAAAAGGAAATTGATTAAACTAGCATCTTTTGATTTTATATTTAAAAAATAGTACGGTTTTTGAAAAACTCGTAATTTTGTTTTCTTGGTCGAGCTCGATCCTAAGATTCTTCTCAAATTTAAAAAAACGATTTCAATAAAAACTTCTCGATCTCTCGGTCGAGTGTGTCATCAAGATAGTGATATCACACATGACTAAAATATCCCCATAATACCAATTGTTTGATATTCTCACAAAACATGCTAAACCCTTAAAACATTTCATAATATTGTCGAGAACTAAGCAAGAACCCTCCCAAAATCTTTCGAATTTCCCTAATTCTTGCTTCCCCAAATTCAAACAAGGTGGGTTACTTTGTTTTTGGTTTTTTAGTTTATGTTTTTAGTTGTTTAGTTTATATTTTTAGATTTTTAGGTTGAAATCGATGAGAAATCTGATGTAGTTATTATTGAGATATTGAGTTAATATGGGTTTATGTTATTACTTATTATGAAATCCTTCGAAGAATCTTGACTTGTTTCATGAATCTTGGTAAGTGCAAATGATAAATCTCAACTAAGATTCATTAATTTTTTCAAGATTTGTTGAAGAAGTCTGAAATCAGATGAGTTTTACATGCATTTTGTAAGATTTTCTTGGGTCTATTTTTTCGAAATGGGGACCGAGATTACCAAACAGAATGCGTGCAAAACCCTAATCTCTTGGTATCTTGGTGCACTGTTGTCCAAGTCCTATTGCTTATTCATGTAATCTCGGTCGAGAATGACCCGAGATGTCTATCATTATTGCAATGCATTTTCGTACGTAAACTCGGTGCTCATACTTAAACTTGATGCTTATGTGTTCATTGCTTTTTTTGTATATTTGCAGGATGTCTTGTGTGTTTATTGGTTTTGGTGGTGAATGGAAGGAGACTAAGAGAGAATACATCGAAGGACAACATAAAGAGTTGAATGTCGATGTGCGTATCAAGTATGAGGATTTTATGAGGAAAATATATAAAATAACTGGGATAAACTCCAATGAGCATAGATTTGGTCCTTAGGTGTATATATAATGTCAAACCATATATGAGGGCTTTCGTGATTGGCAATCAAGAAGACCTTGAGTTTTATTTAATGGGGGATGACGTCTCACAAGTAGTCGTTTTGGTTTCTAAGTTTTCAAAACCATCCCCTAAGAGTATTACGACCCAAGTGTTCAATATTCCAATGGTCCGTAAAGTGTGTAGTATTCCAATGGCGAGCGAAAGCAAATAAACTTGATTGATCCCCTAATCCCAACTAAGTGCTCACATGTATCAATTGAGGTCCGCAAGCTGAGTATGTTCACTACGAATGTGTGCCCCATAGAGTTGGGAGAATAGAAATTGCTTCAGTGGCATTGGCAATAATGAGTTTGATATGTCTAATATAGACTTGGGGGTAGAAATCGGAGGTGATGATGAGAATCTTGGTCTTCATGATGTTAATATGTTTTAGGTAGATGCCTAAGTACATCATGATGAATTACCACTTGAGGAAGGTGCGGTGTGACGACGAAGAAGTTCCTCCATTAATTGGTAAGAAAAAGCGAAAGCGTGTTGAAAAGTTGTTGGAACGCACTGTTTTCGTATTTTTCGAGTCATATTTAGAAGACGTACAAGTTGGTTATTTATTTTTGAATAAGAAATATTTGACGAAGAAACTTGCGGTGTTTGCCATAATGTAAAAATTTTCAGTTTCGTGTGTGTAGATCGAACAATATCAAGTTGTATATCCTTAGATGTTCTGACCTTGCTTGTTCATGGAAACTAAGAGCTATGAAATTGAAAGAATCTGATATATGTTTAAGGTCTCTAAGTATGAGAAGATGCACATGTGCCTAAAAGTCCTGAGGAAACAAGACATAAGCAAGCTAAGAGTTGGGTTATAGTCAAACTGATTCAGTTCGCTAACACGATTTTAAAGGACGCACAGACACTATCGATAATTGCTTTCTTGGACCACATAAGATCTATGCACCAGGCATGGTTTGCTAAACGTAGAGAGATAGCATTGAGTCGAGAAAATGTATTATCTGACCATAGCGAGCCCCTATTAAAGTATGCTGACCTGAGGTCCAAAAGGTACGTAGTGTACCCAATAAACCATCATGAGTTAGAGATATTGGACGGTCCATTTAAATGGTCACGTCAATTTAGCTAATAAAACATGCATGTGCAGCGAGTTCAGTTACTACGAAATTTCGTGTTTGCGTGCACTCACCGCTTGTAGGGTGAGAGAGATTGATTCGTACACGCTATGCTCCTGTGCCTACTACATCGAGTCCTGGTTGGCCATTTATGCATAACTTTTCTTTCTGGTATGTCATGTCCCTAAATGGAAAACAAAAGAAGGGTTTGTCGATAAAGTCATCTTACCACCACAACTAGTTGGTCAAGTTGGTCGTCAGTAAACGGTGTGCATCATGTCAAGCAGTGAAATCGAGAAGAAAATTCACTTGTGTTCTCGGTGCAAAGTTGTAGGGTCACAATGGGAAGACATGTAGAGCTAGACTTGTTGAGCAATAATACATTTTCAATCTTGTATTTTGTAGTTTGTGAATGAAGTTAATATAGTCTTATATGTGTTCCGTTTTCAAACACGATAATGAATCGGAAATCCAATTTTCTTTTTCAATTCATCTTCACATACACGAGCATGCAACAAACATATCATTTAGTACACCTTTCATTAAGAAAATGGAGAAAATTAAATTGGGGTCCATACATATACAATAAAGGAATGAACTTCTTAAGCAGCTTGAGAAAATTAGATTGGGGTCCATACATATACAATAAGGGAACGAACTTAAGAAAATTGGGAAAATTAAATCGGCCCGAGAAAACCCTACAAAATGCATGCGAAACTCATATGATTTCGGGACTTCTTCAACGAATCTCAGGAAATATTCATGAATCTCAACTAAGATGCATTGTCTGTAGTTACCAAGATTCATGAAATAAGTCGAGATTCTTCGAAGGATTTCACGATAAGCAATAACATAAACCCAAATTAACTCAACATCTCAATAATAACTACATCAAATTTTCCATGGATTTTAACCTAGAAATCTAAAAACATAAACTAAACAACTAAGAATATAATAATAAAAATAAAAATAAAAACATAAACTAAAAAACTAAAAACAAAGTAACACCTTGTTTGAATTTGGGGAAGCAAGAATCAAGAAAATTCGAAAGATTTTGTGAAGGTTATCGACAGTAACATGAAAAGTTTTTAGGGCGGCTTAGTGCGTTTTGTGAGAATATCAAACAATAATTGGTGGTCCAGGTGTATTTCGGTCATTTGCTATATCATTATCTTGGTGATGCACTCGGTCAAGAGAGACCGATAAATTTTTTAAAATAGCTTTTTAAGTTTTGGAAAGAATCTTTGAGTCGATCTAAGCCAAAATTGACTAAGAAAAACAAAATTATGAGTTTTCCAAGATCCTGTTGTTTTTTTAAATATAAAACCAAGGTGGTACTAGTTTTGTCAATTTTTTGAAGTTTAGCCTAAGATTTCTTTTTCTTGAAAAAGAAAAGAAGGAAAAGAAAAGAAAAGAAAAGAAAAGAATTAAATTGGAATGATTAGGTTTGCGGCGAAGCGACGCTGAATGGAGTACATGGAACAGTTTGAGAACATTGCAAATATAAAGTGATTTATTATGCTAGGGTATGTTGTTGAGAAAGATATATCTATATATTGTTTATTAGGAGTACTACTCCAAAAATATCTCTATATTGTTTATTTATTTATTTTCTACATGTGTGGAGTTCATGCATGTAGATAGAGGACCTATATATATATATATATATATATATATATATAATTCAACAAAGAATTTGATTCTTTCATCTAAAATACTATGCCAATATACTAAAGAAATAGACCAATTACAAATTCCATGTACATGTTATATTTCTAGCAAAAACAACACTTTCTTTTGTTCTGAATTTTCAGTCTTACTTTTTATTTTCAAAATATTAAATGTTTGGTTTTTAAGTTTTGAGTTTGATTTCAATTGTTTTAAAGTGTTAGTTACGATTTATCACTGATATTCGAATTTTATTTCAATTTAGTTACTAAATTTCAATATTTACGTTATTTAAAATACTTAAAATTAATTAAATTTTGTAACTTATAAGTAAATATTTAATCAATTAAAAATGTAAAATCTTGAAATTTAAGGACTAAAGGAAAACAAAATCCAAATCTTAAAGGTAAAAAATTGTAATATTTTGATATTTAGAGACTCAATTGAAACTTAAAAACTGAATACGTAATATTTTGAAACCTAAAAACTAAATAGAAACTAGCTAGATTGACTAGAAAGATAATATATAAGTTCTGTAATCTTATTCTTGGTTAAATTATATGACTTTTGTGGTAATTGGTAGTTTTAATTGAGCTTCTATATTTTGAAAAACAATGTAATAAATACATACCAGACCTAAAGCTAAAAGTAACCATGATTTCTACATTCTAATAAGGGAAATAATAAGAGAAGAATTTTTAGAAAGAGAGTGAGAGAAAGAAGTATATTTAAAGTGATAGATAGTGATAATTCATCCCAAGAACCTATTTTAAGTTCTCTCCTCACTTCAATATCAAATTTATTCTTTTCTTCTTCAATATTTCTATATACAAATGTAAATGATACAAGGATTTGAATTCGGATAACACTAGATGATCTTTATGTGTATGCATGTCAATTAACATATATTTTATTCTCACACCATTTAAAGATTTTCTCTTTATTTAATTTCTTACACTAATGCAGTGCTCCTTAACTTATTTTTGGATGTGTTGTTATTAATACGCTACTTTCTTAAAATTTAAAGTGTTTGGTTCAATATCCGTAAACACACTGGCTAAAATTTCATATATGAATACACAAGTAATTGAAAGTTTAATTAGGAATGCTACTTAAGGTTTTTCCTATAGGTAGGTATAGTGGAGGGTGGCAAGTGTGGATAGGACCAAAGTAAGCACAAGTGGGGTTTTAGGGTTGTTTTTGTTAAGTTTGACCCTGGCAATAGAGCATTTGATAAGAAGGAATAACAAAAAAGGTGATGGAGGCCAAAAATGTAATAACAAAGACATTGGTGAATATTCCAATTAATTGAAACATGAAAACCTTAGACAAATGCAAATGCCCTTCCATGCATAATTCCCAAAACTCTTTATTCTCTCCATTTTCCTTCCTTTTTTCCCTTTTTTTTTTTTTCTTTTTTAAAAGGGAAAAATTATTGAGTGTTTTTAAAAGAAAAAAGGCAAAAGCCCCTTTAATAATACTTGGAGAATCCTCATCCTAACACTTCAAAGCAAAGGTTAAATTGAATTGGCCATCACTATGTCTATTTCTTGAATCTGAATATTCCATTTCTCTCCATTTCTTCTTTGATTTATCATCATATCTTCCAAAATCCAAACCCTTAATTAAAACATTATTTTACCCCTATCTTGCCTATTTATCTAATTTATTAATATGACTGATTTGATCGTCATGGATTGACGACTTGGTAGTAAATAAAAGTCTAAGACGTAATCGGTTTAATCTGTAGTACATGAATGTCACATACTTAGGATTTAATATCCTATAAGTTTCTTTGACACTCAAACATTTAGAATAAAATGAGTTATATAGGGAAATTAGTTAAGATGGACGTAAGCGAACCCACGACAATACTTTTTGTATTATCATGCAATATTTTGACTAAATTCTACCATATAATTGTTTCATCTAATTTGGATAGCGATTCAACTAATAAGTTATGGTTGGACAATCAAGTAAACATATATATTTATAAAGTCATTTTAATTATGACTCTAGATGTATAAAGCTCATTAGATAAAAGCACTTTTCACGACTCTATCTCTCTGACCCTACAAGTATAAAAAGGTGTATTTGTTTGGTGTACAAACTATTTCAATCTAAACAAAGAATAGTAATTAAACACGGTAATAAAATGAAATTTAGAAATAATAAAATATAGTTAGTTGTAAATTATTATAATCGAAAACACTAATTATTATAAGTATAACTTCTATTTTTTTACAAGATTTTGGATATGTTTTATTCTCTTTTTATTTTTATTTATTTATTTTATTTTATTTTATTTTCATAAGATTTTTAATCAAATACAATTTGAGGCGGATGATTTAAACTTAAGACCTCTTGCCTTTAAGAACATACAAATGTTAGTTAAGCTAAATTCATTTTGGCTAGTTCAAAATATTCTCTTTTTATTGATCATTCTTAAATTAAAAGCCTATTGTTCTTCAATAATAATCATGAATTGAACTTCAAGTAATTAGTTTAAAACAATTCTCATTAATCCATTCTTATCTAGGAAATAAATCAAATATGAAATTAATAAGTTGATAAGAAGTAAGTAATGTAGAAGACTAAAAACTTTTATATATAGACTCACAAAAATATCAGAATATGCATATGAATGGGCCAATGCCAATATTCATACTTTCTTTTGAGTAATCACTTTACACTTTTTTTTTAGGATATAATTTCAAATTCATATAAAACTTTTCACAATACACTTTGAGCTTAAGCTATTTCTTATATATATATATGAATGTGGGATATAATAAAGGAAATACATTTACTATATTTTGTATATCAATATAATCGAAAGCATATATTTTATGTTAGTCGAGTACTTATATATTTTGATCGGTAATTAAACTTTATTGGAATATACAGGTTGATCAAGAATGGAACAATTTACCTAAGTTTAGTTAAGAACTATACCATCATATTAAGATTTATTAAAAATACATACCAATATAGACTTATAAAAGAATATAAAGTTTTCACAGCTCTATTGTTTTATCTTAAAAATCGGTAAGAACCAAATAGATACCTAAAAATGTTTCAAAGAAACAAAAAATGTAAATCTCATTTTAGCTTCATATCCTTCGAGTTTATTTTAATTTATCACAACATTTTTGAAATGTTTTATTCGTTAATTTTAAAACTTTTTAGTTCATTCTCAAACTCGGAGACAAAAATTTTAAAACAAAACATAGGAATTTTAATCATAATTACTACGTTATCTTTTAAAAGTTAAATATACTTTTTCCAAAAATTTTGTTGTTGTTAATTGAAGATATTTAATTTCATTTACTTAGGGGTAAAGAATGTTAATTATGGTTTTGGCGGGTGAAGTCCGTACAACTATATTTCAAATAATAACGACCCTTATCTTCATCCCTACTCTGCCACGGTGCCAAAACATGGCGCTTTCTTCTCCTTCACTCCTTCTTTCACCCTCTTTCCATGTCCTTCCCTCTTCCGATCCGCCTTATAGGGTCCTTCAAGAACACCCAGCTCTCAAGCTTCTCTCCAAATGCCAAAACATTCGAACTTTCAAACAAATCCACGCTCACATCATCAAAACTGGCCTCCACAACACCCACTTCGCTCTCAGCAAGCTCATCGAGTTCTCTGCTGTTTCACGCTCTGGTGATATCTCTTACGCCATCTCCCTGTTTAGTTCCATCGAAGATCCCAATTTGTTTATTTGGAATTCCATGATTCGAGGGCTTTCGATGAGTCTGTCGCCAGTTCTGGCCTTGGTTTTCTTCGTCCGAATGATTTATTCCGGGGTTGAGCCGAATTCTTATACGTTCCCTTTTCTTTTGAAGTCTTGTGCTAAGCTTGCCTCTGCCCGTGAAGGGAAACAGATTCATGCCCATGTTTTGAAGCTTGGGTTTGTGTCTGATGTGTTCATTCATACTTCGCTTATCAATATGTATGCGCAAAGTGGCGAAATGAATAATGCCCAATTGATTTTTGATCAAAGTAATTTCAGGGATGCGATTTCTTTCACTGCATTAATAGCTGGCTATGCGTTGTGGGGTTATATGGATCGTGCTCGGCAACTGTTTGACGAAATGCCTGTGAAAGATGTGGTGTCTTGGAATGCTATGATTGCTGGCTATGCACAAATGGGTCGTTCCAAAGAGGCGTTATTATTGTTTGAAGATATGAGGAAAGAAAATGTCCCCCCAAATGAAAGTACTATTGTGTCTGTTCTTTCTGCTTGTGCTCAGTCAAATGCACTTGATTTAGGAAACTCAATGCGCTCTTGGATTGAAGATCGTGGGCTTCGTTCAAATCTTAAGCTTGTTAATGCCCTTATTGATATGTATTCCAAGTGTGGTGATCTTCCGACTGCTCGCGAATTATTTGATGATATGCCTGAAAGAGATGTGATCTCATGGAATGTTATGATCGGAGGTTACACTCATATGTGTAGCTATAAAGAAGCTTTAGCGCTCTTCCGTGAGATGCTAGCCTCAGGTGTTGAGCCTACTGAGATTACTTTCCTTAGCATTCTTCCATCTTGTGCTCATTTAGGTGCTATTGACCTTGGTAAGTGGATACATGCTTATATAAACAAAAACTTCAACTCAGTCAGTACCTCTCTTTCGACGAGTCTGATAGATTTGTATGCTAAATGCGGTAATATAGTGGCGGCACGACAGGTCTTTGATGGTATGAATATCAAAAGCTTGGCTTCTTGGAATGCTATGATATGTGGGTTAGCAATGCATGGACAAGCAGATGAGGCTTTTGAGCTTTTCTCAAAAATGTCTAGTGATGGAATTGAACCAAATGAGATAACCTTTGTTGGTGTTTTATCTGCTTGTAAACATGCTGGTTTGGTTGATCTCGGACACCAAATTTTCAGCTCTATGGTTCAAGACTATAAGATATCTCCTAAATCCCAACATTACGGGTGCATGATAGATCTTCTTGGGCGAGCTGGGTTGTTCGAGGAAGCAGAGTCCTTGATACAAAATATGGAAGTGAAACCAGACGGAGCCATTTGGGGTTCCCTTCTTGGAGCATGTAGAGACCATGGACGAGTCGAGTTGGGAGAATTAGTCGCGGAACGTCTTTTCGAACTCGAGCCAGATAATCCTGGAGCGTATGTGCTTTTATCCAACATATATGCAGGAGCTGGTAAATGGGATGATGTAGCAAGAATAAGAACAAGATTGAACGACAGGGGAATGAAAAAAGTTCCTGGTTGTACCACAATTGAAGTCGATAACGTCGTTCATGAGTTCCTAGTTGGGGACAAAGTTCATCCACAAAGTGAAGATATTTACAAGATGTTGGAAGAAGTAGACAAACAATTAAAGGTATTTGGATTTGTGGCAGATACTTCTGAGGTATTATATGACATGGATGAAGAATGGAAAGAAGGAACTCTAAGTCACCACAGTGAGAAATTAGCAATTGCTTTTGGATTGATAAGTACAAAACCAGGTACACCAATTAGAATCATTAAAAATCTTCGTGTTTGTCGTAATTGTCATTCTGCTACAAAGCTAATATCTAAGATATTCAATAGGGAGATTATTGCTAGAGATAGAAACCGTTTCCATCACTTCAAAGATGGTTCTTGTTCATGTAATGACTATTGGTGAATACTTTACATAATAAGACAATAGGCAAATACATTGTTCCTTCTTCACCATTGTCGAATTCATCCACGCCCCACATCCATGGAATTCACTGTTTGTATCCCACGGCTTCTGACATTTCCGAACTGAATGACCCAACCTACCACAAGTGAAACGAATATCTGATCATTTCTCATACAAGACAAGACACCATACTTTTTTTCCTTCATTTGTCTTTTATATCTTGGAACACCTTTGCAGAGGTTGCATATTATCAATTTTCACTCGTATCTTCGTGAAAGGATATGTCCATCTACTACTATCATCGTAAACGATTTCTTGAACTTTTCTCACCATGGTTTCCAATATCTATGTCATCTTTCGAGACTTACAGTTCACTAGAAGATTATGAATCCGAAACACCAATTGTCCAATTTGATCAGCCATCATAGGAGAAACTAGAAAACTCTGAGAGCTTTATCAAAACTCCAATGGCCAACATTCATAATTATAGCCCTTTTTCATACCTGATTGAAAGTGAATGAAGAACACATTCACCACTTCCACTTCGATTTTCATGTCCTGATGAACCTTCACACTGACTTTGTCAAAGATCGAAAAGCATCACTATTCACCCTTTTGTTGTTAAAATGGCAGCACCACACATTAAAACATTCTCTTTAGTGGTGGAAAGGTATGTGTTTAGAAACTTTTTGGACAAACACACAAAAATGAAGGAGTTTCTCCTAACTCAGGATCTCAATTTCATATTTTGGATCACCAAATACTTGGGTTTAGTGGCTACATAATCCTAAAAAATAAAAATAAAAATCCTGAGCAATTCAAAGTCCTAGTTCGAGTTCTTAAAAATTACAATTGTTAATTGTCAGCTGATCCAAAACCTATTTATTTGTCTCATGGAAATCACTGTATTGTAAGCAAATTCGACATGATTGTGGTCAACACTATAAAAGTGAGAGAAGATTGTTTGCTTTGAATCGAAAGAAAGAAAAAACAAATCAAGATATTTAAAAGTCAAAGCTTCTGGTTTTATGAAGCAATGAAGAATAAGAAGACCAACAAACATAAAGGGTAAAGAAAAATCAAGATGCAAATGTCTGTGTTTTCCAAATCTAAAGCTTCTGATTTGTGAAGCAATAAAGAAGAAGATGACCAAAACAGTTTTTTTAAAATGAATTAATTCCATATTTGAAAAATCAAATGCACATAGACAGGTTATAAAAGATGTTTATTTGTTCAGAAAATATTATTTTGTCAAATTAAGAAAGTTTTCCTTACGAAGATTCTCTTGTAAAAAGATTATTTTAATTGGCAAAAATAATCTTGTTAAGGAAAGATTTTATATGACAGATTTTATTTATCTGAATATTGCGTGCCGTAATCTCCTATATACATCCGGATTGAAGCAAGGCAGTACAACACTCAAGCATCTCAAGATTATAGTTTACAACAAACCTCTGAGTAAAGTAAAGAACTGTGTAAGTTTACTTAGAAAAACATTTGGTTGTACTATGGATCTTGACTAAAGAAACATATGTGTGCGATGTTCACACTGTGTTTATGAATCTTTAAGAGACGTTTGATTAAGGGGGAGAAATTCCAAATACTCTGTATTATCAAGCTAGAAGAAATACTTGAAAGAGGAAAAATATATCTTATTTGATTTGTTCTAAGTGATCTAGGTTACTTTGTTAATAGTATCACTTACAGTATCTTAAGAAGTATATTTTGCTCAACCCAAAGGATTCATTAATCCAGTGTATCCTAATCATGTGTACAAACTGCATAAGGCTCTCTATGGACTCAATCAAGCTCCACGTGCATGGTATGAACATCTGTCAATCTTTCTATTTTCTCAAGGTTTTACCTAAGGAGGTACAGACAGACTATGTTTATATAAAAAAAAATGGTAATGAGTTCATTGTAGCCCAAGTATATGTCGACAACATCATATTTGGAGGCACCTCAGTCTCTAATAAATTCCTTTATGGATCAAATGAAGATTGAATTTGAAATGAGTATGGTAGGTGAATTGTCCTTCTTCCTTGGATTTCAAATTCTTCAATGTGATACAGGGATCTTCATATCACAAGAAAAATATGCACGAAATCTAGTAAAGAAGTTTGGTCTTGAAAAGACTAAATTAAATCGTACTTCAGCTGCAACTCAATTCAAAGTATCTAAAGACAATTCGGGAGAAAAGATTGATGAAAGCCTTTACTGCAGCATTACAGGCAATCTCTTGTATCTCACTGCCAGCAGGTCTAATATTGCGTCTTCAGTTGGTGTCTGTGCCAGATACCAAGCTGATCCAAAGATGTTCCATCTCAAATGTGTCAAAATCATTTTAAAATATATTGCTGGAACTTTAGACTTCAGCCTATGGTATTCGTTTGACACAATTTTTGTTCTAGTAGGATACTGCAATGCTGATTGAGTAGGATGTGTTGAAGATCGTAAAAGTACCTTTAATGGGTGCTTCTTTCTAGGTAATAATTCAATAGCCTAGTTCAGTAAGAAATAAAATAGCATCTCTTTATTTACTGTAGAAGCCAGATACATAACAGTTGCTAGCAGTTGTACACAATTGTCATGGATAAAACAAATGTTGTCAGAATACAATATTTCTCAAGATAACATGGTACTATACTACGACAACATAAGTGTTATCAATAACTCCAAAAATCTTGTGCAACACAGCCGGACGAAACATATTGATATCCGTCATCACTTTATAAGAGAATTTGTTGAAAATAAAGAATATCTCTTGCACATGTTCGTAGTTCTGTCTAGCTTGCCGATAGACTAACGAAACCTTTGGAAGTTAATCTATTTGAAAAACTTCGGGTTGGGCTTGGTGTGTGTGCTTTAAATAAATAACATCTCACCAACAATTATATCGGGTCTGGTCTTGTTTTCTAATTAGGCCTCTTTACTGTTACCATACTCGCAAGAAATTGGTTTAAATTTGAATTGCAAGTCCTAATTAACGCTTCATCTTCGCCTGTCTTTTCTCCTGTGAAGACGCTTTGTTCTCCTTCACGACCACTATTTGACTGAAAAGAGTTCATCATGGTCACCACCAGAAAATCCTACTATTAACCTTACTTTTCCTCAATGTCGGTACCATCTTCTTCAACAAACCATACTTCCAAACCTAAAAGGTTCAAGATGATTCCGGCTCGACATCCCTATCGACATTTGACCGTGCAAGTGAACTTCCACCTGCATCTTCCTCTTCAGAATCTATCGAGGTTCTGCATGCTCAATCCACTACTGCACCAGACTCAAGACATCTCAAAACACCATCAAAATGCACCACAGTTGCTGTCTCTCAGGTACCTCCTTCTACCTCTAGTAGACCTGCTACTTAACGTAAACCCAAGGTAATCATCTCTAATTTCGAGTCCAAAGATGATGTTGCAGCTAAACTTATGTCTTTAGATGAAGACGATGTTGTCTTAGCTGATGTGCTCAAATGGAAAGTCATTGCCTTTGCAACTGCCACTCATGTCAAGAGCCCTGCCACAGACAAGAAGTTCAAACCCTCAAAACCAAAAAAGGCAGAAAAACTGTATGATGAACTGTTTGGTTCACCTTCATCCAGACTAGGTTTTTCTCTCTCTAGCAAGTTTACTTCTTCCGTTGCTCCTTCGTCTTCTTAAGTTCACCGTTCGTCTAATGAACCTATTGATGATTTGTTTGCTGAGTTTCAACATGTCCCTGCTCCTCGTGGAGAAGATTCCTCTCATGCACCCCTTGCTGTTGATCCGTTTCCTGAGTCTACACCATCTAGACAAGTACTGCTCAAGAGCCTCCACTTTCTACACCAGCCTCGTCTCATCACTCTGATGCTCTTGGAACTACCACTCACGTTCTTCAATCTGGTTCTGTTTCAATCCATTCTGATAACCTGCCTTGCAAGATGTATCGGGTCCCCTCTAACAACTAGAAAGTAGTGGCAACTAAGGCTAGTAGACGCAAGGTGCCTATGAATGTTCCTACAGTTCCTATTGATGGGATTTTGTTTCATTCGAAAGATTGTGTGTACAAGTGGAAATTTGTTGTAAAGCGGCGCATTGCAGATGAAGTTGTCATCTTTGATCAATATCACTATTGTAAGGCCATTTTTTATCTTATTACTGTTGCAGGTTTGTTGCCCACAATCACAAATGTTGCGCCCTTTTATTCGAAGTTTATTCG
Source organism: Cucumis melo (assembly GCF_025177605.1). Classification (NCBI taxonomy): domain Eukaryota; kingdom Viridiplantae; phylum Streptophyta; class Magnoliopsida; order Cucurbitales; family Cucurbitaceae; genus Cucumis; species Cucumis melo. Next base: position 16,142,470 of record NC_066858.1, read on the forward strand.
AGAGTTTATAGTTAATCTGTCTGCTGACCTCAATGATCATGGCTCCCCTGAATACCAAAAGGTACATGTTCGGGGTAAGTGCTTTGAAATTTCTCCTGCTCTTCTCAATCAATTATTGAGGCATTCCTTACCTGCTGATTATTCTGTCACTCTACCACTTCCTGAGCAACTTGCGTTAGAACTTTCTAGTGGGTCAGTTCGACAATGGCCATCTGATGGACAGTTTTCCATGATGAAACTGAGTATTAAATATGTTATTCCACACAAGATAGGCATTACAAAACTGGCATCCTACTACTCATCTTTCTACAATCTCTACTACTTTGACTGATCTTCTATTTTTAATTGGCACTGATTATAAAAATGATGTTGGAGATTTCATTTTTCAGCATGTGTTTACATCATGTCGATAGTTTTAGGGTAAATATCCCCATTTTTTTTCCTCGATTACTTTGTGCATTTTTACTGTCTCAACATCCAAAGGTACTCACTGATGAGAATATCCAAGGACCTGCACCTCGCACCATTTCTCTCAGTTATAAATTGTTTCAGGGATCACATGTGTCTGATCTTCCCTCCGTTTTCCATCCTCCTATAGTTGGTTCTCAGTCTGCTGCAAATTTGAACATTCCTTCATCTGGTCTTCATCTACCTTCTAAGCTAGCCTCTCGACTATTGCAACTTATGTCTGATGATCATGGTCTCTCAGTGTGGAGATTCTTAATTTAAATGAAATGATTGCTGGTCTTACTAGCAAACGTGTGGCTACTGATATAGTTCTTCATGTCGTTTAGACTCTGCTTGAATCTTTCGAGTCTTCTAGGCCTACTCCAGCTTCCTAATTATTTGTCTGCATGCAAGGGGGAGGAAGTTCTACATAATTTTTTTGTGAAACTTTTTTTGAGTTGCACATTATCCGTTTATGTTGTAGCAGTTATTCAATTGGTTGTTTAATTTATCTTTTGTTTACAACACCATTATCTATTAATGATTATGATCGGTGGACCAACTACTGTCTTTTATACATGACTGAACAAATAATGGAAGCAGGTCTCACAGGGGAGTTTGTTGATTTTTGGTAAGACCTTCTTCATAAAAGATGTTTATTTGTTTAGAAAATATTATTTTGTGAAATTAAGAAAGTTTTCCTTATGAAGATTCTCTTATAAAAAGATTATTTTAATTGACAAAAATAATCTTGGTAAGGAAATATTTTATATGACAAAAATTTTATTCATCCGAATATTGTGTGGCGTAATCTCCTATATATACATTCGGATTGAAGCAAGGCAGTACAACACTCGAGCATCCCAAGATTATAGTTTACAGCAAACTTCTGAGTAAAGTAAAGAATTGTGTAAGTTTGCTTAGAAAAACATTTGGTTGTACTGTGGATCTTGATTGAAGAAACAGATATGTGCGATGTTCGCACTGTGTTTATGAATCTTTAAGAGACATTTAATTAAGGGGGAGAAATTCCAAATACTCTCAGTATTATCAAACTAGAAGAAATACTTAAATAGGAATAATTTATCTTATTTGATTTGTTCTAAGTGATCTAGGTTATTTTGTTAATAGCATCACTTATAGTCTAGAGTATTAAAATGACTGTGTAATATCAAATTAATAAAAGCCCTAGCTTTGGGTCAAAGACCCCCCAAGACGTAGATGTTGTATTATCAAACTTGGTTAACAATCTTTATCTAATCCAGGAGGTGTATCATGTGTTGGTTAACGGAAGGTTCATTTAATTTATTGTTGTTGATGCTTTCCTTGTTTTATCAATAAATTAACCCTAATTAAATCCTTTAAAGGTTCTAAAACAAATAAACAAAAATACATAAATCTATTTCTTTGTGTGGGAAAAGACCCTTTATTTCTACTCTTTCCGCTTACAAAAATCCCTAAAATTGGTGGCCTTCGGTGTATACCCTCTGGCCACTCCATAACTCTCCAATGTGGGACAATTGAAAAGTGTCAATACTTACGTGTCTTTGTGGGTGTAAGGTGTATCTAGGTCATTCCTAATAATCCTTCATAAACTTAAACAACAATATCTTATGATTTGAATCGATGCAAAGTGAAGTATGACAACAACTACATTTACAAAATTGTGTTACATCTTGAACTTTTGTAAATTTTGGTTGAAGACCCCAAAACATGTTTCTCTTTTATTTCTCACTTGATTTTGAGATAAAATCATGCGTTGAATGCTATTTAGGTCATTCATATTAAATATTGGATCATCATAAAAGCTCTAGCAAGAGACCCTTAAACTCTTTCATAAAAGGCATCTCAACACCTTCATTTTCATGTTAGATGCTTCATCAATCAATTCAAGATCACAATAGATCATCCAAAATAGAGGAGATGGATTATTACAATTATTCATCAAGTTTATTACAATAGACCACCAAAAATGAAGGTTTTGAATCAATGCAAGTCGAGGATTCGACCTTTAGTGAGAGGAATTTCTCTCATATATATCTCACAAAAAGAATATCAAATGGGGTGTTAAAAAAATACATTAGTATTCTCTATTTTGTTTTATTGGTGGAAAAAAATAGACATTCTATATTTCATAAGAAAAGATAAAGAAAATAAATACGCATTTTTATTTTTATTTTTTTTATATAAAAAAGAGAGACATTATCAATTTCATAAGACAAATAGAAGGGTTTTTTTTTTCAAGCATACGTTACAAATTTTAGTTTGGACAAATATTGTATTAAAATTTTATCTATGTAGCACAAATACAACAGATACATACAGATACATTATACGGATCGTACAATTTCCTAATTTTTAAAAACTAGAATTTCTTAATTTTTTAAAAACTAGGATACGTATTTTTTAATGATGTATGTCGTGTGTGTGTATATATATATATATATATATATAAAGATAATTTAATCCTCAAAAACGAAGAAAATTGAGTTTATAAAAGGATTTGATGATTAACAATTGAAAGTAATACAAAACGAGAAAATATGATTTATAGTATATTTCTTGTAGTTTTTAAGTATTTATATATTTATTTTTCATTTGGTTTGCTAGTAATTATAAAACTTTTGTGAAATTAAGTGAGATATGAACTTTGGAGTTAAAATTAATCCTAAATATATATATAATTGGTTGGTGTATCCTTTTCATGTATATTTGGGAAAGGATACACATTTGAAAGGGAAAAAAAAGTTAGACACTTCATTTCACGTATCTAGATGTATGAGTATCAAATATGTATCTAATACGTATTAGATATGTATCTAATACCGATTCCCTACATATATTAAAGTGTACGTACGTCATAGGTTATTATAGTCTTATAATTATTGTAGTTGATCATTTATAATAGTTTGTACTGTTTGGGGTGTAGATTATTTTTGTTTTGGTTATAATGGTATCTCCTTAAAATATAAACAATTTTAGTTTGAGAAGAAAATAGTAAACAAATTAGCAAAAAATAAATTATGAATGTAAAGTAGTAAAAGGAAAATTGTCAAAAATAGAAAATTTGACAAAATATTAAATCTTATAGAACAATCAAGTGTAATGAATTTTGTCTTTTACTGATTTTTTCTATAAAATTTAAATAGTTTTGTTCTTTTTTTTCTATTTTTTTTAAAACCCCGTGGTAAAAACTATAGCAAATAAGTGTTTTAAAATAGCATTGACCGAAGCTAATTGAGAATTTTAAACATTATTATTTATTGTAGCAAGATGTGGTTATTATAATCTTAGGATAGTTTAATTTACACACCAAATAACCCTCAACTTTTTTTAAATATATATTTTTAAGTTCTTATCATTAAGATTCGTTAACTCTTTAATAGAAATTTGAGTAGACTTGTATTTTTAGACCACATAAATGTTGAAGGTGAAATAAAATGTCAACAACCAATACTTATGATATGAAATCCTAGGATTTGAAAATTAGGAATCCAATTGATAAATCCTTAATATCAAATTCTAAACCCGCCGAGTCAATTTGACAACAATCCAAAGGGAATGACAGAATTGGATTAGTTTTTGATTGAAGATCAAGAGATAAAACTTAAAATTTCAACACTTTACAAGCAAGATGATTAGACTTACCTGAATGCTCAAGCACAAAACCCTCTAGATCAACAATTGTAAAGGTTGGTGATGAATCTTGGTCATCAACGGAAGAAAATCTAATTCCAAATTCAATACAAAAAAAAAAAACCTTTAAACAACCTAAAGGCAATACTTAAATAGTCTCTCAATAAAACTCTAATGCATTGTAACCCTATTTAAATGTTATTAAAAAGAATAAAATTAGAGAATATTATTAAAATTACATCATAAATATTAAATAAAATCTAATTAATAATTTGATGATTGGTCAGTTCATACATCTTTTCTTTCTTTTGAAGGATTTGTCCTCGAATCAAAATCAAAGTCATGTAAAGCAATCTTTGAAGCCATGAGATGTCAAAGATAGACACCTTCTTGCATTCCTCCCTAATTCTGAAAGAATATTATATTGGTCCTTCAAAACTCTATCCAGTTTGTGATCATCAAAAGAACTTTAGGCCACTCATAGAGCTTTGTTTTAATGATTTTATTTCATGCAAAATTTAAAGAAAAAACTAAGCAAACTTTGTGAAAATTCACCTGTCTGAAAATAGATTCCTTTGTCATCCTCACAGATTTCCAAACTCACATTTTTTTGTTTTTCTCTCATCAATGTTTGCACACTTCTCTTCTTCATATATTTCTATTGTTTTTATTTCAGTCTCATGCCTTCTGTCTTCCAACTCACACACAATAAGTTTTTTTTTCTCTTGAAAGCAATGAGACAACAATAGGATCAAATATTCCTTTGGACTCTAATGGAATAGAAAGTACGTCAGTTTCCGGTTCACTACCATCTATTTTCTCTACCCCACTACCATTAACACATGCCTCTTTAGTTATAAGTGGTTCAATAATAGTGCCAAGATTACAAACATGTGAGTCCTTTCAATCTAATGACTTACTGGACGAAATAATGTGTTCATGCATTGACACAACATTATTACGCTTATCTTTACTAGGGGTTGGCATTAAAATTGAGCTTATATTTAGTGTACCTTAAAAGATTTCCTTCGAAGTAGCTTTTCTATCTAGTGGAAATAAAATTGACAATTTTCTCATTAAGTCCATTGTAGAATCGAACCATGCTAATTTTCTCTTCCTCGTACATGTTAAACCTTCTCAAGTAGTAAAAACAACTTTTTATAGTAAGTGTTCACACTTTTGCTCCCTTAGCGTAACAACTGAAGTCTTTGTACACAATCTCGCAAGTAATGCTTTGGCACAAATGCCAACTCTTTATGAGCTCTCTCAATTGTAACCATGTCTCCACTAGACCTTCATGTCGCCTCCTCCTCTTAGAACACACCTTATCCCACCATGTTTGTGCATATCCCTTAAAATATGTAATAGAGATAGTTACCTTTTTCTCTTTAGAGAGATCATGACCATGAAAGATATGTTCTGCGTCATGTTCAATTCCCATTGAAAAATGTCTTCAGCATTTGTACCTTGAAATTTTAGAAATTTAATTTTAATGTTTCTGAAACCTTGATTTCCATGGTTGTTTTTTCTTCTACCTAGCAGTCTCCTATTGTGAAAACCTCCCCTTTCTCTCGGGCCATGTCACTCCCCTCTCTTAGGCTCATCTACAACAGGATCAGAGTCAAGTTCATTTTGCTCTAAATCCCCCACAACTCATTTCCTTACTTCAGATCTTTTCCTAGCTTGTAATCTTCGTTCTAGTTTGTCTAACCTTGCACTAATTAAAGTCTCTCCAAGCATTGCATGACTTCCTCATTAAGTCCTACTTGTAACGGCCCTTGTGGAGCACCTCCATTGCCTATCATTGTTGCAAAACAAAAGCAAGTGAAAGAAAAGTGGACTTCACACAAATCACTCCCTCACGAGTTTCTCTCAATAGGTGATGTTCAGTACTCATGTTTATACTTAATTTGTAACTCTATCTCACAAATATAAACTCTTTCAATAGAGTGATAGCCAAGATTTTGCAACCAAGTTTAAAAGAGCAACTCAACAACAAACTAAGCAAGAAAAATGTCCAACTCAAGCAAAGAACGGCTAATTGAATGCAGCAAATAAACGAAAACTAGAAATGAAGAACCTAATGTTCGAGATTTATCAACAAACTAGACAAGAAACAACAAAAAATATGACATCTAGAATTAAGAATGTAACATTCAAAATTCCAGAATCATGCAAGATGAACAAAGAAAGGCAAACTACTACGACAAAACAATGACAAAAAGGAATAAAGAATTAAGATTAAAAACTAACAGTCCTAACTTTACCGAAAACCAAATTCAAATCATCAAATAAATGCACTTTGAAAACTATTAATTTTAATTCTTATGAAATTTCAGCCACTCAAAACCTATAAAAAATTCAACACCATAATCGACGTGTCTGCTTGTCCTGCTTTCAATTTTTTTTTATATAACTCTCAATCTCTCATCGGTAGTGACTAAGGGTGTGTTTAGATTGTCTTTTAAAGTGTTTAAGTTTGAAAAAAATTCAAAAAAAAATTCAAAAAATTTAAAGAAACACGCCCATAATCAAATTTTGAGAAAATAAGTTTTTAAACAAAATTATGTACCTACATACTTATAAAAAGATTTAAAGAAACATGCGAGTCTTTAAATTTTAAACTCATTTAAAACAAAATGTTTAAAAGAAAATGTATTCTTTAAAAACCATTTTTCATACATAATATAAACAGACTCTAAATAATTGAATTTTTATTTTATTTTTTTTCTTACGAGGTTTAACTCATAGATTCTTCTTTCTTTTTTCTATCTTTTATTTTTCAAACAAAAACAAGAAAAAAAAACTCTAATTAGAAACTCTAGAAAGCAATTAAGCTTAGCATATATCAAGCTCAAGTACCAAATGATATGAAAATCCTAGGATTTGAAATTATGAACTCAATTGGTGAACCCCTAATATCAAATTCTAAACCTTCAAGTCAATTTGACAACAATCCAAAGGGAAGGACTAGAATTGGATTATCTTTTAATTGAAGACCAAGAAATAAGACTCAAGATTTGAACACTCCACAAGCAAAATGATCAGACTTACCTAAATACTCAAACACGCAACCCTCTAGAACAACAATTGCAAAGGTTGGTGATGAATCTTCGTTAATATAGAGGAAAATCTCATTGCAAATTCAATATCTAAAAATGCCCTTAAAACAACCTAAAGGCAAGACTTAAATAGCCTCCCAACAAAATCTACATCGTAAAAACACTTAATTAACCCTACTTAAATGTTATTAAAAATGGTAAAAACTGAAAAGTATTAAAATTACATCACAACTATTAAATAAAATCTAATTAATAATTTGATATATCAACGTTAAAATAGAAAATGACCAATATATTGAACAAAAAATTTCCTTCTAAATCTCCTATAGAACATCATTTTTCCACTTTTTTTGAGAAAAAAAAAATTATGCACGCCTTTGTCAAAATTGAAATGGTAGATTTGTTTAGGGTAAAACTTACTTAACTACCTTGTTATCATCATTTTGTTAAAGAATTAACAAAATCTAAATAATAAAAATGAAGGTAATTACAGTTGTAAAAATAGAATACAGCCGAATCCTGGATGTCAGGAAAATATAATATTAAAATAAATATAATATAATATATAACTAAAATAAAATAAAGAAATATAATTTCAAAAATTTCAAATTTCTCCACTTTCTCCAAATTTTATAGATTTCTCTCTATGTTTGTATATATTATATATGTACAAAGGAAAATTATAAAAAATAGTAGAACATTAATAAAAAAATCAAGTGTAATAAATTTTATATTTTAATAATTTTATTTTATGATTATAAACGGTTAACAATATTTTTATTTTTAAAAAATTCTTTATTACAAATTCATAAAATACCTCTGACTGATAATGAACATAATAATAATACATATTTTGAAGATATTTGGTAAGAAAGGTAGAAGTGGAGAAGAGTGAGACTTAACCTAATAAAAGACATCTATATTTATAATATTTGCAATTGCCATGGGCATCGACATTTTTTAAATTTGTGATCAAATTAAAACAATAGTGAATAAGATTAAAATAAAGTTTTTAATAAGCGAATATTTTGAAAAGTGATGAATGGAGAAGTTGGTCAAAGTCAAAGGTTGTTAAGAGCCCAAAAGGGAAAAGCGGCTCTCACAGCCAACTGCCGGAGCGCGCGTCTCTAACAAGCACCTATTTCAGCGCGTTCAAATTCGCCCTACTTTGTTCCTTTTCTTTCTCTCTTTTGTGGGCATTGAAAGGCGGCAAATTTTTTTATTTTATTCATTATGGCTTCACCTACCAAATTCTTTAATCAACCTCTTTAATATTCAAAGTTACCAACGTTTTAATATATATAGTTACTCACCTTTGACGCGTAAGAATTTTTACAATCATAGGTACAAATTATAAAAATTTTATTGTTAGATGCCAAATTTTGGACAACGATGAATACATTTAACTTTCATATGATACAAGTAGTGAATTTGTTTGAAAAGAAGAAAAAACGTGGCAAGCAAAAAACAACTTGCATATCAATGTGGTGTTTGTCACACACTTTTACGCCTAAGTTAAAGCTAGAGAGAATTTTAGAGTCATACTCAAATTAACTTGTATGATAAAGTTATAATGATAAATTTATAGAGAAAGTTGACTTAGGTGTTCTCTAGCATTTTCAAGTTGCCTTAGGATAATTATATAGTTAACTAAGCCAAAGAACATGCCTAGTTTTGTGATTGGCGAGGGTCGACATCAGCCTAGGCCTCTACCAAGGGTCTTCCTCGAACTATGTCTTAGATTTAAGATGTTACTTTTGCACGAAGCATGTGTAAAACATGCTCGTTAGGCATTTGGCAAGGGTTGGCCTCAATCAAGGTTGTTGATTTGGTTCTAACCCAAACCAACTCTCCTTTTCTAGGCCGACTACGACCTCTAGTTGTAGTTTTGGACCACATCATATTTCTTGTTGATAAGAAGAATGGAAAAATTAGAGGTATACTTTGATAAATGACAAATTTATTTTTAAATTGACAAAATAGCAAAACAAAAAATTTTTAAATAAAAAATGGGAGGACAATGTCTTAAATGCTCCTATGTGATTTCTAAATACACTTGTAACAAAATCCACAAATACCCTATAATTAATACTACCTATGTACCCATACTTGAATATTCTAATTTCTCCCAAAAAAGAAAATAAACCATCAAATCATCGGGAAGATATCACATCCCATTCAATTTGTGTATGCCACCATTTCATATCCCATTCATTATTTGGAGTTTGGAAGCAATTGAAATCCCTAGCATCTCCTTCTTCACTTTTGAAAACCCTAGCATTTATTTGTCTCATCTCCTTTCCTTCGATTAGCATCTCCTTTCCTTCACATCCTCTTCGTTCGCGCCGTCATATCTTCTTCTTCAATTAGCATCTCCTTCGTGCCGTCATATCTTTGTTCACCGTTCGTCGTTCCTGACTTTTCGGTTCACCGTTCCTTGCGTTTCGTTCGTCATTCATCACTTCTTCGTTCGCGATTGAATCTTTAACGTTGAAGAATGGTTCGGCTTCGTCTTGTTGACATAATTTTAGAGATTCAAAGCAATAATAGTCTTAACTAAATTAAGGTGTACAATTTGAATTTAAAAAAAAATAAAATTTTGAATTAAAACGATGACCTATGGAGTCAAATTAGGGTGGGATACATATCAAACATTATATGTGGCATAATTGTGGGGATTCAAACTAAGAATCTAAAATTAATGTGTACAATTTGTATTTTAAAATATTGTTAAATTTTTTAATTAAAATTAATTTTACAATAAATAACAATATATATATAAATTCGTTGGAAGGTTCGATTAATATATATATATATATGTACGTTCTTTCATAAATAATTTGAAAAATAAAAAATGCTAAAATTAAGGGATTATCCATTCTATTTGACGTAAGTTTAGGAATGCAAGTTAAGAATCTAAAATTAATGTATCGGACATGTGCCTTAGTTCATTATATTCGTATGTTTATTGTACTCATATGTATTATTCTCTCTTATGGTTAAATTCAAACAATTTTATCCCACTAGGAGTTTTAGTCCAAGTGGGAGTTTGTTAGAATTTATGTTCTAAGACTCGTAATTTGTAATCATATTCTATTCAATAAAATCATCATTGAGAAATTGAATACTATAATCTTAAATCCAATAAACTAAAATCTCAAGACTATTTTTGAGTAAACTTGAACTTTATGTAGAGACATAAACATGGATTAAGTTCGAGTAAATAGCCTAAATAGTCTATAGTATATGAATAAAGGTTGGCGCCTTATTCAGAGATACTATGGATGTGGCTCGCTTTGTAATTAATATAAACGATGTAATTCTAAATCGTTCATGTAGAGACATGAAAGTGGGGGCATCCTATATAAAAGGTTTAGATAAGACAGAACCATGAAATAGTCACTTTTACGTTATAACTCGTTTACTGTTTAAAACTGACTATCTCGATTATTGATGACCAAGATAACTTAATATTAATCCTGAGCTAATTGTGAACTCATATTCACACGAGATTATCCTTAGATCTGCATATGTGAGGGCAACTCATTAGCGTTGGCCCAATAAGCTTCCCATTTCAGGGGTAAGATCGGGTGGATAGTTGGGAGCATAGGGTGTACGACGAAATTCACTCTTACCTGCTTTAAGGTTAGTAGATACATGTTCCCTTAAAACTTGAATTCAAGTCTTGAACAAAGGGGCCCCACCCTCTCATTGGCCCGAGAGGGATTTGATTTATAGGTTGAACCTTAAAACCAATTGTTCAATAGTAGACCAGTGAGACTTAAGGAAAAAGATATAGTATTTAGGGTAAAACGGTACTTTTCGACCCAACCAAACTTACAAACAACCTGTGAAAGATTAACTTACTAATCATGTTTAATTAAATGTTAAATAAATTAGAATCCATATTAATTATTTATGTCCATTTGATATAACCACAATTAGTAAGTTAATCCTTCACAGGTTGTTTGTAAGCTTGGCTAGGTCGAAAAGTACCATTTTACCCCCAAAACTACATCTTTCTCCTTAAATCTCACTGATCCACTATTGAACAATTGGTTTTAAGGTTCAACCTATAAACCGAATCCCTCTGGGGCCAATGAGAGGGTGGGGCCCCTTTATTCAAGACTTGGATTCAGTCCTTAAAGGAACAACCTATCTACTAACCTTAAAGCGGGTAGGAGTGAATTTCGTATTGCACCCTATGTTCCCAATTATCCACTGGATCTTACTCCTTGAAATGGAAGACTTATTAGGCAAATGCTAATGAGTTGCCCTCACCTATGCAGATCTAAGGATAATCTCGTGTGAATAGGAGTTCACAATTAACTCAGAATTAAGATAAAGTTACCTAAGTCATCAATAATCGAGATAGTTAGTTTTAAATAGTAAACGACGTTATAACGTAAAAGTGACTATTTCATGGTTCTCTCTTATGTAAATCTTTTATATATGATGCCCCCATTTTCATGTCTCTACATTAATGATTCATGATTACATCATTTGTATTAACTACAAAGCGGGCCGCATTCATAGTATCTCTAGATAAGGCACCTAACCTTTATTGAGAAATTGAATACTATAATCTTAAATCCAATATAATGTATTTATGTATGTTTTTTCATAAATAATTTGGAAAATAAAAAAAAACTTAAAATTAAGGGATTATCCATTATATTTGGCATAATTTTATGAATACAAATTAAGAATCTAAAATTAATGTATTTATGTATATTTTTTTATAAATAATTTAAAAAATAAAAATATGGTAGAATTAATGGACTATCCATCATCTTTAGCATAATTTTAGGAATTCAAATTAGGAATCTAAACTCAATGTATTATGTATATTTTTTTCGTAAATAATTTAAAAAATAAGAAATGGTAAAATTAATGGATTATCTATTATCTTTGGCATGATTTTAGGAATTCAATTTTGAATCTAAAATTAATTAATTTATGTATGATTTTTAGTAAATAATTTGAAAAATAAAAAATGGTGAAATTAATTGATTGTCCTTTATGTTTGGCATAATTTTAGGAATTCAATTTAAGAATCTAAAATTAATGTATTTAAGTATGTTTTACATAATTTTAGGGATTCAATTTAATAATTTAAAATTAATATATATAATCTGGATTTTAAAATAGTGTTTTAATTTTGAATTAAAACTAAGGGTGGAAAATAATGTAATAGATAATGTTAGAATATCAAATATGTATTAAGTATTTTTATGTATATTTTTCATCAATAATTCGAAAAATAAAAAATGCAATATTTAAAGTTATTTTTGAAGTTATTTTAGGAAATTTAAATTCAAATTGACGATTTTAGGGGATGGTGTAGATTGAAATTGTTATTATTAATTTGTAATATGTATTATTTAATTTTTTTATAAATAATATGAAATATACAAATTTGTTAATTACTTGATTTTGTATCTTAATAATTAAAAGATGTTGAAACTAATGTCATATCTTTATATATTGTTGGAACAATATAATATTTTTTTTTGATTTAGTTAAAAATTATAATAAATGAGTGTTTACAAATACACTGTATTCCTGATATGTGATATTTTGTTTGATTTTTTGATCTAAAAAAATACACTGTATTTGTCTATGGACAATTGTCATCCGTGGAGGGGTAAATTCGAGCAAAAAAAAATGAAAAAAGTATTATGTCGGTTAGTTTTGCCATAAATCAAAATAATTTAGTAATTTGCTATTTTTATTTTTTCTATCCATAAATTTGCTATTTCTACCGTTTTTCCTATTTCTTTTTTTTTTTTTTTTATTTAGATGTCAATTATATTCTTTTGTCTAACATTACTCTTAACGATTATCAATTATGGATCAGCCCTTATTATATCTTTTTTTATGAAAACAAGATCATAAATTTTAAGACTAGAATATTAATCATTAATTTTTGTTTATTTTCAAATCAATAGTGGATTTCCATTTCCAAATTCAAAATTGATGTAAAGAGTTTTAAGGAGAGTTTGTGATGAGGATATGAGTTAAATAGGAATTCAATTTAGTATTTGGGAGATCAATTTTGAACGTCAACAATATTCTATAATCATGCACACCAACTCAGTAACTGTGCATTCAGGCTTCATCACACCAACTGAGACACTTCCGCCGTTGTTACTCTTGCCAACTACCTTAGTAACTTGGCAAACTTTCGTTGGCAGCCTTCATCCACTTTGACAATCATTATTTTAATTTTTCTTAGTATCTACTCTTTTATAGTCCTTCTTTATAGAAATTTGATATTAACAAAAACGCTTTTTCCATATACCTAAATTAGGGGCGGATTTATTAAAGGATCAGGGGGACACGTGCCCCTCTCATATTATCGATTTTTGTATTTTAATATTAATTTTGAAGTGTCAGACTATAATATATACTAAACAATGCTTTATTTTCTTAAAATTTTAGTTTTGGTATAGTGTCTATGTTCCCATTTGTATTCCAAATATCAATATTTTTGTTTCCTAAATATCAAAATTTTTCCTAAATTGTCACAAAAATGCTCCAAGGATATTGAAGTCGCGACTTTGAAAAATGCTCCAAATAATTTGAAATTGATTGCACCTGATATTCAAAAAGATATCGTAAACTTTAACAGTTTAGTTACAATGTTCTCTTCAATAGTTGATGTGCTTGAGACAATTGTGGACAGTGGATCAAATTCAGAACAAAAATATAAAGCACAGATTCTAATGACTTCAATTTTGTCATTTGACTTTGTTTTCAATATGCATCTCATGAAAAATATGTTGGGAATCACAAATGACTTGTCTCAAATCTTACAAAGAAAAGATCATGATATTGTAAATGCAATGAATTTAGTCAACATTTATAAAGGTAGACTGTAAGCAATGAGAGAATATGGTTGGGATTCATTATTTGAAAGAGTTTCTTATTTCTGCAATAGTCATGATATTAAAGTTCTTAAAATGGATGCTATGTTTTTAGTTTGAGGATGAAAAAGTCGAAAATCTCAACCAATTACAAATTTGCATCATTATCGTGTTGAAGTCTTCTATACTGTCGTTGATATGCAACTTCAAGAGTTGAATAATCATTTTACTGAATCAAGTACTGAATTGCTTCTCTGTATGGCTTGTTTGAATCCGAGTAATTCATTTGCTACTTTTGATAGACAAAAACTTAGTCGACTTGCTCAATTTTATCCAAGAGACTTTTCAGCTATTGAACTCTCTATGCTTGAGGATCAATTTCAAAATTACATTATTGATATGCGTTCAGAGTTCGTTGAACTAAAAAGTATTGGTGATCTTGCAATGAAAAAGGTCGTTACGAAAAGAGATAAGGTCTACCCATTAGTTTATCGATTACTCACATTGGCGTTGATTTTACCGGTTGCAACAGCTACTATAGATAGAACATTTTATGCTATGAAGATTGTGAAGACTCGTCTGCGCAACCGAATGGAAGATCAATGGATGAGTGATTGTCTTATAGCTTATATTGAGAAAGATTTATTGGATGAGTTAGATAATAAACTTATCATGGATCGATTTCAAAACATGAAAACTCGTAGAGGACAATTGTAATACGTATTAAATTAATTAATCTTTGAATTTTTTTTTTTTTTTTTACATTTTTAGTGTGTTTATTATATAGTGTCCCTATATAAAATTCATGGATACACCACTGATCCAAATAAATAAAACTTGTACATAAAAATACTTTTGAAAACAAATTATCGCATTTTTATTTTAAACAATTTGTGTGAAAAGAGTTTAAAATGAAAATGAAGTAATATTAAAAAAAATTTCAAATAAAAGCTTGTATCATGGTTAAAAAAAATAAGTATGATTAACTGGAGTTTGATTGAGAGGCAGAAGGAAGTTGTCGAACCTAACTATTAGATAGAAGATTTGGATGGACATTTATGTAAATTTTTTTCACAAAAGGACTTGGTCGTTTCACTACAAGAAATGGAGGATCTCCTAATGTAGCAAATCGTCGAGATATAAATAAAAATGTGTCGAAAAATGATCTCCTGACGCATAAAAGCTTGTCATGCGAAATACATCGAGAGAAGATTTTCAACGCAGGAAATGAAGCGCATTGAGAGTTTTCAACTCTCGACACTGCTATGAAAACGCGCTTTCAGTACAACGTCACGAGTTCCTTAATTTCCGACGTCGCTATGAAAACGCATTAGGCATATCTACATGCACTTATGTGTGTACACACTACAAGAAATATGGTTTTCGCCAACAAATATTTTTCCTAATGCTATAAAAATCATTACTTTGGAGAAAAAAGTTTTTCCTAGACCCTTTATGTAGCGTTAGAAAAAATGGACTCTATCGACGACTTGTTCCCAACACTAAAGTTAGTGTCAGGATTGTTGATGTCATTTTTTGACCATCGACCTAAAAATTGTAAGAAAATTATTTTTCTAATCACATAACTAGGTCGAAGAATAAGACATTTCTTACATATTTTTAGGTGCAAACCATGTAATATGCCATCAATATGGTCATTATGGTACAATTATATTCTCAATTAGAATATAAATCCAAATTTTATTTGTACCAATGAATATATCAATATAATATACTTTTTTCCACATAACTACAAATGTCACATCCGCGAATTTGTAAAATGATTATTGAATTGAAAAAAGTAATAAAAAATTGCAAGACCCAAAAGTAAACTATAAACCTTCCTTTTCCAAAACTCCCAACACTACATGTGTTATGTATACTTCAAAATAAATTTTTTTTAAAAAATGCAATCCATATTTTATTAAAAATGTAGATGTAGAATTTTTGTATAAATTTTTTTATAGGGAAATAATTATCATAAAAACTATTATTTATGTAAAAAAAAAAAAAAAAACATCAAATACTCTCACTAATACGTAAATCCGACATCAAATACTCTGAATGATATGTAAATCCAACTTTTAACATATGAATTCAAACACCTAAATCTAGATACAATAAACTCTACAAACACATATATAAGCTTTACTTATATATAACTTCAACTTAACTCTGATCGTAACAATGTAATAGTACAACTTATATAATTTAAAGTTGTTAGAAAATCAATAGAAAAAAGGTAAAAACTATTGGGTAAATCGTATGAAGTAAAAAGTTTAAGTTTTCTTAAATATCATTTTTTAAATAGTAATAAAATTATTGTTGGGAGTTTAAGATTTTATAAAAATAACATAACTTAGCATTATTGATGTAACAAAGTTTAAAATATCAATATCAATAAAAATATATAAAAAAAAAAATCGAGGTTGAGGTATGTATTTTTCTTAAAATTTCTAAATAAGTATATAAATCAGTAAACAAACATTTTACCTCTTATTATTTATATGAAATCCACAAAATTTTCTTAGATTTATTTCATGTTTCATCCATTTTTTTAATGATACAATCAGAATATGGATTTATTGTCTAAGTTAAATTTATGGGTATGTGAAAAATATCCACATGTTCTCAACAATTTAATAGCTTAGATAAAAATAATAAGAAGAAGAAGAAAACAGATCAATACAAGTCCATTTATTGAGAAAAAAGTTCAAAATTGCCCCATCTTTTTAAACAGAGAGGGATAAGTTTCTAATAATAATAATAATAAAAAAAAAATGTTAAAAGGACAACTTTTTTATTTTTTCTTTTCTTTTCTTTTAAATGCAGTGTAAATGTTAAAGAAACTACCGGTGGGTTTCTTTTGTTAAGAATACATTTTTTCCAAAAACTTTTTTTATAAAATAAGTTTAAAATCTAAACACTCGTGTTTAAATATTTACATGCAAAATTGTGTTTAGTTTGTTCTATACTAACGATGTTTATACTTAAGTCAAATTATCATAAAGAAATATCTTGAATTTTTTTTTAGAAATATATTTTAAAATTAATAACACGTTATCTTGAAATTATTAATTTTTTAGTTATTAAACTAGACATTAATTTCATTTTTTTTGTATTAATTTTTTTGGATAATTCAATTTTAGAAGTACAAATATATTGAAATGTAAATACATAACTAAAAAAATTGATTTCCAACAGCAAAATATAAATAAGATCAATAATTTTTTTGAAACAGTATAATATCAACTAGAAAAAAAAGTGTGTAATTCGATCACATTCTTCATTCATTTTCATTTCACGAACTGAACGATCATGTTCTTAATTGATTTCTTCAAAATTCTTTCACAAATGCTAAAACGAAGTAGATGTGGTTGAGAAAAGAATATTAGCAAATCTCTATATTTAAAACGTTGATAAAATATTAAAAATATTTAAGAATAATAATAATAAATGAAAAAAATGACGAAGTGAAAAATAGATAGGAAAAAGAAAAGAAAAAATAGACGAAGAAAAATAGATATTTGGGAGGGATTCCTCGTTAAACACCAAATGGACATTTATTCTAAAATTTGGTTTAATGTATTTTATCTAAAATGATTTATTTTCATAATCTCATTTTTCTAAAAATTATTTTAAACTAATATCAAATACCACAATTTATCTTAAAATAAATTATTTTAAAAATTAAACACTTCAAAAATCAATCCAAAAATATCCTGCTTTTTTTTTAATTCTTTTATTTGTTATTTACTTTCTATCGATGTTTTAAAAAATTATTCTAGATTTTAAAACCTAAAAAGATTACTTTTAGAACTTATTTTTTATTGAAATTTGGCGGTAAGAGATGAAAGGAATATAAACTTAATTTTGAAAGAAAAAATCGAAACGATTACTGAATAAACCTAAATTACAAGTTGAGTTTTCTACTTTAAAATTTGTGTGAGTTCATATACTCTATTTATTTATTTGTTTATTTAACACATTCTTAAATTTTCCATTCTTTCTATTATAGATTTCTAAATATAATTAACATTTTAAAAATTAATTAATCAATTTTTTTAAAAATGAAATAAAATGACCAATTAACCATAAATATTATTTTGACAATATTGTATATAGACTTCAAAATCAATTTTTTTTTTATAATCTTTCATCTTTATGTTTAGTAAGCTGTGAATTTACGATAAAACAATATTTTGGTGTATACTATTCTTATCAAGAACATAAAAATTAAATTAAAATATTCACGGGTGTAAGAAGAATTTGTTGTATGAAATACTATAAAAACACCATTAAAGATTAGAGACACATAAATATAAGCAGTATTCAAAGTACATCTAACTATTTTTCTTCAAATTTATATAAAATCATGGAAAAAAATTTCATAATAAAAAATAGGGTACATTGAAAAGAATAAACAAAGACAAATTTAGAGGAATAAAATATGCTACAATATTTCACAAATATTTTAAATTCTTAATTATTTTCATTCATAAAATTTAACAAAATTTATGGATGAATTAGATTTTATCATCGATTTAAAATAAAAGATATATACAAAAGTTTATATATTTATTTACTATAAATATTTTGGACTATGTTTATTATGAATATTAAAACTTATATATTTATACTATTAATTATTTAATTTTTTTATTTAATTCATTTGGTTGCATTTATGAATGATTCTATCTATCTATGTTGTATATGACATACAATTTGAGAAGTTGTATTTTAAATTTAATTAACAAATATAATATCTAAATATTTCAACTAAACTTCGTTTATTTTTTCGTCTTCCGATCCGATTTTGTATGGTTGTACTTTTATCTCCTTCATTTTAAATTTTGTACGGTGAGTTCATTTATTATAAGAACGAAAACTAAATTAACTTTTTTTTAATATTTTGTAAATAGTTTTTACTTTTGTTATTTTTTACTTTTCCTCATTTTATTATAAATAATAATAAATAATCAAATAGGAATTGAAATTGTAAGGTTAATTTTAATAAGGAAACATAGATCGGAAATTGGAGATTGATATATTAAATAATCAATACAGATAAAATTATATATACATTAAAAAGGAAAAGGAAAGAAAATGAAGAAAGAAGCTTGCGAGGATGGGAGCTAGTGGAGATTAGCGGTGCGTGTGAAGGTGGTGAAATTGTACATGCCTCAACTCTTAAGTCTGTATCAAATTTACCATTTTACTTTTTTTTTTTTTTTTTTTTTTTGTCAATTCTATTTTCTCTAGATTATTTTTGTCGATAAATATTAAAATAATATTATTTAAAAAAAAAAAAAACTAAGAATAGAAGAATTTTCATAAAATAGAAAAATATAAATAAAAAAAAAATGTAATGATTGAGAATTTAAAAACTTATTAGATACTTTTTTTTCCGTTTTATAAACCAAATAGATACGATGACTAAATTGGTAATTTGATAAAAAAAAGAAATTAAGGTAAAATCATATTCATTAGCGAACTGAGATCATCCACGTGGGTTCCATGTAAGCAGCGATTTGTTTATATATAGCCCTCGGAGTCTCTCTGCCCCTTCTTTCTCGCTATTGCTGAAGAAGCTGCCCTAGATCGAGCTTCCATTGTCTGAGCAATTCATCATCATCGTTTTCTTTCCTTGCTTCCTTCTTCCCGATTCGATAAGATTATTTATCTCTTCACTCACAACTTCTCTGGATTCCGTTTCTTTTAATCCCTTTTCTCTTTGGTAATTCTCTCCTCTTCCCCTCTCCCCGATTCTTGATTCTTTATCTCTCACCGATCCTTTCCACAATCGATTGTTTTCCCTTATCTTTTCTCCCCGATTACCCTTTTCCCCCTTTCAATTTCCGGGTTTGTGGGTTTTGACGATTTATGTGGACTTCACACGAGCTTTAGGGGACTTGTGGTTGTGAAATTGCGTATATGTTTGAGTTTATCGTTTGGCTGGGGCTGGTTATTGGATTGTGTATAGGGTTCATTGGTCTTGTGTTTTGATGTTTGATTTGTTTTGAGTTTATATCGACTTTTTGTTCTGGAAATGAGGAACGCTCTGTTTGATATTTTACTTGCAACTGTGTGTTGTTGTAATCACTGAGAACAAGGGTGACTGTATTGAAAGATGTTAACTATTAGTTTGCTTATAGGATTGATTTTATGGTCTCAATTGCACTAGTTTGTTCTGTTTAAAATTTTTGTTTTTGTTATTTTTTAAAAAAATATTTAAATGTTGTACCTCATATGGGAAGGTAGACATCGGAGAAATCATTTATCTCTGCAGTTATATAGTATTTGGTTTCAGTTTCATCCTTTTCGGAATTACGTGTGCCATAGAAAACTAAGTAATACAGCAAGCCGTACATTCATTATCAAATGTTTGCTGGCTGCTGCTAATGTAGTTGCTAAGAGCCTGCAACCTTGGTTTCTTCAGGAAAATCAGCAAGATGATGAATTCATGTATTGAAATGCAATTTTGTATTATTCAATTGACTGTGATGCAATGAGAGAACGGCTGTTGTTTATGTAATCCTCTATGTGGAATTTTGTTGACTACGTTTTGTTGTTGTCAACCAACTCTGTAGATGTTGTTCCGTGTTTTTTTTCATGTTTTGGAAAGAGTGGTTTCTTGATTTACAGTGATCAGCATGTCTGCTACAAATAAAAGAGTGCTGGATTGTAGCTCTTGTTCCTATGCGACTTGTTCTTGTGCAGTCTGCTTTATCAATGTTTTCTCTTTCCAATATTATAAACTTTTTTAGGATGGTCACTCTAATCTTTTGGTTTTACTTTAAGAAGTAATGATCTAGTAATTAAGGGCATATTTGGAGGCTCCCTTTTCTTATGCCCTTGTCCAAAATTCCTGTACTGATTTTAATCATATGATAACACAACACAAAGTATGGGTTTCAAATGTATAGACTATAACTTACATAGTATTATGAAAATAGGATGTAATTTCTGAAGTTAGAATTGGTCTCTTACAGTTTTTTTCTGCTATTGCCTGGTTAGGATTGCTCAGCACTTTAGAGCTCTTTTATCTATTTTAGAAGATTCATCATGCCAAAGGAGAGAAGAGATCGCTCTGCATCTCATGATAGGTATAGAGCATCTCCATTCAGTTGCAGCTCCAGCCGTCCTATACGATCTTCACCTAAACTGCCATTGGGAAGTGAGGATAATTTGAGAGAGTGGGAAGAAGTTAGATGCCCTGTCTGCATGGAACATCCTCATAATGCAGTTCTTCTCATATGTTCGTCCCATGAAAAGGGTTGCCGTCCTTACATGTGTGATACTAGTCGTCGCCACTCAAATTGCCTAGATCAATTCTGCAAGTTGTTTTCAGAAACTTCAACAGTAATGCCAGTGCCAGAAGACGTTCAACTCCCAACAGTGAACTCTTCACCAACAATGGAATCTGAGCCCGTGGTTGATGATACACCAGAGGTTCAAAGTGAGGAGATTGAACTTTCTGTGCACCCTTCATCTTGTGAGAATCAGATGCCTCCAAAGCTGGTATGCCCTTTATGCCGAGGGAAGATAAAAAAGTGGGTCGTTGATGACCATGCTCGTCAGTTCATGAATGCAAAATCAAGAAGTTGTTCCTGTGAGACATGTAGTTTCAGTGGAACCTATACAGATCTTAGGAAGCATGCAAGGAAGGAGCATCCTCTTGTGCGTCCATCTGAAGTAGACCCTGAACGGCAGCATAATTGGAGACGGCTTGAGCGACAAAGGGACCTGGGAGACCTTCTGAGCACACTGCAATCATCATTTGGAGAGGATAGAGTTGATGATAGTATTTTACCCATTGATGATGGGGGTTGGCTCACAGTTTTTTTCCTTATACGAGTTTTTAGACCTGAATCCAGTAGAAGGAGCAGCAGTTGGTCTAGTGTATCTAGAGCTAGAGGCCAACCGAGTTTTAGGAGGAGAACAACCCGACTGTGGGGTGAGAGTTATGATGGAGAAATAGGTTCATCTTCTCGAGATGATGATAATGACTCATCAGATGATGGATCAGGGCCATTGAGGCACCATGAGCGTGTACTGCGACAAACGACTCCAGATAATGCACCTTGATGTTTAGTGTACGTGGTTTTATTTTGATTCTCATGCACTGAGGATGGTTGGGCAAAGCAGGTTTTGCTCAATCTGCGTACGGCAGCAGATAGTAATTGGTTACTGCTTCTGTTGTCCTTTTGTTCTCCCAAACGGAAAGAAAGATGGAAGTTGTTTCTTGCTGCCTTTATCATCATGTGTTCCATTGATTCTGGTTCGCTTCTGGTTCGAATCTTGTAATTTACTGGACCTCGAGTCTTTTAATGTCTTTCTTTGGCAGCCCTCGTACTCTCTACATATATTGCTGCAGTTTCAACTTAG
Source organism: Cucumis melo (assembly GCF_025177605.1). Taxonomy (NCBI): domain Eukaryota; kingdom Viridiplantae; phylum Streptophyta; class Magnoliopsida; order Cucurbitales; family Cucurbitaceae; genus Cucumis; species Cucumis melo. The sequence continues at coordinate 16,164,872 of NC_066858.1, forward strand.
TTTCTCTCTCTCTCTCTCTCTCTCTCTCTCTATATATATATATATATATATTCAATTTTCAATAAAAATTACTTTGATTTCTCAGGGGAAGTGGTAAATTCAATCAAATGCTCTTGGACCATCCATCTTCTATGACAACCAAATGGATATCCAGCTTCAAAGAAACAAACATTAAAAGAGGTTCCATCGTTACTGCAAAACTACTAGCTTGATATGATTGAATAAGTAAACTAGCATATCAAACATAATTCACATTACAACTCTAAGCTATATGAATGCAATCAAGTAGCTAAATTTGCCTCTAAGGTGTATGAAAGTGCAAGATAAGCTTTACGATATCGGTTTAAAGAATGTCTGCTTATATTGAATTATGTCATTGTGTTATTAAAATCGTGAAAATTAACTGGGGAAAGGATCTCTTGAAACGAGGATTATGCTACCGGAACAATTGCTTAGTCAAGTATTATGACATTTTTTTTCAAATATCATGAGAACCGGTAGTTTGATTCTCTTCTGACTTGAATTTTCGATATTGATAAAGGCTCTTCCTTGAGTTTGTAATGTGTACACCAGGCTCTTTTAGGTGGTGTTTAGCTTATGTTAGTTTTCTTTTTCTATTTTAGATTGGAACTACATCCAAACCTCCTAATTCTTACAAAAGAGAAAACAATCTACAAAATGCCCTTTCCATATCAAAATCTCTAACGGGATGTCAAAGTTGCAAAAATATGAGTAGCTATGTTTTCTCTTTAATGACAAAAACGAAAAGCATATTATTATTATTATTAACCAAATTCTCAAGTAACACATTTCTCAGCATTACTACATGTCAGTTTATAAGTTAAATATTAGAATATTCTTAAAGCAGTTTTTCACATATGTTTAGTGCGTAGTACAAAAGATATAAAGGTATATTTCATAAGTCATCTATGTCGTTACTAATACAAAGTTTAAAATAAATAATCCTATATATCAAATACAAACACGACTTTCTAATCTCGAGTTAAACCATAATCTAATGAGTTTGTGTTTGAATTTTGGTTTTTTTTTTTTTTTTTAAGGATTAGACCGGACAAAACTGGCACTATGTTTAAAGTTAATTCCTACCCACCAATCAAGGAACGTCACATGCCTATAAACAAATCATGTCTTACACATCTAACAACTTTAATAAATTGCATAAATAAATAAAACAAATAACAATTATTTTGGGCAAGCAATTAGGGGCCTGTCCACTCTACATTATTTATTTATATTAATAGGAAAGTGGCTCTAAACTTAAAGATCCATGGTCCTACTCCTACCCAACAAAATTTCACCAAAATTGAATCATACCCACAAATAACCCAATCTCCTTTCAAGCAACTATCTTCGAATCCAACTCTTTTCTAATGTTTGGTCTTGGGCAGCCACTTTTACTCATATTCCTCCTAGTAAAAACGCTTTCTAAAAAATTATATCTTTAAAATATATTACAATCATATGAAGAATTTGAACGGCGAATTTTTCGATCACTATAACATAATATATCAACTACGTTAGGAGACTCGAGATATATATAGCCTAAGAATGGAATCTTGCTAACTAAATCATAGCTTCTAAAAAAAAAACATAACTCAAGTAATGCAAAGTATGTATCATCAGTTTTGATGTCAAAACTTGGATCTCTTGAAAACATAACTCAGCTAGAAAAATGTGATCGAATTCCGAGAGCATAGTTGAGTGAAAATTGATATGGAAACTTTGAAAGGAGAATAGAGATGGGGATAAAAACTAAAAAAAGGCAGTACTTTGAGTCGAAAGATGGTAGCCATATTTGGGGAGGGCACCAGATGGAACGTTTGGGAGCCCACCTTTCCGTTTATCCTAATTCTCAATGCCACTTTTTTTCTTTTCTTTTCTTTCTTTTCTTTTCTTTTCTTTTCTTTTCTTTTCTTTTTTTTAATTTTTGATTTGATTCAATGTTTCTTTTTATAATATTTCTTCCGAACTCATAAGCTTTTTTTTTTTTTTAATTTTCTATTTTCCCTTCTCGCCGGAGATCAATCTCTTTTCAGTGATTCATGTTTTTTCTCCGATGGGCAGAGAAGGAAAAGGGAAAGGAAAATTGAAACCAAAAAGGTCTTTCTTTTCTTTTTAGATTCATTTGAGATCTTTCAGGGATAGATATTATTGTTGCGGTATATTTTTTTGAAGATGGGAGCTGAGAACACCTCGAAAACGACCCCCGAAAGTGGAGATTGGAACAAGAAGTACGAAACCCAGGTGGTGTTGAACGTTTATGATCTCACCCCTGCCAACAATTATTCCTATTGGTTTGGTTTTGGGATTTTTCATTCGGGTATTGAAGGTGACTGCCATATCCGTTTCTGCGCTTCCCCTTTATGACATCTCTTTCTGATTTTGGTTGGCATTTTGTGCACCCTTTGTGTTTGTTAAAATGTATCTGAAGAAAGATTAGTGAAAACGTTCATTTTCGTTTGGATTTTTTCACTTGTGTTGTTTAGGATGCAAAGTAATCGAAACTTTAGGATAGGAACAAGAGAAAATTGAATTTAGGCACCTTGTGTTAATTATTTTCTTGGATCCAAATTAACTCAGAAGATCTTCCATAGCCTGGATTGGTTAGAAGCTGGTTGTGGATATTTGGAATATTCGTATGAAGATGCTTGATTTGCGATCAATGAGGTGTAGCAAAATCTTTTTTTGTAATTGTCATTGCATATTTGAACGTTCGGGGTTGGCAAATAATTCACAGTGTAGGCTATTTTCTGGCTGATCGCAACCTTTGATTTGATTTTTTGACTGTTTTAGATCTTGTTCTTCTTCCGTTGTTAGCCATTGAATATCTGAGTGACAATGCCTTTGAGACAAACAAAATCACTTGGATTTCTTTGCGTGTGTGTATGTGTGTGTGTATGATTTAGAGATAAGAGAGATCTTTTGGTATGATCTTTATATGCTGTTAACTTGTTGCATTGGTATATGATTGAAGCTGAAACTGGATAGGCAACTGTTTGTATGGAAAATTCTAGATTATGGGCTTGGAAGTCTTTATTCAATGTTATCTTGATATTGTGTGAATTCATTCAAATGTCTTTCATGCTGCACACAGTCCATGGCAAAGAATATGGGTTCGGAGCTCACGACTTTCCTGCTAGTGGAGTTTTTGAAGTAGAACCAAAGAGCTGTCCGGGTTTCATATACCGATGTTCTGTCACGTTGGGACATGTTGATATGCCTCCCTCTGAATTCAGAACGTTTATTGAAACTATTGCTTCTGAATATCATGGAGATACATATCATCTTATTTCCAAGAACTGTAATCATTTCACAGATGATGTCGCATGTAGATTGACTGGGAAAAGGATACCTGGATGGGTTAATCGGCTTGCTCGGATGGGTAACAGTTTTCACAATTAAGTGGTTTTTGGTCTCTATCCAGTAGATCATTGTTCACTTCCTTTTGCATTCATCTTTTTATTAAATTCCTTGCCGTTATCGTATAACATATTGCCATTGAAATGTGGAAGAAGACCTTTAAAAGAGCCACTTCTTTATACATTCATCTGACATCTTAAATAAAAACTGTATCGCTTGCGTACTTTCTGCTTAAAAGAAGATGTCTGCAATTACAACTCTGGTTGAATTCATTTGCCTTCCAAATATTTTATTTAAAAATGGCAGAAATGTTTGTACTTCTATGTATGTTGTACTTCTATGTTATGAAACTATCTTATATATTACAAGCTGTAACTCCAATGATAATGGTTTGTTTCACTTCATTGATTCATTTTCAGTCTTTACTCTTATGGAAATATAGAATGGATTATGTTAGTTCACTGTAATAACCTTTACTTAAGCACGTTTATGGATATCGCCAGTTAGATGTCAAGCTAGGTCTCTCCATTCATCTGCACGAGTGAAAGTGAATTCTGCTAACTTGTTCTTCTGGCGAAAACTTCAGGTGCTTTGTGCAGTTGTTTGCTTCCTGAAAGTCTTCAAGTAACTACGGTCAAACAATTGCCCGAGTTCCACGAATACTCAGGTTTGTGTTCTTTTACTTGACGTTTATGCCTTCTTGAATTGATTTCAAACTTGCTCGTCTGATAAAAACGTATGTAGTTAAAACTTGAATCCAACGAAGTATGCTGTTATTAGCATTACCATTTGGGGTTTGTTTCCTCCAGAGGAAGAATGCATCTCCGAGTCTCTGTCACTCAGCACTCGGCAAGTGTCGGCAGAAGTCGATGACGATGAGGAGAGGCGGCTGCTGACACTATCGCCTGGGGCTACCGACGTTGCTTTTGTCAAAGAATCTCACAACTGAAGGAGCAGGCAGACAGTCTCTTTTATTGCTTACAAATCTCATCCCAAGCGCTCTATAAACCTGTCTCGATTGCAAAAGTAATATCTGTTTCGCTTCTTTGTATCAAATGGTTGGAAATAGATTGTTTGTTTTTCATTAAGTAGCTGTTGATACTTTCGAGCTTTAATCGACCCAGGAAAGTCTAGAGATCAATTTGTATGTTGTTTCATTTCCATATCCTTAGAAATGATGAGACTTTTGTCTCAGTTTGCAAAACAATTCTTAGATATTGAGTTTCTATATCATATTATATCACAACATTGTTACTTAGTATTATGCTATAACATTAATCAGTGAATAATTTACCTTTGGAAACATGCCAAAATAGTTTGATAAAAAGTCTTATATTTTCAGGCAAAGTTTACTCTGAAGTACCAAATATCATTTTGGTTGCCAATACAGAAATTCCAATTTCTAGACGAACCTTTTATCTTGAGGAATATCAAAATGAAAACATCAAGCAAAAACATAGAGGGAATGATATTATAAACAGTAACAATCAAGTGTATGATTAGGCCATCCCAATTCCATGTCAGGGTATCTCTGCAGTTCACCAAAAGGATTCAATCTTGGTGTAAAAACCATATCCAATATAAGGTCTAAAAGGAATATAATAATATCGCACCAAATTTGTTCCCAATCAACTGTAGGTCAAAGAATGTCTAAACAGCAAGGTTAAAAATTGTGCAATTTGAAGAGCATCTGCCCTCCTCCCCTCCCTCTATAGCCCCAACTTTGAAGTTAACCAAGCACAGACCTCATCCATCTCTTCAGGCACTGTATAGTGGCCAAGGCTACAAACGAAACATGAACCCATATTGACACTTAGTTCCTCAATTCAGAAAGGAAACACACACAAGGTTGAGAACTTTAAGGCCTCACGTAACATACCTGCTGTAGGATTTGAACGTAACATCTTTAAATCCACTTGAAAGTAATGCCTCTGAAGATTTCTCTCCAAATTTATAAAGAACCACATCATCAACTGCAATGAGTTTCACACCAAACCATTATCAGAATCCAACATCTTTGAAACCAAGTTGTGCAATGTGCATTTAGCTGAGCCTTAGAAGTTCATACAAAAGTAATAAGAAAACTATTTTCGTAAACTCTATTTTCTCCTTTTCTCGAATTCAATTCTGCAGTCGAAGATAAATTAATATTAATGCCCATCATCTTATGTTCATATAACCATAATTAAAGTGGAAGTATAAGCCATATAGACACACAACAAGCTGAAATTTGTATAGTAAGACTCAGCCCAACCATAGAACAGAGGATCTGTAAGAAAAATAACCATCTTCTGCAGAACAATTATAAACTTATAAATTATACCTTTTCCATGGCATAGCAAAATAGGCAAGGATCCTGCTCCAATATTACTGGCTTTCTTCTCTTCCATCTTGGTTTTCAAAGTCCTGGAATCACCATGATAACTCATTAAATGAAACTCATATTGATTGTAAAAGGATCAAAGGTTGTCCAGATGACAAAATTAAGAAAACAACTTTGAACATGGAAGCCAGCCACTAAGCCCAACAACTGCACTCAGATTGGCGGGATAAGGATTTCCATTCCCGTATTTTCCCACTGCGTGGCAGGTTGCAGAGTAAAGTGCAGTAGCCGCTCCCATACTGAAACCTCCTACACCAAGCTTAACTGTAGGAAAGAATAAAGATTACAGCAGAATTATACCAACAATCAATGGCAGAGGCAAAAGAAATAGGAGTTAAAGTAGTCTAATCACTTAAAATGCTATTGAAACTCTATCTTAGGATTGAAAGAAAGCGTTGGATCAATGATAGGTAGACATTAATTGCAAGAGACACATACTGTCCGCTGGCTCTGTTGATAACAAATATGCAACATGTGCGGCTGAAGCATCCAAACCCTCTAAATCATCTGGACCATTTTCTGAAAGATCTTCTACATCAAACCCTGGTTTAAAAAGAACATCTCACTGTTACTTTTGTTTCACACTGTTGTAATATATGTTGGTCCAAGCGAGTTTTGCTTCTTTCAATAAAGCTTTTGCTTCAAATATAAGAGCAAGGAGATAGTTCATAGGAGAGCATTTAGGATAACAGTCTTGATGCCCTTGCTATCGTAAAATACATAAATAACAAGAGATCCGGGTTGAGTGATCTGATATAAAGAAAAAGGGATTTCAGTAAGCTTACATGCAGTGGATGGAAAGCCACCAAATAAAGCTATTGGTCGAGTAGGTGCAGTCGGACATATCCATTTAATCTGCATCAGAAACTCCAAGTTTATAAACTAAATAAACGATTTCATCTTATAGCAATGAATTTTTCCATCTATTTTAAAAAAAAGTTGCAAAACGAAAGGGGACTGAGAAGAAATTATAGAAAAAATTTGGAAATAGATGCTTCTGAATACTTTGATAAGCTTAATATTCTTACATTTGGTAAAGGAAGCGTCTCCAATAGTTGCGACCAGCTGTAAAACAAAATCGAAACAATTCTAAACATGACATTCTACTGAATAAAATGGCAAGGTTTATAACAAAATAGTACATTTCACGTTTCCCATTATATTTTTCAAAGGTATTATCCTAAGGATACTCATAACTAGGAAGTCTATCAGATAAAAGTTACAACTAAAAATCTACCAGGAGAAGTATCCTTAGCAGTCTCATGAATCATACTGAAAAGTGGTTAAAAAGCTAAGATATATACAGCTATGATAAAAGTTTCACAAAGTTAGCTTTTGATAGACAGATAAAAGGTCAGATAATGAAGCCAATTCGACAATAATAATATAATACTTCCAACTGAGGAAACAACTCAATCACACCATTCCCCAATTTCTGCAAGTAACAGAATAATCTGCATGGATTTATGGCCAAAATAAGTTGTCTAGGAGTTTGTACATAAACAATTGCTGAGGAACGATGAAAGATGATCCCTCCCTCTGCCCGTGGACTCCAACCCAGAGAGCGTATTGTACAACATATAGGTGACTTGGAAAGAAAGAGGATATGGAACTTTAAAAGGTCTGTTCTTGTAACAACTGAACATTTGTCAAATCACACTAACAAAATCAGAGAAGACAACGGGAATTCAATTTCTTTAGAAGGGGTCTATGATTTTGTATAGGAGTAAACAATCTTTGAATTGGAAACACAAAATGAGAAAAAGGTTAGACGGGGTTTAGAGTTTAGGTGGGTTTAGGAAGACGAGGGACAACATGATCCATGTCAGAGTGTTGATATAACATTAAATTTACCATAATCATTGATTCAAGCTTTCAGGTTTATTAGTGTTTAACATGGTATCAAAACAAAAGGTCTTGAGTTCGAATTGAACCCTATAAAGTCATTTTCTCCCTAATTAATAGGGAATTTCACTTGTTGGGCCTTCGAAAAACTTTCACCCGCAAGTAAGAAAGAAATGCTAGAGCGTTGATATAATATTCAATTTTTCACAATCATTAGCTAAGCTTTTAGGTTTATTGACATTCGATATAGAAAGGTCAAATATTATAGTCTCGAAGAAAAATTGTCAGTGAAGACCAAGACAAGAAAAGATGAAACTTGAATGCATATAAATGAAATTATGTAATTAAATGACTAACTGAATGATCCACATGCAGATGAACCAGGGAGATGAATTTATGCTATAGGCAAAAAATTTAAAAGAAGAAGAAAAGAACAGAAACAGAAGAAAGAGAACCTTGAGCCATTATCACCAAGACCATGAAGCCAGACAACGGTAGCTTGGTGTTTTCCCTTCGGCCTAACTACGTAGGTTTTACCAAACTCAATTGCCTTTTTGGCAGCTCTACCACCTGAAAGTGACCACGACATGCTCAAGCAAAATACCTCAACTTCCACAAAATAATATATCTTAAAGTGAAGCCAACATAGAGGCTAGTTACTCCCATCATTTTTTTAAAGACAGAGTTTTCATCGAGAAAGATGAAAGAATAGAGAAGACCATAGAAAAGTAGTAAAAGCAAAACCAAAAGCAAAGAAAGAAACCACAAGAGAGGAAAGGTCTCCAATCTAAAAGAATGAAACTAAGCTGATAATTACAATAAAGAAGAAGAAGAATAAATAGCAAACACTCATAAAGATGCAATAAACCTTGATCTCTCCTACAGCTCTTCTAAAGAATAAAGACCTCTCGACACCTCTTAAAAATCTGCCATTCCACTCGACCTTCATGCCCCACAAAATAGCACAACAACAAGCCAGCCACAAAACTCTCCCCTTATCCCGTGGAGAGAAAAAGTCATCAGGAAGTCCTCTAGAAAAGAGCGAAAGTCTCCAAAAAGCTCTTCCTTCAGGGACGTCCCGTAAAATTGGAATGATATAGAGCTACCCCCACAAACAGGAAATACAGGATCGTTTGTTGAATAAAACAGTAATGTTTAAGGGCTCAAAGGATGGTAAAGGAGATAAATCCAAAATGAGATATACAATATAATAAAACATCTAAAAATCAAAAGAAAAAAAAGAAAGAAAAAAACTAATCAGCAGCAGGAGAATGCAGAGGGACAAGTACACTGACCGGCAGCAACAGAAGAGCCAGCAAAACTCATATTCGCAATACAAAAGCCAAGTAAACCTCCACCTTAAGAGATTGACTATGAATTGATCCTGCTGGGGATAAAGAAAATAAATCACAATAAGCCACCTACACACTGTTGAAATTATTTTGAGAAACTTGCTGAATTAAAAAACCATCCAAAGACGAAATCTCGTTAAACATCATCCAATAACAAAGGTCGTTAAAAACAATGTAAGGACCCCCGCTTCACTTGAGAAAGTATAACTCATTTTAATCCCTTTGACAAAAATTTCCAGGATTCAGTCCCCTTTCAAACCTCCATGGAAGAAAGAATGAACAATGAGAGACCATAAAAATACGTACATTTCAAACCAACCCCCACAAAATTACAACAAGTTTCTCCCGTGACTACAGCCCAAGAGCAACCACAATAAACCAGTGTCTTCAAAAACCCCACAAACATAACACTACCCAAGATTCAGAAACCAGTTCTCACCATCACCAAATCATCCCATCCCCCAAAAGAAATTCAACAAACCAAGTGAAAAAAAACATTCAGAAAAAGAAAAAAAAATGCTCCCATCATGTATTCCATTTCAAAAAAACGAAGGAAAACGAATCAAAACAGGAAAATATCAATGACCCATGAAGAAACAATGAATCTAGAGGGTCAAAAATAAAAAAGGGCATTGAGGATTTGAGAGAAAGAAAGTAAAACGAACCTAGGTGGGGGGGGGAGCCGGAGAGAGGGGTTTGAAGTGGGGTGTGTTTATGGGCTATATCTTGTTTTCGTTGTTGCTGTCGTCGCTGTATTGATTCTCTCTCTCTCTCTCTCTCTCTCTCTCTCTCTCTCTCTCTCTCTCTCTCTCTCTCTCTCTCTCTCTCTCTCTCTCTCTCAAAGTTTTGTTTCGAGGGTTGTGTGCGTTTTGTCCCCGCCCCGCCCGGTTCGCACCTGTTGTGTTTAATTTTCCATGGCTGCAGCGATGGGTACTCCCGAAGTTAGGAAAGGTTGAGACTTTTTAATCTTTGATGAACGATTCAACCTGGAGGAAGTTTAATTAGAATAATTGGTGTCAAGATATGCTTGAATTTGTTATAAAATGAGTCTTGCTTTTGGGTTTATCGGGACCCTCAAACAACCTACGTGCTAACCCTTCTTCTTTCAGTTGACCTTTCTACTTTCTTCTTCAAAGCCACATCACAATCTTCGCCATCTGGCGTAGGTATATCCTATCCATTCATGCCGCTTTATATCCAATTTTCTTAAGAAAATGAAAAACAAACAATTGTTTCAATGTATTATTTCTGACCTCTTCACATGTTGGTCTTACAACTGACAAACACAAACGTTTTAGTAATGTTCCAAATAAATTAGCCAACTTGAATGAGTTTTTAAGTTGCCTTGTTGAGTGGTATTCATTTTACTTTTAAATTTTAAAGCTATAGCTTTCTCAAATTTGTCCAAATTTAGATAATTGTTGATGTGTTGAAATTTTAATCATTTAATTAACTACTTATGGTTTATGCTGTGGTTGGAAAAGTTGTTATGTGTTTGATGAATTATAAAACATATGTACAACAAAAGATATTGATGTCATGAGATTTTAGGGAAATTAGTAACATTAGATACAAAAAGAAATCATTGAAATTTATATATGGGGTTAATACACACATATTATATACATGGATAATATCTATTTATGTACAAAATTTATCCAACACGACATTTAGTTACACTTTAATTTATCCAACAATCTCGAATTCAGTATTATATTATGTCACACATGTTTAGGAAACTTTTTAAATACATATGTATTATCTCGCACATATCTAATTGTAAGTAAATTGCAACATATTTTAAGGACTTGTGTCTCACAAACATCAACAACATATTTTATGGGGTTCCTTTGGTCCTGCTTTTTTTTTTCTTTTCTAATCTGTAGTCACCAAAGACAAGTGTGGTCGAAGAATCAAATAAAAATTATAAAGTATATTTTATGTGTTTATAATACAATTATTTGAGGTGACCTATGTAAAGTGGACTACGGGTTTATAAATTTTGCTATTTGAAAAGAAAAATCTGCTAAATAAATCTACTATTAAAAAAATTTTGCTGTTAAAAAATATGCAGTTTTCAAATTAATTACAACCCAAATTAATGCAAAAAAGCCAGCTTGGATGAGAGTTTGTGGTAAGAGTTAGTTTTAGTTATTGATCTAATATTAAAAAAAAATACCAAATTTAAAAATTTACAGACTTAAATTAATGCAGAATCTATACCTAAAGTGGAATTTGTGTCCATAAAAACATAAATTGGAACCTATCTTCCATAGAAAATTGGAAGCTGGACATGAAATTAATCACAAAGAAACCTAGATTTCAAATACATAAATTAATAATTAATATATAATAGTATATATGTTCTTCAGATCGACTCATAAGTCCAAAATTTACAATGATATCATTCCATGATATTTATTACAAATTCAACTGGTTTATGTACAAATTTTGCAACAAAATTCAATTCATAGGAGTGTTGGTCCATAATTGGAACACCAATTATTTACCCCGACACTAACTAGCAAAGAATCTAGTCTTTATCTAACAAATTTGGCACCAACTCATTATGCAATCATTTACCCTCTTACGCAGTTTAGCTTTCTATAAGATCATTTACCCTCTTACAGGATCGTTTAGTTTTCTACCTTTCGGCTAACTTTTCAAATGATTGTTTAACTTCCTACACGATCATTTAACAAAACACTCCTTCAAAACTTAATGAAAAAGAATGATAATGATTTTGAACAAATCATTTAAATTAAAACAAAATTATGTCTGGGGACATAATGCATGAGAATAAGATGTCTAGGAATTAATTATAATTATGTTTAGTTGTGAAGGAAATGTTATCACAATTGTTTACCCTACAACCTCCTATACGATTGTTTAGCTATCTATACGATCGTTCAACCTCTTACATGATTGTTTAGTTTTCTAAACGATTGTTTGCCCTCTTACGCGATCATTTAACTTTCTACCTTCAAACGATCGTTTAATTCTTGCACGATTGGCTAACTTTCTATACGATCGTTTAAATTCCTACACGATCATTTAAAAAAAATATCGGTAGTTTTGAGTGCAAGTAGCACAAGAAAGCTTGATTTTCATCCCAGACATATTTTTCTCATCTCAAAAGGCAAAAGTATGGCCAACCAACATATAGAAAATAGACAAATTGTTATAATCAACGAATAATAAATTTAGTAAGTCATCCCGTTTAACACAAAACCAACATTCATCGACAAAAAAGATATAAAATCCCACACAAATAAAGAGCAATAGAATAGCTCCATAACCACATGGATAGCCTACCAAGACTTCAGTGATGACCAAGCCTAAACTAGTGAAACCATAAATGAAAATTCTATAAATGTCCAACAACTGCTTCTTTTAGGACTTTTAACAAACACATGGTGCCCACAACAAATTATTTTAACTCAACAATACCACCACAACCGATCAACATAACTTCCAAATTTCATAATAAATAGAGGAAAATGGTGGAGAAAGGGAATGAGGAGGTGGGGAAAAGGGTAGGTAAAAATGGAGATCACCGAAGATGGGAATGAGAAAGACCTTGAAAAAGGTGGAAAGAGAAAATGAGTTTGAAATGGAGGTCACTGAAGAATGGGGAAAATGACAAGAACAAAGGATAAATTAATTAAAATGCGAAAATGGAAAATTGTCTCATCGTTGCCGACCTTCCAGACGTTCACTATTGTCGTTGCCTCATCGTTGACATTCCAGACGTGTTGAAGAAGAAGGATTCTCAGGCGGGAGAGCAAGAATCAAATATCAAATGGCTTTTTTATGTTGTCTTTTTGGTTAAGTAGAAAAGAAATTTTTCACTAAGGACAAAATTGACCTTTCACACTCAATTTGTCCTAAAACTCTTTTTTTCAAACTCAATCTTAAAAGTCATCAACCCCTCCAAAATTGGCCTATTTTTGACAATTTTATGATTTCATGATAATATGCATGAATTATAATATTTATAGGTTGTAATATATATTTTAATAATATAAGAAAATTGGGTCGGATTAGGTCAATCCAGATTTTTAAAAGTGTAACCCAAACCCAACCCGAAAAAAAAAGATAAAAAACATAAAAGATTCAAAACCCAACTCTTATAATTTGGGTTGACCCTTACAATTTGAGTTGGGTAGTCCAGGTTGTCGGGTAATTTGAACACTCCAGTTTACTATCTTTCCGAAATACAAAAGAAAATCAAATAAATACAAAGGTTGAAACATTTGTCAAATTTAACTCAATTTAGATGATTATGGGACTAAAATCGAACATAACTCCTTCAAATTGAAAAAATAACAAATTTAACTTACATGCATATTAGATTTATACATGAAACAACATCTATCTTAATTTGACTGTTTCAATCCAATTTAAAGTTATAAACAAATAAATTTAATTTAATTTACACGATTAAATTGAACTATGTCCGTATGTGACTCAACTTTCAATAACAATCCTGAGCATTAATTTTGTCCTTGAATGTGCAATTTTTTTTAGAACAATAGATCGAAAAAAGAAAACACTGGGTGGGGAGCTTCCCCATGGGGAGGCATGGTCAAGAAACCTAATAAGGAAAACAATGACTCCAACAAACATAAGTTTCACTATCAACAGCCAATGAATCCACCAACATAATTCAGGTCCAACTTGTAAATGTTCTTTCTTTTAATATTATGTTCAATATGATAACCAATATTTGTATTTCAATTTCATAAACAGATCATTAATACCCAATTTTTCTGACAACCTATCCTTTTATTTTCAAGATAAAATAAATAAATAACTTAAAATAAAATTTCAAGTGATATGTGTTGGGAGTGTTGGAAGGCACATTTCAGCTTGTTTGAGAGAGGATTAGTTACAAATCCAAAGTTGAAAGCTTTCGATTCAATTAATTATTTGTTCCGTTTTCTACTCTAATTCTATAGTATTAAGATAGCAATCGGGTCGGTCTACAAAGAACCGATCAATTTTTCTTTTAAAGTCACTTCTTGATAAGTAACTACGATGGTTTTTAATGACTAGGTTTTAATTGCAATAAATTGAAAATTGATTGGATTAAAATTTCTATGAGATAAATACCTAGTCCATAAGATGATAGGCTACTTTTGATTTCCTACTCAATTATAGATTAATCATGTATATCACTTGCAATTCTATACACACAATCTTAGCCAACCACATCACTAGATATAGAGACAAGAACAATTTATAGAGATAATGAAGAAATCTGTATAGACTTGGCTAGAAATACAGATTTATCAATGTATTTTCATTGTTAATGTCCAAAAAGGTTCTTTGAGCAAGGAAATATAAACTAGGTTAGAATAACATGGACTAGGAAAGTCAATAAGGCCCACAATAAGCAAAATACTAAAAGCCGAAATGACTAAACATAATTAAATTAATCATAAACTAAAAGAACTAATCCTAGATCTAATGGTTAGATTTTCATCAGAAAAGCTGGAGAGATGTCCTACGGATGAGTGTATTTTCATGAAGTGCTGAGTTTGAATATAGAGGTATGTATAACGTCACTGCTAAAAGTCACTGCAAGAAATCGGGAGGTTCTTAACACAAAAAATGGCGTCGGAAGAAAGCACTTTAGGACAGACAACTTTTCCCAACGTTGTTTTGCACACATCGGGAAACAGTGAATACATTATTTTAATATTACATTTTTCCGATGCCATGAACGGGACATCGAAAAACAAGACACCATTTCCAACGTCTGCATCTAAGGCACTGGAACAGTTCGAAATTAAAAAATATATATATCTTCTCCTGACGTCCCATGCATGGTGTTGGGAATGGACACCTTTGTTCCTAACGGTACTTGTCATGCATCGGGAATAGTTAAACCATTTCTAACGTCATGCATCAACCGTCGAAAAATATTCGAACATTAATTATGTCAGATCACTATTTTCGACACCTCATGCATGGCGTCGGGAATGGGACTAATAATTCCTGATGCCACTAGTGATTCACTGGACATATTGATGGCTATTCCCGATGATTGACTAATGGCATCGGGGTCAAAGGGAACTCTCAACGTTTTCGTGGTGCGTCGGAAGTTTCCTTATATATACTCGTTTCAATTCTATAATTCACATAACCGAAAAAAGAGGAAAGGGAATAGAAGAAATGAAGAGAGAAAGGAGACCCCCGCCGCTTCTTCCTTCCGTCGCCGTCGTGCCCCTCGCCGACGCGCCACTGCCACCACTCATCTTTATTCAGTAAGTTTCAAACCCTTTAATATTAGTTTTGCTTAGGTTAGATTAGGTTAATATGTTTAGAGTTTTGGTTTTTGAAATTAGTTTATGATTTCAATGATGAATTAGTTTTAGTATATTGTACGTTTAAGAATATATTTTGGTTTTTGAAGTTGAAATTTTGAATGTGGGTTGAAAATTTGAAAGTTTGAGGGGGAGGAGGTTTAATTGAATGTTTGAAGGGGATAAGTTGAGAATTAGAGAGGGAGGGTTGATGATGAAATTTTGAGAGGGGGGAGGTTGAATTGAATTTGAATTGAGGATTGAATTGAACTTTTAAAGGGGGTGAGAGGGGATTAATTGGTTATAAGAAGGGGGTGGAGGGTTTGAAACTAAAAATTTGACAGATTAGGGTTGAAAATTTAAGGGGGGGGGGGGGGGGTGATTGAAAATTTGAAGAGAGGGTTATTATTTTAAAATTCTGTAATTTGTGGTTGAGATTCATTTTGGCTATTCTGCAGTTATAGTAGTCTTTAGTTCAATTTTAGTTGTTTATTTATTAGTAATTTTGAAATCATTTATTGTTAATTTGAGACGACAATTATAGTAGTCTTTTTGTATCAATTTAGTTTTGAATTTGTTAGTATTTCTGAGGGCTTGAAGTTGTGGTAGGGTAGCTTGTAAAGTAGCGTTGTTGGAAGGGGTGGGTAGTATGCAAAGATTGAAGTTGTTTGTGGTTAAATTAGGTTGTGGTGGCTATCCTGCAATTATGGTAGCCTCTGTAGTTTAAAGTTAGCTTTAGTGAAAAGTTTGTGAGATTGTTTATTTAGGAGAGTAAGTTTAGGATGTGAGCTGAGGAATATACTTTTAATCAAACATGTTTATGTTTTAGGGGCTTTAACGATATGTAAGGGTTTGATGAAACTTAGGAATAAGTTTTCCATTGAGTCAAGGTTCTCAACGGTTGGAGTAACAAGTCCCACTACGAGAGACGGGGGGGGACTCCCGACGCACAGCAACGTTAGAACAAGTGAAAAAACATCGAAAAACGATATCCATACGTCGTTTACTGCGTCGGGACACACGTCGGAAGAAATGCATCGGGAGAAGGATTCCCAACACGTGACCAATAAGGCATCGGGAATAACTCTCCCAACGCACATTTTGCCGACGCATCTCACCTCGTCAGTAATAACTATCCCAACGTCCCTTATGCCGACGCATGTCATGGCGTCGGAAATTACATCTCCCGACGTTTCCTTATCTGACGTTGGACATGGGTCGGGAGAACTATCCCTGACGTGTCGTATACATCCTATTCCCAACGTTATGTTGTGTTGGGAATTCCTTTTTATATGTAATTTTTTTTAAGTATGTAATTTTAATTTTTTTTTCTAAAATATTTTGTCCAAACAAGTTCTCAATTTTTGTAATGACATTCGTTTTGGATTAAATTAAAGCAAATGTAATATAAATTAATAAATTACGAAATACAAACATAAATTCAAAAAGAAAATATTTAATATTCGTAATACGAAGAAGTTCAATAAACCTAATAGCGTTCATGATACAAAAAATATAGTATTCATAATACAAAAAAGCGCGAACAAAGTCATACGTCTCCTAACGAGGCTCATACGCGTCATTCTACATCGCGGGTCCTACAACGATATAAAAGTAGCTAAGTTTAGTATATCTATAGCATCGCTATATATTATAATTGCAAAAACTTAAGAATAATGGGAACATATATACGTACCGCAAAACTAAGGATCATATGGTGGTCCTTGTTGTGTCCGAGTCATGTCATGTATCAGCTTTCGCATTTGTTCCATTTCTGAAGTTAACGCTTGATAATTTCTATCTTGCAATTTAATCCGTTCCAAAGCTTGATCAAGTTTATCTTGTATTTGAATCTCTCTTTCTGTAGCCGACTGAGAACATGACGTCGTGGAACTACTCGCACTCGTCGTCTTGCGGGCCTTCGGCTTGGGTCCCCAACCAAGACCTTTTGAGTAGCCTGACCGTCTACCCAACACCTGATCGCATATCTCATCCTCAGAGAGTGGATGACTACCATAACTATAGGATAGTCATCCCAAATCAACAATAAAGTTATTCAACACAAACAGGCTACTATAACCGTAGGATAGCCAAAACAAATCTTAACACATTACATTTTCAATTCAAACCCCCCACCCCCTTCAAAATTTCTATTTAGCCTCCCCCACTTCAAATTTTCAATTAATCCCCTCCCCCCCCCCCCCCCCACACACACACATTTCAAAATTTAAATTCAACCCTAAACCCTTCATTCAAAATTTAAATTCACCCCCCTTTAAATTTTCAATTCAACCATAAACTCCCCTTTCAAAATTTAAACCCCCACCCTCTTCAAATTTCAGTTCGACAACATTAATTGAAACTTTTAACTCAACACACATTCAACACAAAAATACAACACACATTCAATACAAAAATACATTTAACAAAAAAAATTATTCCAAAACAAAATCATAAAATAATTTTTTTTTTAGAAAACCATAAACTATCAACCCTAAATCTAAAAATTAACAATTTTAAACTTACTTCAATTTATGGCGGCAGACGACGGTGAGGGCAACGGTGATATGGCACAGCGACGAAATGGTTTGTTTTCGTTTCTCCATTTCTTTCTTACTCTTTCGTTTCGGTTCTGTGATTCACAGAACTGAAATAAATTTATAAGGGATCTCCTGACGTATCACGAAGACGTCGAGAATGCTCCACCTTTCCCGACACACCATAATAGCATCGGGAATGATCCTTATTCCCGTTGTCATCTCTGATGCATAAAGCATAGCGTCGGGGATACATGCCACCGCCATAATTAATTTGTCCTAATTTACGATGGAGCTTCGCTAATGCACCATAATAACGAGTACGACTGTGTATTGTACTGGAAAGAGTTTTGTCGATTTACAACATTGTCCTACATGTGGTGAGGCTCGATACAAGGTTAATCATAACAGAGGAAAAAAATGTTTGCATAAGATATTGTGCCACTTTTCGTTGATACCGAGATTATAGTGTTTGTTTATCTCGCAAGAAGGGTCTGCTAACATGAGATGGCATAGGGATAAACGTGTTGAAACAGATGATGTGTTGAGACATCTAGCTGATGTTGAGGGATGGAAGCACTTTGATTGTGAATTTCCTAATTTTGCTTTTGATCCACGAAACGTAAATTTGGGGTTAACTTCAAATGAACTTAATCCATTTGATCATACGAGTACCTCGTACAGTATCTGGCCTGTTGTGTTAATTCCTTATAATTTGCCACCTTGAAAATGCATTAAAAAGATAAATTTTTTTCATGTCATTGTTCATACCTGGTCCTAGTTCTCCTGGTAGGAAAATCGATGTTTATCTCCAACCATTGATTGATGAACTAAAAGAGTTATGGAATTTTGGGGTGTGTAAGTATGATTCTCTTATCGATCAGTTCTTTCAGCTATATGCAGCCTTGTTGTAGACGATTAGTGACTTTCTGGTGTACAATGACCTATTAGGATGGAGTACGAAGAGGTATCAGGCATGTCCCATATACATAGGTGATAGATTGTTGTTTGAGATAAGAGGTAGAATATCTTTCATGGGACATCAACGCTATCTTCCAGAGAACCACATGTGTCATAAAAGTAGGCTACACGATGGAAAGAAAGAGCGTAGGACTCCTCCAATGATAATGAATAGGCATGAAATATTGAAACAATTAAATTAGTAGGACTTTCCAGTTATGAGTAAACTAATGGAAAAAATGAGACATAAGCAATGGAAGAATGGATCGAAAAATTACTCTAAATGCATCTAATCTAATTTATAAGTTAGCACGCTTAATAACAACCTTAATTACATTAATTAGGGTTAAGAGAAATACTTACCTTTGAAGCTTTTCTCGACTTTTCAATATCTCCTCACGATCATGAATCTGGGACTACCACTAGTGTTGGCCCGCTATTCTTCGGACTTAGAACTAGGTTGTGGAACCCACTAAGTGAAGAATATTGAGAGAGGGATGGAAAAAAAGTCAAATTTGTTGAGATTTAGGTAAGAAATTTTTTTTTTCTTTTCTTTAATTTTGAAATTCATAAAATCAAAATTTTTCCAAAAATTTTTCAAAAATTTGAAAAAAAAATCCTTTAAATAAACTAATTACATGCAAAATTGCATGTAATTAGTTTATTAAATCTCGACACCTAATAATCTACTAAACATTAGTGAAACTTAGTGGACTAGGTGTTTACATCTCATGTAGCCACTTATCTCACTAAGTGTTAATGGGATTATCCAACAAAATGTTGGATTTTTCTACTAACTAGTGCAAGGACAATATGGTCATTTGACAATTTAAGTCAAAGTCAAAAGTTAACATTTTGACTTTTTATCATTTTGTCCTTCTCGACTAATTTCGACCTCCCAAGCATGAATCAGCATTCATTTTTTTTTTTTCAAAATTTAAATCACATTTGAATATAAAGCCGGTCAAAGTGAAGTTTGACTTTTCAAAGTCAAAAGTCAACACTTTGACTTTTTACAACTTTGACCATTTCCATCAATTTCAAGCTTTCGAAATATGAATATGTATTCATATTTTAATATTTAAATTACATTTAAACATAAAGCTCTATAATTAATGACTATATCACATATATTCGTCAACTTCTCTCTCTACCTAATTCGAACAATTCAAATTATTCTAACATATTGTTCTAAGTTAATTCCATATGAGCTAGCAGGGGAACCTAATGGACGTATAGATCATAGGCTCTAATAATCCGAGATTAACTGGCTAAACCCTTTTAGACCGAGCTAATCAACATTCGTTAACTAACAGGTCATTCCATTAAAGTCTTGTAGTTGCACTCCCCTCACTATAGATATATTTGTGTCCATTTGATATAACAATGATAAGTAAGTTAATCCTTCACAGGTTGCTCATAACCTTGACTGTGTTAAAATACCGTTTTACCCCGAGACTACATCTTGTTCCTTAAGATCCACTAATCCACTATTAAATAATTGGTTTAAGATCCAACCTATAAAACGACTTCCTTTTGGGCCAATGAGAGGGTTGGATCCCTTGTTCAAGACTTGGATTCAGTCTTTAAGGGGAACAACCTATCTACTAATCCTAAAATGGGTAAGAATGAATTATGTCTTGTACCTTATGTCCCTAGCCATCCACCCAGTCTTATCTCTGAAATAGGAGACTTATTGGGCCAGCGTCATTGGGTTACCCTCAACTATGCAGATTTAAAGATAATGTCTTTTGAACAGAAGTTCAAAGTTAGCTCAAGATTTAAATTAAGTTACCTAGATCATCATAATTGAAATAGTCAGTTCATATAGTCAATGGTGTTATAATTTAAAAGTTGTTATTCCATGGTTCCAGTCTTATGCAAACATTTTACATAGGATGTCCTAACTCCCATGTCTCTACATAAATGATTCAGGATCACATCGTTTGTACTAACTGTAGAGCGAGTCACATCAATAGCGTCCTTGGAATAAGGCATCCAACTTTATTCATATACTATAGATCGTTTGGGCTATAAACTCGAACTTGATCCACATTTATGTCTCTATATAAAGTTCAAGTCTACACTAGATAGCCTCGAGATGTTAGTTAATTGGATTCAAGATTATAGTATTCTATTTTTACTAATAAGTCCTCAATAACTACTTTATTGAATATAATATAGTATTAACTACAAACTACAAGTTTTAGAATATAAAT
The DNA here is from genome assembly GCF_025177605.1 of Cucumis melo. Taxonomy (NCBI): domain Eukaryota; kingdom Viridiplantae; phylum Streptophyta; class Magnoliopsida; order Cucurbitales; family Cucurbitaceae; genus Cucumis; species Cucumis melo. The sequence continues at coordinate 16,185,860 of NC_066858.1, forward strand.
TCCAACATAAACATCCTTCAATAAAAAATAAGAAAAGAAATAGAGCTCTTAATTGGATAAAGATTTTTTTTTAATTTCTTATTGGTCGAGACTACTGTTACGTCACAAACTTGACATAATGCATATTAAGAAGAATGTTTGCAACAATTTGGTTGGTACCTTGTTAAATATGAAAGGAAAAACGAAGGAAAAATGAAAGATACCACGAATGCTCGGTTGGACCTACAAGATCTTAAGATAAGAAAGGGTTTATACCTTATAAAAGTTTATAATAGATTGGTAAAACCCCACGCAAGCTACACATTGACTATCAGCGAGCGAGTTGAGTTTTGCAAGTTCTTGAAATCAGTTAAGTTTTTCGATGGATTTGTTTCTAATATTTCACGATGTGTGAATGAAAGAGTGGAAAATATCAATTCCCAAAACACAGGATTGTCATGTTTTATTACATCGACTACTACCTATTGTGTTCGAGCAATCTTATCGAAAAACGTGTATACCGCTATTACCGAAATATGTAGTTTTTCGTGACTTGTGCGTCAGAACGATAAGAGTAAGTGATTTGGACATATTGCAAGCAGATATCATAATCATACCGTAAGTTGGAAAGAATATTTCCACCTACTTTATTTAGCGTTATGGTACACCTTGCCATTCACTTACTATATGAAATTAAGATTGTTGGTCCGGTTTCTTACAGTTGGATGTATCCCATTGAAAGAGTTCTACGCACTTTGAAACAGTATGTTTGAAACAAAGCACGTTTCGAGGGCTTTATTACAGAGACACATGTGATGAATGAATTGAGCACCTTTAGTTCGTGTTACCTAAGTGGTATTGAGACTCGATTCACTAGAGATGAGCGAAATGATGATACAATTCCAGATGACAAGGTGATTGGTGAGTGAAATTTCAAGCAAAAAGTACAACCATTAGGTGTATCAAGTCTTCAAACTCTATCACAAGAAGAGAAATGTCTTTTCCGTTGGTACATCCTCAACAAACAAAATATCGGATTATCACAAGTAAGCATTTCTCATCCTTCGTATTTCTTAGGTATAGTTGTTCAATATTTGTTACACATTGTTGTTACATAAACTAAACTCATAATGATCCCCATCAGAAAACATTTGAGATTAATACGTTGGCAGGCTCAAAACGCTACTGATTTTCCTGAATGGTTCCGAAATGAGTTATATAGCGTACACGCATTTGATAGTTCACATGTACACACTAACGTATTTGGACGTGAATGTATATAATTATTGTCACATGGATTTCAGGTAATAGAATTATGTGAGACTGAAAATCTATCTCACAATTTCTTCTCACTTGCAATGGGACCATCACTTAATGTTCGGTATTATAATGATGCATTGTAGGTGGGGTGAGATTTCACACGTCAGAACGTGATTTCCAATGCACTACACAAAATAATGGAGTGATGGTAATTAATGAAAGCAATACCAGTGGAAGTGGCGACAACAGTTTCTACAGTATTCTAGACGAAGTGTTGCATGTTCAGTATCTGATGAGAAGAAGTGTTTGGCTATTTAAGTGTCTGTGGTACGACCCCGACGTCAACAAAAGTTAAAGGACACATGTGGAATTATGGTACAAAGCTATCAACACGTTCCATTTTTTGTTCGTTGAAAAACTAGTAATTCTTGTGATGCAAGCACATTAAGTATTTTAACTAAACGACCCAAAAAATGGTAATAATTGGAAGGTTGTCCAAGTGGTCCAGAATAAGCGTATATGAGACGTGCCAGAAGTGGATGGTGTTGAGAATGAGCAACTAAATGTACTCGAAATCATAATCGGCCATCGAGTGGATGAACACATTGAGGATAACACTCTGTGCAAGACTGGCATTGATCCTACAATCGTTGAAAGACCGATTGTGCGTCATGTCGCTGACGACTTCATAGATGGGGATGAACAATTGTTACATCAAATCGGAACAAGCAATGACGAATGATAGTGACGAACCACGTACTACATTTTTAATTAGTTTATATTCGAATTTGCTTAATGAGTGTTTATTTTCTATGTCCACAGGTACTATGACATCATTCTCGAGCGATTTTGACAAGACAAATGCGATGTTCCTCTTGTTCGACAATGATCAAAATAATACTACGGGAGGGTTGTCCTCGATGGGCGACAATTTGGGTAAGTCTCTTAGCACGTTAACTCACAATTATTTTAACTTATTTCTCACATTAACTTGTTGTTTTAATTTATTTAGCAAAAACTACTCAACCATCTCCGACTCCTAGGAGACGTACACAGACTCGACTCTTGGAGTAGGAGTGGTACGTTCACCCCAATGACAGGATTTCCATGTCCATAGCCCCTAGCGCGAAGAAGTCAATTTCATCACATGTTGTTTGGTTCAGCTAGGCCATTAGCATGTGTGTAAGGAAGGCATTTCCTGTCCGCTGCCTTAGGTAGGTGGACATAGGAAGAGAATACATTGAGGTCGTCAAGGATGACCTACAGGTATGTGCAATACACAATTCTGTAATGTGTAACACTTTTTGATGCTTGATTTCAACAATCAATCAATGAATAGGTTTGTTGAACATCAAATGCTCACTAGTTTCGAGGAGTTCAGGAGCAACTGTCACAGACACTTCAAAAAGTACAGCGACCCTGAAGAGGAACGTGTCAACCCACTGCACATATTGATGGGACGTATGGAAGATTGACACTTCCTCTACGATTATTACATGAGTCGTGCATTCTAGGTGAGCAACGATATATTTTGTAATGGTTATTTCATTCAACTTTTTATATGTATAAGAAATAAACAATATAATTGTGTTCATGCAAGAGCAATCATAGACGAACAAGGCTGCTAGACAAAAGCAGCCTTACAATCATAACACCGGATCAAAGTCATTTCTATAACGACAGCATGAGCTCATTAAGCAACGAGGTGAACCGGTCGACCGTGTGCAGTTATTCAAGCAAACACACATTAGAGTCGGCACGTTTGTACCGCAGGCCGTAGAGGATATGCATGTAAGTTATTCAAGCAATACTTTTGTCCTTATTATGTCCTTTTTATTTGTGTTTTACTAACTTAATTTTGAAATTTGTTGCAGAATCAAATGCTGGAACTCCAGTCCAAACCTATCCTAGAGAGTTCTCAGCCACTCTCTAGGGACGAGATATGTGAGACTATTTTTGGTAGACGATCGGGTTATTTAGAAGGTCTTGGTTGGGGACCCAAGCCCAAGTCTCACAAGATGACTAATATTGGTAGTTCCCTGACCTTGTGTTTGCAATCCACAGTGGAGCTCCAATTATGGGCTAAGCTTGATGAAGCTAAATGAGCGATTGAAGAATAGAGAAAGACATCAGAGATGTTGGCTTCACAAGTTGAGCACTACAAGGACCATAATCCCTTGCGATACATATATATGTTTCCATTCTTAAGTTTTTGGAATTACATTATTCAGTGATGATATGCATATGTACTAAACTTAGACACTTTAGTACCATTGTAGGTCCCATCGGTGTAGAATGGCGTACGCAGCTCGTTAGAAGATGTACACGGTTTTGGATTTCTATGTAGTTTTTTTCTTTTAACATTTACTATTTTTTAAGTCGTTGTATTATGTACCTTTTGGAATCGTAAACATATGAAATTGTATTTGAATTTGATATTTTATATCATTGTTTACTAATTTATTGTCTTTTTTTTTGTAATTTAATATTGCATAAATCGTACTAAAATAAAAAATGAATACTACAATTGAATAAAAAAATTCAGGAAAAAGAATAATATATATATATATATATATAGATATAGATATAGAAACAATTTTTCGATGCACTAAAGATGTCGGAAATAGGGACTCTCTCTCGACACACTCAAAAAAGCGTCGAGAACATTGTTTTCGACGTCGCGTTGGGTATGGTGTGTTTTCGATGCACAGATAACATTGGAAATGAAAATGTCTGGGATGGTGTGTTTCTGACAAACGGATAACGTCGGAAATGCAGACGTCGGGAGACATTCACTCCCGATGTTATATTAGTAATGCATCAGGAATAGGTCTTCTGATGCAGTTCTTCCGACTCTCTTCCCAATGTCTCATTCGACATCGGGAAATGAGTTTTCGACATATTTTAAACCTTTTCCGATGTTTTCATGCATCGGGAGTAGTCTGACTTCTTGTAGTGATGCTAGATATGTTATTGACATTCAATGATAGTCATGCTAGGCTTGTTATTGACATTCGATGGAAGTCATGCTAGACATGTTCTTGACATGCAAAATATGTCAAATTATATAACTAACTGTCATAAGATATAAAATAATGATATTAATTATTTGTCAATACTACTGGATATTTGACATTTACTTTTCAATCATGACAATACATATTGTGATAGTTTTTCAATCTGTCATAGATAATCATACCTTTACAGACAATACAATGACTGAAAAAATTGTCAATAATTTACATCTGACAGCTTTTAAAGGTCGTGGTAGGTCATTTTTCTTATAGTGAAGCTCTCTGTTCAACATAGCTAGCTTTGCTTTCGGGAGTATGAACGATTATATTTGTGGCTATTTTTCCTATTGGTTTAGGATCATTTATTTGGTTTTGGTTTGTTATGTTTTTCGTTATTTTCTCAACCTCCCTATGCAACCCGTGGCTTGTTTTCCTATTTAGCTTTCGACTTTGGGTCTTCTCTTCTAAGTGAGAAATAGAAAACTTGCTGAACCAATCCAAAAAACTTTGAGTATCAATAAATCAATTATACTTATCTTTTAGTTATAAATTGAAAAATGCTTATGTTGCTATTTTAAAATGATTTTGGAAACAAACGCTCATGAAATAGAGAAAACAAAAGGTTAAAAAGAAAAGAAAAAGCTATATGAAAGAGAGAAGAATAACCAACAGAAAATGGAAATTTGTGGGATGATGTCCGTTTCACGTTTTTAATAAGAAGTTTTGAAAAGATTAAGAGTAGTTATTTAGGGCCTGTTTGGTAACGTTCTTGTTTCCTGTTTCTTGTTTCTGTTTCCATTTTTTAAGAAACAGAAGTGTTTGATAACGTTTCTTGTTTCTCGTTCTCAAAAAAAGTAGAAACGTTTCTCATTTTATAAAGAATTATTGGGAACAAAAAAAAGTAGTTTCTTCTGTTCCGTTTCTCAATTGCTTTTATTGGTTTCCTTTTTCTCAATTTATTTCTATTTGTTTCCTTTTCCTTTTTCTCAATTATTTTTTTCCTTTCATTTTTCTCAATTATTTTTATTGGCTTTTTTCTTTTTCTCAATTATTTTTATTGGTTTCCTTTTCATTTTTCTCAATTATTTTTATTTCTTTTATTTTCCTTTTTCTCAATTATTTTTATTGGTTCATTTTTCTTTTTTCAATTATTTTTATTGGTTTCCTTTTCCTTTTATCTCCATCGTCTTCTCCAAATAATCATCCTCTTCCTCTTTTACTCATCGTTTTTCTTTGCACACTGTCTTCCTCTTCACCTCTCACCGTCTTTCTCGACAACCCGAACTCTTCCTCTTCGTCGGATCCATAGTTTTTGCCTGATTGTTCCTCTTCGTCGGATCCATAGTTTTCATCTTTCTCTTTGTGCAAATCTAGATTTTCGTTATGGGTTTTTCTCTAAAGCATCATAGGTTAAGAGTTAAAGGTTAAATTTTGTTTTGTTTCTTTCAATTCTGAATATTGAAGACATAATAACTTACTTTAAAATTAATATTAAATTCTAGATGTCACGAAATAACGATGAGATTGTAGAAATTGATGGATTAAAAAGAGAAATTGCCTGAGTAAGAGATGATATTGCCAATCAAATTTGGTAACATTTGAAGGATAAATATAATTTTATGTTTATGTTATTATTTTTATTCGTGCATTGATACTTCTTCGTATTAAATGAATAAACTTTTGATAATTTTATTTGTTATGTTTGATGGATAGACCTATATTTTTGTTTAATGTTTAATTGAAGTAGATGTGAAAAATAAAAAATAAATCTAGAAGAAAATCAATAAACAAGAAACAGTTATCGAACACTTTTTTTGTTTATGTTTCTATTTTTTTTTCAAGAAACAAAAAATAGAAACAGTTATCAAACGCATTACTGTTTCTTGTTCTAAAAAAAGAAGAAACAGGAAACAGAGAACAAGAAACAAGAAACAAGAAACAGAGAATAGAAACGTTACCAAACGTGCCCTTATATTTCAAAAGTGATATTAGACAACTTTTGTTACTAAAAGGATCACTACATATGGAAGAGATTAAGAAAAAAAAAGGTGGAAAAGAAAAGGCTAAAATGAAAGTGACTCACATTATGGAGGAATATTCAAAAGTAAAATGAAGTGATTAAACTTTAAGAGAGAAAATAATCTAGGGAGAGTGAGTGTAAAATAAAATTAGTACTATGGATGGTTATTCATTTGTCATTTTTTACGGTCTTAAAATTTTGCTGCTGATAATATACCTTATATCAGATGCAGATGGAGAAGAGTCTCATTGTTGGTGGGATGATTTCTCTAATTGACTTTGTATTTTAGTTGAAGCAGATCTGGCCTGAATATCTCTTCGTAAATCTATTACTTAAAGAGATTTGTATTTCACAAAACGATTATATGCGACTCAATCTTGATCTTGGTTGAGTTATGAACTTTTGTCTTTGAAGGTTTGTCCTTTGATTTGCATAAATAGTGGCAGATCGACAAACAGAGTAACCAATAAACTACCTACAAGTGTTAAAAAATAAATATTTTCTTTAAATATATTATATAAAAACGATAAAGTTGAGATCCCCTAGACCTATACTAAATCCACCGGTGTGCATAAGGGACGGTGATCAATGTTGCAACTCAATATGCTTTATATTTTGGGAACTTAATCAAATAGAGAGTTGAGAACATAATTTCACAAAAAAGATTGTATATAAGTAAAGTAGATGATTTCTCTAACTCTAGAAATGAACAATGGGATTTCACCATCTTGCTAACCTAAGAGGGATGTAGTTTATGGTTGGACAATAAATAAACAAATTATTCGTTAAAGAATCAATGACACTTAAAGAATAAAGATATTACAAGGAGTAAAGACATACAATTAATTCAACTATGGTTACCAAAATCTAATAAATAAATGACTTATGTATAGTGATTATATATTACCTTGTTTGTTTGTTGTATCCAAATCCAAATCCACCCATTACATTTGTTGTTTGTGTTTTTTTACTGTTTTGTTGTGGTTTGTTGGGTTAAGAAAACATAGGTTTTGTTAATTTGAAGTTGACTATAACAAACCAATTAGGATAGGGTCCCATCAAGATGATAATAATAATAATAATAAATAAAGAAGAAAAGAAAAAGTTGCTCCAATTAAGAGAAAGCAGGCGGAGCAAATCCTTTTATAAAAGTTGAGCTTTTGGCCTTATCTTCACTTTATTACCCTTTTTTATTTTCAAAAACTTTAAATCATATTTTGATCTTATTTTATTTTATTGTTGTTTTTAAAACCATTTATTTTATTACCTAAATAAATTAAAAAAAAAGCACATTTTCATCTTGGTCTTTTTAATAAAATGATGAAGTGACTTCTATACGTGAATATGTGGATCATTAGGCTACCAGATAAGATAATTAATTCTTAAAAATTCTAGAGTCTTAATTTTAATTAAAGATCATGTCATAAATTGATGTTATATCAAATAACTCAAATATCATTTTGCTTTTAAGATTTTGATTGTCACCATTTTGGAGCATTCACATCGTGCTTCACTTTCTTAACTCATGCTAGATGCAATTTCATCTACAATTTGAAAAAAAATAATAAAAACAATGGTGGAGAGTAAGGGAGAAGATGTGAGAGATTTGAGTTTTGGAAAAATAATAATAAAATTTAATTTTTTGGTTTATTTGATAAATGTGTTGATTATATTTTTGTGTTTGACATCAAAGATTTATAAAATAAATTAGCAAAATGTCTTGGTTATTTATCAATCTACTAATATGATGAATTTTAAACCTAATCGTTCAAATACAGGAGTCACGACATCGTTGTGTTAAGGAGTTAACATAATCCTAACGGCAAGGACAAAAGTAAACTTTTTTTTTAAGACACATACGTTTTTAGCGGTTTAGAGACCACAATAAAGAAGATACATAGTCTGGAGATCATAATATAATTTAAACCTTTCAAAATATAAATGGTGTCTCATCCACTTTTTTCTACATCTGTAAAATATTCTAACTTATTTTTTATGCATGTGATGAAAATTTGATGCATATTTTCATGTATGTGATGAGAACATGACTAATATAATAAAAACGAGTGCAATCTTTAAGATACCTTCAAATATTGCTCAAGTACATTTTTAATTTTTAGAATTTGAAACAAGCTCAATGATATTTGGATGCTACTTATTTGATTAATACATTGTTAAATTAAACATAGTTTAATGATAATTGTTATGTAGTAGCCAAACTAAGTTTAACTCAGCAGTAATTGACGTAGTTCGATTTTTCATCTCTAACATGTATAATGTTTATGCAATCAATACCGATGATAGAATGTTTATTCTTTCAATCTCACATTTTAATTATATGTATAATTGTGATGTATTATCTCTCTTAAGATTAAAGGTAAGGAAGGTAATAAATACGTATGAAAACTAGTTAAATTATGGCCAATTGGAAAATATTATTTTCTTAATTTAGATACATTAATATAATATAATCAAAATGTTAGATGAGTGAAGAATGATGTTAAAAGATAGTTAGTACAATAAAAATATAAGAAAAAAAGAGACATAAACATTTGACCAAATAACAAAAAATAGTAATTTAATGTCGAGCAATGCAACAATTAGGTTAAAGAGATTAACACAAATCGACAGAAACAATAATAATGTTTCTTTTTCTTTTTCTTTTTGTTTTCCCAAAAATGTATTGGTTAGTTTATAAGTATGAAATTTGTAAGGCAGTTTATGTACATTATTGAAAAGCTATTAAGAAGTTAGGAGGGAAAATTTATATTTCATTTATCAAATCTTTTAATTAAAAAAAATTGTCGGAAAAAAAATAATAAATTGTAGAATAAAAAGAAGATGACGTGTGCAATTTCAGGACTTTGGTTAGGCCGTTAGGGCAAAGTCAAAGGGAGAGCGACCGCCGCCCACCGTCCGCCTTACCTCACCGGGCGGAGAGTATAGAGAAGGCGTAAGAACACGGCGTCGATGAAGACGAAGGAACATTTCTATCGTCCATCCGTTCTCTAAACGGAACAATCTTCGGTTTCTCGTCACTATTCATCATCTCTTCATCAATCGACAACAAATCAACGACGAGCATTTCAGTATCCGGCGGCTCCTCCACCGCGACGCGGCCTTCAAGCATATCCACCACCATCGCCATCGTCGGCCTCAGCTTCGCCTGTTCTTGTATACACCATAAACCCACACAAACCAGTTTCCGTACCTCTCTCTCGTCTATCGTCCCGGTTTCCAACAGCTGTTGATCCACAGCTTCCATTAATTTCCCTTCCTTCATCTTCGCACTCACGATTCGGGGAAAATACTGCCATTTCTTCTTAGATCTCCCTTCTCCATTTTCAACTACGCTTACGTTTCTCTGACCTCCGACTAATTCCAGAAGAACCATTCCGTAGCTGTATACATCTGATTTCTCTGAAATTCCGTTCTCCAATAGCCATTCCGGAGCTAAATATCCCCTCGTTCCTCTCATCGATATCATTATTCGGCTCTCGTCTTTCCCCATCAGCTTCGATAGGCCAAAATCCGAAACGATTGCTCTGTAATTTTCATCTAAAAGGATGTTTTCTGGTTTCACATCGAGGTGTAAGATTCTGGATCGGCAATCATGGTGAAGGTAAGCTAGGGCTTTAGCAACATCAATGGCGACACTGTATCTAAGATCCCAAGCTAAGCAACCGCCAGGGCGATTTCGATTCTTGTGTGTAGGTTTTTTAGGAAAAATCCAGCAATCTAAAGATCCGTTCGGTACGAATTCGTAAACAAGAAATCGAGGTCCAGATGAATTAGTACAGTAACCAATTAGACGAACGAGATTTACATGCTGAACACTAGCAATGGCGGATACCTCCGCTCGAAACTCCTTGTCTCCTTGACTTTCACCTTCGATCCGCTTGACAGCCACGGCAGTACCGTCTTTGAGGATTCCTTTGAAGACAGAACCGGAGGATCCTTTACCTATCAACGCTCGGAAGTAGTCAGTGGCTTCCTCGAGCTCTTTGTAGCGGAACTTGGTGGGAACTCCGGCGACTTTTCTTAAGAAACTATACTCGATCCGAAGCTCTCGACCTTCGGAAAGTATCTGGGATTCGAGCTGTTTTCTTCTGCGGTTGAAGCGTAGTCGGATGACCATGTAGACCAAGATAGCGGCGATGAGGGAGACATCGATGCCGCAAATGAGGAAAAAAGCTTTGGAAAATTTGAGGAAAATTCGAGCGAGAATGAGGAGAAGGATGAGGAGGAGGATTAAGGAAAGAGAAATGATGTGGGCTATCTTATCCTCCATGGAAATTGGTTCCTCAGAGAGAACAGAGTAACATTATTTCTCCTCCGATGTGAAATTAGTTTCTGGGGAGAACAATGGAGAAGAAGAAGAAGAAGAAGAAGAAGAATAGTCTAATTTTATTTTATTTCAATTTGTTTTTAGTGGGGCGAGGCAGCGATGGCAAATAAATTTGCGGAGTCCAACTCGTTGACTGACTTATATTTATTATTATTTTAATTATAACTGTTTTTTAAAATGTAATTAACTGTTTAATTGTTGTAATAAAAATATTAAAGTATCCATATTTAGGTAGATTGGATAAATTATATATATCCATACAATAAATCTTATATAATTAGTTCATTGTTTTTACTCTTTTAAGTCTTAAACTAAGTTTGAGTAAAATATGTATTATTAGTATTCATCTTAATATATATATATATATATATAAAAGAAAGAATAAAAAATAATTAGGATGAGTTATCTCGCTCAATACACCTAACTTACATTGACCTCAAAGTCGAAGTCTAACACATTCTCTCATATGAGGAGAAACACCTTGAATTTAGGAGAGAAATCATAAATGAATCGATATCACATCTAAATTATGTAGGGACATGAAAGTATGGCCAATAAAGGTTTAAAAAATTTGAAGGTCAAAGTCACTACCAATACCAACTAGGTGCACATTCCTTTTTTGGTGGCTTGATCATAAAAACTTTAAAAGTAAGCATGCTTAGTTTTGAGCAATTTTATATTGGGTGACCTCTTAGAAAAATAGAATGTAAATGCATATTAGTGAGGACAAAATATTCTAAAATGACTCGTATTGGTTTGTGTGGACAACTTTCGCTCTAATAAGCAAGTTGTAGAGAACACAAAAGAATGTCGGGGGCAATCAATTTTTGAATCCTAGTCTAAATTCTGAGTTTGAGGGGTTTACATGAAGCCTGTTTTGATAGATCCTTTATGTAGAACATAAAGAGTTGAGCTAAGCGACCCTATGTGTCTGCTTCGACCTCACAGGCCAAGATCAATCTCTCCTTCAAAGGGATAACTTCATATATAGAGAATGAGCTTAGCCCTCCATATAGGCATGAATTGACTTCTCTAAATCCTTTTCGAATTAGGAGTCTTAGGCTTCACTCTTCTGGAAATAAGATTTCGCAACTTCGCAAAAGGTAAATTGACCATCTTCTTCTTTAAATTGTTTGCTTTGACTTTAGTGTTGAGATCCAAATTAAGTATTAACATGTTTGTGTTAAGCACTACACCAATGTATCATTTTGATTGTTTTGCTAGTGACCTTCCCAAATTACAAATATACCTTGTTAGTGGCATGTGAAGGTCGTGTGTGTTTTCTTGACCATATTCCGCGGTTAACATAAATACTATATAAAAGATATTAGCTATAATGATTAATATTAAATATAAGTGTTGTTGAATTTTATTTATGAATATATATGGATGTGCAAACGAATTTATATCAATTTCTTATTGTAGTTAAGACCATTGCTTTTTTTTTTTTCCTTTCTTAAGAATATGTCTTAGTTTACTATTGAGGTTGTTGAATCTGAAAATTGGTTGATCCTAAAGAAACTGACAAAAAGGTTATAAAATAGAAAAGTCCAACAAAACTTTGAATTTTGTATAATTGCATCATTTTTTAATGGATTCAATACAAATTTTGGGCAAATAATGGAAATTGTATTATCTTAAAAAAATCATTTCATTTCTAAAGAAAAATTACTTTAAAATATGAATTTCTTAGGTTATTAGTAACTTTTATATCACTAAAATTAGTTTTTTTAAGATTTATAAATACGTTTCATAATTATTTTTAAAATGATAAAAATGATTTTTAACTATTTTGAGATCCCTTTCAAACTTCGTTTTGAACTGAACAAGTTTATAAATTATGTTATGAGTAGCTAACTCTAACGCTCGTGGATGGAGAATTAGTGAAGAGAATTATTATATAAAAGATAAAATTGAAACTTTTTAGAAAGTAAAAAACAAACTACAAAAAGAAAATTAATAAATAAAGTCTTCTTTAGTAACTACTTTGGTTCGGAAGGATTAACTATTCCAACTCCGGTTACCATTATTTCAAAATCTCAATTTTCTACCCTATTTATTATTTTACATTAATCATTTTTATTATTTGCTATCACTTTTAGTATTTTATTCTCGAACTAAAATAGTTTATATCTCAAATAAATATTAGTATAATCCAAGCTAAAATAGTTTACGACCCAACACAAATTATTATTATAACCCAATTATAATAGGGATTCTTTCAAAAATTAAAAAAAAAAAACAAAAACAAAATACTTACACTTCATAGAAAAAAACTACACTAAACAACAAAAATTATTACACTTTATATTTCTATAAACGGTAAATATTTTGTTACTTTCTTATTTTTTACAAATTTTAACTAAATAATCTGGGACTATTTTAATAAACATAATTAAAAATACACTTTAAAAATATTTTAAAAGCTATTTTAAGTTGTTGTCAAACATAGCAATTATTTTTAAATAATTTATTTTTAAAATTAAACACTTAAAAATGCATACAATCACACCCTAATTTATTCCTTTTAATTTCTTACAATGATTTTTATCTTTATTAGGTAAAGGAGTTCGACCTTTGTCTGTCAAATTTCAAAGCAAGAAGCAATTAAATTTTTTTTTTTTAATTTTCTAAACTTTAATTTATTCGGTTTTTGAAAACATCGGTAGAAAGGAAATAAATAACAAAAAAATTTAGAGGCAGAATGAGTATTTATAGGCTTAGTTTTCAAAAGTTAAAAATCAAAATTCAAAATATTATCAAACAAGTCTTAAAATATATTTTAATCAAATTATAAAACTATTTGGTTATAAATTGGGGATTTTTCAAAAATAAAAAATTGACAAATTATTTACAATCCATATAACAAAACCACTAAAAGATAAAATTAATTACATTTGATAAAAAAAGTATAAATATTTTTTCAAATGTTTTATTTTTGACAATTTCTCTACTCAAAACATATTGTTCACTTGAAATCGATAACATTTAGTGTATAACATTAAATGAACACAATTCTCAAATAAGAAAATTCTCCAAATCAAGTCAATTTTAACCATAAAGATTGGATTAGACATAAATTGTCTTAAAATGCTTTTGAAACAAAGAACAAAGCTTTTTGACCCTATGTTCAAACTCTCCACACGATGGAATATCCAATCAGACTTGAATGTCATTATTAGCCCATGCAACTACCTAAACTTAAAAGAAGTTACAGTCAAATTTCAATTCATCGCAATTTGTTGACACAGATTTAGAATGCGTCTAGATTATCTACAGAAAAAAAATGTTTTTCAAAAATATATTTTCTTTTAAATATTTTCTCTAAAATAAGTTTAAAATTTAAACAATTACATGTTTATGTTTGGTTAGATCTTTCTACGAGTATTTATATACATAATTTTCTCAAAATTTGGTTTTGGGTGTTTTTTTTTAAATTGATTATTTTTTAATTCCATTTTTTAAAAAATGCATTTTGAAAAGTTATCCAACACTTCAAATATTTTCAAAATGACATTTTTTTTTTAAATTTAAACATTTTAAAAGATAATTTAAATAATGTCTAAATAGCCTCCAAATTAAATATTAATGTATCATCGTTAATCATATAAAAAATACAAAATACCTCTACTTAATATGTCATAAATATATATATATATAATTAAAGTAAGTACATCAAAATTATTAAATAAAATATAAACAATGTTTTAGACAATTAATTTGTTAGTTGAGATTTGAAGAATGGTTATATGAGTCTAGAATAGGACAATAAAGGTGGTTGTAAAATTAACATAAATTTTAAACCATTATTAAGAAATGCTCTACAACTATATCCTTTTTAGTTTTCTATTTGCTTCTACTCAATTTTCTTACTACGTTTCACTTTTCTAAATTAAATTTATTCCTTTTGTTATATCTCAATTTTTAAAATATTTTAACTTAATTTTTTAAAACATCTATCACAAATGGATGATAAAACCAAATATATATTGACATAAAATTAATGTTAGTGAGTTTATTTTTAATATAAAAACAAAAAGGAAATCAAAGTCTAATTTGATTTTTTTTTTTCGAAAATTAAGTCTATAAAAACTAATTTCAACTATAAATCTAAGGTTTTGTTATCTATTTTTTTACTATTTTTTTTTTAAAAAAAACTCAAGCAAAAAATTATTGCAAAACAAGAGATCAATAAAGAACAAAGTAGGGAGAATAGAAAAGTATTGTATTTCTTGAATGTCTAAATGACCACTATTTATAGAGTTTACGAGATATAAAAAAAAAAAAGGTAAATATATGAACAAGATAACAAAGAAGATATACGACAAAAATATTTGAGGGATATATAATCTATGGACATATGTCTAATGTAGTTTATAATCGTTTTTAATTAAACTTTGTTTTTATCTTTTAAATTTGCTTAAGAATTCGACCTTAAATTAAGAAAGGAACATATTTAAGTAAAAAATTAGGAGGAATTGGACTCAATTTTCAAATTAAAAAACAAAGACAAAATGGTTGTGCAAGAGGACCAAATAGTTACCAAATGAAGTTTAGATTGTAGCTTTGACGTTATATACCATGACTTTTTAATCTTTGACTTTTTCGGTCAATAATAAATGTTTTATATTATGTTTGCTCAATAACTTTATTTTACATTTTTATTATTCTATATGCAAATAAATACGTTCATATTTATTTATTTTTATTAAATTACAAATTTAATTAGTTTTTAAACTTTTTAATTTGTGTCTATTTTGATCTGTGAATTTTTAAGAGTATATAATAAAAAGAATATATAATAATTCTCTTTTTAATCGGTAAAAAATCCTTAAACTCTTAATTTTGAGCCCAATGAAAGGTCACTGACGGTTGTTAATACATGAGTTGAACATGTAATCCATTAAATATATAATAGCTCGGTTAGTCAGATACTTTTTAAAATTGAAAGCTATTTTGAGGGACCTTTTAAAATACATAATTGAAAGTCGAGAGACTTATCAGACATTTTTTGGAGCTCAATAATTAAACTAATACTTTTTGACCAAATTTGAATCGGAGAGATCCTATACCCTATACTCTAACTAGTTAAGTTATGTTCACTTCAATTGACAATTTTTTTTTTTTTTTAAAACTAAGTTTGATGGTATGAAAAATTAGAATGATTGACTTAAACATGTAACCTCTTAAAATGAACATATATGTTTTAACTAATTTAGTTGTGTTGATCACATTGATCATCAACGATTATAAGTCTCCTTGTTTGATATCATTGAAATAATTTGATTAATGTAGCATAGTTTCTTATATATATGTTAACTAATTTGGCAAGATAGAGAAAATATATAGCACAAGCCTTGGCCTTGGATGGACTCCATTTAGGTCAAGAGTGGAAGTTTCCCTACAAACAATGTATCTTTTGCACATTATTTCAAATGTGTCTTTTTTGCCCCTTTTTAAAATTCAAGATTGAAGCATTCTCTGCTGAAATGGAGGAACAACAAATTTAATATGGAGAATTAGAGAAAAAAAAAAAAAGACTAATATTTGGAGATGCTGAGATCAAAAGCTAAATATCTACCCTCAAATATATATATTTATATAAACTTGGAAGTTGACTTTTTCAATTAAAGCAACTTAAGAAACAAATACCAACAAATCAGACTTCAAATCCTCAATAATAATAATAATAATAATAATAATAATAATAATAATAATAATAATTAAAAAAAAAAGAGAGAAAGGAAATCATTCTGAAATCACTATTGATAATGAAATTTCTTGGACTCAAAACAAGTACAACTCAATTAACATACGATATGTATTAGTAACTAAATATTGTGTTCATATTCTCTATTTCTATTTTGAAGGGATTGAACCTAGTGCAAGAGTATGTGACCACTTTTTTATGAGATTATTCAATTGAGAAGAACAAATTACTTTTGTAGATCCAGTCTTCAAAGTCTTTTCTTAGTCTTCTAAAAACCGAACACGAGCAGTACAAAAGCACCACCAAAGATCTTTTCTTCTATCCTCTTGGGATAAGAGGATTGTGGGATCTCATAAATGAGCAAGAAGAGAATGAAATAGATACTATAGAATTTTTCCTTGTTTTCGTTTTAATAGAGAGAAGTATCAGATTTCTTTGTGCGTTTTTAACGTAAAGCCACGAGATTCTTGTTCTTAAGTGCAAAACTCTTTTGGCTTAAACGATAATTGTAGGGAGGCCGTAACTCATGTATGTTACTGCTCTACTATCCTACAATTGTAGGGAAGTAAATTAATTAATTATCAATTATATCTAATTTAATCAATACATATGTTAAATATCTTATATTTAATTATATGTATATATGAATCTTATTCTAATATTAATACATGCAAATTATAGAATTTATATTTGAATCTACTTCAAAATTATATATATATATATATATATATATATATATATATATATATATATATATATATATTATACAATTAAAATAAATTCTTTTAACTGGTTTAAACACTTCAAATTCTTTTAACACTAAATTCTTGTTTATTTCGTTATGAACTAGTAGATGGACCTATAAATGTAAGCTCAAATTATACGAGATTAATTAATTAAACATTTTAAGGAAATTAATCAATATTTATTAACTATGAGATACTTCACTGAAGACCTATAATTGCACTCTTATGAATTGTAGAATGTTTATGAGTCCATTGATTTAATCATGTCACATAAGTTAAACTTTCATGGTTATTCGTAATTACAACTAGGTTAAATGACCAATTTACCCCTATAATTATCTCTTGTTCCTTAAGTGCCACTAATCCTCTGATGAATAATATGAAGAGATTTGAATTCCCACAATGGAAGCGTGCAAAAGCCTTATGTCACAAATTTTGTTTGTAAAACTTAACCATAACAAAGAATGTGGAAACATGGATAAACATACACCATTATGCACGCCTTTCTATAGAATTTTTAAGAGAAAAAAAAGGAAGATTGAATACTAACTCTTAAAGAACCATTCTTCTACTTACCCTTTGTTGAATGATCAGGATCTCTGTAGGAAAAATGTGTGAAAATCGATCAATAGGGAATTGTAGTGTTGTGACGAACAACTGCCCTGAAAGCAATTTCGACCAACCGTGGTGCTAATCGTGATGTCAATTTCTCTCCAAGGTTAACACAACTTTTCAGTTTAGATGTGCACTCGTCGAAACATGGAATAGAAACAAAACCATATGAAATGCTCAGAACTTTTAGAGAATGTGGAGTGGAGAATGGAGAAGAGAAGAGAGAGTTTGAATGAATGTTTTCTGTGTGTTGAAACCAAATGAATTGCCTCCAATTTCTAGAGAATCGAGGATGGCAGGATGTGGCCAAGAGCGATTGTCGAAAAAGTAAGGCTGAGAGCGATCGTCAGAACAGCATGATCGGGAGTGATTGTCGGAACAGTAAGAACGGGACAACGCATGCACGTTGAACGAAAGAACCGATAAATTTACCAAAAGTATAGGCACTAAAAATTACATCCTTTTTTGGGCAAGTGCAGTTACTTGAGCCCGAGCCCGTCCGTCCGAATGGACTGACGCAGTGACACGCGTGTGGTAACAACGTTATACTATCACCACCAATATAGTTTGAAATTCCCTTTGATTGTTCAGGTGTATATACCCATTTACCACTTCAAAAATTAGCAATGTGGGACAATTTATCTTAACTTTGCTAATTAGGTCAAAGCCCACATGTCATTTCTAACAATCCCCCACAAATGACTGTGGCAGCAAAGTTTCTGGGTAGGCGAAGGAGAATGATATTTCACTAGATTTGTTCTGAGCAAAGAAGGGACATTAAAGCTTAGACATCAATATCCGAAGATTTCAATTGATGCATAGTGAAGTAAGGCAACAATCTTGTTAGAGAGAGTGAATTGTATCTTGAACTCCCTATAACACTGGTTGAGACCCTTACGACACACTTTATCCCTAGTTAAGATTTTGTTTCTGCAATATAGATTTGTGCCTTTATGGCTATGCACATAGAATGAACCTCGAGTCATTGTGAGAGCTATAGAAAGAGACCTTTAAACTCTTTCATAGAAGACGGTCCCACCTTCACTATCACGTTATATGCTCCATCAAGTTTGCCAAACCAAACCACTCTAAAAGAGCTACGGAGGCTTCATTATTATCCATACCAACTATGGACCACTCAAAAGTTTTTGTATCATCAATCAAGTCCATTTAAGGACTGTCTACATAATGGGCTATGGACCATCAAGTCTATCGCAACAGACCACCCAATAAAGGGCTACGGACAATCAATTCTATCGTAATAGACCACCCAATAACAAGTGCTATGGATCTCTGAAGGGTTCTAGGCCCATGTTCATTGAGGAATCTAGAACCACTTTCCTTGTTAGTCCTTTGGTTAAAGGATCAGCCAGGTTATTCTCAGGTCAAACAAACTTTAAGGAAATAGTTCCTTCCTTTAGCAGTTGTTTTAGAACTGCATGTCTAAGATGTATATGTTTTCTTTTGCCATTATAGATACTATTCTTGGCAATACCTAATGGCAGCCTGTGAATCACAGTGTATGGACATAGACACAGACACCCCACAATGGTACATCTCTTAGTAGACTTTTGATCCACTCAGCATCTTGTCCCGCCAACTCTAATGCTATAAACTCAGATTCCATAATAGATCTAGTTATATAAGTCTGTTTTGTAGACTTCCAAGATATTGCTCCACCTCCGAGCAAAAATACTTACCCATTAGTAGAGTTAACCTCATCATTGTTTGTAACCCAAAGTGCAAACAATAATTTATCGTCCTTTTAAGATATCTCAATAGATGGCGTAAAGCATCCCAGTGGTATCTATCAGGATTATGTGTATATCTACTCAATCTACTAATAGCATATGCAATATCAGGTCTAGTGTAGTTCATTAAATACATAAAACTACATATGATATTTGCATATTCAGGTTGAGACACATTATCTCATTTATTCTTCTTAAGATGTTTACTAGCATCATAGAGAGTTCTTACTAAAGAAACATCAAAGGAATCAAATTTCTTTAGTATTTTCTCTACATAGTGAGATTGACACGGGACAAACCGTTTTTATTTTTCATGATTTTAACACCAAGAATTATGTATGCTTCTCCTAGGTCTTTCATTTCAAAGTGTGATAACACGAACAACTTGGTATCATTTATCAAATCCATGTTTGTTCTAAAGATTAACATGTCATAACCATATAAATATATTAATATGCAATAAGCTACAAACAACTTTGAATAAACACATGTATATGAGGAATTTACTTTAAACCAATTGTTTATCAAAGTATTATTAAATTTTTCATACCATTGTTTTGGAGCTTGCTTAAGACCATAGAGAGATTTTCTAAGTTTACACTCTTTATTTTCTTGGCCAGGAATTTTGAACCCTTCTGGTTGTGTCATATAAATTTCTTCTTCTAAACCACCATTTAGAAAAGTGGTTTTTACGTTCATTTGGTGAATAAGATAAAGGGATAAAAGGCCTACACAGCAGAAAAAGAATAGAGAACTTAACTCAATTTTAATTGGAACCTAAAAATACCACTAAAAATACCAATACATTGGTAAAATCTAATTTATTAATGACTAAGCATGACATAAACCCTTAATTAATTAAATTAAATTAAATCAAATTAAACTAAACTATTAATTAATTCTCCAATTAATTGATTTCTAAATTAAATATCCTATATTTAATTTAATCTAAATTTGAATTATATTCAAATATAAATTTCTCTCGTAACCTATAATTTTAATATGTATCATATACACATTAAATTTTAACCTATGGTTTTAATATGAATCTAATACACATTAAATTAATATTTGAATTTATTCAAATATTTTATTCTCTCATAAATTAGTTTTGAATCATCCAAAATTGAATTTATATATTAAAGTTTAATTAAAAAATAAATTTTATATTATAATATATCAACATACATTATATTAATTCCCAAAGTAAATTTGAACATTTTAAATTACAACCAATACAATTAAATCTCATTGCCCTTTACGAGCCAGGAAGGTGATCTAATGGACCTATAAATCAGAAGCTACAACGATATGAGATTGATTGACTAAACTCATTAACCACATTAATCAATATTCGTTAACTGTGTGTACACTCCACTAAAGACTCACAGCTGAACTTTTCTCACTCTAGATATATTTCTATGTCTACGAATATAGACCAATACCAGTAAGTTAGTCCTTCACAAGTGTTCATAACACCAGCTGGATCAAATTACTGTTTTACCCCTAGGTTACTTCTAGTCCTTAAATATCAGTGCTCCTCTAATGAAAAACCTGTTTATGGTCCAACCGCTAAACAGAAACCCCTCTCGTGCCATAGAGAGGGTAGGACCCTCTGTTCAAGTCCTAGAGACACCATTTAAGGGAACACTTATCTACTTAACTAAATAAGATATAGAACACTTGACTCTTCTCATCAAAGACCGCTCCGTTCATTTCTGCTACGTTGAAGTTGACTATCATGTCGATAACATGTTCTCTAACAGATTAGTCCTCTTTCATAGGTGCATTATAAACGTATTTAATAGCCTCTTGTTTGATTTGAATGGACAGTTGTTCAAACATCTCTTTGAGGGAGTCCATGATCTGACGTGCAGTGACCATGATCTCATGTTTCTTGCTCAATATGTCATACATACTAGCCAAGATTTAGATGCGGGCCTTGTCATTAGCCTTTGTCCAGCGGTCATATGCATCCCTTACATTCTGGGATGCATTTTGAGTAGGGAAATGAGGACATTCCTCCATTAAGACAAAGCGTAGATCAGCGATAACTAGAATCATATTCAGTTTCGATTTTTACGTCGCATAATTTTCACCGATTAATTGTTCTTTTTAAAGCATTGCGATAATTGAGGAATACATGTTGAAATAATAAACAATTTATCGTACTTGTTATCTTTTCTTAACCCATTACACAAAATAATCCAATCAATTTAGCAAAACAAACAATCAAAGAACCCTAATAAAACAAATGATTTAGTTTTTTATAACGATACTTCAGAAGTTTAGACAACAGTCACCGAAGGATGATCAATTACTTCTTTCCTGAATTGAGACAATCTCAACTAATTACTAATACCAGAATAATATTTATTCCTATAGTTCTTAGCTACCGTTTTTTGGTCAATGATTCATTAACTAACTCAATTCATCCCGTAAGTGTAACCCTACCATTTTCAGATCCCAGAGGTACGCTTCAACAAGCTAGCATTAGGAAAGAAAATTGTTGAAGATTAACCTAAGAAACCCTATCCATTTTTGGAGTTTGCGATGTTCCAACTTAAATGATCAGACCCTCTAAAGGGATGGTCACTCCAGGAAGACACATAGGCAAATCATAGAAATTTCACGGTGCAACCATATGGAGAAGACCGTAGGATACGTTGACACGCGTCATTCTCTCACTTATTATGAACATTTTCCCTATTCTCCTTGTTATTGACCTATACAAACACTTTCCGAAGGGAGGTTGCGTCTAGGGTGACACGAAGCCGAGTGTGAATCTCACGTTTAAACTCTTAGGGGCGTGAGAACTAAAAAATTAATATATCATATATATAATTTTTCTCCCACTAAAATATTCTATTAATTTAGGGTTTGGTTATACTTAGCTAAACTCTGGCTAAATGAATCTAACTAAGTTTATTCTTATTATACCTTTTATAATAAAACTTTACTCTGAAGTTTTTAGGTGTATTAAACCATTTAATTTACCTAGTCGTATCTTATGCTAATAGGAATAAGGTTAATTCAACGCCGATTCAGGATCAGTTTCAAGGTAGGAGGTGTTCCGTAAATCATCAACTTAAGTACCCCTAGCCTTAGACAGAACTTTACCGGTGGAGTTCCTTTATAACCTTAAATCCTATTTGTCCTACTTAGTTTCATTAAACTCAAAAGGCCTTAATTCTAATCCTATTAGAATTAATGTGATCTTAGGTCTATTTAATTTTAAAAAATGTAAAATTAAACTAAATTAATCCTAAGATCCTATGTTTGCATGCAACTCTTTATTATAGTGTGACGGTTTCTAATTATCAAAATATATAACTATTATAAAATTAGTTAATTAGTCCTATAATCATGCATACTATAGTTTAAATAATTAAAATCAAATTATAATTAAATAAAACCATATTACATGCAAAACAATATATTGATATAACAATTATATTAAACTATGAATGTAATATGCTCAATGCAAATTGGTTTTCATTTTAATTAATACAACACTTATATTAAAAAAAATGAAAATCAATCAATCATACACAAGACATTAATTTAAATATAACAAATTATATTTAACTAAGTAATGTCATGCATCATGCTTATCCAATTTCATATATTTAAAATATTCATTATATTTTAAATTACTCATGAAATTCACAATCATGCATTAATACCATACATTATAACATTTATAATATATAAAAATGCATGAACATGCTTAACCTAAGGTGGAATTTATCTAAATGACATCCATAAAACATTTAAATAACAATTGAATCTGTAAAATTGGACCCTAGGAAAAAAATAAAGCAAAAGTTACAATAACAAAGCCTTAAATCCTAAAAGTGGTTTGAAAGCTCCAAAATTGATCTCAAAACCTTCAACAAGCTTCAAATCGGGCCCAAAAACCTTGAACCAGTCAAAAACCGCTCTAAACCGGCCCAAAATCAGTCAGAATCGATGCCAGACACGAGCCAAATGGTGAACCAGAGTCGAACCGCATCAAACCGAGCCGTTCAAAAGCTAAGCCAAGTCGCGCGTTCCTTAATGAATGTTGATGCCACGCTGAGGTCATGCTGACGTTAGTCTTTCTTCAACCTCCAGACGCGTAACAAATCTTTCTCTTTTCCCGTACAGTGTTAAAAACTCCCCGTTTGAGGCCTTTCGGTTGTCCGTTTTGGGCAAATTTGGTATCAAAAAACTCAGAAAAATGCTACGAATCCAAAAATGGACTCTAATTTACAAGATTTACAGTAAAGGAAATGCAAAGGTCTTTACATTTGATTAAATCAAAAACTGTAAATCTATGGTCAAATTACAGTAAACATTCAATTGCAAAAACCCACATTTAAAATGCAGATATTCCACAAAACCAATGCAAATTTTTAAAATTCTCAATTAAAATTAAGATGACTCTAATACCAATTGAAGAGATAAAAGCCCTATGCAGTAGAAAAATAATAGAGACCTTAATTTTAATTGGAACCTAAAAATACTAGTACATTAGTAAAATCTAATTTATTAATGGCTAAGCATGACATACAAAAAATACATTATAGAGAATTACAAAGGAGAAAAGACTTACAATCGTTGACGTCTCTGTACCTACAAAACTCCAAATTGGGAGACACCACCACTTGAAAACCTTCCTATTCTCTGGCTTATTTGGTTTGTGGGAACCAATTAGAAGGGAATGTTTTAGAGATTTTTTTTAGAGATTACACAGAAGCAGAACTTCCAAAATCGCAGAATTGTTCTTTGCAACTCACATAACAACCTTCTATTTTGTTACGCAGATATTTCCCTCTTCTTCAGACGGAAGAAGTGGGAATTTGAGAGAAAAGATGGGAACGTGAGAAAACCACTCACGTTCCCTATTAATTAAGTTATTAATTAATTAAATCATATTTAATTAATATTTTATTTAAATCATATTTAAATGAATATCTCTCATACAACCTATAGTTTTAATTTAATTAAATCTTATACTCTAAACCCTAAACCCTAATTTAATTAATTTAATTAAATCAAATAAACTATTAATTAAATCTTCAATTAATTAATTTCTAAATTAAATATTATATTTAATTTAATCCAAATTTGAATCATATTCAAATATAAATTTCTCTCATAACCTATAGTTTTAATATGTATCATATACACATTAAATTTTAACCTATAGTTTTAATATGAATCTAATTCATATTAAAATAATATTTAAACTTATTCAAATATTTTATTCTCTCATAAATTAATTTTGAATCATATCCAAAATTAAATTTATATATTAAAGTCTAATTATAAAATAAACTTTATGTTATAATATATCAACATACATTATATTAATTCCCAAAGTAAATTTGAACATTTCAAATTACAACCAATACAATTAAATCTCATTATCCTTTACGAGCTAGGAAAGGGACCTAGTGGATCTACAGATCAAAAGCTACAACGATATGAGATTAATTGGCCAAACTCATTACCACATTAATTAATATTCGTTAGCTGTGTGTACACTCCACTAAAGACTCACAACTGAACTCTTCTTACTGTAGATATATTTCTATGCCCATAAATATAGACCAATACCAATAAGTTAGTCATTCACAAGTGTTCGTAACACTAGCTGGGTCAAATTATCATTTTACCCCTTGGTTACTTCTAGTCCTTAAATACAGTGCTTCTCTAATGAACAACCTGTTTATGGTTCAACCAGTAAACAAAAACCTTTCTTGTGCCATAGAGAGGGTAGGACTCTTTGTTCAAGTCCTGGAGATACCATTTAAAGGAACACTTATCTACTTACCTTAAAGTCGAGAATGAGTGAATTCAATCTTGTGTGATTATGTTTCTAGCTCCCCACTCAGTCTTGTCCCTAAAATGATAAGCATATTGAGTGACAATCTGGTCACTCTCACCCGTACAAATTAAAGGACAATCCCTCGTGAACAGGAGTTCATAATACGTTCAGGATTAAGACTAAGTTACCTAGGTCATTCTAATGAAATAGAAACTCAACTAGTTCACGAAGTTACATCTAATAATTACTATTTCGTGGTCCGGTTTTATGCAAACTCATTGCATAAGATACCCTCACTCGCATGTCGCCTACATGAATGCATTGGACCAATGCGTTTGTATCAAATATAAAGTGAGTCGTATCCATAGTGTTACCAGGATAAGGTACCTAGCCTTAACCCTATACTATAGACCCTTTAAGTTGATCTTGAACATTGATCCCCATATGTCTCTACATAATGTTCAAGACTCATCAAACAACTTATGATGTTAGTTTATTGGATTTAAGTTATTAAGACAAAACTAATAATATAATCAATAACACTTATTGAAATTATAATAATAAAATACTTTATTAATAACGGTCAATGGATTATATTTACTATCAACGAGTTTTAAGACATAAAACTCAACATAAGAAGGCTATGTATGGCAGCTAGAGCAATAAAGGCCCTAGGGGAATATGTGTCAAAGTAGTCAATAACTTGCTTTTGAGTATACCCTACCACCACTAATCTAGCTTTGTACCTTTCTATTGATCCATTTGGTTTTGTTTCTCTTTTGAAGATCCACTTACACTTAGTTGGCTTACTTCCCATGGGAAAGTCTACTAAGTCCCATGTTTGATTCATGGTCGGTGAATCCAGTTCACTTTTAATAGCCTCTTTCCACATACTTGAATCTACAGAGTTTAGGGCCTCTTGGTAAGTTTTAGGATCCTCACTATTAAAAACAAATTCTTGAAGTTACATTTCATCGCGCCTTTCCACTATAAAGATGCTTAAGAAATCTGGACCAAAACTTTTCTCAGTTCTCTATCTTTTACTTCTCCTACGTTCAAATTCACATCCTACGATCAAGGTATTAACAGTTTCAGAAACAAGCGTTTCACTAACAACTGAGAGGTTTCAAGATCATGCATATTTCTAGATAGGCAAAGAACAGACAGAGATTACTTTAACAGAAACACATGCTCAAAAAACTCTGCATCCCTAGGTTCATTTATGGTTTTATCATTTAAACACATAAACCTATATGCAGCACTATTTTTAGCATAACCGATAAATATGCAGTCAAAGATTTTAGACCCTCCGTAGATTTCTTCAATGCAGGAAATGATACCTTAGCCAAGCATCCCCAAACCTTCAAGTCAGGGAGATTTGGTGCATATCTTTTCCACAGTTCATAGGGAGTTTTGTCCAGCTTTTTGTAGGGAACCCTGTTAAGAACAAAACACGCAGACAACACAACTTACCCCCACATATTATCAAATAGACTGGAGTTTAACAACTTGACATCCATCATTTTTTTAAGAGTTCCACTTTTCCGTTCTGCTATGCCATTTTGTTGTAGTGAGTAAGGATCAGTAAGTTCATGAATTAGGGTTTAGGGTTTAGGGTTTAGAGTTCCACATTTGACTCACACAATTCTTTAAGATTTTATCAGAATACTCATCACCTCTATATGATCTTAATCTTTTTATCTTTTTACCTAACTGATTTTCAACTTCTGTCTTAAATTTTAAAAAATATGCTACCAACTTCATCTTTTGTTTTTATCAAGTAGATCTTAGTAAATTTAGAGAAGTCATCAACAAAAGATACATAATAATTTTTACCACCTCTACTAGCAGTGTTTTTAAAATCTGCTAGATCGAAGTGAATTAATTCTCATAATTCGGTACTTCTAGTTTCAACTCGTTTGAAAGGTTTCTTAAAGAATTTACTTTCTACACAGACAGAGCCTTTGCCAGTTTCATGCGATTCAGATGCATTAATAAGTCTTAAGTCCTTAAGCTTCCTAATTGATGCAAAATTCACATGTCCTAGCCTACCATACCATAAATCAATAGATTCAATTATGTAGGCGGAACTAGAAATATTTGGATTCATGAAAATAGTATTCAGTACAAACAGACCATTGGACATATACCCCTTATTGATAAATTTTTCGTTTTTGGTGAGGACAACATTCTCACCTTCCACTACAATCTTAAGACCTTCCCGATTCAACAGGTTCCCATACACCAAATTTCTACGTAGGGAAGAGACATACAAAACAGTTGGATTTTATGTCCTAAAACTCGAAGATAGTAAATACAATCAATTGATCGTTATTAATAAAATATTATTATTATAATCTCAATAAGTGTTATTGATTATATTATTAGTTTTGTCTTAATAACCTAATTTCAATAAACTAATATCCTAAACTGTTTTATGGGTCTTGAACAGTATGTAGAGATATACAAGAATCAATGTTCGAGATACAACTTAAAGGATCTATTGTATAGCGATAAAGTTGGGTACCTTTTTCGAGGATAATTTACGAACGAAGGAAGGTTCTAAAATTGGCTTCAATGGAGATGAAGAAGACGAAGAGTTTGGAGAAAATTGAGGATTTGATGACTTTTAAGTGCTTTGATTGTTTTGATAGAGTAAAATTAAGGGAGCTGAAATAATTGTTGGGGGAGTCTAATTCAATTATAAGGTTTTTTCGATTTTGAAATAATTATATTTGAGATGTGAGTTTTTCTTACTAGAGTAAGGTCATTTAAGACATTTTTGCAGCAGTAATTTTTCCATTTTTACGATTTTGCTATATTAACAATTTAAATAAACTTTTGTCATTTATTCAAAGTAAATTTGTAAATTTGCTATTTTTCAGATCAACCCTATTCTGTTTTTTGTTTTTTCGTTTTCAATAATTGAACCCATTTTAGAGTTTGATTTTTCTTTCAATGGGAAGGAAGTGAATGAAGGAAAAAGAAAACCGAGACGTTGGGCGTGAGAGGCTAAGAAGGAAAACTCTTGTTAAAAAAAATTGAAGGAGGAAATGTTTTCTACATACTTTTTAAAAAATAATTTATATATATATATATAGTTATGGCTTATTTAAAAAATTATATTTGAATGTTTGTATTAACAATGCTAGGATTAAGACAAATAGATAAATAAGTTAAAATTTGACTTCAATTTTTTGAAGGAGTCATTTGAATTTTTGAAAAAAGAAATAAAAGAATGCTAAACAAGTTAGGAAGTAAGAAATCTTTCCCATCTAGTATAATATATTTTCTATAACATTTTAAGAGATATTCTCAACCAAATCCATATTTTCAGTTTTTAAATTAAGAGATTGGGTTGGGTTGTATTATTATTATTATTTTTTGTTTCTAAATTTTAACGTAAGTGGAAATCATCAAGCATAAATTAAATATGTTTCACATCAAGTTGAGAAAAAAAACTATCGAAACTCATGAGATTGTTTAACTTTTATTAAATAAATAATACATATATATATACGAGTTGGGTTGGGTTGACTCGAATTTTTCAACCATGCAACCCAAGATCCAACCTGAAAAAAAAATCAAGATTTTCAACTCAATCCAACCTACATTTTAAACTAACCCAACCCAGAATAGTTCAGGTTGTCAAATTATTCGAATTATTCTTACATCCCTAGAATTTGTGATCAATAAAAAGTAATTATGTAACATGATGAGAAGATTAAAAATGAAATCTAGTTAATATATCCAATAAAGGTCAAATGACATTTTAGAGTATTAATTAATTTATACATGAAACAATTAAAATATGTATTTATAGTTATGTTAAAAAAAATTATAGGGTCGCTTGCTTCTATTGAAAGACATTTGGAGAAAATGTAATTATATGAGACTTATACTAAAATAAATAATTAGAGAATGAGATGTTAGTCCATGTGATTAAACATAAGAACATAAAATAATAAAAAGAAATGGCAATTTATAAAATTGATAAATTAATTTATGAAGAAGTGATTTATGACGGTAAACACGAATTGAAAGTATGAAAAAATTTGGAAACTTAGTACCTAATTCCGTGCATGAGACGCGTGTCCAATTCTGGTAGTTTCTTAATCATATTTATAAATTTTTTTGGTAGTTTCTTGATCATATTTATAAAACTACATATAAAAGGATAATTCATATTTCCTGATTTGGAGGGAAAAACCTAGATTAAAACTAAATTTATTAAATAAACATAATAATTAACAAAATTAATAAAATTAATTTAAGAAAAATATATATTTCATGTATAGTAAATATTTCTGTGTCAAAAAAGAGTAGTGAAAAATCAGGATTATAATAAGGAAAATTTTTATAAATATAAAAGGAAACTAAAATATTTACGACACGTGTAACAAATCCTTAGTCATTTTTTAAATATTTGGTTTGTCCTTCTGTTTTTCCTATTTCTCGCTGCGATTTTTTTCTATCCTCTTTTTTTCTTTCTTCTTTTTCTTTTTTTCCACTTGGATTTCTTTCTTTCTATCCTCTTTCTTCTTTTCGTCTACGTAGTCGTTGGGTAACTAGATCTGATTTTTTTTTTATCAAATCTCATTTCTTTTTATCGTATTTTTTTTTTCGATTTCATTTCATCATATTTTTTCTTTTCCACCATTAGCTAACAAAATCTAAAAGATTGTGTATAAAAAATATTGAAAAAAAATCGTTTAGATTGAAGTAGCTAAATGATCGTGTACTAAATAATCTTGAAAAAATAAACATAGTCAAATCTAAACGATCGTGTACCAAATATATTAGGCGTGTTAATGATGTGGTTGATAGCACATTTTTTATATTTTTCATTGTGGGTCTTTTTCGTTTTCGAAATTGTTCTATGTAAATATTTTACAATCTCGTTATATTTTTGAAAATATTCCTTATAATAATCTCTTCCCAAACAAGGTTATAATAACATATACTATAAAAATCTACCCTCAATAATAAGGGGGTGTTTGGGGTTAGGGTTTGGGCTGTGGGGTTAGGTTAGCCCAACCCTAACCCCCGTTTGGGCCCAATGTTAAGGAAACCCTAGTTTTAGGGTTTCCTTAACACGATTTCCTTTTCCCCTTTGAACGGCGATACGCGTGTTCCCGTTTTCGTGAATCCGGTTTCGTCCTTCCCCGCAATCCGTGTTCGATTTTTCCTTCAAACCGATTTCAATCTTCTCCTCAACCCTTCTTCCTCGAAATTTTTTCCTTTTTCTCTTCTTTCTGTCATCTCCCTCAACGAATCCATGTTTCGTTTCGTCTTCTCCCTCAACTTTTCTAGGGTTTGTGTTCGTTCTCTTTTGTCCGGTCGATTTTGGTTTTTTTCGTTTCATCCTTTAATCCATTCGTTCGTTTCGTCTTCTCCCTCAACTTTTCTAGGGTTTGTGTTCGTTCTCTTTTGTCCGGTCGATTTTGGTTTTTTCCGTTTCATCCTTTAATCCATTCGTTCGTTTCGTCTTCTCCCTCAACTTTTCTAGGGTTTGTGTTCGTTCTCTTTTGTCCGGTCGATTTTGGTTTTTTCCGTTTCATCCTTTAATCCATTCGTTCCTTTCGTCTTCTCCCTCAACGAATGTTCACAATTTCGTCTTCATCCTTTAATCCATTCTGCCCTTGCGTTTTCGTGATGAAACCGAATTTCGTTACGCCGAATCTCTCTCTAAATCTCTCTCATCCGTCTCTCTCACTCCGAAAGGGCTTCTTTGTTCGTTGAAGCCGACGATTTCGTTGGCTCCGAACACGATTTCCTTTTTAGAATCGTGGGTTTTGGCTCCTTCCAACCTCCTTGCCGCCGTGGTTCGTTTATGCTCTCGGGTCTTTCGATTGGCAATAGGATAGATTCTTCACTCTGCCATTGGAGCTTGGTAGGGAGGTTTGGAGTTCTCAATCCACTTTTTTTTAAAGTCGATGATGAGTTCGAATTTGTGCTGAATTGTTCTGTATTCTTTACCAATGTGTTATGTGTTCTGTATTCTTTACCTATGTCTTGTGTGTTCTGTATTGTTTACCTATGTGTTGTGTGTTCTGTATTGTTTACCTATGTGTTGTCTGTTCTGTATTGTTTACCTATGTATTCTGTGTTCTGAATTCTTTACCTATGTGTTATTTTGTAATGAATGTATGTAGTTCCGGCCATGATGAGTTCGAATTTGTGTAATGCTGAATTTGTGTAACATGTCTTCTCTGTATTCTTACCAATTTTCTTACAATTGTTGTATTTTTTTACAATTGTTTTATTCTTACCTCTCTATGTACAATTGTTTCATTTTAAAATTTGTTACATTCTTTTTCAATTCTTGTATTGTTCTCTATATGTATTCTCTGTATTCTTTTGCCATGTCTTATTGCTTTAGTGTTGTCTCTTCCATGTCTTTTTAGTGTATGGTTTTGACTTCACATTTGCTTACAAAATTTATTACAATCCTTCTATTCTGTTTTATTGTTCTGTTCATTTACTTCCATTTACTTTAATTTACAAAATTTATTTGTCTGTATTGTTACATTGTTAATTTATTTGTCTGTATTGTTTCTGTCCAGTGTTGTCTCTTCTTCCTTTCTGTCCAGTGTTGTCTCTTCTTCCTTTCTGTCCAGTGTTGTCTCTTCCATGTTTTTCTAGGGTATGGTTTTGGTATAGGTTTCAGTATATAGCCTTTGACTATGCTATGCTTTATGTTAGTTGTAGCAGAGAGATAGGGCCTGTATTTTATTGATAGTTGGCTGTACTTTGGTATTTTGGTCTTTATATTTTTGTTTACCTCCCTCCAAGTCCTCTCAACTTGCCCCATCTTTCCCCTATATATTGCCACCTTTCCTCTTTTGATTCACTGCATTCTTCTCCCTCTTTGTATCATCTCTGTGGTTCTAAGTTATATTTTGTAAGTCCTCTTCTTCTTTACTGTTACCATATATCTTTTGTACCCTCTCTGTGCTTGTAACTTATCTTTTGTATTCATTACCGTTACCATGTAGGTTGTCTCTTCCATGTCTTTTTAGTGTATGGTTTTTGCGATATGTTTTCTATACCTTTCTGTCCTTTATTTTTTTTTCTATAACTATGATGGAATTCCATTCATTATTTTGAATGGAATCAAAACTCTGAGGCTACTAAATTAAAATTAATCTTATTCTTACGGTTTCCCGATTCAATCTTCATTTTGAGTTTAATTTTTCGTTATAAAAAGGTATGTATATTTATTTTTTTTTCATACGTTTTTTATTGTGTTTTAATTACAAATAATAATCATCTTCTTCTCTTATGTAGGACGTTGCGACGAAGGAGTTCAAAATTATTTGAAGAGGTACTCTTGTAATAGCCGTTTGTAGGCTTTCGATAATGTATTTTATTTTTGTTCATTTTTTTTCCGGTTTTGTATAATTTTATAATTAACATTTTGTTTCGTTTATAATATGTATATAGAACATTCGGTTTAATTTTTTTACATAATGTATCCTATTAATTTTCTGTTTTTTAACAATTTTTTTTCTATATAGTAATAAAGTTTGTACAAATGTGTTTGAAGCTTTGAAAATTTAGGAGTAGACACGTTCCAAAGTTTAATGACATTTTTTGTTTTAATAATTTAGTCCAAAACGTTTTAAACATAAATTCTAACTTTTATTTTTCTACCAACAAATAATTAAAAAGTCTAATAAAAACTATTGTATATACAATTGAGAGTTCGTGGCCTTATAAAAAGTTTTGCAAGTTGTAAGACCTAATAAAATGGACATAGGTTGAGAAAATAGAGATACAAAAACTCTCCAAGGAAAATGTATTTATTTGTTTCATAAAAAAAGAGAAATGATATATTATTTATTTCACTTGAAATATTTGGTATTTTGTTCATTTATATTTAAAGATCAAATATTGAGATTAGTAATTATGAGCAATATAGAAGTCATAAAAAAATTCATATAGATTCTAAATAATTTAAAATTAGTTCAAAATATTCTCTTCATCTAAAAATTTAAAATTTAGTTCAAAAATATATATACATTGAAAATAGGTTTTTTCCTAAAAAGAAAAAAGAAAATAGGTTATGTAGCATATTGTGACGTTAAAGAAAGAAAATAAATGTTGGTGATTTTCAAACATTTTTCCTATTCTCGATTCTAATGTTCTTAAGCCTCATTTAATAACAATTTTTATATTTAGTTTTAAAGTTATGAAACTTCAACTATTTCTAAAGTTATTTTATTCTCACACATTTGTATGAAATTGTATTTTAACCACAAACTTATTAATATGTTTTAACCACAAACTTTTTTCTTTTATTTTAACCTTCTTTATTTTTTGTTGAATTTTTTTTTCCAACCAATTTTATTTCTATTTTTAAAATATTTATTTTAGAACTAAAATAGATTGTAAAAATTGTTGAAAATAAAATAAAATTATATGTCATAATTTCAAATTACAAATTCCAAACTATTGTTCGGTTTTCAATGTTCTCGTCAGTCATAATCTAATTTTTTTGTTCTATGTTTATAGTTTTACTAAATATGGATATTACTAAGTTTACATATCTTTTCACAATATATCGATATTGTACTAATTTAAATAGTACATGTTTTTAGGGAACTTTACATACATTGTAATGGATGAACAAACACTTATTGGAGTTCTAACTGCATTCACGTTGGCCCAACGTCAGATTTTACTAACGTTGGAGCTATTAATGAACAACAATAAGCGTCTCCCACATTCACCGCCCGATACACGCCATAGAATTAGGGAGCTTGCTTACTTTCGCATGATACACGAGTCAGATCTTGTGTGTCGGCAAAGCACGCGGATGGATAGGCGAACATTCGCAATTCTATGCCATTTACTTAGAAATGTCGCTGGTCTTTCTTCAACTGAAATTGTCGATGTTGAGGAAATGGTAGCAATGTTCTTGCACGTCCTCGCTCATGACGTGAAGAACCGCGTCATACAACGAGAATTTGTACGCTCCGGTGAGACAGTATCTCGACATTTCAACATCGTATTGTTGGCTGTTCTTCGACTGTACGAGGAGTTGATAAAGAGACTTGTTCCGGTAACAAGTAACTGCAATGATCAACGTTGGAAGTGTTTCGAGGTGGGCATCATAGAAGTTCACTATAATTGACCTTTAGGTACATCGCAGTTAATTCATCGTGTTTCTTTCAACCTGCAGAACTGCCTTGGCGCGTTAGACGGGACGTACATAAAGGTTAACGTCCCCGCAGGAGATCGGCCTACTTTCAGAACGCGTAAGGGGGAAATTGCCACAAACGTTCTTGGGGTCTGTGACACGAAAGGGGATTTCGTTTATGTCCTCGCCGGTTGGGAAGGATCTGCAGCAGACTCGCGGATCCTACGTGATGCGATTTCACGAGAAAATGGACTACAAGTGCCAAAGGGTATATCTTGTTTATAATAAAACACCGTCGCTTCCTACTTACCTATTTAAAGTTCATAAACAAACCATTTAATAACAGGATATTATTATCTGTGCGATGCTGGATATCCAAACGCGGAGGGGTTTCTCGCCCCGTACAGAGGTCAGCGGTACCATTTGCAAGAGTGGCGTGGTGCTGCAAATGCGCCAACAAATGCAAAGGAGTACTTCAACATGAAGCACTCCTCCGCAAGGAATGTTATTGAGCGCGCGTTCGGTGTTCTAAAGGGTCGTGGGCCATTCTTCGTGGAAAGTCGTACTATCCCCTGCAAGTCCAGTGTCGCACCATTCTAGCATGTGTCTTGCTTCACAATTTGATCAACAGGAAAATGACATATTGCGACGACGTTGAGGACGAGGACGAGGGGGACTCCACGTACGCAACGACCACCGCTTCAGAAGACATTCAGTACATTGAGACAACAAACGAGTGGTCTCAGTGGCGCGACGACCTAGCCACATCGATGTTCACCGATTGGCAGTTCCGTAACGCTTAGCTAAGACAAATTTAGATAACAAGTTTTTTATGACTTCGTCGCAATTCTATCTTGTCTAACATGTACTGTAAAAACTAATATGGGCTGTTGCATATGAATTGTACGCGTGCCATAATTTGTATCATGCCTATTTTATTTTGGAGTTTAATGGTGAAATTACTTACGTACTGCATGTATTTTTTCTAATTTCTCATTCTCAGTATGTCAACCTCAAATCGTGCCCCGAGACATGTTTGAACGAGGGAGGAGGAGGGGACTCTTGTGGAATGTTTAATGGAGCTAGTGTCAATGGGGGGCTGGAAATCAGATAATGGTACATTCCACCCAGGATACCTTGCGCAGTTGGTACGCATGATGGCGGAGAAACTACCTGGATGTCAGGTACGAGCAACAACTGTAATTGATTGTAGGATCAAGACACTGAAGCGAACGTTCCAGGCCATTGCCGAAATGCGGGGCCCAGCGTACAGTGGCTTTGGGTGGAACGATGAAGAGAAATGTATCGTTGCGGAGAAGGAATTATTTGATAATTGGGTTAGGGTATGGAATATAATTTAAACGTGACACAACGTTCACAATGTACATTTAGTAAACAATTTTTCAATTAGTACTCATACGTCATATTTTTTTTTTGTGCCCGCAGTCGCATCCTGCAGCGAAAGGACTCCTGAACAAACCATTCCCGTATTACGACGAGCTTACATATGTATTTGGTCGCGATAGGGCGATCGGTCGGTTCGCTGAGACATTCGCGGACGTGGGGTCTAACGAGCCAGGTGGCGGATATGACAGATTTGATATGGGGGATGGAAACGAGGACTTCCCGCCCGTGTACAGCCAGGGAGTTGACATCTCGCAGGACGATGTACGTGCATCCCGACCTTCTCGCGCTTCAGAGGGTAGGATCGGATCAAGTGGATCGAAGAGGAAGAGGGGAAGTCAGCGAGACTTTGAGCTTGAAGCGATACATCTGGCGCTCGACCAAACAAACGAGCAACTCAGGCAGATTGCGGAGTGGCCAGCACGCAACCTTGCAAATGACAACCACGTGCGCACGGAATTTTTCCGCATATTGCGTGAGATGCCAGAACTTACGAGTTTGGATAGGGCGTTATTGTAAAGGCATCTTTTGTCTCGTATGGACGACCTTCGGGGTTTCGTACTCATGCCTGAGGATGAAAGGGAGGGATTCTGTAGAGTTCTCCTACGAGACATAGAGAGATAGTTTCTGTTTGTACTGATCTGTGTTGCTTATTATTTCCTTACGTTTTTTTCTGTATGATGTTGACTATTTATGCATTTTCTATTGTCAAGAACTTCTTTTCCTCATTGGTAATGTTTATTTTAAATGAAAGAAAATAGTCACAATTTTCCAAAAGCGTTATAACGGCTATTTATATAGGTTTAAAATTGGATGACTTCGCTATTGCCGATTAGAAATATTGAATAATTTTTTTATCTTTATAAAAAATTAATTGTAATAAATTTATCACAATATGTTCACAAATTTATTTTAATTTGGGCAACTGTATGTATTAATTTAATAACATTACACATACAACAAATAAAATAGGAGAATAAGACGGATTCGAGGATTTCGTAAAAAAATATGCAATAATTTTTTTATGATATTTACAATTTAATTTAAGAATATTATACCACATAAAAAATTAATTAACCCAACCCATTTAACAATTTTCCCAAATAAAATTTATCACAAAATCCACATAAACCTACCACCTAACCCTTCCCCAAACACATTTTATCATAAAATCCCCATTAAACTACCCACCTAACCCTTCCCCCAAACACATTTTATCATAAAATCCCCATTAAACTACCACCTAACCCTTCCCCCAAACACATCTTATCATAAAATCCCCATTAATCCTCCCCACCTAACCCTTCCCCTAAACACATTTTATCATAAAATCCCCATTAACTCTTCTCACCTAACCCTTACTCCAAACACATATTATCATAAAACTACCTTTTTAAACCCTTTCCCCAAACAAGGGTTATGATAAAACTAGGTTTAACTTAACACTAGTTTTATCTTAACACTAACCCTTCCCTAAATCAACCCTTCCCCCAAACGCACCCTAACATATTATAATGCCCGAGGTGAAATAATTAAGTCGAAGACAGGAAATGAGCAAATATTTTTGACTTTTGCGGAGGACGTTAAGTCAAAATTTTGATGACGTAAGTTATTTCTTACATGTCGAGTTTCCATTAGCAAAGGTGAGAAAACATATCTATAATCGAGTACAGAAGACTAGAACTCCAAGTAGTCCGCTGCCCTAAATTCGAAAGCTCTTCGTTGTGGTTTCTCGCCCTCGCTTTTCCCTCGGTTTCTGCTTGCTAACGGATCGCCGTGTTATGGGAAGCTCCTCAAACGGCGTCCTCGGGGACCGGAGCGCCGGCAGCAATGGTGGCCTGCAGGTCGATAAGGGCGTCGATTTTGCTCAGTATTTCTGCACTTACGCCTTTCTGTATCACCAGAAGGAGATGCTCTGTGACCGAGTTCGCATGGACGCTTACTTCCATGCCATTTTTAAGAACAAGCATCACTTCGAAGGAAAGGTTCGTCTCTTTTCTTTTCACATTTCTACTGCTTCAACGATGGGTCACTTTGAAAGAATCGGTTCTTCAGTAGCATAACTATTTCAGCTTTACTTCAGCTATTTTTGTTGTGTGTGGGGTAGGAATAGCCATTGATTTTACTTATTTTTCTTGGAGTAGACTGTATTAGATGTGGGAACCGGGAGTGGGATTCTAGCTATTTGGTCTGCACAAGCAGGTGCAAGGAAGGTATATGCAGTGGAAGCAACTAAGATGTCGGAACATGCCCGTGCACTCGTTAAAGCTAACAACCTTCAGGACGTAATTGATGTGATCGAGGGATCTGTGGAGGATGTTGTCCTTCCAGAGAAAGGTTAGCACTTAGCACCATCGTTTTCCCTCCATTTTTGTACAAAACGAAAATACGTTAGATACACTGAAAATCAAAGGATAGAACTGTATACTTTGTTATTCTCATCAGTGAAACATAGTTAAAATGAGTTCTGCTAATGCGCTTTTGAAGCTTTTATTATAAATGTACTAATCTTTGAGCAAAGAGTACGGTAATTTGGTTTTGTGTCTAACTTTGCTTATTCTTTGATTTTCAGTTGATGTCATTATATCTGAGTGGATGGGATATTTTCTCTTGCGGGAATCTATGTTTGACTCTGTGATTTATGCACGTGACCACTGGTTGAAGCCATCCGGGGTGATGTAAGCATTGGAAGTATCACGATTTATTTCCTATTAAAAGTTTTAATTTCCCCCTCAACATCCTTTTCTTTCGTCTTTCCATTTTTTTGTTTGTTCGTGAAGGGAGAATTTACTTTTTGTTGTAAAATAATAATCTTGTTTTTCATTATTACTATTACCATCACAGTAGAATTTTTAAACCATGGAATAGTTTTGAAAAGTTGTTGCTTTATCTACCAATCATTTAGAGATGGATAATGATTCTCCCCTGTTGTTTTTGGTGGGAGATATTTGTAGTGGTGTGTAGGCAAGTTTAAACCTATAGATGCTTTCTGAAACTTTTTGATGTTGTTACTAGAAAAATTTGCATGGTTTTTCTGGTGTCGTGCATTTCTTAACATAAAGGTAGGTATCTACTTGGAGATTATATGAACCCGGGTAAAAGGCTTTATTATTTATGACTCATTGATGATGGATCAAGATAGCGGCACATTCCTGACTAGTTTAGATGAATTGATGGTAAAATTACGTAGGTGCATGCATATATTCATATTATTGATAGTTTTGAACGCCTCACTGAATTTTGATAATCAATGCAGAATTCCCCGGTACAACTTTTGGTCCTCACAACTCCATGAATTGAAAACCGTTGAAGTGATTTGTATTGATAATTTTGATGAGCTTTTTTTTTTTTTTTTTTGTGATTAAAAAAGAAAATTTGTGAGTTAAAGGAATTGTCTGACATATTGTACAAACTATCTAAAACAAAGATTGGTTTATCCAGGTATCCTAGTCATGCACGCATGTGGGTGGCACCGATTAGGTCCAAATTGGGAGATCAAAAAATGAATGATTATGAAGGAGCAATGGATGATTGGTACAATTTTGTCGCCGATACCAAAACAGATTATGGAGTTGACATGTCTGTTTTAACGAAACCATTCTCTGAAGAGCAAAGAAAATACTACCTTCAGGTGAGTCTCAGATTTGGTGATGGGAGTTCTTTTAGTTCCTTACAGTTTTCTAATTAATAGCATTCATGTTCTCTTTTAGACAAATATCTTGGTTGTTTTTAAACTATGTTTCATAATCAAGCTTGTCTAGATTTACAGGACAAACAGTTTTAAATAGGTTGGTCGAACATATCATTTACACATTCCTCGTTGTTTTTCCAAATATATGTCTGTTTTTGTTCATTTTCACATGCCAAGAGAACGTCTTTTAGTGATTATTGACAAGGTCCTTCGTATGTCAGACAATTCCTTTAACTCACAATTAAACATACGAAGAAGCCACAATTCAAAATAATATGTCAGGCAATTCCTTTAACTTACAAAATTTCTTTTTTAATCACCAAATAGCTCATCAAATTTATCAATAATACAAATCACTTCAATGGTTTTCAATTCATGGAGCTGTGAGGACCAAAAATTGTACCGGGGAATACTGCATCTATTTTCAAAATTCTGTGAGGCATTCAAAACTATCAATAATATGAATATATGCATGCACCTACGTAATTTTACCATCAATTCATCTAAACTAGTCAGGAATGTGCCGCCCATCATCAATGAGTTATAAACAAAAAAGCCTTTTACCCGGGTTCATATAATCTCCGAGTAGATACCACCTTTATGTATGAACTGCACGAAACCAGAAGTGACAGGATCATCAAAAAGTTTCAGAAAGCATCTATAGGTTTAAACTTGCCTACACAACACTACAAATATCTCCCACCAAAAACAACAGGGGGGAATCATTATCCATCTCTAACCGATTGGTAGATAAAGCAACAACTCTTCAAACTATTCCATGTTGAAATAGGGTTCATAGGAACTATTATTTTGAATTGTGGCTTCTTCATATGTTGGCAAGTTGTTCCTATGAACCCTATTTGAACATTAATGGGCTATCCCTCTATCACCTACCTGAATTACTTTGATAGATTTGGGATTTGCTTTTGTAACTCCTTAATAACGTTGCAAACTGTTCTGTTAATATTTGTAGACATCACTGTGGAACAACCTTCATCCACAACAAGTTATTGGGACAGCAGCCGTTATAAAGGACATTGATTGTTTGACTGCTACTGTCGATGAGATTCTTGAAGTGAAATCAAGCTTTTTGTCATCAATCAACTCAGAGAACACACGATT
This sequence comes from Cucumis melo, assembly GCF_025177605.1. Classification (NCBI taxonomy): domain Eukaryota; kingdom Viridiplantae; phylum Streptophyta; class Magnoliopsida; order Cucurbitales; family Cucurbitaceae; genus Cucumis; species Cucumis melo. The sequence continues at coordinate 16,226,477 of NC_066858.1, forward strand.
TTGTGGATATGGCGGATGGTTTGATGTCCATTTTCGAGTAAGTTGAGCTTCCATTTCTCTTTTGAAACATATAATCTTGGCTTGCTCCAGGTTTTTGCTTTTGGTTCATTGGTTGCATAACTTTTTCAATTTGGGTTTACTAGGGAAGAAACGAGGATCCAGCTCAATTAGAGATTGAGCTGACAACTGCTCCCAGCGTTAGTAATGGCACACACTGGGGACAACAGGTCTGTATAAAAAGTCAACGAATATGTTGTATTGAATCCTTGCCTTGGGCCATCATCTTTTTTTAATTTATGCTGCCTATGTCAAATTCTCTGTAAACGAGTACTTTATTTATCCACCTTTGATAGATTACTTCTTGGTTTGCACAAAGAAATGTTGTTATTCCAGTTTTGTGTTTTTCTTCATTTGCAGGTCTTCCTCTTGCATCCTCCCATTTGGGTCAGTGAAGGAGATGAATTGAAGGTTTCCTTCTTTATGAAGCGCTCCAAAGAAAATCATCGGCTAATGGAGGTTGAGTTTGGCTGTGAAATCAACCAACCTTCTGGCAAGCTGCATCAACAACCATTCACAAATAAGTTTTACATTGAGTGAAGATGAAATAGTTACAGAAGAATATACATACAAGTAGTAGATGAGGTATGTGCAGACATTCTTCTTGTGCGGTGTCTGAGGTAAAATTCAGGGATCGGCATAAGCCAATATGATCTGAACAATTTTCTGATTCCATTTCATCTAACAGTGTTTCCTGATAAATTATTACCCGCTTTTCTGTTAATTATTCATGGTGTCGTGTCCAATTAACCATGCTTTTACTAGCATTTGACCATCTCATTTCTTTGTGCATTTTCTGGTTCCATTTTCATGATTTGGAAGGTTAGAATCTAAGAACAATTACAAATATGAGACAGGAATACGATTCGACATTGGCACACACAATTTCATTTTTTAGAAAAATCTAGGATAAAGATATGTCAAAGACAATCATTTTTATACCAGATGGAAATTCAAAGTCAATTAATTTATGCAGGTTTGTTGTATCTTGCTCTCAAATTTATTTAGTAATAGCCTCAACAAGCGTTTGATGTATATCAAACAAATGTCAGATGCACTTTGACTTCATACGTTTAATGTTTTTCACATTTATTGCACTAACAAGCGTTTGATACGTGTCCAACAAACGTAAAAAAACAAATGCACTAGCCAAACTAAAGTGTCCCGACTCCTTAGTTTATAACCAAATTAATTTAACATCCAAGTAGGAAATGAAGACTTCTTTGGGGTAGTTTGTTTTAACAATGCTATTCTATTTGGTGGGTGGTTCGTTTGTTCATTTGTTTTCTTATCTATTTTACTATATTTCTTCTTCATTGTTAATTATAGCATCTAGAACTTCGAGATTCTAATTTTCCCCAAACTTCAAGATGAGACAATTCACTTTTCCTAGTTCAAACTTAAAACAATTGGTACTTAAAAAATGACGTTGACCATGTGCGGAGGCTTGGAGTTGTGAACATTGGGTTTCAATGATATTCCATTATCCATTTTTTTAAATCATATGAATGGGTGGTCGTAAGATAATGTCTCTTGTTCATATCTTGATTTAATTTTCAATACCATGCTGTGCTATAATCATCATTACTACTTATAATACTATCTAGCATGTATGATCTCAGAACTCAGTGAATCAATAAATATTATTGTCGTTGATCCAACCTCAATAAATATTATTGTGATTTATTTTCGTTACTATTGCTAACTGTGTACTGATTCCCATTTATAGGTGTGCAAGCTGCCGACTGCTTTTTTGAGAGAGGGTGGAAAGTAAAGAAAGGAAGCAGCACCTGAATTTTGACTCTGATCGGATTACTAACGACTCCGACACGACTTCTACTTTTGGATAACTAGTATTGTACTTTGCTGTTGTAATAAGACTTGATCATTTGCACTCTTGATGTGTAAAACATTTTTATACACAAGGCATTGATGTTCCTGTTAATGGGGGAATATAAAGATAGAAGGGTAACTGTTGTCCAATTCTTTGATGAAAATTAGTGTAATTTTGAATTGAATTATTTTGTTCCTCGAGGAAGAATTTGTTCTTAGTTTCCATGTAGGTTGGTCTCACTACCGGGTTATCTCGTGGATTTTGCCTGTTCAATAACAGTGCGTTAACCGCTGGTTTTCTTTTCCTTCCCTATTATTGATTTCAGATTATATTGGTTCTTTGCAATCAAACTCCTTTAATTGGATTGATTGTATATAATATGCAGGAACTTCAAGTGGTTTCTGAGGACGCTTCTTGAAGCTTTGTTTGAATCCTTGTTGAATTATTCTGATTCTATGAACAAGATACTCGATCTAGAGGGAATATCCGTTTGAGTAAGCAGTCTCCAAGCACTGGATTAAACTAATCTGTTATTTCTTCTTTTATATACATTTTCCTCACGTGAAAAAGCCTATGGTCTTGCCTTTAGTTGCTCCTTAAGCTGCTTTTTAACGAAGGTACCGAACCCCAACTAGCATCATTCATGTTTGTCAACTCTAGGGATTTGAAATCTCTTCTCCCAAACCATTTTTTACTGCAAAAGCTAAGCTTGATTCTCCTTAATTTCAGGCTTTTAAAATATCCCATTTTTTTGTGTGTATAAGATCTGCCATTCCTTTCTCATTTCCTTTACTCCATATCAGCACTCCTCATTTAGAATGTATAGGTCTTCAAGCACTTCTCGGAGCTTTGATGAATTCTCGGTTGACTTGCTGCCTGATTCCATAAGCTCCCCACCATTGAAGAATGAAGCTTCTAGTGTTTTGCCCTTGTTTAAGAGTAATAGTGACGCCAAGAAAGAAATGGGGTTGCAATTTAAGTCTCCAGGAGAAAATGCAGTTCACTTAATCCCTCTTACTTTGTTTCTTTGTGCTTTAATCCTCTGGGTTTGTTCAACCAGGTAAATTTTGATTATAGATCCATAATGTAACTCAATGCTGCTTTCTTCACTCAGCCAAGTAACTGTTGGATTGAAATAAAAATGTGCTTTTCAATTTTGTGGCTTTGAACCTGCGTTCCATTTTATGGTTTTCATGCAATTACAAGCTTGTTTGAAATGACCTTTTAAGATTTTTTCTAAAGACTACGAAAGTTATGTTGAATCACTATTCAAAGTTCCAACATTTTCTAGACAAGATTTGACCAACTTAGATTCAAGCCTTTCTTTATTCACAATGATATTCTATTATTTAACCATGATAATGAAGACATAATGTGACATAAGAAGAGATGAGAAAGAAATTGATGGAGATAATTATAGCAGAATTAGGAGAATTTTTGTTAGAAAAGAGAAAAAAAGAAGAATGTTGATTAAATATAAATTTATGAATTGGTAGAGGGAGAGAAAAATTACATAACTTGTATCTTAAGGTTATTTGAAGCTTTAAAGCTAAATCTCCAAACTTTGTCCTCTCCTCTCAACAACCCTCATTTTTTCCTTTTTATTAGATCTCCAACCCTTTCACCCTACTCAACCTCTACCTCACACAACCACTTGCTTCACTCAATTTCTTCCCTTTTTTTCTTTTCTTTTCTCTTCTTTTCCTTTCCTTTTGTCATTTTTATTTTAATACACGCATTCATTCACATTGTTCTTAAAATCTAATTCATATTAGGTCTTTAAAATAGCCTTATATAAGATCAAATATGTCCTTGATAAAAGAGTTATTTGGAGTGCTAAGTTGGTTATTACATTCAAAGATTATTGTAGTCATTGGGTTTCCAATAGTCCGTGTTAAACAACGAGAATTTGTAAATAATAGCCAAGTGTGAGTTATAATACTAACGTAATTGCATTTATAACTATTATGTGAAAAGTATTAGTAGATAACAAAATCTATTTACATACGACTTTCAAAGTTTATTAGTGATAGATTATAATAAGAGTATCACTTATAGAAATCTAAATCCAATACCGATAGATTTTACTACAATTACGATTATCTAAAAATGTTACCGACGTTTTCCATAGATTATACTACACCTATTTCTTTGTGTGCAATGAGGCAACACATTACATAAATTTAGAAAATAGTTATTGGGTATTTTGTTGAAGCATCTATGGACACAATTCTTTTTTGAAAAAAGAGAGTAAAATAAAGCAATTATACAGTAAAAGTTCTACACTTACTTACTGTCATACTGATACAGTATGTATATTATAGACATATTCTTTTGAGAGAAAGACAAAGACAAATCTTGAGAATATAGAAAAAGGGGAAAAAATATATATATAGAATTAGTAACTATAAATATAATATTGTTTCTCTAAAAGCTTTCTCTTGTTTATGTTTGTAGTTTTTGAGATCAAAGTTAAAGAAAATTAAAGAGTCATTCAGAAGAGACAATATGTTAGCCTTGTGATTGAAGTCTAAGAATATTCCAATTTTTGGATCATCTCTAACTCTCTTATAAGCAACTATTTAGAGGTGTCTTCTACACAACCAAATACAATGTTTTCTTTTATTTTAACCATCTACTTGGATTTGGGAGATTTCAATTTCACTCTAAGAAGATTAGTTTATACCCACGTAACGTTCCTAAACGACAAATAGAATTATTTAGAAAAAAAATATACTTTATTGATGCCATACAAGGTCAGCTGAAAAAAAGTTCTTTGATGGTAAATCATACCATGTTGGCAAAAAATTTAAGTTCATGATGACAAGTATATATTGTCAAGAGATGCTATGTGACATCGAGAAAAGATAAATTAAGATATTTGAATATGATCCTCCCTTATATGGAATCTCGACAAATTCTAAGTAAAGTCAAGAGAGCCTCTAATCTTTGATTCTATGGATAATATATAAGGAAACATTGATTATTTTGATACTATTTATTTTAGCGTCAATAAACTATTTCTTGATAGTCGATTGCCTAACTTTTTTTTTTTTTTTCTTTTTCAATTTTCTTTGGTGAATGGAAAATGTTGGAAGCTTTGTAATACATTTTTGGTCTATTGTACATAATAATTTATACTAATTTATCTACGTATCGTTGCAAATTATAATAGACGAATGGACTGAATTTTTTTAATCGATCTTTATTTTCACTTTAAACCTTTTGAATGAAGGTATGTATACATCTTTACCAATTAAACACAGTTCTGAGCAGAATTTTCATCAATTGAATTATATATATAAAACGTATGTTTATTTATAGTTTTCAATTTAAACATAATTCAATTGGTTAAGGCACAACTAAGTAAACTTAGCTCAACGGTAAAGTGAGTTAGCTCGACGGTAATTAACATGACTTTTCATCTATAAGTTCAATCTTTCATCCTCACAAATGTTGTACTATATTGATCAGGACATATAATCTCAACCAAAAAATTAGACAGTAAATGAAAGCAATAAAGTGCAACCAAAATTAATATTTAGCATATTTATAGCACTATGATCAACATCATCGGATGATATTTTCATTTATGGATAAAGAGAGAGAAAAAAAAAGTTAAAATTTTTATTTAAGTAGTGTCATAAATTAGAATTGAACCATTGTTCATTCCAATTGAAGTGTAACAATCTCTTTATTTTTCTTAATATCCAAAAGGAGAATCTTGAGAACAAACCTTTAAAATTTGAATAAGTCCAATTTATCATTTTATTCTAATTTATGAGCATCTAAATGATAACAATTCCTTGATATGGTAATTAGTTTTCTTATTTCTTTGGTTTCAATTGTGAAAGCTAAAATCTAAAATGAGAATAATTATATATATATATATATATATATATATATATAAACTCTCTTTTCTATAGAAAAAAATGGCCTATATGTGTGTGTGTGTGTGTGTGTTTATGTACATATTAATCATTTTTAGAAGTGGGGTATTGAAATGGTGGCCAAATCAAATCCACCAAACTATTAAATATTTGCCTAAATGTTTGGTATATGATTTGCCTAATGGATTTTGATTATACAACAATTGTCACAAGCTTCCATTTTTTCACCCCCTACATCATATTGTATACATAATTTGCATTTTTCTCTCAAATTTTAACTTAGTCCACCTTCATTAATAAACTTTATTAAAAACCCAAGTGAAATTTTCAAATTAAAAAAGAGAGAGAGAGAGAGAGAGAAGTTTATAGTGATTGCTTTGATGAAGGAGTAACAGGTAATTCCCAACTCAACAAGCTATTCTTGGGTTGTTTGTTGCCAATTTGGCATAAAAACCATACTATTATTCTTTGTTTATTTATAAAGTTTTTTTTTTTAAATAATAATATAAGAAATGAATTTAAAAAAAAAAATAAGAAATTTGAAAAAATTTGCATTCTTTTTCTGGGCCTTCTTAGTATGGCCTAAAGATTAAAAGCAAATCACGCTTAATTATCCAATATAAGAACCGACACAAACTCTTCTTAACACAAAATACAAGCACAATTAGATAGCGAAAACAAAGAAAAAAGGAAAAAGAAACAGCCTTGTGACGATCGTGGGATAACAAATTTCTCTCTGAAATTCAAAAGGGTTAGTGAAATTTCTTTCCTTTTTTGCTTCTTTGAAACCGATCTTCTTTTGGGTTCTATCTATATTTGCATTTTCAAGCAGTTACTTAATTCTTGATGCTCTTTTCTTACTATTTTTCTGAATTTCATTCGGTTTCTTAAGCGTTTTTGTGTTTGAATTTCCCTTTGTTTGCTGGGTTTTTTTTTTCCTTTCTTTCTTTTTCTTGTTTGGGGATTTTTCAATTTGTCTGGCTCGTGTTTGGTTGCTCTGGAAACAGTGGAAAACGCAAGGGAAATTATGGGTTTGGATAATTTGGTACGAACAAAAAATTGATATCGTTACCAATTAGTTCCCATGAACTTGTTTTGATGAAGATTTTGTGTTTATTAAGACGTGGTTAGAATTGCATTCAAGATTTTATTTGATTTTTCCTTCTCTTTCCCTCTTACCGGGGAGCAACGTAACTGAAATTAGTTTGTGTTCTTTTATTACATTTTCTGATCAACCCCAGATGAAACTTTTGGATGTAAATGTTCTTTTTATTTGCTTTTATTTATTTTTGCAGCATGATTCTATGAGCAGTGGTGGTGATTCTACTGCTTGATGTTTGATTTTTTAGAGATAATCCACAAAAGAAAAGGAATGAAACAAATTGAATGGGAGGTGTTTGATGTTGTTTTCGATTAGATCAAGGCTTGAAAAGACTAAACTATTCATGATGTTAACGTTCTAATAATAAATTTAGGTATGTGAAATGGGTTAAACAATTGTGGCACTTTTTTTTTGTGCATTACAATGGAGAATATTTTAGACGTAGCCTGGAACATATTGTGTTGATCTGTTATTCCCTCTCTCTTTTTCATTAACTTTTTGCATAGTGAATGAATTTGTTTAGAGAAACTAAAAATCTTGGAGTAAGAGTTCTTAGTTTTATCATTCTTAAAGTTTGTATTAATTTGTTTTATTTGAATCGTTCATTTGAGGATGCAAGTTTCAGATATTATAAATTTTCATCTCTAATTTTTAAAGTATTATAGTGTCTATTTTTGCTTCAACTCACGTTTTCTGTAACCCCAAATAACAGATTTTGAAGCAGTAATTTGGGCTACACATGATGAAATTCAAAAAAGGGAGTAAGTTGAAAATATTGAGCAAAAAGAAGGTGGCTTTAGGACCACAATGTTCTATGGAAGCATTAAGAAGCAACGGCCCCAACTATATAGCTGGACATGTTAAGTCTAAGGGTGTCGACAACCATGCTATGGTGAAGCAGGTGTCTCCAAAGGTCATTACGCCCTGCCACACTCATTTAGACTTTTCAGGGGCTTGGGCTCCTGGTGATCTTGTAGAGGTGTTTGATAACAACTCATGGAAATTGGCCACAGTCTCTGAGGTTTTGGGGAAAATGCACATTCTTGTCAGATTACTTGGATCCTCTCGGGAGTTTAAAGTCAGGAAAACCGATATCCGGGTTAGACAATCGTGGAAAGATGATGATATGGCATGGGTTATGGTTGGAAAGGTAAATATCTATCTTCTTTTGTTCCGCTGTATTAGTTTTTGTTCTATAATGGGATATGATTTGGAAAACTTATCATGTGTGGTGCGGAACTTGTGGTCATGCTGTCATTGTTGAATTTTTGTCTTCGTGATGAATATGCACTAATGTCTTCAGCAACATTCAGTTTTATACCTCACTTGTAATTGGTTTTATGCACACATTATTATACCGAAATAGGGCCATTTATTAATTGATTCAGTTTCTCATTATTATTATAGCACAAAAAGTACATGTAGAAAAACGCTAACCACTTGAAAATGCTGAGGGAAAATGGATAAAACATTAAGGTGATTTCATGTTATATTCTCTTGCAGTTTTCATGTGTTGATAAAATTATAAGTGAAGAAGCAACATCTTTTGCATGCAGGGAAGTAAAAATTTTAATGGAGGGGAGCTCCATACCAATCTAATTTTGAACCACTGTCACGATTCATCCTCTCAAGTTCAGAAGACAAACTCAAGAACAACTCTGTGGAAAAAAGATGACCGTTCTGCTATTAGGAACCAAAATGTTCACGATAACTACAATGTGAGAATTTTGAAGAGATCAACTGATTGCCCGTCTAAAGAAATTTATGGAGCTAACCATAAAGTTAGATTGATTGAGAAAGAGGGCAGATATGTTAAGGTGGTTGTTGCAAATCCAACAGAGTTACCTAAACTGCAGGTTGATCCTGTTTCTTATCCTAGAGATTCTCTGGGTGAAAGACATAGGGCTGCATCACTGAATCACCGACTTGGTGAGTATTTGGAATTGGATATCAAGGGTAAAGAACTAGTTAGTCCTGTTCGAGAATTGAACGATGCAGATAGCATTATGTGCTCTGTTGGTAGTTGCAGCATCAACAGTGACAACTCAAGTGAGATGCCCTGTGATGTGTCTGGTGGTGTGACTGATCAAATTGCTGGTCACTTCTGTGATGATCGATCACCTCATCAATCGGGATACGAAGGACATTGTCTCCCTATCAATGAAGAATTGGCAGCTGAAATCCATAGGTTAGAGTTACAAGCCTACCGTTGCACTATTGAGGCATTGCATGCATCAGGACCTTTGAGTTGGGATCAAGAAGTATTGATCACAAATCTTCGACTTTCGCTTAACATATCAAATGATGAACATTTAATGCAGTTAAAATATTTAATTTCTGCAGATACCAGTATTCCAATTAAATGATTGGGGATATATTCTTTTGCTTCTGTTACATATATATTATTCTTCAGCACTATTCTCATAGTGATTCCTTCTCTTATGTTTCTACAGTAGGCATTTCTGATATAAACTAAATGTACAACATAGCCAACAATTGATTTTGTTCAAGCTCCTTAGTCTAGTTGAGTTTTATGCTTCATGGATTCATTTCTGGAATCAGTTGAAGTTGTTGTTATAGAGACGTTGATTGCTTCCATTTGGAAACTGAGATATGAAAATAATAAGAAAATTTTGCTTTCTGTCGCTTACTTTTAAGAACTCTGTCTAAAATTGTTGGGAGGCACTTATGCCATTGTAGTGTTATTCTTTCACTGATAGAATAAATGATCATGTTAATAGCTTTTGGCCATCGGATTCATTAGAATCATGTTCTCTAATATTTACGCATGAAATAAGATTGTGGACTTCTAAGTTTTTAAGAAAACCTTTACTAACATAAACTCGTTATCTAGTAAAATCTTGTTGAGAGATTGTAATCTCAAAACAATTTGACACTGCGAGCGATGTTATTTAAGGTTATTATTTGTGATGACTGATAAGCCACTGTTTTCATTACATGGTTCCTCACTACATTTCTCCATTTCAGGCTGGTTAAGATCGAGATCAGAGTCTTCTCGATGCCAAGCAATGGCGAATGCTCGAAAGGTTATACTTTAAACCTTTCAATCACTTTGTATATTCAACTTGGTATACAAAACCAACTGCATAACGACCACAGCACCACAGTCCACGACAGATATCCGGCTTCATATAGTGAAAAATTTTGGTAATGTAAATTCACTTAACCATGTCAGGGATATATCTATCATATTCAACCATTTATTTTTCAAATTCTTTTACTGTTGGATATTGCTATTACCTGGGATTTGTTTTTACTCTGTTTTTATGGTTTTTGCATTCTGAAGACAGCATCTAAACAAAAGGCCTTAGCTTTTTAAAGAGTTTCCGGCGGTGGCCATACTAGAGGTCCCATTATTAACAGCCCGCTGAGATTCAAGTAGTATAGTACCAAACGAAACAGAGGAGTTCTTTCCACACAAAACCCAAGTAACCCATTTGATGGTTCCTCATCAAAATTCAATTATCCATCATTTGGATACTTTTTCTCTCTCTTAACAGAAGAAAGTAAAACCAACCCACAGGCCCTCTTTTCTTTTGCTAAATATTTTATTCTTAATATTTCAAGGAAGATGTCATGGTCTAGTATCAGGACAAAGAAAACAATCTCACAGCTCGAGATAAATGTTTAGTTTTTTTTTTTCTTTTCTTTTTTTCTGTTGTGATATGCATAAAAAAGAACAAATTGTTGAGAGAGTGAGAGTGAGAGTGAGAGTGAGAGAGAGAGTATGAAGATTGGCATCTTAAAAAGTGGCCAAGTAGTCATTGTTTTCTGCATACATACCTTGCATTTTAATAAAACAAACAAAAGAAAAATGGAAAGAGAGAGAGAGAAAAAAAAAAGAAGTGGGTTTTGTTGATGGGAAAGTGAATTGATTTTGATTTTGTCTTTGAGATCTTAAGAAAGAGGGGGGTTGATGGGCATGAACCCTACAAGGAAAAGGCCACCAGCATTTATGGGGCTCCACCAAATCCTCTGCTATTGTCTCATTAGCAACTCTTTCTGATTGGCATTCCCATGTGATCTTGCTCCCTTTCTCACACTGCCACTTAATAGAGATATAGATATAATAGAAAAATGTCTCCTTCCAGTACCCTTCTTCTAATCATCTCATATTACCCATAATCTTCCCCCACAAAAACAATCACAACTCTCTCTCTGTCCATTCGTATTACCAATTAAGCAAATCCTTTAATTGGGTATTGACAAAGAATTCAAAGTTTGTATCTTTTTGTTAAATCTTTGAACATAATTTGATTCTTTGAAGCAAGCAAGTAAGAAAGAGGTGGTCAGGAAGTCCCATCACATATTGGCATCTCTGTCTCTCTCTTTTGATATGTGCTTGTATTTTAGTTACAGTTATAGATTCTTTATTTGGAGAAAAGAGAAATGGTTGTTGTTATTGTTTTTGTTTTTGTTGTTGTCACCTTTATCTCATCACACAGTGTTTTGAAAAGCAAAATAGAAAGTACATGAGGCAGATTGCAGACCCCCTACTAAAGTCTTCTCAACAATGCATATATATATATATATATATATATATATATATGTATGTATATACAAGTAATCATATGGCAGTTAAAATAAAAGGTATGACCTGTGGGTGTAACTGCAGCACTACTGAGATATGGTGGGAATCATCTTTCTGTTCAGAAATGAGAGGGAAATTTAGAAGTGTGATGTTTTAATCAAAGGGTAGAGGTATTATTAGGCAGTTTCTTTTGCTTTGGCATAAGTGCCCAAGTCTGGGAAACATAAGCCATTACTTATATTGATTAGGGATTAATGGTTGATATTCCCAAGGGGATCCTTTTTTTTTTTTTTTTTTTTTTCCAATAGAATTGTTTAAACAAATCTCTTTTTATATTTTTCTCTGTGTTTTCTTTGTGTCTGATCTGAACCACACAATCATGGCATGGTGGAGAGATAGAGACATATCATATGTAAATAGTACACATGAATTTGTTTCCTGTCAATTAGGAGGAGCACCTTCCCCTACTACTACCTTTTTTCTTTTCTTTTCAAATATCAATTTACACGTGGTTATATCAATTTAGCCAATAAACTAATGATTGTATTAATTTAAACTTTGAATTTTGAAGTCGTGGTAATTTAAACTGCAAACTAATTAGTTGTATCAATTTGAACTTTGATCATTCACAAATGTATCAAATTAAACTTTGAAATTACATAAATATATAAATTTAGACCTTCAATTTTCATAAGTATATTCAAATAAAAGATAGTGGAGAGTTCAAATTAATGTAGTTATAGGTTGTCAAAGTTTCAAGTTTAAATTGATACAACATCTAAAGTTTCAAGTTTAAATGGATATAATTATTAGTCAAGGGTTTCAATTGATACAACTCCGATGTAAATTGATGTTTTCTTTTGTTTTTTCCTCTTTCTTTTTAGCATTTTCCTTCATAGCTTTTTACTAGAAAATATTGCAGGATAGGAAGTTTAGAATTCTATATTTGAAACAAAAGGAGTAAGAAGTTTATAAAGGTTATAAATTTTAATGTTTAGGACGCGGAAATCGACGTTTCGTCTTTAAAAAAATCTTCTAACAACCTATCAACAAACAACATATTTAAATGTTAAAGTCAAATTTGAAAAACCAAATCAAAATTTTTTAAAGGCTATTTTTCTGGTTTTAAAAAGATATTGACTTCTTGTTTTATAAAGTAGAAAACTATAATCAAAGCAATAATATGTAGACTAAATTACAAATGTGATCCTAGTTTTGAGAAAGTTTGAATCTTACAAGTTGGAACTCATCCTTGTGGATTAATAAAGTTCTCTTAAAAAGAAATATAAAATCATAGGATTGAATCTTAATTCTTTATTTCTTTAAACGGTTGATTCGAATTTATGATTTAACCTAATATGGGATAGAGAAAGAGATCAAGAAGACATGCCTTTATTTAACTTTTTGCCAATGCAATTAATTACATAATGAAAATATTAGTTGTCTTGAGAAGTGCAAATTTGTTATTACTATTTGATTATGTGCAATAGAAACACAAGACACAAGACAAATTCTCTCAAATATTAACTTTTTTTTTTTTTTTAAATTAATAAGGAGGATTAATTTAATTAATCAATGAAAGAGAGCATGATAATATATATTTTTAATTGCATTAAAAGGAGATTTAGGGATTAGAGATTAGAGATTAGAGACATGAAGCAATCATGGTTTACACCACATGCTTGGAAGCATGCTTTGTTATTTAATTAATTAACCAAAATAACCTAAAGTATATATTTGATTAAACAAATTAAACACTCCCCCACCCCCCCTAAAGATTCAAAAATATTATAATTAATCATAAAAGTTAGATTACGATGTATCTAATAATAAAGTTTAAGTTAGGATGGCGTAAACAAGATCTTACACGAAAATTTTCTCTTGAAAATGGAGACTAATTAATTAAGATGAAATAAACCTAAGAGCTAAAGTGTAAATTAAAGGAAATTAGGTTTCATTTTCCTATACAGATTGCTACTAAGGTGACAAACAAAGCGCAGTCATGGAGTAAATTCCTCCTTTTTTTTTTTTTTTTTGGGAATATCTCTGTCTTTTACCCAAATAAATAAATCTCTCTCTCCCTCTCTCTCTCTTTAAAAAATTATTCTTTTGGATTTTCCAATGCAAAATTCCCACATCTCTCTCTCTCTCTCTCTCATTTTTCTTTTCTATAGGGTTTCTCAATCTTAACTGGATTCCATATCAATCTGTTTCATTTGTTTTAATACAATCATTTTATAACTCTATGCCTAATTCTATCATTTTAATATAGTAATTAGGGTAATCATATATAATTCTAATTCGTCAATTTAAAAATTGATTTATAAACACAATACACTAATTTATTATCTATACAATAACGTGATATTGTAAAAAAATCGGATTGTTTGCATCTAATAAATTCTTCGTTAATGATTAAATGGTACAAAGCATGAAGGTTTCGTGTTTAACCTTCAGATCAAATCAAATCATTTTCTTTTTCAACTAATATTGAGTTTTAGTAATGGTTCATCTTTTGTTTTTTTAATTTTTGTTAGTACATAAAATAAAGGGCAGGTGAAAGTGTTACTTTCTTAGTTATTTAAGCTTTTGAGTTTATTGTTGATTTAAATGATATAGATAATAAATTATTAGGCAAAAATTTCTTTCAAGGCCAATAATGAATTTGGGTACCATCCAATGATCCAAACCATAACATAAATCATAGACATTAAAATGTCACACCAATTTAACTAATTACCCAATAATATAAGTTGTTGACAAACAACAAATGAACATTACATATACCAAAATTGTGTAACATCTCTCTGAAAAAAAGTATACAAAGAGATTAAAAATTTAAACACTGATTGAATACAGAAATCTCCCCCTTAATTAAATTGCAAATTCTAGAGAGAATAATATATATATATATATATTTGATCAAGAAGGTAGCCTATAATAATGTTAGCCATTTGGTAATGATCTAACTATACTAATCCAGATTAATAATAATAATAATAATAATGATGATGATGATGATGATGGGGTTAAATTATGTATATAAATATATATATATATATATATAAAATGAGGGTGAAATTAAAAAATTTAAATGAAGGGTATCTTTTGGAAAATAATGGGGGCTCCATATTGTGGATAAAGAAGCATCAGGACCGTGGGTGCATGTTGATAAGTGGGAGCCAAACGAAATGTGAACCGTTGAAGTATAATGGCCATGGTTAACTTTGCTTCCAAAATGGCTAGATTTTGGCCAATGCATGTACGGACACCCAGTCCGAATGGAATGAACCCGGCTGGGTGATTTCCGGCTCGGCTCACTCCTTCAGAGAACCGCCCTGGGTTGAACTCGCTGGCGTCGTTCCCCCATATGGTTTGATCGTGATGAACGGCTATGATTGGAATCAAAAACTCGGTCCCACGTGGGATCATTCGTCCCGCTAGCTCCACGTCAGCCTTTGCACGTCGGATTGTTGCCACCGTGGGTGGGTATAATCGTAAGGATTCATTTAGTATCATGCTTAGCTGCCACACCCAATCATTTCCCCCCCCCCCCACCAATCAAAAGAGAAATATCCATCAAAATAAACCAAGCAACGTAAACCAAAAGCTGAGAGTTTATTAGTTTTTATTAGTAAAATGACAAAACTAATAATTTTTTTAACTTTTTTTTTTTTTTACCCTATATACTCAATTATAATGTATTGCTTAAACAAATTAGTTATTATTATTATGGTAGCTATTATTTTAATGGATGAATAATAGATACATATAATTATTGTTGTGATTGTGAAGTCAAAATATGAAGGATAAAATGGTATTTTTAACCTTATTAATAGAGGCATCAAGAGAGGGGCTTACGATTTTGAAGTTAGAGACGTCATGTTTAGAAGGGAGGGCACGTGGACCGCAGACGTTAATGACCTCGTCACGTGCCTGAATTTGCCACTGTGGATGCATTGCCAGCAAGACAGTAGTCCACGTCAGCAAATTGGAAGTGGTTTGTTTGCCAGCAAAGAAGAAGCTTTTGCACTCTTCAACGATGTCGTGGACAGTAATGGAGGAATTATTATTATTATTGTTGTTGTTGTTGTTGTTTAACAAAGAAGCTTGAATCATCAACCCTAACAAATCTTTTGGTCTTTTTTCATTCATCCCCCAATTCTTCTTTTCTAAGTTCCCTTTTCTTCCCTCGATTAATTTCATCAATGATTTCTTTATTTCCTTGTCTAATTTCCATGAATTTATATTCGTTCTTGTCGGTAGAAATCTGTGAAAATTAAAACAAAAAGAAAATCCCAAAAAGGAATTTCTTATTAAAAAAAGAAGAAGAAGAAGAAGAAGAAGAAGAAGAAGAAGAAAATTAATTAATTATTAATTACCTATAGCCAGGAATGAAGACCTTTTGAAAAGCTTGTGAAGCTAATATCATTTGTTGATTTTGAAGCTTAAATATAGCTTTACCATCTTCGTAGCTACTGCCAAATGCTGTTTTAGTAATAACATCTTCCGTTAGGGTTTGGAACCAATCGTAGACATCGATCTCCACTTCACTCGACTCCACACTCTCCGCCATCGACCACCATTTCTCCACCATTTCCACCACACTTTCTTCCACCAACGGAATCAACAACTATACCCACACAATTCCAAAACTCATATAACTCAACTGCTTAAAACATATATACATTAAACCAACAATAACTAGCTAAAACCTTACTTTCAGATTATCCACATGGAAAGTGGGAGATATGATTTTGCGATGGAGAGCCCATTTTTGGCCCGTGAGAGTGAGGAGACCATCGCCTTCAAGCTGTTTAACAAGAGGATGAGCTTCGTTTTTCTCGTAGTACTGGGAATTTGTGGCGAAGATCTCTCGGATCATGTCCGGGTCAGACACAGCAACTCGAACAATAGGTCCAAACCAAATTAGAAAAGTAGAGCCTAGAAAGTCAATCCAAACAAACAATTAATTAGAGAATCCGGTGAGGAATGGAGTAATAATGTGGTATTATTAATGAAAACGTACCGTAAATTTTCTTCCAATGATGATAAAAAGAGAGAACGCGAGGGAGAATATTATGAGAAAAATTGGGCATTGGATGGGAAGAAGCAGCGAGCATCAAAGAAACGAGTTCTTTGAAATTACCAATGAAGAAACGATAAGGAGGGCCTTTAATTCCTTGTCTATCAAAATGTTTTTCTATTTTCTTTGGTTTCCACCATAAAACCAAACCAACTTTTGCACTTATAATGAAGATCAACAACACCGCCGTCGTCACCGCCGCCGCCGACCATGCCGGAGATTCAATCTTCACCTCCTTCATGATTATTATTATTTTTCTCTCTTGAGAAATGGGTAATATCTATAATAATTTTACTTAAAATGTTGGGTTCTATTGTGGCTTTTAAATAAACAAAAAACCCACAAACACACCAACAAAGCCCAACGCCCAACGCCGTAGGGGCCGCAATTGCAAATCTGAGGGTCAACGATTTTTTTTCTTTCTTTTTTTTTCTTCTTAAAAATAAAAATAAATAAATAAATAAAAAGAAATTTTAATTTTTTATATATTGTTTTGAAGGGGAATACTACTCTTGTCCTTTTTCTTCCATTATTATTACAGGAAAAAAAAAAAAAAGTTGGCCTCTCTTATTATTCTATTCTATTATATGATATAACTGAGCCCACCTCCAAAAGTATAATGAAAAGAGTTTTGATCTTTTTTGGATTTTTTTTATTACTAACTATACTTTTATATATATATATATATATATAGAATATGGGTGTATAGTATAATTCAAACGTGTATTTTTTTTTTTTGTTAGGATCATTGTCTATCATAATTGTTGAACTAAAAAAATGTGATACGATTAACGATAATAGGTAGAATGGTGTAGTATTAATTATATCTATATTACATATATAGTAATATTGGAGAATTTTCTTTGTTTTGTGCTTAAGTAATATTCAAGTTAGAGGTTTGCGTGTCAGTAATATATGTTAGTAAAACATAATAATTTCATGATAAGTTATGGTTTGATGAGAATATGTGTTGGATCGACTCCATGACACATGGTTGATGAGTCATATGCTTAAAGATGTTGGCTTTATTATGTGTTCATAAAGAATGAAAGGAATGTAGATTTAAAATGAGATGAGTTTACGAGTATTCTACGTTGCGTTAAGAGATCATAAACCTTTTTCTTGATCTATATCTTGAATCACCTTTATATGGATTATTGTTGAATAATGATTATTTCAAAGTTATTGAAAAAATTAAATAAAATGACGATACATATAGTGAAATAAATAGATAACAAACATAAGAGTAACTATTTAAATTTGATAAAAGTTGTTAACATCCATGTTAAGATTTTATAATTTTTAATACGATCATATATTTTGAATATAAAAGTCAAAAATAAAAACAAAATTTAGTAATATTAATGATGATTAGGATTTAATACCAAAATGTTATTTTAAATTTATTTTCATATATAAGCATAAGTTTGGGGTCAAATTAGAAAGGGAAGAATAAGATGTTCCAAAATTAGGAGTTTGATTTTTATATTCTATATGTATTAATTATTTAAAAGTAAGTTTTTAGCATAGAAATACATGGTTTTGTACATGTCAATATCAAACAGCTTGTATATCTTTACATAAAAACAATGTAAATTAAAATTGAATTTGAGTATAAGAGCCCTACCATGCATATACATAAAAGCGATTAAAAAATTGATCTAATGGGTACATGAGATAACATTCTTCAATACTTAAAATTTATAGTAGGGCTAAATGATGGGATATTGGATGGAACATTTTCCTCCAATTATTTGGTATTTTTAAAATATGCATTTAATTATATAAACTTTCTCATGAGGATATTTTATAATAATTCATTTCCTATTTTTTCAACATATATACGACAATGCCGTGTCATGACAATAATGCTATTAAAATTAGTAAATTGAAATGTAAAGACATCATCGTCACATACTAACCTATGTCATCAAAATGCTAATATACACTAAAATCAATAAATTAATTAAATTGAATGCTAAAAAGACAAATTTAATTTTTTTTTAAAAAAAAAAAATAAACGTAACAAGATGAAATGAAAACAAAAATATAAAAAAGAATCTAATTTCAATTTTCAATGTTTCCATTATAAAATTAAGTTTTTAAGTTGTTTGTCTCGTCATATATAATATAAACAAGAATATTATACTTTTTTTATATAGTTCTAATTTAGCATATGGAAAGATAAATATAAGCATAGGTTATCTCTATCTATAGAAGTAGTTGAGTAAAATATGATTCATGTATTTGTAGACAAGATGACAGCAAGATAATGGCAAGAAAAAGAATGTGATATTTCACATTATGTCATATATGTAGCGTAAGGATAAGAATGAACGATCTTTACTATATATATATCTCTCTAAGTTTCTATTAATTCATCTTGCACACACATTTATATATACTTATATAAATAATGTCTTCAAATTTGAAATGAGAAAAGATAAATCAAACTTTAAAAACAATTGATTTTACACGAAAGAAAAGCATATTGATTAGAGATTTAGAGTAATGACTAATTAAAGTTAGAAGGGGTGTGTTTGAAAGATTATTCTAAGAACTAATTATGGAAAATCAATTCAAATAACACACGTAATTAGCAAACAAGTCCAAGTTTTTCTTTTTAACCTCTAATGTTCTTTTCTTTCATAATACTAAAAATAGATTTTATACTTTAAACCTAACATTCCAAATTTGACATATAATTATTCAATGAGTCTAAAATTTTCCACACACTAAACATCCAATCAAATTGTAACCTCCAAATTAAACAAAAAACTTAACTTTAGTATTTATTTTTCCATACTTGAGAATCTCAACCAATTTTATACACACCTTCAATAATATCATAGAATAATTTGTATGATTTTATAACATTTAGGTGTATCAAGAAAATTCGTATAATACTAAATATTAGGTTGGTAACTACCACCCAAATGACCTTTAAATCTTTAATTAAAGTAATCGTTTTTGCTTTTATAATTAATTCTTTTTATATATTAACAGTTTCTTCCTAAATATTATTCAAAACCCATTATTATTATTAAAAATCAATGGTAATAAACTAAATTTATGATTTATGAAAAATACAAGATGTAAAAAGGTGATATCTGAAAGTACATACAAACAAAATTATAAAGTGATCTCAACAACCAAAAGGGAAAAAAGAAATATAAATTTTTTATAATAAATCAAAAATAATAAAAGAAGATGAAGATTTATTGAAACTTTTTTTGTTTTTTTTTTTTTTGGGGGGGGGGGGGGGGAGATGAGTTTCTGGCATATGACAAATCACCACACATCAGCCAACAAAACTGCCATACAAAAGAAGCCAAATTGAACCCAACTTATTTTCAGAGTTATATCATTTTTTTATATATGGCTGCCCCCAAAACTCCTCTACCAGTCAACTTCTCTCACACATAAACACATCTTCTTTTCCTTTCTGAAAAAGCTCTCCCTCTCCCTTTTTCTTCTCTTCTTTATGCCCTTCTTTCTCTACTTTTCTTAGCCAATTATACCTGTCTCTACTAGCTACTGCAATCTCTATAAATAAAATTTTAACTAGACAGAGACGTACGTAGTTTATGTTATGAAATCTACAAATGAATATAAGTGGACAAAAGTGTAAATAGTACATATAGAGTTGACACAAAAATTTATATAATAACAATGTGTTAGTTATTCGTCTATGCATGAAAAAAGAATAGTTTATTACTAAAGAGAATAATCCATATTACATATTAGAAACACGTCTAGGGTTACATTAGAGAGTTTCTATAGCATATTTGGTTGGTCGTTGAAGTATAAGTTAGTAGATTTAAGGTATTATTTCGATCAAAATTATTCAAAATAAACAACATCATGTATCAACATAAGATATAAGATGATTATAATTAAATTGTGAGCAAAGAAACAAAAACGACGATTGGATAATGTTGATGTCTTTGATCGATATGCACACGACATATTTAAAGTTGTGATTCAAAAACACAAGACCAATTAGGGTTTGAAATATCTTATATATCCTTCTCATGTTTGTACATTGAAGGAAATCATAGAATTTGTGTATGTATGTGTGTGCCCTCTCCCTCTCTTACAAGCCTCTATGTTTGTTTCAAAAACATGATCATGGGGGAAGAAATTAGAAAGAGAGAGAGGGAAAAACAGAAAGGAAGTTTGTTGTTTTGGAATGTTGCTCTTAAATTTGTGCACATGGGAACAATGGTGTCTATGTAAGAGTTTGTTTGTGAGGTTTAAGTGGGGAAATATGCTTTAGTTGACCCAACAATGGGTGCCCACAAGGAGCCATCCACCCCAAAACTTTGTCCCAATACATTTCAGACAACTTGGGTCATCTCTTGTCTCCTTTCGTTTTAAACCTAACTTTTCTCTATAACCCACCAAAGGTTTTCTATTAACACCTTCAATCTAATCCTTTTTCTTTTTCTTTTTTGAATATTTGGTTAGTAAGTAGGGAAGGTCATAGTGACTTGACTAGTACCATTTTGTTAAGAAAATGGCTAGAGGAAGAATAAGAGTGGAAAGAATAGAGATTTATGCGATTCACTAATAGTGTGCTAGCTAGATTTAAAGATCATTGAGATTTATTTTTTTTATTTAATTATTTTGGATTGGGTTGTTTCGACTTTGGTTGGTTGTTTTGGATTTGGTCCTATTTTTCAGATTTTGTTGTGTTGTTGGTTTTGGTTTTTATTCTGTTCAGGTTTGTTCTCGACGGGTGTGAAGATTGAGAAGTATTTTAAAGTATATTATCATAGCAAGTTCTCGTTCTGTGAAAGAGATAGATATGCAATGAGTTATCTCCAATAACAACTAAGTTCTATGTTTAAAGAGGTCCTTAATTAATAGAGATCATAAACGATCAAGTGGAAGCTTGACAGACTTATTGTATGGTGACTTCTAATTAAGGGGGAGTGTTTCTCTTGTTTTTATTATGGCGATTATGAATGGTCATTCTTCTAGTTCATGTATTAGTATATTAGTATCACTATATACAACATGTTGAGTATTTGTGATGATGTATGTACTATATGTTTCACAACTCTGTAATCATGAATTATATCATAAAACAATATATATGATCTCTTATCAAGGATCAAGGACTCATCGAATTGGGTTGCCAATGTCTGGTATCCTGATTGTTAGTTTTTACTAATTGTTTTCTTAGTTGTTTCCTGATCAAGTATTAACTTAAGGCATCAAGTTAATTGAATCTTCATTTTTCACATGCAAAAAAAGAAAGCAACTTATAGTGAGAGAGAAAGGTGTATTAGATTATAGATTCAAAGGTGTAAGTAGAGTTAGAGAGTGTATATAGCATTCTCTTATAAACCTTAGAGCCAAAATCATAAACAACAATTTAGATTTTGAAGGCTTAAGCAAGATTTCGTTCTAGTTATTTAGTGTGCTAGATAACAAACTCAAAACATTTCCAATACACTTAAGGAAAATTAATTAAAAGCATCCACCGACCCATCCCAAAGCAAAGAATTGTCTTTAACCATCTCCTTTCTACATTGCAAAATTGAAACCATTTTCTACAAGTCTCACACGTGTTATTTGTCTTTACAAAAATATTTGGTCAACTATTCGATTAAATTTACCTTCATTCATTAACTTAACTTTTGAATTAAATTTGTGCTTTAAGATGATATTAGAAACAGGTTGGTTCAAGAGATTTTGTGTTAAAACTTTTGTATTGTTGTTTCTTTCCCAAATTAAATAATATCATTTTCCATTTATTAAACATTCTCTTTGTATTTCAAGCCCACATGTGAGGAGAGAGTGTTAGATGATATGTAGTTAAATTTACTTTCACCCATGATATATATATGGTTTAAGAAAAACATCATTTCAATGCTTCAGCTGCCACTGCTAATCTCTATAGATTTTAAGAGGAATTACCGTAGATTCAAGAAACAAAAACAAGCAATAATATATAGATACGAGAAGTTGTATGATATGTTGTCAGCTGTGTTCTTTAGTAACAAGAACTACAATCCTTCTACTATTGTTCTTATACATATCTATTCCTTTTAATTTTATCGTATATTTCTCACATTGTTATCCATGAACAAAGTTTCTATTTTCTTTAGAAAGAACGTGTGTTAGATTTAGTTGTCGATGCAACTTCATAGTAACATCGTCCATGGCTTAGGACTGGGGTTTTTTTTTTTCGGTATGCGGTTGTATAACTTTGTCGTCCACTCTTTGACACCTGCCATTGTAAATTTTTGATCCAAAAAAAACCATTTCCCAAGGAAGGTTTCACGATGCGTATTGGAATGATGTTTACCCTAATCGAGTGTCCTCTATTATCATGGAAATCTTCATTAATGCTTTTGGTAATTAATATTTTCTTTTCTTTTCTTTCTTTTTTTTTTTTTTAAGGTGAGAAGAGAGTTCAGAGTTGAGAAAAGATATTAGATAAGGTCCTTACAAAAACACAAAGTTGAGTGTCTAACTTTAGTTAGACAAGAGAGTTTGATAGAAGAGAGAAACTTTAAAAAGGGGAAAAAATAGAGTTTTGCCTTTATCATATATATATATATTTCACTTCAAACAAGAAAAAGAAAAAGAAAAAGAAAAAGAAAAAAAAGATGAATAAGAAGAAGAAGAAGAAGAAGAAGAAGAAGAAGAAGAAGGAAAAGGACAAAGAGGAGAACATAAGAAAGGATGGAGTTATCGAAAATGACCAAAAGAATCCAACCAACAAAAGCCTGCAGCTCATAATGTACGTACCACACACCCTCTCATCTCAACTCCTCATCAAAATATGCAATTTCTTTTTCTTTTTATTTTGGGTGCAGCCATTTATTATAATATATAAAACGATTTAAATGATGATCCATAAAAAGCTGCCAACTTTTTTATTTATTTATTTATTTATATTGTTTTTTTTTTTTTTTTTTTTTTTGAGAAAAAGAAGATATATATTTGGAAGCTGGGTAAATAATAATAATGGAATAATTTTGTCAGTTTATAAAAAAAAGGGGTAGTTGTTGTATTTATTGGCATTTGGTTTTAAGGCATTGCCATCCATATGAAATTTTCATTCAATTCCACCTTTTTCTAAAAGTCAATTTCATATGTGTATTTTCTTGCTTTATATCTACACTAAAATAAATAAATAAATAAATAAATAAATAAATAAATAAATAAATTTTATAATTCTGAAACTCAAATGCTTTGCTGGTTAGAATTAATAATGTAAATAAATTGGGTTTTGGAGGCGACATGGTATTATAAAATACTATAAGATTATTTTATTTTGGTTAAAGATCAAAAAGGGTTGGGGAGCAAAAATTGGGATTTGCTAAATTATATGATTTTAATTTCCATTACACCAAATCCTTCCCCATCATTCTCTCTTTCCCTCCATTTTTTAACCTTATAAATAATGGCCTTTTTCTTTTTGGTTACTAATTAAGTTTTGATTTAAAACAGCAAAAAATTTAACCTCAAATAAACCATAACCCAAATAGATGTTGGTGGATGTTGGCCGTAAGATTGTTGTTGATATATATTGTCCCTGTTCATATATAATTTCAACAGATGTTAAAATTAGTTTAGGCAATAAATTTTATACTCTTGATCTTTTAATAACAATAAAATAATAATAATAATAATAGTACCCAAGCATACTTGACTTGCATGTGACACCAATAATACTGGATTTGTTTGAAGACGAGAAGAATATGGCCAGCAAAAGAATAAAACAGGCACAACGGTATGGTGCTTGCCAGACACACTCTAATACCTACAACATATGGTGAAAGAGTGTTAAAAGCTAAAAAGAATTTGAGAGTTAGGACTCCAAAGTTACCTTATATGAAGTTATAATGATTTATTTATATATAGTTATATAGAAAGTGGACCTAGGTATTCTCTAGGATTTTGAGTTGGCTTAGGATAATTAGACAACTAATGGAGCCAAATGGTGTGCTCAGTTTCATGATTGACTAGGGTCAGCCTCAGTCTCAATTGAGGGTCTTCCTTGGGATATATCATAGACTTAAAATGTTTACTTTAGGCCAGGGTATAAGTAAAACATGTCATGTTGGACATTTGGCAAGGGTTGACCTCGACCTAGGTTGCTTGGCTTGAATCTGTCTGAGTTAGCCTCTTTTTCCTACGATCACTTTGGCCTTTGTTATCAGTTTTGGGCATATATGATGCTTCTTCTTTGATTCTTTCATTTCTAAATGTCAAATATATGTTTGGTCCAAAATTGCCCAATAACAATATCGGTAAGCATAATCCTCATATAACAGGTTTGTTCGATATAAATTCCATACCGTTAAAATCGATATTCAATGATTAAATATAATTCATTTGGCAGTGAATTTAAAAATGTAAAATTAAAAACGCAATTATAATTCATCACCACACGATGAAATGGTTATTATATACATACACATACATATATATATATATATATATATATATATATATATTAGATCACATAATGAAAATGACCCCTTTTTTAATTAATATTGCAACAAAAATTTGGAGTCTTTTTAAAAAGAACCATTTGACTTTCTCCTAACATAAACTTTAATTAAGGATCTATAAATACTCAATGCCAAATCCATTAATTCAAAAGAAAGAAAAAAAACTTTGTGATTAGTTTTTTCATCCACATAATTATGTGCATATCAATTAATCATATTTTTTTTATTTGGTTTTGATAGATTAGAAAGAGTGGATAGTGAATGAATGGGCATTATTATCATCTATCTATTTAGTCAATTATCAACTAATTAAAACCCTCAATTTCATTACTTAGCATGCGCAATTAGCCACCACCACCTTCTTCTTCTTCTTCTTCTTCTTCTTCTTCTTCTTCTTCTCACTTATCATTCTCCCAATTATGTAATTTCAGCCTTTAATTTGCTTCCCAACCACATTCTAATCATTTCTGGATTTTCTTTTTCTTTCTTTCTTTTTGTAATTCCATTATTTCAAAGAAGAAGATAAAACCAACTTTCGCAACCTCCAAATATAATCCAACTAACAAATATTGACACTAATAATGGCTTAAGTAAATATTGTAATTTTGGAGGAACACAGTTATAAATATTAGAATTGTGAATTATATATATATATATAAAACATATCAATGTATATATAAATAAATAGGAATGCCAACTCAATAGAATAGGCATCTTGTATTGTTAAATAACAAATCATATCTGCCGCTGCCAGAACAAGAAAAGGATATCCCTTCCTCCCATTTCTCTCTTTGTTTTTGTTTCTTTTTATAAAGAGAGAGAGAGAGAGAGACTTTCCCTTTCAAGTCTACCAAAGTACTTTAATTTAGGGCAGGGGGGGAAATTAAATAAATGTGAGTTTGGGGGCATCTTTCCACAAAATCCATATTGTGTAGTTACATCAATATTTCTGGATTTTAGCATTCATATTTTCAACCATTTTCTTTATCTCTAAGAAAATTAATGAAATGATTTTTCATTGTCGTTTTTTGCCCAAGTTCCTTTTTCATGATCTATACTTTTTCAGAATTTTCAATCCTTTTTAAAAGTCTAAATGTTTACCATAATAATAATAATAATTATTATTATTATTATCAAAGTACATTATCCAAATAAATAATAATGGTATATATAAGATAAGAGAAATGATTTTGTTAATAAAAATAATAGGAAGAGAGGGAGGGTGTGATGTAATGATTGAATGAGGGAGGTGGGAAAATGAGAAAGTGTTTAGTTACATCAACTCAATGGTTTTGGCAGATGCAGCAGATCCTTCTTTTCTTTCTTCTTATTTACTCTATTACCCTTCTTTCTATATATATATATATACCAATCATTGTTTTTTTTTCTTTCTCTCTCTCTCTCTCTCTCTCTATATATATATATATTTTACAATGATTTGTCCTATTTGCCTTCAAAATATATAATTTTGGGGTATCCTCTAAATTTATAATAATAAATTCAATGATCAAATTCATTCATCTTGGTTGTTTTTGTTTCATCCTGTGTAGTTTGACAATGGAAGATGGAAACTAAAATATTTGAATCAATTATTCAAATTAAGACTACTTTAACACTTTCTAATTAGATTTATGAATGCAGATTGACTCAAAAGTATACAAGTCAATACCTATTTTACGATATTGTTAAGTTTCATGTAGTTGTGTTAACATTATTGTAATTTAATACTATTTACGTAATCTTTATATTGTTACATTCTTTTATATTTAAACAATTTACTTAGTGTGTGAGATTTTTTATTTAAGTTTAATGACTTCTTTTACATGAAAAAATGTAGTGGGTTTTAAATTATATTTATTAGGTATATAATTAAATATTTGATGTAAAATTTCACTATAATAACCATTCTTACCTTTCTGCTAAGATACACCGACAAAGATTTTAACACATACATACATATATATATATATATATATATATATATATATATATATATATATATATATATATATATTTATCTCTTTTATGTCTTTTTTAAGATCGATTGACCAAAACATCAAGAGTGTTCTTTTAGTTGTGAAGCTTTGAAAGCTAAACTTTTCGATACATAGCGATATTAATTACACAACATTTTAAGTTGGATTGTTCTATCATAAAATGGATAAGCTAGAGAATATTTGTTGCACCAAAGATACAACACACATCAAACATGGGCTTGAATTTCCTTAAAGAAAGCAAGACATTCATGTCTCAACTTAAATGTTTGCAATTATTCCCCATCATCTTACTTTCTCTCAAGAGTTAAAAGCTCGAATTTTCACACTACACAACATGTTTTTTCTTACAAAAATTAATATCATTCTACTAGTGTCTATTTTAGATAATTGTCTTCACCCAAAAAAAAAAAATTATGAGAAACTATTTTCAATAACAAAAATGTTAAAAATATTCACAAATATAGCAAAAATTTTGAACTTCTATTATTTTTTATATATATAATTGTATTTTGTTGATTTGACCATATTTAAAATTCATCCAAAAAGAAAATAACAGAAGAATAGAATACTTTCGTAATGAAATATCAATTATATCAGTTAGATAATTCAGTAATGTTTTCGATTCAATAAGAATTGAGGATTTATTGATGATAAAATATAAAATGAGGCTATAAAAAAGGTGAAGTTTGAACAAGAAAAAGCAAAGTTTTAATGAATAAAATAATACAACATAATCTTAGTGTAAAACAATATGTCATAATTTGGTCAAATGAAAGATTGGGTAAATAGTTGGTGGGACTTTTTAGTTATATATATATAGATAGATAAAGGTTTTTAGAGAGAGCATGAGGGATTAAGAAAAAAGATAAAGAAAGATTTAAGAATAATTATGAAGATTATTAAAGAATGAATAAAGAAATTAATTGTGGGGAAGGTATGGTAAGGTAATAAGGTCAAAAAGATATGGCACATAATTAACTTAAACTAAATTAATCAAAAAGGCTATTCCCTCCTTTAATTTAATTGTGTGATTTCAGAAGGGGGTGGCACACACTATAAAGGGCAATCCCATATATTTCAGATTTAACCTCATCCATACATTATTCTCTTTTCATTTTTATCCTGATCTCTTCTTTTAATCTTTCTTATTATCTACTTTAATCACTCCCTAATTGTCCTCATTTTCAAATCCCTCAACATATTATTATTCTCCTTTAAACTCTTTTTTCTTTTTTTTTTTATTATTATTGGAGATGGTAATTAAGAGATTTGTTAAGTTAAGTTAAGTTTAATTTGACATATATTTAACTATTTTAGCAAGGTTTTGGCTCCCCCACTTCTAATATATATATGATCTAGTTTTAATTAAATATTAATTAACATAATGAAATCTAAAATGTGACTTTAGAAACTAGGATCTTAATCAATAAAATATATGCTAGTGTGATAACAACATCATAAAAGCTAGACGATGTAGACCATTAGGAAAACTTAAAATATAAACTAAAAGATTTTAAAAATAATGAACTTGTTAGAGGTGATTTTGGATCAAAGTGTGTAGTAGTAGACATGTAACATTATTAATTAATAGGAACAACAAAGACAAGAAAATAGTATTGGTGAAGGTTGAAAGTGACATTTTGGTCCTTGGAAAAAGGGCTAGTTTGGCGCTTGGTCCAAGCCGGTTGTCAAATGCCTAACAAGATGCATAAAGCATGCCTCATCTCAACACATCATTTTAGGCTTGGAATATGACTTAATGGAGATGTTCGATCAAGCTTTGCCAAATGCCCAATGGGCATGTGTGTTTAAAGCATGCTCCAATGTAACTCGAGAGATCATTTTAGGCTTGGTAATATAGTCTAAGGAAGATGTTTGATTTCGGCTAAGGTCAACCCTAGCCAAACATGAAACTGAGTGTGTCCCTCATGTTGGTTGATTATTTTATTATCATGAGGTAACTCTTAAACCGTAGAAAACGATTTAGGTCAACTTTATTTATAAATACATCATCGTCGTTATTTTTAATGAGATAACTTAAAGTACTAACTTCTTTTTTATAGTATTGTTCTCCATTTCTGATTTTTTCATTGAAGCATTTTTGTTAATAGGTCCTCTCTTACTCTAATTATAAATTTACAATTATTACGTGAAGATCGCATGTTTATATCTTTATCCAAAATCTTTAACATCAGAGTGAATGTGAGAGAGTTTTCTTTTAAACGCTTTTTCTACCCTACTTACTATGACTAATAGAAGTTGAATGTGGACGTGAAGAAGTACCTAAAATTATCATCTTCACCCACTTCAAATATCATATAGTATCTAAAAAACTAGCACAATTAAAGAAATTGTAGGTATGAAATCAATATTCATATAAAGGCAAATTCAAAAGGTGTTAGTAATGGAGAGTGATTAAGGGCAAACTCCAAGCTTTATAATTTTTAATTTAGCAACAAACAACACTTTTAATCACAAAGCTCAAAATAGCATTACAAAATCTTGTCTACTCCCTAAACTGCATTTAATTAAACCTTTATACATAACTCACTTGAATATATATATATATATATATATATTCAATTAACAAAAGAAAGAAAGAAAGAAAGAAAGAAAGAAAACTATATTTTTTTACTTTCATTTAGAAGTTTTTATATGATAAATTTGAAATAGATTTTAACAAAGAAAAAGGGAAAAATAATTGAGTATATAAGAAAGAATGAATAACAAAACTTGTTGTCTTCTTCTACCAAACATAACTTAACAAACTCTGACACTAATAATAATTTTTCTTTTTCAAAATACAAATAATAATTTTGTACTTTTTCTTTCTTACAACCATCTTTCATTGCAATTGGATAAACCCTTTCTCTAATTTCTTTTCTTTTTTTTTTTCTCTCTTCTTCTTTTTTATCACTTTTTCAGTTAAAATCTCAGACTTTCACTGCCATCTCTATTATCTTCATCATCACTTTTACTTTCTCTTCATAAATTATATTGTTCATTTTTTTATATCTTATCATTGAATAAAAAACAAAAAATAAAGCAATAAAGCCCTTTTTTTTTTTTTATTTTTTTATTTACATGATGGAAGTTTTTCATTGGAGAAGTAAGAAATATATAAGGGAGAAAGAAAAGGGAAGCAAAAGTTTGTGCTTTACAATTTTGTTCACACAGAAGCATTTTGGAATTAATTTTGTTCCTTTAAAAACATTTTTTTTTAAAAAAATAAAAATAAAAATATCTGTTTATTTATGTCTTAATTCAAATTGTCTTTTGTGTCCTTTTTTTTAATCATTTGTACTTTTTACTAATTCACTCTCCTTTTGTCCTTCACCCCCAAAAAAAACAATATACGTTAGGTAACTTTATTTTAAAGAAAAATAATTGAAAATGTCAAAGTTGTTGAAAATACTTATAAAATATAATAAAATATCAGATTTTATCAACAATAGATAATAATAGAAGTTCATCAATGCATGGATAGAAATCTATTGATCTCTATAATTAATATAATCCAAAAATTTGCTATATTTTATAAATATTTAGATTCATTACATTATATTTATAAAGGGCTAAAATTGTACTGTAACCTATAAATGGGAAACATAAAAAAAAAATGAGAAGGAATTGTTAGAAACATGAACAAAACATAATAATAATAATAATCACATCCTCTTGTTTTGTGTACAAAGTTGGATAAAACAGGACAGTGGCAAAAGCGTTCCAATTTCATGTTTTAAAACCTGAAAAGTTATTTTCTTTTGTATATACTTTTTCTTAAGCATGAGAATCCAAATGATCATCATCATCATCATCATCATCTTCCTTCAAGTCATTGACAATTGAATGAAATAAGGAATACTTTTTTGGTAAAATAAAAGAAGAAGAAGAAGAAGAAGAAGAAGAAGAAGATATATATTTCTTCATTGATAAGAAAAAAAAAAGAAAGAAATAAAGATGAAATTTTGAAAGAATAAGGTAGAAGAGGAAAAATGGGGGATGGAGAGACAAAGAGGGGTGGGTTACAAAATTGAATGCTTTAAGAAAGAAACAGAACATGTCCTGTTTTCAAAGTTCAATCAATCCCCTTTGCTTTGCATATCCCATTGTCTTCCTAATTTCTTACCTATATTATTTTACATTCATTTGGGTTTTAATTAATAAATGGATTTCGACATCCCCTTTTGCTTTGGTTTTTTTTCATATTAAAATGGAGGAACAACCAGTTTGTGTTTTTACTTTCTCACATGTAAGTGGGAGTTTGTCTGTGTTCACATAAAGTGTTTTCAACATATATCACTTCAAAACACAAACAATTTTGCATACACATTAAATTACCAATTGATTAAGCTCACACGGAAAAGTAAGTTTAATATCATCATCACTAACAAGTAAAAGATTTTAAAGTATAATAATTAAATGTATACTACAATATTTTACTTCCTCAAAATGATTTGTTTCGTGATCTTTCAAGAACCCTTTGAATTTTAATAATAAAACATTTTTCTTTATCACTCTAATTATATCTCGATAAAACGTATAAATTACTATTATCGTTGTAAATTAATTTTGAAACATAATATTATTTTATCTAGCATTGTATAATAACATTTTAGAAAATACGTGAATTCGTAGCGAGTAGAGACAATCCACCGACAGCGAAAGAGAAAAATGAATGTTGATGTTGTAATATGGTGTAGTTTTGTTGGTGATTTTGAGGAACAAAAGAAAAGGAGGCCCCGCCGCACCCCCACAAGGTCACAATTAAAACAATGCCTACATATCTTAGACATGCCGGCGGCCTCCAATGCCCTTGAAATGGACACTGTCTTTTCTTTTATGTTACTTGGGGTTTCTTTTCTTTTTCTTTTTTTATCCTTTTGAGAGAAAGAAATATTATGAGGATTGAAGGTTTGGTTAATGAGGAGTATGTTTTGGTTGAGTGAGGCGGACATGGATTGAGATCAGTGACAACAATTAAGGTCGAGCAAGAGACACTGTCAGCACCCATCTCCTCTATTTGTATTTATGTGTTTAATTTTATTTTTAAGTAGAGTTTAATTGGTTAAGATGTAGAATTTTGTATGTTAGGATGGCAGAACTTGGGTGGGTTATATTGGGCTTTTTGGCCCATTGGAAGTGGGTATTCACTCTCCCCCCATTACTGGGTTTGGCCCAATTTTTTAATTTACTTTTTGTTTTTGTTTTTTTT
Source organism: Cucumis melo (assembly GCF_025177605.1). Taxonomy (NCBI): domain Eukaryota; kingdom Viridiplantae; phylum Streptophyta; class Magnoliopsida; order Cucurbitales; family Cucurbitaceae; genus Cucumis; species Cucumis melo. The sequence continues at coordinate 16,258,687 of NC_066858.1, forward strand.
TTATCTAACTTTTTTATATCCAAACTTTAGCTTCACATTTTATTCACTTCTTCTTTTATTTTATAATAAAATTTATGATTACTTTTTTTAAATCATGGATCAAAATTGTCATTTTTTTAAAAGTATTTGAATAAAAAATGAAGATAATTTGGAAGTATAGAAGTAGTTAAAACTTAAAAAAGAAAAAAAAATGCAATTGAATGTCTATAATTTAATATGATGGATAAAGAGATTAGTAATAAATAGGACAATGGGGTTCGAATATCAAATTTAAAGAAAACTGAGTACTTTCAAATTTCAATCAAACAAATAAAGACCTACTCAAAATTTGTGACCAAAATGTAAAAGAGTTAAAATGATAGAATTTGTGTGTGCACAGAAAAAGTGGAAGAGAAATGTAAGTTGTGTTTTGAAAGTTGAAAAAAATAAAAATAAAAGAAAATGTTTTTAAAAAAGATAATAAGAGAGAGAAAAAAAAAAGGAAAAATATGAGAAGTAGCATGCTTTCAAAAAACTCACAAATTTGTTTTTATCAGTCAATTTCGGTTGACTTTGATATCGAGTTTCTTTTAGAAAATGACATCGACCTTGATACTACCTTAACGTCCAGGAAAGGACCGAAGAGGGTTTTCCTAAACATATATATCTGGCTAGATGTTAACTTACTTTTTATGTTTAAGACAATATTTCTTAAGTGGGAACAACATGTCAAGTTGGCTAGGAAGAAGTCTTTAGAGTTGATCTTGATGACAAAACATAAACCACATGTAACAAAACAAAGTCAGTAATCTGTCCTAAAACTCGGGGCAATCTCGAATGAGAACAACAATGAATTATCAATAAACTTGGAAAAAATTGCATCGAAATACCACACAAAAAATCGCACCAGCATTCCTTGATGTATCTTGGACCAATCTCGAACGAAGTCGTTCCTGACTACACCCCGCAAAATACATGTGAAACGCAACAAATCTCTGGACTCATTCAACTAATCTTGGGGCAATTTCGTCAATCCCGGTCGAGATTCTTCATCTTCACAAGCCCAGATTGATAAAATTGTCGCAATTCATCAAAAGAAACCACATGCATTAACTTAAAATATAGTTCTACATCCAACTACACAAAAAATCAACTACATATTTTTTCGTTTGCCTCAAATTTCACAGAAAAAATATATCAAAACCTAAAATCCAGTTCTAAACTATGGAATGTTCCAAAGTAAAACACTTTCACATATTTAAGCTTAAGGATGACTTCTTGAAATTTCGAATAACAAAAATCAGATAGATCTCTTCAATTTGGGGAGCAAAACATGTTTCATCTTAGCCGAAATGAGCATAGTGTTTAAGTTTAGGGTATTCAAAGAATGTCTAACATTCAGACTTCTAAAGGTATTTTGGTCATTGGAGAACACCCTTTATTTTGAAATTTAAGAAAAAAAACCACAACCTCAGTGACGATCTCGACCGAGATGGACAAAGAAATTATGTTAAAGAATCTTAGTCTCAAGGTCAATCGAAATGGACCAAGAAAAACAAATTTACGAATTTTTTAAAGTGTGCATACTTTTGAAATGTAAAACCAAAAGTGTGTTGTTCCTCAAAATTTCAATTTTAAAAGAGAATTGTACAATTAGTTCAACACGAACACCACATGCCATCTGACCCAAATGCAACTTCATCTTTCTTTCTCAAGCACAAAGTGTGAAGCCATATCCGATCAAGTTGCACTCAGTATATAGCAAAATCAACATTTAGCAACGTGAATCAAATCCAATACCTATTCATTCCTCCTTGAGATACCATTTAAGGTAAACACATATGATAGCTGATTTCAAACTAGATAAATGAAGACGTAATTCCAAAAATCCCAAGTAAAAGCGAAACCTATGTCTACCATTTTCTCTTCTATTGCATACTCTTTGGATCATCTAATTTGGCATCGTAAGCATCCATGCATTTGAACCCTAAGAGCTCAAAGTAAAAAAGAAAGACCACAATGACTATAATAAAATTGAACTTATATCAAATTAAACTTGAAAGAGTACAAAAGGCTAAAGAAGTAGAGCATATAAAATGAAGACAAAAAGACTAAACAAATGAAGGCACAATGAAAATGTGGAAGAACAAAAGGAAGAACTCTAAATAATAATGTGCCCTCGTAAAATATAAACATTTATAAAAGAGATTATTTCAAACACTTGATTAACTTATGTCGATCATAACTTTACTTCTTAAACTAGAAACTCAAAGAAAATGCAAATGCTAATTGAAAGCATGAGATATAATGGTTAAATATTGCTATTTGAAGCTAAAACCACTCAATAGCCATTAATTAAACATTCTAATAATTCACTATTTTGAAACCAGGCTTATTCCTTTGATGTCTATTTAATATATCTCAAAAATAGATTATCATCTATTAAAAATTTCAACTTTAATTTTAAAATGATTGTTACATAAGTATTCTATAACATTAATAAAATAATTAAGCTAAAATAATAACAAGAATGTAAGAGAACTCACTAGTTATAATAAAGACATAAATAGATGTCAACGGAACAGAACATATAACATTTGACTCAAGAAAATCCCAAGAAAGATGAACAAAGGATATGAGAAGAAAGGAATCAACTCATCTCAAATACTGTAACATCTAATCCACACAGTTACATTCATCGATACACAACTCACTCACTCACAAAACAAAGAAGAAAAACCAATCATTGACACCAAATTCTGTTTGTTCCGGGAAAACTTGACGTTTTCAAAACTCAAATCTCTATCAATACCCACACCCAATCCAGCCCCCCACCAAATCCAAATTCCCTCCTGTCAATCCTAGCACCGAGATCACTCGGAGGAAAAGGAGAAAATAAAGATAATCTGATAAAGAAAATCACCAGATGTTCAAGCCACGTTTCTATTCAAATGCATCGTCATCGTCATCTGGCAGTGGTTGACTGGCAGCTGCCGCCAACTCAGCTTCATGCCTGCAGAAGAATATCAGCAAGGTGAGAGAACTTCAATGGTTCATTGGTTATGAGTTGTGTTGAAGAAAGTCTTACTGTTGTTGGGCAGCCAAGTCAATGTGTACTTCTGGAGGAGCAAGGGCAGGAGACTCAACAAAATGAATGTTTGCATCCCTGAATCGCCATAACAAAAGGAAGTCCATTGTCGTGAAAGTTCCCACATTAAAGAAAAACGTAATACAAAGTAAACCGGGAAATGGATTTACCCAGCTAATTTCCTGGCCAAGTAAAGGAATGGTTTTTCAAAGTTGTAGTTACTCTTCGCAGATATTTCATAGTACTGTAGGTTCTTCTTCCTGTGGAATGTGACTTGCTTGGCCTTAACCTGCCTGTTTTTTACATCCACCTTGTTTCCACAAAGAACAATTGGAATATTCTCACACACCCTGCAGGTTAATCAGTCATCAGATGGTAAGCAGCTTCCAGAAGAATGCATTTGCAACAGTTCGTTCTTACACATTTGTTTTGTTTCCTAAAAACAAATGTTAGAATACCTGCAAAGATCACGATGCCATGTAGGAACATTTTTGTATGTCAATCTGGCAGTAACATCAAACATGATGATTGCACATTGCCCATGAATGCTGAAATAAGGAATAGGAATTTCATCAGTAGGAGGAAATTAAAATCAGAACAGAATTGAACAGAAACAAGAGTTCCCCATGAAAATGATACCAAGACATAACAAGATCCCAAAGCAGATCCAAAAAGGTTATAGAAAATATTGTCCATCAGATCAAATAAATGTACAAGAGAAATATAGAAAATCCAACAATGTAGCAAGAGGAATTAGTTACAATTAGTCTTGTGAGTTTCAATTCATGTTTAGGATAAACAGTAAAGGCATAATTGTGTGGAAACAAGCTCCCTACAGAAATGAGGAAACTGTGCAAGTGCAACAACAAAGTACAAACTGGGAATATTTAAACTTGGGAGCAGAAAAATACATGCGAAAGAACAGAAGACCTAATCTATGAACTTACTAGTAGCCATCCCGTAAACCACCGAACTTCTCCTGCCCAGCAGTGTCCCAGCAGTAAAATCTAATTTTTCCACAGTTTGTGAAGAAGTCCAAAGGGTGCACTTCCACGCCAATGGTTGCTAAGTTCATAAAGAAACAATAGAAGGAAAAATTCATACTTATAAGCTGTTTGTTTATTTTAAAAGAAACCCCAGAGAACGAATAAGCTAAAAGATAGAAGAAAAAAAATAGCAAAAAAGCTTACGTTCATATTTCTTTTCGAACTCCCCTGTGAGATGTCTTTTCACAAAAGTGGTTTTTCCTGAGCAACATAACATAAATAGTTTATGTCATAATCAAACTTTCAAGTCTTGTTAAGAATTAGATGAATCCATCTCAACCAAGGAAGAGCCTTTTAAACCCAAGCATTACAAACAATTGAAATCCAATGTCCGAAAAATTCGCGAATCCCTTTCCTTCCTTCCTTCCTTCCTTCCTTCCTTTATTGTAATCGTTTCAAAAATCGTCATTTACAAGGCAATGTCATGGATTGCCAAGTTTTTATAAACGATCAATGATTCAACAGACAATAAGGAAGGAGGACGAATTTCCTGTTTAAATTGTCTCAGCCAAGAACATAAAGAAGTTACTATGAATGGATCATACATGATCTAAAAATAATTAATCTAGATAACCTTTAGACGATCGATTGAATGCTGAAAAAATAAAACCCAAATAAATCAAAGACAAGTTTTCTTCTCTTAACAAGAATCCAATCCGCCAGTCAACCAATCTTTGTTCAAATGGTACGGCATTAAGATATTATTCAAAGTTTTAAGCCTTCTTCTTTCTCACTACAAGCTCAAAACTAGTACTACTGACTAGCAAAGATGACCAAAAGGTATGATACAGCGATCGGAAGTGATTATTATTCTATATAAATAATAATAATAATAAAAAAAAAGAGTGAGAAGAAAGAAGATACCAGTGCCGCCATCACCAACAATGACGAGCTTGAAACTAGGATAATCAACAGTCTTCTGGTCCGGCAAAGCCTAGGAAATTGAAAAGAAAATAGAATGAACAAATAGGCATAAAAAAAGAGTAAGGGGGATGAAGAAGAAAGAGAGGGAGAGTAATAAAATCACCATGGGGAATGCGTCGAATTGGAAATGGGTGTGAGTGAGAGAGAATGAAGAAATCGGCGATAGATTTAGGTTAAGAAATGGGGGTTGAGAGAGTTGAAGAGGAGGGTTTATAGGCTATTGCTCTCAACTGGCTTTCAACTCACGCTATCTTTTGGAGCGTTGGATTTGTAATGGGATCACTCTCCACCGTTGCTTTTCTCGATCGAATTGAATCTCGTGAGTTTTTATTTTATTTTGAATTTTGGGGCGCAGTTTTGCTATTTCCTCACCACACGACAAAATTTTGTTATCTCATATTTTATTTTATTTTATTTTTATTAATACATGTTTGTAATAAATAATAAAGCAGTTTAATTATTAATTTTAGTGTATCTTAAAAGATAAGAAATTACTATGAATATAATTTAGGGGAAGAATTGCATTAAGGGTCCAAATCAGATTTAAATTTCAATTAATTTTGATCTTTTTGCTAATGTTTTCATCACCTAAAATTGTCATTTTCTTTGTGTTCTTTATGCATTTCTTTTTTTGTTCTGCAATTTTTTCTCTCTTTTCCATCTTTGCTTTGGGACTTTTTCTATTCCATCTTTCTTATGTACTTTTTTTCTCAAAGAAAAAAAAATAGCAAGTGTGTGTGATGAAGAATAAGAGCGAGGAGTGGAAGTAGGAAGCAAGAGGAAGAATTTGAACAAATGAAAAGAAATATGAAGAAAAGGTTTGCAGTTGTAGAAACGGGATTGGGGGATGAGAGTTAGAAACAAGCTCTCAAACACATTTTGAGGTCAAATCGGTATTTCACATTGTTTTGAAGTCAAATAGATACTTCATATGTGGATGACATCAACAGAAAGTCATTTTTCATTTGTTTTTATAATATTCATCCAAATTTCATTTGGAACTTTAGAAAAAAGTCATCCGTACATTTTTTCCTAATTTAAGAAGTCCCACGTAATTATGATTTGTTTTCTTAATAACGAATTTTGTTTTGAATATCCTCTCGGGGGCTGTTTTTTAAACTCCATGGAGTTTTTTTATAAAAAAATTAAGATTTAAAAAGTAAAAACCCTAAAAAATATGTGGAACAATAATAGTATTTAAACCAATATATTACTAAATTTTGCAATATTAATTAAGTATATGAATGTGAAGGAAATTGTCAAAAAGAAAAAAAAAAGTAAAATGGACAAATTACTTAATAAATTTTAATTTTTAGTGGTTTTTTTAGTATAGTGTAAATATTTTTTTTGGTAAATTGTTAAAAATATAACATTTGACAAATTATTTAAATTAAAAGTATAATGAATTTTTTTAATTTATGGAATGTGAATATGTTTTTAATTTTTTCAATTTAAAAAGAATCTTTTTTTTTTTTTTTTGCTAAATTTAAATTTGAAGAAGAAATTAAAAAAGAAAAAAAAAAGAGGAGGAAAAAGAAAAAGAAAAAAAAAAGAAAAAAGAGAGAGAGGGGAGAAAAAACTCATTAATGCTTACCGTAAACCCTCGTCCTCAAATCTCAACCCACTTTAACCTAAATTGTCGATCCTTTGCTCTCTGTTTCGCATTTCCATTTCGATTCATTCCAATGGTGGGTACCCTCTCGTTTGCTCTTACTTCTGGATACGCTCTTTTACTTTCCTGAGTATTTGTTGGTTTTTTTTTTTTTTTTTGTGTGAATTTTGTAGGCTTTGCCCGACCAAAAGACTGTTGATTATCCGAGTTTCAAGCTTGTGATTGTTGGTGATGGTGGAACTGGTATGTTCTTTTCCCTCAGTTTGCCTTGGAAATAGCTGTATAATATCTTATGGTGATACCAATATATCATGGTCTTTGCTAGCTAGTAGTTCTAGTTTGAGCTTAAAGAGATAAGAAGAAAACTTAAAACTTTAGAAAACTTGAAACTGTATCAATGGCGTATAATTTTAACAAAAAACGGATGGGGAATACGATTCCTGTTCCAAAAGGAAACTTGTCCATGATTTATTGTGCTTTTAAATTTTTGTTTAATTGTATTCATGATTGATTGTTTTAATATATTATAAATCCACTTGAACTTCTTTATCTTTTTGGCTGAGGTCATTTGAACATGAAGATTTCTCCCTTTCGTCATTGTTTGTTTGGTTCACTATTAAAACTTGAAAATTCATGACATTGTTTTGCAGTTGAGGTCTGGACTTCTTTATATCCATATGAATCTGTAGGGCTATGATATAACGGTAGTAAGAAAGGAAGAAAGAAACAAAAAGAGATTCATGAATTAGAATATTGGGTTTTGTAAATCAAGTTAGATGTTTGGTGTGTTTGGATTAACTTTCTAACTGTCTAAATAAGTGTTTATAAGTGCAAAAAATATGTTTATAAACACTTAGAAAGTCAATCCAAACAGGCATGTTAGATTGTTTTTATTGCTTCATTTTGAATGATCTTTCTCTGTCAAGATGGATTCATATGATACTTGAAATTAAAAGTATAGCTGAATTGGTTACGTTTTTGTTGCTCAGGAAAAACAACTTTTGTGAAAAGACATCTCACTGGGGAGTTCGAAAAGAAATACGAACGTAAGAAATATTGCAAATTTTCTCCATTGTGTGGTTTATCCCTTGTTATGGATTTAGTTAAAATGAACAAACACCTTATAATTGTGAATTTGTTCTGTTTCTTTGAACTTTTAGCAACCATTGGCGTGGAGGTGCACCCATTGGACTTCTTTACAAATTGTGGAAAAATTAGATTTTACTGTTGGGACACTGCTGGGCAGGAGAAATTTGGTGGTTTACGTGATGGCTACTAGTAAGTTAAAGAATTAGACAATTTATTCTTTCGGATGTGTTTCTATCCTTACAAACTCCTCTGTTTCCCATTAAATACTCTATTGCACTATTTCCTCTTACCTGTACGGAGTCTGTTTCAATTATCATTTTCCCTCATAAGTTGGCCTTTACATTTTACTCCGAACAGTATTGTTGAAATTTCAATATTCTCTAGCACATTTGGTTTGTTAGATTGTTTTATCTTTACCGTACTTATGGGACCTGCTTTGAGAGTTTTGTTATGTTGTGATTTTTTTTTTCGTGATGGACTTTCATTTCTGTTCTGATTTCGATTATCCTAGCGCTGAAATTGCTCATTTTGTGTTTTTAATGATTGTTGCAGCATCCACGGGCAATGTGCAATCATCATGTTTGACGTTACTGCCAGATTGACATATAAAAATGTTCCCACGTGGCACCGTGATCTTTGCAGGTAATTTATCATTTGTTGTAAGAACAATTGTTTATGAATGTGTTCTTGTATCGTCAGTGCATTATTCTTGAAGTTGCTTAACATTTGATAACTTAATAACTCTCAGGGTGTGTGAGAATATTCCAATTGTTCTTTGTGGAAACAAGGTGGACGTGAAAAACAGGCAGGTTAAGGCCAAGCAAGTTACATTCCACAGGAAGAAGAACCTTCAATACTATGAAATATCTGCAAAGAGTAACTACAACTTTGAAAAACCATTCCTTTACTTGGCCAGGAAATTAGCTGGGTAAATCCATTTCCCGGTTTACTTTGTATTACATTTTTCTTTAATGTGGGAACTTTCATGACAATGGACTTCCTTTTGTTATGGCGATTCAGGGATGCAAACATTCATTTTGTCGAGTCTCCTGCCCTTGCTCCTCCAGAAGTACACATTGACTTGGCTGCCCAGCAACAGTGAGACTTTTGAATCCTAAGTCATTACTAATGAAACCATCCTCATTCTTATCTATATGTTGCTTATTTCTGCAGGCATGAAGCTGAATTAGCAGCAGCAGCAAGTCAACCTCTTCCAGATGACGACGACGATGCTTTTGAGTAGAAATGGTCGACCATATGGTGATGATGCTGTTTGCTTATCTATTTCCTACTGTTGCCCTCTGAGTAAGATACTCTCTCCTTGCTAGGATGATTAATAGAAAGGAATAGGTGGGCGGGGTGTGGCTGAGGATTGAAACTTGAATTATGAAAATGTTGGTTTTCCCCTGGGATGAATGAAAATTGTGGTGTAGATGGATCGTTTCTGTTGGTGACATTCTCTATCGATTAATAGAGAGCCATATGGCCTCTGATAAAAGTTCGTTATGAAGAAATTTCTCTATCGAATGTTCCACTTATTGATTTATGTGCTCATTTTCCCCTTTTAGGGTTATCTTTTGGTGTCATTTTGGAGTCTAATGAGAGGCAAAGAGATTCGAAACACAGATTTTATTGTTATTAACACACGTATATTAATTGTGCTATCCTCTCTTCGGCATACGTTTATTTAGGTGCATGGTTGATGAATACATATCATTACATTTATTTTATAATAGCACAATGACATCATAAAATAGATATCTTCGTACATGTCAAATTCATTTTCGACCTTGAATCTGATAGGTTCTCAAAATCCCATCATAACATCGTTTCTTGTTTCATTAATATTTCTTAACTTAAAAATTCCATTAATACCTTTCCAGTCTAAATTTTCAGCAAAATTTACCAGTCTCCTTTTAAAGTATGTTATATTGTTTTCATATTAACTTTCTACCTTTCATTTTTGAAAATTTCTTCACTTAGTTTGAGGAAACTTGAAAGATTGCCAAAAATGAGTGTAAAGATCTTTGAGATGGATTTTAAATTTAAAAACTTTTGAGACCATTGAAGTTATGAAAAGTTAAAACTGCCCCTTAGTGTAAAAGTCCTAAATTTCAACTTCTCATCTCTCTTGCTCTTCTTCACCTCATGTCTAGCCCTTCTCTGGTGCCTTTGGTTCCAATACCCTTGACTGTTGTGATTTTTACGACGTACGGTTGCTACGACGAACAACAGCTAAAACTTCAAGAGCATCTACAATTTTGAACTAGGGTATTCAAAGGGAGTAAATTTCTACTTTTAGAATAGCGATTGCATTTTGGTGGTGATGGCAGTGGCTTAACTAAACAGTTGATTGTTTTTGGTTGACTAATCCTCCATTAATAGTAAAAGTAGACTTGGAATTGAGAAATTGGTGAATGTAGTATACCTTTTTTTTCCAACTTCAAATTAATTCTATACTTATTTTAGATATTTAGGGTGTTTTTACCCCTGTTTTATTGAATTTTTTAGTTGTTTTATATACAAATTTCTCGTAAATATCTCGTAAATATCTCGCAACTTCAAAACTTGAAATAATCAACTTCAAATCAACGTTGTACTTGTTTTAGGTGATCTAAAATGATTTTATATATGTTTTATGAAGTTTTTAGCTACTGTTTTTATCTCATAGACATATTGCAAATATCTCTCAAATTCAAAAGTTGTAATATACATCTCCAAACCAATTTTATACAAGTCTTTAGGTGATTTAGAATGCGTTTTGATTATTTACGCAGAAAAATGTTTTTTTAAAAACTGTTTTTAATGTATACATTTTCTTTTAAACACTTTCTTTAAAATGAGTTTAAAATTTAAATATTTACATGTTTTGTTAGATTTTTCATAAGAAAAATTTTATGAATATAACAAAACTGTAAACTATTTACGGCCTGTATAACAAGCTCATTAAGACAAATTATTTTTTTAGAATTCCTTATTTGCCCTCACTCTTTTATAACAATATTTCAAATCTGATAGTTCTTCTCTTCCCGATTTTTTCACGATCGTCGTTTTCGAGTTATTCATCTCGTCTTTTATATATCTTTCATCTTGGTCATTCTTTGCCTTTTTCGTAATTTTCGACAACATTCGCTCTCATATTCATCATCTTCGATAACACCATTTCTTTTCTTGTCATCTTGGACAATCAAGATTGTCTATATTACTCTGTTAATATTGTCTCAGTGATTTTGGTTTCGGTGAATATTCTAAATGTTGTTTTTTGTTTGAGTTATTTAGTTGATTATAAAATTTCGTTCAAAATTATATATTTTAGCGTCAAGATAGAATGTTTAGAATTTGTAGGTATTAATGTAAAACATCATATTTTGATGAAGATCATTGAAGATTTTGATGATTGTTTACGTCGAACTAAAAATTTATATTTCAGTATGAATGTCGTTTTTGTTTTTTTGTTGTTTGTAAGAATTTAAAGTTTTTTTTTTCGTTTAAAACTTTTAAGAATCACTCTAAGAATTGTGTATTTCATTATGAAGATCGATAGTTTGAAGTTTTTCACGATAATTTTCATTGAATTACTTAATCATTTACCTCTATCAACATCATCGTTTATCAATTTAGAGATCATTGTTTTGGTATATGAATACGGTCGCTCATCTTTATGAACACAAAAATTTTCAATATTTTGTATGATCAGCGTCTTTAAACGATCGTGTATCTAAGTCAATACGATGGTTTAAACGATAAGCGTCTTTAAATTATCGTTTAGTTTATTCTATACGATGGTTTAATTTATTTTATACGACCGTTGTTAAATGATCATTTAGTATTTATTATCTTTTTTACATGATCGTTTATTTATTTTTTGCATTGTTTAATACATTTTATTCTCTTATTATGTGATAGATATTTATCTAATTCTTCCTTTCACCATTAAATATTTAATATATAATTATATTTTCTTTTTTTTTTTAGATTAGAATGTAGAGTACGAGGATATAGATTCAACCTTTTTGTATGCGAGACAGATCGTGATAGATCGAGACAGTTCTGTTGAAGTAGTTACGAAGATATAAATGATTGACGAGAAAGATGATGGACGAAAAAGTAGTGAAGAAGATAAAAGATTATAAAGAAGATAAAAAGTTTGAGCAAGTTCTTTCAGCTTTTTATAGTTTCTTGATTTTGATGATATTTTTGTCATTATGAATTATTGGAGCTAGTTTCTCTAAATGATCGTTCAGGTTTTTTTTTTTTTTGTAATTACCGGAAACTGTTGTACAAACAAAACTGTAAAGGACAAAGAAGCCACTAAACTTTGCTCAGGTTGATTGTGGCTCCTTCTTGCGTCGCCGCTTTAAATAAATTGCCTCACTCACGGCTAAAGTCGCTTTCGAACCTACCCTGTTGTGCTGCCTCATCATCATCGTTAGTAAAAATCACCTATGGCGTGAGAGAATATGAGAATCACGAAGATGGAGGAAACAGGAGAAAAGGGACCAACATCTTAGAGTTTCTTTTTACCAGGGGTAATTTGAATATGTCACTACCTCACTTGTCTTAGAACTTTTTATTTAAAAAAAAAAAAGAAAATTAAAACTAACTCCCAAAATCATATTCTATTTTCAGTACTTTTCAATCATACGAGACTTGTAGATGTGATAAATAGAACTAATTCAATCATGTTTGAGAATTTTCTTTATTTTAAGTGAAACCCCCACAATAGTAATATGAATAACCTTGATTAAACAAATAATTATACAACTCCAAGAAAACTAAATAGATTTTAGCTTGGAAAGATTGATCAAAGATCAAGAAGGAAGGAGAATTTGTTCCTAACTTTAAGATTTCGAACTCTACATAATCTAGTTGATCAAACTAGATTGAAAGTTCTAAACATGCATTTTAACACGAGAATTCAAAGAAAAGCATAAAGCTCGAAAGATAACACTATGATAAATATTAATTAAGAACGTTATATAAATGGACACAACATTTAATTTTATACCATTTCAACTTATAGTGAATGAAAATACATAACATTAAATAAGTCAAACTTGAAACAACCAGGTCAATGTTTCAGAAAGAAAATCCATGAACAAAAAGCAGAAGCTAGCAGGATAAGCTGAAAGCAGATAAAGTCTCACACGATTGGAGTGGCACAGGCCAGAACTTACGAACTACTAGAAAATTGGCAGCACCCCCCACGTAGCGATCCGAAGGCTCGAAGAGTCTAGGTTGCTATCTCTCTTGACCGACCTTGAAACTGGTTCCATGTTTTTACTCAACAATACCTTTAAAGATGTGAAAGAATCTGAATTTCTAGATTTATTATGATCTTTAAATGTTCAAGTGACTCTTGAAGTTCCTAACTAGTCGTTAAGGCTGAAATTTAGTTTGTAAACAAGCATTTAATCCATCTTGAAGTCTTTTAGCTCTAACTTTTGTCGTCATTGAACCTTCGTCATTGAACCTTGAGGCATAATGATTACCTCTTAATTGGTTTGACAGGTTTGACTTAGAAAGTTGTCCCATGAATTTCTAACATGTGCTTCATTTGAGTTAGGTCGAGTTTGGTAAGATTCATTTTCTTTATTTGAGTTGATATGAGCTTGTTGAACCTCATTTTCTACTTTGTTGTTCAACATCTTATAAAGATACCACAAATTATTCTTGGGGATTTGGTTCACTTTACAAGGTTACTTATTCAAAAGTTTGGTAGGTGATTTTTTAACAAAGGATTTGTTTGTGTGCCAAGAAAGATTAAAAGATAATTGAATTATATAGCACGATAATAATTACGTATATAACGAAGTTTTTAAGAAGTTGCAAATGTAGTAGAAAAGTCAACTAGTGATATGCTTTATCACCGATATCTACCTATACTTTTAAAAGTATGATCGCTGTTTCTAAAATAAGTTTAGAGAAAGTGAATGTCTAGTGACTGATGAGTAAACAACACTAACAATTATCTGCTGGTTTCTAAATTAGTCTTTATTACTTTAATTAAATTATGATCTAACATTTTAAAATTATTAATTTTAAAGAAAACGTCCCATTCAATCTTTTGAACATTTTGATATTTTTTTTTTTTATGTGAATAGTCAAAAAGGAATTATAAAAAAGAGCACGACACCTAAGATAGATTATCTGGTCTCACATATCTATCTCTCTCCTATCTTAACCACCACCTTTCCCTCTCAATGTCTTTTATCTCTCAAATGGATATCTCATTCAATAAGCTACAACAACAGTTTCCCTAAATTGGGTTACAATAAGAATAGAAACCTAGAACTACTGGATTTTGTAGATTTTATGGACATCTAGCTCTAAGCTCAACTCAAAATCAAATGAAATAATCCAAATTAACTAAATTGAAACATACATGGCTCATCAACTAACAAATAACAACTTTATTATTACATATGTTTTTCAAAACACCAATCTATTTTGACGTTGGTTTGATATGTTAAGATTCCTTCCCCATAAAAACACAAGTGCACACATTTGATTAGAAGACGATTATGATATTTAATGCGACACCAAACAATAAAAAATACTGAACCATCATTTTCATCGCTCATATTTAATAAGATTTTGGATCTATTAGCTTTTGCTTTAATTATACCCATATAACCCACAAAAAAAACCCACTAATCATCCTACTTTATCTCAACGTCAAACATAAACCGAGTTCCTAAAGTTTTGATTACCTAAGTTTCTTCATCAAGCATTCAACACCTCACTAAACCCATTTTTCTGGAACAAATGATAACCCTAGAGAAGAAACAAGGGAACAATGAACACAAATCAAATAGTGCAACACTCTCATTAGAAAATTTTCTGCATGATGAACTTTCAACAAAGGCCATGTGGCTCTATTATAATCGATAGAGAATCTCACCAACAGAAAAAACCCACCATCTACATTCACAACAAATTTCTTTTATCCAGGAGGAAGAAAACTAACGTTCTCAAAATTCAAGTTTCAATCCTCACCCATACCCTGCGCACTATTCCCTTCTAATAATCCTAGCAAGGAGAAAAAAGATCTCACTTAAAATAGATACGCAGAGGGCAACATCACCAGTTGATCGACCAGTTTTAGTCAAAAGCATCGTCATCATCATCAGGAAGAGGTTGACTGGCAGCTGCTACCAATTCAGCTTCATGCCTGCAGAAAATAAACATATAGATATGGGTTACTCCAAAGAATGCGAATGGTTTCATTAGTAATGACTTAGGATCCAAAAATCTCACTGTTGCTGGGCAGCCAAGTCAATGTGTACTTCTGGAGGAGCAAGGGCAGGAGACTCAACAAAATGAATGTTTGCATCCCTGAATCGCCATAACAAAAGGAAATCCATTGTCATGAAAGTTCCCACATTAAAGAAAAATGTAATACAAAGTGAACCGGGAAATGGATTTACCCAGCTAATTTCCTGGCCAAGTAGAGGAATGGTTTTTCAAAATTGTAGTTACTCTTTGCAGATATTTCATAGTACTGTAGGTTCTTCTTCCTGTGGAATGTGACTTGCTTGGCCTTAACCTGCCTGTTTTTCACATCTACCTTGTTTCCACAAAGAACAATTGGAATATTCTCACACACCCTGCAGGTTAATAAGTCATCAGATGGCAGGCAGCTTGAAGAAGAGTGCCCTGACGTTGAAACAATTCAGTTTCCTACAGACAAAAGTTAGATTACCTGCAAAGATCACGATGCCATGTAGGAACATTTTTGTATGTCAATCTAGCAGTAACATCAAACATGATGATTGCACATTGCCCATGGATGCTGCAATCATGAATTAAGACACCAAATAAGGAACTTCATCAGAGGAGGAAATTGAAATCAGAAAAGTAATTAACAGAAATGAAGGACCACCGGAAAAAATACTATCAAGGCATAACAAGATTGTAAAGATAAAATAATCTATCAGATCAAATAAATGTACAAAAAGAAAAATATAAAACTTAACATTGTTGCAAGAGGGAAACAAGCTGCCTACAGAAACGAGGAAAATGTGCTAGTGAAACAACAAAGTACAACTGGGAATATTTAAACTTGGGAGCATATAACATACGAAAGAATAGAAGAGACCCAATTTATTAACTTACTAGTAGCCATCCCGTAAACCACCGAACTTCTCCTGCCCAGCAGTGTCCCAGCAGTAAAACCTAATTTTTCCACAGTTTGTGAAGAAGTCCAAAGGGTGCACTTCCACGCCAATGGTTGCTAAGTTCATAAGAAACAACAGAAGGCCAAACCCATATTTATGAGTTGTTCATTAATTTTAACTAAAACCCTATCTCTAACAATGAATAAAAAAAAATTGGGGGGATAGCAACAATTCTTACGTTCATATTTCTTTTCGAACTCCCCTGTGAGATGTCTTTTCACAAATGTGGTTTTCCCTGAGCAAACATAACATACATGATTCAGTCATACTCGTAATTTGAAGCCTTGTTAAGTATAAGATGAATCCATCTCAACGAAGGAAGGGCCTTCAAACTGAAGCAAATCAAACAATTAAAATCTACCTGATGAACAAAATCTAATATTCTGAAAGTTCGAAATATTTCTTTCTTTATCTTTATCTTTTACTTTTCATTTTTTTTTTGTCGATACCGTTTCAAAATTCTCATTTACCAGGAAATCTCATGAGAACTTTCGAGTTTTTATACAACGAAGAATGACGAATTTCCTATTTAAATTATCTAAGCCAAAAACAGAAACAAAGTAACTGGATTATATTATACATGCTCTTTAAAGAAATAATCTAGAATACCCTTCGACTATCGGGTGCTATCAGAGGGATTAAAACCCTAATAGACCAGAGACAAGTTTTCTTCTCAGATAAAGAATCCAATGCCCCATCGATCTTTGTTAAAACCAACGGCATTAAAACATTTGAAAGTTTTAAGCTTCGTTCTTGACTCTCCAAATTGAAAAGAATACTACCAGTACCAGCCAGGAAGAAAAAGAACATACCAGTGCCACCATCACCAACAATGACAAGCTTGAAACTAGGATAATCAACAGTCTTCTGGTCCGGCAAAGCCTAGGAAAACGAAAAGGAAACAGAATAAAGAAAATAGTGAGAAAGAGTAAGGGGGTGAAGAAGAAGAGAGAGTAAAAAGAAAGAGAGAGGAATGATCACCATAGGATAGCGTCGAATTGAAAATGGAGTGGGAGATGAAGAAATCGGCGATAGATTTAGGTTAAAAATGGGGATTTGAGAGGTGAAGAGGAGGGTTTATAGAGAGTAAGCTGTAGTTGGCTTTCAAATGAAGCTATTTTTCTGACCGTTGGATCCGTAGTGGAATCACGCTCCATCGTTGTTTTTCTCTTTCGTGGAATTGGAATGTTCTGAGTTTTTTGAATTTTGAGCGCTGTTTTTACACTATTTTCTCTCTCACCCCCACCCCCCAAATATCAAAATAAATATAGATCTATATATGCTTACTAATCATAGCCACATATCATTTCATCTCGTCCTATATTGATTTTTCCTTACTCGTTCTAATTAATAAAATAAACATTATTTTGCATATTTGATAAATATTAAATTTCTATTATAGGATACTTATTTATCATGAAAGTTTGATACACTAAAATGAAATTAAGCATATGGTCATCAGAAAACAATTCTTTTATATTTTGGATATGCTCCTGCATTAGCAATATCGAGAAAAATATATATTTTGAAGAATATTATGTTCTTATTATTGAAAGCAATAAAAAAGAAACCGGCTTACGTGGAAACCTAAAAACCGGGAGAAAAACCACGATGTTTTTAGTTTTATTATTATTTTTTTTATTTTTCATACAAAAGATACAAGAGGGAATAAATAGAAAAAGTACAAAGAGATAAAAAAAAGGAAAAAATATTTAGGGTAAATCTTCCCAATGGGCTAAGCTCATTATTTCTAATAATTCTAACACTCTCCCTTAAGTTGGGACGTAAATATCAATGAGGCCTAACTTGCTAACACAAAAGTCGAAGTTTGGTCTGAGAAGCCCCTTGGTGAGGACATCAGCAACCTGTAGCCTCGAAGGGATGGAATGCATATGCTCCCACTGTCAAGAGTTTCTTTGATGAAATGCCGATCAATCTAAACATGTTTAGTTCTATCGTGTTGAACTAGGTTGTTAGCAATACTAATAGCAGCTTTATTATCACAAAAGAGCTTCAATAGTGTTTCACATTCCTGATGAAGATCAGACAGGACTTTCTGGAGCCAAATTTCCTCACATATTCCCAAACTCATAGCTCTATATTCGACCTCAATACTGCTCCTAACCACAACAATTTGCTTCTTACTCCTCCAAGTTACAAGATTGCCCCAAACAAAGGTACAATAATCGGAGGTAAACTTTTTGTCAACAACAGATCCTACCCAATCCGAGTCAGTATAGGCCTCAATGGTCTTTTTGTCTATCTTTCTAAACATCAACCCTTTACCAGGTGTTGTTTTTAAGTATCTCAGAATTCTTTTGACAGCTTCCATGTGTTCCTCATAAGGAGCCTGCATAAACTGGCTGACAGTACTCACAACAAAGGAAATAAAGACGAGTATGAGATAAGTAAATCAATTTACCCACAAGGCGTTGATATTGTTTTTTATCAACTGGAACTTGATCATCAAAGTTTCCTAATTTACAGTTGAATTCAATAGGAGTGTCAGCGGGACAACATCCCAACATACCTGTCTCGGTTAACAGATCAATGGTGTATTTTCTCTGAGACACGGAGATACCTTCTTTAGATCTGACCACTTCCATTCCAAGGAAATATTTCAGATTTTTCAAATCCTTGATTTCAAATTCATTACTCATTCTCTACTTAAGTTGACTGATTTCTACCTGATCATCTCCAGACAAAACGATGTCATCCACATAAACTATTAGAACTGCAATCTTCCCTGTCTCGGAAACTTTTGTAAATAAAGTGTGATTAGAGTGTCCCTTACTGTATCATTGGGACTTGACAAAAGTAGTGAATCTGTCAAACCATGCTTTGGGTGACTGTTTTAGACCATATAAGGATTTCTGAAGTTTACAAACCTGTTGACCAAACTGGGCTTCAAAACCAGGTAGAGGGCTCATGTAGACCTCCTCTACTAGATCTCCATTCAGAAAAGCATTTTTAACATCCAGCTGATATAGAGGCCAATCTTTGTTTACAACAACAGAAAAAAGGACTCTGACTGTATTCAACTTAGTAACAGGAGAAAAAGTTTCTAAATAATCAACACCATAGGTCTGAGTAAATCCTTTTGCAACTAACCTTACCTTGTGTCTGTCAAGTGTTCCATCCCACAGGCTTATGTCCATTGGGTAGAGCGCAGATCTCCCAAGTGTTATTCTTTTCAAGAGCTTTCATCTCTTCCATGACAACATTCTTCCATTCAGGGCACTCTAAAGCAATATGAATATTTTTCGGTATTGTGGTAGAGTCAAGGTTGGCAGTAAAAGTTCTGAACTGTGGTAAGAGATTCTCGTATGACATAATTAGATATGGAGTGTTTTGTACAAGACCTAGTACCTTTTCTCAGTGTAATAAGAAGATCAAGAGAAGGGTCATACTTGTTAAGTTTCCCTGTATGATCTTGTTTAGTTTCATTGTTATTGGTTTCTGTTCTAACCTTAGTCTCATCACCACTATTCTTTTCTTCCACATTTTCAAGAACAGCAACATCAGACCTGCCATTCTCATTCATTGTATTATTAGTGCAAGGTTCAGTAGGATTTTCCATACCTTGATCTCGAGGAGGTTTGGAGTCTTGGACTGGAGCCGGCGATTGACTGGTGGGGGACTCGACTTCCTTTCTAAGATTCCTCATATAATATGTTTTCCAAGGAACTTGGTTTGTGGGTAGGATTATAGGGTGAGGATCAATGTCAGACACGGTACTAAGAGTAGGTTCGATAAGTTCAAAGGTGCTGTTAGACTCTTCACTCACACTCTCCCTCTGAAGATGGCTAATGGAAAAATAGGATCGGTCCTCACAGAAAGTAACATCCATAGTGATAAAGTATTTTCTAGATGGCGGGTGAAAGCATTTATAACCACACTGGTGAAGGGGATACCCAACAAACACACAAGCCTGAGCCCGAAGGGTGAATTTGGTCTGATTAGGGCCAAAACTATGGATATAAGCAGTACACTCAAACACACGAAGAAGAACCTCTGAAACAAGACGAGTAGAGGGGTAGGACTCCTTAAGACATTCTAAGGGAGTTTGAAGGTGAAGAATACGAGAAGGCATTCTATTGGTAAATGAGCTGCTGTAAGAATAGCATCTCCCCACAGGTATGAAGGAGGGAAAGTGGAAAGCATAAGGGAAGGGCTACTTCCAGAGGGCGACAATTTTGTCGCTCGACCACTCCATTCTGTTGAGGAGTGTAGGCGCATGAGTTTTGGTGAACAATCCCTTTAGAGGCTAGAAATTCACTAAGGTTATGGTTTTGGAATTCCCGACCATTATCACTCCGAAGAATATCAATTTTTTTATGGAATTGTGTTTCAATGGTGTGGTAGAAGCTTTGAAAAATAGCGAAAACCTTAGATTTATCGGTGATAAGGTAGACCCAGGTAAGACGGGTATGATCATCAATGAAGGTTACAAATCACCTTTTCTCAGATAAGATGGTGACCTTGGAGGGACCCCAAACGTCAATATGGATAAGGGTGAACGGTTGTGTGGGTTTATATGATTGTGATGGAAAAGAAACACGATGTTGTTTTGCTCGAATGCACACATCACAAGATAACGAGGAGACATCTATTTTAATAAAGAGATGGGGAAACAAATATTTCATATACGTAAAGTTCAGGTGACCTAACAAAAAATGCCACAACATAAAATCATGTTCAGAGGTGCTGAAATAGGAAGACAGTAAACTAGTCGTAGAGATACTACTACCGGAGGTATCATCATTAAGGATGTAAAGTCCCCTGCTATGCCGGGCAGTGCCAATCGTCCTTCTCGAATTCAAGTCCTGAAAGCAAACAGACTCCGGTAAAAAAGTAGCTTTACAGTGCAGCTCACGGGTGATCTTACTGATAGATAACAAATTGTAAGAAAACTTAGGGACATGCAAAACATTCTGGAGGGAGAAACCGTCAAAGAGGACTATTTGTCCTTTCCCAGCAATCGGGGCTAAAGAGCCATCAGCTATCCAAATTTTCTCATTACCGGTACAGGGGGTATAAAAAACAAAGTGCTCCGAGAAACCTGTCAAGTGATCTGTGGCCCCCGAGTTTAAAATTCAGGAATTCGTCCTATCAACACTAATAAAGCCAAGGGACTAAGACATACCTGATTGAACAATGGCGCTTAGAGTAGGAGAGCTGTTTTGACTAGCAGTAGGGCTAATAGGCTTAGAGGTGCTGATAGTCTCCCTAATATCGATACGCTCTGAGTTCTGTTGGTCGTTGGAGGAGCGCTTGTTACCTCTTAGGGGCCGACTGTGGAGTTTCCAACACTGATCCTTGGTATACCGTTGTTTCTTGCAGTGCTCACAAACGAGAATTGGTTTCTCATTATCATTGGTCAAGGATTGAGCACTAAAGGCAACAAAGTTAGTTATATAATTTGAAGACATGTGAGGAAGCGAAATTACCGGGTTCTTGGAATACATCGGTAGATCAGTCTGTGCCAAGGACTACTATCTTAAAAAACAGTTCTCCTGTAGGTTTGATTAATCCCGAGACCACGAACATATGGCTGTCCATAACCGGAGGGTGCCGATGACTCGCTTGCTTCAGTCCCTGATCAGTTATGGGGTTGATCAGCCTCGTTCCTATAGAAGAAAGGATGCAGTAAAGGGTCGACGGATAGATTTGCACTGCTGTACAGATTTGACAGTTTTGAAGGTTGCTGTCCGTCAACAATGGGTGGCACGTGCAGCGGCGGAGGAACAGAAGGATGAGATGATTGGACAGACGACGTCGCGTAGAAGCGGTTTGGATGGGCGGTGAGATTAATGGATGGACCCAGGTGCCCGACAGAGGTGGTGCGTGAAGTCGTTTCTGGCCGAAAGGTTGCACGGACGGCGACGAGGGTTGGCCCATTGGATAGATCGGTGGCGTCTGAATCCGTTGGAGTAGTTTTTCCATGGTGGTGTCCACGGCGGTGGAGGCGGCGGTAGTGGCGGCGACGGCATCTGTTTTGGTCTAGGTGATTCTTAAAATTTTTTCTAAGGTTTCGTTGTTGCTTCGCTTTGATACCATATTGAAAGCAATAAACAAGAAACTAACTTACGTGGAAACCTAAGAACCGGGAGAAAAACCACGATGTTTATAGTTTTATTATTTTTTTGATTTTTCATACAATAGGTACAAGAGGGAATAAATAGAAAAGTACAAAGAGATAAAAAAAAAAAAGGAAAGAATATTTAGGGTAAATCTTCCCAATGGGCTAAGCCCACTAATTCTAATAATTCTAACACTTATCTTAATATCTTTTTATGATTGAAAGAGATGATGAGTTATTGATTAAAAAATCATAAACATCAGTCGACTAAAGAAACAACATTTTCCTCAAGTGAATGTTGTAAATTTTAGTAGTGATGAATGAAAGTAATTAATCTTGACTAGGAACAATCACATTCTAAATTTGACGATTGTTATAACTATAATAAAATAAAAAATGATTACTTTGCGTGGTTGGTTGTTATAATCATCCAAATCTCAAAAGAACCACATTAAACAATGATCATAGGAAATAAAAGTCCACAAAAAAAGAGAGAAAAAAAATGTAGAAGCAAATTTTGCATATCAAACTGATAATATATTTGACCCATCCAGTTATCTCTCATTTTTATATATATGCTAAGTTTTTTTTCCTGATTATAATTATTTTGTTTAATGAAGAAGCATGAATAATTTTCTTAGCTAAATAACTTAAAAATGAGCAATGAAGTTATGTGTCAAGCTGATAGTGCAACTACCGCACACAATACCGACAAGTAAAAATATTTTTCCAAATTAACAATGTTGGAAGCAAAAGCCAATACAATATCAGGTTCTGCAAACCTAATCGAAGGGTTTAGAAAAACAAAGGTTATCTACTTTATCTTCTGGATTATATTATACTCATATACGAGTAATTGAAACATATGCAACAATGAGTTTGAAGTTCATGAATTCAGACATATTTGCAATTTGGCACAATCGATTGTGTCTTCCAGAATCCATAATGATGAGAAGAATTATTGAAGAATCTTGAACCAGAAGATTCTTCAATCTAATGAATTATCATGTGATGTTCACTCTCAGGGCAAATTAATAATTAGACCATCACCAGCTAAAGTGGGAATCAAATCACCTATATTTTTTGAACGAATTCATGGTGATATTTATGGATCGATTAACTCATCAAGTTGACCACTTAAGTATTTTATGTTCTTAATAGACACATCCAGCAGATGGTCACATGTGTGTTTATTATCAAATCGAAATCTTGCATTTGCAAAATTACTTACTCAAATAATTAAGTTAAGGGCAGAGTGATGTGGATTCAATCAATAATTTATTACATGTACCTGAAGATACAAGAGGCTTTCATACTGCATGTTCAAAAGCTGGCAAATGCACAACGAGAAACCAAGAATTTTGAACTCAAATTCTTGTATAATATTAGTTCAGCAAGTCAAGAAGAGCATGGAGTCAAGATGGCACGGGAAAAGTTGTGTAAGAGTCAAGATGACACGTGAAACGAAAAAAGTGTGCAGAATTTGTGAAGAGGTAGCTATCCAACTTGCATCTCTTGGAATTTCGTGATGTCAAGGTTGTCAAACATTATCATTATGAGGGGCGGATTACATATCACATATTTAAGACAATTTAAAAACAATTCTATCTTTTAATTTTGAGAAATGGTTGCTCGTTTGATGTGTAATCAAGTTTTAAGTTCCTAGGTCTTATTTTCTACAATTTGCAATTAAGTGTATTTGAATGACTTTTGAGTTCCTTGGTTTATCCATGACCATTTGGCCTATAAAAAGGCTTGTAATGCTTATGAAATGGAACAGAATGAATACTAAAAAAAGCTTTTGCTTATTCAACCCCTTTGGTGTTGTCTTTTTCTATCAAATCTTGTCTTAGGTTTGACGTTCAATCGATTCATTGGATTAGTTTTGATCCATCTAATTCTGGAGTGAGTCGTCTTAGGATCTAGGAGAGACCATCATAGATTCTAAGTTTGATCTAAGAGTGATTCATCCTCTAACTAAACTCTTGGTTGGAATCATTCGGTAAGTTAGACTCATTTGTGTCCGTTTACAAGGATCCTAGAAGGACCTCTAGCTTTGTTAACTTAAAGCATATTGGGAGCTTATCACAGAGTTTCCTGATTATACAATTAAGAATATTCAACTTGATAATGTTTATGAATTTACATCCCCAACATTTGATAATTATTATATGTCTATTGGAATAAGTGTTGAACATCTTGTCATACACAAAATGGTTTAGCAGAATCATTTATAAAACGTTTGCAATTAATTGTTAGACCCTTGCATATGAGAGCTAAACTCCTTACATCTGTATGGGGACATCTTATTTTGCATGTTGCGTCACTTGTGCGTATTAGACTAGCAGCTGATTAAAGTATTCGTCATTACAATTAACATATGGTCATAAGCCAAATATTTCTCATTTGAGAATTTTTGGATGTGCAGTATATGTTACAATCGCTCTACCACAACGTACTAAGATGAGTCTTCAAAGGAGGCTAGGAATATATGTTGGATTTGACTCCCCTTCAATTATTAAATATCTTGAACCCCTAACGCGTGATATGTTTACCACACGATTTGCTGATTGTCATTTTAATGAGACAAATTTCCAACATTAGGGGGAGAAATTAAGAAGTTGGAAAGAGAAATTACATGGAACCTATCATTATTGTCTCATTTAGATCCTCGTACAGACCAATGTGAACTTAAAGTTCAAAAAAATAATTCATTTTCAAAATATAGCAAATCAGTTACTAGATGCATTTGTAAATGCAAAGAAAGTAACTAAATCACATATAACAGCTGCAAATATCCCATCAAAGATTGATATCCCTACACAGCATGTTATCGTTAATGAATTTGGAACACGCTAGAAGCGTGGTAGACCAATTAGTTCCAAAGATAAAAATCCTCGAAAAAGAAATCGAGTCCAATCAAAGATGTGGATGTTCTAGAAGAAATCTAAAATTTGACTTTTGACAAAAATGTCAAAGAAGATAAAACAATCGAGGATAATAATGAGATCTCGATAAACTATGTCATGACAAGAAAAAGATGGAAACGAACGAATGTAGTTGTTGACAACATTTTTTTTATATAATGTTGCTTTTGATATTATATCCGAAAACGAGTATTCTAAACCAAAATATGTTGAAGAATGTAGACAGGGAGAAGATTGGTTTTTATTGATAGAAACAATTGAGGCATAATTAAATTCACTTTCCAAACATCAAGTTTTTGGACTTGTAGTCTTGAAGAGCTTTCAAATGCAATAGATGATTTAAAGAAAGAATTCAAGATGAAAGATATCGAAAAAATAAAATTTTGTCTTGACTTACAAATCAAGCATTTGAAAAATGGGATATTTATTCATTAATCAACTTATAGGAGTATAAGAATAACCCGGGTAACCCGATAACTCGGATTACTCAACCGATAATATATATATTTATTTATTTATTTTAATAAATATAAGTAATTAGGTTAAGTTTTTATTTTTCTAACTTTGCACCGCTCTCTTCAGTCTTTTTCGTCTTTTTCAGTCGATTCGCCTTCTCCTCATTTTCTCTATTCTCCGTTCTCCTTGTCTTTGTCTTCTCCTTCAATCCTCGTCTTCTCCGTTCTCCTCTATTCGTCTTCTCCATCTCCCTCATCTTATAATCTCTTATCTATTCCCAGCACAACCTCTTCTTCGTTCTCAACATCTCCTTGTCTTATTCGTCTTCTTTGCTTTTCGAACGGCTATGAGGAGAAATCTCTCTTCTCCGTTCTCCGTCTCCTTGTCTTCTTTGTCTTATTTTGAGAAAAAATCTATGTGGGTTTTGGGAGAAATTAAAAAAAAAAAATGAAAGTTCTTTGCTTTCTTTCTTGGCCTCTGTAGTTTTAAAGTTGAAATTCCTTATTCTTCTGATCCTACCAAAGAAGGAAAAATCAATGGCGACAAAAACATACCTTTGTATTGTCTATCTCTAATGCAACCATGGAAAAGTTGTTCTAGACAAACCCTTTGATTCCAGGGTGCTTTGTTTCTTCATCAAAACCATCCCTCTACTCTTTTCTTTCAACCTTACTACACTCTCCCTTCTTCCATCAAATTCATTTTCTCTTTTGTTTTTTCTTTTTGAGTTTGACGTAAATTCAACTTTTCTCTACCCCCACCACTTCGTTTTCTTCATCTTCTGGTGATTAATTATCTCTTTTGTTTGTTTTTGTTTGATTGTTGATGATTTGTATGAATGGGTATTGTTTGTTGGCTTCTAGGGAAACCTTGGATGGATTGAAGTGAAGGATTTATGTTGCTTTCTGCTGCTTTCTTCTCTAAATCTGTAAAGTCTTTTACTGGATGATGAGTTTAGTTTCTTTTGGAGTGTTCTGCTCAACTGGATTTTTTGCTGCTTTAACTTTTTTTTTTATAGTTGAAAGGAAGTTCCGACATGAGCATGATTTGTTTGCCTTGTTAAAAATTGACAGGATAAGATTTTGTAATGTGGATCCAAAGACTATGTTAAGACTTATGATGACATTAGCATTTTAAGCATTAGAGTTTATAAAGAAAAAAAAAACAATACTACCCAACAACCTAACCCGTTTACACCCCATCAACTTATATAGAAAAATTTTGAAAATATTTTATATGGATAAAACACATCCATTGAACATTCCAATGCAAGTTCATTTACTAGATGCGAATAAAGATATATTTCGACCTCGAGATGATAATGAAGAACTCCTTGGTCAAGAAGTTTTAAAAATACTTTTGGACTAAGGAGTTCTTCATTATCATCTCTTAGTGCAATTGGTGCATTTATGTATATTGCTAATAATACAAGACCAGATATTGCATTTTTAGTAATTAATTTATTAGCTAGATACAGTTCCCCTCCAACAAAAAGGCATTGGAATGAAATTAAACATATATTTCGTTATCTTCGAGCAACAATTCATATGAGATTATTTTATTCAAATAAATCAAACTTTAACCTAATTGGTTTTGCAAATTTTGGATATTGATCTGATCTACACAAAGCTAGATCTCAAACGGGTTATCTCTTCACATGTGGAGGAACTGTTATATCTTGGCGATCAGTAAAGCAGACCATAATATCCACCTCCTCAAATCATGTTGAAATTTTTGCAATTCATGAGACTAGGCGAGAATGTATATGGTTAAAATCGATGACTCAACACATTCAGGAATCATGTGGTTTGCCTTCTAGTATCCAACAACATTATACGAAGATAATATGACGTGTATAACTCAAATAAAATGAGGTTATATTAATGGTGATAGAACAAAGCACATTTCATCGAAACTTTTCTATACTCATGATCTTGAAGAAAATGGCGACTTGATAGTAAAACAAATTTGTTCAAAGGATAACCTGATAGATTTATTTACTAAAATCACTACCTACTGCAACCTGTGAAAAATTGGTGCACAACATTGAAATGTGACGACTCAAAGATCTCAAGTGATGTTTCTATGAGAGGGAGTAAATTTTGATTTTTACAAGTATATATGAAATATATGCTCTTTTTTCTTTACTAGGATTTTTTCCCATTTGATTTTTCCACAATAAGGTTTTTAACGAAGCACGTTTCATATATGTAATAGGCATCTAAGGATAATATATAGATAATTATTATCCATTAGTTTGCTTAGTTGCCATAGCCACATGTCAACTCATTAGCCATCCAACATTCATGTCATGTGTTTATCAAATACTTAACTACAATTTGGTGGAGTTGTTAGACACACCAACGTAGAGAAATTCAAAAAAATTGGAGAAGGTAAAGATTTCTTTAATTAATTAATTAATTAATATTATCTATTATATTTTATTATTTTATTATTTTAATATTATATTTTTTTTCGATTTTTATATTTCGATTGTGACTCGTTTTCGCTCCATTTTAGAATTTAATAAATGAATTTCATATATTTTCAATTTGAAGTGTATTGAAAACCTCTAAAATATACTTATCAAAGCAATTAAAAACCACTGAAATATTTCAAAAACATCTATATATTTATTAAAGTTTCCAAATGTTTATTTGATCGATGACACAAATCTTTTTGAAAAATATATATTAACTTCTCTCTATATATATACTTCTTTTCTCGAAACTATTATCTTTCTTTTTTAAAAAAGAAAAACTTTTCAAAATAATATATGTTTTATCGAAGATTATTTAAAAACGGTTGAAAAAGATTTATATGTTAAAAAATACATATACATATTAAAAACTGAGATTTTTTCAAAAATCGAAAAAATTGACAAATTATTTAAGCCTATTAAAAAACGAAATTTACTTTGTTTTTTTTTCTATGAAATGTAAATATTTTGTCAAATATAATATTTTTGACAATTTCTCGTAAAAATTCTAGATTTTTCTCTTTGAACACGCATAAATTTTTTCTACCTCTCCAGTTTGCACACATAATATATAAGTATTTTTGTATACATATTTATACATAAAAGCTATATATGCATAAAATATATATACATAGGTACACCGTCTACACGTACATATCTATATGTGTACATGTGTACACGTAGTACATAATATGTGCATATATATGTTTGTGCATATATATATATATGTATGTTGTAACATCTTATTTTTAACTTCAATGCATATATAGTTCTATAACCGCATGATTACATATATTTAAACTGAGTCTCGATGTATGGTTGGTTCAATGTCTACTGAAATAACTATGTCTTGCAGGAGTAAAGAAAAAGTCTAAGGCCCATCATATCAGTTCAAGACTTGGCCATCATGTTGGGCATTATATGATCCCCCTTCCACAATACTAAATCAGCAAGTTAATAACCGAGCATGCATATATATCCTTAGAGGTCCATAATTGGCACTTGGAGGTGGAGTCTTAGCAATTTGTTTTCACTGATTAAAATTCCATCATGTTACCCAGTATTATGAGCATCCAAAATAATCTTTGTTATGACTTTTAACTTTTAAGACAGTGTTTTTAAATGGGTTCTACAACGACCTTACTCAAAGCGCTCCTTGAGCATGGTTCTCCTTGTGAAGGCCACAATCTCACGTCCTCTTATGTTGTTAATAAAGTTCAAATTTATTCTCAAATTTGAAAATTAATAATTTTTTAAGATTAGTAAACCATTGTATATATCAAAAGTCTATTAAATGCTTTTTCAAACGCCAATTTTCTTATAGTGAAAGCTTTAACACGTCCACCTCATACTCAACAATAATTCGATTTTACATTTTGCTGGTGTAAGATGATCACAAATTCGACATTTTTTCTATCCTCCCAAATTGTTACACCAAATTTCAAAAACTTAAAGGCATACTGATAATCAATATCACAAATATAAGTTCTCGGATTCAACCCTCGCAGCAAAGTGCAAATTATAAAAACAATAATTTTCGCATTTTCATTTTATTATGAATTTAAAATTTAAAATTTAAAATTTAAAATTTAAAATTTAAAATACAGAATTATATTAAATAAAGATAAACATATTTAGAAATATCGTATGTTATAAATGTAGTTCAACTTAAAAATACATATATGCATTACAAATGAAATTGGGTTAAATTATTCCATGCAATTTTGAAGTTAGAATTTTGGTTTTTGTGGTTTGATTTAATTTTATAGATAATCCTTTTATGATATGTTATGTATAGGGTAAATTTGAAAAATAAACCATAAGACCTAAATTTAAGTTCCTTGAAATTAAAAGACAAAAATTTGAATGTATCCTACAAAAATATATAATACCACTACAACAAATCTGACCTTTAATGTCGGGTGGAAAAAATAAAAAATGGGCTTTAATGTCGGTTTTCAAAAGGCGGATGTTTAATGTCGGTTTAAAACCGACATTAAACATCAGCCCCTTTGTAATTTTTTTTTAATTTTTTTAATTTGGTAAAAAATCAAGTTTTTCTCTCTCTTACTTTACCTTTTCTTTTTCCTTAAAATTTCTATATAAATTCTCCTCCTCTCTTCTTCCTCCTCCTCTCTTCTTTAACTTTGAAATCTTCTAACCCTAAATTCTGCAGCCACCAATCAAATTTTCTTGCTTTCATTTCCTATCCTCGTAGATTATTTTTTCCATCGACGATTTGAAGATTTACTATGGCCAGTAAAGGAGAAGGTCCGGCGATCGGAATCGATCTTGGAACCAAGTACTCTTGCGGAATGGAAATGGCCGAAATGGAAATGGAAATGGAGGAACGCTCCTTTGTTGTCTCTTCAGACCCTCACCAGGTTCATCCTCTTTCTCTCTTATCTCTTCATATCTTCACAATCACTCCTATTTGTTGGTCAGTTAGTTGTGGATTTTTCTTTCACTTCTTCGTTATCCTTTACCATGATTTCGGTGTTTCGCGTTTTCTTTTTCGAATTGTAAACATAATCTACAATACTGGAGATATTGATTCATTGATGTTTGGATTGGATTCATTTCTGCAGCTGCAAATTTGTCAACTACTCGCGTTTCGCGTTTTCTTTCGGTGTTTCGCGTTTTCTTTTTCGCGTGTTGGATTCTTGTACTCACTGTCTGATTTTGTTTGGTTTTCAAATCCTTTATTATTATTTGTTGAGATTGATTGACTCGGTATGGCTACACTGTATTTCTAGTGAGGAATTGAACATGGGTCAACTTTTGATGTTGCTATAATTGGCCGGTAAAGGAGAAGATTTAACAATTTCCATTATCCTTAGTGTTGTTGTTTCTTGCTTTTTCCCTCCTGTCTTTAGTAATGGTAAAATGCTTCACAATCCCATTAAAAGAAAAAAGGTGTGTATTTAGGGTTTAGGGCTAGAGTTTTAGGGTTAAGGGAGTGAGCCGGCCTAATGTTGAAGGGTAGGTTTGAGAAATTTTTTAAAGAGAAAGTTAATAGGGCTTTCTTTTTCTTTTTCTTATTATAAGGGCATTTATATGAATGGTCAATTTTCAACAACATAGCAGCTTTATTTGCACGCAAATACACAAATAACCATTTCTCTGTATATATTATATTGGTAGCTATCTATGTATAGTGCAATCAACACAAGCCACAGCCAGCCAGCCATAATATACCAAATTCCAAGGCTCACGTTTAGTACTGCTACTGACTTTCTCTTCTCAATTCTTTAAATTTTTCTTACTTTTACTTATTATTTGGAGACTTTTTAAGTTTTTTATTTGTCGGTTTGTGAGATATTGATAAATTTTGTAAAACTTTTTACTAATAAGTTTTTTATTCTCTTCTCAATTCAATAATAAAATTTATTATAATAAAATTTGTAAAATTTATTATTAATAAATTTTGTTATATTTATAATTATTTAAATATGTTATTGGGCATACATTTTAGTGAATATGTGTTAACAATTACCCTTAAGTAAATGTTCTTGAAATTGCTTTTTAGACTAAATTTAATTGTTTGAGTTCTTTAAATAATGAATTCAACCTAGTCCAATAATGAAATATTTGAGTTGCATTAATTTGTGACACTCAGATTCATTTCTTTATATTCTTGCTTTTAGAAATGAATAAATAATACTACGATTATTTTAATACATTGAATTAAAATTAGCATCTCAATTTAAATTAGCACTATAAATTTTCTATAATTTCCAAGCGTGTTAAAAATGTTGTTAAGAATTATTGAAGAATAAATGATCTAACAAATCATGAAATAAAACACACGATGTCTCAAACTGAAGTCGGCTGAAACTGGTCTAGAGGAAGGAGAAGGTTCCATGATTTCAATTTTTAAAGTTTCTTTGCTCAGCTTTGCCTTTTAACCGTTTATGTTAGAATAAAGATATGAGGAATTTTATTTGTGATGCACAATGAACATAGTTTATATTATTTATGAGGTCATGTTGATAATCATTAATAAGTTCAACTTAGGGTGCTTTGATATTGATGTTTTCTATTATTCAAATTCATCTTGTTTAGGTTTGACCTTTTTTTGTTGGTTGTGTTTACATTTTTTTTCCCTAAAAACTAGAGATGTTATACAGCTTCATTTCAAATCTCTTTCATTTCTCTCCTAATTAGTGTAAAATCGAGACATCTATGTTGCTCACCTTGCTTGGTCAAGTACTTATTTGGATTGAGGAGTTTTTAAACCTTGGTAGGTTTCATAAGCCTATTAGAAGTTTTATTTGGTGAGCCATTGTATAGTACGTTAATTCTTTGTTGAGTTTTACTGTAATGTCATGCTTTATCTACATGTCTTGATTGATAATTTTGAAGAATTATGGGTTAGTCTTTTCTCTATATCTTTAGTTGAGTACTGAACTTCATTATTATTTGATCATGTGTTTTTTAGGTTTGCGGATGTCTATGGGTAAGCTTTTTCTCTATATGTGTTGTCTTCGTTGGAAGAAATAGGAGGACTTTTGGATGTGAAATGGTTTAGTGCTTCCTAAAGGGTTTGTTTAGAGTGTTGATTTGAGTTATGAAATTGGGAAGTTAATTGGATTTGAGTTTTTATGTTGGAGTTATAGAAGTCTATGTTTAAGGTGCATAAATGTTTTGTTTGGCATTGGGAAAGATGGGGAAAAAGATTCTCAAGGGTGTTAATCTTGTTGTTTACGAAGGAGAGGTTAGCTCAAAATTAATCTTTACTATTGTTTTAGGAGCGGATTCTCACATTTTGAATTTTTCATTGATTTTTTGTTCAATTGGAATTATTTTTCTGACCCTAGTAGGTTCACGCCATCATGGGAAAGAATGGTTCTGGAAAATGCACATTTGCAAAGGTCAGTATTGTTTGTGTTCTTTTCTCTAATTCTCATTAAACAGAAAAATGATTTATGACGTTCTTTATCAGTAATGAACTTTGAGCTTAGAAGTTTGTTAGTTTCCTTTGCTTCACATACTATTTTATTAACTCTTGAGTGAAAATTTGGCAAATATTCTCTAGAAGCAAATAATATATCTATAATGTTTGGGTCCTTAAAAGCCATTTCAAGTTGTTTCATGCTTACAGTCTCATTGATTGCTTTACTTTTCAACTTATTGTGTTGATGTTGCTTATTTCTTTATAGATTGATATTGGTTTTCATAATAATGTTATGTAAAAAAATGTTGATTATTCATTTGGCGGGCAATATTATGAGCTAATCAATTACAAGAGTTCATAGGTTGCCACATAAAATGTTTTTTTTTTTTATTTGGGAAAAGGATTGTATATGATTGCATCTATGGAATATTTCTAATAATAGATTGAAGAGATTTAGGAAAGCCTGATGGCTGAGGTAGACTAAAGAGAGTTATGTGGATTGGGGTGTGGATATAAAATCTTAAAAACTTTTCATCCTTCTCTGCAATTTTAGTACTTCAAACAGCTTTGTTATTCTATATAAATGGTTTATTTGGATATTGTTTATAGATAATTGAAGTCATATCGGGTTGAAAGCTAAGCGATTGTGCAGAGATTGCCAAGCGACCGTTGAAAATTGAAGACTGAGAAGGCATTTAGGATTTTTAATTATTTAATTCTTGTATTAGAATATTTTTTCATGTACTATTGTAGAATGTATATACATAATATTAAGATTTTATTTTGTGTATAAAAGACAAATATTATAGTTTCTAACATAATATGAATTTCATTGATTTGTTGGCGTGTGAAAAACATATTTATCTACATTGATCCAATGTCGGTCTATAGGATAATAATGTGACAATTAAATAAAAATAAATTTGTAAAAATGAATCCAAAAACTAGGCTTTAATGTCGGTTTTAAACAGACATCAAAGTTCAACCGACATTAAAGGGCTTCAATAACACTATCAAAGATGTCGGTTGAAAACTGACAAACCGACATTAAAGAGGCCTTTAATGTCGTTTTTAAACCGACATTAAAGCCCAACCGACATTAAAGGGCATCAATAACACCATCAAAGATGTCGGTTGAAAACTGACATTAAAGGCCTTTGATGTCGTTTTTAACCCGACATTAAAGAGGCCTTTAATGTCGTTTTTAAACCGACATTAAAGCCCAACCGACATTAAAGGCCTTTAATAACACTCACAAAGATGTCGGTTGCCAAGTGACATTAAAGGCCTTTAATGTTGGTTTTAAACCGACATTAAAGGCCAAAATTCTTCAAGTGTACTTTCAAAACAATAATTATTTAAATATAAAACATGTTAAAAAATTAACTAATAATAATTGAGCAATAACTTATAGAGAACTATCAGAATCCAACTTATAAATTAATTAAGCTACCACACATATATATATCTGCCTAAAACAACTTTTACTTTCCAAATTATCATCCAAACGAACCTTAACATCTCATCCAAAACAATCATATTCAACTAAAATAGAGTTCCATATTCCTAAATGGGATTCTAACCTAAACAATTCACAATAATTATTCAAAATGTTTAAGTTAATTAAATTATATATATATATATATATATATATATATATATATATATATATATATATATATATATATATATATATATATATATAAAATACCCCCAAACTTTGTAGTCGGTGTAAAAGGATTTATTTAATTTTTTAAAAAGGTTCAAAGATACCCAGAACCACTTAAATGCTTTGTAGAAAAAGTTAAAAGGATTGAGACGTGCAGTTCAACTCTAGAGTTTTTACAGTTCTACCGCACCCCCTTCTTCCAGAGGCTGAGAAAAGCTAGAACATCGGGGGAATATACTGAAAGTGAGGGAGTAAATCAGCCCCAATTGAGAAACGTCATCATCTATGACGGCAAAACTCAAAGAATTTGAGACACATTTCTTTAAGAAAATAATTTAAAAAAAAAAAAACGAGTCAAGAAGACCACAAAAAGTTCATACGGAGGTATCTTAGATAAAGAGAAAGAAAAGTACTATACCCACATTCACAGAAAGATGGATGATTTTCTTCTCTCCTAACTCTTCTTCCGTACAAATAAATAAAAGACATCACCCTTTAATAAAGTATTTTAACTCATGAGTTTGGCGAAGCATTTAAGTTCTAAAATCTCTTGATGTTTTTATTACACATTTTATTTAGAGATTTTATAACTTAAATGCTTTGCCAAAGACGCTTTTTTTATTTATTTATTTAGACTAATTGTTGTTAATAGCTAAGTTCTTGATGTTCATTGTATCTTTGGGATTCCATTAATCCACAGTTTAATTACTCATTGTTTATTGAACGTAAAGGTAATGATTCCTGAGACTTCTTGTTTATGTTGATGACTTAATAATTATAGGAGAAAATGATAGTAAAAATTTTTCAAGTGGGAGATTATATTTATAAGGAATTATGAAACGTTTATTACAAATTAATTTATTGACCGTTAAACGTTACAAAATTAATTTTTTTATCATTTGACCGTTAATAATTAAATTAATTGTTTACAAAATTAATTTGTGAATATTGTGAATATGACCGTTGGTAATCCGTCCACACTATAAATTGTGAATATGACCGTTGGTAATCCGTCCACACTATAAATAGATCCCTCACTCTCATTCTCAGAACACACAAAAAAAAAAAAACAATCTTCTCTCAAATTCTCATTCTCTTAAAAGTTTTTCGAGCTGATCTTTTTTTATTGTTTCGATTTCAATTAGTTTTTGTGCAACTAATTGACGATGTGCAACTAATTGACGAAGAAGGGCTGTCTTATCTTGGGACGACGAGACATAATTCTGTTTGCACGATTCGGAGAAGAGTCGCGAAACGTCTTAAAGAGAGCCGTCTTTCACTAATTCAATTTCTAGTCTTTCACTAATTCAATTTCTATTTTGCAGTCTTTGTTCCTTTTAACAATTCGTTCGATTGCTGTCTTGTTTCTTTCATCATTATTTGCTGGATTTGGACGATTTTTTGCATTAAAGACCGAAGTGCAACAACAATTTTAAGACGATTTCTTCTCTACTGTGATGGCCGGAAATCAAATCTCCGCCAGCATCTGTTTCCTATTCCCGATCGAATCGCCCTTCTTGTTTTGGCTATCTATCACTGGAAATACCAACCGATCCTCATCGGAAATTAGCTGTGAACCAAAAAATAGAAGGCATGGTGGGATTTTTCGCGATTCCGTTGGAAATTTCAGCTAGGTTATTGTGGACTACCAACTTCTTCCGCCATAAGCGATCTTGATTTTCTTTTTTTTCTTTTACTTAATTTCTATTTCCTTCTCGAGATTACTGTTCTTGTTTTAGGTTAGTACTAAATCTTCGCCTTGCATAAATTTGAAATTCCTTACTAATTTCACCTCTGAGGCGCTGGGGTTGAAGAAAGGAGTAGGAGATTCGAATGGAATCTGGTCAGTTCTTGTTTAATCTGCCACCTTGCGGTGGGAACATGCTTTACCTTGGCGGAACCGGCGGCTATTCTTATCCGCGAGGTCAATTTCTCCTCCAATTCTCTCTTTTTAATTTAATTTTCCATTAAATTAAATTCTGACTTATAGTTATGAAATTTTTTAAATGATCTTTTGATCATTTTCTAAATTTTTTTAAAATGGCATGTAAAGCTTTAAGATAATAATAGAAAATTACTCGGGCATATTCTTAAAGCTCTATTTTATTTTTAGTTTCTAAGAGTTAAAGTAAATACAAATAGTTGTTATTTACTTTTTATCAATATTAAAAATAGTAATAAGAAGAAAAATGATCAAAAATAACAAATTTGATAAAAATATTTATAAAGTACAACATAATCTTATGCATGATAGACATTAATATGCTTCTATCAATAACATTAATAGACTTCGTTGTCTATGTTTAATAAAATTGTATCTTCAACTTACATGTTACTTCTTTTAATGTTTGGCATGCTAGACTTTGTCATGTTAATAAAAGATTAATTAGTAACATGAGCAGGTTAAATCTTATACCTAAATTATCTCTACATGATTTTGAGAAATATGCATGTTGTAGTCAAGCTAAGATAACTAAAACCTCGCATAAGTCTATAACTAGAGTAATAGAGCCTTTAGAATTAATTCATTCTGACTTATGTGAATTTGATGACATTTTAACTAGAAATAGTAAAAGGTATGTAATTACCACTACACTTTTATTTATCTGCTTAAAAATAAAAGTGATGCCTATGAAATGTTCAAAGTCTTTGTAACTGAAATAAAGAACCAGTTTAACACTTCGTAGTGATAGAGGAATTGAATATGATTCAGTTGCTTTCAATGAGTTTTATAACTTAAAAGGAAGAATACATGAAATTACTGCTCCTTATTTTCTTGAAATGAATGGAAAAACAAAAAGAAAAAATAGAACTCTAACTGAGTTAGTAGTTGCTATCTTACTTGAGTCAGGAGCAGCACCATCTTGGTGAGGTGAAATAATTAAGACTGTTAATTATGTTCTTAATAGGATTCCTAAATCAAACAAACTTCACCATACGAAGTCCTGAAACATAAAACACCAAACTTGTCTTATCTTAGAACTTGGGGTTGTTTAGCTTATGTTAGAATACCTGATCCAAAAAGAAGAAAATTAGCAAGTAGAGCCTATGAATGTGTCTTCATAGGATATGCTGAAAATAGTAAAGCCTATAGATTCTATAACTTAAAAAACAAAGTAATCATATAATCGAATGACGTAGATTTTTTCGAGGATAAATTTCCTTTTAAAACTAGAAATAGTAGGGGCCTATATAGTCAAACTAGTGGGGGCTCAAGTTCTAGTAGTCTACCTTCAATTAGGATCCAAACCCAAGACAAGGAAGTAGATCTTAAACCTAGAAGAAACAAGAGAGCTATAACAGTAAAAGATTTTGGAGAAGACTTCGAAATGTACAACGTAGAAGATTCAAAAGATCTAACAGAAGCATTATCCTTAGTAGATGTCAACTTATGGCAAAAAGCTATCAATGATGAAATGGACTCTTTTGAATCCAATAGAACTTGACACCTAGTTGACTTACCCCTGGATGTAAAGCTATAGGCTACAAATAAGTTTTAAAGAAGAAACTCAAACCTGATGGATCAGTAGATAAGTATAAGGGCGCTAGATTAGTAGCAAAAGGATTTAGGCAGAGGAAAAACATAGACTTCTTTGATACTTTTTCCCCGGTCATTAGAATCACCTCTATTAGAGTGTTGATATCTATAGCCGCCCTAAACAATCTTTTAATCCATCAGATGGATGTTAAAACTGCTTTCCTAAATGGTGATTTAGAAGAAGAGATTTACATGGAACAACCTGAAGGTTCATAGTTCACGGTCAAGAATCTAAGGTTTGCAAACTAGATAAATCCTTCTATGGCCTAAAACAAGCTCTCAAGCAATGGTACTAAAAGTTTGACAACTTACTCATGTCAAAAGGATTCAAAATAAATGAAAGTGACAAATGTATCTACTATAAGACTGATGGTAGGCTATGTATTATCATATCCCTATACGTAGATGACATGTTAATCTTTGGATCAAACTTGCACATCATAAATGATGTAAAATCTATGTTAAGTGCAAATCTTGACATGAAAGACCTAAGTTAAGTTGATGTAATCTTAGACATCAAAATTACAAGAACTGAAAATGGAATTTCTTTTGATCAATCTAATTACATAGAAAAGATTCTAAAGAAGTACAACTACTTCGATAGTAAACCAGCTTGTACACTTTATGACTCTAGTGTAAAATTATTCAAGAACACTGGTGACAGTGTTAACCAATCCAAGTACGCTAGTATAATAGGTAGTTTGAGGTATGCTGCTGATTGCACTAGACCAGCATAGCTTACACCGTAGGATTACTATGTAGGTTTACCAGCAGACCCAGTCTAGAACATTGGAATGCGATAAAGAGAATAATGAGATACCTTAAGAAAACCCAAAACGTAGGATTACATTATAACAAGTTTCCCGCTGTACTTGAAGGTTACAACGATGCTAATTGGAACTCCCTCTCAGATGACTCAAAGGCTACAAGTGACTATATTTTTAATATAACAGGAGGAGCTGTGGCTTGGAAATCCAAGAAACAGACAATCTTAGCCCAGTCAACGATGGAGTCAGAGATGATAGCACTAGCTGCTGCTACTGAAGAAGCAAGCTGGCTTCGAAGCTTGCTATCAAAGATTCCCACATGGGAAAGATCGATACCAGCCATACTAATCCATTGTGATAGTAATGCAACTATTGCAAAAGTTCAAAATTGTTATTATAATGGTAAGAGACGATAGATACGTCGTAAGCACAATACCATTAGAGAATTGCTCACTACTGGTGTAGTGATAGTGGATTAAGTACGGTCCGACGATAACTTGACTGATCCTTTGACGAAAGGACTCACTAGAGAAAAGATTTTTAAAACCTAAAAAAGAATGAGACTCAAGCCTATTAAAACTTGAATTACTGTGAGGTAAATCTAATTTGAAAGACTGGAGATCCCAAGAAACAAGTTCAATGGGTAATAACTGATCACAAGTAAGATAATGAGAACCATGCTAAATATTTAAAAGTCTCATTCTTATGTTTTAGTGATTAGTATGACATCGTGAAGCGTATGATGAGGCTAAACTTTGTTCTTAATGAAATCTATACTTGATATTAAGTAGGGTACCTAGCTACAGGAGTATTCTTGATAGATTCACCTTTGTGAATGTGGATGTGAGGACCGCTTTTTATGGAATTCTGGGCAGATTCCTAGAGCAATTACTAAACTGGGATATGCATGCCAAGCACAGACTATTTTAGAACTTCACTCAAATAATATTGTGTGTGCGATAGTGTTAGAAGTAAAGTTCAAAACTACAGTTACTTTACAATATTCTAAACTATTGTCACTACGTAAAGGTTCAAGTCATCAGACACCTTTACTTAAACACAATATTATAGAGACAGACACTGCTCGATG
This sequence comes from Cucumis melo, assembly GCF_025177605.1. Lineage (NCBI taxonomy): Eukaryota > Viridiplantae > Streptophyta > Magnoliopsida > Cucurbitales > Cucurbitaceae > Cucumis > Cucumis melo. Next base: position 16,298,510 of record NC_066858.1, read on the forward strand.
AAAATGCTTTTAAAAATTTTCAAGTGGAAGACTAGTAAAACTTTTTCAAGTGGGGGATTATTGGATGAAATATTTATAAGGAATTATGAAACGTTTATTACAAATTAATTTATTGACCGTTAAACGTTACAAAATTAATTTTTTGACCGTTTGACCGTTAAGAATTAAATTGATCGTTTACAAAATTAATTTGTGACCATTGTGAATATGACCGTTGGTAATCCGCCCACACTATAAATAGATCCCTCACTCTCATTCTCAAAACACACAAGAAAAAAAAAACAATCTTCTCTCAAATTCTCATTCTCTTAAAAGTTTTCCAAGCTATTCTTTTTTTAACGTTTCGGTTCCAATTAGTTTCTATACAAAACTAATTGACGAAAAAGGTCTGTTTTATCTTGAGGACGACGAAACATAATTCTGTTGCACGATTCAGAGCAGAACCGTGAAACGTATTAAAAAGAGCGTGTTCCACGACTCAGTCTTTCACTAATCCAGCTTCTATTTTGCAGTCTTTGTTCCTTTTAACAATCCGTTCAATTGTTGCCTTGTTTCTTTCATCATTATTTGTCGGACCTGGACGATTTTTTGCATTGAAGACCGAAATACAATAACAGAAAATGTCTCTCATATTTAGCTGCTCAAGAGTGCTCTTAATGACAAATTCTGACTTAAAGATTTGGGGATCTCTCAAAGTTTTTTCTTGGTCTTGCGTTTGACCGATCTTCTTCTGGCTTGTTTTTATCACAAAGACCCTATACAATTTACATTCGCATCTTCTTGAAGATGTTGGACTGACTTCTTGGTGTCAAGCCCACAACAGTGCCCATTGATCCTTCACTAAAGTTGACTGCTTCTTAGATGGATATCCTTCATGACCCAACTGCTTACAGGAGATTAGTTGGAAGATTGTTTTATCTAACCATTTCAAGACCTGATATCATATTTGTTGTACGTAAACTCAGTCAATTGTTTCCCGCTCATCTGTTGAGATATATCAAAAGTTCCCCTGGCAAAGGGATTTTCTTATCCAAGGTTCAAGACATCTCAATTCGGGCATTTGCTTTATGCTAATTGGGGGTCACTGGATTTTGTGCCTTTCTTGAGAATTCCAACTAAACATATGGAACTGTTTGAGACGGAGTCATAGATGGTTCTGAAAAGGTGTTATAAGGCTCCTTCCCCTAGTCAACTAGCTCTTCAAAGCTAACATTTGTATTCCACCTGTATATCTGTTTCCTCTTTTAAGCAGGAAGGGAGTTGAGAGATATTCTCTTCCCATCTTGAGGGAGAGGGAGAGGGAGAGTATTGGAAGAGTTGATTGAGAGGTGAAGTTTAGTTAGTCGATTAGAAAGTGGTTATTAGATTTGTTATTATTATAACAAATTATTTACCTTTCTAGTTTATAGATATCATTGGGTTATTGTTACTCTTCTTCTATATTGGGAAGTAAGGTTAATTAGCACCCCTCAAATTGTTATAGCCTAATCAAATTGGTGATCAGTGCTTACATCCCATAACCACAAATTAATCAGTTATTTAAGAATGTCACGTCATGGTGGGCAGCTGTACCCCAATTTTTAATTAAAATAATTCACCCCTAAACCCCAAATTAAAAGTTATTTTAATACATTTAATATTACACCAACATCATCTTCTTCTTCTTGCTTCTTCAATAAAACCTCATGATTGAAGATCAGAATTTAAAAATTTACAACTCTTTAATCCCTGAATTTGCAATTAATTTGTACAAAATTTAACATACATAATTGCAAAAGTAGTAGATAAGAGGGACCGACGGCCGCGGAATCAAGAATCGCCACGACTTTTGAAGTCGGAAGCCAGACGAGATGCGATCGCCGAGTGGTACATAACGTCGTGAAACGACTCTGTTTCCGTCGTCATCATTCGCAGCTGTCGAGCCTTCGCTTCGGTGAAGCAGCCAGGGGAAAATCGACCCCTAACGGACTTCGTCTCCAGATCTGGTTTGGAAGCAGCGCCGGCAAGGTTCTGAGGTTCAGCCTTGTTGGCGGCGGAGTCAATATAGTCGGGTTCGGAGGACCAGCCGAAGACCGGGGCCCACCAGTTGGTAGAGGATGAGGCTTTGCGACGGTTAAGGTCGGAGCGGCGGTCGGCGGAGGCGGCACAGGCACGGATGCCGGCGGGGGTGAAAGTGAGGAGATTGGTGGCCATTGTAGAGAGAGGGGATCGGAAAAGTGGTTTGTAGAGAGAGAGGGAAAGGGGAAATGGTGGCGTTGCTTTTTGAGTGGGGATTTAAAAAAAAGGGAGAAAGTGGGAAGGGATAAGAACGGACACGTGGGGGTTTGGGCTTCAATGACGTGTGGGGTAGAGGTGTGCTTTATCCTCCACTTTTACCGGTTGTTTAGGTTACATGGTTTCGTGGCCGCTCCCAACAAGTAGAGTATGTATTTATGTATAATGTATATCACACCTAAACTCATACACCACCTACATATAATTACTTATCCATTTTTAATATCTCATATTTTATTATATTTCATCAATTCCTTCTTCTTTCTTTTTTTTTTTTTTTTTTTTTTTTTTTTTTTTTGCTTAATGTGACTCCCAATTTTAACTAAATTCCCTATTTAGGAGACACAACCAAACCTATTATCCTCCTATTTCCTAATTTTCTTTAATTAAACATATATACATTTACATCCCATTAGTTTTTTATATTTGGATAAGACTTTAATTAAACTACTCAACAAAGACGTGGATTATGATGGAAAAGAAATAAGATAGACTTAATTTTAGAAAACTCAAAACAAGATTGTTACTCAAATGGAGTCAAAAACTATTTTTAAAATTTGATTATTAGAATTAGGGGATGATGAATAAGATTTAGGTACCTGAAAAAAATAGTTTGAAATTTACAATTTTGCTATTGATTTTTCATTAAATACTATGTTTTCTATCCTTGGTGTGTTAATATCCGTTATTTATTTTAAATTTTTATTTATTAGAAAACATTTTTCCTTCAAGTTTTTGTCGAGAAGAGAACGTTTGGGAGATAGAATGTAACGAGGACTACTAGAATTCATCAAAGTGTTGGAATGTTGAGGGTGGAACGAAAATGAAATAATAAAAAATAAAAAGAATTGAAAATAGACTCTAATTGAAAACTGTCAAAACGAAAGGATTTAGTATTACAACTTGGATTCAAAATACTCGGTCTATATATGAATTATTATTTTATTGCATTACAATGCAATAATCCATATTTCATTACGAGTGTCTAAATACCCTATAAATGAAATTATCATCTGCCAATTTTAACATTTACAAATCATACTACATTAATAACTCTAAGCCTACAAACACCTATTCAATTTTCTTAATTTGTTATCTACCATTTAATCATATATAGTTTAAAAACCAAACCATGTTTTGAAACCGAAAAGGTTAGGTCCTCTTTGATGGCCTTTCATTTTTCGTTTTTTATTTTATAAAGTTAAGCTTTGTAAAAACTAAACAAATATATAGTGTTGAAAACTTATTTTGGGAGTTTTGTGGGAGAGCCATGTGTTGCAGAACTCTCTGTGAGGTTGCTTTCTGGTGTTGGCTGAAGAGTTCAATTCCAACAATTTACTTTAGCTACTAAGAATGTACAAAAATTGATATATACATTAAGTATGGGATAAGATTCAAGTTCGTTATAACCACAAAGAAAAGTTATTATAAATTATAGGTATCCCTACTTAAATGTATTATAGCTCTAATAAAACTAAATGCTCCAAAATGTTTTTATCAAAAAATATATAAACTATATCTTAGCACGCTAGTACGCGATCCATTATAGTTATACAAAAATGCTATCAAAACTTTCAACTTTCAATAAAATTAGGATATCTAGAATTTAAAAGAAAAAAAAAAGACTACAAAAGGTATGTTATTGGTTTTTCCAATAGCCACATAATACCGATTATTTCTTGTAGTGTGAGTAAGTTGTACGAGAGGTAGTAGAAAATATCTAACAGATAAGCACGACGTCATTATGAACACTTAATTTTTTATTAGAAAAATTTATTTCGATCAAACAAAATGTCCATTTACATGGGTGATATTGCACTAAATCGAGTCACCAATTTGTGTGTCGTTTGAGCTTTATTTATTTTTTGAGCTTGACCTCCTATCATTTTTCTTTCTTTATGCTTTTGGAAAGTTATGAAAGAGATTACCTAGTTAAATAAAACTAATTAGTAGTATATATATATAGGAAAATTGTATTGGGTGGCACAATAAAATTCTAATTTAACAATATTAGCACTAACCTTTTTAATTTTGTAAATATAGCAACTTTTTAATTTTTGTTGATATTTTTTATTTTAATTTTTCATTATTCCAAAATTGTCCTTCTTTGAATCTCCACTTTTTTCTCTTCCCTCTTCCGTTTCTTTCTTTTATTGTTCTCCTTCATTCTTTGTTTTTCTCCTCTTCTCCACCGTTCTTCTTCACAGTTTCTCCTCTTCGTCTTCTTCTCCCTCTTCTCCACCGTCCTTCTCTTCTCTCTTCTGTTTCGTTCTTTTAGATTTCTCCCTCTTCGTCTGCTTTTTTTTTTTTTATCGTCTTCTCCTCGTCTTCTTCTCCTATTCTCCTCATTTTTTCTCCAGAGAAAACAAGAATTATGTACGTATTTCTTTCCCTTTTTTAAAGCCCTAATATTCTTTCTTATACTTATGTACGTATTTTGGTGTCCGAAATTGGTAAGGGAGTTTGATCATTATCTTTTCCTTCTTCTTTATGTGAATCACTCATATTTATTATTTATTGAAATTAAGGCTACAATTTGTTATTCCTCATCTCTTTTATTTGTTCCTTATATCTTTTACCGAAAGGGACTTTGCAGATTCGTTAGGTTTTATTTAGTTACGTTTTTTTTTTTAATTTGTATCAGTTTTTTATATCAGTGGTATGATGTACTGATATTATATGTATTAATTGACTAATACACTTACTACGTGTTTTTTATTTTCACAAAATTGTTGCATTTCATTATAGTTATGGTTAAGCTTGCAGTAATTGTTTTTCAGAGCGATCAATGGGATGAGCAACATTGCTACATGGATTACAAAACAAATTGTGTTTTGGTTGATGGAGTGATATCATCATTTAATTCTTCTGTGAACTTGATTCATACCGAAATTCAGGTCGAGTTATGTATTGAACTTTCGATTTTAATTTGTTGCCTATAGGCGGTAATGATGTTCAACATGTCCTTAAGATTGTAAACATACTATAACAATTGTATCAACAATACATAAAGTGTATCATGTTTAGTGCATCAAGTGTATTTAATTGATTGAGTGTATCAACAGTTGAGCAAGTGTATCAATAACATATTAAGTGTTTCAGTGAAGTCTTAGAGAGTAAAAGAAAGTGTATGAGTAAAAAAAAAAAATATGAGCAGTACATCAGTGAAACAAATCAGGTGTATCAATAGTATATATTGGTGTATCAACCGTATATTTTGGTATCAGATGAAAAGTTAAAACGTGAAGGGAAGAAAAATATGTGAAATGACTGAAAGGTAGCTTCATAATTTTGTATTTTTAAAATGTGGGCTGGACTTCAATTTTGCAATTTTTGTAAATGTAAAAATAATGTGCTATGAGCCTAATTTATGATACTATAATTGCTATATTTGCAAGAGCCCCGTATATATATGGGTCCAATATATAATTTTTTTAATAAATAATGAATGATAATATATACATATTTTTCATTTTGCAATATTCATGTTTATATTTATTTTAGATTATAAATGACCCGATATTATTCCATGTAAAATTATATTATAATTGAAATTGCGTATTCAAATATAATTTTGAAAATGAAAAATTTAAAGTTTGTTCGAAAGTTGAGAAACATTGGATATTTTTCTTTCCAATATATATGGAAATTGACCAATTTAATCAAATCATTGGTTACATCTCTAAACCTCAAAAAAGAAAAAAGAAAGAAAAGAAAAGGCACCAACTTCCTTATCCCCATTTGTTTCTAAAATAGATAATGTGCTTGTATTTTATTGAATATAATTATTATATATATTACATCAAGAAACAGGGGATAAATACAAAGGCCTATATGATACATAAGGAAACAAATAATTACAAAGGCCTATATGATAAATAAGGAAACAAATAATATATTCTTAATTACAAAAGATTTTATTACATTAATACTCTCCCTCAATCTCAAGGTGGTAGATATCTGTCAGCTTGAGTTTGGTAAGTAACTGATTAAAACTGGTAGATGGTAAAGCTTTGGTGAAGATATCTGTTGGTTGCTCCACGGTGGAAACAGGTTGTAAAAGAAGTGTGTTGCTCAAGAGATGACGACGAATGAAGTGACACTCATTTTCGATGTGTTTTGTACGTTCATGGAAAACATCATTGTGGACAATTTGGATGGCACTACGATTATCACAATGAAGGAGAGTGGGTCCCCGCTAGGGAACACCCATATTAGCAAGAAGCCAACGAAGCCATATGAGTTCAGCGGTAGCATCAGCAAGGGCACAATATTCTGATTTAGTGCTGGAACGAGAGACAACACTTTGTTTCTTACTACGCCAAGAAATGAGAGAATCACCTAAGTAGAAACAGTAACCTGTTGTAGAACGTCGATCAATGGGACCCCCAGCCCAATCTGCATCAGAGTAGCCAGATAATATGAGAGAGGATTGAGAAGAAAACTGAAGTCCATGCCCCAAGGTTCCCTTGATGTAGCGAAGAATACGTAACACAACAGTAAAATGAATGGTTCTAGGAATAGCCATAAACTGACTGACAATATGAACAGCATATGCAATGTTTGGGCGATCACTATTAGATAGATGAGATTGCCAACAAATTGTCAATACATACTCACATCTTCAAGAGGAACACCATCATAAGGGGTCAAATGAACATTGGGATCTAATGGTGTCGAAGCTGTGTTGGAGTTAGTAATTCTTGAGCGGACTAAGAGATCCGAGGCATATTTGGCTTGATAAGAAATACCCGTCTGAGCGCCGAAAGATTTCAAGACCAAGAAAGTAGTTAAGAGACCCAAGGTCTTTCATCTCAAAATGTTGATCAAGATAACGTTGGAGATCATATATGGCTTGTGGATCATTACTAGTAATAATCATGTCATCAACACAAAGGAGGAGAAGAACAATACCCTGGGGTGTGTGCCGAGTAAAGAGCGCAGTATCATGAGGGCTAGAAGAAAATTCAAGTTGAGTGATTGTAGAGCTAAATGTGGCAAACCAAGCCTGTGGAGCCTATTTCAGACCATATAATGCTGAACAAAGGAGGCACACCTTGTGAGGAGGAGAAGTATTAGGATGAGGCTTCATATAGACTTCTTTAGAAAGAGTCCCATTAAGGAAAACATTTTTTACATCCATCTAAAGAAGAGGCCATTGCTTAGCTACAGCAACAACTAACAAACTTCAAACAGACGTCATCCGAGATACAGGAGCAAATGTTTCTTTATAGTCAATACCATATTCTTGCGAATATCCTTTTGCAAAAAGATGAGTTTTATAATGCTCAATAGTACCATCAGAGTGAGCCTTGATCATGTAGATCCACTTGCAGCCAATGGGTCTTTTGTCGAGAGGTAAGTCAACATAGATCCAAGTGTGTGTCTTTTCAAGAGCCTGTAATTCATCATTCATAGTTTTCTGCCATAAAGGGTTAGTACTAGCCTTTTGATAAGAGGTAGGTTCAACAAGGGAAACAATAATGGAAAAATAGTGATAATCTTGAAGATGAATGAGAGGTTCCCTTACCCGAGTAGAACGACGATGAGGGGTGTCTGGAGTAAGTTTAGGACCATTATTAGAGACGGACGAATGGTTTGAGTTTACAGAAGTAGGTGCAAATTAAGCAAGCTCGGTATCAGGAGTGGACTCAGAGAGAGGAAAAAGTTCAACAGATGTATCGGTGAAGAAAAGCTGAGGACTAGAGAAGAAGGAATGGAAGGAGGACGAGCGAAAGAACATAGTGTGCTCCCAAAATGTGACATGGCGACATATATGAAGTCTATTAGAAAGAGGATCCCAACAACGAAAATCTTTATGTTATGTGTCACAGCCAAGGAAACAACAGAGGCGAGCACGTGGTTCAAGTTTAGTGTGTTCACGAGGATGCAGGAGAACAAAGCACGCACAACCAAAGACGTTAAGGTTAGAGTAGTTGGAGGAGTATCATATAGTCTACGAATGGAAAGATGTTCTGAAGAACAGAGGAAGGAATAGGGTTGATGGTATAGATGGATGTAAGAGCTGCTTCACCCCAAAATTTCTCAGGGCATGAGGCAGAAAGAAGGAGGGCACATACTGAGTCAGTGTGAAGGGTTTTAATAGGACAAGAGAATTTGGTGTGAATTATATTAGCAAACTCAATATAAGTGGGAGATAATTCAAAGCGGTGTTTGAGAAAATAAATCCATGTAAATCGAGAGAAATCATCAATGAATAAAACATAATAGTGATAACTATGGACAATGGTAGTAGGGGCAGGACCCAAAATGTCTGAATGGATTAAATCAAAAGGTTTATCACATATAAAAGTGGACGGAGAAAAAGACAAAGCAGGTTGCTTAGCAACTTTACAATTTAAACAATTAAAAGGGACAAACTTGGTAACATTGTTTAAAATGTTAACAGAAATTAAATGACGCGGTTTTTCAGGAGAAGCATGACCAAGACGAAGATGCCACTAATATGTATCAGAATCAGTGACAGGAGCAGAGATAGATGAAGAAGGAGGAACATGAAGTGATAGGAGCTCAAACAATCTTTCCACTTTACGACTCGTCCCAATCGTTTGTCCCGTATGCGGATCCTGAACCTGACAACCATTGGGAGAAAAAGAGACAGTTAAGCCAAGATCGCACAGTTGACCAACGGACACTAGATTAAAGGTTAAGTTTGGGACACAGTAAGTATGAGGAAGATTTAAACTGGGGGTATTAATGGTGCCAATGTGAGTGATGTTCATACAATTGCCATCAGCAGCATAAATGGGTGGTAAAGATTTAGTAGGCTAGGAGTGTTCGCAAGAGAATAATTAGATGTCATATGATTGCAACAGATAGAGTCAAGAAGCCATGATTACCTGGTGAGACGGTAAGTGCAGAGGAAGATGATGAAATTAACTGATTTAACAGGCTTTGAAGATCACTTATCTAAAAACGGGAGGGGGGGGTGGAATTATCTGAAGCACCAGCAACAATAGAGAAGGTAGCAGGTTTAGTAAAGTTCTTTGTTCTTGTAGGATAGCTTCGAGGTCGAGGCAGTTTTATGGGACAGTTATCCAGAATATGACCTGGCTTATGGCAGTACCTGCATTCTATTTTAGGACAAATGAATTTGTGACCAGTGAGCTCACAATTCTTACAAAATGTGCTTGATGCTCTAGATGGTGAATAAGTGCCTGCAAGAACAACATCGTAATGTTTGGAGAGATTGATGCCAAGACGGTTTTCTTCAAATAATATCTCTTGGATAGTTGCATCCAATGAGGGCAAGGGACTGCGGTGTAGTAAGGCGGCCCTAACAGGTTCATATTCTTGGCGTAGTCCCATAAGGACTTTAATAAGACGAAGATGTTCTTTACTGATTTTAGCTTGATCAAGTTGAGTCCATATGGGTTGAAGCGCTGCTAGATATTCATTAACCGATTGATCAACTTCTTAATTGAGATTGACAAGGCTATTATGCAACTGATAGTAATGAGCTAATCCGACGGATTTAAACCGTGTAGATAAAAAATTCCATAAATCCTTAGCATTTCCAAAAGCATTAAATTGGGTATGGATAGCAGGGATTGATATGTTACTAAGCCAGGTAAAAATCTGATGATTTTTGTTGTCCCATTCTTCAAGACGTTTGATAAATTTGCTATCATCTTCCTTGTCTTGTTTGGTCGGTTTGGTAATATCGCCGATGACAATACGCCATAATTTATGTCTAATTAAAAAGCTTTTCATTTGATTTGCCCATGTAATATAATTAGAGCCATCAGGAATCGTGTTGATTGGACGAGCAATTTCACTTTTCTCCATCTACTCACAATAAAGAAATAAGTCAGCTATCGTATAAACAAAACACAATATTGGTCAACAGATCTGAGTAGTTTTACATAAGAAATAAAATTCAGAGAGCAGCGACAATGAACAGCGAGGTCAAACAGAAATCACGGCGGCAATGAGCAATGGGGCCGAATGAAGAACTGAGAACGGACCGAAGGATGGCTTCGAAGAGTGTAGAGATCAGAGATCAAAGAGTGTAGAGAGTTGAGAACTGAGATCGGTGGTCGGCTTCGATTGGGTTTCACAGAGACCAGAGAACAAAGAGCTGAGATCAGAGGTTGAAGATCGGGGTGTGCTGCCGACGGCGACCGGAGAAACACGTATCGAAAAACACGTATGGAGAAACGCATACTGCGGAGCGTGTAGCGGAGACAGAAGAAGCGCGGACGTCGAAGATCAAAGAGTGCAACGAAGACAGAAGAAACGCAGACGTTAGCAAGTTTCACTGCAGGATAGGTGGCAGCGACGACAGAACAGTAACCTAGGTTAAAGGCTCTGATACCATGTGCTTGTATTTTATTGAATATAATTATTGTATACATTATGTCAAGGAACATGGAGGATAAATACAAATGCCTATATGAAAAATGAGGAAACAAATAATTACAAAGGCCTATATGATAAATAAGGAAACAAATAATATATTTTTAATTACAAATTTTTTTATTACATTAATAGATAAAATAGAGATAAAGTTAACTGAGTTAAAACAATTGTTTAGAATTATATTAAAACTTAAAAATTAGATTTTGCGGTAAGAATAAGGTGAAACCGAAACGAGAAAATATAAGATTAAAATAATTATAATATAATAAAGAAATAAAGAAATTAAAAAAAAAAGAAAAAAAGAGGAAAAATAAAAATGGTAAAAGATTTGGGTTTGTGTGAATATTTTGGATGTTGGGCACACCAAATGTGACTAGTGAATTTGGTAAGATTGGAGTAGAATACATGTTTAGTGTTATATAATACATGTTTAGTGTTATATATATTGATGGGTTGAAAAGGGTACGATGTGGTGTGGTGTGGTGTGGTGAGAGGCAGGGAAGTCCAACTCCAAGGCTTTTTTTTATTGACATATCTTTCAAATATTATTGGATTTTGCATTGGTAGCTTCGTTGTTTGTAAAGGGGCAGATAGATAGCGCCACCTGTCATTCTCCACGAGTATGTCTAGCTGCCCTCCCCCTTCCTCATTTGTTGTTTTCTTTGGACAATCACTAACCAATTTCCCATTTCCCATTTCCCATTTCCCATTCATACACATACAAATACAATACAACCACACTTCCCTAATTTTGACTTTTATTTTCAAATGTTTTACTCATTCTTTTTTTTTCCTAACACTTTTGTATTCTACCCAATTTTATATGATTCCAATAAGTATCTACTTTGGAATATCCTAAGATCTTCCCTCCTAATATCCAACTCATGTTTTATTACTTTTATAATTTTCTCATCATTTCTTTCCGCGTAAATTATTTGATTATGAGTGTGTTTGTAAAGTATTTTCAAAGATTTAATCTAAAAAATTAGAGTGTTTAATAATCCTTCAAAATCTAAATCTATTTTGAAGTGTATTTTTAATTTCTTTTTATTAAAAGATTTTAAATAAGCAATGAGTTTTTTTCTCTTCTTTTTATGAAAAAAATATATTTTAGAAAAGAAAGGAGCTGAATTTTTCTACCCTTTTGATATTTGAATTGATGGATTTACATTAGATTTGATTTTTTTAACCACTTTTTAAAAATATTTGATTAAGTTCCTTTTAAAAAATATATAAAAAAAAATTTATTTGACTTTCTCAACATTTTTATTTTAATTTATAATATATCTTTCATTTTATATTATATATCTTTATTATTTTAAGTTCATGTTGATATATTTTAATTCGTTATCTACTTTTATCTCAAAATATATTATTATATCAATTTAAACTATTTGAAATATACGTTCTATTTTATTTTATGGAATGGAAATATAAAATTATAAGATTTTATTCTATCATGATCCATAATTTCTAATTAAAACAAAATCTTGTTTATATTAATTTAAATGGGAGATTCTTCTTGATTTTTTCACCATTATCTATTTTCATATATCTTCTATACTATATCTAGGATGTTGACTTTTTTTTTTTTTTTTTTTTTTTTACATATTGTATTTGTAACTATTAAAATCATAGTCCATGATTTCTTTTATTTTCCTATCAATTCCTAATTTTTCAAAGTATTTAAAATTTAATTTATTTTCTCAGATTTGATATAGTTTTAATTTTGAAAAAAAATAAACTAGAATTAGAGACGATTAAATTAAAAATAATATAGTTTTCTTATAAAAAAAAATATGAAAAAGAATAATTTAATTTAAGTTGGAAGATATACATATACGTAGGGGTAGGGGTAGGGGTAGGGGTTAAGATTCAAATAAAAGAAAAGAAAAGAAAAGAAAAGTTAAGTTAAGCTATCTTGGGGGCCTCCCTTCCTTCCTTCCTTCTCCTCCTGATCATTTGCACCAACAAAAGCTTTTACTGCACTAACAATCTCATAAGTTTCTTCAATGTTTTACCATACAATTCCACTCCTCATGGATCTTTCTCTCTTTCTCATTCACCTCATCTCTCTCTTTTTGGGACAAGGAATTTCTTTACACATAGAGAGTAGAGTAGAGTAGAGTAGAGTAGAGTAGATTTAGAATTTATTTTTGCTATTTGTCCAAACCGACAATAATAAATTTGGCCATTTATCTAGTCAACCCTAGAAATACAGTTAAAGAGTCAATGGGCTCAATGGTGGGCTGGTTTGTAATTGAAGGAGTGGCCCAATTTAAGCCCATTGAAAACACAATATTTGTGTTGTTGGGCTTTAGTACAAATCTCACGTTGTGCCCCAATCTTTAATTAATTTTGTTTTCATCACTCATATCATAAAGAAGAGAAAAAAAATACTCAATTGTACAAAAATGAAGAAAAAAATAGAGATTTTTCAAGAGCAAACTATTTACACTAAAAAACCATTCTAAGATATTAATGGGGAAATGTAAAGTACAAATAATATATATATAACTAAAAATCAAATTTAACCATAAATTGATTAAGTTGTATCATTTAATTTCTTTAAATTAGACCAAAACGCAAAGAGATTCTTTGTGAAGAAATTTCATTTGGATAGTCTTTTTTAAAAAAAAAAAATCACTTTTTTAAACTATTTTTTTTATGAAATTCTTTTAAAATATACTTAAAAATCTATTTTTAGTGGTTTACAAACGCTCTAAAATTTTTCAAAATAACTTATTTTTTAAATTAAATCTTTGATACATCCTATTAAACAATTATCAGCATTTTTTACTCCTTTATCTAATTTCTTTAATTCATCTGCTAATTTATTTTGTAGACTACTTCATAAACTCGTTAATTTAGTAAAACATAATTTTACATCAAAAATAAAATTGATTAAGGCACCAATCAAAATTTTCTTTTTTCCTATATAAAAACTCTAATGCCCATTGTTATCTAAAATTATATGCCCCGTTTTCGTTTTTAATATTTACATACACACAAAAAGAATCAACATTTTCATTCGTACTCTAAATATAACACATATATATCTATAAAAACTAAATTTTCATAAATATGATAAACTACTAAAATATTTACGGTCCAGGCCATAAAATTAGCCATTTTTTAAATATTTCAAGTTTGCTCTCTTCTTCCTAACGCTGCTATTTTTTTCTATCGTCTTTCTTCCTTTTCTCATCTTTTTTTGCGCTTTCCATCATCTTTCTTCTTTTCCCCTCCCTTCTTTTTACGCCGTTTAGATTTGGGTAACCAAATCTAATTTCTTTCCATTGTCTTTTTCTTTTTTTCTTTTAAAAAATCTTTTAGATTGAAGTAGCCAAATCTAAATAAAAAATAGGATTGTGCATCAAAAGAATTAAAAAAAAAATCGTTTAGGTAAATGTAAACAATTGTGTAACCGAGAATCTTGAAAAAATAAATGATCGTGTGTACCAAATTTTGAAAAAAATCGTGTAGTTACATCTAAACGATTCTGTAATCAAATCTAAATAACCAAAGAATTGAAAAAATAAATTGTTTAGATTTGTCTATTAAAATCTAAACAACCAAATCGTGTAACGTCAAATCTAGATGATTGTATGCCAAATATATTACGTTGTGGTTGATGAGATGAGAGATTTTTTATATTTTTCATTGTGGGCTTATGCACTTTTTCTGTTTTCGGAATTGTTTTATAAATATTTTGTTGTTTTGTTATATTTTTTTAGAAGATCTTGAAGAAGAAAGGTAAAAATATAAATAAATAAAAAAAGAAAAAAGAAAAATTGGGGATTAAATTATGATAATAGTTGTTAGTTATTTATAAGAAAAAGAAATATGGTGAGAGGGAGAGGAAGGTTGAGATGAAGAATCTTTTGAGAATGGGTCCACCAAATCTGTTTAGGGTACCTTCAATTTTGTTTTTATATATCCTATAAGAAAATTCTACTCATTCAAAATTGTTCATGGCCCATTGCTCCAATTTCATAAATAATCCAATACTCAAAATTAGTTTTTCAAATTTTAATACTTTACTATATTACAACATTTAAAAAAAATTGTAAATATAGTAAATTTGTATTTTATTATTATTATTATTATTATTTTAATTTTGAAGAGTAGAACAATCAAACCACAAATATAAACTACAACTTCAAGTCAAGAAAAATACAGCAGAGACATCCTCCCCCAAAAACAGACCTTCAAGTGTTCCGACGAAGAGGACGACACATGCTCGAATCCAAAAAAGTGTGCAAATATATTATAAGCACACGAGCAAAAGGAGAAAGAAACAAAATCATGGTTAGCCAAGAATAAAACAAAACCAGTTAAAGACTTTAATTTTCGAAGATTCGCCCTCTGCATTCAACAACGCATCAATGGCCTCATCACAATCCGATTCCACGATTAGCAGGTGAGAAGATGAGGGCACCATGCCACACCTAACAATCAACGCCCGAAGCCCAACCTCCATTGCTTTCATCTCTAAAACTTTGATTTTTCAGTGTTTATTAATTCGTTGACAACCAACACCAATTAAAGTCCAATAAAGTCATGAACAACCCAACCCACACCACCCCATCCATCTTTCTCACGCCAAGAAGCATCAATGTTCAACTTCCACTTGACCAGAGGAGCTCCCAATGATCTTGACTCGGCCGACTCTTCATCAAGGGGCTAATCAGAAGAGTACTAGCACAACTTGCTTCAAGAGGTGTTTTTATTCTTCATATGCTTATTGGTTGTATGGTCTATTATTCCATAGACTTTAAGATAGAATTAAATTTCACTCTATTTGCAAACTTTTCTACATTAGTAATATTTAAATACATTTCGGGCAGCATCTATCTCTACGCATCCCACCCTCATCTCAAACATAAAAATAAATTAAAATGATAAAAAGAATTTGCCACATAACACGACAACTTATGATTAGACAATTTGGTGAGATACACAAACATAAATATTACCTAAGATTCACCTAAATATATTATTTTTGCATTGTACTACATCTACTACTACTTTGGGCTTAAAGGTTATATTCGCAACATATCCTTCTATTACCTCAAATATGACTATGCATATATATTCATCTAATTGATCATCTCATATTAAAGGAGAATAGTTGTAAGTGACAAAACTACTAAAAACATTTACAGATATAGCAAAATGCAAATGTGTACTAGTGATAGACACTAATAGACATCTATCTGAGGCAATCAACATCTATAAGTAATAAAAGAATGCAATATTTGTAAATTGTAAGTGACATATAAATGTAAATAATTGTGTTAATTGGGCCTAATGGTAGGTGACATAGTTGGAAAGTATGTCACTTTAGATTCAATGTCCCCAAAGTAGCATCATCATTTTATAATATCACACATTAATTGCCTAAGTGGGTCTCCCATGTCACAATTCCATCTTCATAACCAAATTAATAATGCATGGGTGTTATTTTGACAAACATGTGGTGGGCGAAATTAATTGTTCAAAGATTCTCTTAGAAGTCATAAATGGGTGTTATAGAGCTAATAAATCCTTGGAATTTTCTTACTCTAAAACAATGCAAATGAATGCTAAATTTATCACAGCCATATGATAACTCTTCATTTTAGATATTAGCCTTTGAATTTCTTCCATTACAATAACACTTCTTCCTTCAAATTAAATGATGATCAATACATAGGTGCAATCTACACATTGCTCCCCTCTTCCCCTTCCCCATCATCCATCTAAAAAGATAGTTTTTAATAGTTTTTTCTTCTTAAAAAAAAAAAAAAACAAATTGTCAAACGGCAAGTTGACAACTTTTAATTATGCGCACAAGAGTATAACTGCACCTAAGTTTTTCTTTCCTAATAAAAGACAACATGGTTGCCTCTGACGTAATCATCTGTTAGTTGACCTACCTTGATTTAATAATAAAATTTGCTATTATAGCTCTTGTTGCTTTGGACCACTATACTTACAATCCAATAAACTCAAATCATGCTCCACATGACTCTATAATTTAGAGGTTTTTACAACTTCTTTTTTCTTATACTCGAAGATTCTATGTTAACATGATGTACATAAGGATAGTAAAATTTTAATAATTGAGAGGATTACAAATAATAGAGAAAGTTGGAGTAAATATTGAAAAACAAACATGTAAACAATTATGTTTGGGAACGAGTATCTCATTTTCTTTAAGAAAATTGAAACCTTGTATGATATGTATTGTATTTATATATATATATATATATATATATATATATATATATATATATATATATATATATATATATATATATATATATATATATATATATATCAACCATTGGTGGAACAAATATTTTCCAATTTGTTACCTTTAGGATACAATAACCCAACTAAAATGTTGTAGGAGAGAGATTGAGGTAAAAGCTTCCCACCAAAGAACACAATCTCTTTTGGCCAATTGATGTCCAACAAATAAATTAGAAGAGAGAGAAGTAAGAGTGAGTGATGTTATGTATTTTGATGCAATTTTCAAAGCAAAGGTAAAGGTAAAGGTAAAGAAGTACTTAGTACTTAAAATTTAGATCTACAAAGTTAATACATATTTCTCTTTTTCTTTCTTTCTCAATTATTTAAAAATTAAAAAGTGACGAAATATTTATATTACTAACCTAGAGGTTAAAAGATCAGATTTCCACTCTCTACATATTGTTAAAAAATGTACCAATCTCTACGACTACTACGACGAAGAAGAGGTAAGTCACGTAGATGATGGTGGTCCAATGAAAAGGTTTGAGTGACCACACAAGTTGGAGTAATAGACACCAAATATGCATATGGTCCCGTTTGGAGAAAAACGAATCCTCATAGGGAGGGTGTGTGGGCAATGAGTAATGGTCCACAATTCAACTGGGCTTTTGCATGAACGTGATTTATGTATTAAACCAACGTCAATCCACCGGGGGCAACTCAACTCAATCATTCACCCATTCTTATAATTATTTTCGACTACAAATATCTCATCCATTCTCAAAGCTTAAATTTGTCCTTTGAAATACGTCAATCGAGTTCTTTTCACTTATTTTACCTGAATAACAGTTTTTAAATCTACTTTTATTAAATGCATTCGGATTTTATCTATGATAAAGTGTCGAATTAAATTCATGTCACATCAAATGAAGTCAAGTTGAATTAAGTGTATCTCAAACTTCATTTTTTTTTTCAATTCTCTAATTTATGTGTTTTTAATGTAATTTTCATATTTTTGAGTTACATTGTTTCATTCCATTTTAGGTTATATTTGAGTTGTAACTCATTACATTTAGTTTTAATGTGGAAGGTTACATTTAAGGTCTGTTTGGACTGACTTGAAAATAATATTTAGGAAGAAACTCTTTTTTTTTTTTTTGAAATTGTATAAAATACATTTAAAAAACTATTTTGAGTGACTTCGAAACACTTTATTTTTTTTTTAAAATAACTTATACATTTGAAAATGCAATCCAAATGCAACATTACACTTTTTTGATTTTATATTAAATTTTAATTATAATCTAATTGTATCGTAAGTAAAGAGAAATTATCGTAAATGACAAAAATGTTGAAAATACTTACAAAAAGATAGTAAAATTTGAGATTCTATCAATGATACACATCGATACATTTCCATTAATAAACAATGATAAACGCTGATACATTTCTATTAATAAGTATCAATATCATCAATAGATATCAATAGAAATTCATCGATGTTTATTATTAATGATGTTGAAATTTTGCTATATTTTATAATTATTTTAGCTCATTTTGCTATATTTAAATTCACAATCATCGATATCTCGATGAAATTTTGTATTCATGTTTTATTTCGAAGAAAATCCATTTGTTTTTTTTTTTTTTTTTATGTTTATCTGATATAGAATTAGATGTTGCAGAATCCTTTTTAGGTATGATTAGTTAAACAACAACTACTACAATGTTTTAAATTTTGAGTTTAGAAACAAAACTTCATATCTATCATCAAAATGAATGTGTAAATTAATTTAGACAATTATTAACGAATGGGTCCTCCATGAACAAAAAAGACTACCAACAATAATTTGTATAATTTTATAATACTCAAACATGGAAGACCATATACATAATGCATTTATTATAAGTCTAGGGAAAAAAATCCATTTTTATGCATTAAAACTTCAAACAAATTATTATGTCAAATTTGAACCATAATTTTTTAGAAGTGATTTAGACCTCTACCTTGTGACATATAGCTCTTGTTTTCTTGAAAGGAAAATTTTCATAAATATAGTAAATCGATAAAATAATTATCATCCGTGTAACAAAATCTATGAAGTTGGTTATTTTTTAAATATTTCAAGTTTGTCTTTCCCTTTTATTGTCTTTCTTCTCCTTTTTATATGTGATCATGTACGAAAAAAATAAACGATTATGTAGACAAATCTAAATGATCGTGTACCAAAACAATCTTAATTAAAAAAAAAAATCGTTTACCCAAATATAAACGATCATGTCGAAAAGAATCTTTAAAAAAATCGTTTAGCAAAATCTGAACATCAAATCTTTTAAAAAAAATTGTTTAGATTTGGAGCCACGATCAAATCTATCAAATTAAATAATGGTGTATAAAGAATTGAAAAAATAAATCATTTAAATTTGGATAAACGATCGTGTACCAAATATATTACATGCGTCGTTGACGGGACCTTTTTTATATTTTCTATTACGGTCCTGTGAGCTTTTTCTGTTTTTTAAATCGTTCTCTATAATATAAATATTTTGTCGTTTGATATATTTTTGAAAGACATCATATTAAAACTCAAATTAAGTTAACATGAATGAAAAAAAAAACATTTTCAAATATATTAAAATAGATCAATGTTATTTTTAAAGTGTAGAAAAATTTCAAATTTCATCGGTAATGAGCACTAATATAAATTTCTATTAGTACCTATTAATATTATTGATATGATAGGGTTCTAAATCTTACGTGCTAGACATTAGACCCTCGTAGGAGTGATCTATTAATAATAGAATCTCAAAATATCATTGCATTTTTTTAAAAAAATATTAAAATATTAATGTATTTTTATAAATATTTTAGTAATTCTACATTTCACGATAATTCCACTAAAAAACCTACCAAAACTGTTGCAAGCAGAAAAAATCATTGGATCCTCCTTCAAATAAGCAAAGAAAAGAACAAAAAAAAAAAAAAAAAACTCATATTAATTAAATTAATTCTAATAGCATTTGTTTTTAATATTACATTAGTTCCATTATGCCTTATACATGTTTAAAACTTATTTTTATTAATGGTTTTAAAAACAAATCTTAACATAACATTTAATTCCGCTCCTTCAATTAAAAAAATCCCACCAATGGGTATGATTAACATCTAGAAATAACAAAGTTAAAGAAAAACATAACATGAAGCTAAATTTGATAATGAAATGTCAAAATGGATCTAAAAAAAAAGGATTGGTTTGAGCTAAGTTGAAGCTAATAGCCTATGCAGAGACCATCCCTTGTCGAATGCACCATGGAATTTTTTTTTTTTTTTTTGCTCATGTCCAACTCATCAAACAATGGGTTAATATAATTAAAATTAAGGATGGTGGCTTTCCTTTGTTTGGCCTTTTGATTTCATTAAAGGTCTATGATATAATGTGTCACCTAGGAAATGTCAAAGTTTAGATCATATTATATAATGTATATATATATTATATAATTTTTGTTTAATCTAAGGGGAGAAAGAAATCAAAGGCTAATGTTGATAACATGTGGGGTTGAAGGCACTAACTAAATTAGAATTAATAGACAACAATTATATTTCACATGAAGAGAGATGTGGCAAATTTTATTCCACTTAATTATTATTATTATATATATATTTAAAATAGTTATGACTACTTTTGTCCTTAACCTCTCATATTGCTTATAAAAGCTTAGGTATACAAAAAAACATAGCCCACACATCATGTTCTATTCAACAGTGAATAATAAGAAAAGCATAGCTCTCATATAATTGATTTGAGTTTTGCCCTAATTGATTCTTCTTGTCATATACAACTTTTTTTTTTCTTTTTCTTTTTTCCTTTATTTGGCAAAAAATTCCTTATTGAGGTTTAAAAGGAATACAAATTTTGACTTCAAATTCTCTTGTTTAGAGGCCCCTTTCGAGATATATATGTCATGGGTTCGGTTAATCTTTTACGATGCAAGAAAAATGATAATTTACATTTTTAAAACAAAAAAGACTAGTAAAATATGGATCCAACGTACGAGTGTTCTAAAAAGCTAGTGTTAGAAAAAATAGAGATATAAATAAAGAAAAGAGATCTTGTAGCTTTTTACTATGATCATTTAAAATAAGATTAATTGAAACTCGATCTCGATTATTTAAACATTAAAACACTTGATGTATTCTAATAATGAAAAAAGTTCGACAAAAGATATATTCGATCTATGGTATATTAACGTAGTACTAATATTCATAAAGGAGTTTTAGTTAAGGGAATAATAGAGAATATAATATTTAAAAGTAAAAATTAGAGTCTAATCACTTGGTCGTGTTTACATACAATCAAATGTATGATTACTCGGTATATATTCAAATTTTGAACACTATACATACATAATTTACAACCTCAATGCTCATTTCTTTTAATTTACTTTACTTTTACATAAAATTATCTACTTTTTTTAAGAACAATAAAGGCTTAAACAATAACATATGTTCCATATTGGGGTTTAAAGAAGCATCCAATTTTTGACTTAAAATGTGTTCTTGTTTAGGAGCCTTTAATCTTCAAAGTGAAGAAATTAAACTTTCCATGTCTTTTTCCATGTAAGAAAAGTCATTCACAATTTCTTTTAAAGAAAAAGACCAAGTAAAGTATGTTTTAATAATTATTTTTGTTTTAAAAAAAAAAACAACTAGTTATGCCAACAATAATTCTTCAATTAAACAAAGAGTTAGAGACCTATTTATGAGATAAAAGTGGAATGGAAATTAAAGAACACACACACATATATGTATAAATATAAGTAATTAAAAAGAAGATTATATTGAAAATATTGGGAATTCAAATTAATATAACTAAACCAAAAAAAAAAAAAGAAACTTTTAATTTGTAAAAATGTTAAAATTTTCTGTCACCCTAACATTTGTAGAACTAAAATAATATTATCCTGAGCTATGTAATCACCAACAATTGTTTGGTGAGAAATACAAGACAAATAGAATCTTATATTGTTCCTACACAATTTGTCTTTTTAGACAATAATATAATACATAAATTGTGGTCACGATCCAAAATCCATTAACTAATTAAATTGTATGTTTAAGTTCACATTATATAAAAATATGAATACAAAAATTCAATTTTAATATATGTTCATTTTAAATCACCCTAACCCTAAGGTAGTCCTATTGTTTTTCAAAAATTATGGGTCGAGGCCTATCAAATCATCCATGTGTGGTTATAGCTAGAATTCAATTTTATACGAGAAAAACCCTACATCATTTCAAGCCACGGGAATTTAACCAAGCAAATTATTAAGACAATATATAAATAATTGAATAGTATAGTGACCAAATTTCATAGATCAATCAAGCATATGATTAAAAAATAACCATAAGAAAAATACACACTTTTAAGTTGCAATCACATGTATCAAGAATAAAATAGACCTTACATGATTCATAATAAATTTCATATGTATAATTGAAATAACATACCGACATTTACAATAATACAATTTACTATATATGTCACATAAATATCCATCACATAGAAAATAAAGAAAAGATTGTTTTTTTTTTTTTTTCTCAATCAAAATGTATAGAAAAATTTGTGAAAACCAAAGCAAAAATTGTAGAATTTTCAAGAGAATTGGGACCCCATCAAATCAATATGGGACCTTGAAAATCCTCTCAAAACTAATTTTATTTTTGTTTTTCCTCTTTTTAGGATTTGCTTAATAAATATTTAAATTAAAAGTTGTCATTAGTTGGTAGGAAAGAAGGAAGTTTAAGTCATTATAACTACTCCTATTTGAAAATGTTGGTTGATCTTCAAGGTTCTTTATTTAAAAAGAAAAAAGTTAGTTTTGGTCTTCTATTTTGGTCCCTCCACCAACCTCCATTCATATGGATAAATAGTTAATTAATTAATGTCTAAATTATTTATGATCATTCTATTGCTTTCTGGACATTCATTCAAACTTTATTTTATCGATGGTAACTTTTTCCGTATTCAATATCGTGTTTGAGATTTGATATGATCTTGTTTCAATTATAATGTTTTCTCGTGTAGTATAGATATTATCTAAAATATATGTATGTATAAGATTTGATATGATATTGCCTTAAATTACGACGTCTTCACGAATAATATATATATCAAGCACATTAATTATATAACGTTCACACGGGAGTTTCTTATGGCCAACATATTGAAGTGGTTTGGGTTTAAGAGATGTGATCTCTCACTTACTTAAAACTTATTAAAGTTAGATTTAGTTTAATTCTTTTTCTAATCACATTCAAATAAATTTTGGTTTTTAGATTAAAGTAAAAACAATTTTAATCAACCACTATTAATTACATAAATATATTTAAATTTTTAATCTCTTAGCGAATTATTATTATATAATACTTTAATCCAATAATCAACTCATTTTATGTTTCGATTGTGACAAATACACTTGATCTTCAAGTAACAACAACGGTAGATTTGTAATTTAAGGAAAACATGGCCTATAAAATAAAAAGATTTGCACATTGGTATGACGAACTTACTATACAAACCAACTCTTATGTTTAAGTCACACGTATACAGTATATTTTGTGTAATTAATAAGTAAAAAGTTTGAGATTAGAGACTTATCCCTTCCCATCATGATATATTTATAAATGTGATTGACCTGTTTCCTTTTCCATAGAGGTTTCAGATCAGTTGCATTACTCACAAGACTTGGGTGGGTGAGAGGCATATTCCATTAGATATTTTACTATGGTTGA
This sequence comes from Cucumis melo, assembly GCF_025177605.1. Classification (NCBI taxonomy): domain Eukaryota; kingdom Viridiplantae; phylum Streptophyta; class Magnoliopsida; order Cucurbitales; family Cucurbitaceae; genus Cucumis; species Cucumis melo. The sequence goes on from NC_066858.1 coordinate 16,322,202, forward strand.
TGTTTAACATTTTCCCTTAGCCATATTTTGGGCCTAAGATGATTCCTTGAGCTGTGCCGAGGCATACACGAGACATACCTCATTAAGAATTTTGTGAAGTTCTCGACTTGTTGAGCACGTGAGCAAGGTGCAAGCCAAACTCCATTTTGTAGTCTCAAACTAATCATAGGTTGTCACTTTCAACATGAATAATCGTGGTACATTCTTGAATAATTCGTTGCTTCCGTCAATTTGCATATTCCTATTATTGTTATTAAGTGTAGACAAAAATTCAAATGTTACAAGAATAGAAAAGTCTACAAAGGGAAGATTTAAATTTTAAAATAACACGTCTTTTTACTATAATTTATCGGAAAGTATAAAAGAGAGGATTCATGAAAAGAAAAAAAAAAAGAAAGAAAGACACCCAAAAACAGAAAAGAATATATAAATAAATATGAGAGGCTGCCTCTAACGACTTTAAAATTAAAACTTTTGACCATTTGGATAAATTTAGGTAAACCCAAAAAGAAATATGGAATTCATTTTTGTTTTTTTTTTTTTTTTTTTTTTCTTTCCTTTTCTAAAATAGGAATAAGATATGAATTAACAAAAAAGTAAATTAATTTTTAAGACATTTCTCCGAAATTGTGATTCATTAAAGAGTTATCACCAAAAAAAGAATTGATTGGATGAAAGGGATATGAGTGTATGTTTGATAATTAATTAACTTAGAACTTTTCTTCTTTCTTTTCACACCCACCAAATTCACTTATTGAAATCATGGTGTGTGTATATATATATATATATATATATATATTAATTAATATATATACTATACACACACATATGTAATAATATGCTTTCTTATCCTTATTAATTTTGAAGTTTTCGATTTTGCTTTTCATTCTCTTTATTCTACAGTTTTGTGTGTGGCATATAATCTCTATAAATATGAAAAAATATTTATTTAAGTGGATACAAAAGTCTTGTTTGGAATATTGTTATTTTTTAAAGTTTATGTTTGTTTACCAAAATTAAGAATACCAAGAAATTAAATGGTTACAATTGCTCAAATTTAAGGTGGGTAGAAAAATTAAATTTTAAAAATGAGTATCTATCGGCATGATTCTTGTCGACCATAAAGTCAGAGGACATCATGTAACAACCTATAGCACAACAAAATTATAATACAAAAGTTGGTAATCTAATTCTATGTAATGTCACCTAAATATCTAGTGGTCTAAATTTAGGTGGAAGCAAACAACTTCATTTAGTAATAAATTAAAGTTCAACGGGTACAATATAGTTTATTCGTTAGACATATATACTTAACAATACCTCACTACAAAGTTGATTTTCAATGATTTTAACTTAGACTCGGTGAAGTTTAAGATCTCTTTCACTTTCAAAAACTGATCTAAAAAGCACAAAATGTTGAGATCTCATCAAACTATAACATTTAGGCTCCCCTAATAATATATGATTGTCACCACAGTCTATTTTAACCATCTAAAAACCTAAAAAATGAATAGACGTGTCATAGAGTCACTCCTAGTACAAAATATAATTAATGCATAAAGATTTACTCAAAGTAAAAGTTATTCGCTCGCAACTATATACAAACATGAAAGCATCACCTCATTATATATCACCACCTCATGCTATTGTCAAATATATTCTTCTAAACAAATACATAATTAGTACATTTATTAGCTGATTTCATTCCTTAATATTCTTAATTAATTTTTGAGTTTGGAGTATATTTACCCATGCATTCATTATTCTACTTGTACAAAGGCATCTAATAATAATCAAAAACTTAAAATCGCAAAAAATAAAGAATGAAGAACACATTTTGCTTGACGAAAACATGCATGCAGCAGCCTACCCTACCACAGTAACAGAACATGAGCAAAATATTTTTAATAACATATAAAAAACAGAGCACAATATCATATATCTTTTTTCTTTTTGCTTCTATTATTCCTTTACTTAGCTGATTCTATTAAAGATAAAATTTTAGCTACATGTCAAAGACATTATTGGTAATAACATGTTTGTCTAAACCTCTCAACCTTCAAGTATTGTTATTGAGTATTTCTATGGAGTCGTCATTAAGTAGATCTTGAGAGGTTGTTCTCTTTTGATCTAATATTTAGAGAGAGCCTAAATATAGCTATTATGAAGGGATCTCACTCTTTCACATAAATATTTTTGTTGTAATTGCTAAATTCTTTATATAGTGAAGTTTTGTTTCATTAGATACACTGCTTTCTAAACGTAGGTGACTTTGCATCTAAATGAGTTATCAATTTTCGTATTATTATTTTTCTACTGATTGTCGTAACGACCATTTGTCAGATATATTGTCGATGACATTTTATCTTTTTAGATCCACATGTTCTTTTATATCTAAATAAAATTCGTAGTTTATCTCAAATGTAAAAAATAAAAGATGAAAATAAAAGATTAGTGTAATTGAAAAGAAGGAATCTTATTGTAGGCATAAGTAATATGTTCTTTTCCCATTTAAAATAAAATTCACAGACGTTATCATCTCCAAAATCGAAATGGAATTTTAATAGGATAGACACAACTCCTCTTTTAACATAGTTTTCGAATAAATTAGGAGGAAAAATAAAAGCATCATTTTAAAAATTTGTGTCCTATAAAAATAAATTTTTAATTTTTAGTAATAGATAGGACAAATATAATTAAAGTTTGAAATTTAAAGGTTTAGTAAACATAAAATATAAATTAATTATTAAATTTCGAACTTGTCATGAACCTAATAAACACAAATTTAAATCAAAGGAATTTAATAAATACTTTTAAAATACAAAAATCAAATAAACATAAACTTTAAAGGTTAAGGATTAAACTTATATATATTAACCAATCATTTTATACTCTAAAACTGTAATTTGTAATAATTTAGATAAATTAATACTCATTTGTATATAAGACAAATTTAGTTAGTTTACTCACAACCAGGAGGTGAAAGGTGGATCCAATCCAAGTTTTCTTAGTTTATTGAGCTGAAAATATTAGCTAATAAATAAAAAATTCTAAAACAAATAATTGTTTTATCAATAAAAACTCTAATCGAATCAAAATTAGAATATAAATTCTCCCTATCTATTCCTAACATTTTCTTTCACTTTATCTATTCCATTGAAAATTATCACAAAATTATCCCAATAAATTCAACTATTAATCTATCACATAATTCATTACTAAATAAGTGGAAAATAACTAAAAATATATATTCCCAAAAAAGTCATAATTATTTTTCAAATGACTTCAATCATTATTTGGAATTTAGAAGGATCCCAACTCCAATAGAGAATCCCTAAAAGGAATCTAATTTTCACTTGGAAGGAAATCAAAAGAAACAATCATGAATTACAGGGAACCAAAAAGGAAACAATAAAATAAAAATAACAAAAATTGATGATGATGATGATGATGAAGAAGAAGAAGAAGAATTTATAGAATACCTTTTCTTAGGGCAACTTTTATGCAGCTGATTGTGGAAGAGAAATGCACATATTCCTCTAATTTAGTCTTTTAATTAACCTAAGTTTAACTTCGGCATGTGTTCTGGGCCATTTCTCCTTACTATTAATTTTATTTTTCCTTTCACATTCTATACCAAAAAAAAAAAAAACTGTAATGTAATAATAATCACATTTTGAGATAAGCATGAAAAAAAATAGTTATCTATGTACGATATGCTAACTCAATTGATAAATATATGTGCATTATGCATTAACGATAACAAAGTATGTGGTTTGAATTCTATCACTCATATTGCTTTGTTTATGTCAATTTTTATAAAATTTTGTATCGAGTTAACATGCGATTAAATCATATTTCAAAGCTTAATTATGGTAAACAATTTTAAGATGATTGGATCTCTACCTCACAATTATTTAATTAAGAAACAATAAATATATATTTGTGTGAGATCAAATAATAATAAAAAAAAAAGAATGTCAACTAATACAGAAATTAATGAGACCTTTATTAAATATAATGATGGGGAGAGAGTGACAAGTTTATTTGTGAATTCCAATCCAACTTTTAAATGAAGGAAAAAAGAAAGATAGGGGTCAATTTTGGTGTATTAAAAATTTGATAAATAAATCAACTTCTTCTTTGTTATTGTACATGTATAAATTAATTTTTTAGCCTACATTTAATAAATATTTGGTTAAGAGATATTCGTAATTATCATCTCACAATTTTGTTTATCGTTTTTCTTTTCTTAATAAGTTTTATTTGAATTCTTAATCAAATTCTATTTTTCCATTATTATTCTTATACATAGCTTTCAAAATTTGCTATAAATTTTGAAACATATTTTTGAGAAATAAATAACAAAACAAAAGAGACGTTATCCAATACATGAATTCGTGGATGAGAGATAAGTAGAGGTGAGGTCATGGCTTGCACTTATACTAAAAATAATATTTGGTTAAAGTTATTAATTTTACAAAGCCAATCTATTTCAATGACCTGTCCAATTTGAGTAAATTAAACAAAATCTATTATTTGTTTCAATGATTTGTACTTCTATTTTTGTATTTTATTAAATTAAATATCATTTGTACATTTTGAGTAAACAATGGCCACTCTCCTATACATTCTAGCAAATAATTATAGAATTTCATATATACTTAAGACTTTAAATAGAAATGTTAATTTTATTTTTTATTTCAATATGATATAATAAAATACTAATATTTGTCTATAAATATATATACACTTCTGTTTAAGGCAAGATAACAATAAATTATTTTGTTTCCATTTTTGGTTTTGTGTGAACGTTTAGTATATAAATTATATAATAGTATATTTGATGACTTAAAAATGCAAAAATGGGAAGACTTTCTTTAAATAAATAATAAGATAAAATATTTCCTTCCTCTAGTATTAAATTAAGCTCTTGACAAAAACAGCTTTCATTATACGTGCCATAAATAAATAAATAAATAAATAAATAAATAAATAAATAAATAAATAAATAAAATGGGCAACTTGGGTTTCTATTTTTATTGGATATTAATCGAAGAATGAGATATACGTATTTATAAAGTATAAATGGATAATATAAATAAGTAATTTATTTTCATTATTGGCGAGAAGTCAAAATATGAATTTGACATCAACGTTTATGGAAAAGAATTAAATGAGCGTGGAGTGAAAAGTCAAACTTAAAGCATGGATAAGAAAAGTCAACTATTTGATAGGAGGTCGGTCACACACATGGGTGTGAACTACTTAAAATTTAAATAAATATTTTAGTTCGTATTGACATATTTCAAAATAATTTTGTTTTATTATTAATTTTGATGGTATTAATATACACAATTCACAATTCTTTGACAATCCGTGAAGTGATGTGATTGAATCTTTTATCTTAATTTTGAAAGTACAAATTTGATATTAGTTGAGGTATGTTCTAAAATATTCTTTTTTTTTTCTAAGTCTGGTCGATAGAAATAAATTCTAAGATTGAATAAAATATTTCTATTAACGTAAACATATTTTATTTCTATTAACATAAACATAAACATATTCTTTTATGAATGTGACATAATGCTAACATAATTAATAAACGATACACGACAAAAAAAAAAAAAAAGCGCCACTGCTTATATTAAGAAAAATGTAAATGGTATAGAAATTAAAGGAATAAAAAAAAAGTTAAATTAAAAAATAAATTTGAAATTGAAATGGAAATGGAAATCATGGTTAGAAACTGATATAAAAGAGAGATGGAGAAAAAAGAGTGGTAGTTATTAGTTGGAGAGTAATGAAGGTTGTTAGTTGGGGAACAAAGTGTGTTAAGGTTAAGGTATGGTACAAACTTAGAAGCATAATTTTAAATTTTGTATGTAATTATGAGGATTTAATAATGATTAATATTAAACCACAAGCGCCGTGGCCGGTGCCGGTGCCGGTGCCGTTGGTTGGTGGCGACACAAAAACAATATGATACGCTTTTGAAGATAAAAGTTTAATTAACTTTAGAATAAAAGTATTAACTTGGAATTTGGTTGAACGGATTTTATGATAAGCCTCTCCATTTATTTTTTTTATTTTTTGAGAAAAATCAAGCATTAATAATTAATATTTAGTTTTTATGGTTTGCTCAAATTCACAAATTATTATTATTATTGTCTTTACCCATATTGAATATTTTTCTATTTGGGTATACATTAATGTTACTTGGATATATACTCTACATTACACCCTACTATGCTTTAAAGTCAAAAACATTATATAAAGTCCGCTTAGTTAATTGAATAAAAGACAATTTCTTAGTTTTTACTTTTGCTTAACATGTAATGTTCAACAAATACTTGAATTTCTAGTCAATTTCTAAAAATAATAACTATTATTTTTTAAACTATTATTTTTCTAAGCATATAACAAACTTTACAACCTTATAGATAAAATGATATTTATAAACTTAACTCTATTGAACTAAAATTAAAATAAAAAAACAAATGATTAGAAAAATGAATACGAACAATTAATTTATCAATAAAAACGGTTGTCCGTAGTAATTTTAAAAGTTACAACAATCTCAAAACTAAGTCTAAGTCTAAATTAAAAATTTTAAATTATTAAAAGATCAATTCAAACAAATACATACCAAATAAAATACTAATTACTAAGTGAAAAATTGAAGTATATTTTCAAATATTTAATTTAAAAAGTAAAATATTTTAATTTTTTTATTTACTTGACAACTTCTAAAAATAACTTTTAAATATATTAAAAAGGTCGATAAAATCTCCGTACGTATAATAGTTGAATCTTAAGGTAACCAAAGTTAGTTGCTATATGATATATTTATTATTCAATCGAATTAATGAAAAGTTTGTTTAGACATTAATTTATTAAATATATAATGTCTTGAAATAAATTAAACTAATATTGTATTTTATTAGGCAGATTACAAACTTAAAAACACTTTTTTTTTCTAGTTCAAACTTAGTAGTACATTTTTCTTATCAATAATTTTCAAAAACAAGATTAAAATTAAGATTGAATTAAACTTAGGACGAAATTAATAATCAATTAAAAACAAAAAAGCAAAACCATAAACATTTTCCCCAAACTTAAAAGAAGGGATTTTTTTTAATGGGGAGAATAAAATATATATATATATATATATATATATATATATATATTTGTAATAAAAAATATTGGTAGGATATTTAATTGTAATTAAATGTAGTTGGGGAGATAACATTGGAATAATAATGTAGCATTTAGGTAGGTGGCACTTCAAAAATTGCATAAGAATTTGCAAAAGAAAGAACTTTATGAAAAATGTGGTCCGCAAGAATTTATAAATTAAATATTTTGAGAAAATAATAAAGTTAATAAGCATTAAAAGTTTGTTATTTAATAATTAATAATTAGTGGAAGGGGGAATTAAGAAAAAAAAAAAAAGAGAGGAAATCTAAAGATGCTCAATTGACTAATCACATCCCTCAACAAATCAATTCAATGGAGGGTTAGTATAACGCTACTACATACATATATTCCCCGTCAAAATTACTCATTAATTTCTTATCACCATCTTCTCTCTTAAATATGAAATCAGTCCTTTTTTATTTTTATTGTCTGGATTTGATTAATGTTAACGAGTTTGATATTGTGTCATCTCATCGTTATTATCAATACGATTATAGAATATCACTTAGTTTAGTGTATGATTTGGATTCCCATGGTAGTAATAAGGGAAATTTGATGAACCAATTGAGATTAAATTACTAAAAGAGGTTTGTTGTTGAAATATGAATGTTAGACTCAATTCATTTTCAATCAAAATGGCAAAAGTTTGAAATTTCATCTACTTCTTCTCCACAAAAATAAATGAACTCAATTGACAAGAAATGTGTAAAGATAGAATACAATAAATAATATTATAAAAAATCTGCATTCTCATAAAAGTAGAAACTAATTATATATATATATATATATATATATATATATATATATATATTAAAGGCAACAATATGAGAGTGAGGGAGAAATCTTGATTAGGGTTGAAAATCTACAAAAAAAAAATATATATATATCCAAATTTACACCATCAAAGTTCTGGAAAAAAAATAATTAAAAAATCAATTTTTTTTATAGAAAATCTACAATCTACATTTCCATAAAAGTAAAAACAAAACATATTAAAACCCAAGGATAATAGTTATGAGGTAGGGAGAAATATTGAATAAAAGGGTTGAAAATCCACCAAACTCTTTGATTCATTAAATTCATGAAACACTAAAAAATTTATTACAAAAAGATTTAAGAAAATTTGAAATATCCACGTAAATCTGGATTTTCAAAATTCTCCTAAATATGAAAAAAAATAATTAAAATTTAAAAAATAGTTAGAATGTCGTAGATATCGATACAATATCTATCTACATACATGGACAAACCAAAACAATCAATAAAGTGGAGAATGATAAGTTGGAAAATTTTAAATGAAAAATTAAAAATTTTTAACGTTTTAGTGAAATTTCGATGATAGATCTCGTTTGAAAAGGGAGATGTTTCAATAAATTAAAAAAAAAAAATAGGGCTAGTTTTATAAGAAAAAACCTCAATCACGCCATCCTTCACAATTTTGAGAAAAGTAAAATTAGAATAAAAACCAAGTAATTGACCACTAACCTTTTAAAAGTCATAAACAAAGTTGTTGGAAGGCCTAAAGAAGAAATATGCTTCAAAAACTAATTTGATGAAACTCCTTGTATAGCAAAAAAAAATTAAAATTAAAAAAAAAAAAAAAAACTCCCCTCATTGTCTCTTTTAGGTGTATAATATAATATAAAATAATGGAATATGGTATCAAATAATAAAATTGGAATTAAATTATTAACCTAATTAAAATTACTTATCTTTATAATTAAAAAAAAAAACATAAATGGTCCTTTTAACATAAATTTTGACAAGTTGTTTAGATGTAATTTGGTAGGTTAATTTTGATTTAATAGTAATAAGAGGGGAAAATGGGATAAGAAAGAATCTAATTTTGCAAATCTTTTGTTAAATCATTCCATTTATTCAGTCAAATAGAATTTATTCAATTACTTTACTTCTACCATTCTAATTTTCCTTTTTGAAAATTAAACTAAAAATGAGAATACATTCACACCAATCTTTTAATACAAATATGAAATGAACTAACAAAAACAAATTACACTATCTTAACGAATTAAATAGAAGTCATCCTTACTATTATTTTTGTTGGAATAATGTGAGAATATCGATCAATAGGTAATTGTCGTGTCATGACGAATCATTGCCCTGAAAGCAATTTCGGCTGAGTGTGGTGCTAATCGTGATGCCGGTTGTTCCCCAAAGTTAACACAGCTTTCCAGTCGGAACAGGGAATAGAAACAAAACTATATGAAACGCTCAAAACTTTGAGAGAATGTGAATAAGAAAAGAGAGTAATGGAATGTATGTTTTCAATGTGATGAAACCAAATGAATTCCGTCCAATTTATCGAAAGTTGAAGATGGCAGGATGTGGCTGAGAGTAATTTTCGAAAAAATAAGGAGAGCGATCATTGGAACGTCATGACAGGGAGTGAATGTCGGAATAGGACGACGCGCGCACGTTAAACGAAATAGTCTGACTAACAATGATTGTGTTAAGAGGTGTCCAGGCCTTGGCATGGAATGTATAAGGGATAAAAGGGTAAATTACCAAAAGAATAGGTAATAAAAAATTATGCGCAAGCACAGTTACCCAAGCTCGAGTTCGTCCGACCACAACAACACAATTGTAGTGAAAAGGTTATACTATCACCACCAACTTAGCTTGAAATTTGAGTTAAAGCCCACAAGTCATTTCTAACAATTTTGACACGTGAGAAGAATATTTGTAAATAATTATACAAATTCGTTGCTAGAGTTTATTAATGGAAAAGTCTTTTTAATTAGTATGCAAAAAAGAAAACCAATATGAATTCTAAATCGAGGCCATGCTAACTGTAGAAATGCAATGTTTGATGTTAATTTAATTTAACTTATAAGATTCATAGATATATATATATATATATATATATATATATATATATATATATATATATATATATATATATATATAGAATAATGTAAAAATGTAGAGTAATTAAAAAAGTAGGATGCATTATATACTTTCCGTAATTTCTAAAACAAATATAAAACTTTGGCACATTGTTTCACTTAAATTATCTCACATTTCAGGATGCAAGCTATGATAATTAATTAATATTATTTTAAACATTAGTCTTTTTTGTTTGAAAAGGGTTGATATATGTTTATACCACAAATATTTTTAAAATAGTTATGTTATTCTCTGTATTGATATATTTTTAAAAGGTAAAGAATGTTTATGTTAACTTTTTCATCTATAATATTTGAATACAGATATACAAAACGATACTCTTCCAATCAAACTTATGATTGAAGCAAGGAGAGGTTTAAATTGAAAGAGTGGGATGTGAGGTATGAGTGTAAGTTAAACAACAAATATAGGAGTTGAAAAATATGGAAAATGAATATAGGAGTTGGGGAGCAAAAAGTCAGGTGACCATGCACGCAACGTGGCAGGTAGTTGAAGCGAGTCCCTTCACGCCTTAGAAACGCGCGTGAGAACCATTTTATAGTTATGCTGTTTTTCCGTTTCATGGCATCACGGATTTTATAGTGAGCTTTGCCAGCTTGGCATGGCGGTGATTCCCCCCCCCCCCTCTCCCTCCCTCCCTAAGGGCATTTCCGTACTTTCATTTCACACGAGTCAATCCTAATTATTTACATTTTTTCTTAAATGCTCATAGAAGATTTCTTTCCTTTCTTTTATATTTCTAATTATTTTAATTATGCTATAGAAAGTTAAGTCTATCTTTGGAAAAAAACGTAAATTGATTTTTATTCTTTTTTAAATTTTTTCTTCAACTTCTTTCTTAAGCATTATAACAAATATTCTCCTACTTTGTTGTTTTAGTTTTGCCAGCTTGGTGACTACAACATTTACTTTCATTAGGTTGAAGAAAATTACTTTCATGATCTCAGTTTAGATGTTATAGTCGTCTTTCTACTTCAATGATAGTCTTTGATATGTTTACGAAAACGTTAATAGTGATATTCCAATTTTAAAGACAATAGTAGATACTTTTGGAACAAATGGGAATATATTTGTATTTTTATATATATATATATTTTAGCAAACCTTTTTACAATAAAAAAGAGACAAAAAAATCTTAATTCAACCATTATTTATTCTTTTTCAACAAAGTTCCATTCTTTTTTTGTATTGCATAGATGTTATATGTACATAAAATGATTCTATAATAAATATTTCAATCTATGCATAAAGCTAAATAAGGATGAAATTATCATTTAGGATAAAAATCAATACACAGCATCAATTTTAAAAGGTAAAAGTTTCTTATTTTCCAAATACAGAGCATCAAAGTATATGTATATATATATATATATATATATATAAAAAAGCACTTCATATGATAAATAGTTATTTCAAAACACCAAAAAGAAGGTGTGTTTGACCAAAGTGGTTATTTGAATTTTAAAATTTATTTAAAAAAGAGAAAAAAGAGTAAGGAAAAAAAGGAGAAAAATAGTCAAAATGGGAGGAAAAATAACAATAAATGGGAGTGCCAATTGGTAAATAGCCCACACCCTAACACCAAACAAAAACAACCCTTAAAACCTTACGCGCGGCAGACACAGACCTTTTTCTATATATATATAAAGACAATCTAAAGGATCTCTGCAAAAACAGCGGAAGCGAAGAAGAAGAAGAAGAAGAAGAAGAAGAAGTAGAAGAAGGCATACCCACTAGAAGAAATTACGTTATAAAACCAAGCCGAACATCGAGAAGGAAGAAGGAGGAGGAATAAGGCATACCCACAAAACAGGGTATCCCAGAGATTCTTCTTTCTCTGTTTCTTTTCGTTTTTGCAGCGTCCAACGTCAACAATGGAGTCCCTTAGAAACAGAGGGGGTTTCAGGGTTTCTGTTTGTGGTCAAGAAGAGCTTGAGCAACTCTCCAGAGACGGTAGTCAGTATAGTCTTACCACTGGAATACTTCCTTCTCTTGGCGCTAGAAGCAATCGCAGAGTCAAGCTCCGGCGTTTTATTATTTCGCCTTATGACCGTCGATACAGGTGAGTTTTCGTTTTTCTCTTATTGGGTTTTTTAAGAGGCTTTTGAAAATGGCTTTTATCGGTTGCTTTGAATTCCTTCTTGAATTTCGTACGACTTTTTTGTATTGGGTTTTAAATTTTACATCATAAAGGGATTTCTTTATGTTTTTGTTGATTTTATTATGGTCAGATTTCTTATTGGTTCCATTTGTTTTCTCAAGTTTTTTGGGTTTTCCTGCTTGTGAATTTTCGTCTCTCTTTTTGTTATTGTAAATTATGGTGCTGGCTTTGCGTCTTTTTTCTTTTTGTTTTTGTTTTTCGCTTTAGTTCTTGTTTGTTTATGCGCTTCTTCCTATTAAAGGTTATTCTTTAACGTCAGACGATTCTCCTCATGCCCTAAAGCTTGCAAAAAGGTCGATTTTGTATTTAATATAGCATTGAACAGAAATATATATAAATAAATATATTTATACGTGTATATGTTTGTTTCGTGAATGAATTCATGGGGTTGTATGTTTTTGAAAAAAGAAAAAGAGAACTCAAGAGATTCTTTTCCTGCACTGATAAAGCCAATATTTATGGTTGTTTGCACAGGGTGATGCATAGCTTTCTCATTTTTCTCCCAAAAGTGGCTAAGGTTTTGTTATCTACAGGATTTGGGAGACTTTTCTCGTTGTTTTGGTGGTATATACTGCTTGGGTCTCGCCGTTCGAGTTTGGATTCCTTAAGAAACCCCAATCGCCACTCTCTGTTACAGACAATGTGGTTAATGGATTTTTTGCTGTGGATATTGTTCTCACATTCTTTGTTGCTTACCTTGATAAAACCACCTATTTACTTGTTGATGAACCCAAGAAGATTGCTCTGAAGTATGCAAGGACATGGCTGATCTTTGATGTCATATCCACAATTCCTTCTGAACTTGCACAGAAGATTTCCCCTCCGCCTCTCCGTTCTTATGGATTATTCAACATGCTTCGTCTCTGGCGTCTCCGAAGAGTCAGTGCTCTTTTCTCCAGGTACAAAGACTTTTCCATTTCGCTGTATTAGCATAAACAAATATCTACCGATGTCTTTGACATCTTTTATAAATGGTTGTAAAAGTTAGAAATAACACTATCCTTAACTTATTTTGAGACTAAAAACAGCTTAAATGTTAATCTAAGTTTCTAAACTTTTTGACTTGCGAAAATCTATATTTTAATCCTTGGTTCTACCTCAAATTAATGTTTGTTTTCTTTCTTCTGAACAGACTGGAAAAGGATAGGAACTATAACTACTTTTGGGTTCGATGTGCGAAACTCATTTGTGTAAGTTTTCATATGTCAATTGGATTGAGTTAGTTATTGATTAGTTTAGTTAATTCTGAAGATGTACTCTTATTTGTATTCTATGTATTTTTCAGGTTACTCTCTTTGCGGTTCACTGTGCTGCATGTTTCTATTATCTCCTTGCTGCTCGTTATCATGACCCAAAAAACACATGGATTGGAGCATCCATGGAAAACTTTCTGGACCAAAGTTTGTGGATTAGATATGTCACTTCCATTTATTGGTCTATCACTACCCTAACTACTGTTGGCTATGGCGATTTGCATCCTGTGAATACAAGGGAGATGGTTTTTGACATATTCTACATGCTTTTCAATCTTGGTTTGACAGCATACTTAATTGGAAATATGACCAACTTAGTTGTCCATGGAACCAGTAGAACTAGAAAATTCGTAAGTAGAAAATTCTTGCACAGTGTACAAATGACCCTTTATACTTTATATTATAATATACTATGTTTTCTTTTTTGTTCAATACTTTGGTACTTTTTTGCTCAGAGGGATACGATACAAGCTGCATCTAGTTTCGCCCATAGGAATCAACTTCCTCTCCGTTTACAAGACCAAATGCTTGCACATTTGTGTCTAAAGTTCAGAACTGACTCTGAGGGATTGCAGCAGCAAGAAACTCTTGATTCCTTGCCTAAAGCCATCCGATCAAGCATTTCACATTATCTTTTCTATTCTCTAGTAGACAAGGTCTACTTGTTTCGGGGTGTTTCAAATGACCTACTTTTTCAGCTGGTAATTGACAATATGTCCTTAAGCTTTTAACCTAGATATTTTTTTCATTTTTATACGAGTCTGTTGACAAGTATGCTCTTACTTTGATACTGAGTGATTTTCTGAAATGTTACAGGTGTCAGAAATGAAGGCAGAGTATTTTCCTCCAAAAGAAGATGTAATTTTACAAAATGAAGCCCCAACAGACTTCTACATTCTTGTCACGGGTGCTGTGGTAATTATTTAAGTTGTTTGATTGTGGAAACTTTTGAGTTACTTTCTGGCGTATTCACTAATTAGCCACCTAGTTCAGCTCAACCCAAAGTCTAATGTTTGACATTTTTTCACAGGATTTGCTAGTGCTCAAGAATGGAGTTGAACAGGCAAGTCTTATTGAAGCTCTTAGATTTTTTGAATATTTTGTTTTTGGTTACCTATGTGTTAGTCCAAGGCAATTAATTTACTGACTAAATTGCTCCAATACTTGCAGGTTGTTGGAGAGGCTAAAACTGGTGATCTTTGTGGAGAGATTGGGGTGTTATGTTACAGGCCACAATTGTTTACTGTTCGTACAAAGCGATTGAGTCAGTTGCTGCGTCTAAATCGGACAGCTTTTCTGAATATTGTTCAATCCAATGTCGGTGATGGGACTATAATCATGAACAATCTTCTTCAGGTCTGCTCCCTTTTATCAATTATATTATATGAGTTAACTAGAGTTATACTTTCCTTTTAAAGAAACAAAGACTGAATTTTAATGAAATGGAACGATTTGTCCATATTTGAGTAACTTACAAGGCGAGGATTAACGTGTAGTTTATCTACAATGACATTTTATTTTCTTGGTTGGCAGCATTTGAAGGACTTGAAAGACAAGGACCCCATCATGGAAGGAGTTTTGTTGGAGACAGAGAACATGCTAGCTAGAGGCAGAATGGACCTACCACTTAGTCTTTGTTTTGCAACACTTAGAGGAGATGATTTGCTTTTACACCAACTTTTGAAAAGAGGTCTCGATCCAAATGAATCAGACAATTCCGGGAGGACTTCACTTGTGAGTTTAATCTCCTGTTGCTCTTTTTGACTTTCTATCAACTGATTAAGAGGTTTTCCTCATTCTCATCCCTTATTGCTTTTCTTGGTTTCTCCATTTATGTAAATACCAGCATATAGCAGCATCAAATGGAAATGAAAACTGTGTGCTTCTATTGCTAGACTATGGAGCAGATCCCAATAGTAGAGGTACTATTCTGTACAATTTGCTGATATTACTGTCTACTGGTGTTATAAAACAACTTTACAGATAATTTTCTTTAAAACCGTTTGCTTGCTATGCACATCATACTTGTTATTTAATGTTTGAAGGTCAGATTGCTTAAAATTTGCCACTGCGTTGACTTTACTCACATCTGAAAAAGTATTTGCTGACATTAATGGCATTTATTTTCCCCCCATTATTCTCTTTCAAGTCAACTATCTTCACTTTTTAAAGATATGATTTAACAATGAGTACATACCCTAAATAAACTGTGCATTTTCCCGAGGATTTTTTTGTTCTATTTAAGGACCAAGTTGACCTAAAATTCTTATCCAGAACAGTGTTGATGGTAATTTGCTTTAGATACATTTGGAACCCATAAAAAAAATCCAGTCCAACTGTCTCATTTCCCATTATAGGTCTTCTTATTGTAATGTCCTTGCTGGCATCCAATTCTTATTATAACTTGATAAACAGATCCTGCAATGGTCATTGCAAACAATGTACCTTATCATGTGGTTCATGTCTTTTTTATTAGTTTTTCTTTTTTTTATGAAATTGTGGTTCATGTCTGTTGAATTGTTTTGTTTATTATTTATACATCCCCTGTGGATCTTTCTCTCTTGGATGGTTTCTATTCTGAGGAACGTATTAAAATATTAAATATCGGGGGAATGTAGAGACATAAACTGAAAAACTTGGAATTGTTGAAGGATCTCATTGAGATGGGGATCTATCTTAAAGAATTCTGTTGCTTTATTTTATTTAATAAATTCAAACAGACTGGAAAGATGATTATGTTCCCTGTTACTTTTTCTACAGATTCAGATGGGGTTGTACCATTATGGGAGGCGATACTCGGTGGCCATGAGGCAGTAGCTCAGCTACTTATGGACAATGGTGCTAACCTTCGGTCAGGAGATGTTGGACACTTTGCGTGTACTGCTGCAGAGCAAAACAACCTCCAGTTGCTCAAGGAGATTCACCGATATGGAGGTGACGTTACGAGTGCTAGGAACAATGGAACGACTGCTTTGCATGTTGCTGTTTGTGAAGACAACATTGAGATCGTCAAGTTCCTTCTCAAACAAGGAGCTGATATTGACAAACCAGATGTCCATGGATGGACTCCGAGAGATCTAGCAGACCAACAAGGACATGAAGGAATTAAAAACCTCTTCCAAACAACAAAAGAATCAAAATCTCAATCTGTTGTTGCAATTCCAGAGAAGCAGACCGGTATTCGCTTCCTTGGAAGATTTACAAGCGAGCCTATGATTCGCCCGCAACCTCAGGAAGCCAATGATGGTTCATGGCCAGGTCATTCTCGTCCCCGTCGTAGGACTAACAACTTCCATAATTCATTGTTTGGTATCATGTCAGCAGCACAGTCAGGGGAGAAAGGCATCCCTTTTCCTGATAACCAAACCAGTTTAGAGAACTCTGGAACCAACCCTGCAAGGGTGATAGTAAGCTGTCCAGAGATCGGTGAAGTTGGCGGGAAGTTGGTGCTGCTTCCAGAAAGTTACAACGAGCTGCTCGAGATTGGTTTGAAGAAATATGGGATTATGGCAACAAAGGTATTGAACAAAGATGGAGCTGCCATTGAAGATATAGAAGTCATTAGGGATGGTGATCATCTTGTTTTTGTCAGTGATGGAAGAACCACATAATATTTCATTGTTTTAGTTTGGTTTTTTATTTTGAATTAGTGAAAGGCAATTGTAAACGAAAGAGAATGATTACTGAATAGATAGAGAGGGGTTTGTAAAGTGCAAAACTTGTATATAGTTTGAGCATTCTTTTACGCAAGTTGAATGCCAATCGCAACCATTTTTACACCAAAATTGGTGGTCGAGAATTGAAATGGACTGCTTCATATTGCTCAAGTCTATTTAAAACTTCCGTCCATCCAAATTCATATACAGATTGTTTTAGAATCTTACTTTGTTTTTCTTTGGGAAAATATAAACTTCTAAGTTATCTTAAGCTTTTATAATTACTTATTTAATTTAATTAATATTGGATATATTGTCAAGATGAACCTAGCTCAATTGACACGATGAATGTAGTATAATCCTCGTGGTTCAATTACTTCATTCTGCATTTCAATTACAATACATTAGGAAAAAAAAGATAAGGGAAAAAAGAACAACTGCGCTTGGTTCTTGAGTTTTCAAGACATACCTTTTTAATCCTTGAACTTGGTAGGAAATAATAATGATAATTAATTGCTTTAAGTGAAGTTAGTAGGTCCCTCAACTCGATTGAACAACCACTCATTGAAGCTTAGAGATGCAAATGTTCTTCCATACATTAAGTGTACACATTCAACCGAGAGATAATTAGATAACCAAGTACTACATATCGGATCACATCATACAAAAGCAATAAAGTTCAACACCATGATATACGTTTCTCTAAAAACCTCGTGCAAACACTCATAATCCACTCCACCACCTTGAAGTTGTAGCTCAAATACCAATAAGTTCTGTTGAACTCGTATGACAACCCTAGAGCGAGTGAATAGGGTTCAATTAAACTTTTTAACAAATAAGTCTAAATTAAAATAATAAGATAATTTTTAAATTAAATAAAAAAATTAGCTAAATTATCTTAAATAACAAAGATTGATAAAAATTATATAATAGAGTACGCAATCAAACTCAACCAACAAAAATATGTAACTAAAATTAAATGCAAAAATAATTAGAAAAGAGTTGGAGAAGAAGATACACTAATTTAACTAATTTTATAGTGGTTCGGTCAAACTTGACCTACATCCACTTTCCCAAATACCTTTTGAGATTTTGATTGAAAATTTTCTTTCCTCTTTTCACGAATTAGAATCGAACCACTACTTACTCCTTTTTGAGTTTAAGAGCAAACCCAATCATTTCCACGGGTTAAAATCGAACCATCACAATATGTCGAAGTTTTAAATTACACAAAAGAAAACTCTCTAAAAGAGTGCATATACAATTTTAAGCTCATAATAATTAATCCTCACAATATAATAAGAATTCTCTCTAGAATAAGATGAAAAGAATGAACATTGGAAGCTCTAAAGAGAATAACAATGGTGGTTTTTGCAACTTTTGAAGATAGTAAAGATAAACAAAGTTCTTATAATATTAGAAAAAAATGAAGTTTTTGAAAAAGAGGGAAAGTATATTGAAATCCAAAATAATTTTGAGTCATTAGATGTAAGTAAAATAAAATTGAACGATTGAGATCTAAACTTAATTAGCCATTAGACACATCACAAATAATAATATAATAATATCTTTTCAAAATAATTTTTTTAGAGTGCAATCAAACAACTTCATAGTCTTTTTAAAAGAAGAGCCACACAAACATAAATAATAATATTAAATTTATTTTTTTAAAGCCAATAAAAAAGCAAAAACAAAAATAAAACCAACATTTGTTACTCCTTCATTGTTTCAAGTGACTTTTTCTAATTGGTTCGCATTTGATTACTTGGCCGCCACGTCACCATCTCGGGTATTTTTTGTTAAGCTTCTTTTAGTAGTGATTTCTTTGTTTGAACTCCGATTTCGTTGATTCAAGAGACGTGAGAATCATTGTTTTGAGCTTTACGTTATGGACTATTGAAAATAATAAAATTATCAATAAAAAAGTTTTAGATTTGTTATCATCAAAAAATTAATTAATCAATCAAATTAATTAATTAATTTGAGATTAAGAGAAAAAAAAGGCAACACTATCAAAAGGATTTTCTTTTAAAATATAGTGTTATTTTAATGAGTAGAAAACAAAAATATAATAAGGAAAATAATGTAAAAGATTAAGGCTAGGGAATACCAAAACTAGTACATGATACCATAAATCCTATACTTGATCCACAATTTTAAGTTTCACATATAGCTGCCACATTCTAGATTTTTTTTACATAGTATGCCGCATCGAAAATTAGGAATAAGATTTACGAGTTCCATGTTGTTACGTTGAAAATCATGCATGAGGATCACGCGTTCGTAGTCCCAAAACTCCACCCCTCCCCTAAAATATGTTTTACTTGACGCTCTCTTACAACTTTCTCTCAAATTTCTTCCACTCCAACGACATTCTCTCCACAAAGAAGTTTGCAGCTTGAGAAATACGTCTTGAAAAAGACTAGTATATATAAATCGAAAGAACTTTAGGTTCGAAACATAATATGAAATATGATTAATTTGACACATAATAATGGCTAATAAAATTATATTTAAATAAAGGATAGGTTTGCTATGATCGTTAAAGTTGAATTTGTTGTAGATATAATTGTATTAGAATTAGTAGGACCAACAAAATCCATAATTAGCAATTAAAGAGTTTACACATAAATCAAGTACAAAAATAATAAACATGTTGGGTTAATTGGACCACAAAAATAGATATCATATTCATTTACCCATAATACTTAAAAGAAAAGAAAATAGACATGAATGATATCTAAGACAGTTGGAGATTGACGACAACTGAGTTAAAAGAAATAAGAGAGAATTGGAAGGGAGCACAACGAGGGTTGGAGTTTTCGGCTTTGTCCTAAATTTCCAATGGCAAAATCTAAAACCCGTTGTGGACTAAGTACATGATTTAGGATATTTCCTTTAATCATGTATCCACTTCACCATTCTCCAACTTTATATTTCTCATTATAATTAAGTTTCACCAATTTTTTTTATAATTTTTGTAGATTAATTAATAGAGGAAAAAAAAAAAAACTAAAACTAAATATCTAATGAACAATCAAAGTTACCATTATAAAATTGAGTTTGAGATTTATAAATTAAATAGAAACAAAACTCAAGTCGAAACAAAATTATAACCTACTAAATTGAAGTATATTTTTTTTTCTATCTTAGGAATAACTGAAAGATACAACTATTGAAAATCTAAATGAATAATGTCAACTTCAGATTTGACAAATTTTAATGATTTAACCAAATTAAGTCTACGAAATCTGAGAACAAACCTACCGTGGCTTTTTCTTTCTTTTTTTCTTTTTTCTTTTTTTTTCTTTTTTTTTCTTTTTTTTTTTTCTTTTTTTTTGGAGAGGCAATCGAATCTAAGACATTGCCTTAAAAACAGAAAAAGATGCTCAAAATGCAAGAAAGGGTCAGGTAACACAATTGAGTTAAAATCTAATTTCCACATTGCTCATTTATAACAACCTTGTCAAGCAAAATGCACATTGTATCTTCTCATCAAACAAAACAACATAACAAAAAACTAAATGACAGAAATTTTAACATCTCATTTTTGCCGTTTCATTACAGAAGCTGTAGCATTTTCAAGTGCTGTTCGTGTTCTGGTTCCAATTTTGGAGGAGTATAACATCCATGAAGATCCTCCACCACATATTCCTACATCCCAGGAAGTGAAGTATTAAAACCACAAAAACAGGTATTAACATTCACCAACAAAAAACATTTAACAGGTTTAGAATCTTTACTTTAGTCAGTTCCCTTTTTGTGAGAATGTGGTAATGTCTTTGCCAGATCCTCTGAATGGCCATAGTAGCAGCAAGGAAGCCATAAGCTATGCCAAGGATTACAAAGATAACTATGAAAACGATAACAAGTGCAAAACAGGCTTCCATTGATGCAGGGAAACAATCCAAGATTCCCCATCCATAGCAACAGTTGTGACACCCAGCAACTCTTGGGTCATTACTATTCAGGGACGAACAATGTAGTATGAGCCCAAAGAATCCAAGCAGAACAAAGAAAGCTAGGACCCCTGATATACGAAAACATAAGCAGACATAGAGTCATTAGTAGTTCAAAACCATGAAACAAGTCATTGATCAAGAATAATTGAAACCTATGCCTTGGTTAGATTTGGCAAAAGAAAAATGTTCAGAAAGAAATGGCAACAAGGGCATTTATTTATTTAATGAAAATTTTAACTTTCATTGAGGAAAAATGAAAGAGAACACAGAAAAGCCAGATAGGCAAACCCACAATAGGGAGCCAACTACGGAAAGGGGTCCAGTTAAAATAAGACCTAGCAAATAAAAGAAAAGGGTCTGCCGAAAGAGAAACAGAGAATCTCCAGAGCCCAAGCATAATCAAAAGAAATCTTTCCCCTTGAGAATGGATATTATTTTTCTTGTCTCACAAACCCCATAAAACAACACAAAACCCAGCTTGGCACAAAAATATCCCTTTCCCACGTGGATATTTATTCATATTAAAGAAGAGGAAACAAACATACGACAAGACATCAGTATCAAATTAGAAATGGCCGCTGAATCTACCTTGATAAGAAATCAATTTAACTGAGAGATTTTAAATACATTATAGAGAGGGGGGGGGGGGGGGTATTTTGACAGGAGGGGTGGAAAAGAAGCTCAATTTCCTTAATTAACTATTAATGAGCTTTCAACACTAATAAAATGAGAGATTTTGCATCCTTCCTACTTTATATGAAGCATGAACGAACAACAATGCACAGCAAAGTCTGAATTTATGAATAAAGGAATTGTACTTGTGATAATAGACACACCTCAGATCCTATTCTTAAAGAAGCAGCTGACCAGTTTATTCCAAAGTAGCTTACCGATACAATAATAAAATGGAATAGGATGTTTGGACAGAATACGATCCCATCCATCACTGAAAGAATTCCTAAATGCCCCGTCTTTGTCCATGATATATGCATAACCACCAATTGCTGCTATTAACTACAAAAAGGATAAAATCCTCCATAAGTTTATGTTCAAATACTTATTCACTGCTAGTATTTTGGGTTGATCGTCATGTAAATGACAAGATGTGCTTAAATGAAATAAATTATCACAACTCCTTAAGATGGGAGTACCTAGTGAAAAAAAAAAAAAAAGCTATCATCTTGAAAACACAAAAGTCAAAAAGTTCTTGTAAGCTTGAAAAACAAAAAGTGACAGGCAGCTTCCTTGACAGGTAGTAATCTATAGGGTGTACAACCATGTCCTTAAGTTCTAAGGAAAACTAAAAGTTGAATAACCACATAGCAGTTTGATACAAATCACAATCATGCCCCTTGAAATTAAAAAAAAAGAAAGAAAAAGAAAAAAAAAAGATGGTAATTAAATTTCTTGATAAATAAACACTCAAGCTTCAGGATTTTAATAATAATTCTATAACAGGTAGAAAATTTATGGCAACTCACAGTTTGTACAGCTATAAATACAAGGAGAACATCTCTTGCCACAAAAAGCCTGAATTTAACTTTACGCCAAGAGTTGTCCTCAAATAAGGAAACTTTCAGGTGAAATTGGGCTTTGCAAGTTGTACAATGCGAGAAAGCAAACCCTTCCTGCAGAAATATGGGAATTCTTTCAGATTGATTAAAATTATAAGAAAATAGAAAAGGAAACAAGCAAGTCCTTCATAATCATAAGCAGGAACAGCATAGAAGAACTAAAATAAAGAAATTTGCCTTAACGGAGCGCCAATGATCAAGACAAGATCGATGGACAAACTGCTGTGTGCCTTTGCACATGCATGGAGAAATCAGTTCATCTTCTGTAAAATGAAAATTCATTTGAGCCAAGTGGAAGAAGGTATTACCCGAGCTATGAAAAACAGAACTTACATCATTTTACAAGCATTAAAGACCAAACACAAAAGTCACTTTGCATCAAAAACAAGGTTCAGCAAGGCCAAAATTGAAAGGGGTTTTCAATTCTAGTGATAATGAGAGACTATAAACAAAATAATTGCCCGCCAATATACAATGGAGCTAACATTCAACAGAATTGAGCCAACAATTACATGAAAATTTAGTTGAACAAGAAATTGCAAAAAACAAACTAACAATGAAATTCACCTGGTTCGGCATCGCTCTCTAAGCAAATACGACAACAAGGAATGGAACCAGCTTCAGTATCCTCATCCTTGATTTCATCAGAGGTTCCATGGGATGATGAATCGTTCTGATTCTCAAGCAGAGGATCAGAATCACTAGGGTTTTGCCCAATTGATGACTCCAATTGTACTTCCCCTTTCATTGATTATCTTCTTCTCCAAAAATCCAAAGCCTGCACAACCCTAAAACAAACTCAATCACAAATTCAGAGATCGAAAACCAATACCCAGTACAGGAATTACATATCTCAAAGTTAATCATTAAAAAAACAAAAACAAAAACAAAAACTTGGGGTTGGAGATGGGGTTTCAGAGCATCAAAATTAACATGGGAAAACGAAACAAAGACAATAGAGAGCTACAAATTGGGTACCTGAAATTGAGGAAAGATTCAGAGTGAAATTTCTACAGATGATGATAAATTTTAATGTAAAGTATAACAAAAACGTTGAAGAAGGTTGCACAAGTACAAAGCAGATGGGATGTTTCCTTTAACGATTTCTCAGCGCCGATGATTGTGATTCATATGAATTACCCATAATAGTGATCTTCGTTCACTCTTCCCATTTCTCAATCATCGTCTTCTTTCTCTTTGGGGCCTCACCACATCCATAAATTCGTCATGGGAATGGGCTCATCTCTCTTGGGCCCGAGGGAAGATTTTCATGTATACTCTCAACAAAGAGTAAAAGAGTTTGTACAAGCAAACCCGACAAACAAAAATTATTCAATCAGACCGTATTTGAAAGCAATTTTATATTAATTAAAATAGAAGAAAAAAGTACTCTCAAATTTATATTTAATAGCTATCGTAAGGAGTATGAAACTTTTTTAATATACATCCGACAGTTATTAAGAGACAACCACATTGTGACAGTCTCATTCAATAATTAAAATTTCTTGTCTTTCGTTTCAAATTTTAAATATTTTTATAGTTTCTTCATTTTACGTCAAGCAGTGCAAAATACTTTACTATAATGTTGTTGTCTCCTCAAATAATTTGTCTTTTAATCTTACATTTTTTTTCAATTTGTTTCCTTCAAGCATAGGGAAGAAATATTGAATACAGTAAAGTTGTATAATCTTGTATGGTACTTCTATTAGAATGTTATGGTCCTTACGCTACTCTTTTGACCATATTTAGGGTAAGTTAAATATGATTTTGGTCTTAGAAGCATGGTATAAGCTATAAATATCCTTTATATTTAAGATCTGTTGACTATACATTACTACTCAAAGTAGACAAATTGGTTAGTTGTTGATGTGTTTAGGTAGAAACACATGGTAACAATTGAACATTTAAGAAATTTAAATAAATCTTCGAATGGATCGAAGTTTTTAATATTACAAAAATCGTACTGAAATTATGTCATAATTCAAAACTATAGGAATCCATTGTGTAGTTTAACTCAATCATTTTAAAGAATATGCATGTGTGCGTGTGTATATATTATTGAAAAGATCAATCTTTTTTTACATCATTTTTGTATAAACTAAGACATCTTAATCTTGTATTTAATTCTATTCATTTTTCTTAATAGACACTATATACATGCACAGAAATTTATTATTTAGAGACTTTGGTAATTTGATATTATTGATTTATTAGTTAACACTCAAATCATGTATATGAATAATTGCTTGATCAACTTTTCAATACTATGATATGTAAGTAGTCATTCCTAACGATCTTCCTCAACTTCAAACATAGAAATGAGATATCACTCTCCATGAGGACAATTTCTTTCTACAAGCTCCCTTAAGAAAGGTTAGAATTAACACTTCATTAAACTAAACTAAACAACTTCTTGTCAACCAATTAATAAATCAAACAAATCTAAACCATCTAACAGAGGCAAATCTATAAGGGGTCAGG
The DNA here is from genome assembly GCF_025177605.1 of Cucumis melo. Taxonomy (NCBI): domain Eukaryota; kingdom Viridiplantae; phylum Streptophyta; class Magnoliopsida; order Cucurbitales; family Cucurbitaceae; genus Cucumis; species Cucumis melo. Next base: position 16,347,417 of record NC_066858.1, read on the forward strand.
GATATGTGTCTTCCTCTAATTATAACCTCAATGTTTGAGCAATTTTTTGGTACAATTTGAATGTCAATCTACCGGTTTGATACCAATTTTGGTGGCCGAGAATTGAAATAGGTTGCGACTGAGTTTATTTAAAACTTTCATTCTAGTAAATCCATCAAATTAAAGAATAGTTTAGAATGTTACTTTGTTGTTCTTCACTTGTTTGAAAACTTAAATGAAATCTAGAACAAATTGGACCATTTCCCCCAATGTTCACAAACAACTTTGTTCAAGGGACATTCTGAGCGTCTGCATAGGTTCTTGATAACCAAAAATGAGTTTTTTAAAAATTTCTGATAAATAACAAATGGTCAAGAAATTAGAATGATTGGATTAAGAAACACCACGACCATAAATTATGAAAAGAAAAAACAACTTCTGAAGTTTAAAAAAATATGCAACAAAAAATATCTAACACTCAATAAATCCTCTAGGATATTTTAATTTAGAATTTTTCAAAAATTAAGACTATTTATAAAATATAACAAATTTCATAGAACTATTTATAGTCAATTTAAATATTTTATAAATAATATTTATTTATTTAGCTGATTTTTCTAAAACGATAGTATCACTAAACAAATTTATTATTTAGATTTTTTTTCTAAAAAAGGGAAAAGTTACATCTCCACGATTTAAATATATTAACAGTGATGTTGAACATTTCTTTGCATCAGTTCCCCCTTGAGAGTATCACCTCTTTCTCTCTCCAATAATATGAACAAAGTAAATAATTTTCAATTGGGTAATTCTTTAATTCTTACCAGCTTCCATCAACTTGTCAATACATCTGGAAAAGGAGATGGTCAAAGAAATGTGGCAATGAGAGGGATTTTAAGTTACAAGATCCAGGTGAAAATAAATGAGTGAACGACTATAAAACATCATTCAAGGTACATAAACCAAGTTCGACAAATCTCTAGGCACAGCCAGATGAGGTGAAGAATTCAAGAATAAAAAGGTAAGCACTATTCAGAATTTGCCACGCCTTGGCTGCTTCTTATGATAGTTCTACTTCCATAGCTTTCGTAACGACATGTTCTTCTCTGATTCCTTCTTCATCACCTTGGCAACAGCCATCTCAAAATCTTCCTGAGTCACGTGAACCCTTCTTTCCCTCAAAGCAAACATCCCCGCTTCTGTACATACGGCCTGTGTTCAATCGCAAAATATGCCACCAAAAAGTAATTAGTGAATGTTAACAGTCCTGCTGTTAAGCGCGGCTATATATTTTTTTTAATATCCGTGAATGTTGTGTTTGGACTCTCGACTAATATCTCTGGATAACCCGCTAGCCTTTACAAGTTTTGCATGCCAAGGTTATGGGATCGAACTGACTTCCATGACTCTTGATGTTTTTTCTTTCTTTCTTTTTTCATTTTTTGTTATACGTGGATGTTAAGTCAAGCCTACGTGGACCTTAACTAATCTCGTGGGACAAAATTTTCACGACTCATATTGGTCATTGAGTTACACTGTGAATGACGATTACATTTGTTTCCAATGCTATCTTGTAATAAACCTAGCAATTTATAGAGAGAACAATTTAATGTATACAGATGAACATCCAGCGAAGCATTAGATCCAAGAGCCTTTTATTTGAGCGTAGATAGCGTCTAGTCCTTTGGCTATCACAAGGTTGCGTAATCCTACTCAACAGGCTTATTTATATATATATTTTTTCTCCGAGTGTTCACAGAGAAAATGTTTCACTTGAAAGCTAGAGCATGCACTCTTACAGTTAATAGTAGTCGATGTACAACAATGATATGCACGAAGCGTGAGATTATTTTCAAAATATCATATTCATGATCAAAAGATTAATATACCTTGAGTTCTGCACCAGATGCACCATTCATCTTCTCAGCAATTTTCTTCAGATCAATCCCACGCATCAAATTCATTTTACGAGAATGTATTTTCAAGATATCAAACCGGGACTGCATTTCCATATAAACCGAATGTCAGTATATTTATATAGTAAGCGACTATGATTAATACCACCCTAAGTCCCAACAGCTGATAAATTGCAAGCTTCATCCAGGGGTGAAGAAAGGCACGTAATTAGAACAGAAACTACGAAGGCAACTGTAGGTACTCTCAAAAGTCAAACACATATTAAAGCATAATAAAACTGACAAGATAAGCAGCTTTTATCTTTCTACTTTAAAAAATTGTAGGTTCCTTTCAGAGCAAGAAAGAAGTTAAACACGAAGTTAATTGTATTACCATAATATTCTCTGAATAACAGAAGTATATACTGAAACAAGTAGTGGTACTTACATCCTCGTTAGGATTTGGAAATTCAATCTTCCTGTCAATTCGTCCTGGCCTTAGGAGAGCTTGATCCAGAATATCAATCCTATTGGTGGCCATCAAGACCTGCAACAAGACAAAGAAGTTAGAAACCAAATTGCAAGGCTTTTAGTACAGAGTTACAAACAGGAAAGGATATTTAAATATTTTAAAGGGGCTTCGAGTCAATGGGTCCAATATTTAGCCTCAAGGCTTACTCCTTTAAATTCACAAGAAGAATAAGCACTATGAAAATAATGGCGTGGAATCTTTAAAACTTGTGTACAGAGGTAGGAATGGAATCAATATGCAGTCAATTCTTTAGAACAAAAAAGATCTACTCATGTTTGTAATACAACCCATTTTACAAGTTACAACATTTACCACAACAATTCATGAAAAGCACAACCAGAAAGACATGCACTCTTAGGAAAGACATACATTTTCCCTTTCAAACAATATATAAGATAGCTATACACTTCGATTACTGAATTTTTGGGATTAAATACACTTACAAGTTATACCTTATATCATATCACTGAAAGACATAATAAGCTTCACCAATCAAGATAATAAGTCTAAACTCCGAAGGCAACATCAACCTTTTCAAAACATTGGTTGATCAAAATCTAGAATATCATTTATTCAATCAGAATCTTTTTTCCTTTTTCTTTTTAGTTGAGAAATATCTGATCAATGTTGGTCATAAGATATTCTAGTGTCATATGTTCCATCATTCACATATGTAGTTCATTTATTGTACCTTGATCTTATTTGATGCTTCAAATCCATCAAGCTGGTTAAGAAGTTCCAACATAGTACGCTGCACCTCACTATCACCATTACCACTCCCAGATTCCATTCTAGCAGACCCAATACTATCGATTTCATCCATGAAAATAATAGAAGGTGCATGCTCCCTGAAAAGGAAAATTAATAAATGATTGCAATAGAATCAATAAAAAGATGCTTACAATTAAATCACCAATTGACATCTAAAGATATAATCTCTTCCAGGTTTGATTTTCTGACATTATTTCGCTGTTCAGTTGAATGTATTCATGGGTGGAAAATGAAATCATAAACTACCCATTTCCGATAAATAAAAATTTAGCACCACAAGAATCGTTCCTGACTTTGATTCTAGTCATTTGTGGCAGTCAAGAAAAAGAGTCCCCATACATGAATAAAAGCAGGGAGGTTAGGATCAACAACACCAACTGGATGACTTAACAATGAAACACAGTAGAGAACATCAGTTTCAGAACAAACCTAGCCATGACGAAAAGCTCTCTGACCATTCTAGAACCTTCTCCAATATATTTCTGGACCAACTCAGACCCAGAAACCCTGATGAAAGTACAATCTGTATGGTGAGCCACTGCTCTAGCCAACAGTGTTTTCCCAGTACCAGGTGGCCCATACAGCAAGACACCCTGTTTGAAGCACATGGTGAGAGAGATATATTCAATACGACAAACTCAAGAAACTAGTTAAGAAAGTACTGTTGTTGTATTGATGTAGCATTACCTTTGGTTGAGCTATTCCAAGACTCTCAAAAAGTTCAGGATGCTTAATGGGGAGTTCAATAACCTGCAGATTGGAACTAATACTTCAGAACTTACAGATTATTGAATAACAAGTAACCGACATAAATAAATAAATAAATAAATAAATAAATAAAACTATTTGCAACATACAAACCTCTTTTATTTCTTTTATTTGTTGGTCTAGACCACCAATCATATCATAAGTTGAATCAGGAACCTTTTCAACTTTCATAAGATTAACAAGTGGATCCACTTTGCTTGGCAAGACTAAATGAAGAACGTAGCTGTCATTACGGAGAGCCACTCGGGTTGAGGGTGTGATTTTTGTGATATCGATACTTTTGTCAATATCAACAACATATTTCCCTTCTGGATGAACCTGTGCAAGTGAACACAGAGAAGTTGGAAACAAAGAAAAGAGTCCAATATATTGAGAACGAAATCAAAACTTCTAAGATTGTATCGCCAATTTGCCATAGACATACAAATTTGAATTGCTGAATAATAATAGATGCTAATGATAATTATTTGAAGCACGGCATGGCAAGATTCTATTTCACAGCAAGTATCAGAATCAAATCTCAGTACTTTTTAATACCATGCACAGGGTGGTAGGCAACTTAAGCACATTTTCACTTTTTTACTACAGAATATTAAACTTCACAGAAATGGAGTTTCCACAGAAATTCTTTCAAAAGATCAACATGTATCCCAAGGTGTTGAGAGAGTGAGGGAGGGAAGGGGAGTGGTACATTGGTAATGAATTAATACTTTATCATTATTACTTTTTTCTGTAATAAATAGAGAAGAAAAGGTCACTTGCCTTAACTAAAACTTTGTTCTTTCCCATGACTTTAACAACTTCACCAACATAAGATCCTGGCTCTTGAAGTAGCTGGAGCTCTTCCCGAAGCATGCGTACTGTAAATATTAATATGAGTTATAATGCAATGACCTCAAATAGATCATAAGTCCAATTTCTAGGAAATAAAAGTACAGTTTAGACTGAGCAGACTAAAAAATGAAGGTAGGAAAACACTTCTACGAATACGCAATGCCTTTTGAAGCATTATATCATATATGAGTAAAAAACCATAGTTTCTATATTATCATAAAAAGTAAAAATAAAAAATTATAAAAATCCACTATATCTTGATCATCTTATTTGGAAGTAACGAAGTATATCCCACGATGAAACCATAGTCAAACATCTTACGAATAGTATAGCCCAGTATCCGAATTTTTTTCCAAGATTCTATCAAAAAGCTGAAGATACGCAGAGATATTAACTTGGACAGTTATCAAAGAGGACAATAACATCAGAATTCAATTACAATAGTTGTAGTATACATTGTATATGAAAAGGTGAGAATAATTCTACTCATCAGTTACCAGTTCCAGTACTACTGCCAAGATATTTCAGTTACCTGAGAATGAAATTGGCTAGGCCCTAAAGGATTCCAATTCCAATTCCAAAAGTCTCAAATCGAGATAAATGACTTCTAATGCCAACATATTTCAGATTCTAAGACACCGCTAACCGGTTTTCAACCATTTATAATTAGAAGAAAATGACATGAAGAGATAGAATTTCAAATCCAACAACACTTCGTTCGTTGAAGAAAGGAAGTGGGAAGAACAGCCACAAAAATTTATAAGAATGAAAGAGAATTGATTAATTGTTCTTTTATCTTCCTTTAAAGCATTCAAGTTTTTACATTTTTCCCTAATTCACTTTTCTCATTAAAATTGCCTCAGGGTTCAACTTCCTATAGCATCTTAATTATGTAACCATTCTTCAGCGGAGCAAACAACAAGTGCGAAATTTGTGAGAAACCAAAGGTACCCAAAAAACTCACAAACCCTGGAAGTAAACTAAAAAATTCAAAATTCAAAATTCAAAATTGATTGGGGTACCTTTCGAATTCAGCTCGTTACGCTGAGCTTCAAGACGATTTAGATTATGGGTCTTTTGACGGACCTGGAGCTGGAGCTCGTGAATATGTTGGAGATAGTACTGCCTCAGACCCTCACCTTGTTTCGTCGCCTGTTTCGCCGAGCAAGCATCTAACGACGCCGACGCCACTTTCTGGGTCTCGACCTCCATTGTCGCCATTGGAAAGACCTAGAAAAATCGAACTCCTTTAACTGGACGATCTAGATTTGAACAAAAGATAACCAAACTGGAAAATGAGACTTTGTCGAGCGAAGAAGATGAATGTTGTAAAATGGAGGTGGGTGTGCCTGGTTTCTTGCGCTTTCGGCAAAGGAATGAACGATGACACGGGCTTTAGCATCTTAATGGGCCGGCAGAAGCTAAAGCCATCTAGATCCAAGCCCACTCAATCCACCCAGGCCCAAAGAAACAAAAGAAAGGGTGTGTTTGGGGGAGGGAAAGAGTTATGGGGGAAAATGATTATGATAATCCTAGGATTATGATAATCCTAGTATTATGATAATATGTGTTTGGGGGAAGATTTATTATTGATAGTGTTATGATAATATGTGTTTGGGGGAAGAATTATTATTGGTAGTGTTATTATAATATGTGTTTGGGGGAAGAATTATTATTGGTAGTGTTATAATAGTATGTGTTTGGGAAAGGGATTATTATAGTAGTGTTATAATAATATGTGTTTGGGGAAAGAATTATTATAGTAGTATTATTATAATATGTGTTTGGGGGAAAGATTATTATTATAGTATTATTATAAAATGTGTTTGGAGGAAGAGTTATGATTGTAGTATTATTATAAAACTTGTTTGGGGCAAAGATTACGTTAATTAGATTTATGTTATTTTTTTTAAATAAGGAATGTTAATATAAGAATAAAAAATATATAATTTTTTTTTTCATGATCAATATTCAATTATGTAATTAGAATAATCTAAACATAATTCTGTAACTAGGTTTTGAAAATATAATTCTCTTACGTTATGTCGTCCAAAATTAATTCGTAAATCCGTAAATTCATTAGCGTATTTAAACCAAATTATTTCCACGTATTAGCAACTTATAAATATTGTAAAAAAAAACTTGAACGAAAACACTACATTAATAGGATAATACAACAATTCATACCATTACATTTTAAAGCGAAACGAAACTACAAACTAATTAACTTCAACAGAATTTAAAGTTCGTTATATAATAAGACATAACAAGTTAGAAGAATAACATATAGTCCAAGTAAGAAAAGTTTCATTAATACAAATAAAACAAACTAACTAGTCATTGGTTTTCTTGAAGAATGAGGCTGCAGTACGGGTACTTCATATGGTCGGGAACTTCAAGGAAAGCTTTCATGTCATCGACGTTACGCATAAGTATACGCATTAAGCGACACCTATCCATCAATGTGAGCTCAGGGATGGCCTCTAAATGTCGAACAATCTCTTGACGTGTTTGGGTAGCATCTTGACGTTGTAGGATAGGCCATTCAGCAATGCGATGAAGTTGTTCATTTCCATACTCAATGGCAGTACGAACTATGTCCCCACTATCTGTGGCATGTCCTGGACGTTTCCGCTTAGACCCGCTTGAAACATTTCTACGTTCACCGACCCTAGCGGTTCTTGTTTCCATCAAATCATCAGGCGACATGTTCAATCCCGGACTGTACATTGGCGGAAAGTCCGTATCTGGCATAGCATCAGCAGCAAATGCGTCATACCCAGGAGGATCGTTTGACCCAATGTCCGCAAAACTCTCAGCCCGACCTCCTGTTGCACGATCTTTGCCAAACACGTACGACAGTTCGTCATAGTGGACAAACGACTTATTAAGGAGGCCTTTCGCCGCCGGATGACTCTGTATAAGTGCAATAATAAATTATTAGTCCATGTATTCAAATAATCAAACAAGTGTTCAAATATCTAGTAACGCACCTTTACCCAATCGTCAAAGACTTCTTTCTCAGCGACGATGCATTTTTTTTTCATCATTCCACCCAAAACCACTACAGTTTGGGCCACGCATCTCCGCAAGTGCGTGAAACATTCTCTTCATCAATTTGATTCGACTATCGATGGTTGAAGCATGGATATTAGAACCTGGGATCTTGAACGCCATCATTCTCGCTAGCTGATTTAAGTACCCGGGACGAAAGGTCCCATTGTCGGACCTCCACCCACCAGCATTTACCAACTCCACGAGGCACTCCACGAGGCCTGCCTCTTCCTCTTTAGTCCAAGTATGTTTAGGTAGTCTCGATGAACTTGTCATGCTAGACGTAAAACGCAAAACATATTAGTTTCATTAAGTTCCGTATGATTAGATAACATACATACGATTAATTTCATAGTACAATGAACTCCTGCTGAAAAACAGTTTGGCAGTAAGTTAATTGGTTAACCAATACATTCAAAATAATCATGTTACAAAAACTATGACAAAATAAGACTTATTGGCATAACTACTTAAGTATGAAAATGAACGGGGAACATTTAATTTTTCTATTGGTTACGCAACTCCCATTCAGTAAACATTTCTTCTGCAAGGTTGTCCCTCCATTGACTCCACTCATTCGACGTCTCTATGTAATGTATGTCATCCGCGGCAGTAGTCGCGTGGGTGGAATCAACCTCATCTATGTTGTCTTCTATATCAAAGTTTGTCATCTCCCTATTGATAAGGTTGTGGAGGAGACAACATGCGAGTATTGTGCGACATTGAACTTCTACAGGATAGTATGACTTTCCCCGCAGTATCGCCCATCGACCCTTCAAGACACCGAATGCTCTTTCGATTACATTACGAGCAGAAGAATGTTTCATATTGAAGAACTCTTTGGACGTTGAAGGTGCATTTTCAGGGCCACGCCATTCTTGTAAGTGATAGCGTTGCCCTCTGTATGGTGCCAGGAAACCCTCCGCATTTGGGTACCCGGCATCAACCAAGTAGTAATAGCCTGTAATCACAATGCACGATTAAAATGTCGCAGTTGTTACTTCTAAAATTCCATTCACAGGTACAATGCCCTTGTTACTTACCCTTGGGCACCTTAAGCCTATTAGGTCTTGAAAGGGCATCACGGAGGATGCGTGAGTCCGCAGCTGATCCTTCCCAACCGGCAAGTACGTAAACAAAATCTCCTTTCGTGTCACACACGCCAAGTACATTTGTGGCCACCTCCCCCTTGCGTGTTCTATACCTAGCCCGGTCACTTGCTGGAACGTTGACTTTTATGTACGTGCCATCTAATGCACCTAGGCAATTCTGCACCGCATAACTAAAAATTATTGAGAAGAACTAACGTCGTTGTGTTGGAAGTACGTAGTTCGAGACAAATGTGTACCTCAAACCACCTCCATCTTTGATCTGTGCATTCATTAGGCACCGGTTGTGGTTTTTTCAACAGCTCGTCATGAAGTCGAATGACAGCCAACAAGACCATGTTGAAATGGCGGGAAATTGTCTCGCCCGACCGCATGAACTCTCGTTGAATGACACGATTTTTCACATCGTGCGCAAGAATGTGGAGGAACATTGCTACCATCTCCTCAACATCGACGACTTCCGTCGACGTTAGTCCAGCAATGGTCCTCAGTAGGTGACACAGAATGGCGAAACATCTTCGGTCCATTCTCGTACTTTGGCGACAGACAAGGTCTGACCCATGAATCATGCGAAAGTAAGCTAACTGTCTAATCCTATGCCTAGTTTCATACGGGATGTGCGTTATCCTCTTCGTATCGTTCTTCAAAAGCTCCAACATTAGTAACAACTGTCGTTGGGATGCTATGAACGCATTTACAATAGACGCCAACTCATGTTCATCCATTATAAATTATAGATTCACACCCTGTTGGAAAATAATCCTAAGAACGTGTTAATTTGAAATGTTGTTAACGTAATCACCTACTACCAATCTAGGTTTTGAAATTTTGGAAATATCTTCAAAGGTAAACTAAGTTAATATGTTTACAAATTAAGTAATTGACTTGTACTACTTTTTTGAAAATACGTTCCTGGAAACTTCATTACGTATATTTGGAAACCCATTTTTTTAAACTAATTATGTGTTCGTCCAATAGAAATGCATTTAGAAGCGACACAAATGCGAAAATATGTTTTGAAATTTTATTTAATTTCAAATTAATTGTAAATAGTTTGTAAAATTATGTTTATAAATATACATTTTTTTTACATTAATTATGGGAGTTTAAACTAATTTTTGTTTCTTAAAAAATAATAATAATAATAAACATAATTTATTTGAATGACAAAAAAAAAGGTGCTATTTGTAAATTAATTGAGAGATTTTGTAAAATTGGTTTATAAATTAATTGAGAGATTTTGTAAAATTGGTTTATAAATAGAATTTCTTTACATTATGTTTATAAATATACATTTTTTAGGAGTTTGTAAAATATATTTGCCATTACTTTGTTGTAAAATAATTGAAGAAGTTTCTAAATTAATTTTTTTGTAAACCAAAATGTTTGTAAATTAACTAGGGAAGCTAGTAATTTTGTAACCCACTACATCTTACATAAAATAAAGTTAGTTCAAAAATATTATTTTGAATTCTATTTCCATTTAACATTACCACCCAAATTACATACATGAATATCTCAATAATATTGTTGAAACATCTTCGTTTATTTAATTTTCTATAGCTCACTATGTTATTATTATTCATTTACATATACAATCAACTTTTCTTAAATAATAATGTTAATTAATTTTGATGTAATGACTATCAAATTCATCGATAGTAAGAAAAATTCATACATACGGGCAGTGGCAAGTTTTGTTAATTTCAAAACAGTAGCTAACATACATACGGGCAGTGGCAAATATAGTACGGAAAGAAATTAATAAAGAATACTATAATTTAACATACGAAGAAAAATACAATTTATAACATATAATGCGAAGTGTTTTATACAAGAAACAGAAATGAATAATAAAGAAAGAAAAGAATTCATTACAGGACATATACATAAACTTCATAAATGAATGAGGTTTAAAGCCGTTGTACCTCAATTACGAATTCTTTAAGTAGGACAACCTGAAGATTTACACAACCAACCAACATTGTCATTACATATGCGTGGCCGTAAAGATTATGTATTGTAAAAAATAAACGAAAAAACGCATATGAAACATACCTTAAAAAGAAACGAAAGCTTACAAATCCATGGGACCGTACCAAAAAAAAAGTGTTAGTACATAATGTATGGGAAAGAAAGTTGCCTCAGAGTTAATAAATACCATCAAAGACGTTTAAGAGAACGCATTTATGGTACAATTTAGTGCGGTGGACTTCGTAACATCACATGTAAAACACAAGCAACCAACGAGAGACATAAAATAGAGATCAACATGTTCATAAAAACGTCGGGAGTGTGAGAATACAGTGCGCAAAGGGAAAAAAACCATAGGGAGAAAACAGACTACAACACCAAAAAGAGGCCATAGGGAGAAATCAAACTACAACAACCATATTTGTTTTGTAAAAAAAAATTAAGTAGGAAAAATTTCAAGCACATAGCAAAAGTGGCAATTGTAAAAAACAAACAAGTGTGGTTTTAAAAGTTAGATTAAAGATTATTCAATCGTAAAGTAGTGAAAACAGTAGCTAAAGTGGCAAATGTAATGAAAAGCAATTAGAGGAAACAAATCTTATGAACATACCAAAGGGGACTGCAAAGTATAAGAAAACGGGAAGAGAATGGGGCATGTAATGCTGTGAGAACATCCAAATATATAGTAATAAATAGGTATACAAGAATTAATTTAGTCAAAGAAGAATCCCATAAAATAGGGGATTTGAGAAAAGCAGTCAAACCCTGTACAGAGTAGGCAGACAATTTTTTCAACACAAGTACACAGGCAGCAAAAATGAAATTCAATGGAACAAATGAAATTTAAGAAGTTGTAAAAGAAATCCAGAGTTCCAACATAAATCATGACAGAGGAAGGAAAAATGAAATGAAATTTAACAACTTGTAAAAGAAATCCAGAGTTCCAACATAAATGATGACAGAGGAAACAAAAATCAAATGAAATTTAACAAGTTGTAAAAGAAATCCAGACTTCCAACATAAATGATGACAGAGGAAGGAAAAATCAAATGAAAATCACATATGGATGTCAAGAACAGAGATTCATGATCATTAAACAAGTTCAGAAACGAATATGAAGAACAAAGAGGGATGTTCCACAATTGATCACATTTGAACATCAATAAGACAATTGATCACAAAGATCAACAACAAAGAAATCCAGAATTTATCACATATGAACATCAACAACAACAGTCGGATGATGGTTAACAAAGTTGACAAACAAAGATTTAAAACAAAATGAACAGAATCAGTAATATATAATTGAACTCATCACTGGCAATATGAAGAACAAATGAATGCATAATCGACTGAAAATAAGAACAAACATGAAAAGATGAAATCAGAACCACCACCACAATCCTCATCATAGGCACGTCATACCTTTGGTGCACACCGATAACCACTGCCATGCTCCCATGCCCCTACTCGAGTTCCTTTCCTCGATTTAGTGTAGAATCAATGACAACATACCCCTTCGGTTAAACAAAAAAAGTGCAGTAAACTGGTTATACGATCAGCAAGAGTGGGGAGCGGCAATGGTTTGTTCGATGGACGAAATGGTATGAAAAAATGGAGAGAGGATGAGAAGCGTTTCGGAGGTCACGCACTTTCGTGGCAACCGATCAACGAAACGAAAAATAGAGAGGATGAGAAGCGTTTCGGAGGTCACGGACATTCGTCGCAACCGATCAACGAAACGCAAAATAGAGAGGGTGAGAGGCGTTTCAGGGAGATTAGGGTAAAATAATGGAACACGAACAGATCGTTTCGGGTAGAGGATAAGAGGAGCAAATGCGTTTCGGAGGTCACGAATCGGTGAAATATAGCAAACTTTCTCAACAAAATGGAGATAATCGAAGATAGGTAAAATCAACTTCAAGAGGAAGAGGAAGGGAGAAGAGATAGGTAAAATGGAGATAATCGAAGATAACGCGACGAAAAGGGAACGGAAAACACAGGGAAATCGACGGAAAGCGGCCGGAAAATAGTAGGGTTAACAGAGGCAGTCGGCGGCTGAATAGTAGGATAAAATAGGGGATATGGGGATTAGGGTTTTCCTAATCCCCTTTTGCCATAACACTTGGGCCAAACAAGGTTTGGCCCAAATTTCTTTTCCTTTTCCCCCCATACCCGAGGCCCAAACACACCCAAAGAGTTTTTAAAAAATAGCAAAAAGTTTTCAAAATTAAAATGATTTTCACATTTATTAAAGAGAGACTTAGCTAAAACGTAACAAAACACCAAACTATTTAACGCTCGTGTAACAAATATTTCAGATTTGCCTTTCTCTTCATCGTGATTTCTTTGTGATTTCTTTCATCTTCTTCCCCTTCAATATCTTTCATCGTCTTTTTTTCATCCTCTTTTTTCCTGCGATTTCTTTTTATTTTTCAATTATTGTTTAGGTCATTAAATCTTTCCATCGTATTTCTTCTTTTCTGATTTTGTGATTTCTTTCCACCGTCTTTCTTCTTTTTTATTTTTTTTTATTTTTTTATTTTTTTTTCTTTTTTTTACATCGTTTAATATTTACATTTTTATTTTATCTTTTTTACGTCGTTAGATGCTTTTTTACATCTAAAAATGTAAACAATCGTGTAAATAAATCTACAAAAGATTAAAAAGAATACTGTACCAAATTTAAAAAAAAAATCATTTAGATTTGGTTCCCAAATCTAAACTATCCGTAACAAAATTAAACAATTTAATTAAAAAGATAAATGGTAGTCTATGCCATATCTAAACTGTTATATTATTTTGAAAATACCCCTTTATAAGGTTCTATCTTTTTGTTCTTTGAATTAAATTATGGTTTGGTTATTTAAAAAAAAAACTAAAATTAAATATAATAATAAGAATAATTTCCGTAACTATTAAAAGCTCAATATTTTTAATTTTTGTGAAAATAATGGATTTTTTAAAGGGAAATCCGTGGAAATAGCAAATATGAGGATAGAAAAAAGAAAAATAACAAACTGTTATATTATTTTGATTTATGGCAAAACTAAGTGCCATAAATATTTTTTCACTTTTATTTTGACCGAATTTACACCTCCACAATTGTCCATATACAAATACAATGTGTATTGTTTAGATATGGCAAAACCGTCTGTTGGATATTTTTTTTTCAATTTTTTTGACTGAGCATACCCTTTACAAAGGGCAATTTATTTGTATAGGTAAAAAAAACAAACAAAATATCACATAATACGAATATGTATTTGTAAACATATTCACTTTTGTTAAATCTTAACTAAACCAAAAAGTATTTTCTTGTTGCAGAAGATTTCATCAACATCCACAAAGATACGACTTTAATTTTAACACTCCTAATTATTAGGATTTAAATTGACTAATTCATAATTTTTTATATTTCATATTATTTATAAAAAATTTATTAAATAATACATATTATAAAATTTTAATAAAAATTTGAATCTACAATTTATATCATCCCTTAAAATTTTCAATTTGAATTCAACTTTTACTCATATCCCTAAAATGACTCGGGCATAAATTCAACTATTTCGCATTTTTTATTCTTCAAACTATTTATCAAAAAATAGACATAAATTATACATGATATAGTTAGTTTTAATCTCAAATTTTAACCTTATTTTTAAATAGTTTGAATCCTTAAAATTATGGTAAAGATACCAAATTTAAATTTGAATTAGATTATCATCGTTAAAACAACAAACTTCATTTACATCATTTTCATTCCTAAATTTTGTTGATGTAAAAATAATTTTATAAATAATACATAATATGCAATTGTTATTTTGAATTCAAATTTCATACATTATCCCTCGAATTATGCAAATATATCTACAAGATTATGGGATTTGTTATATTTTAAAAAATTTATTAAATGATCTTAAATATGCCTCAACAATGACATTTTTGTAATCGTGGACTTCTCTCGAAAGTTCGAAGTGGGATAGATCTATATGAAATCTAATTTTCAAATCCTAGGCGAATTGGCAGAGATTCTCTGTAATCAACCTACTCTCAATGGCAAATTCCTCGCCAGGATGGCGGTAATCGAAGATGCGTACTCTCCTCCTCTGTTTCTACTCTTTATCGACGTGGCCTTGTTTCCTATTCGAAGCTTTCATTTACCAGAAGGATTGAAGGAGTTTGAGTTATGAGTTCTGTCCCAAATGTGCTGAAGCATGTTTTTCAAACCAAAAACTAGTAGCGTCGACAAGATGTTTGAGGAAATCAAGAGATGGGTTGTTGGGATTGAAGGAATTGAAGGATTGGAGGATGGTGAAGGAGTGATTTGAGAAGGGTTTAGAGATGAAGAAAGGAGCAAGATGAAAATGCCAAAGTTTTTTTTGTCCGAGTTTCTAACAAGAAGAAAATCTAAAGACTTTGAAAAATTTGAAGGAGATGAACCGGAAGCTCCAATAGTTTGAAAGTTAGTTTTTTATGTGTTAATCATGCCTTGGAGTTTGATTTTAATTAAAAGGAATTCGTATTAATTATAATGTATTCTTATTTCTAGAATAATTGTATTTAAGATTTAATTTTTTCAGTTAGATAGGACATTTAGGATATTATTTATTTTTCATATTTCCTGAATTTGCTATTTTTTTAATCTAAAAATCTTGATGGGCTACGTTCAAAAACTCCATTCAAGTTGGTATCTGAGTTCTTTCTCTCTTTCAACTCCACTATCAATTCTTCTTCTTTTCATTGATTTCTCTTTCTTATGGTTTCCTATTTCTTTATGTTTTCAATCACTATCGAAGTTCGACGACGGAGTTCTAGTCCCAATTCGTTTGGACATTGAAATCGACGGTCAAAGCTTCAAAGATGCCTTCACTTGGAACCGTTCTGGTAATTAATTACCTTTCTCCTACTTCTTGTGTTTTTCTTTTTTCTCTTTTAAATCAGTGTTGATTCATGTGTAGGAGGGTAGTTTATGCTTTTGATTTTTCGAGTTTAGGGTTTTCTTTTTTCTTCCTAAACTTATGCTTTCTGACATGGAAATACTAAATGAATCACTTGCACTTTGCTGAAACTTCAATAAAAGACTTCGCTAACTAAATTCATCCTCCATTCTGCTTATTGGTTTTGTATTTAGGCCTGAAATTGGTGTTTTTGAAAGTGCTTAGAGTGCCATACTAGAGGGGTAGTCATTGAGAACTTATAAGCCTAAATTTGTTTTCTAGGAAAATTAAAGTTAGAGGTTAGATTACAAGTTTGTTCTATAAACTTTTAGGTTTGTTATTTGTGTGTAATAGAAACTTAACCATAAACTTAAAAAGTGCATGAAATATTTTTACCTTTCAATTTTGCTTGAAATATAGCTCTACGATGCATTTGAGATTTTTTTCTTTCTTTTCTATAATTCATGGATCTACTAAACAGAAAATTGAATTTTATTTCTTACAAGGCATTAGATGTTCGATTTTGTATATAATGGTTGTATGAATTTTGAATAATGTAATAAAAGTCAAAGAACCTATTATATATGAACTTAGAAGTTCAAGGACTTGTTAGACAAAAAATGGAAAGTTTTGAAACCTATTAGATACTTTTGAAAGTTTAGAGATTAAACCTATAACTTAAAACTCGTACACATAAAAAGTAGTATTATGAATGATAAGATATTGAAAAATTTAAGAAATTAGAATTTTCTCTCTTTTTTTTGTTTTTTTGGTAAGAGATAAGAGATGTGGAGAATAAATATTTTCTTAAAGAATATCTGCTAGTTTATTCTTCTTTTTAGGATTTAAAAAGAAATTAAGAACAATGATCTTCATGCATCGAGGGGCCTGTGTGTGCTTCATTAATATATAATGGTGTCTCGCTTTTCAAAGAAGCGCCTAGGATGATTTTTAAGTGACTGCTTGAAATAATATTTCTGTAAGTATAAGACTTTACCACATCCACCATTATTTTCATAGCCGGTCCACCGATCTTCAAAGAGGTTTTGTCTAGAGACAACCCAAGTTCTTAAGATCTCGTTTTATAACAATTTTGTTTTTTATTTTTGAAAATTGTACGTGTTTTCTCTCAACTTCTGTACATAGTCATCATCTTTCTTGATGAAAATTTTGAATTCTTAACGAGATTTCAAAAACATCAATTTTCTAAAAACTACTTTTCTTAAAACTTGACATCAATTGGTTAGGAAGTAGACAACAAAACAATAAACTCATAGGTGAAAGTAGTGTTTATTGAGTTAATTTTAAAAAACGAAATACCAAATGGTTATCAAACAAGGCCCAAGTTTTTTAACTTGGAAGCTTGAGTTTAGGAATTCAGTGATTATCTTAATACCTTCCAAAACCATAGGCACCCTTGAGGCTTAGATTGAAAACGCCTTTTTTGCTCTTCTGATGATATATTCAATATCATCATTATAATTTATGTTTATTCTAGTTCCTGATTTAGAGGTGGTGGTCTTTGCAAAGAAGACGGTGAAAGATTTAAAACTACCTCCGGCATTTATAACACAATCCATTCAAGTAAGGACAATAGTCATCCGTACCTCCCTTCTCTCATTCTTCATGGATTTGAATGGTTAGCCTAAACTATGTTTCTTTTACATATTAAAAACAAAACCTTCAAACCTAAATCAATATCTTTAATCAAATCTTGATCTGCCATCAAAATCACTCATATATTCTCTTGGGTTTTTGCTTATCAGTCACAACTTACAGAATTTCGATCCTTTGAAGGTCAAGATATGTATATATTGGTGAAAATATCATTCCAATCAAGGTTTGTCTCATTGGCATTACAGTATCAATCTCTTGATGACTTCCTCCCTTTATCATTATTCTACATCTTGATGCCGAATGATGCAATTCTGTTTCTTTTCCAGCTTGATCTTCAAAGTGAACAATAAACTCATAGAGGATCAGTTTCTGTAGGTAAAGCTGAACGTACTCTTGATACATTTGACTGGGACATATATATTTGTTAAGCTTACTTGTGCAATATGATATGCCTTTTAGGACTTGAACAACTATGAGAGCGACCCTGAAGAGTTCTCCAAGACATTATGCAAAGATTTGGGCATTGACAACCCTGAAAGTTGGAGTAAGTGAGGTACAATTGAATTTGTAAATGTACAAAATAATAGAATCTTTTGTTCCAAGTAATTTGGTTTCTTCAGTCATGAAAAGGCAGCTTTCTACTTTAAAGGGATGGATTGTCAATGCCTATTTCCATCTTGTGTTCTCCTATATATGTTTTTCTTCAACTGTTTGATACAATGAGAATTTCATTTATTTTTGTGAGGTAGCCTGCAATTGCTGTTGTGAGGTAGCCTGGTGATGTACTGCACTCATTCGAACTGAAGCATTTTGATTGTGCCTGTGCTTCTTCAAAGGTAATTTAAGTATGCTTTTATTAGTGGCATATCTTTCTGTTTCTTGTTACACACAAATCCATGCATAAGATAATATCCTACGAACTAACTTGTTCTTTCTGTTTGATTTATCAGATTTTCCAATTCTTCAAACACTCACAAAGCTCGCACATGCTTCCTCTATCAATCATTCGAAGAGTCCAGTTTATTTCCCGTCATTTTTCTTCAAGCCCGCATTTAGTTACAGTTCCAATCCGAATCTCCAAACCAACAAAGAAATCATGCATCGAGTATCTTCGGAACTGCAAGTCCATGGAGCAACTCAAACGAATTCAGAGTCAGATCTTTCGAATTGGTCTTGAAGGAGACAGGGACATAATAAACAAATTGATGGCATTCTGTGCAGACTTATCTCTTGGCAACTTGCGCTATGCAGAGAAGATATTCGATTATGTTCAAGACCCATCTCTGTTTGTTTATAATGTGATGGTTAAAATGTATGCCAAAAGGGGTCTTCTCAGAAAAGTGCTTTTGCTTTTTCAACAGTTGAGGGAAGATCAATTGTGGCCTGATAATTTTACTTACCCATTTGTTCTGAAAGCTATTGGATGCTTAAGGGACGTGGGGCAAGGTGAAAAGCTTCATGGCTTTGTGGTGAAGACAGGAATGAATTTGGATAATTATGTCTGTAATTCACTTATGGATATGTATTCTGAATTAGGCAATGTTGAGAATGCTAAGAAGTTATTTGACGAAATGACAACAAGAGATTCAGTTTCTTGGAATGTTATGATTTCTGGGTATGTTGGGTGTCGTAGATTTGAGGATGCTATCAATACATTTAGGGAAATGCAGCAAGAGGGCAATGAGAAACCTGATGAAGCTACTGTAGTTAGCACTCTTTCTGCTTGTACAGCACTGAAAAATCTGGAGCTTGGAGATGAAATTCACAACTATGTTAGAAAGGAGCTTGGTTTTACCCCTCGAATCGACAATGCCTTGTTAGATATGTATGCAAAATGTGGTTGTCTAAATATTTCCCGCAACATATTTGATGAAATGCCTATGAAAAATGTAATTTGTTGGACTAGCATGATCTCTGGATATATAAACTGTGGTGATTTAAGAGAGGCTAGAGACTTGTTTGACAAAAGTCCTGTTAGAGATGTTGTTTTGTGGACAGCTATGATAAATGGGTATGTGCAGTTCCACCATTTTGATGATGCTGTGGCTCTGTTTCGCGAAATGCAAATTCAAAAGGTAAAACCAGATAAGTTCACAGTGGTCACTCTCCTCACAGGTTGTGCGCAGTTGGGAGCTCTAGAACAAGGGAAATGGATTCATGGATACCTAGATGAAAACAGAATAACAATTGATGTTGTTGTTGGTACTGCACTCATTGAAATGTATTCCAAATGTGGTTGTGTAGATAAATCATTAGAAATTTTCTATGAGTTAGAAGATAAGGACACGGCATCTTGGACCTCAATTATATGCGGTCTTGCGATGAATGGTAAGACGAGTGAAGCACTCAGGTTGTTCTCAGAAATGGAACTTGTGGGGGCTAAACCTGATGATATCACCTTCATTGGTGTTTTAAGTGCCTGTAGTCATGGCGGGTTGGTTGAGGAAGGGCGTAGGTTTTTCAACTCGATGAAAAAGGTCTACCGCATTGAGCCGAAGGTGGAGCACTATGGGTGTGTAGTTGACCTTCTTGGTAGAGCTGGGCTGTTGGATGAAGCAGAGGAACTCATACAAGAGATTTCGATTGAAAATTGCGAAATTGTGGTTTCACTATATGGTGCTTTGCTCAGTGCTTGTAGAATCCACAACAATGTTGACATGGGCGAAAGGCTGGCCAAAAAACTGGTGAACATTGAACCATGTGATTCTAGCATTCACGCACTTCTTGCGAATATATATGCTTCTGCCGATAGGTGGGAGGATGCAAAGAAAGTGAGAAGGAAAATGAAAGAACTTGGAGTGAAGAAGATGCCTGGGTGTAGCTCGATCGAAGTTGATGGCATTGTTCACGAGTTTCTTGTTGGGGATCCATCTCATCCAGAAACGATAGAGATACGTTCCATGTTGAATAGAGTGAGTAGACAATTACTAGGATTAAAGGAATCTCAGTTAATGTCTTTCGACAATGACACTCAACACTGCAATTTTGTAGAATCTTAAGAGATTTACTGTTTGGGAAGAAAGGTGTTAAACAATACCAGAAGTGATGGTCAAATTAGAACACTAACAGAAAATCTCCAATCATTATTGTTTGAAATTGCTGCTACTTGTAAAAGTTAAAAGTTGCAGTTTGCAAGAATTTTGAGAACTTTTTGCCCATTCTTAGACCATTGGGCAACAATGAAATCTTGAAAAGCAAATGATGGAGGAGTAGACTGGGAGAGATACCTAATAGGGATAGGCTTGTGGAACAAATAAGTGTTTCTAAAATTTAGGGGTTCAGGATTGAGTTTAGGACTTAAAAAGAGGTATATGATCTATGAAATGAGTTCAAAGTAAAAATCATTTGTAATTGGTGTAGGACCTTCGAAATTGATTTGGGACAAAATAGTAACTTATTGGAAAATAACCTAGCAATAGATTATTAGCTTTGTTAGGAAGCTAAATTGACTATTTGTTGGGAGGTTCCTAGGAATTACTAGAGTGATGTTTTAGCACTTGTATCAAAGAAAATATTATTTTACTAATTATCATGGTCTGATTCTCTTGTTGTAGCATCATGGAATACTGTTTGTTGCATCATGGAATGTTATTCTACATGGTTGGAAAACGCTTTGGTCTTTCTATTAACTGCTTGTTGTTTCAAGCTTCTAACCTATATTGTGATTGGCAACTATAGATGTATTAAGGAATATGGCAGGATGCAGTTTATATATGTACATACACACACACACAAATTTCATCTAATGCAATGCATAATGGTTAAAACTATTTTAAAAAAGAGGATAAGAATGACAGATCTAAGTATTTCACTATTTTCTTTTTAATTTTAATCTAGATTCAAAGACTAAGTTAGTTTTGAAATGACAATGCACAACTACAATAACAATTATAGAGTACAGACTATTTCAAAAACTTAAAAGATTTATAAACTATAATGTTATGCAATTACAAGAGTATTTCATACTTTTTAAAAATATTGTAAATATCAAACTGATAAAAACATTTATCAAAGATAACAAAATTTATAGATTTCTATTAGTGAAGTATATTAATATAAATATTTTGGTTCATATTATTATATTTGAAAATATTTCATTATAATTTATATAACTAGATTATTTTCAATTAATTATTTCTCGATCGTATCAATAAAAATCCACATTTGATTTGATTGTAAAAAAAAATCACGATGAATTAAAAAAATAACAAAAATGTCATATTTTAACTTGTTTAAAACGTAAAAAACTGTTGTTTATTAATTTAAAAAATGTATTTGATTTCTGTTGTGATTTAAAAGAAATATCCTTGTTTGGAAGTTCTCTATGTTGAGAGCATAACTCATCTTCATACTGACACAATTTCAATTATACTAAAATAAAAATTAGATGCTTTATTAATGGACAAAAGTGGAGACGTAATTAAGGGAAGAACTTAGTCCACAAGAAAGAGGAAACAAAGTATAAAAGCGAAGCTTTTGGAGAGTGAAGTAATGTGTAGGGAGGAAAGACAACAAAGAGACTCTTGATCTTTGGTTGCAATAATAGAGTTTGATTCAATAATAATGTGAGTAATATATTAACAAACACCTAAATCAATAGCCGAAGATTGGCCAGGACAAATTACAAAACAAATTCCACATAGGTAGGGTTTTAAAAAAAAAACATAAGAGCAACAAACGCTTGAGGAAGAATCCTTCGACTTCTGGACACCATTCGTTTAGCTTGGTATTAACTTATTGATTGACCCAGTAGATGAAGGTAAATTTAGTTATATATCGCTAATACGACACTCTCTCACTTGTAGACTTAAAATATATAACTAACACTCTCCTTTACTTGTGGACTTGAAATCTTTTAAAGACCCAACAAATGAAAACCAATTTTTTTTTGGGGAAACAATGCAGAAGCTTGAACACAGAGTATCCTAAACCACACTACTGTGATATTATCTTAAATCACCGTATTGACCTAAAAACTTAAGTTAGTAGATACAAATAAATTTAATTATATATCACTGATAGCTTGAAGGAACCTGTGTGTGGAGACCATGAACATTTGACATTTGGCAAAGAAGATTTGACGTGAATTTCATTGATTCTTACCATGGAAAAAATCATCGATATTGCCAAATGTATCAATTTTCATACTAGAATTTAGATATTACATATAGAGAAATTATAGTAAATGACAAATTAAGTTTATGAATTTGTAAACTTGTCACACATTTTTCTCATTTTGCATATATGATTAAAAAAACAAGTCCAACTCAAGTGCAACTGATACATTTGATATACACTTGATAACATATTTATATACATGAATTTTAAAAATGACAAAATATATTGAAGGTTTTTAAGTTAGTGACAATTAAATATGCCTAATGACATTTAGATAATAAACCAACGTGACATTTCTATAAATAAGTTGATCTTATCAATGTGATTTAGAGTATACTTAAAAACTTATATATCCAAATTTTGGTATATCAAGTATATATTGATTGAATATCAAGTGTATCAAGTGTCTATCAAATGTGTATAAAGTGTATATTAAGTGTGTATCAAGTGTTTATTAAAAGGGTATCAAATGCTTCGAGTGTATAATATAGGTGTATCAAGTGTAACAAAATGGATATTGGTAGTGTATTAAGTATGTATATTAGTTGTGTATTGAGTGTGTCGAGTGTATCGAATATGTATAGAGTGTATCATGTATGATGAACTTTTTTCCCCATATTTGCAAAAGTAAATAAATTAATATGTAATTTTTTCAACTTATTTTGCCAACCATGTCAAAGCCCTTATGCGTAAGTATTTATGTGTGTTATTTGTGAGTAATCCTAAAATGATTAAAATGATTTCTGTCATTTTCAAAATCATTAAAATAAATATTTTTAATTAAATCAATATCGATAGTGAAAAATGTATCTAGAAGTGTAAACTTAAACATTACTATTGAAATATTAAATGTGTGTGGGATAGTGGTTTTAAACGGACGAAAGACTTCAACTATTTCAAAATTACTTCTAAACATACACTTTCGTCAAAATATAAAACCACGAATAGTTTTCGATAAACATATATTTTACATCTCTTATATAAAATAACCCTAACTAATTACTGTCTCAACAAAAAAAAAGAAAAAAGAAAAGAACAAATTCTAACAACATTTTTGTTTAAAAGATTAAAAAGTAAAACTTACCACTCATTTTTAAATTTAGGGTATGTAACAATTGATGTATCTTCCCCATCCATTTTTATGTTTTTGATGTTTCTTGTAATTGTAAAGGAAATGACAGGAACAAAGTTGACTGAAGTAACTTTTAAGCTTTAATTATTTATTACTAGAAAATTTATTAATTAAGTTTTGGATGATCATATTTCCTTATATGAAATGAAAAACTAGAAAAGTAATGTAACCAACTGATTAAAAAGGTTATTTTCTCAAGTCTTTAAGGATTAAAATGGATGTTTTTTAAAATTCAAATCACCAATGATGTTTAAGGAGTGAAAAAATTGAACAAATAACAAGAATTTAAAAACTAAAACGAGATTTATACATAAACTCAAACAACTTGCTTTAAACTTTGTATGAATTTTATTGGATAGACATATTTCAATTTGCTTAATTTAAGCTAAAATTTTCACGAGAGTCAATTGTTATATGCATAAAATTTACGCAACTAAGATCTCAACCATGTTTGATTTTTATAGGAAAATTATTTTAAATGAAAAAGATAAACTACGATAGACTACAATTTATGTCTATATGTATTATGATAGATACATATAGTAGTCCATCACGATCAATTACAACTATTTTGCTATATTTATAAATATTTTTTTTTATTCCTTTTGTTGTATTTAAAACTAATCCATTTTATAAGCTTTTGCCTTAAAAAGACAAGAGGCTTGGAACAATAATATCTCTATATCTATATGCATTGTGAGATTTATTTTATGCATGGTTTTATCCAATCTTTACTTGTTTCATATTCTATTCCAAATTAGTTACATGTGCCATCTGACTTATTCTATTGTACATATGCACATGCTTCTTCATCACCTCAAAGTGTTGAGTAAGTTTTGTGTAGTAGTGCCTCAAGCAAATCTCTCTATTTGGAATCATTATGCTTCTTTGTTGCCAAAGTGCCTAACTTTATTGTTTCCATTTCATAATTTGTTGGTGGTTTAATAATGATTATTGTTGATAATCCTTATCATAGCCTATACATATGGATCGAATGTTCTTTTTTCCTCAAATAAATGATGACCACGTGCAAAGTAATAGATATTATAAGATATCAAAGATCTGCCTTCTTGATTATACTTTCAATTTTGGGCTTACTCTTTCAAGTGTCTAATGGAAATTGAATTTTAAAATTGGTGTCAAAGTAAGGCCTTAAAATTTCAATTGCATATCTAATACATCATTGGAGTTGTAATTTTGTCTAATAATAGACGTTATTTTGTAAACTTCATTAACCTATTGACATAAAATGGACAATTGAATGTTTTGTTAGCCACAAAATTCAATGTTATGTCTCGAATATGTAAGTACCTCAGTATATTTCATCTCACTATCATCATCTATCACTCCCGAATTTCATAATAAGGTAACTATGATCCTTGTTATAGAAAGTATTAGAGCAGAACCTCTCCTAATAAAATGTGATTTGAGGAAAAACCAAGCAGAAACTGATAGACATGTGACACCTCAAGTTTAGGATGTGAGATATGAATAGACTGACATCACATTTGAATGAGAAGAATATTGAAGTTATATGAAAACTTTAAGAAAGACTTAATTAAAAAAACTGAAAGCTACTAGTTATATCAATAAGGTACATCTTTATTTTCTGTTGGTCAATATCTTAGTAACTTCATAGTTGAGTATTTTTCGTTTGGAGCAATCTTATATTGAGTGACCTCCTAAAACTTTTTCTAGGAAGCATACGTGAGTGAGGACGAGAAAGGATCCATGTTGGTCTGTGTATCTGCATTCCCAGTAGTCTATCTTCTGCTCGAGAACTCTCTTATTTAAACATATGCTAAATTGGTCTTAAATTGCACATGACCAACCAAATTCCTTGACGAAACTATGTGAACACCTTGCATTTGGAATTCAATTTTGAAAAAACATGAAATACAAAGAGAAAAACATATAATTATGCTAGATAAACAACAAAACCTAATCATGTGTTACGAAAGAGGAAGAAATAGAAATTTTACTCTTAAAATCCACAACTTTCACATCATTACTCTCCAAAATCACGAACCACAATCATTTTTGGACGAGCAATTAGAACCTTCCAACACACTAGAAACACCATGCAATGATCTTGCTATTCTCCGGATAAGTAACAAGGATGTGTGAGATCCTTATTTTCGAAAGAAGGTAAGAGTGTTATAAGAGAACTTTTCAGAGAATTTTCGAGAGAATTTTTTACAGAGAACAAATCAAAGATTGGAACCTTGATTCTTTTTTGTGTAGCAAAACTTTTTTGTTGCGTGAGAGGAGAGAGATGGAGGAGCAATTACAACTTTCCTACACCATGTTCTCATTTTATGTTTAAATTCGAATCATATTCAAATAACATTCTCTCACATAATCTATAGTTTTAATATGAATCTCATTTTTCATATTAAATTATAATCTATAGTTTTATATGGATCTCATTCATATGACTAGTAGATTGATCTCATCCAAATATTTGAAGGGAGTTGAATTTTCGCAAAAGTCTGCGATCGTCGTTCAATATGAAAACTTTTATCAAGAAAAAAACAATGCCTAAACATGTTTTAACATGGATAAACATCCACACCAACCTAAACATGTTTCCAATGAAGAAAGATAAAGGGAGAAAAGAAACTCACCCTAGCTTGCATATTTTCCTTAACTTCAAATTCCTTTCTAGTAGCTCTAGACTGACTCTAACTTTTCAACGAACAAAGACTTCACGGTTGAAAATGACTTATGGACTTTGGCCCAAATAGCAAAGTAACAATAAATTGTCCCACATTGCTAAACCTTGAAGTAGGAAGAGGATAGATAATCTTAAAGATTCAAAGTGGACTACAAACTAAGTAAGTGGTGATAGTATAACCATGTCCCACACGTGTGCCGTTGCCATCATCCGTTTGAGAGGGTGGTTCAATGACATGCAACGTGTTCGTTCGACGTTAGCTCTCTGCCATAATTTTACGATCTTCCTCACGTCCTCTGACGAGTGCACGTTAGTACTGGGAAGCTATGTTAATCTTGGGGAGCAACCGGTATTTTGGTTCGTCACAGCACAACAGTTATCTTGGTCGATAGTTTTAACATTTTTCTAACAATCTGAAAGCAAATATGTCAATCAAGACCTCCAACAAAATTCTACTTGACCTGTCCAAACTTGAACCACTTGATGGAACGAACTACCACCGTTAGTCCCAAAAGTTGTTGATCTTTTTTGAGCAACTAGAAGTTGATTATGTCCTCACCACAGATCTGACGTCTTCTGATCCCTCAGCTACCACTTCAACATCTTCTGATCCAGAGTCATCTACAGGGCCTTCTGCTACTACCGCTGACCAAGTAAAGAAGGACCAAGTGATCGATCTTGTAAAGTATGCAAAGGATAACAAGACTATTCGTGGACATGTGTTTAACCACATGTCAAAACCCGATGTTCGACCTGTTCGTAGCTAAAAAATCTGCCAAAGACATTTGGAGCACCCTGAAATTACGGTATGGAAGAGATGATGTCGGACGAAAGAAATATGTCCTAGGAAAATGGCTGCAGTTCCAGATGACTGACGACAAGCCAGTTGTGGAACAAATACATGAGTACGAGAACCTGGTGGCGAACGTTCTATCTGAAGGCATGAAGATGTGTGAAATACTTCAAGCAAATGTCCTGCTGAAGAAGTTTCCTCCATCATGTAATGACTGCCGTAATCACCTCAAGCACAAGAAGAAGGATCTGAAACTTCAGGAACTCATCAGTCACATGCATACGGAAGAAGCCAACAGACTGAAAGATAAGTTAGCCTCCAAAAATTTAAATTCAGTTAATGCTAACCTAGTCGAATCTTCTATTGTAAAGACACAACCAAGCAGGATAAAGGGCATAAGGGAAAAAACTCAGAGGAAAGACAGTTCAAGGCTCATAGGGGACAAATTAAGAAGAAAAAGCTAGTATGTTATGTGTGTGGAAAGGAAGGACACAAATCATACCAATGTAACTAAAGGAAAGGGAGACCAAACCAGAAACCAACATCTCAAGCCAATCTAGCAGAACAAAATAATGAGATCATAGCAGCCATAGTAAAGGCCAATCTGATAGAAAATAAGACTGACTGGATTCTCGATATTGGAGCCTCGAGACACTTTTGCACCAACCGAGAACTTCTCCATGACTACGAAGATACTGCCAATGGAGAATGCGTATTCATGGAAAACTCAGCCATTGCAGGAGTAATCGGGAAAGGGAAGGTTATTTTAAAGTTAACTTCTGGCAAAACTTTATCTCTTAGTAATGTTCTATATGTTCCTTCCCTACGTAGGAACCTGATGTCTGGGAGTCTATTGAATCGGGCAGGGCTTAAAATTTTACTGGAAGGTGACAAGGTTATCCTCACCAAAAACGAAGAATTTGTCGGTAAGAGGTATCTGTCTAATGGTCTGTTTGTACTTAACACAGTTTCCATAAATGTGAATGCTTCTAGTTCCGCCTACATGATTGAATTTGTTAATTTATGGCATGACAGACTAGGACATGTGAACTTTGCATCAATTAAGAAGCTTAAAGACTTGAGACTTATTAATACTTCTGAGTCACATGAAACTGGTAAATGTCCTATTTGTGTAGAAAGTAAGTTGTATAAGAAACCTTTCAAACCAGTTGAATCTAGAAGTACTGATCTGTTAGAATTAATTCATTGAGATCTAGCCGATTTTAAAAACACTACTAGTAGAGGTGGTAAAAACTACTATGTATCTTTTGTTGATGATTACTTTAGATTTGCTAAGATATACTTAATAAAAACAAAAGATGAAGCTGGTAGTATGTTTTTAAAATTTAAAGCAGAATCTGAAAACCAGTTAGGAAAAAAGATAAAAAGATTAAGATCAGATAGAGGTGGTGAATATTCTGGTAAAACTCTTAAGGACTTTTGTGAGTCAAACGGTATTACCCATGAATTTACTGCTCCTTACTTACCACAACAAAATGGCATAGCAGAATGAAAAAATAAAACTCTTAAAGAAATGATGAATGCCATGTTATTAAGCTCCGGTCTATCTGATAATATGTGGGGGGAAGCTATGTTGTCTGTGTGTTTTGTTCTTAACAGGGTTCCCTACAAAAGGCTAGACAAAACTCCCTACGAACTCTGGAAATGACATGCACCAAATCTTTCCTATTTGAAGGTCTAGGGATGCTTGACTAAGGTACCATTTCTTGCATTGAAGAAATCTCGGTAGGGTCTAAAACCTTTGATTGTATATTTATCGGGTATGCTCAAAATAGTGCTGCATATAGGTTTATGTGTTTAAATGATAAAACTATAAACGAATCTAGAGATGCAAAATTCTTTGAGCATGTATTTCTGTTAAAGCAATCGCTGTCTGTTTCTGGCCTATCTAAAAGAATGCATGGTCCTGAAAACCCCTCAATCGTTAGTGAAACACCTGTTTATGAAACTGTTAATACTTCGAACTTAAGATGTGAATTAGAACTTAGGTGAAGTAAAAGACAGAGAACTGAGAAAAGTTTCGGTCCAGATTTCCTAAGCACCTTCATAGTGGAAAGGCGAGATGAAATTGACTGTAACTTCACAAACTTGTTTTTAATAGATGAAGATCCTAAAACTTACCAAGAAGCGCTGAACTCTGTAGAGTCAAGTATGTGGAAAGAGGCCATTAAAAGTGAACTGGATTCAATGGTCATGAATCAAACATGGGACTTAGTGGACCTTTCCATGGGAAGCAAGCCAATAAGGTGTAAGTGGATCTTCAAAAGAAAAACAAAACCAAATGTATCAATAGAAAGATACAAGGCTAGATCAATGGTAGTAGGGTATACCCAGAAACAAGGCATTGATTACTTTGACACATATTCCCATGTAACTAAGATAACCACAATTAGGACGTTGATTGCATTAGTTGACATACATAGCCTTCTTATTCACCAAATGGACGTAAAAACTATCTTTGTGAATGGTGACTTAGAAGAATAAATTTATATGACACAACTAGAAGGTTTTAAAATTTCTGGCCAAGAAAACAAAGTGTGTAAACTGAGAATCTCTATACGGTGTCAAGCAAGCTCCCAAGCAGTGGTATGAAAAGTTTAATAATACTTTGATAAACAATGGATTTAAAGTAAATTCCTCAGACACGTGTGTTTATTCAAAGGTGTTTGGAGCTGATTGCATATTAATATGTCTATATGTTGATGACATATTAATTTTTGGAACAAACATGAAGTTGATAACTGATACTAAGTTATTCCTTTCATCACACTTTGAATGAAAGACCTAGGAGAAGCAGACGTAATCCTTGGTTTTAAAATCAGGAAAAACAAAACTAGTTTGTCCCTATGTCAATCTCACTACGTGGAAAAAATACTAAAGAAATTTGATTTCTTTGATGTTTCTCCAGTAAGAACTCCCTTTGACGCTAGTAAACATTTAAGAAGAATAAAGGAGATAGTATGTCTCAACCTGAATATGCAAAGATCATAGGTAGTGTGATGTATTTAATGAATTATACTAGACCTGATATTGCATATGCTGTCAGTAGATTGAGTAGATATACACGTAATTCTGATAGATATCACTAGGATGCTTTACGCCATCTATTGAGATATCTTAAAGGGACGATAAATTACTGTTTTCACTTCAACAAATTTCCTGTCGTATTAGAAGGATATTGTGATGCAAACTGGGTCACAAATAATGATGAGGTTAACTCCACTAGTGGGTATGTATTTTTGCTCGGAGGTGGAGCAATATCTTGGAAGTCTGCAAAACAGACTTGTATAGCTAGATCCACGATGGAATCCGAGTTTATAGCATTTGAGTTGGCAGAACAGGAGACTGAGTGGATCGAATCTACTAGGAGATGTACCATTGTGGGGGACATCTGTACCTGTGTCCATACAGTGTGATTCGTAAGCTGCGATATGTACTGCCAAGAACAGTGTTTATAATGGTAAAAGTAGACATATACGTCTTAGGCATGCAATCGTAAAACAACTGCTAAAGGAAAGAACCATTTCCTTGGAATTTGTTTGATCTGACAAGAACTTGGCTGGTCCTTTAACCAAAGGACTAACAAGGAAAGTGGTTCTAGATTCCTTTGTGAACATGGGCCTAAAGCCCTTCGGAGATCCATAACACTTGATAATTGGGTGGTCTATTGCGATAGACTTGATGGTAAATAGCCCCTTATTGGGTGGTCTGTTGCGATAGACTTGATGGTTCATAGCCCATTGTGTGGACAGTCCTTAAATGGACTAGAAGGATTATACAAAACCTTTTCTAGGTCCATAGTTGGTATGGATAATATTGAAGTCTCCATAGCTCTTTTTGAGTGGTTTGACTTGGAAAACTTGATGAAGCATATAACGTGACAGTGAAGGTGGGGCCGCCTTCTATGAAAGAGTTTAAAGGTCTCTTCCTAGAGCTCTCCATCGACCCGAGGTTCGGTCTATATGCATGGCCATAAAGGCACAACTTTACATTGTAGAAACAAAAGCTTTAACTAGAGATAGAGCGTGTCGTAAGGGTCTCAACCAAGTGTTACAAGGAGTTCAAGATACAATTCACTCCCTCTAAATAAGGTTGTTGCCTTACTTCACTACGCATCAATTCAAATCTTCGAATATTGGTGTCTAAGCTTAATTTCTCTTTTATGCATAGAACAAATCTCATTCTTCTTCGCCTACCCAATAACTTTGCTGCTAGAGTCATTTGTGGGGGATTGTTGGAAATGACTTATGGGTTTTGGCCCAAATAGCAAAGTAACAATAAATGTCCCACATTGCTAAACCTTGAAGTGGGGAGAGGATATATAATCTCAAAGATTCAAAGGGGACGAGCAATTGCGCTAAAAAAGGGATATATTTTTATTTCCTATACCTTTTACTTTTGGCAACTATAGGGACACGTGTAATTCATTTAAGCCAGCCCGACTTCTTTGATCAACGTGGCGACCATAATTTTACGATCTTCACTCACCTTCATCGCCTCTCTATAAATTGGACAGAAGTCCTTCCGTTTTACACACACCAAAAAATCAAATCACTTCTTCAAGTTCCTCCTCTCATCTTTCTTTCCTCTCCACGTTCTGAGCATTTATATAAAAGCTTTTGTTTCTATTCCCTATTTTGACGAGTGCACGTTAGTACTGGGAAGTTGTGTTAACCTTGGGGAGAAACCGACATAACGATTAACACCACGGTCAGTCGAACTTGCTTTCAGGGTAGTGGTTTGTCACGGCACAACAGTTATCTTGGTCGATAGTTTTAACATTTTTCTAACCTTCACCACAAAGTCTTCCTTACTATTCTCTAAGATTCTAAGGAGCTAGATATGTGGGCTTTAGCACCTTAGAAAAGGAAGATAGGTAGAGAGAATTCTTGAAAGTGTATGAGATTTAGAGAGAAAAACTTTGAGAGTGGAGGCTAGTGCTTCATTCAAAATGAACATTCCTCTCCCTAGAGGATTGTAGGGATGTATTTATAGGTTTACCCTTCTCCAACATTTCCACGCTTCTTATAATTAACTAATTAACCATTAATTAGCCAATTAATCATATTAATTAAATAACACCTTATAATAATTCATATTTAACATAAAGTTAATTAATTAACATATAAATATCATATATTTATATACATATATCTCTTTTACACTACAGTTCTATATGAATCCGGTTCATGTAAAATTAATATTTAAATCTCATTTAAATATATTTCTATCATACTGTAGTTCTTATACAAGTCCAATTCATATGAAATTAATATTTGAATCTCATTCAAATATTTTTCTCTCATACAATTGTTCATATAATTTTAATATTTGAATCTCATTCAAATATATATCTCTCATAATATAATCTGGATTATATAGACCGTATGTATAATTAACTATATCCTATAATGTATCAAAATATATTATACTTCTTATTAATCATATTAATATAAAATTCTCTTGAACAATTTGGATAATTCAAATCATTCTTCGTCACAATTCTTCGTGAGCTTGCAAGGGACCTAATAGGCCTACAGATTAAAAGCTCCAAAGTCTCTAATGATATGAGATTAATTAATTAAACTTTTTAAATTCAAAACTATCAGTTACTCCACTAAAGACTGATAGTTGCAATCTTTGCATTGTAGATATATTTCTGTTTCCACGGATATAACCAATCAACATAGAGTTGACCCTTCACAATTGCTCACAACTACAATTGAATCTAATTACCGTTTTGCCTTTATAGTTACATCTAACCCCTTAAGTGTCACTGACTCCTCTATTGAACAAAAAGTATATAGTCCAACTTTAAATTAATACCTCTTGAGCTAGTGAGAGGTTGGGCCTCATTGTTAAAGATTTGAAATCAACTATTAAGGGAGCAATCTATCTACTTTTCCAAGAAACGAGATGGAGCGAATTTTATCTTGTGCAATTGTGTTTCACGCTCCTTATTCAGAAAAATCCACAAAATGGTAGACTTGTTAAGACAACTAACCTGACCACTCACCCATTCAAATCAAAGAGCTATCCTCATAAACAAGAGTTCACTACTCAATTAGGATTAAAGTCAAGTCTTCTATGGTCATTCTAGTGAAATATTGGTTTCTTCAAGTAACAATGTTATAAAGAGAAACCAATTATTTCGTAGTTTGATCTTGTATAAACTTCTTTATATAGGATACTCCCACACTCACATGCCTCCACGTGTATAATATGGTTCATATTGTCTATAACACTTACATTTCATTTAACAATTACAAAGTGACCATAGCTGCGGTGTTCCACTTAAGTGACATCATACAATCTTGGATCTTAGTTTTGTTGAATTGAATTAATGCAATTTAAATGCCAATTTTATTTTACTAGATAAATAATTTGTATTTACAAAGTCTAAACTATGAGATATCTAAAATTTAGAACACTAATTGGAACAATATTTATCTCTCATTTATAGTAAAGTATAAACTTGGATCTTATTCAAAATTAACTTTATATTATAATGTATCTATTTTCATTATATTAATTGTATCTTATACGGTTAAATCCCTTATTTAATTTGAGTTATATCAATTATTCAAATTTATCCAAAAAAATAAATGATACTTGCTTAAACCTTAATAAGCTAATAAGATGATCTAATGAACCTACAGGTTAGAAGTTTCAATGATACATGATTAATTAATTAAACTCTTTAATTAAATTAATCAACTTTCATTAGTTGCAAATCACTCTAGACCCACAACAACGTACACTCTTCACACAATAGCTATATTTCTTTGTCCATAGAGATATAACCAATCAACGGTAAGTCAACCCTTCACAATTGTGTTGGACAGATATGACAACTCTATATGGGGGTGAATAGGATTTAATTAAATTTTTTAATAAATATACCCAAATAAAAGTAATTAAATAATTTTTTAATTAAATAAATTTTTTTAGTTAATGTATGCTAAATAACAAGATTGAAGAGTATGTAATATAGTATACATTCGATCTCCACCAATAATGATGTATAACTAAAATTAAATGAAAAACTAATTAGAAAATAGTTAGAGAAAAAGACACTACAATTTTATAGTGATTCGGTCAAACTCAACCTACATCCACTTTCCCAAGCAGCTCATAGGATTTTGATTGAAAACCTTCTTTTGGCTCTTTCCATAAATCATAGCCGAACCACTACTTGCTTTTTTTTTTTTCGGGTTCAAGAGCAAACCCAATCCTTTCCACGACTTATGATTGGACTGTCACAATATGTTGAAGCTTTAAATCACACAAAAGAAAACTCTTTAAAAAGAGCGAGTATACAATTTTCAACTCACGGTAATTAATCTTCACAATATAATAAGAATTCTGTCAAGGACAAGATAAAAAGAATGAAAATTGGAAGCTTTTGAGAGAACAACAAAGATGTATTTTACAATATTTGAAAATTGTAAAGTTAAACAAAATTATCAAAAATTTGGGAAAAAGAAGTATTTAAAAATATGGAAGATATTGAAATCCAAAATCATTTTGGGTTAATGAATGTAAGTAAAAGAAAATTGTATGGTTGAGATTTAAACTCAATTAGTCGTTACACACAAACACAAATAATAATATAGTAATATATCATTTTTAAAAGTAACTTTTATTGAAAGCCCACTATTTTTTAAAAAAATTAGCTATTAGACACAAACACAAATAATAATATTATAATATATCATTTTTAAAATAATTTTTATTGAAAGTCCACAATCTTTTAAAAAACAAGTTGTTAGACACAAAAATAAGTAATAATATTAAATTAATTTTCTTTTTGAAGTCAATCCAAAAATCAAAAGCCACATGTGTTACTCCCTCATTTCTCCGAGTATCTTTCTCTAAATTGCATTTGAATTTCGATTTGATTCAAAATGCGTCAGAATCATTGTTTCGAGCTTTATCTTATAGACCATTTAAAATAATAAAATTGTCAATAAAAAATCCAGATTTGTTATCATTAAAACATTAAATTATTTAATTAACTAATTAAAATTAATTAGTGATTAAGTGCCAAAACGCCAACAAATTGCTCGTAACTATAACTATGTCAAAATTACTTACCTTTGTAATTATGTCTAACTCCTTCTTAAATACCACGATCCTTCTGGTGAACAAATAGTTTATAGTTCAACTACAAACTAACCACTCTTGGATTAGTAAGAGGCGGTACATGAGACCTCATTGTTTAAGATTTAGAATTATCCTTAAATGGAGCAATTTACTCTTCCTAAACAACAAAGAAAAGTGAAGTCTGTCTTCTAAAGATATCCTCTCAACTCTCTATCCAGACAAATCTTCAAAATGGTAGGTCTATTGAATCAACGATATAGCCAATCTGACCCATACAAATCAAAGAATTGTGCTTATAGGCAGGACTTCGTAACTCAATCAGGATTTAGGTCTAATGACGTATGTCATTCTATAAAATGTTAATTTCTTCAAACTACAGTATTTAAGAGAGAAATTAAACATTTTGCGGTCCGATCATATACAAACTCTTTGTCTGTATAGGATACCTTCATTCACATGTCTCCACATAAAAGATTGAGATCATATCGTTTAATTTGTAACACTTCACATCTCTTGTAACAATTACATAGTGAGTCATATTTGTCTTTAGTATAACTCACCAAACATTATCCCTATACTACAAACCTTTTTTGTTATTTTTTCAGAACATGATCCAACCTTATATGTCAACCACACACATGTTTAAGTTTACACAAAATATTCATGAATCTCAGTTTGTTGTATTGAGTTAATGCAAACAAAAATAATAAAATAACTCTTTATTTTATTGAAAAAATTATTTGTATTTACAATGATTGAAACTACAAAAATTCAAGATCACGTTTTACTTCCACTTGTGTAATTCTTATGGGTATTAGCATATTCTAGACTTACTTTTTTTTTTTTTTTTTTCACAAGTCAAAGTTAATCATTCCATCAAGTTTATTCACAACAAACTTTACCACAATCGTAAAAGTACTCAACACATCTACTTCCCTTTTATAGTAAATACGTCAATAGTTGAATAACCCAAAGCATTCATAATACTGTTACACATTTCAAAAGTTTTTTTCTCATGTGAAAGTTTAAATGATGCTACAACACGATACATCCTCACAAATTCAAGAAACTAAAAACATAAAACTCTGACACCATTTGGTAGGAAAAATTTCTCACTACTACAAAAGAATTAAAGAAACGGTAAAACAGAAAACACAATAATTAATGTGAAAAATTTTCAAATTAAAGAAAAAACCATTGACAAAAAGAAAAAATTCTACTAAGTGAAAATTATTCGAATCAAATAATAACCTTTCCATGCTCCCAATTACAAGATAACTAACTCAGAACATTATACCACATCCACATAAGTAAGGTTTAAAATGCTTCAAATTTGAATATATATCATAATTTCAAATGTTTGGATTTTGGAGCATATCATTTATTTGTATATTTGAACTTCTAATATTTTGTTGAAACACATCCAACATAAATATTTAGTCATACTGATACTTCAAAGCTGTTTTAACTCATTTTATACATTCTATAAATATCAAAATTTATCTCCAACGCTACTGCTTCGTTAAATTTCTAAGAACACTTCTAGATTATTTATATCATTTTTACTATAACTTTGGAAAAATATATACATATTGTATTGATTTTATAAAAATTATCATTATTATTATTTTAATAATTAAAATTTTAGACTAAATTGAAAATTTATTAAAATTACATAATCCTAGATTAGACAATTGAATATTTTTATCATTTTTTTTAGTACCAATGGAAATGGTGCTGGGAAGCTTAATATTTTTATCTTCAAAGTTCAAAGTCTAACAAAGTGGTAGATCAAATTTTTAAAAAATGAAGGATGAAATGGGCTTATGGTCTTAATGGGTCGGTCTCAAGCCCGGCCCAAAAAGGCGTAGGAAAAAGGAAAAGAGAAAAAAGAAAAGAAAGAAAAGTAATTTCACGTTATATAAGATCAGGTCTGAAGAGAGTTATGGTTGCGCCTAGCCCTTCTCTAGGAAGCTCTGTTTTGTTTAGATTTTCCTTTTTTAAGCTTTTTTTTTTTTGATTTTTTTTTCTTTTCTTTTTTGAAAGTGTTGATCTTTCTGTAATTTTGGGGTTTAGATTTTTGATATCATCAGAGCCATTTCAGAGGGTTAGGAGGTGTTAAAGTGTTAGCTTTGTTGTTAGCCTCTATCACCTGTGTTATATACCGCCATTTCTCCCTCCAATTTTCCTTCCATCACAATTTCAACACAGCTTACCTTTTCATTTTAACAACTGATCGCCGTCTTTCTCTTTACAGTTGGGTTGTTGATTTCTCTGGATTTCCGGCTTTAGGGTTTTCATTTCCTTATTTCTTCTTCAATTACACCTTTAAAACCAATCATCAATAAAAACACAACAAATCTATAGTTTATTTCTAGGTTTTAGGTTTTATACAACTCTAGTTTAGTTTATTTTTTTTTTGTCTGACATGGATAAGAAGAGAGTGGCTATTCCTCTCGTTTGCCATGGCCATTCTCGACCGGTTGTGGATCTATTTTATAGCCCTGTTACGCCCGATGGATTCTTCCTCATCAGTGCCAGCAAGGGTATGATTCAAGATTTAAAATTTTTGCTTTGATTTAAGACTTTAATTTATGAATCGCCAAACTTTCTGGATACTAATTATGAATTTGGATCTTTTTTTTTTTTTTTTTTTTTTTTTTTTTTTTTTTTTGTCGAGTGTCAGTTCTTTTGACTTTAATTGATAGTTGTGCTAGATGTGGGTATTGCTCTTTTAGCTTTTTTTGATGAGAGATTTGTTGAATGAATCCCATGTCGCTTGCTCTAAGCTTAATCCGGAGTTTATTTTTATGGGTTGGCTTTGAAATATGTTATTCTTGCCCTCCATTCAGATTCCAATCCCATGCTTAGAAATGGTGAAACTGGCGATTGGATTGGTACATTTGAAGGTCACAAAGGCGCAGTTTGGAGTTGTTGTCTGGATACCAATGCTTTACGTGCTGCTACTGGTTCTGCTGATTTTTCAGCGTATGTCTTTCTCATTGGTTTTCATGATACGTTTCAGGAACTGACATATCATTGACTTTTCAGTATCATAACATTGTATGCGGTATATAATTAGATATCTTCTCTCAGAACTGAGGAGAGGAAATCTTAATTAATGCTTATAGCATTGATTGGGAGTAGGAATTTTTCATAGCTTTTTTAGATTAATCGGTTAGTGTAGATCTGAAATTTTTACTTGTAATAAATCATCGTTTCAAAGTCTAATTAATTTGATTCCCATCTTCTGTTTTCTGCCTTTTGGTCTGTGTATTCTCCTATATATAAATTTAGCATTTTCAATTTCCTATGTGTTTCCTCGTGACTATTATCAGATATTGCTTGCTTTTATTTGAGTGATGGCACATAAACCAACTTTCTTTTTGACACAAGTTGATGAATTATGTTTTATTTCTAGTGGCACTGAAAGAAAAAAAAAAGGATTGAAAAGGATCCTAGACTTCCAATATAGTTGAAAGTGGGTATTCTGTTTACTTTTTAAATTTCTTGATTCAATGGGTTATACACAAAGATAAATCGGGATGTATGAATACTAATGATTTTGTTTTGACTTTCTTTGAAATGAATCTATGATCATGAAAGATCTTTTTATAGGTCCTTTCTTTAATAGCTAAAAATAATATCATAGAACAAAATCAGTTATTAATTTTATTTTAATGTTTCTCTATAAATAGGGATTCATGGCCCTTTTTCTAGTGCACATTACATTAATCGGTAATATAGTTAATATTTTGCATTTGATCAGCTTATCTTACATGTTTTTCTTTTTCAACAATTGTTTTGAACATTGAAATTGATTGAAAAGGGCAAAATTTTGGTTTTTGAAATTTACTTATCATTCATTTCTCTTTTGCTTGAAAGTTTCTCAATTTCACTATTTGGACGTGGCCCGCTGGCTTGAACCCTCTAAGCTCTACCAAATGCGTTTTTGGTTCCCATGCACCCTGAACTATGCTTGACTCATTTTGGTGATTTTATGATAACAGAGTTGTAGACTAGTTTTTTTTTTTTTTTTTTTTTTTTGGCTAAAATGCGCCAGAATTTACAAGACTTCATTATGGTTAGGGCAAGGGGTTGTGAAACTCAAATTATGATGCTAGAAAATAGTTGGTAAATCTACCTACCAACCTACCGACATACTAAACTCCAAGGCTGACTGCCTATGGTGAACTTATAACTACATCACTGTGGCATCACATTGTCTGGACAGTTGCTTTTTCTACCTTTTTGCGTGCCTCTTGCTATTGCATTTGCACCTTGGCTTTTTGGCGGAAGTACACATTGTGGTCTTCTTCCATTCCCCCCAGCATTTGCTTCCTCTAGACTGCACCACCTTCTTACTCCTCACCCTCTTCTTGGGCATATAGTAGAGTTTGTCGTGATTATTTTGTGATTGATTATTCGTAAGCTTTATTTTGATGACAGGATATTGTTTGTTAAAGTATAGAAGTTAAGACATTTCTTTCAAGTGATTTTGTGATCATAATGGAGATTGGAATCATTGGTAGGATCCTTCATATTTGTGATTGAACTTACAGGAAAGTATGGGATGCATTAACTGGAGATGTACTGCACTCATTTGAGCACAAGCATATTGTTCGTGCCTGTTCTTTCTCGGAGGTAATATCTTATATCACCTTTTTTATACACTCTTTGTTGATGTGCATATGATCTCATGTCCTAAGAAATGACTTTGGAATCTATTATCAAAGCATGGTGTATCTTTTGACATCAATAGCAATACCCTGAAAATAATCTCATGGTAGCCACCTACCTATAGTCTTTTGAAACCCAATAATTTAGTTGTGGTATCCAGTTGCCTAGTCCTTTGAAACCCTAGAGTCTCTTGATAACTTGTATGGTCCAATCCAATATCTGTCCCAAGTGAGATTAATGGAGCAGCATTTTAGTTGGCCTAGACACTATGGATAATATTAGTAAAAAATGTAATTTTCACCTCATATTGGTGTTTTGGTTTGATTGGTTCAGTGTGATGTATTCATGTGACTCAGTTTCTAAGTTATTTCTGTCTTGATAATGGTGATAGGAGTATATCTATAATTTTACTATCATGATTGGATTCATTAGTTCTTTATTCGACTTGCTCCCACACTGCTTGTGGCACTATTTGAGTTGGCTGTTATATACCTAGTCATAGTGCTATATTGCTATTTATGTGAAGTGATTATGACGCTTAGATCCCTTATCTTCTTTCATTCTGATATGTTACAGTTTAAAATGAACCTCTCTTCTCCGTTAAAGCCTTTTTTAAAATGTGACAGGATACACACCTTTTATTGACTGGTGGTCTAGAGAAAGTACTACGAATATATGATTTGAATCGTCCCGATGCACCTCCAAGAGAAGTGGATAAATCCCCCGGTTCAGTTAGAACTGTTACATGGCTTCATAGTGATCAGACCATACTAAGTTCTTGCACTGACATGGGAGGGGTCAGGTATTAATCACTGGCTCTTATTCCACCCTGTCAAAGTGCATGAATGGGATGTCTTTTATTATTAATTATCTGGATATTTGGCAAGTTCTTCTCAAGTTTAGTCGTTGTCATACAGGTTATGGGATGTGAGAAGTGGCCAAATAGTTCAAACACTTGAAACCAAGTCATCAGTGACCAGTGCAGAAGTTAGTCAGGATGGACGATATATCACAACTGCTGATGGGTCGACTGTCAAATTTTGGGATGCTAATCAGTAAGTGTAACGCTTAAGCAGTGTTACTATTACATTATCCATTCTCCTTGTGGTTTTATTTTATTTTGTTTTTGTTTTTTGTTCTCTTTTTAGCTTTGGCTTAGTCAAGAGCTACAACATGCCTTGTACTGTTGAATCTGCTTCCCTGGAACCAAAGTATGGGATGAAGTTCATTGCCGGCGGAGAGGATATGTGGATCCATGTATTTGATTTTCATACTGGTGATGAGATTGGTATGAATCCATATCATTCTTTTATCTTCTTGTTTGCCAAAAATATTTTATTCCGTGAGTTGTTGAAGAAGGCCTTCATTTTTAACTATCGATGCAGCATGTAATAAAGGTCATCATGGACCTGTACATTGCCTGCGCTTTGCGCCCGGTGGGGAATCCTATGCCTCTGGATCTGAGGATGGAACCATTAGGATATGGCAGACTGGTCCTTTAACTCATGACGACTCGGATGAAGCCACCTTGGTCAATGGATCTATTGGTAAAGTGAAGGTAAGTGCCGATGAGGTCTCGCGCAAGATCGAGGGCTTCAACATCGCAGATGAGGGGAAGGCCAGAGAGAAGGAGAAGGAGGAGACAGGAAATGAGTGAAATCGTTTCTCCATTGCCAGAGAGAAGGAGGAGGAGACAAGAAATGAGTGAAATCGTTTCTCCATTGCTTGATGATTTGATGCCGCAAAGCGTTCGAGGTTTATATCATCGTATACAGTTCATCTTTTGTGAGATATGGACTTCGCTGATTTTTGTATACAGTTTTAGTCGATTCTGCAGATATGGGTGTGAACTTGTCTCAAGTGAACGCGTTTTTGTTATGACATTGTCTTCAACGTTTTATATTTTTGAGATTTTTAGATTTGTTAACCATTGTGATTGTAGCAAGAACCACGTTATGAGCAATTATGTGAAGGAAAGGCTGGTCTTGACTACAATTCAGGACCAATCTCCTTGAGTTTGGC
Organism: Cucumis melo; assembly: GCF_025177605.1. Classification (NCBI taxonomy): domain Eukaryota; kingdom Viridiplantae; phylum Streptophyta; class Magnoliopsida; order Cucurbitales; family Cucurbitaceae; genus Cucumis; species Cucumis melo. The sequence goes on from NC_066858.1 coordinate 16,389,442, forward strand.
AAACCAACCTTCTTGTAGTCAAGCTAAGTCAAAAATCTAAATAAAATTGAAAATTTCCAAGATATGGGTTTTTGGTTTTCTGTTGAATATTTTTATGATTTTACAAGATTTCAAGGACAACTATTTTGTTTTGCTCAATCAAAAGCAGGGGTTATATTCTAGAAAAATTACTCAGTTTCTTTGAATTTGGAATTAATTTTACAAAATTCGTTTTGGTTTTTTGAAATTTTGGTGAAGAGCGTTGAGTAAGTGCTATTACAGTTTTAGGGTGCAGTTTACTTTCAACTTGGGGATCTCTTTCTATATTCAAATTACTCTCACCCTAGAAACTTCCATTTGAAGGATCTCTGTTTTGCATTTATGAACACAATTAGTGAATCTTCCAAGAGCATGAACAGTAGCATAAACATCAACCAACAATGGATTTCTTCTCTTTTTTCTCACAAAGTCTCTGAATTTGCGTTGTCATCACCGTTTCCATACCAACCAGAGAAAGAAAAGAGGAAATTTGGGTGACCCAGATCGAAATCAATGAGATTACATAGGAAAATGGACGGACAACGAGCAGAACGAGAGAATCGAGAGCTATGGTGAGACAGAGGAGGAATCAATAAGAGGAAGATGGAATCGACGAAGGGTTAGACGAGTAAGGATTCAGATCTGGTTTCAAAGGAGACAAAATTGACAAAGATGAGGAGATGCTAAACCAGATATGAGGACGACATCGACAACCTTGAAATAGAGATGAAAGAGATGGGCCAAGAGACAAGAAAGACAAAAGTTATAACGGGAGGAGTGAAATCAAAGAAAATGGAAGAGACGAGCCAATATCAGAGCATCACATTCGACGAAGAAGAAAGAGAGACAGAAGAGATGTGTCAAGCAACGAGAGGGACGAAATCATAGGGTTGCAAATACGAAGACTCTACAAATGCATGGGTTAGGTAATGGTTTTAATTTGGCTTATTTGGAAGATGTTGGACCCCAACTAAAAATAGGAACAATCATGTATAGACCTCTAATTAAAGTATCATTGTGATAATTAGCAAATATGTAATTATTCTCAACTATAGCAAAATGAATTACTACCACTACCACGTGTATCAAATTTTCTCAAAAGTTAAAATGTCCTCATTGTCCGTGCACGATAATTAATCTAACATTTTCATTTATAAACCTGTAATTAAGTACTTGAATATGTATTCGAGTAGGATTTCAACTTCTAATAAGATGTTATATTAACAAGATTCATGGACCGTAACAAATTGGTAAAATATATATCTTACAGGATTTCAACGTCAACCTAGATGGTTTTTCCAACGAAAAAATTTACTATAAATCTCGACACGGTTGATACTTGTTTTGAATATTAAAACTAGTTTTAGTAATAGATTTGAATTTTCAAATATTTTTCAACAAGATTCCCAAGTTTTAAATCATTATTAACATTATATTTACTATTATCCTTTTGTTTCAGACATAAAATAATATTATACTACTCGTCGTCCAAATTTTTTCATTGAACAATCTGTTGTTATGGATCTTAAATGTTTGGAGTATTTAGCAATGCTAAATGGGATGAAAATAACCATTACCAAGACTTCAATTTCATTGAAGTTTGTGTCCCTTTGAATATATATTTCAATCAATTTGTTGATTTTATTCAATCTAAAGTTTTCTTTTTTAAAGAAAATACCTTACCTTTTGTAAACTCTAGACTTATTCTTCCTTTAAAATCTCCCTAAGAAAGAAAGCCAAGTTTAGTAATTAAGGGTTCTTGTTGTTGTTGATGTGTTGTTGAGGTTAAAGAAGAGTTTGAAGGAATTTTTGATTAAGTGCTAAGGCATTGAGAGGTTGGCGGCTAGTGAAGGAAAGAAAGAAAATTAAGTGAGTTTTTTTCTAAGTGTTGGTGAATTAGGTGTTTTGGTTGATGCTAGGCCATCAAAGGTGTCTTGTGAACCTCTAAAGATATGTCTTAGGTGGCCAAATTGTCTAGGCATCAAGAGCAAAGCATGCTAGGCATTGAGAAAAGCCAAGAAGAGCTATGCAAGTTTAGAATCTCCATGTGCCAAAGCTACATGTTATGACAACCTAACGGAGAACCTATGCGTGTGATGATCCATGTGGCCAAGAGCAAGACAACTTGGAGAGGTTAGCTAGGCGGTAAGAGGGTCAAGGGAATGCAATAAGGCTTTGTTGAGAGGCTTTTCGAGGTGAGCTAGGAGGCTAGGCGATCATGGAAGACCCTTAGATGTGCAAAACAATCAGTGGAGTGAAGAACAAGTGACCACAACATGCAAAGACTGAGATTCTGGTAAGTAAGAGGTGCTAAAGTTAGCCAAGCAAGGAACTCTATAAATATGTCAGTTTCAAATGAAAAGTGCTCTCAAACTACTCATGCATTTTCTCTTAAATTTGTCTCTAAAGAACCCTAAAGGAGTCTAAATTGTGAGGTAGGGTTGTTGGACAAGAAGGACGCGATGTGAGTGTTCATTTATTATATTTGAAGAAAGCAACAAAGGTCATTTTTGAAGGAATTCTAAGCAGTGTGGAGTTCTTGAAGACTACATAATGAAATAATTCGATTTTGAAGTTGAGATTTAAAGGTAAGCTAGTTAAGACAATTCTAAGCAAGTTTGAAGAAATTTTTTTCCATTTCGAGGGTTGATATGGCGAAAACTTTAGAAAAACAAATGGAATGATGTCATGGATATTATCACATCATTTTCCTTACACATTTGACCCATTTCCTTTCTTGTAATGCTAAGACGATTGTAAGCTTGCCTTCATGGGGTGGTGGAAAATGGACCCTAAAGATGTCTTCTCAGTGAAAAGTGCTTACAACCTTGTGATCAATCTTGATTCGGCCTCCAAAGCTTCAAGCTTTAATTTTCTTAAGCATAAATCAAAATCAAGAGTTGTGTTGAATCTCAACATAGTTCCTAGAGTGAAAAATTAATTTATGAAAAATTGTAAATGATATTTTGCCCACTCTTGATAATATCATTAAAAAAAAGCATCGACACTAACCCCTTTTGTTACTCATGAAGCATGAGGAATCAACTAGCCAAGGACTATTGAGATGATATTTCAGAGCTATTAAAACTTTAGGATTGCGTTGTTGCATTTACCCTCCTTTGGGACGTCATGAATTATCTTAACACTATTAAAAATGGGAATCTCTTGATGATATCATCAAGATTCGAGTCCATGTTGCGGATTTTGGTGTTGCGGTTGATGAGTTTCCTTTCTTCAATGGTGCGGTTTGGAATCCTTCTTTAGTGGACCCTGCCTTTTGCTGTGTCGTCAAAATTTAATTCGGATGCTTCATGGAACCAATTATGGGGGCAAAGGGAATTACTTGTATTAATTAGAACTCTATCAGTTCCCTCGTTCTTGTGGGGTGTGCTAAGGTGCTTTGCAATTAGGCCGTTAAAAGTTTGGAGGCGCTCGCTGTGATTAGAGATTTGTCTTCCATTATTGGTTGTCTTCAAAACAACTCTCCCCCCTTTCTTCTTCTCGGAACTTGTGGCTGCTCGAAATCATAGGCATTTAGATTTTTTTGAGTTTTACTCTCTTGTCGATGAGATTCTGCTTTTGTCGGGATCTACGAATGTCTCTTCTTTTGGCGGGTGTTCAAGAGAGGTCAATGGAGTGCTGACCGCCTTGCTCGTGCAGCGATTTTCATTGTGATTTTTGTAATTTTTTTGGATCCCTCTCTTTCTTCCCTTTAGATAGGCATGTGGATGGTTTAAACGTACCTAGTTGGTTCTCCTGTGTACTTGATGAGAAGGCGTTTTTATTGAATGTTGGTTAGTTGGTTGGTTTTTAATGAAGTTTCTTTTAAGGAAAAAAATAACATTCACAAACATATTAAAATTTTTTTGACATTAATTGAACCAAAAGCAAACACAAGTAATCATCTATAACAATTGAAACTCATCTAGGTCAGGGAATAAATTAAATTCAACCATACATGTTGAAAAAACACATATTTAACATGTTGTATAGAGACTCGAAGTTAAACAAACAAAGGGAAAAAAGAATGTTATCCATTTGGATCTACTTCATTGCTAACATTGAACCGAAGATCGAACTTATAATCGTGATCTTTATCACTCTCCAATCAATCTGAATATCAAAACCTTTAAAACAATATCTATTTTTGGACCTTATGCCACATCTGCAGGTCTCCAAATTGATATGTGAGCCCTAATGCCTTGAAAGGTCGAGCAATGTTGGACTCTAGAGCGTTGTGACGATATTGCTCTTGGTGTGCTCTTGGGTTCAGAGGGTTGCAATGCTTCCAAGATGCTTCTTTTCACCTTATTTTCATCTATCTTCATGTCGAAGGTCCATTTTGACCTCTCTAAGGCTCTTTTCTTCTCATTCTCTAAAATATTCTTCAATTTCTTCAAAATGTTCGGTTCCTACAAAATCAATTAAGAAAAGTTGCAAAAAACACAATGAGATTTTAACTATTATAACCTAAATAGGGGTGTTTTTATTACAAGTTGGATCTAATGTTGTCAAAATTTTCATATATGTCTTAATGGACTTCTATTTTACATAAATGTAGAGCCCAAAAGACCAAACTGCCTATCTTTATTATTAATAATATATTTAAAAAAAATAGAAAAAGGAAATAAGGAAAGTGTATCATTAGATGTGATTAAGATTTGCATTTATTAAATATCCTATGCAAATATGATATATGATTAATTCTATTATGGTAATATTATAATCAAAATTATCACTTAATTATTTTTCTTTTGGTGATTTTGTTCAAAAATTCTTCCTTCCAACCAATCTCTCTCACTTTCTGATCTCTCCTTCTGTTCACTCTTTTTTATTCCGTTCATCTTCTTCAATTTTTTTTCCAGTGAATTCATATTCATTTCATATTATTAATTATGTATGTGTATGAAATTGTGTAACATAGTATGTCAGTGAAATTTTTCAGTAATTTTTTTCGATAAAGAAAATTTACAATGAATGGATTATATATGCCAAGTACATATACTATGTCATTTTCTTTCGTTTTTCATTGTTTTTCGTATATTAAACATAATTTAATAATTTCTAATATATACTTATTATATTTCATCAAATTTGCTATAATTTTCGTAAATTGGAAGTTAATTTGTAAAATCTTATCGTGACTGAAACTATTTTTTATTTAAATAGATCATTATATATTCATATGTATATTTAACATAATATTAGATAACAATGTATGTGTGCATATTTAAATTGTATTTTAATTTTGTAACAGATTTTACATTATGTGGAAGTACAAATTTATATAAAGGAAAATGAAAAGACTGAATAAGAATAGAACAAGAAAATAAGAAAATAAATCAAAAAAGAAGGAAACTAAAAGAAAAAAATAAACCAGTAGAGAGAAGGAAGAAATAGAGAGAGAACTTCAAATAGATCACCAAGAGACTGAATTATATACATCATATACTGTATAATATATCATATATTATGCCTATCATACTTGTCGATATACTTTGTAATATTTAAAATATATGTGGGTATTAATTAAAATGCTAAAATGGAGAAGAAAGGTGGGGAAAACAAATCTACAAGGGACGTTGTGTACGAGATATTGCTAAAGATATTTTATATATACTATATAATAGGGGTGTAAGAATAACCCACCAACCCAAACTACTTAACCCATATTATATGGGTTGGGTTGAGTTAGTTTAAAATATGGGTCGAGTTGGATTGAAAATTTTAATTCTTTTCGGGTTGGGTTGAGTCTCGGGTTGGGGTTGAAAAATTCGGATCAATCCAACCCAACTAGAATTAAAATATATATATATATTTATTTATTTTTATTTATATTATAGATATTTGATTTATTTAATATTTATTGAACGTTTAACTTTTATAAATGTTTGAAATGAATTTATAGATATTTGAATTTTTGGATGTGAAATATTTATTGACGTACAAAAATTTTAAACCGTACAAACATTAGGAATAAAAAAAATAATACAACCCGACAACCCAACCCATATTTTAATGGTTGGGTTGGAAATGTCCCTCAACCCAACCCAACCCAACTCATTTACATCCCTACTATATAATATATGATACATTATATGTCTACTACTTAATGATATATTCTGTATATGATGCTTAATGCTTAATATATATGATATATTAGTCGAAGGAAATGATCGGAATATGCATTTATTGTTCTTTTTATGATTGAAAACTTCAACGGAAAATTAAATCGGAATTATATATGGACAGAGAGATAGATCAAAAAGATAGGATGACTAACCGATCTGTGAAAGACACCTGAAAGATGGAAGAAAAAAGTGAAACTAGGATGTCAGGTGAAATTCGATAAAAATAAATTTATTCATTTTTTTAGAAATTATTTAATATATTATTACCATATTTGACTCAATTTTATATCATATTACAATCAATTCCCTAATAAATGATATTCTATTATTAAATTAAGATAAAAATCTGGATTATTTATTACATTAATTAGGTAAGTTATAAAATAGATAATAAATGTAATATAATTATGGTATTATATTATAGATATTTCTGAAAATAAATATTAATTATAATTGATGTGAATGATAAAATGATTATTAAAAAATCACAAAATCTTAATTAAAAAATAAATAAAATTTTGAGATATTTATGTAAAATCATGTCTAAAGTAGGTGATTTCTCTAAATATTTCAAACACAATTATTGAACAACGAAAGATTTAGACAAAATGCCTAATTTGACTACGATATTTCACAAATATCCTAAATTAGCGTTTTTTTTTACTTAATTAGAAATTCACATATTTCTAGGATGATTTTATCCTTATGTAATTAATTATATAACAAAATCGAAATGAAGAATTAATTGTTTCCTTATTTACATTATTTATATCATTATTGTGTAAAATATAATTTCCTTAATTATGTTTTTAATTAATATGAAATATTTATATTAATGAAAAAACGTTTCCTTATATAATTGATTTTAAATGATAATCTAATAATATATGTTTTAATATGATTTTTTTAAAAAATATATTTCTTAATTATTCATCTTACGTCGTCTGTCGTCTTCCATATAACAACCAGTCGTCGTCGTTCTCCTTCCGTATATCCATGTTCTTTATTGTTGATAAGCAATATCTATACCTCGAGCCTATTATTCTAGTGAAGAATTAGAAATGTACAATTTCATTATTATGACATATATATGATCAACATTTGAAATATACATATAGTAATTGTAGCACTTCTAACAGCTACAGGTCTTTGAGCATGTTTTTTTTTTCAATTTTTTTCTACATAAAGCACATTTAGCGTAATTTATATGAGTTTCAATCTACATATAAATTTAAAAATAATAACTATATTGACTAAATTACTTACCTTCAGTTTAATTGCTTCATTTTCAATTTTATCTACTTCATTAAGTTGAGTAGTGCTATATACTAAATCATCAAGCAAATCATTTTGTCCTCCCTGATCATCTTGATAATTAGTATTTAATATACACATTTTGAATTTAAAAGATACAACTATATAACTGTCTAATATACCTTTTGTTCTTCATTTTCTGTTTCATCATTTCCATCTGGATCGTCATTAAATTTAGTATGCAATATATATATAGATCAATCCATAAATCATAATATAGAGAGAATAGAAAATCTACCTGATGATTATTCTCATATCTATCAACTTCACCTCCATCATTCTCATTATTTCTATCACCTTCACTTCTATCATTATTCTCATCCCTTTGTATGGTTTCATTATTTTCTACCGTTTCCCTTTCATTCTCTTTCAACATATTTTTCAGACCTTCGACCTCCAGAATCAGTTTGTCCAATTTCGTATTTAAAGATTAATTGTTGGTCATCATTAGTTCTTGAAATTTAAATAAGTATTCAGGAACTTCCTCATTGGATTGCTCAGCTTGCCGTGAGCATTCTCCTCCCTCAAATCTTTCATTAGTTTCCTCCCTCATTTTCGTTTCATGGAACGAGCTTCGTTCCACGAAATCATCCTCAGGAAACATGACCTTGTATTGGAACTGTTTCAGAAATGACATTCAAATATGAGTTTATACTATATGCATATACATATAAAATATTATCAGTAAGTATAAAATATACAAAAACCCTAACGGCCGAATTTGGTTGATGGTGAAGGTCTGCGAAAGAATTAGAGAAGGATGATATTTTTTTCGCCCGTTGTGCGCTTTCCTTACGTGCTTTTCACACTAATAATGATAAGATGTTGAACAGTGAAGCTCACACCAACTCAAATGAAGAGGAAAATGAATCACATGCTGGAAATTCATGGGAGAACATTCAAAGTCAAACTAATCAGGAGACAATCATTATGACTCAAGTGTCAATGACAAAAGCTAGAGCTAAAAGACTTCAAGATGGATTAAATACTTGTTTACAAGCTAGATTTTCGGTCTTCAATAAAAAGTTGAAACTTCAAGAGTTACTTGGACGCCCAAGGGTCATAATGAATCTAGAAATTAAGATTCATTCACATCTTTAATACATTTCTAGATTCATTCACATTTTTTTAATGCATTTTAGGTTCATTCACATATGTAATATGTACCTATTTAATGGAATGTACTTTCATTTATTAGGGTAGTTGAAAGGGCATAAAATTAAATGTTGTGTCCTTTCATATAACATTTGAAACTAGTATAAATAGAGTTGTAGTTTCCACATTTGAAACACAACTTAATTTGAATGAAATTTTCTCATAGAGTGTTTCTCTCAAGCTTTATGCTTTCCTTTGTATTCTTGTGTTAGAATGCATGTTTAGGACTTTCAATCTAGTTTGATCAATTACATTGTGGAGAGTTCGAAATCTTGAAGTAAGAAACAAGTTCTCCTTTCTTCTTGATATTTGATCACTCTTTCTAAGCCAAATCTGTTTAGCTTTTTTGGGGTTGTTAACTAATTGTATAATCCGGATTATTCTTATTACTATTGTGGGGGTTTACCTAGGATAAAGGGACTTCTCAAACGTGATTGAGGTAGTTCCGTTTATCAATTAACGTATCTTTTGCCTTCAATTTTGATTTTTTTTCTTTTTACCTAAATTAATAATGATAGGTATTGTAGTAAAATGAGCCATACTTTTGTGAAATAAATTAGCCCATTTATGACTTTTGTGTAATATATAATCAAATTAGGCCCATTGTGTAAATTCATAGGAAAAATTAGGTCATTTAAAAACCCCTCGAACAAAAGTAACTGAATCCTAAGCCCTTTATGAATGTTTTTGATTGGCCCAAAACCTGGGTGCGGGCCCAAGTCCAAGAGAAACAAGAAGCAACATGAGTACACAAGCCCGAAAAGGGAGAGCTAGAACCTATCGTTCTTAGACAACCAATCGAGCCAATAATATATACCAACAAATATATACCCAATAAAAGAACGTCGAAGGGAGACCTAACCTTACTTTTATTTGTTTAGCTGAACATAACTGTTTTTGCTAACTAAGTATCAGAGTGTAGTAGGCTAACAACATACCAAGAAATTTTAGCACATTAACTCGAAATCAAGACCATACTAGGAGAAGCAAGCTGACGAACAACCCCATGAGAGTACTATAATGACGATAAATGTGTGCGAGTCTACGTGACAATGTATTTTTAATATAAAAATATCAAAGTTTAGAGTTATATTATATATCTTTTAATATTCAAGGACCTATTGGGTATAAGAGTGAAGGTTGATTACCTACTTTATATTTTTAAAGCTCTATTCTTATTGAACACAAAATGGAAAATTCAATACGTGTTAAAGTTCAAGAACAATTAAACTATCAAACACATGGATGAAAGTTTACAAACCAAATATATAATTTAACCTTTTGAAAATATTACGTAGAAATAATTTAGGTCTTTTTGCACGGTAACATGATAGGAAGAGGTTTAATTAAGGAGGAGTTCAATCAATTCGATCAATTTGTATGAGTCTATATAGATTTGGTATGAGATTTGGGAAGATTAGAAATTTTTTTGAAAAAAAAATAGCAAATCTGATATAGCGCAGGTTTGTAATTAAAGGTTAATAAAGTAGGAACACCATGTAGTCACAATAGTCAACATACAATAATTAATAAAAGGTTGAATTCAACTTGTAAGCCTATAACATTTTACTCTTAAAAGTACAATTAATAACTTACTTGCCACATTAAATAAAAATAAATAAAACATATTTAATATGGACTATTTGATATAAATGTAATTAAATAAATGTATAGTATGGGTATTATTGGTACTTACTCTTGAGGATAAAAATAATTGCCCTGTTTTTCACTTAATTAATATATATAAATAAAAAATATTTAAAGAAATCCCTTACTTTAAAAGATGATTCAAGGATAGATTTTATATGAATGTCTCGAAATCTTATTATTTCGTATTTTTTAGAACAATTTTAATCGTTACATCAATTACAAATAAAATTGAATTTTAAAATACATAATACCCATAATTATATTATACCACATTTATTATCTATTTTATAACTTCTATAATTAATGTAATAAATAATTTAGATTTATATTTACATATACTAAGATATCATTTATTATTGGAGAAATAATTTTAATATGGCATAAAGTTAAAATATAATATGATAATATTATATTAAATAATTTCTATAAATTGACTTTGTTCAGTTTCATCCACAACATAATTAGAGAAATCTCATTCAACTAATATTTTCACACTTCTATTCCCACGTTTTATATTTTTCATATGCCTACACAATATTATACTATATATTTTTTCGTATACTCTAATTTGTTGACTAGAAACTACCAAATATGCTACATATTTTTTCGTATACTCTAATTTGTTGATTAGAAACTACCAAATATACTATATATTTTTTATATACCCTAAAATTTTTTTGAAGCTATAATGCACTATATATTTTTCATATATTAACAAATTTTGTATATAATTATAACCCTTATTCACTAGAAAAATTTGAAAGAGATGAATGGAATAAGAAAGAATGTATGGAGAGAGATTAGAAAGTGAAGGAGAGATTAGACGGAGTAAAATTTTTTGAACAAAATCATCAAAAAAAATAATTATAAAATAATTTGATTATAATATTATCATAATATAATTAATTACGTATAAAATTTTACATTTGTGTAAAATTGAAGGTCATTATAATATTTATAAAAAATTTGACCAAACTTGTAATAGGTCATCGTTAAAACCCCTATATATAATTGCCCTCCTCTTCCCTGTATAAAAATTGTTTGACCATATATTTCATGATTTGGACAGATGGATCCATCCTGTTTCGTGCTGGTTTTCTTATTTTTATTATATTTTTGGCCGCATGTATTGCACATTCACATGTCCACACAAGGATGATTTTAAATTAAAGTGGACCCATCACAAAATTAAACTTTTTTTTTAGAAAAAGAAAAACCCATTTGAAAAAGAATTTGACCCCCAAGTTTGAAATCTAAAATTAATTCTTTTTTGTGTGCTAATGAGGTATGCCAGTGAGGTATGCCTCATTCACCAATATCATTAACTTAATCATGATCTGGCTTGAATCTCCTAAACCTAAAACCAGAAATAAATTCTTCATACAAAAAGAGATACATGCCCACATACATATATATACATATCAAAAGGAATATATGGAGCATAATTCTCATTCCAGATTCTCAACTTTAAGCAATAATAATAACAAGGAAAGATAGAAGTGTACAGCATAAGATGAATAAGTCATGTGATTAAAACTTGCTGGTTAAGGTTTCTTGTGGGAAAGAACTTGATCTTTTGAGTGTGATCTTCAATGGTTGGGAACGGCATTGTCATCCTGATCTCATTTTTGCCTGCTAAGAAGCAAAACAGGACAGAATGTGGGTGTAGGGTCTTCGATGGAAACCGAAACCGGAACTAAACACGAAGCTCAATTCTTGAATTTCATAAGCTGTCTCATAACAGATGAATAATCATTATCATAGTTTTTAAACAATTTCAAATCCAGTTGGGATTGGTGTTTGATGCTTCAATCCCTAGAATCAACAAAGCAAGCATAGAGTTTAAGCAGTAGAATTGAATGATCCATCCAAAATGTCTGCTGAATTGAACAGTTCCAAATTCCAATCCCCACAATACAAATCAAGACATGAAGCTTTCCAAAGCATCTACAAAGATGCAATGTTCTGCTCTCAACAAAAGCAATCTACCTCTCTATAATTCTGGTCTAAAAGAAAAGGAAAATGTCAATTCTTTAATATCAGCACAGGAAAATCAATGGAAGATCTTGGCACCCCAAATTAGAGAGGAGACTAAAATGAATGAAAAACTAAAAGAGTTAATAATAAGTTTTCAAATGGTTGAAATTTTAGGAACATCAACTGGAAACTGGTTGATCTCATTCATCCATGGGTTCTTTTCTTTAGCTGGATTTATGGTCCTTAGAGCTTTCCAAACTGCACTATTGCACTTAAATCCTGAACCAAATGCTATTTGCCATGTTCTATCTCCTTTCTTCATTCTACCTTTCCCTTCCGCATAGGCCAATTCATACCAAAGAGAACTGCTCGATGTATTGCCAAATCGGTAGAGTGTCATCCTTGATGGCTCCATATGCCAATCAGACAGCTGCAAGTTCTTCTCCAATTCGTCTAAAACTGCTCTTCCCCCAGCATGGATGCAGAAATGTTCAAATGCTAGTTTGAAGTCAGGGATGTAAGGCTTGATCTTCATTTTGAAGAGTTTCTTACCAACTAAAGTACCGAAGAAGAGAAGCTGTTCAGACATTGGCAGCACAAGAGGGCCCAACGTTGTGATGTTAGTCTTCAATGCATCACCTGCAACTGCCATTAAGTCTTTCGATAAAGTGACACCAATCTTCCCAGTTGAATCCTCTTCCTGAGTAACACAGCTAAAGCACTTATCATCTGCTCCCTTGTGGGTACGAACAGTATGTATTAATTGATATTTGGACCTCCTTCTCTCAGATCTTCTGTTCGAAAGTAATATTGCTGCTCCACCCATCCGAAACAAGCAATTAGAGACAAGCTTTGATCGGTCGTTCCCAAAGTACCAGTTCAATGTTATGTTCTCCATGCTAATAACCAAGGCATAGGAATTGGGATGGACCTGAAGCAGCTGTTTGGCAAGATCAATAGAAATAAGACCTGCACTGCAACCCATACCACCAAGATTGTAACTAATAATGTTTCCTCTCAGCTTGTAGTGGTTGATGACCATAGCAGAAAGCGACGGTGTTGGATTGAACAAGCTACAATTCACAATCAAGATACCAATATCTTTCGGTTTCACGCTTGTCTTGGCTAAAAGCTCATCAATGGCACCAAACATCACCATTTCAGCTTCTTTTCTAGCTTCTGCCATGGAGGGGTTTGGAGGAATATTGAGAACAGCCTCAGGAAGATAGGTTGAATCCCCAAGGCCAGATCTCTCAAGGATTTTCCTTTGGAATTGAAGATTGTCCTCCGTAAACGTCCCCGTCATCTGAGATTGCTCCATAAAAATTTTCTTCGTGCATTTACGAGATTCATCGGGCTTGTAGCATGAAAAGTTAACAAGGTAAACAGGGCGAGGACGGGTAAGAAAATACAAGGTAGACAAGAAAACAAGGAGGGTTGAACAAAGAATTACAGAAACTAAATTATATTGAAGATGACCCCAAACTTCATAAAGATCTTGAAGGGAAAATGTCGAAAGCTGTGCCGCAATCACAACTGCCAAAGGAGAAAGGAAGAGGTACATTCCATGGGTGATAAGGTAGTGATAGCCAAGTTTCACATATTTCAGTTTGACAGACTTCTTAAAATCAGGAAGGCTTCTCGAGGATGGTGCTTTTGTGCTTAGCAAAGGTGTGGATGGCTTTGGCTCCGTCATTTCCCCTAATAAATTTTCATCAACTCAATAAACAATGAACAAAATGTGCAGCAAACGACCCAGAACAAAGTAAACTGCAGAAATATACAAGGATCTAAACTATACACAAAAATCCTAAAGCTGATACAAGGAGAAACAAATCTCATCCAAAAATGGTCTATGTTACCAAAGAATTCATACAGTAGAAGAAAAAACACCCCCTTTCAAAAGGGCAGATAAAGTTTCTGGAGAAAAGGTAAAAGCAAAAACAGATGCCCAAATCCAAAAAAACATCATAACTCAAACAAAAAAAGTTGAATACATTGCGATGAAGAACATACATTATTACTAAAAACACTAATCTCATTCATGGTATGAAAAAACCCAAAATAAAAACAACCCCAGAAAGACATGGACAACGAAATCAGATGAAAAGGGTAAGAAAATCAGACATGAAATAAAAAAAAAAAAAAAACAAAGAAAAGGGGATCCAGAAATTAAGAAAAATAGGAGAAACCCAGAAAGAGGAACAGACCTGAAAACTCAAATCCCTCGGCAGGCCGGAGGAATCTTGGGAGAGAGGGGGCCCAAAGAGGAAGAGAGTTTGAGAGAGGGAAATGGAAATGGAAATGGAGGGAGCGATATATACAAAGGAGGAAAAAGAAAACAATAATTAAGAAGGGATTAAAAAGGGGGTTAAGTGGGATTAGAGGTGGGGGCAGAAAGTGACAAGAAAGATAGAAGAAGAAGAAGAAGAAGAAGAAGAAGAAGAAGAAGAAGAAGAAGAAGAAGAAGAAGAAGAAGAATGGAGAGGGAAAGGTATGGCCATAGATGAAAGCGGCGAAGCGTACGGAGGTTTTTGAAATGAAGAAATAAGGACGTGATGAAAATGAAGACGACAGTACTCAGTTTTTGAATCGTTTTAAAATTGGGATTTGATCATTCTCTTCTCTCTGTTCCTTCCTTCCTTCCTCCTCCTTCTTCTTGTCTCTTTAAAACAGATTCCACAATCTTTGTTAATTTTTCAATTTATGATCTTCTCCACTACCACTACCACTTCATGTTCTATATTTTATTTTATTAAAAAAACAAGATGCAAAATAATAATAATAATAATAATAATAATAATAATAATAATAATAATAATAATAATAATAATAATAATAATAATAATAATAATGTGCTTCTAAAAACTATGAACCGAATGAGTGGTTCAGAGTCGCAGAATCTTTTTCTCTCTTGAATGAGGAAAAGTTTGCAAGTTTTTTCTATTTTTATCAAAACATATAACATAGTTTGAATTTATCTTTGATTGTTTTTTTAAAAAAAAGTTTAAATTTTGATGGATTGTTCTTGAACTTTTCATTTAAAATGAGGGATAAATTAGAGGCTATGGATGTATTTGTTGTATGTAAATTAATTATCATACTTTGTTCTTGCTCTTGTTTGAACAAAATAATCAACTTTGTGGAGAGAGAATTTTAAACTATGAACAATTAAGAAAAATACTACAATCTTGCCATTTGAGATAGGAGATTCCATGTATTCTTCTCTTTACCCAAGAAAAAGATAAATTAAGTTTCCAAAGTATAGTGTGGTTATGGTTGTGGTTGGATTTTGAAAATCGTCTTTGTTTTTATAATTTTTACCCGGATTTCAATATGTTTTCTTTAATATTTTTAAAATTTTGTTTAGTTTTAAGATTTTTTTTTTACAAAAAAAAGTAAAAAAAAAAAAAAAAAATCCAAGGTTTGAAATATTTATAAATCTTTTTCTAAAAAACATAATCAAAAGAAAAATAATAAAAAAATAGCAAGGTACCAAAAATATTTAGAAAGGAAAACCATTTGTACCCTAACATTTTTAGATATTTACAATATATAACAAAATTTTTAGATATTTAAATATGTTTCTATATTTTTGTCTATCGATATCTATTATGGATATAATCTAAAATTTTACTATATATTTGTACATATTTTTGTCAAATTTACTATTTTTGACAATTTTCCTATTTTATCATAAATATCGGTCTATTTTACCATCTCTTTTTTAGATGCCTTATTCTAATAAGCAAAATTTTCAACTTGAAGTCATTTCACATCCGTTAGATGGAGGCTTTCTTTTTTCAACCAAAAAGAGCTGGACATATTTGAATTTTTCTTTTTCAATTGAGTTGTAATTTACAAAAACAAAATAATAAAAACCAAAGATAAATTCAAACTATGTTATATAATTACTCAAATAATTTGGTAGAGTATAATAATATATTTGTAGCATAAATTTGAAAAATGAACAAACAATATATAATTCATAAAATAAAGAACAAAATAATTATATAGGTAGGACAAGAAGCATTGCAAAACCTTTTACATGAAAAAGGGAGGGGAAGGATGGGACCATCTTACAAAGGCTGCCTAAGGAGTTTTTACTTTTTAGAGGAATACAATAACACCATTTCTCATCTTTTTAATTAAAATCATTCTAATCCAATTCATATTCTCTACCGGATAAAATATTTAACTTTATATTTTCAATTTTCTATCACACATTTTAATTACTTTTTTTTTTTTAATTAACATACATGCTCTAATACTATATTTGTTTTTTACATTATTGAAAAATCTCTAAATTATTATTTGCATGTGATTGCATTCATAATATATATATTTTTTTAATTTTATAGAACAATTGGAATTAGGATTAGAAAAGAAAAGAAAAGAAGAAAAAAAAAAAAAAGGTGAGATTGCAAGTTGGAAGTAATTAAATGGCACATGGTGGCCAATGCTTTTTCCCTATGCCAGCTATTTTGAATCTTGGTTTGTCTGTTTCCCTTTTTCCCTTCAACCAATTTTTTTTCTCTATTTACAAAGTCAAATGTGTCCAGCTTTAATTTTAATTTTAATTGTGTCATTTTCTTGTTATGACATTATATATATTACTATTCTACTTCTATTAATACTTTTCTAAAACTAAAATCTTTTTCTTAACAGCTTTCTTTCTATATATAACAATTTCACCCTTTACTTTTTTACTCAGCGACTCAATTTTACTTGTCAATCCTATAAGGGACTTAAATTAAATTTCAAAACAAAAATACAAACGCTACTTCCTTCTTATACATCGTATTATTCACTAATTTTTCTTTTTGTTCGTTTAACTTTTTGGTACTATCGTATTTGTGAATCCGACTAGAGTCTCATATCGATTAAATAAGTGAATGATTTTCGGTATAAAAGTGAGGACAACTATCTCTATTAGTATAAGACTTTTTGGGATGATACCAAAAGCAAACAGAGTATTTTATTTTCTTATCGTTCCCTTTTCTTTGTACGATGTATTGTTTTCAAATAAAAATTCATTCTTTTTCTCATTCAATGTTATATTTTTCTTTTGCTATCAGATCTTTCAACAATGATATTTTGTCTTCATATCTTTTCTTTTGTTTGTTTCTTATGGAAACAAATATAACTATTTACTATAACTTAGTTGGAGGAGTAAGTAATATAACCCCGAAAAAATATTGTACATTTTTCCTCCAAAATTAGAAATTACTGAATAATTTACTGATTAATTTATTTTCAAATATAATAGCAACAACATTTTAATATTTTGATTTTTTTTCAAAAAAATGCAATTGAATTAAGACTGTATGTAACCATTTTATTTTTATTTTTTTATTTTTGAAAAAGGTAACTTCTTACTAATTACTTATTTGAGAACACATATAAATATAATTTAAGAAGACAATTTTTAGTTTTTTATTCAAAAAAAAAAAAAAAAAAGATCATAGATAACTTATTTGATAAGATTGTTGTCAATATAAGCTTATCTGGATATGTTCGAGAGGATAAGAGGTTTCAGATTCAAATCCCTACACCCCAAGTTGTACTTAAAAACTTAAAAAGACCTTTTAAAAAAATATATATTGTTGAATGAGAAATTTTTAGGCCAATCACAAACGTCCATGTCGACTAACTAAAAGTTGACATGGAAGCCATGTGTTATAATGAAACTTCAATGAAAGTGATGAAGAAGAAAATATGAGGAGCGAAAAGAAAACAAAAAAAGCCAAGAGCAAAACATAAATATTGTGATATTTCAATATCTTTGTCTATCTAAGAAGAATAAATAACTATCATTGTCTACAATTCATTGTTCTTATTTTTAACTCCAACAATTTCTTGCAGTTGGAAGAAAGAAAGAGAAGATGAAGAAAGAAAGAGAATCTGAAAGAGGAGCCAATGAATTTTGAAGAGAAGATGAATAAATGCAAAGAAGAAGGAAGAAGAAGTGACAAATCGTTCGCAATACGAATAATAATTCTAGAATTTATGAAATTATTTTATCGACTTTCTCAACTTTTTGATTTTATTACACGTGTCGTAAATACTTTATTGTTTTGTTATATTTACGAAAATTAACCTTTATTTTTACTGAACGTCATTTAAAATTATAGATGAAACTCTCATACTCCATTTTATCTCTTTTGTTATTTTTAAATTTCATGTTTAGTATTCAAAAAAACATATATTCGTTTAGCTTTTATATTTCACTCTATAAAATTATATTTAAAACATTTTTAATTACAAGAAACATATTTTTTATAGGGTTTTTTCAAAAAATATAGAATAAAATGTAAAAATATTTAGACTATTTAAAACAATTTTGAAATAAAAAAGCCTAAAAGTTCACAGTGTGAAATAACAAAAATACCTCGTGATTAATCGACCACACACGTGCGCAAAAAGCTTGATACGTGATCGTTCAGATTTTTGTATGTAAAACGATATTGGTACATGATCAAGTAATACATGATCTTGTATCAAATCTATACGATCTTGTACTAAATCTAAATGAAACGATTGTATATCAATATCTAAACAATCTTGGTACAAGATCTTGTGCTAAATCTAAACGATCTTGTACCAAATCTAAAGATCCTATACCAATATCTAAACGAACTTGGTACAAGATCTTGTACCAAATCTAAAGATCGTTTTGATATTGGTACATGATTGTTTACATTTAAAATAAAAAAGAAGAAGAAGAAGAAGAATAATGATACAATACCTGATAAGGAAAAAAGAATAAGGAGATGACGAAGAAGGAAGAAATTCTCGAAGAGGAGATGAAGAAATTGTGAACAAGAAGACGTGAGATTATGAAGAATGATAAGTAATAATATGAAGAAGATGTGCAAACATTCAACTTAAAATTCAAAACCAATAAGGGCAAATATATGAAATTTATGAAAATATAACGGTGGCTTCATGAACTTTTATTTTTTGTTATACTGACCATACATTAACTA
The DNA here is from genome assembly GCF_025177605.1 of Cucumis melo. Taxonomy (NCBI): domain Eukaryota; kingdom Viridiplantae; phylum Streptophyta; class Magnoliopsida; order Cucurbitales; family Cucurbitaceae; genus Cucumis; species Cucumis melo. The sequence continues at coordinate 16,408,676 of NC_066858.1, forward strand.
AATAAAAAATAATATATAGTTTTATGGAGTCTTTTGAAAAATATAATAAAACGGTAAAATATTTACAAGAAAAAACTCATAGACTTATAATGGAAAATAAAAAAAAAATGTCTCGTCATGTGCTAGTTTAAACAATGTGCTAGTTTTCTTGTAAGCCATCGTATTAAACAACAAGGGGAACCCACAACTTGAGGCCAAGAGCGCACAGTACAAGGCAACTTGGGTTGACAAACGGGCTGGGACATTCCTCATTCTCGTGGGGAATCCTCATCTCCATCCCCCCATTTCCTATATATTTTTGGGAAGTTGGGATCGGGTCCCGAAAAATCTGTTTTTTTTTTTTTAATTACTTTTTGTTTAATATAAATTAAAATTTTGAAATGTAAATTAATGATAACAAGTATTTTAACACGTTTTTTTATTTAAAATTTAATAAATTTTTTAATTAATTTAATTTATTAAAAAAAAAAGTAAAAAAGAAAAACAAATACAAAATAGTAAGAGCTTACTGTTTTTTTAAATATAAAAACGGTAAAATATTTACATTGTATAAAAAAACTTTAAATATGGAAAAAACCCATAGACCCATAATGGAAAATACAAAAAATGTCCCAAGTCAACACGCGATTAATCGACCACAAGCATGCACGAGTAATCTTCTTTTGAACGATTGTGTACTACAGTCATGATACACGATCGTGTAGTTACTTTTAACGATGGGGAAAATGGCTTCAAATTTAACAACCATGTTGATCATGTTAAAGGATCGTGTTAACCATGACAAATGATCGTGTTGATCATGGAAAACGATCATTTTGATTATGGTAAGCGATCGTGTAGTTCAATGTAAATGATCGTTAAAAATTTCAAATCTAAAGGTCGTGTTGACTATGGTAAGCGATTTTTTAGATCATATCAATATAGTCATATAGTTTTTTTTTAAACAATAGGAAAATGAATTCAAATTTAAATGATCGTGTTGACCATGGTAAACAATTGTGTTGAAAATGGTAAACAATCGTTTATATCATGTCAAAATGATATTTAAACAATCTTGAAATGAATATGAGGAATATGAAGTAGCTTCAAAGAATTTTGTTGAAAATGGTGAAGATGACAGAGGAGATTTCAACAAAATAATAAATCATTTAAAAATATAAGAAAGAAAATTTGGAAGAGTAGATGAAGAAATCTGGAAGAGAAGATGATTAAATCGTAATGAAGAAGAAAAGTGACGAATCATCCATGATATTCCAAAAACAAATCTGAAAATTATGAAAATATTTTATCTGTTTTATGAACTTTTGTTTTTTTTTTTTTGTTAGACAGACAAAGTTTATCATATTGATGTAAATTGTCCTTAAATTTAAGTATAAATAGATAAATATTTAATTTTATTCATTAATAAAAAGTAAAAGGAAGTAAATTTAAGAGGCATATGTACATATAAACAAAAAAGTATTCTGGATGAGATGGGGTCTGGGCGGGGTCCTCCCTGTCCCCACCCCATCCTCCATCGGTTCGGGGACTCAATTTGTATCTTCGATTTGATTTTATCTGTGGTCAAAATGGAAATTCCTCATCTAAACGATCTCCTGCTGGGATCGACTTCGCCCAAGTTTTGTCATTCTACAAATCAACAAACGTTTAAGGGATACTCCCTAACTATAACATCACGCAAAATGAGCCAAAAAGAAAGGGAGTAACGTATGTAAACGTGCATTTTTTTTATTGAGTATTCTAAATTGGTTTAGCATTAATATAAGTAAAATAAAAAATATAAAAATAAATAAAACAAACCAACGATTAGAGGTGCCTTTGGTTTGTCTTTTTTCAAGAATACATTTCTTTTTAAACACTTTCTTGAAAATGAATTTAAAATTTAAACACTTACATGTTTGGTTAGACTTATAAAACATTTTTTATAAGTGTTTATATATGAATTTTGTTTGATTTGTCATGTACCAAAAATGTTTATACTTAACTCAAATTAACATAAAGGACTACTAAACCCTAATATCTAATTTCATAAAGAAATACATATATTTTGATTTTTTTTAAAGAAATACACTTTGAAATTAATTTCAGGTTATCTTGAAACTAGTTGTTTTAAAATTTTGAAATTAGTAAAGTTAAAACCAAACATTATTTTTTTTTTCGTATTCAATTTTTTAGATAATTTTATTTTAAAAGTAGAAGTATCTTGATACTTAAAACACAAAATCATAAAAACTATAATTGATCTCTAACAACAAAACATAATAAAAATAAATTTTCTTGAATAATATAATATCAACTAAACATGAGAAGTTGTGCAATTCGATCACATTCTTCATTCATTTCCATTTCACGAACTGAACCTTTATGCTCTTCGTTGACGTCCTCATAATTTATTTCATCATTTGAAGGTAGTAGCATCTTGTCGTCGTTATAAGGCTTGAACTCAAAATTTGTTTTTGAATGAATCCTTATAAAGTTATGAAGAGCCATTGAAGCAAGAACCACTTTTACCTGTTTGTCAAATGAAAAACTATGCATTTGCCGAACATTCTAGATATTCTTCCAAACACCAAATGTTCTTTCAATTGTGCATCTTAATGAAGAATGTCTATGATTAAATACCTCCTTCATGCCTCTTGGTTGGCTTACACGTTGAAAATCAACAAGATGATATCGTTCACCTTTATAAGGACCTAAATATCCTTTTGTTTGTGGATAACCAGAATCTACAAGATAATACTTTCCTAAAATAATAAAGTAAATACTTAATAGTAAAAAATAAATATAAAAAAATAGAATAAACATTAATGTATTTATTCGTACATACTATCCTTTGGGTGGATGTGGAAACCCTAAATGTGGTCTTCTTAATGCCTCCACTAAAATTCGAGCATCATGAGCAGCTTCCTCCCATCCAACCCAAACAAATGTGAAACACATATTAAAATCATAGACTGCCATAATATTTTGGGTGGTAATACTTTTTCGACCAATGTACGGTATATGCCTTCCTTTAGGTGCTACAACCTGTATATGAGTACCATCAAGTGCTCTAATACAATCTTTGAAATATGAACAATATTGAATGTCTTGTTTAATCTTATCAGAAGTAGTTTTGAATTATGGATCTGTAGGCTTAATCACATCTACAACCATATGACAAATAACATCTAACACTATATTAAACCACCTTGATACAATCTCACCTGAGTGCTGAAATCTTTCTTGAACCATTCTATTTGAGAAACTGTGACCCAATGTAATAAGAAACATTGCAAGAGTCTCCTCCAAAGACATACGTTTGGCTTTACTAAAGTTATATATTGTTGTTCAACTACTACTAACAATTTCTGAAATATGTGTTTTTCCATTCTAAATTGTTGGTGACATCTATCCTTGTGACCATTCAAGATCTTCATTACAAATTTGTAACCAGTGTGAGGAGATGTCCTACAAGGCTCTTTGCAAACATGCATCACAAAATGATGGACTACAACACCATGTCCTAATTTTACTAATTGATCGAGTTCATATTCAACATCGCTTTCGTTAAAATGATCATTGCTATCAATATTGTAATTATTAGATGACATCTGAAAAATATAAAGGAATTAAAAAACAAAATTAGAAACCAAAGATCCTAACAATATAATATCTTGTTATCATTGCTATTAGTATTGTAATAATCAGATAACATCTGAAAAAATATAAAGGAATTTAAAAACAAAATTAGAAACCAATGATCTTAACAATTTTTTAACGATAAAACATTATATTCATAACAAAAATAACAGTCCAAAATGGTAATTGTCTACAAGCAAACATTTTCTATATATCTCTAAGGTCGTTAAACATTCTTTTGCTTCAACCATGCAACTTGAATCTCAGACTCTTGTAGCGTTACAAACATTTCTCTATTTTTCCTTTTTGTAAAGATATCTGCAGCTTTCATGAAAAGCTCATCATCTTTATAATTTTAGGTATGTCTCGTAAGAAATTCATCACTTCAAAAATATTGCAACTTGGAAGATCTCTTCTCCTATTATCTATTGATCCACACACATTCCAATTGATCACAAAGTTTATTTGCAACATTACCTTTTGATCCTATTTCTTTTTCTTTTTTTCCTTTCCCTTGAGTGTAATCCTCAGCAATATGTATTGAATATATCATTAGTATCATTATGCTTCATATCCTCAAATGTATCATTGTTTTCTCTTACATGTCTAGATGAATTGCCTTCAGTACTTGGAGGTACAAATCCTTGAGATGGTGCCTATGTTCCATCTCCCGTAACTGCAATATCTTTAAAAAGAATATCTAATTAGTCTGCATTTTGCAACCTATTTGCTCTAAATTTTGCTGCCTCAGGCTTAACCTACAAGATATTGATTTAAGAAGTATTTAATCATAATTATAATTTCTAATAAATAAACTATATAAATGAATGATAGACCTTTAAATTCTCTTCCCACCACTCAGTTGGTGCATCAATAGTTTGTCTTAGTGAATCCCAACTCAAGCCTGTATTGTTTCCAACCAAGTCTGTCCATATCTGCCAATCTTTTTTTAATACAACCCATTTATTTTTCATTTGTCTTTGATCATAATTTCTTTCGGTTTTCTCTCTAAATATTCTAATAACATTTTTCCATCCTTCTTTATTTAAATTTCCATTTGGTCTATTCCCTTTCAAAGTTTCATCAACACAAGCATGGATAAATGCATCGGTTGTAGTATCATCCCGAATTGTCTTGAATTGTTTTTCTTTTTCATCTCTATTTGTAGTTATATTTATGGACATCTACTGAAACAAAAAGGTGGGTTAAGTAATAGGCTTTTCTATTTCTTAGAACTACAATAGAAATAAAGCAAAGAACACACAACCCAAAAGGTCAATCAAGTTTTAAGAGTAGGATTCTGATTAAAGAAGAAAAATATACCCATGTTCAACTCTGGAGATATGAGCGATGCATCAAAGTTTTACTTAGATGAATAAACAATTTATAACTTAACGTTATGCATTTGCATGCGCATTCAGAAGCGATCAACAAACATGACCATAACTCAACAAATCAAAATGTTAAAAGTTCTAATTTTCTTGCTTCCATAACTTTTATGAACAAATGACATCAAAAATTGATAACCAAACAATCTTCACGGTATATTTATCAGAAAATCATAAAGTTGTTGACAAAATAGGACTTAATATTTCTCATTAATTCATGACATTCTAATTAAACAAAAATACAATATTTGCTTTAATGTTCAATTATTGTAACTTTATACTTCATCAATGGCGTTAATAATAGCCATTAATGGCCTGCAACTCTAGTTTAGGGTTTAGGGTTTAGGTTGCTAAAAACAAAAGAAAATTTCAATTTTAGAAAACAAAGGACACATTATCATAAGGAAAATCTGAAATTCTTGAATCTTAGCTGAACAATCTCTTAAGCCAACTCTTACTTTTCCTTGAAGGTTTCATTCCATAATCAAGTCTATTATTATTGAGAATTATATCAAATTATTCATTTATAACTTCATTTTGAAGTTAAAAACTCAAAACATAATGGACAAACAGATTGCAACACATACAAATGGGTCAAAAACAGTTTGATAGTAAAATAAAACAGAGAGAAAAAGGCCTAAATACACCTCTTTCTGTAATTTGTAATTGTAAAAGCACATAGATAGAGAGAGTATAAAAAATCTCTCTTTTTCCATCTCTCTCTCTCTGTGTCTCTCTATAGCATTATATCATACTAGTTGAGAAAAAAAGACCCTACTGCTATTGACCAGAAGAAAAAAAGGGTTAGAACAAACATAACGATATGAAAGAAGTTAAAACAGGAAAATCTAGACCCCCTCCCCCATTGCAACAATCAAACAAACATAATGATAAAAATTCAAATCGTTCCATTTCGAAAAAGGACACAAAGGTCCTAAATTTACGGTTATACAACGATGAATCTCATATAAAATAAAAAAATGCATATCTAATCTAAGTAGAGAAGATCAAATAATGTCGGTGCTTGAAATTAATAATCAGAAACTGGAGAGGGGGTTAATCATCAACCAAGAAGCATCAGATGCTTGACCATCAGTGACAGACGCTGCAAACAAAAAAGAAAAACTACTTCGACCTCAAAAGAACACAAAAATCTAGGTCACTCACCTCTAAGTCTGCAGGTTGTGGTCGTACTACTGAACGACAAAGTGAATATAGAAGGAGTAGGTAAGCTCGAATAAGGCTTGTCTCCACCAAGCGGCAACGATCTGGGCTTCTATGGCGAGTGAGGAAGCAGTGGCAACGGAAGTCTACGAAGCATGAGGGATTTGAGAACACAGTGTGGAGAGGGGTAATGGGAGGGTATTTTTGTAATTGTCATATAAAAGGAAAAAATTCAATTTTCCCATCAATCAGTCTCAACTTCATTTCGTAAAAATGTGGTTTTTAATTATTTCTCTAAAATGTTTTATTTTATAAATCATTTTCTAAAAAATGCATTATTTTAATTTACCAAACACTACAACTTTTTTTGCAAAATTAAACACTTTATAATTCTAACCAAACACGCCCTAAGCACATACACATATACATAATACAGATATATATATATATATATATATATATATATCTTAATAGGAAGAACACTAAAAAGAAAAAAGAAAAAGAAAAAAGGAAAGAAAAAAAAATCTCTAGTTATATCTTTGCAAAAGAATTTGATATTTCAAAACAACTCACAACACATGTGGGATTGACTTTTAAAACACTATTGATTTTGATGATGACCTCTTTTCGGTTGACAAAAAAAGATAAGCAAATATCTTCCATCCATGAAGAAGGAAGACTAAAGATCAAAAGTGACATGTGAGCCCTCTACCAATTAAAATTCACAATCACATTCTATAATGAAGCAAAAATCAAAGAAAAGTCATATATGCATGTGAACACATTCTATATATATTCAACCTAATACCATTAAAAATAATCTAGATTCTACATATCGTCTTATTATAATAAACATGCAAATTTGAGTAAAAATTAAACACTACACGTCTTATATATAACTAATAAACGTATAATTGTAATTTACACACAAATAGTATGGCAGGTAACAAAATATTGATGTGAATTAATATCCTAATAAGATGATATGGTTTTTAATATTAATTCATACCTTTTGAGCATTAGTTCTCATTTAATCCCTAAAGTGTTACATTTTTTATCTTTTAAATTTTGAATTTGATTTTTGTTTAGATATTAGATTCCAAGATGTTACTATATTTAACATGGATAATACAAGAGTTCTATTTAAATATCATCTATAAGTTTTAAGATTTATCCTTTCAAGTTTGATTTAATCTATAGGAAAGTTTTAAGATTTATCTTTTTAAATTTGATTTAATCTATACGTAAGTTTTAAGATTTAACGAATCAAGTTTGATTTAATATTTTTGAGTAAAAATATACTAATCACTTTCCATCTTTGGTCTTATTCTCTACTAAATTTAAAAATTTTAAATAATTAAAATTAATCAATAGACACTACTTTTTAGGGTTTTTTTTTTTTAAATATAACAAAGTAGCAAAATATCTAGAACAATTTCGAAAACGAAAAAAATTCACAGGCCCATAATAGAAAATACAAAAAATGCCCCATGATTAATTGACACACAACACTTCGTATATTTAGTAAACGATCGTTTAGATTTAACCATTCTGTATATAGCTGTTTAGATTTGAAAAAAATCGTTTAAATTTGGGTAGCCAAATCTAAAAGATTTTTTTGGTAGTATAGATTTAGATAGCCATTTTTTTTTTCAAATTTTTTTGGTACATGATCGTTTATATTTGGTTTAAATTTGAGCACCAAAATCTCAATGATTTTTTTCAAGATTTTTTGGTATACAATTGTTTAGATTTGGTACACGATCGTTTATATTTGATCATTTAAATTTGGGTATCCAAATCTCAACGATTTTTTTTCAAGATTATTTGGTACTCGTTTAGATTTGGTACATGATCATTTATATTTGATACATTCAGATTTAATCGTTTAAATTTGACTACCTAAATCAAAACGATTTTTTTAAAGATTATTTGATACACGTTGAAATTTGACTATTTTTTGTTACACGATCTTTCAGATTTTGACTATAAAAAATTGACTAACCTAAAATATTTGAAAAAATCATCAGCTTTATGAGCTTTTTGTTACATGAGTTACAAATATTTTACTTGTTATATTTATGAAAATTAACAGTTTTTTATCATTATTAAAATTAATTTTCAAAATTCACTAAATAATTCTAATTAAATTAATTAATAGACATTAACATTAAATATTGAGATTATTTAATAAATTATAAAATTTTAAAGCTAGAAACAAAAATTGAACCAAACTCAAACTACAAAGATAAAATTATAATTTGTTGAAACCAAGTTAAATTAAAATCAAACTTGAAACTTACCGTGATTTCAAATAGAAATCAAACTTGAAACTAATTATGTGCTAGATTTCAGCTCTTTCGCAGTCCTTCTTCGCCTTCTAAGGGAATAAAAAGAAGAAAAGACTCTCCTCCTACGTCCTTCTACGGTGCGAAACAAAGTTTTGAACTGAAGACAAGGAAGAAGACTCCCCTGAGAAGTTCTTCTACGTCCTTATATCTTATATTTTCTTTTATTTCTTTTGCGGTTCTTTCGTTATGCACCTTTTTCATGCATAAGATTAGAAAAGTAGTTTGTTTGTTCGATGGTTCGAGCTTCTAGTGCTTACTGGTTAGGGACACACCTCAAAAGACATGGAAGAAGAAAGGGGTTCAGTCTCTCCTTATGAAAGGAACACTGAGTGAGACTATTCAAATAGTATGGAAAAACCCAAACTTTTGATGTGAGGAATCCTTGGTTTGACTCCTTTTCATGAGGATGGAAGAAATCAAATCACATTTCAATTAACGGACATAAGAATCCGAGTTGTCGTCAGACATGTCAACGGATGAAGACATTCAACAACCTCCAAAACAAATATACTAATTAATGAGCGAACAAACGCTATGTGGACAATAACCACTACTACAAAATCTACTTTACTTGATACTAGACACTTTTACATACTTGACACTTTTGTTAAAAAAACGTCAAGTATTGACAATTTTAAAGGAAAAACGTCAAGTATAGTCACGAAAAAGCGGAGTTTTCACGGAGTTTTTTGGATAATTTTACGCTAACCTTTACTTGACGTTTTTTTCGCGTCAAGTAAAATGTTTTCGCGTCAAGTATAAAGGACATTTTACTTGACGTTGTATTCGTGTCAAATATTGTGAAACGTTACTTGACGCGAAAACAACGTCAAATATAGTTTAAAGAAGACAAAATTTTCACCAAAATTTTCGAATTATTTTTACTTGACGTTTTGTGTCACGTCAAGTATAGTTGAGATTGTACTTGATGGTTTTGTAGCGTCAAGTATAGTGCAGATTTTACCTGACGTTGATTCCGCGTCAAGTATAGTTGACATTTACTTGACGTGGAAATAACGTCAAGTATAGTTAAAATTTTTATTTGATACTTTGAAAATTAATATTTTAAAAATGTCAAATATAAAAATATAAAAATATTAAATATAAAAATATTTTTTATTTCTCTCATTCCATTAAATAAACTTATTAAAAAAAATTATTAAAACAAAATTACTAAAATAAAGTTATTACAATATTATTAAAATAAACTTATTAAAACAAACTTATTAAAATAAATTTTCCAAAAGAAACTTATTAAAAATTAATTTAGTAGAAGAAATGTATTAAAATAAATTTAGTAAAAAGAAATGTATTAAAATAAATTTAGTAAAAAGAAATTTATTAAAATAATAAAAAAATTTATTAAAAATTTTCCTCCAAAAAAACCTTTCATTTTCCTCCTTTCTCTCCCAAAACCCTTCAATCTCTCTATCTCCAAGACGCTGACGCCCGCCACGAAGACCTAGTCGATGCCACAAAGACCCAATCGATGCCGCGAAGACCCATTCGACGCGCGAAGACCCATGCCGCGCGAAGATACCCGCCGCGCGAAGACCCGCGCCGACGACCCGCGTCACGTTTTCAACTCTGGTTATCTTGCACCAACTTTTCGGTCACCAATCAGCAAGGTTTCGAGCCTTTTCGGTAAGAGTCGGTAAGGATTATTGCTATAATTTCTTTTTCGAATTGGATTTAAGTATTTGAATATAAATATGAACTATTGGAATTCGTTTGTTGTTCTGTTTGGGTATATTACTAACTGTCTAACTAAGATTCAGCAAGGTTGAACACATTTTGGACTAATTCGAACTTGATTAAGATGTCTTAGATCAGTTTTTGAACCGAGAAAGTTTGTTGGGCTTAGTTCTGAATTAATTTGGAGTGATTAATTAAGGTTTATGGTGGATTTTGATAAGTATATTACTTTTGAAAATCCCATGGTGTTGATTAAGGTTGAGATTTATCATTTAGGTTTTCTAAAAGTTGGTATTTCTTCAAGTAAGTGGAATTTCTTGATGGTTTTTTTAGTGTCAAGTAAACGGATACTTGATGGTGTTTAAGTGTCAAGTAATCAGACTATACTTGACAGTCGATTACTTGACGCTTTTCAAAACGTCAAGTAAACGTTTACTTGACACTGTCTTAACGTCAAGTAATCCCATTTTTGTAGTAGTGAACGTAAATAGACTCTCCTAGCATTTCATCCTCTGATTTTTTCTTATTGAATCTACTCGACACTCTGCAATATGATACTAGGAATAAGAAAAGAAATAATCATATATGATAAGATGAGAGTTCTCTCAAGAAGCTCTTTATTCATTTTCGGACTTTAAGTAGGTTCAAATATAATATGACATAATAAGATGATAAATCCTTGCACTCCTTAAGAGTCGCTTCATTTCGCGTCCCTCGTTCAACGAAGGTTATAAGAAGATATAATAAGATAGGAGTCAATAAGAAAGTTCTTCTCTTTTCTTTTCTTTGCTATAAGTTATCTACAAAGATCAAATGAAAACCTAGATCCAGAATTAAAATTTAAATAATAAAAAAGGCATTCTTTACTAAAAAAAGGTACATAAATTTTTTAAAGAAAATTAATTATGGTCATATTTCTAATTTAAAAGAAAATAAACAAAACCACACCATGGAAAAGAACATCAAGAGACATGCTAAGTTACGAACACAACAAGTCACTCGAGTAAGGCAATTGGAGTCCAGAAGATTCCAAGTTCATCCACTGCTCTATTCTTCGCAAGTAATTAGTATATTCGTATTAGTCCTTAATTTTCTGCACAATGTTAGCCTCAATTCGATTCAAACTCGATGATATGCTTTAAATAGATTATGATACATAAAAATGTGCAACTTGAAAATACAGCTAAACATTATTCTCAAAAAGAAAAAAGAAAGTAAACAATAAATTTAACAACCCCTTTCCATCATGCCTTTGTCTTTTTCTTTCTCTTTTGCTTTCAAATTGTTTTAGGAACTGTTTTGAAGGTTATTTTAGGTAATACTGTTTTTTTGTTGGTGAGAAAATTGTGAATTTTATATCAGTTCAATTGTGAATTTTATATCAGTTCAATTGTGCTTATTCCAACATAATCTATAGATTAGATTTTTAGAAGTTTTCATTATATAAAAAGTAAAGCACGAGCTTTTTTTCGTCCTTCAAGCAAGAGTTCAATGATTAAAGCATGCATTATCGAGAAGAAGTCAAATGGAAATTCCACACTTGCATATGTATGACTCTTGAAATAAACCAAAGAAAATCATTTTCGTTGGTTATTTCCTTTGAAATTGAGTTGTGCAGGTTATAAACACTTTTGTTAAACGTTTCTTTCTAGTTTCTGTCCTATTGTAACCTTAGGGGTAATGTGTGTTAAAGTATATATATCAACGTAACTAGAATGTTCTTGAAATATTAGATGTATAAATTAAATTTCTAGAATGATCTAAACTAATATCATAAATAAAAGGGAAACTTATATAAATGTAACAAAACCGTAAACTATTTTTAAGTTATGAATTTGGTACAATTACATTATCAAAATTTTAATTTCTTGTGAAATTAAAATTTTAATATCAATCTCAACCTCAATGTATTTTGTTAATTAGCTTAAATATCTAAGGAATGTCAATTCAATAAAAAAATGGTAACATTTTAACAAACTACCATAAATTTATTACAACAATTAAAAAATTATAAGGACCATTTGATTAAATTAACAATTAGTGGTAATTTCAACAATCCTATTATTTAGAGGCGGTTTGTCTATATTTCTCATAATGTTATTTTGGTTATTAAATTAAGCTTAGTTAAATTAACATAACAAATATTTTGTTATAGAGGCAGTAGGATCATGAATTTTTTACCTAATAATTGTTGCAGAATGACTAAAATAAATATTTTGAAAGTATATAAATCACCGTTAAAAAAATAAAAATTAAATTTAATATTTTAAAAGTAGACTAAAATAAATTGAAGAGAAACCTAAAACTAGATTTATTGTAATTTTCACTAGAAAACAAAACTATAGTTGGTAAAAGCGTTGATTGTTATTTTTCGTTTCCAATATTTCGTATTTCCAATTGTTATTTGCACTTATTTACATGTTTACGGGTTGCGTGCATGTCATATTCATAGAAATCAATTTATTAAAACGTAACGTATACTTAAAAAATGTTGAAAATGAACATTGTAGTTAAATAAATTAAGGCAAATTGTTTTATGAAAATTAGGACGATTTGGTAGATTAAATATACGAAATTCGTGTATTGGATTTAGAATATGAATTTTAAAAACAAAAAAAATTATTCGCACGTAACGATTACTTGAAAAAGGTTAAAAATGAATGTCTTATTTAAAGACATTAAGACAAATTGTTCTACGAAAACTATGACAATTTGGTAAGTTAATATATGAAATTTGTGTATTGGATTTATACTATGATTTCTTTCCATCGTCTTTTTTTTTTTTTTTACGTGTTTATTTCTGGGTAACCAAATCTAAACGATTGTGTATAAGACTGTGTACAACAAAATAGCAAAATTTAAAAGATCGTGTATAAAGAATCTTGAAAAAAAAATCATTTAAAAATGGAGTAGCCAAATGTAAACGATCGTGTAAAAAAACAAAAAACTGTGTATAAAGAATCTTGGAAAAAAATTATTTAGATTGGAGTAGCCAAATGTAAACAATCGTTTAAAAAAGTAAATGATCGTGTAAAAAAAAAGATTGTGTATAAAAAATCTTGAAAAAAATCATTTTGATTGGAGTAGCCAAATGTAAACGATTGTGTAAAAAAAGTAAATGATCGTGTAAATAAATCTAAACGATCGTGTAAAGATATCTAAACGATTGTGTACCAAAAGAATTAAAAAATCGTGTACCAAATTAAAAAAAAATCATTTAGATTTGGGTCTGCAAATCTAAACGATCGTGTAACAAAATTAAACGATGAAATGGAAAAGATAAATTGTAGTCATATCTAGACGATCACGTATAAATTGTAGCCATATCTAAATGATCGCGTTGTAGCCATATCTATGTTGAAATTTATGTCCTAAAACTCGTATTTTGTTATTTGATTCAATAAAATTTATTATTGAATGCTATAATCTTAAAACCAATAAATTAAGGTCCCGAGGCTATTTTACTAAGTTTGTTAATACACTTGAACTTTATATAGAGACATAAACATGGATTAAGTTCGAGTTAATAGTCCAAATAGTCTATAGTGTATGAATAAGGTTGGGCACCTTATTCTGGAAAAACACTATGGATGGGGTCCGCTCCGTAGTTAGTACAAACGATGTAATCCTGAATCGTTCATGTAGGGACATGGGAGTGGGGGCGTCCTATGTAAATGGTTTGCATAAGCCTGAAACCACGGAATAGTCACTTTTAGTTATAACGCCGTAAACTATAAACTAACTATTTTATTTATAATGACCTAGGTAACTTGATCTTAATCCTGAGCTAACTATAAACTTCTGTTCATTCGGTAGTATCCTTAGATCTGCATAGGTGAGGGCAGCTAATCATCGCTGGCCCAATAAGCCTCTCATTTCAGGGATAAGACCGAGTGGATAGCTAGGGACATAGGGTGCAAGACGAAATTCACTCCTACCCACTTTTGGGATAGTAGATAGGTTGTTTCCTTAATGACTAAATCCAAATCTTGAACAAGGGGCCCTACCTTCTCATTGGCCTGAGAATGATTCAGGTTTATAGGTTGGATCTTAAACCAATTGTTTAATAGTGGATTAGTGGGTCTTAAGGAGCAAGATGTAATCTCGGGGATAGAACGGTATTTTGACCCAGCCAATATTACGAAGAATCTGTGAAGGATCAACTTACTCATCATGGTTATATCAGGTGGACAGAAATATATCTATAGTGAGGGGAGTGCAACTAAGAGTCTTTAGTGGAATGACTCTTTAGTTAACGAATGTTGATTAAGGTTGGTCTAAATCATATGTTGGAATATGAATTCAACTAAGAACAATATGTTGGAATAATTCGAATTGTTCGAATTAGGTAAGGAGAGAGAAACCGACCAGTGTATATGATATAAGTCAGCAAATATAAACTTTAAGCTTTATGTTTAACTATGATTTAAATAATGAATATGGATTCATATTTAGAAGCTTGGAAAGTTTGAAACAGTCACAAAACTTTAACAGGATATTATATTCAAATATGATTTTAATTTTAGAAAAATGAATGCGGATTCATAGTCGGGAGGTTGAAATTAGTTAGGACAGATAAAATAGCAAAAAGACAAAACGTTGATTTTTGACTAAGAAAAGTCGACTTAATTGGTCAAATGACCAAAATGTCCTTTAACTAATATACTTACTAACTAAATGTTAGTGGGAAATGTGGCAGCTTATAATGTATTTATAAGCCACTAATTCCATTAATAGTTAATGGATTAACTAGATGTTGAGATTTCATGAAATAAATTGCATGCATTTTGCATGTAATTTTTCTATATATAAACTTCCATTTACAGAATGTGAAGATGATGATTCTGATAAAAAATCTCTAAATGATACACCTACCTAAATTCATCTCTCTAAAGGTTTCCTTCACAAAAACGAGTCCCACAACTCGGTTCTTAGTCCTGAGATTAGTAGGTCAACATAATGGTTATCCTTTGCTCGTGATCTTCAGGCAGGGAAGAAGTTTTGGAACGAAGTAGAAGTTGAGAACTACAAAGGTAAGCTCATCGTTTACCTTCTATTTTCTTTGTTTAGGTTTATCGTTTAGTTATTGCATGTTAATTTCTAAATCGTTTAGATGCATATAGAGTATAGCATGATCCTTGTCTTTCGCTGTATGTTTCTCTGATAGTTTTTTTCCTTCAATCTAAATGATTGCGTTGTAGCCATATCTAAACGATTGCGTATATATTGAACCATATCTAAACGATGTCGTATAAATTGTAGCCATATCTAAACGATCGTGTATCAAACAATAACCAAATCTAAACGATCGCAAATATATTACGCGTGCGTTATTGACAGCGTGGTTGACTGGACATTTTTGGTATTTTACACGGTTGGCCCTGGGCTTTTTCCGTTTTTGGAATTGTTCTATAGAATGTAAATATTTTGCCGCTTTTTTTTATATTTTTGAAAAGACCCCTAAATAAAAATCTAGAAATATCCTAGATTTCTAAATTAAAGAATTATACAAAATTCTTTTAGATAAGGATAAGAAAACTATCGGTGAAGGATGTAAATAAATATCTCAGAAGAAGAAATTTAGAAATATCTTAGATTTTATTTAGGTTAAGAAATCCTAGAGAGTTTCTTTAGATAAAGATGAAACTAAAAAACATCTAGAATAGTGAAAATTTTAGAGAAATCTTTTGTTTAGGCTCTAAGAATTCTAGGCTCAGCGAATGACTAGCTTTAACAAAACATGACTAAACTTAGCTTAAACTTTATTTTTCTAGTTTTATAAAACATTTTTATCCATTTAGCTTGAAATAAATTAGCTATTAATGTACTTCTCTTTTTCTTTACTCAACTTATCTGTTCTGCTACTTTACCACTCATCTAACCCTATTATGTAGAAGTGAATCGATACAAATGATGGTGATCTCATGAGTTTGCTACTAATTTACTTTATAACTCATCTAAACACCTTGTGGTAGGATTGAATTGATACAAACAATGACATTCTCGATGTGTTATATTTCTAGCAGACTCTGTTGTGGTAGAATTAAATGGATACAGACAACGACCGTTTTGCTGGAAACAAAGTATAACTAACACTACTATTTATGCGATCAATGATATTCTAATGGAAATAAAGTATAACCAACAAAAAGCCAAATAACGTAACAAAAATTGATCTTTATATAGAACGAGTCATACCATCAAAATGCTACTATTTATGCGATTAAGTATTCTCACAAAAAATAGTCACTAATATCATTCAATCTAACATGATGATCAACCTACCATCCATTGTTACAAAATTTGTTAGAATATAAGTCTAAATAGTTAAGCTTGTTGCGTCATGGTGATGACATTCATGGACTTTGTACAATAGTTTCTTTATCAACCTATAAAAGATTATGAACAAAAACTAAATAAATAATTAAGTTTATACAAAAAGATTTTAATCGAAAAAACTAGCTGGAACTTAAAGTTAAAGAATGTACATACATAAAATAACTTTGTCAGAAGGTTCTGCTACTGTGCTTCCAATAGCATTCTCGATATATGGCATCTCTAAGTTAGGCCTCCACAAAAATGCATTTGACCTCTTTGTCAAGTCTACCCAAACTCTAAAGGCATGTGCATCGAGGGGAACATGGTGAATAGCAAATTTAAGGTCATTTAAGGACCATCAACCTTCAACAATGTAACGTACCACCCCAATCTAGCAATGTGCTATTACCAAGAGTATAATTGTTATTAATACTCTCTTTACCAACAAGGCAATATAAAATGCAATATTGAGCATAATGAGCTAGTTATAAAAAGTTATTCTACCATAATTCAAAAAAAATACTAAGTTAAAATAAAGTATAACAAATAAACAATAAAGTCCTTAACGGAGGTAAAGATCGATCGGGTTAGTAGCAACATTGTTAACCATTTGATCATTTGTAGTGTTAGAGAATTGCTCCCTTCCATTACCCTAAAGTTAGAAAATAGAAAAGAAATGTATACAAGTTAAACAATTAAAAAGAAAGAATGTAAACGTATGTTAAAGTATGCTATAAAACTCCATACTTATGATCCAAAAAAATGTGGGATATTAAAGATCTTATTTGAGACATTTCAACCTCCATCTTCTCACACTTTTCTTCAAGTTTGGCATATAATGACAATCTTTTTGACAATAAAGAAAACTACGATGAGGTGGCTCCAAATTCAAGTGCTCTAACATGACAATTAACCATCTAGGTGAATCTTAATGCAGACATGTTTCTAAGTTCTCATTTTCCTTTTGAAATAAGCAACAATCACATTTACACATGCATGAATCTTTTGATATCATAAATGAAATGTTTTGAAAAATTTTCTTACATGATAAAGAGATCGTGGGATAACAGTGTTTGAAGGTAGCATATCATGCAATAATTCTAATAAGTCACTAAAACTTTTATCAGACCAACCACTTTAAGCTTTAAGTTTATGTAAAGCCACCATAGCTGACATCTTTGTGAATAATTTTGTTCTATCAAGATATAAGGGGATCTTTTCATTTTCCACTTTTTGAAGTAGCTCACTATCGTTACTTGAAAAAGTAGGATCAACATTTACTTCTTCTCTTTCATATGTAGATTGATACATGTTAAATACATCAAACATATCTACATCCTCAATTTCTTACCTTACACAAACTACCTCCCCATGATGGTACCAAATCTTTATATATTAAGTCAATTCTTTTAATTACTAAATGCTCGTAAAGAGAATATCATATGATTACTCATGTTAATTTCTACCATCCTTGCAAGGGCACATAATCAAATCCACATCCGTTGTATCCTTGATCTTCACGTTCTCTACAAAGTCCCATGCACCTTTCATATACTCGTCTATAACTTTCAAAAAATCCAAATGTTCATCATTTAAAAAAGGAAAACTACTAATTATTGATATCCTAATAAATTATTATGTTGTTGTTGTACGTGTTCAGATGTTCAGATGTTGCTGAATAAGAAATTTTGGAAGCAATCACAAATTGCCACGTCATTTACTAAAATAATTGCATTTGGGATTAACTAAAAATTGACATGTGTCCCAAATTAAAATTAAAGACATAAATTGACCAATTTTGATGATGCCACATGTTTTTATTATACAATTGGTTAAAATTAATTATTTTGGTTTAATTAAATATTATTTACTTGGCTAAAAGTCAATTAAGCCAAAAATAAGCCTAATTTAGCCCAAAGGTTAAATATGACCCAAATTCATGTGGTTGAGTCCATGGGTATGGTCCATGGATCAACTAGGTCCAAGTCCATAAAGGCCCACCATAGAACTCTAGAGGAGTTCTTTTATTTGTAGTGGTTGAAATTTTTGACTCCAAAAGCTCTAAAGAAAATTCTCCAAAGAGCCAGAAGACTCCTTAACTCCTAAAGCCAACCACTCTCGAAGATTGAAATTCCTTTGAAGATACAAGCTTTCTTCTAGGACTCCAACTTCAAGAACATCATGTGCTCCGCTTCCTCAAATCAAGCAGAAGCATCTAACCGAGAGAGAATCAAAGGATCAAATTCTAGCGATCGAACCACATTGCATCAAATCAACATAAATACAACATCAACACAAATTCAACTTCACGAACCAAATTTCTTCGAAAATCTCGTTTGAACAAATTGGCATGTCCAGTGGGACCTCTCTACCTCTCATTCTTTCTCATCATCTAAATCTACAAGCAAAGCAATGACATTAAAGAAAGCTGCATCCAAATCTTCTGTTGCAAGCGAATCTTATACAGGACCTGTCACCCTTAGTCGTTATAAGGGAATCATCCAAGAGCAGGATCAAGGTTCTGCCATCGCATAGACTTAAGCATTGATGGAGTCTTCTAAAGCTGGGATTGTCATCAAGAAAAATCCTTTGTATGATAATTCTGATTCCGCCTCTAGTAAGTCAAAGATGAAAGCACACCTTAATGTGATGTCTGTCATGATGGCTGATGTAACAACCGAGGTTGCCATGGCGAAGATGGAGAGGAAAATTAATCTCTTGATGAAGGTTATTGAGGAATAAGACCACGAAATCATAGCTTTAAGAGAGCAAATGTGGACTCGTGAAATTGCTGAGTCAAGTCAAACTCATGTTGTCAAAGCTGGTGATAAAGGGAAGAATGTGGTGCAAGAAAACCAACCACAACAACAATTAGCTTCTGTTGCTTCTCTCTCAGTTCAACAGCTACAAAATATGATAGCGAATTCCATTAGAGCTTAGTTTGGAGATTGCCAGAAACTTCTTTCATGTACTCTAAGCCATACACTAAGAGAATCGACAACTTGAGAATGCCGCTTGGGTACCAACTTCCAAAATTCCAGCAATTCGATGGAAAGGGCAACCCAAAGTAGCACATCGTCCATTTCGTCAAAACATGCGAGAATGAAGGATCAAGAGGAGACCAACTTGTCAGGTAGTTCGTTCGAAGCTTGAAAGGAAATGCTTTTGTGTGGTACACCGATCTGGAGGTGGAAGTCATTGATAACTAGAAACAGCTAGAAAAGGAGTTTCTCAACCGCTTCTAAAGCATCAAATGAATCATAAGCATGATGGAGCATTCAAACACGAAACAATGAAAGGGAGAGCCAATCATTGACTTCATCAACCGATGGAGGGCTATGAGTCTTGACTGCAAAGATTGACTCACCGAACTGTCAACTATAGAAATGTGATTCCAAGGCATGTACTAGGGACTTCTTTACATCCTACAAGGAATAAAGCCCTGCATATTTGAAGAGTTAGCAACTCGTGCTCATGATATGGAGTTGAGCATCGCTAGCATAGAAACTAAGAATTTTTCTGTTCCTGAAGTAAAAACAGATAAGAAAGAGACAAAGGGTACTGAAAAGATAGTGAAGAGCACCATGAAAGAATATATGGTCATAAACACGACCTCACTGAAGTTCTTCAAAAGAAAAGAAGGGAGAGCTGAAAAAAAGGATGATGGAAGTGAGAGACAATGTTGCAGATATGCAGACATGTTTACCTATTTCCTGATTCAGATATTGTAGACATGCTAGAGCAACTACTGGAGAAGCAACTGATCCAACTGCTAGAATGTAAGCGGCCTGAGCAAGTTGGAAAGTAGATGTTCTCAACTACTACAAGTATCATCGGGTCATCAGTCACCCAGTAGAGAAATATTTTGTGCTGAAGGAGCTAATCCTAAGGTTAGCTTCTGAGAAAAAGATGGAGTTAGACATGAATGAGGTAGCTCAATAAACCATGATGCAGTGACGATAATGTCAGAGGCTTCTTTGTCAAGATTGATTTTTAAGCAAAGGGAAAGCTTGGTCTAATTCGGGACCTTTGAGCCTATAGTTGTCCAATTTTAGCAGGAAGTTGCACCCGAGGATTCTCAAGGAAAAGAAAGACCGATCGAAGAAGACGATGGAGGTGGATCTTTGTGACTCGTCGAAAGAAAAGAAAGTCAACTCCGATCCAAAAAGAGTCTCGCTTCTACGAAAATTATAGAAAAGGGAATAAGGCTCAAAAGAATAAAAATAAGAAGAAGAAGAAGACTCGAAAGCGTAAGCTCATGCACGACGAAGACAAGGATTTTCCTCGACCTTAGCGCTTAGTAACCTTAACAAACTTATTTCCAGCAAGATTCTTTTGTGATCATCAATATGAAAACCCAGAAGTCATTGCGTGTCATGCTATTAGTGCAACAGCAGAAGAAAGCATCTCGCCAAGATCAGTAGAGGAGGAGGGAGTGTTAAAAGATCTACCTAGGTTCAATGTGGATGATCTGCTATCACTTCCTCAAGAAACCAAAACCATTCTTATTGATGCATTGTTAAATTCAGGAGCATCAAGTTTGAGTGCTGCAACTGTGACATACGAGATTACTCCTTATTTCATGTTTATAGACTTCTCAGATAAGGATTTTGGGATCTAAACTTCATAATAGACCCTTGTATGTTTCTAGATACGTTCGAGAACAAAGAGTCGACAGGATTCTCATCGATAATGGATCAACTATCAACATAATGCTGAAGTCAATTATGAGGCAATTAGACATTTTGATGGACGAACTCTCAAATAGCAAGCTGGTAATCCAAGGTTTCAACTAGGGCAGCCAAAGAATAATAGGTATGATACGCTTAAAACTCACAATTGGTGACCTAAAGGCTAGCGCATTATTTTATGTTATAGACTCAAGGACCACTTATAAGTTGTTACTCAGTCGTCCTCAGGTTCATGGAAATGAAGTAGTAACTTTAACACTGCATTAGTGCTTTAGATTTTATCAAGATGGCGTAAAGAAGGTTGAAGCCGACTCTAACCCGTTCTTGGAGGCCGAGTCTCACTTTGTAGATGCAAAGTTTTATTTGAAGAATGACAATATCCCAAAAGTTATGCTTTCAGAAATTCCTCTTATAAATAGAAAAGATAATTTAAAGTTGAAATCAGTTGCAAGCAGGGAACCACATAAAAGTACGAAAACCTTTAACTCTGAAAAGGGTGAGGCATCCACGAGCACCACAAAAAGTATGATCTTGATGAATGAAAAGACATCAAATCCACCGATTTTGCGCTATGTCCCTTTGTTGAGAGGCAAGAAAAGCCAGTCATCATTTGGAACCAATCATAAATTGCCACGTCATTTACTAAAATAATTGCATTTGGGATTAACTAAAAATTGACATGTGTCACAATTAAAATTGAAGACACAAATTGGCCAATTTTGATGATACCACATGTCTTTATTATACAATTGTATCAAATTAATTATTTTGGTTCAATTAAATATTATTTACTTGGGCTATGAACAAAAAAATAAGTCTAATTTAGCCCAAAGGTTAAATATGATCTAAACCCATGTGGTTGAGTCCATGAGTTTGGTCCATTAATCAACTAGGCCTAAGTCCATAAAAGCCCACTAGAGAACTTATAAATAGAGGAGTTCTCTTCATTTGTAGAGGTTGAACATTTTTGACTCCAAAAGGTTTAAGAGAGAATTCCCCAAAGAACTAGAAGACTTCTTTAACTCCTAAAGGCAACCACCCTAAGCTTTCTTCTAGGAAGCTTTCTTCTAGGACTCTAACTTCAAGAACATCACGTGCTTCGCTTCCTCAAATCAAGTGTAAACATCCAACTGAGAGAGAATCAGATAATCAAATTCTAGAGATCGAACCTCATCGCATCAAATCAACATAAATACAACATTAACACAAGTTCAACTCCACAAACCAAATTTCTTCAAAAATCTCTTGTGGACAAAGGTATCTATTCTTTATTGAACATTCTTCTTTGTCCAAACATTGTGTACAAAATTTTCTAGTAAAAAAGTTACACATTATATTGAGATTAAGTTTTGTAAGAACTATAACATAGGCCTAACACAAATATTGGAACGTAATTAAATTGGTAAAATATAGTCACAGCAAGATAAATGAAATATATTTAAAAGTGAACAATTAATAAATCATAACAAGATACATTGTTTTAATTCACTGCACACAAAATGAAATGAACAACTTAAACGACCAAACTATCTATTTCATATACAAAGACAAAAGTAAAAGGTAGGGGTGCATATAAGTTGAGTTGGGTCGAGTTGGAGGAAAATTATGGACCAACCTAAAATATTGGGTTGGTAAAAAATAAACCCTATCAGTTCGATATGCAATAGTCAACCTAGCCCAACCCAAAAAATTCGAGTTGGGTTGGCAGTTTTTTTTTTTAATTTTTTTTTATCTCTCTATAATTTTGACAAATTTTCATATTGCTTTTCAATATGAAAGGTGAAAAAATTGTCATTTAAGGTGCAATGTTACTTATATATGTTGTACATTCAAACCTAAATCCTAAAAAACCTAAAATCCCCACCACTAAAAAATTATATAGATAGAGTTATATATTATATACATAATTGGTTTGGGTTGGGTCAACCCGACCCCGACCTTACTTGCACCGACTACCCGACTCAATTTTTTTCTCCACTTTTCTAACCCAACCCAAGTCAACACAATATTTAACCCAACCCAAACATTACCGTTTGGGTTGAATAATTTGGGTTAGTCGGGTTATCGATTTTTTTTAGCACCCGTAATAAGAGGTATAAAAAGAACCAATTCAAGTTAAAGTAACTAGTAATAACCAACCAAGGATTTAATACCCTACAAAATTTCCTAACAGCAGTAGAATCAAGAAACCGTCGATCTACGCCTCAAATAGACAAATTTCAAAATAAAGAGTAAACATAAGACATAAATAATCTTATCACACATATTCATCCATCGGCGATTCTCTTATATTAGTACAATAACTACACAATATAATTACCATATCGGAGATTATGCTTAAATTGTGAGAGATTTACATATACAAAATTATATCATATGTAGCCAAGTATAAGAAATCCCAATAGATTGGCAAAGAAGAAAAATGAGAGACAATATTGAACGATCTCTCCCTAAGTTGAAGTCAAATAGTGATGGGGGACAACTGATCTCTTTAGTCAATTCTTATATTTTGACAGAAGAAAAATGAGAGAAAGAAGAATAATCTAAAGGGCGAGGCAAGGGTAGAGGTTACCCCTTCCCACCAAAATTAAACAACTATATAAAAGTCTTTCTACTGTAAATAATCATTTGATAATTATGTAATTACAAAAGAATTTCGGATGATTGTGTTGTACCAAAATTAAAAAATACCCAAAGCAATTGAACTTATCTTCAAATAATTGATCATATCTTTTCATAAATGTGAAGCCCAATTCAAGCTAAAACTAAGCTATAAACTTGTTGAGAAAACCAACAAGCTATAAACTTAAGAAAACCAGTAACTACATAAAGCAGAAAGCAGTACATTTTGACAGCAATTTTGCTCTTCGTTGTTTTTCATGTTGTTGGCTTCTATTTTGAGTTATTTTCTAACCTAGCAATGTATACTTAATAAACTATCAATTTTTTGCAGTGACTTGATTAAACTAAGTCTCAACCTGGCCTTAAACAACAGCTACATCAGCTACATGAAAGTAGATACACTACTAGAAAAAGGGTCTATGATGACTGTTAAACGCTGTCATAGTTAAATTTCGTGACAGTTATTTACGGTCATTGTTTCAGCAGTTATGGAAAGTATATTATGACAGTTTGAAAAAACTGTCACGATAGTTGTTTTTCATGATAGAAAATAAATGTCACAAATCTCTTTTTGATAATAGATAATAACTGTCATTATTTATATTTTATGATAATAAATGTCACATATCCAGTATTATTGACAGATAATAAATGTCATTATTTATATTTTATGACAATGACTAACTGTAATCATTTCTTCTAGCATGACTTTAATTGATTGTTAATATACCTTTTCCATGATAGTTTTTTTTTTTAAATTCAAATGTCACATTTTTCTTTTAAGTCCCTGTTTTTCTTGCTACCCTGCCATTACACTGACCAATTCAAGCACAAAGTACTATACAACACACCTATATGGAAACAAACCGTAAACGTTTTAATATATATACACGTTAACATACACTTTATAATATCTGTACAATTGTTAGTAAATGGTTTGTACAATGATAGAATGAACATACATGTGTTGGTACCAACAAACTATTTAAGTAAGTACATTTCAACCAAAATTTTGCTACCACACCTACAAAAATGCCTATAAATTAATAAATTGTGCAAATATAACCTTACTGCTCCAATAGATTCTTGCAAAATCTAGTAAGAAAACAAAATAAAATTTTAGAATATGACTCTACACATTAAGATAAGAAACCCTTTTGAGTATGACATTTGTATTAAGAAATTTAGACCATTATCATTTACATTAAGATTAAAAAAATTCATAAAACAAATAATTTCCAACATTTTATATGCCAAAAACAACAAGCTTGTCAGCAGGACAGATTTTTTACAATTACTAAAATCCAAGTTAATTCTTTTTCAATACATTAAAACTTGATTTATAAGTGTGTAAACCAAGAGTTTTGTTGCACTGTCCATTTTTTCTATCCTGTTTTGTGGTTAATTTTTCCATCTCTTGAACTTCCACAACAATGACATCTTTTTTTTTTAGATTTTGAGTTTCAAATCAAGTTAATCAGCAACAGATACAAATTTGACTCCTCTCTGATATCTTGAACAAGGTGGATTTAACGGTAAATTAAAGCTTCAAGAAGGTGGATTTAACAGTAGAACTTTCCATATCAAGTTATTATATTTTTCTCTTTATTCTCTCTTTGTCCTCTCTTTATTCTCACGCTATTCGGTTGTATTTAATCGAATCAAACATAATCAACCTCAAATCCTGGTCTTAGCCGAATAACACAACTAATGAATATATTTAACAATGTCATTGTATAAAATTGAAATTAAGCTGACAAAGAAAACAAAACATATGGTGATACATTCAAACAAAGAAACAACAAAATATACGATAATTAACTAGGGATTTCTATATCATCTTTGACTTTGTAAAAAGGGTACTATATGTCAGTTTACTTAAGTAAGGATATATGAAACAAAGTTCTTTTGCAATCAAAGTTAAATAGAAAGAGGAGGAATGCCCTACGACCCACAAGCACTCCATCTAATTACATCATACAAGCGAACAAAATCCTATTAATATCAAGAATCAACGATTAAATATATTAAAAGGCTTACTGGATTGTAGATGGTCATGTAGATGGAATTCAATGTTGTATTTGGCCACGAGAATTGCAACAAAACATACCACTCGATAATCAACGTACAAAAAGAAGGAAAATAAATTTCCATGCCAACAAGTTATTATCATAATAAGCAAAATCAATACCATGTAAAGTTACTTCACCATATTACATTTTGAAGTTCCAATTTATGTTAAACAACCTATATTGACATATCACTCATTGGAATTCACTAATTCCAATTTGAGAGAATGATAATAAAGCAAGAAACAACAAAGTAAAAAAGGAATAATAGAAGTATATATAATGTTGGCAAAAGTGAAAGGGGTCGTTTGGATTAATTATAAAATCACCTTTGAAGGTGAAAAATCATAGCAAAACACAGCACAAAAAGCATAAAAATAGTGAAAAATTTCAATTTTCTTGTAAATAGATAAAAGAAAAAAGAAAACAATGGGAGACTTAGACTGTCACATAGATATCCCACACCAATAAAGAAACAGAAAACGTGTAAACTAATGTAGTCACCAAAAGCAACTTGTAATCAGTCCACCAACAAAACTACAAAATTACAAAGCAAAAAAAAAAAAAAAAAAAAAAAAAAAAAAAAAAACAAAAAAAAAACCCATCTGATCTTTTATTAAGTCTCACAGTTTAATTTGATTCTTGAAGTGTGGTTCAAAGTTCTACATACTCTCCCTCAAAAACAATTACATAAACAGAGATGAGTTTTCCATCTCACCTGAAAAGAATGGACCCAAACTTTGAAAAACATTCAATACTCAAGCAAATGAAAACAAACCCATTACTCAATATTGCACAAGGAACAACAAAAGAGGAGGCTTTAAACAACTATACGACCATAGTAATGAGAAAAAGGCCCATTGAAGCACAAACCCATCACCAACAAATCTTTAGAAAAGCTAAATCACAAGAAATCAAAGTAAAACTTATGACAAATCTAATTGATTCTAAGGAAAAATATCCTTTTAGTCCTTAAGTTTTCAATCATCAAGTATATTAGGTGCTTGTATTTTAAAAATGGACCATTTTAGTTCTTATATTTTGAAAAATAGATTTATTAGATTCCTCAGCACTTACGGTTCACTAAGTACAAACAGAAATATGACTTGGACTTAAAAATTGTTCACATGTTAGTTGATTTGATTTAAAAACTTATTCAAGTGGGTTTTTATTTTTAAACTAAATCAAATTTAATAAAATAAAACCCTAAATGATTAAACCCACAAAAACACTCCAGTCAACCTCTTCCTCACTGCGAGACAGTTTAGCCGGCAGTTTGGAGAAACTCACTGGCCATGGCTGCTTAATATGTGTCGTAAGGGTGATTTTTTCCTTCATCGGCATGGGTGATATTTGTTTCTCAATTCCTTCGTTGGCGTGAATGTTCTCAACCATCACAGTGATATTCATTCGTTCATCACATGGTTGCTTTTTTCTTTTCAAACTTGTAAAATCTGATTGTTTATATCTCCCGTTTTTTAAAGTGCATGAAATTGACAATTGAGGAGGGTTATTTCTTCATTGAGAATTTTATTTACCCAATTTCATTCCTAGTTTCACTACAAATAAAAAAAGGAATCTTATAACGCACAAAATCGTCGGAAGATATTATATAAAAATGCATCGAGAAAGGATCTCCTGACATATAAATGTCTATCAGAATCAGGATTGGAAAAAATGCGTCGGGAGATCGACGCACAAAATGTAGTATCGGGAGATCGATGCACAACATGTAGCGTCGAGAGATCCTCTATTTTTTTTTAAATACCTTCCATTATTAACCGGAAGGTATATATATCCACCCTGAGATTTTACACGAAAATATATATATCAATACTAGACTTTACAATTCTAGTACAAAATCACTTTACACGGCTTCAAGAGATGTAAAATGGTAACCATTGTCCTCATTCCCATCTTGTAAACTAAAGACATAAAAGGAACTAAAACTCTACGGAGTAACTTTCCTACCCTAACTCCAGGAGTTCAAAAAACCAACAAAAAAAGAGCTTTAATTCAGCCAACCACTAATAAACATAGAACAAGGAAGACAATAGTCATTTATTTACTTATATTACGTACATAACTATAGAACTAATTCTCAAATTATAGTTTCTAATTGGTAGAGTTGAAAGAAAAAAATCATTTAGAGTTCGTGAATCTTAATACTCAAGCAAATGAAAAATGGGTTTTAATGTCGGTTTTCAAAAGGTGGTCGTTTAATGTCGGTTTTAAACCGACATTAAAGAATCTTTAATGTCGGTTTAAAACCGACATTAAACGTCCGCCTTTTGAAAACCGACATTAAAGCCCCTTTGTAATTTTTTTTAATTTGGTAAAAATTCAAGTTTTCTCTCTCTTACTTTACCTTTTCTTTTTCCTTAAAAGTTTCTATATAAATTCTCCTCCTCTCTTCTTCCTCCTTATAACTTTGAAATCTTCTAACCCTAAATTCTACAGCCACCAATCAAATTTTCTTACTTTCATTTCCTATCATCGTAGATTCTTTTTTCCATCGACGATTTGAAGATTTACTATGGCCGGTAAAGGAGAAGGTTCGGCAATCAGAATCGATCTTGGCACCATGTACTCTTGCGTCGGTGTGTGGCAGCATGATCGAGTTGAGATCATTGCCAACGATCAGGACAACAGGACGACGCCGTCGTATGTTGCTTTCACCAACTCTGAGCGCTTGATCGATGATGCAGCTAAGAATCAAGTTGCCATGAACCCGATTAACACCGTTTTTGGTAAGTTTTATTTTTCTTTTATTTTTCTTTTCTTTTATTTTTTTGCGCTTTGAGTTCTGGTTCTATGGAGTTTTTCTTGTTGCTTAAGAAATGAATTTACGTTGTTCGAGTTTGGAGAAGGTATGAACATTTGAAGAAAAGGAAGAATGTTTCAGTTTCATGTAATCAATCTCGTAGGAAGATGAGAATGTACGATTTGTTTACAGTCAATTGTTTTTAACTTATAGAAGTGGAATATTTTATTTGTGATTAAAAACCATAAAAAAGCATTAGTCAATAGCCAAGAAAACATGTCGAATTACGCATTTGCTTTGTTTATTTGATTTTTGTAACCCTTATTTGATTTTTCAATTTTTGGGGTTTTCTTAGCTTTGTTTACTCGAATTCAACGTGTTTGGATTTGGGTACTTGGCCTTGCAAATAATTGTTAATGGTAGACTTATCTTTTTAACTCTAAAGAAAAAAATAATAGTTTGAAATGTATACTTTCATTGGGTATTTGAAAGAAAGGAAATGATGATAGTAATAGAAACTTTATTTCTATGGGGCGAGTGGGTATATAGCATTTGACCCAAAATATATTAAGGATATAGCAAAAATTATAAAAAATTGCAAATATGGCAATTTTTAATAAAAAAGACGAAATTACCCCTACATATATTTTCTTCCACTTCGCGTTTCAAGCAGATTCTTCGCGAGTGGGAAAGTGCAGACGATTTCAAGCACATTGTGGAGTCTGCGTTTCATCCTCTTCCTATTTTCTTCCACTTTCTTCCTACTCCCATTTGGTTTTCCGGTGCCGGTACTTTCCTCCTCTTTCTATTTTCTTCCACTTTCTTCCTACTCCCATTTGGTTTTCCGGTGCTGGTGCCGTTCTGCCCTACTATTTTCTTCTATTTTGTTTTCCTTCCGCCACGCTGCAGGTACTATTTTCTTCTATTTTGTTTTCATTCCACCGCACTACGTTCTACGCTATGTTTTTCAGTTTGTGTCTATCAATGATGTGTTTCTATCACTGATTTAGAGTTTAACTTATTTATGTTGAAATGTTTAACATGCAGATCTGTTTTAGGTTTGTGTGTTAGTGTATAGGGTTAGAATTTATCGGTGATATATTTGTATCACTGATAGTCTTGAGGGATATTTAGTTTGTTTGCATTGGGATGTTAGTAGATAACCATTTAACGGGCATTGTTGTTGCCTGGGGTCTATCGTTGATATGTTTCAATCCCTGATAGTCTTCGAAGATGTTTAGCCTGTTTGACTTGGGAAATTAGTAAAAGCTCTAGTCTAATTTAGATTTTGTGTGTTATGTTGCTTAGGGTCTGTCAGTGATAAGTTTCTATCACTGATTAATGAATTTGGAGGATGTTTAACTGGTTTATGTTGGAATGTATAACATGTTGATCTGTTTTAGGTTTGTGTGTTAGTGTATAGGGTTAGGGTCTATCAGTGATAATTTAGTTTAATGTATATTTTTAGTTTAGTGTATAGGTTTGTGTGTTAGTGTATATTTTTATGTGATGTTGTTTATGTTCTATCAGTGATATGTTTCAAGAGCCCTTGGAAAAGAATCCTCCTCCACCAATAAGTTTAGAAATGATTGATGCTGATGTTGATAAAGAGAAAGAGGTAAAATTATTAATAGTTCTTTTACTTTTATTTTTTCCAAGACTATTATGTTTGTGTGTGAAAAGTCTATCAATGGTAGAATTGTATCAATGATAGACTATTCTTTCTATGATTTAAGTCTATTAGTGATAGACTATTCTGAAATCTCAATTCTGATTCAAAAGTCTATCAATGATAGGATATTGACAATTTCTATAATTCTTTTCATTGCAATACTAATATTAATATCTACAAAAGATTGAAGATAATGAGGAACCGAGGAAGATGATAATCATCGTGAAAATAAGTCAAAAATGGTGCATGACACATCAAACAAAGTGAAGGTATTATAATAATCACATTTTGTTGTTTTATGATAGACTTAATGTATATATGTAGATAAACTCTAATTCAATATTATATATTTTTAGGTTGTTCAAGAAAAGGCAAAAGTGAAAATTATGGAAATAGCGACGAATATTGAAAAAGCTAGGCCGAAGAGACAACCTAAACCATCAAAGAAAGTGTTGGAGAATGTGAAAGAACAAAAGAATGTAAGAGGCAAGAAGAATGATTCTCCAAAACCAACAAGACATTCTCCTAGAATAAAGGATCTAGCACCTAGTTTTGATTTGCAAATCTCTCAATTATAAGTAGATGGATATTGTAGTGCAGTAGTTTTGTTGATATTTGTGGTAGACTTCACATTGCAAATCTCTTAATATTTAGTAGATAGATATTGTAGTGCAATAGTTGTTTTGTGGATGTTTGTGACAGAGTTCACATTGGACCTTCATATGCTGTTAGTTGATTTTACCATATTAATGAAGAAAAAGTTTTTTGTCTGTCTTTGTTTGCATTGAGATTAGTATTTATTGAACCATTCCTTTCATAAATTATCCATTCTAGTTCCTTCAGTTGTACATTGGTTCCTATCATTGGTGATGACTACACAATAAAGTCTATCATTGATAGAAACTATCTATGATAGACTTTATAGTGGATTACTTCATATTACTACTTTACAACATAGTCTTGAGAAAAAGATAGATTATTATTGAAAGGTTTGAACTATTCCTTTCATCAATTATCCCTTTTAGTTCCTTCAATTGTATATTGGTTTCTATCACTGGTAGAAACTATTGGTGATATCTACACAATAAAATCTATTATTGATAGAAACTATCTGTGATAGACTTTACAATAAAATCACTTTTACTTTTATAGTCTTGAGAAAAAGGTAGATTATTATTGAACGGTTTGAGTCAAACAAATAGAAAGTATTTACTACACACACAAAATAAATGCTCTATATGCTAAAGCTAAAAGTTTATTATAGAAAACATAATATCACGTCACTGTAAAAATGGTGGAAATTTACAATTTCTACGATTGTGACCAGCACGATGACAATGGCTGCATCTTGAGTGACTTTTCTTCTCGCCAATTGATAATATTCTTTGTTTTCGCGGTCGTCCTGCTCGACGCTTGAAAGTTGGAGGTAGTATGTTATTCTCAATCCCAATAGATTTCCAATTGGCATGGTTCCCAACCGGACGAACTGATCCAGTATAAGTTGAAATCAAAGTACTTGACAAAAAATACTTGGAAACAAAAGAGTAAGTATTCATATTACGCCCACGAAGGAGATGCATCAAATCGAACTTCTCTTAATATCAAACTCACAAAATTTTCAAAAGACATCATCTCATCAACCAATACACCTGTAGTCTTGTAATTCAAGTAACTATTTGTATCATCCCACTGTCCACTATGAAACACTACTATTGGAAGCTTAATCATAATTCCAAATTACTGCAGAATTAAAAAAAGTAGTGTATTAGTGCTAGAAGACAAAGTGTCTATCAATGATAGACTTGTATCATAGTGTATTAGTGATAGACTTTTATCAGTGATACACTAGAATACAAGTCTATCACTATCATTAATAGAAAATGATAGACATGTAATTCTGCAAGAATTAAAAAAAATAGTGTATTAGTGCTAGAAGACAAAGTGTCTATCAGTGATAGACTTGTATCATAGTGTATTAGTGATAGACTTCTATCAGTGATACACTAGGATACAAGTCTATCACTATCATTAATAGAAAATGATAGACATGTAATTCTGCAAGAAGATGAATTCATATCCAAGATTACAAACAGAAAAACTAAAATACTAAAAAGAAAGAATCTAGAGATTTAACGAAACTAAAATCAAAGACTACATACCAGATGATTTAACGAAAATAAGAAAAAATTGACAATAAGATGACGACTGGTTGGAGGCGGAAGAAGTTGTGGTTGGAGGCGAAAGAAGTTGTGGTTGGAGACCGAAGATGACGACTGGTTGGAGGCGGAATGTAACGCCCAGCTTTTCTTTTCGTTTTTCTTTTATTTTTTTTTTTTATTTCTTTTGTCTTGCTGGAATTAATAGGGGGAAACCCTTATTAAACTAAGGTTGGAATTTATTCTATTTTTTTTTTTTTATTTATTAAAGGAGGATTTAATCAATTAATTAGTAGCAACTAATTTATAAGCTTGGAAAGGGTCAAGGGTGTTTCATTGAAGAGAGAGAGAAGAGAGATACTTTTGGAAATAAATAATAAAATAATAGAAAGGAAATTAGTTTCTCTCTTATTTAAAGAGCCTTGGAACCCGTGCTAATTTAATTCAAAAAAAAAAGAGAGAAGAAAAGAGAAGGAGAGGAAACCCTAACTCCCAACCACGCCGCCGCCGCCGCCTGTCGTCCGCCTCAGGCCGCCGCGCCAGTCTCCCAGCCGTCGAGGGTCGGTTCACGCCAAGCCGCCGCACGCCGAGCAAACCGAAGCCACGCAGCCGTAAGCCGACGCCCTCGCCGAATCGAAGCCCCGAGCCGCGACGTCTCAGTCGGGAGTCGAAGCCGCAGCCGTGCCGCTCGTCTGCCGGGAAGCGGAAAAGCCGAAGCCGTCTCCCTCAGCCAGCCGTAGTACCGCGCCGCTTCTGAAAGCCGAAGCCGGAACTCGCCGCGCCGCTTCGATCGGAGGAGGATAGCTCAGCCACGCCGCACCGCTGAGATCCGACGCAGCGCAGCCGGATCGTTCGTCAGCCAGCCGCCGCGCCGACGGGAATCCAGCAGCTAAGCCTCGCGCGCCGCCAGCCGTCGAACCCGAACCCGGAGCCGCTCCGCATCCGCGCGCCCTAACCCGAAGCCGATTCCGCGTGCGAGCCGCGTCCGCGTGCGAGCCGCGTTCGCGTGTGAAGCCGCGCCGCGCGCTTCTGCGTAGCCGAGCCGCGTCTCCCCCTGTTGCAAGCCGAGCCGCACGCGTGAACCCCTGTGTCAAAGCCGAGCCGCGCCTGCGCCAAGCCGAGCCGGTCCCTGTCCTCTTCCAGCCGAGCCGCCAAGACCAATTTGGCTCCATCCACCTACATTTTGGTAACTTAATTAATTATTGTGGCATTTTCCCAGTAAGACTCCCTGGTCCGGACGTAAATTAAATTATTTTAGGACTAAGTTAAGTTATTTTTCCTAAGGGCGTCTTGGACCGAGTGACCGGTGCGGCGAGAGACTCTCTTCAGTAGGGACTCATCCACTGCAACCTTTTCTGGGGTAAGTTATTTCAACGTAGTCTTAACCGTTAATCGTTGGTGACCTAATTACGGACTTTGGCGTTATTAAATATTTAGGATCCCGTTGCTTGGAAAGCACACGTGTCTTGCGGTTAGGACTCGTCGGGTGAATCTCCAGGTAAGAGATTCCACTACTGGCTTCATGTTTAGAAGTGTGAGACTATGTATGCTCCAATTTCTCTCATGTTATGAATTAAACAGTACAATGCCTGAAATAAATGTTAGCATGATATAACTGATGATGTGATTAGACTTTAGCCCGTCATGTTTGGCGAGAGCTGTTGTGGCCATGCGGCGAATGTCGAGATGGAGAGTGTAGAGATGATTTATGTGATATGTTTCATACTGATGCCATGTGTATGTATACTGCAAGTAGGGTACCTGTTAGCTTAGTCTGTTAGAGTCGTACCTGCATGGGTGTCCTACGGGATCACCACCTATTGAGGACTGTGTGGTCCGACGGGACACCAGTCTAGCATGAGATAGATATGACTCGAGTGACTCGACGGGGTCCTCGCATCCCGACTGTCCTAGGTGTCCCCCGGGGCACCGAAGACCAGAGCTACGTTCCTACGGGAGCGCATGTTGCACGTGTTCGGGAACGTGCCAGAGATTGGGTACCAGTTTCAGGACTCTGACAGGAAGCTAACAGGCACCTAGTGGGACCAGTAGTGGGTCCCTTACTGAGTATTTTTTTTACTCACTCTCTTCATTTTATGTTTTCAGGTAGAGGACGAGGCAAGGGCAAGGGCAAGCTGGCGAGCGACCCGAAGTGACCGTGGAGGGCCATAGGGACTACTGCTTCCGCTTATCCTTATTTTAGATTTTCGTAATTGAGTTTGAAACCTTTTCATTACTTGCCATCTTTTATGTAGATAGGGCCCGAGTAGGACATCAGAACGCATTTACACTTTTTGCATGGCTATCTTGTTTAACTTTTTCACAAATGGAATTTCTTAAACCGTATGCTTTTTAATAAATTTTATGACTTAAACCACTGGTTCTATATTGAGTAATGACTTCGATTCAGTATAAGGAGTTGGGTCGTTACAGTTGGTATCAGAGCCAAGTGTTTTAGGTTCTGTAGACTGACCTACGATGTAAGTCATTTTGTTTTGGTTTTACTTCACCCTATGGCTATACGGTCCTTCAGCACTCGCCAGGTATGCCTAAAGCCTTGCTAATGTTAAGATTACGATTTTGCCTGAATAGTCTAGATCTAGAGATAGGGCGTTAAGTTCTTGTGGTGAAAAGTTTGTTGGTGAATTTTAGGGAGAATGCCGCCACGTAGAGGTGCACGCCGAGGAGGTGGTAGGGGAGGCAGAGGTGCCGGTCGTGGCCAGCCGGAGGCGCCACCTGCTGCACCGGCAGTCGACCCAAATGCACCGGTCACCCAGGCGGATCTCGCCGCGATGGAGCGGCGCTATCAGGACATGCTGCAAGCTGCTTTGGCGCCTTTCCTAGCCGCCCAGCAGAACCAGGCCGCCCAGCAGAACCAGGCCGCCCAGCAGAACCAGGCCGCCCCTGCTCAGGCCCAAGCCGTTGTTCCTCCAGCCCCTGAGGAAGCTCCACCAGTACCAGTTCAACTGTCGGCCGAGGCGAAACACTTACGGGACTTTAGGAAGTATAATCCTAAGACCTTTGACGGATCTATGGACAACCCCACAAAGGCCCAAATGTGGTTGACGTCCATAGAGACTATTTTCCGGTACATGAAGTGCCCAGAAGACCAGAAGGTGCAGTGTGCAGTCTTCTTCTTGGAGGACCGAGGCACCGCCTGGTGGGAGACCGCTGAGAGAATGCTGGGGGGCGATGTCAGTAAGATAACTTGGGAGCAGTTCAAGGAGAACTTCTATGCTAAGTTCTTCTCTGCCAATGTGAAGCACGCCAAGCTGCAAGAGTTCCTAAACTTGGAGCAAGGCGACATGACGGTGGAGCAGTACGACGCCGAGTTCGATATGCTGTCCCGCTTTGCTCCCGATATGGTAAGGGATGAGGCTGCCAGGACGGAGAAATTCGTTAGAGGACTCAGGCTAGACATTCAGGGCATTGTCAGAGCTCTCCGCCCAGCCACGCATGCTGATGCACTACGTATAGCACTGGATTTGAGCCTGCCTGAGAGAGCCGATTCGTCTAAGGCTGCCGGCAGAGGGTCAGCCTTGGGACAAAAGAGAAAGGTTGAGACGCAGCCTGACGTAGCACCGCAGCGAACACTGAGATCAGGAGGTGTTTTCCAGAGACACCGACGGGAGCTGGCAGCAGCCGGGAGGACGCTGAGAGAGCTACCCGCTTGTACTACCTGTGGGAGAGTCCACGGAGGTCGTTGTTTGGCTGGAAGTGGAGTCTGTTTCAGATGTAGACAGCCGGGGCATACTGCTGATGTGTGTCCTCGGAAACCCTTTGAGACGACACCGCCCCAGCCTTCTGCGGCCCAGCAGGGGAGAGTTTTCGCCACTACCCGGCAGGAGGCCGAGCGAGCTGGCACAGTGGTGACAGGTACGCTCCCAATTTTGGGGCATTATGCTTTTGTGCTATTTGACTCTGGGTCATCCCACTCGTTTATATCCTCAGTTTTCGTTCAACATGTGGGTTTGGAGGTAGAACCCTTGGGTAGTGTTTTGTCGGTTTCTACTCCATCTGGGGAGGTCCTGTTGTCCAAAGAACAAATAAAGGCATGTCGGGTAGAGATAGCGAATCGTATGTTAGACGTGACCTTGCTAGTGTTAGACATGCAGGATTTTGATGTGATACTAGGCATGGATTGGCTGTCAGCCAACCATGCAAATATAGACTGTTTTGGCAAGGAAGTTATCTTCAACCCTCCCTCCGGGGCTAGTTTCAAATTCAGGGGGGCAGGCATGGTATGTATACCCAAGGTCATCTCAGCCATGAAGGCTAGTAAACTACTCAGCCAGGGTACTTGGGGCATCTTGGCAAGCGTAGTGGATATTAGAGAGCCAGAAGTTTCCCTATCTTCCGAACCAGTGGTGAGGGAGTACCCCGACGTTTTCCCAGACGAACTCCCAGGACTTCCGCCGCCCAGAGAAGTAGACTTCGCCATCGAGTTAGAGCCGGGCACTGCCCCTATCTCGAGGGCCCCTTACAGAATGGCTCCAGCCGAGCTAAAAGAGTTGAAGGTCCAGTTACAGGAGTTGCTGGACAAAGGCTTCATCCGGCCCAGTGTGTCACCTTGGGGAGCCCCAGTATTGTTCGTGAAGAAGAAGGATGGGTCGATGCGCCTTTGTATTGACTATCGAGAGCTGAACAAGGTGACAGTCAAAAAACCGCTATCCCTTGCCCAGGATTGATGACTTGTTCGATCAGTTGCAGGGAGCCACTGTCTTTTCCAAGATCGACCTGCGATCGGGCTATCACCAGTTGAGAATTAGGGATGGTGACATTCCCAAGACGGCCTTTCGATCGAGGTACGGACATTATGAGTTCGTGGTGATGTCTTTCGGCTTGACTAACGCTCCTGCAGTGTTCATGGATTTGATGAACAGGGTGTTTAAGGAATTTCTAGACTCGTTCGTCATAGTCTTCATTGACGACATCCTGATTTACTCGAAAACCGAGGCTGAGCACGAGGAGCACTTGCACCAGGTGTTGGAGACTCTTCGAGCCAACCAGTTGTATGCCAAGTTCTCCAAGTGTGAATTCTGGTTAAAGAAGGTGACGTTTCTTGGCCACGTGGTTTCCAGTGAAGGAGTTTCAGTGGATCCCGCAAAGATTGAAGCGGTGACCAATTGGCCTCGACCGTCCACGGTTAGTGAAATTCGAAGTTTTCTGGGCTTGGCAGGTTACTATAGGAGGTTCGTGGAAGACTTCTCTCGTATAGCCAGCCCGTTGACCCAGTTGACCAGGAAGGGAACCCCTTTTGTATGGAGCCCAGCATGCGAGCGCAGCTTTCAGGAGCTTAAACAGAAGCTAGTGACTGCACCAGTCCTGACAGTGCCCGATGGTTCGGGAAACTTTGTGATCTATAGTGATGCCTCCAAGAAGGGACTGGGCTGTGTCCTGATGCAGCAAGGTAAGGTAGTTGCTTATGCCTCCCGCCAGTTGAAGGTTCATGAGCAGAACTACCCTACCCACGACTTGGAGTTGGCAGCTGTAATCTTTGCACTGAAGATATGGAGGCACTACCTGTACGGTGAGAAGATTCAGATTTACACCGACCATAAGAGCCTGAAGTATTTCTTCACTCAGAAGGAGTTGAATATGAGGCAGAGGAGGTGGCTCGAGCTGGTGAAAGACTACGACTGCGAGATCCTTTACCACCCAGGTAAAGCAAATGTAGTGGCTGACGCGCTGAGTAGGAAGGTTGCACATTCAGCAGCGCTAATCACCAAGCAGGCCCCCTTACTCAGGGATTTTGAGAGAGCCGAGATTGCAGTCTCAGTGGGTGAGGTTACCGCACAGTTGGCTCAGTTGTCAGTTCAGCCAACCTTGAGGCAAAAGATCATCGCTGCTCAATGGAATGATCCTTACTTGGCCGAGAAGCGTCGTATGGTGGAGACAGGGCAAGGTGAAGACTTCTCCATATCCGCTGACGATGGCCTTATGTTTGAGGGACGCTTGTGTGTACCGGAAGACAGCGCAGTTAAGACGGAGCTTTTGACCGAGGCTCACAGTTCCCCGTTTACCATGCACCCTGGAAGTACGAAGATGTATCAGGACTTAAGGAGTGTCTATTGGTGGAGGGGCATGAAGAGGGATGTGGCAGACTTTGTCAGTAGATGCTTGGTGTGCCAGCAGGTGAAGGCACCTAGGCAGCATCCAGCAGGGTTGCTGCAACCCCTGAGTGTGCCAGGGTGGAAGTGGGAGAGTGTGTCGATGGATTTTATTACGGGACTGCCCAAGACCCTAAAGGGCTACACGGTGATCTGGGTTGTGGTCGACAGACTCACGAAGTCGGCCCATTTCGTGCCAGGAAAATCCACTTACACTGCCAGTAAGTGGGGGCAGTTATACATGACAGAGATTGTGAGACTACATGGAGTACCCGTATCCATCATTTCAGACAGAGACGCTCGTTTCACATCGAAGTTCTGGAAGGGACTTCAACTTGCCTTAGGTACGAGGCTGGACTTCAGCACGGCATTCCACCCCCAGACCGATGGTCAGACAGAGAGATTGAACCAGATGTTGGAAGATATGCTGCGGGCCTGCGTGCTAGAGTTTTCAGGAAGTTGGGACTCCCGTCTGCATCTGATGGAGTTTGCCTATAACAACAGCTACCAGGCTACCATCGGTATGGCACCGTTCGAGGCTCTGTATGGCAAGTGCTGTAGATCCCCGGTCTGCTGGGGCGAGGTTGGAGAGCAGAGGATGCTAGGCCCCGAGTTAGTGCAGACTACCAACGCAGCCATACAGAAGATCCGAGCTCGTATGCTGACAGCACAGAGCAGACAGAAGAGTTATGCTGATGTACGACGTAAGGATCTCGAGTTCGAAGTAGGAGATATGGTCTTTCTGAAGGTTGCACCCATGAAGGGTGTTCTGAGGTTCGCGAAGAAGGGGAAGCTTAGTCCACGCTTCGTAGGGCCGTTCGAGATACTGGAGCGGATTGGCCCCGTGGCTTATCGCTTGGCGCTACCCCCATCCCTTGCTGCAGTGCACGACGTATTTCATATCTCCATGCTGAGGAAATATGTCGCAGACCCAACACACGTGGTGGACTTCGAGCCACTACAGTTTAGCGAGAACTTGAGCTACGAGGAGCAGCCTGTCGAGGTCTTGGCAAGGGAGGTTAAGAAGCTTCGCAGTCGAGAAATTCCACTGGTCAAGATCCTTTGGCAGAACCATGGAGTGGAAGAGGCCACATGGGAGAAAGAAGAGGACATGAGGGCCCAGTACCCCGAGCTGTTCGAGGATTAGAACTTTCGAGGACGAAAGTTTTTTAGGAGGGAAGATTGTAACGCCCAGCTTTTCTTTTCGTTTTTCTTTTATTTTTTTTTTTTATTTCTTTTGTCTTGCTGGAATTAATAGGGGGAAACCCTTATTAAACTAAGGTTGGAATTTATTCTATTTTTTTTTTTTATTTATTAAAGGAGGATTTAATCAATTAATTAGTAGCAACTAATTTATAAGCTTGGAAAGGGTCAAGGGTGTTTCATTGAAGAGAGAGAGAAGAGAGATACTTTTGGAAATAAATAATAAAATAATAGAAAGGAAATTAGTTTCTCTCTTATTTAAAGAGCCTTGGAACCCGTGCTAATTTAATTCAAAAAAAAAAGAGAGAAGAAAAGAGAAGGAGAGGAAACCCTAACTCCCAACCACGCCGCCGCCGCCGCCTGTCGTCCGCCTCAGGCCGTCGCGCCAGTCTCCCAGCCGTCGAGGGTCGGTTCACGCCAAGCCGCCGCACGCCGAGCAAACCGAAGCCACGCAGCCGTAAGCCGACGCCCTCGCCGAATCGAAGCCCCGAGCCGCGACGTCTCAGTCGGGAGTCGAAGCCGCAGCCGTGCCGCTCGTCTGCCGGGAAGCGGAAAAGCCGAAGCCGTCTCCCTCAGCCAGCCGTAGTACCGCGCCGCTTCTGAAAGCCGAAGCCGGAACTCGCCGCGCCGCTTCGATCGGAGGAGGATAGCTCAGCCACGCCGCACCGCTGAGATCCGACGCAGCGCAGCCGGATCGTTCGTCAGCCAGCCGCCGCGCCGACGGGAATCCAGCAGCTAAGCCTCGCGCGCCGCCAGCCGTCGAACCCGAACCCGGAGCCGCTCCGCATCCGCGCGCCCTAACCCGAAGCCGATTCCGCGTGCGAGCCGCGTCCGCGTGCGAGCCGCGTTCGCGTGTGAAGCCGCGCCGCGCGCTTCTGCGTAGCCGAGCCGCGTCTCCCCCTGTTGCAAGCCGAGCCGCACGCGTGAACCCCTGTGTCAAAGCCGAGCCGCGCCTGCGCCAAGCCGAGCCGGTCCCTGTCCTCTTCCAGCCGAGCCGCCAAGACCAATTTGGCTCCATCCACCTACATTTTGGTAACTTAATTAATTATTGTGGCATTTTCCCAGTAAGACTCCCTGGTCCGGACGTAAATTAAATTATTTTAGGACTAAGTTAAGTTATTTTTCCTAAGGGCGTCTTGGACCGAGTGACCGGTGCGGCGAGAG
The DNA here is from genome assembly GCF_025177605.1 of Cucumis melo. NCBI lineage: Eukaryota > Viridiplantae > Streptophyta > Magnoliopsida > Cucurbitales > Cucurbitaceae > Cucumis > Cucumis melo. The sequence continues at coordinate 16,449,664 of NC_066858.1, forward strand.
ACTCTCTTCAGTAGGGACTCATCCACTGCAACCTTTTCTGGGGTAAGTTATTTCAACGTAGTCTTAACCGTTAATCGTTGGTGACCTAATTACGGACTTTGGCGTTATTAAATATTTAGGATCCCGTTGCTTGGAAAGCACACGTGTCTTGCGGTTAGGACTCGTCGGGTGAATCTCCAGGTAAGAGATTCCACTACTGGCTTCATGTTTAGAAGTGTGAGACTATGTATGCTCCAATTTCTCTCATGTTATGAATTAAACAGTACAATGCCTGAAATAAATGTTAGCATGATATAACTGATGATGTGATTAGACTTTAGCCCGTCATGTTTGGCGAGAGCTGTTGTGGCCATGCGGCGAATGTCGAGATGGAGAGTGTAGAGATGATTTATGTGATATGTTTCATACTGATGCCATGTGTATGTATACTGCAAGTAGGGTACCTGTTAGCTTAGTCTGTTAGAGTCGTACCTGCATGGGTGTCCTACGGGATCACCACCTATTGAGGACTGTGTGGTCCGACGGGACACCAGTCTAGCATGAGATAGATATGACTCGAGTGACTCGACGGGGTCCTCGCATCCCGACTGTCCTAGGTGTCCCCCGGGGCACCGAAGACCAGAGCTACGTTCCTACGGGAGCGCATGTTGCACGTGTTCGGGAACGTGCCAGAGATTGGGTACCAGTTTCAGGACTCTGACAGGAAGCTAACAGGCACCTAGTGGGACCAGTAGTGGGTCCCTTACTGAGTATTTTTTTTACTCACTCTCTTCATTTTATGTTTTCAGGTAGAGGACGAGGCAAGGGCAAGGGCAAGCTGGCGAGCGACCCGAAGTGACCGTGGAGGGCCATAGGGACTACTGCTTCCGCTTATCCTTATTTTAGATTTTCGTAATTGAGTTTGAAACCTTTTCATTACTTGCCATCTTTTATGTAGATAGGGCCCGAGTAGGACATCAGAACGCATTTACACTTTTTGCATGGCTATCTTGTTTAACTTTTTCACAAATGGAATTTCTTAAACCGTATGCTTTTTAATAAATTTTATGACTTAAACCACTGGTTCTATATTGAGTAATGACTTCGATTCAGTATAAGGAGTTGGGTCGTTACACGGAAGAAGGCGTTGTTGGAGGCGAAAGAAGGCGTCGTCGGAGGCGGAAGAAGGCGTCGTGCGGAAGAAGGCATTCTTGAGAATGGTAAGGCGGAAGAAGGGAGAAAATCGTGGAGAATATATTGGAGAGGGAGAAAATCACGCAGACGAATGGAGGAGGAGAAATTCGCGCCAGGATTCTTTTTAAAACAAGGGTAATATTGGAATATATTTTAAAAAAATCATCAATTTGCTATATTTGCAAATTGTTTCATAAACTGCCATATCCTTAATATTTTATACAAAAACTGTTATACATTACAAAAACTCAATTTCTATTTCATTCGTTTATTCTTGTGCTTTTGAAATGGTATATACTTTAGAGGGACCATTGCATTTCAAATAAAGGGGACAATGAATTTTGCTAGACCTTTTGTGTTATTAAATTTGAGCCAATGTAAGTAGGATCTCGAAGACTCGCTAAGAGAAGTTATGCTACCTGTTTACATTTAATTTATTCTTTCCTACTATTTTTACATTAATTCTCTCGTGTTTTTTTCCTTTGTCATGTCATTATTTTGGTCTAATACACCATAATAATGATAGAGTGAGTTGTTTACCTAATAGATCTAAGCTTTTCTTAGGTGCTAAATTTACTTTTTGCTCTGTCATGTCATTCATATCTTGTATGCAATCTGTTTGTATAAATGCCTTTGTGAAGTTTGAGTTTACATTTTACATTGTCGGTGATGGTAACACTGGTATGTTGTTGTTGTTTGGCATAACATTCATCTCGTTGTTGTTTGTTGCATGCATTTGTGGAGATTCATGTTTTCACAACAAGGTTTTTTGAAACAATATTTCAATTTTAGAAGTTTGGCCAAAATCTCTATGGTACGATCTTAATTACTTTCCTTGCTTTTCCTTTTCCTCTCTTTTTAGATAAGAATCAATTTATTACTTTATTAGATGTGGCTTTTGCTTTGTACCCAACCTAAGGGCTTAAAAACATTCATTTTGATTTTTAAATGTCCTTCTGCCACTACTACAAAAATCAGATTACTTGACGTTAAGACAGTGTCAAGTAAACGTTTACTTGACGTTTTTAAAAGCGTCAAGTAATCGATTGTCAAGTATAGTCTGACTACTTGACACTACAAAATCGTCAAGTATACGTATACTTGACACTACAACACCATCAAGTATAAGTATACTTGACCCTTAAAAACCATCAAGTATACGTCTACGTTACACTAAAACACCGTCAAGTATACGTTTACTTGACACTAAACCATCGTCAAGTATCCGTTTACTTGACACTACAAAACCATCAAGTATACGTTTACTTGACACTGTATTAACGTCAAGTAATCCATCAAAGTTCACCTTTTATGTGTCAAGTAATGTTGTATAGTTGACGCCTTCTACGTGTCAAGTAAACATATACTTGACGTTTTTACATGTAAAGGAATATCATATACTTGACATATATTTAAACGTTATGTATAGTACTGTTTATTAATATATATTAAATATACAAATTTTTCATTTTCTAGTTCTTGCATTAGGTACATTTGTTTCAATAAAACATATCCATCAACAAAATAAAATTTTCAGAACCAGTATAGTTACGCAACAAGAAAATGACAAAATAATTAAGTAAACCAATAATAATTTCATTTGTTCTCACTAATGTCATCAACGATTACACAATTCCAATCCAAATATAGCTAACTAAAATTTCCTATCTGTGGCCTATTCCAAAATCAACAATAATAATAGCTACCTTTTATATAACCAATAATAATAGCTAGTATACCAAAACTAAAGTCTCTATCCCCTTGCATCTATTGCATCATCTATAAGTATAATGGCTATGAACAAAACGTTTACACAAAAAATGTTATGGACATTCTCCTATGTTAGCCATTTACAAAATTAAGAAGAAGATCATATCTAGGGGTATCTATCATATGTAACGGGATAAAAATTTAGCCCACTCCACTCGTACTTCATCCAATTCAAGCTGTGAGTACGAGTTTCTTGTATCAATCTATAAAACATAAAAAGTCAAGTAGACAATTTGTTAAAAAAATAGTCATATTATAGTATTTATAACGTTACAATGTAAGTAGTTTAAAAACATACCGCATCAGTAATAATGCTTGTGTCCTTGCTCACAATTCCGTGCATGTATCTCATGACATAATATCCACATTCAACAGTTCCTACCTGTAAAGGACACTATAACACAAAACCAAATAACAATGCATATTAGATTATGTGCTAAATTAAATTGTAAATAAATTTATAAATATATTTACCTTTACCGCTTTCCAGAATGTTGTTTTTCTGGTCCTTTTCAAATTCTTCTGAGATTAGAAAATCGTCAAGGCCCTACATTTCCCAAAGTATAGTATAAATTAAAATGAACTAATTTCTTTAGTGATTAAAAATAAAGAAACATAAATATAGTTAGCTTACATATTCGTTACGTATTTAATATCATCTCGGGAGCTTGTTCTCAATGAATCAAGATGGTACACCACATCATCATATGGATTAATAATTACTAATGACCAATGATCCCTAAATGAAATAAATATGCAAGTAATTAGTATTTTCATACTAATGCAAGTTTAAATTGATAAAAATTATACTTATCCAGGATTATAAGGAGCAACAACCAATTGATCTTGTTTGGAAGTCATTAATCTACTACAAAGGTTTCGAGCTCTAATCTCTCGAGTACTATGGCCCGCTGAAATAAGAGATGGACCTACAAAAACGTACTTTGAAACCTTCTTTAAATCAATAATGAGTGAGTATAAGTACCTACAATAAATTGTGAATATATATATCATGAAGAAGTAACATTAATTGCATACATCAACTTACTACTAACTAAAAAGTGTGAATATATATATCATGAAGAAGTAACATTTACTCACGTAATATAAGCCACCATTGATAAAGTCTTAACTTTTTGCATGTTGCAAAAATCAATAACATCTTCTCGCAAAACATAACTCTTTCGAGATATACCAAATAACTCAAGAGGTAGTTGAAATGAAAAACTAGACCCATCAACCATTACCCTTTCAGCATATCTAAGAATATACTTCAATTGTATTGGTAGATTTGATGGTTCACTAGTAATTCCACCTTCTTTTTCATCGGCCTTGAATATTTTACCTAACATAAGTAAGTAACAATCTAAGAACTCATATACGTAAAATTTTTTGCTTACAATCCACCTTCACATTTACCTCATTCTTTGTCATCGGCGTAGTAGCAATCACTTCCTCCTCTTTCACTTCCTCTTCTTCTACGACCTTCTTCTTTGATGTAAGAGATACCGGTGGTACACTAGTAGCAATCCCTTTCTTCTCTTTTACTACATTTTCTAAAACTTTCTCCTAAAACCATCGATATTTTCAAAGCACAAGTAAATGATAGTTTCACTTTGATAAACAATTAATATTGTAACTTTACTTTAGAAACAAACATTTTACCTTCTCTTGGACTTTGCTCTTGGAGCAACTACCATGTTCCGATGTTGGGATGCTTTGAACTTTTTGTTCCAACTTGAAGTGCTTCATTTTCATCAATAATTTGTTGGGTTGTATCCACCTTGTTTGACTTTCTTGGTTTTGCTTGATGAAAATAAACCGTAGGTGTAATGAAACCACCCACACTACGTACTCGTCCACCATATTCTAGAGTACCTAACGCTTGAGTCAATGCATCATTGGGTGATTCCTCATTGGGTGCTTTATCCAAAATCTCATCCTAAAAAAGATTAAATATGACCAGTAATACGTTAGAAGTATATTCATGTGATTTGGTGCAAATGTAGCATTGGGAATCTTACTATTTCATTGGCAACTTGTTGTACATATTCGTTTATGTATCCTCCATCTTTTTTTTGTCCGAGCTTTTTTCCACATATTAGCTCGTCCAAAATCCTGTTCGTCGAAAGAACCCTTTTTCTGTATATCATTAAGCACACCAGAGTTAAATTTTAGGATATTTGTAAAATACAATAACATTCTTCATTACCATATCCTCGGCAAGATTAGCATAGCCACATCTTGACATATTATGAGTATATTTACTCCTCTTTCTTCGATCTTGCTGTTCCCTTCTAAGTTTCTATACAAATTTTACGTAAAAAGATTAAAATAACAAACATGTGCTTTATACTATGATTGATTTGATTACAAGACAAAAGGTTAATACCTAAAATTCTGAAGACATTCTTGACCTAACAAACTCATGCCAAACAGGTTTATCAATTATGTGAGCATACAACGAAGGTGGATCTATCAAGAGTTGTGGTTCATCCATAAAAGGGATAATATATTGAGTTCTCAACCAACTCTTGAATTGACGAAATGAAACTCCAGCCGTTTTCATAATGGCCTTCTTACTTCGACCATCAACTACGAATGCTCCCTAGACAAACCGAATAATGCGTTCATTTAGAACAACTACAAGTAATATATGCATGATTGGCTACCATAGTACAACTTAAATTATACAATAAGTGTGTCAATGTATGCATGATTGGCTACCATAGCTGTAGGATAGCCACAACATAATACAACTTAAACTATACAATAAGTGTGTCAATGCATGATTGGCTACCATAGCTGCAAGATAGCCACAACATACTACAACTTAAACTATACAATAAGTGTATCAATCTATGCATGATTGGCTACCATAGCTGCAGGATAGCCACAACATAGTGTAATATTTGCACGATTTTAAAAAGAGAAAGGATTATTACATACCTCAACCATGCTGCATATTTTTTCTTTTAATTCAGTCGGCACTACCTTCCAAGATGCATGTGTGATGGGGATATGATGATGCACACAAGATCCAATGAAAGGTTGAAGTTTGTGCCCATTCTCCCCAATAGGTATTCCATTTTCATTGTATTCAACTACTGTTTTCTCCCCCGTACTCTTAATTCTTGTAACATCATGCATCAATGTTACTCCTCTTGTTTTCTTCTTCTCGTTCTTTGATGCATCAACTTGTTCTAAGTGATCTGTATGTGCATTATCCAAACCTATTTCAATCTCGTCCAATCCAAGTGTTAAGTCCTCATCAGTTGGTAGCTCCATTGTATAAGAATGAATCTGAGAAAAAAAATAAAGTTTAGTTAGCTAAGTATAAGATGCAACATATTCATACAAATTAATAAGTAAAAACCTACCTAAACATTTACTCATTAGCAATCCTTGTGCCTTCACAATCAGCTCGTACATATGTTGGAGTATTTTCGTCTATATCAAGTCTATATTCAATATCTATTGTAGCTTTAGGCATTCCTTGACAATTTAAAACTGTATCTCCAAGTTCGTCATCATTATATTGATCCGCAAAATCTCTTTGTGGTGGAGTAAGAACAATAGACCACCGACTATCACTTGGATCCTCAACAAAAAACACTTGTTTTGCTTGGGTTGCAAATATAAAAGAATCATTCTTATGCCCTACTCTACTTAAGTCAACTAACACAAACCCAAGCTCGTCAGTTTTGATACCACCACTATTTTCAACCCAATCACATTTAAAAATGGCAACCTTGAATGAATTATAATTAAGTTCCCAAATCTCTTCTATCACACCATAAAAGGACATTTCTCCGATTATAGGATTTTTATCTTTCGAGCTACATACTTGCATTGTTTTTGCAACTAAACTAACTCCACTATTTTGTACAGTTTTATTCTTGTCATGCGACTTTGTGTGGTAGTGACATCCATTAATAGCGTAACTATTGTAAGTAGTAACAACTGGATGAGGGCCATGAGCAATCCACCGCAAGTTATCTGAAACCTCAACATCTCCTGTTGCAAGTTCCGTTTCAACCTAAGTGACAACGACTGAAACAATTAGAATATAAATGAGAAAGGATAATGTTAAATAACTAATTTCAAGTTATACCTTCTATCGTAACCAAGATATGAAGGTTCGAATGTGTTCATCTTGAATCCATTTCTGGTTTTTTTTATCTACTTCGATGTTGTTGTTGCAATGCAATCAAATTTTTCCTTATGAAGTACAACAAGAATGTAATTACTTTTAGTTTCATGAATTTCAATGAAATAAATGGATTATAGACAGAAGAACTTACTCTATATATGGTTGCACATCAACGGTATTCTCCAAAACATATCGATGAGCTTGATATAAAAGCTCTCGTTCAGGTATGCTAATAACTCCACTTGACAATGGTCTACCAAGTTTTGAATACTCAGAATTGTCTCTTAACTTCTGACAACCAAGTCCAATAGGATCTACTCCATATAAAAATTATGAACAAAATTCAACAGCTTCTTCTAATATATAACCTTCAGCAATACAACCCTCTGGACGATTTCAATTTCTCACAGCGTTTTTTATAACCTTCATGAACCTTTCAAATGGATACATCCATCGCAAATAAATGGGCCCACAAAGTTTTACTTCTCTAACAAGGTGTACAGTGAGATGGACCATTATCGTGAAGAATGAAGGAGGGAAGTACTTCTCTAGTAAACATAATGTAATCACAATGTCTTCTTGCAGCTTCTCTACTTGTGTAACATCTATAACTTTGTTACATATAGAATTAAAAAAAAGACACAAACGAGTTATAGCATATCGAACATGTTTTGGGAGCACAGATCTGATGGCAACAGGGAGCAATTGTTGTAAGAGGACATGACAATCATGAGATTTTAGGCCATTCAGTTTTGATTTTTCTATTGACACAAGATTCGTAACATTGGATGAGTAATCCCGAGGAACTTTCATTTTTGATAACGACTTCAAAAGAAATCGCTTTTCTTTCTTAGTAAGTGTATAACAAGCAGGGGAAATGAAATTTTTTTTCTCCCCATTAATAGGAGTAAGCTCAGGTCGAATCTTCAAATTAGCTAAATCACGTCTAGCATTCAAACCGTCCTTAGTTTTTCTTGGAATATTGAGAAGTATACCTAAAATATTCATACAAACGTTTTTCTCAATATGCATCACATCTAAACAATGTCTAACATGAAGATGCTTCCAATAGGGGAGCTCGAAAAAAGCAGACTTCCTATTCCAACAACTCTTGGTGCTTCCTTTAGAGTGTTTTCTTTTTTTGTTTATTTTTCCTCTTTGAAAGTCAAGATCTTTAGTTTTATCAAATACAACCTCCCCAGACAAAGGTTCAGGAATACTTCCAAGTTCTCGCTGACCATTAAACGATTTCTTTTGACGACGAAAAGGATGATTATGTGGTAGAAATTTTCGATGCCCAAGGTATGCCATTTTTTCCATATTTCAATCGTATTGAAGATGTGTTATCTTCACAAATTGGACATGCCTTATACCCTTTCACACTACATCCACTAAGGTTTCCATAGGCTGGAAAATCATCAATCATCCATAATAGAACTGTTCTTAGGTTGAATAGTTCCTCATTATAGGCATCATAACATTGCACACCACTTTCCCACAAAAATTTTAAATAATCAATCAATGGTTCTAAGTATATCCCAATGTCATCTCCTAGTTGCTTTGGACCCGAAATCAAAATTGATAACATCATGAAATTTCGTTTCATACATAACCATGGGGGAAGATTATAAATCACTATCACAACTGACCAACAACTGTACTTGGAGCTCATATCACTATAAGGATTTATTCCATCTGCTGACAATGCTAAACGAAGATTCTTGGGTTCAGAACTAAAATTTGGCCACATGGTGTCGACTAACTTCCAAACTGGAGAGTCAACAGGGTGCCTTAATTTATCGTCAATTTCTCTTTCAGTAGCATGCCAAGTTAAGTTTTTAGCACATTCAACACTTCTAAACATCCGTTGAAATCGTGGAATAGGTGGAAAGTACCACATTATTTTAGCAGGGATTTTCTTTTCTTATTTGCATCTTTACCATATTTCCACCTAGACTCACCGCATTCAGGGCACACAATTGCGTTGGCATATTCCTTTCGATACAAGCAACAATCATTAGGGCATGCATGAATCTTTTCATATTCCATTCCTAATGCACCTAACATTTTCTTTGCTTCATACATTGATGTAGGGAGGTCATTAGGAGAAGGTAAGATATCTTTTAACGCTTTCAGTAATTTTGAGAAACTAATGTTACTCCATCCATGTCTAACTTTTAAGTTATACAACTTCACTAATGTAGACAACTTGGTGAATTGTTTGCATCCTTCGTATAACGGCTTTTCAGCATCATTAAGCAATTTCTCAAAACCACTTGGGTCCTTTGAATATTGCTCATGAGCAATTTCAACCATTTCTTTGATATTTCCAGCATCATTCTCCTCATACATACACTTAGAGGATTCTCCATGAAATGATGAATTAGGAAGTTATTCACCATGCCAAAACCAAGTCTTATAACTTTCATCAATGCCATTAAAATATAAATGATCTCTTATATCATTGGCTTTATGTTTTTGACAATTTTCACACTTTAAACAAGGGCAATGTATAGAAGTATTAGTTGTATTGGAAAATCCAAATCTGATGAAGTTCTCTATACCCAACTCAAACTCTTTAGATAATCTACCCTTTGACATCCATGATTTATCCATACTTATAATATGATAATCTTGGATATACAAAAAATTTACAATATTCAAAATCAGGTAACTCATGCAACTTACTATCCTATCAACAAACAAATCCCAATCTAGCCTAAGTGTTCTACTACTCGAAATCAAGCTCAAATTAACAAGTGTTGTAATGGTTTGGTTTATTTTCTTAAGAAAATAAGTTCCAATTAAATAAACAAAAAGAACTAATTCAAACCAAAAGTGGAGATAAAAATAAAAACAAAATTATAAAAAATAAACATATCAAAAGCCAAGAACCAATTCATTCTTATTACTTCCAACACCACCCATTAATCTAAGTTTCTAATGCAAGATTCGTTAAACAAGGCATTTATGTCTACTTTTAAGTTGGTATTAACTATTGATATATTTCAAATCTAGAAAAGTTTACAATACCCACCAATTATCAAAAATTCAAGATGATCCAAACAATAAAATAGTCTTGTCCGATGCAATCATAAAAGTGCTCTACACCTAACTAAAACATATCTTTATCAAAATTTACATTGTAGAAGGGATGTGGAAACTATTTAGCTCAACAATCATATAATTTTCAATCCAAAATTCCACTTACTTGAAGAAATACCAACTCTTTGAAAGCCTAAATGATAAATCTCAACCTTAATCAACACCATGAGATTTTCAAAAGTAATATACTTATCCAAAATCCACCATAAACCTTAATTAATTACTCCAAATTAATTCAGAACTAAGCCTAACAAACTTTTCCGGTTCAAAAACTGATCTAAGACATCTTAATCAAGTGCGAATTAGTCCAAAATGTGTTCAACCTTGCTGAATCTTAGTCAGACAGTTAGTAATATACCCAAACAGAACAACAAACGAATTCCAATAGCTCATATGAATATTCAAATACTTAAATCCAATTCGAAAAAGAAAGTATAGCAATAATCCTTACCGACTCTTACCGAAAAGGCTCGAAACCTTGCTGATTGGTGACCGAAAAGTTGCTGCAAGATAACGAGGGTTGAAAACGGGACGCGGGTCGTCGGCACGGGTCTTCGCGCAGCAGGCATGTTTGGACGGCGGACGTGTTCGGGCGGCGGGCGTGTTCGGGCAGCAGGCGTGTTCGAGCGGGTGGGTGTTCAGGCGGCGTGGTCATCGACGGCGGGGTCTTCGCATGGCGGGGTTTTCGCACGGCGTGGTCTTTGGCGGTCGTCGGCTGGGTTTTGAACTTCGCGGCGGTCGGTTGGGTCGTTGGCTGGGTTTTCCAGCGTGGGTTTTGGACTTCGCGGCGATCGTCGGCGTCTTGAGCGGTCATGGATGGGTAAGGTAAGGTAAAGGAGAGAGATGTGGAGATAGAGATGGAGACAGAGAGATTGAAGGGTTTTGGGAGAGAAAAGGGGGAAAATGAAAGGTTTTTTTTGGAGGGAATGTTTTAATAATTTTTTTATTATTTTAATAAATTTCTTTTTACTAAATTTATTTTAATACATTTCTTTTTACTAAATTTATTTTAATACATTTCTTCTACTAAATTAATTTTTAATAAGTTTCTTTTGGAAAATTTATTTTAATAAGTTTGTTTTAATAAGATTATTTTAATAACATTGTAATAACTTTATTTTAGTAATTTTATTTTAATAAGTTTATTTAATGGAATGAGAGAAATAAAAAAATATTTTTATATTTAATATTTTTATATTTTTATATTTGACATTTTTAAAATATTAATTTTCAAAGTATCAAATAAAATTTTTAACTACACTTGACGTTATTTCCACGTCAAGTAAATGTCAACTATACTTGACGCAGAATCAACGTCAGGTAAAATCTACACTATACTTGACTCGACAAAATCGTCAAGTACAATCTCAACTATACTTGACGTGACACAAAACGTCAAGTAAAAATAATTCGAAAATTTTGGTGAAAATTTTGTTTTCTTTAAACTAAACTTGACATTGTTTTCGTGTCAAGTAACGTTTCGCAATACTTGACACGAATACAACGTCAAGTAAAATGTCCTTTATACTTAACGCGAAAAAAACGTCAAGTAAAGGTTAGCGTAAAATTATCCGAAAAACTCCGTGAAATCTCTGCTTTTTTGTGACTATACTTGACGTTTTTCCTTTAAAATTGTCAATAATTGACGTTTTTTTAACAAAAGCGTCAAGTATATAAAAGTGCCTAGTGTTAAGTAAAGTAGATTCTGTAGTAGTGTGCACACTTTAATGTGATGCTTGCAATTGATTTCACGCGTGTTGCTGGTGTACTTTTATGGTTTTGTGGTTGTAATTGAGTTCATTTAGGGAGCTTTTATGAAAATAGTTTCTATAGGATATGTGTTACTTATTACATAACCTGCCATGGAACTTAGAAGCTTAGTTATAGTAAATAGTCAAGAGTGGTAATACAAAGTTTTGTTGTCTGTTTTTTGTTTTCTTATTATATCTTTATTTATCTCTTTCTAGAGTTTGGGCTATGAAGTTTACATAAAATACTTTTATTAGTTTTCAAAACTTAGCTTGTTTTTTGAAAACATTTGTAAGAAGTAGATAACAAAGTATAAAATTGTGTGTTTATAGACAGACAACTTACTATAAGAGATGTTTTTACAAGAGTTTGTCGATTTCTATAATAATGGCAATATTAGGCCAGTGAGAAGCTTATTGTTGATTTCTATAACTGTAGTGTTGTAGCCTTTTAGTCTCAAAAGTTTAGTCTTTCAAGCCAAAGATACATAACTGTATTTAATTTTATTTATTGTTGGTTCTGCACAATCATATATATTTCAAAATCCTTAAATCCTTAGCTTTTCAAAGTGAGTGTTGCTTATAGCCTACAATTGTATTTTATAGATATTTCATTCAAAATGGTTGTTGATCTTGTCGTTTAGGGGAAAGATGAGTTGCTTTGGCAGGTTGGAGTGTAGCCTATGTTGTGTGTGGTTGTTTTCGTTGGAAGAAATAGAAGGACTTTTGGATGTGAAATGGTTTAGTGCTTCCTAAAGGGTTTGTTTAGGGTGTTGATTTGAGTTATGAAATTGGGAAGTTAATTGGATTTGAGTTTTTATGTTGGAGTTATAGAAGTCTATGTTTATGGTGCATAAGTGTTTTGTTTGGCATTGGGAAAGATATACAAATATGATGATTATTCATGGAGGAAATATGGCCAAAAGCCAATGAAGGGTTCTCCACACCCAAGGTATACAAATATGATTGCTTTACTTTTCAACTTATTGTGTTGATGTTGTTTATTTTTTTATAGATTGATATTGGTTTTCATAATGTTATGCAAAAAATGTTAATTATTCATTTGGCTGGCAATATTGAATTGAAAACTAAGCGAGTGTGCAGATGGCAAGGCGACCGTTGAAAATTGAAGATTGAGAAGGCGTTTAGGATTTCTAATTATTTAATTCTTGTATTAGGATCTTTTTTCATGTACTTTTGTAGAATGTATATATAAACACAATATTAAGATTTTATTTTGTGTATTCAAATGTAAAAGACAAATATTATAGTTTCTAAAATAATATGAATTTCATTAATTTGTTGGCGTGAAAAAAATATTTATCTACATGGACCCAATGTCGATCTATAAAAAATGGACAATAATGCAATAATTAAATAAAAATAAATTTGTAAAAATGAACCCAAAACCTACGCTTTAATATCGGTTTTATAAACCGACATCAGAGTTCAACCGACATTAAAGGGCTTCAATAACACTATCAAAGATGTCGATTGAAAACTGACATTAAAGAGGCCTTTAATGTCCTTTTTAAACTTACATTCAAGAGGCCTTTAATGTCGTTTTTAAACCGACATTAAAGCCCAACCAACATTAAAGGCCTTTAATAACTCTCGCAAAGATGTCGGTTGCCAAGTGACATTAAAGCCCTTTAATGTCGGTTTAAACCGACATTAAAGGTCAGATTTCTTCTAGTGTTTTTATGTTCTTGTATTGGTACTGCATATAAAATAAAGAAGATACAAAATTTAGAACGCCATAGAGAAAATTTAAGGTGGTAGTTCCAAACTTCAAAAACAATGAAACTTCGATGCAAAACATTGTGTAACCAAATTTGGGGAGCCAAAACAGACCTTTTTTGGGAAGAAGGGTTGGACAAGCTGCCTTGCCTAGGGTGTAGATCTCGAAATGTTAGAAGGAATGAAAAAAATCGTGCAATTCGGACAACTATGCTCAAAATAATGGTCTTACAAAGTTTTAACATAATTTTATGTAATTTTGAAAGAAATTGAATGTCAAGATACGATAATAAAATTGTCTATTTATGACAATAGATGTAAAGATCGTGAAAAATGCATCAAATCAAGTGGTCATATGCGTAAAATGAGTTTGTATTGATGGAGATATGAAGTTCAAAAGATAGATGATATGTTGAAATCGATGAAATATAGATGATAGCTTTTAAAATAGCTTGAAAGATAGATTACCTAGTAGAACACTTTCACACCCTTTACATCATACCAAACTTGGATTTGAGAGCAAACAAAGTAAGATATAAATTTTCTTGTAAGTTGTATAAAGAGAAATGAGCTTTCGTTAAGAAGAAAGGATATTAATTACACAAAAAAGATAGGCCAACAAAAGAAATCACCCGAGGAAACAACTAAAAAAAACTTGGAAACAAACATGAGCAGTAAAAATAGTATAAGACAATTTTAATATGGTTTTAACAACACTAAAGGCAACAAAGAACTCACCCACATTCACCGTGGCAAAGAGCACGATAATACTTTGCAAATCTTTCACATTTACCAGACTCCTCATTCTTGGATGTTAAAATTAAAAATTAAAAAAGAAAACTTCTTAGATGAAAATTAAAAAGGAAATAGCTATTAAAGCCATCACAACCCTACTTCACAGAGGACCAAACTTCTTAGATGAAAACTACCTATGCAAAAATGTTTTACATGCTAAAAAAAAATCATAACATAAAATATATTACTTTAAAGGAAATCTATTTATCCATATGGCTTCCCAACATGCTAAAAAAATGCTTGACATGCTCAGCAGCATCAAGAACAGTAATTTGAACTCAAGAAACGCAAAGAAAGAATGCAACTGATAAACACAAAGAAACTCCAATAATTCATTATCAAATTTCTCCATCTCACGCACTTACCGAATTCCTATCCAAATCAAAAGAAAACTCACGAAATCGAAAAATATAATACCTAATAATGCAAAAACTCGCAAAAAAAAAAAAAATCTCACAAAATGGATTTTAGGGCAAATTTTAAATTAGTTTAAATAAATTATTCATCGAAAGAGATAGGGGCGGCGGTGGTGCCAAAGGACAAGAGTAGCATTTTAGGGTTTTCTGTCATTGAGGGCTCTTCAGACTTCCTTCTTCCCAGATCTGTGGAACACATATTGTGGAGGGAATTTAAAGAAGAACTCCTAACGCTGCTTGATATGCATTGGTAGTTCTCAGGCGTCGGGAGTTTGCCTCTATCTCCTAACGCCTACACAACATGGTGTTGGGAGATGCAACTAATTGCCAACATATTTTTTATGCGTCGAAGATATGGTATCTCCTGTCGCTCAATTTGTTGTGTCGAAAGTTCTGGAATTTCTTGTAGTGTTTATTTTGAGTGATTTTTTTTCACTATATCAAGGTATGAGTTAATGATTAGTACTTTAAGTGGATGATATCCTTCTCATTGGAAATGGTTATAGTATACCTAACTGACATTAAACTTGACTAGTAGCTCAATTCCAAATGAAAGGTTTGGGAGAGACACGATATGTTCTTGAGATTTAAATCATAAGGGACTGTAATAATAAAACGCTAACATTGTCTCAAGCAATCTATAAAAATAAAATGTTGGCTCGATATTCAATGCATAACTCTGAGAAGGATTTATTACCTTTCAGGTACGAGGTTCACTTGTCTAAGGAACAGTGTCTTAAGACACCTCAAGAAGTTGAGGATATGAGATGTATTCCTATGCCTCAGCAGTAGGTAGCTTAATGTATACAATTCTCTACGCTAGGTCAAACATTTATTATGCAATAGGAATAGTTAGTAGGTATCAGTCCAATCCAGGGTTAGACTATTGGATGATGGTTAAAGTTATTTTCAAGTATTTTAGGAGAACGAGAGACTGAATGCTTTTGTATGGAGCTAAGGATTTGATACTGACTTTAATTTTTAAACTGATAAGAATTCTAGGAATTTCATGTCGGGGTTAGTGTTCACTATGGAGGCTGAGTACATCACTTGCGATGTAGCACAAAAAGAAGTTTGACTGAAGAAGTTCTTGCATGATTTGGAAGTTGTTCCAAACATGAACTTGCCCATCACTCTATATTGTGACAACAGTGGGGCAGTAGCAAACTGTAAAGAACCTCGCAGCCATAAACGAAGTAAAAACATAGAGATGAAGTATCATTTGATACGTAAGATTGTGCAATAAGGGAATATGATCGTAACCAAGATCGCCTTGGAGCACAACATTGTTGTTCTCTTTACGAAGAGTCTCACGGTTAAAATGTTCGAGGGTCATCTAAAATGTCTGAGATTGCGAGATATGTACATTAGGTAATCTAGGCCAAGCGATGTAATAGGTGTGATGATGCTCTAGTTTATTGTACTTATATATATACGTTTTACGTAATATACTTTTACATTTTACCATTTTCAATGTATATATACAAATTAGTTTATTATGTACATCTCATAGACTACCACTTAATGGAAAACAGTAAACATGCACAGTGGAATTACTAACCAATTTTACCCTAATTACATCTAAACCATTTAGAGATTAACATGGTACAAAAACCCTAAATAAATGAAATTAGGGTTAAAGGAAAACATACCTTTGTTGCTTTTGAATTTCTCATTATCTCCTCAAGAACACAAACTCGGACCACCATCAGAGTTTACCCGCTATTCTCCAGACTTAGAATCGAGTTATGGGACCCGATAAGTGAAGGAATTAAGTAAGAGAGATAGAACTTGGAGGTAGAATTTAAGGTTGAGACTTGAGAGAGAAATATGAATTTGGTATAAGTTTTGTTAATATTTGAAAAGAAATATAAATTACCAAATTTTCAAAAGTCTTCCAATATTTGAAAAGAAGTCTTTAAATAACCTAATTACAAGCAAAATTGACTGTAGAGTTTATCAAACTTCAACATCTAATTATATTCCAATAACCATTAGTGGAACTTAGTTAGTTAGGTGTTTATATCTCATGTAGTCACTTATTCTACATCTCATCTCATGTAATGGGCAATTTGGTCATTTAACAATTCAAGTCAAAGTCAAACTTTTCCCTTTTCAAGTCAAACTCAACATTTTGAATTTTCACCATTTTGTCTGTCTTGACTAATTCCGACCTTCCGAGTGAATCCACATTTATTTTTCCAAAATTTAAATCACATTTGAATATAAAGCCGGTCAAAGTTTGACTTTTCAGAGTTAAGGTCAACATTTTTATTTTTTTCAACTTTGACCATTTCCATCAATTTCGTGCTTTCTAATATGAATCTTTATTCATATTTTTAATATTTAAATCACATTAAACATAAATCTCTATCTGATAACCAACCGCAATATCACATATATTTTTCAGTTTCCAACATATTATTCTAAGTTAATTCCATATGAGCTAGCAGAAGAACCTAATGGACCTATAGATCATGGACTCCAACGTTCTGAGATTAACTAGCTAAATCCTTTTAGATCGAGCTAATCAACATCCGTTAACTAATGGGTCATTCCGTTAAAGTCTCCTAGTTGCACTCCCCTCATTATATATATATATATATATATATATATATATATATATATATATATATATATATATATATATATATATTTGTGCCCATCCGATATATCCATGATCAGTAAGTCAAAATATCATTTTACTCCCGATATTACATCTCGCTCCTTAAGTCCCATTGACCACTATTGAACAATTGGTTTTAAGTCAAACCTATAAACCAAATCCCTCTCAAACAAATGAGAGAGTAGGACCCCTTATTCAAGACTTGGATTCAGTCCTTAAGGGAACAACCTATCTACTAACCTTATAGAGGGTAGGAGTGAATTACATCTTACACCCTATATCCCTAGCTATCCACTTGATCTTACCCCTAAAATGGGGGGCTTATTGGGCCAACGCTATTGAGCTACCCTCACCTGAACAGAAGTTCATAGCTAGCTCAGGATTAAGATTAAGTTACCTAAGTCATCAATAATCAAAATAGTTAGTTTTATACAGTTAACGGTGTTTTAAGATAAAAAGTTACTATTTCATGGTTTCAGTCTCATGTAAATTCTTTATATAGGATGCCTTCACTTTCATGTCTCCACATGAAGGATTCATGATCACATCGTTTGTACTAACTACAAAGCGGGCCACATTCATAGTGCCCCCATAATAAAACGCCCAACCTTATTCATACTTTATAGATCGTTTGGGTTATATACTCGAACTTGATACATGTTAAAGTTTAAGTCTACATTAGATAGCTTCGAAAACTTAGTTTATTGGATTCGAGATTTATGGCATAAATTTCAACATCACTAGATTAGAGTTTTAGTCGAAGTGGGAGTTTGTTGGGTTTTACGTCTTAAAACTCGTAGATAGTAATTTTAATAAAGTGTTATTGTTTTTGTAATTTCAATAAAATGTTATTCATTATTTGTTTTGTCTTAACAACCTAAATCCAAAAAAACTAACATCCTAAGTTGTTTGATGAGTCTTAAATTGTAGACAGTGACATATAGTGACTAATGTTTAAGATACAACTTAAAGGGTTTATGGTATACGGATAAGGTTGGGTATCTTATTCTGATAACACTATGGATACACAACTCACTTTGTATTTGATACAAATGCAATGATCAAACACATTTGTATAGGTGACATGCGAGTGAGAGTATCATATGCAATGAGTTTGCATAAGGCCGGATAATGAAATAGTAACCACTAGATCTAACTCTGTTAACTAGTTAGGTTTTTATCTCACTAGGATGACCTAGGTAACTTAGTCTTAATCTTGAATGTATTATGAACCTTTGTTCGTGAAAAATTATCCTCTAATTTGTATGGGTAAGACTGACTAGATTGCCAACTTAATAGGCTTATCATTTTGGGAACAAGATCAAGTGAATAGTTGGGAACATAATCACACAAGATAGAATTCACTCTTTTCCAACTTAGGATAAGTAGATGTATGTTCCCTTAAATGGTGTCTCCAAAACTTGAACAAAGGGCCATACCCTCTCTATGACACGAGAGAGATTTTTGTTTATTGGTTGGACCATAAATAGGTTGTTCATTAGAGGAGCACTGATATTTAAGGACTAAAAGTAACTCATGGATAAAACAATAATTTGATCTAACTGGCGTTATAGACACTTGTGAAGGACTAACTTACTATTACTGGTCTATGTCCGTGGACACAAAAATATATATATTATGAGAAGAGTTCAGTTGCGAGTCTTTAGTTAAGTGTAACACAATTAACGATAGGTTCATTAGAACTCCTTCTTAACTCGTAAAGGGTAATGAGGTCAATATATATTGATACTAATTTGAAATGTTCAAATTTACTTTGGGAATTAATATAATGTATGGTAATACATTATAGTATAAAGTTTATATATTAATATTAACCTTTATAATATAAATTTAGTTTTTGAATATGATTCAAAATTAGTTTGTGAGAGAATAAAATATTTAAATGAGTTCAAATATTAATTTAAGGTGAATTAGATTCATATTAAAACTATAGGTTAAAATTTAATGTGTATATGATATACATTAAAACTAGGGGTCTTTTTAAAAATATAGCAAACCGATAAAATATGTTGGAATTTATGCCCTTAAACTCTTAGTTTGTAGTTTAAAACTACATTTTATTCGATAAAGTGGTTATTAAGGACTTATTCGTGAAAATAGAATACTATAATCTTAAATCTAATAAACTAAGGCCCCAAGGCTATCTAGTATATACTTGAATTAACTTTATGTAAAAACATAAACGCAGATCAAGTTCGAGTATATAGCTCAAACGGTCTATAGTGTATGAATAAGGTTTAGAGCCTTATTCTGGGAACACTATTGATGCAGTCTGCTTTGTAGTTACTACAAATGATGTGATCCTGAATCGTTCATGTGAAGACATGGAAGTGGGGGCATCCTATGTAAAGAGTTTACATAGGACCGAATCGAGTCTTAATGAAGCTTTGGAAGGGATTGAAGTGCAAGATAGAAATCACGCAACGTTAACTTCACAAGTGGAACGAATGCAAAAGTTGATAGAAGACTTGACTCAGGCACAACAAGGACCACCTCATGATTCCTAGCTTTGTGGTACGTATATATATCTTCATTATTCTTAAGTTTTTGAAATGATAGTATACAGTGAACATATGGATATATGTACTAAACTTACTTACTTTTCTATCATATTGTAGGACCCAAGGTCTAGAATGGCGCGTACGAGCCTCGTTAGGAGATTTACAACTTTGTTTGCAGTTTTTTGTATTATGAGAACTACATTTTTTGTATTATGAACGTTATTAATTATGTTTTTTTTAACTTATTCGTATTATGAATATTAAATCTTTTTTTAATTTGTCTTTGTATTTCTTAATTTCTTAATTTATATTGAATTTGTTTTAATTTAATCCAAAACGTCGGAAAAAATATTTGAGCAATCCGAATGTCGTAATTTCACAAAAATAAAGAACTTGTTTGAGCAAAATATTTAAGGAGAAAAAAATTAGAAATTACATATTTTTTTAAAAAATACATATAAAAAGGAATTCCCGATGCAACGAAATGTCGGGAATAGGATGCACAAAAACGTCGGAAGAAATCATTCCCGACGCTACGACATGAGTCGACAAAAACAACGTCGGTAGAGGACTTCCCGACGCCTGTCATTTTGTCACCAAAAACGATGTTGAGAGAGGTATTCCCAACGTCGCCGTGGTCGTTGGGAAATACGATGTCGGGAGAGGCATTTTCGACGTCGTGTTGCTCACGCATCGAAAATGCCTCTTCCGACTCACTTTTCCCGACGTACGACCCAACGCCGCGAAAAACGTCAGCATATCCTTTCCCGACGTTCTTTTCACTTCCCCTGACGTTTTTGTGCATCGGGAGTACCCTCGTCTTTTGTAGTATTGACTATATAAAACTGACTATTTTGATTATTGATAACTTAGGTAACTTAATCCTAAGCTAACTATGAACTTTTGTTCAAACACAGAATTATCTTTAGATCTACATAGGTGAGAGCAGCTCAATGGCACTAATCTAATAAGCCTCTTATTTTTGGATAAGACCGGTGGATGACTAGTGACATAGTGTAAGAAGGAATTCGCTTATACTCGCTTTAAGGTTAGTAAATAGATTGTTCCCTTAAAGATTGAATCCAAGTCTTGAACAAGGGGTTCCACCCTCTCATTGGCTCGAGAGGGATTCAATTTGTTTATAAGTTAGACCTTAAACCAATTGTTTAATAGTGGATCAGTGAGACTTAAGGAGCAAGGTGTAGTCTCGAGGGTAAAATGGTATTTTGACCCAGCCGAGGTACAATGAATCTGTAAAAGATTAATTTATTGATCATGGTTATATCAGATGAACACAAATATATCTATAGTGAGGGGAGTGCAACTACGGGCCTTTAGTGGAATGACCCGTTGGTTAACGAATGTTCATTAACTCGGTTTAAAAAGGTTTAGTCAGTTAATGTCGATCGTTGGAGCCCATGATATATAGGTCCATTAGGTTCTCCTGCTAGCTCATATGGAATTAAGTTAGAAAAATATGTTTGAATAATTTGAATTGTTCGAATTAGGTAAAGAGAGAGAAACCGACAAATATATTTGATATAGTCATTGATTATGAGTTTGAGATAGAGCTTTATGTTTAAATGTAATTTTAATATTAAAAATATGAATGTAATTTTAATACTAAATGTAATTTTAATATTAAAAATATGAATATAGATTCATATTTGAAAGCTCAGAATTGATGAAAATGGTCAAAGATATGAAAAGTCAAAATGTTGACTTTTGATTTTGAAACTGGCTTTATATTCAAATGTGATTTGAATTTTAGAAAAATAAATGTGAATTCATGCTCAAGAGGTTGGAATTAGTTATGATGGACAAAATGGTAAAAATTCAAACTGTTAACTTTTGACTTTGACTTAAATGGTCAAATGACCATATTGTCCTTAGACTAAAGTGAGTGGGAAAATCCAACATTTTGTTGGATAATCCCACTAATATTTAGTGAGATAATTGGCTATATAAGATGTGGACACCTAACATACTAAATTTCACTAATGGTTAATGGAATGTTAAGTGTTGAGATTTGGTGTATTAATTACATGCATTTTTGCATGTAATTAGGTTATTTAAAGGTCATTTTTCAAATAAGAAAAGATTTTTGCAAATTTATATGATTTTAACTTACAAAATTATTCAAATATTTTCTCTATTCCAAAATTTGAACCCTAAGTCCTGTTGGATTTTTTGTCCTAAAACTCGTAGATAGTAAATATAATCCATTGCCCATTATTAATAAACTGTTTTATTATTATAATTTCAATAAGTGTTATTGATCATATGTAAAGCCCCAAAAATTTGGGATGATTTAGTTTTAATTATCTTAAGTGTAATTATTGAAATTTGGGTGTTTTGAATTAATTGATTTATGAAGATTTGATTTTTATTAGATATTAAGAAAATATATAGTGGTGGTAGTGTTTGGGAGTTGTGTTTTAATTGGATGTAATTGAGGAAACTTGATTAATGATATTTTTTGGTTGTGTAATTAATTAAGTTTGAGGATAATATAATTATTTTATTTGAATAATAAAATTGGTAGAGATATTTGTTTAAAGATAAAGATGGATTGGTTGGTTGAGGAGAGAGATTATGTGATTTATTTGGGAAAAGATAAAAAGAAGATAAAAGGGAGATTTGGTGAAATTTAAATGAGGAGAGAGAAGATTTGTTTGTTTTGAAATAAAATAAGGAAAAGGAAAGAGAAACAATATTTGTTTATTAATTGTGTTTAAATAGGCATTGGGACCTGTGCACAAAGGAAACCCTAATTTTTTTTAGAGAAACTCTAAACGTCGCCGCCACTCCATCACCGTCGTTGGCAGCCGCATCCTTCCTCGCATAGTCCTCCGTTCGTAGCTCGGAGCCGAAGCAACGCTGTCCGAGTCGGTTTCGTCATCGTCTGTGCCATTCCGTCGCTTGCCGTCGCAAGGCAAGCTGACAGTCGTTGTGTTCAGCCGTGCCGATTCACCATCCGCTGCCCCCTTTTTGCCGTCCGTCTCCGTCTCGTCTCTGCCAGCATCTCTGTCGCTAAGCCGTCAATCGTCGGTAGCCGCCATCAGTCGCCGTTCATCTGCCGCGACTTACCCACGAAAAAACCTAGAAACCCGAGCCACGCCCGCCTCCAGCCATTCCGTGCCTCTAGCCGTCTGCGCGCCTCCATAGCCGCGTGGAGTCAAGTCGCCAGTTGTCGCCGCATGCGCATACTTACAAGCTGTACACGAGGAAGCCGAGTCGTCCCCCCAGCCGAGCACACACACGAGCCGTGTGCGTCTGCCCGAGCCGAGATCTCTTCTCCCAACCGAGCCGCCAACCATTTTGAGCCGCCAAGCCTATTTTTGGTTCTTTTCCCACCTATTTTTGGTAAGTTGATTGGGTTTTTTGACATACCCAACAAAGATTTAATTTTTGGACCTAAATAATTTAATTTGGATTAAATTAATTATTTCTCTTAAAGAACAGTTTGGACAAAGTGATTTTGGAGCGTGGGATTTCTCCAGTTAAGGGCTTATTCGTTGCAACCTCGACCTTAGGTATGTTATTTCGACTAAATTCTTGGGTCCTTGGTCGTTTGATGGTTAGGTCATTCAAATTTGTTGTTTTTCTAATTCTTAGGAATTCGCTGCTTGGAAAGCGTGATTTTACTGTTAGAATTTGATTGAGCAAATCTCCAGGTAAGAGATTCTACTACTAGAACTACGAGTGGAATTAAGAGATAGCATATATTTTATTTATGCATATTGATGACTAGATTGCATAACGACATGGCAATTTATAATGATATGATATGACTTTATGACGTGACGATAATATGTTACGTGCATGCTATGGTTAGGGTATATGCTAGCTTATCCTATTAGAGTTGTACCTACATGGATATCCTTCGGGATCACCACCTTTTTAGGACTGTGTAGTCCGACGGGACCGGCAGTCTTGCATTAACATAAACATGATTCGAGTGATTCGACGGGATCGCTCGTAGTCCGATTGTCTTAGTGTTTCCTCTAGGTACACTACAGACCAGTTTGTCATAGGTGTTCCTTTGGGATCACCGAAGACCAGTTATGTTCCTCCGGGATCACATGTTGCACGTGTTTGGGAACGTGCCAGTTCTTGGGTACCACTTTTCAGGACTCTAATAGGAAGTTAACAAGCACCTAGCGGGACTAGTAGTGGGTCCCTTATTGAGTATTTTATACTTAGTCTTTCCATTTTTATTTTTCAGGTAGAGGCAAAGGTAAGAAGAAAGGCAAGCTGGCGAATGACCAGAAGTGACCGTAGCGAGCCATAGGGATACGTTGCTTCCGCTTAATGTCATAGTTCAGATTTTAATGTTTGCATTTTATTTTATTCTTTATTTTTTATTTTATTTCTTCAAAATTAGATAGGGCCCGAGTTAGGATTTTATTTTTATACTTATCCCTAATCACATTTGTTTATGCTTTTAAATGAAAATTTTGAGGTTTTGTATTATTTTATCTTAATTTTACAAATTTTATTTATCTTTTAAATTAGTAATGGCTTCGACTTAGTATAAGGAGTTGGGTCATTACATCATATTATTAGTTTTGTCTTAATAACCTAAATCCTATAAACTAACATCCTAAGCTATTTGATGAGTCTCGAACAGTATGTAGAGACATACGGGGATCAATGTTCAAGATCAGCTTAAAGGGTCTATAGTATAGGGTTAAGGCTGGGTACCTTATCCTTGTAATATTATGGATACGACTTACTTTGCATTTCTTTTCATTTAATACAAACACACTGATCCAATGTGTTCACTTATGCGACATGCGAGTGAGGGTATTCTATGCAATGAGTTTGCATAAGACCAAACCACGAAATAGTAATCATTAGATGTAACTCCTTTAACTAGTTGGGTTTCTATTTCAATAGGATGATCTAAGTAACTTACTTTTAATCTTGAGTGTATTATGAACTCCTGTTTCGAGAGATTGTGCTTTCATATTTACGAGTGAGAGCGACCAAATTGTTGACTCAATATACTTATCATTTTGGGAACAAGAACGAGTAGGGAGCTGGAAACAGAATCACACAAGATGGAATTCACCCTTTCCCGCCTTTAGGCTAAGTAGATAAGTGTTTCCTTAAATAGTGTCTTCGGGACTTGAACAAAGGGTCCTATTCTCTCTATGGCACGAGAGGGGTTTCTGTTTAGTGGTTGGACCATAAACAAGTTGTTCATTAGAGGAGCACTGGTATTTAAGGACTAGAAGTAACTTAGGGGTAAAACGGTATTTTGACCCAGCTGGTGTTACAAACATTTGTGAAGGATTAACTTACTGGTATTGGTCTATATCCGTGGACACATAAATATATCTACAGTGAGAAGAGTTCAGTTGTGAGTCTTTAGTGGAGTGTACACACAGTTAACGAATATTGATTAATGTGGTTAAAGAGTTATTGGTACAATACATATAAGCGAGTTCTGTGAATTTTTACGTACGTTGCATTCTCTCCAAAAAGATTGTTTTCTCTCTGAAACTTTTTTTTCTCTCCAATAATTCTCTCTTCCAATTTGGTTCCCATAAACCATCTCAATCCAGAGAATAGGAAGGTTTCCAAGTGGTGGTGCCCAAATTGACGTTTGGTTGATTCAGAGTCGTCAATGTGCGTAAGTTCTCATTCTATATATTTTTTTCTTGAAAGCATGCTTAGCCATAGAAATTGGTTTTGTAATTTCTTTTGGCAATGTATTGGTATATTTAGGTTCCCAATTAAATTGAGTTAAGGTTTCTGTAATTCTTCCACTGTGCAAAGGATTTTCATCCCTTCAAGTCCCACCTTTCAACTTCCATCTTACTTTCCCAATTTCCTTCACTTAACAGGTCTCATAACCTGGTTTTAAGTCCAGAGAATAACGAGTAAACTTTAGTGGTGGTTTTCGATTCGAGTTCATGAGAAAATTACGAGGATCAGAAAGATTCAAAGGTGTGTTGTTATGAGGCATGATTAATAGCATTTAAAATATATTTCCTTCACATAAGTAGGATGATTTTATATGTTGATGTTGGGAATTGAATATTAATATTTAAAAAAGTTTATTATAGATAAAATATGTGAAAATGCATACTTTTTATAGTTTTAGTGAAACGCTATTAAAAATCCAGACTTTTAATAGAGTAGGCTATCATGACTTTTTTATTAAACGTTATAAAATGTCTACGATAGCATTTTTAGTGAGCTATTGTAAATTTTTTTTTTCCTATAGTGAATGGGGGATTCATTTCACTTCCACAGTCTTTCATTGAAGTATCAACAACACAAAGGACAAGTAATTAGTTTAGTTTTTCCACATCACAAAGCATATTAAGTTTACACTAAAAACTAATAAGCTCATTATTCATATCAATCTTTATATTACATAACAAAATTCTTCATTTTGTAAGTGCAACACTAAAAACTTGAGCTCGCCAAAATTGATTCATAAGTTAGCTCTTCTTCAACACATTAAAACTTGATTTATAAGAGTATAAACTCAGAGCCACTTTTTCTGTCCTATTTTGTGGTTACTTTTTCCATATTTTGAGCTTCTTTAACAATTTAAATTTTGAGTTTCCAAATCAAGTTAACAATTCCCAAAGTTCCCATCCTCAATGACATTTTTTCAACACTAATCATAAAAACTTATTATAACCTCAACTCCCATTAAATCATCATGAGTAAAATAAATTAGGGAAATATCCTATCTTAACCTATTCGTCTGATAAATTATTGATTCTAGAAGTATTTATTTCAACTCGCCTTTTAGTGCGTCGGGAGATACCCTGTTTTCTGATAGGTTAAAGCCGCGTTGGGATATACAGAATTTCTCGTAGTGAATCTCCTTTGCTTCGATCGGTCTTGCTTTCTCTCATGTTGATTTATGTTTTTTTTTTTTTTAACAAGTCAAGTCCACAAAAGACCCACAAACACAACAAAACCTTACAAGATTTGAGTGCCAACAAAATATAAATAATTAAAATATACGGTAGAAGAACAAAATTGAATTTTGTTGGATATTTTCAAGAGAGAACTTTCAAGCTCCTGTCATTTAGGTCGTCCATTTCACGATTTGAATCGAGGATAAATTTAAGAAGTAATATAACATTATAAATTTAAGAAGTAATATAACATTAAGACGTCTTAACCAATCCACATCTCAAATTAGAAATTTTGAAAGTCATAATTGTACGGCCGACCTACAAAGTGAGACAAATAATAGTTCATAATCGACACACCAAATAAGGCAACAAACACATTGACTTTCGAATATTTAATTACACATCAAATAACTTGCATAAAACAATTGGGGTTGTCCAAAAGCCGTGTTTGGACTTGCATAGTTGCATGTTGTACTAAATTGAGAAATCTTGAAGCCATATTAGCACCTCATTTCTCTGTGAATCAAACAAACAAGCAAAAACTTAAAAAAAAAAAGAAAAAAAGAAAAAAAAAAAGAAGAAGAAAGAAAGAAAGAAAGAAAGAAAAAAAGAAAAGGATTGCGAAGAAAAAAGATACACAAAATAAATAAATACCATTGCAAAACTCCATGTTTGGTTGGAATTGTTGTAACGTACAAGTAAACAGCTATTATTATTAACGCTTCTGAGGCCATCTTTTTTGAGATAATGCCTTAATTCTTTGGCTTTGTTTTTCACCATTTCTTCTGTAGCTTTTCCACTGAAATTCAACACTGCAGCAATTCCTCCTTCCTTATTTCTCAACTTCATGATTCTGTCGTCCTCTTTACAATCACCCCAACTGAATAAACAAAAAGTTCGTAAAATATATACGGTAATTTAGAAAATGTTAACCATAACGTATGTAGTTTGTTTTCTACCTTTTCTTTTCAAATGTTTTATATTTTAGAGTCAAATTCTTATTACAAAACGGAATAAGAGTTTTCAAAAACTTTCTGTTCTTTAGTTTTTCAAATCTTCAAAGAATTCAAATACATACAAAACATGAAAAAGAATTTTCTTTTTTCTTTCCAGTTAACAAACCGTAAAGATCGAGAATAATCAAACCTCCAGACCTCTAGAAAGGAAAACCATATCAATTAAAGTTGAGCTAATAAAAAATAATATAAAAACAAGGATAGGTGCTAACAAAACAAAAGAAGAAATAGTTATATCAATCCAGCCTAAATAATTATAATGGAAAGATCGAATTGTTTGTCAAAGGAGAAGTGGGAGTAGATTCCAAACTTTTAGTGGGGAGTAGGGTTCTGTTTGAATCAAAGAGGAATCATTTTGGAAGGATGTGGGTCCGGTGGGGAACTCACCCGCCGACGCTATTGACACACCCAAACAAGTTCTCTCCACTTCTTTCTGCCACAGCAAATGGTCCATATTTTCTCACCTGAATCAATCATTTCATCCAACAGACAAAAAATATTTTTACATTATTGAAAATGTCCCAAACAATAATGATTCCGAGTTGTGCAAATTCTTAATTACTTTCATATTTTATATTTGATAGACTCTTAACCTATCCAACATTTTTTAAAATGCAAAATCTATTGCAGTTCATATATATATATATATAAACAAAACCTTATATCCAAGTGTTAGACATAAAGTGTAATGTTTTAAACAACAAACTACTTTTTTTTTTATATATATATGTCAAATATGTTATTATTAGAAACAAAATTGAAATTTAATTTAATAACTTCGATAGCTTGTTAGACATTTTTAAAGCCCAAACACCAAACACGCTTATTATTTGGTATGTTAGTTACTTAATTTCACTTCTAATCCCAAACACCTTCTTATTGTTTTGTTAGTTACTTGTTAGAAACAAAATCAAGAGTAGTTTGCGAAGTAAACTTGCAATTTAACTACCGTTTCATTTTTATCCTGACATTGCGTACTGCTCGATGTGCTAAACTAATCAAGAACAGATGCAGCAAAAACAAACAAACCTCATAATTTGCAGTCCTTATCAATGTCTGATATTTGGGCAATTCCAATTCTGAAGCTTCATAAAATCGAAACTGAAAATAATAAAAAAATATATATTAAAGTTAAATCTTATCTTGCCAATAAATTTCACCGACTATATAGTATATATAAAAAAGTAACCTGTTTAAATACATCCCAAAGGCCTTCTATAGAAAAGTAATCATTATTTTGTACTGAATCCCAAAGATCCTAAAGGAAAGAAAAAGATTAGGATGAGATGATCAATTAGTAATAATAAAGATTAAGAAAATAATAAAAGAACTAAGGAGGATTTTGTTAATTAATTAATTACCACATGTCTACAGAACTTGCCAGTGTTTGGATTAACAGTCATGATTGAAGTTCCTGTCAAAACACATTCTGGTTTCCATGGTAGAAGAACAAACTTCATTACTGCAGTCCATCTTGTTGTTATCTCATATGGTCCTGTCTACAAAATATCATGCTGTGGATGAGATAATTCGACTTATCAATCATAAAAAATAATTTAACACGTGTGAGATTTTTCTAGCTTGTCAATAAATAGACTTGGATAGGGCAAACTTTTGGGTTCTTTTTACTATGTGATTGGAGTGAGATACAAAAGGATAAGTACATTAAACACTTCGTTTCCTCTTTAAATAAAGTTTTATAACAATTTTGAAACTCTTATTTAATATATAGATATGCCAAGATGATAGGTGCCTTCAAAATACACCAAAAGTACTGATCCTTTTTAAAATATAACATGTTAGTAACGTTTCTTAAACTTTTTCTTTAAAATGTTTACATATAATCTAAACTACGCTTATTGTATATTTAACCAAAATAGCTCATAATTCGTTGTACATATTTTTTCTCATCTATGCTACTTTGTTCAATCATAATTTAATGGTATAAAATCTTCTTACCTCTTTTTTTAAATATTTTAATTTTTTAATACTTACTTCAAATATTTCTCTATTCTTTTTCTTTATGTATAATTAGAGTGAAATACACGAAAGCGCATGAGCAATGC
Organism: Cucumis melo; assembly: GCF_025177605.1. Classification (NCBI taxonomy): domain Eukaryota; kingdom Viridiplantae; phylum Streptophyta; class Magnoliopsida; order Cucurbitales; family Cucurbitaceae; genus Cucumis; species Cucumis melo. The sequence goes on from NC_066858.1 coordinate 16,479,684, forward strand.
ATGCACATTTTAAAATGAGTTACATATGTTTATGTATCATAATTCAATCACACAACTAAATATATATATATAATGTACAAAAAATGAATGTGGCAAGGTTTCACCAAATTAAGTATTGCTCAACTTTTCCAACATCTCCGTCTTCCTTCCTCTAAATTGCTCTTCATTTTCTTCTCTCCTCTCACATGTTTTGCGACACCGAATCCAACCCGTTGCCCAGGAACACGATTACTGCAAATCGTGCGACATTTTTCCCAACGCACCCGACAAATACACATGGTAGAGGGAGAGAAAAAGAGGGAAGACAAGAGAATAAGAAGAGGAAAAGAGTTTTGGTGATAGAGGTACCAGAAAAAATCTGGTGTGGATGGGGTTTATTCAAATTGAAATCTTGTTGTAACATACAAAATTGAGACAAATAATGGATATAGTAATAACTAGAGATGTAATAGAGAATTAATGAAGCATATAATAATAATAATAATAATAATAATAATAATAATAATAATAATAATAATAATAATAATAATAATAATAAAAAGAGAAATGGGACGGAACCTTTTTAACCCAATGCAAGATGATCTGAGGGCTAAAGAATTGTCGCAAGAGAGCAATATTTAACAAATATCCTCTAATGTCATCATGTTTTGTAATTGGATCTCGAAATTCTATTTCTTCATCGTAAGCCGTCGGATCAATTCCTTGTTCATCGAACACGTGGTGGAGATCATCGTATAAGAATTTCACCAATCGGTCAACGTCCACCCTCGATTTCGTCGGCCTTTTATATTGATGATCCGCTGCTGCTAGTTTCGATCCAACAACCCAATTTTGGTTGTGATTGTGAGGTTCCTGAGTCTTGGCGGCGGCTATGGTTTTGGTTCGTCCGTCGGATTTTCTTGGCCGGAAACCGATGCTAACGGTTGGTAGCGATAGAACGTGGGCAGGAGCCATTGGTATTTGGAATTGAGTGGAGAATCTTTGAATTAAAGGCCTATATTTATATCTAGTTTATTACAAAGTTCGATGCACGTAACATAAATATATTTTTTATCTTTTTATTTTATAATAATAATTTTTTATGGTTAATTTTAATAAATATAACAATACCCATCAAATATTTACAAAAAAGCAAAAGTTCACGAAGTTGGTACAATATTTTCATAAATTTTATATTTGTCCTTAAATATTGAGACGATTCGTTATTTCTCTTTCTTCTTCTTCTTTTCGATTTATTTATTTTTTCTTTCAGATTTCTTCATCTACTCTTTTATATTTTCTTTACTCTATTTTTAAACGATTCAATTATTTTGTTTAAATCTCTTATTTCATCTCCATCGCTTTTCGGCAAGACTCTTTGAAGTAGTTCATCTTTCTCATATTCGAGAATATCAAGATTGTTAGTAAATGGTCCCACTTCCTTTATTTTGTTTGTTATCACGTTAAGTTAAATACATATATAAATATTGTTGAAGTGTAGTTTATGTCACACCCCTCCTGGAGCACCTGCTGTCTTAGTCCGAAAGACGGCGTGAAGCCAACAGACATCGTCTTCTCTAACGATCCCTGCTGACCCTACTGAACGTTAAGCCCAATAAACATACCAATCTTAGATATAGAATATTCAACATGGAACACCACACAGAGGAAACCACGAAAACCTTCCCAACATACATAAGATGCAGCCCTGACATCACTTTGTTTGTAAAATAACCTGATATAAACATCACGACCAAAACCTATACAACTAGAGTTTTATGACCACGACCTCCAGTACGATATTATTTAAACCTTACAAAACATTTCAACATGAACAGACTCAAAATACAACTCCAACCACGTACTGAGGTTTGATTCGGAACTTTCAGCAGACGTTAGCAGTGTATCAGGCACCGGGAGCTCAATCTCTATCTGAAACGTGAGAAACATTTTGAAAAGAATGAGCTACGAGGCCCAGTGAGTGACTAAATTTAAAACTCTAAATACGGACGTCGAAACATGTGATAAACCTTTAGACGTATAAATATGTTCAAACAAAGCATTTAACATAAACGTGTAATAAATAAGGCTTTCTAAAATATCTTCCAAGTTCATCATAAAAAAAAAATCTAACAAAGCATAACAAGTACATCAAACGTTTTAACTAACATAACCGATCTACGTGGTGTAGGACACGCCCAGTACAACCAACATTTACTAGTCCTACGATGTGGTGGGACCCGTCCGGTGTCAAGGGCATAATTGTCCAAGGTATTATTTACCGATGGCTGTATGCCCGAATACCCTCAAATCACTTTATATTTATGTCTTGAAAGTAGTTTAGGTTAATTCTTTCGTTTAGGTGTCGCCGAGTCACAGTGTGACATTTCGGCTTTTTCATATGCAAGCCTGCCAAGGCCAAAATTCTCAATATGTACTATAGGGGGTACATGAATAGTCTGACACCCGCCCAAGCCTTGTCGCACTCTTTGCATGCTGAGTTATTTTTCTTGCAATTGACAGTCTTCAATGCTTTCTTTATGACGTTTTCAACTATTTATTTTCTCTCTCCCGTTTTATAAAAACATTTTCCCAAGAACGGGGAGGGAGGCTACGTCATACCGTGAGTTTGTCTGCGGATTCTGATTTTCGACCGGCTGACTTGCTGATTGAGCTAAGCAAGTGCCGCACAATCGTGTTGAGAAGTTACGATTGTGACATCTGGCACTCCCATCGTCTTTGTCGTAGCGGGGCCTGCCCAGCACTCACGACAGCATCGTCGTCATGGAGTACATCAATGTGGACAACGGAAATATAACCTGTGTGCATACGGTACCATATAGCCTCAGGCTCAATATCTTAGTCATGTAATCAATGGAAAGCTCCGAAGTCACATGAAAACATTTAAACATGCCTTTTTATCGTCATCTTTTGTAAAACTCAAGTTTATTCAGTTTTCTCGTGAAAAACTTTAAATCATTATACAATATTTGCTAACACATGCTTTACTTTAAAAGATATTGTTTCAACTACTTTTCATTAAGCCATTAGCCACGTGCTCGAATATAACCCTCATTAGAAAATCTAAGCTCAAAACTCATGTTTGAAACCGTTCACAAAAACATGTATCATTCATAGAAAAACATGTAAAACATGTAATTATGAACAATTGTTTAATAACATTTTAGAAATTGTTTTGTCACTCACAGTCTTATCTAGTTCTCCGGTTTGTAGACTCGGCCTATTTCCTCTTAGCTTGTCAACAACCAAAACCGAGCATTAGAATCATAGATAGATTTTGTCCTTCCATGCTCATGAATTTCTAAACAATTAGATTAAGAATCACATTACAACCCACATTTCCAGATTTTCTAGATTCGATATCCTAACTTCCAACACCCATAACTTCCTCAAAACGTAACCAAAATTAATGAAATACACATAAAAATATTAATTCTCGAACACTCTACAACTTACCTGAAGAAAGGAAAACGAGCTTCTCAACCAATTCGTCCAAAATTGCCCCGAACACAGACAATACAGAATTCGAGGTTCTCTACCACTCCTTATCTATCTCCTACAATTAACCCCACTTAAAGTCATTTTTGGCTCACAAAATCTTCATGAACGTTGTAGGACATTGAATAAACTTTCTAACCATACCAAATAGAGCTTCTGATTCGACTTATGCACTTCCAGAATACTCAAAGCATCAGAGAACACCAGAAATCCTTCTGGTTTGCTCGAAATTCCTGTGCTCTGTTTTCCATTTCGAAAATCATTAACTTCTCATACTATTCAGCTCAAGCTTCCTTCATGAAATTTGTTAGAAAATAAACTAACTTTCAAGAAAATAAAACCTCACCTCTTAGTTCTTTCTAGATAGCTCAAACCGAACAAAACAACCAGAGGTTGACAGTTGCACCCAGATTCTGCAATGGCTGGCTTTGCAGGAACTTTTTCCTATCTTTTTCAACCTCAAACCACGAAATTCTTCTTCTTCTTCTTCCTTTACTCTCTCCTCAAAGTGCTCTAAATGTTTGGATGGAAAATGATGGAGGAAAGAAATGAAATTAGGCTGAAAAAACAAATGGGCTTGCGGTGGTGGGCTTGCTGTCCAATTCCACTTCCTTTCTTTTCTCTTTTTTTTTCTTCTTTTAGCTTAGTAATCCAAACTATGATGACAAGAGAAAATGATCCTAGGGAAATCTCGGGTTTACAACTTACCTCTCCCTTATGAAATTTCGTCCTCGAAATTTAGAAGTCCTTAGGTGAAGAGTGTTGGGTAACTCCTCCTCATTTGATCTTCTGATTCTCAGGTTGCCTCCTCTATTCCATGATGTCTCCAAAGAACTTTCACGAGCCGGATCGTTTTGTTCCTCAAAACTTGCTCCTTCCTGTCGAGAATCTAAACTGCTTCCTCTCTATAACTGAAGTCTTCTTTTAGTTCAATTGGTTGTACTTGCAACACTTGTAATGGATCTGAAATATATTTCCTCAACATGGACACATGAAAAAACATCATGTATTCAAGCGAGTTCCGCTGGCAATTCAAGTCTATAGGCTGCTGGTCCAACTCGTTCTATTATTTGGTACGGACCAATATATCTAGGACTTAACTTACCTTTCCTCTCAAAACGAAGAACACCCCTCCACGGAGATAACTTTAAGAAAACTTGTTCTCCAATCTGGAACTCTAAGTCTCTTCGTCGGTTACCTGCATAGCTCTTCTGTCGATCCTGAGCTATTTTTAGATTTTCCCTAATCAACTTAATATTTTCTGACGTAACTTGTACTAACTCAGGACCACTAGCTTTCGTTCTCCCACTTCGTTCCAGCACACAGGAGTCCTGCATGGTCTGCCATACAAAGCCTCAAATGGTGCCATGCCGATACTAAACTGGTAGCTGTTATTATAAGCGAACTCCATAAGTGATAAGTGGGTATCCCAATTTCCCTTAAACTGAAGGACACATGCTCTCAACATTTCTTCTAAGGTTTGGATGGTCCTCTCTGACTGACCATCTGTCTGGGGATGGAACGCGGTACTGAACTTCAACTTTGTTCCCATTGCTTTTTGCACACTAGGCCAAAACTTAGAAGTAAACCTCGGGTCCCTATCTGAAACTATGAACACTAAGCACTCCATATTGACTCACAATCCTGTCGACGTATAACTTAGCTAGCTGATCTAGTGTAGGCGTCGCTTTAATCGGTATAAACCGCGCTGTCTTGGTGAGTCTATCTACTATTACCCATATACCATCATATCTTCTAGATGTACAGGGTAATCTAAACAGAAAATCCATGGTAATATGCTCCCACTTCCACTCTGGCACTGGCAGGGGACTAAGGAGTCCTTCTGGCCTCTACCTCACTGGTTTAACCTGTTGACAGATCAAACATCTATCGACATATTCAACTATCTCTCGCTTCATACCAGACCACCAATAAGTCTTCTTCAGAGTTCTATACATCTTGGTGCTTCCTGGATGCATAGCGTAAGCTGAATTAAGAACTTTCAGCAGACGTTGGCAGTGTATCAGCCACCGGAAGCTCAATCTCTACCTAAAAAGTGGGAAACATTTGAAAAGAATGAGCTACGAGGCCCAGTGAGTGACTAAATTTAAAACTCTAAATACGGACGTCGAAACATGTGATAAACCTTTAGACGTATAAATATGTTCAAACAAAGCCTTTAACATAAACGTGTAATAAATAAGGCTTTCTAAAATATCTTCTAAGTTCATCATAAAAAAAAATTTAACAAAGCATAACAAGTACATTAAACGTTTTAACTAACATGACCGATCTACGTGGTGTAGAGCACGCCCAGTACAACCAACGTTTACTAGTCCTATGATGTAGTGGGGCCCGTCCGACACTCCCATCATCTTTGTCGTAGTGGGGCCCGCCCAGCACTCACGACAGCATCGTCGTCATGGAGTACACTCAATGTCGAAAACGGAAATATAACCTGTATGCACACAGTACCATATAGCCTCAGGCTCAATATCTCAGTCATGTAATCAATGGAAAGCTCCGCGAAGTCACATGAAAACATTTAAGCATGCCTGTTTATTGTTATCTTTTGTAAAACTCAAGTTTATTCAGTTTGCTCGTGAAAAAATTTAAATCGTTATACAATATTTGCTAACACAGGCTTTACTTTAAAAGATATCGTTTCAACTACTTTTCATTAAGCCATTAGCCATTAAAAAGTCTAGTTATTACGTATATTATTAGTTGCAGTCGTAACTGAAGGGTCCTTGATTATCTTTTACTGTTTTTTATTTGGTATTAGAGCGGGTTGAAAGATCATGGAGATAATCAGAGAAGGACCATCTGCATCTCGTCCTCCTGTTTTAGATGGTAAAAACTACTCATATTGGAAACCTCAGATGATCTTCTTCATTAAGACGTTAGATGGAAAAGCTTGGAGAGCTCTTGTGGCTGGTTATGATCCTCCTATGATTACCGCGAATGGTGTCTCAGTTCCAAAACTTGAAGTTGATTGGACCGATGCTGAAGAGCAAGCTTCTGTTGGAAACGCCAGAGCTCGTAACGCAATATTTAATGGTGTTGACCTAAACATTTTCAAGTTAATAAATTCCTGCAGTACAGCCAAAGAAGCTTGGAAAACCTTGGAGGTAGCATATGAAGGTACCTCCAAAGTAAAGATCTCAAGACTACAGCTGATAACATCTAAGTTTGAGGCATTGAGAATGACCGAGGATGAATCAGTGTGTGATTACAATAAGAGAGTTCTTGAAATCGCAAATGAATCTCTGCTGCTCGGTGAAAAGATACCTGATTCTAAGATAGTTCGGAAAGTTCTTCGATCTTTGCCCAGAAAATTTGATATGAAAGTTACTGCGATTGAGGAAGCTCATGATATTACAACGCTGAAACTTGATGAATTGTTTGGTTCGTTGCTTACGTTTGAGATGGCAATTGCTGATAGAGAAAGTAAGAAAGGCTCATTGCTTTTAATCTACACATGTAAACGAGGAGGCTGATTGTGATACTGAAGCAAACATGGATGAGTCAATACCTTTATTAACTAAACAATTCACAAACGCCCTTCGAAATTTAAAAAATCTGAATGCCACAGGTATGAATGTTCAAACTTCTAATCAGTATCAAAGAAGAAATGATGATGGTCCTACTAGGAGAAACAATGAAAATTCTGATAGAAGAAGTGATGGTTATCTTAAGAAAAAGGAAGGTGACAGAAAGATTTTTAAGTGTAGAGAATGTGGAGGAGTTGGTCATTATCAGGTAGAATGTCCCATATTCCTGAGAAAATAGATGAAAAACTTTCGTGTCACACTGTCAGATGAATAATCTGTTGATAGTAAAGATGATGATGGCAACATAAATGCTTTCGCAATACGAATTACTGATGAGAACACCGATGATGATAGTGAATGTTCGGTAGAAAGTAAAAATGATGAATTGTCAATTGAGAAGCTTGAAACTCTATGGAAAGAAGATTGTGAAGCAAGGGCAATACAAAAGGAAAGGATCCAAGATCATTTAGAAGAAAATGAAGGGTTGATGTCTGTAATATCTTCTCTAAAGCTAAAAATTGAGAGAGGTTCAGAATGAGAATGATCACATTTTAAAATCCGTTAAAATGCTAAATTCAGGAACGGAGAATCTAGATTCAATACTAAAAGCTGGACATAATGGCTCTTATAGATATGGGTTGGGATTTGTGGCCTCTGCAAGTAGTTCTAAAACTACATCAGAAATCAAATTTGTCCCTGCCTCAATGAGAGTTGAATATGACACGATTCATACAGAGACTGGCATCAGGACTTTAGTTAAATCTCTTGGGAGAACTTGTTACTATTGTAGTCGAAAAGGTCATATCAGGTCATTTTGTTATAAATTAAGGCAAGACCAGTTACGTCAACAGAAACACTGAAATAGAAGTCGTGCTCAACCTCGCATAGTTTGGAGAATTAAATCTACTGAAAGATGAAAGATTGCCTTTACATCCGTTCAGACTACAGATGATGTGTGGTACTTTGATAGTGGGTGCTCCAAACATATGACTGGAAACAGATCCTACTTTACGAACTTAAACGACTGTGTCACCAGACATGTTACCTTTGGTGATGGTGCAAAAGGAAAAATTATAGCTAAAGGTAACATAGACAAAGATGATCTACCACGACTGAACGATGTTAGGTATGTGGATAGACTAAAAGTAAACTTGATCAATATAAGTCAACGATGTGATCAAGGTTACAAAGTCAGTTTTGATGATATTGGTTGGTTGTCATGAATAAAGAAAATCAAATTTGTATGAGTGGTAAACGACAAGCTGATAATTGCTACCATTGGAATTCAAATATGTCTGACACCTGTCAGTTGATAATATCCGATCAAACATGGCTATGGCACAGAAAGCTAGGGCATGTCAGCATGAGAGGATTGGAAAAAGTTATTAAAAATAAAGCAGTTGTCAGAATTTATGATTTAGACGTAAATGGAAACTTCTTCTGTGGAGACTATCAAATTGGCAAGCAGACAAGGTCTACTCATAAAAGTTTGAAAGAATGTTATACCAATAGAGTCTTGGAACAAATATGGATCTCATGGGTCCAATGCAAACAGAAAGTCTTGAAGGTAAGAGGTATGTACTAGTTGTTGTTGATGATTACTCAAGATACACTTAGGTTAGAGAAAACAGATACGGTTGGAATATGCAAAAATCTGTGTTTTAAGCTACAACGTGAAAAAGGAAAGAAGATAACAAGAATCCGAAGTGACCATGGTAAAGAATTTGATAATGAAGGCTTTAACAGTTTTTGTCTGTTAGAAGGAATACACCTTAAGTTTTCTGCACCGATAACTCCTCAACAAAATGGTGTAGTAGAAAGAAAGAACAGGACATTATAAGAAATGGCTCGTGTTATGATACATGCCAAAAATTTACCTCTATGTTTTTGGACAGAAGCTGTAAATACTGCCTCTCACATTCATAACAGAGTAACTATTAGAACTGGAACGATTGTTACTCTTTTTGAACTTTGGAAAGAGAGAAAACCAAATGTCAAATACTTCCATGTGTTTGGAAGTACATGTTATATCTTAACTGACCGAGAATACCGTCAGAAATGGGATGCAAGGTCGGAACAAGGAATCTTTCTCGGGTACTCTCAGAACAGTCGGGCCTATAGAGTCTACAATAACAGATCCAACAGTGTTATGGAAACAATCAATGTAGTTATAAATGATCTCGATTATGCTATCAAACAGATGAATGATGAGAAAGATAAGACTTCAAACATGTCTGAAGTAAGAACTACGAGTACTTTGGAAGAGTCTAAAGCTGATAATTCATCCGTCGGTCTAGACAAAAGTTTGCAAAAATCATCAGAAGAAGTTATCAATAAAAAATCAGAACTAATTCCTTCAGCTCATGTAAAGAAAAATCATCCAGCAAGCTCTATCATAGGTGATCCATCAGCTGGATGCAGACCAGAAGGAAAGATAAGATTGACTATTTGAATATGGTTGCTGATTTGTGTTATATTTCCACCATTGAACTTTCGACTGTTGACTCTGCTCTCAAGGATGATTATTGGTTAAATGCTATGCAAGAGAAGCTACTGCAGTTTAGACGAAACAATGTCTGGACGTTAGTCTCAAAGCCAGAAGGTGTAAACGTTATTGGCACCAAATGGATATTTAAAAATAAGACTGATGAAACTGGATGTGTGACGAAAAATAAAGCCAAATTAGTAGTTCAAGGGTATACTCAAGTTGAAGGTGTTGACTTTGATGAAACGTTTGCTCCTATTGCTCGACTTAAAGCCATTCGACTTTTACTGGGTATATCATGCATACAGAAATTTAAATTGTATCAGATAGATGTAAAGAGTGCCTTTTTAAATGGGTACTTGAATGAGGAGGTTTATGTTGCTCAACCAAAAGGTTTTGTAGATTCCAAGCACCCGAAGCATGTGTATAAGCTCAACAAAGCCTTATATGGACTAAAGCAAGCTCCGAGAGCTTGGTATGATCAACTAACTGTATAGAGAGGTAGAGGATATTCCAAAGGAGAAATTGACAAGACCTTGTTCATACACAGGAAATCTGACCAACTGTTGGTGGCTCAAATTTATGTATATGAAATCATTTTTGGAGGATTTCCTTAGGATCTAGTAAATAACTTCATTAATATTATGCAGTCAGAATTCGAAATGAGCATGGTTGAAGAGCTTTCATGCTTTTTGCGACTTCAAATTAAGCAAAAGAATGATGGCATTTTCATATCTCAAGAAAAGTATGCCAGTAGTATGGTCAGAACAGGCTCAAAATAAGCGGACTCCAGCTGTGACTCATGTTAAACTTACAAAAGACATTGAAGGTGCTGAAGTTGATCATAAACTTTACAGGAGTATAGTATGTAGCCTATTATACTTAACAGCAAGTCGACCGGACATAGCTTATGTTGTGGGAATGTGTTCGTTATCAGGCAGATCCCCGTATCACTCACCTAGAAGTTGTTAAACGAATTCTCAAATATGTTCATGGGACCAGTGACTATGGAATGATGTATTCCTATGATACAACTTCCACTTTAGTTGGATATTGTGATGCTGACTGGGCAGGTTCAGCTGATTATCGTAAAAGTACGTCTGGAGGTTGCTTCTTTTTGGGAAACAATTTAATCTCTTGGTTAAGTAAGAAGCAAAACTGTGTTTCTTTTATCTACACCTGAAGCTGAATATATAGCTGCAGGTAGTGGTTGTACACAATTAATTTGGATGAAAAACATGCTGCATGAATATAGCTTTGATCAGGACACTATGACGTTGTATTGTGACAATATGAGTGCAATTGAGATATCTAAGAATCTTGTTCAACATAGTCGAACTAAGCATATTGATATAAGACACCACTTTATTCGAGAACTAGTTGAAGACAAAGTAATCAAGCTTGATCATATTCGTTCAAATTGACAATTAGTCGATATCTTCACTAAACCCCTAGATGCTACCTTATTTGAATACTTACATGCTAGTTTAGGTGTTTGTCGCACTTAACTTCGTGATGAGCAATAAAGACAGTGCATGTTTCCACGTTTCAAATATTTAAAGTTTTCAGCGCCGTTTTCGAAGTAAATGGAGGTCTTTTCAACTGATGGAGTTCTTCTTTTCATTAATGGATGTTTAATTTCAGATTATTTGAATTTTATTCTGGCTATTTAAACTAAGATCATCTTAAGTTGTTCCACATTCTGGAGTTGATACATCAGTTGAAATGTTTCATCGGTTACTCGAATTGTATTCATCATGGTGAATACTCACAAGGGGTCTTATGTGCCTAAGCAGTCTGAAGATGCACCTAATGCCATCACTTCTTCGCCTTCTCCAGTACATCATGTAAAGGTCAAAGGTCGCCGTTTCAAAAGCACTCCTCCCCGAAAACGCTATCGGCTTCCATATGAGAAAGTGCAGGGAGAGGCTACCAGTAAGTTGCAGGAGTCTTTACGTTCTAAGGCGGTGTCTGAAGTCGGGGAGTCTGCTGCTCCTGTTTCTCCTGCTGTGCATGCATATCGAGCTTCTGAGGCCACTGTATCAGATATGGATTCAGATTATCAGGATAATGTTCCGTTAATCCATTTGTTAAATAAACCCTCAAAGCCAGTTACAGCCGAGAGGCTCCCTTCTGATCCCCCAGGTTCCATTCACTCTCAAGAGAGCTCATCAACCGAAGGGGTATTCATTCCAACTCCAGGAGACCCTCGACGCTCACCAGCTATATCTTCAGGCCATTCTTCCTCTGTTCATCCTTCTCGATCGAAACTACATACTTCGCAACCGGATGCGGTGCCTGCACATATTCCTGAAATCGCTACTTCTACACGTGAGGAACAGACTGATGGTTCTCAAAATGATGATCAGTGTGCTTCTTTTAACTAGACTGAGATACCTCCTGAAGACATTCCTCCTCCTACTGATGATCCCATAGCACCATCTTCTGAAGGAAGGCAAGAGTCTCTTAAAAGTCCTAAACCCCCGAAAAGAAAAACTCAACAAGCTAGGAGAAATGTTACCACAAAAACTGACAGAAAGAAAATCCCTGCAAATGTTCCATCTGTTCCCATTGATGGAATTTCTTTTCATCACGAGGAAAGCGTTCAATACTGGAAGTTTGTGATGCAAAAGAGAATTGTCGATGAGGTAAATATATCTGACAAACACCAATCCTGCATGAGTATCATGGACCTTATCCATAAGGCTGGTTTGGAAAAAACTATCTCAGATGTTGGTCCTTTTTATCCCCAATTAATTAGAGAATTTATCGTCAATCTGCCTAATGAGTTTAATAATCCTAGTAGTGCTGACTATCAGACGGTGCACATTACTGGGTTCAAATTTGTGATTTCACTTGCTGTGATAGATGGTTTTCTTGGAAATACTATTTATATTGACTGCTCTCCATCATGTTCTACTACTGAGGTTCTAGCTACTGTCTTATCTGGAGGGACCTTGTCCACATGGCCTATGAATGGAATCCCTGCAGCTGCTCTCAACGTCAAGTATGCCATTCTGCATAAGATTGGCATTGTCAATTGGTTCCCTTCCTCACATGCCTCAAGCATATCTGCTGCCTTAGGTACATTCTTGTATCAAATTTACAATGATGATAAAGTAAATACGAGTGCCTTAATTTACAATCAATTGTTGAGGCATGTTGGGTCGTTTTGGGTTAAGGTTCCCATTGCTTTTTCGAGGTTGTTCTCCAGTCTGCTATTTCACCTAAATGAAGCGGTGCTTACTGCATCTGATGCTCTTGGATCCTGAACCTAAGACAATTGCACTTAGCTACAGACTCTTTCAAGGCAGTCATGTGCCTGATATTGACCATGATGTGCATCCAACTCGAGGCCCACGTATTTTTGACACTACTGACTGGGATGAATCTGCTGAAGGCTTCTATGTGGATCGTGAGTTAGCTACCCGCATTATTAATTCCTTGACTACTGAATCTCGTGCACTGACTAACTCCATCACTCTGTTGTCTGAACGTCGATTAGAGGTTGATGCTCTCATTCGACATTTGAAGTCTTCGGCACCATCTACTAGTCGTCAGCAGCCACCATCTGGTTAATGTCATTACTTTTCAGGTTCAAAGGGGGAGTGAATGTACTAAGGTAAATATTGTGGGATGTTTTTGTTTTTGATGGTTTTGGGCAGAAATGGATAATGTTCTTGCCCTATTCTTTTGGTGACTGTAGTTTTCTTTTGTGACAGATGTAGTTTGATAAAATCCTCTTTTGTCTCCTAAATTGAAATATCTTCTGAATGGAATGACATCTGTCTTACTAAGAACTGACGGCTGCCAATGAATGAAATGACTCTGTAGTACTGCTGTGGTTAAACCAGAAAAGAAATTCCTTTTAGACAAAAGGGGGAGTTTGTTGAAGTGTAGTTTGTCTAAAAGAATATTTTTTAAATTAAAAGAGAAGATATATTTAAGAGAAGATAATCAATGAATATTTGATTCTCCTATATTTATGGAATCCCTCTATTTATCTCCAAGATATAAAATAAGTTCCTCTTCTTTAGGGATCTTATATTTTTAGAAGATACAAGTTGGGTTATATATGTTCTCTGAAGAGGATTGAAATGTGTGCGAAAAGATAAAAAAAAAAAAAAGGAGCTTGGGTGCTGATTACGAATATTGAACTTCCGATTGGAGATTGAAGCGGCTGCGACTGAAATGAAAGGTAGTTTATAACTTCTTGAGCAACATGACAACCTAAAGCAGAGTTTTGAGGATGAGTAATATACATAATGAGACTATGATTAGTTTGATTAATGACTGAGTCACGGATACATTCAGGGGGAGCCTGACCATCAGACTCTGTCGACGGGAGTCTTCTATATTCCAGGAGGAGCTTGGAGTTAGATGTTAATTCACAAGTCATATAGTTATAGTATTGGGAAGTATACTTAAGCTATACTGATGTTTTGATGTTTATGGTGACTATTAATAAAATTACTCTTCTGAGCTGTGCGCAGCTCCCCAGACGTAGGCAATATTGGCTGAACTGGGTTACCAAAGTCTCATGTGTTATTCTCTTCTGCTGTCTCACTAGTTATTACGTATATTATTAGCTGCAGTCATAACTGAATGGTCCTTGATTATCTTTTACTGTTTTTCAAATATTATTGGTGGTTATGAAGATCTATGGAATCAGTTAGGATTTTCTCTCAAGATTGATTCCTTAGTTGTTATGGTTGCAATTTCTTATAAAGTGTACGTATTCATTGTGAGATCATACCAACCAAGGAAAGAAAAAGAAAGAAGATATATAAAAGTCAAGGGTAAGCGTTTCGTTGTTGAGTGAGTGAAAAGAAAGAGAAAATATACTACAAAAATATAGAGATGAAACAAGTCTATTAAGGCTTGAGTTGAATACATTACCAATAGTATGAGATTAAGAGGGAGATATTCCTTCATTAGTTATGATTATTATGTTTATGCATATTGATCGAGTTCTGATGAATCAGTTCTAAACCATTTTCTTTTCAAAATTTGGTATACGGTCGTTTAGATTTGGCTACACAATCGTTTAGGTTTAGTTACATGATCGTTTAGATTTAGGATTCCAAATCTAAACGATTTTTTTTTCAAAATTTGGTATACGATTGTTTAGATTTGGCTAAACGATCGTTTAGATTTGGTTACACGATCATTTAGATTTGGCTACACGATCGTTTAGATTTGGGTTCCAAATCTAAATGATTTTTTTTCAAAATTGGGTATACGATCGTTTAGATTTGGCTACACGATCGTTTAGATTTGGCTATTCCAAATCTAAACGTTTTTTTTTCAAAATTTGGTATAAACGATTTTTTTGAATATTCTTTATACCCAATCTTCTTTCAGTTTTAGTTACTAATTTAAATGTCTAACCAATTTTTTCAAGATTCTTATACCATCGGATTTGGTTACCTAATCTAAACGTAAAAAAAGAAAAGAAGAAAGATGATACAATGCGCAGTGAATGAAAAAAAAGGAAGAAGAAGAAAGAGGAAGAAAGACTTGCACGCATCTAAAAAAAATGGAAAAAAACCCAGCTAAAAAAGAAGAATATAGGAAGACGATTAAAAAATTGCAGTAGGAGAAAAAGATGGAAGGAAAAACCTGGAATATTTAAAAAATGGCTAATTTTATGGGCTTTGTTACACGAGCCGTAAATATTTCACTAGTTTGTTATATTAGGAAAGTTTCCCATTATTCTATATAGTGTAAATATTATATCGATGTGTTATACTTTTTAAAAAACTCAAATTTTTAAATAAGATAAGCTATTTAAAAATAGTAATAAATGACATAAATTAATAAAATAAATGATTATTAATATAAAAAAAGTTTGAAAGCAATAGAGTACTGATGGGACATGACACTTATCTCATTTTGATATATGCCATTCATTTCAGACGCTTTAGTCATTAAGTTAGAGGGTATTTTCTTTTCTCTTTCATTTTCCATCTTGGATAATTACCCTTAACAAAGAATAAACTATCTTTGCACTGGCTTAAAAGCATAAGAAAATATTCCTATTTCATTCTCAATTCATTCATTAACAAGAAAAAGATCTCACAACTAGATGATGAATCTTGTTTAACTTTGCTAACTTCCCCTTAGTAACATTCATCTAAGCCATAAAACTTGGCATACAATTGCAGCAAACAAGATATATTCTGTTTCGGTGGTAGAAAGAGCAACAACAGATTGTTTCTTTGAAGTTCATGAAAAAACACCTGAACCTATACTAAAAACATAATCAGATGTACTTTTATGATCATCCACATTACCACTCTAGTCACTATCACAAAAACCAAACAACACTAATTCTGAAACTTTCTTCTAATAAATTCCAAAATCAATGGTGCCAAGAATGTAACGAAGACCTCTTTTACCAGCTTCCCAATGACTTCTTGTTGGGTTTGTCATAAATCTGCTTAACATATACTTACAGCAAATAAAATATCAAGTCTTGTTGTTGTCAAGTACATTAAGCTTCCAACTAAACTTCGATACAAACTTGGATTGATAGCTTCTCCAATATCATCCTTGCATAATTTCAAATTTGCATCCATGGGAGTGTTGCAAGGTAAAGCATTTTCAATTAGAATTTTTTTTAGTAAATCATGAGCGTTTTGTTGTGAAATAACAATTTCTCCATTTTGATTAACTTCAATTCCGAGAAAGTAGAAGATGAGACCCATATTACTCATCTCAAATTTCTTTTTCATGAAATTCTTAAAATCATAACACAAAAATTTATCATTTCCAGTAAAAAGTAAATCATCAACATAAAGAGAAACGATAAGAAATTTGTCATACTTGTCTTCTTTGACATAGAGTGCATGCTCATATGGACATCTTCGAAATCCTGTCTTTAGAAAAAAATTGTCGATATGATTGTACCAAGCTCGCGGAGCTTGCTTCAACCCATACAAGGCCTTTTTCAACTTGTACACTTTTTCTTCTTCTCCCCTTTTCACATAGCCCAAAGGTTGTACAAGCAATATCTTTTCCTTCAATTGTCCATTAGAAAAAGCGGATTTTACATCCATTTGATAAACTTTCCATCCATTTTGAGCAACTAATGACAAAATCAATCGAATGATCTCAATTCTTGTCACAGGGGCAAATATTTCTTCATAATCCACACCATATTCCTGCTTGTAGCCTTTTACAACAAGTATTGCCTTGTATTTTTCAACATTACCATCTGACTTCAACTTTATTCTGTACACCCATTTTACTCCAAGAGCTCGTTTTTTTGTCAGAAGCTCTATCAACTCCCATGTTTCATTTCTTCTTATCACATCAACTTCTTGATCCATTGCAATCTTCCATTTTTCATCTTGGATGACTTCATCAAAAGTTACAGGATCAACACCAGCAAACAATGCAAAATTAGCAAAATGATCATCATTAATTATGTCAGTAGCATTATAAATTTCTTGAATATGCCTCATTCTCCTTGGTGAGATTTCATCATCACTAGTGGAAGATGACGTTGAAGATGAAGATGACTCCACCGCTTGAATTTCTTCTTGCTCTAATTCTTGAACAACTTTATTCTCATCTAAATTAACATGAAATGGACTTTTAGCTTCATCAACGTCATCACTCCAATTCCATGATTCATCTTCATTGAAAATCACATCTCAGCTAATAATAATTTTTCTTGACACAAGATTATACAATCGATACACTCCAAGAAAAAACATAAACGATAGCTAACGAAAAACGCTATAATAGACTTTTTATAGCGTTTTTCGAGAGTCCTGATAGCCCATGTTATTAAAAGTCTGGGTCTTTTTATAGCGTTTTCTCGAAGCTATAACTAGTGCTATCGTAGATTTTGAAGATATAGCTTATATACGTTGCTATAAAAACATTTGATAGCATTTTTCGTTAGAGCTATAATAAGTTAATATAGCTTAAATAATGTGCTATCTTTAATATGTAATAGCGCTTTCTCGACGCTATAGTATAGTATTTATAACTATAATTTTCAGCTATAATAGCCTTTTTTCGATGCTATAATATAGTATTTATGACTATAATTTTCAGCTATAATAGCCTTTTTTCAAAGCTATAATATAGTATTTATAACTATAATTTTCAGTTATAATAGCATTTTGTCGATGCTATAGTATATTGTTTATAACTATAATTTTTAACTATAATAGCCTTTTTCGACAGTATAGTATTTATAGCTATGATTTTCAGTAATAATGCTATTTAATCGTTTTCAATCAAAATATAGGTAACATTTTTCTCAAAAATCTATAAAACCATTCATAATGTACTAAAATTACCAAACAATGTAGTCATTCTAAATGTACCAACCATACACATTACCAATCAAAATACACATATTAGTAAATAATGTATGAACCACACAAATTAACCCTCAAAATACAAATAAAGTTCATCATAAGTCTACAAGCAAAGTTCGTCATAAGTGTACAATCTTTAGTCCTCTGGTGAAGACGACTCCATTTCATTCACCTACATAAATTTGTAAAACATATATTAATTAAACAAGTATATAAAATCTTTAAAAAATGTAGACAAAAAATATTAGAATTAGACAACATACTAATGATCACTTTATCAGATGGCCATGCAACTGTACTTCCCAAAGCTTCTTCAATACATGTCATTTCTGATGTTGGCCTCCACAAATATGCATTTGGTTTCTTTGCTACATCAATCTATACTCTAATTGCATGTGGACCAATAGGAATATGATGGACCATAGCAGTTGGATCATTAGGAGACCATCTTCCTTTAGCAACAATCTCTCCCGAGCCATACCAATCTAATAACTTGCACTTAGTTTGACTGTTGTTATTGGTACTCTGTGAAAAGACAAATATGAGATACTAGAATAAGAAGATAATGACATCATAAACAATTTTCATCCTATTACAAATAAATTTACCGATTGAGAAGGCATTGAAGGAATATTTAGTCGCTTAAGCACACTTGCAGTAGCATTTGAAAGTTCCTCACTTGGTTTAGTCTATGATAACCACATATGAAACCAAAAATATAGTTAACTACTACGAGAAAAAAAAGAATCTAAGTTAGTAAAAGAAAAAAAGAAATACCTGTTTCTTTAAATAAGATAACATAAGTGCTTTCATTTCGATCATTTCATCTTTCATTGTTTTCATTTCTACCATTTCTTCCTTCATCTTCAAATATTCTTTTTCAAGAACCTTATACTTGTGATCTTGGTGAGACAAAAGAGATAGTTTTGAACGAGTCACACCAAACCCAAATCCTCTTACATGACCACGATCGGGGCCAAGAACTTTACTTAAAGCATCATCAACCACGTTTGTTGTTGAAACTGTCGTCTCATCCTCAGTTTGTTCAATACGCTCCTAGCAATATATAAACAAACAGACCTTAACAATTCTTAAAGATCTAAGCTGCTGTAACTTTTAGCTACTGTTTTAAGCTGCTGTTTTATTAAAGATGTAAGCTACTGTAACATAATTCTTAGTGGACTGTATGTATTTTGGCTTGCTGTTTTGTAACTTTTACCTACTGTTTTGTAATAATATATATACACTTCTAGCAATATATAAACACATATCTAACATTACACTTAGTCAAAGTGATGTTCAGCAATTCTTTAATACAAGTTCAGCAATTCTTTAATACAAGTTGTTGCTGTTGTTGTTTACTGTTTTATTGGTGGTGTGTTTTAGGTTTGGAAAGATGTGGGAAAAGTTGTAGGCTAAGATGGATAAACTACTTGAGACCTGATTTGAAGAGAGGAATGTTTTCACAACAAGAAGAGGATTTATTTACTAGATGGATAAACTATAATTATAGGTGAACACAAATGTCTAAATCTGCACGTCAATATGCAAACAGGTGAACACAACAAGTTGTAGGCGTTTCAGCAATAATGTTCTAAATATATTTACTAGAGGGTTTTATTTTATTTATTAAAATAGAGAAGGAATTTCCCATTTAATAAAATAATGTGAAGGAAGACCAAAAATTGATTGGATTTCGTAGTTGAAGAAAGAGAGAAAGAAAGAAACTGGAATTGGAATGTAAAGTTTGTCTTTTTTATTTATTTTCTCTTTCTTCATCCTTTATAGTTGCAAGTCTTCCTCAAATTTCTGTCTAACCTTGCAAATCCCAACTGTCCAACCGCATCTTTAAAAACCAGCTCCGAAATCTCCATTAATATCTCTTCTTTCCTTCATATACCCATTTCAATTCAATTGTTCTTCCTTAAACCTCCATCCCTCTTCCTTTCTTCTTCTTCTTCTTCTTCTTCTTCTTCTGTTTCACCCAACAAAAACTACTTCAATCCTTTTCCATTCAAGGCCATGGTTGTGGCCACCATGCCGTGGCTTTCTAGCTCAATCAAAGGCACAACCAATCAAACCCTTCAATTCTTTTTCCATGATAAATCCACTCCTCCCACTCTCCGTATTCTCTGTTTTGACACTGCTAAAACCATAGCAGCTCTTATTTCTCTCTGTTTTGGAACAAATAGCTTTATAGAATTTTTCTTTTTTCAACAATTCAAGGGTTGCTTAGATCCTTTTCACTTGATTCTTGGAATGTAAGAATTTGAACTTTGTTGTTTATGAGTTTTCTTCTCTTCAGCCAACTTTCTGAGTTAGTCAAATCCATTATTGCTTATTTGATAATCTCTTGGACTGATTTCTCTACTTATTTCATTTTAAAGGTTGTGGTTAACATTGGTGGATTATTTATAATGGAAAATAGTCGTGGGGTTTGAGAGTTATGATTGTTTGTGGAAAATTTGAATAAAGTTTATATGAATACATATGATTTTTGGTTGAATATCAAAAATCATTAGAAAAGCTAAAGATTCCTGCACACAGAAAGACCCAACAACATATATAATTAAGATACCAAAAGATTCAATAACGATAATCAAGTCTAAGAATACAAACAGAAATTGCAAAGAAGACATACAAGTGTGTCAGCAACTTGTGAATTCACCGGTTGTCCATCCTTCCTTTTGTGAGCTTTAGTCCATAATGCAACCCTTGTGACCAAAGATGGATCCGAACTACTTTTTCTCTACAAAATGAGATTTATATAATGAAACCACATATGCGATACGAATGCAAAATTGAAGTATAGTAACAAACTTTACCATCTCTTCGGCCAAGCGAGCATACCCTTTTCTACTACATGTATGTGGGAGTTGTTTTTTCTTCATGGCTTTGTACTTTTCACTTTTCAACTACTCAAATAAAAGACATTCAAACTTCACACAAATTAATAATTCAAATGTAAGTGTATATGTTTTGAAGTAGAGATTTACGTACCTTGAAGGTTGCACTAGTCTTCTCACTCACAAAATCCATCCAATCATCTACAGATTGTAAATTATCAGGCATTAGCTTCAAAATTGCATCCTTTGTTGGGGCATCTCGAATTTGTTTTACTAAACGAGATTTTCCAGCCCTCCATAATCTACCCATCTTTTGGAAGAAAAACTTTTTTTGCCAATCTTCCACATTGTACCTTGACTGAAGTATAAAAGAGTTAGAAATGAAAAATAATGTAACTTAATAAAGTAATGAACTTATTAGAGAAAAATAAAGTAACTTAATACCTTGATAGATTTCCATAACACTACTTTCAATCTTGTTGGTAGTTTTAGCCAATTCTCAAGATTCACTGGTACAACCTCCCTCACTAGTGGTCCAAGAAAAGAAGCCAATCCTACCGATTCATTACCAATGGGTTGTCCATATTCATTGAAAACAATGTCCACTCTTGATTGTTTTTCAACGGCTATTGTCTTCATTTTTGTAGGTCCTCTTGTCTTTTTTCGCAAAGTCATCGTTTCAAATGGAGGTTCTTCATCGACAACATGATCTTCAACTGCCTTCTCATTAGGCAAAGTTGTCGTTTCCAATTGAGGTTCTTCAAATCCATTCACGTTAGAAGTTGTTGCTTGCCTACGAATTGCTAATCTTGTTCGAGCAGCTGGTGAGTCTAATATAGGATTACCTTCAACTATCTTGTCACTAGGCTTCGATGATAAAGTATTGGGGTGGACATCAATGGGAGAACTTTCCATGTTTTCCTCATTTGGAAGAAGCAAACTATCGCCAATAAGCTTCCTTCGTGTAGACCTTTTCTTACCTTTTACTTTTAGAGACATGGTATCTTGAAAGATAAAGAACAAAGAGCCATTGTTAAGCACATTCATTTAAGTGAGATGAGAATACATAAAAAGAAAAACAGAAAGGGAGTACATAAAATATAATACTTGTGTCTGATGATTCACATTTCACAAAAACGAATACTCTAATGCTATAATGAAAGAAGAAAAAAGAAGAGGATATATAGAGAAATGTCTAATTCACAATATCTCTATTGAGATGGGCACACCAAAAAGTTATAAGAACACTTTGGTTCTTCAAAAATCTATTACTTCTCAACCTACTTCTCAAACAACTTCTGAAATGAAAACACCTTCACAATCTTGTCTTGCATAAGTAAGCTCGTCACTTTCATTAACATCTTCAACTGCATTACTTATGTTTTCATTACTAACCAAAGTATCATCATAATTCTCATCGTACATTTCCAAGTCGTGAAACCTTCTTGGTGGTGCTTTTAATACGACATACCAATTTGAAGTGTCATTTTCTCTAGCGTAAAACACTTGTTTGGCTTGTGAGGCTAGTATGAAAGGCTCTCGTACAAACTTGCTTTGACTTTGATGTAAGTTAACAAGAGTGAATCCTTCCTCAACTTTTACTCCATTGCGAACATTTGCCCAATCACATTTGAAGATTGGAAGCTGGTAGACATAATAGTCTAACAAGATGATTTCTTGTAACACTCCGTAATAAGCAACTACATCCATAACTTGAGATTTATCTTTGGCACTAGATCGACATAATGTTGTAGCATCTACAGCAACACCATTGTTTTGAGTTGATTTTTCAACACTCTTTGTGTGAAATCTTTTCCCATTTATGATGTATCCAGTGTAAGACATTGCATTCTTTCGTGGTCCATTCGCAAGCCATTTTAACAACTCAAAGTAACCTTCAACGAATGAATCTAATTCAAGTATCTTACAGTTTCATATATGCAGTGTTTGATAGGATGTTTACAAATTAGTTAGTATCACCTTAGACTTCAACCTCAATAGAAATTGTTCTGTATGAATCTTCCAAAGTAGATTGGAATCTTTTTCTAATCTCTTGTCTAAAACCATGAGTTTATTCATATGCATCCTGTCCAAATAAACGATCATTCATAGACTCAAATTACAGTATTAATAATATTGTTTAGGGTCATATCTCAGTCTATAAATGGTTCCACCTCTGATGTGTTGAATAAGACATATCGATGTGCATTTTCAAGTACATCATCGAATAGTTCAACTGAAGTTCCAGAAGATATAGGACGACCCTCTAAGATGACATCGTTTTGGTATTCTTCATTACGTTGTTGACTATTCACTACCTCAACTGATTGTTTAAAATACTTGTTTGAAAAGTCAACACATTCATCAGCTAAGTAACATGCTGCAATGCACCCTTCTGGTCGTGCTTTGTTTCGTACATAACCTTTCAATACCTTCATGTATCTAAAATAAATGTTATTAATACATGAAAAATCATAATTATGAATGGACCAAAGACATGTACCTTTCAAATGGGTACATCCAACGAAATTGAACAAGTCCACATATGCAGGCTTCGCGACCCAAATGAATTACCAAATGTGTCATTATGTCAAAAAATGACGGAGGAAAGTACCTTTCAAGAAGACATAAAATGTCCACCACTTCTTTTTCAAGATCCAACATAACCTCTCTATCAATTATACGTTGGCAAAGTCTATTAAAATATGAGCATAGCCTGTATATTGCATGTCTTGGACCTTTTGGGAGCAAGCCTCTAAGCACCACTGGTAAAAGTTGTTGCATCAACACATGATAATCATGAGACTTCAACCCCATCACTTTGCATTCATCTAATGATACACACTTTGAAATGTTTGAACTGTATCCGTCAGGCAACTTCAGTTTGTACAACCTTGAACAAAATATTTTTTCTCGGACTTCGACAATGTATGTGGAGCTGGAGGTAGATAAGTTCTTCCTCCACAATCTTAAGGATACAAGTCCGGACGAATTTTCAAAAGTTGTAAGTCTTTTCTTGCATTAACCCCATCTTTTGACTTTCCATTTATATGTAATAATGTACCTATAATACTCTCACATACATTCTTCTCCACGTGCATGACATCCAAGTTGTGTCGTATTGGTAATTCCTAGACAATCAAAGTTTCAAATAGTTTATGACATTTCGAATCATACTAATTTGAAATGTAATAAGATATATCATAAACTTCAAGTTGGTTTACCTTCCAATATGGTAGATCGAAGAAAATCGATCGCTTCTTCCACCTTTGGTTTGACAAATCTTTATGACTTTTGCTCTTTTTCTTTTCACGTTTTCCCCAACAATTATTAAAATTTTGAAGTTGGGCATAAATTGCACTACCTGTAGCTATTTTGGAGGGTAACTCTTCTTCTATTCTACCGTCAAACCATGCTTTTTTTCTTCGATATGGATGAGCCCTTGACAAGAATCGTCTATGACCCATATATGCAAATTTTTTACTATATTTCAACCAATAAGAACGAGTACTATCTCCACATGTTGGGCATGCATATTTATCTTTTGTAGTGCATCCGGCAAGATTTCCATATGCTGGAAAATCACTTATAGTCCACATAAGAATTGATCTCAAATTAAAATGTGTGTTGCCTACAATATCATAAACTTGTATTCCTTTCCATAGTTGTTGTAAATCTTCCACAAGGGGTTGTAGATATACATCAATATCATTTCCGGGTTGTCTGGGACCAGGAATCAACAGTGTCAACATTATGTTTTCTTTTTTCACGCATAACCAAGGAGGAAGATTGTAAGTAACAAGCATGATCGGCCAACAACTATATCGACTACTTAAATTGGAGAAGGGGTTAAACCCGTCTGTAGCAAGGCCCAACCTAAGATTACGTGGATCCATTGAAAACTCAGGCCATTTTTTATCAATTGTTTCCCATGCAACAAAGTCAACGGGATGTCTGATCTTTCCATCAGTACTTTTATGACTCAAATGCCAACGTAAACTTTCACTAACTTCATTTATTTTAAACATCCGTTTAAGTCGTGGAATGATAGGAAAGTATCTCAATACCTTGGCGGGCACACCTTGTTTGATTTGGTTTGTTCGTTCATCAATCTTCCATCTTGAACTCGCACAATGAGGACAACTTTCTAACTTTTCATTCTCATTTCTAAATAGGCAACAGTCTTTAACACATGCATGAATTTTTTGGTAACCTAAATCAAATTCCTTAAATAATTTTCTAACTTCATAAATGGATCTTGAAATAACATTGTCCATTGGGAGCATGTCATGCAAAAGCCCTAAAAGGCTAGTGAAGCTTGTATCTGACCAACCATTAAAAGTTTTCAGTTTGTACAATGCTACAACTGCTGACATCTTTGTATACTTCGTACAACCACCATACAATGGCGTATTTGCCTCTTCCACCTTTTGAGAAAATTTGTTTTCCTTCCTTGATGTAGAATTGTCATGAATGATGTCCTCTTTTCCCATATATGTGCTCTCATAGAAGTTTGTTGCTTCACACATAAAACTATCATCAACTTCATTCTCCATTTCATCTCCTTCACATACTTCCACATGATGGTACCAAAAGTTATATGTAGGGTCCATTCCCTTAATGACCAAGTGCTCATATATGATTTGAAAATCACAATGTGCCATGTTTCTACAATCTTTACATGGACATAAAAATTTGTTGGCATTTGGCTTCCTTTTCTTCACTTCTTGCAGAAAATTCCATGCTCCTTCCATATACTCATTAGTAGCACTATTAAATAAAGTTAATTTAGTTAAATATGCATTAAAGGTTAGCTCAATATTAAAAGTTGGTTAATTTCATACCGATTTAAATGTACCCAATCTTTGTTGAACATTTTTTAGATGTTGGTGCATTTAATTGAATGACCAATTCAATCGTCAATGACTTGGTCAACAAGCACTACTTGAGAAAAGAGAATATGAAAAGAAGTCAAAGAAGAAATGAAAAGGAACATAGATAGTACTCTTATTAATTAATCGTCACAACATAAATACTTTGATTATTTTGAGACAAGGTAATCCCATTTGCATGGGAAGCAAAAGGAAAGGCAAAGTCCTGTTAAGAAACTACTTGACTAGGTTGGGTAATCATGGTTGGTCAGGATATATAGGTAATCCTGTTAAGACAAGGTCCTTTTATAACTTGATCCAACACAAATTTTAACCCAATCAAACTCTAATTTTTGGTCTTTGCTGATGAATAACGAGACTATTTTTTCTTTGTTTTCAAAGAGTTAGCGAAACCACCAAATAAAGCAAATGAACTAGTAAAATAACAATGAGTTAAAGAACAACTTGTTTTATTTGAACCGCACTAATTTGAGTCTGATAATGAGACAATTGAGTCAAAAAATGCAAAACATAAGTCAAGTCAGGTTGCATAAAACAAAAATATTAACATAGAGATGTTGATATTGTTCAACAGCTCCCAACAAAAAATGCAAGTAGCCAATGCTAGGGGATGATTTTGTCCAAATATCTTCCGCGTGAAACAATTATACAAATATTTCTTAAATGAAACAACGATAGAAGAGATATTACCCAAAAAATATCAAAATATACTAGAAAATTAAGCTAAATATGTCTCTAATCCAGATAATTTTGATTACATCCAGATTTCTTCTAAGAACAACCAACTTAGGAAATCATAACATTTCAAAATTCAAAGAACAACCAACTTAGAAATGATTTGATATTATAACAAAAAGGAGAAATAAACTCCATGCTTTTTTCCCCTTTTCTTGAGAAAACTGAAGGCAGCATTCATCAAGAAACTCCCACCTCGGCTCATTTAGCACACCTTTTTGATCTTATAACATATTGAGCACAACGGTCTGACTATAACTGTATGTATAAATGATATACCAGAGCTAACAAAGGTGACTCGAGAAAAGTTACATTCTCGTTTACTGTCATATCTTAAAGTTTCCTTAAGCATAAGAAAACGGAGGGAACAACAAGCAAACATACATAGGAGAGGAACAGCGGAAATAAATGGCGAATGAATGAGTTCGACTTTCAGAAGCAGCCAGCTAAGAAAGTCGTAAAAGTGTACATTATCTATGTAAAGCTCATAAAAACATGCATATGAGAAAATAGAGATATCTTCAAAGGTTCTTGTTCTTCTCAGCATTGATTTCAAATGCAAGCTGCAAACGGATGCTTGTAAAATGTAAACAATTGCCAAAGAACTCAAATGCCACAAAGGGAGAACTCAGGAGCTGTACTATAACCAAATAATATATCACACAGCAGAACTTGATTCGTCTATGACCTCAAGCAAGTATACAAGCTCACAAAACAAGCACATTCTATAGTAGATATCAGAAAAGGCGTGAAATAAAGTAGCAGAAAAAGATGCTAAAATGACAATTGTGCAGATAGATATCAAATGCTTCAATCAGACATGAGAATTCTGTATCAACGTATAATGCAAAACCGAAAGCTACAAAGTGTTAAAATTGCCTTTCAAGTTGATAACACTGGGTTTTTAGGCGTACTGATGCAATGACCGTTAATATATAGCATAAATACACTTTCGGTTAACTGTTTGAATTAAAAGATCAACGAGTGAATTAGATGCTTACCTAGCCCGATAACCCCAGTTACCAAACATCCTAAATTGTTCCTCGGACATTAAATGCACTCGGCTAGGAATGGCAAAATTTCAAAGATTGTAAACCAGAATAAGCAGTTTAAGATTCAGAACTCAATATTGTTCATAAGAGGTGAAATACAAAGAATAAACTAATAACTCCTTTGATTA
Organism: Cucumis melo; assembly: GCF_025177605.1. Taxonomy (NCBI): domain Eukaryota; kingdom Viridiplantae; phylum Streptophyta; class Magnoliopsida; order Cucurbitales; family Cucurbitaceae; genus Cucumis; species Cucumis melo. The sequence continues at coordinate 16,507,213 of NC_066858.1, forward strand.
TGCAGAAGACTGAAAGCTTAGGAACTGACTTGAAAATCTGATTAAATGAGTTGTAAAGTAAGAGATAAGGATATAAGAGATAGACAGCAACACCACCGTTTACTTGGTCAGTCTTCCTTCCATTTCTCTTTTTTCTTCTAAACTAATTTAATTTAATTCTATTCAATTTTTTACTAATATATTTCAAATAGAGTTTTCTTTGCTTTTTTTTTCTTTTGGCATCCTTCGTTAATCACAAATCTTTGGTCCCTCACATTTTAGTATGTCAATTGGATTACTTCATATTCTCATATTTATGAAAACCATTTAACAATATGAACAATGACATGTTACCCAAGAAAAGTTACCTATGTATCTTCCAATTGAAAAGAATAATAAGTAAAAACAATAATTTCTTCTAACACATTTCATGTCAAACTGTTCTCATTAAGGCAATGATATATATACCTTTTCAGCAGCAGTTCATTGCAAAGCTAATGACGACGGGTAGAGACAATGACGATAATCGACAATAGAGAGACGACGAGCACAGACGATAATCGACAATAGAGAGACGACGGGCAGAGACAATGACGACGAACAGAGAGACGATAGACACAGATGAAAGTGACATTGTCGTCGGTTGAAATCGATTGAAGACACAGATGAAAGCATCGTCGTCGTCGAGAGGGCAGCAAAAGAGATGAGAAATCGATTGAAACGAAAACCCTATCGCGCGCAGAGCAAAAGAGATTTGGGCGTGAAATTTCAATTTGGGCGTGCAAAGCAAAATATAATTTTTCTTTTTCTTTTTCATTTTTTCTTTTCAATAGCCCAATTTAAATTGGGCTATCTTCAAGGGCTATTAAAAGCCCAGTTTGTTGTAGTGATAAGCTTTAGAATTTTCACTCTAACTTACCATAATACATTTTTCAGATTTATCATCAAGCTTGCCTCTTAGCTGAATTGGTATATGAAATAAGCTATACTCCCAAACACTCTCAAATGACTAACAAATGGTTTCTCACCACACCATGCTTCATAAGGAGTCATACCTGAAACACTCTTTTAGGAGCTCGATTCAAAAATTAAACAGTACATGCAACAGCATCTCCCTAAAACTCGTTTGGCAGATTTTTTTGCTTTTAGCATACTTCTCGCCATTTCCATGATTGTTCTATTCTTTCTTTCTGCAACACCATCTTGTTGTGGAGTCATTCGAGCCGTCATTTGATGATGAATTCCTTACTCCTTGAAAAACTTACCAAAAGCTATATATTCTCCACCATGTTCAGATCTCAAAGTTTTTATCTTGTGACCACTTTGATTTTTAGCAAAAGTTTTAAAGGATTTAAAACATACAAATGCTTTACTCGTTTCTTTTAAAAAATAAATCCACAATTTTTTATTGAATTCATCGATAAAGATTATGAAATATCGATTACCTCCATTTGTTGTTGTTTGCATAGAACCACACAAATCTGTATGAATCAACTCGAGAGGTTTACAGGCTTTCCAAGTTTTTTCAGTTGGAAATGAATCTCAATGATGTTTTGCAAGAATACAGGAATATCTCTCTCATGGTTGATATTTTGTATGCCTCTCACCATATGGTTATTGCACAAATAAGATAGTGATTTGAAGTTTAAGTAATCATATCAAAAATGCCAAAGCTAGGATGGATCCTTCAATATGCTGTATTTAAAGTTAAAAGGAAACATCTTATTAGCAGTCATTTTTACCTTGGTAATAAGAACATCGGTCTGATATTTGATTGCACATATATCACCTTTAATGGAAAAAAAAAAACATTAGAGAAACAAGCAGCAGAAGACTAGGATCATGATTTACTCTATATGCATCTAAACGATTTAGAAATTAACATGCTGTAACTAAACGACAGATGTAAACGAAGAATATAGAAGGTAAACAATGAGCTTACCTTTGTAGTTCTTAACTTCTTCTTCGTTCCAAAACTTCTTCTCAGCCTGAAGATCACGAGCAACGGACAACCACTATGTTGACCTACTAATCTCAGGACTAAGAATCGAGTTTGTGGGACTTGTTTTTATGAATGATATCTTAGAGAGATGGAATGAGGAAGGTGTATCGTTTAAAGGTTTTTCATGAGATTTTTTTCATCATCTTCTCATTCTGTAAATGAAAGTTTATATAGAAAATTACATGCAAAATACATGTAATTTTCTTTTATGTAATCTCAATACCTAATTAATTCATTAACCATTAATGGAATTAGTGGCCTATAAGTTCATTACAAGCTGCCACATTTCCTACTAATATTTAGTAATAAATATATTAGTCAAAGGACAATTTGGTCATTTGTCTAATTAAGTCAAAGTCAAACTTTGACTTTTCTTAGTCAAAAGTCAACTTTTTGACTTTTTGCTATTTTATCCGTCTTGACTAATTCCAACCTCCCGAGTATGAATCCACATTCATTTTTCTAAAATTCAAATCATATTTGAATATAAATCCGGTAAAAATTTTGTTTTTTAAAGTATAAAAACAACATGTTGACTTTTACAACTATGACCATTTCAAAACTTTCATGCTTCTAAATATGAATCCATATTCATTACTTAAATCATATTTAAACATAAAGCTTAAAGTTTATATTTATCGACTTATATCATATACACTTGTCGATCTCTCTCTCTCTCTCTTTACCTAATTCGAACAATTCAAGTTATTCCAACATATTGTTCTTAGTTGAATCCATATAAGCTAGTAAGAGAACCTAATGGACTTATAGATCATGGGCTCCAACGATTCAAGATTAACTGGCTAAACTCTTTTAGACCAAGCTTAATCAACATTCCTTAACTAATGAGTCATTCCACTAAAGACCCTTAGTTGCACTTCCCTCACTATAGATATATTTATGTCCACCTGATATAATCATGATGAGTAAGTTGATCCTTCGCAGGTTGTTCGTAATCTTAGCTGTGTCAAAATACCGATTTATGTCCTTAAGACTTATTGACCGACTATTGAACAATTGGTTTAAGGTCCAACCTAGAAACCTGAATCCTTCTCGGGCCAATGAGAAGGTAGGGCCCTTTGTTCAAGACTTGGATTCAGTCCTTAAGGGAACAACTTATCTATCATCTCAGAAGTGGGTAGGAGTGAATTTTGTCTTGCACCCTATGTCACTAGCTATCCACTCGGTCTTTCTCTAAAATGGGAGGCTTATTGGGCCAACGATGATGAGCTGTCCTCACCTATGCAGATCTAAGGATAGTTCCGAAAGAATAGAAGTTCATAGTTTGCTCAGGATTAAGATCAAGTTACCTAGGTCATTATAATTAAAATAGTAAGTTTATAGTTTACGGCGTTATAACTAAAAGTGACTATTTCTTGGTTCCAGTCTTATGCAAACCATTTACATAGGACGCCCCCACTCCCATGTCTCTACATGAACGATTCAGGATTACATTGTTTGTACTAATTACGGAGCGGGCCGCATCCATAGTGTTTTTCCAAAATAAGGCGCCCAACCTTATTCATACACTATACGCTATTTGGGTCATTAACTCGAACTTAATCCATGTTTATGTCTGTACATAAAGTTCAAGTGTATTGACAAACTTAGTAAAATAGCCTCGGGACCTTAATTTATTGGTTTTAAGATTATAGCATTCAATAATAAACTTTATTGAATCAAATAACAAAGTACGAGTTTTAGGACATAAATTCCAACAAACTCCCACTTGGACTAAAACTCCCAGTAGGATATACAAAGTTAGAATTTTAACGATGAGAGAAGAATATATATGAGTACAATAAACATATATATATATATATATATATATATATATATATTAAACTAGGGCATATTCCTAACAAGTCTCCCACTTTTCCTTGTTTACATACAACATAGACCTAAACCATGTAGGTAAACACTTTAGCTGTGAGAGCTTTTGTAAACGGATCAGCTAAATTTTGCTTGGAGGAGATTTTTGTTACTGTAACATCTCCTCGATGTACGATTTCTCGGATAAGATGGTACTTTTGTTCAATGTGCTTTCCTCATTTATGATTTCTAATTCTCGTGAATTTGCAACTGCACCACTGTTGTCACAGTATAAGGTGATTGGCAGATGCATATTTTGAATAATTTCCAAATCTATTAAGAACTTTTTAAGCCATACTGTTTCCTTTGCTGCTTCACAGGCTGCTACATATTCAACTTCCATAATGGAGTCAGCAATACAGGATTGTTTTATACTTCTCCATACTACTGCTCCTCCATTCAGAGTGAAAACTGATCCCGACGTAGACTTTCTAGCATTTTTATTAGATTGAAAATCAGAGTCAGTGTTTCTAGTAAGGATCAGATCCTTAGAACCATACACAAATATGTAGTCTTTTGTCCTTCTAAGATATTTTAGAATGTTCTTAACGGCTGTCCAATGATCACGTCCCGGATTGGACTGATATTTACTAACTATCCCTACTGAATAGCAAATGTCAGGCCTAGTACATAACATTGCATACATTAGGCTCCCAATAGCAGAAGCATAGGGAATGTTACTCATGTCCTCAGCTTTATGAGGTGTTTTTGGACATTTTTCTTTTGATAAATGAATTCCATATTTGTACCGCAACAAACTTTTTTGGAATTCTGCATCTTATATCTTGACAACATTTTGTCTATATAAGATGTTTGAGACATGGCTAGTGTTTTGTTCTTTCAGTTCCAAACTATTTGGATACCAAGAACGTATTGAGCATTTCTCAAATCTTTCATTTGGAATTGCGTAGCTAGCCATTTCTTAATATCAGTTAGATGACCTATATCATTCCTAATGAGTAGAATGTCATCTACATACAGAACTGAGAATGCTACAGTGGATTTGATAATCCTTTTGTAAACACAAGGTTCATCAACATTTTGTTCAAAACCATAAGATTTGATTAGAGTATCAAACCTTATATTCCAGGATCTAGATGCTTGTTTTAATCCATATATGGATTTTTGAAGCTTACAAATCTTTTGTTCTTGACCCTTTTGTATAAACCCCTCTGGTTGAACCATATAGATACTCTGTAACGACCCAACTTTTCCGGACTAAGCTGAGGTCACTACCAAATACCAAAACTCGACCATTCAACATAAAATTTTAAAACGGACCAGATACGATTCATTAAAACAGTATAAACCTTACAAAAGACAGTTTCGGGCCCTATTTTAAATAATTCAAGAAAAACCACAAAATAAAATGTCAAGTCACCAGTCCAAAATCACAGTCAAATTATTCTGACAAAATACATAGCGGAAGAGAAAAGAAAACCGGACGCGTCCATATGGCCTTCACGCATCCTTCCTGCCTCTCGTCGGTCTGCCCCTTGCTGTACCCCTACCTGAAAAGTTAAAGAAGAGAAAGGGTGAGTATAAACATACCCAGTAAGGGACCCACTACTGGGCCCGTTAGGGGACAACAGTTAACTTCCTATTCGGGGGTACCCTACATATCAGTCTAGTGCTCCCGAAGGACGCACATATCAGTCTAGTGCTCCCGAAGGACGCACATATCAGTCTAGTGCTCCCGAAGGACGCACATATCAGTCTAGTGCTCCCGAAGGACGCACATATCAGTCTAGTGCTCCCGAAGGATGCACATATCAGTCTAGTGCCCCCGAAGGATGCACATATCAGTCTAGTGCTCCCGAAGGATGCACATATCCGTAAGGCACACTACCCCATAGATGAAGCTAACCGTTACCCCTCAGTCCGAACTAAACTGTCTACATCAATCACATCCCGACGGCATTCATATCACAGTCCCGCCATAGGCTTTATCGGTCAGATAGTATAAGTTTAAACATCTACACCCTCAGTTGTTATATGCATTTCCGATTCACACACCAATAGGGAAGACCCTAGGTCCAATCGACTAACCAACCAAAACCGGACTCACGGTCCATCCCCGTCCAAATTCCATGAACCATATCCAGACCGGTGTTTACTACATACTGAACCATAACTTCAAGGTCCATCAACATAAAATCTCAATCCACAATTATCAGTCACAGTATATTCACATCAGACAGCATATAATATCAGTATTTAACAGCCAACACGCATACAGTTATTCAGTACAGTCACTAACGTGTAATTCCCTGTGAATTACTACGTTTTCAGCCTGGACTCGGGGTCCAGTAGTAGGAAAACCCTTACCTGAAACTCGGTTATGCTCCTCGATCGAAATCCACGCTCGACAGATCTACCCAAGGAAAGGAAGCTATCTCCAATCAGGTCTGCCGCGGAACCCGAGAACTTAAGCGTCAACTCTGTACTACCTTCAAGGGAGAAAAGTAGGGCCACATCTTAATCCAACATTCAAACTCGAATCGGACGAGGTAACTTTAGGGAATTCATCAAAACAACCCTTACCGAAGACTCACCGTGAACCGAAGTGGAGGAAGGAAGGCTTAGGTGGCTCGGCTCACTCGGCTCAGCTCGGCTCGGCTCGGCTCGGCTCGGCTCGTCTCGGCTCGGCTCGGCTCGGCTCGGCTCGGCTCGGCTCGGCTCGGCTTGGTTCGGCTCGCGGCTCGGCTCACTCGGCTCGCGGCTCGGCTTGGTTTGGCTGGCGGCTCGGCTTACTCGGCTCACGGCTCGGCTTGGTTCGGCTCGCGGCTCGGCTCACTCGGCTCGCGGCTCGGCTTGGTTCGGCTGGCGGCTCGGCTCACTCGGCTCGCGGCTCGGCTTGGTTCGGCTCGCGGCTCGGCTCGCGGCTCGGCTCACTCGGCTCGCGGCTCGGCTTGGTTCGGCTCGCGGCTCGGCTCGCGGCTCGGTTCGCGGCTCGCTCGGCTTAGGGCTCGGCTCGGACAAGGATGGCGGCTCGGGTACGGCTCGGACTGGAAACGGGTTCGGGTCGGGTCAGCTTGGAACCGGGTCGGGTTGGACGAAAACGGCAGCCACGGTTTTATTTCTCTCTTCCGGCGACGGCGGCGTTCCCCTCCGTGCTCTGTCGGCGTCGGAACACGAAATGATGAAGGGGAGGGTGCCGGCGGTGGTAGAAACGAATAGAGAGAGATGGAGAAGCGTCGGCTGCCGGCGGTTGGAGGCGAAACGGAATGGATGGAAGCTGCGGCGGGCGAACGTCGGTTGTCGTCGGTGAGGGGCTGTAAGGAAGAAGAAGGAGAGGAGAAGGAGAGATGGGCGATGGTGGCGGAGAGACGAAGGAGAAGAGAATGAGGGAAAGAGATAGCCGTCGGAGATGGAGAAGGAAAACGCGGGCGGCGCGCGGCGTGAGGAAGGAGGAGACGGGAGAGGAGAAGAAATTTCGGGGGGGGGGCGGTAGCGGCGCGAGATTTAGGGTTTGGGGGTTTTTTTTTTTTTTTTAAGTTTATTATATATATATATATATAATTCTTAATTATTTTATAATATTAATAATATAAATTATATAATAATATATATATTAAATATAAATAATAATAATAATAAAGTAATAATAATAATATATTAATAATATTAACATTAAATAAATAACAATTTATTATAATTCTATAATATAAATTAATAATAATAATTATAATAATATTTCTATATATATTTTTAGAAATAATAATATTTCTATAATATTAATTAATAATAATAATTATAATATTAATATTATAACAAATAAAATACATTTTAATAATAATAATATAATTAATATTATATTATTATTATATCAACTTGCACTTTACGTAAAACGAGGAAAATTTTACCTTAAATTTTTCGGAGCGTTACATTCTTCCCTCCTTGGGGAACTTTCGTCCTCGAAAGTTTATTTCTCGAACAGTTCGGGATAACGGGATCTCATGTCGTCTTCACGCTCCCATGTAGCCTCTTCTACCCGGTGATTCCGCCATAAGACTTTAACTAGGGGAATTTGTCTATTTCTCAACGTCTTCACCTCTCTAGCGAGCACCTCAACAGGTTGTTCAACATAGCTCAAATTTTCATCAATCTCTAGTGGCTCGTAATCCACTACGTGGGATGGATCTGGCACGTACTTCCTCAACATAGAAACGTGAAACACATCGTGGACTGTCGAGAGTGATGAAGGTAACGCCAAGCGATAAGCTACAGGGCCAATCCGCTCCAGAATCTCAAACGGCCCAACAAAACGGGGACTCAACTTTCCCCTCTTTTCAAAACGCACGACACCTCTCATAGGTGCTACCTTTAAGAACACCTTATCCCCTATCTTAAACTCAAGGTCCTTCCGCCTCACATCTGCATAACTCTTCTGCCTACTCTGAGCGGTATGCATGCGTGATCTAATCTTCTGTATCGCTTCGTTAGTAGACTGAACTAACTCAGGACCCATCAACCTCTGCTCACCTACCTCATCCCAGCAAACCGGGGATCTACAACATTTGCCGTACAGGGCCTCAAACGGTGCCATGCCAATAGTAGCCTGATAGCTGTTATTATAAGCAAATTCCATCAAATGTAAGTGGGAGTCCCAGCTACCTGGAAATTCCAATGCACACGCTCGCAACATATCCTCTAAAACCTGGTTCAGACGCTCAGTCTGACCGTCAGTCTGTGGATGGAAAGCCGTACTAAAGTCCAATCTCGTGCCCATAGCAGTCTGCAAACCCTTCCAAAATTTGGAAGTGAAACGGGCATCTCTGTCAGAAACAATCGACACTGGCACTCCGTGCAATCTCACTATCTCAGACATGTACAACTGTGCCCACTTACTAGCAGTATAGGTGGATTTACCTGGAACAAAGTGCGCTGATTTAGTAAGTCTGTCCACCACAACCCAGATCACTGTAAATCCCCTCAGAGTTCTCGGTAGCCCTGTAATGAAATCCATGGACACGTTTTCCCACTTCCATTCCGGTATGCTCAAGGGTTGTAATAAACCCGCTGGTTTCTGCCTTGGTGCCTTAACCTGCTGACACACCAAGCATTTACTGACAAATTCTGCTACTTCCCTCTTCATGTTACGCCACCAATAAACCCGCTTTAGGTCCTGATACATCTTCGTACTACCTGGGTGCATAGAAAATGGGGAACTGTGAGCCTCAGCTAATAATTCTGTCTTAACCGCACTATCTGACGGGACACAGAGGCGCCTCTCAAACAACAGTCCACCATCAGAGGATAACGAGAACTCAGCCGTTTGCCCTGCCTCTGCTAGGCCACGTTTCTCAACCAGATAAGGATCGTTACTTTGAGCATCAACGATCTTCTGCCTCAAAGTCGGCTGTACCGTCAACTGGGCTAACTGCATAGTAACTGCACCCACTGACACTGCAATCTCAGCCCGCTCAAGATCCCGATGCAATGGGGCCTGTCGGGTAATAAGTGCTGCCGAATGTGATACCTTTCTACTAAGAGCATCAGCTACCACATTCGCCTTGCCTGGATGATACAGTATCTCACAATCGTAATCCTTCACTAACTCAAGCCATCTCCGCTGTCTCATATTCAATTCTTTCTGAGTAAAGAAGTACTTCAGGCTCTTATGATCTGTGAATATCTGTATCTTTTCACCGTACAAATAATGCCTCCATATTTTCAAAGCAAAAACCACTGCTGCCAACTCTAGATCATGTGTAGGGTAGTTCTGCTCATGACTCTTCAACTGACGAGACGCATAAGCGACCACCTTACCCTGCTGCATCAAAACACAACCCAGACCCTTCTTGGAAGCATCACTATAAATCACGAAACTGCCAGAACCATCAGGTACCGTAAGAACCGGCGCGGTAACTAGCTTCTGTTTAAGGGTCTGGAAACTGTCCTCACATGCCTTGCTCCAAACAAAAGGAGCTCCCTTTCTGGTCAACTGAGTAAGAGGAGTAGCTATACGGGAAAAGTTCTCCACAAACCGTCGATAATAGCCTGCTAAACCCAGAAAGCTACGAACCTCACTGACTGTGGAAGGTCGGGTCCAACCGGTGACTGCCTCTATCTTAGCTGGATCCACAGAGACTCCATCCTTAGAAACCACGTGGCCCAGAAAGGACACCTGCTTCAGCCAAAACTCGCATTTCGAGAACTTTGCATACAACTTATTATCCCGAAGTGTTTGCAAAACCATACGTAAATGCTCCTCATGTTCGGCCTCCGTCTTGGAGTATATCAAAATATCGTCGATAAACACGATCACAAAAGTATCTAGGAACTCCCTAAACACTCTGTTCATCAAGTCCATAAACACTGCCGGAGCATTCGTCAAACCAAAAGACATCACAATAAACTCGTAGTGTCCATATCTGGAACGAAATGCTGTCTTCGGTACATCCTCATCCTTAATTCTCAGCTGATGGTATCCCGACCGAAGATCAATCTTAGAGAACACTGTGGCTCCCTGTAACTGGTCAAATAGATCGTCAATCCTGGGCAAGGGATATCTGTTCTTTACGGTTACCTTATTCAACTCCCTATAGTCAATGCATAGACGCATCGATCCATCTTTCTTCTTAACAAATAAAACTGGCGCACCCCAAGGTGACACGCTCGGTCGAATGAATCCCTTATCAAGCAATTCCTGTAACTGTACCTTCAGTTCTTTCAATTCTGCGGGGGCCATTCTGTAAGGGGCTCTGGATATAGGAACCGTGCCCGGCTCCAACTCTATGGCAAACTCAACCTCCCTGTGCGGAGGCAACCCTGGAAGTTCCTCAGGAAAGACATCCGGATAGTCCCTCACTACTGGTTCTGATGACAGGGATACATCGGCCTCTCTAGTATCCACCACGCTCGCTAAGATACCCCAAGTACCCTGACTGAGCAGTTTACTGGCCCTGATGGCTGAGATTACCTGAGGCAACGACTTTGACCCTCCTCCCTTAAATTTAAAACTGGCCATCGAGGGAGGGTTAAACGTTACCTCCTTACGTGAACAATCTATACTGGCGTGGTTAACGGCTCGCTCGGCTTAGGGCTCGGCTCGGACAAGGATGGCGGCTCGGGTACGGCTCGGACTGGAAACGAGTTCGGGTCGGGTCAGCTTGGAACCGGGTCGGGTTGGACGAAAACGGCAGCCACGGTTTTATTTCTCTCTTCCGGCGACGGCGGCGTTCCCCTCCGTGCTCTGTCGGCGTCGGAACACGAAATGATGAAGGGGAGGGTGCCGGCGGTGGTAGAAACGAATAGAGAGAGATGGAGAAGCGTCGGCTGCCGGCGGTTGGAGGCGAAACGGAATGGATGGAAGCCGCGGCGGGCGAACGTCGGTTGTCGTCGGTGAGGGGCTGTAAGGAAGAAGAAGGAGAGGAGAAGGAGAGATGGGCGATGGTGGCGGAGAGACGAAGGAGAAGAGAATGAGGGAAAGAGATAGCCGTCGGAGATAAAGAAGGAAAACGCGGGCGGCGCGCGGCGTGAGGAAGGAGGAGACGGGAGAGGAGAAGAAATTTCGGGGGGGGGGGGGGGGTAGCGGCGCGAGATTTAGGGTTTGGGGGTTTTTTTTTTTTAAGTTTATTATATATATATATATATATAATTCTTAATTATTTTATAATATTAATAATATAAATTATATAATAATATATATATTAAATATAAATAATAATAATAATAAAGTAATAATAATAATATATTAATAATATTAACATTAAATAAATAACAATTTATTATAATTCTATAATATAAATTAATAATAATAATTATAATAATATTTCTATATATATTTTTAGAAATAATAATATTTCTATAATATTAATTAATAATAATAATTATAATATTAATATTATAACAAATAAAATACATTTTAATAATAATAATATAATTAATATTATATTATTATTATATCAACTTGCACTTTACGTAAAACGAGGAAAATTTTACCTTAAATTTTTCGGAGCGTTACACTCCCTGTGCGGAGGTAACCCTGGAAGTTCCTCAGGAAAAACGTCCGGATAGTCCCTCACCACCGGTTCTGACGACAGGGATACATCCGCCTCTCTAGTATCCACCACACTCGCTAAGATACCCCAAGTACCCTGACTGAGCAGTTTACTGGCCCTGATGGCTGAGATTACCCGAGGCAACGACTTTGACCCTCCTCCCTTAAATTTAAAACTGGCCATCGAGGGAGGGTTAAACGTTACCTCCTTACGTGAACAATCTATACTGGCGTGGTTAGCGGCCAACCAATCCATACCCAGGATTACATCAAAGTCCAGCATATCCAGAACTATCAGCGTTACCTCAATCACATGGCCTGCTATCTCAATCTGGCATGCTTTCACCTTTTCCTTCGACAACATACATTCCCCTGAAGGAGTAGATACTGACAGAATCTGGTGTAAGGGTTCTACCTCTAAGCGGGCATGCGACACAAATGCGGAAGAGATAAAAGAATGTGACGAACCCGAATCAAACAAGACTAAGGCGTAATGCCCCAACACTGGGAGCGTACCTGTCACTACTGTGCCTTCCTTCTCAGCCTCAGTCCTGTTGGTAGCAAAGACTCTACCCTGATGTGGAGCACCTGCTCCCTGATTCTGCGCGATCCCCGTGAGTCTCAACGGGCATCTATCAGCTGTATGACCCTCTTGCCTGCACTTAAAGCAGGTCCTGGTCCCGAATAAGCAACGGCCCAGATGGTGCTTCCCACAAGTGGTACACAACGGCTTTCCTCTGGCAGCCTCCCCTGCCTCAAAAGGTTTCTGCTGGAAGCTGCGAAACTCACCACCTGGTCTGAAATTCCGCTGTGGCACTGGAACAGGCTGCTGCTCAGCCTTCCTCTTCTGTCCCGACGTCGAACCTCTACCAGCGGTCTTAGACGAGTTAGCCCTCTCCTGTAAACTGAGATCCACTGCCAGGCGCAGTGCATCGGCATGAGTAGCGGGTCTGAAAGCTCGGACCAAACCCTGAATGTCCAGTCGGAGGCCTCTAACAAACTTATCAGCTCTGGCCGCCTCGGTCGCTATCATCTTGGGAGCGAAGCGGGATAACATGTCAAACTCCGCATCATACTGCTCCACTGTCATGTCACCCTCCTCTAAGTTCAGAAACTCCTGCCGCTTGGCATCTCTCAAACTGGCGGAGAAGAATTTCGCATAGAAACTCTCCTTGAACTGCTGCCACGTGATCTGACTCACATCACCACCTAGCATTCTCTCTGTAGTCTCCCACCATGTAGTACCTCTGTCAGTCAACATAAAAACAGCACACTGAACCTTCTGATCCTCAGGGCATTTCATGTAACGGAATATGGTTTCCAAGGACGATAACCACATCTGAGCCCTGGTGGGGTCCTCCAAAGACCCATCGAACGTCGTGGGATTATACTTCCTGAAATCCCTCAGATGTTTAGCCTCTGCCGACAACTGATCCGGCACAAACTGAGGCGCAACTGGTACCGGAGCCGGAGCTGGAGCAGGAACTGGTGCTGGAGCTGGCGCTGGAGCTGGCGCCGGAGTTGGCGAGGCAGGCTTCTGCTGCTCCCGCATCTGCATAATCATATCTCTAAACCTCTGCTCCATGGCGGCTAGGTCCGCATGAGTAACTGGCGCAGCCGGGTCAGGGGCTTGGGCTACAGGCTGCACCTCAGGCTGAACGCGTCCTGCTCCCCTTCCTCGGCCTCCTCGGCCACCTCTACGTGCACCTCTCCTTGGTGGCATTTTCCTAACAACCACCAAACGATTCCTTTAGTCATAAATGGTAATTGAATTTGCAGTTTAACTTAGGTAAGGTAATGCATGTAGAGTTATACATATACTTTCATGAGAGCGTACCTGACGAGCGGCAAGGATCGTTTCAGCCATAAGGACACAAAACACAGACTCACATTATAAGTCAGTCTACAGAACCTAAAACTTAGGCTCTGATACCAACTGTAACGACCCAACTTTTCCGGACTAAGCTGAGGTCACTACCAAATACCAAAACTCGACCATTCAACATAAAATTTAAAACGGACCAGATACGATTCATTAAAACATTATAAACCTTACAAAAGACAGTTTCGGGCCCTATTTAAAAAAAATTAAAAAAAAAGTCACAAAATAAAATGTCAAGTCACCAGTCCAAAATCACAGTCAAAATATTCTGACAAAATACATAGCGGAAGCGAAAAGAAAACTAGACGCGTCCGTATGGCCTTCACGCATCCTTCCTGCCTCTCGTCGGTCTGCTCCTTGCTGTACCCCTACCTGAAAAGTTAAAGAAGAGAAAGGGTGAGTATAAACATACCCAGTAAGGGACCCACTACTGGGCCCGTTAGGGGACAACAGTTAACTTCCTATTCGGGGGTACCCTACATAACAGTCTAGTGCTCCCGAAGGATGCACATATCAGTCTAGTGCTCCCGAAGGATGCACATATCAGTCTAGTGCTCCCGAAGGATGCACATATCAGTCTAGTGCCCCCGAAGGATGCACATATCAGTCTAGTGCTCCCGAAGGACGCACATATCAGTCTAGTGCCCCCGAAGGATGCACATATCAGTCTAGTGCTCCCGAAGGATGCACATATCAGTCTAATGCTCCCGAAGGATGCACATATCCGTAAGGCACACTACCCCATAGATGAAGCTAACCGTTACCCCTCAGTCCAAACTAAACTGTCTACATCAATCACATCCCAACGACATTCATATCACAGTCCCGCCATAGGCTTTGTCAGTCAGATAGTATAGGTTTAAACATCTACACCCTCAGTTGCTATATGCATTACCGATTCGTACGCCATTAGGGAAAACCCTAAATTCAATCGACTAACCAACCAGAACCGGACTCACTGTTCTTCCCCGTCCAAACTCCATGAACCACATACAGACCAGTGTTTTACTACATACTGAACCGTAACTTTAAGGTCCATCAACATAAAATCTCAATCCACAAATAGCAGTCACAGTATAATTTTCATCAGACAAAATATAATATCAGTACTTAACAGTCAACACGCATACAGATATTCAGTACAGTCACTAACGTGTAATCCCCTGTGGATTACTACGGTTTTAGCCTGGACTCGGGGTCCAGTAGTAGGAAAACCCTTACCTGAAACTCGGTTATGCCCCTCGATCGAAATCCACGCTCGACAGATCTACCTAACGAAACACGAAAGTTTTAGTTGATGACTTTAGTAGCAGTTGTTTTAAAAAGGTTATCCGTTGACTTACCCAAGGAAAGGAAGCTATCTCCAACCAGGTCTGCCGCGGAACCCGAGAACTTAAGCGTCAACTCTGTACTACCTTCAAGGGAGAAAAGTAGGGCCATATCTTAATCCAACATTCAAACTCGAATCGGACGAGGTAACATTAGGGAATTCATCAGAACAATCCTTACCGAAGACTCACCGTGAACCGAAGTGGAGGAAGGAAGGCTTAGGTGGCTCGGCTCGGCTCGGCTTGGACTCGACTCGGCTCGGCTCGGCTCGGCTTGGACTCGGCTCGGCTCGGCTCAGCTCGGCTTAACTCGGCTTGGTTCTCGATTCGGCTCGGCTCGGCTCGGCTCGGCTTGGTTCTCGGCTCGGCTCGGCTTACTCGGCTCGCGGCTCGGCTCGCGGCTCGGCTCGCGGCTCGGCTCACTCGGCTCGCGGCTCGGCTCGCGGCTCGCTCGGCTTGGGGCTCGGCTCGCGGCTCGGCTCGCGGCTCGGCTCACTCAACTCGCGGCTCGGCTCGCGGCTCGCTCGGCTTGGGGCTCGGCTCGGACAAGGATGGCGGCTCGGCTTCACGATCACCTCGGCTGCGCGCGATGACAGACCAAAAATAACCCGGCGATGGCGGCGACGGTCTTCGGCTTACACTGGACTCTATGGGTTGCACCGGACGGCACGGAGGAAGAGGCGTTGCTGGTGGTAGAGACCGAGACGGCCGGCGGACCCGTAGCTACTTAATACCGAGGGAGATCGGAGATGGAAGCGGCCGTAGCGGTGAGATGGAGGCGGAGATCGGAGGTGGAAGCGGTGCTGCTGCCGTCGGAAAAGAAGGAGAAGATTGAGGAGGATGGTGGCGGCGCTGAAACGGAAACGAAGAGGGAGGGAGAGAGACGGTTGCGGCGCCGGGCAGACGGAACGAAGAAGAAGGTGGAAGGGGGGCTCGGGCGTCGGGCGTGGAAGGGAGAAGAAAGAAGAAGAAAAATCGGGGGGGGGGGGGGGGGGGGCGGCGCTGAAATTAGGGTTTGTTTTAAAAAAAAACATTTATTATATATATATATATATAATTCTTAATAATTATATAATATTAATAATTTAAATTAAATAATAATATATATATTAAATATAAATAATAATAATAATAATAAAGTAATAATAATAATATATTAATAACATTAATATTAAATAAATAATAATTTATTTTATTGTTTTAGAAATAACAATATTTCTATAATATTAATTAATAATAATATTTATAATATTAATATTATAACAAATAAAATAAATATTAATAATAATAATATAATTAATATTATATTATTATTATATCAACTTGCACTTTACATAAAACGAGAAAAATTTTACCTTAAATTTTCGGAGCGTTACATACTCTCCTCAAGATTTTCGTTCAAAAAGGCTGTCTTGACATCCATCTGCCAAATTTCATAATCATAAAAAGTGGCAATGGATAAGAGTATTCTAATCAACTTTAGCACGGCAACAAGAGAGAAAGTTTCTTCATAATCCACTCCCTCCTTTTGTGTATAACCTTTTGCCACTAGTCGAGCTTTGAAAGTCTATACTTTACCAGCTTGGTTTCGTTTTCTCTAGTAGGTCCATTTACAACCAATAGGTTTTACATCATTTGGTTGATCTACTAGAGTCCAGACAGAATTGGAATACATAGATTCCATTTCGAGGTCCATGGCTTTGACCCATTAGTCACAGTCCACATCATTCATTGCCTGTTTATAGGTCAATGGATCCTCTATTCCATTATCAGGTATGACAATTTGAGCTTCACTTAAATCCAAATAACGATCAGGCTATCGCACAACCCTTCCACTACGTCGAGGTTCTCCCAACTCTCGAGAAAGATGTGTTTGACCAATATTCCTTGTTTTATCAACTACTTTAGTGGATGAACTAGGTCTATCTGTAGTAATTTTGGAAATTTCTTCTAATACTAGTTTACTGCGAGTTTGATGATTTCTTATGTGGTCTTTCTCTAAGAACGTAGTATTTGTCGACACAAATACTTTATTTTCTTGAGGGTCATAAAACAAACCACCTTTAGATTCTTTTGGATAACCTACAAATAGGCATAATTTTGAACAATGTTCCAACTTTTTAGGATTTTGCTCCAACACGTGTGTTGGACATCCCTAAATTCTAAAGTGACGTAAACTACCTTCACGCCCTTTCCATATCTCATAAGGTGTTTCAGAAACACTTTTAGAGGGAACGTTGTTTAAAATATAGATAGCTGTTTCTAAAGCATATCTCCAAAAAGAATCCGACAACTAAGCAAAACTCATCATAGAGCGAACCATGTCCAACAAAGTTCGATTTCTTTCTGATACACCGTTCTACTGAGGCGTACTAGGTGCAGAGAGTTGTGATTGGATTTCATGTTCTATCAAATAGTCTTGGAATCGCAAGTCCATATACTCTCCACCTCGATCTGATCGAAGTGTATTTATTGTTTTACCTGATTCATTTTCAACTTCAGCCTTATATTCTTTGAACTTTTCAAAAGAATCAGACTTGTTTTGAATTAGGTAAACATGACCATACCTTGAATAATCATCAATAAAACTAATGAAATATTGATATCCTCCCCGAGCTTTGACATTCATTGGTTCACAAAGGTCCGAATGTACGAACTCTAAAGATGTTTTGGCTCTAAGACTTTTTCCAGTAAAAGATCTTTTGGTCATTTTTCCTTCAAGACAAGAATCACATGGAGGTAAACAGAAATCTTCTAACTAACTTAGAAGTCCACTCTTAACCAATCTCTCAATCCTATTGAGATTTATGTGACCAAGTCTTAAGTGCCACAAGAAGGCATTGGAAGAAACTTTTTGTCTTTTATTCTGAGTTTCAACTGTTCTAAACATTTCAGTATTTAAGACAAAATTCATTCGTGTTGGTCTTAACTTATATAAGTTGTCTTCTAGTATAGCAGAACAAACATGAATATCTTTTCGAAAAATGAACACTTCATTAATTTCAAAAGATATTTTATACATATGTTCTAACATACAAGAGATAGACATTAAATTTCTCTTCATTTGAGGAGCATACAAGATACTCTTCAGCATGAGATTTTTTTTCATCATCTTCTCATTCTGTAAATGGAAGTTTATATAGAAAATTACATGCAAAATACATGTAATTTTCTTTTATGTAATCTCAACACCTAATTAATCCATCAACCCTAAATGGAATTAGTGGCTTATAACTTCATTACAAGCTGCCACATTTCCCACTAAAATTTAGTAATAAATATATTAGTCAAAGGACAATTTGATCATTTGACCAATTAAGTCAAAGTCAAACTTTGACTTTTCTTAGTCAAAAGTCAACTTTTTGACTTTTTACTATTTTATCTGTCTCGACTAATTCCAACCTCCCGAGTATGAATCCACATTCATTTTTTTAAAATTCAAATCATATTTGAATATAAAATGCGATAAAAAATTATTTTTCAAAGTAAAAAAACAACATGTTGACTTTTCAACTTTGATCGTTTCAAAACTTTTCAAGCTTCTAAATATGAATCCATATTCATTATTTAAATCATATTTAAACATAAAGTTTAAAGTTTATATTTATCGACTTTTATCATATACACTTATCGGTCTCTCTCTCTCTTTACCTAATTCGAACAATTCGAGTTATTCCAACATATTGTTCTTAGTTGAATCCATATGAGCTAGTAAGAGAACCTAATGGACCTATAGATCATGGGCTCCAACGATTCAAGATTAACTGGCTAAACTCTTTTAGACCAAGCTTAATCAATATTCCTTAACTAATGAGTCATTCCACTAAAGACTCTTAGTTGCACTCCCCTCACTATGGATATATTTTTGTCCACCTGATATAATCATGATGAGTAAGTTCATCTTTCACAAGTTGTTCGTAATCTTGGCTAGGTCAAAATACCATTTTACCTCGAGATTACATCTTGCTCTTTAAGACCCACTGACCCACTATTGAACAATTGGTTTTAAGGTTCAACCTAGAAACCTGAATCCTTCTCGGGCCAATGAGAAGGTGGGGCCCCTTATTCAAGACTTGTATTCAGTCCTTAAGGGAACAACTTATCTATCATCCTAGAAGTGGGTAGGAGTGAATTTCGTCTTACACCCTATGTCCCTAGCTATCCACTCAATCTTATTTCTGAAATGGGAGGCTTATTGGGCCAGCGATGATGAGCTGTCCTCACCTATGTAGATCTAAGGATACTACCGAAAGAACAGAAGTTCATAGTTAGCTTAGGATTAAGATCAAGTTATATAGGTCATTATAATTAAAATAGTCAGTTTATAGTTTAGGGCGTTATAACTAAAAGTGACTATTTCGTGGTTCCAGTCTTATGCAAACCATTTACATAGGATGCCCCCACTCCTACGTCTCTACATGAACGATTCAGGATTACATCGTTTGTACTAATTACGGAACGGGCCGCATCCATAGTGTTTTTCCAGAATAAGGCACCCAACCTTATTCATACACTATAGACTATTTGGGCTATTAACTCGAACTTAATCCATGTTTATGTCTCTACATAAAGTTCAAGTGTATTGACAAACATATTAAAATAGCCTCAGGACCTTAATTTATTGGTTTTAAGATTATAGCATTCAATAATAAACTTTATTAAATCAAATAACAAAGTACGAGTTTTAGGACATAAATTCCAACAACCTTGAAATGAAACTTGTAGACCTCGTTGAAGCAGTTGGGTAATACTCAAAAGATTATGCTTTAGACCTGGAATATAGAACACATCTGTAACTCGTTTTGTGTCTTTCTTTGGCTTCACAAGAATATCACCTTGGCCTTTGACTTGTAGTCTGGTAGTATCACCAGTCTTCACTTCACTTTGGAAATATTCATCCAAAGTAAAAAATATACTTCTATTTCCTGTCATGTGGTTATTACATCCATTATCAAGATACCATGTAGGCTCTACAACATCGTCTTGAACACTACATGCGAGGAATAGAATGCCTTCATCATTTTTTTCTGTTCTTTATGCATATTCATGGTGGTATTTCCATCTCTATTTTTTAGTGGCCAACAATCTGCTTGGAAATGACCATACTTTCTGTAATTAAAATATTGAATGTGAGAGAAATGACTACGACCACCTCCTTGGTTTCTGCCAAAGCCTCTTCCACTTCTGCTTCCTCTTCCTCAAGATAAAGAAGAGCTTTCTTGTGAATTTTTAGAATTTTCACTGCTTCTATTGTCATAGTTTCTTCTACCATGTCTTCCACATGCACTGCCTCTAAAAGAAGTTTTCATTTGAAAAGCTTTCTCAAGGTTAACATCAAATAGTTTTAATCAAAGCTCATTGGATTAAAGAGAACCCCTCAAGTTATTTATAGACAACGTAGACAAGTCTTTCGATTCTTCAATTGCAATGACGATATGCTCAAATTTTCTTGACATACTTCTAATAATATTTTCAAATTTTCTTGAGAGGATAGGAGATTGACTTCTGGGTATTGTGTCTTTATAGGCAAAAAGTTGGTATCATGGAAGAGTAAGAAACAAAATATTGTCTCTCGTTCGAGTGCTGAGTTAGAATATAGAGCTATGGCACAATCTGTGTGCGAAATAGTATGGATTCACCAATTATTATCTAAGTTAGGCTTCAATATTATAGTGCCAACTAAATTATGGTGTGATAATCAAGTTGCACTTTACATTGCATCTAATCCAGTATTTTATGAACGAACTAAAGATATTGAAGTGGATTGTCACTTCATTCGTGAGAAAATCCAAGATGAGTTGGTGTCCACAGGATGTGTGAAGACTGGACAACAATTAGGAGATCATATTCTGGAGCAAGGATAAGCTATCTGTGCAACAAGCTAGGCATGAGCGACATATTTGCTCCAGCTTGAGGGGGAGTGTTATGATATATATATATATATATATATATATATATATATATTATATGTCTATTATCGTAATTGTACACACTGTTTAAGGTTCCTTTATGTAACTTTACTCTAACTTTAAATAATAAGAAATATATATTTTTCTCTAACTTCTTGAGTACAAGAACTAAATGATTGTGTTGATACTACCTACACGACTGTGTATCACTATCTACAAGGTTGTGTACCATGATCATTTAGAAGACAATTACACGCATGTGTGTGGCTGATTAATCTTGCGCGTTGACTGAGGCATTTTTGGTATTTCTCATTGTGGGCCCGTAAGTTTTTTCCATTTTTAGAGCTATTCTATATGATGTAAATAGTTATTGGTTTGTTATATTTTTGAAAAAACCCCTAAAATATATTTCATTTTTTTAAAAAAAATTGTTACCAAACGAGACCATAAATATTAATATGTAATAATTTAACTAAGGCTTATTTGCCAACATTTGAATTTAGTTTCAAAAAGTAAGTTATAAACACACTACTTGGAAGTTACTTTGTTTGATTATGAAGTTTACAAAAAAATTTTAAAAATTGCTTAAGTTATGAAAAACACATATGAATTTTCCACTTTATGTCAAAAATGTCTTTGAGAAGCTTCAAAAGCTTCAAAAATATTTTCCTACTAGTTTTGGACGGAAACGGTTAGTGTTTTGTGTAAAGAATAAGTATAAGGGCCCGTTTGGGGTTAGGGTTGGGACTGTGGGCTTAGGTTAGCCCAACCTTAACCCCCGTTTGGGCCCAAGGTTAAGGAAACCCTAGTTTTAGGGTTTCCTTAACCCGTTTTCGTCTGCCTCTTCCAACATCGATTCGCGTCTTCTCCCGTTTTCGTTAATTCGGTTTCGTCGTTCCCCTCAATCCGTGTTCCATTTCCGCGTTGAAACCGTCTTCAATCTTCTCCTCAACCCTTCTTCATCGAAAATATTTTCGTTTTTCTCTTCTTTCTGTCATCTCCCTCAACGAATCGACTTCATGTTGTTTCGTTTCGTCTTCTCCCTCAACGAATCGAGGGTTTCTGTTAGTTCTTTGTTGTCCGCACCATATCGTTTTGTTTCCTCTTCATCCTTTAATCCATTCCTTCCTTTTGTATCATTTTGTCCATTTGTTTCATCTCCCTCAAGGAATCGACTGCGTGTTGTTTTCTTTCGTCTTCTCCCTCAACGAATCTAGGGTTTCTGTTCGTTCTGTATTGTCCACTCGATTTTGTTTTTTTTTTTGTCTTCATCCTTTAATCCATTTCGTTCGTTTTTCGTCTTCTCCGTCAACCATCCTAACTCGCACTTTCTGTTTCGTCTTCATCCTTTAATTCATTCCACCGTTGTGTTTTCGCGATGAAACCGGATTTCGTTACGTCGAATCTCTCTCTGCATCTCTCTCATCCATCTCTCTCACTCCCGAAAGGACTTCTGTGTTTGTTGAAGCTGACGATTTTGTTGGCTCCAAACATGATTTCTTTTTGGAATCGTGGGTTTTGGCTCCTTCTTTACTCCTTGCCGCTCACGGTTCCATTATGCGGTCGGGTGTTTCGCTTGGCAATAAGATAGATACTTCACTCTGCCATTGGATGCCGATGGAGCTTGGTAGGGAGGTATTGGAGTTTTGAATCTACTTTTTTTTAAAGCCGATGATGAGTTCGAATTTTGTGTAAAACTGAATTCTTTTGTAATGTATGTATTTGTTTGCATTCTGTTGTGTCTTTTGTCTTATTTGTTTACATTTTCCGGCCATGTGTTCTGTATTATTCCGGCCACGTCGTCTGTGTTATTGCTTTACCTTTGGCGGCCATGTCTTTTGTATTATTGCACCCATGTGTTCTGTGTTATTGGTTAAATTTCTCTGGCCATGTGTTCTGTATTATTGCACCCATGTCTTCTGTGTTATTGCTTTACCTTCTCCGGCCATGTGTTTTGAATTATTGCGGCTATGTCTTATGTGTTATTTCTTCACCTTCTCCGGCCATGTGTTCTGTATTCTTGTGATGTCTTCTTTTTGTCATTGCTTTACCTTTTCCGGTCATGCCTTCTGTATTGTTGCCATGTTTTCTCTTTTATTGCTTTTATTGCTTAGCCTTTCCGGCCATGTCTTACAATTCTTGTATTCTTTTCTTACCAATTTTGTTACAATTCTTCTATTTTTTTACAATTCTTCTATTCTTATCTCTCTGTACAATTCTTCTATGTCTTCTCTGTATTCTTTTGTTACATATTATTTTCTTACAAATTTTGTTACATTTCTTCTATTCTTATTTCTCTGTATTGTTAGATTCTTCTATTATTTTCATAGTGTATTCTTATCTCTCTGTATTGTTGCCATGTCTTTATTGCTTTAACCTTCCAGTGTTGTCTCTTCCATCTGTTTTTATTGTATGTGTTGACTTCATATTTTCTTACAAATTTTGTTACAATTCTTCTATTCTTATCTCTCTGTATTGTTACATTTTTCATTTATTTTCATACTGTATTGGTCTTCCTTTCTGTCCAGTGTTGTCTCTTCCATCTGTTTTTAGTGTATGGTTTTGGTATAGGTTTCAGTATTTAGCCTTTGACTCTTTGGACTTTGCTATGCTTTATGTCAGTTGTAGCAGAGAGATTCCCCGTCTTTTATTGATAGATAGGTTGCAGTCCATTACTTTGGTCTTTATTTTTTGGTTTACCTCCATTCAAGTCCTCTCAACTTGCCACATCTTTCCCCTATATATTACCACGTTTCCTCTTTTGATTCACTGCATTCTTGTCTCTCTTTGTATCCTCTCTGTGGTTCTAACTTATCTTTTGTAAGTTATCTTTTTCTTTTTCTCTGTTTGCTGATTCTTCATTACTGTTAGCATATATGTTGTAATTTCCCTTTTCCTATATCATTTTGTTCTCCTTTTCATATATGTTTATGCACAACTTTTCTTTTAGGTTGTTGTCCTCCTTTTCTGTTATGTTTATGCACAACTTTTCTTTTAGGTTGCTGTTCTTTATTTTTTTATCTATAACTATGATGGAATTCCATTCATTATTTTGAATGGAATGAAAACTCTGAGGCTATTAATTTAAAAATAAACTTCTTGTTTCGGTTTCCCGATTCAATGTTCATTTCGAGTAACATTTGTCGTCATAAAAGGTATGTATATGTAATATTTATTTTTCATACCTTCTATATTGTGTGTTATGTACAAATATTAACCATGTTGTTGTCTTATGTAGGACGTTGCGATTCACGAGTTTACTATTTGAAGAGGTACTATTGTAATGGCCGTTTGTAGGCTTTCTATACTGTATTTATTTATTTATTTATTTTCGGTTTTGTATAATTTTATAATGAACATTTTCTTGCGGTTTATAATATGTATATAGAACATTCAGTTTAATTTTGTTAAATATTGTATCTTATTAATTTCCTCTTTTTTAACTATTTTTTTTGTATATAGTAAGAACAATTTGTATTTACAAAATATGCAATTAATTAACAACATTTTCTATTTAATTTCCTCTTTTTTAACTATTTATTTACAAAAATTGAATTAATTGTCCAATTAAATATTAACAACAATTCGTATTAACTATCAAACTAATTAACAACAATTCGTAATTTAAAAAATATAAAATCTTTTCTACTACCTAATAAGTACATTTAACAATGTTTTTCAAAAGTAGAAAGTTTTAACTTTATTACCAATAATTTTTAGTAAAAAAGTTATTAATTTTAGTAATGTTATCGATTTTTTAAAACAAGTCTTTAATTCGGTAAAAATAATTCCGTAATTCGGTAATATCATAATTCGGTAAAAATTTTAGTAATGCATATCAAAAACTTTTTTACTAATACTATTTTTCAATATCATAATAAATTTCCATATCAATTTTTTAGTAATAGTGTTTTTCAATATGATCATAAAACTCCATATGAACAACCCTTCCCTAATAGTGTTTTTTGAATATCATCATAAATTTAAATATGAACAACTTTTTAGTAATAGTGTTTTTTCAATATAATCACAAATTTTGATACTAATTAAATTATATTAAGGGAATACACATTTCATAAACTTCGAAAATATGTGTTTAAGTACTATTGTTCGGTTTATTTAAATACTATCGTCTCGAGTACGTACGTTATGTATCATGGAAATAGTTAATTACATGCCTTTAATTTTCAACTTCTTTAATTTTATGTATAATTTTAACTTAGTACATGTTTTTTTAGGAAACTTTACATAATTTTAAATTTTTAGGAAATTTTCAACTTCTTTACATGTTTTTTAGTAAATGTTGTAGTCACTCATAATCTTTTTTTTCTTTTTTTGTTCTATGTTTATGGTTTTAGTAAATTCAGATATGACTAAGTTATGGATCTTTTCACAATATATATCGATATTGTATTAATTCACTTAGTACATGTTTTTTAGGAAACTTTACATACATTGTAATGGATGAACAAACACTTATTGGAGTCCTAACTGCATTCACGTTGGCCCAACGACAGATTTTACTAACGTTTGAGCTATTAATGAACAACAATAAGCGTCTTTCACATACACCGCCCGATACACGCCATAGAATTAGGGAGCTTGCTTACTTTCGCATGATACACGAGTCAGATCTTGTGTGTCGGCAGAGCACGCGGATGGATAGGCGAACATTCGCAATTCTATGCCATTTACTTAGAAATGTGGCGGTCTTTCGTCGACTGAGATTGTCGATGTTGAGGAAATGGTAGCAATGTTCTTGCACATCCTCGCTCATGACGTGATGAACCGCGTTATCCAACGGGAATTTGTACGGTCCGGTGAGACAGTATCTCGACATTTTAACATCGTATTGTTGGCTGTTCTTCGACTGTACGAGGAGTTGATAAAGAGACTTGTTCCGGTAACAAGTAACTGCAATGATCAACGTTGGAAGTGTTTCGAGGTGGGCATCATAGAAGTTCACTATATTTCACCTTTACGTACGTCGCACTTATTTGGACGTGTTTATTTCAACCTGCAGAACTGCCTTGGCGCGTTAGACGTGACGTACGTAAAGGTCAACGTCCACGCAGGAGATCGACATACATTCAGAACGCGTAAAGGGGAAATTGCTACAAACGTTCTGGGGGTCTGTGACACGAAAGGGGATTTCGTTTATGTCCTCGCCGGTTGGGAAGGATCCGCAGCAGACTCGCGGATCCTACGTGATGCGATTTCACGAGAAAATGGACTACAAGTGTCAAAGGGTATATCTTCTTTATTAAACACCGTCGCTTTCTACTTACCTATTTAAAGGTCATAAACAAACCATTTAATAACAGGATATTATTATCTGTGCGATGCGGGGTATCCAAACGCGGAGGGGTTTCTCGCCCTGTACAGAGGCCAGCGGTACCATTTGCAAGAGTGGCGTGGTGCTGCAAATGCGCCAACAAATGCAAAGGAGTACTTCAACATGAAACACTCCTCGGCAAGGAATGTTATTGAGCGCGCGTTCGGTGTTCTCAAGGGTCGTTGGGCCATTCTTCGTGGAAAGTCGTACTATCCCCTGCAAGTCCAATGTCGCACCATTCTAGCATGTGCCTTGCTTCACAATTTGATCAAAAGGGAAATGACATATTGTGACGACGTTGACGATGAGGACGAGGGGGACTCCACGTACGCGACGACCACCGCTTCAGAAGATATTCAGTACATTGAGACAACAAACGAGTGGTCTCAGTAGCGCGACGACCTAGCCGAATCGATGTTCACCGAATGGCAGTTGCGTAACGCTTAACTAAGATAATTTTACATTAGAAGTTTTCGATTGGAAGGTCGCAATTCTATCATGTCTAAAATGTACTGTAAAAGTAATATGGGTTGTTGCATATGAAATGTACGCGTGCCATGAATTTGTATCATGCCTATTTTTTTTTTAGTTGAATTGTGAAATTACTTACGTACTCCATGTATTTTTTCTAATTTCTCATTCTCAGTATGTCAATCTCAAATTGTGCCCCAAGACATGTTTGGACAAAGGAGGAGGAGGGGACTCTTGTGGAATGTTTAATGGAGCTGGTGTCAGTGAGGGGATGGAAATCAGATAATGGTACGTTCTGCCCAGGATACCTTGCGCAGTTGGTTCGCATGATGGCGGAGAAACTACCTGGATGTCAGGTACGAGCAACAACTGTAATTGATTGTAGGATCAAGACACTGAAGCGAACATTCCAGGCAATTGCCGAAATGCGGGGCCCAGCGTGCAGTGGCTTTGGGTAGAACGATGAAGAGAAATGTATCGTTGCGGAGAAGGAATTATTTGATAATTGGGTTAGGGTATGGAATATAATTTAAACGTCACACAACGTTCACAATGTACATTTAGTTAACAATTTTTCAATGAGTACTCATACGTGATGTTTTTTTCCCGCAGTCGCATCCTGCAGCGAAGGGACTCCTAAATAAACCATTCTCGTATTACGACGAACTTACATATGTCTTCGGTCGCGATAGGGTGACCGGTCAGTTCGCTGAGACATTCACGGACGTGGGGGTCTAACGAGCCTGGTGGCGGATATGACAGATTTGATATGGGGGATGGAAACGAGGACTTCCCGCTCGTGTACAGCCAGGAAATTGACCTCTCGCAGGACGATGTACGTGCATCCCGACCTTCTCGCGCTTCAGAGGGTAGGACCGGATCGAGTGGATCGAAGAGGAAGAGGGGAAGTCAGCAGGACTTCAATGTTGAAGTGATACATCTGGCGCTCGACCAAACAAACGAGCAACTCAGGCAGATTGCGGAGTGGCCAGCACGCAACCTTGCAAATGACAACCATGTGCGCATGGAATTTTTCCGCATATTGCGTGAGATGCCAGAACTTACGAGTTTGGATAGGACGTTATTGCAAAGGCATCTTTTGTCTCGTATGGACGATCTTCGGGGTTCCGTACTCATACCTGAGGATGAGAGGGAGGGATTTTGTAGAGTCCTCCTACGAGACATAGAGAGATAGTTTATGTTTCTACTAACCTGGGTTGCTTATTATTTCCTTACATTTTTTGGTCTATGATGTTGACTATTTATGCATTTCCTATTGTAAAGAACTTATTTTCGTCCTTCGTAATGTTTATTTTAAATTAAGGAAAATAGTCACAATTTCCCAAAAGTGTTATAACGGCTATTTATATAGGTTTAAAATTGGATGACTTCGCTATCGCCAATTAGAAATATTCAATAATTTTTTTGTCTTTCTAAAAAGTTAATTGTAATAAATTTCTCACAATATGTTCAGAAATTAATTTTAATTTGGGCAACTGTATGTACTAATTTAATAACATTACACATACAACAAATAAAATAGGAGAATAAGACGGATTCGAGGGTTTCGTAAAAAGGTATGCAATAATTTTTTTATGATATTTACAATTTAATTTAAAAAATATTATACCACATAAAAAAAGTTATTAACCCAACCCATTTAACAATTTCCCCAAATAAAATTTATCACAAAATCCACATAAACCTACCCACCTAATCCTTCCTCCAAACACATTTTATCATAAAATTTCCATAAAACTACCCACCTAACCCTTCCCCCAAACACATTTTATCATAAAATCCCCATTAAACTACCCACCTAACCCTTACCCCAAACACATCTTATCATAAAATTCCCATTAATCCTCCCCACCTAACCCTTTCCCCAAACACATTTTATCATAAAATCCCCATTAACTCTTCCCACCTAACCCTTCCCCCAAACACATATTATCATAAAACTACATTTTTAAACCCTTCCCCCAAACAAGGGTTATGATAAAACTAGGTTTAACTTAACACTAGTTTTATCTTAACACTAACCCTTCCCTAAATCAACCCTTCCCCCAAACGCACCCCAAATGTTTTAAAAATCTCACAATACCTTAACTTTAAAAAAGGTTAAAAAATAGTATTTTCTAGTCTATGAACAAAAACCATTATTATCGTCTTACCTTTTTATTTTTCATCTTTTTCTTCTCTTGTTTCTTCAGTACCCTCCTTATTGATACGGTCTACATTTTCCATCCTTTTCTTCCTTCCTTTCTTCAATACCCTATTACTCTTTTTCTTTTTTCATTTTAACTATTTTAAACTTTTTTTTGTTATCTAAAATAAATAAAATTGCTCACTTTAATTAAGGTATATGAACTATAATAAGAAGAAAGATAGTAAATAAATAATAAATAAAGTACCAAATGGTTTTAAGATTTAAATATTTTAACAAAATTGTGCACTACGGTTTTCATTTTGGTTGATGAGAAAATTGTTATAAGTTAAGAAGTGGAAAAAGAAATATGAGAGTATTTATATGAAAAAAAATGAGGATATTTATATATTTTATTTTAAAATTGGATCTTTTCAAACTTATGAAAATTTCAAACAAACTAATCATCATAGTAGGAGCATTTCTAATTTTTTAAAGTTATTTTTGTCACGAGGAGTTAATGGTCAATTTTTTGAAAAAAAAATCAACATTCCATAAAATAAGAGCACATACTAGTTAGATGCGATTTTTGATAACTTGTTGACACCGACCAAAATTGAGGCATTCTTATAGATTGTAACATTGACCATTTTTTGGACATTTTAGATGACACCTTTGTCCAACCACATGGAGCATCAATCGTGACCCTTGGCTCATTTTTCTATGATATAGACCTTGCTTGAGATATAATTTCACACTTATCGGTCCATAATCATTGAAACAAAATGGTGCAGAACCAAAACAAATAAAAAAAACTGTTGAAAAGACTAGTTTGACACCAAAAACATAAAATGGTTCCAGAACTTCGTTGGTTAATTTTTTTGGGGAAAAAACTTTATCATTTCTCAAATTGAGGCAACTTACTAATTAGATGTGAATTTCCATGACCTTTCAATAGTTGCCAAATTTGGGTCATTTTTTGTATTTTACATCATTTTGGTGATTTTTTTAGACATTTTGGGGCCATGCTAGTCCACCACGAAGGAGCACAAACCACGACTCCTGGCTCATATTCCTGTTACATAGACCTTGCAAGAGATATGATCCAACACTTATTGACCCATAATCATTGAATTAAGAAGTGTATAACGACCAAAACAAATAAAAGAAACCATTGGAAGACTAGTTTGGTGCCAAAATGTGGCACTCTTCCAATGGTGGTCTAATTCACTTTTTTTGGCCAATAACTTCAACATTCATCAAAATGAAATCACTTAGTAGTTAGATGCAAATTTTCTACATTTTTTTATGCTTTGCCAATATTTGGTCATTTTTTGTATGCAGCATTGGCCATTTTTTAGATGTTTTGGGTGCCACCTTACTCCACCACCTAAAAGCACCAATCGCGACTCTTAGCTCATTTTTCCATGCCATAGATCTTTCCAGAGATATGATCCCACACTTATAAACCCATAATAATTGAAAGAGGAGGGTACAAAAGCAAAACAAACAAAAAAAATTATTGGAAGACGATTTAACGCAAAAAATAAAAAGCTGGTCTGAGGCTTCACCAATTAATTTTTATTTTGTTTTTTTGAAAAATCTTGGACATTCATTAAAATGAGACCATTTACTAATTACATTTGAATTTTTAGTACTTTCTGACACAGGCCAAAATTGGATCATTTTTTGTAGGCTATACATTGACCATTTTTAGAAGAGTGCCACATTAGACCACCACCTAGAAGCACTAATCGTGACTCTTGGCTCATTTTCCTATGCCATAGTCCTTGAAAGAAAGTTCCTATACTTATCAGTCTATAGTCATTGGTGCAAAACCAAAACAAATAAATAAACCGTTGGAAGACTAGTTTGATTCAACAATAAAAATTGTGTAAGGGCTTCCCTAATGAATTTTTTTGGGAAAGAACTTCTAACATTTTTCAAAATGAAACCATATAATAGTTAAATGCGAATTTTCATAACTTTTTGTCACTAACCAAAAAATTGGGTCATTTTTTTTAGGCTACAACATCCATTTTCAGACATTTTTGGTGCCACCTTAGTCCACCAGTAAGGAGCACCAATCACGACCCTTGGCTCATTTTTTTGTGCTATAGACCTTACTAGAGATAAAATCCCACAACTTATCAACCTATAATCATTGAACTAAATGAGTGGATGACCAAGACAAATAAAAGAAACTGTTTGAATACAAGTTTGGTGCCAAAAATAAAAACTAAGTATGGGTCTTCACTAGTCAATGTTTTTGGGAAAAAAATCAATAATCCTCAAAATGAGACCACTAAGTGGTTAGATGTGAATTTTCACGACTTTTTTATATTGGCCAAAATTGGATCATTTATTGTAGGCCATAGCATTGGCTATTAATTGAACGTTTTGAGTGTCACTGACAAACAAATTTCATTGCCCAAATTCAAGTCAAATAATTTTTTGAATCACCTACCAAGCACTAATTTCAGTGGTAATTATGGGTTTAACGTAGGCAGCACGTTTTGAAGTTGTTTTAAATTGAAAAAAGATTAAATTGAATGAATATGACATTTTCATCACTCGATCTAAATGTTAAATCTCAACTAATTTGATTAGAAATGCTAACCAAATTGTCTTAAGAAACAAATTGATATTAATTGAACCAATGGCTCATACAAAAATCAGATTAATACTTATTGCATTAAGCTCTATGACAAGTTGAGTGAATAATTAATATTCAAACGCATAGCTAATTGTTCCATTTATTTGATCCTAAGTTGGTAAGATCAATACTAATCTTCTAATTAATTATAATTGTAAGCTAACTCATCTCTTCACTTCTAAAAAACAATATATAACCTAGTGTCACAATATTATGTAAGAAACCATTTGAATACTAGTTTGGTGCCAAAAATAAAATTTGAGTCTGGGTCTTTATTGGTCAATTTATTTTGGGAAAACCTTCAATATTCCTTAAAAGGAGACCACCTAGAATTTAAATGTTAATTTTCAAAACTTTTATGAAAATAGAGCCCATGTCACAAATTTTCTAAATTGCAAAAGTAGCAAATTTAAAAACAGATAACCCTATGATAGCCCTCAAATAACCCTCTAATAGCCATCATATTTCATATTCGAAATAGATAGAAAATAGGTGTTATGGTCTGGTTTTTTCTAAATTTTTTTGTTATCTTATGCAATTTCCCTTTTTCTAACGTTTGGGTGCCTTCTTAGTCCACTACCAAGAAGCACCAATCGTGGCCCTTGACTCATTTTTCTGTGCCATAGATATTGCCAGAGATATGATATCACATGTAACGGCCCATAATAATTGAATAAAGAAGTGCAAGACCAAAACAAATAAAAGAAACCATTGGAAGACTAATTTGGTGTCAAAAGTAAAAATCTAAGTATAGGGTTTCACTGGTCAATTTGTTTGGAAAGAACTTCAAAATTTCTCGAAAAGAGACCACTAACTAGTTAGATGTGAATTTTTAAGACTTTTCAAGACTGGCCAAAATTAGGTCAATTTTTTAGGCTATAGTATTGGCCCTTCGGATGTTTTGGGTGTCACCTTACTCCACCACCAAGAAGCACTAGAGGTGTACATAAGTTGGGTTGAGGAAAATATAGACCAATTCAGAGTAACCGAGTTGGCAGAAAATTAACCATATCGGTTGAATATGCAAAGGTCAACTCAACTCAACCAAAAAATTTCGAGTTGGGTTGGCGGGTTAGCTTTTTTTTTTCCTCATTCATATTGTTTTTCAAATTTTTATGTTTCAAGCCCCCATTGTTTAAAAAAACTACACGACCGTGATAATATGATCTAAATGATCGCTTACCATAGTTTACATGATCATTTAGCATGGTCAACACGATCGTTTAGATTTGAAGTTCCTTTCCTCATCGTTTAAAAAGAACTACACGATCGTGTGGATATATTATCTAAACGATCACTTACCATAGTCAACACAATCATTTAGCATGGTCAACATGGTCGTTTAGATTTGAAGCAATTTTTCCATCGTTTAAAAAGAACTACACGATCATGTGGATATGATCTAACAATTGCTACTATAGTCAACACGATCACTTATCATGGTCAATATGATTGTTTAAAATTGAAGCCTTTTTTCCATCGTTAAAAAGAACTACACGATCGTGTATCATGACCTAAACGATCGTATACCATTCGTTTATACTATAGTACACGGTTATTTATATATATATCATATAACCGGGTCGGGTTGGGTCAACCCGACCCTAAATTGCCCAACCCAGTAAGTCGACCATTTTGTTTTTTAATTTCCTAACCCAATTAACCTAATCCAAAAAAAATATTAACCCAACTCAACCCATACAATTTGGGTTGGGTAATTCGGGTTGGTTCAAGTAGGGGGATTGGTCTAAGTAGGGGTCGACAACTAAAGAGGTAGCGAGACTTACCGTAATTCAGGAAAAGGTTGACTTTCTTGCATTTTGGTTTTGGGGAAAGTGTGTAAACCCGATATTTTCTTTGGATTTTTTTTTTAATATGAAAGGAATAAAAGAAAATGGAAATTAAGTATATAATTTTTTTTACATATAATTAATGGTTTTTGTAAAAAAAAAAATATAAAGAGAAAAGAAAAGAGAAAGTGAGGTGGAATGTTGTTCATTCGGTGCGCTTTGCTTGTAAAAAAAACCCACACCACCATGCTTCTTTCATTCCATTCTTTCCCATTTTTTTTTTCACCATTTATTTACCAAATTTTAGAGGGGTTTCAAAGGGTAAAAGGCTTAGAAAGGAAGAAGAAGAAGTTCAAAAAAATGTATGTTAAAGAAGACAAAGAGTTTGCAAGACAAACTTGTCTATAGTTCAGTAAGCACATCTCTGGTTTTTTATTGATTTCGAGCTATACAAAAAGAATTAAGATGTGAGGTTTAAATATTTTTAAAGCTAATTCATTTTCAAACAAATTTTATGAAGAAAGCTGTTTTATGGAGTTGTTTTCTAAAAATATTTACAGTTATTTGCTTGTTAGATTTATAACTTTTCAAAGATTATCATGAGTTATGATTTACAGTTTTAAAGTATTGTCACTCACTGGGCTTTATAGCTTACCCTTCCAAAATGTTTTACCCACTTTCCAGGTAGAGATTGAGTTCTCGATGCCTGATAGACTGCCTTAGCCTGCGGAAGCTCCGATATCAATTGCCAATACGTGGTTAGAGATGTGCATAGAGTCTGTTGTGTATGATGTATATATCTTTGTATGATATAGATACTCTATATTTTGTGTTAGCTTTAAGAGCTTCGGTGGTGTAAACCTATGTTGGTTATGTTTTAGTGAAGGTGTCTCCAAGTTGACTTGCGAAATTAGTTATTTCTAGGCTACACTTCATGTATGTATATGATTAGTCTAGGTTCTGCTGTATTGTGTTGCATGTATAATAGTTTATATACTAGATTAGCAAGTTTATCATGTTAACATTTCAGTAGAGTCGACAGATATCGATAGTGAAAAGCATTGTTGGTCGGCTTTACGTTGTCTTTCGGTCTAAGCTAGTAGGTAGTCTGGAGGGGGTGTGATAGCTTGGAGGGAACTAGTGGAGTATGGTCTAAGCAAGCGTAGAAGTAAGTTCAGTTATGATTAACATTTGAGTAGACATTTAGTATCATGCATTTGAGTTAAGTATCTATAGCATATCTAATGTGTTGACATATTATAGGAGTCATGCCACCACGTACTAGTAGATGACGCAAGCAGAATCAGGACGAGATGCAAGGTCTTACCCAGGGTTAGCCTGTATGGGAATCTAGTGCCCCAAGAGTTCAGGTTGGGGCAGGAAAAGAGCATTTGCAAGAACTACAGAGGAGATAGGAAGGCTAGAGAGAGTAGAGCCTAGTGATGTAGAAAAGCATACAGAATTGAACGACTGAAGAAGTTAGGGGCTATAGTGTTTGAGGCTTCCCCAGATTCAGCTGATGCAGAGGATTGGTTGAATATGGTTGAAAAATATTTTGACGTGATGAATTGTCCTGAGGAACGAAAAGTTGGATTGGCCACATTTTTGTTGCAGAAGGAGGTTGAACGATGGTGGAATTCCATATTAGCTAGGCGCAGTGATGCACATACTTTAGATTGGTAGACTTTTATAGGCATATTTGAAGATAAGTATTATCCAACACCTACTGCAAGGCCAAGAGGGATGAGTTTCTAGGGTTGACACAAGGATCACTTTCAGTGGCCGAGTACGAGAGAAAGTATACCGATCTTTTGCGGTATGCTGATGTTATTGTAATATCTGAGAGCGACAGGTGTCAAAGGTTTGAAAGAGGGTTTCGTTTTGAAATACGTATCCCAATTACAGCCATTGCTAAGTGGACAAATTTTTCTCAGTTAGTGGAGACTGTCTTTCATGTGGAGCAGAGTATAACAGAAGAGAAATCAGCAGTGCATCTTAGTCGTAGGGCCTTAATAGCTAGCAGGTTTAGAGGTCGTGAGCAGTAGAGGTTCACACCTGAGGTAAGTATTTCAGGCCGTCAAGACTTTAAGAGTTGGTCTGGAGGCCAAGCATCGAGGAATATGAGTTATGGTAGTATTTTTCAAAGACAGAGCCAAAGAATACCTAGTCAATCAATTAGATCAACAGTAAGACTGTAGCCAGGTCAGGAGTCTGTTGCTAGTAAAGTCAGGCGAACCCCATGCACGAGTTGTGGCAGGAACCATTGGGGTCAGTGTTTAGTAGGTGTTGGTGTGTGTTACCAGTATGGACAGCAAGGACATTTCAAGAAAGATTGCCCGCAGTTGAACATGATAGTTCGAAGAGATCAAGGAGTTGGGTCTCAGACAGTTGAGCAATCGTGAGTTTCAGTGGTTCCGACAAAGGGCACCAGCGGTGTAAGACAAAAGGGAGTTGTTAAAAGACCCAGGCAACAGGGAAAGGTCTATGCTATGAATCAACAAGAAGCGGATGATGCATCAGACTTATTACTGGTACGATTCTTATTTGTAATTTACCTATAATTGTTTTATTTGATCCAGGTGCTACACATTTCTTTGTTTCTAGTATATTTCTGACTAAGTTGAATAGGATGCTAGAGCCTTTATCTGAGAGGTTAGCTATATACACTCCATTTGGTGACATTTTACTTGTTAATAAGGTGTTGCGTAATTGTGAAGTTTTAGTAGAAGGTATCAATATGCTAGTGGACTTGACACCACTAGAGTTACAGAGGTTAGATGCAATTTTGGGAATGGATTTCTTATTTGCTCATTATGCATCTATGGATTGCCATAGGAAGGAAGTGGTTTTCAGAAAACCAGGCTTTGTTGAAGTTGTTTTTAGAGGTATGAGGAAGGTCGTTCCTAGGAGTTTAATACTGAAAGCTGAGAAATTGTTGAGGAAAGGTTGCATAACATTTCTCGCACACGTGGTAGTAGTGCAGAGAGAAAAGCTGAAGTTAGAAGATGTTCCTATGGTGAAAGAGTTTCTTGATGTATATTCAGATGATCTGTCAGGTTTTCCACCTGATAGAGAGATCGAGTTCACTATTGAATTGTTACTAGGGACAACACCTATTTCACAGGTACCGTATAGAATGACTCCGAGCGAGTTTAAAGAATTGAAGGTATAGTTACAGGAACTGGTTGACAAGGGATACATCAGGCCTAGTGTTTCTTCTTGGGGAGCACCAATATTATTTGTGAAAAAGAAAGATGGTACCCTTGGATTATGTATTGACTATAGACAATTAAACAAGGTTACAATACATAACAAGTATCCTTTACCACGCATCGATGACTTATTTGATCAACTAAAAGGAGTAGCATTGTTCTTTAAGATTGACTTAAGGTCAGGATACCACCAGTTGAAGGTTAGAGAATCGAATATTGATAAGATAGCATTCAGAACGAGGTATGGGCACTGTGAGTTTCGAGTTATGCCATTCGGCTTAACGAATGCGCCAGCGATTTTCATGGATATTATAAATAGGATCTTTCATCAGTATTTAGATCAGTTTGTGATCATGTTCATTAATGATATATTAGTTTACTCGGTTGACAGGAAGCCCATGAGGAACATCTGAGGATTATTCTACAGACTCTACGTGATAAACAATTGTATGCTAAGTTTAGCAAATGTGACTTCTGGTTGGAACAAGTAGTATTCTTCGGGCATGTAGTTTCAGCAAAAGGAGTTAGTATCGATCCACAAAAGTGGAATCGGCTGTCAATTGGGAAAGACCAACCAGTGCAACAGAAGTACGTAATTTCCTAGGTTTGGCAGGATACTATAGACGTTTTATTGAGGATTTCTCACGATTGGCATTGCCCTTGACAACTTTGACAAGGAAGAATGTGAATTTTGAGTGGATAGATAAATGCGAACAAAGTTTTCAGGAATTGAAGAGATCAGTCACAACATCTATTCTAGCACTCCCTGTAACAGGGAAGGACTATGGGATTTATTGTGACGCTTCAAGGCAAGGATTAGATTGTGTGCTTATGCAATATGGGAATGGAATAGATTATGCTTCAAGGCAGTTGAAGAAGCATGAGTGTAATTACCTTACCCATGATCTTAAGCTAGCAGAAGTTTTTTTAGCATTGAAGATCTAGAGACACTATTTGTTCAGGGAAAAGTGCCATATTTTCACAGATCATAAGAGTCTGAAGTATATTTATTATCAGAAAAATCTAAATCTGAGACAAAGGCGATGGCTAGAACTGATTAAAGATTATGATTGTACTATAGAGTACCATCCAGGTAAGGCTAACCTAGTAACGGATGCATTAAGTAGGAAGTCAAGACTTTCGAAGAGTGCTTTGTGTGGTATTAGAGTAGCTTTGTTGAGTGAGTCAAGAGGTTCCAAGGAAGTAGTGACTTCGGAGGATTCAGGAAGTCTCTTAGCTCACTTTCAGGTCCGGTCTTCTCTAGTAGCTGAGATTGTGAGAAGACAGTCAGAGGACATTAATTTATAGAAGAAGCCTCGAAAATCCAAGAAAGGCTTAGAGGTGGACTTTTAGCTGAGAACAGATGAAGCCATTGTTAAACAGGGAAGATTATGTATTCTGAATATCAGTGAGCTTAAAGATGCTATTCTAGAAGAAGCTCACAGTTCAGCTTATGTTATGCATCCAGGTAGCACCAAGATGTACAAAACTTTAAATAAGACTTATTGGTGGCCTGAAATGAAGCAAGAGATAGCTAAATATGTTGATAGATGTTTGATTTGTCAACAGGTTAAACAAGTTAGATAGAGGCTTGGAGGACTTCTTAATCCTTTGCCAGTGCTAGAGTGAAAATGGGAGCATATTACTATGGATTTTCTGTTTGGATTACCTCGTACAATCAGTGAACATGATGGTATATGGGTAATAGTAAACAAACTCACCAAGACGGCATAATTTATGCTGGTTAAAGCGACATCTATGTTAGACCAACTAGCTAGGTTATATGTCGATAAGATTGTGAATCGGTATGGAGTGTCAGTGTCCATAGTTTCAGATAGGGATCCGAGGTTTACTTCTAAATTTTGGTCTAGTTTGCAGAAAGGAATAGGAACAGGGCTAAAGTTTAGTACATCATTTCATCCCCAGACAAATGGTCAGTTTGAGAGGACCATCCAAACTTTCGAGGGCATGTTGAGAGCATTTGTACTTCAACTTAAGGGAAGTTGGGATATCCTAAGATCGACAGAAAGGTTATGCAGATAGGCGACAAAGAAACTTAGAATTTCAAGTTGGAGATCAAGTTTTCTTGAAGTTATCTCCATGGCGAGGTGTTATTCATTTTGGAAGGAAAGATAAGTTAAGTCCTAGATATATTGAGTCGTATCATATAACTGAACGAGTGGGACCAGCAGCTTATAGACTTGAGTTGTCAATAGAACTTGCTCGAATACATGATGTTTTTCATATATCCATGTTAAGGAAATATATACAAGATCCATCACATGGGTTGCGAGAGCAACTAGTTGAATTGAAAGAAGATTTGAGTTATGATGAAGAACCAGTTCAGATCCTCGACAGAAAAGAACAAGTTTTGAGAAATAAGATGATTCCACTTATAAAAGTTGTGTGGAGACATCACGGAGTGGAGGAGGCAACTTGGGAACCAGAATATCGGATGAAGAAGAGATACCTCATACTTTTCAGTTAAGGACATCAAAATTTCGAGGACAAAATTTTCTAAGGGGAATGTAAGTTGTAAACCCGATATTTTCTTTGGATTTTTTTTTAAAAAATATGAAAGGAATAAAAGAAAATGGAAATTAAGTATATTATTTTTTTGTATATATAATTAATGGATTTTATAAAAAAAATATAAAGAGAAAAGAAAAGAGAAAGTGAGGTGGAATGTTGTTCATTCGGTGCTTTGCTTGTAAAAAAAAAAACCCACATCGCTAAGCTTCTTTCATTCTATTCTTCACCATTTTTTTTACCATTTATTCACCAAATTTCGGAGGGGTTTCAAAGGGTAGAAGGTTGAGAATGGAAGAAGAAATTCAAAAAAATGTATGTTGAAGAAGACAAGGAGTTCGCAAGACAAACTTCTCTATAGTTCATTAAGCACATCTCTGGTTTTTTATTGATTTCGAGCTATAAAAAAAGAATTAAGAGGTAAGGTTTCAATTTACCGAAAGCTAATTCATTTTCAAAAAAAATCTTATGAAGAAAGCTTGAGCAAATTTTGATGTTCATTGGGTGAATTTTGACAGAGAAGACAGGGCAGGTTGTTTTCACGCGAAATCAGGAGATCTCTAATTTTTTTAGTATTTTAGGATGTACCGTTAGAGTTAGGATCTCTATTTGATATGGTTAGAAATATTATTTCATTTACTACAACTTTCATGAAGAAATCGTGAACCAAAAACGACTAAAAATAAGTTAAATTGTAGGGACAAGTTAAAGGGGTCGTGGTGTACGTGATTGTTAGAGTGGTTCTATTTCGAGGGATGTTTGAGATTATACACAATGAATCAGATTTACATGCCTTATGGTACGTTATAGAGGACCTTCAAATGAAGATTTTGATATAAAGAACTTTTATTTTGGTTAAGTATTGGAAGAGTTGTGATCATTTGAATTTCATGCTGCGAATCTAGAAAATTTTGAGAAATGTGTGGAATATGGTTTTATTTCTTAAAGTTAGACTTTTTAAGCATCATCTTTAGTGAGCCATGTCAAGCATAACATTTGAAGATCATAATATTTAGGTTTCTAATACTCAGTTTTGATTGTTTGACAGGCCAAGAGGAAATAGGTCGGGTTCACACACTAGGGAACTAACTTAAGACTGTGAGTGACAAAAACAAGTTTTGAAAAATGATTCTTTTTAAAAAAAAAACTGTTTCTTATAACTAAATGTTTAATGTGCTTGACTACGAGTTTATAAATGATATATGATTTCTATGTTTAGCTTTCGAGTATGAGTTTCGAGCTTAGATTTCATAATGGGTTATATGATTTCTATGTTAGCACGTGATTAATGATATATGATTTCTATGTTTATAAATGATATATGATATCTATGTTAGCACGTGATTAATGAGTTCTGAAAAGAAGTTGAAATGACATTTGTTTAAGCAAAGCATGGTTTAAGTAAGAATTATTTTAAGATTTTTGGTTTTTCCACAAAAAAGCTGAGTAAGTTTAAGTTTATGCAAGGTTAAGATAAGCATACATGTTTTATTGTTTTCATATGTTTTATGATATTTCCATTGACTACATGACTGAGATCTTGAGCCTAAGGCTAAAGGATATCGTGTGCACACAGGTTATGTTTCGTTGTTGACGTTGAGTGTACTTCGTGATAACGATACTGTCGTGAGTGATTTATGAGCTCCACTACGACAAAGACGATGGAAGTGTTGGGCGGGCCCAACTACATTTTAGAACTAATAAACGTTGGTTGTACTGCATGTGTCCTATACAACGTAATTAAGTCATGTTAGTTAAATAGTTTATAAGTCATGTTAGTTAAATAGTTTATAAGTCATGTTAGTTAAATAGTTTGTAAACAGAAAATGTCATGCTAGATTTTATAGATATACGTATTCAATGTTTGAAGGAGTTGTTTTCTGAAAATATTTACAGTTAACGCTTTTCTTGTTAGATTTATAAGTTTTCAAAGATTATCATGAGTTCTAATTTACAGTTTTAAAGTATTGTCACTCACTAGGCTTTATAGCTTACCCTTCCAAAATGTTTTACCCACTTTCCAGGTAGAGATAGAGTCTGTTGTGTTATGATGTATATATCTTTGTATGATATAGATGCTCTACAGTTTGTGTAAGCTTTAGGAGCTGCGGTGGTGTAAACCTTTGTTGGTTATGTTTTGGTTAAGGTGTCTCCAGGTTACTTGGAAAACCAGTTATTTTCAGGCTACACATTATGTATGTATACGATTAGTCCAAGTTCTTCTTTGTTATATTGCATGTATAATAGTTTATATACTAGATTAGCAAGTTTATCATGTTGAGAATTCAGCAGAGTCGACAAATATGGGTAGAGAAAAGCATCGTCAGTCAGCTTCACATCGTCTTTCGATCTAAGCTAGCAGTTAGTTCGAAAAGGGGTGTGACAAAGTACTAGTCCTTTCGTTTAGTACGAGATCGTTGAACACCTTGCGATGCTTACACCTCTCGCCTATCGAAGTGATGTTGAAAAACCTCGTCTGAGAACCTTGTATAGAGAAGGATTTCCTGCGGCATAGCAGTTCTTCCATACCAACTTAGTTGTCTAGTACTGCTATTGCCATAACAATCGGTACACCATAGGTTGGCCCAACCCAGTCCTCTCGTACTATGGTTGGCTCCGGGTTGGTCAGATATCGAGTTTTTTTAACGCCCTTAAGAGCACCAATCGCGACCTTTCTTGTAAACGTGAGATTCTCTTTGAATTCTTTGCTATTGTCATATAATATAAGAAGTAGAATTTAAGTTGTTGAAGAAAATGACAATGCTTTGTGTAAACCATTTCGGATTTAAAAAAAACAAAAATAAAAGAAAGGAAAAAGAAAATGGAAATAACATCTTCTCCCATTTAGTGCAACTTTTTTGTTCAATCTTCTTATCCACCGCCAAGCATTCTTCTCCCATTTCTCATCACTTTTAGATTCTTCAACTTTAGAGTTGTTTTTGATAGGGGATTTGAGAAGATTAGAAGCAAAGATTCTGACATTTGAAGGTTAACGAAGATAGGAAACAACGAGGTCAAGTCATTTGCTGGACAAATTTTATTCACACATACATCTTTTGGTTTTTTAGTTGGTTTGCTCTGCTCAAAAAGAATTAAAAGGTAAAGTTTATTTTGTTAAAATATTTATTAAATTTCTAACAAGTTTTGTGAAGGAAGCAAGAGCAAATTCTGATTTTAGATTGGTGTTTTTCGAAGAGGCATTCCAGTCATAAGTTTGGATGCGAATTCATGAAGGCTCTGGTTTTTCAAGTTTTTTAGATTGTACAGAGGGAGTTAGAAGCTCTACTAGGTATGGTTGAAAAGCTTATGAAATTTTCTACAACTGTTATGAAGAATTTGTGGGCCTAAAATGGTGAGAAGTAAGCTTAATTTCAGGAGCAAGTCAGGGGATAGCAGAAGACTCCATTTTGGACTCTCTCAATTTTGGGACACTTCTATAGCAGTCGGTTGGGAATATCATTTTCTTTCCTTCAAATAAGTTATAAAAGAGTTTAAAATGAAGAGTTTGATATAAAGTACAAAATTGAGAAAGTTATGAATGTTTAAAATTAAGTTGTTGAATTTGGAAAATTCTGGGGAAATAGGTGAAATATTCTTTTATATCTACGTTTGGAATTGTTGAGTGTCATGTTTTGTGTATCATCTTAAGTTAGTATAAAGATACAAGACTATGTAATGTTTTGACATTTTATTTTGGGTTGTTTGGTAGGCCAAGAGAAAATAAACCGAATCTACACTCTAGGGAACTAGCCTAAGGCTATGAGTGAAACGAATTTCAAAAATAATTTCTAAATTGTTATCTATGATTGTGTTGCTATGTCTAAATCTGATTTTTTTTTAAAACACATGATTTCCACAAATGGTTTCAAGCATAAGTTTCAAGCTTAGATTTTATGATGAAATTTATATATGAGCATGTTATTACTATTTTTCTAAAGAGTAGTTGAAACAAGATCATTTTAAGCAAGTATTATTTTAGATATTCAGTTTTCCATGAAGAATTTGAATAAGCTTGAGTTTTATGAAAGATAAAGATAGCAGACATGTTTTAATATTTTCATATGACATCCCGATATTTTTGTTAACTACATGATTGAGATATTGAGCCAAAGGCTATATGATACCGTGTGCACACAGGTTAGATTCTGTTGTTGACGTTGAGTGTACTTTGTAACAACGATGCTGTTGTGAGTGCTAGGTGGACCCCACTACGACAAAGACGATGGAAGTGCTGGGCAGACACCACTACATCGTAACGCTAGTAAACGTTGGTTGTATTGGGCCTGTCCTACACAACATAAATTTTTCATGTTAGTTAAAATGTTTTAATATACTTGATATGCCTTATTAGATTTCAATGACGTACATGTTGAGTATTTGAGAAAGTTGTTATTATTATTTTTATAAGTTTATATTTATGGCTTAATTAAACTGATTTATATGTGTAATGTTTTCATGTGCTTTGATCTTTAAATTTACAGTTTTAAACTGAGCCACTCACTGAGCTTTATAGCTTACCCATCCAAAATGTTTTTCCCACTTTCTAGGTAGAGATCAAGCTCCCGATGCCTGATAGACTACCTTAGTCTGCTGAAGCTCCCATATCGATTGCCTGTACGTGGTTGGAGTTTTACATAGAGTCTGTTTTGTTATGTTATATATGTCTTTGTAAGATATACATACTTTACATTTTGTGTAAGCTCTAAGTTCTGCAATTCTATAAACCTTTGTTGGTTATGCTTTTTGTTATGGTGTCTCGGTCAGGTTTACTTGTTTAATCAGTTATTTTAGGGCTGCATTTCATGTATATTTTTTATTAGTCTAGGTTCCAATGTGTTGTGTTGCATGTAAAATAGTTTATATACAAGATTAGCATGTTTATCAAGTTCAAGAGTTCAGTAGAGTCGACAGATATCATTAAAGGAGATCGATGTTAGTCGACTTCACATCGTCGTTCAGGCTAAGCTAGCAGGTAGTCTAGGAGAGGGTGTGACACTTCTTGACTCATTTTTATGTGTCATATGCTTTGCCAGAGATACGATTCCACACATATTAGTCCATAATCATTGAACTAATGATGTGATGGACCAAAACAAATAAAAGAAACTATGGGAATACTTGTTTGGCGCCCAAAATTAAAACTAATTTTAGGGCTTCATTAGTCAATTTTTTTGGGAAAAATTTGAACATTCCTAA
This sequence comes from Cucumis melo, assembly GCF_025177605.1. Classification (NCBI taxonomy): domain Eukaryota; kingdom Viridiplantae; phylum Streptophyta; class Magnoliopsida; order Cucurbitales; family Cucurbitaceae; genus Cucumis; species Cucumis melo. The sequence goes on from NC_066858.1 coordinate 16,551,525, forward strand.
AATGAGATCACTTACTAGTGAGATGTGAATTTTTAGGACTTTTTGACATGATCCAAAATTGGAACATTTTTTGTAGGTTGTTCCATTGGCCAGTTTTTAAATGTCTTGGGTGCTACCTATTGGAATTTATGTTCTAAAACTCGTAGTTTGTAATCATAATATATTTAATAAAGCACTTATTGAGAAATTATTAGTGAAATTGAATTTTATAATCTAAAATCCAATAAACCAAGGTCCCCATACTATTTTGAGTAAACTTAAACTTTATGTAGAGATATAAACGTGGATCAAGTTTCAGTATATAGCCTAAATAGTCTATAGTATATGAATAAGCACGACTACAAATTTGACACTCTTTGAGGTGCAAAGCACATCAAAAAACGTATGCCTTCTTTGATGTGAAAAACAATTTAAAAAATAAATTGCTTATTTATTTGATGGTTCATGCCCATCAAGAAATGTTTGATTTTGAAATGTAGGCCTATCAACGAAATTCATTCCTTGATGGGCAACATCCATTAAGGCAAACCAAATTGTTTTTTTTTTTTATGTTTTCTTAATGAGCAATGACCGTCAAATAATATGGTATTTTTGATATGCATTGTCCATCAAGCAATGCTTTTCTTGACAGTTTTTTATCGTCAACAAAACCCCAACCCATAAACTCACGTATTTTACAATTTTTGAATATGTGTCCACAAAATAAGAGATATTTTCTTGATGATCAGGACTGTCAAGATAACCATTATATCAAGAAAAATATTTTTCTAGATGGTCTTTTTCCATGGACATCAAGAAATCAAAATTTTTGTGCATCAACAAAAGTAAAATTTGTAGTAGTGAAGGTTAGATACCTTATTTTGAGGACATTATTGATGCGACCCATTTGTAGTTAGAACAAACAATGTGATCCTGAATCATTCATGTAGAGACATAAAAGTGGGGGAATCCTATGTAAAGAGTTTGTATAAGACTGAACCATGAAATAGTCACTTTTACATTATAACGTCGTTTATTATTTAAAATTGATTATTTTAATTATTGACGACCTAAGTAACTTAATCTTAATCCTAAGCTAACAACAAACTCTTGTTCATTAGCGCTAGCTCAATAAGCATCCCATTTCAAGGGTAATACTAGTGAATAGCTGGGGATATAGGGTGCAAGACAAAATTTACTTCTACCTGCTATAAGGTTAGTAGATTGTTTGTTCCCTTAATAACTAAAACCAAGTCTTGAACAAGGGACCCTACCCTCTCATTGGCCCGAAAGGGATTTGGTTTATAGGTTGGACCTAAAACAAATTGTGCAATAGTAGATTAGTGGGACTTAAGGAGCAAGATGTAGTCTTGAGGGTAAAACTGTATTTTGACCAATCGAGGTTACAAGCAACTTGTGAAGGATTAACTTACTGATAATGGTTATATAAGATGAACATAAATATATCTATAGTAATGGAAGTGCAACTACGGGACTTTAGTGGAATGACCTGTTAGTTAATGAATGTTGATTAGCTTGGTCTGAAGGAGTCTAGCCAGTTAATCTCGAATCGTTGGAACCTATGATCTATAGGTCCATTAGGTTCTCTTGCTAGCGCATAAGAAATGTACTTATAACAATATGTTGGAATAATTCGAATTGTTTGAATTAGGTAAAGAAAAAGAAATCAATGAATATATGTGATATAACCATCAGTTATCAGTTTTAGATGGAAACTTATGTTTAAATATGATTTAAATATTAAAAATATGAATGTGGATTCATATTCAAAAGCTCAAAATTGATGAAATCGGTCAAAGTTGAAAAAAGTCAAAATGTTGACTTTTTACTTTTAAAAGTCAAACTTTGTTAAGGGAACTTGGGTCCGTTGTGGCAACACCTCTAACACTATGGTCCGAAACCTAATTTCTAGCTACATCGTCAAAAAAGTAAGATCAACATGGTTGGCGAGTTGATAAAGGTTTGCATATATAGATGTTTGTCCTCCATTATCAGCAACCTTTTTAGTAGGTTGATTACATTCTCTATGATTCTAACCACCCATTCTTGCACCTCTATAATGAGGCACTTTCTAACATTCACAACCAACTTTTTTAGATCCTCAGTTAAAGATACAATTCATATTATCTTAATTTAAACAAGTAAATTCAAATACACATAATCTTAGAACACTTGTTAGGGAAACATGCTTGGCAAGGACGAAGAATTTGTATTTGGCCATAGGGGACTTATATCATGGACTTAAGCTCAGATACCAATTGGAACATGAGTGACACCTAGATTTGCTTAAATTGGAATGAAGGAATCCACTGATAGTGGCTTGGTCAAGATGTCAGCAACTTAAGCTGCTGCTAAAAGGTGTTGGACTGCAATTCTTTGTTGTAGAGCAAGGTCTCTTACAAAGTAGATATCTAGTTCTACATGTTTTGTTTTTTTACTGTAGGATAAGATATGCACTTAGATGAATAGTTAGTTTTCGCACCAAAGTATTGGTGATTTTGGTAGACGAATCTTTAGTTCTTTGAAGAGGGAGGTTAGCAATACGAGTTAAGTGGTTGCATTTGCAACCCAACAAAATTCTGCTTCTGGGCTTGATCTAAATTCAGTGTGTTGCTTTTTAATTTTATACCCAAGTAATTAGGTTACCACCAAAATATACACATATTTCAGAAGTTGAGGGTCTATCATCTGGATTAAAAGTCTAGTCTGCTAGGGTTAATGCCCTAAATTTCGTGGTCTTGTAGTTTGTAATTGTATTACACAAGCATTTTTTTTATCTAATAAAATAATTTAGTTGCATTAACCCACAAAACCAATAAACTAACATCCAATGTTATCTTATGTAACCTAAACATGTATATGAAGACAAACAAATGGATCATGTTCAAGTGATAACCTAAATGGTTTGTAGTAGATGAATAAGGTTGGATACCTTATCCTAGTGACACTACGAATATAGCCTGTTTTATAAGATAAAATTGTTCTACAATACTACAAATGATTTGATCCTAATCATTCATGTCGAGACACTAGAGCGGGGGTATTCTATACAAAGAGTTTAATATGACCAAACCATCAAATGAATAGTCTTTCTTATTAACACTGTTACTAATTGAGACCACATTTCACAACGATGACCATAAGTGACTTGACTTGAATCCTGAGTGAGTTGTGAACTCCAGCTTATGAAGGCGATCCTTTAATTTGCATGGGTGAGAATGGCCTATGTCGCCAACTCAATATACCTACCATTTTGAGGATTCGTCTCATTGAGGAGCTGAAAACACAACTACACAAGAAGTCCTGCCTATGAAGGCAGTCCTTTAATTTACATGGGTGAGAGTGGCCTATATCGCTGACTCAATATGCCTACCATTTTTGGGATTTTCGTCTGATTGGAGAGCTGGAAACACAGCTACACAAGAAGGAATTCACTCCTTCTTTATAGATAGAGTAAGTAGAGAAAGTGCTCTCTTAACGGCTGATTCCAAGACTTTAACAATGTGACACCACACCCTCTCTTGGCCCAAGAGGAGTTTAGTTATAATGGGACTATAACATATTGTTCATTGGAGGAATCAGTAGTACTTAAGGAGTTAGATGTAACTACAAGGGCAAAATAGTAATTTTTGGTCAAGTTGTACTTACGAGCACTTTGTGAAAGGTCATTGCATTATTGTTTGGTTATATCTAACGGATACAAAAAAAATATCTTAAGTGAGAAGAGTGCAATTGTTAGTCTTTAGTGGAATGTTTGATAGTTAATGAATGAAAATTAATTTAATTAAAGAATTTAATTAATTAATCTCACATCATTGGAGCTTCAATCTGTAGGTCCATAAGATCCTCTTGTTAGCTCAAGGATGAATGAAAATCAAATTTATTTTGGTTTAATTTGAATTGTTCAAATTGATTAAAAGCAATAAATTGTATATGATACAATTAACATAATGTATTTGATACATTATAATATAAAGTTTTTAAAAGAGAAGTTAATATTTGTATTTGATTCAAATAATAACAATAATATGAATAAGATTCATAAATAAACTATAGCTTAAAATTAATATGGATTCCATATTAGAATTATAATTCATATGAGAGATCTAAACCACTGGTTATATTATATACGATATAATAGAAAGTTTCTATTATATGAGATATACTATAGTTTAAATTAATATTAATTTAATTTAATTTTAATTAATAAATTGTTAATTAATAGAATATGTGAGGTAGAGGGAGGAAGTTATTTGATAACTTCTCCTTCCATCTCTCTTTAAATAAATGATTAAGATACAATATTCTTCCTTCTTTGTATTTATCACGATCTCTCTTCTACAAAATCTCTTAGAGAAAAACTTTTCCCTTCATCAAATCAATATCACAGAAGCCTACAACTCTTTGTTGATTTTTACCTTGAGAATAACAAGAAAGACTTCAAGGTGTTCTTGGGAGATTCTACTTATAGGTGTTCTTGAGATTCTACCAAGCTTTAGATTTATTTTTGCTTTCCTCCTTAGAAGCGAGGTGTTCTTGGGAGATTCTACTTATAGGTGTTTAGTATTTACTTTTGTTTTCTCTGAATTTTTTTTTGTTTTTTAAATTTAATTCCATTTGTATGGTGTTCATACGCTTCCACAATGAGAATTCCATTTCTTCACTTTAAATATAATAACTTTGACATATTCGAAAACAGATAACTTGATTAGCTTTCCCACGTAACAATCCATCTTAACCTTCTTTACTGCCTGAACACTTGGGGAAATGGAAACTCAACTCATAAGTCAAATACTTAGTGAGTGAAGCTTTTAATAAACCTTTGGGGAATACAATACAAACACATAAATTTACTTTTTGTTCATAAATACAGGCTCATCGTGCCTCCTTTAACAAATCACATAAATCACACATTAGCTTCTTATTCCTTTCTACCAAGAACACGAATCGTTCCCCACGGCAAGACCTATTGTGATTCACTCTCGTAGCATCCTGTGTGTCGACTACGATGATGTTCACTCCATGAACAGCGTCCGAGAATTTTCCTAAGTCTTCTTTTCTCATTGCATAGGTCATCCACACGATACCTTTACACATTATGTGCACACCACACAACAACTACTCACTTGATAGGAATAAGACTAATGGTTTACTCATACACAAGACATCATAATCATTACATATGAATCAACTGTTTTCTCTTTTCAAACATCAACATCCATAACAATACAACAATACATAAGTATATATACTTAACACGTCATACATAACCATAGACTCAAATGGGGTACATTCAAATTCATTTCTTTGAGAAATCATTCACAAATACTTATTTTATGAAAATCACTCATGGAAACCCTTGATTTCCTTTTTTTTTTTTTCACGACACCTAGCTCTCCTCTCTTCTCACCTAACTTTTCCGACAACAGCTTGGCTTTCAACACTTTCTTGACAACTTTTTCTGAGTAACAACACTCCTCTTTATGCCTTCACTCCTATTATACTAATTCTTTTGACTGGTTCCTTTCTCTATCCATTTACGAATTATAACTTTACATGCGTCAACTCACTTGTTTGCCAGTTCATGCAACCAATTATAACTCGATATTTTACCAGCGATCAATTCAAGATTAATTACTTTTCTTGGAACTCTAAACTTGTCGTCTTGGAATTGTCAACTCTCAAGATTAGACATCTCCCTTGAAATGCTAACTTTATCTTCTTGAAATCCTCAACGCTTCCTTGCCTATCTTCTCCTTGCGATAGACGGCAGACGTCCACTCCTTCTTGCCAAACTTCATTCGCTTCTACTATGCAAAACGTCTAGCTTTTCCAATTAAAATGCTTGCTTCATTGCAACCACCCTTAGACGTGGACACTTCTCCTCGAATCTTCTTTCCTCAAAATTATGCAACTTTCTTTTCCTCTAAATTTACCTTTAGACGAATGATCGATCTTTTCCATTTAGAATAATCGTTCATTTCTTTAGTACTTCTTTTCAATAGGACACCCTTTTTTGGATTAGTGTCTTACATTAATGTTTAACCTCTAAAAATCAAATAATGTTTGAATCCAACCCCAACACATTCAACTTATCTAGTTGCATAATATTGAGTACAAAATTAATAATAAATGCTAAGCAAATCTCAGACACCCCTCCACCCCACAAAATACTTATCCTTTTTTGTTTCTTCTCAACTTTAAATTTGTGTAAAGCTCCACCCACACTCAACATTCCAAGAGAGACTCGATTACTAAGCATTCGTAAACGTGTTACTACTATAAAATTATAAAAGAGGTAAAGTAACAAACAACAAGAAAGTAGCTTCAAGAGAAGTATCAAATTTTGAAGGAAAATATTTACAAATCTAGTATACCTAGAACATCTTGAGTATACATGAAAATCAAGTCTAAAGCGACAGGTAAAATAAAACATGAAATATAAACAACGAGATTGAAAAATGGAAAAGTGGAAAGTTAAGGTCGGAGAGTGATACCGTGCAAGTAAGAGCATGGTCGTGGTAAAGCAAATCCCAAATTTGTACCATGAATGAAACTTTTGTCGTCCTAAAAGTCAACTTTAAAAATAAACAACACACAATCATTAAACCTTTACTTTGTTGATTCAAAAAGAAGAACAAGTGTGGAATCATCTTGCACATACCAAGAACAACAAACAAAATGTAAAATTTAATTGACAAAAGTAGATATGTACTTTTAATTCAAATTACACTATTAAACATTATGTGCTTCGTCCAAATTATGGAACCTACAACTTTCAAGGGATATATATACATATATACATATATATATACATACATACATATACATACATACATATACATACATATACATACATACATATACATACATACATACATATATATACATACATACATATATAATCCAACAAGCTCACCCAAAAGGATCTAAATAAAAAAAAATCTCACAAAGAGCTTCAAGACTTTAATGCCTAATTTACAATAGTTAGAAAGAGTTTCAAATGTGCCTAAATAAAATTGTAACACATGAAACTCACCAAAACAAACTTTGATTCTTTGTTGTAAAGTGTTTGAATGAGTCCAATATAACCTCAAAGCTAGAAACAAAATAATTCTACATATTAGAAGCTAAATCGACACTTCAAAGAATATAAAAGAAGTTAAAATAGTTCATGACACAAGACAATCAAAATAGTTCATGACACAAGACAATCTTGAACAATTAAAAAATCTAGATTACAAAAATATATAATGCTCATAGTAGTTGGTAAATAGAAATTTAGATGCTACAAAAGCTTGCCTTTATAATTAACGACTAGGGCATAATTTAAATCACTCAACTACCCAAATAATAGCAAATGAATTTAGATAAATCGAAATAATCTTATTCAAAGTGGTTTGATCCAAATAATCTAAAATAATCTCATTCAACAAGAACCAAACTCTAATTCGATGAAACAACCTTCTAAATCCCAATGGAAAGCAACTCTGAACCTTTCAAACACAAAGATTAAGTCAATACCAAAATCGTTAGTTAATGGTTATCCAAGAATTCATATAATGACAACAAAAGTTACCAAAATCTTCATTGGAAACCATGCAAACTAAATGGACAGCAGCACAAACTCCACCAAAAATTTTCAAACAACCTTCAAATGCCATGAGAAACATGCTTTTAAACCTCAAATCAAAGTGGGTGTTCAAGAACAAGAAGATAACAGAAACTAAATACAACAAGATATTTTCCAAAACTACACACATTGAATCAAAATTACATTGTAATAAATAAATAATAGTAATATAATATAAAAAAAGAAACTTTTCATATTATTCTAACAACACCCGAAATAAGAGCATTGAATTTTGTGATACCACAAAAGTACTATTTGTTGTAATGAACCTCAACATTCCATTTGATAGATTATGTACAGTTTAGCATAGTCAAATAGTTTCACTTGCAACTATAAAGTACGAAAACTACGAGTCAAAAAGTCAAATAAATTTTGCGTCACCAAATGAGCTCAAAATATATAGAAAAGATTCCAAAAAGTCAAGAACAGAAAAGTGTCTTAAATTGACATCCCCTGTACACACACATACAAATACATGCAAACCCACATCGCATAAACTAATATTAACAGTTTCTATTAAATCTAGCAAGAACCTCAACCATACAAATAAAATTCTGAAAAAAACACTTACACATTTCACAACAGTTAAAATAGGTTGTTCACTATCTTGTTAGAGTAGGTTGCGAAATTGAGAGGAAGAGGGAAGAGAGAAAGAGGAAGGAAGAAGTGAGAAGCGCCTGGACCACAAAAAGAATACACCTTTTTGATTTAATACAAATTTTAGACAAACGAATACACTTCAAAAATGTGGTGGTTTAGTGACGCTTAAAATGTATCAACAAAAACATGAATTTGAAAGTTTCATTTTTTTCCACCAAAAAACGTGCCTTTTTTTTACATAAGTTCTTTCTTTTTTTTTTAATTACAAAAAAATTAAATTATACTTATCAAACCTTCTAAAAAATTTAAAGGGGTCTTTTCAAAAATATAAAAAAGCGACAAAATATTTACACTCTATAGAATAAATCCAAAAACAGAAAAAGCCCAGAGGTCCACCGTGTAAAATACCAAAAATGCCTGTCAACCACGCCGTCAATATCGCGTGTGTAATATATTTACGATCGTTTAGATTTGGTTATTATTTGATACACGATCGTTTAGATATGACTACAATTTATACGCGATCGTTTAGTTATGGTTCAATATATACGCGATCGTTTAGATATGGCTAAAACACGATCGTTTAGATATGACTATAATTTATACGTGATTGTTTAAATATGACGCGATCGTTTAGATATGGCTATAATTTATACTGCGATCGTTTAGATATCGTTTAGATATGACTATAATTTATACGCGATCGTTTAGATATGGCTACAATTTATCTTTTCAATTCCATTTACACGATTGTTTAAATTTGGGGACCCAAATCTAAATGATTTTAAAAAAAAATTAGTACCCGATTTTTTTAATTCTTTTGATACACGATCGTTTAGATTTCTTTACACGATCGTTTAGATTTATTTACACGATCGTTTACATTTTTTACACGATCATTTACATTTGGCTACTCCAATCCAAATGATTTCTTTTCAAGATTTTTTATACACGATCTTTTATTTTTTTTACACGATCGTTTACTTTTTAAAACGATCGTTTACATTTAGCTACTCCAATCTAAATGATTTTTCTTTCAAGATTCTTTATATACAATCATTTTTTTACACGATCATTTACATTTGGCTACTCCAATCTAAATGATTTTTTTCAAGATTCTTTATACACGATCTTTTAGATTTTGTTATTTTTTGTACAAATCTTATACACAGTCGTTTAGATTTGGTTACCCAAATGTAAACGCGTAAAAAAAAAGACGAAAGGCGATAGAAAAAAATCGCAGTGAAAGAAATCGCAGTGAAAAAGATAAGAGGAAAACTAGAAAGACGATGGAAAGAAATCGAAGCAAAAAAAACGAAAAGGAAAAGAAGAAAAATGATGGAAAGATTAAACAGCATAAATAAAGAATTGAAAAATAAGAAAAATGATGGAAAGAAATCGTAAAAAAAAAAAAAAGAAGAAAGACGAAATCACAGGGAAAGACAAAATAATAGGAAAAGACAAAATAATAGTAGAAAGACGAATCATAAGAAAGAAAAGAAATATGAAAGGGCAAACCTGAAATATTTAAAAAATCATTACGTAAGCTTCCCAAATCTAAATAAAAAATTGTATTTAATGCATCCGTAAAGAAACACATTGTTAAATTAAGCAGAGAAATATGTTTTCCTTTTGTGCTTGGTTGGTTGCTTCAATGTATTTCAATTTTTTTTTAACTTCTTTTGAATTCATTTTGATTTAAAAATTAAATTGCTACGTCAATTCCATCATTTATAATAAACAAAAATACTTGTAGCTACCTTTGAGAATAAATTACTAATGTTTGTGCTCCGCAATCTTGATACCCCTGATTTTACTCTGCTAATCTTCTTTACTGTCCCACTAAGAACGAAACGAACCTTATATATTTCTTCCACAAAGATGTGAATCTTAGATCATATCTTCAATAAAAATCGGAACAATAAAAGAAATTATTTTTATATCAAGAATATTCGGTTAATAAAGTACTAACGACGAAAATAATAACTTTTGAATACAACAATATCTTCAACTTCTCAAGCACATTATGTCACACAGTGTTGACCTCATAAATAACATGGGTCCACAAAAATCTCAAAAGATTTAAAAATAGAGCTCCAATATAATTTTTGCTGGTTCATTGCATGTAATGATATTTAGTATTATATAAAATCTATAAAGACCAGAAGGATTTGAGCCTTTGACATATACTAAATCTTCTAGAGCACCAAATATTTTTTATTAAATTGGAAAACACAATATAGTTAAGCTATTTCTTTGGATGCTTTGCATATGTACAAACTAGGCTATCTCTAATTTCTCTTAAATTTCTCTCAAGCCAATCTTGTTATGCTCCAAAATCGCTGTTAACTTCAAAATTGAGTTTTTGTATGGATGATTCTTTTGAACACCTTTGTATTTTTTGATCCCAACGTATGAAATCTAACCTTATGTTTATGTCATAATGCATTGTCAAGGTTTCGAGTGCATCATGCAAGAGGTGACATGACCAGCACAATGCTATTTTTTCATGATCAAGGTTTTTTTTGTATGCATGTTCATGGGCATCGCTTCGCATATAAGCAAGGGTGAAACACTTGCTTGCAAATTTCAAGTACAATTTATCACATTAAACTTGAAGCTAGGTGTTTCTCCAAATATTTTTTTATCTTAGGTCCATGCATCTAAGAAATTTAAATCGCATGCAACATGTAGATACCATATTGCCCTTTATTTTTATTTATTATTTTTTTATTAAAAGAAACTGATTTGAATTTGAATTTATTTTATTTTATTTTTCTAAAAAAGGAAAAAACAAAGAAAGTAAGAATTTAGAAGTGAATCCCAAGTTTTCTCCCTATTTTCCCTCAACTACTCCCTCCACAATTCCTACGATTTTCTCCTCTCCTTTTCCACGATTATCCCTCTTCCTGATTCTCCTCACATTCTCCACTCTCATAGACACGATTCTGCCTTGTTCTCCACAGTCTAAAAAAACAATTCCTACGATTTTCTCCTCTCCTTTTCCACGATTATCCCTCTTCCTAATTCTCTCCTTTTCCACGATTATCCCTCTTCCTAATTCTCCTCACATTCTCCACTCTCATAGACACGATTCTGCCTTGTTCTCCACAGTCTAAAAAAACAATTCCTACGATTTTCTCCTCTCCTTTTCCACGATTATCCCTCTTCCTGATTCTCCTCACATTCTCCACTCTCATAGACACGATTCTGCCTTGTTCTCCACAGTCTAAAAAAACTACCTCTCAGTATCCTATAAAAACAAAGGAGGAGATTGGAAAAAAGAAAGTGTTAATAGGGGAGATCAATTGACAATGTTAAAAGAAAAGCGAATAAACTATTCTGCCAATTTGGTCTTCAAAGCTTTTTTTTTGCTTTTCCTTCTTTACTGGTTTTTTCTTTTCCTTCCTTACTGTTTTAATTATAATGCAGATGTAATTTGTCTTTGTTTTTAATTCGTTGAGTTGATTTTAAGTGCCTTCAATTTTTGTTAGGTTTAGGCCATTTCATTTAAATTTGATGTATCGAATTTCACCAAATCTACTTCACTCTATTTCTGTGTTTTAATTTTGTTAGGTTTGGGATGTTTTAATTTTGTTAGGTTTTTGTTCCATAGACTTTGTCTATACTTTGCTTTATCTTTCAATTTTACTAGGTTTAAGCCATTTGAATGTATTGATGCATCAAATTTCACCTCTACTCTATTTTACTATGTTTTAATTTTTTAAGTTTAGGCCAATTGAATACTATTACATAACACTTTTTAAGTTTAGGCCAATTGAATACTATTACATCAAATTATGCCTCTACTTTTTGTTTTAATTTTGTTAGGTTTAGGCCAATTGAATATTGTTGCATATATTGTTATATCAAAATTAGCATTAACTGTGTTATAACCTTTATTGTGCATCAAATTTTGTCTATGGTACGTTTAGGCTTGTTGCATCAAACTTAACAGATTTAGGCCTGATTTCGATGTGCTCTAAATTTCGTAGGTTTAAGCTATTTGATTTAAATTTGTTAGATTTATGATTTAATTTGGTTGTTGTTAATTTTTGTTTACTGTTCATTAGATATGTTGATATTAATTGATTAGACTTGTTGAAAGACAAAATATTTATTTCATCACATGTATATGATTTGTTTTCCAAACATTATTTTTCACTGTATTATTTCCAATATAATATATTATTTTCAACCTGTATTGTTTGCTGTAGTATTTGTCAAATCATTTGTCAACTTGCCTATGTCAACTGTATTATTTCCCAACATATATTTCTCCTATTTCCTATTATTCTTTGAAACGGGAAAGAAGTAATGTTCATTTATGGATTTTATTATTTAAATTTCATAAATACAAGAAATTTCTCATTTTTTTAAAAAATTAATTTATAAATTATCTTTAAACAAAATATATCAACAATTTTATATTTTAAAATGGACTAAGCAGTGTTTCTTTGGAATTCATCAATTCTTTAAATACATGAAATTTCCCATTAAATGCTTATGATGGAGATCAAAATATCAAAGTTTGATATTTTAATATTTTTGAGATAAATAAAAATATCATTTTTTTAAAGAAAAATTAAATTCCATTTTTCTAATGTTTCTCGTGCCACCCATATAATCATCCATTTTAGTTTTTTTTTCTTAGATATGAATTGATAACCATGAGACAATTAAAAACTATCAAATAAAAAACTTTGTTTTGTGAATCTCTAATTTATTTTAAAAGATAAATTTTGGTTACCATTTTTTTATGTCGTAGGTGCTAACACTAACACCTTTCCTGACTCTCAAACCTTAAATCTGAATTTACCTAAACCAAAAACCACACCATAATATGATTGGTGGCAACTCCAAACAGCCGTGATCGCAGAATTAATCAAATTTATTCCATTGCCTTCTAAATCATTAAAATGGTTTCTGGACAAGCTAAAAGGTGCAATAGATGAAGTTAAAAATCTAGATTTTGTGATAGATCGAAATTCAAGCTTGTTATAGTATAATTTTTTATTGCCCACCACATTCCATGGTCTTTGTGTCAAACGCTTGAAACAAAATTTAAGTACAATGTTCAATAATGAAACAATTTAAAAATTTGTTTACAATGCACCAATGGCATAATGTGAATCAAAATTTCAAGAGTATTCCTAGCATTTGATAACGGTGTATTCCTAGCATTTGATAACGGTGTAGGAAGGCATTTATAAAAAGTTGGACTATGACGGTGGGCATGTATGCATTGTCGAGAAAGACATTACAGTCTGATGACACCGAACGTGACAGAGTCCATGAGTGCTATCTTGAAAAGAACCAAGAATTTGTTGCTTCATTACTTGAACATTTGAAATCTTTGCTACAAAGATCACTCAAAGGCTTTATGAAAGAACCAAGAATTTGTTGCTTCATTACTCCAATGACCACTCTTCAAGCCATATTAGCACCTCATTTCTCTGTCAACAAAACCACAAATAAGAGCATATTTCCATTTTAAAATCAGACAAATCAGACCAAGGCAGTCAAAGAAAGAAGCTTTTTCCCCCTTCTAGTAACATCAATATTCAAACATAGTGATGTACACTTATTTTATGATTACTTTCCATAACATTATTTTAAAATGAAGAACACTTTCGGTTACCACTTTTGGAAAAGTAATCTAGTTCTTTTGTATTATTAAAACCATTTTTATTATTCAACAAGATAAAATGAAATTTTAGAGAAAATATGAGTTAACTACACTTTCTTTTCCATCTAAAAGTCATTCCAAACTCACTCTAAGATGTAAAGGAAGACTATTTTAGGGAAGAATTAACTCAGAGAAGTGAAATTCAGAATGCAAAGTGAATTTTGAAAGTAATACTTCAAAGAAAAATGGCATGTATTTTTAGACTTGTGCATGCAATTTTATAAACCACTTCTAACTAGGTAATCAAAAACTAAAAATAATTCAAATGAAAACTTTTATCTTTTCACACTTTCAAAAAGAAATTTAAATTCTCACCCTGAATCCAGAACACGAAGCGCTAATTGATTATAGCCTGCTTACTTATAGTGAACAGAAAAACTTCTATTCTTTCCTTGAAGTTTGATCAAAAGATGTGAGCAATATATGATGGAAAGGCAAATGGACTTGGGACTTTACCATTATAAAGTTCCATGTTCTTCCAGGGTCGTTATACCGAGCAAGCAAACAGCCGTTCCTGGGTTTGAGACCATCCTTTATGAGACTAGACCGCAGTTCTTTTGCTTTCTCTTGCACAATCTCTTCAGTAGGTTTCCCACTGAATTTCAAAACTGCAGCAATACCTCCTTCAACCTTTCTCAAGCCAATTATGTCTTGTTCAGGATCTGGTAAACTGAAAAAAAATGTGATATTCATAATTGAGCATCCCACCAAGTGAAGTATGCAGTTCACTAAATAGCTTACAACTTGGCATTCCCAATTTCATAGAGTTTCATTTCAAAAATTTGAAGACAGGATCAGTTAATCGCACCTGTCTATATCTTTCTCTGAAGGAAGAACTATTTGAATGGAGACTTTGGGTGATTCAGAGTCAAATGTTTGGGTGAATACAGGAGTGGTCATGGGTATCTTCTCCTTCGTAGAGTTCTTCCCAAATATGTACCTATGTTTATTTAATCATAATATATCACCAACAAAAACGACAATTCTACTTTTATCTAAACAAAAAAGAAAATGTATGGTTTTATTCAAGTGCGAGGGAAGGCGGTGGTGTGTTGTATCCTACTCCTAGATGAGGGAGTCTAGCAGCTGAAAATATATACTAGCTTACAATTTGCCAAATGTGGCATGGAGAATGTAGAATCTGGTGTGAATCAAAAAGGACCAACTTGGCAAGGATGTGTGTTAGGGTGGGTGGGCTCAGAGGAAGAGAGATACTCACCCAGCAACTGTATTGAATCCTGCAGATCCAGCGAGCTTGTCTCCACTTGTTTCTACCACTATAAATGGAGCATATTTCCTCACCTGAAGAAAAGATGTCGTTGGACCATAGCTATCACCTCTCAGATTACTAAAATCTACTTAAAGTGCTAGAAAGTTTCATATCAAGGTAGACTTATAACAACTAATGAAATATCATCAATACTCAAGCTACTCATGTATACAATACATGAAAAGATTAACAATTCTATATTCATTAGATCCATCAACTCTTGAAACGCTTGCTACCTTGACTATAAATTTAGTTAATAAATAAAATGTCGACCGGAAAATCTTCAGTTTCACCTACACATCATTGAGATAAGAAACTGTCTATGGGAAGCAATCACAAAGAATATGTTGTGATATGTACCTGGCCTAAGAACTAATCTGATAGTTTCATTTGGTAGTTATTTTGATCTTTTGACAGTCTGAGTTCTCTGATGACTGATCTACTAGAAATACTAAGAACATGCCTCAACATTTTAAATGAGAAAAATAACTTCAATCCAAGAGCCCTTGAAAGGCAGATAAAAGGAATAATAATTTAATACAACACAGATAACAAAAGATCATGAAACACTAAGCAAATGGTAGAAGAAAACAAACCTCATACTTTGGAGTCCTTTTCAGAATCAGATACTTGGGTGATTCCAATTCTGGAGTCTTATAAAACCGAAGCTGAAGAAAGTAAACATTAGAAAAACAAGAGAATGATATCTTGTGGATAAATTCCATCATCAATAAAACATCAATACCTGCTTGAAAACATCCCAAAGGCCTTCTACAGAAAAGTAGTCGTTGTTCTGTATCGAATCCCAGAGATCCTAATATATATATAAAAAAAAGGATGAGATGGATTCAATAGAATTCATAACTGATCGGTCAGCCACGTATTCTCTCATTCACTTTGAAATTAAGGAAGAAGGACGTTACCACATGACTACAGAACTTGCCCGTCTCTGGATTGATACCCATGATGGAAGTTCCTGTGAAAATTAATTCTGGTTTCCATGGCAGAAGGGCAAACTTCATTATCATAGTCCATCTTGTAGTTATTTCATATGGTCCTGTCTAGAGCGACTCAATCAATCAGATTAATGTTGAAAAGCAACCATAAGTTTCTTCTCATGGACTCCAATAATCAACTAATTTCGAAACGTTGCAGTGGATTCATAACGTTAAGAAAATTTGCAAAGAAAAGAACCTGTTTAACCCAGTGCAAGAAGAATTCAGGCCTGAAGATTTCTCGCAAGAGGGAAATATTAAACAAATACCCACTAATCGTATCGTGCTTAGTAATGGGG
Organism: Cucumis melo; assembly: GCF_025177605.1. Classification (NCBI taxonomy): domain Eukaryota; kingdom Viridiplantae; phylum Streptophyta; class Magnoliopsida; order Cucurbitales; family Cucurbitaceae; genus Cucumis; species Cucumis melo. The sequence continues at coordinate 16,568,011 of NC_066858.1, forward strand.
TCTCGAAATCTCACTTGTTCATCGTACGCCGTTCGATCAATTCCCTGTTCATCGAAAAGATGGGAAAGATCTTCATACAAGAAATCCACCAATCGGCCTACATCGACTGTCGATTTTGGTGGGCTTTGATCAACCAAGTTGAATCGAACAACCCACTTAGAATTTTGGGTATTGGGTTTAACAGCTGGAGTTCTGGATTGAAGTAGACGAGGTAGGAGGTTGGTTAGTCTGCCGGATTTCGGTGGGCGGAGAACGGAAGTGAGTGTTGGGGTTGAGAGGAAGTTTTGGAGGGAAAGTTGAAGAGCGGCCATTTGAGCCTCAGCCTCAGCCTCAGCCACAGCCGGCGGATTGTCATTGGGAAGGTGGGATTTGGAGGTAAAGGACGGGGAGTGATTGGCTGGTTTTTGCTTCCTCAAATTTTTTTGTGGTGAAGAACAATCCAAATCATTTGAACAATCTACGTGTTCAAGTCTCAGCCATTGCTGAAATGTCCATGCACTCTACTGGAAGTTTGTTTTTTTATCTTTGAATGTTAATAACTTTTTTGGAATCATATTAGGAGGCGTTTGAATTGTTTAACCAAGTTCAATTTGCTTTTATAATATTAGCGGACTACATTGATGTGGTCTTGCAATATTGAAAAAAATTCCAAGCACTCTTAAGTTTTGTACTTTGATTATCATGTTTTGTTGAGCCTTTATGGATGTTGTTAGTGAAATGGTAGATACTAACAAAAGTCCGTTAATATTTATTATTAATATAATCTAAAATTTTGTTATATTTTGTAAATATTTCTAACAACTTTATTATTATAATAACTCTCCAATATTAGGTAGAGTAAAAAATTTTGAAATTGTACCAACGCATTGAAAGAGAAGTGTTTTGAATGAAACAGTCAAATATCTTGAATTTAAAGAATTAAAAAATATTAAAATTAGGGAAAAATAAAGAAGTTCACAAACCTTTAAACCTCTTAATTCTCACAAATTTGCTGTAATCTCTGATCACAAACATTTTTAGGACTTTTGCGAGAAGGTCTCTCGACTATCCTTCTGCTTTAGAACAGGACGGTGGGACTCAGTTCGTGGCTAATTTGAGAGTAACTTGAAGATTTGGTTGAAAGAGAGAAGCAGGATAATTACCAGAATTTCTAAAGCATCAATAAAAAAATTAATCTAATTAATCTTGTCTTATTTATAGTCAAATCCATGCAAGATAGAATTACATAATCAATTGACGCTTACCTTCTCCAAATTAATGAAATTTGAGGCTTAATTGTGGGAGGAACACTTGAACACCAAATAAAGCATGTACCTTATTCACCATAGACCACCCAGGTGGGAAAGTCCATTAAGATCTGTTTAAATTGGCTTAACAAAAATTGTATTTCAAGAAATCCATCTTTATTTAAATTTATTTTTGTAAAAATTATTTAAAATACATTCTAAAAAATCGTTTTAAATAACCTCCCAGCATTCTAATTTTTATCAAAATAACTTATTTTTTTAAATTAAATACTTGAAAATGTAATTCAAATATACCGTATAAATTAAGTATTGAAATTTTTCTTTAGTCTAATCAAGTGTTAAACATTTGACTTTTTTAAACCAAGTTTGACTTTAGTCGAAAGGACAGCATCCTGACTTTTCCAATATTTTGGAATTCCAAGTTTAACCATTTGATTTAAAACAAAATTAAATAAAATAATTATTTAGATATTTTAATTAATTTAATTTAATATCCAATATTAAATTCCACTGAACCCTGTCAATTTGAATGATCGATTTTGAATTCCTATCCAAAATTCGGATGTCTAAAAATCTTAGTTAAATATCATATTCTCTCTCTTCAAACCAAGTAGTTAAATATGTCAAATATGTTTAATGATTTATTCCCAAAACTGATTGAAACAACTCAAATTCTTTTATCACAATGTTCTAAGGTTAATTCCAATATGAATTAGTAGGGGGACTCATGAGCTTCAACTATCTAAGATTTATCTGTTAAATTCTTTAACCTACTTAACTAACATTCATTAACTATCAGGATTGTCCACTATAGTCCGTACTTGCACTTTCCTCACTAAAGATATATTCTTGTCCACTTGATATAATCTGATTAGTAAATCAATCATCATTCTAGTTGAGTCAAAATTATCATTTTCAAAATTGCTTCTTATTTCTTAAGTCCCACTAGTCCCCTAATGAACAATTGGTTTGTGATCTAACCACTAAATCGAGTCTCTCATGGGTTAATGAGAAGGTGAGACCTTTTATTCAAAATTCGGAGTCTGCACTTAAGGGAAAAACTTCTCTACTGACCCTAGAAGTGGATAGGAGCGAATTTCGTCTTTATCCTATGTCCTCAGCTATTTATTCAATCTTACCCCTAAAATGGGAAACCTATTGAGCTAGCACATCGAGTTGCTTTAGCATATACAGATCTAAGGATAATCTTGAATAAACATGAGTTCATAATTAGCTGAAGAATAAGATCGAATTATTGAGTTCGAAATAGTTAGTCTTAAACAGGAATCGATGTTCTTAAGTAAAAGTGACTATCTCATGTTTCGATTTTATATAAAATATTTTCCTAGGACACCACTATAAGAAATTAAAGGTCCGACATTAAAGGCGGTTGCCAACCGACATCTTTGCGAGCGTTATTAAAGGTCTTTAATGTCGGTTGGGCTTTCATGTCGGTTTAAAACCGACATTAAAATATCGATCCACAACCGACATTCAAGGCCTTCAATGTCGGTTATAAACCAACATTTTTTATGGTGTTATTGATGACCTTTAATATCGGTTTAAAACCAACATTAAAGAGGCCAACAATGTCGGTTTATAACCGACATTATAGACCCCCAATGATGTCGTTTAAAACCAACATTAAAGCCTAGTTTTTTGGTCCATTTTTACAAATTTATTTTCTTTAATTGTTGCATTATTGTCCATTTTCTATAGACCAACATTTGGTCTATATAGATAAATACTTTTTTCTCATGCCAACAAATCAATGAAATTAATATTATTTTAGAAACCCTGATATTTGTCTTTTACATTTGTATACACAAAATTAAATCTGAATACTATGTTTATATATACATTCTACAACAATACATGAAAAAAAGATCCTAATACAAGACTAAATAAGAAATCCTAAACGCCTTCTTATAGTCATCAACCTTCAACGATCGCCTGACCATCTACACAATCGCTTAGCTTTCAACCTGATATGACTTCAATAATTCCACAAACAATGTCAAAATAACTCTCTTGTTATCTGTCATCCATTAGACACAAATATCACTTTGCATAAGTTAATGTTAAACATATTCAATTACTTCGCACGTTGAAGTCTCTAAATAAGAAATCAATTTTTACCTGAACTAAAAAGAAAACAAAAGAAAACAAAAAGGATGGTGAAAGATAAGCTTACAATAACAGTTGTAACAGTCGTTTTAACTTCTCCCCTATGAGCCATGATCAACTCCAAAAAAACTCTTTGCTATGCTATTCTATATCTTAGCTAGGACAGCTACAATTAAGAATCATAAAAAAATCCAAGAACACACAAAGGACCCCTTGAATTAATGCATTTTAATAGCCAATATCCTTATTTGCACAACATGAGTACACCAACTAGAACAAAATATAAGATAGCCTTTAACTCTAGTTTTGAAAGAAAATACAAGGACACAGAATCCATTGATAAAACAAAAGGCATCCAGTTTTGAAAGAGTAGATAAGTAATGGTCTACATACTTTCACTTTTTCTTCATTTGTCCTTGAGAGCTGCATCAAGTTAGTAAGCACATTATTGAAGTGATATGACCATAATCGAATAAAAATGGTGAAAAAGTCAAGAAATCATCTGTATTCAAGCCAACATCAACTAATTTCGAGGCATCTTCCAATGATACTTTGCTTTTGGCTTTGATCCTTCATATGAAGGCTAAAACTTCTGTCTCTTGATAACAAGATCATCAAGGCACCTTAAATCACAATCCAAGTCCAATAACCCTACTCCAAGAGTTAACATTTATCTTTAAGTTATCAAATATTTTACTTTGAACATGGATAATCCAGTCCGCAGCTCTTCTATATATAGAAAAAATTTCCATGAAACATACTCTCTTTATAGCGTTATCATGTAGTGTTTGTTTCCAACATCATCATCATTTAAAGTAAGAAATATAAATTTCCCTTACCTAATGAAAGAAAAACTAACTTCTCCCCCTCATATTTCTCCTCTCGAAGCTTATGAAGACTAGCTTCAAACTAATACTGGGATATTATATAACTGAATAAATTTCCACTATCTTCAAAAATAAGATCTTACATTTAGAGTCAAACGCCATGTTATAGCCCAAAAGCAGAAATCATATTAAACAACCATATCCAATGTCAATTTCATTTTAATATTATTTATTTATTCCATATTAGTTTTATGGGAGGGGATCAATTTCCTCAACCCCTGGCTCTTACGGCTGTCTTTTTGGCTCTTTCGAGTTATTTACTTAGAATCAGAATGCATTGTTCCACTTTCAACCTTGTACACAAGCGAAGATCATAGTCGAGAATATATTAGAATTTGAGCACAATTAATCAATACAACCGATTATAAATATTAATTACAAGCGAAGATCATAGTCGAGAATATATTAGAATTTGAGCACAATTAATCAATACAACAGATTATAAATATTAATTATTTGAAGGAAACTGACAGTGGAAAACAACATTACTAATAACTAACCTAGGATATGACAACTCAAACTAGCTACATAAAGGTATTACAAGAAAAAAAATCTTTTTAAATAGTTAAAACAAGCATTACCACATATTCCCATCCATGTTTCTCAGCAAATGCTTTTGCAACTTCTTCACTATCAAAAGACAGTGCAGAATCCTCTACATTGGCATAGGGATCCCCGCTAGAAGTTCACCTCATCAATGTGTTCTCCCACCTACAAACATGAAAGATAGAATTATATTAATGAAAGAAAAAAAAAAGAATACATGAACAAGAAATGGAAAATCAAAGAACTGTTCATATGATGTCAAAAGACCCTCGTATTAATGAAAAGCAGCGACTATTCATATGATTTGGTTTTGGTATTTTTCTCTAGTATTATATTAACCTCCACATTCAAAGAAGTTTTAAACAAATGAGAAAACCATCCACCAATATTTTAAAATATAATTCTATCCTAGAGTCTAAACTGATCACTTGTGAAATTTAAAAATATAAATCTAAAGCTTGCTTTTCTTACTGATTTAAAAGTTTTTGCTTTGCAGGATCAACAAAAATAATTTGGCCCAGTTTTGGCCTATCAATTTCACCATTAGATAGTAAAATGTCCTCCCCAAAAGATGGAACAACCTTTTTCCAGGCCACCAGTTCTTTTCTCTACCACATCCTGCAAACTTTCAAATAGTAAAAAGTAGGCTATAGTAACTATGTTGGAAATAAGTTTTTGTGTCACTAACCGGGATTCCCAAATCTCTAAGAAGATTCTGGCTTCAACCATTAAAAAAACTTCAAGAAATGCAGAAAACATGTTGGAAATAAGTTGTTTTGCCACTAACTGGGATTCCCAAATCTCTAAGAAGATCCTTGGTTTCATGTGTCTCCACCCTCTGCAACTTCCTTAATTGGACCTTCTAAGGTTTCTTCACCGTTTACAACGAGAAGAAATTTGACCTTTAATATCGGTTTAAAACTGACATCTTTGCTAGCGTTATTAAAAGTCTTTAATGTCGGTTTAAAAACGACATTAAAGACCTCATTGATGTCAGTTTAAAAACGACATTAAAAACCTCTTTAACAGTTTAAAATCAACATTAAAGGTCTTTAATATCAATTTTCAACCGACATATTTGATAGTGTTATTAAAACCCTTTAATGTTGGTTGAGCTTTGATGTCGATTTAAAACTGACATTAAATATGTCAACAATGTCATTTTATAACAGACATTATAGATCCCCAATGGTGTCAATTAAAACCGATATTAAAGCCTAGTTTTTTTGTCCATATTTACAAATTTATTTTATTTAATTGTTGCATTATTGTCCATTTTTTTATAGACCGATATTGGATCCATGTAAATAAATATTTTTTTCTCATGCCAACAAATCAATAAAATTAATATTATTTTAGAAACTATAATTTACATTTGTATACAAAAAATGAAATCTTAATAATGTATTTATATATACATTCTACAACAGTACATGAAAAAATTTCCTAATATAAGACTTAAATAAGAAATCCTAAACGCCTTCTTAATCTTCAACCTTCAACGGTTGTCAGACCATCTACACAATCGCTTAGCTTTCAACCTAATATGACTTCAATCATTCTACAAACAATATCAAAATAAACTATTTAATCTTTAGAATTCTAACAAGGCAGCTTTGAAAAAAATTGTGGCATATGCAATCACTCATTTAGTGATAGCTCCCTATGAAAGACATGGAAATGGAAAAGCTAGAAAAGGATGCCTCGTGTGTAGGGTGAAAGAAATAGTCATTCAATTCATGCAACAATTGTGATTTGGCCTTCTAACCCATGGACAAGTTTTCATCATAAATAATTTGTTTTTATTAGAAAAAAGCCTTTAACTTTATCATTAGGCTAGCATAAATAATTTGTTATACAATGCTAACTTGCAAAATAATTGAAAACTCTGAACTTAGACAAAAGTAATATAACTAACACAAATAAAGGCGTATAACATGCAAGGTAATATCCTCGCACTTGAGAAGAGGACATACCTGGTGCCCTGCCCAAGACAAAACGCCTAAAATGGGAATATTCTCGCACTCGTGGAGTAGATGTATACATATTCCTGAAAGATTAAATGTTCCAATGAAAGTAAAGTTTAATAAGCAGAAAAAATACAGGGATAAGCAGTTGAAAGTATTCAAGGAAACCAAATAAAATTGAAGAACAATGGTCCAACAACAACAAGAACTAAATTTTGATTACAAAATGGTAAAAACCCCATATTTTTCTCATTGATTATGCCCACATGTTGACGAACCAGGCCCAGGAGATAAAAGAATAATATAAAATGGCCAGAATAATATAAAATGCCTTCTCTTCATACAAGTAATTACATAAATTTTTCCATGTCCAATCGTCATTTCGTATTACCACAGTAGGCACTGGCACAAAATCGAAGAAGTATAAGAGAATCGCAAACACAGTTTCATTCTTCAACCGCATCTACTTCAATGTATAGGATATGTGCTTAATCTCTTCAGCGCTATCTAAGGCCAACGTAGATATAAGAAAACCCTAAAGTTTCTTTGGATTATATCACAGGTACTAATTTTAGTGATGGCCAAGGAACAGAGAGGAAACTTTTTAATTCTTTTTTTCTATAGTTAACGTTCATAAATTAAGGACTAAATTCTCAAATTATATTGGTGATATTTGCTAAAGCAAAACAAACTTTGCAATTAAACTCTAAAACCAATTTAATGGAGCAATAAAAAAAGTAATAGGGTTATAGATTGTTAGGAACAATGCCATTTCACTTGAGTCATTCCCAGAGATTCTGTTTTCATTTTCTTCTTGGTTCTGCAAGGTAAATGGGAGAAAGGCTATCAAATATGATTTAAAGTAGACATACCATTCATAAGAAGCCAATAGATTTCATAGAAAACCTATGTGTTTGCCTGCTAAAACTGTAAAGAAAAGATGTACGTAGTTTAAAACCAAACAGATAAGTTGAAAATCTTGCAAGGTCCATTACCCCACTTAACCACCCAAGGAAATTTCCAAATTAAACTAAGTTTGATGAATATTGGAGATATTAGAAATATATCAACAATGTGAGGGATAAAGGAGTTTGATTAGAAACATTAAGTAAGAGAATGATAGTACGTAGAGTTTAGAAACAATACATCTGAATCTGAGTCATTCTCAGATACATCAATCTGACATGCTTCATGGTTCCTCTGATGCTCTGCATTTTCATCATCATTCAAAGTTTCCTAAATTACAGTTAAAACGGAAAATTATCAGCTTCATTTTCATAAAAAACACCCACCCATGATTAGACTTCTATGGCATCAGAAAAGATGGAAATACGATTTGATTGGAAAGTTCATCCTAATTTTCAAACTTAATTCAAGTAGAATGATATAATGAATACCTCCTCTGAAATGTGTAGATGTTCCACTTCCACACCATGATCAGTGTCCTCCATTTCATCTTCTTCACTATCAGAATCTGCATCTCCCTCAAGTCCATTTTCAATAAACTGCATATTGTAGCCATATTGAATGGTCAAATTTGGTAATTGCCAACCAATCTAGATTGGATAGGATAACCATGTGGTCAAAATCATTCTAAATCTCCACAAAAAAAACTGACATAGATTTATCAGAAGATACACTAGAAAAAGATGTTACATGAGGAAGAACCAAATATAAATTACACTAACAACGGTCAGCTTAGAAAGTAAGCACGACAAAAGACTAGTAATTTTGTAAATAAGGACAATGATATCCTGATCTCAAGTTTCCTTCATATATTCTCTCTTTTCCTGTCTCACATTCAATTACTTAATCATTTGGAAACTTGTGTATTGCTGAAAAATCAGCAGTGTTTCATCGGCATATGGCTTGATTAGTGCTCATTTGGCAGACATATCGTTAAAATATCGCAATAATTAGGTAAAATACACCTTCACCAATATCGAGTATGAGAATTTATCGCGAAATATTTTGGTCATATGTTCATCATCACTTAAGAGACGTATCTAATATGACATACCAGTGGCCTCAAGAGTCAAGGGTTTAGAACTACATTTCATTCTAAAACTATATTTACACAATATATTGCAATACCGTATCTCTGTACTAAAAAATGGTTTTCTTTATCTTTTTGATGTCTTCCTGATCCTTTCGTGGGAACCCACTGGCAGCAAGTTCCTTGTCTAAACTTCCAACACCTTTAGATATCGAAGAAAAGCAAGGCCTTACAATTTCATCATTTCTGAGGTGAGTTCTTGATCTTTCTTTTTTTCATTTCATTTTCAAAGGCCAGATTTAATGACATAAGTGCGTTACTAAATGCCTACTTTTAACACCACATTGTTTTTCACTATTTATTTTGACAGTGACATCGTAAATGCGTCTCTAAATCTTATGTTTTAGCAACATATAAAATTATTGCTAAATTTTAATTTGTGGCCATTACAAATATCTTTTGCAACATATTTAAGCATCGGTAGGATCAATAATTTGTGCCATTAGTTACTTTTTTTATACCTCAAATTTATTGGCATTATAGTAAAAGTTAGTACAAGTATTTTGTTAATTAAAAATAATGATAAAATACACTTTTCGTCCCTAAGGTTTAAGGTTGTTGTCTATTTAGTTCCTAAAGTTTCAAAAGATACACTTTAGTTCCTAAAGTTTTTGAAAATGATTCTAAGTAATCCCTCAAATGAAGAATCTTAAATGAAAAATGACATGGCATGTTGAAGTGTCAAAATTAAATGAGGTGGATATCTTTCATTAAATGTAGATTATTTCAAATATTTTCTCTCTACTCGCTAAAAAAGAATAAATATTTTCTCTCTTCATCTTCTTCTCCAACCTTCTCCAATGAGCCTAACCTATAATAAAAATTTTAAATATAATAATATTTTCTAAATGAAGAATCTTATTTCCAACACTATTATTAAACAACACGAAATAATACCAACTTCACCATAGTTCACCATAAGTTTACAGGATCATATCAATAAACTTCAACAGTTTTAAAATGAGTTTACTTAATATCAACTTAACTTATATTTATCAAGTTACACAAAGTAAACGATGCACAAAAGTAGTACCAAACACCAGGTATCACTAGTTTGGATAACAAAAATTCCTACAAAAGGTCTTGGAAGCATGAAACAACATTCTCAAACAAAATTATAACAACCAAAACTCTTTCCATTTCCATCTGAAGTCGACATAAAAAATCTTGTATAGAAGGTCATATGTACATTTAATCTAACAAATAAAGAAGTAAAACATGTAAGCATAAGAGGATAAGACATTAAACAAAACGAATCAAAGTCACTCAAACATACCAAAACAAAATTCATCAAGAACAACCATATCCACAATTGAAACCATACTTCTGATAGATTTTAGACATGCAAATCGGAAATCAAATCAAGATTCTATCCTAATTGCACTTACTTAACATGAAATCCTAAACCATATACTAATTAGAAAATAAGGTTAATCGCATACATACCTTCGTTGCAACCGTAAATGCATAATACTCCTCCCGATCATGAATTGAACAACCACTAGAGTTGACCTACCATCCTTCGAACTCAAAATTGGTTCTAGGACCCAATGGATGAAGTAACTGAAAGAGAGAAAGAGATGAAAATTTTGAAATAGTGTCACGGCTCGCTCTAGTTCACTCTATGTGATGGAATGGGGACGCGACAGCCTTAGGCATTCTAAGCGAGATTGTCCTCGAAGTAATGCATCAAGCGCTTAGTAAGTAGAAATAAAAGACTCGCAAGGAAATTTAATGCGGAATGTAGGCCGGAATTGCAAAATTTTTATTGATACTTCGAATACAAGTACATTTAGTACGTTTTTCAACATGTATCACAAAACTACATGTCATGACCCAAACAACACTTGTACTTTCCTCACCTAACTACTATATGCTATGAGAGTTGATAGTGGCCACTACCAAAATGACGCAGTTAAGGAAGCACGGTAGACGATCAAGGTTGCAAGTCTCAAGCTGGATGTCCTTCGCTACCTAGAGAGGGGGAGGGAAATAAGACAAAACGTTTGAAAGGTTAGACGAAAACGTCTAGTGCGTAAAAAAATTTATCAATTGCCTCAAATAATTCAATTTTTCTTTAACACTTCAAATCCATTTCATCAAATCGCATGGAATATATAATATGCAGTATCGTCAGCAAAACATTGTGTCTAAATCAAACAAAATCTCACTCGTTAAATTATTCACAATATCCAGAAATCTACAACCATTTTCATAAATCAATTTGAAATTATCCCCTTGTTAAAAGAAATCATTCATTGAAACGCATAAAGATCAATTTATTTTCAATTTGTTCATCGTAGTTCATATCGCATAGCTTGTGTATGGCGTATGATATAATCATCTCGCTGAATCATTTTGTATGTCTAAATACATATTTGCACCCTTTTCTCAGCTCAAATGTTTAACACACTCTTTTGCTAAGTTGTGGCTATGCGGAGTGATCTCAATGCATTTATCAAGTTTCATCAATTACACTATGCATAGCGCGTCTTCCAATGTCAAATCGCACAACAAGTATGAGGCATCTTATTCAAGATCACATAGTATGAATAGGACATTCTATTCCAGATTACACAGCAAGAATAAAGCATCTTATCTTAGATCAAACAGCAAGGATAAGGTATCTCATACCAGATCATACGACAATTATGAGACATTCTCATCACATATGGTACAAAGATCATCTCAATTCGAACTTTCTCAAACCTCATGCATTCTCCACAATAAATTATTTCAATTCATAATACGTCCAATTCATTTATTGTCATATGTATTTTAAGAATTGGAAAGCATTATATAGTTTATGGTTTCAATAGAAATACTTTTAAGGGATCAAACACATTTTAGAAATCATTTTCATTTTGGAAACATTTTTATAAGAAGAAGAACCACTCACATTCAACTACAAGAAAAATGACCTTCTATGACACTTCATTACAACCCAAATTGAGATGAGAGAAGAAACAATTGTCATAAAAGGTCAAGATATGCTTTTTTGGCGAGAAAAAACATTGTTTTCGGAATTTATTTTTTTGTGACAGTTATTTTTTGTCATAAAAGGGTTTAGGGATATAAAATAATTTATTTAAATAAAAATCCTCAAATTTCCCAAGGTCTCACGCCCTCATTCCTCAAAGCCGCGACCTCTCCAAACCACATTTGTCAAGTCTTCGACGCACTGTTCGAAGGATAGTCATAACCTGTTGTCGACGTCTTCGACGTCCGCCCAGTCTTCTACGCATCATTCAAAGGATATCGCCGTCGGTGAGTTCTTGATCTTTCTTGTTTCATTTCTTCTCCCTCCGTTTATCTCTTCCCCTATGCACAGTCCCACAAATTACCTTCATAAATTCAAGAGGAAGTAGGATTTTTAAAGACATATAAAGAGCACCAAAAAAAGAAAGATCAAGAACTCACCTTAGAAATGAAATTTGAAATTTAACTATATATTTTTATAATATTGCCTTTATTAAGTCTTCAACGAAGTACTTACGAAGTTGGTGTGATATGACAGAAGCCCAGAGCAGGGTAGAGGTTAGGAAGATGAGGAAAGCCAAAGTAAAAGTTCTTTGGCTTAACCTCAACATTGCCCAAAAATAGAATGAAAAAAATTTCAAAAGAAACAAAAAAAAAAAAAAAAAACGAGTTGAGAAGAGAGAAGAATTTATGAAAATTTTGTTTTCTTGTAAAAGGTGGCGATGGCGGTGAGTTTTAACAATTATTTCTTGAAGATTTGGTTTTTAAAGAAGAAAATTATTGTCCAAAGGGAGATGAGTTTGAAATTAGAAATTTTTTGTATCATTGATTTTGGTTTGGTTTAAAAAAAGTTTACATTGACCGTTTAGGTTAAGAATAGGATTATCCCTTTTGTTGGCTTGGTTAAGAATATGATTATCATTTTTACAATTGGCTTAAATGAAAGTAGTTCTAAGTACATGATTATTGTGTCGTTATTCAAATTAGATTTAATTTAGAATATATACAATTTGCATGCATTAATTTGATATGTTGCTTATTAGAAAAAATGTCACATACATGGTGTAAAAGGAAATATGTATGTGTTATATTAGTATTTGAATAGGTTTGATTTTTTATTACTATATAAATAGGTCTTTTAGAGTTATATTTCAGTATACAATTTATGTTACAAAACCGACAAATAAACAATACAAAAAAGTAAAATATACAATTTGCCCTTGTTTTAAATGTTTCAATTTGATCCTTGTTCAAATAGAATGAATAGTACTTTACCACGCTTATATTTTCTTTGAAAAGTCACTAAAATTCCTTTTAATGCAACCTCATTATTGATGCAATCATTATTCTGCGTGTTCTTCTAGTTTGTAGTGGGTTCTATATGAAATATGTGTATAATAGGATGTAGTTAATGATTCATTTCCTTGAATTGTCATCCATCTCTTTTGTAACCAAGTTTGTTTAAAGAAAAATTATAGAAGATTTGGTGTTTGTGACATCTACACGATGGACAAATCATGGATGATGGAAAATAGGATGTCTAGAGCATATGATGTAGGAGTCAAAAGTTTTATTCAATTTGGTTTGTCTCATGCCAAAGGTTCTAATTCGATAAGATGTTCATGTTTGAAATGCAGGAATCATTTAATTAAGTATGTCTCAATAGTTTGGTATCATTTGTATGCCAATGAAACTGATAAAAGTTATAAGTTATGGTTCTGGCATTGTGAAGATTTGAACTTAGAGACTATTATCAGTAGAATGGAAAATACAGTCGATGAAAAATATGAACACGACGATTTGTTTAATACAGTAAACATGTTTCAATCCGCACATGACCAATCTTGTAATACATCTAATACATTTGATACTATTTTTGATGATGCAAAGAAACCCTTATACCCAGGATGTAAGAAATTCACGAAGTTGTCAGCCCTTGTGAGATTGTACAACTTAAAGGTTAGATATGGTTGGAGTAACACTAGCTTCTTTGAATTGTTGTCCATAATAAGTGATCTCCTACCTGACAACAATGAAATACCAACTTCTTTATATGAAACAAAGAAGACACTAGGTACCTTAGGACTGAGTTACCAAAAAATTGATGCATGTCCTAATGATTGTTGTTTGTATAAAAAAGAGTATACAAACACGAAAAAGTGTCCTAAGTGTGGTTTGTCAAGGTGGAAGATCACTAAAAACTCAACAAGTGAAAATAGTGGAGTGGCTGCCAAGCAGATGTGGTATTTTTCAATATTTCCAAGATTTATAAGAATGTTTAAGAACTTTGAGAATGCTAAGAACTTGTGTTGGCATGCGATGGATAGAAAAATCTATGGTATTATGAGACACCTGGCTGACACTTCATCATGGAGGTTGATAAATCACATATGGCCAACTTTTGGGTCAGAATCAAAAAATCTCTGTTTGGGTCTATCCACTGATGGAATTAACCCATTTTGAGATTTATCGTCAAACTATAGTTGTTGGCCAGTTATTACTACAATATACAACCTTCCACCATGGTTGTGTATGAGAAGGAAACATTTGATGTTGGCAATGTTAATATCAGGTCCGAAGCAACTGAAATACGATATCAACATCTATTTAGCACCCTTAATTGATGACCTCAAAATTTTATGGGAAGAAGAGGTTCGGTGTTTTGATGCATATAAAGAAGAGTATTTCACTTTGCTAGCCGTCTTATTTTGAACTATCAATGATTTTCCTGCATAAGGTAATTTATGAGGGTGTCGTATCAAAGGTTTTAAGGCTTGTTCAATATGTGGAGAAGAGACTACTTCAATTAAACTACATGGAAAAAAAATGCATACATGAGACATAGGAAATATTTGCCAAGACACCATCCTTACAGAATACAGAAAAAGACTTTTGATGGTAAGCAAGAGCATGAAAATCCTCCCACGGCCCTTGTTAGAGGAGGTCATCTACTTTAAACTAAAAAAAAAAGACATTTTCATGTGGGAAGAAGTGTGACAAGAATAATAACGAAAGTGGCAAAGACTATTGGAAAAGAAGATCAAACTTCTTTGAACTACCATATTGAAAGAACTTGCATGTACGACATTGTCTAGACATAATGCATATTGGGAAGAATGTATGCATGAATATAGTAGGAACATTGCTTGATATACCAGGAAAAAGTAAAGATGGGGTGAAAACTAGAATTGATCAAGTGGAGATGAATATAAAACCATAATTGACACCAATGGTTACAAGTAATAGAACTTACATACCTGCAGCATGCTATCCATTGTCAAGAGAAGAGAAGTATCGGTTTTGTAAGAGACTTTGTCTGAAATTAAAGTTCCAAAAGGGTATTCATCAAATATTAGAAGTCTTGTCTTTTGAGATGACTTAAAACTTAATGGCCTTAAATCGCAATGCAACAATTGCTTCCAATTGCAATATTCTTAGTACTATCTAAGAATGTGAGATATACTATAAGTAGACTGTGTTTGTTCTTCAATGTGATTTGCGCTAAAAGTTTCTCCGTATCAGAGCTTGATGCATTGCAAGATGATATAGTTATGACTTTATGTAATCATGAGAAGTATTTTCCATCCTCATTTTTCACAATTATGGTTGATCTTGTTGTTCATCTTGTGAGAGAAGTAAAGCTTTGTGGTCATGTATATTTTCGGTGGATTATGTATCCATTTGAAAGATACATGAAAGTGTTGAAACGTTTTGTTCGTAATCAAAATCGACCAGAAGGATGCATTACAGAAGCACAAATATGTGAGGAGGCTGTTGAATTCTGTTCGGACTTCCTTTTTTGATTAGATCCAATTGGTCTTGGGTCACTAAATTTAAGGGAAGACAAAAAAATCGATAGACCACTGCCACTGGGAACATATGTTCGATCCGATATACAACAATTGAAGCAAGCACATCTTCACATTTTACAAAACACTGAAGAAGTACATCCATATATAGAGTATGCACTGATAAACACCAGAATAAGCGATATTTACTAGGCCAAGAGCACCACCTCGAGTAAAAGCTTCAACGGCCGGTTGACCAAAATGAGGATCCCAAATTGGATGAGCAATAGGTTTTACCAACACCATTAAGTTACCCTTCACAATACATAATTTTTATTTGTTACCTATTTTGTAGACAACATATGAACCATCTAAAAATTGAAAACCCAAGAAGAGCAGAAATGAACGATGCCTACAAGTTGAACATAATCGATCATTTGGTACATGGATATGAAATAAGGTGAATGAATACTTTAAATTGTTTGTTGTTTTATTATTATTGGTTACCAGTTCCAACATGTAACTATTCTTTTTAGTAGGTGATGTGTGAATTACACGAAGGAAAGGTCGTCTCGAACACAATACGATGGCTTGCACATGGCCCTAATCATGGTGTAATGACGTGTGAGGGATATATGATTAACGGATCTTCTTACCAAACAAAGTCCTGTGATGACCATCGAATTGTTCAAAATAGTGGAATTATGTTAGTGACAACGACAATGCAGGTGTCTAGTGCGAAGACCAAAAATTCAGTCATTGGTGACATGTCTTTCTATGGGATCATTGAGGACATTTGGGAAGTTAGTTACAATATGTTCGATATTGTTCTTTTTAAATGCAATTGGGTTGAAATATAAGACTGGTGTTCGAACAGACGATCTTCATTTCACGTTGGTTGATCTTAGCTGAATTGGACATTCTTCAAATTCTTTCATTATTGCCACACACGGGAAACAAGTCTTGTATGTCTCAGATCCTGTTGATACAAGATGGTAAGTTGTTGTAATGCCACCATAGAAAGACTTCCCGTACAAATGTGTTAATGATAACCTTGGAGATATGTTGCCGCACTACCCTCTAGTCTCAAAATGGAATACAACAAGTGACAATGATGAAAGTGGGGATACATACACTAGACCTGACTGTGAAGGCACATGGGTTTACCACTTGACTTTCATAGGTATGTAAAGTAATTAAAATCTCTTTGGATGTCCTTTTTTGGTTATGTTTAATGTTAATGATTGTCGTTGTTTATTTGCAGGACAAAGTCAGTTCCATATACGACTTCTTCAAAAACTACTGTTATGAAACGATAATATTTCATGTTAAAGACTTTTTTTTACAACTTCAAACATTATTAAGTCTTTTATTTGCCATATTCAAAGTACTATGTATTATATTATTGTTAGTATGAGTTAATCATGGTGTTAGTGTAGGAACAATTTATTACTTATTTCACAGCTAACATTTGAGACCTTTTGAACTATGAACTTCCTTTTGCGCTTTTGAAACTAATTTTTTTTCTTACTATTACATTAGTATTGTTAGTAACCGTTTCTTCTTTTATGAATGAAACCAGAATTATAGATATGATTGATTCACAGGATGTTGCTACACTGAACGAAAGAGGGAAAAGTAGTACACAAAAAAGAAAATGTGGTCTAACTGAAATAAAGGAAATAATTCGTGTTAGGAGTGAGGGTTAAAGATTAGTGATTGAGTACAACGAGTTGGTCAACCAATTGGTCAAAATGCAACGAAACTGAAGAGTTTCATAAGAACGACTATAAGGTTCCATGTTCCCATTCATACTCTGATTGGCCTACAGTGCCAAAAGAAATAAAGGACAAAATCTTTGAACTAATAGAGGTAACAATCGCCATCAACAATCCAAGTTTGGTAAACTATCCATTTCCATTACTATGTAACATGTTATGTGAATATTATGTAGGTCGATTTTGTGGTAGACCCACAATCAAAGAAGACTGTCATCCAGAATGTTGGCATATGCTTTTGTCAATTCAAGTACAGATTGACAACAACATATGTCCTGCCATTTTTGGACAATGTTGAAGAATTGAGATTCCCGCCAAATAAGTACTCCTTCATAGAACAACAACATTGGACTGAGTTTGTTGCATCTTGGTTGAAGGAAGACTTCAAAGTAAGTAACACGATTCCGATCCTTTTTTAAACTTGAATTGCAATTTTATAAGCTCCATATGCTAATTGACTAAATTTGTATAATGAAATATAAAGAAAAAGAGTGAAAACTAGTAGGAGAAGTGGAAGCAACATAAGTACAACCACAGAACCTCTAGGGAGAGGTACGCGAATCTTATGGAGGAGTTGGTAAGTTGATTTTCTTTATATATTTTTCTTCTTCTATGTTTTGTTGTATGTTTTAGGATTATATAGAGTTGGTAAACTATGAGTATTTGGTAGTGTTGTTATTCATTTAAGAGGGTGGCTATAGATTTTTATGTAATTCTAATTAGAGAGGTTAACAAATTATGAAACTTCTGCCACATTCTAGAATGGATCAAATTGATTTTCTGCCACATTCTAAGATCTTATTGTGTTATAGTTACTCTTCTGCTATATTCTTTAACTTTTGCTTCGTGTTTGAACTATAAATAGAAAGCGACATCATCGGATCAAACTGATAGATCCATAGTTTGGAAACATGCTCAAATGGATAGTAAGGGACAAATTTTGGATGAAGAGACAAAGTAAGTGGTGAATCTTATAGTAAGTACTTGGATTTTTTTTTTTTACTTTTTTTTGTATAAGCAACTACTAATTTCCATTCTTCCCACTTTTGTAGGATGAACTCGTAGCCACCCAAAAGACAACTAATGCTTTCCATGAGGAGGATATTCTAAAATGGGCTTTGGGTGGTAAGGATCGTCCTGGAATAGTCTGCGGTGTAGGGAAGTATGTCACAAAGAAAAAGTATTTCCATACCGCAACATAACCAAAAACAAATAAAAGAAAGGATAAGAAGGTCACTTCTAAAGAACACGATTGAATGGCTAACAGAATGAAAGAGTTGGAGGACGAACTGTTTAAAATGAAAGAAAATGATGATTACCCAGGCGAATTAAAAAAAGAACCAGGTATAGGTTCTAAAGGAAAATCATCCATGAAATGGGCTAAAAATCTGAACTATTTTGAAGATGTATCAAATGGTTTAGAATCACAGAAATATGTAGAGTATGTCGTTGAATTGAATGAAGAAATAAAGGTATGCTTTTCTAAAGACCCTTAGTACATAACGTTACATGTTCTATATGTATACTGTCCTTACCATTGACTTGGATTCGTAAAGGTAAACATAGTGAAGGACGATGAGCAGGTGGAAGGTGTGACGTTAGAGAAAATGAAGGTTAGTGTGAGGTATACATATTTAACAAAGTCTTCTAAATAAGTTGGAATCCGTGCAAGTTGGCGTTTGAAACGAAAGATCATGTCGTTGCATGGGGGGACCATATTTGATTCGGATGTAGAAGGTGACAATGTTAAAGTTGCAGTAAATGTAGTGGTGGATAGGGATTGTGCAATTCCCATTCCATCAAAGCAGGTGATGTACAAAATGCCCCAGGAAGTTGGTTCACACATATTGTAGCCGCAACATTTTGTCCTTTTGGCAATATAAAGGTAATGCATTTTCCATTTAACGATATCCATGTCACAGTTTATATTAACTCTAATTGCAATATTTTTTGTAGATGGACTCTGGGGAATTTAGTAAGGATATGACTACATTCGCACCCACACCAATTCAAACTGCTCCAGTTGCACTACGATTCTTACTACGAATGGTTAAACATATGGGGTCAGCAATTTAAATCACCACACCATTTAACGTATTTGGGGTTCGAAGAAAGTCTTGTATAATGATTGAGTCGTTGAAGGATTTCACTTCTATGCGCCTAATAGCTATTGCTTGTCTTGATGTGTACATAATGTAAGATATGTTATTACAGTGTTACTCTTCAGTAAATATGTTTGAAATTTATTTTCTTTCAATGTCTTTGTAATGCACTTGTAGGTATCTATACACGCGTATGGAATCAACGAGAACTTTGAATCTATACAAGTTCTTTGATGTTGGGTCGATTAGTTGTGGGAGTTGTAAAGAAGAACGTGCCCAATTGTTGACTGCTCGATTACTTGGAATAGATTATGATCAACTCTTACTGATTTCTTACAATTTCGAATATATCGATAACCTAAAGTAAAGGATTTGATTTGTGCTTGCAGTAGTCTAATATGTAGTCTTATTGTTTCACACTTATATTTAGGAATCATTGGACTTTGGTTGCAATAACCCGATCGAAGGGTGCTGTCTTTTGAATAGACCCTTTAAAAATCGTATTGACCCAGATATATCCGAAGTAGCTGAGATGTATGTCATACTTACTTTTTGAGTTACTTCCTTTTTTCTTTATGCGACAGTAGTTTAAGTAGGTCAAACTCTGATATTCTTTTGTAGGTCGTTCAACATAACAAAGAAGAAAAAAATCAAATTGGTGGATCGTGAAGGTATGTGAATGTCTATGTTATTATAGTTTAAATTAATTTCTATTTCTAACATAGGTCAAGTCATTTGTATGTGTATCCCAGTGTCCTAAGCGATTAGGAGTAGCAGAATGTGGTTATTATGTGATGCGGTTTATTTGTGACATTATATTATCAAAGAGTACTTCTATCATAGACATAGTAAGCATAACAGTCATAAAACTATTGTGCATGTATAATTTTTTATGAATGAAACTCATTTAGAACCACCTTATTGTCTACACCCCGTACTTACACACTAGATGACATTGATTGTATAAGGTTCGAGTGGGCTGAGTTTTTAGGGAAGCACATATGTTGTGCTTAGGATAAGATATTTTGTCAAATATTTTGTCATATCACTAGAAGAAATATGACCTTTAATGTCAGTTGAAAAAATGGAAACGGATCTTTAATGTTTCTTTTTAAAATGCGGATGTTTAATGTCGGTTTTAAATTGACATCAAAGAGAAAGGATTAATGTCAGTTTAAAACTGACATAAAAGACCCATTTTTTTAAAACCGACAGAATTTAAAATTTTATCTCTCTCCTCACTTATTTTTTTAGGGCTTCATATACATTCATATATTTAGAAAGAGATGAAGGGGAGTATGAGGGTGAGGGGTGTGCAGCCGACAGTCATCATAGAGAGAGAGTGAGTTTTTTCCCTGCAATCCGTGAGCATCGTCGCCACCGACCGATGAAGTATTGACGGGTTGAATTATCGCCATCATCACCATGACTTGCAATTCGCGTCATGACTTCTTTTCTCCTCTGCTCCAATCCCTTATCCATCTCTTTCCATTTTTCTACGTCGCCCTCATGTTTTCTAGCCACTTTTGCCATCCATAGTAAGTCTCTCTTCGTGAACTTCCCTTTCCCTTCCTCTACTCGACGGGGTTGAATGAATGTCTTTGTCTAATTCTAATTTTCATCTTCATTTCTCTTTCTACTTCTTTGCTTGTTGTGCGATTTATTCAAATGGGCCATTTCTTTCTCGAAATCGATAAACTATTTGGTGTTTGAGAGAACTTTCTTACTTTCAGTCATTTGTCCGTCAGGCATTTTGTCAAACAGTTGGCGTCTTTATTTTAAGACTCAATTTTTTAAGCTTCTCTTTCGATGTGCACTGGATCTCGATCTCGCTTGCTTGAATGTGTTTGTGTTCTCTATCTTGTGTTTTTTATGCTGGTTGCTCTATTTCTTGTTCATCATCCTCAATTTCACATATAGTTTACAAGTTTTCTTGTCTTGAATTACGGTTGAACTTCATTGAAGGGGGATTGTTTTGAGTGAATTTGATGATTATCAGGATCCCTAGCCCCCCACGATGTGATAGAATACATATTAAAAAACAAACTCAATCAAAAGCCCTTTAAATAGATTACAGTATATTTATTCTTTGGTAAATGATGCACTTCAAATAAATAAAAAAAAAATTGGGAACACACATCAGCCAAATGATGCACTTCCAACATCACAGGTGCTTTTCTTATTAAACCTAAAGAGATGTATCTTTTTTTTTTCTCACTTTGTTTTGATATGCAACAGACTACTCATTCTTTTTTCTACTTGCTATTGTATAGATATACCCCTCCTTTGTTATTTTAGTTTTCTTTTTCCTATGACGGTAGAATTCCTTATTTGGTTGGTGAGAGTGATTAACTACAAAAGAAACTTCCATGGTGAAATAAACAAAAGAAAATTCCATAGCTTTGGGTACTTTATTGGGAGAGTTGCTGAAAGGAGTTCATTTCAAACCTGAGCTTGAAGTACTTAAATCATAGGTTGAGTTTTTAATTAAAGCCATTAATGGATAAGGTGAGCTTGGTGATGATTTCAAGCTTCAATATTCTGATCAAACCTTCAAGATACTCATACATAAGCAACTTATTACAGAATGCAATAAAGCTGCCCTTGTTGTATCATTATTAACTAATCTTATATTCATGAGCATCACCATCACAACATCTTCATATCTTCTTTTATGTATATATATTAAACATTGTTTGTATGATATTATTAAATTGCATTAGTGTGTGCAGGGAAAGCCGGTGCAAATTTTGTTGATGCTTTTGTTGGAAGAGCTGTAGAACACATTAAGGACGACCCAAAGGAAGGTGGGTTTATATATAAAAATAAATAATACCGTACTAATTCTCTTTTTATAATTATTTTAAATTAAGAAAAAGTGTGTTTAATTAATGTAAAGGATCTAAAAACCATACTCTTGGCCTTAACTCTGCAAAGTTTATTGGATGCACAGTAGTTAACATTGGCAAACGAGATTTGGTGGCCACCTATTGGGTCTGTATATTATTCAATTAAATAAAATCTATTCTTTAGTTTCCTAATTTTGTTGTCACTTTTTTAATTTTGTTTTCTAGCTGCATTTTCTTAAGGTATTAAATAATTGATCTGTCTTCATTTTGCTTTTTGAATGGTTTTTTTTTTGTTGAGGGACATATGCAGTAAAAATATTCGATTTTCCAAGGTCTTTACTATTGGGAGTTAGCTTTATTTATCTCTTTTACTGTGTTGGGAATGTAGATTCAAGTGTTGGCTGATCTTAATCTGGAAAAAAACTCCTCAACTTGAGGAACTGGTGGATGATAACAAGGTGATTTTTTTGGGTTAATGTCTTTACATTTCATTTCTGAATGGATTCTAGATGTTTGATCATTTGGACATAGTTTGATCTGTTCTCTTTTCTATCATGAAATTAATTATCTTAGTTAGATCCATTCTTTTTGTCTTTCTTGCTCTAGCTTCCATGTGAAGTGTGACCTCCGTGAGCATAGTTTACCAATTTTCTAACATATGTCACTTATTTTTTACAATGGCTTTTCCGGAGAAAAATGTATAGTGTGAAAATTATTGTCTATGTGGTGACTTGTTTTAGGACTTGGAACGGAACTCAAAATTTTGTGTAACCATATTGAAATTTCTGTTAGAGACCTTACTTTAACTAGAGAAATTAGACTCATTTAAATATTTTGGAAAAGTATTTAGTGAGGTTGTGTTTTATATATTGATTACACAATCAAAATTTGCATTTCTAGGATGGAGAGGCATATGCTTATCTGCTCAATGCTCTTGCACCAGAGTTCTCTGGTCCAGGAACTTTGAATGTTAAAGATCCTTCTGAACAAGCTAATACAGTTGTTCTTGAGCTTGCAGAAAAATTGGATTATAAAAGATATACTAGTCCCAAGGACATTGTTGAGGGTACATCAAATCTTAATCTTGCATTTGTTGTCCAAATTTTTCAGCACAGGTGAGAAACGTCATTTTCCCCATCATGTTTGTTTCATAAATAACCATTTTTAGCAATATTAAAATACTTAATAAACAATGCTTGACCATTTATTCTAAATCCTTTGCAAATGTGTGTACCTCTCACTGTTGATGTGCCTTTTTTCTCTCATTCTAAAAATGTCATTTCATTTCTTAATACTCTAAGTAAACACGTGGATAGTTTCTTGTGAACATAGAACTTTGAGTATGCTTTTTATGACTTTGAGACACGTTAGATTAGGGTCATTTTCTTTTGTATTTTGTTTTTAAAAATTGAATATGTTTGTTTGCATCGATGATCTGATTCGGAATTTTGTTTATTTACTATCAAATTTGTAATTCAAGTAGAGCACAGTTTCCTAATAGAGATTGCTTTACTCGTGTGAGTTCTCCAAATAATGAAAATGATCTCTAAAGCCTTGATCAAATATCTGTAAGTTAATTTCATTTGACTATTTTCCTTCCTGATCTTTATCAATTGAGGTTGTTTGTGCTATTAATAATGTAGGAAGGAAGCTACATTACTTTAGAGAGAGGTATTTACAGCATTATATGTGTAACATTTATGATTGTGAACATAGGGAAGGTTAGCTCTAACCATTGAAATATTTAGTGCATTGAACTTGCTAGGATGCCATTTTTTATCAAAGTTGCCTTGTTAGAATTCTAAAGATTAAATGATTTATTTTGATTTTGCTTGTAGAATGATTGAAGTCATATCATATTGAAAGCTAAGCGATTGTGTAGATAGCCAGGCGATCGTTGAAGATTATTGAAGACTGAGAAGGCTTTTAGGATTACTTATTTAAGTCCTGTATTAGGATCTTGTTTCATGTAATATTTTAGAATGTATGTATAAACACAATATTAAGATTTCATTTTCTGTATGAAAATGTAAAAGACAAATATTATAGTTTCTAAAATAATATTAATTTTATTGATTTATTGAAGAAAATAAAATATGTATCTACATAAATCCAATGTCGATTTATAAAAAATGGACAATAATCAACAATTAAATAAAAATAAATTTGTAAAAATGGACCCAAAAACAAGACTTTAATGTCGGTTTTAAATTGACATTATTGGGGATCTATAATGTCAATTATAAACCGACATTGTTGGCCTCTTTAATGTCAGTTTTAATACGACATCAAAGCCCAACCGACATTAAAGAGTTTCAATAACACTATCAAAGATGTCGGTTGAAAACTGATAGTAAAGACCTTTAATGTCGGTTTTAAACCAACATTAAAGAGGCCTTTAATATCGGTTTTCAACCGACATTAAAGCCAAACTGACATTAAAGGCCTTTAATAACGCTCGCAAAGATGTCGGTCGCCAAGTGACTTTAAAGCCCTTTAATGTCAGTTTTAAAACGACATTAAAGGCCAGATTTTTTCTAGTGTATATTTTGTCACATATTTTTTTCATATATTTTGTCACATGTTTTGTCACATATCTTTGTGTTCGAGCTGCCATGAAAAATACAGTGCTGGAGGAAAATACAGTTGCCATGGAAAATATAAATGAGGTAAGCTTATCTTAGAGCTTAGTAAAATGGAATTTTTAAAGCTAATCTGATTATATACTTGCATATGGTGTTGTCTTCTATTTAAATGGACACTAAAAAATTCTGGTTGTGTTGTGTTGCATATATGCTGTGTTTGATGGTGAATGATCTGTTGTCATCATATGTATAAAGTCTTTGAGATTTGAATTGTTTTCATTCTTGTACTTTTCTATTAAGATCTGGAAAATCCACCTCTAGGTGAACCAATGCGTGTTTACATGTAACTTTTTTCTCTGTTCATCTTTATGAAGATGTTTAACCTCTATCCATTCCAAATTTCCAGTTGTTACTCTCTTTGATGGACATTTTTTAAAACCGTCAAAGACCTTTTTTCCATTCAAATGTTCCATTTCAAATATATCTGTTGATCAACAGCACACACAATCGTACTTTTTTTTTTTGCACTTTGTGTTTATCTTTTTCTTAGTCATTATCAACTTCATCTTTGGAAAATTTATACAAGCTTCTAGTTGCAAACTAGTCAAGTACTTATCTATATGTACAACTTCATGATTAACTGAATTGCTATATATGTCACACAAATGCCCATTAATTGAAATACCTTTGTTTGAACTGCTAGAGAACCTTTGCTATAAAATTTCTCCTTGAATTAGCTTCTCAACATTGATACTGGAGAAATGACTGATTGTGGTCAGTTAGGTATACCTTTGTTTGAACTTCTCAACATTTCATTTATCTTTATACTAAGCTGTGGTTGTTATTGGGTTTTGAAATGTTTAATTGTTACTTTGTCCATTGTGGGTGCTTGCGCTATTTCCTGTCTTTATAATGAGTACTAGTCTTATTATGAGCTATAATCATCATTTTTTTTCTTACTAGGTTTTGCAAGAATCCGTTGGAGCAGTAAATCCATATTTACGACAATTGATTGATTTATAGGCCTCTTTGTAGGTTTGGTAGCCAAATTTTGGTTCAAATGTACTTATTTAAATAGTTTGTTCATTGTTTCATTGTACAAACACTTTACGAACAATTGTATATATATTAAAACGTTCGCCATTTCTTTGAATATGGGTGTATTGTATAGTACTTTGTGATTGTATTGGTGTGTTTAATGGTAGGACAGCAAGAAAAACAGGGATTCAATTATAAATAGGGCAAGAAAAACAAGGACTGAAAATACAATTATGACATTTGAATCTAAAAAAAAACTGTCATCGAAAACGTTTTCTTGACAGTTAATCAAAGTCATAGCAGGTGAAATGATGAAGTAAATAAAAGTCATAGATGATAAATAATGACATTTAATATTTGTCAAACAAGATTAATAATGACACTAATTCTCTGTCACAGAATATAAACAATGACAGTTATTCTCTGTCCTAAAATATAAACAATGACAGTTATTATCTATCATAAAATATAAATAATGATATTTATAATCTGTTATAAAATAAACAATTCGTGACATTTATTCTCTGTCATGAAAAACACATTTCGTGACAGTTTTGTATAACTGTCATAAAATACTTTCCATGACTGCCTTATCAATGACCGCAAATAACTATCACGAAATCTTTTTATGACAACATTTAACTGTCATCGTAGGACCTTTTTCTACTAGTGTCATAATCAATTAGCTCTTTTGCCAACCTCTTCAGTCAAGAGTTTCCTTGCACTTCTTTGTAGTCCTCTCTGAGATCAGGCTCGTTTTGAGTCTTTAGAAGTCTTAGATATTTTCTTAGTTATTTCCTAAGAAATCTCAAGATAAAAGCAACTTCAAAATGGTCGATATCTCTCTATTTATGGTCTCTTTGGTGAATTTTTCTATGTCGGAATGATTTTCTTTGTTGGCAGCAGGAAGTGGTCCAATCTAAGAATAATGCCACATGTCTCTGCCCATTTCTTATCCTGAATTTGGATTAGGTGGCAGAGTGGTATCAATTGCAGGCTTTCTGACATAAGAGTCAAGTCATTGCTTTTTGGTTAGGTAGCTTATTGCCCAACTGTTTGTCATGTAACTCCTTCATGTAGAGACCTTTCATTACATAGCCCTTCCACAAATTTCAAATTACTTCTCATTAGTCTTTTCACATAGTATTCTTACCACGAGACCTTCGTCGCATTGATAGCATGCGATCAGGGCCTCACAAATAGAGTCGGGCTAATATATTTTATTTTTAAATTTTATAAAAAAATTAAGAATCCAAAGACCCAAGAGCCCAATTTATAATGAAATTACATACAAAGTTGCATGTACATACAAGCTCATGGTCTAACAACACATAACCCACTAATAATTAGTGGGCTTAGTGTCTTCATAGTGTAGCAACACCTAGCCCACTAGAGTTAGTGGAATTATCCAACAAAATGTTGCATTTTTCTATTAACTTTGGTTAAAGGGAAAAAACGTCATTTGATCAAAACCAAACTTTGACTTTTCAAACCGAAAGTCAACATTTTAACTTTTTACAATTTTGTCTGTCTTGACTACTTTTGACCTCCAAAGTATGAATCCGTATTCATTTTCTCAAGATTCAAATCACATTTTAATAAATTGACAGTTAAAGTTTGACTTTTTAAAATCAAAAGTCAACATTTTGACTTTTTGCAACTTTGACTATTCCCATCATTTTCGAGGCTCCGAGTGTGAATCCACATGCATATTTTAAATAATTAAATCTCATTTAAATATAAAGCTCTATCTTAATTTGATAACTGACGGTTATATCACATATATTTGTCGGGTAAATCAAGCAATTCGACTCTTTCCATTATACTTGTTAACATCTCTTTGGCTTCAAATGAAACATAACAAAACACATCAAGAAAAGCATCAAACTCATCAGTAAAACAACAACTTGGGCAACAAGATTATAATTGTATTATTAAAACTACCCTAGCTACGTACAATGAGGAAGAGGGGATACGGGTAAAAAGAACAACCATATTCTATAACAAATAGATTAAAACCATGTTTCACATTTGAAATTCAAGGAAAGTTGTCAACATAGCTTTGATCTCAAACGAAACATAATGAAACTCATCAACAAAAGCATCAACTTAAACAAACACAACTACCAAACGGGCTAAACTCTTTTACACCAAACTAATCAACATTAACTAATGAGTCATTTCAAAAAAGTCTCGTAGTTGCACTTCCCTCACTATAGATATATTTGTGTACATGTGATATAACCATGATTAGTAAGTTAATTCTTCACAGGTTGTTCGTAACTTTAGTTGGGTCAAAATATCATATTACCCTCGAGACTACATCTTGCCCCTTATGTCCCATTAATTCATTGTTGAACAATTTGTTTTAGGTCCAACCTATAAATCGAATTGCTCTCGAGCTAATGAGAGACTGGGTCCTTTTTCAAGACATGGATTTAGTCCTTAAAAGAACAAACTATCTCCTAACTGATGGAAAGCATACGAACACAACAGAATTGTGGATCAGAATTTTACCCTAGATGCATCTAAACTAATTTAGATGTTAATATGCTTAAGACAAAAAGCCCTAATTACACTAATTAGGGTTTAGGAAAAACCATACCTTCGTACCTTCTCCCTACTTCTATAAATCTCTTCACGATCACGAACTGAGACTACCATTAGTGTTGACCCGCTATTCTCTAGACTTAGAATCAGATTGTGGGACCCGTTAAGAAATTTGAGAAAGAGATGGAAATTGAGGAGGAGAAAAGGTTGAGAGTTTAGAGAAAAAATGGTTTGTTTTATTTTTAATATTTAAATCACATTTAAACGTAAAGCCCTTTAACCGATGGTTATATCACATATACTCGTCGGTTTCTCTCTACCTAATTCAAACAATTTGAATTATTCCAACATATTGTTTTAAGTTAATTCCATATAAGCTAGCTTGGGAACCAAATGGACCTATATATCATGGGCTCCAACGATCCAATATTAACTGGTTAAACTTTTTTAAACCAAACTAATCAACATTCATTCACTAACGGGTCATTGCACCAAAGTCTCGCAATTGTATTGCCCTCACTATAGATATATTTGTGTCCATTCGATATAACCATGATCAGTAAGTTAATCCTTCACAGGTTGTTCAAACCTCGGCTAGGTCAAAACATCGTTTTACCCCCAAGACTACATCTTGTTCCTTAAGTTCCATTGATCCACTATTGAATATTTGGTTTAAGGTCCAACCTATAAATTGAATCCCTCGAAGACCAATGATAGGACAAGATCCCTTGTTGAAGACTTGGATTTAGTCTTTAAGGAAACGACCTATATATATATATATATATATATATATATATATCTAGGTATTAAATGAAACCTTTTTGTACTTAAACATTTCAGTATTAAAGAAATTTTTGCTCCAATTTGTTTTAACTTATATAATGAACCTTTCATTGATTTTAAAAAATTTTCTATACATTTATTCTACAATACAAGAGATAGATATTATCAAATTTCTCAACTTTTTAAGAAACATACAAAAAAAATTTAAGTATGAAATATCTATCTAAATGACTTCAAATCTCCCATTTACATCAGCGATATTGAAGTGCATCATCATGTCGAGGACATGTTCTCTAACAGAGTCCCTTTCTTCATTCGCTTGATGTAAATGTGCTTAATAGCTTCGTGTCTAAGGGACCATGAAGGCTGACCAAACATTTCCCTTAATGAATCCATAAACTCTTTAGCATTGGCTAAGGATTCATGTTTCTTTCCCAAAACATCAGATATGTTGGCAAGAGTATGGACACGGGCCTTTTCATTAGCCTTAACTAATTGATCAAATGTTTGTTGAACATTTCGACAAGCATTTAACTTAGGGCTTGAAGACGTTCCTCAATTAAGAAAAACCTTAAATCATCTACGACTAGTATAGTATTTAGGTTTGATTTCCATGTCGCATAATTATCGCCGCTAAGATTCTCAGAAGCCTATAGTTGTATTATAAGCTATTCATGTTGAAAAATAAAATATATTCTATTTAGTGAAAAACTATAATCCTTTAAGAACCAATTAGTTTAGCAAATATTAATAACATACCCATCATTATTATGTTTTGCAACTATATTTCGAAGGTTCAGAATAACCTCTATCGAAGGGTAGCCGATTACTCCTCATTTGAACCAAGACAATCTTGACCAAATGCTATCTCCTGAATATCTCATATTCGCTTAGCACTTAGTTACCGCTAGTTCGGTTGAGAATATACTAACAACTTAGTAATTCTTATAAGTGTAACCCTCCATCTCAAATCTCAAAGATAAGAATCATTATATGCTCCTGAAAGTGGAAAGACAATATGAAAACTGATTTAAGAGACCCTATCCATGTATGGAGTTCGCAGTGTTTCGAATCCTATAAAAATCCTCTGAAAGGAACATTGCTCCAAGGTAGACAAGCAGACGCATTATAGGAATCTCACAATGCGACCAAATGGAAGAGACCGTGGGATGTGTTGTCACATATCCCTCACCCACTTACTATGAAATACTTCCCCTATTCACCTTGATATTGATCCATGCAAACACTCTCCGAAGGGAATCCGCTCCTATGCATGACCCAAAGCCCTGCATGGACCTTACGGTGTGAACTCCTAGGAACGTTGGAGCTAAAAGTACACTACTTTTCTCTAGCTGAAGTATTTTAAGACGGTTTTAAAGGGTACTTAGAAAAAATAGGATCATATTTAGGCTAACTTAAACAAATTCTATGTCTAGGTGAAACATCCAACATAACCATCATATCAGATTTTAACCTACGATGTCTAGGTGATAAATCGATTTTATTACCTTACATCTCTCATGCATGCTTATAAAACTAGGTTAATTAGGCTCAAGAACTGACTACGATCTCCAGGTAGCAAGTGTTCCATAAACCACAACTTAAGAACCTCCAACCTTAGTCATCTTATCTGACTTCTTGACAAGATCGAATTAGGTGAGCCTCTTGTAACCAGTTTTACAAGATATCGATCTAATTCTATGAGATTTAGAAGATATGTAAAGCATACGAACGGAGCAGAATTATGGATCAGAATTCTACCGTAGATGCATCTAAACTAATTTAGATGTTAATATGCTTAAGACAAATAGTCCTAATTACACTAATTCGGGTTGAGGAAAAACCATACCATTGTAGCTTCTTCCGACATCTCTAAATCTCTTCACGATCACGAACCAGAATTACCATCAGTGTTGACTCATTATTCTCCGGACATAGAACCAGATTGTGGGACCCATTAAGTGAAAGAATTTGAGAAAGAGATGGAAATTGAGGAGGAAATTAGGTTGAGATTTTAGAGAAAAAATGGTTTATTTTGTAATTCAAAATTACAAAATTGGCAAAAATCTTGTTCAATATGAAAACAAACCATATTTATAAACTAATTACATTGAAAATTGCATGTAATTAGTTTATTAAATCTCAACAACTAATAATCCACTAATAATTAGTATAACTTAGTGGACTAAGTGTTTACATCTCATGTAACCACCTATCTCACTAAGTGCTAGTGTGCTTATCCGTTGGATTTTTCCACTAACTTAGTCCAAGGGCATTTTGGTCAGTTGACCATTAAAGATAAAGTCAAACTTTTCCTTTTTCAATATTTTGACTTTTTACTATTTTATCCATCTTGATTAATTTCAACCTCCCGAGCATGAATCTGCATTTATTTTTCTAAAATTCAAATCACATTTGAATATAAAGCAGATCAAAGTTTGAATTTTTGAAGTAAAAAATCAACATTTTGACTTTTTACAACTTTGACCATTTCCATTAATTTCGAGCTTTCAAATATGAATTCATATTCATATTTTTAATATTTAAATCGCATTTAAATGTAAAGCCCTTTAAACAATGGTTAAGTCATATATATTTGTCAGTTTTTCTCTCTACCTAATTCCAACAATTTTAATTATTCCAACATATTGTTTTAAGTTAATTCCATATGAGCTACCAGGGGAACCTAATGGACCTATAGATCATGGACTCGAACGATATGATATTAACTAACTAAACTCTTTTAGACCAAGCTAATCAACATTCCTTAACTAACGGGTCATTCCACGAAAGTCTCGTTATTGCTCTCCTCTCACTATAGATATATTTATGCCTATTTGATATAACCATGATTAGTAAGTTAATCCTTCGCAAGTTGTTCGTAACCTTGGCTGGATCAAAATACTGTTTTACCCTAAGCCTACATCCTGTTTCTTAACTCCTACTGATCCACTATTGAACATTTGGTTTAAGGTCCAACCTATAAACCGAATGCCTCTCGAGTTAATTAGAGGGCGGGATCCCTTGTTCAAGACTTGGATTTAGTCCTTAAGGAAACAACCTATCTACTAACCCTAAAACGAGTAGGAGTGAATTCCATTTTGCACCCTATGTTCCTAGTGATCCACCCGGTCTTACCTTTCAAATGAGAGGCTTATTGGGCCAGCGCCATTGAGCTGCCCTCACCTATGCAGATCTAAGGATAATACCGTTGGAAAAGAAGTTCATAGTTAGCTCATGATTAAGATTAAGTTACCTAGATCATCATAATCGAAATAGTCAGTTTATATAGTCAAGGGTGTTATAACTTAAAAGTGACTATTTCATGGTTCTAGTCTTATGCAAATTCTTTACATAGGATGCCCCTACTCCAATGTCTCTACATGAATGATTCAGGAGCACATCGTTTGTACTAACTACAGAGCGGACCACATCCATAGTGTTCTCAAAATAAGGCACTCAACCTTATTCATACACTAGAGATCGTTTGGGCTATAAACTCAAACTTGATCCACATTTATTTCTCTACATAAAGTTCAAGTGTACACTAGATAGCCTCGGGACCTTAGTTATTTGATTCAAGATTATAGTATTTTATTTTCACTAATAAGTTTTTAATAACCACTTTATTGAATAGAATATAATTTTAAACTACAAACTACGAGTTTTATGACATAAATTCCAACACCAACCCAAAGGCTGGTAGAAGTGAACTTTGTCTTACCCTATGTCCCCAACTATTCACCCGGTCTTCCCGTAAAATGGGAGCCTTATTGAACCAATGCTAATGAGCTACCCTCAGCTATACTGATCTAAGGATAATCTCATGTAAACAAGAGTTCATAGTTAGCTCAAGATTAAGATTAGTTACCTAGATAATCAGTAATTAATAATCAAAATAGTCAATGTTAAATAGTAAATGACGCTATAACTTAAAATGACTATTTCATGGTTCAGTCTTATGTAAACTCTTTACATAGGATGTCTTCACTTTCATGTCTCTACATGAATGATTCATGATCACGTTGTTTGTACTAACTGTAAAGTGGGTTGCATCTATAGTGTTCCAATATGGTGTCTGACCTTATTCGTATACTATAGACTATTTAGGCTATATACTCGAACTCGATCCACGTTTATATGTCTACATAAAGTTCAAGTTTACTCAAAATAGCCTTGGAAACTTTGTTTATTGGATTTAAGATTAGGGTTTAGGGTTTAACAACTTTATTTAATCAAATATGATTACAAATTACGAGTTTGAGGACATAAATTCCAACTACTTCACAAATGAAATTCAAGGAAACTAACTTGTTAACACCTCTTTAGCTTCAAATGAAATATAATAAAACACATCAAGAAAAGCATCAAACTCATCAATGAAACAACAACATGAGCAACAACGTTATAATTCTATATTAAAACTATCCTCGCTACTTACAATGAGTAAGAGAGGGTAAAAAGAACGACGATATTCTATAACAAATAGATTAAAACCATGTTTCACATTTGAAATTCAAGGAAAGTTGTTAACATAGCTTTGATCTTAAATGAAACATAATGAAACTCATCAACAAAAGCATCAACTCAAACAAACAAAACTACCCCAGGCAACTTAAACAAAACTTTGGGTTGGTATTGTGAAACCTTGAGGAGATCAAAATTATAACTATATGGCAAAAGATACTCTACATTCACATTCAATAAAACTAGTTAGCATTGAAAGAAACATCATTGTCAATCAAAAGCAGTAATACTTTATCAACAAAACTCACTATGGAATTTGGTAGCATAATGATGTAAGGGTGAAGATTGATGTTAGTGTTCTTCTTATTGCCTAAATATATTTATGAGCTCTCTAACCTTTATCCTTGAGTTTTTCTTTAGTTGTCTAAGAAGTTGGCTTAGGATAGTTCTATTTCGGTTGTTGTCTCAAAGTTTGTAGATCTTGCATATTATTTCTTTTCATATTTATGATATTTTGCAGATTGTCTTGATTATTTCATTTCTTATTCAATATCAATTTCTTTTTGGGATTCTTTCCATGCTTTTATTGTGCTATTTAAGCTTAAGGGGATTCTGTGCTGGGGTTTCCGCATATGTTTTGAATTGTTATTCGTATTCGTGATAAGAAGAGTTCGTGGTCAAAGCAATAGTTCATTTTTATATGTGGTTGTTGTTTGTGTGAGTGGTTTATTGAAGACTATTGTGAAACCAATTAATCTATACTACTTGAGGGGAACTTCAATCCCATTCATTTGGGAAGTTAGTCCTCATCAACTTTAGGGGTGCCTAAGTCATACACGTAAAGAAAGTTCACAAGTGAAGAGGAAAGATACATCAAGTTAGAAAAAGTTCTAATCACTTAGGAAGAGCCTAAATGTCTATTCAATAATAGTAAGTACTTACTTGAAGAGGTTTATTTGTCGAACAATTAAAAGGTTTGGTTTATCCCTCTCTACCTAAACATGTATACAAGCTTAAGAAGATTCTTTATGGTCTTAAACAAAGTTTTAGAGCTTGGTATGAACGTCTCTCCTAATTCCTTGATGATATTGTGTTTGGAGGAGCGCCTCATGAAATGGTTAAGCAATTCGTGGGACAAATGAAAAATGATTTTGAAATGATCTTAGCTTGTGAATTAATGTATTTCTAAGTTTTCAGATCAAACAACTTGATGAAGGCATATCCGTTTCTTAGAGAAAATATGCGAAGAGTACTACGAAGATATTTAGGCTAGAAAAGGTAAGTATCAATCATACTTCGACCCTTACTCATACCAAGGTCTCTAAGGATGTAGAAGGTGACTCTGTTAAAGTAAAGTCTCTACAAAAGTATCATTGGAAGTTTGTTGTATCTCATTACTAATAGACATGATATTGCATTCGCAGTAAGAGTCTATGTCAAGTACCAGTTGATGATGAATGGAAAACTACATTTGAGACTAAACATGGATTGTATGAGTGGTTAGTTATGCCTGTCTTACCAATGCACCTAGTACATTTGTGCGTCTCGTGAATCATTTTTTACGTGAGTACATAGGAAAATTTGTGGTCATTTACTTTGATGATATTTTGATTTATTCATAGTCTTTAGAAATGCATGTGGAACATGTTAAACAGGTTTTGTGTGCTTTGAGAAAAGCTCAGTTGTTTGCCAATATGTAAAAGTGTGTATTTTGTTTCGATAGGATTAACTTTCATGGGTTTGTTATTTTGCAAATGGTATTGAATTTGATAATGAGAAAATTAAAGCTATCAAAGAATGGCCACAACCTAAAAATTCCAAAAAAGTTAGATTTTTTCATGGCTTAGCTAGTTTTTATAGGAGGTCCATCAAGAACTTTAGCACCATTGTTGCACCACTAACTGAGATGGTTAAAAAACATGTTGTTTTCCAATGGGGATAACCTAAAAAAAGGGCATTTAATATTTTGAAAGAAAAATTAAGGTCTGCACCTTAAATTGTCATTACCTAACTTTAATGTTGAAGTGTTCTTTGTCTAAAAGAATATATTTAAAATTAAAAGAGAAGATTTATTTAAAAGAGAAGATAATCAATGAATATTTGATTCTCCTATATTTAGGGAATCACTCCAACTATCTCCAAGAATAAAATAAGTTCCTATTCTTTAGGGATCTTATTAGAAGATACAAGTCTGGTTATATATGATTTTCGAAGAGTGTTGAAAGGCGTGCGAAAATAGAGAGAAAAGGGTTGGTGTTGATACGAAAAAGTAACTTCTGATTTATCATTGAAGCGGCTGTAACGAAAGGTAGTTTAATTTTTATGACTTCTGGAGCAACATGACTACCTAAAGTAGAGTTTTGTGGATGAGTAATATACATAATGAATCTGTGGATGGTTTGATTAATAACAGAGTCACTCATACACTTAGGGGGAGCCTGACCATCAGACGCTGTTCACGGGAGTCTTCTTTATTCCAGGGGGAGCCTGGAGTCTGATGTTAATACACATGTCATATAGTTATAGTATTGAGAAGTATACATAAGCTATATTAATGTTTTGATGTTTATGATGACTATTAATAAAATTACTCATCTAAGTTGTGTGCAGCTCCCCAGACGTAGGCAATATTGGTCGAACTGGATTAACAAAGTCTCATGTGTTATTCTCTTCTGATGTCTCACAAGTTATTACAAACATTATTAACTGCAATCGTAACTGAAGGGTCCTTGATTATACTTTACTGTTTTTCATTTAAAAATACATTTGAAATTGAGTGTGATTCCAATGGAATAAGGATTGAAATTTTTTCAATGCAGGAACAAAAACATATTATGTACTTTAGCGAGAAATTGGATGGTACCGCTTTGAACTATCCAACTTATGACAAGGAGTTATATGCTTTGGTAAGAGCATTAAAAACTTGGTAGCATTATATATAGCCAAAGGAATTTGTCATCCATACTGATCATGAAAGTTTGACTCATCTTAAAGGACAAGATAAGTTAAATCATCGTCATGCTAACTGGGTGGAATTCCTTCAATCATTTCTCTATTTGATAAGGTACATTAGAGGTAAGAAAAATATTGTTGCTGATGCATTATCTAGGAGATATAGTTTACTATCCACTTTATCTTCTAAATTAATGAGATTTGAGTTTTTGAAAGAAATTTAGAAAAATGATGATGATTTTGGTATTTTGTTTTCCAAATGTGTGAATGGAACAATAATAAATAATTTTTATGTTTTTATGGATTTTTGTTTAAGAAAGATAAACTTTTGCATTTCAAATGGTTCATATAGAGAATTGCTAGTCAAGGAAGCACATGAGGGTGATTTAATGGGTCACTTTTCTGAATTTAAAACATATGAAGCACTCAAGAGTCATTTTTATTGGCCACATATGCAACATGATGTTCACAAAATTTGTCGTATACATGCATTACATGTTGAGAAGTGTAGGCCACATGAATTGTACACACCTTTGCCTGTCCCTAATGCAACTTGGGCTGATTTGTCTATGGATTTTATTCTTGGTCTCCCTAGGTCTAGGAAAGGACATGATAGCATACTTGTTGTTATTGATCGTTTTAGCAAAATGTCATATTTCATTGTCTGTCATAAAACTGATGATGCCAAGAATGTTGTTGATTTATTCATTAGGGAAATTGTAAGGTTGCATGGTATTCCAAGTTCAATAGTTAGTGATAGAGATGTCAAGTTCTTAAGTCATTTTTGAAAAGTTTTGTGGGAAAAGTTGGGAACTAAGTTGTTGTTTTGTACCACATGTCACCCACACACTGATGTCCAAACTGAGTTTGTCAATTGAACGTTAATAACTTTACTTAGGACAATTCTTGAAAAGAATCTTCGAATGTGGGAGGAAAATTTTCCTTTTATTGAGTTTGCTTATAATAGGGTTATCCATAGTACAACTAAATGTTCTCCTTTTGAAATAGTTTATGGCTTTAAACCTAAGACACCTCTTGGTTTATTGCCATTGCCAACTAACAAGTTTGTACATCTTGATGCTAAATCAAAAGTTGAATTTGTCAACAAGCTTCATAAGTAAGTAAAAGAGAGAATTGAAAAGGACAATGGCAAGGTGGCCAAACGAGTGAATCAAGGAAGGATACCACTCATTTAAAACCAGAAGATTGGGTTTGGGTTCATTTTCAAAATGAGCCTTTTACAAATTAAAGGAAGTCCAAGTTACATCCAAGGGGAGAGATAGACCCTTTCAAGTTTTAGAAAAGATCAACAATAATGCATAAAAGTTGATCTATGGGGTAAGTATCATGTGAGTGCTACATTTAATGTCGCTGACTTATCCTTGTTTGATGAAGATATCTTTGATTCGAGGACGAATCCTTTCGAATAGGGAGAGAATGATAAGATGTTGAACAACAAAGCAAAAAATGAGACTCAACACGCTTACACTAACTCAAATGAAGAGGAAAATGAAGCACATGCTGGAAATTCTTGAGAGAACTTTCAAAATCAAACCAATCAAGAGGCAATCATTATGGCTCAAGGCTCAATGATAAAAGCTAGAGCTAAAAGATTTCAAGATAGATTAAATGCTTGTTTACAGGCTAGATTTTCGGTCTTTATTAAAGAGTTGGAACTTCATGTAACGCCCCAAAAATTTTGATAATTTATTGGGCTTATTTTGAATCCATTTAATGAGAATTATTTGATTTATGTGGGAATTGAAATTAATTAAATATTTGTTGGATGAATATTTAATTAATTAGAGGTTTTGGCATGTGTTGTTTGTTGAGATTTTGATTAGATGGTAAGTTAAGAGAATTAAGTAAAGTTGTGGATTTTTAGTGTTGTTGAAGTTGAATTTATTTAAATAATTATGGATGTTATTTAATTAAATTGTGGGGTGGAAAGTTTGTTGGAGATTTAATAATTATATGTATATGTGGAAATATATATATAATTATTATGTTAAAGGAAAAGATAATTATATTTGTTGAAGTATAATTTTTTAAGGAAAAAATAATTATTTTTGGAGAAAGATAAATAATAATTAATTATTGTGGAAGATAATTAATTATTTTTGGAGAAAGATAAATAATAATTAGTTATTGTGGAAGATAATTAATTATTTTTGGAGAAAGATAAATAATAATTAATTATTGTAGAAGATAAATAATTATTTTGGAAGAAAGGTAAATAATAATTAATTATTGTGGATGATAATTAATTATTCTGTAGAAAGATAAATATTGTTTATGGAGTGAAGTTGTTATGGTTGAGTTAAGATAATTCATGTTGGAAGTTATAAGTGATTTATTAGAAAAGATTTGATTGATTAAATTAATTGAGGACTTAAGTTAATTTGAGATTTTGGAGGGAAAAGTTAGTTTTGGTGGAATTGTAATTAATTGAGTATATATATATGGATATATATATTTAATTAATAATTTGGAAAAGTGTAGTTAATTATATTATGGAATATAATTATATTTATTTGGAAAAGAAAATAATTTATGAAGAGAGAGATGATTGATTTTGATTGGACGAAAAAGATATATATTTATAAGAGAGAATAATGGTTTAAATAAATATATATTTATTGTAGATTTTGGTGAGAGAAAAATAATAATAATAAAGAAGTATTATTATTATTATTACTAATGGTTATAAATGCCTAAGATTAAGGCATTGATTTAGGAAAGATAATGGGAATAAAGATATATGTATATTTTTTTGGTATTATATATATATATATATATCCTAAAAGGAAAAGGAAAAGGAAATAATAATAATAATTATTATTATTGTTATTATTTGGGTCTATAAATAGCATTGGAATGCTTAAGATGGAATTAAAGGAAAAAGAAAAAGGTTCTTTATCTTCTTCTCTAAGATAACCCTCTACTGTCGCCGCCTCAGTTAAAGTTAAGATTGGTCTCTTTGGAAGCTTGAGGATTTAAAGTGATGAATTAAGAGGATTTTTCGACCTCCATTTGAGTAACCTTGGATCAAGTTAATTGGAGAATTTTACTGTCAACTAGGGAGTACCTTTGTTTGGCTAAAATCTTCAGGTAAGAGATTCTCCTACTAGACCTTCGAACTGAATTCAAGAGACCGCATGTAATTATGATTATGCATTGATGGTAGCTAAAATGCATAACTTGATGCTACTGATAATGACTGTCATTGTATTGATGTTGATGATGATGACTGAGATTATTATGTTGATGATTGATGATGATGACTGATGTTATGTTAATGACCGGTAGTATGTTGTTGATGACTGTTGATGATTGTTAATGCATGATATATTAATCACATGATTAAGGACGTTAAGATCAATACTCATGCCATGTTATGATGTTATGTTATGCTACATGCTATGGATAGGGTGTTCTGTTAACTTTGTCTATTAGAGTCGTACCTGCATGGGTGTCCTTCGGGATCACCACCTATTTAGGACTGTGTGGTCCGACGGCACGCCAGTCTAGCATGGATATAGATATGATTCGAGTGATTCGACGGGGTCCTCGCATCCCAATTGTCTTAGTGTTACCCCCGGGTTCACTACAGACCAACATGTCCTAGGTGCTCCCTCGGGACACCGAAGACCAGATTTTCGTTCCTACGGGAGCGCATGTTGCACGTGTTCGGGAACGTGCCAGAGATTGGGTACCATTTTCAGGACTCTAATGGGAAGTTAACAGACACCTAGCGGGACTAGTAGTAGGTCCCTTACTGAGTATATGTTTATACTCACTCTTTCTATGTTTAACATTTCAGGCGAAGGTAAAGGTAGAAGAAAGCTGGCGAGCGACAGAGAAGGATATGTGACATGCCATATGGGGACTCAGTTTTGCTTCCGCGTTTATGTTTCAGTGTTTTAATATTCCGTTTTTAATGAAAATTTATTCTTCCCTCGTTTCAAAAAGTGTCTCTTGTCATTGTTTCTTTTTAGTAATGACCTCAGCTTAGTATAAAGAGTTGGGTCGTTACACTTCAAGAGTCACTTGAACACCCAAGGGTCATAATCAATCTAGAAATTAAGATTCATTCACATCTTTAATGCATTTCTAGATTCATTCGCATTTTTAATGCATTTTTGGATTCATTCACATCTTTAATATGTACTTATTTAATGATATGTACTTTAATTTATTAGGGTAGTTGAAAGGGCAAAAAATTAAATGTTGTGTTCTTTCATATAACATTTGAAATTAGTATAAAATAGGGTTGTAGTTTCTACATTTTGAACACAACTTGAATTTGAATGAAATTTTCTAATAGTGTTATCTCTCAAGCCTTATGCTTTCCTCTTTATATTCTTGTGTTAGAATGCATGTTTAGGATTTTTAATCTAGTTTGATCAATTAGATTATGGAGAGTTAGAAATCTTGAAGTTAGGAACAAGTTCTCCATTCTTCTTGATCTTTGATCAATCATTCCAAGTCAAAATCTGTTTAGCTTTTTTGGGGTTGTTTAACTATTTGTTTAATCGTGGTTATTCTTATTACTATTGTGGGGTTTCACCTAGAATAAGGAAAGTTTTCAAATGTGATCGAGGTAGTTATGCTTATCACACTCTTGCTTAAATCTCAAGCTCAACTTAACTTATGCTTAAATACTTGAAATCTTAGCTATAAACTCATATTTTCTTGAAATACTTATAAATCTTATAAGGTTTAAAACATGCTCATATTGACATCTCAAGCTTAAGCAAAGGACTTGGTAAAATCAGTAAACTCATGTTATTGCTTATAAACAGTTCCTCTATGCTCAAACTTAACCTATTTTTTGAGTAAATGTCATGTTTTGGAAGTAACTTTCTAAAATTAGTATGCAAACAAACACATTTTACTCAAAGTGTAACGACCCAACTTTCCGGACTAAGCTAAGGTCACTACCAAATACCAAACTTCGACCATTCAACATAAAATTTAAAACGGACCAGTTACGATTCATTAAAAGCATTAGAAATCTTACAAAAAGACGGTTTCGGGCCCTATTTTAAATCAATCATAAAAAGTCTCAAATAAAAAACTCAAGTCATCAGTTCAAAAGCACAAGTCAAATATTCTGACAAAATACATAGCGGAAGCGATAAGAAAACCAGACGCGTCCATATGGCCTTCACGCGTTCTTCCTGCCGCTCGTCGGTCTGCCCCTCGCTGTGCCCTTACCTGAAAAGTTAAAGAAGAGAAAAGGGTGAGTATAAACATACCCAGTAAGGGACCTACTACTGGGCCCGTTAGGGGACAACAGTTAACTTCCTATTCGGGGGTACCCTACGTAACAGTCTAGTGGTTCCGTAGAACGCACATATCAGTCTAGTGCTCCCGAAGGATGCACACATCAGTCTAGTGCTCCCGGAGGATGCACATATCAGTCTCGTGCTCCCGAAGGATGCACATATCAGTCTAGTGCTCCCGGAGGATGCACATATCAGTCTTGTGCTCCCGAAGGATGCACATATCGGTCTAGTGCTCCCGAAGGATGCACACATCCGTCTAGTGCTCCCGAAGGATGCACATATCCGTAAGGCACACTACCCCATAGATGAAGCTAACCGTTACCCCTCAGTCCATACTAAACCGCCTACAACAGTCACACCCCAACGGCATTCATATTACAATTTCGCCATAGGCTTTATCAGTCAGATAGTATAGGTTTAAACAACTACACCCTCAGTTGCTATACGCATCGCCAATTCGCACACCATTAGGGAAAACCCTAGACCCAATCAACTAACCAACCAAAATCGGACTCACTGTCCTTCCTCTTCCAAACTTCATGATCAACATCCAGCCCAATGATTTCTACATACTGAACCGTAACTTCAAGGTCCATCCACATAAAATCCCAATCTATAGATAGCAGTCTCAGTACATTTACACCAGACAAAATATAATAACAGTGCCTAACAGTAAACACACATACAGTTATTCAGTACAATCACTAACGTGTAATCCCCTGCGGATTACTACGTCTTCGGCCTCGATCCGAGGTCCAGTAGTAGGAAGACCCTTACCTGATACTCGGTTATGCCCCTCGATCGAATCCACGCTTAACGGATCAACCTAAACGAAGACACAAAAGGTTTTAGTTGATGACTCTAGTAGAAGTCGTTTTAAAAGGTCCGAAACACATCCGTTGACTTACCCGAGGAAGGAAAGCTATCTCCAAACAAGCCTGCCGCAGAACCCGAGAGCTTAAACGTCAATTCTTTACTACCTTTAAGGGGTGAAAGATAGGGTCAAAGCTTATTCCAATAATCAACTCGAATCGGATATGGCAACATTAGGGAATTCATCAAAACAAACCTTACCGAAGACTCACCGTGACCCGAAGTGGAGGAAGGAAGGCTTAGGTGGCTCGGCTCGGCTCGGCTTGGCCTCGGCTCACTCTCGGCTCGGCTCGGCTTGGCCTCGGCTCACAGCTCGGCTCAACTCGGCTCGGCTTGGCTTGGCCTCGGCTCAGCTCGGCTCGGCTCGGCTCGGCTCGGCTTAACTCGGCTCGGCTCGGCTCAGCTCGGCTCGGCTTGGTTCTTGGCTCGGTTCGGCTCGGCTCGGC
Source organism: Cucumis melo (assembly GCF_025177605.1). Classification (NCBI taxonomy): domain Eukaryota; kingdom Viridiplantae; phylum Streptophyta; class Magnoliopsida; order Cucurbitales; family Cucurbitaceae; genus Cucumis; species Cucumis melo. Next base: position 16,611,322 of record NC_066858.1, read on the forward strand.
TCGGCTTGGTTCTCGGCTCGGCTCGGCTCGCGGCTCAGCTCACCCGGCTCATTCGGCTCGGCTCACTCGGCTCACTCGGCTCGGCTCACGCGGCTCACTCGGCTCGGCTCACGCGGCTCACTCGGCTCGGCTCACGCGGCTCACTCGGCTCGGACTGGGATTGCTGGCGGCTCGCGGCTGGGATTGTTGGCGGCTCGCGGCTGGAATTGGGTCTCGGGTCGGGCACAGCTCGGGTTCAATCCCTTCTCTTCCGATGGCGACGGCGGTCGAAGGCGGAGACGAAAGAAAGGTCGTCGGTCGAAGGCAGAGACGAAAAGAGAGAGAGGAACGCCGGGGATGGCGGCTTGCGGGGTCGCGCGGCCGTTCGCGGGCGGAAGACGAGTGCCGAGTCGGGATTCGTTGGTGGTGTGCGGCCACGAAGACGGCGACGACGAAACTGAAGAGAAGAAGAAGAAAAAGAAATGGTGGCGTCGGGCGTGGGAGAAGCCGAAGAGAAGAAGAGATGGGCTGGCGTGCGTGTCGGGCGGCGGTTGTCGGGAGAACAAGGAGAACAAGAGATGGTCTGTCGGGAAAGGAAGGAGAAGAAGAAGAAGAAGAAGAAGAAGAAGAAGAAAGGAAAATCGGGGGGGGGGGGGGGCGGCGCGCGGGAGGGGCTAGGGTTTCCTTCTTCTTCTTTTTTTTTAAAATAATAATAATATATATATATATAAATTAAATAATAATTATTATTATTAATAATAAAATATTAATATTAAATAATTATAATAATAATAAATATTAATATATATATTAAATAAAAATAATAATAATTTATAATAAATATTAGTATTAAATAATTAAAATAATATTAAATAATAATATTAGTATTAATATTAAATAAATAAGAAATAAAAAGTTATTAATATTAAAACTAAAATGATAAAATACCTAATAATAATAATATAATTACTATTATATTATTATTTTATCGTTTTACAAAAATCTTAAATTTCCGAAAATTCACATGATTTACTAAAATTTACCTCGACCTTCGGGGCGTTACATTCTTCCCTCCTTAGGGAACTTTCGTCCTCGAAAGTTTTATTCCTCGAACAGCTCGGGGTAACGGGACTTCATGTCATCTTCACGCTCCCATGTAGCCTCTTCCACCCGGTGATTCCGCCATAAGACTTTAACCAAAGGAATTTCTTTATTCCTCAACGTTTTCACCTCTCTAGCCAGCACCTCAACGGGTTGTTCGGTATAGCTCAAGTTTTCATCAATTTCCAGTGGCTCGTAATCCACTACATGGGATGGATCTGACATGTACTTCCTCAACATGGAGACATGGAACACATCATGAACTGTCGAGAGTGATGGTGGCAACGCCAAGCGATAAGCTACAGGGCCAATCCGCTCCAGAATCTCAAACGGCCCAACAAAGCGGGGACTCAGCTTTCCCCTCATTTCAAAACGCACGACACCTCTCATAGGTGCTACCTTTAAGAACACCTTGTCCCCTACCTCAAACTCAAGATCCTTCCGCCTCACATCTGCATAACTCTTCTGCCTACTCTGAGCGGTATGCATGCGTGATCTAATCTTCTGTATCGCTTCGTTGGTAGATTGAACTTACTCAGGACCCATCAATCTTTGCTCGCCCACTTCACCCCAACAAACCGGGGATCTACAACATTTGCCATACAAGGCCTCAAATGGTGCCATGCCGATAGTGGCCTGATAACTGTTATTATAAGCAAATTCCATCAAATGTAAGTGGGAGTCCCAGCTACCTGGAAATTCCAATGCACACGCTCGCAACATATCCTCTAAAACCTGGTTCAGACGCTCAGTCTGACCGTCAGTCTGTGGATGGAAAGTCGTACTAAAGTCCAACCTCGTGCCCATAGCAGTCTGCAAACCCTTCTAGAATTTGGAAGTGAAACGGGCATCTCTATCAGAAACAATCGACACTGGCACCCCATGCAACCTCACTATCTCGGACATGTACAACTGTGCCCACTTACTAGCAGTATAGGTGGATTTACCCGGAACAAAGTGTGCTGACTTGGTAAGCCTGTCCACCACAACCCAAATCACTGTAAAACCCCTCAGAGTCCTCGGCAGTCCTGTAATGAAATCCATGGACACGTTTTCCCACTTCCATTCCGGTATACTCAAGGGTTGTAATAAACCCGCTGGTTTCTGCCTTGGTGCCTTAACCTGCTGACACACCAAGCATCTACTAACAAATTCTGCTACTTCCCTCTTCATGTTACGCCACCAATAAACCCGCTTCAGATCCTGATACATCTTCGTACTGCCCGGGTGCATGGAAAATGGGGAACTGTGAGCCTCAGATAATAATTCTGCCTTAACCGCACTATCCGAAGGCACACAGAGGCGTCTCTCGAACAAAAGTCCACCATCAGAGGATAATGAGAACTCAACCGCTTGCCCTGCTTCTGCTAGGCCACGTTTCTCAACCAGATAAGGATCGTTACTCTGAGCATCAAGGATCCTTTGCCTCAAAGTCGGCTGTACCGTCAACTGGGCTAACTGCATAGTAACTGCCCCCACTGACACTGCAATATCAGCCCGCTCGAGATCCCGATGCAATGAGGCCTGTCGGGTAATAAGTGCTGCCGAATGTGATACCTTTCTACTAAGAGCATCAGCTACCACATTCGCCTTGCCTGGATGATACAGTGTCTCACAATCGTAATCCTTCACTAACTCAAGCCACCTTCGCTGTCTCATATTCAATTCTTTCTGAGTAAAGAAGTATTTCAAGCTCTTATGATCCGTGAATATCTGTATCTTTTCACCATATAAGTAATGCCTCCATATTTTCAAAGCAAAAACCACTGCTGCCAACTCTAGATCATGTGTAGGGTAGTTCTGCTTATGACTCTTCAACTGCCGAGACGCATAAGCGACCACCTTACCCTGCTGCATCAAAACACAACCCAAACCCTTCTTGGAAGCATCACTATAAATCACAAAACTGCCAGAACCATCAGGTACAGTAAGAACCGGTGCGGTAACTAGCTTCTGTTTAAGGTTCTGGAAACTGTCCTCACATGCCTTGCTCCAAACAAAAGGAGCTCCCTTCCTGGTCAACTGAGTGAGAGGAGTAGCTATAAGAGAAAAGTTCTCCACAAACCGTCCATAATAACCTGCTAAACCCAGAAAGCTACGAACCTCACTGACAGTGGAAGGTCGGGTCCAACCGGTGACTGCCTCTATCTTAGCTGGATCCACAGAGACCCCAGCCTTAGAAACCACGTGACCCAGAAAGGACACCTGCTTCAGCCAAAACTCACATTTCGAGAACTTTGCATACAACTTATTATCCCGAAGTGTTTGCAAAACCATACGTAAGTGCTTCTCGTGTTCGGCCTCCGTCTTGGAGTATATCAAGATGTCGTCGATAAACACGATCACAAAAGTATCTAGGAACTCCCTAAACACTCTGTTCATCAAGTCCATAAACACTACTGGAGCATTCGTCAAACCAAAAGACATCACAATAAACTCGTAGTGTCCATATCTGGAACGAAATGCTATCTTCGGTACATCCTCATCCTTAATCCTCAGCTGATGGTATCCCGACCGAAGATCAATCTTAGAGAACACTGTGGCTCCCTGTAACTGGTCGAATAGATCGTCAATCCTGGGCAAGGGATATCTGTTCTTTATGGTTACCTTGTTCAACTCCCTATAGTCAATGCATAGACGCATCGATCCATCCTTCTTCTTAACAAATAAAACTGGCGCACCCCAAGGTGACACGCTCGGTCGAATGAATCCCTTATCAAGCAATTCTTGTAACTGTACCTTCAGTTCTTTCAGTTCTGCGGGGGCCATTCTGTAAGGGGCCCTGGATATAGGAACCGTGCCCGGCTCCAACTCTATGGCAAACTCAACCTCCCTGTGCGGAGGTAACCCTGGAAGTTCCTCAGGAAAGACATCCGGATAGTCCCTCACTACTGGTTCTGATGACAGGGATACATCGGCCTCTCTAGTATCCACCACGCTCGCTAAGATACCCCAAGTACCCTGACTGAGCAGTTTACTGGCCCTGATGGCTGAGATTACCTGAGGCAACGACCTTGACCCTTCTCCCTTAAATTTAAAACTGGCCCTCGAGGGAGGGTTAAACGTTACCTCCTTACGGGAACAATCTATGCTAGCGTGGTTAGCGGCTAACCAATCCATACCCAGGATTACATCAAAGTCGAGCATATCCAGAACTAACAGCGTTACCTCAATCACATGGCCTGCTATCTCAATCTGGCATGTTTTCACCTTTTCCTTCGATAACATACACTCCCCGGAAGGAGTAGATACTGATAGAACATGGTGTAAGGGCTCTACCTCTAAGCGGGCATGCAACACAAATGTGGACGAGATAAAAGAATGTGACGAACCCGAATCAAACAAAACTAAGGCGTAATGCCCCAACACTGGGAGCGTACCTGTCACTACCGTGCCTGCCTTCTCAGCCTCAGTCTTGTTGGTAGCAAAGACTCTACCCTGGTGTGGAGCACCTGCTCCCTGATTCTGCGCGTTCCCCGTGAGTCTCAACGGGCATCTATCAGCTGTATGACCCTCTTGCCTGCACTTAAAGCAAGTCCTGGTCCCGAATAAGCAACGGCCCAGATGGTGCTTCCCACAAGTGGTACACAACGGCTTCCCTCTGGCAGCCTCCCCTGCCTCAAAAGGTTTCTGCTGGAAGCGGCGAAACTCACCACCTGATCTGAAATTCCGCTGTGGCACTGGAACAGGCTGCTGCTCAGCCTTCCTCTTCTGTCCCGATGTCAAACCTCTACCAGCGGTCTTAGACGAGTTAGCCCTCTCCTGTAAACTGAGATCCACTGCCAGGCGCAGTGCATCGGCATGAGTAGCGGGTCGGAAAGCTCGGACCAAACCCTGAATGTCTAGTCGGAGGCCTCTAACAAACTTATCAGCTCTGGCCGCCTCGGTCGCTATCATCTCGGGAGCGAAGCGGGACAACATGTCAAACTCCGCATCGTACTGCTCCACTGTCATTTCACCCTGCTCTATGTTAAGGAACTCCTGCCGCTTGGCGTCTCTCAAACTAGCAGAGAAGAATTTCGCATAGAAACTCTCCTTAAACTGCTGCCACGTGATCTGACTCACATCACCACCTAGCATCCTCTCTGTAGTCTCCCACCATGCAGTACCTCTGTCAGTCAACATAAAAACAGCACACTGAACTTTCTGATCCTCAGGGCATTTCATGTAACGGAATATGGTCTCCAAGGACGATAACCACATCTGAGCCCTGGTGGGGTCCTCCAAAGACCCATCGAACGTCGTAGGATTATACTTTCTGAAATCCCTCAGGTGCTTAGCCTCTGCTGACAACTGATCGGGCACAAACTGGGGCGCAACTGGTACTGGGGCCGGAGCCGGAGCAGGAGCTGGTGCAGGAGCTGGCGCTGGAGCTGACGCCGGAGTTGGCGAGGCAGGCTTCTGCTGCTCCCGCATCTGCATAATCAAATCTCTAAACCTCTGCTCCATGGCGGCTAGGTCCGCATGAGTAACTGGCGCAGCCGGGTCAGGGGCTTGGGCTACAGGCTGCACCTCAGGTTGAACGCGTCCTGCTCCCCTTCCTCGGCCTCCTCGGCCACCCCTACGTGCACCTCTCCTTGGCGGCATTTCTCTAACAACCACCAACGATCCCTTTAGTCATAATGGTAATTGAATTTGTAGTTTAACTTAGGTAAGGTAATGCATGTAGAGTTATACATATACTTTCATGGGAGCGTACCTGACGAGCGGCAAGGATCGTTTCAGCCATAAGGACACAAAACACAGACTCACATTATAAGCCAGTCTACAGAACCTAAAACTTAGGCTCTTATACCAACTGTAACGACCCAACTTTCCGGACTAAGCTGAGGTCACTTCATTAAAAGCATTAGAAATCTTACAAAAAGACGGTTTCGGGCCCTATTTTAAATCAATCATAAAAAGTCTCAAATAAAAAACTCAAGTCATCAGTTCAAAAGCACAAGTCAAATATTCTGACAAAATACATAGCGGAAGCGATAAGAAAACCAGACGCGTCCATATGGCCTTCACGCGTCCTTCCTGCCTCTCGTCGGTCTGCCCCTCGCTGTGCCCTTACCTGAAAAGTTAAAGAAGAGAAAAGGGTGAGTATAAACATACCCAGTAAGGGACCTACTACTGGGCCCGTTAGGGGACAACAGTTAACTTCCTATTCGGGGGTACCCTACGTAACAGTCTAGTGGTTCCGTAGAACGCACATATCAGTCTAGTGCTCCCGAAGGATGCACACATCAGTCTAGTGCTCCCGGAGGATGCACATATCAGTCTCGTGCTCCCGAAGGATGCACATATCAGTCTAGTGCTCCCGGAGGATGCACATATCAGTCTTGTGCTCCCGAAGGATGCACATATCGGTCTAGTGCTCCCGAAGGATGCACACATCCGTCTAGTGCTCCCGAAGGATGCACATATCCGTAAGGCACACTACCCCATAGATGAAGCTAACCGTTACCCCTCAGTCCATACTAAACCGCCTACAACAGTCACACCCCAACGACATTCATATTACAATTTCGCCATAGGCTTTATCAGTCAGATAATATAGGTTTAAACAACTACACCCTCAGTTGCTATACGCATCGCCAATTCGCACACCATTAGGGAAAACCCTAGACCCAATCAACTAACCAACCAAAACTGGACTCACTGTCCTTCCCCTTCCAAACTTCATGATCAACATCCAGCCCAATGATTTCTACATACTGAACCGTAACTTCAAGGTCCATCCACATAAAATCCCAATCTACAGATAGCAGTCTCAGTACATTTACACCAGACAAAATATAATAACAGTGCCTAACAGTCAACACACATACAGTTATTCAGTACAATCACTAACGTGTAATCCCCTGCGGATTACTACGTCTTCGGCCTCGATCCGAGGTCCAGTAGTAGGAAGACCCTTACCTGATACTCGGTTATGCCCCTCGATCGAATCCACGCTCAACGGATCAACCTAAACGAAGACACAAAAGGTTTTAGTTGATGACTCTAGTGGAAGTCGTTTTAAAAGGTCCGAAACACATCCGTTGACTTACCCGAGGAAGGAAAGCTATCTCCAAACAAGCCTGCCGCAGAACCCGAGAGCTTAAACGTCAATTCTTTACTTTCTTTAAGGGGTGAAAGATAGGGTCAAAGCTTATTCCAATAATCAACTCGAATCGGATATGGCAACATTAGGGAATTCATCAAAACAAACCTTACCGAAGACTCACCGTGACCCGAAGTGGAGGAAGGAAGGCTTAGGTGGCTCGGCTCGGCTCGGCTTGGCCTCGGCTCACTCTCGGCTCGGCTCGGCTTGGCCTCGGCTCACAGCTCGGCTCAACTTGGCTCGGCTTGGCTTGGCCTCGGCTCAGCTCGGCTCAGCTCGGCTCGGCTCGGCTTAACTCCGCTCGGCTCGGCTCAGCTCGGCTCGGCTTGGTTCTCGGCTCGGCTCGGCTCGGCTTGATTCTCGGCTCGGCTCGGCTCGCGGCTCAGCTCGCCCGGCTCATTCGGCTCGGCTCACTCGGCTCACTCGGCTCGGCTCACGCGGCTCACTCGGCTCGGCTCACGCGGCTCACGCGGCTCGGACTGGGATTGCTGGCGGCTCGCGGCTGGGATTGTTGGCGGCTCGCGGCTGGAATTGGGTCTCGGATCGGGCACGGCTCGGGTTCAATCCCTTCTCTTCCGATGGCGACGGCGGTCGAAGGCGGAGACGAAAGAAAGGTCGTCGGTCGAAGGCAGAGACGAAAAGAGAGAGAGGAACGCCGGGGATGGCGGCTCGGCTCACTCGGCTCACTCGGCTCGGCTCACGCGGCTCACTCGGCTCGGCTCACGCGGCTCACTCGGCTCGGACTGGGATTGCTGGCGGCTCGCGGCTGGGATTGTTGGCGGCTCGCGGCTGGAATTGGGTCTCGGGTCGGGCACGGCTCGGGTTCAATCCCTTCTCTTCTGATGGCGACGGCGGTCGAAGGCGGAGACGAAAGAAAGGTCGTCGGTCGAAGGCAGAGACGAAAAGAGAGAGAGAAACGCCGGGGATGGCGGCTTGCGGGGTCGCGCGGCCGTTCGCGGGCGGAAGACGAATGCCGAGTCGGGATTCGTTGGTGGTGTGCGGCCACGAAGACGGCGGCGACGAAACTGAAGAGAAGAAGAAGCAAAAGAAATGGTGGCGTCGGGCGTGGGAGAAGCCGAAGAGAAGAAGAGATGGGCTGGCGTGCGTGTCGGGCGGCGGTTGTCGGGAGAAGAAGGAGAACAAGAGATGGGCTGTCGGGAAAGGAAGGAGAAGAAGAAGAAGAAGAAGAAGAAGAAAGGAAAATCGGGGGGGGGGGGGGGGGGCGGCGCGCGGGAGGGGCTAGGGTTTCCTTCTTCTTCTTCTTTTTTTTTAAATAATAATAATATATATATATATATATATATAAATTAAATAATAATAATTATTATTAATAATAAAATATTAATATTAAATAATTATAATAATAATAAATATTAATATATATATTAAATAAAAATAATAATAATTTATAATAAATATTAGTATTAAATAATTAAAATAATATTAAATAATAATATTAGTATTAATATTAAATAAATAAGAAATAAAAAGTTATTAATATTAAAACTAAAATGATAAAATACCTAATAATAATAATATAATTACTATTATATTATTATTTTATCGTTTTACAAAAATCTTAAATTTCCGAAAATTCACATGATTTACTAAAATTTACCTCGATCTTCGGGGCGTTACACAAAGCTAACTCCTTGGTCTATAAATTTGCTCAACCTCTTCTTGACTTGAAATAAGGGAATTTAATCCTCAATTAATCCTCATATTTTAGAAATAGTTCAAACTTTACTAAAAAACTGCAAAACCAACATAAAAATTGGCTAAAAAATGACACTTACGACAGGACTAGCCCTTGGTATGAGTGTTAGAGGATGCATGGCGTGCAAGCCCATCCGAGTGCCTAGCCACGTGCTAACCTCGCGTGGTGCCTTGATGTGTGCCCCATAGTCGTTTCTCCTGCTTGTGTCCTCATGCGCATGGCTTGCTGCATAACCTTAGCATGCACCTTATGCCACTTGGTTATGCATTGGGCTATGACTTACGTTTGCACAATGTAAACCCAAGATTCTCTTTGGATTCTTTGCTATTTTCATACATTATAGGAAGTTGAACTTAAGTGGTTGAAGAAAAATGGCAATGCTTCATGTTAACTATTTTAGACTTAAAAAAAAAAGGAAAAAGAGAAGAAAAAAGAAAGAAAAAAGAAAAATGCAAATAACATTATATATATATATATAAATATATTTTTATATACTTGTTATCTAAAATTGACTTAGAGAAAAGAAAGTGGAAAGGAGTTTCTCTCATTCTTCTTTTCCACCACTAATTTCATTTCTTCTCCCATTTCTCATCACTTTTGGTTCTTCAACTTCAGAACTGTGTTGAGGGAGGATTTGAGAAGACTGAAAGGAGAGGAGAGGAGTTGCGAGACTGAAGAAGATAGGAAAAAACAAACTCAAGTCATTTTCTAGACAGATTGAATTTACACAGACATTCTTTGGTTTTTTAGTTGGGTTGCACTACTCAGGAGAAATTAAAAGGCGAGGTTTATTTTGTTGGAAGTTATATTCAATTTATAACAAGTTTTATGAAGGAAGCATAAGCCAATGTTGATGTTAGATTGGTGTTTTTAGAAGAGGCATTCAGGTCACAAGTTTAGTGTGCGAATTCGTGAAGCCTCTGGCTTTACAAGTTTTTTAGATCATATAGAGGAAGTTGAAAGTTCTATTAGGTATAGTGGAAAAGCTTATGAAAGTTTCTACAACTTTAATGAAGAAATTATGAGCCAAAAATGACTGAAAGTAAGTTTAATTTCAGAAGCAAGTCAAGGGATAGAAAAAGACTTGATTTTGGACTCTCTCTGTTTCAGGCCATTTCTATAGCAATCAGTTGAGAATGTCATTTTCTTTCCTTTAAGTAAGTTGTAGAGGAGTTCATAATGAAGAATTTGATATAAAGTAAATTAATTTTGGTGAAGTACTAAGAAAGTTATGAATGTTTGAAATTAAGTTATTGAATCTAGAAAATTATGGGGAAATAGGTGAAATATTCATTTATGTCTAAGTTTGGAATTGTTCAATGTCAAGTTTTGTGCATCATCTTAAGTTAGTATAAGGATACAAGAATATATAAGGTTTTCACTCTCGATTTTGATTTGTTTAACTGGCTAAAATGAAATAAACTGAGTCTACACACTAGAGAATTAGCCTAGGACTATGAGTGACAAACGGATTTCAAAACTAATTTCTAAATTTGATTTTAAGAATAACACATTATTTTTATGAATGGTTTCAAGCATAAGTTTCAAGCTTAGGTTTTATGATGAAATTTATGTATGAGCATGTTATTATTGTTTTTATGAAAAATAGTTGAAATAATATCATTTTAAGCAAGTATTGTTTCTTTTAGTTTTTCAGTTTTACACGAACAATTTGAGTAAACTTGAGTTTTACGAAAGATAAAGATAGAAGGAATGTTTTAATGTTTTCATATGAGTTCCTGAGATTTTTGTTAACTACATGATTGAGATATTGAGCCAGAGGCTATATGGTACCGTGTGCACACAAGTTAGATTCTGTTATTGACGTTGAGTGTACTCCGTAACAACGATGTTGTCGTGAGTGCTAGATGAACCTCACTACGACAAAGATGATGGGAGTTCTGGGCAAGCCCCACTACATCGTAGCGCTAGTAAACGTTGGTTGTATTGGGCGTGCCCTACACAACATAGATTTTTCATTTTAGTTAAAATATTTTGATATACTTGATATGTCTTACTAGATTTCAATGACTTACATTCTGAATATTTGAGAAAGTTGTTCTTGTTATTTTTATACGTTTATATTTATGGCTTGATTAAACAGATTTATATGTGTAAATTTTTCACCTGCTTTGATCTTTAAATTTACAGTTTTAAATAGAGTCACTCACTGAGCTTTATAGCTTGCCCTTCTAAAAAAAATTTCTCACTTTCCAGGTGGAGATCAAGCTCCGGGTGCCTGATAGACTACCTTAGTCTGCTGAAGCTCCCATATCCATTGCCTATACGTGGTTGAAGTTTTACATAGAGTCTGTTTTGTTATGTTGTATATATCTTTGTGAGATATATATACTTTACATTTTGTGTAAGCTGTAGGTACTGCAGTTGTATAAACCTTTGTTTGTTATGTTTTTGGTTATGGTGTCTTCATCAGGTTACTTGCTAAATAAGTTATTTCAAGGCTGCACTTCAAGTATGTCTATGATTAATCTAGGTTATAATGTGTTGTGTTGCATGTAAAATAGTTTATATACAAGATTAACATGTCTATCGAGTTTAAGAGTTCAGTAGAGTTGACAAATATCGTTAGAGGAGAGCGATGTTGGTCGACTTCATGCCATCTTTCGGGCTAAGCTAGCAGGTAGTTCAGAAGGGGGTGTGACACACAATGCCCATATACCCTTTTTACCTCTTTTTTGTGCATGACATAATGCCTAGCCTTTCTGATGTTCGACCAACGGTTGGCTATACACCAACACAACCCAAATGCTCTGTGTAATCTAAAACTCAAACTAAAACTTTGAATGCTTATAACTTAAAATCCAACCATCGACATGGACTTCCTTCTACAAAGTCTCTTATAACTTTCATAGCTATCTTACCTCAAAAGTCAGCTTCAAATTTCAAGTATTGCATATCCTATGGCTTCAGATATTTGAAGAATGATCAGATTTCACTAGGGAAGTGACCTTTAATGAATTCCTTCAACAAATGAAACTCTTCTTTTAAGATTTTCTCTTCTATGGCCCTACCCCTTATACTACACTCAAATATAGTTCTTTTAAGACTTATTTGATAAAAAAACGCATAAGTGAAAAGGTAGAAATCGTCATTTTAAGTTACCCTTTTATTGAAGGGATGAAAACCCTTTACGGGGGAAGAATTACAGAAATCCAATTTTAATTGGATCCTTAAAAAATACCAATACATTGGCAAAAATTACAAAAGCAATTTTTATGGTTAAACATGCTTTGAAGAAAAATACAGAGACGAAGAACTTACGCTCATTGACAACTCTGAATCTACCAATCACAAATTTAGGCACCACCACTTGGAAACCTTCCTGTTCTCTGATTGAAATGGTTTGTGGGAACCAAAATTGGAATAAGGGAATTGTTCTCTACAGAGAAAGTTTTTTCAGAGAGAACGGAAGAGCAACTCAGTCTTCGCAAAAATCACTCCTAAAAAAAATCGTTACGCAAAAATTCCTTGAGTCGGAAGAAGAGGGAAGCTAGAGAGAATAAATGGGAACATGAGAAAACCACCCACGTTCCTTATTAATTTAATAAATAAATATTAAATTATTATATATTAAATTAATTAATTAATTATATTAATTAATCAATTAATTAATTAAATCATATTTAATTAATATTTCATTTAAATCATATTTAAATGAATATCTCTCGCATAAATTATAGTTTTAATTTAATTAATTTAATTAAATCAAATTTAATTAAACAAAATTATTCTAAACTATTAATTAATTCTCCAATTAATTAATTTCTAAATTAAATATCTTATATTTAATTTAATCCAAAATTTGAATCATATTCAAATATAAGTTTCACACATAACCTATAGTTTTAATATGTATCACATACACATTAAATTTTAACCTATAGTTTTAATATGAATCTAATTCACATTAAACTAATATTTGAACTCATTCAAATATTTTATTTTCTCGTAATTTAATTTTGAATAATATCCAAAATAAAATTAATATAATAAAGTCTAATTAAAATATAAACTTTATATTATGATGTATCAATATACATTATATTAATTTCCAAAGTAAATTTGAACATTTCAAATTACAACCAATATAATAAATCTCATTACTCTTTATGAGCTAGGTAGTGGACCTAATGGACCTACGGATCAGAAGCTACAACGATATGAGATTAATTAGCTAAACTCATTAACCATATTAATCAATATTCGTTAACTGTGTATACACTCCACTAAAGACTCACAACTGAACTCTTCTCATTGTAAATATATTTCTGTGTCCACGATTTAGACCAATACCAATATAATAGTCTTTCACAAGTGTTTGTAACACCAGTTGGGTCAAATTATCGTTTTACCCCTGGGTTACTTCTAGTCCTTAAATACCAGTCTAATGAACAACGTGTTTATGGTCCAACCACTAAACAGAAATCCCTCTCGTGCCATAGACAGGGTAGGGCCCTTTCTTCAAGTCCCGGAGACACCATTTAAGGGAACACTTATCTATTTACCCTAAAGGTGGGAAAGAGTGAATTCCATCTTGTGTGATTATGTTTCTAGCTCCCCACTCGGTCTTGTCCCCAAAATGATAAGCATATTGAGTCAGAAATTTGGCCACTCTCACCCGTACAAATCAAAGGACAATCCCTCGCAAATAGGAGTTCATAATACACTCAGGCTTAAGACTAAGTCACCTAGGTAATCCTAATGAAATAGAAATCCAACTAGTTAACGGAGTTACATCTAGTGATTACTATTTCGTGGTCCAGTCTTATGCAAACTCATTGCATAGGATACCCTCACTCGCATGTCGCATAGATGAACGCATTGGATTAATGTGTTTGTATCAAATACAAAGTGAGCCGTATCCATAGTGTTAACAGTATAATGTACCCAACCTTAACCCTATACTATAGACCCTTTAAGCTAATCTTGAACATTAATCCTCGTATTTCTCTACATACTGTTCAAGACTCATCAAACAGCTTAGGATGTTAGTTTATTGGATTTTGGTTATTAAGACAAAACTAATAATATAATCAATAACACTTACTGAAATTATAATAATAAAACACTTTATTAATGACAGTCAATAGATTATATTTACTATCTACGAGTTTTAGGACATAAAATCCGACAAACTTCCACTTGGATTAAAACTCTAGTCCTTATGGGATGTACATAATAAAGTAATCCTCAAACATTGGAAATGGTAAAATGTACAAGTATATTACATAAAACGTATATATACAAATACAATAAACTAAGGCATCATCATACCCATTAAACATCTTCCACTTTCCCTAGGTTACCTAATGTACATATCTCGTGGACCTATACTTTCTAGATGACCCTCGAACACTTTAGCCGTGAGAGTCTTCGTAAATGGATCAACAATGTTGTGCTCCGAAGCGATCTTGGTGACAATCATATCCCCTCGTTGCACAATCTCTCGTATCAGGTGATACTTCCTCTCTATGTGTTTCCCTCGTTTGTGGTTGCGAGGTTCTTTAGAATTGGCTACTGCCCCACTGTTATCACAATATAAAGTGATGGGCAAGTTCATGTTTGGAACAACTTCCAAATCATGTAGGAACTTCCTAAGCCAAACTGCTTCTTTTGCTGTTTCACAAGCAGCGACGTATTCAACCTCCATTATAGAGTCTACAATGCATCCTTGCTTGATGCAACGCCATACTACAACTCTCTCATTTAGGGTGAACACTGATCCCGATGTGGATTTCCTAAAATCCTTATCAGTTTGGAAATCAGAATCAGTGTATCCTATAAGGATCAAATCCTTTTCTCCATACACAAGCATGTAGTCTCTCGTTCTCTTAAGATACTTGAGAATAATTTTAACCGCCGTCCAGTTGTCGAACCCTGGTTTGGACTGATATCTACTGACTATTCCCACTGCATACAAATTTCTGGCCTAGTGCAGAGCATAACATACATTAGGCTGCCCACAGTTGAGGCATAGGGAATACGTCTCATATCCTCAACTTCTTGAGGTGTCTTAGGACACTATTCCTTAGACAAGTAAACCCCATGCCTGAAAGGTAATAAATCCTTCTTAGAGTTCTGCATCGAATATCAGACCAACATTTTATCGATATAGGTTGCTTGAGATAATGCTAGCGTTTTGTTCTTACGATCCCTTATGATTTGGATCCCAATAACATATTGTGCCTCTCCTAAATCTTTCATTTGGAATTAGGCTGCTAGCCAAGTTTTAACGTCAGTAAGTTATCCCACATCATTCACAATGAGGAGGATATCGTCCACATAAAGTACTAAAAAAGCTACTTTACCTTTGTTGTTTTTTTTATATACACAAGGTTCATCAACGTTTTGGTCAAAACCGTAGGATTTGGTCGCAGTATCAAACATAATGTTCTAAGATCTAGATGCTTGTTTCAACCCATAAATGGATCGATTCAGCTTACAAACTTTTTGCTCTTGACCTTGGGTTATGAACCCCTCGAGCTGAGACATAAAGATACTCTTTTCAAGATTGTCATTCAGAAAAGCAGTCTTGACATATTTTTCATAATTCATAATCATAAAATGTGGCGATGGACAAAAGAATCCTTATAGACTTTAACATAGCAACAGGGAAAAAAGTTTCCTCACAGTCAACCCCTTCCCTTTGGGTATACCCTTTTGTTACAAGTCTAGTTTTGAAGGTCTGTACCTTCCCAGCTGAATCTCTCTTTCTCTTATAGATCCACTTACACCCTATAGGTTTTACCCCTTTAGGCAGATCTACAAGCTCCCACACTGAATTGAATTACATAGACTTCATTTTAAGGTCCATGGCTTTGACCCATTGGTCCTTATCTACATCATTCATTGCCTGTTTATAGGACGATGGATCCTCAACACCATCATCTTGTATGACAACCTGAGTTTCAGTTAAACCTAAGTAACGGTTAGGTTGCAATACAACCCTTCCACTGCGATGAGGCATTCTCAATGATTGAGAAGGATGAGATTGACCTGATGTGGTGGTTTCATCAACTCTTGACGAGGGACCAACTTCATCAACAACCCTTGTTGATCCATTAGTAGCTTCATTTAATACTAATTTGCTTCGTGGTTTATGATCTCTCATGTGGTATTCTTCCAAGAAAGTAGCATTTGTCGATACAAACACTCAATTTTCTTGTAGATCGAAGAATATACCACCTCTCGTCTCTTTATGACAACCAACAAATTGACATAACCTTGAATGAGGTTCCATCTTCTTGAGATTTGTCACTAACACGTGTGCTGGACAACTCCAAATTCTGAAATGACTTAAACTAGGTTTACGTCCTCTCCATAACTCGAAAGGTGTTACAGAAACACTCTTCGAGGGAACATTGTTCAAGATATGAACTGCAGTCTCTACTGCATACCCCCAAAATGAGCTAGCCAATTGAGCGTAACTCATCATTGAATGAACGATGTCTAACAAGGTTCTATTTCTCTTTTCTGATACACCATTTTGTTGAGGTGTACCATGTGCTGAGAGTTGGAATTGGATTCCATGTTCTATCATATAGTCCTGAAATCTCAAATCCATGTACTCTCCAACTCGATCAGATCGAAGTATTTTAATCCTTTTACTTAATAGAATTTCAACTTCAGCCTTATACTCCTTGAACTTTTCAAGAGCTTCAGACTTATGCTCCATTAAGTATAAATAACCATACCTTGAATAATCATCTATAGAAGAGATGAAGTATTCAAAACCCCCTCTAGCTTTTACATTCATCGGACCACAGAGGTCTGAATGTATAAGTTCTAAATGCTCTTTGGCTCTATAACCTTTTCCAGTAAAAGGTCTCTTTGTCATTTTTCCTTCAAGACAAGATTCACATGGAGGTAATGAATCATCTTCTAACTCGTTTAGAAGTCCATTCTTTACCAACCTCCCGATCCGATCGAGATTTATGTGACCTAATCTTAAATGCCAAAGATAGGTATTGTTATTTGGAAAAATTCTTTGCCTTTTATTTTGAGTATTAGCAATTCTAAACATCTCATGATTTAAATCTGCTTTTGCTTCATTAGGTCTTCATACATACAAGTTGTTTTCAAGCTTAGTCGAACAAATATGTACACCATTCTTAGAAATGAAGGCTTCATTCATAGAAAAATTAATTGAGTACATATATTCAATAAGACAAGAAACGGAAACTAAGTTCCTTTTAATTTTAGGAACTATGTACAAGTTTTCCAAAAACATGAATTTATTTCCGAAAAACAACTTAGCATCTCCCACTACATGAGCTGAAATGACATCTCCTGTTCCAACCTTGAGTGTCATCTTACTTTCCTCAAGCTGCTTCAAGGAACTAGTTTCCTGTAAAGAAGAACAAACATGGTTAATGGTCCCTGAATCAAGTATCCAGGCATTTTGGTCATTTTCCACTAAACATGTTTCCAAGACATGTAAATCATATTTATCTTCCTTTTCTTTCTTCTTAGCAAGGTACTTAGGGCAGTTTCTTTTCCAATGCCTATCAACATTGCAGTGGAAACATTTCCCCTTGATAGCTACCTTAGCCTTCCCTTTGCCCTCAGCAGCAACAGTAGGACCTTTCTCATTCCCTCCTTTCCTCTTCTGAATTTTCTTAGATCCAGAAGATGAAGGTGCAAACCTCCTGGAATGGGCAACATTTGCCTCTTGTTTGATCTGAATGGACGGTTGCCCAAACATCTCTCTAATAGAGTCCATGATCTGGCGTGCAGTGACCATGATCTCATATTTCTTGCTCAGTATGTCAGACATACTAGCTAAGATGTAGAGGCGGGCCTTGTCATTGGCCTTTATCCAACGGGCATATGCATCCTTAACACTTTAGGATGCATTTTGAGTAGGGAAAGGAGGACATTCCTCCATTAAGACGAAGCTTAGATCAACGATAACTAGAATCTTATTCAGTTTCGATTTTCACGTCGCATAATTTTCACCGGTCAATTGATATTTTTTAAGCAATGCAATAATTAAGGAAGACATGCTGAAATAACAAACAATTGACCGTATTAGTTATCTTTGTCTTAACCCATTACATAAAACAATCAATCAATTCAACAAAAACAAACAATCAAAGAACCCTAATAAAACTAATGATTTAGTTTTTGCAACGATACTTCAGAAGTTTAGAGCAACAGTTACCGAAGGGTGATCAATTACTCCTCTTATGAATTGAGAAAATCTCAGCTAATTACTAATACCAGAATAACTCTTATTCCTATAGTTCTTAGCTATCGTTGTTCGGTCAAGGATTCATTAACTAACCTAATTCATCTCGTAAGTGTGACCCTACCATTTTCGGATCCCAAAGGTACGCTTCAACAGGCTACTGTTAGGAAAGACAACTGTTGAAAATTAACCTAAGAAATCCTATTCATTTCTGAAGTTTTCGATGTTCCAACTTAAATGATCAAGCCCTCTGAAGGGATGGTCGCTCCAGGATGACACGCAAGTGGATCATAGAAATCTCAAGGTGCAACCTAATGGAGGAGACCATAGGATACGTTGAGACGCGTCCTTCTCCCATTTACTATGAACATTTCTCCTATTCACCTTGTTATTGATCCATACAAACACTTTCCGAAGGGAGGCCGCGCCCAGGGCGACACGAAGTCGAGTATGGATCTCACGTGTGAACTCTTAAGGACGTGAGAGCAAAAATTGATATATCATATATACCATTTTTCTCCCACTAAAATGTTCTATTAATTTAGGGTATAGTTGTACTTAGCTAAATTCTGGCTAAATGAATCGAACTAAGTCTATTCTTATTATAACACTTATAATAAAACTTTACACTAAAGTTTCTAGGTGTATTAAACCATTTAATTTACCTAGTGACATCTTATGCTAATAGGAATAAGGTTAATTCAACACCGGTTCCTGGTCAATTCCCAGGTAGGAGGTGTTCCGTAAACCGTCAACTTAAGTACCCCCCAGCCTTAGACAGAACTTTATCGGTGGAGTTCCCTTATAACCTTAAATCCTATTTGTCCTACTTAGTTTCATTAAACTAAAATAAGACTTAATTCTAATCCTATTAGAATTAATGTGATCTTAGGTCTATTTAATTTTAAACAAGTTCAAATTAAACCAAATTAATCCTAAGATCCTATGTTTGCATGCAACTCTTTATTATAGGTTGACGGTTTCTAATAATCAAATTTTATAACTATTATAAAATTAGTTAATTAGCTTTATAATCATGCATAGTATAGTTTAAATAATTAAAATCAAATTATAATTAAATAAAACCATATTACATGCATACATTATATTAATATAACAATTATATTAAACTATGGATGTAATATGCACAATGCAAATTAATTTTCATTTTTTATTAATATAACAATTATATAAAAAAATGAAAATCAATTAAGCATACACAATACATTAATTTAAATATAACAAATTATATTTAACTAAGTAATGTCATGCATCATGCTTATTCAATTTCATATATTTAAAATATCAACATATTTTAAATTACTCATGAAATTCACAATCATGCATTAAAACCATACATTATAACATTTATAATATATAAAAATGCATGAACATGCTAAACCTAATGTGGGATTTATCTAAATGACATCCATAAAGCATTTAAATAACAATTGAACCTGTAAAATTGGCCCCTAGGATAAAATAAAGCAATAATTACAATAATAAAGCCTTAGAATATCCTAAAAGTACTTTCAAAGCTCCAAAACCTACCTCAAAACCTTCAAAAAGCTTCAAACCGGGCCCAAAAACCTTGAACCAGTCAACAACCGCTCCAAACCGGCCACGAAATGCTTAAACCAGCCAAAATATAAAGAACCGACCTAAAACTAGCACGAACTGGTGCCAGATGAAGAACCGAAGCCGACCGCCAGCTAACCACGCCAAGACGTCCGTATAAGCCGAGCGAAAGGGATCCGTCCGTACAAGCCGAGCCGAAAAGGAGTCGTCCGTACAAGCCAAGCCGAAAAGGAGCCGTCCGCACAAGCTGAGCCGAACGCGAGCGTCCGTATAAGCCGAGCCACCGAGCCGAGCCTGTCCCAGGGTGCTGCTGATGTCACGCTGATGTAATGATGACGTCACACTGACGCCATGATGACGTCATCCCTTTTTCTACCCCCAGCCGCAGATTTTTTTTCGCTTCGGTTTTCGTACAGAATTAAAAAACTCTCCGTTGATGGCCTTTCGATTGTCTGTTTTTGGGTAAATTTGGTGTTGAAAAACTAAAAAAAACACCGCGAATCCAAAAATTGGACTCGAAATTACTGATTTACAAATTAAAATGTCCAAAAATGCAGGGCCCTCTATATTTTGATCTTATCAAAACAGTAAATCTATGGAAAAAATTACAGAAACATTCAGTTACAAAACCCACATTCATAATGCAGAGATTCCACCTAACCAATGCAAATTTTTTAAAAAATTCTCAATTAAAATTAACCTTGCTTCGATACCAATTGAAGGGATGAAAACCCTTTACAACGGAAGAATTTACAGAAATCCAATTTTAATTCGAACCTTAAAAAATACCAATACAATGGCAAAAATTACAAAAACAATTTTTATGGTCAAACATGCTTTGAAGAAAAATACAGAGAAGAAGAACTTACACTCGTTGACGACTCTGAATCTACCAATCACCAATTTGGGCACCACCACTTGGAAACCTTCCTATTCTCTAATTTAGATGGTTTGTAGGAACCAAAATTGGAATAAGGGAATTTTTCTCTACAGAGAAATTTTTTTCAGAGAGAACGGGAGAGCAACTCAGTCTTCGCAGAAATCACTCCTCCAAAAAAACATCGTTACGCAAAAATTCCCTCTTCTTCAGTCAGAAGAAGAGGGAAGTTAGAGAGAATAAATGGGAACTTGGGAAAACCACCCACGTTCCTTATTAATTTAATAAATAAATATTAAATTAATATATATTAAATTAATTAATTAATTATCTTAATTAATTAATTAATTAAATCATATTTAATTAATATTTTATTTAAATCATATTTAAATGAATATCTCTTGGATAACCTATAGTTTAAATTTAATTAATTTAATTAAATCAAATTTAATTAAACAAAATTAATCTAAACTATTAATTAATTCTCCAATTAATTAATTTCTAA
Source organism: Cucumis melo (assembly GCF_025177605.1). Classification (NCBI taxonomy): domain Eukaryota; kingdom Viridiplantae; phylum Streptophyta; class Magnoliopsida; order Cucurbitales; family Cucurbitaceae; genus Cucumis; species Cucumis melo. Next base: position 16,632,381 of record NC_066858.1, read on the forward strand.
ATTAAATATCTTATATTTAATTTAATCCAAAATTTGAACCATATTCAAATATAAAATTCTCTCATAATCTATAGTTTTAATATGTATCACATACACATTAAATTTTAACCTATAGTTTTAATATGAATCTAATTCACATTAAACTAATATTTGAACTCATTCAAATATTTTATTCTCTCGTAATTTAATTTTGAATAATATCCAATGTAAAATTTATATAATAAAGTCTAATCAAAATATAAACTTTATATTATGATGGATCAATATATATTATATTAATTCCCAAAGTAAATTTGAATATTTCAAATTACAACTAATATAATAAATCTCATTACTCTCTATAAGCTAGAAAGGGGACCCAATGGACCTACAGATCAAAAGCTACAACGATATGAGATTAATTAGCTAAACTCATTAACCACATTAATCAATATTCGTTAACTGTATGTACACTCCACTAAAGACTCACAGCTGAACTCTTATCACTGTAGATATATTTCTGTGTCCACAGATATAGACCAATACCAGTAAGTTAGTCCTTAACAAGTGTTCGTAACACCAGTTGGGTCAAATTATCGTTTTACCCCTGGGTTACTTCTAGTCCTTAAATACCAGTGCTCCTCTAATGAAAAACCTGTTTATGGTCCAACCACTAAACAGAAACCCCTCTCGTGCCATATACAGGGTAGGGCATTTTGTTCAAGTCCCGGAGACACCATTTAAGGGAACACTTATCTACTTACCCTAAAGGTGAGAAGGAGTGAATTCCATCTTGTGTGATTATGTTCCTAGCTCCCCACTCGGTCTTGTCCCAAAAATGATAAGCATATTGAGTCGGCAATTTGGCCACTCTCACCCGTACAAATCAAAGGACAATCCCTCGCAAACAGGAGTTCATAATACACTCAGGCTTAAGACTAAGTCACCTAGGCCATTCTAATGAAATAGAAATCCAACTAGTTAACGGAGTTACATCTAATGATTACTATTTCGTGGTCCAGTCTTATGCAAACTCATTGCATAGGATACCGTCACTTGCATGTCGCATAGATGAACGCATTGGATCAATATGTTTGTATCAAATACAAAGTGAGCTGTATCCATAGTGTTAACAGGATAAGGTACCCAACCTTAACCCTATACTATAGACCCTTTAAGTTGATCTTGAACATTAATCCCCGTATGTCTCTACATACTGTTTAAGACTCATCAAATAGCTTAGGATGTTAGTTTATTGGATTTAGGTTATTAAGACAAAACTAATAATATAATCAATAACACTTACTGAAATTATAATAATAAAACACTTTATTAATGACGGTCAATTGATTATATTTACTATCTACGTGTTTTAGGACATAAAACCCAACATTCATAAAGAGTCTTGCATGACAACCTGACGATACCTCCTACTTGTCGCAACTTGGGTCTTTGCATGCTCAAAACACATGTTCTCCACTCCATTGAGCATTACTTAAATGCTTAAGACTCTACTTGATTGCACGGCACCCAACTCAACTCGCATGGTCCTCACTTAGGTAATATCGCAGGCTCATGCTACCCCTTGTCACTTAACCTCAATGCATAGAGGTTCTTGACATAACCTTTTGGTTTCATAGTTTGCTCGCATACGACTTAAATTATAAGACCCTGATCACGTACTCCCAACACGGTGAAGGTCTTGCAGTAGATATACTACGAAGGGATTATTGATAGTAGGACATGTTTCTTGAAAAGATTTTACAATGGAAGGGCCATTACAAAATGGAAGTACGTGGCAGACAATTGGATAAGTTAAGGGTACCTCACCTAAAAGCAGTGATGTGATCCTGATGTTAGTAGGTCGACGATTGATTAGACGCAACCGACCAATCTAAATTCAGGATAAGGGTTGGACAGAGAAACGTGGCATTTTGAGATTGGGTCACTTCTTGTCGATGAAAAGAATAATCAGTCCGACATGAAAAAACTCACTAGGAGAGGCCTATAAATAAAGGAACTAAAATAAGTTTGAAGTTGCTTTTACCCTAAGCTAACTTATGAGAATTCAAAATATTTCTAAGGATTTCTAAGATCCAAAACGAGCATAAGACCGATAAGAATTAAGAGAAAGTTCAAAGGAAACTCTTGGCTAAGGAAGCTAGGCTGAACCATATGATTTCCCTTATGTTGTTCAATTCTTAAATTGCAAATGACTTATATATGAATTGAATTTATTATTCACTGAAATAATGTATTCTAAAGAATACATGAGATCCGATAAATATTGAAGTGAGACGATCATATAATACGATATGAATTATGAAAAATGATTGAAAAGAAATATTTTATGAGAGATTTTCCAAAAGAAAGAAATGTTTTAAAAGCATTCTCTCCAAGTCTTATGTTGCATTTATGTTTAATGCATTGTGTATGTATTGTTGATATTGACATTGTATATTTGGAAAGAGAAAAGTAATGTTCTTGAAATTATGATTTTGAAAGAATGCATAAGGCTGCGTGAGGCTTGAAATGAAAGGATCTCTATACCCTATGTGATATAATGTCTTATCCTTGTTGTGTGATCTGGGATAAGATGCTTTATTATTGTTCTGTGATATGAATAGAATGCCTTATTCATCTTATGTGATCTTGAATAGGATGCCTCATACTTGTTTGATCTAGTGTGGGATACCCTATTCAAGCTATGTGATCTTAAAAGAATGTCTCATACTTGTTGTGTGATCTAGTTTGAGATGCCTCACATACTTACTGTGTGATATAGTATGGGATGCCTTTTGCTTGTTGTGTGATTTGGCATTGGAAGACGTGTTACGCAGTAGAATTAATGGAACTTGCTATATACATTGACATTACTCCGCATAGCTGCAACTTGACAAAAGAGTGTGGTAAACGTTTGAGCTAAGGAAAAGGTACAAAGATGTAATTGAATATGCAGAATAATTCGGCAAAATGACTATGCAGTATGCGAGAGACATACGAAGCGATATCAGTTACATTGAAATAATTGAGAAGGAAAGAATTTTATGTGAATTCTGATGAATGATAAAATGAGTGATTCTCCCTTGAGATTTCCAATTTGTTGATAAATTGAGATGTGAAAATGCTTAACGCCTTGAATGAATGTTTTTTTAATTAATTCAAATATATAATGATTGACTTATATATTATTATATCACTTCGTTTGGAAAAATGGCTATGTTGCATTAAGGCAACCTTGATTTAGTAAAGGTATTGATAAAAGATCTCACTCACTAGATGATTCATCTAACCTGTCAAATGTTTTATTTTATTCCCTCCAGAAAGCAAAGGACATCTAACATTGAACTTGCAGCCTTGATCGTCTTCTATGCCTTGAAACCACATCATTTTAGTAATGGTCACTGTTATCTCGTATAATACGTAGAAGCTAGGCCAAAAGAGTCAAGTCGTCAATTTGAGTCTACTATGTTTCTTTTGAAAGACTTGTGTACTAAGAATCAAATGTACCCTTGCGATTTGTTTATCAATGAACTTTTCTTGTTACATTCAAGTTCAAATTTTGTGTTTAATTAAATTTATGGTTTAAGAAGTTGTTCTGCTTACTAGGCGTTCAACATGTTATCTTGCAGAGGAGATATCCATTAAGTGATTAGGTGGCACGACTCCACTTGGTCGCATGAAGTGACATTTGGGGCAGGGCATGGCACAAATGACTTGCCTTGACGCCTAGCATGATAGCCGTCTAGGGGATTCCTCGCTAGCAGTGCTCTTAGCCATTTAGTTGCATGTCTTGGAGGTTCTTATGACACCAAGTTAGTTGCTTAGCACAATATGCAAACCTCTCAAAAACTTAGCTAAATTTACATCTTCCTTCCTTCCTCTTTGCTACAATAACAACAACACACTATAACTTATCTTTCTACTTAACTTGGAAATTTTAAACGAAAAAGAAGTCTAAGGTTTACTATTCACCTCCATCTTAAGATAATTTTGTCTTCGAAATTTAGAAGTTCTAACTGAAGAAAGAAGGATATCTGCACCTGATCTACTCTTTTATCTCCCAAGTTGCCACTTCCACTCCATGATGTCTTCAAAGAACTTTCCAAAGTGAAATCGTCTTGTTCTTTAACACTTGTTTGCTCTTGTCAAGGATTTGTACTAGTTTCTCCTTATAAGTTAGGTTTTCCTTCTACTCTATTGGTTGTGCTTGCAATACATGTGAGGGATCATAAATATACTTCCTTAACATAAACACATGGAACACATCATGTACCTTAGAAAGCTCTACTAGCAACTCAAGCCTATAAGCTGCTAGTCCGACACGTTTCATTATCTGATAAGGTTCAATAAATCTAGAGCTCAACTTACCCTTTCGCCCAAAACAAAAACACCATTTAATGGAGATAACTTCATAAAAACCTGATCTCTAACATCAAATTCTAAGTTTCTTCGTCTCTTATATGCACAACTCTTTCGTCAGTCTTGAGCTATCATGAGATACTCTCTAATCAGTTTAACACTATCAGTTGTAGCTTGTACTAACTCAAGACCGACTAACTTTTGCTCTCTCACTTCATTTTAACAAACTAAATTTCTATAAGGCTTACCATATAAAGCTTCATACGAAGCCGTTCCAATACTAGAATGGTAGGTGTTACTGTAAGCAAACTCCATAACAAATAAATGAGTGTTCCAACTTCCCATAAACTATAAAGCACAAACTCTCAACATGTCTTCTAAAGTCTAGATGGTCCTCTCTGATTGAACATCTGTCATAAGTCGTACTAAAATGCAACTTGATTTCCAAAGCCTTTTGCAAACTCAGCTAGAACTTGAAAGTAAACCTTAGATCTCTATTTGATATGAGTTACAGACTTGTCAACAAAAAGCTTAGCTAACTAATCTAGCATAAACATCTCTCTGATCAATATGAACAATTATGTCTTCATGATCAATCTGTCTATAATCACTCAGATACCACTATATCCATTGGAAGTACGAGGTAATCCAAACAAGAAATCCATATAGTGCTGCCACTTCTACTAGGCATTGGTAGTGAACTAAGAAGTCCTCCTACCCTTTTGCGTACTAGCTTAACTTGCTGACAGATCAAACATCTATCAACATACTAGGTTATCTCTTGCTCCATCCTAAGCCACCAATATAAATTTTTTAAAGTTCTATACATCTTGGTAGTGCATGGATGCATAGTATAAGTTGAATTATAGTCTTCCTCTAAGATAACATCTTTAAACTTTCTATTGCGGGTCAAATTTGGCTTTGGCTAATTAAAAAAAAACTAAGACCAATTTGATTACTATTGCATTCTTGCCCTTATCCGATTTGGTTGGTCTAGGTAAAGGTATTGTGAGGCCCTGATTCGAAGAAAGAAAGTTATTCCAGATATGCATGAGACATTCTGCAAGGAAAGGATGCAAAAACAGAAAGGCGACGCGAAAAGAAATGCTTAACTTCAATCATGAGAACGCAAGCAATGCGATAAGAATGGTTGGCAAAAAGGAAGCATGCGTTGAATGCCAAGAGTTATACGTTCAACATAGTTATGCGAAAAGAAGTGCCTATGCCTAAGGAAGTAAGCTGGAAAAGTGTCTTGTCAGGATGGCTTGATCACTCGTTCAGAGAAGTAAAAATCTATTACTTCCAGAGAAGATAGAAGGGTCAAGTGATTTAAAGAGTTTGACTTCCCAAAGAGAAAAGGTAAGTGTCTTGAAGGAAAGTCAAATCCCCTCTAACGGATAGCCTACATGTCGAGTTTGGGTTGGTTGAATGGCGTAGCGTATTAAGTAAGGTGACACGTATAAAGCGTGGAATCCCTTTGGTATGTGAGATCACTATAAAAAGGACCAACGTTCAAAAGTAAGGTGACACGAAAGTATCGAAGTCAAATAGAAACCCAAATGTTGAAGGATCGGCTGAGAGATCCATTTGGTGATAATAGGAATCCAAAGGCAGAGAAGGAAGGGGTTAAGACTAAGTATTTTTGTGAGTGATAAACAAGTTGTCAATATGATTTTCTGAGTTTTTAATTATGAATAATTGTATACATGCTTGTGATTGTTAACAAGATCTCTACATGATTTCAAAGCTGGTATTTAAGGTTAAATGCTTCCTATGTTGAATATGAGTTGTGAATAAATGTTATTTAGGGGTACGCTTTCATGAATAAATTCTTGTTGATCTTTACTGAAGGATGATATGTTTTACAAATGATTTTCCTAAATAGCGTGTTGTGAATTGTCTAAAAGTGCCTTTTTATGGATGCTTATTATTTGTTATGGTTATTGTTATGATTGTACGTAAGGGAAGTAAGTCGGGAGCCTGACCCTTTTGTTTTCCCTGATGATTTTTGACAAGAAAAGTTAAGGTCTATAGCACAATGCTGGTTGAAATTCCAAGTAACTCGTGTGGCTTTGATTGAATATAATCCCAAGTTTAGACGAAGGGAGATTCCTAGGTCGAGACGAGTTGTGACATGCTCTTGATACTGGACATTGGTCGAAATCCAAAGTAACTCGTAAAGTACTGGTCAAAGTGAATCCTAGGTCTTGACGAGGGGAGAATCCTAGGTCTAGCTGAGATATGACGAGACATTTGTAGAAATTCCAGGTAATTCACGTGACGCTGGTTGAATATGAATCCTAGGTCTAGACAAGGAAAGAATCTCAGGTCTCAATGACGAACTTGTTTGCGAGATGTCTTAGGTGCACAGTGCTTATAACGTTTGATGTTTTTGGTGATTAACTTGTGGTGGTTGTTGCAATATGACTTATGCGTGGTGGTTTGATGCATTTGATTTTATGTGCTTTTTCCAAAAGGTTTTTCTCAAACTCATCACTCACTAAGTCCATTTGACTTATATTTTAAGTTTTTCCCTCCCTAGGTTGTCAGGAGTTGAAGTCAAATGAAGGATAGTTCTCAGACATTATAGCCTAGTTAAAGAGGTAAGGCATAGTTACTTTGTAGTCTTACATAGTGTGCTAGCCATGGCATCTAGTCATATGTTTATGGAGCCTATTAGTAACCGGATTACTACTCCTTAGTATGGATGGCCCGATTCTGAAGGCAAATGAGTGCGCTATCTAGAATAGTGGGGTCAAACCTGGGGTGCTACAAAGCCAAAGAGCTGAGTCAGGGAAGGAATAGCCCTAAACACGATGCGATAAGAGAGGTGGTTAGGCGACCAAGGCAATAACTAAGTTTTACCTTTATACCTCTAGGTACACGCCAAAAAGAGTAGTGCTTAGCGGTGAAGAAAGAAAAGGAGACCCCGAAGGATTTCCTTGAGTTGGATTGTAGATGACAAAAAGGAAAAAGGATAGAGATCAAAGTCTTACACCCTTAAATACCTTGGCGTGAAGAGAAGCACCTTGGTAGAGAGAAGAAGGACGACGTAAGAAGATTAGAGTAGATTTTATTTCATGCAAGGTAAAGTTAAGGGTTGTAATCTATATTGTATGTACTCTATAAGTATGAAGTTAAATAAGAGAAGAAGTTCAGTTATTTCAGCTATCTTGTTGTTATCTCTTTAAGTTTTCGCCTAAGAGTTAAAATTAAGTTGTGCTATGTAAAAGTAGTAGGCAACGAAGTAAAGTTCAAAGGTTGTAAGTTACTTTCCGCTGTGTATATCCTTATGTTTATCGCATACAAGGTGTTGAGTTAAGTAATAAGAGCTAGCCGATGAAGCTAAGTTGAAGAGTTATTCTGCTTACTAGACATTTAGAGCGTTGTCTCACGGAAAGATACATAATGAATGTCTAGGCGACACGCCCTCATCTGGTTGTAAGGAGTGGCCTCTGAAGCCGTGCGTGACAATTATTCTTCTATTGTGACAAATGATCTTGTAATTGACTTTGTTAATCTTAATACTATCTTGAGTGATCTCTCTTTTGTTAATGTTGTTGGTGACCCAAAAGATAAAATTGTTTCAATTTCAAAGGATGATAAGTTGAATGTTGTTTCGGTTTATCCAAATGAATTTGATACTTCTATTGATGTGGTGAGTTTGACCGATGGTGTCTATAATGATTTGGGTTTGTCTTCTAGTTCGGATGATTTTGTAGAACATGTGTCTGGAAATAAATAAAACATGTCTACTCCCATTAATCTTATGTTTTAGGTGTCAATGATTGGATTTCTAAGTCTAGAAAAGAAAGGTGTCTCTTAAGAAGCTATTACTTCCTCTAATACCTCTAAGGATGAAGATAATGAGGAGACAACTATTTGTTCTAACTTTGATGAGTTTAATGATGATTCCTCTGTGCATGATTCTGAAGATAATGAAAAAGAAAATGTGGATGACCAGGATAAATTTGACTTTAGTTAGATAGAAAAAGATTGAGAGTTTTTTTATGTTTCCACAAATGAAGGTCCGAAAGTTCAGGATTCTGCCACTCGTGCTTCCACAAGAAAACCTAAAAATAAACCTCCATCTATACTTGTACCTTTCATTCAACTGGATGGAGTTTCATTTCATTTGGAAGAACGTGCATCCTATTGAAAATATGTTGTTAAGAGGAAGATCTTTCTCGAAAAGGACTAGTGATGGTGTTTTATTTGGTAAATAATCAGTCCAAGGAGATTTTGAAGGCAAACTAGAAGTTAGATTACAGCTCAAGTTCATTATACCTAATTGCCAGTTTTTGTGAAAAAATAAACCAACTCTTTTGTATGTTTTAACTTGTTTTCTTCTTTTGAAAATAATATAGAGAATTATTAAAAAAAACTATTAAAATAAGCATGTCTTAATAAGCATATGCATGCATACATGAATTCATGAATAACTTTTATCCTTTTGTTTTTATATAGTTTCCTTGGTACTTGTTTTTTCCTGGCCTCTCTCTTTTAGTCGTGAAGCACTTGTTTATCTCTGACCCTCAACATTTTGCTATGGAGATGTGCATGTTTATCCCTGACCCCCAACATTTTATTTTGCTATAATGGTGCTTGTTTATACCTGACCTTCAACATTTTATTCTTGTCATGTGGCGCTTGTTTATTCATGGTCTTTCACACTTTTTTCTATGAAGGTGCTTGTTTATTTCTTGCCCCAAGAGTTTATTTTTGCTGCAACGGTGTTTTATCCTTGGCCTCTAGCTCTTTTTTTGTCATGAGGCATTTTTTTATCCTTAGCCCTTGACATTTTGTTGTGAATATACTTGTTTATCCTTAGCTCCTAACGCTTTATTTTTGTTATGGTGGCGCTTGTTTATCCCTGGGTCTTATCATTTTATTTTTCTGTGATGACACTTGTTTATCCTTGGCCTCCAAAGTTTTTTTTTTCTTTTTTGTCATGTGGTGCTTGTTTATCCTTGACCCTTGACACTTTTTGTTCTAGAGGTGCTTGTTTATCTTTGGCCTTCAACGTTTGATTTTTGTTATGATGACACTTATGTGATCTTTGGCCTCTAGTGTTTTATTTTGTTATGTGGCGCTTGTTTATCACTGACCCTTGACACTTTTTGTCGTGGAGGTGCTTATTTATCCCTAGCCCCAATGTCGTGAAGGTGCTTATCACATTACTTGACGATTTTTTAGTGTCAAGTATACGTTTACTTGACACTGTATTAATGTCAAATAATCTATCGCACTTAACGCTTTTTACGTGTCAAGTAAGGTCGTATACTTGACGTCTTTTACTTGTCAAGTAAAATGTTGTTTTTGACAGTTTTTGCACGTCAAGTAAGATCGTATACTTGAAATTATTTACATGTCAAGTAAGATAATATACTTGACATGAATTTAACGTCATGTATACCATTTATTGATATATTAAATATACAAAAGTTTTCATATTTAGTATAATAAGTAAACAAATAATAATTTCATTCTTCTAAGCAACTACATATTTTTGTCTAGCCTTAAAATTAATGCAATTGGTAGATAAATTTTTACCTTAATTTGACTCATTTTTAATTTTGTAATTAATCACATTTTTTTAACAAATGTTATTTAACTACTTTTAAAGTTTTATGGATAGTTGGGTTAAAGTAACTAAATCTATTAGTTTGACTACGGATTAAACAAACTACCAATTTGAATTTCTAGCCCTTTGAATGGTTATAAAAACCCCCCTTCTTCATCCAAGGAGAGACATACAAAGAAAAAGCTACACAAAAACCAATCCCATCTTTCTTCATCAAAACCTCTAGCCTTCATAGCCACCACTTTCTCTTAACCTTCATCTTCTTAGAAAAAACCAAAAGATGTACGACATTTATTTTGTTTTCTCTTCTAACAACCCCTAAATCTTCATACATCTCCAAAAACTCACAAAAACTCTAACTTAGTTAGAGGTGTAGGGTTTTGGTCCTAAGGATCCACCCTACAAAACAACAAGAGAGTTTTGTGTTTTGGATTTCAACACATTTTTTATGTTCATTTTTTTTCTTTATTTATTATTGTTCTTATTTCTCTATTTTTCTTTCTCTTACATTTATTCTTCTCATTGTCTTATGAATCTCTCTTTTATTTATTTATACATATTGTTTTACATCTTGTTATTTATCTTTTCTATTATGTCTTTTATTTTTCTAATTATTCTTAAACTATATTCATTATATTTTTATTTTTTTATTATTATTATTATAATTTTTATTTATTTACTTCTTTTTTTCATTTTTTTCATAGTATTGATTATTGTTTCATTAATATCTTCTCATATTTTATATGTTATTTAATAGGTTAATTTTCATAAATATAACAAAATACAAAAATATTTACAGCCCATGTAACAAAATCATAAGGTCCATGATATTTTCAAAAATTCCAGATTTGTCCTTGAATAATGCTGACCATTTTTTCACTTCTTTTTCTTCTTCTTCTTTACGATTTATTCAACTCCTCTCCATACTATTACTTCTTCATTTTACGATATTGGGGTTATTTATATAAATATTTATCAATTTCTTCATTTCCTCTAGCATAATTTCTTTATTCTTCATCATTTCTCATTTTCTTTTCTTTTTCTTCTTGGTACAAGATCAAATTGTTTAGACTAGGTATAAGGGTACAAGATTGTTTAAACTTGCTACGAGATCATTTAGACTAGGTACAAGGGTACAAGATCATTTAGACTTTGTACAAGGGTACAAGATCATTTAGACTTGGTACAAAGGTACACGATTGTTTAGACTTACTACAAGATCGTTTAGACTTTCTACGAGATCGTTTAGACTATGTAAAAGGGTACAAGATCGTTTAGACTTGGTACAAGAGTACAAGATCGTTTAGACTTTGTACAAGGGTACAAGATCGTTTAGACTTGGTACAAGGATACAAGATTATTTAGACTTACTTCGAGATCGTTTAGACTTGCTACGAGATCGTTGCTAAGAGATTGTTGCTATGGGATCGTTGCTAAGGGATCGTCACTAAGAGATCATCGCTGAGAGTTCGTTGCTAAGAGATCGTTGCTAAGAAATTTTTTAGACTTGGTACGAGATCATTTAGACTGGGTACAAAATCATTTTTTCACCCGTGTGTGACTAATTAATTAGAGGGGTATTTTTGTTATTTCACGTAGTGGGCTTGTGATTTTTTTCCCTTTTTAAAATTGTTCTATATAGTGTAAATATTTTTGCGCTTTGTTCTATTTTTGAAAAAATCCTATTTAATATTATATTTTTCCCTTCTTTTGTCATCAATTTAATATGCTATGGCTAACAATTGTTTAAATTTGTTTACATTTTAAATTATTTTCTTAAAGAAAAAAATAACCGGCGACGAAATCTAGAAAATTTAGGAGTCTGATTTCTCAAATTATTAAGGTGAGGAATCCATTCTTTAGGAGTCCATGAACAATCACCAAAAATTTTTCTCTAAAATGTTAATGTGTTTTTTAATGTTTATTAATCTATCATTATGCTTCTTTAAATGATATTGATTATTTATACAAACTTTTATGAATTGCTATATTGATGTTCGATTTAATATTTCTTTACTTATCAAATTTCTTTTAAGACATTTGGAAGTTTTTTATGTAACGACCCAACTTTCCGGACTAAGCTGAGGTCACTACTCAATACCAAAACTCGACCACACAACATAAAATTCATAACGGATCGGTTACGATTTCTTAAAACGTTAGAAATATTACAAAAAACAGTATCGGGCCCTATTTTAAATCACAGTCACAAAAGTTTCAAATAAAAACTCAGGTCATCAACTCAAAATCACAAAACCACATATTCTAACAAAAAACATCAGCGGAAGCAATAAGAAAACCAGACGCATCCATATGGCCTTCACGCATCCTTCCTGCCTCTCGTCGGTCTGCCCCTCGCTGTGCCCTTACCTGAAAAGTTAAAGAAGAGAAAAGGGTGAGTATAAACATACCCAGTAAGGGACCCACTACTGGGCCCGTTAGGGGACAACAGTTAACTTCCTATTCGGGGGTACCCTACATAACAGTCTAGTGGTTCCGTAGAACGCACATATCAGTCTAGTGCTCCCGAAGGATGCACACATCAGTATAGTGCTCCCGAAGGATGCACCTATCAGTCTAGTGCTCCCGAAGGATGCACAGATCAGTCTAGTGCTCCCGAAGGATGCACACATCAGTCTAGTGCTCCCGAAGGATGCACAAATCGGTCTAGTGCTCCCGAAGGATGCACATATCGGTCTAGTGCTCCCGAAGGATGCACACATCCGTCTAGTGCTCCCGAAGGATGCACACATCAGTCTAGTGCTCCCGAAGGATGCACATATCCGTAAGGCACACTACCCCATAGATGAAGCTAACTGTTACCCCTCAGTCCATACTAAACCGTCTACAACAGTCACACCCCAACGGCATTCATATTACAGTTCCGCCATAGGCTTTGTCAGTCAGATAGTATAGGTTTAATCAACTACACCCTCAATTGCTATACGCGTTTCCAATTCGCACACCATTATGGCAACCCCTAGACCCAATCAACTAATCAATCAAAATCGGACTCACCGTCCTTCCCCGACCAACTCCACGATCAATGTCCAGACCAATGACTACCACGTAACTAACCGTAAACTTCAGGGTCCATCGACATAAAATCCCAATCTACAACGTAACCCATTAACATAACCACCCTATACCGAACATCCAGCATCGGGGTCTATCCGCAAGCAACTCCTTACACCCGATAGCACACAAGCTACAACTAGCGGTCGCGTTACCTTTACATCAGACAAGAGTATAACAACAATACTTAAAAGTCAATCACACATACATTTATTCGGTACAGTTACTAACGTGTAATCCCCTGTGGATTATTACGTTTCCAGCCTCGATTCGAGGTCCAGTAGTAGGAAAACCCTTACCTGATACTCGGTTATGCCCCTCGATCGAGTCCGCGCTCAACGGATACACCTAAACGAAAACACGAAGGTCTTAATCGATGACACTAGCAGAAGTCATTTTAAAATGGTCCTAAGCACATCCGTTGACTTACCCGAGGAAAGGAAAGCTATCTCCAATTAAACTTGCCGTGGGACCGTAAACTTGAGCGTCAACCCCTATTATCTTCAAGGAACGAAAGATAGGGCCCAGTCTTACTCTAATATTCAAACTCGACACGGTTATGGCAACACTGGGTAAATTACCAAAATGATACTTACCGAAGACTCACCGTGACTCGGAGTGGAGGAAGGAAGGCTTAGGTGGCTCGGTGAACAGGGAGCTTGGCTTGGCTTGGAGGAGATCGGCTCGGCTCGGCTCGGCTCGCGGCTTGGGTTGGCCAGCTCGCAGCTCGACTCGGCTCGGTTCGGCTCGTTGCTCGGCTCGGCTCGGCTCGGCTCGGCTCGATCCTCGGTTCGGTCCTCGGCTCGGCTCGGTCCTCGGTTCGGTCCTCGGCTCGGCTCGATTTTCGGCTCGGGTACGGCTCGCGGCTCGGCTGGGATTCACGACTCGCGGCTCACACTCGGCTCGATCTTCAGCTTGGATTCACGGCTCGGGTCGGTTTGAATGAGGGTTCTCGGGTCGGGTCGGCTTGATGGGAAAAATCCGCGACTGATGGAGGTTCGCCGTCGGTTGCTCGACGAACGACGCGGCGGATGGCGCCTTGACGTCGGCAGACTTGGTTGGATGAAGGACGCACGGCGGCGTCCGGTTACGTGAGGCCGAGAGGGATATCGGAAATGGGGCGTCGCGATGGCTGTTCGATTGCGGAGACGGAGACGACGACGGGCGACAACCCCAGAGATGGAAACGGAGATGAAGTCGGAGACGGGGATGGAGGCGGCGGCGTGAGCGGAAGAGAGATGGTGGCGACGGAGCTGAAACGAAAGGAAGGAAAAGTCGGGCTGCAGCGGCGCGAGGAAGAAAACGAAAATGGATGGGGAAGGAGGCGCACGTTCTTAGGGTTTTTTTTTTTAAAAAAATAATATTATATATATATATATATATATATTAAATAAAAATAAAAAAAAAAATAATTTATAATAAAACATTAATACTAATTAGTTATAATAATATTAATATTTATATTAAGTAAATAGTAAAAGGAAAAATATTAACATTAAAATTGAAATGACAATAATACCCAATACTAATAATATAATTAATATTATATTATTAAAATTCACTTAAAATGCTAAAATTTTTACCTCGAGCTTCGGGGCGTTACATTTTAGGATATATCTTTTGTAAGGGTTAAAAGGAACTAATATATCATTTCAAGATTTTCAAATCCTTTTTATCTTTCCAAAAAGCATATTCTTTATACAAATTTTCAACGACTGAATTTAGGAAATTTGGAAGTCCGAGATCGATTTCCAATAATTTTTTTTATTAAAACTTTAATATCATCTTGTGAATTTATTTAATTCACTATTTATTTTTTTTATTTCCATTTACCAATTTAAAATTCTCTATGTTTTAAAATCTTTTACAAAACTCTTTTTGTTTAAATCATTTAGAAAAAATTTCTTTAAAATTATACTTTTTATTTTAATGCTTTTCAAACTTTTAAAATTTAATACATGATTTTATAAGATTTCATAATCAATCTTTTATAATAACTTATACCACTTTTCTTAAACAAAATCCTATGACGGAATCTAGAAAATTTAATAGTCCAATTTCTTAGAATTCTATTTAAGAGTTCGATTTCTTAGAATTTTATTTAAGACTCCGATTTCTTTGAATTCTTGAGCTGAGGAATCACATCTTTGGGAGTCCGATAATTGATTCCAAGAAAAAAATTATTTTAATTAATGTTTTAAAAAATCTCTTTATCAAAAGGATATTCCTATTACGAATTTTGAAAAATTATACTAATTTTTCACCTTCTTAAGGTGAGGAAGTTTTCTTCAATATAGTCCAAATGATGAAATGCTCTCCACTTATTTTATGAGATCATTGCTTCAAATATTTGAGTAAAGAGGGGTTAAGTAAGACATTTTTTAAAAAGAAATTCAATAATATTTTCAATTCAAGATTTGAAATATGATCACCGTTTTCTAAACAGATGTTGTGGGGTGCTAACACCTTTTTCATACAAAATGACTCTAAACTCAAATATATTTTTCACAAACCATCTTTTTTATGATTTTATTTAAATATTGTTGAATTTATTTTGATCTCCAATCACACCATAAAAAAAATTGGTGACAACTTCTTATTTTGTTTTATTTTAAACTTAACCCGTTTGAGGACATCGGCCCCTCCGCGTCGTCTCAAGCACGTGGCAACAGTTTCTTCAAATATATCAATATCTTAACTTTTTAGAAATTGACGTATCACCATGTCATATCATATATGTATCTTGTACATGTATATGATTTTTGCGCTTCATAGTTGAGAATGCAACCACCATACTTAGAGGGTGGTTTTTGCCCTTTGTCAAAATAGATCTTAACTACATCTCAATCAGAGAACTTTGGGTAAATAGATCGTGCATATATCTCTTAACCTAATCCACCCAACTTTGGATTATCATAGTTTGCACGTGGTCAAAATTGATTCGAGGAAGAAACATCTGTGCACAAGCAATGACAAAAAACTATCAACAATGACCACTGTCAACAAATTGGCAAATAGTGAAATTAATTATTAATAAAGATGGCCACTTTAGCAACAAAAAAGCATCATGATTCCTCTTATATATATAGATTCTGAGATGGGATGATCAGGCAGTATTAAAAAACTAACTCAAGAGACTTTGAATATTGGCAATTAAAGACATGCATACAACATTAATTAAGCCTGATTATTTGAATACGTAGTTAAGATGCAAAATGCTAATTAGATTGCTGATTTCAATTTATGAACTAATTATGGAATAGAATAATACATATGAACAACTTAGTAAAAGAGGAAGAATAATGACATAATTAATGGATAAGCACAAAAATAATCCTACATTGTAGGTACAAAAATTCGAAAACGTGATCATATTCAACTTTCTTGTCTTAAAGCAAAAGCTTATAAGAATCTAGCCTGTCTAGTTGAACACACATTTAAATAGATACACCTTCATATATGTCTTCTAGAATTAGTTCAAAACTAAACCATATATAAATGTGACATCAAAGGAATAAAATGAGTGAGGTGAGATACATTGAAGCTTTTAACCTCCTCTTTCAAAAAATAATTATTACATTTTAATTATAACTAAGTTATGCTCACTTTAGCGAATTATGACAAACAAATTTGTGCAACGATAAGATTTTAAGAAATTTATGCGTATTTTAATTTTTGATGTGTTATGTTAATCAAAGCACACATAAGTATAGTTTAACTAATATAAAACTCGTGTTATTACCCTCAAGGTGTCAAAGGGTTCAATTTCGCCACTCACATGTTAGAAAACTAATCCCTAATTGACCTAAATATTTTAAGTTTCATATAAGAATTTAAATTTATATTCTTTAACAATGACACCCCTCGATTGATTGATATTGAATGTGACATCAATTAATGGGAATTTTAGCTCGAAACCAAGGTCTATTATCACATGGAATCTATGGAAACAGCAGGATAAGAGCTGTTTGAGATTATAAATAACATATATAAAATTGGAACTTGGAAAAAAAGAAAGAAAAAAAAAAAGCAAAGGGATGTTGCCTCTTTTTTTAATGTTCTTTTTATCAATTTTTGTAAGAGTGGATTGATTCTAGTATAGTATGTTAAATTAAATCAGCTTTAGGTTTCTATCAGCAAAATAAATATTCTTCCAAATTGGAATGCGACTGAGGTTGAAGCATCAAAGCATCCATCGGCTTTTTTTTAGACAATATGCTTTTTGTTTTTTCCCACATTCCTATTTAGTGTAGTCATAGTGTAGACACATACGTCTATCTCTCTCTAGTTCAATAAGAATTTGAATTTTCTTGTGGAATATATCTAGCCTTCTTTTTTAAAAAAGAATTAATAAATATAACAAATTGGTACAAAATATATACATATTTCAAACTAGAATAAAATTAATTTTGGTTATTTTTAACGATTTCATATATTAGATGTTGTCATTCACTTGTAGGTTAAATCCTCTCTGGTATCTATTCTAAATAACTTTTAATTTTGAACTATATATGTTGGCAGTTTCCTATTTGAGTGTTTCAATTATATGTTGGAACATTTGCCTATTTTAGATAAAAATAAAAAAGAGTATATATATTAATATTTAAAAATAATTTTTTTTTTTTAGTTTTTGGCAATGAAGGCTTAGTTTGGGTTGCACTTTGGCTTACCAATTTAGAGCTGTTCTCAAAGTATATTATATCAGTTATCGGGGGACAACAAACCTCCACACATATCTCCACAATGGCATATGTTATGTTTAATTACTCAAAATGTATCATATCTATGGAGATAACTATCTTCACACTTATATATCTCCATGATTATTTTTCTTCCTTGATTGGGTAGGATTTTGTTTGCACCTAACAATTCTCCCTTCAAACAAAATATCACCTTGAGTCTTCCCTCAATTGGTCCATTCATGCCAATTGCGCAAGAGATTGGTTCTTATATATCAAGCTCTTATGCAAGCTGGGCTAGATATAGCACAACCACATGTCGTATTATGTGGAATGTACTTGGTGTCGACAACTTGTCACACCCTTGGTCTCCTCCTCGCAGAAAATAGTCCTCCTAGCTACTAGTCTACTCCACTTACAAATCCAACTTATTTGAAGAACTTCCATTTGTCAATTGCATCTCAAGCAATTTTTGTTTGATCTAGAGATTCATCCATAAGACTCGGTCACTACTTTTGTTCAAAATTGTTAAGAATCCCCATGCACAAAATTAGATTTAAAATCATGGCTCTAATACCAATTGATAAGGACAACGGACTTGGGTTGATTTTATGTAGTTCCTCTCATGTTTGTTCTCTCCATGAATGTTTCTTACATACGCAAAAAGAAAAAATAAAAACTTGATTTTTTTGTCTAGTGTAGAAAGTCGGCTGAGTTCATTACCAATTTTATATTTTATGGACAACAACTCTCTAAGATATCTACAATTGTATGATTTATACCATAATCTACTTATACCTAGCTTTGGTTTTTGTTCCACCCAAAAGAGCTCTACCTTATATGGAAAATTTCTACCCTATATAAGATTGATATGTTTAAATTTCTAACCGCCATTTTGTTATCTGGTGATGTTTGACCCAAGTAGTTGGAGTTAGGAGGAACTCTACTCCATGTTCGACCGAAAGAATTTGTTAACTCCTTGCCGTATAGATCTCATGAATGAACAATTTTCTGCAGTATCTTATATAACCTCCCACCTTATTTGAAAAGTTGGAATAATGGACGGTGGATATTAAAAAAGGGAGTAAAACTTGTTGGGAAGAATTTTAAAATCAGTCTCGAGAGCATGGTTTTATCATTTATAATATGAAAGAAAAGGGAAAACAAAAAAAAAAAAAAAAAAAAAAAAAAAGTTAGTCCAAACCTTTTTTGATGATTAAAAAAAAAAAAAAAAAGTTCGTCCAATTGTTGGTGAATGTTCTTGAGAGAAATGTCAAACGTGTGAAGAATAATTATTGGAGAGTGTGATTATATAATTAAATATGTGTATAGTTAATTTGACTTATAAAGAGACCTTTGGCATTGCATCCGCATCTAGATATTATTCCAATAAAGGAAGTATGCTTGCCTTGTGCCTATCCATCACTAACAATCACCCACCCATAATTTCCAAAAACACATTAACTTAAATTATATACTATTACTTTTCAACTTTAATCTAACTTTAATTAGACTGTCTTTCAGGATAAATTTTCAAGTAATTTCAATAGTTTATTCAATAAAAGAAAATTCTCTTTTTATCTTTGAATTTTGAAAACGTGTCAATTAATTAAAATTTGATATCACTATTTCATGTATACAACTTTCATGCACCCACTCTAATTACGATTTTTTAGTCTTTTTAGATGCAAGAAAAAACAAGTAATCGTGGCTTAACGTTTTCCAAGCTAAAGAATAAAATTCCTTATATATGAAGAACAAACAGGAAATCAACCATATTCAAGGAAAATTTGAACTCCAAGAGAAGGCAAAATATATGTTAGGTATGAGATCGATCAAAACAAACAACACTAGCTTTTCTTTTCCCTTGATTTTTTTTTTTTTTTTTTTTTTGTATAATTAGCAGAGTTTTTCTTAACAAAGTATTAGAAGAGTTTGATTCTAAATACTAATGAGACGTTGTCAAAATTAGTTGACCACTAACAATAAGAAAATGTCTCATGTTGTAGGACTTGTTTAAAATACACTTTCAAGTGTTTAATTGGAAAAGTAAGTCATTTTACAAAAAGTTTAGAGTGTTCGGAGACTACTCATAATAACTTTTGAAATGTGCGTTAAGCAATTTTAATTTTTTTATAAATCTTTTTTTTATCAAAAGTGTTTGAATAAAAACGAGCTTTAAAAAAAAAATTCTCAAGTCCATTCAACCATATTTTGTGGTTGGTTTGATTGGTAACGCAAATAACCCGAATAGTATTCCCAACCCTACTCAACCATTAAAATATGGATTGGGTTGGGTTGGATCGTCGGTTTGTATTATTTTTTCATTCCTAACGTTTGTAAAGCCAGCATAAGTAGAACATTATTCAACCAACAAGTGATGAAAAACATTATTCAGTCATTCAGTGCATAAACTAAAAGTGGAAAAAAGAGGGGAAAAAAGCTATAACAATCTCGGTAGGACACGACCCTGAGTCTCGACCAAGCACATCCTCAGGATGGCCCAAGTGCTTTTTAACTTTCGTTTTGTGCTTCCAATCTCGATCGAACACGATTTCGAGATTGCCCGATTTTTCAATTTCTTAAGCTTTTTGTCCATCATCACGACCGGATACGACCCCGATATTGCCTGAGTTCCTAACCTCTTATGTTTTTTGTCCTTTATCTCGACCGAACAAGCACCGAAATGGCCCTAGGATTATACTCCTATCTTCAATCTTGCCTGGGATTCCACACGGTTGCCAAAGATCCTTACATAAAAAGCATTGTCTTTTCTCTCAGCCGAGCAAGATCAAGTTTTGCCTAACCCAACCCACATATATATTATTAATTCGGGTTGGGTTGGGTTGAACCAAATTTTTCAACCCCCAACGCGTGACTCAATCCAACTAGAAAAAAATCAAAATTTTCAACCCTGCCCGGCCACATTTTAAACTAACCTAACCCAACCCATATAATATGAGTTGGGTACTCCGAGTTGTCGAGTTATATGGGTTGGACTTACACGCCTACTTGTGAACTCAAATATGTAAAAGACCCAAAAAGTGAAAATGAATATTAATTGGAAAGGAAATAACAATGCAAAAGCTTGAATACGAATGTCATTGGATCAATTGCTCCATTACCATTTTAAATCATCAACCGACTCATATGTTTAAGTCGGTAGGTGAAGGTAAGTTTAATATATACAATGGTGAAAAACAAAATCAAACATATTTTAGTAATATTGTTAGTGATGATGCAAAGAAGAGGACAAAATTCTTAAGTCAAATAACAAAAATTCATTTTGAACGTTCTTTTAATATTATACAATTATATATCTCAAATTTTCATGGTTAAAGATTTTCTACTAAATAAAATAAGAAAAAGTGAGAGAGAGAGAGAGTCAAAATCCGCCACTTATGAAAAAAAGTAGTTTTCTGGACTTTGGATACCATCTTCCTCCTTATATAAAGCATCAAAACGGGGTGGCCGTTGTCAAAAAGAAAAATCAGCCTTCTCCTTTTACTTACCTTTCCCTTTTCGTCTCTTTTTGTGCTATCTCATTTTTTAATTGAGGCCTAAAAAATAAACAATGGCTAGCATTTCTTCAGAGCTCTTTCAATCCAATCTCAAGAACAGTCATGGAGATTGCGGCCGCAGTGGTAAGAACTATCTCGACCCGCCTCCTCCTCCTCCTCTTCCTCTTCCTCTTCCTCTTCCTCTTCCTCAACCCCATATTGATATCGGCGGAGGCGGAAGTATAGTTGCAGATTACGACTTTGCTCCGGCAGCATGAATAAAGTGATCAAATACATGATTACAAGATAACATAATTTCTTTTGCTGATAAATTTGAAGTAAGAGCGGTAATAAATATTTTTTTATCTTCTGAGTTATGTTTAGATTGACTGTCAATATACTGTATTAGATATATTATAACTATTTTTGGAACCCTCAAGTTGAGAAAAGAGAGTGGAAATAATTGATGGGTAAAGAGTATGAGATCAAAGATTTTCCTTTTATTTTCAAGTGTTATTTCAATTGTTATTTGAGCATTATTTTTAGTTCAAAACTTCGGAAAAATGTATGCTATTTATACATGCTTATTTAGTTATCAAAATAGTAAAAACCAACCCAAATATTCAAAATGAGAATAAACGTCCAGACATAAAATAATCAAATTTACATGTAAAACTTCGCTGAGATAAAAAGTGTGTGGATATAAAATAAAATGAAAAATGTTTTTTTTTTGTCTAACCTGACTGTATATTTAATTTTAAAGTTGTTAGAGATGTGATAAAAGTTTCACATCATTTAGATAAGAGAATTGATCATATGAGAGAGATAACTATCTTCATTAGTATGTGACAAACCAAGAGAATTTATGTTAAAATGGACAATATAATACCATTGTGGAAATATTTAGAAGAGTTCATTATTATTTCTTACCAAAACAGTATCGAACTCATGCTTCTTGACTTAACTATGTTCAGTAGAATCCTCATGTAACAAACAAAAATAGTATTGAATTATTGAAGCGTGAAAGTATAGGTGATCAAACTCTATCTGATAGATTGTATGCTCCAACTGAAGAAAAGTTCGCAAGATAAGCGTTAGAAAAATGGATGACTAACTATTTAAGGGAAGGCTTGATGATCCTTTGTACAAGGAGAAAGTTGTCGAGGATGAGGTAAAAAATCCCACACCAGTTAATTAAATAAGAAGATAATATCATAGGTTGAGATCAATCATCTTCATGGCATGAACACCTTTGACTTGGAACCTATTAGTTGATATAATCATTTAGAAATTAGTAGTCAGTTAAAATTCTGTTAATGAGTTGATATAAGAATATTACTTTTCTATCTTTAATATTTATGTATAAATACCACATTCATTAAGGTAATAATACAAGGTGAAATATCTTATATTTACCAATAAAATCAAAACAAATTCCACGAAAGTTTATGTTCAAAATGGATAATATCATACTATTTTGAAGATATTTCGAAGTTTGTTGTCTCTATAAAAATTAAGTCGAAGACTATTTATAACCATTTCTCAAACCTAAAGATGAAAATATACCTTTTGAAATCTACAAATCTAAATTTCAAAATTCAAAAAGTGTATCTTGTATATAAAGATGAAGTTTGACAAATTGGAAGAGATTAAACATCAGCATCATGTGGGACCCAATGAAATAGATTCAAGCACACGTGACTATTTTTGCATGTTTTTATCTTCAATCGTGAGGCTTTCATCCATCCTTTTCATTTTCAAACAAAAATATATACATTATGTATTGTTTTTTCTTGGGACCAAGGAATCAATATGTCAATTTTTTGATCACAGCAAAACAAGGATAAGTTGAAAATACTTACAAAATATAGTAAAATTTCAAGTTTCTATTGTTGTATCTATTGTTTCGTATATCAATATTACTAATACACACCAATAGAAATGATTGATATCAAATTTTGTTATAGTTTGTATTTTGATTCATTTTACTATATTTAAAAATATTATTAAATTTAAATATTAAAGTTTATATAACAATTTTTTTTTGTCTGTGTCAAAAAATTAAGCTCTAACATCAACATTCTCAACTCAAATTATATGTCAGCTAAATTATTCATTGAATATACTTTTTCTTAACAAATTTATCTCAGATATGAATGTAATTCAACTAATCAAATATATATCATTGATCATCTATTTAAAACTTTTTATTTTTTTGCTCCAAAAACGGTTTGAAATATACAACTTCTTTCTTCCTATGATACAAAAGAATAGTTGTAAGACAAATTATAGCATCATAATTAATAAATAGAGAATCGTTGTTACAAAAACTATAACAGCACGAAGTCTATAAATTTGGCCCCATTGTTTAAAGCAACAACACACAAGAAGATGCAGCCATGAAAGTAAAAGTGGGCTGTTTGTCGAGTTGTTAACAAGCCCAAAATGCTTTATTTATTTCAAAGCAAAATGTACTTTTGGTCTTTGAAGTTTGAGATTAATGTCTATTTGATTCCGAAAGTTTCAAAATGAACATTTTAGTCTTTGACATTTAAAAAATGCTTGTAAATGGTCCTCGAGTTGACATGCACTAGTAGAAAAAGGGCCTACAATGACAGTTAAATGCTGTCATTAAAAGTTTTCGTGACAGCTTTTTGCAGTCATTAATGCAGGAGTCATGGAAAGTATTTTATGATAGTTTGAAAAATCTGTCAAAAAATACGATTTTCGTGACATATAATAAATGTCACAATGATATATTTTATGACAGATTATAACTGTCATTATTTACTTACGATGACAGTTAATAACTATCATAATTTACATTTTATGACAGGTTGTAACTGTCATTATTTATTTTCAATGATAGTTAATAACTATCATTGTTTATATTTTATGACGGAGGATAACTGTCATAGTTCACATTTTATGACGGAGGATAACTGTCATTGTTAATATTATACGATTGATATTAAATGTCATTATATATGATTTATGACACTTTTTAACTGTCATTATTTAACTTACCATGACTTTAATTAAATATCAATAAAACTTTTTCGATGACTGTTTTATTTTTCAATTTAAATGTCATATTTGTGTATTTAGTCACTGTTTTCAATAGCCCTCTTTTTTATCGAATCCTGTATTTCTTGTCGCCCTGTCATTACACATACCATTACAGACCAATAAAATCACAAATTGAAAAACGGTGCACGTTTTAATAGAAAAGAAACACACTTTGTAATATTGCTTTAATTGTTGGTACAAATGTGTTTTGGTACGAACAAACTATTTAAATAACTACATTTAAACAAAAAAAAATTCCTAACAACCTACAAAAAAGCCTATACAACAATGAATTGGCGTAAATATGGTTTCATTGCTCCAATGGATTGTCGCAAAACCTAATAAGATAAGAGAAGGAAAAAATGATTCAACAAGATTCATTCACCCAAATAAACACATCACATTCACTTCATGACGAACAACACACTTCAACAACATAGAGAACAAACTAAATAAGTTACATACACACTTCAACAACACTTCATGATCAACAAAACACTTTAACAACACTTCATAATCAACAACACACTTCAACAACACTTTTTTATCAACAACACACTTCAACAACACTTCATGATGAACAACATTTTTTCAACAACTAACTTTTATCAACAACACACTTCAACAACATAAAGCACATACTTAGCTAAATTATATACACACTTCAATATCAACAACACACTTTTTCTATCAACAACACACTTCAACAACACTTCATGATCAACAACACACATCAACACCATACTTCAACAATATAGAGCACATACTTAGCTAAATTACATACACACTTCAAGATCAACAACACACTTCAACAACATAGAGCACATACTTAGCTAAATTACATACACACTTCAAGATCAACAACACTTTTTTATCAACAAAACACTTCAACAACACTTCATGATCAACAACACACATCAACAACATATTTCAACAACATAGAGCACATACTTAGCTAAATTACATACACACTTCAAGATCAACAACACACTTGACAACACTTATTTATCAACAACACACTTCAACAACACTTCATGATCAACAACACACATCAACAACATACTTCAACAACATATAGCACATACTTAGCTAAATTACATACACAGTTCAAGATCAACAACACACATCAACAACATAGAGCACATACTTAGCTAAATTACATACACACTTCAAGATCAGCAACACACTTCAACAACACTTTTTTATCAACAACACACTTCAACAACACGTCATGATCAACAACACACTTCAACAATATAGAGCATATACTATAACTAAATTTCATACACACTTCAACATCAACAACACACATCAATGGCTAAAAGTAAGAAAATTGATTGAACGATGCACTAGTACAAAGTACAAAAGGAGAGAAAACCAACCTATTGAATGAAAATGGATTATGAAGTGCTGGGATTTGAAGTAGAAGGTTGAACATGGCAACTGTATTTTCCTCCAGCACTGTATTTTCCATGGAAGCTCGAACACAAAAATATGTGACAAAATATGTGACAAAATATGTGACAAAATATGTGACAAAATATATGACAAAATATGTTACAAAATGTGTGACAAAATATCTTATCCTAAGCACAGTGTACGTGCTTCCCTACAAACTCATCCCACTCAGACCTTATATAATCAATGTCATCCTGTGTGTAAGCACGGGGTGAATCTTTCATATGTAGACAATAAAGTGGTTCCAAATGAGTTTCATTTACAAAAAAGTATATATGCACACTAGTTTTATAACTGTTATTCTTACTATCTGTATGATAGAAGTACTCGTTCACATCACTACAAGAAAATAGAGCATTTCCGACGCCGAAAAGCACGTCGGCATAAAGAACGTCGGGAATAAGGGCTTTCCTAACGCCCTCAACAACACGTCGGGAGATGCGTCGAGAAACCATCTTTCCCGACGCACCACGAAGGCGTCGGCAAGAATACGTCGGGAAAAGGGTTTTTCCCGACGTCGTGAGCAGTGCGTCGGGAGTGCCGTCGGGAATAGGGGTTTTTCCCGACGCCGCGTGAAACGTCGGAAAAAGGGGTTTAATGAGCGTCGGGAATTCCCATTTTCCTGACGCATTTTGAGGGATTTCCCGATGCCACGTCACTGCGTTGGGAAATCCCCTTTAAATTCGTTTCAGTTCTGTGAATTACAGAACCGAAACCGAGAGGAGGAGAAAAAGAAAGGAGAAGAAGAAGTCGCGCGTCGCCGTCGTTCAAATTTCCTTTTGTTCCGCCGCCGTCCGTCGCCGACCGCCCTCGCCGTCGTCTGCCACTTTAGGTAAGTGAAAAATGTAAATTTATTTAGTTTAAGTTTATGTTTTAGGGTTTTTTTTATGAAAATTAGTTTAGGGTTTTTTTTATGAAAATTAGTTTAGGATTTTCTTTTGGAATAGATTTTTGTTTGTTAAATGTATTTTTGTATAGAGTGTGTGTAATTTGTGGTTGAATTGAAATTTGAAATTTGAAATTTGAATGGTTTAGGATTTTTGTTTTAGAAAATTGAATAAAATTGAATGGGGGTTGAATTGGGGGAGGGGGTTTATTGTTAAATTGAAAATTGAATTGGGAGGGGGGTTTATATTTGAATTGAAAATTGAAAATTGAAATTGGAGGGGAGGGGGGGGTTAATAGTTAAATTGAATTAGAGGGGATGTATAGTTAAATTTAAAATTGAATCGGAGGGAGGGGGTTTAAGTTAAATTGGAAATTGAAATTGGGGGGGGGGGGGGGAGAGAGGGGAATTTATAGTTGAATTGAAAATTGAAATTGGAGGGGGGGGGGGAGTTAATAGTTAAATTGAATTGGGAATGTAATATGTGTGTTAAGATTTGTTTTGGCTATCCTGCAGTTATGGAGCCTGTTTGTGTTGAATATTTTTATTGTTGATTTCAGATGGCTATCCTGCAGTTATGGTAGCTTTTTTGTTTTGAATTTGTTTATGTTTGGGATGGCTATCCTGCAGTTATGGTAGCCTTTTTTGTTTTGAATTTGCTGGTATCAAGGGGTGGTAGTTAGGATAGCTTGAAGTATTTTGTTGTTAATAATTAGGTTGTGTTGGCTATCCTGTAGTTATGGTAGCCTTTGTAGTTTGGAGGGGTTTGTAGGATGCGAAGATATTTTGAAGTATTTTGTTGTTAATAATTAGGTTGTGTTGGCTATCCTGCAGTTATGGATAAGGGTTGGATGAAACTTAGAAATAAGTTATCCCTTGAGTATAGACATGGAGTGACCTAATTTTTAGAATTTGCCAAATTTCACGTTGATGCTTACGGACGATTGAGGTGTCCATGCAAGAGATGTTTGAATTTAAATTGGAGCTCATTAGAGGGTGTGGAACGACATCTGCTGACTATAAGAATATCCCCCTACTACACAGAATGGGTGTATCATGGAGAGTCATTAAGCTATAGAAGTACAGAAAACTTTGAGGAAGGAACTAGTAGTAATCCTTTTAATGAAGGAACTAGTAGTACACAATTTAATGAAGAAGGTGATATCTTTGGTACGCTAAATGATTTACAAGCCCCTATTGAACATGAAGAGGAAATAGAGGAATTTCGTTTGGAAGATGAAATGGCGATGAATGTTGGGGTAAATATAGATGAAGATACAACAAATAATATATTTCAGGACTTATTGAATCAAGCACGTAATGAGTTGTACCCCGGTTGTTCTGAATTTTCGTCGTTGAATTTTTTGGTTAAGTTGATGCATGTGAAAGTTCTAAATGGTTGGAGTAACAAGTCGTTCGACATGTTGTCAGAACTTTTAAGAGCAGCGTTTCCAATGTGTAATAGTACTATTCCTAGTTCATTTTATGAAGCAAAACGAAAACCTCGTGACTTGGGCTTGGGATACGAGACTATTCACGCGTGCAAGTATGACTGTGTATTGTATTGGAAAGAGTTTGCTGATTTGCAACATTGTCCTACATGTGGCGAGGCTAGGTACAAGGTTAATCATAATAGAGGGAAAAAAATTCCGCATAAGGTATTGCGCCACTTTCCTTTGGTACCTAGATTACAGCGCTTGTTTGTATCGCAGGAAGGGTCTGCTGACATGAGATGGCATAGGGACAAATGTGTTGAAACAGATGATGTCTTGAGACATCCAGCTGATGCAGAGGGGTGGAAGCACTTTGATTCTGAATTTCCTAATTTTGCTTCTGATTCACGAAACGTGCGTTTGGGCTTGGCTTCAGATGGGTTTAACCCATTTGGTCAAATGAGTACCTCGTACAGTATGTGGCCTGTTGTGTTACTTCCTTACAATTTTCCACCATGGAAATGAATGAAAGAGACAAATTTCTTTATGTCATTGCTCATACCCGGTCCTAAATCTCCTGATAGGGAAATTGATGTGTATCTTCAACCATTGATTGAGGAATTGAAAGACTTATGGACTTTTGGGGTGCGTACGTATGACTCTCTTACAGGTCAGTTCTTTCAGCTATACGTAGCCTTGTTGTGGACGATTAATGACTTCCCGGTGTATGGTGACCTATCAGGGTGGAGTACGAAGGGGTATCAGACATGTCCTATATGCATGGGTGATAGATCGTCCTTCGGGATACGAGGTAGAATATCTTTCATGGGACATAGACGCTATCTTCCACAGAATCACGTGTGGCGTAGAAGTAGGCTACACGATGGAAAGGTAGAGCGTAAGGCTCCTCCTGTGGTGATGAATGGGCATCAAATATTAGAACAACTAGATCAGTTGGAATTTCCAGTTATGAGTAAACATCCTTCAATACATGATAAGAAAAGAAAGAGAGCTCTTAATTGGACGAAGAAAAGTATTTTTTTCAATCTTCCTTATTGGTTGAGACTTTTGTTACGTCACAAACTTGATGTAATGCACATTGAGAAGAATGTTTGTGACAATTTGATTGGTACGTTATTAAACATCGAAGGGAAAACGAAGGATACCACGAATGCTAGGTTGGACTTACAAGATCTGAAGATAAGAAAGGATTTACATCTTGTAGAAGTGGGTAACCGATTGGTGAAGCCACATGCGAGCTACACGTTGACTACCAGTGAACGAGTAGAGTTTTGTAAGTTTCTGAAATCAGTTAAGTTTTCCGATGGATTTGTTTCCAATATATCGAGATGTGTGCATGAAAGAGGGGAAAATATCAGGACTAAAAACGCATGATTGTCATGTTTTATTACATCGACTGCTACCAATTGGTATTCGAGCATTCTTACCGAAGAACGTATACACTGCTATAACCGAATTATGTAATTTTTTCCGTGACTTGTGCGTCCGAACGATAAGAGTAAGTGATCTAGACAGATTGCAAGCAGATATCATAATCATACTTTGTAAGTTGGAAAGAATATTTCCACCTGCCTTTTTTAGCGTTATGGTGCACCTTGTCGTTCACTTACCATATGAAACGAAGATTACTGGTCCGGTTTCTTATAGTTGGATGTATCCGATTGAAAGGAGTCTACGAACGTTAAAGCAGTATGTTAGAAACAAAGCAGGTCCTGAGGGGTCAATTGCAGAAGGCTATGTCATGAATGAATCTAGTACCTTTTATTCACGTTACCTACGTGGTATAGAGACTCAATTCACAAGAGATGAGCGAAATGATGATACCATTGTAGAGAACGAGGTAATTGGTGACTTTGAAATTTTCAAGCAGAAAGTACGACCCTTAGGTGAATCAAGTGTTCGTGCTATATCAGAGGAAGAGAAACGACTCTTCCATTGGTACATACTGAATAATGCTGACGAAATATCAGAGTATCGCAAGTAAGCATATTCATCATCTTTGTAATTTTTAAATATTTGTTATATATTGTTCTTACAGAAATTAAACTCATCTCTATTAGGAAACATTTGAGGCTCCAACGTCGACATGCTCAAAATTCTATGGATTTTTATGAAATACATGAACGAGCATTCCCTGAATGGTTTCGAGCACAGGTGTTAGAACTGCGTCAGTCTGCAAACCTATCTGATGATTTCTTCTCACTAGCGATGGGATCAACCTTTGACGTTCGTTGTTACAATGGATGCATCGTAGGTGGTGTAAGATTTCACACTATTGAACTTGATTCTCGACGTAGTACTCAAAATAGTGGAATAATGGTCATTGGTGAAAGCGATGCAAGTGGAACTGAAGACAATAATTTCTACGGTGTTCTGGACGAAGTGTTGCACGTACAATATCCGTTGGGAAGAAATGTATGGCTATTTAAGTGTCGGTGGTATGACACAGACGTAAACAAAAGTCAAAGAACGACACACATTGAAGTAGGGTACAAATCTCTCAACACATCCCGTTTTTGGTACGCGGAGGAACCTGTAATTCTTGCAACTCAAGCACATCAAGTTTTTTATGTAGATGATCCAAAAAATGGTAGCAACTGGAAAGTTGTGCAAGTCATCCAAAATAAGCGTATTTGGGATGTGCCAGAAGTGGAGGATGTTCAGAATGACCATATTAATATACTAGAAGTTGTTGTAAGCCACCAAGTGGATGACCACATCGAGGATGACACTCTATGCAGAAATGACGTTGATCCCACAATCGTTGAAAGATCGGTTGTGCGTCATGTCACTGACGACTTCATCGACGATGTGGATGAACACTTGTCACATGCAAGCGATGAGGAATTATAGTGACAAATTAAATCACGTATGCACATATTTATATCTAGTTTATATATTTTGATTCTAGCTATGTGTTGATATTTGGTTATTGAATGTTTGTTTTTTATATGTCCATAGTCATTATGTCATATCGACGATCAAATTTTATGGAGACGGACGATATGTTCCTCCAGTTTGAGGAGGATTTAGATAACATTGCGGGAGGGTCGTCATCTGTGGGCGACAATACGGGTGAGTCTAAGAATTTTCTTCATTTTTAACTTACAAATATTTCATGTAGGGGTTTCTAACTTTATATGTTATTGTCTATTTATTGAGCAGGGTCTTCTTCTCAACAAACGACTCCGACTCCTAGGAGACGTGCGCAGTCTCGACTCTTGGAGTTAGAGCGCCACGTTGCAATAAATGGGCGCATTCCGATGACGATCGCCCCTGGAGCGAAGAAACCTATTTCTCCACACGCCGTTCGCTTCAGCCAGGCGATAGGCGTGTGCGTGCGAAAGACATTTCCCATCCGCTGTCTTAAGTGGGCGGACGTTGGGAGAGAATACATTGAGGTCGTCTAGGGCGACCTCCAAGTAATTAAATGCACTACACATTTATATATGATTTCATTTGAAACATATCTAACTTTAACCAATCTAATGTGTTATGTTTGTAATGTGCAGCGATTGTTTGTGCTTGATTTCAATGATCAAACAATGAACAGGTTTGTTGAGCATCAGATGCTCACAACCTTTAAAGAGTTCCAGGCCGACTGTCATAGACATTTCAAAAAGTACAGCGACTCGGAGGAGGCTCGTGCCAACCCACCAAACGCATTGGTTGGACGTGATGAGGATTGGCACTTCCTCTGCAACCATTATATCAGTCGTGCATTCCAGGTATTTGTCATGATTAATTATGATAACAAGTTTTTATATGTATAAGAAATAAACAATATAATTGTTTTAATGCAGGAGCAATCACGGACAAACAAGGTTGCTAGACAGAAGCAGCCTTACAATCATAGTAGTGGGTCCAAGTCGTTTCTACAATGACAGTATGAGCTCGCTGAAAGAAGAGGGCAGCCGGTCGATCGTGTGGAATTGTTCCGGGAAACACACGTTCGAGCTGGGACATTCGTGTCACAGGCCGCCGAGGATGCGTATGTAAGTTATACCCTTATTAATTATCCACTTTTATTATATATTTTTGCGCGTTACCTAACATAATTTTTAAATTTGTTGCAGAATCAAATGCTGGAACTCCAATCCCAGCCTACCCCATAGGTAGTCAGCCACTCTCTGAGGATGAGATATGCGATCAGGTGTTCGGTAGACGACCAGGCTACTCAAAAGGCCTTGGTTGGGGACCCAAGCCGAAGGCCCGCAGAACGGCAAGTGCAAGCAGTTCGTCGACATCTTGTTCGCAGTCCACACAAAAAGAGATTGAATTACAAGCTAAACTTCATGAAGCTTTGGAACGGATTGAAGTACAAGATAGAAATCACCAAGCATTAGCTTCACAAGTGGAAGCTATGAAAAAGATGATTGAAGACCTAACTCGTGCACAACAGGGACCACCACATGATCCCTAGCTCTGCGGTACGTCGTATATGTCTCTATTATTCTTAAGTTTTTGCAATATATGATTATGTATTAAACTTAGTTATTTTTATACCATTTTTAGGACCGAAGGTGTAGAATTACGCGCATACGCACCTCGTTGGGAGATTTTTCATTATGTTTATGTTTTTTCTATATTGAGAACTATATTTTGTTGTAGTCAACTTATTCGTATTATTAATTTTAATTCTATTTTTTGAATTTGTGTTTGTATATTTATTAATTTATTTTAATTTAATCCAAAACGTCGCGAAATTTTTTGAGCAATCCGAACATCATTGTGAATGTTTGAGCAAAATATTATAAGGAAAAAAGTAAAAATAAAATATTTAAAAAAATATATAAAAAATATTTCCCGACGTTCATTACGTCGGGAAAAAAACGTTGGAAAACAGGTTTTCCCGACGCATCTCCCGGCGTCGGGAAAGGCTTTCCCGATGCCGATTTGGTACGGCGTCGGGAAAGCCTCTCGCGACGCATTTCTCCCGACGTTCTTCCCGATGCCGTTTTGTACGTCGGGATATCCTTTCCCGACGTACTTTGCATTTTCGCCGACGTATTTGTGCGTCGGGAGTACCCCCGTCTCTTGTAGTGCATTATGATGTCATGCATGAACCGCATCACGTAATAACCACATTCTACTACTCCTGATTGCTTAGGACACTGAAGATACACATACAAATGACTTGACCTATGTTAGAAATATGAATTAATTTACAACCCATAGCAACATAGATATTCACATACCTTCACGACCCTCCAATTTGGTTTTTTCTTGTTCATTAAGTTGAACGACCTACAGAACAATATTGGAGTTTGAACTACTTAAACTATTGTCTCATTAAAAAAAGGAAGTAAAGGTAAAAGTAAGTATGACATACCTTTCAACTACTTCGATTACATCTGGGTCAATACGGTTTTTCAAAGGGTCTATCCAAAAGGCAGCACCCTTCGTAAGGTTTATTACAACCAATGTTCAATGATTCCTAAATATATGTGTCAATAATACTACATCTTAGACAACCGTATGCATAATTCGTATAAATAACTTTAGGTTATGGACATACCCGGAATTGTAAGGAATCAGTAAGAGTTCATCGTAATTTGTTCCAAGTAATCGTGCAGTCAACAATTTGGCTCGTTCTTCTTTAGAACTCCCACAACTAATCGATCCAGCATCAACGAACTTGTATAGATTCAAAGTTCTTGATGATTCCATACGTGTGTATAGATACCTATGAGTCCATTACAAAGACATTGAAAGAAGATAAATATCAAACAAACTTATAAAAAGTAACACTGTAATAACATATCTTACATTATGTACGCATCAAGTCAAGCGGTAGCTATTGGTCGCATAGATGTGAAATCCTTCAACGACTCTATCATTATGCAACATTTTCTTCAGACCCCAAGTACGTCATATGGTGTGGTGATTTGAATTGCTGATCCCATATGTTCAACCATTCATAGTAAGAACCATAGTGCAATTGGAGCATTTTAAATTGGTGTCGGTGCGAATGTGCTCGTATCCTTAGTAAATTTCCCATAGTCCATCTACAAAAGATATTGCAATTAGGGTTAATACAAAATGCGACATGTATATCCTTCAATGAAAATTTTATTACCTTTATATTGTTAGTAATGACAAGATCACGTGGCACAATATGTGTGAACCAACTTCCTGGGACATTTTGTACATCCCTTGCTCTGATGGAATGGGAATTGCACAATCCCCATCCACCAGGACATCTACTGCCACTTTAACGTTGTCACCTTCTTCATCTGAATCAATTATGGTCCCCCATGCAATGACATGATCTTTCGTTTCAAACGCCAACTTGCATGGGGTTCCAACCTATTTAGAAGACTTTGTGAAATATGTATACCTCACAAAAGTTTAATTACTAAATCAATTACTTTGGATTCACTAACCTTCATTTTATCTAACGTCACACCTTTCACCTCCTCATCGTCCTTCACTATGTTGACCTTTACGAATCCAAGTCAATTGTTGGGACAGTATACACATAAAACATGTAACCTTATGGATTAAAGGTCTTTAGAAAAACATACATTTATGTCTTCATTCAATTCAACAACATCCTCTATGTCTTTTTTTTATTCTAATTCATTTGATAGATCTTCCAAATCGTTCACATTTTCAGCCCCTTCCATGGATGATTTTTCTTTAGAACTCATACCTGGTTCTTCTTTTAAGTCGCCTACGCAATCATCCTTCTCTTTCATTTTCAATAATTCCTCCTCCAACTCTTTTATTCTTTTCACCATTCGATCGTGTTCTTTAGGAGTGGCCTTCTCATCCTCTTTTTCATTTGTTTTTTGTTGTATTGCGGTATGGAAGTACTTTTTCTTTGTGACATACTTCCCCACACCGCGAAATATTCCAGGACGATCCTTACCACCCAAAGCCCTTGTTAGAATATCCTTTTCACCAAAAGTATTAGTCGTATTTTGGGTGGCTACAAGTTCATCCTACAAAAGTGCGAAGAATGGAAATTAGTACTTGCTTATGCAAAAAAAAGTAGAAAAAATGCGAAGACTTACTATAAGATTCACCACTTCCTTCGCTCTTCATCCAGAATTTGTCCCTTACGATCCATTCTAGCTTGTTTCCAAACTATGGATCGATCAATTTGATCCGATGACGATGATTTCTATTTATAGTTAAAACACGAAGCGAATGTTAAAGAATGTGGCAAAAGAGTAACTATAACACAATAAGATATTTAGAATTACATATAATCCTACAACAGCTTAAAGAAAATCAGCTTACCAACTCCTCCATAAGATTTGCATACCCCTTCCTAGAGGTTCTGTGGTTGTAATTATGTTTCTTTCGCTTCTCCTTCCCGTTTTCACTCTTTTTCTTTACATTTCATTATAAAAATTTAATCAATTAGCATATGAAGCTTATAAAATTACAATTCAAATTTAAAGAAGGATCGGAAGCGCTATACTTACTTTGAAGTGTTCCTTCAACCGAGATGCAACAAACTCAGTCCAATGTTGTTGATCTATGAAGGAGTACTCATTCGGCGGGAATTTCAGTTTTTCAACATCATCCAAAAATGGCAACACATATGTTGTCGTCAATCTGTACTTGAATTGACGAAAGCATACGCCAGCGTTCTGAATGATAGTCTTCTTTGATCGAGAGTCTACCACAAATCTGGCTTACATAATATTCACATAACATGTTACATAGCAAAATAAATGGATAGTGTACCAAATTTCAAAAACTCATGGCAATTGTTACCTATATTAGTTCAAATATTTTATCCTTTATTTCCTTTGGCACCGTAGGCCAATCAGAGTATGTAATGGGAACATGGAAACGCACAGTCGTTCCTATAAAACTCTTCAGTTTCATTGCATTTTGACCAATTGCTTGACCCAACTCGTTGTACTGAATCACTAGTTTTTTACCCTCACTCCTAGCATGAGTTATTTCTTTCATTTCAGTTGGACCACGTTTTCTTTTTTGTGTACTACTTTCTCCTTTTTCCTTCGATGTAGCAACATCCTGTTAATCAACCATATCTACGATACTGATGTAATATTAAAAGAAGAAACGGTTAGTAATAACCATAATTACAGTACTAATGGAATAGTACGAAAAATAATTAGATTCGAAATAGAACACATAGTACTTTAGCAAATTGTTCTTTCAAACACTAACACCATGATTAACTCATAGTAACAATAATAGAACACATAGTACTTTAAATATGCCAAATAAAAGACTTAATAATGTTCAAAGTTGTAAAAAAAACATCTTGAACATGAAATAAGTTTGCTTCATAACAGTAGGGTTCATATCTCCAACTTGCTTTGTCCTGGAAATAAACAACGACGATCATTATCATTAAACATAACCAAAAAAGGACATCCAAAGAGACTTTAATTACTTTACATACCTATGAAAGTCAAGTGGTAACCCATGTGCCTTCACCGTCAAGTCTAGTGTATGTATCCCCACTTTCATCAATGTCACTTGTTGAATTCCATTTTGAGACTGGGGGTAGTGCAGCAACATATCTCCAAGGTCATCATAAGCACATTTGTACGGAAAGTCTTTTTGTGGTGGCATTACAACAACCAACCATCTTGGATTAACAGGATCTGAGACATAAAAGGCTTGTTTTCCTTGTGTGGCAATAATGAAGGAATCTGAAAAATGTCTACTTCGGCTAAGGTCAACCAATGTGAAATGAAGATCGTCTGTTCGAACACCAGTCATATTTTCAACCCATGTATTGTAACTAACTTCCCAAATGTCTTTAATGAACAACGTGAAATGAAATGAACAGTACTGAACGTATTGTAACTAACTTCCCAAATGTCTTCAATGATCCCATAGAAAGACATGTCACCAATCACTGAATTTTTGTCCTTCGCATTAGACACTTGCATTGTCGTTGCCACTGACATAATCCCACTATTTTGAACAGTTCGATGGTCATCACGTGACTTAGTGTGGTAAGAACATCCGTGAACCATATACCCTTCAAACGTCATTACACCACAATTG
This sequence comes from Cucumis melo, assembly GCF_025177605.1. NCBI lineage: Eukaryota > Viridiplantae > Streptophyta > Magnoliopsida > Cucurbitales > Cucurbitaceae > Cucumis > Cucumis melo. The sequence continues at coordinate 16,669,433 of NC_066858.1, forward strand.
GGGCCTTGTGCAAGCCATCGTATTGTGTTCGAGACTACCTTTCCTTCATGTAATTCACGCATCACCTATTCAAAAAAAAGAGTTACATGTTGGGATTGGTAAGCAATAACAATAAAACAACATAGATGATTTGAAGTATTCATTCACCTTATCTCGTATCCACGCACCGAATGATCGATTATGTTCAACTTGTAGCCACTGTTCATTTTTTGCTCTTCTTGGGTTTTCAATTTTGAGATGGTTCATATGTTCTCTACAAAATAGGTAATAAATATAAATTATGTGTTGTGAAATGTAATTTAATGGTGTTAGTGTATGATGATAAGAAATCATACTTTATATCTGGATGTACTTCTTCAGTGTTCTGTAAAATGTGAAGATGTGTTTGCTTCAATTACTGCATATCAGGGCGGACATAGGTTCCCGCTGACAGCGGCCTATCGGTTTGTTTGTCTTCCCTTGAATTTAGTGATCCAAGACCAATTGGATCTAATCCAGAAAAAAAGTCCGAACAGAATTGAACAGCCTCTTCACATACTTGTGCTTTTGCAATACATCCTTCAGGTCGATTTCTATTACGAACAAAACTTTTCAACACTTTCATGTATCTTTCAAATGGGTACATCCACCGCAAATATACAGGACCACAAAGTTTTACTTCTCTCACAAGATGAACAACGAGATGAACCATAATTATGAACAAAGAGGGTGGAAAATACTTCTCAAGATTACATAAAGTCATAACTATATCTTCTTGCAATGCATCAAGCTCTGATACGGAGAAACTTTTAGCACAAATCGCATTGAAGAAAAAACACAGTCTACTTATAGTGTATCTCACATTCTTCGGTAGGATTGAACGTATTGCAATTGGAAGCAATTGTTGCATTAAAACGTGACAGTCATGTGATTTAAGGCCATTAAGTTTTAAGTCATCCAAAGAGAGAAAACTTCTAATATTCGATGAATATCCTTCTGGAACTTTAATTTCAGACAAAGTCTTACAAAACCGATACTTCTCTTCTCTTGACAAAGTATAACATGCTGCAGGTATGTAAGTTCTATTACCTGTAACCATTGGTGCCAATTTTGGTCTTATATTCATCTCGACTAGATCAAGTCTACTATTCATCCCATCTTTACTTTTTCCCGGTATATCAAGCAATGTTCCTACTATATTCATGCATACATTCTTCTCAATATGCATTACGTTCAGACAATGTCGTACATGTAAGTTCTTCCAATATGGTAGTTCGAAGAAGTTTGATCTTCTTTTCCAATAGTCATTGCCACCTTCGTTATTATTCTTACCACACTTCTTCCCATAAGAAAATATCATTTCTTTGAGTTTAAAGTAGATGGCCTCTCCTGACAAGGGATGTGGAGGATTTCCATGCTCTTGCTTACCATCAAAATTCTTTTTCTGTAATCTATAAGGATGATGTCTTGGCAAATATTTTCTATGTCCCATGTATACGTTTTTTTCCATGTTGTAGTCTGATTAAAGTAGTCTCTTCTCCACATATTGGACAAGCCTTAAAACCTTTAACACTACACCCACATAAATTACCGTATGCAAGGAAATCATTGATAGTCCACAATAAGACGGCTCGCAAAGTGAAATATTCTTCTTTATACGCATCAAAACACCGAACCCCTTCTTCTCATAAAATTTTGAGATCATCAATTAAGGGTGCTAAATAGATGTTGATATCATATCCCAGTTGTTTCGGACCTGATATTAACATTGTCAACATCAAATGTTTCCTTCTCATACACAACCATGGTGGAAGATTGTATATTGTTGTAATAACTGGCCAACAACTATAGTTCGACGATAAATTTCCAAATGGGTTAATTCCATCAGTCGAAAAACCTAAACGAAAATTTCTTGGTTCTGACCCAAATGTTGGCCACATGTGATCTATCAACCTCCATGATGGAGTGTCAGCCGGATGTCTCATAATACCATCAACTTTTCTATCCATCGCATGCCAACACAAGTTCTTAGCATTCTCTAAGTTCTTAAACATTCTTATAAATCTTGGAACTATTGGAAAATACCACATCTGCTTGACAGCCACTCCACTGTTTTCCTTTGTTGAGTTTTTATTGATCTTCCACCTTGACAAACCACACTTAGGACACTTTGTTGAGTTTGCATACTCTTTTCTATACAAACAACAATCATTAGGACATGCATCAATTTTTTGGTAACTCAGTCTTGAGGCACCTAGTGTTTTCTTCGCTTCGTATAAAGAAGTTGGTATTTCGTTGTTGTCAGGTAGGAGATCACTTATTATGGACAACAATTCAGAGAAGCTGGTGTTACTCCAACCATATCTAACCTTTAAGTTGTACAATCTCACGAGGGCTGACAACTTCGTGAATTTCTTACATCTTGGATATAAGGGTTTCTTTGCAGCATCAAACATAGTATCAAAAGTATTGGATGCATTACAAGATTCATCATGAGAGGATTGAAACATGTTTACTATATTAAATAAATCATCGTGTTCATATTTTTCATCCACTGTATTTTCCATTTTACTGCTAATGGTCTCTGAGTTCAAATCTTCACCATGCCAGAACCATATCTTGTAACTTTTATCAATTCCATTGGCATATAAATGATACTGAACTATTGAGACATCTTCTATAATTGCCCTATACACAAACGTGGGTTACAAATGAGATGGATGACAATTGTAGAAGTATGCCCAAGTGAAAGATTCATTAATGTATGACAAGGGTAAATATACATAAATATTAAAACAAATAAGGAAATAATAAATCTAAACAACATTTCTTAACAATAATGCACCAAACACAATGCACACCTCAAATAAAACAGGTGATGATCATGTCAACCAATAAGTCACTTAAGTATAGTATTTGATATCTATAAAGATCCAATATATCTTTGGTGCAATCTTCCTTTTTATCAGGAAAACATACTTTAAACTAATGTATCCAATCTTTGAGTAAACTACTAGATCTACAATTTAGGGCACTAATAACATTTTCCGCTATCGACTCCAAATTAAAATAACCCAACACCATAAACTATAAACATCGATAAACTCCACACTCATGAAGGTGTCTTCTCTGTTTTCACCCTATGCCTCTTAACTAATTCGTAATCAATATTAATGATACATAGGATTCACAAATGTCACATCACAATGTCTGTCTAATCATATTCTAACAAAATTTTCTTCTATTGAATACAAAGTACATAGCAGTATGAATATTGATCTCCTATTGAATACAAAGTACACATTAAGAAAAGAAAAGAAACCTCCAATTGATAACCATTTGTTTTTTGAAAATTGTGTTTATTTTATCTGAATTTATTTACAACGTTTTTCAATTTTTTGTAGGTAACATTTGAATTGTTTGTCAAATTCCAAAAAGAAAAACAAGCTTTTTAAAAACTCACGTTTTTCAGTTTTCAGAACTTGGAAAAATTTAGAAAATTTTGTTAAAAGTATATAACTATACAAAATAATATTTATAGATAGAAGTTTGCGTAAAATGAAAATTTTAATGGTTATCAAATGGAGTAGTAGCTTTTAAAAAGTTGTTTTTGATTTTGAAATTAATGTTTCAAACTTTCAACGATACCATTATAAAGAAATGGTAAGAAAACAAACACAGTCTTTCAAACCAAAAAACAAACACCAACAGTTGTAAAAAAGAGGCCTCCTTAATGGAACTTCTAGCCCAACTCCAAGCAGTATTCAATGGTGACTCTAGAGGTGGCTTCAATACTTCTATTGAGATATGTGAGGTAGGAGTGGGATGTTAGTGTATGTGTAAGGAGTTGAGCTCTTGATACTCATTTATCTTAAAAACCTAATAGAAATATGTATAGGTATAAAAAGAAATGGATTAGAACGTACACTGTGAAGGATTGGGCTGGTCGGGCGTGGCGGAACACTGGGCTGGTCGGCGACGGCAGAACACTAGGCTGGTCGACGACGGCGGAACACTAGGCTTGTCAGGCATCGCCGGAAGAATCAAAACACTGGGTTGGTCTGTGTGACGGAAGAATCGATGCACTGGTCAGGCGTCGACGGCTTGGCGTCCGCAGAAGAATGGGAAGAGTGGTCGACCGTCGGCGGCTTGGCGTCTGCTGAAGAATGGGAAGAGTCGTCGATCATCGGCGGCTTGGCGTCCGCGGAAGAATGGGAGATCGTGGCTGGGTGTGGCGGTTTGACGTCCGTGGAAGAAACAAATGCCTGGTCGGGCGTCGGAGCCGGCTTTGCGTCCGCGAAATAATGAGAAGATTGGTCGGCCATCGACGCCTTGCCGTCCGCGAAAGAATAGGAAGAGGCGGAAGAATCGAACAATTGAGGGTTGGCGCAAATTTGGAGATTCTCAAAATGAAGATGAAGACTGGGGATTTTATGTTATTTTTAATAAAATTGGGGTTTTTTTATTTTTAATAAATTATATTAATAAATCCTATACCTTTAATGACACCAAATAACTGTCACGAAAAACAATATTCGAAAACGTCTTTTCCCGCCAAAAAAATGCATTTTCACATATTATGATAATTGTTTCTTCTCTCCTCTCAATTTTTTTTCTTTAGAAATGTCATGGAAAGTCACTTTTCTTGTAGTAATGACTTTAGTTTACGGAAGGAAAAATGATGTGGTTAATATTTTTGTGTTTTCTAAAAAATACATTTTCATTTAAACAAAATTTGTACAAACTCTTGGAAAGAAAAACATATCTGTGTTTGGCAATTTTGTTTTTTCAAATGTGTTCTTAGGCAAAAAAAATTGTTTGATTTGTAATAGAGTAAAAGATTTATATATATAATTAGAATTTGTCCGTTGAGATTTTGATAGAAGGTCAACAACGATCATCGAGGATGGTGGTTTGAGGTGGTGGGGAATATTCATCGAAAAATGATAATCAGAAGTTCGTGATAATGGTCATTGGAAGTCAAACAACGATAATAGTAAAATGATAGAAATTCGACAATTTGTAATTGTCATTGGAAGTCAAACAATGACAATTACAAAAATAAATTAGTCGTTGGCAGTTGGCAGATAATAGACATAGAAAAATGATTAACAAAAGTTGATCGGTAATGGTTACCATAAAAACAATTGACAAAAGTAAGCTGACAACGACTACAAAAAAATGACTAACTTAGAGACATTAACCATTAAACACACAGAATTTATTTTTCTAAAAGTTGGTTTTAGGTGTTTATCCGAAACCACATTATTGTATAAATTCATTCTTTCAAAATTTATTTTAGATAGTTGCCAAACACAAGATATTTTTTCCAAAATAATTTATTTCTTAATTTAATTACTTGAGAATGCAATCCAAACACACCCTAAATTTCTAATTAAAATTTGGTTTTTTAATGATTGTCATTTGTAATTCTTATTTTTTTAAAAAAAAACTATCTACTAAGTTCAAACATAGAATTCTAAACGCAACAATTGTAACAAAATGCTTTGACAGTAGGCATACCTTCACTTGTGTAAATCTCCAAAATCTTGAACAATATTCTATAAAATATAGACTGTGAAAAAATGGCAAATATGATGTGGAAAATTGATTTAGGATTTTTTGGAGTGTAAGATAAATTTAAGTTGAACATCTTCCAAAGTAAGAATGTAAGAATGTAAGAATGAGCTTTGATTCTATATACATAGTATATAGCTTTGGTCTTTTTGCTTCTATCAATTTTATTTAATAAATCATAATAATTTGGAATACATAACGATGTTTTACATAGAATTAGACCCCAAAAAAACCACTAAATGAAAATTCATAAATGAAAAATACCAAAAAGGAAAATAATAATGGAAAATACTAACCTAATTTTCCTTTTAACACTCTCCCTCAAACTCAAGGTGCTAGAATCACAAACTTGAGTTTGCTAAGAAACGTCTTAATTAAATCAGTAGATCTAGAATAGAACCAGAAATCCACAAAGAACAAAAACACAAAGAACTTCTAGGCTAAAGACAGATCCACGAAGAACTACTTCGGGGATAGGAACATAGATCTTCGTATAGAGATCTACAACCTATTTATGGTCCAACCACTAAACAGAAACCCCTCTCTTGCCATAGAGAGGGCAAGGTCTTTGTTTAAGTCTCGGAGGCACCATTTAAGAGAACACTTATCTATTTACCCTAAAGTCGAGAAGGAGTGAATTTTATCTTGTGTGATTATGTTCCCAGCTCCCCACTTGGTCTTGTCCCCAAAATGATAAGCATATCGAGCTGGCAATTTGGCCACTCTCACCCATACAAATCAAAGGACAATCCCTCACGAACAGAAGTTCATAATACACTCAAGATGAAGACTAAGTTACCTAGGTCATCCTAATGAAATAGAAACTCAACTAGTTAACGGAGTTACATCTACTGGTTACTATTTCGTGGTCCGGTCTTATGCAAACTCATTGCATACGATACCCTCACTCACATGTCACCTACACGAACGGGTTGGATCATTGTGTTTCTATCAAATACAAAGTGAATCGTATCTATAGTGTTACTAGGATAAGGTATCCGACCTTATTCTTATACTATAGACACTTTAAGCGGATCTCGAACATTGATCTATGTATGTGTTGGGGTTGATGCCCTAAATCTCGTGGTCTTATATATTATACAAACTTTTTATTTATCTAATAAAATAAGTATTTATTTTATTTGACATTTAGTTGCATTAACCCACAAAACCAATAAACTAATATCCAAGGTTATCTTCTGTAACCTAAACATGTATGTGGAGACATACAAGTGGATCATGTTTAAGTGATAACCTAAATGGTCTGTAGTAAATGGATAAGGCTAGATACCTTATCCTGGTGACCTACGAATAGGCCTGCTTTGTAGTTGTTAAAATTGTTCTAAAGTGCTACAAATGATTTGATCCTAATCATTCATGTCGAGACATTAGAGCAAGGGTATACTATACAAAGAGTTTGTATAAGATCGGACCATGAAATGAATAGTCTCTCTTATTAACACCGTTACTAGTTGAGACTACATTTCACCAGGATGACTATAGGTGATTTAACCTGAATCCTGAGTTGTGAACTCCTGCCTATGAAGGCGATCCTTTAATTTGCATGGGTGAGAGTGGCATATGTAGCCGACTCAATATGTCTACCATTTTGGGGATTCGTCTGATTGGGGAGTTGGGAACACAGCTTTTCACAAGAAGGAATTCACTCCTTCTCTATAGATAGAGTAAGTAGAGAAATTCTTCTCTTAAGGGCTGATTCCAGGGCTTGAACAATGTGGCGTCACACCCTCTCTTGGCTAGAGAGGAGTTCAGTTATAGTAGGACTATAATTATTGTTCATTAGAGGAATCCGTGGTACTTAAGGAGTTAGATGTAATTACAGGGCAAAACGGTAATTTTTTGCCTAGCTGTACTTATGAGCAATTTGTGAAGGGTCATTGCACAGTTAATTGGTTATATCTAATAGACACAAAAATATATCTACAGTAAGAAGAGTGCAACTATTAGTCTTTAGTGGAATGACTTATAGTTAATGAATAGAGGTTAATTTAATTAAAGAGTTTAATTAATTAATCCCATTTCATTGAAGCTTCAATCTGTAGGTCCATAAGGTCCCCTTGTTAGCTCAATAAGGATAAATGAGAATCAAATTTATTTTAGTTTAATTTGAATTGTTCAAATTGATTAAAGGGAATAAATTGTATATGATACAATTAATATAATGTATTTGATACATTATAATGTAAAGTTTTTATGAGAGAAGTTAATATTTGAATATGATTCAAATAATAATAATAATATGAATAAGATTCATAAATAAACTATAGGTTAAAATTAATATGGATTCGATTCATATTAGAACTATAGATTATATGAGAGATCTAAACCATTGGTTATATTATATATGGTAATAAAATTTATATTATATGAAATATAATATATATTAATTAAATTTATATTGATTTAATTTAATTTAATTAATATTTTTTTAAAATAAATAGAATGAATAACTCCCAGGGAGTTATTCTACGTGGGAAAGAGGGAGGAAGTTATTTTTGATAACTTCCCCCTCCATTTCAATAATGGTTAAGATTTGTTTTTAAAAGAAAAAGAGAAAGATTTTTTTTAAAAGCACACTCTTATCAATCTCTGTGTATTCCAAAAGGAAAAAGAATTCTCTAAAAAATAAATTTCCCTCACCAAAATTACAGAAGCCCACAACTCTCTATGATTCTTTACTTGGAGAATAACAAGGAAGATTTTATGGTGTCTTGGAAGCTTGGAGGAAGACTTCTTTAAGGTTCTACAAATGTTAGTTTTTTTCACATTTTTCCTTCATGAGAAGCATGCTTAAGTTTTGTTTATTGTTTTTCTTTGAATTTATTGTTTTACAAATTGAATTTCACTTGCACGACGTTCATACTCTTCTGCTTTGGGAATTCCATTCCTTCAATATGTCTCTATACACTGTTTAAGACTCATCAAACAGTTTAGGATGTTAGTTTATTGGATTTAGGTTATTAAGACAAAAGTAATAATAAAATCAATAACACTTACTGAAATTATAATAATAACACTTATTAATAGCGATCAATTGATTATATTACTATCTACGAGTTTTTGGACATAAAACCCAACAGACAAGATCATCATCAAAGAGAATCTGTTCAACAACTCTACGCCTACTTCTAATCTATCAGACAAAGAATCACACCATGAAGTAGTATCTCTCATGATGGTAGATATGACAACTGAGGCAGCTATGGTAAAGATGGAGAGGAAAATAAATTTTCTAATGAAAATTGTCGAGGAGAGAGATCATGAAATCACCACCTTGAAAGATCAAATGAAGACTTGTGAAACTGATGGTCAGGAAAAACTCCTGCTATCAAAGCTGATGATAAAGAAAAAGTTGTGTTGCAGAAAAACTAGACACAACAGTCCATCTTTGTCACCTCCCTGTCAGTCCAACAGCTACAAGATATGATCACAAGCTCCATAAGAGCCCAGTATGGAGGACCACTACAAACTTTCTTTCATGTACTCCAAGCCATACACCATGACAATCAATGACCTATGAATACCTTTGGGTACCAACCTCCAAAGTTTCAACAATTCGACAGAAAGGGCAATCCAAAGCAACACATTGCTCACTTTGTTGAAACATGCGAGAATGTAGAATCAAGAGGAAACCAACTAGTCAGGTAGTTCGTTCAAAGCTTAAAAGGAAACGCTTTCAAGTGGTATACCGATCTGGAGCTGAAAGTGATTGACAGTTGGGAACAGCTGAGAGTAGAGTTTCTCAACTGCTTCTATAACACTAGGCATGTCGTTAGCATGATGGAGTTGACAAACATCAGACAACGAAAAAGAGAGCCAGTCATCGACTACGTCAACCGATAGAGAGCTTTGAGTCTTGACTGTAAGGATCGACTCACCGAACTGTCTGCAGTGAAGATGTGCACCCAAGGCATCCATTGGAAACTTTTCTATATTCTGCAGGAAATAAAACCCCCGCACTTTTGAAGAGTTGGCGACTCGTGTCCATGATATGGATCTGAGTATTACCAACTAGGGAGCAAAAGATTTTGTGGTTCCAAAAATGTGGAGTGACAAGAATGAAATCAATGGCACTAAAAAGATCATAAATAGTGTCATAAATGAGTCTATAGTTATTCATGCAACTCCATTGAAATTATTGTCTAAAAAGAAAGAAACAAAATATGAAAGAAAGCATGATGGTGATGAAAAGAGACGCCCAACTCTTAAAGAAATGCAGGAAAAAGTTTATCCATTTTCTGACTCTAATGTTGCAAACATGTTAGAGCAACTACTAGAGAACCAACTTATTCAATTGCCAAAATGCAAACAACCAGAACAAGCAGGAAAAGTAGATGATCCTAACTACTGCAAGTATCATCTCGTCATTACTCACCCTGTTGAAAAGTGTTTCATGTTGAAGGAGTTGATTCTAAAATTGGCACATGAAAAGCTAGATATTAACGAAGTAGCTCAAATGAATCATCTTGCAGTCAAGTTGAGTTCAAGTGTCCTGCCATCAACACTGCTTTATGATCAAAGGAAAATTTTGATTCAATCTGGGATTTTTGAAAATATAGTTGTTTAATTTCAACAAAAGATCATGATGACAGACTCCCAAAACTAAAAAGAGTTTATCGTAGAGGATGGCAAAGGATAGATAATTGTGACTTATCAAAAAGGGAGACAATCAATTCATTCAAAAGGAGTCGCACTCCCATCAATACTGTGGAAAACAAAGCAACCCTCATAAAAAGAAGGGAAAAAGAAACAAGATGTGGAAGCCTAAGCCTATCAAAGAAAAAGACGAGGACTTCCTTCGACCTTGACGGTTGATAAATTTGACGAAATTCCTCCCAAGAAACTTTCTTGATGATCATCCAAAGGAAGTATTAGAAGCCATTGCATGTCATGCTGTCAGCATAATAGAAGTCGACAATAGTTAAGCATCTTCTGAAGAAGTCGAAAGTTCAAATAAAATTAAGCACATGACTTTTATCTTTGATCGTATTAAGCCTTCAACTACTTGATCTTCAATCTTTCAAATATTAAGTATAGCCAGGAAAGAAGAAGACAACCAATGTCCAACATCTACTTCCACTCGAACTTCAGCTTTCAAAAGGCTAAGTATCTCCACATTGAAGAAAGATCGACCTTCAACATCGGCTTTTGATCATCTAAAGATGACAAGCGATCAACATGAAAGAGAGATGAAAACATTGAAGACAAAATTATTTCATGAAGAAAACAATGATGACGATAAGATTCACAGTCGTGTCCTATTACGCATGAAGAGGAAGTTTTTTGTTGACATAAATACAGAAGGTTCCTTGACAGTGAAGACAAGACTTATTATATTCACCAATCCTACAAACGAAGGAGATAAACAAATCCTTGATGAAAATATGAGCTGTTAAATACATAGAACTCATTATCGCAAGAGTCTAAACTCCATGGTGCTCCTAGCCCACAAAAGTTTAAAAGGTGAATGGCCAAAAAAAAAAAGTTGAACTACATTTTGACTTGGTCCCTATATTCTAAAGAGTACATAGGCAACTTAAGGAAAACTTTAAGTTCAGTCAAGTAAAGAAAAAAACCTCAAGTTAAACTACGTTATTACTTGAACCTTAGGTACGTATCCAACTTAAAATAAATCTTAAGTTTAGTTGCACACAAACAAGAGCAGTGTCATGACCACATAAATCATGGCACTAGGCAATTGATGGTGTTCATTCTCATTAAAGAATATCAACTTAAAGATGAAGATGCCTTGTTGGGGGCAATATAACAAATCAAAGAGATGTTGTACTAGGAGCAAAATACTGCAAAGTTAAATGCTTATAGGGGGCATCACTCCCTTGAAATTCAGCACTCCATCTTCAAGTTTAGATCAAGTTCCTCATGATCAAATTTTGAGACTTTGTTGTTGTTTCTTCAAATTCAAGTTCAAAGATTTCACCAAGACTCATTCAAATGCAAGACTGGAGACTTCACCAATGCTTCACCGACTTCGAGGATTGCACTGTTACTTTTCCATGTTCAAGTTCGAAGATTTCATGATGCATCCTCATATTTAAGCTCAAAGGCTTCATCAATGCTTCCTTCAAGCTTGAAGGCTCCATTGATGCTTCCTTATATTCAAGCTCGAAGGTTTCATCGATGCTTCCTCACATTCAAGCTCGAAAGTTTCATTGATGTTTCCTCATATTCAAGCTCGAAAGTTTCATTGATGTTTCCTCATATTCAAGCTCGAAGGCTTCATCGACGCTTCCTCATATTCAAGCTTGAAGGCTTCATCGATGCTTTTTCATATTCAAGCTCAAAGCTTTCATCCATACTTTGTCATATTCAAGTTCGAAGGCTTTGTCTTCCTCAAGCTAAGAGAAACATCTTCATCATTGCTTCTTCAAGCACAAGCTCGAAGGCTTCATTGATGCAGATGTGGCTCTGCCTCCTCTCTAAAATGTTGATGTAGCAAACTTTGCCTCATCTCAAATATGAGGCAGCCGAGAAGATCTTCATCTTCAATATGTTGCAGTCGAGAATATTTTCATGTCCAATATGTTGCAGTCGAGAAGGTCGTCATCTAAAAAATGTTACAGTCTAGAGAAGGTCATCATCTTAAATATGTTATAGTTGAGAAGGTCGTCATCTCCAATATGTTACATCGAGAAGATCATCATCTCTAATATCGACCATCAAGGGGATCATTCATCTTCGATGTATTACAGCTCCATCATGATGATGATAATACATCTCGACTTCCAACTCTCCAAATGATGATAGTGCAACTCTAAGAGGATGACGATGGTGCAGCTCTACCTCCACCTCTCTAAGATCACAACGACGGTGCAGCCTTATTTTCGCCTCTCCAAAGATGATGACGATGATGATGCAATTCCACCTCTACTCTCTCTAAGATGACAACAATGGTGCAGCTTTGCCTCTACATCCCCAAGATGACGATGGTGTCTCTCCAAGATGAAGATGATGGTGCAGCTTCGCTTCCGTCTCTCCATAAGGAGAGATGGTGCAGCTCCAAGAAGATCACAATGGGGAAGCTTCACCTTCACCTCTCCAATAAGATAACGATGGTGTAGCTCTGCCTCTACCTATTCAAGAAGACGACGATGGTGCAACTCTGCCTCGCATATCTAAGAAGATAATAATGGCAAAGCTTCGCCTCAACCTCTCTAAAATAACGATGATGGTCCAACTCTGGTTCCACTTCTCTAAAGATAACATTGAAAATGTAGCTCCACTTCAGTCTCTCTAAAATGGCGATTATGGCGCAACTCCACCTCCACTTCTCCAAGATGAAGACGGTGCAGTTTTGCCTCTTTAGAATGACAACAGAATAGATAGAAAATGTTTGATCGTTCCTACAGGGAGGTGGATCTGACGAAAAAAGCCCGATCATCCCCTAGTAGAAGTTGGATCGCTGATGATGCAGCAGAACAAAGATGTCTGATCATTCCTACTAAGGCAGTGGATCTAATGGCAAATGTCCGATCATCCCCAAGTAGAAGTTGGATTGCTGACGGCAGAGTTACCTCTGCAAATGATTGCAAAAAAAAAAAGAAAAAGAAGAAAAGGAAGAAGAAAAAATGCTCACCTTTTGAAGACGCGTTTGGAAGCAAAAAGAGACACGACAACTTTAGTTCCTAAAAAAGAGAAAAATAAAAAAGGATGACAAGTAAAAATTTAAAAAAAAACAAAGAAAGAAAGAAGAAGAAAATAAAATAAAAAGAGAGAGAAGGAGAAGAGAAGTTTTTTTTCTCCCTCTCATGTCTTTGTTCTGCTTGATGAGAAAAGAATGATTAAGATATAGGTCTATTTATAAAGCCAACAAGTCCAATTCCTAATAGGATTTGGAATGATTTTAAATATTTTTTAAATAATAAAATAAAATTATAATTAAATTATCTTATGTTATTTTATTTTGAAATAAAATCTCGAATTTCATTTATGAGATATTTAAACATAGGGTCTTCTCAAAAATATAACAAAGCGGCAAAATATTTACACTGTATAGAAAAATTTTGAAAATGGACAAAGTCCACAGGCCCATCGTGGAGAATACCAAAAATCCCCCATCAGCCACGCCGTCAACAATGCGCGCGTAGTATATTTGGTACGCAATTGTTTAAATTTAGTTATAGTTTGGTACACGATCGTTTAATTTGGTTACATTTAAATTTGGTTACACGATCATTTAAATTTGAACCCAAAACTAAATGACTTTTTTTTCAAAATTTGGTACACGATCGTTTAAATTTGGCTCAAAATTTGGTACACGATCGTTTAGATTTGTCTACACGATGATTTATTTTTTTACAGGATCATTTACCTTTTTTACATGATCATTTACATTTGGTTACTCCAACCTAAATGATTTTTTTCAAGATTCTTTATACACGATCCTGTAAACAACCAAATAAAAGTTTGAAAAAAAATAGATCTTTTATATTTGATACACAATCTTGAACCAAATAACAGTTTGAAAAAGAAGAGGAGGAAAAGAAGAAAGAGGATAAAATTCACAGATGATAAAATTCACAAACGAAGAGGTGAAGGAACACGGAGAAGAAAGACGATAAAAGGGAAGAGCAAACATGAAATATTTAAAAAATGGCTAACTATATGGGCTCACAGGTCGTAAATATTTTACTAGTTTGTTATATTTATGAAAGTTTCCCTTAAACATATTGTAATATTTTAATTTTTTAAAAAAATAAAATTAAAATTCAATTATTTTATGTTATTTTATTTTGGAATAAAATCTCAAATTCTGCTTTTTGAGATAAATAAATAAGCATATTTCAAAATTTCAAAATTTAGATTTTACCCCAAATTTTAAAATTAAAATTTTGATTCAAAATCCAAGTCAAATTAACTTGCATATATGACCTCCATTTTTATCTCAAATTTAAATTTGAGCCATAAATCTAACTTTATCCCAAGATTGAGGTTTCTTATTTATCTTAGAATTAAAATTGGCTATTTAATCTCAAAATTAAAATTGGTCATTCCAAACGCTTATGCACCCTAAAAAAATTAGGGTACAGTAGAAATCTAATCCTTATCTCAAAATTAAAATTTGGATAGTTTCAAATTTTATACAAAAAAAATCAAATTTAAATTTTTATACTCAAATTACAGTGAGTTGAGGATAAAACCTTGAACTTTTCTCAAATTAAGGATTGACCATTTTTCAACCCTTATTTTAAATTTAAATCAAACTCATGTACTAAATTCATAGTTTGGTTAATTTGATATGTCGAGTTCAGCAAAAAAAATGCTCATATTTGGACTTCAAATTTATCTTTTTTAGATTCACCCACCCGTATACGTGCATAAATCTCGAAAAGGTGGCATTTGTTGAATAAACAATTTTGGAACTAATCACAAATTGTCACGTCATTTACTAAAACAATTACATTTGCGATTAACTAAAACTTGGTATTTGTCCTAATTTAAAATTAAAAAACATAAATTGGCCAATTTTGATGATGTCACATGTCTTTATTATGACAATTGGATCAAATTAATTATTCTGAATCAATTAAATATTATTTACTTGGGTTAAAATTCAATTGAGTCCAAAAATAAGTTTAGTTTAGCCCAAAGGTTAAATATGACTCAAACTCATGTGGTTGAGTCCATGGGTCTAGTCCATGAATCAACTAGTCCCACCAGAAAACTCAATAAATAGAGAAGTTCTCACTACTAGAAAAATAGGCTTTCTTGACGGTTGCATTTTTATTTTTTTGACGGTTTTTGAAAAAACATCAAGAAATAGGTGGTTTAATAGGAAAACCAACAAGAATTTTTATGAAAAGGTGGAGGGTAGACAATTTTTAGCTTTCTTGACGGTTTTAAACCGTCAAGAAATATGAACCTTTTCTTGACAGTTATAAACTGTCAAGGATTATCTTCTAAATTCTTGACGTTTTTAAAACGTCAAGAACTTTTAAATTTTGCTATTCTTGACGTTTTTCAAAACGTCAAATAATATGTAGTTATCCTTGACTTTTTAAAAACGTCAAGTAATATCGATTAAATTCTTGACATTTTAAAACGTCAAGAATTTTTATGAAATGCGGAGAGGAATAATTTTAAAATTTCTTGACATTTTTAAAACGTCAAGTAAGAGGATTTTCCTTGACGTTTCAGAAACATCAAGAATTACTAAATAATTGAAAAAAATGAAAACATAATTTCTTTTTACTTTTTAAATAAAAAACTAATTTCATATTTTAAAAAAAAAAACCTAAACCCCTAATTTCTCTTTCTTCACAACAAACCCCAGGAAAACTCCTCCCTAGCACGCCCCCACACTCACATCTCTCTTGCAAAGACCAACGCAATTAACGTGGACACATGTATTGAACAAAAACCTAATTTCCCTAAAACTTTTCCTCCACTTCCCTTTCCCTTTCCCTCTTGTCCCACACAATTCCCCACTCCCTTGATTTTTTTCACTCACACGCTGAATGCCCACCCTCACGTCGAACGTTCCTTGTCGAACGGCGACGCAGCCCAGTTCCGACCCCTTCTCATGCAAAACGCCCACCCGACCCCAATCTTCTTCTCACGTCGAACGCCCACGCCCACCAAATTTTCTTCCCTCATCCAACGTCCCTTGTTGCTCCATCGCCAAACAACCCAGCTCCGACCCTATATGTTTTGGTTCCATGATGGGTAGAGATAATATAGGATACTTCCCTTGCAAAAAGATTCCTAAAAATCTCTATCGGCCCTTCATATGAGATTTCTCTCTGTCAAATAAGCTCACTTTGTTTGAAATTACTGCTTGAACTGTTCTCTGTAAATACCCTTTTGTTTCCTCTCAAGCCACACTTTCCAAAGAAGACCATTATACTGCAAGGTTTCTTTTGTACTATTTTGTGGGGAGTGTGACTCAATGATGCAAATGCTTCAAGATTATTAAAGAGAAATTCTTTTGTTGATCCAAAAAGAGAGGGCAAGAAGCCTATATATATATATATATATGTCTTCGATTCATATATATAAGTTCCTTGCTAATAAGTGTGAGAGACTAGTTATTTTGCTGAATTTATTGAACTGAATCAGGTAAACAAATTAGGGCTTGAAGCAGATGGTTTAGCTGATGATGCTCCTAAAATGCATCATGTTGAAGAAGCTTTTGTGAAAATGCTTATGTAAGTTCACTTAATAGGTTGAATTCCATTGATGAATGTTAAAAGCAAATATCACTTTTTACAATTCACCCAGTTTCAACTCTTCAGTGTGCCCGATTTGTTTGAAATATTTTCTTCCAGGGTTCTTTTATGTGCATTGTGATAGGATATTGTGAAGGAGGAAACATGTAAGTTCTGTTGAAATACAGAAAACCTTTCTGTAGGCAGCTATTTGGCTGGGAGAATTATTAACAAAAATTGTATATAAACTCTAGAACACCAAGAATTTATCTAAATAGAATTTAGTCAACAACACCATGATATCTCATTTAAAAAGTTTGTTATACAATATGAGTTGGATGATCTTGATTGATTATTTCTCTTTTGATTTGTTTTTCTTAGTTTTTCTATGAATTGGTGCTTACCTAGTGATTTTAAGATACAATTTGTCATCTTTATTCAATTCATAACTTATGTATGTATGGATGGATGGTTTGGTTTTTTCAAGTATTGTGCATTCTGTTGTTTGATTTCATAGGGTTGCTAAGTTTGATCTCAAGTAGTACTAGTATTGAATTTCGGCCTACTGGTTCATGACTTGATGTATCCCCTTTATGAGTTTGCATCCTTGTAATCCAAAACCAAGAATACACTTTCTCTGTTCCTCAAAATTACAGTGTTGAAGAATTGGAGTGGTGGGTGTGTGAGAAGGACGCCTTTGAAATGCATTAATAGCAGTGCTGAAGGAGATGGGTTTCTAACAGTTGAAAGGGTTAAATTGTCATATTTTGTACAGTGGTCTAAGTTGTGGTGGAAGGTAATGATCTTTTGTTTTAGTTTGATTTTTAGAAATTTTGTTGTTTTAGGTTTTCAAAAGAAGAAAATTGGGAAATTATGGGTCGTAGACTTGAAATTGTCTTGTGTTATATTTGAAATAAGTTTTTTACCAATATGTGTGTATGTTTGTAATAAGTTTCAACAAATTTGCATCCATTTGACAAGCAGTGGTTTATATGTTAGTTGTTGTTCACATCAACTAGCAGATTTGAATTTAGTGAAGCATGTTTCTTATCTATGTTTTGTTTTATTTTCATCTCTAATATTGTCGATCTTAATGTGAAGTTGTTTACAAAGTACAAGTGGTAACTTCAATTTCTTTATTCCTCAATAGGTAATTTTTCTGATGTATACCATTACTTTAATGTAAGAGAAATTTACAGTGTGCGTCGTGTGTATGTGTTGCTCCTACATGTGGATGACTGGATTTGGAAATTTTTCATATTACTATGCTTGTAAAGATTTTAGCCTCTCTAGATTTGTTCAAGCATGTTCTTCTGTTGCTTCTTCAATTTCTTGCTAGCTAGTAGATTTTAAAAGAAACAATATTTGTAATCAAAACTATTATTTCATTGACTTTTTACATCATATTTGTAGAGCAGATGATGTGGCTATAGTGTGGCTATGTTCTTAGGCTAAGTTTACAAGCCCATCACTGCTACTCAAGGTCAAATTTATCTACCTTTCTTCCTCTTGTTTCTTTTTTTTTTTTTTCTTTCTCATATATAACCCATAAAACTCTTGAAGTATCTCATAAGGATTTGTAATAGCATAGTTTGGATAAATGACCTCTCCAAGTAGACACTAATGATTCTAACTTCCTCATTGAATCTTTTGTGAAGCATACTAAGTTAAAAATTTATCTATCTTAGTACGTATAGATATTTTTGCATTGGGTTCCATAATGGTTAGGGGGACCTCACCCAATTTTATGACAACTCTTTCTCACTGTTGGTTATTCTTTGATGGAAAAAATTGAACAGACTACTTGGTCACCCCCAACATGATTTTTTAGTGTCCTTAAACGTTCTGTTAAATTTTTTATAAGAATGTCCCCATTACATTAAGATGATACACATGATCATGTGTGATCATATCCAACACGATACATTAAATCGTCATACCTAACATGATACATTAAAGAATTTGATAGTGAACTATTTTGATGAACACTTTATGATATGGTGATATATATGATTGTATGCATGAGTGTTTATGTAAATGTGTGCTATGTCAAATGGGATTTTTCTCACCAGAACAAATAATTTCATGATTACTATTAGTGGCTTATGCTTATTGATTCTCACTCCTTACCTATTCTTGGCATATTCCATTTATGAACACTATTAACTTAATATTTATCTGTATTTTAAAAAAAATCTTTGTAATGCACAAATTTTGGTTGTAAAGTAGATAATGTTGTGACTTATTCATATTTTTGGTATTGACTTTTTGTTTGATTGGTTGAAAGAAATTTATAGTTCGAAGTATTAGAGGTTTGGCCACCTTAAATTTACAATTCCATTTTGTCTTACCCTCCCGCCTTATAATTTTAATTGTGTAGAAAAACGTGTGTTTGTTTAGTTATACAATGCTAACATTACTCCTTTAGCTATTTTGAGGTATAGGTTAGGAGCTTTTATTTGTGTTATGGTTGAATCTTCTCTTTTTCATTTATATTTTTGTTTACGATTTGAATTTTGAAATGAAGATATAATGCTTAAAATACTGAACAGGGATCAAGCTGGGTCATTTAGTTTGTTTGGAGAGCAAGTATCACTTAAACACTTTTTAGGAACCTCTTTTACATGAATTATATTACATGATGTGTTTTATTTAGTTGGTGGACTGTGTTACTCTCTTTAGTTTTTGGTTCTCAAGCTTCACTTTGATCATTTTAATCTCTTGTGAAGTGTTGAACCTACTTTGTAACTCTTGAAAACTATTGTGTTTTTATTAGGTCTTGCACCAATATTCGATCGATCTACTTGTAATTTCGTTATTCACGACAATACCTTGTTGTATTTAGTTTCTTTGTAACAATATATTACCAAGATTTAGTTTCTATTTTGCTTGTATTTGTCCCTTTAGGGAAATTCAATAGATTTCGTGTACTCAATTTCTTTGTAAAAATGTTATATATGTTATTGTTATATATGAAAGTTCTAATGTTTGCAAAGTTTTGGAAATGATTTGGTACAAGATTTTATATTTGATGAATATTGTCGTTTATATGTATTTATGGAACAATTGTTGGACCACTATACAGAACTAATAGGAGCATAATACAGGAACAAAAATATAAATAAATTACAATTAAAAAAATGGAAAATTGCTTGAGGTTTTGAAATTTCATGAACAATAGCTTTCTTGGCGGTTTTAAAATGTAATAAACGACATTCTTGACGATTCCTAAATGTCATGAAAAAGCATTCTTGACGGTTTTAAAATGTCATAAATATTCATATTCTTGACGCATTTAGAAGCATTTTCCTATTCTCAGGAACTAATGAATTTATTTTGAAACTTCAGTAACCAAATAGACAATAACCTCAAACCTCGGGAACTAAAAATATATTTTTCCCTTTGTTTTAAAATTTAGTAAGCTAAATTATAGATTTAGTCCTCTATAATTTATAGAAAGTTAAAATTAGTCTTTTGCTCGAACTATAAAAATTTTCCTCAAACTACAAAGACTAATAAATTTTTAATTTAATCCACTTAGTTATAATCTACCATTATTTTATGGTGATGTTATGATTGAAAATTAATTTATTGACCTTTTAGAAATTAAATTAAAATTAAGAATAATATTGAGATCTCATGTTTGAACTCTTGTTAAATAAAATGTAGTATCAAAGTTCATGAAGCTTAGATAAACGAGCGTTTGGTTCAATAAAAAATAATTTTTTAAGTTTTAATCTAAAAGTGATAAATCCAAAAAAGCACTATCGTGATTGTTAGGACGACAAGCTCCCTGAATATCTCCACAATGGTATGATATTGTCCACTTTGGGTATACACTCTCATGGCTTTGCTTTTGGTATAATCCCAAAAGGCCTCATACCAATGGAGATAGTTATCCTCACTTATATACCCAAGATCATCCCCTTATCTAACCAATGTGAGACTATGGTCAGATTCACAATCAAAAGTGGTATTAAAGCAGGTTAACAATCGATCATCAAGGACGGAATTCGTGAGGAAAACTCAACTACTAGGCCACCTTTTCTCGATGGAGAAAACTATGGATACTGGAAGTCGCGCATGGAGGCGTTTCTTATGTCTCTTGACATGAGAAGTTAGAGAGACATTATCTCAGGATGGGAGCATCCTACTGAAAATGAAACAGGTAAAGTTACACGAAAGTCTGAGTTAAAGTGGACAAGCAAAGAAGATGATGTAGCCGTTAGCAACACACGGACGTTGAATGCATTGTTTAACGTCGTTGATCAAAACATATTCAAATGAATCAACACCTACAAGTCGGCCAAAGCAACATGGTATATCTTAGAGGTAGTCTTTGAAGGAACATCAAAGGTGAAAATCTCACGGTTGCAGATCCTGACATCACGCTTCGAAGCACTTCAAATGACTGAAGAAGAAACTATCGCTGAGTTCAATGTTCGAGTACTTGACATTGCCAACAAATCAGATGCATTAGGAGAAAAGATTGATTCTAAACTTGTCTGAAAAGCTCTTAGATCTCTTCCATCCAAGTTCAATATGAAAGTCACTACAATCGAGGAGGTGAATGACCTATCAAAGATGAAGCTGGATGAACTGTTTGGGTCATTACGAACTTTCGAACTACATTTGGAAGAAGGTAAGAGTAAAAGGAAACTGGAATTACTCTAACCTCTGTGAAGAAAGAAGGAAGAGAAGAGTCCAAGGTGTCTACGAATGAAGAACTTGTGGCTGAATCCATTGAGTTACTGACAAAGCAGGTAGACAAACTTAAGAGTCAGTTTCATAAGCATGTTGGCGTTCAAAGGAGCAGTCTCTACTCCAGTTCGACATATTACCCTAGAACATCTAGTTCATTCTCCTCATCCAGTCTATAAAGAAGGAAAGATTACGAGCGAGGAGAGAAGGATTACGGAACGTCAAAATTTGAGAAGAATAGTAAAGGAATCAGATGCCATGAGTGTGAAGGATTTGGACACATTCAAAGCGAATGCACAACCTATCTCAAATGTAAAAAGAAGAGCCTTGTAGCTACACTTTCAGATGAAGAAAACTATTTAGAAAGCGATGATGAAGAAGTTGGAATAGCATTAATCAGTAGCATCATACTAAACGAAGAAGGAATGGAAAATGAGATCTCTCAAGTGCCTGACCAGCAAGCAACAATGTCAAATAAATCTCTCAATGAAATCACATTGAAAAGAAAGTGGGAGGAAGATCAAGCTACAATCGTGTATCAACAAGAAAGGATACAATACCTAATGGAAGAGAATCAAAGCTTCTTATCCTCAATAGTCACTCTGAAAGCAGAATTAAAGGAAGCCAGAAATCAGTTCGAGGAGCTTTCCAAATCTGTAAAAATGATGACAGGTGGAACTCACAAATTAGATGACTTGCTCGGCCAAGGAAAAAGATGCAATGACAAAAGAGGATTGGGTTTTTCAGAAATAGGATATGACAGGACTAAAAAAATTGTGTTTGTACATGAGTCAAATAGTTATGACGACCAAAGAAAGATTACAAAAGAAAAGAGGACAGAAGATACTACTCCGTCTATTAAGTCTCTGAATAGACGAAAACGATGGATTTGCTATTTCTGTGGAAAGATTGGTCATATTCGTCCATATTGTTATCAGCTGCAAAGTCTATTGTACCAAAAACAAGTCAGCAATCAGAGCAAACATATTAACAGGCACAGGACAGAATGGAGACCTAAAGTCAATATGGAAAACTGCAAGGTAGCCCTTACTTCTGTTTATAATCCTAACTCTACTAACCAGTATGTTGATAGTGGATGTTCCAGTCACATGACAGGAAATGCATCATTCTTCTTTGAACTTAGCGAGTGCAACGCAAGATTAGTCATGTTCAGTGATGGAGAAAAAGGAAGAATAGTCAGAATAGCAATTATTGGGTTGGACGTCTGATGGTTCCAACGGTCGGTCTTGTACTATTAGGCCCAACAGTCATGATCTAAGCCCAGTTTGTTTACCTGTCCGTCAAACAATAAACTTAAATTTAGTTGGTTTCTGCATCGTCAATCGTCAAACTTTTCACAACGCACGATCATCTATAGTTAGTTGTCATCGTCCACTGCTGTTTTATCTTTTATTCTTGTTTAGGTATAATTACTCGAGTGTGCACACAATGGTGGTCACTCGCGTCAAGTCTTACCAATCGACTATTTTCGCACTTGTTCATCATTCTTTCGCTTCGTTTGAATCATCTCACATGACTCCAATTGATGTTGTTGGAACTGCACCCATTGTTATCTGCCTGAGTATGTTTTTGTTTCAAGGTTCTCATATACCAGATGTCTCTGCTGAGTTTGACAATGCGTCTAGCGATTCCAGGGCTTCATCTGCTGTCAGTCCTACTGTTGGCCAACCCCTTGTGCTATCTGTGACATGTGTACATGCACTGATGGTTGAGTCCCTCTCTCTGACAGGACAAATCAGTAAATTTTCTGTTTGACATACAGTGTTGGAGAATGTTTTGTGTGATCGTCGTCGGGTGGCTTTAGAGTCTGCTGCTTCTTCTGATGATTCTTAGGCTTCACTTTATCTTTGCAACAAGCAAGGGGGAGTTTTGTTTATCTGGATTTCTATGATTGGGTTTTGTCTTCTGTTAATTTTCTCTGCTTTTAGATTCGTTTGTTGTATATTGCAATGATTACCTCTAAGCTTATTGCAATGAAGTCAACATTTTGATAGCTACATGAGCTATGTGGTTTTCTGAGTGTGAAAAGTCTAGCTGTTATGGTTTATGTTAAAATATATCAAGTCAAAATTATATAAGTTGTAAAAAAACAAAAACAAACTAATAGAAAAATGAACTCTAAATGTAAGATGGAGCACTCACTACTTGTTGTTGATAAAAAAAAGCCACTAAACCAATGATATCTATAAAATTTATTTGGTAACAAAATTCATAAAGTTTATTTAGAAATAATTCCACCTATGTCTTCCAAAAACTACCCATTTGATAATATTTTTGTTTTAATTTTCTATTGTTTATTCTAATTTTGTGGAAAAAAACAAAATATTGATTAGTGTTCTTGTTTTCTCATTCCAAATTTTCTGGACATTTCATAAAGTGTGTAAAAAAAAGAGTCTTTTCAAAAGTATAAAAAAGCGGCAAAATATTTACACTTTATATAACAATTTCAAAAACGGAAAAAGCTTAGAGACCCACCATGTAAAATATAAAAAATGTCCCATCAACCAAGCCATCAATAACGCGCGCGTAATATATTTGCGATCGTTTAGATTTGGTTATTGTTTGATACGCGATCGTTTAGATGTGGCTACAATTTATACGCGGTCGTTCAGATATGGCTCCAATTTATACGTGATCGTTCAAATATGGATCAATATATACGCGATCGTTTAGATATGGCTACAATTTATCTTTTCAATTCCATCATTTAATTTTATTACACGATCGTTTAATTTGGTTACGTTTAAATTTGGTTACACAATCGTTTAGATTTGATCATTTAGATTTGGGGACCCAAATCTAAATGATTTTTTTTTTCAAAATTTGGTACACGATGTTTTTAATTCTTTTGGTACACGATGTTTAGATTGCTTTACACGATAGTTTACTTGGTTTACACGATCGTTTACATTTGACTACTCCAATTCAAATGATTTTTTTTCTCAAGTTTCTTTATACACGATCTTTTATTTTTTCTACACGATCGTTTACTTTTTTTTTTAAACGATCATTTACATTTGGCTACTGCAATCTAAATGGTTTTTTTTCAAGATTCTTTATATACAATCTTTTATTTTTTTACACAATCGTTTAGATTTGCTTACTCCAATCTAAATGATTCTTTTTTCAAGGTTTTTTATACACGATCTTTTTTTTTTACAGATTGTTTATTTTTTTACACGATAGTTTACATTTGGCTACTCCAATATAAATGATTTTTTTAAAAAAAAAATTTATACACGATCTTTTAGATTTTGTTATTTTTTGTACACAAACGTAAAAAAAAAGATTATGGAAAGAAATCGCAGCGAAAAAAAAAAAGAAGTAGAAAGACGATGGAAAAGCGAAAAAAAAAGAGGAAAAGAAGAAAAACGATGGAAAGATTAAACGACGTGAATAAAGAATTGAAAAATAAGAAAGAAGATGGAACGAAATTGTAGAAAAAAATAGGAAAGAAGAAAGATGAAATCGCAAGAGGAAGACATAAAAGAAATAGCAAGAGGAAGACGAATCGCAAAAGAAAGATGGAAGGGCAAACTTGGAATATTTAAAAAATGACTAACTTTATGGGCTTTGTTATACGGGTCGTAAATAGTTTGGTGTTTTGTTACATTTACGTAAGTTTCCCCAAAAAAAATGTAGAACATAATTGATTTTAGTTGATTATTTGTTTCTTTCTTTTTTTTCTTTTTAGTTTTTTTTCCTAATACAAATTGAAGTGTTGTTTTTTATTATTTTTTAAAATGCATAACAAATATCTAAAACAAATACAATATAAAATTTTGTATTTTAATTTTGAAATTTTGTTTACGTGTAAATCTTTTTAAAATAGGTTTTTTAAAAAATATAACAAAGTGGTAAAATATTTAAATTGTATAGAACAATTTGAAAAACAGAAAAAGCTCATATGCCCACAATAAAAATACAAAAAATGTCTAGCAACAACGCGCGTAATATATTTGGTACACAATCGTTTAAATTTGGTTATTGTTTAGTACACGATCATTTAGATTTGGATAATCAAATCTAAACGATTTTTTTTTTTCAAAATTTGGTATACGATTGTTTAGATTTGGCTAAACAAATTTTTTTCAAGATTCTTTTGGTACACGATCCCTTAGATTTATTTACACTATCGTTTATTTTTTCAGATTTGGCTAAACGATTGATTTTTAATTCTTTTAGTACATGATCGTTTATCTTTTTTACATAATCGTTTAGATTTGGCTACTTCAATCCAAACGATTTTTTTTATGATTCTTTATACATGATTTTCAAGATTTGATTACCCTAATCTAAACGACGAAAAAAAGATGAAAAAAAAAAACGATGAAAAAAAATCGCAACGAAAAAAAAAAGAGAAAAAGAAGAAAGACGATAGAAAAATTCACAGAAAGAAGACAGAAGAACAAACCTGAAATATTGAAAATATAGCAAACTTTATATGAACTTTATTACCCGAGCCGTAAATATTTTAATAATTTGTGAAATTTATAAAAAAATCTCTTTTTAAAATCTATTAAACATGAAATAACCAGAAATCAGAGAGGTTTATTAAACATGGTCTTTCTTTTAGTACTATTAAACATTATTATACCTTCATATCAATAAATTTTTATATAAAGAAAAATAATGAAAAACAGTTTATGTTTTTTTCATTCTTTTTCTTTTTCCTCTAGAAAGAGGTGGAAAGTGAAGCATGAGAATTGTTGTTTGGATTGGCCTCCAAATACACATCCATCTCACACTAAACTCATTCTAATATATGCAGCCCATCCCCATTCACAAAATTATCCTTTCCTAAACTTTTTCAACACGGTAGTTTAGTTATTGGATAATTAGAGATTTAGCATTGTTTCAGGGCTTATTTTGAAAAATGAAAAAAAATTGTAATAAATATTCTACATTAAAATCAAATATTATTAAATGTTCGTAATCTCCTTAGATTACAAATTCATCCAATAACCTCCTCATCTATTTCCATTACTTTTTTGTCCTCTATTTATATTTTGTTTTGTAACCATTATTCTCACAACCCTATAAATAGAGGTTGTAGAGATCATTTTTATACACACCATAATTGAGTTCAATTGTCATCTCTTCCTTCTCTCTTTTCTATTCTTCTTTTTGGTTGTTTCATTGTTATTTATTTCATGACCCGTTATCAGCACGAATCTCTACTACTTTGAATGTCACACCCCCTCCCGGACTACCTGCTACCTTAGACCGAAAGATGGCGTGAAGCCGACGTACAACGTTATTCTGTACCTGTATCTGTCGACTCTGCTTAAAACTTTCATGTGATGAACTTGCCAATCTAGTATATAAACTATTGTACATGCCACAAAACACATTAGATCCTAGGCTAGTCAAACACAGCTAGTCAAACACATACATGAAGTGTACCTCAAAATTTACCAATTTCACGAGTAAACCTAAAGACACCTTAATCAAAATATAACCAACAAAATTTACACAACTACAGCTCCTAAAGCTTATACAAACTGTGGAGTATCTATAACATACAAGGGTGTGAATACATCACAACACAACAGACTTTATGCCCAACTCAAAACACGTACTGGCAATCGATAATGAAGCTTCCGCAGACTAAGGCAGTCTATCAGACTTTGTAGAAATTGATTTTGATTCTTGTTAAACACCTGCTAGAATTCTCTCCATAATTTTTTAGGTTTTTAGAATTTCGTTCAAATATGGTGAGTATTTTGATTTTGATTATTCTGTCGTATATGTATGTATTTGGTGTATTCATCATTGATCTTCTCATCTCCATCATTCATATTTCTTGAATTTAAACATAAAGTTGAAAGAAGATGAATTTAAACATTTGATAACTAAGAATGCAATATGTGTTAATTGTGAAATTGTTTGCTAAGGTACATTTGTTATTAGTTTTGCAAATTGATTTGATCGAAACAAAAAACTTTACTCATATTTTCATATGTTTGACAAAAGTTTCATGTACTTTATCCTCATACTTTGGTAGAATGACTAAATAGAAAATTTTGCAATTACATAGAGTTAATAAAAAAATAATCTTTGATTGTTGGTTTCAAGTTATGTATGACATTTCGTGGTAAAACTTTGTGATGTTAAATTTTGGATGAATGAGATATATGTATATTATGAAATATTTGTTGAATAAGTATATATTCAAACTTAAATTCTATTTGAAGTATATGTATATATATGTGTGGGGTTACTATTTTAGACCATAGATAATTTTCGTATTTGTTGAGGAATAAAATTTATGTTTGAGAAACTTAAATAACCTTATTTTGAGTTATTCAAAACAGAAAAGATATTGAATATCAAATATTTCTTGACTTTAATTTTTTGGTTAAATCTTATAGATTTGTCAAATATGCTATATCATTTTAGATGTTATAAATGTTCTAATGTTATTTAGATTAAGGTGGTAAATCATGCCTTATTTTTAAATATAATTCTTATATTTGAAATATTTGATTGAGACGTTTTCTAATAAGTTTATATTTTCTTTATCTTTAAATATGCTTGTTATATATATATAGAAAGTAAAGTTGAGATATTAGTTTTCTTAATTGAATTGTATTCTTCTTAACAAAAATTGTGATAATATTTCTTTTATTTTTCAAATATGAGAATAAGTATTCAATATTATCTTTAATTTTATTTGTTTGTCATGCTTATATCGAAACTTATTTGATTGTTGAATATTTAAATTATTCTCATGTGAAGTTTGTGAGTCTTACAAATTTTATATGTAGTGATTATATATATTTGATTAAATTCTCTTATGACAAAGTTTACGAAAGTTATGTATAATTGTTAATTACTTCTTAAACTCAATGTTGATTTAATGCACTGAAGTTGCATACATCAATTAGTGCTCCTTGTTTTTGTTGTGCAACAGTAGTTGCACATATCAAAACATCTTTGCTCTTACAATAACAATTTGAGAGAGAAAGTTTGAAACATTATATTATATATTGAGCATATGTTTCTATAAAAAAGATGGTAAATTTTGATCAAATAATTTAATAGCATTCCTTGAAGTGAATGTTACAATATTTAGTAAAATCGAAATTATGTTAATAGACAAGAAGGGTTTATTTGATTAGGACCATATGAGAATTTTATTTTTCAAATATGTTTGTAAAAGATACAATAATCTTGTACTTGTTGTACATTAAGAGACTATTTGAAAAATTAAAATCCTTAACGATGAAAAGAAGAGCGATATATGAAAGCAAACTCTGATAAATTATTTGTATCTCTCGAAAAGATCATAGTTTTTATTTTAACCTTATAAATATGATATTATTTGGATATCACAGATTACTTACAATCTCCTGAAGAGATGATTATTCTTTTTGCCCATTTATATATGGATGAAATATTTGGATTTCCTTTTAATCTCTTGGAAAGAATAAGAATAATTGATATTTATGTGTTGCATATAGTACATCTATGCATATTATACTTAAAACTAAACAATACATCTTCAAGATTTGATAGTTTTGATTGATAGTCTTGATAGTCTTGATATACTTTACTATCTTTGTAAATCTATCAAAGAGAAGTTTAGTAAATTGAAAAGGTATGTGTTGTAATCGATATCATATCTAAAGAGATTGATTATAAGAATAATATATGATATGCATATATTATACATAATCTTCTACAGGTAGATATATAAAAAATTTGTCTACCTTTACTTTTCAATTATATAACACATATTCGTGTAATTGATATATACATTGACATCCATTGAAGAACTAGAAAATTCTTTCATGTAATAAATTTTCAGGGGGTCTCTTGTTCTCAAGAGGTTAATTATCAAATTCTCATGCTTTTGGGAATAGATTCATGGTTTATTAATTCTTGTTGGCTCATCCTATTGATGGCCATAGATATACTTATTATTTTGATTTAAGAATATTAGTGAGTTTGCATCCCAATCATTTGACAATTGATTGAGATAAGTGAACGAACGCCCTGTAGCTTATGTTTGAAGAGAAAAGCTTCTAAATCTATATGAGATCATGTTTAAGATTATGGAACAATATTAAACTCCGGATGGATGATATATTTACTATGCAATTTACCAGTTCTCATTAATGAGACAATTTTTCCAACATTAGGGGGAGAAATTAAGAAAATATTGGAAAAATAAATTGAATAAAATACATAAGTATTGCCTCATTTTGACCATCATACAAATTACTTTGAACTAGAAGTTCAAAAGATATCTCATTTGGAATAAAATGATATCAAATCAAACGTAGATGGATTTTGCAGAGCATTTATAATTGTAAGAAAGTGATCGAGTTGTAGTGGTTACAAAGATACCATCTAAGAATGATATCCTAGTGCAACGTGCAACAAGTTATCAGTACTACACACTTGAAGCGTGATAGGCAAATGTGAGTTTCAAAGAGAAAGATCCTTGAAGAAGAAATAGGCAACTAATACTCCATTAAGAATATGGATATTCTAAAAGAAATCCTGAATATAAGTACTCATAAGAATCTTAAAGTAAAAAAAGGATGGTAAAGAGATCTCGATAAAATTATATGTCATGATAAGAAACATACTTAAATAACTTGACAACATTTTTGCATATAATGTTGCTCACGATATTATTTATGAAAATAAGTAATATGTACTTAGACATATTGAACAATGTCGGAACAACACAAAAAGGATTGACTTATGTGAAAAACGACAATCCAATTAAAATAAACTTATGTTTCAAATCGTGAGAACTAGTTAGACATTTAGAGAATATCGAACATGCAGAATACAAGTAAAGTATTTGTAAGAAAAACAAATAGAAAGTGGGACAAGTTCCATAATAATTATCGCAAAGAACTGGTATTGGTTATATGACAAATACATATTCTCCTATAGTGCCATGAGATATCTAACATATCTTAGTGTGTATGCAAAGCTTAACATACACCTTATGGATATAGTCATTATACATTTTTATAAATTTATTAATAATTCTATCCCTAAATGATTAAAGGTTATAAAATCATATGATTCAATAATAAGAGAGTTATAAAATATTCCAGACGAATATTATCATCTCTTACTACATTTTTGTTGATACAATGGTATAAAAATAACCCTATTTGTCCAATTTGATGATTTGAGTAGATACTCTCGAAGAGATTTCAAAGACAATAGAACTTTTCTAAAAAGAATTTGAGATTATATATTTTGTCTTAACTTGCAAATAAAACATAAAGCAAATGAAATTGGACTAGTTATATCATTGAACTTTCCTAGGGTGGTTCATTCACTTGGCAATGTGGAAAACAAAATTATATCATCTGGTATCAGAAAGATAATGAAGAACTTGAGGTCTTGAAGAACCATAATTTTGAGAAATAAGTACACTTATCTCTTTACTAGTTTATCCACTACCTATTGTAATATCTTTAGTAATTTTGTTACCATAATTTTGAGAAATAAGTCCACTTATATCTTTACTAGTTTATCCACTACCTATTGTAATATCTTTAGTAATTTTGTTATATAAAAATAATATTTCTCCAAAAATATTGAAGTAGAATTAAACTATGTTATGTTTAATTTAAAAATTATTAGCTCAAAGTCATTTATTCTAATAGATCTAATAGTGATCTAGTTGATTACGAAGATGCAGGTTATTTATCTAACCGATGCGAGTTAGATCTTACACGAGTTACTTAGTACATATAGAAGATTTTTTATGTTATGGCAACTTATGAAGCAGATCAGAACAACTACTTTAAATCATGTTGTGATATTGATGATGTACAAAACTAGTCAATAGTGTTCTTATGTGAAGACAAAGCATCAAATGATGACATCAATATTCAACAAAATTCTTCAAAAAAGACAACTTGGCGGACTTATTTACAAAAGGTAATTACCAACTCCAACATTTGAAAAGCTTAAGCACAACATTGAAATGTGACAACTTGAAGAACTCAAATGATGTACTCATGAGGGGGAGTAAAAATACTGTATTTTGTCCTTGACTATGGTTTTTCTCATTATGTCTTTCTAGCAATGTTTTTAATGAGGCAGTTATTAAAGTATATAAAATGATGTACTATTTTTCCTTCACTAGGATTTTTTCCCACCGGGTTTTTTTTAGTAAGGTTTTAACGAGACATTTATTTTAAATAATATGGACATCTAAAGGAGGAGCGTTATGAATATTCTACATTAAAATCAAATATTATTAGATGTCCATAACCTCTTTGGGTTACAAATTCCTCCAATAATCTCTCCATCAATTTTCATAACTTTATTGTCCCCTATTTATGTTTGTTTTGTAACCATTATTCTCACAACCCTATAAATAGAGGTTGTAGAGATCACTTGTATACACACCACAATTGAGTTCAATTGTCTTCTCTTCTTCCTCTCTTTTCTATTCTTCTCTTTGCTTGTTTCATTGTTCTTTATTTCATAACAAAAACAATTATTTTTATTTTTATTTTTATTTTGAAAAAATGTAGGTATATGGTACTTTATAAAGGGAAATTGCATCAAATAACAAAAAAATTAGAAAAAAAAACCATCTCATAGCACCTATTTTTTTATTATTGCAAATATGAAAAATATGACAAGTAATTAAATATATCATATGGCTATCAAAGGGTTATCAAAAGGTTATCAGAGGGATATCAGAGTGCTATCCACTTTTAAATTTGCTACTTTTGCAATTAGAACATATAGTAACATGAGCCTTATTATTATAAATCTTTTTGTTATTTTTGAAAACGCCCTTTTTATAAAATACCCATATTCACGGAATATAATTATTTCAATATCTGCGCTTTTATTAAAAGTGTCTCCAGTATAATTATGAGTATGTAATTAATAACATATCTAACCCTTGTCATAACATTTTCCTAATATCTTGGGATTTAACAATTTGATTGAAGATTTTAACAACTTTATTCAATTTTTTATTTCAAAATAACTATATTATTAATTTGGTTGAATCTCAACCCATGTTTTTATTTCAAATAACCTTAATTCGTTGAATTTCAACTCTTAATAATTTTGAAATTAAAATTAGTTTTCGTATTAAATCTTAATTTATTTTTTAAATTTGAAATTTTAATTCATAGCTAATCTTTATTCATCCCCTCAATGGGACAATCTATTATTAAGGGTCTTATTCAATGGTAAATGGGATGAAAACAGTTGTTATCATAACTTTCATTTGATTGAACTGTATGTTCCTTTGAATACATCTTTCAACTAACTTGTTTATCTAATTCGATCTAAACTTTTTTTCTCTTTCAAATATTTAATTTCTTGACTTACATTATATCGTAATAGTTGCAGCAATCCTAATGTTATTTACTATTGTTGAAAACAAAGATGTGATGTGGTTGTTGTCTTTTCTTTCTGATTCCTCTTATGATGATATTTCTGTTGTTGTCGACCATATTCCATCTTGTTCATCAAATCCAATACAATTTAAGCGCATGTACAAATCCAATATCTCGTTGAGCTAGAGTATTTATTTATTTATTTCACTTTCAGCTAGTGTTTTTCATTTGGAACGTTTATGAATTTTATGTGACAAATATTTATTGTTTTCTTATGAATTTTATTATGTTGATTATATATATACTTGAATTTTTATTTACTTTTATATTTGCAATATTAGTTACACTGTAATTATCGGATCATAATGTTTCTATGTGTTTGGTTTTGTGTAATTTTAAGTAATAACAGTTGTTTAAATGTAGATTAATTACTTTATCAATTTTTTTAATGCCTTTTTTATTTTAGCGAGAGCTTGCTAATTTGTTTCTCAATGTTTCTTATATGTTATGTATGTATGTTTAAAATATATATATATACCTATGTATGTATGCATGTGTAAATATATAATTAATTTAGTACCATTAATTCATACAATGGGTGGAAAGAAATTAAAATTTAAAAAAATGCTACAATAATTATGTTTAGGACAGCTTTTAAACCATTCATTTGACTGAATAACATTAATTAAATTATAATTTCTATCAATATTGGTTCGACGTCTATAATTGGATGTTCATCTAAGAAATAAAGTACCAACTAACATTGTTTCGAGAGTGCTACACATGCATGATATTTTGTAACAGTACCCACATTCGCGGACGGTAATTATTTCAATATGTGCACTCTTATTAGAAGTCTCTCCAATGTAATGAATTTGTGTTATGCACTTATGAGTCTGTAATTAATTTCGACGTGTTAATAACGTATCAAATCCTTTCATAACATCTTCCTAATATATCGAGCTTTAACAATTTGATTGAAATTTTTAACAACTTTATTCGTTTTTTTATTTCAAAATAATCGTTGTTGAACAAGAAATTTTAACCAATTAAATCGTGCCACATCAGCACAGCAAAATTGTGATGATCATAATTTGATTGGATTTGGGTAATCAAGTTTTCTCGTCTAACCCAAATCAACCCCGAATGAAAAATTGGGCCAAATAAATAATGGACCCGAGTTCGCCAAACAAATGGGTCCGAGCCCCAGCCCACCAAGCAAATGGGCCTAAGCTCAAGCCCAACAGGCAAAATGGACCCAAGTCCAAGTTCATGAAGCAAATTGACCCAAGCCCAAGCCCAAGAAGCAAATGGGTCCAAGCCCACTTAAAGCCCACGAAAATTCTCTATAAATAAAGACCATTGCCATTTATTTGAGGATCTTTTGGTTGAAGGAAGAATTGAAGCTCTAAAGAACTAAGCTCTGAAGAATTGAAGATTCAGACTTCAAAAAGCTCTCAAGATGTGCAAGTTTTTATCAATATTGAGATTATCATTTTTTGAAAGATTGAAGACTTGGAAGATCAAATTTTCCTTGAATTCCAGAAGATTGAAGCTCAAATAGACTTACAACCACAATTTCCTAAAGATCGAAGATCAAAAAAAGTTCTAAGTCTTAAATTGTACCTGAGAGAAAGAATCAAAGAAGTAAATATTAGAGATTGTATCCACAACACATAAATCAATACAAAGTTCAATTCCACGAATCACATTTTTTTTGAAATCTCGTGTGAACAATCGTATTATTATTTTTTATTGGCTGAATCTCAACCCTTAAAAATAATTTAAAAATTAAAATTAGTTTTCGTATTAGATCTTAATTTATTTTTAAAAAATTTGAATTTTTAACTCATAGTTAATCTCTTCATTGGTTTGTTTTTCCTCATTCTTTTATGTATCATCTTTAATGTCTTGTTCCTCGTTACTACGAGCTAGAATTTGAAATAATTATCTTTTTTAAAGAGAATACCTCTTATTCACTGCTTAAATTTTTTACCATTTCAGATTTTTTAGTCCTTTTTGCAGTCACCTTGTAGCTCTCAATCGATCACTACATCTTGTATTCGTCATGGTCTCTTCTCTTTTAATTATACGAAAAAATGATTTTAAAAAGATTTACTATTCTTTTTTCCTCCAACAAAATAGACTAAGATATTGTATTTTTTAGATAAAATATCCCCAAATCTCGTCTTCATTTTATTAATTAAATAACATAAATGATTTTGAGAAAAAATGGCCAAAATCTCTACTAAGAGACGAAGAAGATGCAACTTTTGTACCTTTGTTCTAGGATTTTGTTCTTTAACCCCAAGTGTTTGAGATTGCAGGTTATAGACTTGAAAATCAAAGATGGAAGATGGAAAATGAAGACACCAGCTAACCCTAACTACTGCTCACTTTAAATACTAATAATCTAATTAGTTTAAAACTTAAGCAGTGGGCTAACATGACATTTATAGATTAGATTAAATAGGCCTCATTACATAATTTCTTAAAACAAGTGAAGGTCAAATGTCATTGATTATAGACGACACATTAACCAAATGAAAACTAAACAGCTTGACTAATCTAATATTAGACTTAGCACATATATAAATGACATGGCTTGACCTAGGTATTGACCAAAAGTAGCAAAACTATCAACAACTCACACGAAAAATTGGAGACAACAGTCAGGCTTCTGGATCACGATTTTTTCTTGGAAATTGGGAAAACATTGAAAAGGGTGAGCTAAATAGCCCAGTGAGTGACAGTCTTATAAAACATGCTTTTGAAATAAATAAACTTTAGTCTTTTTCATAAATCATTCATAAAACATAACATAACGTATAAAATCTTAAAACTTCTTTATGCTAAACTCTTTTTGGTTTTAAAATATCTCTTTATATCTTTTAGGAACTCTTTTGCTTTCTAAAATAAATATCTGCTTACTTATCTCTGTTAGTTCTATACCCTAGAAACTCGATCACAGTAGTAACTAACTCGACCTATCGTGCCTGATAACTCGGTCATGACTATATCGTGCCTGAACTTGATCAAGATAGTAGAGCTCTATTCATACTATCCTACCTGACTCGGTGGTAGCGGCTAAGTGGTCAACATATCTCTATACCCCTGAAATTCTGTGCACATTGACTATCGAGAACTCGATATGTAGAACAAACATGGTTTTCTTTCTTAAAACCTTTCTCATTAAATTCATGCTTTTGCAAATATCTTTTTAAACTAATAAACAATTTTCTTTCAGAACCTCAAGCTTACTAATATATCATTGCTTGCAAATCTCATCAATAAATACATGCTTTGTCAAAACATTTCTAAACTCATGCTTTGAAAATATTTTCTAGATAAGTATTCAAATACTTTTCATAAAGATGCTTGTAAATCAA
This sequence comes from Cucumis melo, assembly GCF_025177605.1. NCBI lineage: Eukaryota > Viridiplantae > Streptophyta > Magnoliopsida > Cucurbitales > Cucurbitaceae > Cucumis > Cucumis melo. The sequence continues at coordinate 16,705,634 of NC_066858.1, forward strand.
GATACAATGATCAATACACTTCAATAATTATTCCAAAGCATACTTAAATAATAGCTTGTAAAACATATTTAGAAACTTCATTTAGAAATTATTTTGTCACTCACAGATGGTGACTTAGATCCTCAGTTTATACACTTACCCAATCTCCTCTTGTCTTGAAATAATGGTATTAAGTCCAATTTAATCTCTTTGACCAAGAAAATATCAAAACTTTACTTAGAAATGGAAAAAATATCAAAAATGCCCTTTGCCATTGGCTAGCATGTAAGGATAGGCAACAGGAGGGCTGGCGTGTGCTGATGGCTAGCAGGAGGGCTGGCGTGCATGCATGGCTTGCTTAGGTGTTGCACCTTGTGTCACAATCGTAACCCTTCAAACACGATTGTGCGGCACTTGTTCTAATCGATCAACAAGTCAACCATTCAAAATTCGAAGTCCACAGACAAGCTCGCGATATGATGTAGCCTCCCTTCACGTTTTTGAAAATTTGTTTTATAAAACATGAGAGAGAAAGGAAATCATTGAAAATATCATAAATGAAAGCGTTGAAAACTGTCACTTGCAAAGAAAATCTTAGTTTGCAAAGAGTGCGACAAGGCTTGGTCGGGGATTCACAACTACTATGCCTCCCCTATAGTACATTTTAGCATTTTTGGCCTTGGCAGGCTTGCATATGAAAATGCCAAAATTTCACACTCTAGCTCGGTGACACAAAAATGAAAGCAATAGACTAAACTACTTACAAGACATAAAGACAAAGCGATTTGGGGGCATTCAGGCATACGATCATAAGCAAACAACGCCTTGAACAAGTATACCCGTGACACCTTGTGGCCCCTAATGCTTAGACTCCCCGTGTCATGCCTAGAAATTGGGTTCTCGACCAAAATCCTTCTTTCAACTTTGGAGGCTAATAACTCAAATGACAAGCCTTCCTTCTAGAAAGTTTCTTAGAAATGTCTTAAGTATCTTATCTCAAAATTTCAGCTCTAACTCTAAATGATGTGTCCTGTAGCCTCCGGAAAGTGAACACTGCTTAAAATTGCCCGAGAATTAACCTTTAGTGCTTCAACTCCAATTTTGACCTTTCTCCTCAACTCTTTTTCAGTCCAGCAGCCTCACCCTCACAACTAGACTCAAAGAGGTTTTGGAAGTGGAAATAAGGAAATGACATAAGTGGATTTGAAGCATTTCTTCTTCAAAGTTAACCTACTTATATATAGAAGGTCTTACATGGTTTGAAATTGACACCTCCTACTTACACTTTCCACCTCAAGCTTGCATGAATTAACTTTGACACCACCTACTTGGTCACTTTGCACCTCTTACTATCCCCTTTACACCACATGCATGCATGACTAATACTTGTCACCACATACTTAGCTACTTTACACCACCTACTAACCTCTTTACACCACATTCTTGCATGACTCAAAGGCCTTACATGCCTCACACCTCTTACTTAATGGCAAGAAACATTTCTTGTCATGGCATACCTATCACCTTTGTCGTCAAGCTCTTTTTAACTAACTCCTGCAATAAAATTTCCTTTTTAACCCAAGTCACCACACTTGTCTAAAGAGGTTTTATGATAAGTTTAGTAACCATCAAGCTAAATTTATTTTTATAACTACTAAACTCAACTCGTAATCATTTCTTAAGGTCCTTAAAAGACTTGGAGAAAGAAAATTTTTTTGGATCCAAGGTTACAATATAGCCTAACTAAGGCTAACAACTTTGTGAATATTTTACAACCAGGAAACAAAGGTTTCTTAGCATCATCGAACATACTGTCAAACGTATTGGAAATGTATTGAGCATAGACAGTTTGAATCGTATTTAGTACATTAAATAAATCGTCGTCATTATCGTTGGTTTCTTCATTCGTGTACTCCCTTCGATTGTTTGCTCTCTTTGTCGTAAGAGCTTCACCATGCATGCCTGAGCCACAACTTATAACTTTGATCAATCCCATTGACATATAAATGATATTCAACTATTGAAACCTCATTCGATACATGATTCCCACATTTCAAACATAGACACCTAACTGTACTGGAATCGTTGGCATTATGTAAACCAAATTCAATGAACGTTTCCACTCCTAGTTCTACTCCCTAGACATCCTATTCTCCATCATCCATGATTTGTCCATTAGACCATATCCAAAAATAAATATCTTAGAAATGAGCTCTTAGCTGCTGTTTATAGTAGAGACACAATGACGAGGTCACGAATATATTGGTAAAGAGTACTTCTAACCAAACGCATAAGATACTTAGCTTATTTAAATAATTTTTATTGATAGCTTATTTATATTTATATGCACCAACAAATTGTAACTTATTTACCATATAAATTCAAAAAATAAATAAAAGGAATCCTCTATTATAACGACCTTAGTATAAAAGCTACAGGTTCGCAGAAATAAGCCAACAGAATAACACCTCAAATGTCTATGAAGTATGCAAATGTCGGAAAGTCATATAAGTTCATGTTCAACACAATCACGAATTCAACAAGCAGACCAAAACTTTTAAGAGCGCTTGATCAATGACTATTATAGAAAAATAGCACATCTAGGAAAACAATTGGTAAAACATGGTTCCAGAAACTTGTTTTGCCAATTTTTATATTACAAAAGTTAGAAGTAAAGTTAGAAGCATGCCTTTATATTTCCACTTTAAGAATCAAATCATAAGATTTCTCACAAGTGCAAATTGATATAACTTACTTAAAGAACAAAATTTCCAATGGAACAATTTTATTTTGCTGTAATTATCAAACAAAATTTCTTAGCATTTGGAAGATCCAATTCATAAATTAGAAAATTTAATGAAACGTAGTTTTACCTTTAGAGATGGTGCAACTTATATGTATAACACAAATTTGTGGACTCCAATTTGTTGGCCATTGTACAAAACTTAAATGAATTTCTAAAATGTTCATTTGAAGCACCAATTCAAACAAAATCAATGATGGAAGAAGGAATAAAAGTATGATTGGTGAAGAGCCGAAGGAAGGATACAAACCTTAGTGAACCGACGAGCACAGTGGACGAGTGGAGAAGGGACAGTGGTAGTGATTTTGTTCAGAGAAGGCAGTGCACGAGTGGAGAAGGGACGGAGATAGTGCTTATTTCAAAGAAGACAATGGATGATGGCGGCCTTCTCCAGAGAAGGGACGGTTGCAGTGGACGAGAGGAGAAGGGACGAGAACTCTTGGCTTCAGACGTAGAGAGATGCGAGTACGTGAGGGGGGTTTTCAGAATCTATCGTCGTCCTCTGCAGGTGGGACAACGATGAAGGATGAATCAGCAGAGGACGGCACGACGGAGGACGGCGCTACGGAGGATGGGACGAACCAGGTATGAGGTAGAGGGGATTGAGGTTTGGAATAATTTAATTTAATTATTAAATTAATTATTTTTTAGGTTTGGAACCAGGTTTGAAACCTTTTTTTAATGAAAATAATTTAATTTTTGAGTTTACATTGACATTTAAACCCAACGTAAACGCAAAAAATGTGTCAAGAAAAAACATCATCCAAAATTATCCTTTTTCAACCAAAATTATGAAATTTTTATTTTTAATGATACATTTTATTCCTTCTATACTCGATTTCTTTTACTCATCGTGTCATTGAGTCCTCGTTTTTCTTGTAGTGTGTTGTTGTTCTCTTTTCTTGATTTTCTTAACATTGTTGTTTTGAGGGTGGGATGAACCTTATGCTTAATTACTAGGATGTTGAAGGGTAGGGTTGAGTTTATTGAGTTCTCTTTACTTGATTTGTTGTTGTTTTCGTTTAGGGTGAGTGAATTTTGCTAACGCGGAGGATGTGTTGAAGGTTGTGTTTGACGAGTACGTTTGAGGGGTAGGTTCTCTTTTCTTGATTTGTTGTGTTGAGGGGTGGGTTAAGGGATGACTTGTATAATTAATCTGTTTATCTGAGGGGTAGGTTGTTTAATTGATAGATATGAGTCTATTAATGCGTGTTGAGGGATTGGTTTGAGGGGTGAGTTTGCTTTACTAGTTGTTGATGAGGTGGGTTGTGCATTTGTTGCTTGACTTTTGTTGAAGGCTATTTCTTAACTTTTTTGTTTAAGGGTGAATGATTTTGCTTAACTTTAACTTAATCTGGAAAGTTGATCTAAGATGATTATTTGAAGTTTGTAATAATGTATTTTACTTGGTGGGATTGTACGTAAAGGAGTTGTTCGAATATAATGTCAGGAGATGTATTTTGGAGAGATGACGTCTTTTTTTTATGTATTTATCAATTCAGAAGCACATTGTAAACCATTACGTAAACCTTTTTATAATTTTCATACGAAATACATCGACTTTCATGTTTCAATTTAGTGGTTTAATATATAACATTTTGTTTCACAATATTCTATAAAATTTTAGATCACAAAACTGGAAAAAAAAAAAAGGCTTCGGTGACAACTAAAAAAATGAGAATCAAAACACAATAATAGCAAAAAAAAAATACAAGAATTCCCGATGCTTCACCGAGAGTTTAGGCTTTTCTGACGGACTTAGGTAAAGTTGTTGGGAGTTGAGCCTAACTCTCGACTAGCAATGTACATTGTTAGGAATTCTGATCTCCCCACGTTATATCTTGCTTTTCGAGAGTTAAAGGAATTTCCAATGGCTTTACCTACAACATCGAAAATTCCTCTTCCGACGTGGTTTTTGTCATGCCCCACCCCAAATGTCACTTCATGCGGTCAAATGAGGGCGTGCCGCCTAAACATCCATTGCGTATCTTTCTAGGAGATGACATTCTAAATACCTAGTGAGTGGAACAACTCTTACTCTTGTCTCGTTCATGAAGCTCTTCCATTGAGCCTTAGAGACCTTCACAATACTACGTAACAGAAAAACAATTTACAATCTTTGAACTTTACTCTGTCGCCTAGAACTTTTACATAGCACAACTTAAGACTTTTAGCTCCTAGGCGATAAACTCAAGAAGATACAACAAAACAACGAAAATAATTGGACTTCTTCTCTTTATTAACTTAACACGTTTATAAGGTTATACGGTACAAATTACATTCCTTTTTCTCACAGAACATAAAACTAAAGCTGGCTCTAGTCCACCTTTTCTCGTCCACTGCCTAACACTGCTCATTGTGGAAAGGTGTTCAAGAGCATAAGGACGTTGATCTCATACTCCTCCTTGAGTCGCCAGCAATCCAACTCAAGGAAAATCTTTAAGGCTTCCTTTCCCTTGCTTAGTTCCTTAACACTCTTCGTCTTTGGCCCCATAATTGTGACGAGTCGATGACCTTTCTATGATCTGAGTTGGAACCCTCCCTGTTAAGGAGCGATGCACCTACCAACCGACTCCTTAAACACACGATGAAATGTCATGGCTAGCACACACCATGTAAGACAGAATACCCTCATGTCAATTAACAATAGAATACATTGATCACATATCAAACTTACAAAGACAACAACACTATTCATGAAGGATTACTCATAGAACACTTGTTCGTAATTCAAATTCAAGCATAGAGAACATTTTACCATAAATAAAGACTTAGAAAATCACATTAAGAACATGTTTGTCACTCACCACATTCTTGCATTCATAAGGATCACCCACAAAATAACTTGGCCTCCACTCGTTTCCTCCTTCGCTAATGGGTTCTTCTTTTTGTCAAACAGTTTTCTCAACCAGTCATTCATCATTTGGGACTTACTCTTGGCATCTTTGTTTGAGAAATCTTAACACTTCCAAATCCTCCTTTTCCTTTTGAACTTTGGTCCTATTTATAGTGATCTCCCACACTCAAGGGTCACTTCCACCTTTACATGGTGTCACCTTACTTAAATCGTCGTGCTATACAGCCAACCCAAACTCAACACGTAAACTATCTATCAACAGTGATTAATTGGATATTCCCTTAAGACGCACACCTTATCTCCTTGAAAAGCCAAACTCTTTAATCGTCTGATCCTCATATCTTCTCAAAAAATAATACACATTCATTTTCCTCAACGAGTTATCATGTCATCCTGACAAGACACTTTCTCGCCTCCACTTCCTTAGGTGTAGACGCTTCTTCTCACATTTCATATAGAACGCCTAACTCTTGGTATCTGACGCGTGCTTCTTTCTTGCCATTCATTCTTATCGCATTGCTTGCCTTCTCATAATAGAACTTAGGCTTGAGCATCTCTTTTCGCGTCGTCTTTTCTTGCAAAATGTCTCATGTTTCTCCGAACAAATTTTCAGCAAGGATCATCTTCTGCAGAACCTTCTTTTTTCAGATCAAGGTCTCACAGTTTTCCCCACGACTAGAAAGGCGTAAGGAATTCCTTTTCAACGCGTTTTAGTACAGTTCCCGACGATTTTGGCCATCGATAGAGGGTCAATTTTTTGTAGTACATGTTGTGTTGTGTGTGGCTTGTGACAATTTGTAATGGATAATCCTGTTTCATAAGAGCTATAAACTTTTTCTTAAAGAGGAAAATCAACAAACTCTCTCCTATAAGAAAGAATCCTCTATTTTATTTCCACACTTTGTTGATTTGAGATTTTAGGATGTATCATTGCCAAATGATAGGTACCCACCTAATTATAGTCTACATAAATTTGGTGAAGAAAATTCAGTAGCTCTAAATTGATATTGAACAATATGCAGGATCTAATAATCACAAATTAGTCTTGGGATAAAACGAAACATTACAGATTGATTTTAGATAAAGTATAAGATCCAACGGTCAGAAATAAACTCAAAGAGAACTACTTAAAAATTCTTGTAAATTATTTAACATGTAAAGCATGAGAACATAAGTTACACTCTCACGAGGTTAGGTTGCAAAGTGATTTTTTTTATTTATTTTTTCAAAAAATGGGTCTTTTCAAAAATATAAAAAAGCGGCAAAGTATTTACATTGTATAAAACAATTCCGAAAATGAAAAAAACTCAGAGGCCCACCGTGTAAAATACCAAAAATGCCCCTTCAACAATGCACGCCTAATATATTTGCTAACGTGATTGGTATATGATCGTTTAATTAATTGGGTAGTTTAGATTTGTCTACACGATCGTTTAGATTTGGCTACCCCAAATTTAAACCATTTTTTTTTCAAAATTTGGTATAGGATCGTTTAGATTTGGTTACACGATCGTTTAGATTTGGGGTTCCAAATCTAAATATTTTTTTTTCAAAATTTGGTATACGATCGTTTAGATTTGGCTACACGGTCGTTTAGATTTGGGGTTCCAAAGAAAAGAAGGAAGACAATTTTTTTTAATATTCTTTATACACAATCTTTTAGATTTTGTTACTCTACTTTAAATGCTAACCAATTTTTTCAAGATTCTTTATACACCATATGTTTAAAAAAGAAAGGAAGAAAGACGATACAATGAAAAACAAAAAAAAAGAAAAAAAAGAAACTGGAATAAAAAGAAATAGATTTGGTTACCCAAATCTACCAAATCTAAAAAAAGAAAGAGGGAAGAAATGCATGAGTATGGAGGAAGAAAGACGATAAAAAATCGCAGAGAGGAGAAAATGTTGAAATGACAAATCTGAAATCTTTAAAAGATGATTAAATTTATGGGTTTTGTCATATAGAGTGAAAAAACAATGACATCTTTAGACATCTTCATTTACTGACTATGATACCTTTCAAATGTACATGGTTTTAAAAAAATGGTTTTTTTATTTTTTGTATCATAGTTTGACTAATTAGAAAAATAGGTAGATGAAAAACATTACACGTTTAATTTCTCTTACACCCTGCTTTTAAATGTTGAGATATACAAAATCTTTGTTGGTTAATGACCCTCATAATTTGCAAGTTAACACTCGTGCTAAACAGAAGATTAGATAATTGGGCCCAACTTTATTTAACTTATGAATTATTATTGGATTTGTTTTTTTTTTCTTATATTAAAAAAATATTCCTGTCATTAGGAGCATTACAATACTCATTTCTTTTACCTACTTCCATAAATTAAATTAAATTGAAATAATTATTTAATATTTCATTTTCTAATGACGTTTTAAGGAGTAAGCAATCATCAAGTCAATATCTTTTAAATATTAAAAAAATTAAATTAATGTGTAGAACCTAGTTAAGCTAATTTAATTATTTAAATCTAGTTTAATGATTACGAGAAGAAAACTTTACTTCATTCAAATTTGAATTAAACACTAATCTTAAATCACATTAAATATCGAGAAAAGAAAACCAAAATTATGATTAGAAGCTTTAATATGGTACTTAAAGTTAAGAAAAAAAAAGGTAAAAATATAAGGAAGGAAAAAGGAAAATGAGGATTTAATTAAGAAGGCAGTTTTAAAAAAAAGTACACGATGATTAAATTTAATTAAAAAATGATCATTATTGAATTGAGCCACATAATATATGATATGGAAAGGTATAATGTGGTGAAAAGTTCAATCATGGTTGTTTTGATTTAATAGTAATTAATTATTATTATTATTATTATTATTATTATTATTATTATTATTATTATTATTATTATTATTAAATGTAAAAGCGTAAGATAAGATAGAACCACAAGATATTTGGGTTAGAGTAGAGGAGGATAGTGTCCTGAATGATGGGCCTGAGACTTAAGACGGATCTCTCTCACCCAAAATTGGTGAGGACACGTGGGAGATAATAGAGGAGGTGAATGTGGGGGTCGATGTAGAGGTTAAGAGTGGTCGCCAGGAAATATGTTTGAGTGTTGGTGGGGCCATGGGAATTCCCGACTTGGTCAGCACACTTAGAACGGGATCACATGAAATTAGGGACTAGTAGGTCATGTACTCGGCTCTACTGGGTCCGCTTTTCTTTCGGCTTCACTTGCTTTTTCTCGGCTTAATTCCCTTGACTTACGGAACCCTGTTCCCCAACCCATTTAATCCATATAAAATTCTTATTTTCTATAACATTATCCTCTTCTAAGTGTTCAATCAATCCCAACTTTGTTTCTTTACTTTTATGATTAAATAGAGAGGGGAGGGGTTAGTGAAGTAAAAAGAGTAGCTTGGGGTGTGGTTAAAAAAGAGAAAGCTGAAAAGAGTGTTGTCACGTGCAATTGATTCAAACACTTTGCAAGGGCCCAAAATGTAATGCAGAACAGAAGAGCACAAGTTGAGTCAGTGAGTGGGAAGAGGCCCATGGACAGGGAAGCTGAGGTGATGGCACAGTTTTGCACAGCCTAGCTGTGAACGTGGCTTAGACTTCCACAGCACAACGCTCTTCTCTCTTTCTCTCTCTCATGCCACCCTTCTTCCACAAATTACTCCATCTACCTCTACTTTTTCACCGCTACTTGTATAAAAATATAAATACTTTCTAATTAAGCACTCCGATCTAGTCTTGCAGTACTCTTGTGAGCTTTACTTTTAGCTCCCTTTTCATAGTCGGGTCTTTTTTTTTTTTTTTTTAACGAAAATTTTATGATTGATGTATATAATACCTTATTGGCTAGTCCACTCAAATCGCAAGACTCTAGTTTTTTGCATTTGGGATGCATACTCTTCCATATCTTCTTTCAATTCTCCTTAAACTCATATCCACTAGTAAATTTTGATATTTACGTAGGACAACTTTAAGCGATAACAAAAAGAAATAATAATGCATACTTACCAAATTCTCATCTATTGATTAAGCTAAACAACCATATTGCAATCTACTCATTTATATCTTTTTGCTAACAACCACTTTTTGATCTTTAGGTTTCATGGAAATAACAAAGGTAGTTTGTTCATTAATTTTGGTGGGCAGAGATTTAGCCCTTTTATAAAAGTTAAAGCAACAATATAGTCATTCCTGCCTGGATTTACTTTACAATTTAATACGTGAAGAATGTTATAAACTTTAATTAAATTTTGAACTAATCATAAATGAACTTTTCTTTTTTATAAACTAAAGATCGAGACATAATGTGATGAAAATTGACATTAACTTTTCTATCACATTTTCACTATGGACATACATTGTTATAGTTACTCAGTTGTTACTTATTTCAAAATACAAACTAAATCATTAAAAAAAATTAAAAGACTAGTTTGTTAATTTCACCATGTCCTAAATATCCCAAAATAGGGCACTTACCATAAAATTACTCTAACTTGAGTATAAGCTTTGCTTTGGAGTTTTATTAAATCAATAAAAAGAGTGACCATACACACTGTGAGTGTACAATAATAACTATAATTAACTCTTCAATTCTTTCCCAACTATATTTTCACGTTCTCAATGCCTAAGTTTATTCATTGACTTTTCCGGATGGTCACATTCAATAATGTTTTCACTAACTAGAACCCCATGCAGCTACTAATTGTAAACAACCATTTTATTTATAAGAAAAAAAAGAAAAAAAAAAGGCTTATGATTGAGCCAGCCCATCATAATTACGCAGGAAGGGGTCCCGTTTTGGCGTCGTTGCTGAGTCCGTTTTTCCTTTACTGTCGGGCAATCCCACATGCTAACCCTATTCCAATCAACCCTTCCTGGCTCTCCTTTCCCCAACACAACCCCACTCCCACTACTCTTTTCCTTTTCCTTTCGTTTTTGCTTTTTAGTCCTCCCCTAATTCTTCTTTTCCCTCTTCCCCCCACCTCTCTCTCTCTCTCCCTATCATCTCCTTTTTCTTTATAATTCCAATTCTCTCATGATGATCCAATAGTATATTCTCTTTTTTTTTTTTCTCTCTCTTTTATTTATTTACTGAAAATAAATTATTAAATATGTTATATGTAATAAGGTAGAGATATGGGAAATTAAATAAATTGTAATTGAAACTAAAAACAAGGATAATAAATGAAGTGGGTGAAATGTAGGTAAGTTTAGAAACAATGAAACGTACGGAACAACATCCAACTTGTCCCTATTAAAGGAACATATAAATAAGACAGTAATCAAGGTAGGCCTCACTGCTTCTAACCTCTAACACTAACCCAGTCCCCCTTAACATATATATACATGACTTTCATAATAATTTATTTTTTTGAAAAAAAAAAACAGTAGTGATCATTTGAGATCGATTAATTAATTATTCATCAATAAATACTTTTATGAATCTAGATCTAAAGGACAAACGAAATTATATCTAAATTGCAATCCACGTGTAAAATATTGATTCAAAGAATGCTAAAACATTTTTATTGTACAAACCTATATAGCTAGCTTGGATTAAAAATAAAAATAAAAAAGAAAATATATAAATGAATTTAGAGAAATGGAAGTTGAGGAAATAGATAGGGTTAAACAAAATTAGTAATTGGTATTAATATTTTAAATCTTTTGATTGGTAAAGCTAAACCACCCTTAAGAAGAGAAGATTAGATCGAAGGTCGATATCATTGACTCTTTATATTAAAATTTAATGCAATGTGATGGATTGAACTAGTTTTTTTTTTTTTTTTTTTTTTTTTTTGGGTGGGGGAGGGTTCAATGAAAGTAAATAAGAAAAAAATTATAATGAAAAAAAGAAAAAAAGAATTTTACACGGTACTTATTTGTAATAGTAATAATATGATTATTATTGTAAAATTTATACTATTACTCCCAAGGGATGATGATTTGCATTTGAATCCGGTGGTGGCGCGGCTTGCCAAGCGGAAGCCGCGATAAGAGGGCGGCTATGCCAGCCGAGGGTCAAACACCCTTCGTTCTCCTCGATGGAGAATCCTTCGGCGGAGAAGAGGGTTAGAAGCATACTAGCTTGCTTGAAAGCGTTGGATCCTAAATGGAGGGCTCTAAAACCGGCTTGGCGAAGTCGAGACCTCCACTTAACCAGTGGCTCATGGCGCTCGACTCGAGCCGATCCTTCACAGCTCACCACGTTGCAAATTTCCCTCTGTAGATACATCTCCGCCAGACCCTTCTCCGGCATCATACAGCAGGCTTCAAGCGAATCAAACATGGTGGAATAGTAAAACAAAGCCTCCGTGAACCGCTCCAAGAACCCGCTCTGGTTGTGGTCCGCTTCTTGTTCAACCACCGTCATGATTTTCGGATTCAAACTCCGGATCCACCCGAGAACCATTTCCATGGCGGACGACGACTGGTTGTTCCCTAGTAATCGGTGAAGCTGCATAACAGAGTTCACCGCCACCGTCTCCTTCGGACTCACCTGAAGCATCCACGGCTTCACATCTTCCAACCTAGCCGCAGCCACACCGCGAAAGGCGAAACGAACGTTCACCGAACGGGCCAACTCAGCGAGTCGCAATCCGATTTCTCGAAGCGAGTCACGGCCGTCGGGAGAGGGTGGGCCAATGCCGGTTAAACGAAGAAGAGGAGGACCGCCGGGACGGAGGGCGAGGGCTTGGATTAATGCGGGCCATTGTAGACCGTGCATTAGATTGAAATCGATGACGTGGACGCAATCGTGACCGTCGAAGGCTTCCAAAATGGCTTGATTAGCGGTAAAATGAGCGAATTTAAGGTAAGGGCAAGCTTCGTAATAATGGTGATAGAGAAGGACGTCTTCAAAGCCGGTGGTAGAAGTGATGGTATCATGCGGTGTGAACACGCGCCGAGTTAGCGCGTCAATAAAGTAACCAGCGACTTTCCCGATGCCGCATTCGGTGTTGATGCCAGACAGCAAACTTCGCATTTCGACAATCAGAGAACCAGCCAATGGGAAGTCACCACGGTGGATTGAATCGGCACACGTGACTAGCATGTGGACCAGTTTAATACCGGAATCTTCCTCCATGGCGGTCACGACGGTTAGCTGATGCTGAGCAAGGTTCTGGTGTTGCGCACCAACACAAGGATCTGTCCACGACACACTCCCATCCGTCTGATTACAAACCGAAAACAGATCGGGAAAATCCGGTAGATCGGACGGCAAAGTAGCCGTTTGGTTCAACTCGGACAGAATTGAATCAACCCAAGAACCCAGGTCGGAAGGGTTGTAGTGGACGGCATCCGAAGCGAGTTGAGAGATCTCAGAGGAAGAGTTGACCATAGCGGATTCCAGACGCTCAAGACTTTGAGCGACGTGGTGAAGGTCGGAGGAGCGGACCTTGTAACCCGCGCCGGCGAGAAGGCCGTCGATGTCTTGGGGTTTGGTGACAGTACTTGAGGAAGAGCTGCCACTGCTACTGCTACTGCTGCCGCCGGAAGAGGCGGCGGAGTCGAAAGGACCCATGAACGAAATCAGATAATTTAGAGAGGTAGAAATGAAAGGAAGACGGTTGTTGGGAGAAGGAGCAATATAATTAGGGAGATTTTAAGTTGACCATGGCCATAGAGAAACCACGGAGTTGTGTGTGTGAGAGTGAGGGAGGTACTGAAAAGCAATGGGTGAAAGAGAAAGGACCAAAAAAGGATTTTTAGAGAGAGAAAGAGAGATAGAGAGAGGCTGTGTATTTGAGAATTTAAGAACCAATATTGGAAAATCTGGAAATAACCAATGAACCCACCGATCAAACTTGGGCTTATTTTTTCTAATTTATCTCAAGAGTTAAATTTTATTCTAATTTCTATTGCGGAGTTGAGATTGGGACCTACCGGCTACCACATTTTAATAATAATTATTATTTTTATTTCAAAAATATTCCCTCGGGAAGTTATTTTATTATCATTATTATTATACTTTATTGTAATATCCATGTAAAATTAGTTTTGGAATACCGGAATATCCATTGAGAAGAGAGGGATAAATAACATTTTTAATATACAAAAAGTACTCTTTTTTTCTTTTTTCCTATAATGAAAATATAGCAGTTGTTAAAATGGTAGAAAATAGAAGATGGAAAAGAAAGAAAAAAAATGAAGACAGAATCTCTATGCAAGCTGCAGTTAGACACACACGTGGAGCAAATAAAAGGTTATTCCGAATGACGTTGTTCTGCATAGTGCCTCCACGCCAACCATGGCTTTTGTTTGAGATATTATTATTTCTATAATATATAAAACTTAATTTCAAAATTAAATTGTTATGAACAACTTTAATATTCATATAATATTTTACTTCCATTATTTCAACCACCCTTCAAATATGGTCTCATCATCAACAATTTTACCTTAATTGATTGTTGGGTTTGGCCAGATGTGATATATTGATAATTTTGTGAAAATGCTAGGCGACTCCAAACCTATAAGAATGAGTTCATCTCCTTTGTTTACAACTTGAAGTGTGTACTTAAAAAAGAATAAAACACGATCTTTTTATTTTAAAACTTTCGTTTTACTTCTAAATTTTTTTTATTACTAGATCCAAAAAGTAAATGCATGCTTTTGTTTTAGCTTAACTAAATAAATTTAAAACAAAGATTTAGAAGAAAAACTTTGAAATTAAATAACATAAAACTCAATTAACTAGGAATAACTCTCCTTTTTGTTGTATTATTATATGGATGGAGGAACTACAGCTCCCAATTATTTAATACAATGTCAAAATTCAAAATACCCTAACGATGGTTGGCCATGAGTTTGGAATTAGGATGTTTTACATTTGAAGCCAAACTCATGTTTGAACTATTGGAATAAAATTCTTGGGATTAAGAAACCAAACACATGAGTTTGAAATATATATAATTTTAATTGATTGTCATCTGTTTTAAAAAAACCAATCACTTCAACTTCTTACCATTGATCATTGATGACCGTTGATAACAAATCTTAGCCAACTTGACAATCAACTGGTTGATTGCGCTATCACGACGACCGATCATTTTAACTGTCGACTACAAATCATCTTAATTATCATCTTTCGATTGTCTTGACTGTCGATTATCGATCGTTGGTGACCAATCATTTTGATTATTGGTGACCTACAACTTTAGACGTTTTTGTCGTCAGGTGAATATCTTGGTCGACGACAACCAATCATTATCATTAATTATTTGTCTTGCCTCTTGATGGTTAATGACCAATAGCCATGACCCTTGGGGACCGATTGTCATGATAATCGATGACCAACCAATTGTCTTAATTAAACATTGGCGACAATTGACCATCTTCACCATTAATCAACAACTATCTTCACCAAGGCTTCTTACACTCTTTCCATGGGTTTGAACAGTAAACGGATTACCTTTTTTTTTTCTAATTCAATCTAAAAAATTCGGCAGCCGACTCCGAACACCACCCTTGGTGACCATTGTTGGCCAACTATTGGGTGTCATTTCTGACAACTCCATCGGCGAAATTCCGACCACCAACTCCAGCAATTGGCGAAAACCTTGAAAATTTAATAAAAATGAAAATTTGAATTTTTTTCTAAGTCATTTTCCAAATACGCATTTGATTTAATCACAATAACATTTTTTAAAATACATATTTTTCATTCTTCTATTTTCTTTACTTCTTGAGTTTTTTTAATTATTATTATTTGATCATCTTTTTTAATTATCTATTTTCTTTTATTTGTTTAAAATTAATATTTCCTTCATTTTAGAAGATTTTATTTATTTTGTTATATTTTTGCTAGGTGAAAATGGATGAACTATCTATTGTGATCTCAAGTATTATATAAATCAAATATTAATATTTTGGTAATATGGTAGAAATTTTAAATATATATCACATGTACAGTGATTTATTTTTAGTTTAATAACATTTTTTTCATTTTTTTTGTTGGTCAATTTAACTAGAAGATTTAGAACTCATTGGATTGATTTAAGAGAAAATTATATATAAAAAAAGCTCATTTTTATTTAAACTCTTTTGATGATAGTAGTTAAAATACGTTGCATGTACATCATAGGAAGACAACGTAACCATAACTATGGCTAAAGATAACTCTACTTGACTTTTGCATGATCCTTTTGGTTAATGCTTATTTTGAAACCTATTATACCGCTTTTAATGTTAGCTTAACTGAAACTTTCGTAAATATCATTCGACTTATTATATTTTATGAATGGTTTGTTATATTCATAATTATACCATTTATGTTAATGCAACCGTAATTAAAATTATTGTTATTGAATATTAAAATTTTTTATTTTTACATTATTGTCATGAAAAATCAAAAGAGTTAAGAAATTGAATTATAAGGACAAAATATGAAAAAAAAATCAATTAAAATTTTGATATATGATAAATTTATACGATAAATTTAGGATGTACAGTTCAAAAAAGAAAAAAACTAAACAGATTAGTTAAACTAGTTAATTCAAAAGCAGAACCCAAATCTAGGCATCAAAAATCCAAATTCTCAAATTCTGCATCCAAATACATACAGACATTTATAATTCACAGGCATTAGAATCCCATCAAATAAGTCTACATGCATTTAATTTCCAAGAATTTGATTCCGAACCTATGAGCACGTCCCATCGATGGTAATTTATTTTTGCAAAAAATCATTCACTATAATTTAGCTCTCACTCTCTATTATAAAGAAATTAAAGTCCAGGGTGAAATAATTGAGAGGAAGACATTTGTGAAAGAGAAACATTATTAAGAAGTACTTATCATATGATTAATTAAAATTGAATAGAGTGGTCGCAATCCACGTCATTTAGAGCAACACATAAGAGTGAGTACATTAATTGATTAACTACCATTATTAAGACAAAGATAGCGACACCCATCCTCACTCCATTTATTTAAATTAATCTTATATTATTAATTATTATTCATATTATATTACCATAATTATTCTTTGCAAAATTAAACAAATACTGCCCCACGTTCACCCCTACCCTTAATTAATTGTCTTCAAAAAAATATTTCACTTTTTTTTTTTTTTTTTATTTCTACTAATTTTTTTTCACAATTTGGAATATAATTAAAAAAGAAAAAGAGAGAGAGAATTGGTTTCGTTGTTAAAACCAAAATTGATGGAGTCAAGTCAAAGGGGGTTAGACAGGAGTCTAACTGACAATACCGATGCTAATGAGGATCATATAGTATAAAATTGTTATAAGCTTAAAAAATAATGTCAATTATTGAGAGAGAGAGAGAGGAGATTTATTGTAGTTATAATAATTGGTAGCCATAAAAGGGTGAAATTTGAAGGGGTCAATTTGGCCGATTTGATTCAATCTAAAATAATTGGATGTTTTTACTTGTTTACAAAATAAGTTTAAATAATACACAGTACAGATTTATTTATTTTTGTAAAAATGCCCAAAAAAAAAAAAAAAAAACAATTTCAATACACGTTATGATATACATTATATATATTCGATACAGTACTAATATACTTGGTTCACCTGTGATATACATTTGATATCCTTCTAATAAGCACTTGATATGCTTGATATTCTTCTAATAAGTGTTAGAAAAAAAATTATTGTACAAATACAAATCACAAACACATATTATTATAATTTTAAAAATATATATAATATGCAACTTAAACAAAAACTATATAATACAAACAAAATAATCTACATCCAAACACAAATTACTTATCCAAACTATAATAATCTAAGACTGTAATAACTTATTCTTTGTCCCTAACGTTGTTCTTTAAAAAAGTGTCATGCTTTTTTCTTAAAAGTTGATAAATACCAATTTATTTACCAAAAAATGTCACATTAATTGCTTTATTCACCCAAATGTCATTAAATATATTTATTTAATTGTTATTAAATTAAAAACTTTTTATATTTTATCATCTTCAACATTAAAGTATATAAATACATGTATAATTACGTAGATTAGAAATATTAATATCAAGTGTATTAAGTATATATCGAGTATATCAAATAAATTGAATTTGTTTTTTACCAAATCTGCAAAATAAGAAAAGTGCTTGAGAAGCTTACATATTCCTAAAACTTAAATTACCATCCACTTGCAATTTCTAAAATAAAAATGAAACCATAGAAAACTAAAGATCAAAATGGGGAAAAAACGAAAAACTCTTCAAAATAGAATGTGATCCTCCAGATGAAGAAACAAACAAGTTGTACTCCTCCCTAGGCTTGCAACTTAATAACTCTAAAAAACCATGTAATTAAATACAACGTTGAATCACTTCTATTGTTATTTGGCCTAAATCAAACAAAGCTCGTTTAAATGAAAGAAAGTACAAATTTAGTAGATAAAAGATAAATTCATCCTCCAATTTGAAATTTCAAACCATAAATTTCATATCATGATTTGAATAATATTATGACATCTTGAATTAGTATGTTTTGATACCATCTTAAATCATTAATTGATTAAAAAATTTAAGTGGATGGATGAGACGAATTTAATATAATATACAAACATTATAAAAAGAAAAATGTAAGGATGGGTTGGTATAGTTTGAAATTGGATGGGGTGTGTTGGTGAAGTGAAGTGGTCCAAAGATTAGAGATATGATTGCATGGGAATTAGGAACAGTTACATCTCATGCAAATTGAAATTTGCATAGTCCCCAAGAATATCACCACCAAATTTTTCTTTTTCATTTAATTATTATTATTCTTTATGAGCTGGCTGTCACTTTAAAACAGAACCAATAACGTTGTTTGATTTTTTGTAATTAAAAGTGCCTACGTGTACACACATTGAGCTTTTTCATTCCATAATTTTCAATTTGGTCAAAACGAATATATTTCTTTTTATTTTTTATTTTATTTATTCATTCACATAAGAAATAGTACTTTAATTTTACTTATCCTCCTCCTTTGAACTCACGTGATAAAAAAGTTTTAAGAACATAAATAGTAAAGATATATGAGTTGAAATAATTTAAAAGTAATAAAAAGGATGATAATGAATATGTGGTTATAGATACTTTTTTATTTTGATTAATTTATAATGAATATGAAATGTGTTAATGCAATTGCGAACGTATCTCTCAAATAGATGATTTATTACTTTCATAGCTAGGGTATATTATAAATGATTGAGTCAATATTGGACATAGAGTTTTAAAAGGTAACTAAATAAAAGAGAGAACAGAATAAGATATTTATAACTTTAATTTAAATGTTTTTGAGAAAAAAATGAAATAGGACACTAGGCATATCTTTTAAAAAGATAAAACATGATCAAGAAGAAAAAGGAGAGTAAAAAAAATGCAGTTATTATGTGAAGTGATTTATATATTTGTTAAAGGATGTGTACGATTTTAGATTTAACTTTAATAACCTTTTATCAATAAAAGAAAATATAGAGAACTTGGAGGCTCTATTGAGAAAAAGAAAAATGAAGGTAGTAAGGATACAAAAAAGAAAAAAGAAGGAAAAGAAAAGATAAAAGGATAGTAAATAGAAATTAGGAAAACTTGCTTAAATGTAACAAAACACTCGAGTATTTACCGTTTGTATAATAAATCTCATAAAATTAGTCATTTTTTAAATATTCCAAGTTTGTCATTCAATCTTTCTTTTCTTCCTCGCGATTCTTCCTCCTCCTATTTCATCTTCCCCGTCTTTCCCTGCGATTTTGTCTTTCTTTATATGCGATTTAGTCTTTCTTCTTTCTTTTTTTCTGCAATTTCTTTCCACAATCTTTCTTATTTTTCAATTCTTTATTTACGTCGTTTAATCTTTCCATCATTTTTCTTCTTTTACTCTCTTTTTTTGCTTCGATTTCTTTCCATCGTCTTTATACTTTTCCTCTTCTTTTTGCGATTTCTTTCCATCGTCTTTCTTTTTTTCCTTTTTTTACGTCGTTTACATTTGGGTAACCAAATCTAAACGACTGTGACAAGACTATGTAAAAAAAAAATAGCAAAATCTAAAAGATCGTGTATAAAGAATCTTGAAAAAAATTATTTAGATTAGAGTAGCCAAATGTAAACGATCGTGTATAAAAAATCATTTATATTGGAGTAACCAAATGTAAACGATCGTGTAAAAAAGTAAACGATCATGTAAAAAAAAATAAAAGATTGTGTATAAAGAATATTGAAAAAAAAATTCATTTAGATTGGATTAGCCAAATGTAAACCATCGTTTAAAAAACATAAACGATTGTAAAAAAAATAAAAGATAGTGTATAAAAAATCTTGAAAAAAAATCATTTAATTGGAGTAGCCAAATGTAAACGATCGTGTAAAAATAAGTAAACGATCATGTAAAAAAAGTAAACGATCGTTTAAAAAAATCTAAATGATCATGTAATAAAATTAAACGATGGAATTGGAAAGATAAGTTGTACCCATATCTAGAAATTGTAGCCATATCTAAACGATCGCGTATAAATAGAGTCAAAGAAACAGTGCACATGTAAATCTTCTACCTTCGTACTCCCCCAAACCCCTATTTTATAAACACTTCTAAATATTCAATTCCACACAGTACTCTCATAAGTCATAAGCCACCCCCTCAAATAAAATCATCTACAAAGGATGTTTTGGATCTAATTCATCACATGAACAATCTTTGGATTTCTATTATTTTTCTCTGTGTGATTAGAATTAATAAGCTGAAAATAATAATAATAATACACATTGAGGTTTGAAGAAAATATGGCTCAAAATCATTAATATCTCCAGCAGTATTTTTCAAAGCAAAAAAAAAAAAACAATTAGAAAAAAAAATGAAAGTTAGGTCAGATGGGAACAATGAACAAACCTTGAACAAAACAAGATGAAGAACCCGACAAAACAAGATGAAGAACCCAGAATGTGAAGTTGAATGTGCAGTCGAACTTGCGATTGGAACGTGTAAAGGTCGTCAGAATGTGTTGTGCCGTCGAACTTACGATCTAAATGGTGTCGTCGAACTTACGATCTAAATGTGCAAAGGCCGCCGGAATGTAAAGGTCGCCGGAATCTTATGGCCGAAGGGATTACGAAACGCCGAAGGGATTACGAAACGAAATGGGGATGGTCGAAGGGATTGAATGCGCTAAAGGGGGATGGGGCCGGGCGAAACGAAATGGAAATGGAACGCTGAAATGAAAATGGAAATGTTAATTTAGGTTTTTATATATATATATATATACCCCTAAACCGGGTTGGGTTGGGTCAACCCGGCCCTTAATTTCCCAACCCGGTAACCTGGCCCTTAATTTCCCAACCCGGTAACCTGGCCCATCTTTTTTTTTTTTTAATTTTTTAACCCAACCCAACCCAAAACATAATTTAACCCAACCCAACCCTTACGGTTTGAGTTGGGTAGTCCGGGTTGGTCGGGCTACGGTTTTTTTTAACACACCTAAATTGTAGCCATATCTAAACGATCGCGTTGTAGTCATATCTAAACGATCACGTATAAATTGTAGTCATATCTAAACGATCGCGTATCAAAAAATAACCAAATCTAAACGATTCGTAAATATATTAGGCGCGCGTTGTTGATGGCGTGGTTTACGAGGCGTTTTTTATATTTTACACGGTGGACCTATGAGATTTTTTCATTTTTGGATTTGTTCTATAGAGTGTAAATATTTTGCCGCTTTTTTATATTTTTGAAAAAACCTCTAGAAACTATTAGATGATCTAATGATAAAGAGGTAATGTAAAAATAAAAAGAGATAAAAGAAAAATAAAAGACATAAGAAACACAAATTCAAAACAAAAAGACGTGATTTGAGAAAAAAACTAACATAATTAAAAGATTTAAAAGCAAACACGAAAGTTAAAAGTTTTCTCCTCATATTCCCTTTTAATAATATAATACAATGTCACATAATAGTTTATTGAGATAAATTCAAATCAAGAGTCTAGAAAGATAGGATGTCTATACTCCCATCAGGGACCTAGGAGAGCTTTAGCGAACCTAGGCATGAGAAGTCTAGAAGTGCTTTAAAGGATCGAAGTCCATAGAAGTATGGGCATGATGAGCCTAAGAAGGCTTGACCTAAGCCTAAAGAAGTCTTGAGATTATAGAAGTTTGAGTATGATCAGTCTAAAAGCCTTGACGTGAGCCTAAAGAAGTCTATGCCAACTTAAAAGGGCTTAAACCTAAGGAAGTCTGGGTAGGCTTAAAGCATAGCTTGAGCCTAGAGAAGTTTGGTCATGAGGAGTCTAGAAAAGCCTAAGCCTAAAGAAGGCTAGGCATGAAGACTAGGAGCTTGGGCCTAGAAAAGCCTAGACACGAGGAACATGGGAAAGATTGAACCTAGCGAAGCCTAAGAATAAGGAGTTTGAGTTTAGAAAACCTAGGCATGATGAGCTTCAACCTAGGAGAGAGACTCAAGAGGAACCTTTAATAGGAGCTCAGAGGACCCATGAGGAGCTTAGAGTAAGCTTAAAACATCCGTAAGAAGCTTAGAGTGAAGTCGGAGAAAATATGAAAAAATGAGCTAGAAAACCTACTAGATGGGCTAAGAGAGTTCATAAAACCCATGAGAAAGAACATAAGAAAGCTTAGAGGACCCATGGGGAGAGCTCATAAGTGCTTAGAGGACTCATGGAGATAGCCTATGAGAATTCATAGGACCCAAGGAAAAAACCTAGAGGATCAGCTCATAAGACCTATGGGAGACTTTGCCTTGACAAAAGAGTGTGTTTTCTTCTCAATAGTTAGTAGGGCTAACAAATGCAGATAAAGGGGCTCTGAATTTAATGATCAAGGTTGCAACATTCATTGATGAAATATTCAACCCGCAAGTTTGCATATGCATTTTATCAAGTAATCTTGTAGGGGAGACTTTGACAACTTGCTTGTTTTAGTTCTGTGAACCTAGGAAATATACAATATGTAGTTATTATCTGATCTTGAACCTAGTAGTCATTTAAATTTGTTAGAGGGAACGGTAATAAATAATGTAGGTTAAGAATGGTAGTTGGAGTTATGCAAACATTGAGCTATTTGATGATTGGGATTAAGAGAGTAGGGGGAAGGCTCTCTAACTTAATTTTGATTGCTATCAGATTATTACTTCCTAAATGTACCCGATGTTAACTAGCTGCCAGCTTTATCAACTTCATGCAAAGGTAGGGGATTAAGAAAATTATGCTAAGGCCTATCGTACATTCATTTGACTATGTACTTGCTTTATGTCTTTTCCAGAACTTCATTGGATTGCTTCACATCATATATGCTTGAGTTCTCATAATCAAGGTGAATGAAGTGGTTTCATTGTCTATAGGTTAACATAATGTTTGGTATGGAAGTTTACATTTGAGCTATGAATTAAAATTTGAGTTGGAATAGATGAACCTTGATGAGCTTTTCCTTCACTTGTTAGCTTGTGTGTGCTATTTTTTTGTTGGTTCATTCTTGACGTTGTTTCTTGTTCTTATATGTTGTAGGAGGAGTTTCAACTGGTTTGATTAAATAGACTCCAGCTTCTCTTATCTTATATAGGAGAAGTGTTTTACTTTACATCTCTTATATAAATCCCAAATTAGTTATTTTTCCATAGCAACCAATTTAAAGGTTTCTTTATTTTACTGCTATTTTTCCTTTCAAGACTTATTGTCACTTTGAGAATTAATCTTTTTTTATTATATCTACAAAAGTTTCATTTTATTTTCAAAAAGAAAAAGAAAAAGAAAAAGAAAAAAGAGAAACTAATACACTTCAATTGTCGGTTCCTTTGAAAACAGATGAATAAAATCTTGTTGATCCAGCAGACGTATCGACTCCATTGGAGAAGTCAAGACTTTGGGATGGAGTGGTTGGTGATTTTAATCTTTTGTCTTACAATATGTATTTTCTATTAAAATATATATTTTGAACTCGCTGATTAAACTTAATGTTTATAGTTTTGAATTGCACTAATTTTACTACCCCACAAACTTATTTGTTTAACCTTGTTTTTATAGAAAGCTACAAAATGGTCCGAAAAAAAAGGGGCTATTGCTGAATTAACCAAACTTGCTTCAACGAAAAAGATTGCGTCCAGTGACTTTTCAGAAGTTTGTAGAACTTCAAAGAAGGTATGATATCTTCCCCGTGGCCCTATTTTCTCTCCCAAGGATTGAATTGATTTCTACGGACGGTATGCCCGAATTTACTTGCACTTAGTTGAAGAAAATTTACATACATGATCCCTTGATTAAAATCTGTTTGGTAATATTTTTGTTTTTCGTTTTTGTTTCTGATTTTTTAAAAAACGGATAACATTCTATGTTCATCGTTCTTAAAATATTAGAAATGTTTCTCATTTAGGTTAGAAATTTATGAGAAGAAAAAAAAAAAAAAAAATTCTACCGTTCCGTTTCTTCTTTTTTTTTCCTTATGTTCCTTCTTTTTTCCTCTCGTTACTTCTTTTTTTCGTTCCTTCTTCTTTCCTCCTTTTTTCGTTCTCTTCGCCCCCTTTCTCTTCTTCAATCTCTTCATCAATCTCTTCATCGCCTTCTTTCCTTTCTAACCTTCAATCTTTTACCTTCGACGATGAAATCCTCACCCTCCTCACTACTTGCCCTTCCATGGTTGACATGTGGATCTCCGAAATCCTCTATATTTACCGTCTTAGACTCCACCATCTCGTCGTTGGTCTTAACATTGAGTGGCGTCCTAGCTCCGATCGTCATTTTCGTAACCTCGTCACCACTTTACAACTCTGTGTCGGTCGCTACTGCCTCATTTTCCAACATCTGCAGATCTGAAATTCCTCAGTCTTTGATCAATTTCTTAGAGGACGATACCTTCACTTTCGTTGGTGTTGGAATCGACAATGGCGTTCTGAAGCACTATAGTGATTACGACCTAAATGTTGATAACACCGTTGATCTTAGGGAGTTGGCTGCGGATGAGATATGTGGATGAGATGCAGAGTGATGAGTTGAGGACTGTCGGACTGAAGACTTTGGAGAGAGAGGTTCTTGGGAGGGAGAATGGTAAAATCTTTCTAGGGATTTTGATTTTGGTTGTGAAAATATTTCTAGGGTTTGGTTTTCTTTCCATGGGTTCTATATAGGATAGCAAACGGAATATTATATATGTTAATAACTGTTCTTCCAGTGAATTCATGTTCATTGTATTTTAGTTTTAGCCTTTTTCCTTTAATTTGATTATCAGTTTCTTCACTATTCAAATCTTTGTTTTCAATTTTATTTTCTCTATTTTGAGTATGTTCTCGAATACATCTATACAAGTGTTGTTCATCATCATTTAACACTAAAATAATGGACGTTTTAGTTTTTTTCATTTCGGTTTTGTCTAAACTAAAAAGTTAATAACAAACAATAATACTTTTCTTTTGTTATGTTTTGTTCATCTGAGGAGCAATGTATTATGCTATGTTATGTTCTATCTAGTGTTAAAAATGTGGTGTAGAGATTGTTTGAATGCAATTGGAGATGATCATGGCTTCATTTAAGTCTATCTTTGTTGCCAAACTGAATTTTATATTAGAAAAAAGTTGGTGTGATGATTGATGAAGTTTTCTTTTTTTCTTTGAAATAATGATAGATGAAGTTTTGGGTTGTACAATTGTGGGATTTACCCAACAACAAGGCTTCAACTAAAAGTGCTAGACGAAATTTTTATTGACCTTTTTGGTGAAGTAATTAAGGATCATGTGGGTGTATTTATTTGTTATATGATTGAGAATTGGAAGAAAAACGTGCACGTAAAATATATACCGATAGCATGTTGCACAAGTCACAATTATATGTTTAATGTAGGAAACAAGAAATAGTTATGAAACACATTTTCTGTTTCTGTTTCATTTTTTCAAAAAACAAGAAACGGAAACAGTTATCAAACACACATTTGTTTCTCGTTCTAACAAAAGAAGAAACAGGGAACAAAAAACAAGAAATGAGAAACAGAAAACAAAGAATAGAAACGTTACCAAACGGGCCCTTAGTGTCGTGGTTGTTTATGCATTGTAGGAGGATATCTAAGAAAGAACTTTTTTGGATATATAGATTGAACATAATGCATTTAGTAGAATATGCTCAATATTTAGTTGAATTGTGTTGAAGGAGAAAGCAAGTAGGGATTGTTCAAGTGTTAAAAAATTGGTAGATCATGGAGTTTTATAAAGATCTCCCGGCGCTGTACATATGGTGTCTGGAGATTTATTTTCTCTCTTGAAAACTTTTGATGTTGATTTATACGATCTTCCCATGCTGAATTTCAATGCGTCTGAAAAATCTTTCCCGACGCATTTTACCTAACCCAAGTTCTGACGCGCATTTATGCGTTGAGAGATGTCTTTTCGATGCTTTTTTGTATATCTCTTAACGATTTTGTGTATCGGGAGATCCCCATTTCTTGTAGTGTGAAGAGCTTAAAGTGAACTTAGATATGACCCATGAGATAACTGTAGAAGAACTCAAAAAGTCTATGAGGAGAGCCTAAGATAACTGAAAGGACCTATAGAGAGCCTAGAGGAGCTGGCCAGACCTATAAGGAAAACCAAAAGGAACTCAAATGACTCGTAGGGAAAACCTAAAGGAGCTTTAATGACTCATGAGGAGAATGAAAAGAAGTTCAAAGAGCCCGTGAGAAGAGCCTGAAGAAGCTCATAGTACCAACGGGAGACCTTGGAGCAATCAAGTTTGAAGTCGTCTAGATTATTCATAACAGACATTATATAAATGAGACATTATGAATTTCAGTGGACAATGCACTTAAGCATCTGTTGCATTAATGGTGTAACCGCTTAGCAAATTAACTCAGTAAGTCTCAAAATTTATGAAGGGACAATCATGAGCATGAGCCATAATTAGACTTCATTATTCTATATAATCAATCTAAGTCATTGATTGAAAGTATGCCTAAAATTAAATAACCCTATTATTTTCTAGTACAAGTGACTCACATACATATGACTTACTTGAGTGTTGGATTATGTGTGGTTCGATAATATATCAGTGCTAATTAATTTTATTCTATCCTTCAGGTACTTACATGAATCTTTCCCGTAAATTAAATTTACACTTAGATCTATTTTTTGACATCAACATACAATATAGATGAGTATCATTTTTTTAATTTTTGTTATGAACTTATGATTTCTTAAAAAAAAAAAAAGAAGTGAAAGCTATAATTAAAAAATTGAATAGAACAAAAATGTAAATTAAAAGTAGCATTTAGAAGATGAAAATCGTTATTAGATAGAATTTAAGGATGTATTTGGTAACTATTTAGCTTTTGAAAATTAAACCAACGAGCATTTATTTGATTTCAAAAATTATGTAAATATTTTTTTTCCTTCCCTAGTTGTTATAGCAGATGTGGTAATTTCTTCTTTTTAGAAAGTTCAAGCACTTAAAAGGAAAAAAAGATAGCTATTAAAAAAATTGTTTTAAATTGTAAAAAATGCCTCTTAACTTTGTAGTTTATGTCATAAATGTTCGTAAACTTTCTAAAGTTGAAAAAACGCTCTTAATTTTGAAAAAAAAATAGTTCATAATATCCTTACTGTTAGGCTTAGATAGCAAATCGTTAAAGTTTTCTTTTAAAAATAAATTGAAATAGTGAAAATTTTCATAAATAACCTTAAACTTAAGAAAATTTCAAAAATAACTTTCATTAATCGATTTTTTATTTTAAATATCTCAACACCCAAAATAAAATGAAAAATTTTAAATTAAAATATAAAATCTCACAAAATTTCAAATAAAAAGTTTCTCTAGAAAATATACTAATACAACAATTAGTCAATACAAAAGAAAAAAGTATTAGTTTATTAACACATTAAACTTTTAACGTACGTCTTTGTTAAAACATTAAGTTCTAAAATATTTTGGTTTTTTCATTAATCTCTTTATTCTTATTAAAGTCTAATATGCCTTAGGAAAGTGTGCAATTTAATTTATGTATTTTATTTATATTGAAGACAAGATAGAGAAATAAGAAAAAAATAAAAATAAGTAGAGAAGTAAAATGGTACTACCGACTTGTGCTATTTATACGACCAAGATATTTTTTAAATTTAAGAGTATTTTTACGATTTTTAAAAGTATAAGAGTATTTTCAAAAGTTTTGTATGAGTTAATAGTCAAATATATTTTTTAGTTGACGAGTTATTATTTTAATATGTTTTTAAGAAAAATATTTATTTTAGAATTTTGTAAGATCTTACCGAAATTTATAAATAGTGAAAAAATTGGTGTAAAATTTGGATCAATAAAAATATTTTTAAATTTTTTAATGATCAATTATATTTATGAAATTTTTTTCAATATTTTAAAGTTTTTCTTTCTGGAAAATAAAACTTTAACAATTTTGGGCTAAAATAAGCGGTAAATATACTTTTTAACATCTTTGTAAAGAAAGTTTGGTTGAATAAATAAATAAATGGATAATATTTTGTTGGGAAACTAAAATTTTGAAAATTTGAAAAGAAGTGTTATTTTCAAAACCTTTTTTCCAGACCATTTTTCTGCTCCAAACGAGGCCCCAATGGGAAA
Source organism: Cucumis melo (assembly GCF_025177605.1). NCBI lineage: Eukaryota > Viridiplantae > Streptophyta > Magnoliopsida > Cucurbitales > Cucurbitaceae > Cucumis > Cucumis melo. Next base: position 16,733,799 of record NC_066858.1, read on the forward strand.
CCGCTAATTTCTGACATTCAAAGAGACCACAAGTTATAATTTCAAGATAAAAGAAAATCAAAATCCACCTTCTAAACTTAACCTAACAAAAAACCATATTTCATCCATTTTATTTTTCAAAACATATCCTAATTTTGGATAGGTTTTTTACTAATACACTTTTAAACCAAATTTATTTTTTTTCCAATTTGTTTATCCATCCCAAACTTTCTACGTCTCACGTATGATCCGAAGCTTATAATCTCTAGTCATTTACTAATTATTTTTAGTAGTGGATGTTTGTTATATAATTTTAATTTTTTAGTAATCTCGAAAGTTTTATAGAAATTAAAATAACAATTTAATCGATAAATCAAATTATAACTATTTAGTAGGAAAATTATAAAAATAAAATATTTTAAAAAATTAAGTGTGAGAATTTTTATCTTCTAGTATTTTTGTTGTATACAGTCTAAATAATTTGTTAATTTTTTTTTTAAAAAACCCCTATTTATTACCATAACTTTATTAATAATGTAGTGGTTTTTAGTCACTATATTGTATTTTTTTATAGATCATTTAGTTTCTATTATAAAAAATATTTTTGATTTGATTGATAAAGTTAACTCACAACTTAACATGCTCATAAGCTATAAAGAAAAGAGGATTACATTTAGTCTTTTATTGCATATTGAAGTTTCATAACCAAATTATTATAGATTTATAAGTAAAGAAATCATGTGGTGTTACAAAATAACTAAAATTGTTATAGATTTAAAAGTAGAGAAATTATATTGCTAGAATTAAGGTTCACCTATTCAAATGTTACTTTTACGAAAGTTTAGAAGTGTTGAAGGGTTGTCTCAGGTAAGACCTAAAGTTCATGGACCAAACATAAATCCAAAAGATACTTGGAGGCAACATGGAAAGACACACGTCTAGAAAAAAAAAAAGTTAAAGTCTCAAGTTTTAAGCTAGCTAGTTAAGTTGATGAATATATACCAATATGAAAACAATTCAAGTTGTTCTTGAATCTGACCCCTTCAAACTTGAGTGGCATGAACTACCATAAAATAATCAGAGTTTAAATACAACCAAAGACGACTGTTAGGGGATTGACATTACAAAATAGGTCATTGATGATAAAAAAAAAAAAAAAAAGAAAAGAAAAGAAAGAGAGAAGAAGAAGAGAGCAAGTACTTTTCGAAGGAGAGCCACGACTTTCCTTTTGTATGATTAGTCAAATTAAACATTCTTTGTACTAACTTAGACATCAAAGCGTAGAATATACTTGACATCACATTGGTGCGAGAAACATCACGTAGGTTAACTTGAAAAGCAAGACAAGAACAAGAAAAAGCAAGGTATTGGTCAAGTTTCACAATGGGCCTACAAAGATGTTTAATGCATGCGAGATCCAAACATCGACGAGGGATAAAAAAATATTTTTGACACACAACATTTATATATACTTTTGCTAAATCTTTTTTGAAAATTCAGGTGTGAGATTTAAATGAGGAAGCTTAGGGGAAGCTTTTAGAAAGGGTGCATGTGCACAAGATTGAAATGGCACATGGGTGTTCCTGTCTATGCCATTGCTTGTGGTCCAGAGAAGATCAAATATACAACCATCATCTTCTTTGTGACAATGAGGTCTTAAAAAAGGCAACTCTCTATCTACACATATTATGATTTTTGTTTTTGTTGATGTTACATTTTCATCTACTTTATAACAAAGTAAATATATTATATATATATATATATATATATATATATATATATATATATATATATATATATATATATATATATATTATATTCATTAGACTAAAGTACCATGTATTAAATATAACTCTCAATATACACATGTAAATCATGGGATATATATACGAATTACGACTCACGCCGTGTATTGTAAGGTATAAGTAGTTTCTAATAAAGAAAAAGAATATATTTATACCACTTAATTTTGGCCCGGGAATGTATCAATTAAAACTTTGAAATAATATATACGATTGTGTATCTAACTTAACTTAAATGAAGGAGTTGTTTGGATCATTGAGTCAATAGTATAAAGGTTATAATCATAGGTGTTTGTGCAACATAATTTTAGTTTGAATTTGAGTCTTTTTTTTTTTTTATTTCTTTATTAAATTAATGATACCTTAAATATCATATTTTGTCATCTACATAAATTAATAAAATTGATCTTTTAAAAAATATAACAAAGTGACAAAATACTTCTACTGTGTAGAACAATTCTAAAAATGGAAAAAGCTCACATGTCCACAATAGGAAATACCAAAAATGTCCCATCAACCATGCTGTCAACAATGCACATACTATTTTTGGTACATGATCGTTTAGAATTGACTATTGTTTGATATACGATCATTTAGATTTGGTCATTTATATTTAGATAACCTAATTAAATCTAAACGATTTGTCTTTTTAATTTTCTGTATACGATAGTTTAATTTGGTTACACGATCGTTTAGATTTGGGTAGTCGAATCTAAATGATTTTTTTTTTCAAGATTTGGTATACGATCTTTTAGGTTTGGCTAAACGATTTTTTTAAAAACTTTTTGGTACACGACCCGAGATGTACCACAAATCAGAAAAATTTAATAAGTATAAAATAAAATTAGATATTAGGTGATTTTATTGATTTTATTTTTTTCTAAAATAGTAAAAATGTGATATTGTAAGATTTTTTGGTACACGACCCGAGATGTACCACAAATCAGAAAAATTTAATAAGTATAAAATCAAATTAGATATTAGGTGATTTTATTGATTTTATTTTTTTCTAAAATAGTAAAAATGTGATATTGTAAGATTTTGTCCAAAATAAATTTATTTGTTTTTTCCTAAAATGATAAATCAAATATGATATATTAAAAGATTTTGTATAAAATAAATTAATTTTCTTTTTCCTAAAATGATAACAATAAGTCAAATATGATAAACTGATTTGAATTTTGTTTAAATGATATATATTTTTATTAATGGTTTTCATTTTCCCTTCTAATAAAAGATTTTAAAAAATACAATTATTATAAAATTTTATATTATTATAAAATTTTTAGGGAAATTTTCACAAATATAACAATTTACTAAAATATTTATGACCCGTGTAACAAAGCTCATGAAGTTAGCCATTTTTTGAATATTCCAGGTTTGCCCTTCCATCTTTCTTCTTCTCCTCGCTGCGATTTCTTTCTATCGTCTTTTTTTTTTATTTCGATTTCTTTCCATCGTCTTTCTTTCTTTCCTCTTGTTTTTTCTTTACGTCGTTTAGATTTGGATAACCAAATTTGATTTCTTTCTATTGTATTCCTTTCTTTTTCTCTTTTTTTTTTGTTGCAATTTTTTTCCATTGTCTTTCTTCTTTTCCTCTTCTTTTTTACATCGTTTAAATTAAGTAACTAAATCTAAAAGATCGTGTATAAAAAATCTTGAAAAAAATCGTTTAGATTAGAGTAGCAAAATCTAAACGATTGTATAAAAAAAAAATAAACGATCGTGTAGACAAATCTAAACGATCGTGTAAAAAAATAGGGAATCTTGCAAATATGACAATTATAGTATCATAAATTAGGCCCATAACACATCATTTTTACATTTGCAAAAATAGCAAAATTGAAGCCCAGCCCGCATTTAAAAAATACGAAATTACGAAGCTACCCTTCAGTCATTACTAATACCAATATATACGGTTGATACACCAATATATACGGATGATACACCAATATATACAGTTGATACACCAATATATACTGTTAATACACCAATATATACCGTTGATACACCAATATATACCGTTGATACACCTAATTTGTTTTGCTGATGTACTCCTCGTACACTTTTTTTTACTCTATAATTCTTCATTGATACATATTATTAGTTTAAAACACTTGATATGTTGTTGATACACTCAATCAATTAAATACACTTTGATGCACTAAGAATGATACACTTTATATATTGTTGATACACTTGTTTGTTTGCTAATACATTTGATAGATGTAATACACTTAATCAATTGCTAAACTTCATTGATACATATTATTAGTTTGAAACACTTGATATGTTGTTGATACACTTGCGAAATTGTTGATACACTCAATTAATTAAATACACCTGATGCACTAAGCATGATACACTTTATGTATTGTCGATACAGTTGTTATGGTATGTTTACAATCTTAATAACATGTTGAACATCATTATCGCCTATAGTCAACAAATTAAAACTGAAAGTTCAATACATGACTCAACCTGAATTTCAGTATGAATCAAGTTCACAAAAGAATCAAATGATGATATCACTCCATCAACCACAATTTGTTTTGTAATCCACGTAGTAATGTTGCTCATCCCATTGACCACTCTGAAAAACAATTACTGCCAATTTAACCATAATTACAATGAACAACAACAATTTTGGAAAAATAAAAAACACGTAATAAGTATATTAGTCAACTAATACATATAATATAAGTATATCATACCGATGATATAAAAAATTGATACAAATTAAAAAAAACAGAACCTAACGTAACTAAATAAAACCAAACTGATCTACGAAGTTCCTTTCGATAAAAGATATTAGAAAAAAATAAAAGAACAAATAAAAGAGATGAGGAAGAACAAATCGTAGCCCGAATTTTAATAAATAATATATGAGCAATTCACAGAAATAATATTAGGGCTTTAAAAAAAAGGGAAGAAATACATACATAATTCTTGTTTTCTTTGAAGAGAAAATGAGGAGAATAGGAGAAGAAGACGAGGAGAAGATGATAAAAAAAAAGAAGCCGACGAAGAGGGAGAAATCTAAAAGAACGAAACTAAAGAGATAAGAGAAGGACGGTGGAGAAGAACGGTGGAAAAGAGGCAGAAGAAGACGAGGAGAAGAGAAGTAGGTGAATAGGAGAAATGGTGAAGAAGAACGACATAGAAGAGAAGAAGAAAACGAAAAATGAAGGAGAATAATAAAGAAAAACGAAAGAGGAAGAGAAAACAGCAGAGAAGGGCAATTTTGGAATAATGAAAAAAATAAAATAAGAAATATCAACCAAAATTAAAAAGTTGTTATATTTGCAAAATTGAAAAGGTTAGTGCTAATATTGCTAAATTAGATTTTTATTATGCCACCCAATACAATTTCCCCAAAAAATAAATAGTCGTATATACAAATCTAAACGATCGTGTACCAAAATTTGAAAACAAATTGTTTAGATTTGAGGTAGCCAAATCTAAACGATTGTGTAACTAGATTAAACGATAGAACTGAAAAAGATAAATTGTTATATTGGCTATCCAAATCTAAACGATCGTGTACCAAACAATAGTTAAATCTAAACAATCGTGTACCAAATATATTACGCGTGTTGTTGACAGCGTGGTTCACAGGACACTTTTGGTATTTTCCATTGTGGGTCTATGAGCTTTTTCCGTTTTCGAAGTTTTCTACATAGTGTAAATATTTTACCGCTTTGTTATATTTTTGAAAAGACCCTAATTTTTTACATTCTTCTAAAAAATAAAAATAAAAATCTTAGTCATTATTAAAATTAGGGATCTTTAAAAAAATATAAAAAAAGGGCAAAGTATTTACATTGTATAGGACAATTCGAAAATGGAAAAAGCCCAGCGGCGCACCGTGTAAAATACCAAAAAATGCCCCGTCAACAATGCGCGTAATATATTTGGTAATGCGATTTAGTACACGATTGTTTAATTAATTGGGTACACGATCGTTTAGATTTGTCTACACAATCGTTTAGATTTGGCTAATCATTTAGATTTGGCTACACGATCGTTTAGATTTGGGGTTCCAAATCTTAAAAAAAAAATCAAAATTTGGTATACGATCGTTTATATTTGGCTACACGATCGTTTACATTTGGCTACACAATTGTTTAGATTTGGCTACACGATCATTTAGATTTGGCTACACGATCGTTTAGATTTGGGGTTCCAAATCTATTTTTTTAAAATTTGGTATATGATCGTTTAGATTTAGCTACACGATCATTTAGATTTGGCTAAACGATCTACACGATCGTTTAGATTTGGCTACCTCAAATCTAAACGATTTTTTTTTCAAAATTTGGTATAAACGATTTTTTTCGATATTCTTTATACACGATCTTTTAATTTTTGTTACTCTAATTTAAATGCCAGACCAATTTTTTCAAGATTCTTTATACACTATCTGCATAAAAAAGAAAAGAAGAAAGACGATTTTTTTTCAATATTCTTTATACACAATCTTTCAGTTTTGGTTACTCTTTTAAATGCCTAACCAATTTTTTCAAGATTATTTATACACCATCTGTTTAAAAAAGAAAAAAGAAAGACGATACAATGCATGCAATGAATGAAAAAAAAAAAAGAAAAAGAAGAAATAGGAATAGAAAGAAATAGATTTGGTTACCCAAATCTAAAAAAAAAAACGATGGAAGAAATCGCATGAAGAGTGTACAGAGGAAGAAGACGACAAAAAATCGCAGAGAGGAGAAAAGGACGGAAGGACAAATCTGAAATATTTAAAAAATGGCTAAATTTATGGGCTTTGTTACACGGACCATAAATATTTCAGTAGTTTGTTCTATTTAGAAAAGTTTCTCTTAAAATTACTATATATTTTTAAAGAATAATAAAAAAAATTCTAGGATAAAATTAGGTGGCTATAGTTTGAAAAGTTGGATTATTACAATTTCATTCAAGATTGCTTCTTCAGTTGTTTCTTTGGTTTCAATTGGAACATCTAAATCATTTATAAGATTCAACATTTCATTCTCTTAAAAAAAATGTTGTTTTATTCTTCATTATTATGCGGTGAATGTGTTGTGACTCTTTTAAAACCTCAAGGTAAGTTGACGGGCTTTCCATGATATACCCATTGGTAATATGAGGGTAGATATTCCATAAGTTAATAGATGTCGCTCCACACCCTCTAATGACTCCCATATTGAGTCCATACAATTTTTAAATGAACTCTTGTTCTTTAGAATCATAACATGAAACTTTACCACTTCTAAAAATTGGGACACTCCTTGATACTCAACCGACAATTTATTTCTAAGTTTGATCGACTCCTTGTTTATCAATAGTAATAAACCTTTACCAACAAAGTTTTGGATCCAACATAAGTAATACATGTATTATTTAGTCAAATAGTTATGGTTACTTATTAAAGGCTCATGGATGCTTATAGGAAGGAAAAACACTAATTAAACATTACAAGAAGTGGGGTTACTCCCAACGCATAAAAATGTCGGGAGAAGTGTAAAATACGTCTAGAAATAAGTTTTCAACGTCGAAAGAGACATCGGGAAGAGAGTCTGAAGAAATGCGTCGGGAGACAAATTCTTGACGCGTCACCAACATGGTGTCAGAAGTATATGTCTTCCAATGGCAGACTTTTTGAAGTTGTCTGTGCCTAAAAAATAATCCATCCCCGATGTCTACATGTTCAACTTCAGTCGTGCGTCGGAAATAACCATCCTTGACGCTTTCTTGGGTGCGTTAAAAGATATACCCTATTCCCGATGTATGTGGTGCTTTGGGTAATATTTTAAATATATATATTTTTATTTTTTTTGAAATATTTTTTATTGAATTGTAGTATTAGTATTCGTTTTCAATTGTAGTACGATTTATGCAATATTAAATTATAGAACATAAACAATAAATTAGTAAATACCGATATAAAATATCAAATTGAACAAAAATTTTAATATGAGTACAGTTCAACAAGGTTCAAAGAACAAATAAAGAATAGTAAATGTTCAAAAAAAAAAAAAAACACAGAAAACCATAAAAATTACGTACGTCTTCTAGCGAGTTTCGTACGTCATTCTACACCGTGGGACCTATAATGATACAAAAGGGCCTAAGTTTAGTATATATGCATATCATCATTGAATAATCTAATTTCAAGAACTTAAGAATAATGGAATTGAAATATATATACGTACTGCAAAGCTAGGGATTGTGTGGTGGTCCTTGCTGTGCTCGACTCATGTCTTCTATGAGCTTCCGTATATGTTCTACTTGTGAAGCTAACTTCTCTTGTGTCTTTCTCTGTTCTTTGATCGCAAATAAAAAAGGCTACCGTAACTGCAGGACAGTCGTCCCAAATCAACAATAAAGTTATTCAAAACTACTAAGAAATAAACAACTAAAATTGAACTAAATGCTACCATAACTGTAGGATAGCAAAAACAAATCTCAATACAAATTATAGATTTTTTAAAACAATAATAGCTCTTGCCCCTCCCCCTTCAAAATTTCAATTCAACCCCTCTCTAATTCTTAACCCACTCCATTAAAATATTCAATTAAACCCCATTCCCTCTCAAATTTTCAAAATTTCAACTCAAAATTTAAATTCCCCAACCCAATTTCTCAAATAAACCCTCCCCCATTAAATTTTCAAACCACATTCCAAAATTTTAATTCAAGAATCAAAATCAAACAGTATCCTAAAACTAATTCAATATTCAATCTTAAACTAACTTTAAAAAAAAAACTATAAACATAAACTAACTAACCTAAACTAACTTCAAAACTTTACAAGAAATAATTTGAAACTTACCAAAAAGGGAAGAACGACGACGGTGAGGGCAAGGAACGACGAGCGGCGTTCGATCTTTTTCTTCTTCTTCTTCTCCTCTCCTTCTCTTCGAATTTCAGTCATGTCTTTCACAAAACTTAAACGATATATAGGAAAACTCCCGACGTACCACGAAGATGTCAAAAGTTCCTTCCTGTTCTCGATGCCATGCATGGGGTGTCGAGAATCTTACTCTAACATAATTAGTGTTCAAGTTTTTTTCGACATCCCAGGCAAACCGTTGGGAACTATATTACCTATTTTTGATGTCAGACGAGAACCGTCGAAAATAGTTGTCTCTATTTCCGATGCCATGCATGAAACGTTAGGAAATGTTATATATTTATTTTAATTGTGAACTATTCCTGACGCCCTAAACCCAGACGTCGAGAATGACTTCTTGTTTTTCGACGTCCTTCATGAAATGTAAAAAAAAAGGTAATTTTAAATTAATGTTTTCGTGGTGTCTTGACGTATGAAAAATGGCATCGGAATAACCATTTGTCCTGACGTTCTTTCTTTTGATGTTGTTTTATTGGTCGGGAACCCCCGATTTCTTGTAGTGAAAATCCAAACAAGTTACTACCCAATCCCAAAATTTTATGCATCATGCGGCCTCAATCACAATTCAAAATTTTATGCACCATGCGGCCTCAATCATAATTAATCTCAACAAAAATTAAGAAAAAACCCTAACATTGCATAACCCCAAAATTTATCTCAACCAAAATCGATAAAAGAGAAACTTCAATCCAATTTATCACAACTAGAACTTGAATCACAATCATAACTGTGTTTCAATTTATCACATCTAATTTATCACAACTAAAACATAGAATCTTCAAAATGGAGAGAAACAGAGGAATTTCATACCAGAAGAGATACTTGAAGGCGTGAGAAGAGGTGATCGGTGGTCAAAGGCAGGGTCGGATCGATGGTGGAAGGTGGTGGAAAGTGACAGAATCGATCTTGCGCATGGGGAATGAGTGTTTGTACTCTTCTCCTATTCACCTCTTCAGATTTGTAAAATGTAAATCTGAAAGAGGGTTTTAAAAGCGAACTCCCGATGCTGCACAATAGGTGTTGAGAGTCTAACTCCCAACAGGTAATTTAACATATCAGGAGTGCTTTATAACTCATGACGGCTACTTTTAAGTAGTAAGAAGTGATCTATAATTCTCGATGCACAAATTGTAATGCGTTGGGAGTTTTCCTCTTAAATTACAATTCATGTTCTTAATTGCTGACGTTGTGATACGTTGTCAGAAGTTAAGTCCTATCCTCGACGCCAAGGATATATCGTCAGGAGATAGTAGAACTCTTGACACCTGATCTTGAGAACAATTTTAAACATCGGAAGATCCTCGATTTCTTGTAGTGAAGAGAAATAACGATAAATGGGAACAAACAATTAAGAGAGTATTAGAGAGACATAAAGTTTGGTAACTTAGTAATTTTATACAATCACTACGTTTTGAATTGTGCCTATGAAAAACTCTTTAGTAATATAAAGGTAATAAATTATCATGTTATAATTATTTATTGAATACGTCTGACGAACAACATAATTTCAATGAATATTGACTGACTCCCTTAAAGGTGTGAGAATCCTTGTCTACGTTATCTTGATCTTTCCTTTGTCTAGTAAGAATCACACCCTTCTTCACTTGAAAAACTAGGACACCTTTAGATTAAGAACTCTTTCATAAAAGATTGCTTCCTAACAAGATAGCCTAGAGAAAAACTTCTTGACTAAAAGATAGATAAGCCTTTCAAAAGACTCAAAGCATAAATGAGAAGAATAGCTTGTCCAAGACAATCTCATACAAAAACAAAATCTCATACAAAAAGGCATACACGCCATTTGCATAAAAGCTCTCTTTCGAAACACTCTAACATTATTTTTCTTAATAAGTAGCCAACCCTTAAGTGGACATTTGGTGTCACAAGCATGCTTGTCCAAGCCATTGTTTGCCTATAGCTGCATGCCTATATACCCTCGAATCACTTTGTCTTTATGTCTTGTACGTAGTCTGTTGCTTTCCTTTTTGTGTCGTCGAGCTAGGGTGTGACATTTCGACATTTTTATATGCAAGCCTGCCAAGGTTAAAAATGTTCAAAATGTACTATAGGGAAGACATAGTAGTTGAATCCTTGACCAAGCCTTGTTGCACTTTTTGCAAGCTAAGCTTTTCTTTGCAATTGATAGTTTTCAATGCTTTCATTTATGATGCTTTCAATGATTTTCTTTCTCTCTCATATTTTATAAAACCATTTTCTCAAGAACGTGAAGGGAGGCTATATCATACTGTGAGTTGCAAGTTTGTCTGCAGTTTTTGGATTTAATACGGCTGACTTGTGGACCGAGCAGAATAAGTGCCGCACAATCATGTTTGAAAGGCTATGATTGTGACATTTGGCGTGTAGGTTTAGAATCAAAAGTCTGAGAATTGAATATATGTGGGCTTATTTAATGGGGTTCTGATGCCAGATAATTGCAAATGCCTATGTTTATGATGTAGGATTGAAAATTTGGATTTATGATGCATGTGTTTGGGGTGCTGGATTTGAAATTTTTGGGTTTAGCTAATTTGTTTATTTATTTTTTTTTTGTGAATTGTACATCTTAAATTTATCATGTATCAAATTTTTAATTAATTTTTTTTTCATATATTGTACCTCAAATTCAATTGTGACTCTTTTGAATTTCATGACAATAATGTAAAAATAAGAAGTTTTAATATTTAATAACGATAATTTTGGTTATAGTTGCCTTAACATGATTGATCGAATTAGGAATATTTCAAACCATTCACCAAATGTAATAAGTCATGTAATCGGTTTACGAAAGTTTCATTTAAGCCAGATATATTAAAAATGGTCTAATAGGTTTTAAAATAAGCATAACTAAAAGGGTCATGCAAAAGCAAAAGTAAGTAGAGTTACATGGTTGTCTTTCTTGATACTCATGCAATGTGTTTTAAACCACTTTTATCAAAAGAGTTTAAATAAAAATGAGCTTATTTTTTTTAAAAAAAACTTTTTTCTCATGTCAATCTAAATAAGTTCTAAGTCTTTTAGTTAAATTGACCAACGAAAAAATTGAGAAGTGTTATTAAAATAAAAACAAACCATGCTATATTACCAATATATTAATATTTGATTTATACTTGAGATGACGATAGATAGCCATCAATTTTCACCTAAGAAAAATATAAAAAAATAAAAAAACTCTCCTAAAATGATGGAAAAAAATTTAATTTTAAACAAAGAAGAGAAAAGAGATAACTAAAAAAGATGAAACGAGCAGGGCGGAAGAAAGACCGAAAATTTACCCTAATTGCAACTAATTAACAAAAAAACCTTAAACAAAAAAAAGATTAAAAATATGGTTTTTAAGAAAAAACTTACGATCGAAGCTCCGGTTAATGCTTGAACCACCACTAGGGTTGACCTACTATCCTCCGAACTCCAAACCGGGTTGTGGGACTCATTAGATGAAGGAAACCAGAAGAGGAAAAAAAATGGAAAAAAATGGATAAGGATTTTGATTTTAATATTTGATTTTTTGAAAAACCAAATAGAAAAACACAACCCAATGTTGTTTTAGAAAATAATGTCAAGCACTTTTTTTGAAGCCTTAAGAGCCCAATTTATAGAGAACATACATGCAAGGTTGCATGTGCATGCAAAGATATGGGCCAACAATACATAACCCACTAACCATTAGTGGACTTAATGTCTTCATAATTTGCTAACACGTAGCCTACTATAGTTAGTGGGTTTATCCAAAAAAATGTTGGATTTTTCCACTAACTTTAGTCAAAGGGTAATATTGTCTTTTGGTCAAAGTCAAACTTTGACTTTTCAAACAAAAAAGTCAACATTTTAACTTTTTACAATTTTGTCCTCTTGACTAATTTTGACCGCTCGAGCATGAATCCACATTTATTTTCTCAAGATTCAAATCACATTTGAATATATTGTCGGTCAAAGTTTGACTTTTCAAAAGTCAAAAGTCAACATTTTGACTTTTTACAACTTTGACTATTTCCATCTTTTTCGAGCTTCCGAGTATGAATCCACATTCATATCTTTAATATTTAAATCATATTTAAGCATAAAGATCTATTAGTAATTTAATATTGATGGCTATATCACATATACTTGTCGGTTTTTCTCTCATCTCCTATTTCAAACAATTTGACTCATTCCATCATACTGTTCTAAGTTTATTCCATATGAGCTAGCAGGGGAACCTAATGGACCTATAGATCATGGGCTCCAACGATCTGAGATTAACAGAATAAACTCTTTTATACTGAGCTAATCAACATTCATTAACTAACGGGTCATTTCACTAAAGTCCCGTAGTTGCATTCCTCTCACTAGATATATTTGTGTCCATTTGATATAACCATGAATAGTAAGTTAATCCTTCACAGGTTGTTTGTAAGCCTGGCTGGGTCGAAACGTACCGTTTTACCCCCAAGACTATATCTTTCTCCTTAAGTCCCACTGATCCACTATTGAACAATTGGTTTTAAGATACAACCTATAAACCGAATCCCTCTTGGGTCAATGAGAGGGTGGCGCCCCATTGTTCAAGACTTAGATTTGGACCTTAAGGGAATAATCTATCTACTAACCCTAAAGCGAGTAGGAGCGAATTCCGTCTTGCACCCTATGTTCCCAACTATCCACCCGATCTTACCCCTGAAATGGGAGGCTTATTGGGCCAACACTAATGAGTTGCCCTCATCTATGCAGATCTAAGGATAATCTCGTGAAGAGGAGTTCATAGTTAGCTCAGGATTAAGATAAAGTTACCTAGGTAATCAATAATCGAGATAGTCAATTTTAAACAGTAAACGACGTTATAACATAAAAGTAACTATTTCATGGTTCTGTCTTATGTAAACTTTTTACATAGGATGCCCCCACTTTCATGTCTCTACATGAACGGTTCAGGATTACATCGTTTATATTAAATACAAAGCGGGCCGCATCTATAGTATCTCTGAATAAGGCGCCCAACCTTTATTTATATACTATAGACTATTTAGGTTATTTACTCGAACTTAATCCATATTTATGTCTCTACATAAAGTTCAAGTTTACTTATAATAGCCTTGTGATCTTAGTTTATTGGATTTAAGATTATAGTATTCAATTTCTCAATAACGACTTTATTGAATAGAAAATGATTACAAACTACGAGTTTTAGAACATAAATTCCAACAAATGATTGAAAAGCCTTTGAAAAATATTAGCATGCAAATCGAAGCTACTAAGACTACTCAGGAGTGCAAGTACGAAGGACTTGTTTATCTAAATTGATAAGGCTTTGACAAATATTAGTCTCGTAGGTAATAAGAAGGAAAATGAGAGATAAGCTTTCCTTCCTTTCATTTAAGTAGGTTGTCTTCTTGACTTACTTGACTATGAAAAACATTCAAATGTAGGAGGTTGGATAAAATTGAGTTTAGTTGGTTCTGCCATTGATTAGAGAAGGCTGCACATGTAAGAACACATACCCAATATATCTACATAAAGAAGGAGATTTTCATTCTTCACGTAGAAAGAGCGTAGCCACTCATAGAAAGGAGGCATAAGGATCGAGCGAGTCTAGTTTTAGGAAGACTGAGCAATTTTAGACAAAGGTGAATTTGAGGTGGTCAAAGAAGAAAGTCTATACATTGGATCTCATAGTGAGAAAGCCCTTTTTCTCGGGTCAGGGCAAGCCACCCCACTTGATCGACCTCTTTCTATCTTTCTTAGGAAGGAATGCTCAATAGAGCATTTGTTGAGGATGCACCCTCCATAGCTAAGGAGTGAGTTACTTGGAAAAGAGGTTTCAGCGGAAGCTTTAGTTGTGGCTGCTTTTTCTTTTTCAACAAGCTATTTTGAGAAAGGTTCAGTGGATAGTCAGTCAAATGGAAGGGATGAAGAGACCAATTTGTAGTTTCATAAGGAAGGAGGGACTCCTACCATTAGGCGAAAGAAAGTCCCGAAGTAAAAGTAGCACAAAGAAAGAGTAGCGCGAGATGCACTGACTGAGGCAAAGTCGGAGGCCTCACCCAATTGAGTAGATTGAGTGGTAGGGTTCCGATTTACCTCTTTGCGTATGTGCAACAAAAGAGAATGGATTCAAATGAAAGGTTCAACAAACATTCTTTAAGCCTTGTTCATTTTGCGACTCAATAGTTTTTCCATGAATAAGAAATCAATGAACAGGGGCTTATTCGCTTTGTTCGATCAAACCTCTCCTTCTACACCTACGTTGAGCCACCTTGTCCCTCTACCTTAAGGATAGAAAGTCAGTACATATTAGACTGAGTTCCATATGGAGAATTTCTCATTCACTCGTTATAAGAAAGGTCTTTCACTCAATTTCTCATTCACTCGTTATAAGAAAGGCATTTCACTCAATTTATTGACTTTTAGATGTTCTCAACTCAATAAATGAATAAGGAACCTAAAATAAGTATGAAGACAAGAAAGAGGATCTCATAATTAATAAGTAGATCATCAAGCGATTATGATCTTTCTTATCTCTAAGCCTGATTTTGAAGGAAGAAAAGACAAGAGCTAAAGAAAGGAAGAAAATCAAAGCCAATCCTTCGTTAATGTAGTCAACTCTATTGCCTTCTATCCTTGATTCTCACACTTCTTCCTTTAGAACCCTGCTTTCCAATTTCTTTTCTTCCCTCATAGAGTGGGAGAGAAACTTCATAGAGTTCATGCTTGAATGGGGACACAAAGTGAGACTGATTCTCGATCCGAGATGCTATAAATGATTGAATAAGGACCGCTCTTTATTCAATGATCTTTGATCCTCTCAAATTCTTTAAACTTCTGGACTTGTTCATTCTACCTTATTAATCCAAGTGGATTCCGTTCTTCTAATAAGACCTTACATGGCTACTTCTTAAAGAAGAAGAGTGAGACCCCTATAAGTCAATAGTGGTCAATATTCAAATAGTGGATCAAAGAGCTAATATATACGAAAGAGGAGCGAAAAGAAGAACAAACGGCTCCTACGTAGGTAGAGCCATCAAACTTGTTTTGATCCGTATTCACTTTCTTCCTTTATAGGAAGAAGATCCGAAGGCAATCCAAGTCTGAATCCTTTTTCTTCTTCACTCAGTCTCATGAATAATTGGAAAGTGGGTCCTATCTTTTCCTGATCCTACTCTTTCTTAATTGTTCACATGCCAATAGAATACGAGGACGAAAGCTTTCACTCAGCAAACAGTCTACGAAGTCTCCCTTTTCGAATAGGAAGTAGGAAAAATGCTCCATGTGAGGGATAAGTAGATGTTGGTAAGCAAATGGGGGCCGTTAAGGAGAGGATTAGGAATTGGCATTAGGGACCTCTGTAACTAAAATCAAGAACTTGCGCTTGGTTTTGGGATATTCTTCTATATAATAGAGATCAATGAACCCATGGAGGGGTAAGGAAAGAATGAGATTCGAAAGAATTCATTACAGTGACGTCGCGTAGTGGGGTAGAAGTTTCATCTAAGATCATGAACTCCTGCCTTAGTCTATCAAAATCAGGAGCGAAGTGAGCATAAAGTAAAGGAGGGAAGAAGTAGATCAAGCTAGGAAAGGATCCCTTGTAGCCGTCGTTGAAGCTCTTGTTTGAGTTTTGAGATCTTTTCTCAAGATTGGAGTGGCTTCAAAGATTTCCCATTTAATTTTTAAGATTTAAACTCCTAGAAAGTCAAATCCATTGAGGCGGTGGAACCGCAGAGTGGGACCGAAAACATAAATATCAAGTGGAATCGCAAAGTGGGACAAACCAGGAACATGAAAGCCCTTGGTCTGAGACCACGTCATGAAAGCATGCGAAACTCATCTCTTGATTTATTCTTATTCCATCATGAGATCAGTTCCTGGATTCAAAAAGGAAAGAGAAGAGTAGGCTCAAAGAATGTTCAGACGAGGCAACTTAGAAAAGCAGTAAAGGTGGACTTGGATAGTCCGAGCTCTTTTTTGGCTTCATATCTTTTCTTTGATTCCACATTGATCGCTACATCTTCACTTACGAGATTGAATTCTTTAATAAAAAATGACTAAAAGTCTCTCATTCCCGATAGACCTTTCTATTCTCTATTAAGGAGTCAAAGGAGTAAGACTTTTCATTCTAAGCCTTATGGCTTTCTCTTCTTTCATTCTTTTGAAAGATATTATGTCTTTTGTCTTAGATGAATTGAGGAATTCTTGCCTCCCTTTCCTTCTCCCATTTCATGGAATCCTCTTTCCACTCGAGGGATCCCTTTTTCTTTCATGAATCCTACTATTATTTTCATCAGTGTATGATCTCTTATGGAGGATCAATATTCAGTTGCTCAAGAGAGAGAGGAAAGGTCAGATGAGGGAGAAAGCTACTTGAGCTAAAGTAGTAAAGGCGGACAAAGGCTCGACCATTTTACCTATTTTCTTTTCTTCTTCTTGAATGAGATCAATGAATGAGGGATTCGTAACCTTCTCATTTACGGTTCGAAAGAAAGGCTGAGTTCAAATCCTTACGGACGAAAAATGCATCGGTATAGTCCTCTTTGTAAAAGATCAAAAGAGCAGGATGCATACTTTTTTCAGTTGACTAGGGGCGAGAAAAATCAAGCTATCAAATGAGGCTTTTCATAGAGTTAGAGATTGGTTAGGAGTGAGTAAAGGCTTGATGTACAGGTCTTAAGAGGGTTTGTCTTAACAAGAAGCAGTCTCCATTATCATAGATAGGTAGCGCCGCCCTCTTTTAAAGGTTATCATCGAATAGAGAATGAGTTAGTTGACTCGGAAGGAAGGGAAAGGAAGCGCAGTTAGTCGCCGAGAAGATAATGCAGTATTAGATTTTCCCTTGAAGTTGAATTATCGGTGGGTTCATTACTGAGTAAAGAACTGTCCTATATGACATGAAGGTCAGGATCCGATCTCGACAAAATTCAATTTACTTACCTCGTTCATGCTCCCGTCTTTTCGGGTGAGTACTGAATTACCTGTGGGTTCCGAAACTTCCGCAAGGAAAAATTGAAACCTCTATTGCCATCAGTCTTTTCCCTGTATTCCAATATCAAATAAAGACGGTTTTAGAAGTCGAGCTATTCCTTCTGGTACTGAATTGATTAGGGAATGAACTGTGAGACAACAAGACTTTTCTTTGAGGTCTCTCCTATGGGACTTCTTGTACTTATCTTAAGATATGGGAATACACGAAAAAGATCCAATTTATCGCTACGTGGGTTCTTTCATTTACCTCTGGGATTTGACGTTCTACTTACAAAGAAAGTCTACACTTTCACAGTGTGAAAAGTAGGATTTTCCCTTCTTTGGGGCTAAAAAAGTAGGATGTGAACCATATAGTAATTTCATTCTCTTTCTAAAAGATCAAGTGGGCCCTTATTCATCGATTCTCTTCAATCTTTGATTTTTCTTCAGTCGAGAGAGAGAGATTTGGAAGATGAAAAGGAGTCAACCTTGATTTTTTGGATCTCTTATTTGAGATTTCATTGGACAAAATGCAAGAGACGACTTTCCCATTTCATAGAAAGTGGGAGTTGCATAAGTGCTTTAAAAGTTCTTCGTCTTCTTCTTTTAAAGCCCCAAGGTTAAGGCTTTGCCCTTTCAAAATGAGAGGATATCAACAAGTCAAAAGAAAGACTTGCTAGAAATTATACAAACGTAGTGGAAACAGGATCGAAAAAATACTCTATATGCAACTAAACACTTTAGTAATTAACATGCTTAAGACAACCCTAATTACAATGATTAAGGTTAAAAGAAATTCTTTACCTTTGAAGCTCCCTAATGCTTCAAATCTTCTTACGACCACACACCCGAAACCACCACTAGAGATCACCCGCTATTCTCCAGACTAAGAACTGGGTTGTGGTACCCGTCGAATGAAGGAATTTAGAGTGAGATATGAAATGATGTTTTGATAAAAATTAGCCTAGAAAACAATAAATCCTTCAGTTTGAAAAAGAAAAACTATTTATTATCTAATTACATGCAAAATTGCATGTAATTAGTTGGATAATTTCTCAACACTTTGTATTCCACTAACATTTAGTGGAATTACTCCTTATTCCATTTAGTGGGATTTTTGGATATTTCCATTAATTTTAGTCAAGGGAAAAATGGTCATTTGACTATTTTAGTCAAAGTTAAACTTTAACTTTTTGAAGTCAAAAGTCAACATATTGACTTTTTACTATTTTGTCCATTTTAACTAATTTCGACTTCCTGAGCATGAATCCACATTCATTTTCTTGAAATTCAAATTACATTTGAATATAAAGTCTTATAACCGACGATTATATCACATATATTCGTCGGTTTCTCTCTCTTTACCTAATTCGAACAATTCAAATTATTCCAACATGTTGTTCTAAGTTAATTCCATATGAGCTAGCAGGGGAACCTAATGGACCTATAGATCATGGGCTCCAACGATCCGAGATTAACTGGCTAAACCCTTTTAGATCAAGCTAATCAACATTCGTTA
This sequence comes from Cucumis melo, assembly GCF_025177605.1. NCBI lineage: Eukaryota > Viridiplantae > Streptophyta > Magnoliopsida > Cucurbitales > Cucurbitaceae > Cucumis > Cucumis melo. The sequence continues at coordinate 16,752,922 of NC_066858.1, forward strand.
ACTAACGAGTCATTCCACTAAAGTCTCGTAGCTGCACTTCCCCCACTATAGATATATTTCTGTCCATCTGATATAACAATGAGCAGTAAGTTAATCCTTCACAGGTTGTTTGTAATCTCGGCTGGGTCAAAATACCGTTTTTACCCTTGAGACTACATCTTGTTCCTTAAGTCCCACTGATCCACTATTGACCATTTGGTTTAAGGTCCTACCTATAAACCGAATCCCTCTCAAGCCAATGAGAGGTTGGGGCCCCTATGTTCAAGACTTGGATTCAGCTTTTAAGGCAACAACCTATCTACTAACCCTAAAATGGGTAGGAGTGAATTCCGTCTTTCACACTATATTCCCAATTATTCACCCGATCTTATCCTTGAAATGGGAGGCTTATTGGGCCAACGCTAATGAGTTGCCTTCACCTATGCAGATCTAAGGATAATCTCGTGTGAACAGGAGTTCACAATTAGCTCAGGATTTAGATTAAGTTACCTAGGTCATTAAAAAACGAGATAGCCAGTTTTAAACAGTAAACGACGTTATTACGTAAAAGTAACTATTTCATGTTCTGTCTTATGTAAACCTTTTACATAGGATGCCCCCTCTTTCATGTCTCTACATGAATGATTCAGGATTACATCGTTTGTATTATTTATAAAGTGGCCGCATCCATAGTATCTCTAAATAAAGCGCCCAACCTTTAATCAAATACTATAGACTATTTAGACTATTTAGACTATTTGCTCGAACTTAATCCATGTTTATGTCACTACATAAAGTTCAAGTTTACTCAAAAAATAGTCTTGGGATCTATGTTTATTGTTTTTAAGAATATAGTATTCAATTTCTTAATAACGACTTTATTGAAAAGAATATGATTACAAACTACGAGTTTTAGGACATTTATTCCAACAAGACTTTCACTCCGTGGGCTTCAAACCTTTAAGCCTTGGTCATTCCATTACAATCGAACTAAGAAAATTGATTGAAATAATGGTTTCTTGCCACTAGTGCAAGCAAAAGAGAAAGGGATGGCAGGGTTTGCTTCCTCTCGCGAGCTTACTCTTGGAACCTCTCGCTTGCTGTTTAATCCTTTGATTTAGAAAGTGATCTAATGGATTGATTCATGGTATACATGGATGAAATAGGCCAAGTCCTCAGCCTTCAATGCTTTACCACAAGTCAGCGGAAAAGACTTCTTCAAGTGACCGCTTACATAAAGCATAGCTAGGAATTTCCTTTAAATAGGTTTAAGCCCATCTAAAATTTTTTGAGCTTCCATTGTGGATTCTTTTGATAATAGAAAATGACTCAATATTCTTCTTCTCTGATGAAAGTGCATCGTCCAAACGTCTTTCATTTTTGTAAATTGCGAGCTCTCATAGAAGGAAATTGAGTTGAAACTAGGGGCCTTGAGGTAGGGTTCTTGTATCCCTAAGCTTCCTCTTTCTTTTGATTATATTATGCATAGTAGGACTTCATTTTGGGAAATCTTTGAACTGTAATGGACACGGTCTGAAGAATGTGAAATCAGATAATTTTTTCTAGGGCTCTGCATTTTGAAGCAAGCTTTTCTCCTTTCTTATCCACCCCTCATAAACCCATGGAGTTAAAAGACAGTATCGTTCCGTGGGACTTCGCCACTACTCCCAAAGAAATTTCTTCTTCTTTACGGGATTCAGATCAATTCTTATTTCTGATATTGTTAATTGTAGATGTGCGGAAACCCATTAAAAGTTGATCAATGGATATGTCTATTTTCTTCTCGTAGCTTTCCACTGCAATAGCCTAAGAGTAGTTAAGAAGTCATTGAACAAGGCTCAAAGAATTTGAGAGGAAGGAAAGCCTTATCTTTCCTTCGGACGGAGTCAAAAGTGACTAAATTGATCATATCAGCTGGGGAAGGAGGTTATGTTATAGCAAGATTGGTCCAGAGGATCTCTTTGATCCACTAAGTCAAAGAGAAAGCAATAAAAAAAGTTTAGACGCTTAAACTCATTTAGTGGATAAACAAGGGTCCAAGTGACCCCTCCTTAGGAGTCTAAAACCTATTATATTCACTTTTATCCATAGATTAAGCTTGACAAAGAAAAAGGACCACTAAAAGAAGGCAGATTAATGTAGAGATATCTTTTGTCATTTAAGGCTTCCTTATTTGGAGGCTTTCTTCTTGCTTCATCTCTATGTTTTTACTACAAAGGTGCAAGAGAACCTGTCCCATGTCCTATGACCAAAGGGTCTTATCTAAAAGAGATCAAAGAAAGCCTCTCGACCAACCTAATTTTTGAATATGGATTTCAAATTTGAATGACTCCTTCTAAGAATAAGGAATTCGCTTTTAAATTCTTCGATAGTTCTTTGATCCTTTTATTTTGAGTCGAGTTATTTTTAAAAAGAAAAGGGTTCATTCACATTGGCAGAATAAGGAATTCGCTTTCAAATTCTTTGAACCTTTTATTTTGAGTCGAGTTATTTCATAATGCACTCCTTCATAGTTGTTTCACTTCGCGCCTACTCCTCTTCTATACTTTTGTTAGTGGATCAAATGAAGAGTCAATTTATGGAATTTCATGCATCCTTGGGGCTACTCGTACTCCGTAGTTGAGTCTAGCTCCACTTTCTTCTTCAAAGGAAAGGGATCATGAAGATCGAATTCAGAGATCATGATTGTCTCTTTCTTCTTTCCTTGTTCATTGATCTTTCTCTTAAGCCCAGGGATCAAGCTTCTTCTCTCCACTTCTTTTAACCTCTCCTTTCACAAATTCTTTGCTCCTAGCGAAGGGGTTCAGACGACATTCAAACAATGATCGAAGCGACTGAAAGTTCACCTTTTATCATCTGGAGTTTTATTTTAGGACCCCTCGCAAATTCTTTTCACCTTATTCTCTCCTTTAAGTCTAGCCCTCAACCCTCTTCAATCTACTGTATTCATCTTATTGGATTAACTTTCCACTGATTATAGTACACGAAGGACTCTCAAATTTTTTGAGCCTTTTTGGTTTGTGTTTTCTAGTTGAATTTATTCTTCAGTCTTGTCTCGTTAGTGGTGTCTTATTAGTTATGATCCGAAACGTACTATATTATTTATGATCTTGTCTCTCAATTGATGAAATTAGTTGTTGACTTTCAAGAAGATAGTTCTTAGATTGAGTAGTGCGTATCGACCTTTATCTTATTGAAGGGGTATATAGCCTCAATCCCGATTCTTCTGTCCCTTGCAAAGGACTCATTTAAATACAAGAGCAACTAAAGGAAGAGTCAAACAGCTAGAAAGTCAAGAAGGAAGTAGTACTAAGCTAGAAAGCGGGAAAGCTTTAAGGGAAATCTCCAATCCGGAAAGAGAACAAATCCCTCAGAGAACCATTGCAAGAGGAAATCTCCTAGCTGACATTAGGAGTAAGGCGCTGAGCTAAAATAGTCTGAAGTACCGAGCGAGAGTAAGAAAGTAGGAAAGCTTTAAGGGAAATCTTCTTCCTAAATACAGAAACTGTCTTTGCTGGCCATTTTGTCCTTCAGTCCTTTTAGGAAGAAGAAACTTTCGGAAGAAGAAAGGGGAATGAGATTCCCTTTAGGAAGACAAGTCTGACCCCTAAATCAATAAAGGCAAAGACGATACCAAGCCAATATTAGGACCGGAAAGGGGGATGAAAAGTCTAGTCACTTCGGATAGGGCTCCTAAACTGATGATTACATCGTTCGAAAAAGAAGAAGGTCTGAATTACGAGTCTGAACCCCTTATATAAAGGCTCAATAAAGAAATCAGAATTATTGGGATTTCATTCTCGTAAGTAATAAGCAGTGGAGATCTTGCTCCCCTTTTCAAGCTAAACCTCTATCGAACTACTAAACCTTGTTCATTCTAATTACCGAGGGCAGTGTCGATGAATTGTGGCAAGTCTATAAATTCCAGGTTGTGACAAAGAGGCACGTGTCAAAGAGAAGAGGTATATCCTTGCACAGTGACATACAAACTTTAGGCTTTTTCTTGGATAATTAGGTAGATGAACTAGTCGTTCGCATTCTGGGCTCAAGCAATAGCTCTGTTAGGAATGCTCCGAATCGTCTTCTCATTTATTTCCTTATATATAGTAGAGAGAATTTGACTACCCGCGTTTGGAGCCATAAGTTTGTCAGTCAGAGTTCTTTTAATAAGGTTCAATCAAAGAAAGAAAAGGAGTGTGACTTTGATGCCTACTACCTGATTTTTTATTGAGCTATCCCAAAAAGACTGATTTGACCTATATACAGATTTTCCTCTCCCAAACCTTTCTCCCAAAACTATGAAGGTATTAAAAACTTGCAAAAATCTTAGTTAGCTAAAAAAAATATGAGCTTCTAATTTCAATATTAGCTAAACTAAGCTAGCAAACAACTCGAAAATAGAGGAAGGTAACCATGCAGTCCAGTCACCTACAGAGATTGATTCTTATCTCTTTGTCTCAATTCTGGAAGTCTAATGGATAGTCCTCTCAATATTCTTTGAGCCTTCAATCATTCTTTTTCAATCTTCATTGAACCGCTCCACTCATCTTGAGTCGTTTTCTCCCATTTTAAAAGGAGGACTATGAATAACAATTACATTTAGAAAGGGTTCAGGTGCTCTTTTATCACTACAGGATAGCTCTGACTTTGAAAAGACAATGGAGGACTATTCAACCTATTACTTTGAGAAGCGAGGCTGAGGAAACTCTTCTTGTATACCAGTATCGTTATCTCACAAGAAAGGCATCAGGATGGAGAGTGGCATCATCATATTACTGTACTTAATGAAAGTGCTTCAAAGAATTCGATGACTAACCTTATACGAGCAGCCTTTTCGAAAAAATAAAGCTCCAGATGAGTTGAGCTATGTCACCTTCTAAAAAGTCGAGGGGACCCTCTGTGTGTGTCAAAAAAGGACAAAAATCCCTATGTCTGGGGCAGGGTCCCGCTGAGTAAGATTTTGGTAGAGGCTAAAGCTGGCAAAAGCCACAGAAAGACAAAGACCGCTCTAGGGGAATCCTCACAAAGAAAAAGGGCAGAAGGCATATTCAAAAAATGAAAGGAATATGGGAACTTTCTCGATTTTAGGGAGGACCCCATAGAAGTAGTCTAAAATCGGACTATTTAGTCCTTCAAATATGAATTCATCCTCTTGACCATTAAAACCAAAAAATTTTGAACTATAAAATAGAATAGTGTGACAAATATTTAGGAGGACTCCCAGCACAAAGTTGAAAGCGAAATCCTTATCTCTTATTAGGAGCCCTTAAGATTAGAAATAACTCGACTCAAATGAAAGGAGAGGCAAAGTAGGAGTTGAAAGCGAAAGTCATTATCCCTTATTAGGAAACCTTAAAATTAGAAATAACTCGACTCAAAATGATAAAGATCAAAGAATTATCTTAGAATTTGAAAGCAAACCTCATTCCTTATTCTTTAAATTCAAAGGCTCAAAGAATAATCGCAGTATTAATTAAGCTACGTAGGACAAGTTATAAATCCATATTTATCTTCAAGGATAAGAGAATTTGAGAAGGGTGAGGAGTTGAAAGCGAAGTCCTTATCCTTAATAAGGCTCAAAGGAGCGCAAGTGAAGAAGGAGTTGAATGAACTTTGCCTACTAAAAGAAAGTGAAGTCAAAATCGAATGAGAGAGAATCAAGGGTAAAGAAAGAATTGAAAGGTAAAGAGGGTCAAAGCCTTTAATAAAAAAGAAAGTCTCCTAAAACCCATGAAGCGGTGAGGACTGGGGCGGGAGCCTTCGGAGGGGTTCTGACAAGTTTGAACTGATCTTTCGGTACTCTTATCTTTCCTCGAGACATCTCACACGTTCGCCTCACGGAGCAGGAAAACAATTCCATTTATCCTTCTTAGAGATCTTAATTAATCTAGTTGCAAGAGCATAGCGATCAACAGATGATGCGACAGATCTTTATTCAACTAAAGCAAGAAAAACCTCTACCATTGGGACGAGGGATGAGGCAAGAACTATGGAAAGAGCCACTGACTCCATATGAGTTGCTTCGGCTCCGACCCTTGTTCCAACTAGGTCGAATGAATACCTTCCCTTGTATGATCCAAACTTGAAGTTCAAGATCATCCTAATTCAGAGTTCTAAACTTGAAGTTCAAGATCATCATAATCGAGAGGCAGAGGGTTAGGCTCGTCATTCGTCTCTCTTTCGCGTGAGGTTAGACAAACTCTTTCAGTGCTCATATCTGAGTAAATGAGTGAAAGGCATAATCTGAGAATATGATCTTCCTTATTTTGATAGTATCATAAGAGAATAAAGAGATCATAGAAAAAGAAATTTCACTCTCTTCTCAAAGTTAGCAAGGAGAAAAGAAGAAAGTTGCGGGATTTCTCCCTTGTACTTCCTTTTTGGAAGAGCCTAAGTGAAATGGAAGAATGTCAAATTTGATCCCTATTGCGTCCGCTAGATATGCTTTACCTATTTAGTCACTTTCAAGTAATTGCTTATAGATGGCTCTATTAACTCCTTTTGCATTGAAAAAACCCACATCTATGGAAGGTGGAATTCACAAGTAACTATATTTGCTTTAATGATCAGTTTTCACCAGTGTTTTACCGCTGGTCCCACTATCGCTGCCGGAACAAGAGAAAAAAAAACCAATTCTACGACAAGCCATTAATGAAGGTGGAGCTGACTCAATAAGTCCTCAATTGAAAGATAGGCTCAACCTAGGAAGGTCTTCCCTAATAGGAATGAAGAAGAAAGAGACAAAATCAGATTCTCGAAAAGAAAAAGCCTAGTGGAAGGAAAGGCTATCCAACAACAGGAAAGTCTCTCTAGGATCAATGAAATATGATTGATGCCAACAAGAATGAAATTCCATAATTCAGGCTAGAGGATGTGAGGGATAGCCTAGGGGAAGCGTTGTCATAAGCGGCTCTCCTTTTGGAGGCTATTATGGGCTAGGTAGAGGTATAAAATTGAGACCTAAAGGTTTCTCATATTTCATTGACCCATGTTCATTGAGGCGGCCTAGTGGCAGATGAAACCCCCAGAAAAGGGTATGAAGCTTCTTGTCCCATAGCCTCACGAATCTTCTTTCATTGATTGAATTTACATTCGGATTGGAACCTCTGAGCTTGACTAGAAAATCCATAAATACGCCTTTCTACTAGAGGCCAAAAAGAGGTAGGCGAACTCTACTTAGAAAAATGAAGGTATGAATGAAATCTTAGTGGAATTCATGAGTTTTAGTCTGAAAAAAAAGCCCATCAAAAGGACCTCTACGAATTTAATTCCATTTCGGTCTTTCACCCTTGCTGCGTTGGTAGTTGTAGCTGTTGAAGTACGAGATTCAGTGATAGCTCAACGTTTTAGAAGTGGCTGCTAAGGTAGTCCTAAGGCCTTCATATTGAACCTATATAGAAAAGAAAAAAAAAAAAAAGAAGAAATCCGTATGGACAAAGATTGGAAGTCCTCAATAACCCCCTATCATCGGAAGGGTACATCTACATCTGACGTCTTTCATCCGCTAAACGAGAAGAAAGAGACCAATCGGGGGATCTCTGTGGCACAGTAATTGTAATAAAGGGAATGAGATGTGAAGGAAGCTAGAAAAAGAGAGTAGGAAAGGTTAGTCCCCAGACAATGAAATGAAAGACGTTTGAACCAAAGAATCTTTGAACGAGAAGAAGAAATTGCCTAAACAACGATCTCTTTATTAAGTGGAGGGACGCCCTACTAAGAGCATTTTCCTTTGTGCTTGCTATCAAGCTCTACTCCGATTCTTCATACCCCATTATAGCGCCACTATGTGGTTCCCATAGGGTTATACGGGTAAGATTGAGACTACCACCTTGAAGTTGTTGTGGAATCTTTCTTTTCTTGTTTATCTTGTTCAAGAAAAAGTTTAGAAGATTTTTCATAAATATAACTCTCATATTGTTCATCTCCATCCAAATCAAGAAAGCACTACACCTCCAAAGGCGCGAAGTAGAGCGACTAAAATGAAACTAGTGGATACTTGTCTTCTTATAAGGAATAGGAAAGAGAAGAAAGAGAAAGTGGATGACTCGACCTAAAGGAACGTTTAGAGGCTCAAAGAATTTGAGAAGTGTCCCCGAATGAGATCTTTTTTCTTAATGAGGACGTTGTCTTATTCTCATTCCATATAGCTGTCAAACCTTTCAAGGCCATTTTCGTAAAGAAATTTTATGAATCAAAGGCATTTCCATATATGTTTAACCTTGTCAAATGGACCATCTCTCTACAAGTGCTATCTTGCTACAATCAAGGAATGATGATTCTTAGGTTTCAACTAGCTCAATCCAATCCACAGTCGTTCTACTCTTTGTGGTAAGCGCCTGTTCTAGCCCAACCCCTAAAGCCTATTTTCAAACTTACGTCTTGGAACTCTGATGAATGATGTTCCCAATAGCACGCACTAGACTCTCGATAATACAACCTTGAGATGGAGAACCGATAGGAACCCAGCTCAGTTCTTTCTGAGTATTCAGAGGAGAATTCCTTCAATCTTTGGATTAACTTTAACAAAAGAGTAGGAAAAGTATTCTGAGAAAAGATAGTGCAAATCTAGGATAGAAGCTGTTAGAGAGAAAGAGGAAGAAGGTCAATGGACAAGGGCTTTCTCAATTCATTAATGAGAAAAGGAAATTGCTATGCTCAATCCCAACAATCAAAGAATTTTCTAAATCATAAATCAAGAACTATTCATATCAGTAGTTGTAGCTTAGTCTCTTCATCTTCTTGGTTTGAATCTAAACCTACTTAAAGGAAGAAAAGGGGCGAAGCCAAGTGACTTAAGAGGAGCGCAAATCGACATAGGTTTTGATGATTTACAAGACTATTACAAGGATTACTATGCCTACAGAGTCCTCCTTAAATAAAAGGAGGAAAGCCTATCCTTTAGTGTTTATGATTTGAAAAGACTATTACAAATATTACTATGCCTTCTACGGGAGTGAAAAGAGTCCACAAGTGATTCCTTTCAAAGAGTGAAAGACCTAGCTTTAGTTCCATAAATCAATCCTTCGTTTGCGGCTACAAGGGTTCTAACTTGCACTCTTATCTCAACCCTTGTTCATTGATTCAATCTCGCGCTCCTTTCAGTCGAGCCTCCGGACTGGCTGGATCCACATCTCATTTACTTTGGAGCTTGCCTTGGGAAAGAGAGAATACGAACTGCAACATCTTTTTCTAACTTTCCCCTACGAACTGCTGTTGGAACACATACTCACTATAACTTTGAATCATGATCTGACGACTATGAAAGAGTATTCCTCAACTTCTTTGATCCCTGAATTGGTAAGAGATCAAACTTTCTTCTTCTCATGATAACCTTTTATTCAAGCACCCTAGCTTAGAGTACTAATCACACAAACTTCCTTGATGGATTCCTCTTCCTAGTAGCCTCTTCTGAAACCCAGCAGGCTGAGCATCTTGTACTAACGATTAACTACTTTTTCCAATGCATTCATTGAATAAGTGAAGGAAGAATGAGATCTTGAATTAGTTAATAGGTCTTCAATATTATAGACGGGTATTGAATCCGCCCACGTAGTGGTAGCATAAGTGAGAGGGGGAATGAGAGAGAACAAGATAACTTCACGAGAAAGATTTTCAGAGTCAACTACACCGGATTGACCCTCGAGCCTATGAGAAAAGACAAGGGATTTTCGCTCGAAAGAGGTCCCAACTAGATCCCTTGAATTAGAAGAAGGAGAATTGGTTATCAGCCGTGAGAGAAAAATGATAAGTTTCAGACGAAGAAGTTGAATCATAAGGAAAAGCATCAGACTGAGTTTCATAGCTTCCCGAAGCCTCACCCATTTAGTGTGGCATTGTAGGAAGTAATCCTCGAGGTATCGAGTTATCTCTATAGATAAGAATGAGAGTCAAACCAATTCAAACTAGTCAAACTGATAAAAGTATTATGTACACTTCTATAATGATATTTGTCAAAAAGAATCCTTTCTCAAATTGTTTAACCCTCGTTTGGGACTACTCTGACTCAATCCTTGAATGAGATCTGGAGGCCCACTCCATAGTCCTAGCTATTTCAAGGTCTTTCAGCAGGGCTTGCTTATGATTGATCGATAAATCGCAAGGCCAAGGCAATCCTACGTAGTAATTGAACAAAAAATCTGGGTTGTCTCATCTTAATAAGAGTCAATGAATAAGTCTTTCTTTTTTCCAATACATTCTAAAACCTTGATTCTCCTTCTCCTTAAACAAGACGAGGAAGAAGAACTGTAGAGCAGGTGGCTACGATGGATTGTGCATCTGATTATGGTCGCGCGATCTCTTTCAATCCGTTGATCAATCGTTCATGCTTGATTTTCCTAAGGCGAGGTTCTCTATTTACTGGGACAATGCTTGTTTTCTTATCTTTTGCCTCCCCAGTCCCCACTAGTTTAATCATTTGGCTTCCTCCGAAGGACATAGTAGAAGTTTGTTCTTCCTTTCCATAGGTCTTTTCTTCTTTTCTTCTTTTGAATTGGATTCTCATATTACATTGAGCCTCTTCTTTTCGTGGCACTCCCTCAGAGCTTAGTAGTAGCTTAGCTTCGTCCGAAGTATCTTAATAGTAGTTACCTTTTGATGATGTAAAAAGACTATTACAAAGATGCCTATCGTAGAAGGACTCCTCTGTAGAAGTCTAAATTCCATGCCTCCAGTGTGCACTCCTTAAAGTCTTCTCATATTATATCGAACCTTTCTCATATTACATTGAGCCTTTACAATCTTCTTCCTTTAATTTGAGTAGGTTCTAGTAGGTTCTTCCTTTTCAGACGAAGGAGTCATGCCTTCTTGTTCTTCCCTAGCATTAGAAGGAGTCTTCTTTACTGCGTAGAGGAGTCTTTTTGATTCGTTAAGGAAAAAGAAGGACATAGAAGTCGAATGAGGGATGAGGACAAATGAGAGAAAGAGGAAGTTAGTAGCTCGACTTACAAAAAGAGGTTACCGATTGACTAGAAAGGATCAGAAAGCAAGAAAAGATGGACTAGATGAAAGACCCAGAGTTTGCTGGATTGACCGAAACTGTTAGGACAGTGGAGGATAGGTTAGAGTTATGAGATCGGAAGCTCTCTTTGTTGAGGTTGATAAGTACTCATCTTTTTAAGGGAATGGATAATAGGAAGAAGTACGAAAAGAAGCTGCTTTACCCATATATAGAAGGCAGACATTGGATTTACATATCTCTTTCATAACCTCGCCTATTCTTTGTAGCATTCTTAGTTGAGTCATAATAGGGGCAAATACGACTGAATAAGAAGTAGGGACGAGGAAGTAAGGAGAGACCAAAGGTTGAGGAAGAAAGAAAGGAAACCCCGACTCGGGAGAAGAATGTTCATCGGTTGGTAGCTCGACTCTTTGAATGAAGAAAGGAAACCGCTAGACCAAGAAGTACGGATGAGGAAGAAAGTAGCTTGACTGGATAGAAAGAGGCCAGGATCGGAGAGAAGTCCTCTTATTACAGCACTATGATCGAAACATGGCACTCTTCTTGGAAGTCTCTCTTTCGGGGCAGGGACTCAGTTCAATCTATTCTTCAATAGGTTATTAGCCACTATCCCTATAGGCGTGGAACCCCAAGTTGGGTTAGAGGAAAGGGAGAATATTCTTGACAGAGTTTCAGAAGGTTCTAAAATAACCCGATTGATTCTATTAGTTGAGGTTCAATGTAATTGAGTCGACTGAGTTGAACAATGAGAGGGGAAGGAGGGAGGAATTCCCTCTTAGACCTTATCACTAGAAAAGAGGGTCTTGTAGGACGCGCGCTATCATCTCACTATTCTCTACTCTACTATACCAGTCTTTCATAAATAAGAGGATTTAGGAATGCATGAACTATTAATAAGTAGGATCTCAACGGCTTACCCGATAGCAAGCAAGGTTCCAAGTTCCAACAAGAGCGACCAAATAGTGTAGGGGGAAGCTTTCTCTCGTATCATAGGATTAGTTGATCGAAAGTCGTTCCAGTTTAAAGGGAATTATATATAGTAGCATGAGAAGGAGAATAGTCAGAAGTACGAAAAGAAGACGAAGTTGAGGAAAGCTATTATGAATATGGATACAACTTAGTAGAACAGAACTAAGAGTTCGAATTGATAACTCGAAATTCTCTATTTTTTAAATGTCAGATCTTGATTGAGTAAGAAGAATAAGAAGCGAAGCTCGGGCCAAAACTAGTTTACCAATAGTTAGTAGAGTTGGAGGTCACTATATTCATAAGTGAGTATTTCCATTGAAAAATAGTAATTCTTTGATGAGACCTTGAATATGAGGAAGAAGTTTATCTTTCAGTGAGTAGGACTATGAATTCAGAGTTTCCCTACACTGTGACTTGGGTTCTGAGGATAGGAAGCCTTAGTCTGAGTCCGCTAAACCTAAGAAAGTAAGGTTGATAATCAGAGCAGCTGAGTCAAGCAAGTCTCACTATTCGAATAGAGTCGATTAAGGGTGATGAAGCTTTCCCATAGGGATAGGTTATGTAATGGCTCTGAAGATAGATAGGATTCCCACTACGCGATTTCTCAGTGGAAGTGAGAACTCTTTGAAGAAGACTTGGGTCGAGAACAAGAAGAAAGGGAATCTGTTTCAAGGGAGGAGGTGCAATTAAAATAAAAAAGGACGCCTTTCATTCATAAGGGAGTTAGCGAATAAGAGGAAAGCTCCCAAGTGGGAGAGTCTGCTCTCGATGTTGAAGAAGTACTATGTATACTTTAAATAAGTATTAAGACTTGTTATTCCAGTATACCTTGATAATAGAATCAGATTGATCAAGGTCATAAGAACTTCAAGGCGAAGTTTAAAAGCTAGGAAATGATCATAAGAAGAGGGAGTCAATTACTATTCTCTATAGTGAGAAAGGCAAAAGACAGAGTCAAAGGTCTCAGAAAAGGAGAAGTAGCCTCATCTTTAGGATAGAAAGGAGAAAAGTGACTGAGTCAAATAAAGAAGTTGAAGTAGCCTCATCTATTGCAGAAGCTAGGTAAGATCCTCATTTAGTAGGGGCATCTGAGTCAGTAACTTTAAGCTACTGAGTTGACAAGGGGAATTTTTAGCTAGCCCAAGAATCAATAAAGAAAAGTCAAAAGTCTGTAGCTTTAAGCAACCTACGACATTACAAAAGACTATGAAAAAAATTATAATCCTACGACATTTGATGATTTCGATTACTATTAGAACCTACTTCAAAACATTAGAAAGCCCATAAACAAGGCTCAAAGGCTTTATTCATTGAGGACCTTTGTTTTGCGAATAAAGGCTCAAAAAATTTGAGAAAAGACTCTGATTATCATTAGAATCCATTTTTCTTCTTTGAAAAGACTCCTACATTAATTAGTATGTGAAGGCAAGCGACTATATATCAAAGACAAAGTTCAGACGACTCTTTCAAAGGGAGCGCAACTTAGATGAATCATAGCGGTTTGAAAAAAGCTTTTTTTTAGAGGGAAGCACTTCTTCACCTTTTGGTGTAAAGCATGCACTAGGGTGCTCTGAATCGTCTTCATTCTCCCCGTGTAATGAAAACCTCTACACAACCTAGAAGTACCTTGAAGGTTGGCTCTGTGTAACCTAGAAAGACCTAGCCCGAAAGTGAGCCACTAGTCAATTTTCTAGGAAACCTGTAACCTAACTCAGACCTTTGGACAACCTATAAAGACCCCGAAGGTGAGTCGAGCCGAGTCTCGACTTCTAAATATTTCTTCTTCTTCCCTTTTCCTGCGCTACATCTCTCTTTCCTGTTCGGCCAGAAAACTTGTAGCTTTTGCTGTCTGTCTTCCTTCCAGTCGGTGCGAGTAACCCCTTCCCTCCTCTTTCATGTTCGATTCCCATCCGTAATCCTTGCAGCTTTTGCTATCGGTCTTCTTTCAAGATAGTTGTCCTTAGGACCTACCAGTCGTCGACCTTCTTTAAGCCTAAGGCCCTTACTCTCCTCCGAGGGGAAGGGGGAAATGTTAGTGGTTTTGAAGGAATACCTTATGATAGGGATAGGGGGTTCGGGGTAAAGGGATAAAGGCCCCCCATCAAGGGGAATCTCTTTGTCTAAAAAAAGAGGGAAAAAAAGGTAAAGAGGAGAAATGGGCTACCATTAGTTAGCGGAAAGGGATGTGAATATGGATATACAAGTCCTTCGTTTGAAGCTTTAAGCAACCTAAAAAAGACTGTTGTTTTGATTCTTTTCAAAGACTCTGACAAATAAGTGGAATATCAGAGTCTTCCAAACTAGTTTTGATAATTGATTGACTTGACTATGAATTCATTTTTAAGACTATGTCAAAAATTAATATCCACCTAGGCTGAAGCCAAGGTTAAATGGATCAAGGAATCAACCAAATTTTCTTAATACAAAGTGGTTTTCTTTTTTACTGATTCAATCAAAACGCCAACCTCAGAAAGGGAATCAGAAGTGAGATACAAACAAGTGAGATATAAATCAATGATTTTTCACTCAGTTAGTTGTCCTTCTTGAGATTATGGTGAGTTGTGAGTGGTTAAACTCATAAATGGGTAGTCCCACAGAAGATTCTGAACTCAATAAAGAAAAGATGAGATTTCTCGATTCTCGTTATTGAGCAGTTCACATTTGGCTGCCCCTATTAGGATCACAGTGTTTGGCAATGAAATTCTTCACAGTTGAGAAAGTGTCTTTTGTCACAATTGTAGTTACTTTTGGAAGAAGCTATTATGATCTATATGTTTATGAACAAATAGGATAAAGGAATGGATTCACTCTACAAATTCGTAGTCAATTTAGGTAGTACACCCACTCCGCGGTACAATACCCGCTCGTAGACAAGAAAGTCTCTAGGGGAGCTACCTAACCAAAGGCTAGGGACAAAGTCGACAAAGGTACGACACCACCTCCAGCTAAAAAGAGATCGGTTTTTTTAATAAATAGGGGATTGGTATGAGAAATTGACGACCGAAGCAAGCATAAGAAGGTGAGGACTTTCTCTTTCATTGTCACACAGAAAGCAGAAGAAGAATCCATCCTTCAGGAGTCTGCACGACCAGAAAGATTCTACCTTTAGGCAACTAAAGCCGTTGAAGAATCAGTCGAGACTAATAACGGGGGTCAATCAGAATGAGAGTTGAAGATGCTAGGGAATGAGAATAAGAAGAGGATCTTTGAGGAGAATCAAGGTGGTCAGATGATGTTTCCGTAGCGAGACAGCTTAGAGGCAAAAAGTGCCCCGTGGGAGGAAGCCAGTGATCCCTTCTTTCTTTCTTTGGGCTCGGAAGCTAGGCGAGATGAAATTAAGTTGAGTAGGCTTTCTTGATTCAACTATAGAAGATGTTGAGATATGGATGAAATTAGATTAGAAAAAGAGAAGCTATTTGATTGATTGTGGTCAATGATTTCTCATATAAAAGGTGAATAAAGACAAACATCAAAGAAATGAAAAAGAAAGGAGTGCACTGATATAGAGATAGAAACAGGAAAGGATCAGCCAAAGGAGTGCAAGTTCTTTATCATTGTCTTTCTTTCCTTGTTCATATCAATTGATTTTTAGCTGCCATTTGCGAAGAAGAAGACATCCTGATTCTCATATTAGCTTATTTTGCTCTTTTTAACTTATTTTTAGCTCACATTCAGAAATTGCAAGGCACAAAGAATTTACGTGATATGAGAGTTGAGAAGAATTTGAGAAGCAAGTTTGAATGTCTTTCTAGTTCTAAAAGGAATCTCAAAAGTTAGAACTCAAACTAAAGAAAGAAACTAAAAGAAAGAGAAAGAAAATTAATGAACTCCTTATGAATGAGACGGCTCACAATTGCAGACGAAGGACTTGTTTTTTCTTCCACTGGTTTGATGGGACTGATTTATCCATATGAAATTTCTTCTTTTTTTATTCACATCCGTCCGAAGGACTATCAATCTATTAAAATTCATTGAGTCTTTCTTTTTCTTGTTTTCATAAGAAGTCGAGGTTGTCATAAATGCAAAGAAAAGTGTCAGTGGTCCATGTCAATACGTAGAGGCTGACTCCTAATTTGTTTTCGTTGATGGAAAGGTTATCTAATCGCTATGGGTAGGGTTAGTGGGATCGATGCAGCTCTCCTATAGTTATAAGGAAAGGATCTCTCCCACGGAGCTGTACAAAGTAATTCTTTCTCTTTTGAAAGACGAAGAAATTTTCTCACAGGAATGGGGACGACAAAATAGACCCACTACATCCTGTCTCATTTGCTTTACATATTGCTTTCTATAAAGATACCTGTACACCCTTTGTTCATTGACTTTCCACTCCTTCTCATGAAAGATCGAATTCTCGCACAGCGTAGTGGGGCTTCACACCTTTCCTTCCTTTTCTCTTGAGAGTGGTCCTCTTCGGGATAGACCTGTAAAGGATAGACTTTAGATGATGAATCTAGTTTAATTTCAATTCTATTGGTATAGTTGATCCACTCTCTAACTATGGAGATGAATTCCTATGAAAAAGAACTCATGATATGGGGTCAAAAAGAGTGCTCCGTAGTCAAATAATCAGCCTCCAGCCACCAAAAACTCATGATATGGGGTCAAAACCTTTCAAACTGATATGAGGTCGAAACTTTCCAACTTCAAAGGGAAGACAAGATAAAGGCAGAACCTACTATTCAAATATAAGGAGAGGATTAATCAAGAAAGCACTATGCCTCCGAAGGGACGAAGCGAAGCAACTCAAATCAAACTAGTTGGGACTTGTTTTCTTCTTATAAGGAATATGAAAGGAAGGCTCAAAAGGAAACAAAATAAGAAGATAGGCTTTCTTTTAATAGTAAAATAAAAGAATATTTTTCAATGGAAGAAAGGAAGAAAGAAAAGAGATGAATGAACAAGGCTTCGTAAGAAGTTGGCCACTGCCCATGGAGCGGAGTGCAAATCGACTTCTATGTCCTTCTCCTCTAAGAGAAAGCCTACCATAACAACAAAGTCAAGAAAGTACTCCGTGTCCTAAGATAAGGATGCCTTAGAGGGAATTGTGAGGATAACTGTTCTCATTTTTCACTCTAATTGTTCTTCGCTGAGTTAGAGATAATGAGTAAAAAAGGGAACTAAAACTCTAGTAGGGTGCGCCAATAGGAAAAGATCAAAAGGTCGAATGAGATCTTGCAGAGGTTTGAATAGCTTGATCTACTCCTTCAGTTGCCCTTTCATTGAACAGGAGAAAATTCTAGACTAAAAGGAAGAGGATAAGGACTCACCATCTTTAGTTAGGTGGACACATTAATTTTGTAGTTTAACTAAAAGCTGAGTTTATTCACTCATATAATGAAAGAATTTCGTTCATGATCATCCTAAACTAACGTAATAAATAAGGAAGGGGGACATTCTTTCTCGATGCAGGTTACGAGGCAGAGGGTGGAATCTATGCCTTTCAGTTTTGACCTTATTAAGGTCTTCCTTTCAGGAAATATAGGTGATCGATAGAAGTTCTTTCATTTCAATAGGACATGAAGCAAGCTAGCCATTGACGTACCCTTTTTCTGCGTAAGATTTGATCTTCTTTCTGAGATTTGGCTCAAATCCTTGTGGGTGACTAAATAGACTTAGAATTAGGCCTTGGTATCTATGAGCAGCTTACAAAAGGGGAAAAGAAGAAAGTTGTAGGAGAATTCCACTTATAAGAAACCTAGCATGCTCGAGTGAGTAACGGGAAATGAGGGATTCAATGGGTCTTCATCTGTAAGAACATAATCCTGTTTTTGAAGGTCTAAATTAAAGTTCATGGAAGTTGATATAACTAAGAGAAAAGGTGGAATCAAGAGGTAGGCTTTCATGACTGAACTTTCTTTAGTCCTCCGGGCTTCTACGGATAGGCTTTCTTTCTCCTATTCCACTTTCATGTTGTATGATAGGCTTTTTTTTTTTTTTTTTTTTTTATAAAAGAGAAAATTTCAAGTCAATGAACAAGGTAGATAGAATTTGAAAATTACTTCTTATATCTTGAGCAGGTTTTTATGGTGACGAAATCCTATAAAGATTACTAATCGATCTCAGAGGTTATTAGAAATGGAAAAAGGGTATTACATTAGGGTCAATCCTAAACTGAAAGCGTTAAGGGTGGTAGTCTGCCGTCTTGAATGAATACCAGTTATTAGTAGAGAGCAAATGGGAAAGGAGCTTGTGCCTGTGCAGTTGCTTTAAGGAGAGGCCGCCTCAATGAACAAGGCATCAAATCTTTCGGCATGAGATCGAGGACCCCAGAAGGATAGATTGGCCATGATTGACCATGTAGTGGGTGGGACTGAGTACCACTTTAAAGATTGAAAGATCTTGACCAAGGATGGTATTGGAAACCAAATACCAGATAAAAAAAGAGATCTCAGAATGCGTCTAAGATAAGTTAATGAGCGTTGGGGGTGGGAAATTGTACCTCTTTGAGGCAAGACGCACATGAAGTTGACGAGTCCTTTCTCTTTGTCTTGAACAAAAGGTACCTACTTTTGCAGAGAAACCTAATTGGCACCGAAGCTGCAGAGTTAGGGGCCCACAAAATGATTGCTTCTACAGTTGCAGTGGCTCTTGAATTCAAAAATGGTAATTAGAAAATGGCTAGACCCCTCAGATTTCATTGAGCCTGCGAAGAAGTCATGAAATTCCATATTCACCTTATCCATTCATTCAACTAATTATTACGAACTAATTTATGGAACTCAAACTTCCTTTTCTATTAAGCTACGTAAGATCAATCCCTACGAAATAACAGACAAGAGAACTCATCCTTCTCCGTCTTCCTATATCCTTCTATTTCTTTCATCTTCGTCTTCTTAACTCCTACGGAGCTTCAGTTAGGATCAAAGAGGTTTGAAGGATGGGTTCGGAGGACTATTCCATTTATCCTTTTCGCAACTCCTCTCACAAATTCTTTGCGCCTCAGTCCTATCCATATTTTTCTATGACTCTTTATTGAATTTAGTATTCTTTGAGTCTCTCTGAATTCCATTGAATTTGATATCCTTTTATTCCTTGAAATTCAAACCACGGAGTGGGAGAATAGTAGGTTCTGAGTCTTATACATCCTTCTAACCTCTGATAAATGGTCCTTCTACGCCTTAGGCTTCTCCCTATGACTATATGCTCTTCGCGCTGCTTTCATGATCTTTTCTATAGGTATAGTATAGGTAGAGAAACTCTTTTCTATCTTGGCTTTTTCCTTTTTTTTTTTTTTCATTTTTATCTACTTATGTTCAAAACTATTTTTTTGCTTTCTTAAACCCATTAGATTCGGGTTCTTATCGCTCTTGGGAAGTAGATTAAGGTATGGAAATTGATCTCAGTTAGGGTCTTTCTAACTAAAGCTCATCAACCTGAATTTAGACTTCATCGGTTCACTACACTATGATACCTCTGTTTGGTAAAAGGTGATACCATCTTGACTCCTTTCGGATGCTTCCTAGCCTATCAGTGAATATGTATACTTTCGAAGGTGGAGATGATCTCATGTATACAATTAGGGATGAAGAGTAAAAAATACCAGCTTGAATAAGCTGATGCTACGCTGACTCCTCTTTGGTTTATGACCCAGCTCTATAGAAATTGGTAACACACTTCGTTCAATCTGACTCTTATTGTAATTCTGTGGGTTTGGAACGTCTTTTCCCTCTTCGACTATCGTTCCTTAACTTGATCTGCCGTTGGGATCCTTAAAATCAAAGAAAGAAAGGAAAAAACATCTCTTCGGGCAATTCTAAACCTTCTTTCTTTCTATTTGAATTAAGCCTCACCTAGATAAAAGATCAGAAACTCAGAAATACCCTACTTCCCTAGAGTACGTAAGAAAGAACCTTTGACTCGCAGAAGAAGGGAAACTCTACTCCTATATTTCTCTCTTCATTCAATTATCCAAAGAAGATTCTCATCTTTCTATGCATCAAACTAAGATGAGTTCATCCTTTCCTGCGTGAGACAAAAGGGAAGTTAGCAAAGTTAGACAAGATTGAAATCTTCTTTAGCTATATATATATATAAAAAAATCATAATCATATTCGGTGAAGACTCACATCCGCTTCCTCTTGTCTTGCCTTAGACCAGGGAAGATTAGTTTCTGGTGGAAAACAAAGTGATCCAGTTGAGACGGGATACTAATTCTAGCACCTTTGAATAGGTTTTTCTCTCTAGTCTGAGAAAAGAGTTTACCATCTGGACCCTTTATAAATTCCTTTCCTAAAGTAAAGAAAAAATAGTCATCCAACGGAGGACAGTGAGCACTATTATATAATTGAGGTCAGATTTCTTTGCAAGCCTCATATTAATAGGCGAAAATGCTTTCATCTTCATTAGTTGTGGCTAAGCATTTCTACAAGTTATTCGAAGGCTTAAGACATGCAATTCTCATTATATTAATTCAATCAGGAGTCCAAGCTTTTTTGACCTGAAAGCTAGGGCCACGAGCCCAAGGAGCAGGATTGGGGACATATCATCAAGAGTGCAGACATTACTTTTTGACAATGAAAGATGGGTTTTCTACTTGAATTTGAGTGGCAGACGAAGGGAAACTCAATGAAGAAGAAATGACTATCTACCGTGCACAAGGGATAAGCACATCCCTTTCTGCAGGATCAATAATGATCAATTCCCATGATTTTTGGGGCAATCCATCACTAGGCAAGACTCGAACTCTTTTATCTTGGGAGCGAAAAAAGGCTAAGCTAGTCTACTTATCGAACTCTACCTTTGGTGAGTGAGACCAATCTGGAGGTCTTAATACTCCTAACATAGGGGTCCTACGGCTCAACTAAAAGGAGAGCGAGACTGAATCAACGAACAAGGTCTCGACTGAAAGGAGAGAAAAGAATCAGTGGATTTTGGACTTCGACATTATTAAGAAGAAGGACTCATTCAGTGGAATATGAACCCGTCCTCCAGACCTCTTTCATTCTAACTACGAGGTCAAAGCCCTCAATCAAAAATAAAGAGAGAATAATTTGAGAGGAAGAAAGCATATCAAAGAGGACTGGTGGCAAGGAAGGAATTGCATTTTGATGACTTCAGATGAGTTCAGGAGCCTCTTTGTGCATGCCTGTAAAGTTGCTCTTTTTAGGCCTCCCAAATAACCATTAATGGCTGATGAATTAAATATTTCAGCATGAGACCGAGCCTTTTCTGTTGGAGTACGAGAATCGAAAGGCCTGATTTACTACTACTTGGGTTAGTAATAGAGTTGGTATGAAATAGACTACTTTCGAAAGGGGTTCCTTACTATTCTCAAGCTTTTCAGTCTCCCCCATACAAATCAATCTCAGGATCGACATAAGTTCGAGTTTCCATAAGCTTTCTCTTATGATTCCCCAGTTGACTCTTCCATACTCACATAGATCTTTCTATTGTTGTTCCCGTCGATCAAAGAATTGAGTGAATTAGTGCAAATTTATGGTTATCTCTGTTGGAATTTGTGTCCTAAAACTCGTACTTTGTTATTTGATTCAATAAATTTTATTATTGAATGGTATAATCTTAAAGCCAATAAGTTAATGTCCTGAGGCTATTTTACTAAGTTTGTTAAATACACTTGAACTTTATGTAGAGACAGAAACATGGATTAAGTTCAAGTTAATAGCCCAAAAAGTCTATAGTGTATGAATAAGGTTGGGTGCCTTATTCTGGATAAACACTATGGATGCGGCCCGCTCCGTAGTTAGTTCAAACGATGTAATCCTGAATCATTCATGTAGAGATATGGGAGTGGGGGCATCCTATGTAAATTATTTGCATAAGATTGGAACCACGAAATAGTCACTTTTTGTTATAACACCGTAAACTATAAACTGACTATTTGAATTATGATGACCTAGGTAACTTGATCTTAATCTTGAGCTACCTATGAACTTCTACTCATTCGGTAGTATCCTTAGATCTACATAGGTGAGGGCAGCTCATCATCACTGGCCCAATAAGCCTCCCATTTCAGGGATAAGACCGAGTGGATAGCTAGGGACATAAGATGCAAGACGGAATTCACTCCTACCCATTTATGGGATAGAAGATAGGTTGTTCCCTTAAGGATTGAATCCAAGTCTTGAACAAGGGTCCCCACCTTCTCATTGGCCCGAGAAGGATTCAAGTTTATAGGTTGGACCTTAAACCAATTGTTAAATAGTGGATCAGTGGGTCTTAAGGAACAAGATGTAATCTCGGGGGTAAAACGGTATTTTGACCTAGCCAAGATTATGAACAACCTGTGAAGGATCAACTTACTCATAATGGTTATGCGAGGTGGATATAAATATATCTATAGTGAGGGGAGTGCAACTAAGAGCCTTTAGTGGAATGACTCTTTAGTTAACGAATGTTGACTAAGCTTGGTCTGAAAGAGTTTAGCTAGTTAATCTCGAATGGTTGGAGCCCATGATCTATAGGTCCATTAGGTTCCCCTACTAGCTCATATGGGTTCAACTAAGAACAATATGTTGAAATAACTCAAATTGTTCGAACTAAGAATAGAGAGGGAAATTGAAAAATATATATGATATAAGTCGGTAGATATAAACTTTAAGCTTTGTGTTTAAATATGATTTAAATAAATATGAATATAGATTCATATTTAAGCTTGGAAAGTTTTGAAACGGTAAAAGTTGTAAAAGTCAACTTGTTGACTTTTAACTTTGAGAAACAAAAAGTTGACGTTTGACTATGAAAAGTCAAAGTTTGACTTTGACTTAATTGGTCAAATGACCAAAATGCCCCTTTAACTAATTACTTTATTAATTAACAGTTAATATGAAATGTGGCAGATTATTGTGAATTTGAAGCCACTAATTCTATTAAGAATTAATGGATTAATTAGGTTTTGAAAATATATGAAATAATTTGCATGCAATTTGCATGTAAAATTTCACATATATATATATATATACTTCTCATTACAGAATGAGAGGATGATGTTGTTTTTTTGAAAAACTACCTAAACGATACACTACCTCCTTCCTTCTCTTAAAGTTTTACTTCACAAACCAAGTCCCACAACTTCGTTCTTGGTCCTGAGCTTAGTAGGTCAACTTAGTGGTTGTCCTTGCTCGTGATATTCAGGCAAAGAAGAAGCTTTGGATCGAAGAAGAAGTTCAGAACTATAAAAGGTAAATTCATCGTTTACCTCTTATGCTCTTCTTTTAGGTCCATCGCATAGCACATGCATGTCAATTTCTAAATTGTTTAGATGCATATAAATAAAGCATGATCCTTATTATTCCGCTGCAGCATGTCGCTTGATGTTTTTTCCATCAATCTCATAGTCTACTTGTCTCGTAGCAAGGGTGGAGATTAAGACACTGCCTCTTTCACTTTCTTACGTTACCTGCCAAAAGATCTAAATCTTCAAGTTCCCTTTTAGTATGAACTGAACGAAGGTGCACATTTTCTTGCTTCCTTATCTCAGTCATAGCTAAGTAAGAGAATGCAGTTGCTAAAAGGTCGGATTCAAGGAATGAAGCACAGGCCTTTGCCTTTCATCTGAGTTTCCTTTCCTCTTCAGCCACACCTATGTATGCACCTTTCATTGCCTGCCAAAGGAGTAGTAAGATGCATTTGATGTTCCCTGGAAATAGTACTACTGGAACCATTTAGTGTGGAATTAAAAAAGAATTTGATAATTCTTTAAGCCTTGTTCATTGATTTTTTTTAGTCAAGTTATTTCATTAAAGTGCTCTTTCACAGTCGCTTCTCCTTTCTTCTCTCCTTCTTAGTCGAGCCGCTTTGCATCGTGAAGCTGTATCAAAACCTTTTAATGTGGAATTTCTCAAATTCTTTGAGCCTAAAGAATAAGTCCTTATTCAATGAGCTGATGGAAAGCATACGAATTCAACGAAAACAAGATCGGATAATTACTTTAATTGCAATTAATTAACAAAATAACCCTAAACCGAAAAAAAGTTAAAATTAGGGTTTTTAGGAAAAACTTACGTTCGAAGCTCCAATTGATGCTTGACCCACCACTAGGGTTGACCTACTATCCTCTAGACTCAGAACCGGGTTGTGGGACCCGTTGGATAAAGGAAAACAGGAGAGAGAAAGAAATATGGAAAAATATTGAAATGGGTTGGGTTTGATATATTTTTTTTAGGAAAAACCAGCCAATTATATTCTTTAGAAAATATGCCTACAACAACTTTCCCTTGAGGCTTTAAGAGCGCAATTTATAGAGGCTTTTCATGCAAGGTTGCATGTACATGAAAACACATGAGCCAACAACACATATCCCACAAACCATTACTAACACCTATCCCACTATAGTTAGTTGGTTTATCCAACAAAATGTTGGATTTTTCCACTAACTTTAGTCAAAGGGTAAAATTGTCATTTGGTCAAAGTCAAAATTTGACTTTTCAAACAAAAAAGTCAACATTTATTTTCTCAAAATTCAAATCACATTTATTTTCTCAAGATTCAAATCACATTTAAATATATTGCTGGTCAAATTTTGACTTTTCAAAGTCAAAAGTCAACATTTTGACTTTTTACTACTTTGACTATTTCCATATTTTCCGAGCTTCCGGGTATGAATCCACATTCATATCTTTAATATTTAAATCCCATTTAAGCATAAAAATCTATTAGTAATCTAAAACTGACGGCTATATCACATATACTTATCGATTTCTCTCTCATCTTCTAGTTTAAACAATTCGACTCATTCCATCATACTGTTCTAAGTTTATTCCTTACGAGCTAGCTGGGGAACCTAATTGACCTATAGATCATTGGCTCAACGATACGAGATTAATAGGTTAAACTCTTTTATACCGAACTAATCAACATTCGTTAACTAACGGGTCATTCCACTAAAGTCCCGTAGTTGCACTTCCCTCACTATAGATATATTTGTGTCCATTTGATATAACCATGATCAGTAAGTTAATCCTTCACATGTTGTTCGTAAGCTTGGCTAGGTCGAAAAATACCGTTTTACCCCTAAGACCACATCTTTCTCCTTAAGTCCCACTGATCCACTATTGAACAATTGGTTTAAGGTCTAACCTATAAACTGAATCTCTCTCGGACCAATGAAAGGGTTGGGCCCCTTTGTTCAAGACTTGGATTCAGTCCTTAAGAGAACAACCTATCTACTAACCCTAAAGCGGGTAGAATGAATTCCGTCTTGCACCCTATGTTCTCATCTATCCACCCGATCTTACCCCTGAAATGAGAGGCTTATTGGGCTAACGCTAATGAGTTGCCCTCACCTATGTAGATCTAAGGATAATCTCATGTGAACAGGAGTACACAATTAGCTCAAGATTAAGATTAAGTTACCTAGGTCATCAGTAATCGAGATAGTCAGTTTTAAACAGTAAACGACGTTATAACGTAAAAGTGACTATCTCATGGTTCTGTCTTATGTAAACCTTTTACATAGGATGCCCCCACTTTCATGTCTCTACATGAATGATTCAGGATTACATCATTTGTATTAACTACAAAGCTAGCCACATCCACAGTATCTTTGAATAAGGCGCCCAACCTTTATTTATATACTATAGACTATTTAGGCTATTTACTCGAACTTAATCCATATTTATGTCTAATCGTATTCTATTCAATAAAGTCATTATTGAGAAATTGAATGCTATAATCTTAAATCCAATATGAGCTTCTCCATAAATTTTTTACGCCTTGCCTTATTATTTTGAGTCGAGTTATTTCATAATGCACTACTTCTAACTAGCAAAATAAGGAATTCGCTTTCAAATTCTTTGAATCTCTCCTTCCTAACCTCATTTGAGTGGCTTCGCCCCTCTCCTATCCTTCTTAGTCGACCTTCTTTGAACTGCCCCTTATCATTTTGAGTGGAGTGATTTCATAATGCATTCCTTTTAAGTGGCAGAATAAGTTATTCGCTTGAAAATCATTCACAGAACCTTTTCAGTTGCTTTGCCCTTCTCTTTTCCTTCTTAGTCAAGTTTCTTTGAACCGTCCCTTATCATTTGGAGTCGAGTTATTTCATGATGCACTCCTTCACAGTCGTTTCGCTTCGCACCTTCGAACCTCGATCATTCTTTGAGCCTCTTACAATCCTTAGTCCTAGGGCTTTAGTGGTCTCTTTGATAAGGACTGAATTCATGTGTTAAGCTAATGATCATAGATCCTTTTTCCTTTCATTCATTGCTATTTCTCGGCTTTTTTCTTGCAAAATGTTAGTTTTTAGACTGATCTTATCTAACGATAATAGTAATTTTTTTACTGGTTTTTTTTTTCTTTTTTTCCATCTTCCCTATGTCAAAACATAGCATTTTCTTCATTTTCACTAATAAGCAAATGCAAATTAGTTCATCAAAATTCAAGATCTAAGAAAGAAAATAATAAAAATGACTTTTCTTGACTGAATTTGAACTCCATTTGAACTAATGTATTAGTGAATGTAAAATGACCCCCCAATAAATCCCTATAATAGGGAAAGAAGTTAAAAAGCATGGGCCCAAAAAAATCTCAAATTTCAAAGAAGAAAAAGCCTCAATAAGGGTCGAATGGTAGTTAAAAGTCATAGCAAACCCCTACTTTGAGTACTAAAAAAGAAGTCAGCGTAATTCCTCCTAGACAAGGCTTAAAGATCCCACAGAGCAATTAAGTTGAGAAGGAAGGTATGTGCTAGTTATATCATTTGCAATCGCCTGAATTTAAAGACGTTCTTTGAACCAATCATAGACTGTCTTGAGATAGGTAAACCAAGGGGGTAGAACTCAGAATAAGAAAAGGGTTTCAGAGCTTTAGTCTTGGAAGTCTGACAGCTAATGTCCTAAGCCACTAAGGCCTAGTACTACCATATTTATTTGTCTAAGGCCCTCCTTGAATTCGTAGTGTCCGATTCCATTCCTGACTAACGAACAGAAAGTCTCCAGCTCTATGATTGAGAGTGAAGTTTAAGGGATGGATTAAGACTATGAAGTGCCTTTCCTCGTTAGAATAGCCAAAAGGGCAGAGCTCTATGTTCTATTTCAAAGCGATCCAAAAGGAAGGAAAGTGCATTCGCTTCCTAAACTTCTCCAATCCTAACAACCAACAAAACTAGAACAATAAAAAACTCGTAGTTGATTTGAGTTTGTTGTTTGAGTGGGCTTCTTCGCATCTATAAAAGAGCTTGAACATGCCTTTTGACTAGCCCATAGAGAGTGATTCCAGGAAATGGCAGAGCTGCTAACCGACACATCAGTAGGAGATGGAGAAGGGCACTTGATAGGGAATGAGACCAGTGCTAGGGCTATTCTATTTTTTCTTTTTTCTCAAGTTTAGAACCCACTAATGAGACTTGGAAGAGAACCGAACCACTAGTCTTGAACCCCCATTCTATACGCACGCAATTTCTTTAGTTAGAAGAACATAAGAAGCGGGCTAAAAATCCACAAAAGGGGGACAAGATTCTTCGATTACGGGGCAGCAAGGTTTGTGACTCTTTGATCTATTGGTTGACTCTGTCTTTTTCACATCCTTGATTTCTTTCCAGGAGCAAAAATGGAATGAAATAAGCAATCAAGTCCATCTTGACAGAGATCGAGAAAGCCCTATACTCGACCTACTTCCATCTTAAAGCATTAAAAGAAAGGCAGGCAACTTTGTCGTCTGGGAGAAAAAGTCTGAAAGTGAATGAAGAAGTCGAGTTTCATGATCTTTTAATAGGTGACAGAGGTTAAAAAAGGAGTTCCATCGTTCTTACATAAATACAAAGTTTAGTCGTAAACTCAATGTTAAGATTAGTTCTCAAAGTCGATTGATTGAGGGATTCAAACTAGTTGCTTAGGTTAAGATTTCCATTTGATCTCTCATCAGTCATGGAATCGGGAGAGACTTTAGAATCGGCTCGAATAAGATGAATAGCATTCCATTTGACGATATTTCATCTTTTAGAGAAGTCTGACCTACTGCTAACAAAGAACCGACAAAGGAAGCCAGGCATGGTCGGGACTTTCCCCTTACAAGTCAGCAAGTAGAGAACCTCTAAAACCATCTTGCTTGTCAAAGATCTTTACAGCCTACCTTGACCCAACATTTGTTAGGTGGTGGAAAGACAAGATCCTAGGTTACGAAGTATGGTCAACTGGTTAAAGAAAGCTCACTACTTCAACTCCTTCTCAACTCTTCTCAAATTCTTTGACCATTGTCTTGACCTAAATAAAGCTAACAAAATTAAAAGAATTAGACAGAAGACTTGAATTCTCCTTCCTTGTTCATTGATCATTCTCTCTTCTTTTTGAAGAGTACGAAAGGCTCAAAGAATTTTAGAAGAGTAAGCTCTCCTGATAAATGGGGAAAGGTTATGAAAGTCTTAGCCATTCATTAATGAATTTGGTAGTTGTAGTGAGGTGTGGATATGGAGTTGCGTCAGCTGTAGATATAGATTACGTGTCGGGTTAATTCTTCTATTCTCTTGATTGAGACCTCTATGTGAGACTTCCGCTAAGTCTAACGAGGCCCTTTGTTCATTAAGGTGGTGCAGATCCTTCCACTGTGGACCGAGACTAGCAAAGGTAGAAGACAAAAGCTGAATCATTAACCTCGATTTCACTACTCGTCCTCTGGACCTTTTTTTATCAACTAAGTCGTTCGTCTTTCACTTCCAAATTCCTTTTGGCCTAAGTGTGAATAGCCTAACCTTTTTCTTCGAAGCTTTGACAGGAAGCTGCCGACTTGTTGAAGCTTTGCTTCCCCTAATTCCAAAACACAAGAATAGACTTGCAAGGTATAGGAAAAAGCTTATCTTTTCTAAGGGTAAAGATCTGGATCCTATCTCAAGACTAAAAGGTTAGGGGTGGATGTAGCCAAGTGGATCAAGGCAATGGATTGTGAATCCACCACACGCGGGTTCAATCCTCGTCGTTCGCCCATCAATAAATGGACCATTTGTTAGGAAGACAGAAGACAAACCTATCAAGCATTTTTTTCGCAACTCGAAGCTTTCAAAGAAAGGCATCCAAGCAATTGTTATCCTATTTCAAGATAGAAAGCATAGGTTCGACTCGCCTACTTGCTTCAAGCACAAATGGAGATTCAATCCATCTCATTTCATTCTATTCTGTTTTGAAGACCTCACTCATCAGTCAGAGTCATCAAGTTCATAATTCATGAAATTCACACCCTAGGCCCCTATGACTCCTTTTTACGATACCCTTTTCTTTTCTTAGTGGAAGATCAGAAATTTTCTGAATCATGAGACTGATCAAATCTACCGTAGACATCTAAGAGACCTCGACAAGGCAGACACAAAGAGTGAGAGGACAAGTCTTGCTTTTATTTCTTTATTCTTCACTCAAGTTCTTTAAAAAGGGGGTAGGTATAATGCACGTAGGCCAAGTCAAGAAAAGGACTCTCTTCAAGAAAAGGACTTTCTTACTTGATTTTGAATAATAGTCAAGATGACGTTATAAAGGGTCCTCAAAGAACAAGGAGAATTTCTCAAATTCTTTGAGCCTGAACAGTCCCTTATTATTGAGGGCTTTGAACTTCTCCTTCGTAACCTCAGTCGAGTGGCTTCTTATGAAAGGGAGATTGATTACTTAAGGTTGATAAGAATGCATGACCCTTCCTCGATTAATTTCAACTTCATATGGGTTAAATAAGGATCCATTCGAAGGTATGAAGCGAAACAACTGTTAAGGAGTGGAACGAAAGAATCCATATTAAAAAATTAGAACTTTAATCTGTCTCATCGAACTCTCATATGACATTGAGCCTCTCCTCTTCTATTAATCTAAGGGCTCCTTTTAGCCTTATTAAGGATAAGGCTTTGCTTTCTCTTTATTCAATGAGCTTTAATCCGTATCTTTTTTATTTGAGTTATTTCTAATATAAAGGGCTCCTTCACAGAATAAAGGATAAGGACTTCACTTTCAAGTCCTAACCTTTGTATCCTTTTATTTTGAGTCGAGTTAGTTTATAATGCACTCTTTCTAAGAAGAAGGGATAAGGATTTCACTTTCAACTCCTAACGGAGTCTTACAATCTCATCTCAAATTCTTTGAGCCTCCGAACCAATAAAAGATCTTTTTTGACTGATTTTTCACAAAAAGTTGTCAATTTTAAATTCTTTGAACCTACGTACAAACCTTGCATTTTCTGAATTTGAGCTACTAAACTACTTTTTAATAATGAGATCAACTTATTCGACAAAAAAGAAGAAGACTCCTACTATGGGGAGCGCAAAGCAACTATTATGTCCTTCACCTAAGAGATAAGACTCCTATGAAGGGGTAGAATGAGAAAAAAGAATCAGTCTCAATTGACTAACCGAAGAGGAAGCCAGGCAAGACCTGATTGATGAGACCACCGTGGAGTAGGTCAGGGAATTTCCAGTTCCATCTTTCACGAAAAGAATATGACTAGCGCTGACATGCACTATTTATATAAACCGAGTGAGTGCATGAAGGGAAGAAGGGGGACTATATCTAGTTCTTACGACCCACAAAGCGATTTAGGCTGTTCGCCCAGAGGATATGGCTGTTTTTCACTTTGTGCCTTGCCCATGGATTTTTAGTGACTGTATCAACTCTGAATTACTCTACTCTGCAGTGAAATGCTCCATAGAAAAAATGCACTCCTCACCTTCAAAATTGGATTGAAGAAGAACTGAAGTTATGAAATCTTTAGTTTTTTTGCTAAGCTTTTACCGAGTCTCCAGCTCTCTTATTTTAACGTGGGATTAGAAAGTTCATCGAGAGGTTTGTCCAGTTCAACAAAGGTTGACGCAGTTGCTGTGGCTTGTCTTCTTTCTATGGCTTTAGTCGTTGTTCTGACCGGTTAAAGAGACCCATCCTCGGTTGTGCCAGTTGATAAAGTATAATAGCTTTTCTTTTTTCAAAGCTAATATTCTAAAAGGAGAAAAGAAGAAAGTTGTTAGTAAAAAATATAGATTGATGAAGAAATCCTATAATGATCAGTTATGGGACAAAGACTCCCAACAGGGGGTCGAACTAAAAGGCAAGAACTTACTCCCCCACCAAAAGAAAATAAAGGAAAGCTCTACCAATCATACCAATCATCGACAGCTCGAAGGGATCAGGGAACCTCAATATCACTCTTATCTTAGGATATAAGAAGGCATGAGGTAGGGGCAACTTAGTCCCTATCGTGTCTCAGGTCCATTTTCCATAGGTCAAGTTAGAAAGGGATCTGGAACAAGTAGGGAAGTTCTACTCCGGTTAGCTTAAGCTGGCCATGAACCCTTATAAGATGGTCTGGCTTCCTTCTTGAGACTGAGAATTCCAAGTTTTCCTCTTTAAATACGGAGTTTGCATCCAAGAATGATCCGATAGTTCGTGGAATCTCCCTTTGTAGGAAACCGTAGAATCAAGGTAGGTTACATAGGCTTTTCTCTTTTCATCCTTAGCTTCATGTTATATAGTTGCCCAAGCTGCAACAAGAAGAAGCATTTCACCAACTTCCTTTCAATTGTCTCCCATTTAATTAATCCAATTTGGTAGACAGTGCCTTGGACATGTGGGTGTCTGGGGAAAGCTAGAACTCATATGGTCGACGCAGAAGTAGCCCAAACGAGTGGTATTTTTACAAAAAAAATTCTTAAACAAATGCTCACTTATCCTTTTCTTCAGTGACACATTGAAGAAACCCTTGCCTATTTTGCTTTATTTTGGAGTGCAAAGGGCTTTGATTCGACTTTGCTTATAAATGAGAAAAGATGATTTGACCACCCAAAGGATAGAAGGAGCGAGACCCATATTTTTATGGATGCCTCAAACTCACACCCTATAAACAAGAGGCAAAGGTAAAGAGCTTGATTCTGTCGAGTCCCTCTCAGGTATATACCTACTCGCCCAATACGAAAGACAAGACTCAGAATCGGCAGTTCGACCTGTAGTAGTGGCTAACATTTTTTTCTCTTTCTTAAGTAGTGGTATGTTAGAGAGTGTAGAAACTAGCTTTTATTTTTAAAAAGCGATTCTTTTCTGAATTCATAATTCACGAGTAAGAGCAATGAAGGATAGAAGGAAAGAGACAGATTTCTATCAGTTTTGATCAGAAGCTTTACCATTTGATAAAGGGAGAGAGATCAGCTAGACGCAGAAAGTAAATTCAGTCAAATACAAGGCAAAGGCCCACCCATAATCTGATCTTGAAGGATCAACGGGAAAAACACTAAATCACGGGTCAGACTGAGTTTGCTCGAGTTGTAATAACTTCCATCCTAAAAGGTAGGTAATTAACATATTTGTATTTAGTCCTTTCAACAGGTACCCTAGAACTAAGAAGAACTCAGACACGCCTCAAGAAAGAGGAAGACAATACGAGGTTCTTAGTCTCAACCTCATCCTCATATACCAGAAGTTGTAGTGTCTGAGGGCGTTGAGAATGGATCTCTTCTTT
The DNA here is from genome assembly GCF_025177605.1 of Cucumis melo. Classification (NCBI taxonomy): domain Eukaryota; kingdom Viridiplantae; phylum Streptophyta; class Magnoliopsida; order Cucurbitales; family Cucurbitaceae; genus Cucumis; species Cucumis melo. Next base: position 16,785,194 of record NC_066858.1, read on the forward strand.
CATTCAACCAGTAAAGAAAAGAAAAGGAAGAAGTTCCCTGCTTAAGAAGAAAGATGGATTTTTTGATCGGTAGTCTCACTTTCATTCTCTACCCGTCCTATGGAAAAGGGACAAAGGTGAACGGGTGATTACGTAACAAGTGCCCTCCTCAATAAAGCATTTTCTATTAAAAATGCACTTCGGGGAAAGGTATTAAATGAATAATGGTTATCAGAATGGTTGGGGTAGGTGAGTATTCTCACAAGGTAGTTTTCAGTGGAAAAAAAAGGAATCGAAGCGTAGGGGTAGTCCGATCATTTCTAATAGCCCTTATGAAAGATTAACTAATCGATACAACCGCGTAGTGGACTTTTCTTACTGATAGAAACCTAGTCTTTTTGGATGACTTTGAAGCCAAACGAGGCAAAGTGATAATGCATCATCTAGTCCATCCAAGGTTACTTTGTTGAGTTCACTCTTTCATTAGAATGTTTGGTTTGAAGTGCTTCTCTTTTGAGATAGGAAGTTGAAGAAGTATAAGTTGAAAGCCTCACAAAAAATGATCGTACACGAGACTGGTTATAGAAGTAGCTCATCCATAAATAGAGTTAGAAAGGAAGAAATAGCTCGACTCAACGAAGAAGATGGGGGAGAGGGTATAACGAGAGCAAAGAATGAATCAGTCGAGGAAAAGTGAAGCAAGAAGCAAGAGTCTGTTGTCTTGAATGAATATCTTCCTTCTTCATTGTCTTCCCTGGAAAACAGAGAGAGAGAGAGAACTTAGTGGCTTATTAAGAGGGGTTCAGGAGCCTCGTTGTGCCTGCTGAGGCTCTTTCTTTTTCTTTCAGAAGGAGAGGCCTCCCTAATAAGGGTTGAGTAAGTGGCTGATGAAGAAGATCTTTCATAATAAGAATTAAACCGAGCCGCAGTCGATAAGGCAGAGGTCCGAAGCGTGATATGTTCATCGATTCTTTTCTCTTTCCTAATTAGGCAGGTATTTTCCCCACCACCTTTTTAGCGTTCTGGGGCCATACTTACTATATATATACACACATAGAATATAGTAGTCTTTCTTCCACTGGAGGAGGATGGATGGGGTATATGGTAAAAGAAGCATCAAAGGAGTTGGGTTATTGAAAAGTCGAAAAGCTGCTCGACGACTGAATTTGAGAGGTTTTGATTGCTTTCCATTCTCTCTAACGCCAACAAGGGACTGATCATCTTGCTGGAACAAAAGTAGTTTAGGAATCTTAATAATGGAAATTGAGGCCTCTGTCCACTTGGAATTTTCCTCTTTGGTTTAAAAGGGCAAAGGCGCGTGGGAGAAAGAATGAGAAAACAAGAGAATCTTTCATCCATAAAGTGGGACAGAATGTGACTCCAAAGTAATCTTTAGTTCTCGCTCATCTCTTAGAGTCCATGTCATCTGAAACCTTTTCCTCTTCCATTAGCAATAGGTAAATTTTCATAGGATGACTCAGTGTCAGGAAAACTTAACCCCCTTGCTTGATTGAATTTGGCTTCGTTGCGCCCTTCATCAATCAAAAAGCTTAAAGATTTGATTCATCCCATTTGATTTAGGCGAGGGGGAGGCTGTGAGTCACCTAGGCTACGAATTTCTTGGTTGGTTGATTCTTAAAAGAACCTGTTGAGAAAAAAAGGTCGTCAATCCGAACCCACAAATGAATAGGAAGCGGGGTGAAGGTATTTCATTCATGAAAGGGGGAAAAGAAGGGTGGGGCTTTGTTTTGGGAGGGCCGCCTTCTGCAGCTTTAGAAAGGAGAGAAATGAAGAAAGTCACTCTCTCCAACCTTTTCTATCTATTCATTCTTAGAAGTAGGGCGAGAGAAAGTCAATATCATTGATATGACTTGGTTTTTCCAACGAAACTAAGCAATTTTTTTCTTTATCATTCTACAAGCTCAGTCCCACACACTGACTACAATGATGGGAACGACCTCTGCACTCCAACGCTCCAATAAACAAGAGTTCTTCGCTTTTCTTTACTCTAGTGGTCGACCCCTCGGGAGTTAAATTCGTAAGTGAATCATATATGCACGTGGTGATATTCTATCTTTCCAAGAATATTATCCTCTACATAGTCTATGTATGGGGAGCATACTTTACAGGAGGTGGTAGAAAGGTCCCTCAGCCCCGTTAATAAAGGATTACAGAGTCAGGTCTTTTTGGTCTGGAGCCAGCTGGTAATGGACTTACATACCTTGTTAATGGACCAACTGTAGAGCTAAGCCTTGTTCTATTGGTTTGGTGGTTGCTACCAAGACAATTTCTTTATGCCTATCAAAGGACCTTGAGATGTTAATCCACAAAAAAGGATACGAGAAATGATAAAGAACTCACTACTCCATTAGGGCGAGCCATAAAAATACATCGCTCTCTTACTTGTGCAAAGGTTTCTTGGCAACTTGGACAACTTATAACAAAGTTTGTCCCCCATATCACTAGGAAAATAGGGATCTTTACTCCATTCTAAAGCTTGAGTCTCAATTTATATTTAGCCACGAGCAATCTACTCGTATATTTTGATTCTCATACTCCTCTTCTTATCAGTCGAGCCTCATCTTTTTGAAAAAAGCCGCTCCATAATGGTTCTTGGGTCTTGGCCAAAGTGAGAATAGTCACATTGAACCCTATCAGATTATAGAGGATCTCAAAATGATCTTTTAGTTCTGGGGAGAATGAGCAAAACAGAGTTTCCATCGAGAATTAAATGGAGTTTTTCCCTATTTCGACCTACAAAAAGAGAGACATTACAATTGAGATTCTGATCTCAAAATTAGACATTCCATGCTTTCAGAGAGTGCTTTCTCGTGCTAAGTCATTGACATATCTTTTTTTTTTCTTTATTTGACCCAAATCTTCTTAAATAACTCTTTTATCCTTTGTATGAATCGCCGACTGCACAAAATCTCCATAGTCAATTTTCTATTTTTTCTTATGAAAGAATAAGGTGCCTTTGGTATTACTCTTATTTTACGCAATCCAGAAACTTTCATAACCTTGGTGTGATTCAGTTTGAGCAAGAGATCCTGACGTGATACATCTTCGTAATGAAAATGGAGTGGAAACATGAGTTTAGAAGTATCTAATCTATAGAATAAGCACTGTAAACTATCTGCTTCAAAAAGATAGTTAGTTGAGGAATAAAATAGCTCGACCGTTAAGGGAGAGGAATACAAATGAGATAGAAAAAGGATTTCGTCCTAGTTGAGATCTGCCTGATATTAAAATATTTTTAACACAAATGAAGAGAAAGAGTTATATGTTTATGCCAATTAGGATCCTTGTCTGAATAGTGAACTTTTTGGGTATCTTTTTCTTACCTAATCTCTTTTCTTGTTATGTCCTGCTAGGTCCCCATCACACTGAATGATGAACTTTGCACCTTTAGGAAGGTCAAGCCAAGCATTCATGGAATTTTTCTAGGCGAGAAGGGACTATGACTTTGAGTCTATTATCGTGATGATCGATTCATATCCTACCTACGTTTGCTGAGAACCAAGCTAGCAACCTCAGTCTTTGGAAAGGAAAAGAAAGGTGTGAAAGCCACGCTACTTGAAAGGAAAGAAATAGAAGACATGTGAAACTTCAGTTACAACACTCTTTCCCTCTGATCTTGGGGCTAGCTTGCTTCCACTGGTGGCAGGCGAAGGGTGCTCTGGAAGTCATATCCATCAGAGTGAGTTCTAGAAGGAGATGTTCACCGAGAAGTTTAAGAGATAGGCTCAACCCCCACTCATATGTTTAGGCACTTTGACTAGACGAGGATGTGGCTTATGCCTGCTGATTCTCTTGCAGACCTTTCTTTGGTGGAAAACGCTGTCACTTTTGTTCTTAATTTTCTTAGATTGTGAATCAAATATATATATATATATATATATATATATATAACTCAAATTTTGATTTATGATAAGAAAGATTCCCATCCTTATATTCAGAACTCCCATTGACATGTAAGGAGAAGTAAGAGCTGCCGCTTTGGTGGAATGAACAAGTCTTTTGAACAGCTATGAAATCTCTCATTGTAAGGTGCATTTGTTCCCCTCTTTCTGAGGCAGATAAGGAAAATCCCTCGTCCAATTGGTGCTCCGGTATTGAATGAGATCTCTTGACCAATTTCTTCATTTCCTAATGTCTGACTGAGGCTTGTCACGGTACTCTCCATCATGGGTGAGGTTCAATCTTCTCATTCATTTGAAGCGCTTTCCATCCTCCATTCCAATTTTCCCATGGCATATCTCTTCATAAACATTGAGATAAAGTAGAAGCTCCCATGACACAAGGACGAAAGGAGTTGAACCTCTCCTCTAAGTCAAGCGTCTAAGAATGTCTACCTCTCTAGTGGCCTGACCACGTCCCACTATTTTAGTAGTCTTCCATCTTACTCGTTTAGAAAAATCAATAGATAATTAGAAGCCCTAACAAGAGCATCTGCCACGGTGGATCCTTCCTATCATTCAATTCTTTCATCCTCTGATTTCGAAACAATTATCCAGGGTCAGGAAAAGCATCTTATCAAGTGAATTGGTTCATTTCCTATCTTTTTTCTGAAAGTGTGCTTGACACGAAAGAATGAGAATGACCCCAGAAGTGCACCTCTTTGATGCCATTTGTAGGGGTTATGAAATAGGGAAGACAAGGAGAGGAGACATGGAATTAATCATACCGGCAAGGATGAAAGGTTTTGATGATTGAAAAGACTATTTAATGTTAGACTTTTCAAAGTCTGCAATAAGTTTCAATGAAATATGAGAAGCGAAGTGACCAAAGTCTCACTTTTTAGGTTCCCTATGTGGAGAAGAAGTTGTCTTTCTCTCTAAACTTTTTTCTATCTGAATTGATTTATGTTATTATTATACGGACTCGAGCTTCTGCTTAAATATCTTTATTCTCTTTTATAGTACTGTCTAAAGTTCATAAAGTTCCTCTCTCTTCTTCTTCTCTATTGCTTGGTACTAACCATACGTTTACCGATATCTTCGGGTACATATTTTTTATGGTCCACTACTAAAGAGCACTTTGGGCGCTGGCCTTCAAAAGACTAAAAGAGAAGAAGAAGAAAGATAGAAAGAGCTGAAACTACCGAGAAATTGATTCTCTTACGTAATTTTAAAATAGAGATTATGAGTTTGTTCGAAAATGAGTGAAATCACATCATTCTTCATTCTTTTCTCGTTAATGAATTGATTGTGAAACTAAGCCGAAGCTACTTATTCTAAGCCAAATCAAGTGGCATATTTCTCTCTTCACTTGGATTTACACATGTCGAATGTTTTTGGACTTTCAAGGCTCAATGTAATTGAGTCTCAAGTGTTGTAGAAAGAGAGAGAACGGTTGAAAGAACCTCTAGAGAAAGGCATGAAGAAAGTGAGGCTTACCGCTCCTCTTTCTCCCATAACGGAGAAAAGATAAGGATAAAGGCATGCTCTTAAATAGGGACCGAGTCAGACTCTTGGAAGACTTTGCTTTATCTAAAAGTTATACTTAAAGCCAACCCGATCGAGATAAAAAGGATGTTTCAAACCTCTTTCTTGAGGCAGCCGCTGTTCTTGTTGAGACATTCTATTCAATAGAAATCAATGAACAACGCTTTCAAAATAATGGATTGATAGTCAAAAGGACTTCGGACGGGTAACCAGTAGAAGAAGGGGCGCTCTACTCTAGCTACCTCTTTTTTATGAGGCAATAGATGATCGCTTCTGGAAGGAGAAGTTTTGGCATTCTTGAAGCACAAGTCTTCTACAATAGCTTGAAGGAGAAGTGAGTCTTCTTCGATCTGATCTCCTTGCTATGAGAAAGAAGGCAAATGTAATATACTTTCTTTTGACTTTCAATATCAATCCAAGAAAAGAGAAACTAAAGGATTACTAGTCAGTTCATATTGCTCGACTCCCCATAAATCAGAGGTTAGGAGCTTTCTTCTTTATTATCCCGCTCCCTCTTCCTATGATCGAGCTACTTTCGTCCCTCCTTCAGAGTAATCTGAAAACTTTTGCCTTTTTATTCGCTTCTTGTCTTCTTTCTTTATGTGATTTCATTCCTTTCTTAATCTTTTATTTCAAAATCACATACTTTTCTAGGCAAAGTTCAGTATTCGAGCTTGGGACGAAGACGAAGTAGATGAGGCGCGTCTTGTGTGGAGCAGATTTATAGAGCGTAGACAAGCAGCAAGCACAGATGCCCCTTAATGGAAATGAAAAGGCAATAACTTTCTTTGGTACCAGTGCAGATAGTGTTGCAATCTCTACTCCCCATAAACCACTCCTTAAAGTCTTTCATTCTATCTTTTCAGGGCTTACCATGCCAGTTGTGACTTGTTAGTTCGTTAAGTAGTAGTTTTAGCTGCTCTTTCTTTATTTGGTTTGATCTTCTTGGTAGGGTCGGTCTTTTTTTTTTTTTAGCTATACGATCTTTAAGAAAACGCAATATCTAGTCAGAGATTAGAGGCAGAATAAAAAAAGAGGGATAGGACTGATAAGATAGGACTAATGAATGGTGGGATTGTGTGCTGCTAACAGATCGGTGCTCACACCAACTCAGAACAAAGGACATACGTCAATCAAATTCAAACTGAATTCAACATTCGTTTAGTGTTGACAAGAGTGGATAAGACCAATTAACCAAGGAAAGAAGTAGCTGAATCCTTTGCCCAACCCACGATTAGTTACCAGAAGTGCCTGTGAAAGGCACTAGCGAATAGCTCGAGGTAACCTTGCTTATTCTCGACATGGATTCCACGATTAAGATCTCACAAAGTAAACAAGGTAAAAAATATGCGCTTACGGTCAGAGAGATTTGAAATTTCGTAAGTCACTATCATGAGTTTAGCTTAGCGACTACTTTCTACGCCTACCAAAGATAAGGGATAGATAAATGTAGGCTCCAAACCTCATCTTGACTTCGATTTGAGTGACTCTTGCCTAGAAAAAGCTGATTCAAGCATCTCTCCTAGGAAATCAACTCCAATTATAAAGAAGATGGACCGGTTCCATCCATAATAAGGTGAACCAACAAAGGAGTCTGTCGCTGAGGAGGTCGGAAAGTTTAGGGCACATCCATGATCATCCGTCCCAGACTAATTTAGTGGAAGTTGCTTTGTTGAAAAGCGATTATTCATATTCTTGTATATAAAGACATAAGAGAAAGAAAGGTGCCAAGCAAAAAGAAAGAGAAGGAAAATGTAGCGATCACTAATTAATCCATAGAATACAATAAGAGACAACCCATAAGAAGAGGGATGGGATCGCGCGCACCCATAAAGTGGAAAAGGCCTACTGCGGAGTGGGGGTCAGACAGAGTACAAAGAGAGAAGCACCAGCATCCATCCGAAAGAGAAGTGGCCTTGAGTCAGAAGGAGCAAGGCGAGATGTAATTGAGTTTAGGAGTTATAGGAGTCGAGAGAGGAAAAGATAATCTTTTTCTTATTCTAAAATCGGGTATTCTTGATATGAGCTATAACTTTTCACGAGGTAGAAAGAAGCTTAGACATCTCTTTCGCCCATGGGTGAGTTCAAAACTCAATGCCTTATTTCACACGAAAAGCGAGTAAACAGTCCAAGTGCCCTCTCTTTTTGGATCAAAAGGTCTTGACTATATTGTGTATTCCCTACCTCATAATTCATTGGCGAAAGTAACCTGACTGAATTTCTTTCCTATCCAGCTCAGGCAATAGCCTTTAAATAAGTCGAGGTTCAAGGTTAAGGAATAAGTACTGGAACCGAAACCTTAAGCAGCCGAATGGAGATCCTTAACAGTTAAAACTAAGATATGGTCAAGCAGCTTCTCAACTCTTATGAAGCCTTATGCCTGTTACTCAACCGAACTGAAACCAGAAGACGAAGAGCTGCAACTCCAACAACAAGAATTGCTACACCGCTAACTTTGAACATGGTCTCGCATTTCATCCTCACTTCTCATAGTGTGACTCTGGACTTTTTCTCAACTCCTACGGAACCTCTACCATATCGAATCGAAGGAACTTCTCAGAGTTTAACTCTTTCCTCCCTCTTCTCTCTTGATATCACTTCTATCCTTATATTAGGTTTCGAACCGCTTCAATGAACTAGGGCTGACTCTACCTATGAAACGAATCCTAGATCTAGAAGTAGTCTCTTACCTTTCAAACATCACTTTTGGGATAGCACGTATCGCAGAGTGGGAGAAGAGCAAAAGAGGCGGTCGCACTTAAGATGGTCTAAGTTCCTGCTATTTCTCTGAATTGGGGTGTGGCTCTTCTTCTTTAATCTTAATAAGCATTGTCTTTTGACATACCTTCCACGTTCAAGCTCATTCCTGGTAACAACTGCATGAATTAGGGTTCCTCTGATCTTTTCTTGATATATAAAGGCTCGATTGAAAGGAGTCCAAGATTCAAAGTCAACGAAAACAATTTCTCATTCATTTATGAGATAGAGAGAAGATTCAAACTTGTTAATAGATTCAAAAGCTATTGAGACCGGGCTTCTAGTCAATCCATCCATTCCAATACTTACCAGTCGCGCCATATTATCGAAAAGGAAGGCCCATTCAAGTATTGACTTTCTTGACCACATAGTGGGTGTATTTTGACTCCCAAAGAGAATAAGAAAGAGGTACAACAAAGAGTTCACTCGAGTGGGACAAAACTAGGCCCCACTTAGTTATCGGCGAGAATGAGATATGAGTTCATAAAATTGTATTTGTATACAGAGATTTAGTGATTTGGTTCTTGGTGCAAGTAACTAACTCCATATGCTGAAGTTGCAGAATGTAGGTTGGAGATTGAGTTCTTGAGGTTAGCCTTATCATGCGGTCGCTCGGTCAGCTTAAGCTTTATCCTTTGAAATCGTATGCACGAACACAGCATAGGGTCACTAGGGTAAGCAGAAAGAGCTTCAAGATACAACATTCTCAAGTTCAAAAGCAAGAAGAAAGATAAGCCTGAACTTCGTAGATTTCTTCCTTTGATCTCAAGTTGGGGACTTGTTAATATGGAGAAATCAAAAGGTCCAGATGAGGCTCAAAGAATTTGAGAAGAAAGAAAGGGTTGAGTTTTGACATATGAGGTCAAATAAAAGGAAATAAGAATCCATAAACCACTTCAGAAATGAAATTTCCCTTGGTTTATTAGCCCTGATTGTGGGAGATCTTAAATTGAACGATTTCATTTCTTCAAAATATAGTTTATCAGCCACGGGGAATAAAGATGCGGAGAAGGAGGTTTTAATGATGACAAAAACTATCACAAAGATTACTATGTGAAGCTACGACAACCTATGACAATGAAGAAAGCCTATCTTTTGGGCGGCCATTTTTTGAATTCATGAAATAACATCATGAATCAATGAAAAAGGGCAATAATAGATCTATCAATTTTTCGATAGTGGTTGCAAAGAATCTCGATCGAATTCTTTTCTTGATGTTTAAAACGCCAGCGCCGAAGAATCCTTGTAGTTGGCTGGTCCACGTATGGTTAGTCAAAACCTCTTGAGAAGATTTCGTCTTTCTTTCCATTCATTATTTAGGTAGAAAAATCTTTGTATCTCGATCGGATTCCTCTTTCTGTCTTTCACAAAGAAAATCAGCCTTGTAGTCAGCTGGTAAACGTCTGACAGAGTAGAAAGGGAAAGAGATCAATGAACAAGGACGCTTCTTTCTATCTATACAGTACTATCATGTAGAATACAAACTTTTCTTCATAAGCTCGAGTCAGACTAGAAGTGCAAATGAGATCTTGAACTAGGTTTTGACATAGGAAAAGTTAAAAACAAAGTTTTCTTCTTCGTTCAATTGTTCATCTATTTCAAAGACTTTGACTAAGGCTAATTCTCTTATATAAGAAAAGAAGAAAGAAAGAACCTATTTTTAGATAAATAGGAATAATGAGAAGACCACCCTTTCCTTCTACCCCTCTACTATACTAAGGAATTGAGGAGCAACTCCTCTAACTAAACACTTTCCCCTACCCCTCAGGGGAGGACAAAGATCAACTCACTCCGTGGGCTTTCTTTATTGCCCTATTTCCCTTCTACCAGCAGTTACCAAGCCCTAGAAAGTAAAGAATCCCTTCTGTCGTCGTTCCTAAAAGCAGACATTAGAGTAAATAGTTCATGAAAAGCAGATGCAGGCTTTCGGCAACAAAACGAAGATGTAGAACCAAGAAGCGCAGATAATGCATGACAAGAAGGCATGAACTCTAATAATTCAATCTTTCAGTCTAGCATAACCGCTAAGAGAGACGGTATAGCCCACTATTTACCTAGGGATCGAAACCTACGTGTACTAAATTGGACAGAACTGGTGACCTTTAAAGGTCGAGGCTGTACACATACTACACTCGATCAGACTGGCTCCAAACCCTAGAAAACAAAGGAGGGAATGGGAAAGAAGGACAAGAAAGCAACTCTTAACTATGTTAGCCCATGATTAAACTCAAGAATCGAAAACCAATTCTCTCCCAGACCTTCCAGGGGTGGTTTATTTTATAGGAGAGGTAGCCCTTCATCTAATTAGTGGATAAAAAAGATGCGGAGGACAAGAGGAATGGATTTCTCTTTCCTGTCTATTCTGCGGTATCTCAGATTTTGAATCAAAACCTAGTAAAGGCCTTCTCGTGATAAAAGACTAAATAGAGTGAGCTCCCCCTAATAAAAGAACCTATTCTGAGATCCCTTATATAAAGGCTCTGAAAACGGAACAAGAAAGAGTCAAAGGGTAGATATGTTATTCCCAAATCTCCCTCCTAAATTCAATCCCCTTAAAGCAATCACCGAATAAAAATCAGAGCTTCAACCGAGACCTTTCTGCAGCTTGTTGCATTATCTTATTCTTGAGTTCTTGATATATGATGATTAGTTTAGTAATTGAGTAGAGTGAGTTGGAGAAAGAGAGATTGGCATTTGCGGTTCAAACTTCGAGGTTTAACCCTCATTCTCATTGGTCAGAAAAAGTAGTTATTAATCAGTCGAACATAGGCAACCATCTCACTCGGGCTTTTATTCGTCTTAGGAGTCCTTGCTTTAGTTATTCTTCTTTCAGAAAAAGTAGTTTGAATTGTGGAAAAATAAGTTCGTGCTCCTGTGGTAGGATGAAAAATCCACCGATCTGCTCATAAGCTAACCAACAAGCCTTTAAACTCATGGGATAAACTCAGTCAATGCTCGTGCACTTTCTTTTTATGAATGAAGGATCCCATATCCGATTTATAGGGAGTCTTAAGAAAGCATGGATCAAGCAACTTTCAATCCAAACCTTTCGAGGACTTGAAAGCCACTTCTAAGAGTAAACCGCAGGAGCAGACCCCAAGAAGAACCAGAAGGCAGCGACGAGAGCATTGAGGAGATAGGCTCTACCATGTTTCAGATCTTCAATTTTAAAGAGGAAGGGAAGGTTCTCAAATCTCGAAAGGAATAATTAGATAAATAAGCTTCACAACTTTTTCGAGTTCACGAAGGTTCGGGAAAGACCCTACTCTGTGGCCCACTATGCGGTTTAAATAGCTCAAGGAATCCTTCTCGGCCGAGACTAGTGGCAGCTAATATAGTAGGATCAATTAGTTTCCTCCATAAAGAGAAAGAAACTATGTCTTCATTCTCTCTTTTCATTCCCAAACATGAATAAGAAGAAAACTAAGTTGTCTTCATAAGACACTAAGGCTTTGTTTCCGAACAAGATGTTTAGGTCCTAAATATGTCTCAAGCTATCACTCTAAGTAGTAGTCAGGGCACCCCTCTCTATTTCAGTTTCATGGCTCGTCGGGGTTAGGAAAAATTATGAGATTTTGTTCATCATCTCGGATCGTAAAGAAAAAGAGTATTTTCACTCTGTGGTGTGAAAGAAAGAAGTAATACCATCAATGAAGAATCTCCAGGTCAACCAGCTGAATTTAGATAGAGTTTTCCCCCTAGTTGACATAGGTATTCAGTCTATCTCATAGGTAGGTTATTAACTTTCCCTTCAACAAGGCTCTCAGAAATTGAGGAGGCTCAAAGAATTTGAGAAGAGGCTCCGAAGTCAGATAATCAACCTTCGACCAATCCTTCTAATGCACTACAAGGATTCAGACTGGCACTCCTATTAGATTCAATCGCTTCCCTTCTCTTTTTCTTATCTTACAACAAAGATATCTCAGCTTTCTATGGGCTCAAAATAATGGATTTCTAGTCCTTCGCCTTCGTAAATTCTTTGCTCCTAACTATGGGGTGAACCCTTGAAAAAGGCATGTTTTAGGCACTTCCTGGCTCGCATCTCCTTTCTCAAATTCTTTGAGCCTCCTTCTGCTCTGAGACCAGTTTCATCTCTTTCAGTGGCAACAGTTTACTGGTAAATTCAGAATCTGTAGCTTTGCATTAATGGTTACTATGTTGGATGTCTGAGATTCAGGCTGAACGCCTCTTTGTTCATTTATTTGCCTTAAGATGGTTCTATCCCCTGTTCCACTGGTTGGGTTCCTTTCCCCATTTCCTCCATTAAGGCATCTTTCTAAAAATCAAGGATTCCACCCCCGTACGATCTCTTTCTTAAGTAGATGCTAGAGTAGATTGAGTTCTTGTATCCTTCCTGAAAACATCAGTAGCTTTCGAAAGATCTTAATTCATGAGACTCGGTCGGTGGAGGCTCTGTTGGTTGTTCCTCTATGACCAATGAAGTTCAAAGTACCATTTGGGACTCATATTCTTATGTGAAGGAGCCCTTGTATTATGAAATAACTTGACTCAAAATCAAAGGCGTCATTAGGAGTTTCAAGCGAAGTACTTATCCCTTATTCTGTGAAGGAGCCCTTATATTATGAAATAATGTGACTCAAAATAGAGGAGAGGGGCGAAGCCACTCGACTGAGGTTAGGAAGGAAAGGGGGAAGCGAAGTCCTTATCCTTCAATTCAAAAGAGCCCTTATATTTAGAAATAACTCGACTCCAAATGGTAAGAGAGGCAAAGACAAAGTCGTTATCCTTATTAGGTAGGAGCCCTTTCTTTTTTGAAATAACTCGACTCCAAATGCTAAGGATTAAAGAAATTGATAAGCTCATTGAATAACGAATTAACTTTTATTACGAGCCCTTAAGATTAGAAATAACTCAACTCAAATTCCCACAGAGCGATTCGTAGAAGCTCAACTAAGAAGAAGAAAAGAGAGGTGAAGCGGCTGTGAAGAAGCGCATTAATGAAATAAATGGACTCAAAACGAAAGTCTCAAATTCTTTGAACCTTCCCTTGTAAATTCTTTGCGCCTATCCTTCGTAACTAACCATGAAAGATCTCATAAGAGAAAACCGCTACATAGGAGAGCAAAGATCGACTTCAAGTCTCGGTCTGATTATGTTCATCTTCGTGGGCTTCTTCTTTCTCGTAAACACGGTAAAGCTGCTTTGCTTCTATCAATCGATTGATCAGAGTAGCTCCCCTAGTCTATTCCATTGATTTTCAAAGTGCCACAGATAAGTGGCCTCTCTCTATCATGTAAACATTAATGGAGATAGCTTTTGGACCATCATTTGTGTCCTTGGTTGTTAACTCCACTCTTGCCTCTTTTATCTTTGAGGTCTCCTTAATTAAGTAAGAGAGAAAAACCTCTCGCTTTCTGGTCAGCCTATGGGATATTACTCCTCTTTCTTGGCCTATATCTACCCTATCTCACCACTTTTAGACATTGGTATCTCAACTGGAAAATCTTTCAACTCTCAAAGTCGTGGAGTTTGCTAAACCTTTTTGGTTAGGCCGTATGGCCTCTGACCTTGAACCAATCTCTCTTCAGATGATTCGATAGTTTATGGGGTGGTATAACTCTCATATGACGATTAAGCACCCTATACATCTTTCAACCCAATTGTAGATCGTAGGGCTTGGCTTTTAGTTTACTTCTCAAGTTCTCATCTCGTTATGGATGCAGAGAAAAGAGACTCGTTGTGATGTTAGCTTTTACAGCGTGTAATCATGTGGTCTTAGCTCTTTCCTTAACACTTGGCCTTATAGTGCCTCTCTCCTCCGTAGGTTATACAAGACAGCAACTAATTGAGCCCCTTTTACTACCTGAGCTCCTATGGAGGCGTACCTAAATGAGGAAATAAGAGATCTCTATGAGTACACTCTATTTCGCGTCTGGAAGCGACAATATCTAGCCTATAATGGAGATGTAATATTGATATGGATCTCAAGATTACCCTTTTCTAAATCTTGAATGTCTCTGAGTACTGGTACACGTATGAATCCAAAGTGAAGGTTCAGTATTAAATGAAGAATGTACGATTGGGAAAGGCTCTTAATATGAAAATCCTTGAATTATCGAAGTTAAGATAGAGTATTCATGGGGAAGAGTTGAATAATCTATGTTAGTATCACTACGTGGGCTTCTCTATCAAGATCTAATTCCCTTTCTCAGCCAATTTAGCCTCAATGGATCATGGCAAGATCTCAGAAGAGAGCTACTCTCAATATTCTAACCTCATAATTAGAAACAAAGAATTTATGAGCCGAAGGACTCTCTGAAATCCACTTAAACAACTTCAACAACGGAAACCGAGACAGACGAAGTGGAATCCCATGAAGAGAAGAAATGATTACAATGACATACCCCGTAAACTAGTTTCAAGGCCGATCAAAAGAGATAGCAGCCTAACCTCTCCGAATGTTTGCACCGCATAGTGGGCAGTGCCACTGACTTTTTTTCTCATTCAATACTTCCTAAGAGTTGATTTTCGACTTGTGCCACTCCAATCCCTATGGTCGTCTGATACCCTATCTGCAGCTGATCTTGAGTTTCTAGCTTCCACTTGGGATGAGAACTGAGTTCGAATGATGATTCCCAGCCGAAAGAGGTAGAGCATATATGTGAGAACCTATATGGATAAGCCTATGTCTTAGTAAAGTTGAATAATGAAGCTGAATAATGATAACATCCGTAACTAAATGAACATCGAAGCAACTAATCGGCCTGGCTCTTCTCCCGTAGAATAACTTATTCGAAAAGATCCCTTGTGACTCTGATCGAACTCATGATGTTTGAAACCTACCTGGTTCAAAATTGAAGTAATTGTGCTCCTCAAAGAAGAGGCTGATGCAAGAGCCGCAACTCTATTCAACTAAATAGTACTCCAGAGGCTTAATACAATATGAGTTACCGTAGGTTCGTTGCCATAGGTAAGTTGCTCTTTCTAAAAGGTAATTATCTGTAGAAGAAGAAAAGTAGGTCCTTTAACGGAAGTAGGAGATGCTATACATAGGAATACAAAGACACTCTTGCAAACTAGGGAATGAACATCTACAATGGAATTCGCTCGTCTAAGAAGCTTGAAAGCAGTATTCGCAAACGAACTATTCTCTCTTTCATCAAGAAGAACAAAAGACTACATGCTCGTGTATGGTTATAAGGATCCGATCCTTACTAGATACACTGACTCTGATTTTCAATCTGATAAAGATGCTAGAAAGTCTACATCGAGATCAGTTTTCACTCTAAATGGAGGAGCGGTAGTATAGAGAAGCATAAACCAATCTTGTATTATCGACTCCACTATGGAAGCTGAATATGTAGCAGCTTGTGAAGCAGCAAAGGAAGCAGTATGGCTTAAAAAGTTCTTAACATATTTGGAAGTTGTTCCAAATATGCATCTGCCAATCCCCTTATACTGCAGTTGCAAATTCACGAGAGCCTATAAGTCATAAACGAGGAAAGCACATTGAACGAAAGTACCATCTTATCAGGGAAATCGTACATCGAGGAGATGCTACAATAACAAAAATCTCCTCCGAGCAAAACATGGTTGATTCGTTTACAAAAGCTCTCACGGCTAAAGTGTTTGAGAGCCACCTACATGGTTTAGGTCCATGTTGTTTGTAAACTAAAACAAGTGGGAGACTTATTGGGAATATTCCCTAGTTTAATATATATGTTTATTGTACTCATATATATTCTTCTCTCATTGTTAAATTTCTAACTTTGTATATCCTACTTGGAGTTTTAGTCCAAGTGGGAGTTTGTTGGAATTTATGTCATAAAACCTGTACTTTGTTATTTGATTCAATAAAGTTTATTATTGAATGCTATAATCATAAAACCAATAAATTAAGATCCCGAGGCTATTTTACTAGATTTGTCAATACACTTGAACTTTATGTAGAGACATAAACATGGATTATGTTCGAGTTAATAGCCCAAATAGTCTATAGTGTATGAATAAGGTTAGGCACCTTATTCTGGAAAAATACAATGGATGCGGCCCGCTCCGTAGTTAGTACAAATGATGTAATCCTGAATCCTTCATGTAGAGACATGGGAGTGAGGGCGTCCTATGTAAATGGTTTGCATAAGACTGGAACCACGAAATAGTCACTTTTAGTTATAACACCGTAAACTATAAACTGACTATTTTAATTATAATGACCTAGGTAACTTGATCTTAATCGAGAGCTAACTATGAACTTTTGTTCATTCGGTAGTATCCTTCGATCTGCATAGGTGAGAGCAGCTCATCATCGCTGGTCCAATAAGCCTCCCATTTCAGGGATAAGACCGAGTGGATAGCTAGGGACATAGGGTGCAAGACGGAATTCACTCCTACCCACTTCTGGGATAGTAGATAGGTTGTTCCCTTAAGGACTGAATCCAAGTCTTGAACAAGGGACCCCACCTTCTCATTGGCCCGAGAAGGATTCAGGTTTATAAGTTGGACGTTAAATCAATTGTTCAATAGTGGATCAGTGGGACTTAAGGAGCAAGATGTAATCTCGGGGGTAAAATGGTATTTTGACCCAGCCAAGATTACGAACAACCTGTGAAGGATCAACTTACTCATCATGGTTATATCAGGTGGACAGAAATATATCTATAGTGAGGGGAGTGCAACTAAAAGTCTTTAGTGAAATGACTCATTAGTTAACGAATGTTGATTAAGCTTGGTCTAAAAGAGTTTAGTCTGTTAATCTCGAATCATTGGAGTCTATGATCTAGAGGTCCATTAGGTTCCCCTACTAGCTCATATGGATTCAACTAAGAACAATACGTTGGAATAACTCGAATTGTTCGAATTAAGTAAAGAGAGAGAAATCGACAAGTATATATGATATAAGTCAGTAAAAAATAAACTTCAAGCTTTATGTTTAAATATGATTTAAGTAATAAAAATATGAATATAGATTCATATTTAGAAGCTTGGAAAGTTTTCAAACAGTCAAAGTTGTAAAAGTCAACATGTTGACTTTTGACTTTAAAAGACAAAAGTTTGACCGGATTTATATTCAAATATGATTTGAATTTTAGGAAAATGAATGTAGATTCATACTCGGGAGGTTGAAATTAGTCAAAACGGATAAAATGGCAAAAAGTCAAAATTTGACTTTTGACTAAGAAAAGTCAAAGTTTGACTATGACTTAAATTGGTCAAAAGACCAAATTGTGCTTTGATTAATATATTTATTACTAAATGTTAGTGGGAAATGTGGCAACTTATGATGAACTTATAAGCCACTAATTCTATTAAGGGTTAACAGATTAATTAGGTGTTGAGATTACATGAAAGAAAATTGCATGTATTTTGCATGTAACTTTTCTATAAAAACTTCCATTTATAGAATGAGAAGAACGATGAAAACTCTCATAAAAATCTCTAAACAATACACCTTCTTCCTTCCATCTCTCTATGATATCCTTCATAAAAATGAGTCGCACAACTTGGTTCTTGGTCTTGAGCTTAGTAGGTCAACATAGTGGTTGTCCATAGCTCGTGATCTTCAGGCAGAGAAGAAGTTTTGGAGCGAAGAAGAAGTTGAGAACTACAAAGGTAAGCTCATGTTTACCTTCTACATTCTTCGTTTAGGTCTATCGTTTAGTAGTTGCATGTTAATTTCTAAATCATATATAGAGTAAAACATGATTCTTTTCTTCTTCTACTGCATGCTCTCTGTTGTTTTTTCCATCATCATCTACTGCAAATCTTAGTAGAAAAGCTATCAATCCACTACAGAAAAACTGATCATACTCAGAACATCGACAAGATTCCCCACCAATAAGGATTCGGGTCATAATAAGTGGATTGGACAAGTTCATGAGAAAAGTCAATCGGTTTTAGGGTGCTGCTAACCAAAAATAGTTAGAGAATTAGCTTCCTCGTAATCAGCCTAGGATAGTAGAGAGTCGTACCTGAATAGAAGAGAGAAGTCGAATAAGTGCGGTGTGATCGTATCGGAGCTAATAAGAGTAAGCATTTCTCGATAGGAAAATTTCAGCTGATAAACAGGCAACGGAAGTAGAACCATTATACAAAGGCATCACAGCCTCACCAGTTCAATCCTGAGAATTGACTTTTCAATAAATTGAGAAATGGCCTCGCCTTAGATCTCTCATTTACTCATTCAAGAACCAGGCTCTGTAGGATTTGAACTTACTAAATTACCCCAAGAAAAGTGCTTTCAAATACGACTGGATAAGACCTTCCCCTCGTCTGATTGGGAACTAACCTCCACACACACGAGAGAGCATATTCACCCGTACCCTAGGCCCACTTCTATCCTCATTTGCGATCTTTCTTCTTTTCATTGTCAAAATGCTAATTTCAAAAGAAATGCAAGGAGTAAAAAATTTGCGACTGAGGTTAGGTGATTGCATTGCCCCATTGGATAAAGGGATAATCTACTACCTCAGAAAAAAGAGGTAGGTAAGGTAGAGTGCCCTTAGTTACCCGTTTAACCCCCTTTGTTACCTGGTTCACGCCTACGATTGATCTTAATGATCAGAATCCTAGAAGCGAATTGATTGATCGATGGTTCCATATTCTATTTTTTCATGCTCTAGGATAGACTGATTTCATAACTTGACTCAGCCACAAGGGTCCTTCACCTTATGTCTCATAAAGAACTCATGAAAGCATTGATAATTACCTTTAAGCTACAAGACCTCAATTCGGTTCAAGGGCTCGAAGGGTGGTTTTTTGGAAGACGATTCCACTAGGTCACTAACCGAGCTCAAAACAAAATTCATTCTTGAATTTCTTTTTTGCCCGTAGGGAAAGTTTACCAAGTATATCAATATTATATCAAAGAAATATTTTACTCTTTCTTAAATAAGACGATAAGACCGATTCTACGCATTGGGCTCTCAATAGTCTTCTTTTTTGTTTTTTTCACGTTTTTTTCCTCATTATAATAATAGAACTTCATTCGAATACAAAGGGTGTGGGGAATTGATTGGTTCCTTGGAAACTCCTTATGAAAGGGATAAGGGGTTGCTCCGGCCTATATGTATTTTCTCATTAGGTAAAAATTTTCTCGAAAAAGACTGGTATTAGGGTGTTCTAAAATAAGGGAAAGAAAGAGGGAATCCAGATAGGAACCACTCCAACAAAGAAAGGATATGCAAGAAGAGAAAAGTCAAGGGATCAATCTTGAACCAGTAGAATAGCATCTTAAGTCCTTGAGTGCTTGGCTCCTTATGATAAAAAGCATTCGACCATAGTGTAATTGCTCTAGTGAGGGCCATTGAATAAGTTTTTGGATAGCAAGACTATAAACGAGATTTTTTTTCCTGCTCTGTGGGGTCGCATTTAATTTGGAGAGAGGTTTGTCCACTAAAACTAAGGACATGAGTACTATTCAAAATCTTAGTATTTGGTAAGGCCACTTACTAGAGAGGTTCAAATCCTTCACTCTAATTCCATTCCGTCTGGCAGGTTGCTGAACAACTTCAACATGGTCTTTTGGGAACAGTCAAGCTCTTTGACGTGCTCTTCCATGTGTGCAACAAAACTCGAAGAGCTACCCCCACGTTCAAAATTGCCTGCTCATGTGGTTTTATGTTCCAACGAATCAACCCTCATTGTTAGTTCACTTATGCGTAGCCCATCTACTCGACCATTCAAGCCGTCTACTTCTTTGAATTTTTCTTCCAAACGCTCTAGCTGAATCTAGAGAAATCTTACTTCATTAGGCAATTCTCTCAGCTACAAGAATTGCTCCTCAATCTTGTTCAGTCGCTCATATTGCGACTTTGATAGTTGTTTAATAGCCGACATACTTACGTCTCACTTAGCCAAGGAGCTAACAAAGCTCTTATACCATTTGTCACAATCACAACTTTTCAAATGCGAGATGGGCGATTGCGCACCACTTGTTCTAACTCGGTGAACAAGTCAGTAGTCTAAAATCTAAAAGTCGAGGACAAACTTGCAGTACGATGTAGCCTTCCTTCACGTTTTGAGAGAAAATGGTTTTATAAAACGTGAGAGAGAGAGAAATTCATTGAAGACATCGTTAAATAAAGCATTGAAGAATGTCAATTGAAGCAAAGCTTAGATTACAAAGAGTACAACAATACTTGGTCGAGGATTCAACTACTATATCTCCCCTATAGTATATTTTTAACAATTTTAGCTTTGACAGGTTTGTATATGAAAATGCCAAAAAGTCACACTCTAGTTCAGCGACAACAAAATGAAAACAATAAGCTAAACTAAGTACAAAACATAAAGATAAGGTGGTTTGAGGATGTTCGGACATGCAGCCATGGGTAAACAACGCCTTGGACAAGCATGCTCATGACACCCAACATGCATCGAGAGTTATCCCCAAAATTGCCAACGCTTTAATTAATGTGTCGGCAGTTCTCCCTCCATTCCCGATGCAATTATAGTAATGCATCGAGAGTTCGCTTCTATCTTATGACGTCATTACACGACATTAAGAGTTTCTCTTCTATCTCTCGACGCCTATATGCACTGTATTGGGAGATACTACATCTCCCAACTTACCAATTGTTGCATTGGAAGAGGGCCTTATCTCCCGACGCGTCATCTTCTGATGAGTTGTAGCGGCGTTGGGAGATCCAAATTTTTTTATAGTGAGGCAACCACAACTATGGCTAAATGTAACTCTACTTGACTTTCATTTTTGTATGCCCCTTTTGGTTATGCTTATTTTGAAACCTATTAGACCCTTTTTAATGTTTCTTAAATGAAACTTTCCTAAAACCTCATTTGATTACATGAATTATTATATTTTATGAATGATTTGTTATATCCCTAATTAGACCATCCATGTTAATGCATCTATAATCAAAATGATTGTTATTGAATATTAAAATTTCTCATTTTTACTTTATTGTCATGAAACTCAATAAAGTCAAGAAATTGAATTAGAAGTACAAAATATGAAAAAAAAATCAATTAAAAATTTGATACGTGATGAATTTAGGATGTATGATTTACAAAAGAAAAAAACTATACAAATTAGCTAAACGCAGAAATTCAAAACCCAACATCCAAAATACATGTATAAAAAATCTAGATTCGCAAATCCTGCACTTCAAATACAAGCATTTGTGATTTCCAAACATTAGAACCTCATCAATTAAGTCCACATGCATTCAATTCTCAGACATTTATCAAATTTATAATTGTTCTAAGTGATTTAGGGTTAATTGTTTAATACATACTTAGCAATTTTTTTGTTTTTTTCATCTCGTAACTTCAAATGTTCAATCTCAAATCAATCATATACTTGGTTTATGTGATTTAGGGTGCTCCTACACCTATAATAGAAGGTCTTAGCTGTTGTTTCTTTTATCTCATACACATCTCGAAAACATCTCGCAACTTTCAAACTTCAAATTCAAATGTCAAATCAATTATATACTTGTTTTATGTGATTTAGGATGATCTTACACATATTTTAAGAAGTTTCTAGTTATTTTTTTTTTGTATCTTGCAAACATCTTGTAGCTTCCAAACTTTAAATGTTCGAACCCAAATCAATTATAAACTGTAACGCCCCGAATTTCGAGGTAAAATTTTAGCACTTTATGTGAATTTTTTTTTTTTCCGGAAATTTAAGATTTTGTAAAATGATAAAATAATAATATAATATTAATTATATTATTATTATTAGGTATTATTATCACTATAATTTCGTGTTAATACTCTCATTTTTTTTATTTAGTATTAGTATTAATATTATTATTTAATATTATTATAATTATTTAATATTAATATTTGATTATAATTATTATTATTATTTAATATATATATATATATATATATAAATTTTTTTAATTTTTTTAAACCCTAGAGACACGCGCGCGCCGCCGCCCCCCCCCCCCCCCCCAGTTCTTCTTCTTCCTTTTCCCCGTCGGTCTTCTTCTTCTTCTTCATTCTCTTCTCCATCCGACGCCACCACCACCCTCTTCAATCTTCTCCTTCTTTACCGACAGCGTCAGCACCGCCTCCTTCGTCTTCGTCGTCGTTGCCTCCCAATGTTGTCCGCGCACGGCTAGCTGTCGACGGGTCCTCCCAGATCGGTCTGACGCTCTCTCTCCCTTTATCTCCGTCATCTTCGATGCTCTCTCTCTCTCTCTCTTCATCTCGTGCACTCCAACAAGCTGTCCTTCCATTTTCGTCGTGCTTCTCCCTTCCGACCGTCGTCGAGTGAAACAGAGGGAAAACAGCCGTCGCGTGTGCGCCGACTACAAATGATCGAGTCTAGTCGAATCAAGCAAGCCGAGCCGATCGAGCCGATGCGTGCAATAGCTGAACCGAACCAAGCCGAGAACCACAAGCCGTGAGCCGAGCCGTGAGCCACAAGCCGAGCCACAAGCCGAGCCGTAAGCCGAGTTGAGCCGAGCCGCGAGCCGAGCCGTGAGCCGAGTCGCGAGCCATAAGCAGCGAGCCGAGCCGTGAGCCGAGCCGCGAGTCACAAGCCGAGCCGAGCCGAGCCGTAAGCTGAGTTGAGCCGAGCCGCGAGCCGAGCCGAGCCGAGCCGTGAACCAAGGCCGAGCCGAGGGTGAGCCAAGCCGAGCCGAGCCACCTAAGCCATATTTTCCTCCCTCCACTTCGGGTCACGGTGAGTCTTCGGTAAGGATTATTTTGATGAATTTCCTAATGTTGTTACGTCCGATTCGAATTTGAATATTGGAATAAGATTTGGTCCTACCTTTCCTCCCTTGAAGGTATTAACGAGTAGACGTTTAAGTTCTCGAGTTCCGCGGCAGGCGTGTTTGGAGATAGCTTTCCTTTCCTTGTGTAAGTCAACAGATGTTGCTTAGGACCATTTAAAATGACTTCTACTAGTATCATCGATTAAAACCTTCGTGTTTTCGTTTAGGTGGATCCGTTGAGCGTGGGCTCGATCGAGGGGTATAACCGAGTATCAGGTAAGGGTTTTCCTACTACTGGACCTCAGATCGAGGCTGGAAACGTAGTAATCCACAGGGGATTACACGTTAGTAACTGTACCGAATAAATGTATGTGTGTTTGACTTTTAAGTATTGTTGCTATACTCTTGTCTGATGTAAAGGTAACGCGACCGCTAGTTGTAGCTTGTGTGCTATCGGGTGTAAGGAGTTGCTTGCGGATAGACCCCGATGCTGGATGTTCGGTATAGTGTGGTTATGTTAATGGGCTACGTTGTAGATTGGAATTGTATGTCGATGGATCTTGAAGTTTACGGATAGGTACGTGGTAGTCATTGGTCTGGACATTGATCATGGAGTTTGGTCGGGGAAGGACGGTGAGTCCGATTTTGATTGATTAGGTGACTAGGTCTAGGGGTTATCATAATGGTGTGCAAATTGGAAACGCGTATAGCAACTGAGGGTGTAGTTGTTTAAACCTATACTATCTGACTGGCAAAGCCTATGGCGGAATCGTAATATGAATGTTGTTGGGGTATGACTGTTGTAGACGGTTTAGTATGGACTGAGGGGTAACGGTTAGCTTCATCTATGGGGTAGTGTACCTTGCGGATATGTGCATCCTTCGGGAGCACTAGACTGATATGTGCATCCTTCGGGAGCACTAGACTGATATGTGCATCCTTCGAGAGCACTAGACTGATATGTGCATCCCTCGGGATCACTAGACTGATAGGTGTATCCTTCGGGATCACGAGACTGATATGTGCGTTCTACGGAACCACTAGACTGTTATGTAGGGTACCCCTGAATAGGAAGTTAACTGTTGTTCCCTAACGGGCCCAGTAGTGGGTCCCTTACTGGGTATGTTTATACTCACCCTTTTCTCTTCTTAAATTTTCAGGTAAGGGTACAGCGAGGGGCAAACCGACGAGAGGCAGAAAGGATGCGTGAAGGCCATATGGACGCGTCTGGTTTTCTTTATGCTTCCGCTGATGTATTTTGTGAGAATATTTGGTTTTGTGATTTCGAGTTGATGACCTGAGTATTTTATTTGAAACTTTTGTGATTGTGATTTAAAATAGGGCCCGAAACTGTTTTTGTAATATTTCTAACGTTTTTAATGAATCGTACCCGGTTCGTTATAAATTTTGTGTTTTGTGGTCGAGTCTTAGCACTGAGTAGTGACCTTAGCTTAGTCCAGAAAGTTGGGTCGTTACATAAACTTATTTTATGTGATTTAAGGTTTATTCAAAGCATGTTTTAGGAAGCTTATATAGTTACTGTTTTTGTATCTCACAAAGATCTAGCAACTTTCAAACTTTAAATGTCCAATCCCAAATCAATTCTATACTTGTTTTATGTGATTTAGAGTGATTTTATAACATATTCGAGTAGCTCCATTAGTTATTTTTTAATATTGCAAACATCTTGCTCACATCTCGAAATGTTCAAATTTAAAATACCTAATCGAATGAGATTAGCTTGAGTGAAGCTCGTTGGCGACAAAACACGAAGATGAAGATAGATAAAAAAAAATGATTCTATCACAAGTTGGTTTACGGTCGTCACTGCAATCAGAGAGTTAGACAGGTGGTCTATAGCTGTCATTGCCATTAGAAAGTTAGTAGAAAGGTAAATATATGAAAGAAGGTTTTTTTTTTTTTAATAAGAAAAACCGGTACATGTGTCTACAACATAAGAGATAGAAAGCTTTTTTTTTCTTGTGCATTTTATTGATTGGAATTCCTTTAAATTTTGTTGGAACTTAAATAAAATCTAAAAACTTGCTCAAATATGTTTAAAATCAAGGGGTCTTTTCAAAAATATAACAAAACGGTAAAATATTTACTCCATATAGAATAATTCCGAAAACGAAAAAAGTCCACAGGCCTACCATGGAAAATACCAAAAATGTCTCGTCCACCATGCCGTCAACAACGTGCATGTAATATATTTTAGTAACTATGGTTTAGATTTGACTATTGTTTGATACACGATCGTTTAGATTTGGTCGTTTAGATTTGGCTACAATTTATTTTTTTAATTTTATCATTTAATTTTGTTATACGATCGTTTAATTTGATTACGTTTAAATTTGGTTATACATTCATGTAGATTTGATCATTTAGATTTGGATCCAAATATAAACAATTTTTTTTTCAAAATTTAGTACACGATCGTTTAAATTTGGCTAAACAATTTTTTTTTAATTCTTTTGGTACACGATTGTTTATTTTTTTACACAATTGTTTAGATTTCTTTACACAATCATTTATTTTTTCAAGATTCTTTAGTATACGATCATTTGGATTTGGCTAAACGATGTTTTAGATTCTTTTGGTACACGATCGTTTATATTTGTCTACACGATGATTTATTTTTGTTACACGATCGTTTACCTTTTTTACACGACCATTTACATTTGGCTACTCCAATTTAAATGATTCTTTTTAAGATTCTTTATACACGATCTTTTTGATTTTGCTATTTTTTTATACAGTTGTTTAGATTTGGTTACACAAATTTAAACGACGTAAAAAAAGAAGAGAAGGAAGACGATGAAAGAAATCGTAGAAAGAGAAGAAGAAAGATGAAAGGGCAAACTTAGAATATTTAAAAAATAGCTAACTTCATGGGCTTTGTTACACGGGCCGTAAATAGTTTGGTGTTTTGTTATATTTATGAAAATTAACCTCAAATCAAATTTATATGTGTTAAGGAAGATAAAAAAATTATAACTAAAAATGTGCTAAATAAGTTTAAAATTACTCTAAGTTATCTTTAAAACACCTAAAACAAGTATATAACTAATTTGGAGTTTGATATTTCAAATTTGGATATTGCAAGATATTTACGAGATTAAAAAACTAGCTAACGAAATTTCTCGAACATGTTATAAAATCACCTTATATCACCGAAAAAATGTATATAATTGATTTGAAGTTGAGTATTTCAAATTTGAACATTGCAAGATATTTACGAGATATCTGCGAGATATTTGCAATATTCAAATATAGCTAGCTTAGCTACTCGAACATGTTATAAAATCACTCCAAATCACCTAAACAATTATAGAATTGATTTGGAGGTATTTCAAATTTGGACATTAAGAGATATTTGCGAGATGTTTGAGAGATTAAAAAAAATAGCTAGCTAACAAACTTCATCAAACATGTTCTAAAATCACCATAAATCAAATAAAACAAGTATTGAATTGATTTGGGATTGGACAATATTTACAGTTTGGAAGTTGTGAGATACAAAAACAATAGCTACCTATAAACTTCCTAAAGCATATGTAGAATAACCTTAAGGGGTCTTTTAAAAAATATAACAAATGGGCAAAATATTTACACTGTATAGAACAATTCCAAAAATAGAAAAAGCCTACAAACCCAGTATAAAAAATACCAAAAATGTCTCGCCAACCACGCCATCAGCAACGCGCATAATATATTTAGTACACTATTATTTATATTTGGCTATTGTTTCGTATACACAATCGTTTAGATTTGGTCGTTTAGATTTGGATAGCCAAATCTAAACGATTTATTTTTAAAATTGTCTATACACAATTATTTAATTTGGTTACATGATCGTTTAGATTTAGTTACACAATCGTTTAGATTTTGGCAGCCAAATCAAAATGATTTATTTTTTAAATTCTCTGTACACAATCGTTTAATTTGATTATATGATTGTTTAGATTTAGTTATACAATCATTTAGATTTGATCGTTTAGATTTGGATAGCTGAATCTAAACGATTTTTTTTCAAGATGAATTTTTTTTTTTTAGATTTGGTACACAATCGTTCAGATTTGGTACACAATCGTTTAGATTGGGTAAACAATTTTTTTGTAAAATTCTTTTGGTACACGATCATTTAGATTTGTCTACACGATTGTTTATTTTTTGTACACGATCATTTAGATTTAGCTACTCCAATCTAAACGATTTTTTGTACACAATCGTTTAGAATTGGCTACCCAAATCTAAACAACATTTTTTTCAGTATTTTATATTTAGTACACGATCTTGAACAACCAAATAAAAGTTTGAAAAAAATAGATCTTTTATATTTGATACACGATCTTGAACAAAAAAAAGAAAAATAATGAAAGACGATGGAACAAACGAAGACGGAAAGAAAGACAGAAGGAAAAACCTGAAATATTTAAAAAAAAATTGCTAACTTCATGGGCTTTATTACACAGGTAGTAAATATTTTACCGGTTTGTTATATTTATGAAAATTTTCCTAATTTTAAATCACATAAAACAAATTTATAATTAATTTGGGATTAAACATTTAAAGTCTGGAAGCTGCGAGATGTTTGCAACATACAAAAACATTAGCTATAGACTTCCTAAAACATGTGTGCAATGACTCTAAATCACATGAAACAAGTATATGCTTGAATTGGGATTGGACATTTCAGGTTTGAAATTTAGGAGATGTATGTAAGATAAAACACAGTAGCTAAAAACTTCCTAAAACATGTGTAAAATCACCCAGAATCACATAAAACAAGTATATTATTGATTTGAGATTTGACATTCGAAGTTTGGATGTTGCGAGGTAGGAAAATAGTAGCTAAAAATTTTCTAAAACATAAGCACTCTAAATCACATAAAACAAGTATATGATTGATTTGAGATTGAACATTTGAAGTTTGGAAGTTGCGAGATGTGTACAAGATATTTGAGAGATGAAAAAAAAACTTGCTAAAAATGTATTAAACAACCATAAATTACTTAGAACAATTAAAAAATTGATTTTGGGTTATACGTTTAAGGTTTAAAATTTCACTAAGAGAACATTAATAACTAAGAGAATTATCTATAACAATGATAGTAATATAAAAAACATACCCATCTTCCATAATAGTAAAAGAGTTTGTTCAAAAGTGATTAAAAGTTCTAAGAAATGACTTGAGAGTTTAAGATTAAAAAAAAGTTAGAGAGATGTTAGAGAAAGGTAAGAAAATAATGTTTTTTCTTTTACTGCTTGCTGGCTGGGAGCTGTATGAGCGATAACTTCCATACCTCGGCCCTACTTCGTGAGATTTGACCCTAACCCATGGGTCCTTGAATCATGAAATTGGACAGATCTATTCTCCTTCCTAACAGAAGATAAAGAGAACAAAGGCGGCTCATTGAGCTGGTCAGCCTTGGGGCTGCCTGCCCTTCGTCACCTCTGTCCCCTCAGTGTGTGCTTATCTCAATTAATGAACAAAGAAAGCAAGAGAAAGGGCATTCCCATGGATCTATCGAATTGCAATGCATTAAAGAAAGATCGAAAGACCAAGTGGAATTGGAATATTTATGAAAGTCATACAAAGGAAAGAAATAATTAGATATAAGTCGATAAGAAAGATCTTCTTCTTCTTGTTCAACTCGTCTGAATGACTTGTTTATATCCATATTGACCTCTTCCCCATGTTTGAAAGGACTTTCGCTTCGCCCCTCTCCTTCTGTTTTGAGTCGAGTTCAATGAGCCTTGAACTAGAAAAAACTAAGAAGTTTCGGAAGTCAGTAAGACAGATCTGACATGCCTATAACTAAGCCAACTTGACTGCGTAGTCGGGAAGAGGGTGCAGAGATCCATCGAACAAAGGGTTCGCTCTCCCTCTTTCATTATCCATTGCGTAAGAGGAAGCGTCGACGCTTTCTCTTCTTTCATTATGTTATCATATTAAAGTCAAGGTTCCATCAATGGAACCTTTCAGTTTCATCCCAAGCAAGGAAAAGCTCGACTGAGTTTATGAGGGAGAGAGCACAAAAAGAGTTAACTCTCTCAGAAAGGTTATCATACCAATACGATAAGAAGTCCAGAATGGAATGAATACAATAAGACATATGAGACGCATCTCTCACGAAGTCAGCATTTATATATAAATAAGAGATTGCATCCTAGGCTTCAATAAGAAGCCAGAAGACTCCTTCTATGGGGTCGTCAATTCACAAGGTCATATTCATCTGGTCCATAGGAGTTGAGAGGAGTTGACTTCTACGTGGCATGGAATCAAACTCCTACTACGGTGGATCATTCACTCTCAAACTCTGATTTCATTCTTTCATTCTTTGCACCTTTGTTTTTGGACAGATGAATATGTCCTTATCAACAAGACCCAAGCGAATTCGGAAATGAAATCAGTCTATCGCTCTGTTAGGAGACAGAAACCGGAGGATAGGCTTTTCACAAATTCTTTGCTCTTAGCGGAGGCTCCATAGGAGTTGAGGGTCCTCCATATTAGCTTTCCATTTGATCCACGAGTTCCTTCGGTTCATGAATATGGATAAAAACAAGTCCAGAGGTGGAGTAGGCGCGAAGCGGAACGACTGTGAAGGAGCCCTTATGTTTAGAAATAACTAGACTCTAAATAGAGGATCAAAGAATTTGAGAAGAATTTGAAAGCTCATTCCTTATTTTGCCACTTAGAAGGAATGCATTATGAAATAAATCGACTCAAAATATAGGATCAAAGATTATCTCAGAATTTGAGAGCAAAACTCCTTCATTATTCTTAAAAAAAAAAGAGTGCATTATTCAATAAAATAACTCGACTCCAAATGATAAGGGGCGGTTCGAAGAAGCTCGACTAAGAAGGAGAGGAGAGGGGAGAAGCCACTTGACTGAGGTTAGGAAGGAGAGGTTCAAAGAATTTTCAAGCTCATTCCTTATTCTGCCACTTAGAAGGAGTGCATTATGAAATAACTCGACTCAAAACAAAAGGAGAGTTGAACGCGTTGGGAAATAAGATCTCATCTTACCTATCGATCTTTCTACTAAGAACAAAAGAAGCAACTGAAGAAAGGAGTGACGACTTTCTTTACCCCAATGAAATGAGTTGGATTGATATTAGTTTGGATACAGAAAAATAATTCTATTAGATCTAATGTACTTATTAGATCTAATAAGTACATTGTGTCAGAATTGATTCTATGGCTCGAATCTTTAGTATTCTCTTATTTATTGACCACTAAAACAAAGAACTTCAAGGTTTTCATTGATCGTAAGGAAGACGGAGCAGAAGAAAAGAGCTCCATCAACCCCTTATGGAGCCTTATTCACCCACGGAGCGGTAGTTTGAAAGAAAGGAAGAATGCAATTATAAGGGGGCACGATTTCCCACATAGTGGGAGAATGTGAAAAAAAGCTGGGGCAGTTCTACTCAAATAATGGGAAGATTCACCCTTTGAACAAAGGTTCTTTCATATTTCTCATCAAGTTTGTATTCTGGTCCATCCAATAACCTTAATAAGAATTTCAAATAGGCTTTCGTGGATGAAATGGCGACTCATCGGCCTTTCTAAACCCTGAAATGATCGTAGAAACTCTCTCAACTCATCTGGAGCTTTATTTGACTCTTAACTCGCAAGACTTTGGAAAGAATACTAATCAAAAGAGTGGGAGCTAGGCTCCCCATACAGGAAGAACTCTTTGGTCTTGATGGGTCTATCCCCCACTAGCTTAACGACAAGCCAGTCTACGAGTAGAGATTTTTCCTGCAATTCTTCTTTTTAGTAGGCCCACCCCTAGGGATCTATTCTCTCCTTATTCACCTTATCTGCCCTATCCCACATCAAAGAGCAGCGACGTTCTCAGATACATCTTCTAAGCTTATCCTTCAGAATAAAAATATTTTTCATGTGAGGACATTTTTTACTTTTCATATCTCATTTGTCCAAAAGTTAACTTTTCAAGAATCAATTCTAAAAATCTACTACCATTTCAAAATTTGTCCATTTTTTGTAATTCAAGTCAAACTTCAAACCCTTCAAACACCTTTTCTAAGTAGTTTTTATTAATAGGTTTTGTTCCGTAAAACTAGCACCCTTTTTAAAAAATCGTTTGAACACCTTTTCTATCCAAATTTTTTTAAAATATTATAATTTTACTCATTATCGATTGATTTGAAATTTTTTGTGCATCTTGACAGATATTAGACCAAAATTTAGTAAAGTTAACAATTTTCAAATCTTCCCAAATCTTAAATAACTCTTTTTGTCTATAAAATTTGAAAACATAGATTTATGTCAGTTTTTCAAATTTGAAAATAACTAATTTTTCTTCTATAATCTTATTTAATCTTATACGGATATTTAAAAAAAAAAACATAAACAAAATTAGTTAAGATTTGAGAATAGTAGAATACAAACACCCATAAGAATCAAAACAATCGATCATTTTAATATCTTAGGAAAATATCGGAGATGGACGATAGAAAAAAATGTTTAAACGATTTTGTTGGTGCTAATTTCAGGATGCTATTTATGACCATTTACCTTCAAAATTATGCGTGTTAAGAGGTCTCTATCAATCCCCATGAACAGAAGCAAAAGTTTGTGGATCAATCAGTACAAAACCCCGAAGAGTGGCAAATTTAAAATTTTCGGTATATACTTGGTCAAAATTTTCATTGCTCTTTCCTTTCTTAATATAGATATATGGAGATTATATATAAAATTTTGGAACAAATCGCTTTCCGATTTCTCTCTTTCCTTGTTTTATTTGTGTCAGCAGTAGAACATTACATTTTTCACTCTCTCTTTCAGCGCAGGCAGAGGCCGGACACAGGACCCATTTGTGGTCCGAGTGCAGCATCTTTTGGCATTCTCCTGTGCGTCGGGTTCTACGTAGAATCGAGCTCTATATGCTGCTAAATGAGCGTAGTATGCTGGAGGCACTGCATCATACCCATAAATGTCAATGTAAGTACTTGATTTTGCAACGCCCTTTCATTTTTTGTCTTTGAATTCAAGTTAAGTAACCAAGTGGGAAGTGAATAGTAATTGTTGTTTTCAGGACTAAGGTTCTGATTATAAATAGAAAAAGTACGATGGGTTTGAAGTAAATTGCGGTTTAATGTTGTTTTTGTGCTTTATTTAGCATTCTAGCTTTAATGATACCAAAATCTATCATTCGGTGTGATATTTGTGGCTTGAGACTGGAAACAATTAGGTATTATTGCTGTCGAGGGATTACCTACTGAGACCGATCTTGTGCACCGAGCATACCTGTAAGAAAGTTATGGTTTTAAGCAATGTAGAAGGAAAATGAGCTGCTACATTGGGAAAATATGTAGAAATGATTGTATGATTCTTACGTGTAACAGAGGTTATTAGTCAGAGATTGAATTTCATCTGCACTGAAATTGTTCTCATCCCAAAGAACGTGATAATGTGCAGGACGACTTGTTCCCTGAGTATTCGAAAAAATCAATGAAATGATATTCTTTTATTTTCAATTTCAGTGTCATGTTTTGTCTATTACGATTGTTATCTTACGCCATACCTGGATTCCTGCGTGACTGCATAGATAAAAGTCGAACTCAGTTGGATGACATATCTTTGAATCCACGACAGTACCTATAGATTAAGACAAATGCTGAAAGTTTTGAATTGAAAAAGTTCGGAGAAGTCTCTTTCTCTTGTGTAAGGTCACATGGAGTTTTGTTTTATCTTGCTTGCGAATGTTATTACCTGGTAAAATATTACCACTCTTGTCAGTGCTACTCCTATCATTGTGATTGGACGCAAAGAGTCTGGTGTGGTGTCGCTTTTGGACTATGATAAAAGTTACTGGAGGTTGGTAACTGGGTTCTAGTGAAGCACAGGCCTAAACATTTGCCAAAGTTCAAATTAAGACGTGCACCCTGGTTTCTTAAAACACAAGCAAGCACAACAACTGATTATAAGCTTTATAACAACTAACCTTGCGTATGGCATCGAGTTCATGCAGTAGAACCTGGTAGAACTGACCCTCACTGACCCCATCCCTATAAGCATCTAACGTTACAGTTGATAAATAAAATAAAGTATTCAAGTGAAGTGTCTTAGGGTTTTTTAACCCTGCATTACCTGTAGAATATTATCCTTAATGGTTTTTGTCCAGTGGCCTTCTTAAATGAAAGCAAGAGCTCCCTGCAAAAACATGAATTTCATTAGCCCCCAACAAGCAGCTTTGATTAAGCTATTTCATGTCCAATCAGTAGCAACTCTCGATTGTGCACCTTATCATACCCCCGGCAACTATTCCCCGATGAGGATCTTTCCATGTTTTGAATAAATCTTGAATCATTTCCTCCCGGTGTGGCTGAGCACATACCAATCCAGCATATTTTGTAACTTCTGGCCAATCTTGGGAAGCCACAACCTGCATGACACATATCAGTGTACCTGAATCTTGCAAACATATTTAGGAATTCAAGTAATGATTAATGAATATTTTTGGAAAAGCTTACAGCTGCTATTGATGGAAGAGAATCCTCTCCAGATTCTGGATGTGTGACGTCAGCTCCAAAAATAATGGTTGGTATGTCACTGACTAGTGGAATTCTTGCCCGTAAAGCATCTAAAAGAACAGTGTTTCTTCCACCCATCTTTATAGAGCACAAAAGACAAACCCAATATTAGGTCAAATTGGTTATTTTATATGGTGGAATTGTGTTATAAACTAGTGAGTAAAGACCTTGACGTTGATCTTAAGAGACACGTTCGCCAAGTACTGTCTGCTCTTCTTGAAGACATGTTTTGTTAGACAACACTGGGATATCAATCCCAATTCTGTTTCACAGATCCTTTTAAGATCACCTGAATACGAAGTTTACTGCTCTTAGATAAGATGGAAGGTTATGTAACATTATTTGAAATGTAGGAAATTTTTTCAACTTCAACTCTTTGAAATTGAAGTTCTCATGTAATGTTGGATGCTTCAGATGTTCCAGACCTAAGCTTTTTACCGGCACTGACATTGAAGATCCTACAAGTTTATTTTCAACAGCAATACTCTTCTTAATACATGAGAAATGTTGACTTGAAGTCACTAATAGATTTTGGCCCTGGATTAGATGATCTATCGTTTCATAGTTATTGGTGCCAAGCAGGTAGGCATACACCAGAGTGACCGTTATAATTCTTTGTAACAATTCCAAATCAATTTATCACAATTGAAAACTGGTACCATATAATGAGCCGTTGTTGTCCGGAAGAATAGCTATCAGCAAATCTAACTCTTTCCCTTCATTTTTGTTATAAACCGCACCATATACAAATTTTAAGGCCTTCTTCACTTGATCTGGTCTTGCTGAGTATATAGGAATTGCAGGATCTGGGTTAAATTCCTGATAGAAAGATCAACAAAATTAGACTTAAAGCAGGATAATTAGAAGGCTGGCAATCCTCTATTCATTGAACCATAGTCAAGGTACAGGGAATTGTTTACCATGCCAGAGATCTGGCACATTTGGACCAGCTGTTGACAGAAACCACGAGCTATGCTATCTTGAACGTTACGTGAGAAATTTATACAAGCCCAGTATCTGATAACACTTCCATCTATTACTTTCTGAAATGGAACAAGAAAGTAAAATATCTTTCTATCATATAACAGAAAAACGAACCAAACATTATGAAGTGACCAACCTTATTCATCATATTCCACTGACCAACTTGAGGCTGATGTTCCTTTTCCTTTCCAGTATCATGAAATTTTAGCTAGAGGAAAAATATTAACATGAGAAACATGTTAAAACCTGAAGCTGAATATGATGTGTTATAGATAAATATACTTCTTGAGTACCCATGGAGATGGAAGGACTCGTGCTTCAACTGATGTAAGCTTGTTGTCGATACTGATTCGAAATTCTTTTGCGTATGGATCTGCCTCATATGCATTCTCATGAACTGTCTGAAAAGCAGCAAATAACTTTGAAAGAAAATCATTGATTATTGATTACCTTTTCCTCTTCTTTTGGACAATTTACACAATTAATGTAATTTCGCTTATTGAGAGAAAAAGAGTTATGCACTGAACCTGTAAAATGTCCATTTCCTGATCAGAGGGTCTTTGACATGAAACCTTCAACAAGGAAGTGATTTGCTTTTCGTTAAGTCCTTTTGTGTATCTCTGTCCTTTGAGTATCTTACAGGCCTGGGAAAAATGTCATGTAAATTTTCTGGAGACAAAAGGTTCAAATGTCGCAGAAGGCATTGAGGGATATAGTTTGCAGAACTGACCTCCATGGGTAGATAATTCACCTTCTTCTGGTTTCCTACTTGAAGGCAAGGCAAATGTGTATACTGAATGGTATACCCATACATCTCTTGGAAGTACTCGACAACAGACTTCATGTTCATCTGCTCGTCAAGAGGGAAACTGCAGGAAAATAACTCAATTGAAACAACTTCAAAGAGATAAAGACAATCTAAAATGGAGAATGAGGACGGGGGCAAGATTTTATATACATTAGCTCTCTTGTAGGCTGTGATGTTAGCCCTGAAATCCGATATTTCCTTCGTACGTTTCCTCTATGTGTAACTTCAACTTTTACACCTCTAAGTACTTTTTTGACCTTGCAAAAAAATATCAATACTTGTTCAGTCTAGGATCTTTCAAACTCTGATATTATAACCTAAATTTCATGCTCGAGAAGCTAAAAGAGTCTAGAAAGCTCGTGGTACCTTGATACGATCAGCATCGGACAATGTTCTTGAGTACACGTCTTTGTTTAAAAGTTGAGCGACAAAATCAATGACCGGGATTGCTTCAATGAATGCAGTGGATGACATGTCTTGATATGAGATGCAATTCCAAAAGGAAAACCATAAGAGAAGCCAAGTCAGTTTGATTGAAAGACGCAGCCAATGTAGAAAACTCTAAATGGAATGAAGTTCGATGCTTACCAATATTTAGAGACAATCCCATTTGCGTAGGCCGGATGCTTTGATAGAAGCCTCGCCATGCTTGCAAACCACCGCCAACATGCTGAGGCTTCTTAATACAAGGAGAGTAAAAGGATCGCCCAACTGATATATATCTATAATTCCAGATTGAAATTCACCACAGAATTGAAAAGATAAATGCAACAGAAACATGAATCCAACAAGGGCCAAAAAAGAACCGTTAGATACAAACCTTTGAGCATGGAGCTCCCTCAAGACGATGTCAATAATGGTCAAAGCTTCTTGAGGGTTATTAACTTGTTTGCCAGCGAGTAATTCTCGTAACTGGTGCATGCTAGCCAAAGTTACAAACTTAATCTGCACTTTAAATTCTCGTTCCCTGATATGATCACCCCATATCAAACTAGAAGTTTTACTACAAAAGGAACAAAAATATGTAAAGAAAAAGAAGAGAATTTGCCTGGGAGTAGCTGTCCCCTCTTCTTCATTACCCAAAATGACAGTGAACTCTTTTGATATGAAAGGCAGCAATCCAGCTGTGTACAGGTTGCTTCCTCCATCATAAACCGGCAGTCGCATCCCCAGCTCTGTAGTTCTATATTGTTTGACCAACTCGGTCAGTATATTCTTCTTCATTTTACGAGAAGTAACTTCTGGGGTTATCTTAACCTGCAAGCTCAATGAAATACACTCAACTTCCGTATATGCTTCTTTTAATAAATTTTCTGATCGATACTATAAGTTGTTTCCATCTTACATTATAATGGCTTATGTCTGATTCAGGTATTATGGCTAGGAAGTGGTTGGCTTTAACCAAGCATTTAGTCCCCAGCTGGCCAAAGTCTGGCCTTCTTGGAAATGTTAAGCTTTTGCAAGAAGAAGAGGGAAGCTCCAGGTTTGGATCGAGCTCCTTTTGCTTCAATCCTTCCATGGAAGATCCTTTTGCTCTCCTCCTTCCCTTCCTTTTCCATAAACTAGTCTTCTCACCATCATTTGAGCCATAGTGGGATTTCAACGCCATTTGAGAAGATGGTATCACATATTTCTCTTCTGGCTCCATTTGCATGTAGGGCATTTTTATTTTTTCTGTCACCAGAAGGAGAGTCACTCAACACAACACTTGACGAGTTGAAAGCTGACAAAGAAAACTTGAAAGAAGATTTGTGCTGTGGTAAGAAACAACTGCCATGTTCTCAAGGTGTGGTGTTTAAAAGAAAGGCAGCAAGCATGCTAGCAATCACAAGATAAAGGAAGAACTATCAGAGTGACAGAGAGAGAGAGAGAGAGAGAGTAGGAAATGGTATCATATCTCGACAGTGTCCTCCTTATTCCCGAAAGCTTTATATACACAGTAGAATTGGAATCAGATAAGCTAAACAAAGTTCATCATCTCCCCCTCTTCGAAAGTGGAGCCTTTGTATCATAATATCCTGGTTAGTTGGCTAACCAGAACCATTTCATTCAGAATTACAGAGAAAACAGTAACTTATATTTAGGAGAACAACATACATATATTGTTTAAATTATTTGTCTGTACTTCAAAAAAAAAAAAGCAATGGGGTTTTCTTAATGTATTATTATTAGCCTAAATATTTTAGTACCAAAGTGACATGACTGCTGTCGGATGTCAATTAGATCATGTGGGTCAAACATAATATTTGACCACATCTTACACAAAGCTCACATCTTTCACATAAGTAAAATTTCTCCCACTAATGGTATGAAAAATTGAATGGTAGAGGTATAGTTTTGAGGGGCAAAAAATGGGTTGATGAGATGAGTGGTCCTAATGGAAAAGGCAGGAAGAATTGCTATTTATTCCCAGTGGTTTTGCAGGAAGAAGAGGACAAAGTTGTAAGATGGGCAAAGAATACAAACTCTTTTCAGCGAACAAAAAGGAGCTTTAACTCATCCCAAAGCTCACCCACAGTGCCAAAAGCAGACAAGTATTTAGACAACACATAACAAAGTAAGGGGGAAAAATCAGATGCATCAAATTAACAGCCCCCCTTAATTAATTCCCCACAGCAGAATTTCAGTCTTATCTCATTGTTTCACTGTTCTTTATAAACCAGACACCATTAAATGGCCCCCTGTTCTAGCAGCCACACCACACATGTCAAATTTTTGCCACCCTCACTCAGTTAATACTTTGTTGTAACTTGTTTTCTCCCCACTATTTCTCCAGGAAACTGTAGCAGCAGCTGGAAGAAGCGTCAAGTTTTAATACTCTCATAGCATCATCATAAGACAAACATGAAGAAGAAAGTAGAACATTCAGAAGATATCAGACCAAGCTCCTTTGTCATTATCAATGGTGATTTAACCTTAATTCATGAACAAATTTTCTCATTAATGTAATGCATAAGAGAATAGTGGATTTGGTACTAAGCCTTTGGGTGTTTGTTTGTTTGACATTTTGAATGTGTAGGGAAGGACAGGGGTTGTGCATGCAGGTTCTGATCTGACCAAAGAAATGTCAAACAGAACATGAAAAAAAACAATGAGATAAATCCGATCTGTCTGTATTCGTATTTTACTTTTCCCACTTCATATTTATTCGAAAGCTACGGATCACACCAAGATTCATTGACCAACACAATACGACACCCAAACTGTGTGAGAACCACAACTCACTGCTCAAGTACCACAATTCTGGATTTTGGGAACATTGATCGTTTTTTTAAAATTGTATTGTTCTTATGGGCACGGTAAAAATAGAACCGAATCTAGGAAGATCATGTTTACTACTATCGTTAAAGCTAAACTTGCGATAGATTTGGAAATATTATCTTTCAATTCAATTTTTTTCTTTTACTTTTTTCCTCACTTAGATTTTTTATGTCACTCAATCTCAAGTTTATTATCATTAATAAAATATTATTGAAGATATGAATGTAGTGTCTTTGTTAATATGAAAAGACTTTGAATGCCAACAGTAAAGTCATCCAAATTTAAATTCAAGAGGTAATAACAAATATGAAGAAATCTTCGTGAAAGTAAAATCATAACATTTAAGATTCAAAATAGACATGAAAACCATGAATAATATTGTTAGGTCTCATTGAATGATGCATCAATTAATATTTTCCGTCTAATTAGAAAACATTAGTAGTAAATACATCAAATAAGGTTTTCTTAAATAAATAGACCAAATCTTCTTTCTACTTCAAAATAAGTATTTCTTAGAAACTCATTTTCTTAGTATCTTTTCCAATTTAAAACAACAAATAATTAGTTAGAAAATTTGAGTACACATTCTTACTAAGAACTAAAAAAAAGTATATTTGAGTGCTATCATTGTTTTTTCATGTATCTATTAAAAATAATTGAAAGAAGAATTTATCACGCGATAAATTCTTAATAAATTTTTAATCCAACTATACTCTACAAACATTGGTATAGTCAAAATGTAACCAAATATTTTTTAAAATAGTGATGAGGAGAAGTAGTGGAGGGTACAGATGAGACAACACAGAGAATGTTATTGAGACATCTCTATGTCAAAAAGCATAAACTAAAGTGAAAAAAAAAAGTGATGAATTTTGAAAAGACAAGTATGGCCAAAATGTGTACAAATTCTCTTCACTTCACTAACTCTCTTTTTTTCTCTCTCTCTCTCGACCCATCACGTGTGATACATAAAAGTCAAAATAGCAAAGTGTAACAAAATCAATCCCTATTTCACTTTACAAAAACTCATATTTCTCTATGATTTCGTTGCTCAATTTACATTTCTCTAAAACTATATACAAATCTTTCCCCAAATACACATAAAGTTTCGGTTTTGATATCAACCCACGTTTTCAAATACCATTTTAATATCAATAATCAAAATTTAATATCCAACGAAATTCAAACCGCTAAGCTGTTAGAGAATACTCATCCAACATTGTGATGTGCAGCAAATTAAAAGCCAAAGAGGGAGAGAGAACAAACCTTGATCAGGACTAGGGCAATGAGAGTGAAGAAGTCATTATTTAACTCAAAATTTTCTCCTCCTTTAATTCCTCTGCTCTGTATTAATCACACACAGAAGAACAAAAAAAAGAAGATAGTTAATTTTTGGCTGGAGATGGCAGAGAGGAATTAGAAAAGTAAAAGGCTAAAGAGAGTTTGTTTTTCTTTTCTTTTGGTTGGGGGATCAGTATTATTTATGGTCAACCTTTGATTTGATTTGAATTTTTTTTTCCTGGGGGCCAACAACAGTTGAAATTGAAAATGGTGCAAAAAGAAAAAGCAAAAGCAAAAGCAAAGAGGGGAAAAAGAATGATGGAAAATGGAAGCGAAAGGGCAGTTTTTTTTATCAGTTCAGTTTGCACAAAACCAGATCATTATATTCTGCTAAACCCTCCAAACTTTCAGCTACTTATTACACTTTAATTAACTCTAAACCCCATCTAACTATACTTTACTTTTCTCTCTCCCTTTTTTTTCTGTTGTTTTTTTAGCATCATCTCCATTAGTTTATTCATTGAAATATTAGTTGAGTTGCAAAAATGTGCAGAACTTAAAACAGTGTAAAGAATGCGCTTTTAACTTTTGAAATAAAGTGTTTGATTCCCTCTATCTAAATTATCCAAAAAGAAGGAAGAAAATGAAATAATTAAATATGTACGTAAAAAAATCATTTAATAAAACTACAAGAAATATTAATATTAATATTATTATTATTAAGAAAACTTAGGTAAATGTAACAAAGCAAAAAAATATTTACGGATCGGGTTGATTATTACTTTTTTATTGTTATTTGATTATTTTTTTAGTAATTTTTTATATTCTTTGATTGCCATCTAATTGTCATCCAATTATTTTTTATTCTTTGACACGCCTAATTGTTATTTGATATTTTGTTGTTATCTAATTGCTATTGTATGTTTATTTGTTATTTTGAGATAGTTATTTGATTGGTATTTGATATTGATGGTATGTATATTTATTTATTTTCCTAACTTCATGTGAATTCAATTTATTTCTTTTGCCTACATCAAAGGTTGAATCAAAATTCTCAAGGTTTAACTGGAAAAATTAGCCTTTTTAAGTACCAAATCTTCAAGGTTGCAAACCATAATACAAAAAGGAGATTCATCACGTCTGCATCTTAGTATAATAGATATTAATTTTTTATAGTCATTTGATTCTTATGTGAATACCATACGTCAAAGCTTTTTATTTTTGTCAATTAGTCAATCATATTGACTTCTAATCGTCATATAATAAGTTTATATTTTTTTCACATATTCATAGGTTTTAATAAAAATCAAAACATAAGGTATCAATCTCGCATGACATTCAAATATAAATTATAATGTAGTTCAAAATATCTAATGAAAATCAGATGACAATAAACAAAAAATCATAAAGTATAAACCATAAACCGAGAATCTAATATATAATATCTAATGAAAATAATGTAAAAAATGAATAATAATAGAAAAGAAATTACAACATACCTAGTATCATGCAATGAAATAGAAATGAGATAGAAATCATAGAATAATTAGATGGAAATCAAATATACTTTAATATGCTAAAAAGTATTAAAAGAATACACTGTTGTAGTTGCATCAAAACAAACAACAACTATATCTTTGACATACAACAATGATTGGGAATCCTAATAGGGATATAATTGTTTTGCTCTTTTCCACCCAAATTCTGTCACCCTAGCTTTAATCTCCTCCTCAAATAGGTCATCAATTGGGAATTAAATCCAACCAATAATGCGATCATAACCTCAACTTCAGTCTCTTTTTCTAGATCCTTCGTGTTTGTTACCCTTTTTCTTATTTTTTCTCAAACACCCTTTATATACTTCTATACAAAATCCATTATATTAAATCCTCATACGATGGTAACAGCGGCTGGAACTGAGATTTAGAGAGAGAAGGAGATAGAGAAAATTGCCGAGGAGAAATGACAATCGGCGACCATAGGTACCATCGATTGAAATTGAGAGAGAGAGAGAGAGACTTATAGAGGAGCAATATCAACCGACAACCACAACAACCGTCAATTGGTTGGACGACTTGGAGACGAGAAGGAAAAACGGCGGAAGAGACTAGAGGGAGTTAAGGGTGGAGGTGTAAAACCCTACTTCTAATGGAGGGGTAATTTTGGAATAAATTTAAAAAATCAAATTGGTTGGAAAATGTAAATTTATTTTTTAATATTTTTGTCATATTTACGATATACTTGATAGGAGCTTAATTTTATTAAAAGATTTTTCAATATGATACAAATTTCTATAATTTATTCATATTTTTTTTCAATTACATTCTATTTTATTGTTAACTAAATTCGAATATATCTAAAAGTAGAGATTTTTTCGGTTAAAAAAAAAAATGTAAAAATGAAAACTTCTAACTAAAAGAAATTATTATTTATTTATTCACCTCTTGTCTTAGATGTTATTTAAATCAAACTCACGTTCACAATTAAAAAGAGCTATAGGTTGAGAAAAAAAAAAAAAAGGAAATGGGTCATTAACTTTATTGAAGACATTGATTTATTCAACAAAGCACTACAATATGTCTAGTAAGAATTGTTGAATTCTATAATTTGCACTTTCTAATAATAATTAGATACACATTAAATTTTGAAAGACCAAGAGGAAATGCCTGATTTAACTACGAAATTCCGTATCTTAATTTATATATTTTTTTTACTTAAATAGGAAATTACTTTTTTAAGATCATTTTATCCTTATCATTAACCATTAATATATATAACTTTTCATTTTAATAAATAGTAATTTTCTTAATTACATTATTGTTATAATAATTGTATACCTATAGTTTCCTTATTTATATTGACAATTAATATGCAATAATGGAATAATTAAAAAACGTTTCTCATTTTATCTTCATTTAATTTCCTTAATTATAATTCCAATATCTTTATAATGTAATAATATATGTTTTAATATGGTAATATTATTAAATAAGTATATCTTCATCTAATTTTCTCCATTTTTTCCATTTTTTCTCCTTCGTCCTCGTGATTATATTTTTTATTTATATTTCTCACGATGAATCTTCTCTATTTACATTATTCATCTCTCGAGATTGAATAATTCACAGCTAGTTATATTTCTTCTTCAATTTTGTATACAATCGGTTATCTTTCTCCACCGTATTTTCTTTACGAATCCATCTGCCTTCACATATATCCGGTTAGTTAAGATTTTGTGATATATACACAATTTTAAGTAGTTAGATTTACAATATTAACGTTATAGTAGTTAGATTACATTTTGTGATATATATGTACATATTACAGTAGTTAGATTTTGTGATATATACCCAATATACTGTATTTTATATTTAGATCTTACGTTTCTGCAATATTTTATCGTAAATGTATATTTTACCCGTTCCTATTAACAAAGTACATACATTCGTCCGGATTGACATTCTTGAAGTATATTAAATTTGTTTTATACTCCTTATTATTTTTATTAATACATATATTTTGTCATATAGTAATACTTTCATATGTTTTACAGGATGGCCAAAATTGCAGTATGCTTCGATGGGTTTTTCAATGAATCACACAATTACGTTAGTTTTAGTGTGTCCGAGATTACAGCTAATGAATATATGTGCTATAAAGATTTGTACAGTAGCCTTAAATCCAAGTTAGGCAGCATTATTGATATGAACAATATTGATATATATCTTTACCTAGGTCATATAGAATGTGTTAAGAAGGATTTGACTATAACGAATGATAATGATGTTAAATGGGTTTACCATATAATTACATCGAATGTTGAGCGTCATATTGCCCTTATTGTTCATTCTGTTGGTCCTTTATCTATTTGTTTGGGTTCATCGTCGTCGAGTTCTTTTCAAACTCAAATTCATGATGATGGGGGTAGATTTTTTGAAAACACAGATCTGTCTAAGGTAGATTCCAATTTTGCATTGAAAGTCCAAAACATGTTTTCAACTAAATCTTTGTTCAAAAAGTGTGTACAAGTCATTGTTCTTAGAGATAATTTTTAGTACGTTACTGTGAAATCGAACAAGGAAGTAACAGTCATTGCCATTAAAAACTGCAAATGGTTCTTGCGTGCTTCTTGTTCTATTCATGGGGATAGGTCAATATGGGTTCTTACTAGGTTTGATTCAGAACATACATGTTCAGTAAATGTTCCATTAACAGATCATAGACAAGCCACATTTACTGTTATCAAGGACCTAATTAAGAACAAAATTTCTTTAGCTAGTTCTGAATTGTCAACTTCCAAAGATATAGTTCATTTCATTCGTGCTGAACATGGTTTAAGTATATCTTACCAAAAAGCATGACGTGCTCGTGAGGCTGCGTTGGATGATATTCGCGGATCTCCTGAGGACTCCTACAAGATGTTACCTAGATTTGCATACATATTGGAACTCAACAATCTAGGCATATTAACAATATACGTAAGTATATTGCTATACATTTTTTTTATATATTCTTATTTTTTTATGTTTATAGGTTCTGTTATTGAATACAAAGTTGATGCCGATGGTAGATTTCTACTAGCTTTTTGTGTTGTGGATTCTGAGAACGATTCCTCATGGACTTGGTTTTGCAACCAGTTGAAGAGAATTATAGGTGGGCGGAATGATGTTGTCATAGTATCTGATAGGCATAAAAGTATACGCAAAGCTATAGAGGTAGTATTTCCTAACGTTTTACATTGCATCTGCCTTGTTCATTTACTTAGGAACCTCAAGTTGAAGTATAAGAGAATAGTGGATACCATCTTTCATTCATGTGGGAAGACATTTAATATTGTAGACTTCGAACATGAAATGCATTTGTTGGAATCTTCTGTCCCTGGTATACGTGAGGAGCTTGAATCCATTGGTTTTGCTAATTGGTCTCGTGCCTACTCACCACGTAGGAGATATAATGTCATGACCACTAATATATCAGAGAGTTTGAATTCTGCTATGTTGAAGGCTAGTGAGTTACCAATATGTTATTCAATGCTTGAGGTTTTGCGAATGATGTTGCAAAGATGGTTTTTTGAACGAAGAAATGAAGTTAATTATCAATTGACTGATTTTACGAAAACTATTGAAGGTATATTAAGGGAACAGATTGAACTTAGTCGATCAATAAAGGTATGGTCATTTTAACAATTATTACTTATGCTTAATGTACATCTTCATATCTCATATATACAGTATATATGACT
Source organism: Cucumis melo (assembly GCF_025177605.1). Taxonomy (NCBI): domain Eukaryota; kingdom Viridiplantae; phylum Streptophyta; class Magnoliopsida; order Cucurbitales; family Cucurbitaceae; genus Cucumis; species Cucumis melo. The sequence goes on from NC_066858.1 coordinate 16,830,171, forward strand.
CTTATATTTTTTCGTTGTAGGTTAATTCGGTTAATAACATGAAATATCAGGTCATAGATGGAACATCCCAATATGTTATTTACTTACCGAAGGTTTGTAGTTGTAGGATGTGGGATATATTGAAAATACCTTATGTGCATGCATGTGCTGGTTTCACCATGAAAATTTATCAATTAAGTTATATGTCTCCACGGTTTACTTGAATAGCACTTTGAGTTCAATATATAGAGGAGTAATAAATTCTTTAGGTGATCATTGTCAATGGCAAATACCTGATGATATTATGTCCATTCTCATCCTTCCACCTAATGTAAAACGTGTTATTGGTCGACCGAAGAAGATTAGAATTTCTTTAAGAATGGAGTTCAAGAGACGCGTTAAATGTGGCCATTATGGACGTGTTGGTCATAATTGCAAGATATGCAAGTTTTCCTTATTGAACTAGAGTATTATATTCATTTTTATTATAATGTTGTTAAAATTTTAATTTTTAATTATAAATGTTTCCTAAATTCTCCTTAATTATATGTTTCTATATACTTCGTAATATTGGAAATATACTCTTCATTATTTTCTTTTTTTTCAACCATATGATATTCTTTTCATTTTAATGTATACATTATTTGACATAGTTTTATACTTGGAATTTTGCAGTTCAAAACGTAACAATATTGTATTAAATATTCTACATTTCATTTATCTTTAAATTAATAAGTATAATATCATGATATACAATATTTGATTTCATATATATCATCTCAGTCGTAAAATTTATTATGATATTCCTTTCAAATTCAATAACTTTACAAATTTGCTTTCAATAATCTTAATTATTGTGATTAACCATAATTGTATTGTTCAAATTATGCAATTCAGAACGTAACACTATTAGATTAAATATTGTACATTTTTGTTTACTTTAAATTAAAAAGTTAAATATCATGATATACACTATTTTATTTGATATATACCATCTCAGTCGAAAAATGTATTATCAGTTTGCTTACAATTTCAAAAACTATAAAAAAAGAAGGTATATAACAAATTTCTATTATGTAAATTAGAAAGCAAATAACAATATCCAAATTACTTCATTCTAAAATACAAATCTGTTCCTTTTGTTCAAGATAACAAAAACAGAAGCAAATAACACATTCTTCTAAAGACCTTGGGAGAGCAATTTAAAGCTTGGTGCTTCAAATCCTTGAGCATTGAACTCTATTCTTTCATTTTTTGGCTCTGCAGAGCCAAATTTCGTTGTGTATGGCGATCTCAATATCCGTGAAGGTAAAGTCTCTCTCCTCACGCTCTTCCTGACTTCTTGTTGATAAGTCTGTTATTCCATTCATTAATTATTTATGTACATTTTCAATATGACGTCGTATATTTATTAATACTAGAAATGTACATACATTAATTGAAGCAGTCATAACAGGTACAGGTCTTTGAGCAGGTATTTTTCCCAACTTTCTCTTCTACATTAACCACATAATGCTTAATTTCTTAATATTTCAAACTATATATATATTGAAATATATTAATATTAATTACTTAATTACTTACCTTCATTTTTATTGCTTTTTTCTCAATTTTTTCTACTTCATTCAGTAGAGCAGTGCTGTATATGTCATCATCAAACAATTCATTTTGTCCTCCCTGTTAATATTCATAATTAGTACAATATACAGTATAAATTACAAATATAAATTACATCTTCTTCGTCATTTTCTTTTTCATCGTTTCCATCCTGTTCATTATTATAGTTAGTTTGGAAAAATATATGTCCATATATATCTAATACAGGAATGAATAGAATATGTACCTGCTGATTAGTAACATCCCTCTGAACTTCATGTTCAACATTCTCATTGTATGTATCCCCTTGACCTTCATCATTATTGTCATCTCTTGGTATGTTATCATTATTTTCCACTGTTTGATTTACCTTTTCTTTCAACATATCCTTGAGACTTTCGACCTCCTTAATCAGCTTGTCCAATTTATTGTTTAAACATTCATTGTTGGCCACAACGAGTTCTTGAAATTTGAGGAAGTAATCAAGAATTTTCTCATTGGATGCCTTACCTTGCCGTGAGCTTTCACCTCTCTCAAATGTTACATTAGTTTCCTCCCTCATTACATTTTCATGCACACAACATATAAAGGACAATATTGTTATATGTATACTTTATATATATTAGTATAAAACAGTACCTAAAGTATATTTCATCATAGCTATGAATACCTCATAATCTTCCTTCTGCTCTGTTCTTTTTCTTTCTTTTTTTATTCTCACTCCTTTTCTGTATCAATATTAGTAACATAATTTGTTAGTGATAACTAAATACAATATAATAAACAGCAATATTTTATGCATAAATGTTATATACCTTTGTTTTTTATTTTGTTGATCTTGTCTTCTCATTTGTTTTTTCTTTTGTTTTTCTACCGCTTCTTTCTTATCACTTTTCTTCATCTTCTTCTGTTCACTTGCTCTAACATCTTTCTCAAACTTCCTCTTTTTAGATACCTACATTTCATATAAACAATAACAAACTTTTATTATTATAACGGTAGTTATCTACATACCTATATTTGAAATATACGTACATTTTCAGCAGCAGTTTCCTTTCCTTTCCCCTTGAACACAGTTTCAAACAATTTTCTTCTCGCTATTGGTACATTGTCCTGCTCATAATCAAATATAATTAACGTTAGTTTCAATTTATAATAAACCTGAATGTAATATACAATTTTATAATATGTAAAATTCACCAATATACCTCATCAGACTCCGATGAGAAGTTTTCAGGTACATCATGCGATGTTTGTCCTTCATTATTCTATAAACAAATATAATTAAGGTAATCATCACCAATATATATACATAAGTACATATATACATCATATGTAATATATGCAATATATATACAACAGTACATATAACATGAACTTACTTGTTTTCCTTCCTTCTTTTTGGGCATTTTGGCTTCTAGAGTTTCAAAAACTATATCCGTTCTCATATTTTTTTTTATCATCGTACACCACTATCTGTGTGTCTGTCGACCCTTATAATTCTTCTTCATCGTCCTGAAGATAATTTGTTTGTATTGGTTGGTAACTAGTGGTTTTTCATTTCTTATGTTCTCCTACGATATATACACATTTTAAATATTTGTTTAACTATATATACAATATTTAATTGTAATTCAGTAAATATCAAATATACCTCTACATTATCTTCTATCAAAATAGGATTATCCTTGCTAGATTTAATCTTCTTCAGCCTTGATCCAAGGCATCTTTCGCTTCTTCTAACCATTTTTTTCCAAACTTATTCTACAGAGTATCCATTACTTAAATATATACCAGACTTGTATAATCAGGAAATACCTACAACATGCATTACAAAATATATGTTCTACACATATTTTTTACATTTTTTGACATTACATTCACAGTAATTGATCAGTATTTGAATCTTCTAATCACCGATTGACTGTGTATTTTTGCGCACGAAAAAAGTTCCATATATACCCCCTTTGTACCAACTTAATAATTGAAACAAAATAACTTACTTGAACTGTAAAATTATTCTGAAGAGGATGTTGCAAGGGAAATGGCCGAATATTTAATTTCTGCTGAACAAGTTTTCAAGCTCTATCACTGCGCATGAAATAAATTTCCATATATATCCCATTTAGTTTACAAAAAAAGACGGAAAAAATTAGTCACCGGAATGGAAGATTGCGACAGAACACTCACCGAATGAACGTTGCGGAAGGGATGATGAAACCCTAACGATTTGTTGCAGAAGAACGCCGAGGAAGAGAATGTGTAATGCCCATTGTGGAGTTTCCTTTTGTGGTTAAAAATGCCTCAACATATGACATTAACGTACCAGTTACCTTTTTTAATTTTTTTTATTTCGTTAATAATTAAATATGAGAAATGTAGTAATTTGGGCCAGACTTTTATGTAAAAAATTAGCTCATTTAGTACTTCAGTATAATATATAAGGAATTTACGCCCATTGTGTAAAATCATAGCCCTAAATAGGCTATTTGAGTTAAAACCCCTTAAATTTTAAAGAACTTTTACTACCATTTTCAAACCTTGAATAACGTAAAACTATCAACATCATTTTAGTGACCTCTAAAAAAACAAATTATAGTGTGTATAAATGAGGAAGATTGATAAAAAATGGTCATATTTTTTTACATCCCAAAATATATTCATAATTTTATGTTCATTATACACTCTGCGATAAATTAAAATATTTTAAAAAAGAATAATTCACACGATAAATTATGATAAAATAATTTATTAAGATGAAAAATATGTCCTACATCCAAATATTAAAGGAGAAAAAAAATTATGAATAGAAAAAAATTAACACTATCTAAGAAAATATAATAAAAAAAAATTTAAGGCAAGAATTAGATAGATATTAGGAATTATTTTTTTAAATTTAAAAAAGCGGCAAAGTATTTACACTGTATAGAATAATTTCGAAAATGGAAAAAGCCCAGAGGCCCACCGTGTAACATACCAAAAATGCCGCGTCAACTATACCGTCAATAATGCACGCGTAATATATTTGCGATCGTTTAAATATGGCTACAATTTATTTTTCAATTATATCTTTTAATTTTTTTACACGATCGTTTAATTTGGTGACGTTTAAATTTGGTTACACGATCGTTTAGATTTGGGTTTGGCTATTCTTTGGTACACGATCATTTAGATATGGCTACAATTTATTTTTTCAACTCTACCGTTTAATTTTGTTACACGATCGTTTAACTTAGTTACGTTTAAATTTGGTTACACGATCGTTTAGGTTTGATCGTTTAGATTTGGGGACCCGATTTTTTTTTTCAAAATTTGGTACACGATCGTTTAGATTTGGCTAAATGATTATTTTAAATTCTTTTGCTACACGATCTTTATTTTTTTTATACGATCGTTTAGATTTGTCTACATATATTTTGCTAAACGATTTTTTAAAATTCTTTTGCTACATGATCGTTTATTTTTTTATACGACCGTTTAGATTTGTCTACACAATCGTTTAAATTTGTTCACACGATCGTTTCGATTTGGCTAAATGATTTTTTTAAATTCTTTTGGTACATGATCGTTTAGATTTGGCTAAATGATTATTTTAAATTCTTTTGCTACACGATCTTTATTTTTTTTATACGATCGTTTAGATTTGTCTACATATATTTTGCTAAACGATTTTTTAAAATTCTTTTGCTACATGATCGTTTATTTTTTTATACGACCGTTTAGATTTGTCTACACAATCGTTTAAATTTGTTCACATGATTGTTTCGATTTGGCTAAATGATTTTTTTAAATTCTTTTGTTACATGATCGTTTAGATTTGGCTACTCCAATCTAAATGATTTTCGTACACGATCGTTAAGATTCAGTTATCCAAATTTAAACGACATAAAAAAAAAGAGAAAATGAAGAAACAGATGGAAAGAAATCACAGCGGAAAAAAAAAAAGAAAAGAAGAAAGACGATTAAACGATGTAAAAAAGAATCGGAAAAGAAGAAAGAGGATGCAAATATTAAACGATGTAAAAAAGAATAAAAAAAAAGAAAAGACGATTGAAAGAAATCGAAAAATAAAAAAAGAAGAAAGACGATAGAAAGAAATCGCAGCGAAAAAAAGAGAAAAGGAAGAAAGACGATTGAAAGATTTAGCGACGTAAAAAAAATTGAAAAATAAGAAAGATTATGGAAATAAATCACAAAAAAAAAAAAAGTGGAAAAGAAGAAAGACGATGAAAGAAGTCGGATGAAAGAAATGACAGGAGGAAGAAGATGAAAGAAATCACAAGAGGAAGAAGACGATTTCATCACGAGGAAGAGAAAACGATAGAAGAACAAACTTGAAATATTTAAAGTTATATTTTTTGTTATGTGTTTTGTTATACGAACAGTAAATAGTTTGGTATTTGTATTTTATTAATGTAAGTTTCCCTAGACAATATTTTATAAATAATTTTAATTTTTGTTTCTATATTTGAAATGAACTTAAGAAAAGAAGGTTGGAGTGGGAGGAATAGAATGAGAAGGTGGGGTAATCGAGTTTTGTAGTTTTGTTTATTGTTTGGAAACGGCACCGTCTTTACCTCAGAATTAATAAAAAGGAAAAAGTAGTAATACTCACAAATTAAAAGTTTTAAAATGGATTTTGGAATTATTTCTTTTTCTTTTTCTGTTGAGGAAGCAGAAGCAGAAGCAAGGGCCTATTAGGAAATGGCATATGGGCACTGTCTTTAAGAAAGAAAGAAAAAGGAAAATTGTTTGTTTAATTATATATTCGTTTTGGTATTAAAGTATAAAGGAAAGAAGAAAGAGGTTGGAAATTGGCTTTTATTTTAGCTGCAAAAAGAGTGAGAAAAGAAGCTAGCGTGGGGGTAACTGCTACCACCCCACCCTTTTTATTAAACTAATCTAAAATTTCTCTCTTTTTGTTATTTTTTTTTTAACACTATGAAAAAGGGAAAAAGGCAATTTCTGCAAAGGGAACTGAAATCAAAGTTGAATGATGTGTGCTGTGGTTTTTTTATTTTATTTTATTTTTATTAAAGCAGATTCTTGGTAATATCATATTGCTATCTGCAGTCTCGGTTGTGGTGGCGGCGGCGGTGCCGAAGCTGAATTGTTGATTTGTGGGTTAGTTTCGTTATTTTCGTGGGTTTAGGGTTTGTGTTTCGAGGTTTTCTTTTGGATTTGGATTTAAAGTAAGTGAGAAAAAAAGAGTTTATTAAAGACGCTGTGGAGTCGGCGTGGTGTGGGGAGGGGCGGCGCAACCTTCAACCACCCAACTGTTCTTCGAAAGCTTATGAAATATTTATTTATACATGTATATTCTTCAATTACAGGAATATCCCGCAGTATTTATGATTTCCTTTATTCGGATGTTTACAACATGGTATCAAAGAAAAACTAAAATCTACCATGGTCGGAAGTGACAAAATAGTACAAACTGACACTATTCCAATTGCGAAAATTGATACAAAACTCGCCATTTTATTTAGGGATGCAAGATTGTCCCGTTGATTTATCAAGTCATGTCATAATTCAAGTTGCTTTCTTTTATCGATGAAAGTTTGATTTTATTAATAAGATCGAATATGTTGTTCCATCCAGGACGAAAGATGATTGACTAGTCACAGTTCAATATATACTTGTCTATTGGCTTACAAATACAATAGATCCTAAGATAAGCTCTATGTTATTAAATTATGATGATGCCAAACGTTTATAGGAATGACTTGCATGAACGATTTTCAATTGCCTCGTAATCACGAACTTAAGAGAGAAATTAATCGCTGTGAACAAAGTAAAACAATGCATGTTGCGATTTATTTTAGTAAATTAAATGTCTTATGGGATGAAGGTAAACATGAGCCTTTGATTTCTTGCGAATGTGGAAGTGTACCAAGGTTGTTAAGATTAAAAATGGAAAACAACGTTCTGATGATAGACTTCATCAATTTTTTCTAGGTTCATGTTCTGAATATTATGGCCATCTCAGTCTAATCTTTTGTCTCAAGATCCTCTTCCATCTTTAAATAGAGCATTTTAGCAAATAATTCAAGATGAGCGGGTTTGATTCATTACTCGGATTAACAATGAGAAACCTGAGGTAGTTGGATTCGCCATACGTACGAATAATAAAACATGGCAGCATCTTTATCATACAATAAAAGCAAGACTTATTTGCTCCCACTTTCGAAAAACAAAGTCATATTATAAGTAGTACGTGTTTTGATATATACATGGTGCCCAAATTGGTAGTAGGAGAAATTTAAATCTTCATTTATAACAAATCAAAGGAAAAATAATCTATTTTTTTGTCTAACAAGTCTTCAGCTATTTGGGAGGGTGTTGTTAACATTGTTGCAATGATGTCAACTATAGTGCACCACTTGCCGCAAATCTTTCTCTAGAATTTACTGTCGAACAATGGACAACCTTAACTGTGCCGTTTGTTATTGGAAATGACTTATTGGGTTTGGCCCAAATAGCAAAACCATCAAACTTTGTCCCACATGGATAAATTTTGAAGTGGGACGAGGAAATATAAACTTCTATCTTTGAAGAGGACTTCAAACCAAGTTAGTGGTGATAGCATAACCCTGTCCCACACGTGCGCCGCCGTTCGGTCGAACGGGCGGGCTCGGGCAATCGCGCTTGCGCGAAAGATAGGACTATAATTTTATTTTTTATTCTTTGGCAGCTAAGGGACACGTTCTCTCTGCCATTTGCGAAGTTCGCTCTCGTCCTCTTCTTCCCGTTAAAGACTCTCCTCCACGCATTTCACAATTCACTTCAATCCTCTATTTCTCTCATTCGCCCTGTGTTCTGAGCTTTTATAAGCCCTTTGTTTCTATTCCCTGTACTTACGAGTGCACGTTCGTACCAGGGAAGCTGTGTTAACCTTGGGAAGCAAACAACATAACGATTAGCACCACGATCAGCCGAAATTGCTTTCAGATTGTTACAAGGTAAGGTCGATCAGAAATATTGCTGTGCCGTGACGAACCACTGCTCTGAAAGCAATTTCTGTCGATCAAGACCTCCAACAAAATCCTACCGGACCTGTCTAAACTTGAGCCACTCGACGGAACAAACTACCGCCGTTGGTCTCAAAAGTTGCTAATCTTCTTTGAGCAACTAGAAGTTGATTATGTCCTCACTACAGATCTCCCGTCATCTGACCCCTCAACTACCACGTCAACATCCTCTGATCCAGAATCATCTACGGGGCCTCTTACAACTGTCGCTGTCACTGATCAAGTAAAGAAGGACCAAGTGATTGATCCTGAAAAATATGCAAAGGATAACATTTGTATCTCTTTCCACTAGTCTCAATCGGTTGAATGGTAAGTTTGATCACATGAATGAATTGATCATTCATACCGGGTGCTCTCTCATCATGCGTTTCTTATAATGAATCTTGTTTTTTGGATGTTCAACTAGTTCCACTTTGTACAATGGATCTTCCAAATGGTCAAACAGTTGTTGCCAATAAAGATGATGGTGCGAGACCAACAGATCATATAATACTCAACAAAGTTCTCTTTGTTCCTCAATTACAATGCAATTTGATTTCAGTCTCACAATTAAATGATGATCTCCATTGTACTATAGAATCTAATTCTAACTTATGTTTTATACAAGACCAACGTTCGAGGGTGATTGGGATGGGTGAGAAATGGGATGAATTTTACTATCCATGGAGAGGTGTCACAATACAAATAGTTTCAGTTTAGGGTTCGTCATCCTTGAAGCTATGGCATCATCGATTAGGACTCCTTTCAAGAATCTAATGAAGTTGCTCCCTTTTCTTCATAATTCTAGAGGTCATTTGAATAAAAGTTGTGAAACGTAACCTATCATCGAGCCAAACATTCTCACAGTAATTTTTTCTTTAAGTCATAAATCCACTCTGATATATATTTGAGTTAATTCAATGTGGCGATTTATGAGGTTTGTATAATGAATCATATCTTCCTATGGTGCTCGTTATTGTTTTTACCGTGATTGATTATTCTCGAGCCAAATAGGTTTATCTATTGATTGATAAAAAAGAAGTATTTATGATGTTTATATTCTTTTTTCTATGATTGACCGACAATTTTCCCAAAGGTGAAACTTATTCGTAGTGACAATGGAAATGAGCTTAACTGAAAGAAAAATTATTTTGAGAATAATGAAATTATTTTTCAAACCTCTTGTATGGTACACCACAACCAAATGTAAAGAACCCAAACATAAACGTATTTTGAATGTTGCTCGTACTTTAAGGTTTCAGGGAGAATTGTCAATTCTTTGGTGTGAGTGTGTTTTGGTCACTGCCCATCTAATAAATCAAATTTCGTCAAGTGTTATCTTCAATAGAACTCTTTACACTACAAGAAGTGGGTCTACTCCCAACGCATAAAATCATTGAAAAACGTGTAAAATACGTCGAGAAATAAGTTTCCAACACTGCAAGAGACATCGAGAAGAGAGTCAGAAGAAATACATCGGGAGACAAATACCCAACTCGTCACCAATATGTTGAGAAATAAGTTCCCGACGGTGGCCTTTTCGACATTGTTCGTGCATTGGAAACAATCCATCCTCGACGTCTACATGTCTTATGTAAGCCATGCGTCAAAAATAACCATCCCCGACGCGACATTGAGAACCATGTTCTCGACACTTTCTTGGGTGTGTCGAGATATATACCATATTCCTTACGTATGTAGTGCGTCGGAAAATATTTTAAATATATGTATATATATATATATATATATATATATATATATATATATATATATATATTTAAATATTTTTTATTCAATTGTAATATTCGTATTCATCTTCGATTCTAGTACGATTTGTGCAATATTAAATTACAGAAAATTCACAATAAATTAGTAAACACCGATATAGAATATCAAATTCAACAAAAATTTAAATATGATTACGAAATCAAAAATAGCAAATGTTCATAATATAACAAAGTTAAAAAGTTTCAACAAAGTTCATAATACAAATAAAATATAGTAAATGTTCCAAAAAAAAGTACATAGAAATCTATATAAAATAATGTACGTCTCCTAATGAGCCTCATACACCATTCTACACCGTGAGACCTACAATAATACAAAAGTGCCCAAGTTTAGTAAATATACATATCATCACTGAATAATGTCATTTCAAGAACTTAAGAATAATGGAAACATATATACGTACTGCAAAGCTAGGGATCATGTGGTGGTCCTTGTTGTGCCTGTGTCATGTCTTCTATGAGCTTCCACATTTCTTCCACTTGTGAAGCTAACATATCTTTGTTTCTTTTCTGTTATTTAATCGCTCGCTTAGCTTCATCAAGCTCGACCCGTAATTAGAGCTCTACCGTGGATTGCGTCGAGGAGGTTGAGCAGTACCTGCTGAATACATTAAAACAACAAGTTAAAGTGAGAAAAAAATTCAAATAATTGTGAGTTAAAACATACCATCAGACTCACCCGAGTTATCGCCTACCGATGACGATCCTCCTGCAAGGTTATTAGATCCTCGACGAACTCGAGGAACATTACATCTATCATGCCGAAACCACTCGAAAATGATGACATAGTGCCTGTGGACATAGAAAACAAACATTCAATAAGCAAATACGAACATATAATCAGATTCCAAATATAAACTAAATAAATATGTGGGTACATGGTTCGTCACTATCCTACGCTGTCGCTTGTTCCACTTAGATATGACAATTGTTCATCTCCATCGTCGATGAAGTCGTTAGTGACATGACACACAACTGGTCTTCAACAATTGTGGGATCAACGTCAGTCCTGCATAGAGTGTCATCCTCGCTATGTTAATCCACTTGATGACCGACAACAATTTCGAGTACATTCAGTTGATCATTCTCAACATCGTCCACTTCGAGCACGTCCTATGTACGCATATTCTGGACCACTTGGACACCTTTTCAATTACTACCATTTTTTGGATCATTTAGGTAAAATACTTAATGTGCATGCAGCGCAGGAATTACCAGTTCCTCAACAAACAAAAAACGGGACGTGTTGATAGCTTTGTACCCTAATTACACATGTGTTCTTTAACTTTTATTGACGTCCATGTCATACCATTGACACTTAAATAGCGAAACACTTTTTCCCATCAAATATGGAATATTCAACACTTCGTCCAAAACATCGTACAAATTATTGTCGCCACTTCCACTTGCATTTCTCTTTCAACAATTACCATCACTCCACTATTTTGTGTAGTGTGTCAGAAATCATGTTCTAACGTGTGAAATCTCAGCCCACCCACAATGCATCCATTATAACAACGAATGTCAAATGATGGTCCTATTTTGTGTAGTGTGTCGGAAATCATGTTCGGTCTCACACAATTCTATAACCTGAAGTCCATGTGACAATGACTATATACATTCATGTTCAAATACATTAGCACATACATTTCGTACGTGCACGCTATATACCTAATTTCGATACCATTTAGGGAATCTCCGTTGATGTCTTTTGTACAAATCAGTATAGTTTTGAGCCTGCCGACGTATTAGCCTTTAATGTTTCTTGACGGGGATGATTATGAGTTTAATTTGTGTAACAACAATGTATAACAAATACTACGCAAATATACCTAAGAAATACGAAGATAAAAAATTCTTACTTGCGATACTCTGATATTTCATCTACATTGTTGAGGATGTACCAATGGAAGAGACGTTTTTCTTCGTGTGATAGAGTACGAAGACTTGATGCACCTAATGGTCGTACTTTCTGCTTAAAAATTTTAAACTCACCAATCACCTCGTCCTATGGAATGGTATCATCATTTCACTCATCTCTAGTGAATCGAGTCTCAACACCACTTAGGTAATGCAAACAAAAGGTGCTTGATCCATTCATCACATATGCTTTTGCAATAGACCCCTTAGGATGTGCTTTATTCCGAACATACTGTTTCAAAGTGCGTAGACTTCTTTCTATAGGATACATCCAACTGTATGAAATCAGACCAGTAACCTTGATTTCATATGGTAAGTGAACGACAGGGTGTACCATAACGCTAAAAAAGGCAGATGGAAATATTATTTCCAACTTATAAAGTACGATTATGATATCTGCTTGCAATTTGTCCAACTCACTTACTCTTTTGGTTCTAGCACATAAGTCACAGAAAAAAACTACATAGTTCGGTAATAGCAGTGTACACGTTTTTGGGTAAGAATGCTCGAATACCAATTGGTAGCGTCGATTTAATAAAACATGACAATCGTGCATTTTGAGACCTAATATTTTCTCCTTTTTCATTCACACATTGTGATATATTTGAAACAAATCCATAGCAAAACTCAATTGATTTCAAGAACTTGCAAAACTCAACTCGCTCGCTGCTAGTTAACGTGTAGCTCACATGTGGCTTGACCAATCAGTTACCAACTTCTATAAGGTGTAAATTCTTTCTTATCTTCAGAACTTGTAGGTCTAACTGAGCATTCATGGTATCCTTGGTTTCCCCTTTGATATTAAACAAGGTACTAACCAAATATTCACAAACATTCTTTTCAATATGCATTATGTCAAGTTTGTGATGTAACAGTAGTCTTGACCAGTAAGGAAGTTCGAAAAAAATACTTCTCTTTGTCTAATTAAGAGCTCTCTTTCTTTTCTTATCATTTACTGAATGATGTTTACTCATAACTAGAAACTCCAACTAATCTAGTTGTTCTAAGATTTCATGTCCATTCATCACCACTAGAGGAACTTTACGCTCTACCTTTCCATCGTGTAGCCTACTTCTACACCACATGTGGTTCTCTGGAAGATAGCATCGATGTCCCATGAAGGATATTCTACCTTGTATCTTGAACGACGATCTATCATCCATGCATATGGGACATGCCTAATACTCATTTGTAAATGACCTTGATAGGTCACCATACGCTAGGAAGTTATTAATCATCCACAACAAGGCGACATGTGTTGGAATTTATGTCATAAAACTCGAACTTTGTTATTTGATTCAATAAAATTTATTATTGAATGATATAATCTTAAAACTAAATAAATTAAGGTCCTGAGGCTATTTTACTAAGTTTGTCAATACACTTGAACTTTATGTAGAGACATAAACATGGATTAAGTTCGAGTTAATAGCCCAAATAGTTTATAGTGTATGAATAAGGTTGGACGCCTTATTCTGGAAAAACACTATGGATGCGGCCTGCTTCGTAGTTAGTACAAACGATGTAATCCTGAATCGTTCATGTACAGACATGGGAGTGGGAGCGTCCTATGTAAATGGTTTGCATAAGATTAGAACCCTGAAATAGTCACTTTTAGTTATAACACCGTAAACTATAAATTAACGATTTCAATTATGATGACCTAGGTAACTTGATCTTAATCCTGCGCTAACTATGAACTTCTGTTCATTCGGTAGTATCCTTAGATTTGCATAGGTGAGGACAGCTCATCATCGCTGGCCCAATAAACCTCCAATTTCAGGGATAAGACCGAGTGGATAGCTAGGGACAAAGGGCGCAAGATGGAATTCACTCCTACACACTTCTGGGATAATAGATAGGTTGTTCCCTTAAGGACTGAATCCAAGTCTTGAGCAAGGGGCCCCACCTTCTCATTGGCCTGAGAAGAACTCAGGTTTATAGGTTAAACCTTAAACCAATTGTTCAATAGTGGATCAGTGGGTCTTAAGAAGCAAGATGTAATCTTAAGGGTAAAACGGTATTTTGACCCAATCAAGATTACGAACAACCTATGAAGGATCAACTTACTCATCATGGTTATATCGGGTGGACATAAATATATCTATAGTGAGGGGAGTGCAACTAAGAGTCTTTAGTGGAATGACTCTTTAGTTAACGAATGTTGATTAAGCTTGGTCTAAAAGAGTTTAGCCCGTTAATCTTGAATCGTTGGAGCCCACGATCTATAGGTCCATTAGGTTCCCCTACTAGCTCACATGGATTCAACTAAGAACAATATGTTGAAGTAACTTGAATTGTTCGAATTAAGAAAAGAGAGAGAAACCGACAAATATATAAGATATAAGTCGGTAGATATAAACTTTAAGCTTTGTGTTTATATGATTTAAATAAATATGAATATAGATTCATATTTAGAAGTTTGGAAAGTTTTGAAACGATCAAAGTTGTAAAAGTCAACATGTTCACTTTTGACTTTGAAAAACAAAATTTTGACCGGAATTTATATTCAAATATGATTTGAATTTTAAAAAAATGAATGCGGATTCATACTCAGGAGGTTAGAATTAGTCAAAATGGGTAAAATAGAAAAAGTCAAAAAGTTGACTTTTGACTAAGAAAAGTCAAAGTTTGACTTTGACTTAATTGGTCAAATGACCAAATTGCCCTTTTACTAATTTCCTTATTAACTAAATGTTAGTGGGAAATGTGGCAGCTTATAATGAATTAGAAGTCACTAATTCCATTAATAGTTAATGGATTAATTAGGTGTTGAGATTATATGAAATAAATTGCATGCATTTTGCATGTCATTTTTCTATATAAACTTCTCATTTCAGAATGAGAAGATGATGATGATTCTCATAAAATTATTTAAACGATACACCTACCTCCATCATTCTCTCTAAAAGATTTACTTCACAAAAACGAGTCCCACAACTCGGTTCTTGGTCCTGAGATTAGTAGGTCAACATAGTGGTTGTCCTATGCTCGTGATCTACAAGCAGAGAAGTTGTTTTAGAACGAAGAAGAAGTTGAGAACTACAAAGGTAAGCTTATCATTTACTTTTTATATTCTTCGTTTAGGTCTATCGTTTAATAGTTGCATGTTAATTTCTAAATCGTTTAGATGCATATAGAGTAAAGCATGATCCTTTTCTTCCGCTGCTGCATGCTCTCTGTTGTTTTTTCCATCAACATTTAGCTGAAAGAACTGACCGATAAGAGAGTCATACGTACACACCCTGAAATTACATAACTCTTTCAGTTCCTCAATCAATGGTTGACATCGATTTCCTTACCAAGAGATTTAGGACTGGGTATTAGCATTGACATAGAGAAATATGTTTCTTTCATGTATTTCCATGTTGATAAATTGTAAGGAGGTAACACATCAGGCCACATACTATACGAGGTACTCATATGACCAAGTGGATTAAACCAATCTAAAGTTAACTCAAGACCCACGTTTCATGGATCAGAAGCAAAATTAGGAAATTTACAATTAAAGTGCTTCCATCCCTCTGTATCAGCTAGATGTCTCAACACATCATTTGTTTCAACATGTTTATCCCTATGCCGTCTCATGTCAGTGTACCCTTCTTGCGAGACAAACAAGCGTTGTAATCTCAGTATCAACAAAAAGTGGCACAATACCTTATGCGGAATTTAGTGGCGCAATACCTTATGCGGAATTTTTTCCTCTTTGTTATGATTAACCTTGTACCGAACCTCGCTACATGTAGGACAATGTTGCAAATCAGTAAACTCTCTCCAGTACAATACACAGTCATACTTACACGCATGAATAGTCTCGTGTCCCAAGCCCAAGTCATGAAGTTTTCGTTTACCTTCATAAAATGAACTAGGGGTAGTACTACTACACATTGGAAACGTTTCTCTTAAGAGTTCTAACAACATTTCGAAGGACTTGTTACTCCAACTTTTTAGAACCTTGACGTGCATCAACTTAACCAAAAAATTCAAGGAGGAAAATTTAGAACAACCGGGGTACAACTCATTACATGTTTCATTTAATAAGTTCTTAAATATGTTTGTTGTACCTTGTTCTATGTCTACCTCAATATTCCTCTACATTTCATCCTCCAAACGACATTCCTCTGTTTCCTGTTTCTGTTCAATTGAGACTTGTAAATCATTTAGCATACCAAACATATCATCTTCTTCATGAAAGTGGCTACTACTAGTTCCTTCATCAAAGTTTTTTGTACCTCTAAAGCTAACTAACTCTCCATGATACACCTGTTCTGTGTAGTAGGGGGATATTCCAATAGTAAGTAGATGTCATTCCACACCATCTAATGAGTTCCAATTTGTGTTCATACATCTCTTCCATGGACACCTTATTTGTCCCTAAACATCAACGTAAAACTTGGCAACTTCTAAAAATTGGGTCAATCCCTCTCTATATGCAAGAGAAAACTTATTCCTAAGTTTCATCCAACCCTTGTCGTCTATCATTAAAGCCCTTAAAACATAAATAAGTTTAATTAGAAGTATATTCTTCCTCTCACATTCCTAAACTTACTCTCCTGAATAAACAATCTCTCAAACTTTTCACTCAAACTAACTTTAGACTATAGAAGCTATCATAACTGCAGTATAGCCACCACAACTTAATTAACCACAAACAACTAAAATGAATCAGAAAATTTTTTCTATGATCGATCGGTATAAACATCAACAATTCCGAATTGTATTAGTTTCTCCTCAACAAATAAGTGCTTGGGCCAATAAAACCCTACCGAATGGCGAGATAGTTGGAGAGGCAACAAAACCCTATACTTTTCATTACAAAACCAATAAACCTGAAAAAGATCAATCTTTGCATACTATCCACCCTTTCCAACAACACTACCTTACAAGCTACCCTACTATCAGATCTTTAAAACCTAAAAGTTACAAGCAAATTCAAAACAAAAAAGGCTACCATAACTATAGGATAACCGTCCAAAATCAACAACAAAGTTATTAAAAATTAAACTACTAAGAAATAAACAACTAAAATTGAACTAAAGACTACCATAACTGCAGGATAGCCAAAACGAATCTTAACACAAATTACATAATTTTTAAAACAGTAATAATCCTTGCCCCCTTTCAAAATTTCATCTTCAACTCCTCCTAATTCTCAACTCATCCCCTTGAAATATTCAATTAAACCCACCCCACACCCTTGAAAAGTTCAATTCATCAATCCCCCTTCAAAATTCCAATTCAACCCCCCTCTTCGAAATTCCAATTCAACCCCCCTCTAATTATTAACCCATTTCATTCCATTCAATTAATTCTAAACACCCCTTTCAAAATTCCAATTCAACCTCCCTCCCCCCCAATTCTTAACCAATTCCATTCCATTCAATTAATTCTAAACCCCTTTTCTCCTTAAATTTTCAAATTTTAAAATCAAAATTTAAATTTCCCAACCCAATTTCTCAAATAACCCCCCTTCAAAATTTCAACCTACATTCTAAAACTAATTCAATATTCAATCTTAAACTAACTTCAAAAAAATAAAACTATAAACTAACTAACCTAAACTGATCTAACCCAAACAAACTTCAAAACTAACAAGAATGTTTGAAACTTACCAAAAATGGAAGAATGGAGGCGCAACGATGAGGACAAGGCACGATGGGCGGGCCGAATCGTTTCTTCTCTTCTCCTTCTTCTCCTCTCTTTCTCTTCGTATTTCAGTTCTGTCTTTCACAGAACTGAAACAAAATATACAGGAGAACTCCCGACGCACCACGAAGATGTCAGGAGATCCTACCTATTCTCGATACCATTAGTGATTCATCGAGAATAGTTTGAAACATTTATGATGAATCACAAATGGTATCGAAATATGTATAACCATTTTCGACACCATGCATGAGGCATCGGGAATCTTACACTGACATAATTAATGTTCGAGTTTTTTTTGACGCCCCATGCAAGCCGTCAGAAACTATCTTACCTATTTTCGATGCTGGACGAGAATCGTCGGGAACAGGTGTCTCCATTCCCAGCGTCATGCATGGGTTGTCAAAAAATATTACATATTTATTTTAATTCTAAACTATTTCCGACACTCTAGACCCATATGTCAGGAATGATCTCTTGTTTCCTAACGTCCTTCATGAAACGTTTGGACAAGGTAATATTAAAATAAGATTTTTGTCATTTCTCGACATGTTCAAAACGACTCCGAGAATAGGCATCTGTCCCAACGTTCCTTCTTTCGATGCCGTTTTGTTTGTCGAGAATCCCCCGATTTCCTGTACGGTTATGAGATTCTCTTTGGTTGTGCTCCAACATTTAGTGACTTAATATTTATTGGATGCCTAGATTTCACACATAATCAGCAAACAAAAGGTGTCAACTTTGCTAGTCAAAGTTGCAAATGTGTTTTTGTGGGATACTTATTTTCCTAAAAGGGCTGGAGTCTCTTTGATGTTGAGAAAATTGAGTTTTTTTGTGTCATGAGATGTCAAGTTCTATGAAAATGTTTTTCCATTTTTTATTGTTGAAGGGAAAAATTCATGTTATAGACAATAATTCTTCTCAAATATCCACTGATGCTATTGAGAATGATGACATATTGAGTGTGGAAAGTTTGCTGGCACTTGGTCCATGGAAAATTACCTTCTAGTAAGAAAGCTCTCGAAAATAAATGGGTATACAAGATTAAATACAACTCCGATGGAAGTTTGGAAAGATTCAAGGCTAAATTAGGTTACTCACTTCATGTTCTATATTAACTTTTGCAAAAACCAAGATAAGATCATTGGGGTGCTACATTATAAGTCATTCGTCATTTGAAGAAATCTCCAAGCAAGGAATTCCACTATGTCCCGACAGTGAGTCAACCCTTGACTAGTTGGTGTGATTCAAATTTAGTAGCATTTCTCTTACCAGATGATCCTTCACTGGTTGGTTTGTGTTTCTAGGTAATTCACCAATTTCATGGAAGACTAAGAAATAACATTCAATAGCTCGTTCTTACGCCGAGGCCAAATATTGCTCTATGGCTTCTATTACATGTGAATTAAAATGGTTGAGAGATCTTCTTCTGAGTTTGGACGTTCCTAATTCACAATTGATTCCCATTTCCATGACAATAAGTCTACATTACATATGGCATACAATCTTGTGTTTCATGAATGTACAAAACACATTAAAGTTGATTGTTATTTTCGTTCGAGATGTGATTTAAAATGGTCTTATTTCACCATCTTATGTACCAACAGCAACTTAATTGGCAGATATTTTAACCAAGGTTCTGAGTAAAAATCAATTTGAGCTTCTACTAGACAAGTTGGGCATTTTCAATTTGCATGCTCACATAAAGGATGATATGAAATATTTCTACATATATTCTTCAATTATAGGAATATCCCACATTATTTATAACTTTCTTTATTATTCCTTTAATTGTGGGATTTAAGTTTGTTATATATCTTAGTATTTTTATCAAAATAATATACGAAAAAAAGGGAACCTTAGGATTCCTTGATTCAGTGGCTTACAGCAGTATCTCATTTAATTGTAATAATGTCCACAATTTATTCTCTTAAATCTCATCTCAGGTTAACAATTAATTTTAAAATAAAATGTACTTGAGGAATGATATATATATTATCAAAAGCATATATGTTTGATGATGCATTACAAGAATAAACATTTCTGTCGACGATGAAAAGTGTCAACATAGTCTTGAAAAGATGTCAGCAGTTAATACGCTGATGCAAAGAAAACCATTAGCAGTGTTGTCGAGAACTAAGCGTCAAGAGAGAATCTCCCGACGCATAATACATGTTGTCAGCATATAAATGTTTCTGTTGACATTTAGTAATACATTGTCGGTAATCATATCTTATGTTAATTTTGAACTTCAAAAGCGCATTTACAACTCCAACATAAACTAAAATGACATTAAAATGAGCTTAATTAGCACTGCAATTAACAAAATCAACCAATATCCTTAACTCATGTAAAACATCAACAAAAGAAGAACCAAAACCAATGAGCACCCCCGCACCTCCTAAACTTCAAACCAAAATTAAGGAAAAGGTTGTTACAAGTCTCTAAACACCCCCGACACACATAAGTAGTTATAATTCATAGAACTCAAATAGAAACTCTATAAAGAATTGAAAACAAATTAACTACTTATGATATTTTTTAGAGCTTAAAGAATAATATAAAGCAAAAGGATGTTATAAAAAACAAAATAAATAACAATAATAACAATGAAATTGTTCTACTTACGGCCATAATAACACTACTACAAATATGGGTTTTAACGACGCACGTTTTGCGTCATAAAGACTTTCAACGACACAATTTTCGCGTCATTGAAGCCACTATCAAGAAAGGCTATTTAACGATACTTTGAAAAACGTGTCATTAAATATGCTTAAATGACACCAAAATTGTGTCATTAATACCTTTACCTTGACGCAATAAATATGTCACCGTTATTTATAACTCGACGCCAATATATTGTCATCAATACCTTTATATTGACGCAAATCATGTGTCACCGTTATCTATACCTTGACACTAATATATCGTCATTAATACTCTTAAATTGACATTTTAAATGTGTCACCGTTATCTATTACATGACACGAATTTATTGTCATTAATAATCTTATATTGACGCTTTAAATATGTCACCATTATCTATACCTTGACACAAATATATTGTCATTAATACCCTTATATTGACACTTTAAATGTGTCACCATAATCTATCACTCGACACAAATATATTGTCATTAATACTATTACATTGACAATTTAAACGTGTCACCGTTATCTATCACTCGACACCAATATATTGTCATTAATACTCTTATAACGACGTTTTAAGTGCATCACCTTTCAATATAACTCGACACTAATATATTGTCGTTGTAAATATTTCGTTACACAAAATTGTTGTCAAGAAACGTGCTTTAACGACATTGTTTTTGTTTAATAAAAGCTTATATGTCGACACATGTTTGGTGTCGTTATTCATCATTTTTGCAATACATATCTTTCTATCATATATTTCTTCTTTCAAAAAAATTAAATGCTAAATTTCAGCATTACTCACATATGTTTGGAAAGATATTTATATTGATAATAAAAAAAATATAACATACATTATCGGTAAAGATTTTACAATAATCCAAAAGATAAATTTACTTTAATATTACATGTATGTGTGACCTAATTGTAACGCCCCAGTAGATTAGAGTTCCATGGTTCATCTCAAGAGTATTTTCTTTTTATTTTTAAAAGTGGTTATGGAATGAGATTATTTTGACTTACACTTAATTAAGGTTAAAATTTTCCTTGGTTGGTTATTTTAATTGTTGAGGTTTAAGGGTGAAATAAATTAATTAATTGGGAAGCAACAAATTAATTAATGCCTTGGAAAGGGTCAAAGGTGGCTTTAATGAAGAGAGAGAGAGGAGAGTTGGCATTGGATTAAAGTAGAAAAAAAATTAATAATAAAAGAGGAAAGGAAAGTAATTTTGTGTGGGTTTTATTTTATCCTTTTTTTATTATTTTTTTATTATTTCATTCTTTTAAAAAGGGGGCATTGGGAGGCGTGAAACTCATCACCTTCCTAAGAAAACCCTAGCCCCACTTTGCTCCCACCATAGCCGCCACCACTCTCCACGCCGCCGCCGAACGACCGCCGCACGCCACCGGGTCGACGCCATCCTCCCAGCCGCGCCGGAGATCCGTCCAAGTCGATCCGCGCACGCCGGGCGTCCGTCGCACAGCCGTCTCTCGCAGCCGCCGCCCGAAGCCGAAACACCCGCGCGTCTGCAAGCCGAAGCCGTGTCGGCCAGCGGAAGCCGAGTCGCGCCGCTTCGATCCGACGCAGAGCAGCCGAAGCCGAGCCGCGCCGCTTCGATCCGACAAAGAGAAGCCGAAGCCTCCGTCTGGAGCCGTTCCGAGCGAAGCCGTGGTTTTAAGCCGGACCGCCGCAACTCGTCGCACCACCCGAGTCTGAAATTCAGCGCCACGTTGCGCGAAGACCGGACCCGGCCGAAGCTCCCCGCGACCCGATCGCCCCGCGCAGCCCAGCCGCGCCGTGTCCAGCCAACCAAGTCGAGCCGCACGCGCGCAACTCCTGCGCCGAGCCGAGCCGAGCCGCACGCGCGCAGCTCCCGCGCCGAGCCGAGCCGCGCCTACTACTGAGCCGAGCCGCGCCTGCACACGAGCCAATCAAGTCGAGCCGATCCCTACCCTTTTGGAGCCACACAAATTTTGGCAGTTCCCCACGTTCCTTGGTAAGTTTTGGATGATAGTTGGGATTTGGTATACCCAACGAAGAGGAATTTTAGTTTCTTTAAATAATTTAATGGTTGAATTAAATTATCTTTCTGAAAGGGGGCCGGTTGGACAAATTGGTGTTGGAGCGTGGGATTCTTTCTCGACTTAAAGGGAGTTAGCGCAACCTTGATTTTGGGGTAAGTTGCTTCAAACGACTCTTGGGTCTCTGTCCCTTGAAGGTTAGGTTTAATTGTTGTTTCTAATCTTTTAGGGCCCTGCTGCTTGGAAAGCACACCTTTTCTTACTTTTAGGACTCGACAACCAAATCTCCAGGTAAGAGATTCTACTACCAGCTCCATGTTTAGAATTATGAGATCACGTATACCTTCAATTGTGCATGTTGAGGACTAGACTGCACGATGAATGAAATAAATGATAGTATGATGCAAATGATGATATGGTTATATTATAGCATGTTGTTGTGATAACAAGAACTGTTATGGCTGTACGACGGGTTTCGAGATGGAGAGTGTAATGATGATTTATCTGTAATGTTATATGATGACGTCATGTGTATGTATACTGCGATTAGGGTACCTGTTAGCTTAACCTGTTAGAGTCGTACCTGCATGGGTGTCCTTCGGGATCACCACCTATTAATGACTGTGCGGTCCGACGGGACACCAGTCTAGCATGGATATAGATATGACTCGAGTGACTCGACGGGGTCCTCGCATCCCGATTGTCCGAGGTGTCCCCCGGGGCACCGAAGACCAGAGTTACGTTCCTACGGGAGCGCATGTTGCACGTGTTTGGGAACGTGCCAGAGATTGGGTACCAGTTACAGGACTCTGACAGGAAGTTAACAGGCACTTAAGGAGTGTCTATAGGTGGAGGGGCATGAAGAGGGAAGTGGCAGACTTTGTCAGCAGGTGCTTGGTGTGCCGGCAGGTGAAGGCACCTAGACAGTGTCCAGCCAAGTTGTTGCAACCCTTGAGTGTGCCAGGGTGGAAGTGGGAGAGTGTGTCGATGGATTTCATTACGGGACTGCCCAAGACCCTAAAGGGCTATACAGTGATCTGGGTTGTCGTCGACAGACTCACGAAGTCGGCCCATTTCGTGCCAGGGAAATCCACTTACACTGCCAGTAAGTGGGGGCAGTTATATATGACAGAGATTGTGAGACTACATGGAGTACCCGTATCCATCATTTCAGACAGAGACGCTCGTTTAACATCGAAGTTCTGGAAAGGACTTCAACTTGCATTAGGTACGAGGTTGGACTTCAGCACGGCATTCCACCCTCAGACTGATGGTCAGACAGAGAGATTGAACCAGATTTTGGAAGATATGCTGCGGGCCTACGTGCTAGAGTTTTCAGGAAGTTGGGACTCTCATCTGCATCTGATGGAGTTTGCCTATAATAACAGCTACCAGGCTACTATCGGTATGGCACCGTTCGAGGCTCTGTATGGCAAGTGCTGTAGATCCCCTGTCTGTTGGGGCGAGGTTGGAGAGCAGAGGATGCTAGGCCCCGAGTTAGTGCAGACTACCAACGCAGCCATACAGAAGATCCGAGCTCGTATGCTGACAGCACAGAGCAGACAGAAGAGTTATGCTGATGTACGACGTAAGGATCTCGAGTTTGAAGTGGGAGACATGGTCTTTCTGAAGGTAGCACCTATGAAGGGTGTTCTGAGGTTCGTAAAGAAGGGGAAGCTGAGTCCGCGCTTCGTAGGGCCGTTTGAGATACTGGAGCGGATTGGCCCCGTGGCTTATCGCTTGGCGTTGCCCCCATCTTTTTCCACAGTGCATGACGTATTCCACGTCTCCATGTTGATGAGGTATGTCGCAGACACGACGCATGTGGTGGACTACGAGCCACTGCAGGTCAGCGAGAACTTGAGCTATGAGGAGCAGCCTGTCGAGATCTTGGCAAGGGAGGTCAAGAAGCTTCGTAGTCGAGAAATTCCACTGGTCAAAGTCCTTTGGCAGAACCATGGAGTAGAAGAGGCCACGTGGGAGAAAGAAGAGGACATGAGGGCTCACTACCCCGAGCTGTTCGAGGATTAGAACTTTCGAGGACGAAAGTTCCCTAAGGAGGGAAGGTTGTAACGCCCCAGTAGATTAGAGTTCCATTGTTCATCTCAAGAGTATTTTCTTTTTATTTTTAAAAGTGGTTATGGAATGAGATTATTTTGACTTACACTTAATTAAGGTTAAAATTTTCCTTGGTTGGTTATTTTAATTGTTGAGGTTTAAGGGTGAAATAAATTAATTAATTGGGAAGCAACAAATTAATTAATGCCTTGGAAAGGGTCAAAGGTGGCTTTAATGAAGAGAGAGAGAGGAGAGTTGCCATTGGATTAAAGTAGAAAAGAAATTAATAATAAAAGAGGAAAGGAAAGTAATTTTGTGTGGGTTTTATTTTATCCTTTTTTATTATTTTTTTATTATTTCATTCTTTTAAAACGGGGGCATTGGGAGGCGTGAAACTCATCACCTTCCCAAGAAAACCCTAGCCCCACTTTGCTCCCACCATAGCCGCCGCCACTCTCCACGCCACCGCCGAACGACCGTCGCACGCCACCGGGTCGACGCCATCCTCCCAGCCGCGCCGGAGATCCGTCCAAGTCGATCCGCACACGCCGGGCGTCCGTCGCACAACCATCTCTCGCAGCCGCCGCCCGAAGCCGAAACACCCGCGCGTCTGCAAGCCGAAGCCGAGTCGCGCCGCTTCGATCCGACGCAGAGCAGCCGAAGCCGAGCTGTGCCGCTTCGATCCGACGCAGAGCAGCCGAAGCCTCCGTTTGGAGCCGTTTCGAGCGAAGCCGTGGTTTTAAGCCGGACCGTCTCAACCCGTCGCACCACCTGAGTCCGAAAGTCAACGCCACGTTGCGCGAAGACCCGACCCGGCCGAAGCTCCTCGCGACCCGATCGCCCCGCGCAGCCCAGCCGCGCCGTGTCCAGCCAACCAAGCCGAGCCGCACGCGCGCAACTCCTGCACCGAGCCGAGCCAAACCGCACGCGCGCAGCTCCTGCGCCAAGCCGAGCCGAGCCGCACGCGCGCAGCTCCCTCGCCGAGCCGAGCCGCGCCTACTACTGAGCCGAGCCGCGCCTGCACAAGAGCCGATCCTTGCTCTTCCAGCCAATCAAGTCGAGCCGATCCCTACCCTTTTGGAGCCACACAAATTTTAGTCGTTCCCCACGTTCCTTGGTAAGTTTTGGATGATAGTTGGGATTTGGTATACCCAACGAAGAGGAATTTTAGTTTCTTTAAATAATTTAATGGTTGAATTAAATTATCTTTCTGAAAGGGGGCCGGTTGGACAAATTGGTGTTGGAACGTGGGATTCTTTCTCGACTTAAAGGGAGTTAGCGCAACCTTGATTTTGGGGTAAGTTGCTTCAAACGACTCTTGGGTCTCTGTCCCTTGAAGGTTAGGTTTAATTGTTGTTTCTAATCTTTTAGGGCCCTGCTGCTTGGAAAGCACACCTTTTCTTACTTTTAGGACTCGACAACCAAATCTCCAGGTAAGAGATTCTACTACCAGCTCCATGTTTAGAATTATGAGATCACGTATACCTTCAATTGTGCATGTTGAGGACTAGACTGCACGATGCATGAAATAAATGATAGTATGATGCAAATGATGATATGGTTATATTATAGCATGTTGTTGTGATAACGAGAACTGTTATGGCTGTACGACGGGTGTCGAGATGGAGAGTGTAATGATGATTTATCTGTAATGTTATATGATGACGCCATGTGTATGTATACTGCGATTAGGGGTACCTGTTAGCTTAACCTGTTAGAGTCGTACCTGCATGGGTGTCCTTCGGGATCACCACCTATTAAGGACTGTGCGGTCCGACGGGACACCAGTCTAGCATGGATATAGATATGACTCGAGTGACTCGACGGGGTCCTCGCATCCCGATTGTCCTAGTTGTCCCCCGGGGTACCGAAGACCAGAGTTAGGTTCCTACGGGAGCGCATGTTGCACGTGTTCGGGAACGTGCCAGAGATTGGGTACCAGTTACAGGACTCTGACAGGAAGTTAACAGGCACTTAGTGGGACTAGTAGTGGGTCCCTTACTGAGTATTTTATACTCACTCTCTTCATGTCATGTTTTCAGGTAGAGGACGAGGCAAGGGCAAAGGCAAGCTGGCGAGCGACCCGAAGTGACCGTGGCGAGCCATAGGGACTTCTGCTTCCGCTTATTCTTGTTTTTGACTTTAGTACCTGAGTTTGAGTATTCTTCATTATTTACCATCTTTTATGTAGATAGGGCCCGAGTAGGACTTTAGAACGCATTTCATTTTTTGCATAACTACCTTGTTTGGATTTTCATAAATAAAATTTCTCAAACCTTATGCGTTTTACTAAATTTTATGACTTAAACCACTTGTTCTATATTTAGTAATGGTTTCGATTCAGTATAAGGAGTTGGGTCGTTACACTAATCTAATCAAACTTATGCATAAATGAGAACTTGATCGATACCATGGTCCGTGAATTCTTCAACTACCTGCAAATTTGAAGAAAATGAACCTTAGCCAACATTCATTACGGAAAATGCATAAGCATAAAGCATAAATATTAAGTACATGCCAAACAAAAATCACCTTCTTAATAAGCAGACCAATAAACTTTTCAAAATAAACGTCCAAAGTTCATACAACCAAGGTTTTTAATAAAAGACCCATAAGGAATGCAAAAGATTAAAAAAAAAACACCGACTACATAAGAATAAGCATAAACATAGTATATAAATGTTGCAAATGTAAGTTTTGATTCAATCTTTACAGTCCAAGAAATGTTCTAGTTTGCATCAAATTGAAACTTAGCATAAACTTACCCTTAGCCCCCATCCTCCAAAGTAAATACAAAACAACATGATTTCTATAACATATGTCTAAGCGGATTGAACAAAATAGCTTTTCAATGACTACCATAACTGCAGAATAGTTAACACAACAAAGTATCAAGTTCCTAAATACGTGTCAACATGATTCCTAAAACATACTAATAATAATAATAATAATAATAATAATAATAATAATAATAATAATAATAATAATAATAATAATAATAATAATAATAATAATAATAATAATAATAATAATAATAATAATAATAATAATAATAATAATAATAATAATAATAATAATAATAATAATAATAATAATAATAATAATAATAATAATAATAATAATAATAATAATAATAATAATAATAATAATAATAATAATAATAATAATAATAATAATAATAATAATAATAATAATAATAATAATAATAATAATAATAATAATAATAATAATAATAATAATAAATAATAATAATAATAATAATAATAATAATAATAATAATAATAATAATAATAATAATAATAATAATAATAATAATAATAATAATAATAATAATAATAATAATAATAATAATAATAATAATAATAATAATAATAATAATAATAATAATAATAATAATAATAATAATAATAATAATAATAATAATAATAATAATAATATAATAATAATAATAATAATAATAATAATAATAATAATAATAATAATAATAATAATAATAATAATAATAATAATAATAATAATAATAATAATAATAATAATAATAATAATAATAATAATAATAATAATAATAATAATAATAATAATAATAATAATAATAATAATAATAATAATAATAATAATAATAATAATAATAATAATAATAATAATAATAATAATAATAATAATAATAATAATAATAATAATAATAATAATAATAATAATAATAATAATAATAATAATAATAATAATAATAATAATAATAATAATAATAATAATAATAATAATAATAATAATAATAATAATAATAATAATAATAATAATAATAATAATAATAATAATAATAATAATAATAATAATAATAATAATAATAATAATAATAATAATAATAATAATAATAATAATAATAATAATAATAATAATAATAATAATAATAATAATAATAATAATAATAATAATAATAATAATAATAATAATAATAATAATAATAATAATAATAATAATAATAATAATAATAATAATAATAATAATAATAATAATAATAATAATAATAATAATAATAATAATAATAATAATAATAATAATAATAATAATAATAATAATAATAATAATAATAATAATAATAATAATAATAATAATAATAATAATAATAATAATAATAATAATAATAATAATAATAATAATAATAATAATAATAATAATAATAATAATAATAATAATAATAATAATAATAATAATAATAATAATAATAATAATAATAATAATAATAATAATAATAATAATAATAATAATAATAATAATAATAATAATAATAATAATAATAATAATAATAATAATAATAATAATAATAATAATAATAATAATAATAATAATAATAATAATAATAATAATAATAATAATAATAATAATAATAATAATAATAATAATAATAATAATAATAATAATAATAATAATAATAATAATAATAATAATAATAATAATAATAATAATAATAATAATAATAATAATAATAATAATAATAATAATAATAATAATAATAATAATAATAATAATAATAATAATAATAATAATAATAATAATAATAATAATAATAATAATAATAATAATAATAATAATAATAATAATAATAATAATAATAATAATAATAATAATAATAATAATAATAATAATAATAATAATAATAATAATAATAATAATAATAATAATAATAATAATAATAATAATAATAATAATAATAATAATAATAATAATAATAATAATAATAATAATAATAATAATAATAATAATAATAATAATAATAATAATAATAATAATAATAATAATAATAATAATAATAATAATAATACTAATAATAATACTAATAATAATAATAATAATAATAATAATAATAATAATAATAATAATAATAATAATAATAATAATAATAATAATAATAATAATAATAATAATAATAATAATAATAATAATAATAATAATAATAATAATAATAATAATAATAATAATAATAATAATAATAATAATAATAATAATAATAATAATAATAATAATAATAATAATAATAATAATAATAATAATAATAATAATAATAATAATAATAATAATAATAATAATAATAATAATAATAATAATAATAATAATAATAATAATAATAATAATAATAATAATAATAATAATAATAATAATAATAATAATAATAATAATAATAATAATAATAATAATAATAATAATAATAATAATAAATAATAATAATATAATAATAATAATAATAATAATAATAATAATAATAATAATAATAATAATAATAATAATAATAATAATAATAATAATAATAATAATAATAATAATAATAATAATAATAATAATAATAATAATAATAATAATAATAATAATAATAATAATAATAATAATAATAATAATAATAATAATAATAATAATAATAATAATAATAATAATAATAATAATAATAATAATAATAATAATAATAATAATAATAATAATAATAATAATAATAATAATAATAATAATAATAATAATAATAATAATAATAATAATAATAATAATAATAATAATAATAATAATAATAATAATAATAATAATAATAATAATAATAATAATAATAATAATAATAATAATAATAATAATAATAATAATAATAATAATAATAATAATAATAATAATAATAATAATAATAATAATAATAATAATAATAATAATAATAATAATAATAATAATAATAATAATAATAATAATAATAATAATAATAATAATAATAATAATAATAATAATAATAATAATAATAATAATAATAATAATAATAATAATAATAATAATAATAATAATAATAATAATAATAATAATAATAATAATAATAATAGCAAAACAATGTGAAATATGACAAATATAGGTTGGGAAATAATACAGGTTGGCAAATGATTTGACAAATAATACAACAAACAATATAGTTGACAAATAATACAAGTTGAGAAATAATATAATATACAGGTTGAGAAATACTATATAGGAAATAATATACAGATCGAGAATAAATATATTGGAAATAATATAAAATAATATATTGAAAATAATATAAAATAATATATTGGAAATAATATAAAATAATATATTGGAAATAATATAAAATAATATATTAGAAATAATATAAAATAATGTATTGGAAATAATATAAAATAATATATTGAAAATAATATAAAATAATATATCTAATATAATATAAAATAATATATCTAATATAATATACAAGTTGAGAAATAATAAATATCAAACGTAACAAACTATTCTGTCTTTTACAAATCTAATAAATTAATAAACACTAAACCAAAAAATTAACAATAGCCAAATTAAATCAATTGGCTTAAACATAGCAATTTAAAGAATATAGAATAAAATGGCTTAAATCTACTAAATTTGAAGCAACCATAAATTTAATTGCCCTAAACCTATCAAAATTAAAAGCTCAAATGACCTAAATCTAACAAATTCGAAGCATTGAAATTAATTGACCTAAACAACAATAAATTCAATTGACCTAAATTTGAACTAACAATAAAAGCAAACAATAAAAGCACAATAAACCCAATTGGCCTAAGCCTAACAGGCCTAACCCTAACAAAATTAAAGTCACCTTAAAATTAATTAACGAAATTACAACAAAAACAAATTTGAAAAACTACATCTTATAATTTTTCAACCCTCAAAAGCGAAGGGAAAGAGAGGTAATTAAAAAAAAAATTTACCTTTGATAGAATAGTTTCCTTAGCTGGCCCTTCCAATTGATCTCAAAGGTACCCTCCAAAAAAAATCCTCATTTGTTTTTGTAGCGGAGAATGTGGAGTGAGAGAGAAAATTGGGTTAGTTGAGAGAAAATAGGGGGAGAGTGGAGAAGGTGGGAGTGAAGAGAAAATTAGGTGAGTTGAGGAAAAATAGAAAAGAGAGTGGAGAAAGTGAGAGTGGGAGAGAAAATTGGGTGAGTTGAGGGAAAATAGGGAAGAGACTGATATTCAATTTTTTTTTTTGTTTTTTTTTTTAAAAAGTTAAATTTAAATTCAAATCTAACTTTTAAAATAAAATAAAAACAAAATAAAATAAAGTAAATAAATAAAATAAAATAATAAATAAAGGATAAAATTATGTACCTACAACTTCTTAGAACATTACCCCTCCAGATCAAAAAATGTTTCTTGTAGACAAAGATAATCAATTGAATTTTGCACTTTAATTTTCTAAACAAAATGTGTCTTGCATACTAATTAAACAATCAAGAGCAAATTAAAAGATTGTTTCATAGAGATCACATGGAATTGAATTCGTTTTTGAACAAAAATTAAAGAATCAACATGCTAAATTAAAATAAAAATGGAAGAAACTCTCAAATAAATTGAATAACCATGATCCTCTTACCTCTTAGAAGATTACCCCTATATTGGAATAAAAGATTGATGGAATATTTTTTTGAGAAAAAATGAATGGGAGAGTTCTGAAAAAAATGATATTTAAAGAGAATTTGGGTGAAAATTGGAGTTTGATTTATGAATGGATCAAACCTAACTGAAAATTTTGATTAAGATTTATAGAAAAATGAGCTATATATAGAAAAGAAATAAAAATAATTGCTTCATGGGTTTCGAACTCATAACTTCAAGGCCAGGCGCGCTCAATTTGATAGAAAGAGAGGATTTTCGGAAAGTTGTTATATATTTACAAGATTGCCATTGAAAATATGTGAGAAAAAATGATGCAGGCTATGAGATTCGAACAAAGGCGCCCGCATGAGGAGAAGACGACATGTGGCATGCGTAGATTGGCTGAAGAGTGGAGAAGGTGCGCACGTGAAGTCTTTCGAAAATGGGAAAAAGAAGAAAACGCTCGGTTGGGATTCGAACTCACGACCTTGAGGTGTTTACGCGCGTGGAAGTATTGAATCTTTTTTGTTATTTACCAATTGGTCTCTGATATTCGATTTACCCGATTTTATTTGTTCGGACTTTGTTTTAAGTGTTTTTCATTGCATTGAGTTCGTAATAGAGTCTAGATTCTAATTCCGTATAAAATTATAAAAATAATGAATATATGCATGATATAGGTGGAGACAGCCTAGACTTTCGCGTTTTTGGTAGAGAGAGAAAATGTTGAGAGAAAATATGCTATTGTCATATAATTTTAATTGCGTGAGAGATAGAATTAACAAATTTTGAAATTTGAGGTTTTTTTATGTCAAAAATTTTTAAATGACACAAAAAATTTGTTGATAATGTTGCACCCCTCATTACGCGCACATGACGTATCCCATGGCCTTGGTGCAAGCCCATGCCGTTTTGCTGTGCGCTAGCTATGTCGTGTGCGAGCTAAAAGCCTTGGAAATCCTCTCACCTTCTAAACACGTGCACGCCTTAAGCCTCGCGTCTTGATGCCTCGGCCATCTTTAACCTTTGCCTAAAAACTAAAAATTTTCTAGAAAACTTCTTTCAACTTTCAAAGCTTATAACTTTTGATCTAGCCATCAAAATGGAAAAGTTCCTTCTTCAAGGTTGCTTAGAATTTTCTTAACTAGCTTACCTTCAAAGTCCTACTTCAAATTCAAAGTCCTACTTCAAATTCAAAGTGATACGTTATGTAGTCTTTCAGAAGTTCAAACTGCTTAGAAACCCTTTAAAATCGACCTTTCCCTCTTCCTTCAACTTGATGAATATCCTCCTCACGTTCTATATATCCACCACCCTCACCTTGCCAACTATATAAGGGAATTAAGAGAAACCTTCATTTGAAAATGACTTATTTATAGAGCCTTCTACATAGCCAACCTTGTCGCCTCCTACTTGCCTAAATTTGAAGTTTTGCATGTTGTGGACATTTTTTCTCCACTCAACCAACCACCCTTGAACGCCTAGGGTCAACCAAAATGCTTAGCACCTCACTACACTTCACAAAGTCTTAACACAAAGCCTTGAGGCTTAGCTAATCTCACAATGCCTTGGCCGCAAAGCTCAACACTCATAGCTCTTCCCTTTGATTGCCATGGCGCCCAATCTTTGGCACAAAGAGGTTCTCAATGCCTAGCCACAATGGTCATCTAGGACATGCCTTTGAAGGTTCTCAACTTGTGTGGCACTCTTCAATTCTTTGAAAAACGCTTAGCCTTGCTTGTTGCTTTCCAAAACGCCTAAGATAAGTCATTAAGAGGTTCACATGACTCCCTTGGCCACCTAGCAATGCTCAAAATGACCAACTTGCCTCATTAAGCCAAAAACATCTCTTAACTTCTATTCTTCGTTGTCTTGGACGCTAACCTGTTAGACCCTTCAACACTTGGACTCTTTTCTTCAACTCTTTTCTTCCTTTAGAAGCAACCTATAAACACAACAAACAACAACTTTACTTCAACTTTTACTAAACTTAACTTTCTTCTTAAACTTAGAAATTCTTAAGTAAGGTATGGGTTGTGCATTCAAGTTTATATCTTACCCTACTCACATTGACATACAAATGCACTATATTTGGGAGCGGCATTACGACTAAAAACATACTGTTCATTACTTGTTCGCAAGCAATAGGGAATGACATAAACCTTACTAATTTTGATGCATGGTATTATATTATGGTATCTATATATCATCTATGACTAACTTGAACTCATATCTACACTAGGTGATGATTTTACAATTTCGGTGAGTCGTTCAAACACAATTCCACTGTTCACACTTATGCTAAAACTTCCACATGGGAGTTGTCATAACCAACTCCATCAACACCATCAATCAAATGATCATTTGTAAATAACGTAAATGCCACAATTTCGTATACTTTTTCTTTATATATAAAAATAAGACCGACAATATACATTATTAATTATTTATCTACTATTACAAAAATCATAAAACATACATTATTACTGTTGGATCTAATATTACCAAAAAAAAAAAAAAAAACACACACACACACTGGAATAAAATTTGTATTTAAATAAAAAAAGTAATCTTTTTAATTATAAAGACTAAATACTGAAATAAACAATAAAATAAATTTGTATTTACATATTAAAAAAAACTAATCTTTATTAGGAGACTTCTGTAGTTTTTTTTTTTTTTTTTACCTTACTTGTTTAGTAAAAGATTTATTGAAAGAAGAATACATGCCAAAGATTGTTAGTTTCGTAAATTTAATTTAGAGACATTTTACTAAGATATTTTCTTACGTATAACAAAATTTTGGATTCTATCGAGAGGTCTTTTCAAAAATATAAAAAGCGACAAAGTATTTACATTGTATAGAACAATTCAAAAAATGGAAAAAGCCCAGAGACCCAACGTGTAAAGTACCAAAAATTCTCCGTCAACAATACACGCAATATATTTGGTAACGCAATTTGGTACACAATCGTTTAAATTTGACTAATTTGTTACATGATCGTTTAATTAATTAGGTTACACGATCATTTAGATTTGGCTATACGATCGTTTAGATTTGGCTACACAATCTTTTAGATTTGGGTTCCAAATCTAAACGATTTTTTTTCAAAATTTAGTATACGATCGTTTAGATTTGGTTACACAATCGTTTAGATTTGGCTACACAGAACGTTTAGATTTGGGGTTCCAAATCTAAACGATTTTTTTTTCAAAATTTGGTATACGATCGTTTAGATTTGGTTACACGAATGTTTATATTTGGCTACCCCAAATCTAAACGATTTTTTTTTTCTCAAAATTTGGTATAAACGATTTTTTTAATATTATTTATACACAATCTTTTAGTTTTTGTTACCCTAATTTAAATGCACCATCAGATTTGGTTACCTAATCTAAATGTAAAAAAAGAAAAGAAGAAAGACGATACAATGCAGTGAATGAAAAAAAAAAGAAGAAAGAGGAAGAAAGACATGCACACACGATAGTCACTACAAGAAAAGTCACTTTCTATGACATTTGTAAAGAAAAAAAATTGAGAGAAGAGGAGAAACAATTGTCATAATATGTAAAAATGCGCTTTTTTGGCGGAAAAATACGTTGTTTTCGGATATTGTTTTCCATGACAGTTATTTAGTGTCATTAAAGGGTATATGCTTTTTTTAATATAATTTATTAAAATAAAAAAACCTAATTTTATTCAATAAACTAAATCCCTAATTGATTTTCAAATTTCTCCTTCCCCATCCTTTCGAAACGACGCTACCCTCTGCTCCTCCTCCACCTTCAACCGGCGCCCGACGAAGCTTCTTCAGCCGATGCCCATCTCAGCCGACGCCCATCTCAGCCGACGCCCATCTCAGCCGTCGCCCATCTCAGCCGACGCCCATCTTCAGCGACGCCCATCTTCAGTCGACGCCCACCTTCAGCCGACCCCCGACGAACACATTCAGCCGACGCCCACCTTCAACCGACGGCCGACCAAGCTCTTCCACCGACGCCCGCACACCCAACTTCAGGCGACGCCCTACGCCTTACACCCGCCACGGCTGACGCACCCACCACGGTTTACCCACCCACCCGCGACCGAATCACCCAGTCCAGCGTTGATCCGCGCACCCAGCCGACGCACTAAGTCGACTCGTCATCCGCGCAGCTTCAAATCTTTCGCGTACCCAGGTTCTAATCCATTTCTTTTTAACTCATATATAATATCCATCTCCAATTTCATAAGGTTCTAGAATCGTTTATAATTGGACGTTTATAATTGGAATAAGGTTGGGAATTTGATCTATTGGCACAATACACAAAACAACGTTAATTCTCCTGCTATATTAAATTAGAAGAACAAAAAGGGGGCTATCACTTTTAACATTATTGCTTGCGACTTTGTGGTCCATTTGGTTGGAGGGAAATCACGACTTTGTGGTCCATATAACAATATATGTGCGTATGTTAGAGAATGTTAAATTCGTTTAAATGATCATCACTAGTTTCATTTGAGGTGTGCATTGTGTTTGGTGCATTATTGTTAAGAAATGTTGTTAGCAAATCTTTGCATAAATTGATCTAAAAAAAACTATTGAAAATATTAAGAGTTTTTCATAAAGCGAAATTGTTAAGGTTACGGTTTACTTGTAGGTTACTAAGTAACTCAATAATAAACTTGGAAAGATTAATTCAAGACTAAAGCTAGTTTTTAAGGTGGGGAGATTATAACACACATATATAATTAATTTTCATCCGTTTATATTTTATTTTGGGCTTCTTACCATACACGAATATATAATCAATTTAGGCTAAATTTATTATTTCCTTATTTGTTTTAATATTTATGTATATTTACCCTTGTCATACATTAATGAATCTTTGACTTGGACATGCTTCTACAATTGTCGTCTATATCTTTTGTAACCCAGGTTTTTGTAAAGGGAAATTATAGAAGATTTGGTGTTTGTAACATCTACAGAATGGACAAATCATGGATGATGGAAAATAGGATGTCTAGAGAATATGATGTAGGAGTTGAAAGTTTTATTCAATTTGGTTTGTCTCATGCCAAAGGTTCTAATTCGATAAGATGTCCATGTCTGAAATGCGGGAATCGTTTACTTAAGGATGTCTCAATAGTTCGATATCATTTGTATGCCAATGGAATTGATAAAAGTTACAAGATATGGTTCTGGCATGGTGAAGATTTGAACTCAGAGACCGTTACCAGTAAAATGGAAAATTTAGGTGATGAAAAATATGAACATGACGATTTGTTTAATACAGTAAACATGTTGCAATCCGCTCATGACGAATCTTGTAATACATCCAACACATTTGATACTATGTTTGATGATGCAAAGAAACCCTTATATCCAGGATGTAAGAAATTCACTAAGTTGTCAGCTCTCGTGAGACTATACAACTTAAAGGTTAGATATGGTTGGAGTAACACTAGCTTCTCCGAATTGTTGTCCATAATAAGTGATCTCCTACCTGACAACAACGAAATACCAACTTCTTTATACGAAGCAAAGAAAACACTAGGTGCCTTAGGACTCAGTTACCAAAAAATTGATGCATGTCCTAATGATTGTTGTTTGTATAGAAAAGAGTATGCAAACTCGACAAAGTGTCCTAAGTGTGGTTTGTCAAGGTGGAAGATCAATAAAAACTCAACAAAGGAAAACAGTGGAGTTGCTGCCAAGCAGATGTGGTATTTTCCAATAGTTCCAAGATTTATAAGAATGTTTAAGAACTTAGAGAATGCTAAGAACTTGCGTTGGCATGCGATGGATAGAAAAATCGATGATATTATGAGACATCCGGCCGACACTCCATCATGGAGGTTGATAGATCACATGTGGCCAACATTTGGGTCAAAACCTAGAAATCTTCGTTTAGGTTTGTCGACTGATGGAATTAACCCATTTGGAGATTTATCGTCGAACTATAGTTGTTGGCCCGTTATTACTACAATATACAATCTTCCACCATGGTTGTGTATGAGAAGGAAACATTTGATGTTGACAATGTTAATATCAGGTCCGAAGCAACCGGGATATGATATCAACACCTATTTAGCACCCTTAATTGATGATCTCAAAATTTTATGGGAAGAAGGGGTTCAGTGTTTTGATGCGTATAAAGAAGAATATTTCACTTTGCGAGCCGTCTTATTGTGGACTATCAATGATTTTCCTGCATATGGTAATTTATGTGGGTGTACTGTCAAAGGCTTTAAGGCTTGTCCAATATGTAGAGAAGAGACTACTTCAATCAGACTACAACATGGAAAAAAAAATGTATACATGGGACACAGGAAATATTTGCCAAGATATCATCCTTATAAATTACAGAAAAAGAATTTTGATGGTAAGCAAGAGCATGGAAAGCCTCCACAACCCTTGTCAGGAGAGGCCATCTACTTTAAACTCAAAGAAATGATTTTTTCTTCTGGGAAGAATTGTGGCAAGAATAATAATGAAGGTGGCAATGACTACTGGAAAAGAAGATCAGAATTCTTCGAACTACCATATTGGAAGAACTTGCATGTACGACATTGTCTGGACGTAATGCATATTGAGAAGAATGTATGCATGAATATAGTAGGAACATTGCTTGATTTACCAGGCAAAAGTAAAGATGGGATGAATAGTAGACTTGATCTAGTGGACATGAATATAAGACCAGAATTGGCACCAATGGTTACAGGTAATAAAACTTACATACCTGCAGCATGTTATACATTGTCAAGAGAAGAGAAGTATCGGTTTTGTAAGACTTTGGCTGAAATTAAAGTTCCAGAAGGATATTCATCAAATATTAGAAGTCTTGTCTCTTTGAATGACTTAAAACTTAATGGCCTTAAATCGCATGACTGTCACGTTTTAATGCAACAATTGCTTCCAATTGCAATACGTTCAATCCTACCAAAGAATGTGAGATACACTATAAGTAGACTGTGTTTTTTCTTCAATGCGATTTGTGCTAAAAGTTTCTCCGTATCAGAGCTTGATGCATTGCAAGAAGATATAGTAATGACTTTATGTAATCTTGAGAAGTATTTTCCACCCTCTTTTTTCACAATTATGGTTCATCTGGTTGTTCATCTTGTGAGAGAAGTAAAACTTTGTGGTCCTGTATATTTGCGGTTGATGTACCCATTTGAAAGATACATGAAAGTGTTGAAAAGTTTTGTTCGTAATAGAAATCGACCTGAAGGATGCATTGCAGAAGCACAAGTATGTGAAGAGGCTGTTCACTTCTGTTCGGATTTTCTTTCTGGATTAGATGAAATTGGTCTTGGATCACTAAATTCAAGGGAAGAGAAACAAATCGATAGGCCGTTGTCAGCGGGAACCTATGTCCGCCCTGATATGCAGGAACTGAAGCAAGCACATCTTCACATTTTACAGAACACTGAAGAAGTACATCCATATATAGAGTATGATTTCTTATCATCATACACTAACACCATTAAATTACCCTTAAGAACACATAATTTATATTTATTAACTATATTGTAGAGAACATATGAATCATCTAGAAATTGAAAACCCAAGAAGAGCAAAAAATGAACAGTGGCTACAAGTTGAACATAATCGATCATTCGGTGCATGGATACGAGATAAGGTGAATGAAAACTTCAAATCATCCATGTTGTTTTATTATTATTGTTTACCAGTCCCAACATATAACTCTTTTTTTTAATAGGTGATGTGTGAATTACATGAAGGAAAGGTAGTCTCGAACACAATACGATGGCTTGCACATGGCCCCAATTGTGGTGTAATGACGTATGAAGGGTATATGGTTAACGGATGTTCTTACCACACTAAGTCCCGTGATGACCATCGAACTGTTCAAAATAGTGGGATTATGTTAGTGGCAACGACAATGCAGGTGTCAAGTGCGAAGGACAAAAATCCAGTGATTGGTGACATGTCTTTCTATGGGATCATTGAAGACATTTGGGAAGTTAGTTACAATACGTTCAATACTGTTCTTTTCAAATGCAAATGGGTTGAAAATAAGAATGGTGTTCGAATAGACGATCTTCATTTCACGTTGGTTGACCTTAGCCGAATTGGACATTCTTCAGATTCCTTCATTATTGCCACACACGGACAACAAGTCTTTTATGTCTCAGATCCTGTTGATCCAAGATGGTCGGTTGTTGTAAGGCCACCACAAAAAGACTTTCTGTACAAATGTGCTAATGATGACCTTGGAGATATGTTGCCACACTACCCCCCAGTCTCAAAATGGAATTCAACAACTGACATTGATGAAAGTGGGGATGCATACACTAGACTTGACTGTGAAGGCACATGGGTTACCACTTGACTTTCATACGTATGTAAAGTAATTAAACTCTCTTTGGATATCCTTTTTTGGTTATGTTTAATGATAATGATGGTCGTTCTTAATTTGCAGGACAAAGGCAGTTGGAGATACGAACCGTACTGTTATGAAGCAAACTTATTTCATGTTGAAGACTTTTTTTACAACTTTGAACATTATTAAGTCTTTTATTTGCCATATTTGAAGTAGTATGTGTTGTATTATTGTTAGTATGAGTTAATCATGATGTTATCGTTTGAGAGAACAATTTGCTAAAGTACTATGTGTTCTATTTCGAATCTAATTTTTTTTCATACTTTTCCATTAGTACTGTAATTATTGTTATTACTAACTGTTTCTTCTTTTACTATTAGATCAGTATCGTAGATATGTTTGATTCACAGGATGTTGCTCGACCTAAGGAAAAAGGAGAAAGTAGTACACAAAAAAGAAAACGTGGTCCAACTGAAATGAAGGAAATAACTCGTGCTAGGAGTGAGGGTCAAAAACTAGTTATTCAGTACAACGAGTTGGGTCAAGCAATTGGTCAAAATGCAACAAAACTGAAGAGTTTCATAGGAACGACTGTGCGGTTCCATGTTCCCATTATATACTTTGATTGGCCTACGGTGCCAAAGGAAATAAAGGACAAAATATTTGAACTAATAGAGGTAACAATTGCCATCAACATTTGAACTTTGGTACACTATTCATTTATTTTGCTATGTAACATGTTATGTGAATATTCTGTAGGCCGGATTTGTGGTAGACCCTCGATCAAAAAAGGCTATCATCCAGAACGCTGGCGTATGCTTTCGTCAATTCAAGTACAGATTGATGACAACATATGTCTTGCCATTTTTGGATGATGTTGAAAAACTAAAATTTCCGCCGAATGAGTACTCTTTTATAGATCAACAACATTGGACTGAGTTTGTTGCATCTCGGTTGAAGGAAGACTTCAAAGTAAGTATAACCCTTCTTATCCTTCTTTAAATTTGAATTGCAATTTTATAGGCTTCATATGGTAATTGATTAAATTTGTATAATGAAATGTAAAGAAAAAGAGTGAAAATGGGAAGGAGAAGCGGAAGAAACATAAGTACAACCACAGAACCTCTAGAAAGGGGTATGCAAATCTTATGGAGGAGTTGGTAAGCTGATTTCCTTTAAGCTGTTGTAGGATTATATGTAATTCTAAATAGCTTATTATCTTATACTTGCTCTTTCGCCACATTCTTTAACATTCGCTTCGTGTTTTAATTATAAAT
The DNA here is from genome assembly GCF_025177605.1 of Cucumis melo. Taxonomy (NCBI): domain Eukaryota; kingdom Viridiplantae; phylum Streptophyta; class Magnoliopsida; order Cucurbitales; family Cucurbitaceae; genus Cucumis; species Cucumis melo. The sequence goes on from NC_066858.1 coordinate 16,871,849, forward strand.
AGAAAGCATCGTCATCGGATCAAATTGATCGATCCATAGTTTGGAAACAAGCTAGAATGGATCGTAAAGGACAAATTCCGGATGAAGAGACGAAGGAAGTAGTGAATCTTATTGTAAGTACTTGCATTTTTTGTACTTTTTTTTTTTTGTATAAGCAAGTACTAATTTCCATTCTTTGCGATTTTGTAGGATGAACTTGTAGCGACCCAAAATACGACTAATGCTTTCGGTGAAGAGGATATTTTAGCAAGGGCTTTAGGTGGTAAGGATCGTCCTGGAATACTCCGCGGTGTGGGGAAGTATGTCACAAAGAAAAAGTACTTTCATACCGCAACACAACAAAAAACAAATGAAAAAGAGGATGACAAGGCTACTTCTAAAGAACACGATCAAATGGCGAAAAGAATAAAAGAGTTGGAGGAGGAATTGTTGAAAATGAAAGAGAATGATGATTGCGTAGGCAACTCAAAAGAAGAACCAGGTATGGGTTCTAAAGAAAAATCATTCATGGAAGGGGATGAAAATGTGAACGATTTGGAAGATTTGTCAAATGATTTAGAATCAGAAAAAGACATAGAGGATGTTGTTGAATTGAATGAAGACATCAAGGTATGTTTTCCTAAAGACCTTTAATCCATAAGGTTACATGTTCTATGTGTATACTTTCCTAACAATTCACTTGGATTCGTAAAGGTCGACATAGCGAAGGATGATAAGAAGGTGGAAGGTGTGACGTTAGAGAAAATGAAGGTTAGTGAATCTAAAGTAATTGATTTATTAATTAAACTTTTGTGAGGTATACATATTTGACAATGTCTTGTAAATAGGTTGGAACCCCGTGCAAGTTGGCGTTTGAAACGAAAGATCATGTCGTTGCATGGGGGACCATAATTGATTCAGATGCAGAAGGTGACAATGTTAAAGTGGCAATAGATGTCGTGGTGGATGGGGATTGTGCAATTCCCATTCCATCAGAGCAAGGGATGTACAAAATGTCCCAGGAAGTTGGTTCACACATATTGTGGCCACGTGATCTTGTCATTACGAACAATATAAAGGTAATGAAATTTTCATTGAAGGATATACATGTCGCATTTTGTATTAACCCTAATTGCAATATCTTTCGTAGATGGATTATGGGGAATTTACTAAGGATATGAGCACATTCGCACCGACACCAATTCAAAATGCTCCAGTTGCACTACGGTTCTTACTACGAATGGTTGAACATATGGGGTCAGCAATTCAAATCACCACACCACATGATGTATTTGGGGTCCGAAGAAAATGTTGCATAATGATAGAGTCGTTGAAGGATTTCACATCTATGCGACCAATAGCTACCGCTTGCCTTGATGCATACATAATGTAAGATATGTTATTACAGTGATGAACTTCATAAGTTTGTTTGATATTTATCTTCTTTCAATGTATTTGTAATGCACTCGTAGGTATCTATACACACGTATGGAATCAGCAAGAACTTTGAATCTATACAAGTTTCTTGATGCTGGGTCGATTAGTTGTGGAAGTTCTAAAGAAGAACGAGCCCAATTGTTGACTGCACGATTACTTGGAACAGATTACGATCAACTCTTACTGTTTCCTTACAATTCCGGGTATGTTCATAACCTAAAGTTATTGATAGGAATTGTGGTTACAGTAGTCTAAGATGTAGTATTATTGTTTGACACATATATTTAGGAATCATTGGACATTGGTTGTAATAAACCTTACGAAGGGTGCTGCCTTTTGGATAGACCCTTTGAAAAACCGTATTGACCCAGATGTAACCGAAGTAGTTGAAAGGTATGTCATACTTACTTTTACCTTTACTTCCTTTTTTCTTAATGAGACAATATTTTAATTAGTTCAAACTTCAATATTATTCTGTAGGTCGTTCAACATAATGAACAAGAAAAAACCTGCTTGGAGGGTCGTGAAGGTATGTGAATATCTATATTGCTATGGGTTGTATATTAATCCATATTTCTAACATAGGTGAACTCATGTGTATGTGTATCTCCAGTGTCCTAAGCAATCAGGAGTAGTAGAATGTGGTTATTACGTGATGCGGTTCATGCGTGACATCATAATGTCAACGAGTACTTCTATCATACAGATAGTAAGCATAACAGTTATAAAACTAGCGTGCATATATACTTTTTTGTAAATGAAACTCATTTAGAACCACTTCATTGTCTACAGATGAAAGATTCACCTCGTGCGTACACACAGGATGACATTGATTGTATAAGGTCTGAGTGGGCTGAGTTTGTAGGGAAGCACGTACATTGTGCTTAGGATAAGATATTTTGTTACACATTTTGTCACATATTTTGTCATATACTTTGCACATATTTTGTCATATATTTTGTCACATATTTTTGTGTTCGAGCTACCATGGAAAATACAGTGCTGGAGGAAAATACAACTGTCATGTTCAATATCAATGAGGTAAGGTTATCTTAGAATGTATTAAAATGCAGTTTTTTAAGTTCATCAAATTATCTCCATTGATTTAGTATCTCCTTTTGTACTTTGTTCTAGTTATCTTAGCGTGTTGTTGATCTTGAAGTGTGTTGTTGATCTTGAAATGTGTATGTAATTATTGTTGAAGTGTGTTGTTCATAAGTGTTGTTGATCGTGGAGTGTGTATGTAATTATTGTTGAAGTGTTGTTGATCTTGAAGTGTGTTGTTGATAAAAGAGTGTTGTAGATAAAGAAGTGTTGTTGATCTTGAAGTGTGTATGTAATTATTGTTGATCTTGAAGTGTTGTTGATCTTCAAGTGTGTATGTAATTATTCTTGAAGTGTGTTGTTGATAAAAGAGTGTTGTAGATAAAGAAGTGTTGTTGATCTTGAAGTGTGTATGTAATTATTGTTGATCTTGAAGTGTTGTTGATCTTGAAGTGTGTATGTAATTATTGTTGAAGTGTGTTGTTGATAAAAGAGTGTTGTCACTACTAGAAAAAGATCCTTTCTTGACGGTTGGTTTTTTCTTTTCTTGACGGCTTTTGGTAAAAACGTCAAGAAAAGGGTGGTTTAATAGGAAAACCGTCAAGAATTTTGATGAAAAGGCGGAGGGGAGGCAATTTTCAGAATTCTTGACGGTTTTAAACTGTCAAGCAATATGAACGTTTTTCTTGACTGTTATAAACTGTCAAGGATTATCTTTTAAATTCTTGACGTTTTTAAAACGTCAAGATTTATTATAAAATCGACATTCTTGACGTTTTTCAAACGTCAAATAATATGTAACTATACTTGACGATTTAAAAACGTCAAGAAATATCGATTACATTCTTGACGTTTTATAAACGTCAAGAAATATCGATTAAATTCTTGACATTTTAAAACGTCAAGAATTTTAATGAAAAGGCAGAGACTGAGAAATTTTAAAATTTCTTGACATTTTTAAAACGTCAAGTAAGAGAATTTTACTTGACGTTTTAGAAACGTCAAGAATTACTAAATTAATTGAAAAAAAAATTTATTTTTTTTTTAAAAAATAAATTCTTTTAACTTTTTAAATAAAAAACTAACTTCATTTTTCTAAAAAAAATTAAATCCCTAATTTTCCCTTCTCTTCGTCTTCGTTGTTCGCGGTCGCCATCTCTCGCAAACCTTCTCTTCGTCTTCCTTGTTCGCCATCACCCTAAATCTCTCGCACGAACCTTCTGTTTGTCCTCCTTGTTCACAAAAATCAAATCCTCTTCGTCTTCCTTGTTCGCCATCACCCTAAATCTCTCGCACGAACCTTCTCTTCGTCCTCCTTGTTCGCGAAAATCAAATCCTCTGTCGTGTTTCTGCTGAGCCTTCTCTCGCAATGAAGTCGCCTTCCAAGATTTCGTCTTCCCCATCCACGAAAACTCTGTATTTTTGGGGAAGAGGGAAATTCGAATGACTACCACAACAGCTGAAAATAGGAACTTATACAAGAATAAGCTGGTGCCTTAGCTTAGTACTCAGTATTTGTTAATGCGAATTTACTTATATCATGCAATTTTTGGAGTGTTTTTCCCTTGGTTCTTTATTCTAGTTTCTGATATTTTTAAATAATTTTTTATGATAATATTAATTCTCTTATTGATGAGATTAACGGTGATTGATTGGTTTCTAATAGAACACACACTTGCAATCCAAAATTCTTCAATCAGAAAGTACCCCAGAAACTAATCTTGGTATGACCAATTCTTTTTGCGTTTTTTTTTTCAAAATTCCTTCTCTGTACTAGTTATAAAAGTTTGCAAAATTCTATGATATTTTATGATTGACAGCTCTTGAGAAGATTAGAAGGCCTTTATATGAAAAGCATCCCATGAGCAAATTTGCATGGACAATAGCTGAAGACACTGATACTGTAAGCATCCTTGTTAATCAGACCGTTGAAATAAAATTCCATCAACTCCACTGACTGACAGTTTAGAATTTTGAATGATTTCAAATCTTTTATGGTTTTTATATGAAGATGGAATGGTACAACATCTGCCAAGATGCCCTAAGAAAAGTCAATGAATCGTATCAAGGAAAAGAGACTGCTGACATCATTCAAAACAAAGTTTTGCAGGTACATATTATTCACATGTTTTTGTGGCTAAAATATCTTAGGCAATAGGTAAGAAGAGATTGTATTCATCTTCACTTAACCCTTTGTCTTGTCTTAGAAATTGGTGGGATATTGAAGTTCAAGTTATGATTGTTAAGATAATGATAGTGAAGTTTGGAATGTAGCTAGGCCTTAGAAGGGGCTCTTTTTGACTGAGTTAATTAGTTGGATGGCTTTGATAGATAGAAACAATACAGTGCATTTGCGGGAAGGAGTGGAAAACATTTTATGGTCATTAGAGGGATCTGGAAGCATAGAGGCTAATTCATTTTAACTTAATCATTTTTGTTGTTTGTTGAATGTTCGTTGTTCTTTTAGTGGTTACGTTGAGAAATTTCCACGTCTGGTCATACTTATGTTCGTACTTATTTTTTTTCCTAGCTTGAATTTCTTTTTAATTTATTAACATGAATCTATTAGGCTCGAGAGGAGGATGAGGAGATTGAATTCAATTGTGCTAATTACCAGCTTGAAATAATGAGATGCTTGAGAGAACTCAATGTTAACAACACTATTGGATGGTAAGCTTAGTTTTATGATACTGCATATTTATGGAAAACTTTAGCACTATTACATATATGATCACAGGCTTGGTGATAGTGATTTAAGGGGCATGATTGTGATTTGTATCAAACTGCTATGTGGTCATAAATGGAATAAATAATTTTTCTGTAGTTTGATTATGAGATCTAATTGAAATTTTTTTGCACCTTGACTTCTACTTTTATTTTTTTAACTAACTCAGATTCCTGTTTATAGGATTGGAACATCAAATATTGGAGGCTGGAGTAGATATTTGGGTTACTTCATCTTACCAGGTTTGCAATGCCAATGGATTAATCTTTCTTTGTTTTTGTACTTTTCACTCTGTGATGGCTTTGGGGTGTCTTTCTTTTAAATGTTCTACTGTTGTTTTTTTAAAACTTGATGGTTCAAATCGAATATTTTCATGACAATGAATAGAATAAGTGAGGATCAAACTGATCACTCCTCTTGAATTGAAATCAAAAAGTTCAAAATGAGTGTTTCTGCTGATGGCTCAGAGTATAGGTGAATTTGAAACAATTAGTTACAAGGAGTTTGTAAATATTTGGTATTGACAATCTGATCTAAACCTATTTCCACCTCCCCTTTACATTGTTATCATCAACATAGCTGATCATTAATCCTATATTTGTTGTTGTGATGTTTTCTACTCCTTGTAGATTGGCTCTGCTATTGGTGGTACTTATTTTAGCTCATGAATTGGAGGTAGTAGAGGATGCAGAATGCAAGTTTATTTGAAGCCAAGTTTCATTCAAGGTCATTGAGTTCGGTTGATAGAAGTAATGTTTTGTATATGACAATATCGAACAAATATGTAAAGTTTTCGAAATGTTGATACATATATGGTAAAATGTTAATATATGTTAAAGTTTTGGAATTGTTCTAGTGCATATTTATGTTTGAGTTTTCAAACTATATTTGATGTATATTTGTCGTTTATATGTAGTTGAATTTTTGGACCAATGGGAGCATAATACAGGAAGAATAATATAAAATAAATTACAATTAAAAAAATGAAAAGTTGCTTGACGGTTTTCAAATGTCATTAACAATACATTTCTTGATGGTTTGCAAATGTCATAAATAACAAAATTCTTGACGGTTCTAAAATGTCATTTAAAAGCACTCTTGATGGTTTCCAAATGTCATGGCAAAGAGTACTCTTGACGGTTATTAAATGTCATGAAAAATGAACTCTTGACGGTTTGTAAATGTCATGAAAATTGAATACTTGACGGTTTTAAAATGTCATGAAAAATGCACTCTTGACGGTTTTGAAATGTCATGAATAATCGTATTCTTGACGGTTTTCGGGCTTCATCATCTCATTCTTGACGGTTTAAAACAGTCATAAAAACGTATCCTCTTGACGGCTCTCAACTATCATGAAAAATTGAATACTTGACGGTTAAAAAGTGTCAACGATATCAATTCTTGACACTTTTTACAACCGTCAAAAAAATGGCCTTTCTTGACACTGGATTCAACAACGGTTTTGAAAACGTCAAGAATACTCATTCTTGACAGTTTAAAACCGTCAAGAGAGTCAGTTTTTGTAGTAGTGTGTAGATAAAGAAGTGTTGTTGATTTTGAAGTGTGTATGTAATTATTGTTTAAGTGTGTTGTTGATAAAAGAATGTTGTACATAAAGAAGTGTTGTTGATATTGAAGTGTTGTTGATATTGAAGTATGTATGTAATTATTGTTGAAGTGTGTTGTTCATAAAAGAGTGTTGTAGATAAAGAAGTGTTGTTGATCTTCAAGTGTTGTTGATCTTGAAGTGTGTATGTAATTATTGTTTAAGTGTGTTGTTGATAAAAGAATGTTGTACATAAAGAAGTGTTGTTGATATTGAAGTGTTGTTGATCTTGAAGTATGTATGTAATTATTGTTGAAGTGTGTTGTTCATAAAAGAGTGTTGTAGATAAAGAAGTGTTGTTGATCTTCAAGTGTTGTTGATCTTGAAGTGTGTATGTAATTATTGCTTAAGTGTGTTGTTGATAAAAGAATGTTGTACATAAAGAAGTGTTGTTGATATTGAAGTGTTGTTGATCTTGAAGTATGTATGTAATTATTGTTGAAGTGTGTTGTTGATAAAAAAGTGTTGTAGATAAAGAAGTGTTGTTGATCTTGAAGTGTGTTGTTGATCTTCAAGTGTGTTCTTTTTGGTTTTGCTAGGTTGACAAAGGTCTTAACAAGGCAAAAGGGAATCCTATGGCATTCTATAAGGTATGTACTCAATCATGTTATGGTTGAATAGGCAAACATATTTGAAGTGTGTATGTGTTCTATGTTGTTGAAGTGTGTTGTTCATCATGAAGTGAATGTGATGTGTTTATGTGGGTGAATGTGTTGTCTTGTTGAATTATTTTGTTTCCTTTTCTTTTCTTATTAGGTTTTGCCACAATCCATTGGAGCAATGAAACCATGGATACGCCAATTAGTTGATGTATAGCCTTTTTTATAGGTTTGGTAGGAATTTTTTTTGTTTAAATGTAATTATTTAAAATAGTTTGTTCGTACCAAAAAATATTTGTACTAACAATTAAAGCAATATTAGTAAGTGTTTATTTCTATTAAAGCGTTCACCTTTTTTCCATTTGTTGTTGTATTGGTATGTAATGTTATGTGTAATGGCAGGGCGACAACAAATACATAATTCAATAAGAAATAGGGCTTTTGAAAAAAGGGACTAAAAAACACAACTATGACATTTAAATTGAAAAATAAAACTGTCATCGAAAAAGTTTTATTGACAGTTAATAAAAGTCATGGTAAGTAAAATGATGACAGTTAAAAAGTGTCATAAATGATAAATAATGACATTTAATATCAGTCATAGATTATTAACAATGACAGTTATCTTCCGTCATAAAATGTCAACTATGACAGTTATAATCTGTCTTAAAATATAAACAATGATAGTAATTAACTGTCATCGAATATATAATAGTGACAGTTATACTCTGTCATAAAATGTAAACTGTGATAGTTATTAACTGTCATCATAGCTAAATAATGAAAGTTATATTCAGTCATTAAAAAAAATCTTTCGTGACAGGTATTATGTGTCATTGAAACAACATTTCGTGACAGTTTATACAACTGTCATAAAATACTTTCCATGACTGCCGCATCAATGACTGCAAAAAACTGTCACGAAAACCTTCAATGACAGCATTTAACTGTCATTGTAGGCCCTTTTTCTATTAGTGAGTAAGAAATAGATTTTGTTACCCAAATCTAAAAACAGAAAGGAAAAAAAAAAGAAATTGCAGCTAAAAAAGAAGAGTATAGAGGAATACGATTAGTACAGAGAAAGACTATTAAAAAATCATAGGAAGGAGAAAAAGATGGAAGCACAAACTTGGAATATTTAAAAAATGACTAACTTTATGAGTTTTGTTACACGGACCGTAAATATTTCACTAGTATGTTATATTTAGAAAAGTTTCTCTTCTATCAATGATAAATACTGATACACTTCTATTATTGTCTATAAGTTATGTCTATCAACATGATTGATAGAAGTATATTATTGTTTATTAATGTCTATCATTGACATAATTTGAAATTTTACTATATTTTTTAAAATATTTTGTCAAGTTTGTCATTTTTTACAACGTTACTTTAATTTATACATTAATGTTTATTTTTTTAATAATGAAATATTACTATATAACTATGACTTTTTTCCTTTGATTTTTTATTTAAATCGTGTGAATAATGATTTTTCATGTAAATCTTATGTAAGTAATGATTTTTTATTTAACCTGGGGTAAGTAATGATTTTTTCCCTTTGTTTTTTTACTAGTTATTTACTTTACTTAAATGGCTAATACTAAAAAATCTAATATAAAAAAATAAGAAAAACCTCACTCGAATGGTATTAAATTTATAATAAAAAAGAAGTCCTTTAAAAAATATAAGAAAGCGACAAAATATTTATACTGTATAGAACAATTTCGAAAATGAAAAAAATCCAGAGGCGCACCGTGTAAAATACCAAAAATACCTTGTCAATCACGCCGTCAAAAACGCGTGCTTAATATATTTGCTACATGATCGTTTAGATTTGGCTATTGTTTGGTACAGATCGTTTAATTTGGTTATGTTTAAATTTGGTTACACGATCGTTTAGATTTGAACCTAAATCTAAACGATTTTTTTTTCAAAATTTGGTTACACGCTCGTTTAGGTTTGACTAAACGATTTTTTTAATTCTTTTTCTACACGATCGTTTAGATTTGTTTACAAGATCATTTAGATTTGTTTACACGATCGTTTATATTTGTTTATACGATCATTTAGTTTTGGCTAAACGATTTTTTAATTTTTTTGGTGCACGATCGTTTAGATTTGTCTACCCGATGATTTATTTTTTTTACATGATTGTTTACATTTGGCTACCGCAATCTAAATGATTTTTTCCAAAATTCTTTATACACGATCTTTTAGATTTTGTTATTTTTTGTACACGGTTGTTTAAATTTGATTACCCAAATTTAAACGATGTAAAAAAGAATCAGAAAAGAATAAAGACAATGAAATCACAAATCATAACGAAAAAAAAAGGAAAAGAAGAAAGACGATGGAAAGATTAAACGACGTAAAAAAAAGAATCAGAAAAGAAGAAAGACGAAATCGCAGCAGAAAAATAAAAGAAGAGGAAATGAGGAAAGATGACGAATCCAAGCGAAGAGGAAGATGATGAAAGAATCATCGCGAGGTAAAGAAGAAAGGCGGAAGGGCAAACTTGGAATATTTAAAAAATGACTAATTTCATGGACTTTGTTACACCGCCGTAAATAGTTTGGTATTTTGTTTCATTTATGAAAATTTTCCTAAAAAAATATCAAACATTTTGCATTAAAAATAACAATAAACATCAAATAATAAATTTAACTGACAAAATACAAATATCATACGGTTAAAATATAAAAAAATAACTCCTAAAATCATAAAATTAACACAAACATAAAAAATAAATATTAAAAAATATGGTAGATCCAGTATTAATGAGATAGATCTAACATAGTATTTATCATAACTATAAACAATAAAAATAATTTCTAGAAACATAATATTGATATGATTGAAATAGGAAATAAATGTCAAGAAAGATAGTAGATTTAGTAAGTTAGGAAAAGAAACTTGTAAAGTGAAGAATGATTACTTTTCTCTTTAAGGTGGTCTCTGATTTTTTTTTTTTTTTTTAATCAATCGACAACCATAAAACTATATATATATAAGAATACTATGAGAATATGATTTGAAATACGGTATGAGATAGTCAAAAGTTCTTTAGTTAATTTTGAAGTAAATAATAATCGGAATAGTTAAAATAAAAAGTGGAAGAAAAATAACACAGATAATTTTAGTAACCCAGTTCAGCGAACCTACGTCTGGGGAACTTCGTAGCTTAGATAAAAAATATTATTAAGATTTTCAATAGTCAATATAAATCAATACAATAAGTAACATTCTTCTTATGTATATGACTATTTTTAAGTACAATATAACTTAAAGGATTCAGACTCTCCTGAATTTATTCATGAATATTTTTTAAGATAAATTCAGGCTCTCCCTGAATTTATTGACCGTCCTTCGACTATTTCAATCTTTTTTCATCAATTCGTACACAGTAAGATCAACAGTAGATCTTCAATAATTTGTCATCAGAAAGAAGGTAATTAATGTACCTTCAAAACCTTTCTCCCAAAAGAATGCTTTCAGATTGAATGTTCACAACGAACCAAACATAGAGTTTCAATATATAGCCACTCTATCAAATCTTCGAGATCTTATTTAAAAGATATAGATAAAAGATTTCTATTTATGAAGATATTTTATCTTTTAAAACAAATATCTTTTTAACCTTTTTATTAAATAATCCTTAAATAATAAAAAGAAATCTCATATTCCTATTTAGGAGGAAAATTTTTTTCTTTTAAAACAAATATTTTTCTAACCTTTTTTTAAATAATTCTAAAATAATAAAAAGAATCCCATTAATTCTTTTTGACAAAAATCTTAACACGGTCTATTATCTCTTCTTTTTTTTTTTTTTTTAAGAAAATAAGATTTAGTTTGACAAAAATGTACCTCTTTTTTGCATTTTTTTTTCCTAACTGCCACAAAATCTTAGAATATAGTAGGATGAGAATATAGTCAAAATTTATAATTAATTAAGAAAATATGAACTTAACAAATTAACACAAACTTTCATACCACATTAAAAATGGAAGTCGATTATTTTGAAAGGAGTAGAGATTTAGGAGAGTAAGTGAGGGCAGTGAGTAGAGATTTTGAGAAGCGAAGGCAATAGTGAGTACTCAGTGAAGACAGTGAGGAAAGAGAGATTCAGTAGAGGGAAGATTTTTCTTTTTAACCGAATGTGAAGAAAAAGGCTGACGGTGGTGGTTTAATTAAAAGGAAATTGACGAGTCTTAAAGACAAAAATGGTTGGCGGTGGTGGTTTAATTAAAAGGAAATGGGCAAGTCTTAAAGACTTAACCTGTTTGGCTGATTTGACAACATGTTGTAGTAGGTGTGGGAACTCAAAATATTGCCCGTGCAGATGAACCAAGGTCGAGTGTTTGACACTCAAAACACTCTACCTTTCATCACTTTTTCAATCGACAGCAGGGTGGCAGTCCCCAGGTTATGCAGATCATGTCTTTAATGCTCGACCTAATTTCTTTTAACCATCTAAGACAAGTTTTGAAAACTCATCCTCTTTAATAAGCTTTTACCAATTGAGCAGATTGAATTTTTAATGTTGGACCTAATTTGTTTTTGTTTTCTTAACAATTTAAGACGAGTTAAAAAGCTTGTCCTTCTAACTTAGGATGAATACTAAATAGTTTCAAAAGTAACCTATTTCGATTAAAAGTATCATCGACTTCAACGTTTAAAATATATAGTTCTTATTGGATTTTGTTTTATTAGAATAGACTAATTAGCAGCTAGTAAAGACGTCACAAGAATAATAAAAATGCACGACTCAGATAAAGGATAAAGTTTCATTTGATAGGGAATTATTGTTAATGATAAGACATGGTTGTTTTCCCTTTCTTTTTTGCTTTTTGGCACATCACAATTTGCTCATCATTCATTCACTTCTCACCCAACTTTGAAAAACTCATTCCTTTTTGTTTCTTCTAATCTTTTCACTGACATTCCATTTGCCATGGGGTCATCTTTTTTTCTTTTTTCTCTCTCTCTTTTGGATTTTCCTTATTTCTTTTCTTTTCTTTTTTCTATATAATGATTTTAATTAGTTTGGCCACGACAATATTAGCATATTTTATCCAGTCTAAGAGAGCTTGAAACCTACTAAAAGATATAAAAAATATTACATTATTAATTTAAACGTTGATATAGATGCAAAATTGTCTTTTAAGTTGATGTTAGACACCCTAATCAACACTCTAATCTCTCCTCTTGAATAATTCAAACGTTCCATAAAAGGATAATTGCAATGTATTGATTAAATAGCTCAATTTTATTTACAAAAGTTTGGCAAATAATAGCTTACTTGTAAATTAACCTTTACAAAATTTAAAGTACCAAAGTAAGGCAATTTAAGTGTTGAAAATAAATAAATAACTTGAACAAGAAATCTGAAAATTTAAAAGTAAAAAAAATAGGAAACAATTAAATGGAAAATTGGAATAAATATTATAGTTTTGGAAAATAATTATTGATATATTGTAGTTTTGAAAATATTTAGAAGAACGTGGTAGTTTTAGTTTCTCTCAAATGTCTTGGGTTCAACCTAATTTGTTGCTAATACTTTTTTAATTTAAATTTTTTGTTTAAATTTCTTGTCTCCTTTTGTATCCATTTTAATAGTTTTGTCAAAAAAATTTAAATTTTGTTATTGTTTTTCAATATTAAAGTTTATTTGAATATTTCTAAATAATTAAATAATTAGATGAACTATTTTTAATAATGACGCGTAATTAAAAAATTAAATGTGAATCAAAATAATTTTTAATAACAAAATTACATTTATTTGATTGATAAAATAAAATCAATGTATTCCACAACCCGGACGTCATCGATTTCGAGCTGGTTTTCGACGTCGACTCTGAACTCTATGTTGTTCTTGGTCCTCTTGGTTCTCTGGTTCTTGTTGGTACTCTTGTCGATCTGATACATCTGCAGGTACTTCATGATACAGATATTCGTTATGTTCCCCATAGCCACGTCCGTGTCCATGCATGTAAGAAGTTGATGGACCAACATCCATGTATGAAGACTATGGACCCACCCCTGCATCATAATATCCTGTACCGATCTCAGAATCACAATATCCTGCTACAAATGTTGCCATCATCGTCATCGAACTACCATAACCAGTTTGGCTCTGTGTTTGTGTCATAGGAGGCACTTTCTTCCACATTATGGTAAACTTCATCGAGTTCAGCTTCTTCCACTCGAACACGTCCCCTATGAACTGGTGGAGGTACAATAGGTAGATCGTACATATTATGTATCTCCTCCATGTACCTCTCATTATTATTACATATATCAAGGACTTGATATGGATCATCTACTACATCACAAAGTCTTGCGTTGTTCGATCTTTGTAAATTGTAAAAAAAATTAGAAATATTTAATTGAATAAATAATTTAAATAATTATACAATATTTAAATATGTACCAGATGACCCACGGCTGCTCTGGTCGAGTGATGTAGAGCCTCGTAATATTATTATACCAATGGATGTATTCTTGAGTCACATCCATATCAAATTGCTGAATCGAAACTCCTATTGCCATAAATCTTCTACGTCATCGTCATCATACTACTGAATGTGCAACCTTGTCGGACCAATCTGTAACTCTCAAGTCAATGTTATGTAGAAGTGGCTCAGTATTGCATATTGATGGGATATTTTGTTTAAGGTCGAACTGTCTAAGCACCCCATCTGGATGATGCCACTCACCAATATGCAAACATATGAGAGGACTAATGGTCCGTCTTATATCTTAACCGTTCTTACAAAAATTTGGCAAATTATCAATCACATCTTTGTAAGGCTCCCAAATAATCTGAAACATCACACATTACATTAAAAATAAATAAATATATTTTTACTAATGAATAAAGAAATTAAAATTTCAGTATCGACATACCTAATCACACTGAATAAGGTCGAACATGTACCTATAATGACTAACTACATGAGTAGCCGATCTAGTTACACAAAATTGGTCTCTCCAACTGTATTAATAAAGTAAATTTTAGATCTTGATTTAGGGGTCTTTTTAAAAATATAAAAAAGCGGCAAAGTATTTACACTGCATAGAACAATTCCGATAGTTTAATTAATTGGGTTACACGATCGTTTAGATTTGGCTACACGATCAAATCTAAACCATTTTTTTTTTCAAAATTTGGCTACACGATCGTTTAGATTTGGGGTTCCAAATCTAAACGATTTTTTCTCAAAATTTGGTATACGATCGTTTAGATTTGGCTACACGATCATTTAGATTTAGGGTTCCAAATCTAAACGATTTTTTTTTTCAAAATTTGGTATACGATCGTTTAAATGTGGCTACACGATCGTTTAGATTTAGAGTTCCAAATCTAAACGATTTTTTTTCAAAATTTGGTATTCGATCGTTTAGATTTTGCTACAAGGTCGTTTAGATTTGGAATTCCAAATCTAAACGATTTTTTTTTTAAAATTTGGCCACACGATCGTTTAGATTTGGCTACACGATCATTTAGATTTGGAATTTCAAATCTAATCGACTTTTTTTTCAAAATTTGGTATACGATCGTTTAGATTTGGGGTTCCAAATCTAAACGATTTTTTTTCAAAATTTGGCTACACGATCGTTTAGATTTGGGGTTTCAAATATAAACGATTTTTTTTCAAAATTTGGCCACACGATCGTTTAGATTTGACTACACGATCGTTTAGATTTGGGGTTTCAAATCTAAACGATTTTTTTTTTCAAAATTTGGCCACACGACCGTTTAGATTTGACTACACGATCGTTTAGATTTGGGGTTCCAAATCTAAACTATTTTTTTCAAAATTTGGTATACGACCGTTTAGATTTGGTGTTTTGTTACATTAGTGTAAGTTTTCCTTTGATTTAATTATATCACTCATTTAGTATTAAACTATTGTTTGATATAAACTAAAATAAAATAGCATACTGTGAACCAAGTGCTCGTCCAACTAGTAGATGATCATTTGCATGTGTAAGCTGTTGAGCTATTATGGGAAATCGTTACCAAGCCCATATTTGAAGAAATATCAACGGACCACCAATGTCACGAACATCTCACTTCGATGTTTTGCATAGTTGTCTATACACCGTGCCAAGCATGCTCCACCCCACGAATATCGACCCGTCTCATGTAAATCACCCAATAGTGGCAGGAACGTCAGATGCACAAAACTACCTGATTTATTAGAAAATAGACTTCCACCCATTAATTGTAAAATGTATGCTCTTGCATATCTAATCACGATTTCCTCTTCTGCATCGTCATCAAGTCCTGGAAATTGTGATGCCAACCACGTGAGATTTAATCTTGATCCCTTTATTTTATTAGCAGGTGAGACCACACCAAGTAACATCTGAAATAAATTTATCCAGTCTTCATGTACTTGACTCATAACAGGTTCTCCATCGACAGGTATCCCTAGCAATACTTCTACGTCTTGTAAGGTGATAGTGCACTCTCCAGTGGGCATATAAAATGTATGCGTCTCCGGTCTCCATCTCTCAACAAGTGCAGTAATAAGGTGTCAATCTGACTGGATGAAACCCAATCTTGCCACCTCATAAAATCCAGATACTTGGAGCAGAGGCAATATGTTACAATGAAGTGGGATATTGTGTTGGACTACTGCCTTTCTACATACAACCCAACTCACCTACCGTTCTATCGTCTCACACAATTGAAGATCGATGAAAAGATTGATCATACAGAACATTAGAATCAATCGGTCCTGAGTTTAAAGTAATAATCTACACATAAAATATTAATTAGAAAGTAAACAAGTAGGTACAACAAAAATGCTACATAATGAATTATATAAAATAAGTTTATCGAACCAGTTGGTACACAAAAAAAAAAAGTACACAATTTCTTAATTATTAGGTGCTCATCTATGTAGCAAAGGACATTTCCTTCGATTATGACCTCGTTGACCACAAAATTCACATTGTACTTGAGAATTCGGTTCCCTCTAATCCATCTCATTATGATATCGTGAACTCTTCGGTCGATCGGGTTTTGTCAACAATATTGGTCAAGATGTAAGATAGGCATAACAGGTGTGATCCAGTAATCTTCATGTGGTACTGGCTGAAACTGAGAAGAGTAACATGAAATATACGTTGAAAGTTTGTAGTAGTCCTCAATGAAATCTTCGTAGTTCATGTTAAATTACGAACAAACCGCCATAAAATGTGAATATGGTATGCCAAAAGCTTGCCATTTGTTACATGAACAGTATCGTTCTAAAGCATTCAACCTTAATATTTGAATATTTCCTCCTTTCGCATTAAAGCTATCATGTCGATCATATGATTGCACCTCATGTTTACTAAATCTTGCAGCCTATTTCAAGACCATAGACTTCACTTAGTACCATAGACTTATTCACAACTAATTACATGTTATAAATTATTATCGGGTGTATTTATCTCGATGTTCCAATGAAACTCTGATTTCTTCTCTTCTTTTCTCAAAATAATTGACACATTTATAAAATGTTGCTTGAACAAGAGCATTTATTGATAATATTCGAGCTCCTTTTAGGACTCCATTAATGCACGCTGATAGATTTATCATCATCCATTCATACCTAAATTTGTTGTCATGTGCTTGAGTCCATTGTTCAATATCAATGTCGTCGAAAAAGCTCAAACAGTTGCTGTTAACTTGTCTAATGTCTTCAATTGCTTTATTAAATTTTCGAATTTGGAATTGACATCCGGCACAATATACATAATTTTTCAATGTATTAAACTTAAAACTTTTTATTAGAGTTGTTGACAATATGACGCAACAGAACCTATGGTGACACTAAGGTTTTGTCCATCCGTTTGTTGGATTGTTTACAACCGATATAATGCCAGCATTTTGATCTGAAACTAAACATACCTCATCATGGAATACAACTTTTTTGAGGTGCTGCAAAAACCACCCCCAGGAATCTGCAGACTCCTCATCTACAATGCCAAGCGCAAGTGGGAGAAGATGTCCGTTTGAGTCAACGGATATAGGTATTAGCAACTTACCTCGATATTTACCATATAAGTGAGTGCCATCTATCTAAATAACTGGCCGACATCAACTAAAGGCTTCTATACAAGGACCAAATGCCCAAAATACAGAAGTAAGAACGACATGTCCTTTAATGTTTGTGTCACACACTCTCCATTCCACGCATGTTCCAGGATTAGTGTGCTTAACCATATACAGCCACTTGGACAAAAGTTTATATGATTTGTCCCAGTCATCGAACACTTTTGCCATCGCTTTTTTTTTACCATCCCATGCTCTGTGATAAGGAACATGATATCCAAATTTTGTTTTCATGTCGAACTGTAGTTGTGCGATGCTGATTGATGGTTTTTCTTTTACAGCATCACAAAACTCTCGGGCCATCATTGAAGAATCCAATTGTACATGACTCTGACTGAGTTCAAAATAAAAACACGTGTGTTGCTTAGGTAATTTAGTAATCTCAAACATACCATGTGCTTTTTTCTTCGATGCACGAAGCCTCCACATGCACCCTTCTGCTCGCTTCTTACATCGAATTGCCTAGATAGTCGGTGTTGATTCCACTACCTCATATGGTGCATGATTCTTAATGGCAAAATATTTTACCATATGTTGAAGTGTTTCTTTATCTTGACATATCATTCCTTTATACAGTTCTGAATTGTCAACAACCACAGGGGCTACAATCGAGTCATGTTCACGAATACTATCTATTACATCCATATCTATTTGAGTGACTGTATTTGATGGTAATTCATGTTCACGACCATCAAAGTCAAACTCTTCAAACTCATCATTTGTTTATGTTCGAAAGTCCCTATTTTCATTATTAGCCACCATTTCTTCATCATCATATACCGGTGATGTAACTAGTTTAGAATCAGAGACAATAACTTGAGTTCGATCTTTGAGCTGACCAAATGGTTCTGAATTCAGGTTTATAGCCAACCCACTCTACTCACATTGACATATAGATGCACCATGTTCGGGATTGGCATTGCAATTGAAAACATAGTTTTCATTGCTTGTTCATTTGGTATAGGGAATGACATAAACCTTATTAGTCCTGAGGGAGTTAGATTTGGATGTCTATATATAATTTCTAAATCACTTATGTGTATATCTATACCAACTGAGGATCCTACGATTTCAATAAATTGTTCAAAGACAATTCCACCGTTTACACTTATGGTAAAACCTCCACAAGCTGGTTGGTCATAATCGATTCCATCAATACCATCAAACATATTACAATTCATAAACAACATAAATCCCAAAATTTTGGAAAAGAAAAAAACGAACAATATATTATAAAAATATAAAACAATATCTCTTAGTTACTATTTATTAATATAACTGTACACATAAATTAAAATTTATTTTATATTTTCATTTTGTATGAAATAAGCTTATGCATAATAGAATAATAGATTATTTAGTTCAATTTTCAAATATTTAAGATTTCTAAAATCATTTATACTATTTAACAAAATCTAACTTACAAAACTAATAAAATTTAACAAAGTTATACTTAATTAATTAAATATAAATCTAAACCTATTACATTTAACAAAATCTAACACTAATTAAAATAATAATAACAAAATTATCTTTGATTATTTAACAACAAAATCTAATAAAATTATATTTTACAAAATTATGCTTAATAATTAAACATAAATCTAAGTCCCTTAAATTTAACAAAATCTAACAAAAATTAAAACAATTATAACAAAACAATTTTCAACCCTGGTAGGTCTGGTCTTTGTTTTGCTTTCTATTAAAAACTACAATATTATAATAAATATTTTTAAAACAACCATATATATCTAAATATTTTTCTTATTTACTATATTTAAATAAAAGGTCCCAAATAAATGGCCTTCAAAACCACTCATAAGATTTCCAATAAGATTGAAATGATTGATTGATACTTTGATGCGATCCAATTTCTCCAATTTCTCCAATTTGACTAGTTCTTTGCATGTTTGTGCTTTTTAGTTTTCATTCCTAAGGTACTTTTATGATAGTGGCCAGCAATTCTAAAATTTTAAAAAATGTGATCTAAAACATGGGAAAATTTGTTTGATAAATTTTAATTTTAAATCATCTCATGACGTTGGATAAATTAATATTAAATTAGAACGATTTAGTTATAGAACAAATTAAATTTATTATTTTTATATTATATATAATTTAGTTTTTTTAATACGACAGTATATTTGAACCACAAATCTTATAGTTATTAATATATTTAGATACTAATTAAACTAAGTTTTGTGAGTTAATTTAAATTTCGCTATATTATAATTATTTTAAAAATTTTATATGATTTAAATTGTAACTAAATTGATTTAATCTGAATTATTTAATACAAATTTAAGAAAAAGTAATTGTCATGATTTAAATGTGTTGCTAAATGTTGAAAATTCCGCTAAAAGTATTAGCAATGATTAAATACGTGTCATTGTATCGGTTGAAGTAGTTGTGAAGTTGATAGTTTTAGTAACACAATTTTCATGCGCCATTAAAAACATCATTTTTATTGATGCATATGCTTAATTATTACTAAAACCACACTTTTACTGGCACGTGCACATTATTAAAACCTCACCTTTAGCAACCTTCTAAATATTACTGATAGTGATATATAATAACATTGAAGTAGTCTCTAAAAGTCAAATTTAAGCAACCTGTAACAAAGTGAACCGTTTTTAGGATATATAAATGTTAAAAGGATACATTGATATGGTATGATAAATTTTAGATTTGCATAGGAAATGATGGATTTTTAGGAGAGCTAAATCTAAATTTAGTATTGGTCTCTTTTTCTATGTTAAAATAAATTAAAGAAAATTGCACCAAATAGTACAAATTGGAAAATAAATATAATCTATAGTACAAGGGAACAATATTTGCAAAAATGGCAATTTTTGACAAGTCGTATGATATTTTTATAAAAATGTCAATTTTGTCCTTCAGTTTTCTTCCTCTCATGCTATCAATGATACTTCTATCACTGGTATCATCCTATCAGTGATGACTTCTATCACCGGTATTATGCTACCAGTGATGACTTCTATCAATGACATCATGTCTAATATGTCAATATGTTTTTCATAAATTTATCACTGATAACTAGAGCTTTGAAATTCTAAATGATATAAACGTTGATAGCATAACCTGAAATCAATAATTTATTTCAACAAAAGTTGCAACAATATCAATTTCATTTATATTTCTAGGTGGGGAACTTAGTTCTTCACTGAAATGGGAGATGGAGTTCATCTTTCCCATTCCCTTAGCAATCATATTAGAACATACAACTATGGAGCCAAAGGATGCAAGAAATTACATCCTGTGGCTCGATAAATTTTTATATCTTTCCATTTGTATTTTACCTTTCATTTGTATCTGTGTTTTCAATTTTAAGGTTGAGCGACCAATTGTTTTTAATATAAATAAGAAATTCCATCTCTATGATTTTTCATTATTATTATTTTTAGTAGTCAACTTTTTAAATTGAGAGATTGAATTAAGTATTGGTGGTTAGCTACTAGAAAGAATAAGTGATTAGACCTCATCAAATTAGCTTTAGGAATAAATTAGTTAAGTCTCTGGTTTGAACCTTAGCATGTATATTTAGATAAACAAACGTGTGTGACACTTCAGTGTCGATAGGTAGCCTGTCTTAATTAAAGGTTGAAACATGAACACCTGATTCATACATTACTTGTAGAAAAGTGAGATTACTTTCACTACAAAAAATCGGAGGTCTGCCGATGCTGAAAGAGGCGTCGAAAAAAGCGACGTCATAAGAAGAACAATTTCGCGATGCCGTGAAGAAGGCATCAACAGTATGAAGTCTAGCGGCGTCGCACAAACATTGGTCGATGGTGCGACTTTCACGACGCCAAACGAGGAGACATCACGAAAACGATTAATTTAAATAATAATATAGACTTTTCACGATGCCATGCATGTATGCATCGTCGTTGCCTGAATAATTTCCGACGTTGCATGCAAGGCTTCGTGAGAGGTCGACCTTTTGGCGATGTTGCTTTGATCGCGTCAACAAAGGTTGAACATTTAAAATTTTCTGACAACTATATCACGACGCCAAATTGCATGTCGTCGTGAGAGGTTGCAACTCTGCCGACGTAGGGTAGGTAACATCACGAGATGTGTGACGTTTTGATTGCTTTGGGCAGACTTTTTACGACGTCATAAGTGACTGCGTCGGTAGTTCCTGGAGAAACAAAGACGCCATAAGTGATGGGGTCACGAGTGAGGTGTTCTCCTGACTTTTTCGAGCTACATCGGGAGATCTCCTCTCATTTTAGTTATGTTCACAAGACACAAACGCATGCAAAGAGGAGAGAAAAGAGAAAGAGAGAAAGAGAGAGAGAGAAAAGAGAGGAGAGGGATCGTCGTCCACTGTTGTTCGCCGCTTTCATGTCCACCATCCACCATCCACGTGTCGTCGTCTATTTGGTTCATCGTCTCTACCGATAAAAATATGTATTCTGTTCTTTTTTGTGTTTCTAAAAATATATATTACATTGTATGATTGTATATTGTATGTATAAATTAGATTGTATGTATAAATTGTATATTGTATATTGTATAAATTTTGTATGTATACGTTAGGGAATAATGTCTATTGTATAAATATTGTATATATATTTTAGGAAATAATGTATATTGTAGAATGTATAAAATTTAGTAGATTGAATAAGTAAATATCTTTGTAATTTAAATTGTAAATTGAAATTGTTAGAGTTTTGTAGTTACAATGTATATTTAATTGTTTAAGAACGAAATTCTACGTGTGAATGAAATTTTAAACATTGTAATATGTTAGGGAATGATTATTATTGAAATTGTGATAATAATGATTGAAATTGTGATATTGATGAAATTTTTAAATGTATAATATTGATGAAATTGAAGAATTTGGAACTTTTTATTGATGTGTTTGTGGCTATCTTGCAGTTATGGTGGACTGTAGTTTATTATTTTTGAACACGAGTTGCTTGTTAGAAGTAGGAGTGCGTTTATTTAGTTAGAATTATGGTTGCCCTTAGTGCAAGATAATTACACGTATTTATGTTTTAGGTGTTTAACGATGAACAAGAGTTGGATGAACATTAGGATAAGTTATCGATTGAGTATAGAGAGAGATTTTTCAGATTCTTAGACGTTGCGAAGTATCACGCTGATGAATATGGACGGATAAGGTGTCCATGCAAGAGATGTATGAACTCGATTTGGGACTCATTAAGGGGTATGGAAAGACATTTATTAACCATTGGAATGTGTCCCTCCTACACAGAATTGGTGTATCATAGAGAGCCAGTGAACTTGTATAGAGGTATAGAAAGATTTGATGAATAAACTAGTAGTGATCATTTCCATGAAAGAACTAGTAGTAACCCCTCCAAATTGAAGAAACTAGTAGTAATCTGTTTTCTGAAGATAATGAAATGTTGGGAATGTTGCATGATTTACAAGGTTCGATTGACCACGAAGAAACATCGGAGGAAGCAGATTTGGAGAATGACATGACATTCAATAGTGGTGTCGAAGAGAAGACGACGAATATATTTTAGGAATTATTAAACCAAGCTCGTCGTCGTCTATAAGCCCACTGTTCGGAAATTTCATCCCTCAACTTTTTGGTTAGTTAATGCACGTCAAGGTTCTTAATGGTTGGAGTAACAAGTCATTCAACATGTTATTACAACTGGTAAAACGTGCATTTCCAATGTGTAGTGATAATATCCCTAGTTCTTTCTATGAAGTGAAACGAAAGCTGCGCGACTTGGGCTTGGGATACGATACTATTCTTGCATGTAAGTATGATTATGTGTTGTATTGGAAGGAGTTCATCGATTTGGCACATTGTCCAACTTGTGGTGAGTCTCAGTACAAGGTTAGTCCTATCAAAGGGAAAAAAATCTCACACAAGGTATTGCGGCACTTTCATTGATACTGAGATTACAGAGATTGTTTGTATCGCAAGAGGGCTCGTCTGAAATGAGATGGCGTCTGGATCAATGAGTCGAAGTAGATAACGTGTTGAGACATCTAGCTGATGCAGAGGGATGGAGCATTTTGATTCTGAATTTTGTGAGTTCGCTTCAGATCCACAAAACGTTCATTTGGGATATTAGCTTCTAATGGGTTCAATCCCTTTGGGCATATGAGCACCGCCTACAGTATGTGGTCTGTGATGTTAATTCCCTACAATTTGCCACCTTGAAAATGCATGAAGGAGTCTAACTTCTTTATGTCATTACTAATACTCGGTCCAATATCTCCTGGTAGGGAAATTGATGTTTACCTACAACCATTGATTGAGAAACTGAAACAGTTATAGAGTCTTGGTGTTCGTACGTATGATTCTCTTACCGATTAGTTTTTATGGTTGTACGCTGCTTTGTTATGGACTATTAATGACTTTCCGGCATATGGTGACTTATCTAGATGGAATACGAAAGAGTATCATGCATGTCTCATTTGCATGGGTGATAAATCATCGTTCGAGATAAGAGGCAAAATAGCTTTCATGGGAAATCAACGTTATTTTTCTAATAATCAAGTAAGTTACATGATGGAAGTGTAGCGCGTAGGCCTAGAGATGTCCATTTAACCCGTGGGATCGGGGCCCCGCAGGGACCGGCCTCGGATGGGGTGGGGAATCCTCGAATACACGGAGAATGGGGGAGGGAGTGGGGAGATTTTTTTCCCCAATGGAAAATTGAGACCGGGGACGGGGAATGGCCCCGACCGCGGCTCTGCCCCGCCCCGAAAAAAGAAAGGAAAAAAATATATATAACTAAATATAATTAAATATTATTTATTTAATTATTTAATTAAAAAATATAACCCTAACTCATTTTTCTTTTCTCTTCTAGACTTCTGTCGCTGCCATTTCATTCCATTTCCTTTTTTTTCTTCTTTCTTTTTCTTCTTTTCTTCTCTTTTCTCCATTTCATATTTCCATTCTTTTATCTTCTATTCTCCATTTTCTTCCTTTCTCCATTCCATTGTTTTCTCCACGCCGCCTCTTCCTTTTCTTCTAAGTTTTACTCATCGACCACCGTTTAGATCTAGCCACGGACAAATCTACATTGTAGTGATTTATGTTTTATATGAACTTTTTATATGAATGTTTTACTCTTTTATATTTCATGTTTTATATGTTTTATATTTTTTGATTCATGGTGTATATGATGTTGAGTTGAATGGGTGTTTTTGTTTTGTAATTTGTAATTTGTGTTTTTGTTTTGTAATTTTTAATTTGTCATTAGAAAAATTTGTAGTTGGTGTATTAGGTTAATCTACTTTATTTTAAGAATACATTTTGACTATTTATAGGTGCAAATGACTCTATCTAATGATAATGAGTTAGAACAAGGTGGTTCAACTCCAACATCTATGAACATGAGTGAATCAACTCCAATGAATAGTGCTTCGAGTGGTCATGATCAATCTACACCTATTACATTAGATAGTGATGATAATGAGGAAATACTAAAAAGTAGTAGATTGACATCGGTTGTATGAAATCATTATAAAAGACAAAAAATAAATGATACCATGAAAGCAATATGTAATTATTGTGGAAAAAAGTTAGGAGGAGAATCTAAAAATGGAACAAAACATTTACATGATCATTTCAAAATTTGTCCATTACGTAGACAAAGAGACATTAGGCAATCGTGTTTGAAACCCACTAAAACCAATGAGGAAAAACTAGTGTTAAATTCAGCCATTTTTTATTATGAAGCTTCTAGAAGAGACCTTGCGTGTGCCATAATTTTACATGAATATCCTATAAACATGGTTGAACACAAAGGATTTAGAAAGTTTTTGAGTGGTGTTCAACCAATGTTTAAGATGATTTCAAGAAGCACGATGAGGAGAGATATAATAAAAATTTATGAGGAAGAGAGAATTAAAACACTGAAATTTTTGGAAAGCAACAAAAGTAGGGTTGCCCTTACTACGGATACGTGGACTGCGACCAGCCAGAAGAAGGGATACATGGCAATCACTGCACATTTTATTGATGATTCTTGGGTCCTACAAAGTAGACATTTGAGGTAATTTGATTTAAATATTTCAACTTATAATCTATTTTATTGTTTAATATTTAGTAGGTTCCATTTTAACATATTATTGCGTAATAATAGGTTTGTACATGTGCCACATCCACATACTGAACATTTACTTGCTGAAGCATTAATAGAGTGTATATTTGATTGGAACATAGATCGTAAATATTGTCCACTTTGATAGTAGATAATTGTTCAACAAATGATGCAATGGTTGACATTCTATTAAGAAAGTTAGATTTAAGGACACTTTGGTTGCATGGAAGTTTGTTTCACATATGTTGTTGTGCACAAATTTTGAACTTGATAGTGAAAGATGGTTTGACTGTAATTTCTGATGGTATAGAGAAGATTAGAGGTACGGTTCATTTTTTGACTATTTCTCCAAAAAGGAAAGAAAAATTTAAGGAAGGAGTTCGTCAATTACAAATTCCATGCACTAAAAAACTATTTCTTGATTGTGTTACAAGATGGAATTCAACATATGTGATGCTCAAAACTGCTTTGGAATACAAGGATGTGTTTCCTCGTCTAAGACAACGTGAACCACTATACACTTGTCTTTATTTAGAAACAGATTGGAATTTTACAAAAGAACTGTGTGATAGATTAGAACCATTCTACTTGATGACTGAATTATTTTCTGGGTCGAGTTATCCAACCTCTAATGTTTTTTCGAAGAAGTTTGTGAAATTAGGTTGGAACTTTCTAAGTGGCTTAATTCTGATGTTGAGGAGATACAAGTAATGGCGTCAAGAATGATTTCCAAGTTTGAAAAGTATTGGAGTGTGATTCATGGTGTGTTGGCAATAACTACAGTATTAGATCCTAGATTCAAGATGAGATTGATTGAGTTTTATTTTCCTCAAAGATATGGATCTCATTATACTATAGAAATTAAACGTGTTAGATAATTGTGTTGTGATTTGATGACGTTTTATAGTTCAAAATCAAGTACAAAAGAAGAACCTCAACGTTCTACATCTACATCTTATTTGACTCTAATAGGAAAGATCGCCACCTTAAGTTTGAAGAGTTTGTTAGTAATGTGGAGAATGATGTTAACAATGTCAAATCAAAGCTCGATCGTTATTTGGATGAGTCTCTTTTACCGCGAACGAAAGACTTTAACATTTTGCAATGGTGGAAATTGAATGGAGTCAAGTATAATGTTTTGTATGAAATTGCAAAGGATGTTTTAGCTGTTCCCATCACTACTGTTGCTTCTGAATCTGCATTTAGTATTGGCGGGAGACATGTGGGTCCACATCGTTCTCAAATTCATAAAAACTTATTGGAAGCTTTGATGTGTACTCAAGATTGGCTATGGGCCGAAGGTATGAGTTAATAATAGTGTTTAGATTATTTAACAAACTTTTACTAACTATGATTTGAGATCTAATTTTTTTTCGTACATGGCTCACGTAGATAAGCATACTCCTATTGATGCTAGAGTGTTGGAAAATGTTCTTCATGATCGAGACTTAGACGATGATGTAAGTTATAAGTTTGCATATTACTATTATTTTTTGAATATTTATTCATACTAATTTGTATAATATCTTTTTTAGGAACCATTTCTTACAAAGGTGGATAAAATTCGTTGATGGCTTGGGTCAACTTTGCTATGTTGTGAACCTTTTCCCACCATTTTCTAAACAGTATATGTATTGTGCTTTGAATAGTTATTTTGTAAACTTCTCTTAAAAACTTTGGTTTAATTGAATATTTTGTTAAAATAGTTATTGATTGATCTTTGAATTTATTTTTATGGATGGATTTTTACATGCTTCTTGTAATAGTTGAATTTTTTTATAATATTCTAAAAATAAAACATTGAAAATCTATACATATTTCAAAAAAACGTGGAATGAAAAAGTGAGATTCAAACTTTAGGAAAAAAAGTTATACATATTTCAAGTAATGTAGAATGAAAAATGGACTAAAAAAATGAGATAAAAACTAAAAAAACAAAACGGGGAATATTTCCCCGCAAGGAACCCGATCCCCGCGAAATCCCCGTGGGGAATCCCCACCCTATTCCCCATGGGAAAATTGACGGGGACGAGGACAGGGACGGGAAATGGCATCCTCGCCCCAGCCCCGCCCCGCCCCATGGACATCTCTACGTAGGCCTCCTCTGGTTATTCTGAACGGGCATGATATCTTGGAGCAAGTATATTCCCTTGAGTTTCCAGTGATGAGTAAACGTCCATCACGAAAAGATAAAAAAAAAAAAGACCCCTGAATTGGACGAAAAGAAGCATCTTCTTTGATCTGCTTTACTGGCTAAGTCTACTAATACATCATAAATTGGATGTAATGCATATCGAAAAGAACATTTGTGACAACTTGGTAGGTACACTATTGAACATTGAAGGGAGAACAACGGATACCATGAAGGCTCGGTTGGACCTTCAGAATTTGAAAATAAGAAAAGATTTACACCTGATAGAAGTCGGTAACAAATTAGTGAAGCCCCATGCAAGTTACACGTTGACTAACAGCGAATGAGTTGCGTTTTGTAACTTCCTGAAATAAGTTAAGTTTTCCGATGGGTTTGTTTCTAATTTTTTACGATGTGTGAATGAGAGAGATGGGAAAATATCAAGTCTTAAGACTCACGACTGTCACGTTTTGCTTCATTGGTTTTTACCTATTGGTATTCGAGTACAATTACCGAAGAATGTGTGCACCGCTGTTACTGAGACCATTAGGCGCAAGGACAATAAAAGTAAGTAATTAGACTGATTACAAGCAGATATCATTATCATACTTTGCAAACTGGAAAGAATATTTCCACTGCTTTTTCAGCATAGTGGTACATCTTGCTGTTCACTTACCTTATGAAGAAAAGGTCACTGGTCTGATTAATTACAGTTGGATGTATCTCATTGAGAGAAGTCTATGCACGCTGAAGCATTACGTCTGAAACAAAGCACGTCCCGAAGGATCCATTATCGAAACATATGTCATGAATGAATCAAGTACCTTCTGTTCGAGATATTTAAGTGAGATTGAAACTCGGTTTTTTCGGGATGAATGAAATGATGATAGCATTCTCGAGGATGAGATAGTTAGTGAGTTTAAAGTATTTATGTAGAAGGTATGACCATTAGGCGCGACAAGTTCAAGATCTCTATCACAAGAAGAGAAGCGCCAGATCCATTAGTACATCTTGAACAATGTAGATGAAATTGCTGAGTACCACAAGTACGTACTTCCAACTCTAAATACTTCACTAGCGCTTTATGTTTTCTTAAGTTATAATTGTCACAAACTATCAACAATGAACTTTAGGAAATACTTAAGGCTAACACATCGTCAAGCAAGCAACACTATCGACTTATTCAAAAGACATCAACAAACATTTTTGGATTGGTTTAGAGATCATGTATGTATGTGGTGTACATAAATCCATTTTAAATTTCTCTAGGCTTATTTCATAGTCGTATATAGTTGTTAACAAAATAATTTCAGGTCATCAAAACGCGTGGGAGGGACAACCTTTTACATGATTTTTTCTTACTTGCGATAGGACCTTCACTTGACGTTCAATCCTACACTGGATGCATCATGGGTGGGATACAATTTCACACGATAGATCGTGATTTCCGATGCACAACACAAAATAGTAGATTCATGGTAGTCCGTGAAAGCAATGTGAGTGGAAGCGACGACAATAATGTTTATGGTATATTAGAAGAGGTTCTTTCCGTGGCATATCGATGAGCTACCTTGTTTGGCTATTGAAGTGTAGATGGTTTGACACAAACATGAACAAAAATCTTAGAACACATGTGGGATTGGGGTACAAATCTATGAACACATTCCGTTTTTGGTTTCTTGAAGAACCAGTCATTCTCGTAATCCAGACACATCAAGTTTTTTACATCGAAGACCTAAAAAATGGTGCCAATTGGAAGGTTGTTTAAGTGATCCAAAATAAATGTATATGAGACATACCTAAAGTGGATGATGTTGAGGATCAACAACTAAATATACCTGAAATTGTTTTTGGTCATCGTGGCGCTGATCATGTTGAGGATGGCACCCTGTGTAGAGTCGATATTTATCCTACAGTGGTGGAAAGATCGATTGTGCATCATGTCGTTGATGACTTAATAAACGATGATGATGAACAATTATCCGTTCAAAGCGGATCAAGCGATGACAAAGAACAATAACTATCGAATAACATATTCATAGTTTTTTCGTTTTTTAACATATTCAGTTTCACATATTCTCGTATGTTTAATTAATTTTAGATTATATGTCCACATGTACTATGCCTCAACTTCCCGTCGATTTTGATGAGAGGGGTGATCTATTGATTTTAATACCGAGGAGTTAAATACTGTTCCAGGCACGTCATCGATTGGCAACACATCTGATTAATCACCGTTACATAAACAATTATTTATGCAGAAGTATTTTTGTTATGTTTATGAAATTATTTTGTTTTCCTATATGCCTCTCAAACTGCTACTCCCACTCCTAGGAGACAACAACACTCAGAGTTGGATAGATATGTTGCACAAAATGGAAAGATTCCCATATTTATTGCTTCAGGTCAGAACAAGCCTATCTTATCACACGCTATTCGCTTTAACAATACCATCAACGTGTTAACGCGAGACACTTTTCAGTCTGCTTTCTTAAGTAGGCTGATGTGACACAAAAGTACATTGAGATCATTAAAGGCGGTTTATAGATAAGTTTTTAAATCACCCGTACATATATGTTACCTATAGGAATATACACAGACTCAATCCTAATCTGTGTGTACTTTTCTTTTACAGTAATGATTCGTACTGGATTTCACTAATCTAACACTTACTCTGTTTGTTGAGCATCACATGCTCACCGTGTGGAAGGAGTTCAGGGGACAAAACCACCACCATTTCAAGAAGTTTGATGATCCTTAAGAGGCTTGTGCCAACCCACCCCCCAGATTGAGCAATTGGGTGCAAGCTTAGCACTTCCTCTGTGACCACTACCTCACTCGATAATTTTAGGTGATTTACTACTTTTCATGTTCTCAAATGGTACTTTATTTGTTTTTTATGTAACATTTTGATTGCTTGCATGTAGGAGCAATCGTCGATGAATAGGGCTGCTAGAGCGAAGCAGCCTACAAAGACAGCAACGGCGTCAAGTTATTTCTACAACGACAGCACGAGCTCGCTGAACAGCAGGATCATTCATTCGATCGTGTGAAGATATTTAGGGAAACACATGCTCGGGGTGACCAATTCATTTTTAGGTGGCTGCGGATGCGCATATAAGTTTATAAGTTGTCATTTGTCTTGTTTCACACAACAATTGATTTACCCATTTTACTTAATTAAAAAAAATTATTTATAGAGTCAAATGTTGGAACTCCAGTTCCAGCCTACCCAAGAGGGTTCTCAACCACTCTCTAGGGACGAGATATGCGAGATCGTTTTGGGTAGAGACCGGACTACACAAAAGGTCTTGGTTAGGGTCTTAAGCCAAAGTCCCGACTAGCTGTTGGCAGTTCTTCATCTACATTTATCGAGCGAGAGTTGGCTCACGTCAGAAAGGTTAACGAGCTAAAAACTCGTCTTGTGGTAGTAGAAGAAGATAGCAATAGGAAGTACAAAGAAAGTGCTTGCCTAATAAAAGCACAGGCTCGCCATATGGAAGAATAGGCTCGACAGATGGAAGAAATAAGGAAGATGATTGAAGGCCTCTCCCAGGCTTCGAGAGGACCTTGATTTCATTGAGGTACGTAATTTTTAAATTTTACGTTCTTCAATTTCATATTATTGGTGATATATATTTAAACTTAATTTCGTGTCATTGTAGGTTCAAAGGCATGTGGAACTTTCATGGGACACCAGCACTTATATTATGTGTTTAGTTTTCTGTTTTTAGTTTAAGTTTTTCGTTTTCATTATGTATGTAATTTCTAAACTACGAACGTGTATTTTTGAATTATTTTTAATATAAATTTCAATTCGTATTTTATTATATTTACATTTATTGTTTTTAGTATTTGAATTAATTTAAATCGAACTCGATTTCAATTTGCAAAAAAAAATTAAAATTAAATAAAAGAATTTAAAAATATATTATAATAAGATTTCACGACGCACATAATACGTCACAAATAGTTGTTCTGACAACACGTCGTCATCGAAAGGTATGCCAATAACCTATTTGCAACACTGCTATCAAACATGAGCAGTTCCCCAATGCCGATGTGTTGACCATGTCGAAGAACACTGCGTCGGCAGTAATCCTTTGTCGATGTTGTACAGTTCACGCATCTAGAATGCCTTTCATGATGCTTTTCTCACGACGTTCTTGTCGATGTCTGTTTCTACGTCGACGTAGTCTCTCCCGATGCATTCGTGGCTTTTGTCGACGTATCTCTACGTCGGTAGACCCCCTTCTTCTTGTAGTGAATTTAACTTCTACATATATCTAGAGATATGAATATGTGTGGCATAAGCATTGAGAGGTTGTTTATTTTATTTAGAAGTTAAATATGAAACTTATTATCATTTCAAGGAATTGCTAAGTCTTTTTAGTCATACTATCATATAGTGAATTTATTCCTTCATACATTCTCTGTTGTTTGCAATATGATAATAGTAAGTTCATTATATTCACACTCACTCACTCACCTTCCATGTGATCACTTGTTGCATTCCACCCTAAACTTCTATACAATAGATATATGTAAGTAATACATCTAGACTCATTGCATACTGTGAGTACATTTATATTGTAAAGACTCACTGCGAAAGATAAAACTAGGCATCCAATTTGAAAGATCATTAAGTCCTTTTGTTTAACCTAGTTTATCTAGGAAACTTTTCTCAATGGTTACACTTGGGTGTAGGAAAGAAAAACTTATACGCACACAAAATATCATTAGAATTTTAAGGCATAGAATTGAATTCTCATGACTGCAAATTTTAACCGTGCAGTAGGTAGTTCACATCCAAAGTTAAGTCATACACTTGAAACCCAAATGAAAGATACACAAGAGCTTAAGCAAAATCCTTACCCATTAATATTAAGACATGCCACGCAGGAAAAAAAAAGGATTTAACACATGTATCATCATGCACATAAATCACAAATACACATGCTCTTTACAAACAAATATCTTTTTTTTCTAATAATAACTTAAAAGAAAAACAATTAGGTATCAAATTTGTTGAGAATATTTATAAATAAAATGAAATGTAATTGTTAGCATTTTTGCAAAGAAAATATTGGGTGTAATCTAGATATTACAACCATCCTTGTGTAGCTCAGATTATATACTTACCTATCTTTGTCTAGCCCACCAATTACCTAACTAAAAATTGTCATGTGACGGAAAAAAAATCTTTTTTAAGAAAACTAAATTATCATTTTCTTATTATGTGATGTATAAAGGGGTTATAGAAAGATAGGTGTAGCTCTTTTGCTAATAACTGGTAAAATGGATATTTTTCGCTGTTGTGCTCTTATTTGGAAATATTTCTCACTAGAAAAAGGTTAATTTTGTAACAAAACACAAAACTATTTACAGCACATGCAACAAAAAGCAAAAGCCAGTGAAGCTGGTACAATATTTTCATAAATTTCCATATTTGCCCTTCAATATTATTGATGATTCGTTAATTCTCTTTCTTTGTCTTCTTTGCGATTTATTTATTTTCTCTTCTAGATTTCTTTATCTTCACTTCCAGATTTTCTTTCTTCTATTTTTAAACAATTCATTTTTTTGTTTAAATCTCATATTTCATCTTCGCCATTTTCGTCAAGATTATTTGAAGCTACTTCATCTTTCTCATATTTGATAATGTCAAGATTGTTTAAATATCATTTTGACATGATATAAACAATCGTTTACCATTGTCAACATGATCATTTAAATTTGAAGCATTTTTCCCATCGTTTAAAATGATCTAAACAATCGTGTTGACATGATCTAAACAATCGCTTATGATTGGTTAGCATAGTCAACACGATCGTTTAAATTTGAAACCTTTTTCCCATTGTTTAAAATGATCTAAACGATCGTGTTGACATGATCTAAACGGTCCCTTACTATAATCAAATGATCATTTAACATGGTCAACACGATCATTACATTTGAAGTTATTAACGATCATTTACATTGGACTACACTATCACTTATCATAATCAACACGATCGTTTTTCATGATGAACACGATCGTTTAGCATGGTCAACACGTTAGTTTAAATTTGAAGCCTTTTTCTCCCATCACTAAAAAAGAACACATGATCGTGTATCATGAGCTAAAAAACGATTGTAGATTATTCATTTAGATTGTAGTACACGATCGTTTAGGAAAAGATTACTTACACGAAAGTGTAGTCGATTAATCGTGTGTTGATCGGAGCATTTTTTATATTTTTCATTATGAGCCTGTGCACTTTTTACATTTTTAAAATTATTCTATAATATAAATATTTTACGGGTGTTATATTTTTTTAAAAAAAAAAACCTTAAAAAAATCTTGATGATTAACGGATCCATTATTTTAGAAATGTCCTAATTTTAATATATATTTTGTTACTAGGATTTCCCAACATTTTTGGACGAATTTAACTTTTTTGGTACTGAATAACAATAAATTTGCCACGTATTTAATTGAAGGTATTAATTAAATGAATTTTTACATTTGTATTTAGTGTGTACATTTTCTTTGCTGTTTTCTCGCTAAATAAAATAGGATTCCATTTTATTGAACGAGAAAAAGGGTTTTACGTTTTCACTACCAAACTTTTTAGAGGTACAAACAGTTTTCGGTACGTATTATAATTATAATACATAAAAAATGAGTTTGATCCCAATTGGGTAGGGCTTCAAAAATTTACTGCTTTTTGGAAGTTGACAACAACAACGAGTGTGATTTCCGATGCTTTTAGGTTAAAAGATCCCTCATTTTCTTCCACTCGTGATTTTTAGTCGATGTTGCATTGAAAATGGAAGACGGTTTTGGTATATCATGGGTTGAACAACTTTCCTTTGTGAAAAAAAAAAAAAAAAAAAAACCGTTTTGGAATGAAAATATTCTGCGACTATACATTAGGCTACTAACGAAATAACTAGTGGTTTTCGGCTGTTAGTGTCATTGGACATATGCAAATAGTCCGTCTTCACAATTTCCCAATCCAAGGGAGTAGGCAATGGATTGAAAGGCCCAACATTGGCCCACTTCGTATTAGTAACGGCCCATTATTAATAGAAATGGGCTTCATCTTGGATCTAATCACGGAGGCCTTGTTGTGTTATTTATTGAGAGAACCGTGGAAATGGCAAAATCCTCCATAACCAACTGTCATATTATTTTTTTCAATTTTTTTGCCCAAGTTTACCCCTCTACGAGTAGCAATTGCTCATATTCAAATACAATGTATTTGTTGAGGTCAAAAAATCAAACAAAATATCACATAGCATGAATACAGTGTATTTGTAAACACATCCACTTTTCGTAAATCTTAACTAAATAAAAAAATATTCTATTGTTGCAGAAGATTGAACCAACTTTGTAAAGATATGGCTTTAGTTTCAACATCCCCTAATTATTAGGATTTAAATCAAGTAATTAACGATTTTTTATATTTCATATTATTTATAAAAAATATATTAAATAATACATATTACAAATTTTAATAACAATTTCAATCTACATTTTATATCATCTCTTAAAATTGTTAATTTGAATTCAAATTTTACCTCGTTTCCCTAAAATAATGCTAAAGATAAATTCAACTATTTGATATTTTAACATTATTTTCCACCCTAAACCGTTAGTTTTAATTCAGATTTTTAACACTATTTTCAAATCCAAATTCTACACATTAATTTTAGGGATGTTGATTTGAATTCCTAAAATTATGCTAAAGATAATATTTGATATATATCCCACCCTAATTTTTTATTTTAGTTTTCATTCAAATTTTTAAAATTATTTTTAGATCAAAATTTTACATAGATGATTAGTTTGAATCTCTAAAACTATGGCAAAGATAATGTTTGATATATGTCCCACCGCATGGTTTTCTCTAGTTTTAATTCAAAATTTTAAAATTATTTTTAAATCTATATTGTGCACCTTAATTTTAGAGGTTTACTTCATTTTTAGAAAAAAAAAACGATTGTTCGTTGCAGCAAGTGTGGTCAAAGAGGTCACAATTGTACGTTTTGTAAAGAACACATTCAATGTTAAGTTATTGTTTAGGGAATTTTCATATTTAATAATTTTAAGTTTTAAGTACTTTATATATCTTTTCAAATTGTCTATATTCATAGTTGTATCTGTTATCAATTAGGTTGAATGGTTGGTTCAAATAAGATTGATTTTTTAGGGTTTATCTTATATTTTTACAGCGACTTAGGTATGTTGACTTTGCAAATACATTTCTTATATTTTACAGCGACTTAGGTATGTTGACTTTGCAAATACACTATATTGTAGTGATTCTTTTTAAATTCAAGTATAGTTATTTTCAAACTAGATACATCAAGTGTTGGAATTTATGTTCTAAAACTCGTAGTTTGTAGTTTAAATTACATTCTATTCAATAAAGTGTTTATTGAGAATTTATTAGTGAAAACAGAATACTATAATCTTGAATTCAATAAACTAAGGTCCAGAGGCTATCTCGTGTAAACTTCATCTTTATGTAAAGAAATAAACTTGGATCAAGTTCGAGTATATAGCTCAAACGGTCTATAATGAATGAATAAGGTTGGACTCCTTATTTTGTAAATGCTATGGATGCGACTTGCTTTGTAGTTAGTACAGAAAAAGTGATCCTAAATCGTTCATGTAGAGACATGGAAATGGGGGCATCCTATGTAAAGAGTTTACATAAGATTGAAACCAAGAAATAGTCACTTTTAAGTTATAACACCGTTGACTATATAAACTGACTATTTCGATTATGATAACCTAGATAACTTAATCTTAATTTTGAGCTAACTATGAACTTCTGTTCAAATGGTATTATCCTTAGATCTGCATGGGTGAGGGCAGCTCAATGATGCTGGTCCAATAAGCTTCCTATTTCAAGGATAAGATCGGGTGGATAACTAGGGACATAGGGTGCAAGATGAAAATAACTCCTACCTGCTTTAGGGTAAGTAGATAAGTTGTTCTCTTAATGACTGAATCCAAGTCTTGACTAAGGGGCCCCACTCTCTCATTGGCCCAAGAGAGATTCGGTTTATAGGTTGGACCTTGAACCAATTGTTCAATAGTGGATCAATGGAACTTAAGGAACAAGATGTAGCATCGGAGGTAAAACGGTATGTTGACCCAATCAAGGCTACGAACAACTTGCGAAGGATTAACTTGGTGATCATAGTTATATCAGATGAACAGAAATATATCTATAGTGAGGAGAGTGCAATTACGAGACTTTAGTGGAATGACTCGTTAGTTAACAAATGTTGATTAGTTTGGTCTAAAAGGGTTTAGCCAGTTAATCTCGGATTGTTGGAGCCCATGATCTATAGGTCCATTAGGTTCCCCTACTAGCTCATACGAAATTAACTTAGAACAACATGTTGGAATAATTCGAATTGTTATAGCTTTGAGCAAGAACTTTATGTTTAAATATGTTTTAAATATTAAAAATATGAATAAAGATTCATATTCAAAAGCTCGGAATTAATGACAATGGTCAAAGTTGTAAAAAGTCAAAATGTTGGTTTTTGACTTTTAAAAGTCAAACTTTGACTAGCTTTATATTCAAATGTGATTTGAGTTTGAAAAAAATTGAATGCGGATTCATGTTCAGGAGGTTGGAATTAGCCAAGATAGACAAAATGGTAAAAAGTCAAAATGTTCACTTTTGACTTAGAAAGTCAAAGTTTGACTTTGATTAGAATGGTCAAATTACCATTTTGCCCCTTGACCAACGTTAGTGGAAAAATTCAAAATTTTGTTGGATAATCCCACTAACTCTTAGTGGACTATGTGGAAGCTTATGGTGATGACACCAAGTCTACTAAGAGAAAATGGAATGGTGATTAATTCTACTAAATGTTAATGGAATGCTAGGTGTTGAGATATTGGCCAACTAACTTACATATGAAGCATGTCCTCACTTGGCATCTTTCCTTTAATCTATAAGTTGTTGGCAAACAAGAGTTTAACTGTACCATTTTTGAAATTGTGGACCCAAATTCATTTTAAGTATAGTATTTACCTTGGCCATCTATGGTCTATCTTTAATTCTGCCAAATGTTGGTTGCAAATTCTTCAACATTCTTGGGTTTGAATTCAATGAACATTGATTCTGTGCATCCTTTAGTATTTCTCAGGTATTAGTTAATAGTATTATAAGAAAATCTGTCATTCATATATAGCTATTCACATCCTTATAAGGAATAGGTAGTCAAACCACAAATCAACAAGCGAAATTTCAAATACCCTGTAATTGTGATCCACACTTTATAAAACTAATAGCCATCCATTATAACAATCACGCACGATAACAAACAGATCCAATTGATAAAGAACAAAAAAAAAATACATGTCACTGCTGACCACAACAACCCATTTTCTCTTAGCTAGAGTTACAAATACCCTGTAATCGAGACCTGCACTTCTTAAAAGTAATAGTCATTCTATATAATAACTATATGCCAATCATTCAGTCTCTAGAATTCATATAGCAACTTCTCTGAAGTTACAAACCATTCATGATAACAAACAGACTCAATCTTTAAAAAACAAAAAAATACACCAACCATTGATGATCACAGCAACCTATCTCATGTAGTCAAAGTTCAAATACCCTGTAATTGTGATCCAAACTTCTTAAAACTAATAGTCATCCATTCATTTAGTATTATACTAATCCATTCATTCAGTAATATTAGTAATGATAAATGAATCACAGCAACACATCTCACGCATCCAATGTTTCAAATACCCTGTAATTGTGATCCAAACTTCTTGAAATTAATAATCATTCATTACAAGCACATACCCTTCATTCAATATTATACTCATCATTTATCATTATTATTCTCATCATGAGAATTCAAAACATCCAGTGTAATTCGCAAATGAGTTACATTTACAATACACAAATACAGAACATGAATTACATTCACAATACAATACTCCACATTCAGAACATGAGTTACATTCACAATACACAAATACAGAACATGAGTTACATTCAAAATAGAACATGAGTTATACATTCAAAACAGAACATGAGTTACATTCACAATTCCATACTCCACATTCAAAACTTAAGTTACATTCAAAATACAGAAATACAATGTAATTCACAAATGAGTTACATTCACAATACATAAATACAGAACATACGTTACATTCAGGATAGAACATGAGTTACATTCACAATACCATACCCCACATTCAAAACATTCAGAACATGAGTTACATTCAAAATACTCAAATACAGTGTAATTGAATGGATCACATACTTCACATAGACGACAGTACCATACAATACATACCTCAGATTTTTTCGATTTCATTGGTGCTTTTTCCCTTCCTTTTTTGATCTTCTCTTGCCTTTTGTTTTTTTTTTAATACCCTTCACCTATGTTATAAAAAGAAAATTTATACCCAAATACATAAAATAATCAACACTTAATGAAATTAACTATATGCTTATTTTCTTTTCCTTTTTCGCAGTATTTTTTCTCTTCTTATTATCCATTGGTATTTCATCTTGTTCACTCGTCCATGCACTCAAATCTTCATCTACCTCTTTCTATTCCTCCCCTTCTTCATCATTATCTTCTTCTACTTTTTCATCTTCTTCTCGTTGTTCATCTTCTTCTCCTTGTTCCTCTTCTTCACTTTTGCTTTCAGTATTTTCCTGTTTGCAAAGTTATAATCAATTTATATAATACATAATTGAAGTACAACAAAATGTAAAACACATACTTTTTCTTCAACCTCTTTTTGTT
Organism: Cucumis melo; assembly: GCF_025177605.1. Lineage (NCBI taxonomy): Eukaryota > Viridiplantae > Streptophyta > Magnoliopsida > Cucurbitales > Cucurbitaceae > Cucumis > Cucumis melo. The sequence goes on from NC_066858.1 coordinate 16,911,361, forward strand.
TCTTTTCTTCAAGTTTCCTTCTGTAAACTCGACTTTTTGAAATCTACACAGACCACAACTCATTAGAAAATAAATTTTGTAGTTTACCAAGCTTTTTATCCTTTGTTTCTTTTGTACAGTGACGTCTTCTTTTGGCGGTTCAATCCTCCCCCTCTTTTTCGAAGTTATTAGATTATCTTGCTTGCTTCCCGACCCCTCCACCATTATATCTTCTGGTCTCTACTAGGCATAGAAAAAGTTATAAACATCTACAACTTCTATGTAATTCTTAAAAACATACATTAGTACCTCATCCGAAGAACTCGACAAAGTTTGAATTCCCATTGGCAATCATTTTTCGAACCAGTGATCCCTACCGCTCTTAACCGATCACTTGTTCTCGTTCTGACCTCTCCCTTCTCCTTTTTCATCTTTATATTGTCTACAATTTATAAAAGCAACATTTATAGATACACAACAAATCCCACTTATTCTTCCTAAAATAAAGGACACATCAGTTCCTATATTGTTTATATACTCTAAAAAGATAATTAAATAAACAAATAAAATATAAGATATCCATTCAATTGTATCCATAAATATAACATTTAAGTTAAAAAAAATTAGTACTCTATTTTCAAAATACAAGAACACCAGACATCAGAACAATGGAAGAACTATAATGCAAAGAACAAATCCGAAAAAGAAAATACATTAAAGAATTTGAATAACTCACAGATTTGAAGAACTTAATGAAGATTTTGCAGCAAACGAAGGTATGCGAACGAACTGAAAAACTCCATGATTTCTAAAAAACTTGATGATTTTAAACTTAACGAACTGAAAACTTGATGATTTTGCATCAGACGAAGGAAAAGTGTGATGAATGGACTTTGAAAATTTGAAGATTTGAAGGGAAGATTTGAAGATTTGAAGCGAATCCGAACGGACGAACAGAAGAAATGGAGAAAAAAAGTGCAGCAAATTCGAACGTGAAGTGAAGATTTGAAGAAGCTTTGACAAACAGAAGAAACAGAGAAAAAAATGAAGCAAACAGACATCAAATACGAACAAACTTTGACACCAAATACGAACGGAGAAGTGAAGTGAACGGAATACGAACGGAGACCACAACTCACCAAATAAGAATGAAGAAGTGAAGGTTTGAAGCGAATAGAGATGCGAATGGAGAAGAGAGATGCCAAACGTGAACGAAGAAGGAGATGCATACTGAGATTTCATGGGATGAAAATGCGAATGGAGATGGAGATGCTAATTTTTGGAAGGAGATGTGAAAGGAAGGAGATGCATATTTTTGGAAGGAGATGCCAAACATGAAGAAGGAGATTTAGGGTTTTCGAATGTAAAATAACGGAAGAAGACCCCTTTGTTTCCAAATTCAAAATAATGGATAATCTGAAATGGTGGTCTACACAAATTGAATCAGATGTGATCACTTGCAGAGCTTTGAATGTGATTTTATGGATTTTTTCTGTTTTGGGGGGAAAGTAGAATATTCTATTGTGGGTGTAAAGTAATATTTAATTATAGAGTATTTGGAGATTAGTAAACAACTATATTTATGAATCACATTTGTCACTTATGTAGGGGCATTTAAGGCATTGCTTCCTCAATTAATTCTTTAAATTTTTCTGTTTTGCTATTTTGTCAATTTAAAAATAAATTTGTCATTTATCAAAAGTAACATTTTATTTTGTCATTCTTCTTGTCGGCCTATATTTATTTGTCTTATTTAAGCCTTATCTTCAAATTTGTCATTGTTGGGTTTGCCCTAACTTCCTTTGCATTTTAAGGATTTTTCTTTCAATATTTACCCACATCACACCATGTATGTATGTATAGAGAAGAATGTAAATTTTTATTCTGACTCATCGGCAATTTACATTATGAGATTTTTTAACTTTAAAAGGATAGTTATAAGATGTGAAAGGGACTGACACATGTTTACCTCAGTCCAACAAAAATAAATCAATGATTATTTAAAAAGTGGATTTCATTTAACTACGTATATTTGGTGTTTTTTACTTGTCTTCTACATCCATATCGACACATGGAGCCCACATGCAAATTCATAAACAAAGTTGCAATCCAATTGACAAGTAGAGGGTGATCAATTCAATTACGTCAAAAAATCACGTCATTATTGTTATGGCCGTTTGGGTTTGAGTTATAGTTATGGTTACCATTACTAGAACAAACTATATGAATTCTAGCACATTTTATCTCTATTATTATCATTATGGTTTTGGTTAGTTATACCGGTAACAGTAAATTTGACAAAATTCAGCTAAACGCGATCAAATGCAATCCAAGGACATTTGCGATTGTGTGGTCTATTAAGATTGATCTGTCCATGTGATATTATTATAATTACATCCGTTTTCATTACAAATCAGTAAATATGGCCTAATTAATGAAATAGTTCATTTGATAATCGTGTATTAAAAAAATATTATTTTCCACAACTTCTTTATCATATTGATTTTCATTATCTTTCAGTAAATATTTGAATTCCTGAACTAAATTCCAAAAACAATAACAAATTTTGAAAAACAACCTAAATATACATTTGTAATTTTTAAAATTTGGTTTGCTTTTCAAAGATACTCTTTAAGTGTACTTAAAAAACAAAAGTAACAAAATTGATAAATATAAGCATTAGGTATAAGTTCAATTTTCAAAAATAAAAAACCAACTATATATTGATCAATATTATAAGTTTAATAATTTTTAAATTAAAATAAAGAAAAAGTAGATTAATACACACGTCAACAAAAATTTAATTCAATTTAAAAGATACGCAGTTCAAATCTCTAAACTATTGTATCAAGAGAATACAGATGAAATGAGCACAAAGTTGGTTTATTTTAAAGTGTTATTAACGTGCATTCTTTCGGTTCGACATTAGAAGTTTAATCCTCTGCCTCTTTAAATTGAGGTATTAAAAAAAAATACAATAAGCTAATTAAATACCATATTCTAATTTATTAAAAATACTTAATACCACAAAATAAAGTTTTACATATTGAGAGCTAAATTTGGTATCATCCTTTAATTAGTCGTCCGAAACCTTTTTTGCTCTCTTTCTCAAATTAAAACACATATATTAACATAAATAACTCTTAAATCTTCCAAAAAAAATAAAAAAAATAAAAATTGTAATCATGCACTAATTAGTCTATTTAATTAGAATTATATGTATTAATCAGAATTTGAGAGTGATTTCACTTCTATTATTACTTTCTTCATTCTCCTCCGATCTCCGCCCACAAGATCCTCTCGCATTTTCCCCTCCCTCGATTCTCCAGCTAGTGCTCCCCGATTTCTCCTCCTCGAAGCTCTCTGACCGTTCCGCCGTGTCCCTAACCTCCGATTCCGGGGAGCTTTGGGTTGCCTGAGGCGGCGCCCCCTTGTATAACTGTACTTGGTGATGATGATGATGCTGCAGATGAGGAGCCGGCGCCGTTCTTGCATAAAATTCTGGCGGCGTGTAGAAGTGGGAAGCCGGATGAGACGTGGCCGCTGGGCCGTACAGGGCGGGGGGCGCCGCCGCCGCTGCAGCGTACTCTGGTGGGACCCATAAACCGCCTAAACCGAGTACTACGAGCTGAGCCGCTGGCGGTCCTGATGCTTGTTGGGTTGGACCGGGTCGTCTCGTGTGGAGCCGGTATTTCTGTGAGGATATAACAATTAGGTAATGTTATTTTTTTTCTTTATTGGGTCAAACTATTCTCACTATTTATTTTTCATTTGAGGCAATAATTTCTATATTAATTACCTGGAGATGGCTTTTTACTTCATCGTTCGTCAAACCGTCTACTTTCATCAACTCTCTTATCTGCTTTGGCGTGGCAACTGTTTTTCAAATTTAAACATAAATAAATTAAACAAGTTTAAGGTCAAATTACAAATCTTTGACGAGGGATCACTTGTTTTGTTGGACATACACTTCCAATTCTATTTTGAATTAGTATATCAAAATGTTCAATTATAAATTTGAGGTACTTTTCCACCTATCTTAAATTATTTTTAAAAAATGGCTTGATGTCAAAGTAATAAAAGAAAAAGAAAAACTATTTTATTTTAGTTTGATTGTATATTACCTTGAGAACCACCGAGCATTTGAAGAGCATTGACAAATCTCCGGTGCAAGTCCGGCGACCAGCACCGTCTAGCTTTCCGGTGAGTCTGAGTGGTGGTCGGAGCTGATCCGGCCTCCGCTGCTCCATTTTCAGACCTTTGCTCCGCCGCCATAACAACCCCACCATCAATATTACTATTATTATCGCTACAATTCTTCTTCTCACCTTTCTCCAATAACTCCATTTTCGCTGCTGGACCGGAACTCCGATCTTTGTTGAAAGGAACAAAAGCTCCACTATTATTGATTCTTTGGCTGCATGTTTCTAAATTATTGTCCTTATTATTATTACAATCTTGTAATTTCGAGTGATCGTCAGTAGATTCAGATTGTTGTTTGCTTATTACGTCGCCTGCTTGACTCCAAAGCTGAACTGACGTCATCCAATTTGCCTTGTCGGAACTTATTGTCGGCGTTTTTTCATCGTCCGCCGGCGTTGAGTTTTTCAATGGCATGAATTCTTCTAGAATTGGCTCTGTTGGTGCTGCCGCGGCCGCCGCTGCCTCCATCGTTTTGCATGCTTGTAACTGTCGCCTCGATGTCTCAACAGCTGAACTTAAAACACGAACACGTTAAATCATTGATCGACTAACTTTTATCGATATTTATTTCCTTCTATTATTTTATTATGATTTTCGTGAATTATATGTGTATATATATTAGGTATGTAATTGGAAATAATCAACCTTTTAATAATTTGATCATTTTCATATTTCAATCTTAGTTAAATTATATGGCCGTATTAATTTTATAGATGGAAGTAATGTTTATAAATATAATTGCAAAAGGAAAAACTAAATGGTAATTAAACTATGTACGGAATGTTAGCGTAACAATTGGATGATAAAGAGTTCAACACCAAGATGCCAGTTAAGTGTGGAGAAACGTTGTTCCTAATTATAATTGTGTTGCCTACTATATATGCTGCTTCAAATTTTGTAGCTTTCTTCAAATTCAAAGATAGAAAAATTGTACCTAAATTCATGAGGTAATTAATAGTTCAATAGATAAGATTCTTTTTTCATTCCTAAATATTCTTTACCAAGGTTAACTAATAAATTAAAAAGTTATATGGTTGAAAACATCAAATAAAATTTTATCTCAAAACGGATTAATACGAATCTCACCACTACTTAATTACCACCATAAAACAAAAATAGGAAGAATCTAAACCCTAAAAAAAATTAAACAAAAACTAGATAAAAAGAAGAAAAAAGAGATCAAGTAATTAATTAAGGTAATTACCATTAGTTAAAAGCTGCATGCAAAGTGGAAGCTCCCGTTTAAAGACATCAATTTTGAGATGTTCTTCTTCAAGCCGAGAAACAAAGTCTTGAAGCTTATCATAAGACTGATCATGATCATGATGATCTCCAAATGAATATTTAAGCAACATTGAATAACTTTCAACTTTACATTCCAAGCTCAATTCTGCAGTAGATCCCATAACACACATAACCCTTAAATATAAAACGCGACACCCTTTAATTAATTAAGGTTTAATTTTCAATAAAACGGCCCACTAATTTCTTCATCATCGTCATCATGCCTTGCTCAAATAGGAACTAGAGGAGAGAAAGAAGAAAAAAAAAGTTGGTGTTTGGCGTTTGGCCTGAGGGGTTGGTTAAGATAAAGTGAGTGAATGTTTTGTTTTGAAAATGGAAGGATATTGAGATGTTTTTATGGGTGAGTTTGGGGAAGGGAATAAAGTATGTAATTTTTAGAGATAATTAAATAAATAAAATAATATGAGAGGGAATTTTTTTTTAGATTATGTGTGTGTAGAAACGAATCTGGGACTCTGTTATTTTCCCTTTTTTTTTTCTTTTTTTTGCGAATCTTTGGATTTTTTTTTAAATTTTTTTCTAAAGGTGAAAAATAAAATAATGAAAATTAACTAAGGGGGAAATAACATAAAAAAGATGATTCTTTTCTTTCTATATTCTGCCTTTTTCTTTTTCTTTTTCTTTTTCTTTTCGTTTCTTTCAATTTTAGTCACCTTTCTTTCTCTCTCACACACACACATTTCAGTGAAGGCTTTTTTCTTCTGTTTTGCTTTCTTGCTTTATACTATGTCAAATTATCCGATAGTTTTTGTACACTGGTTTAATATATTTAATACTTAATTATATTTATACAATAAATGGATAGGTAAAAGAATGGTCTCTTTTGATTCAGTATTACTATGCATGCAGGTACATGTATCTCAGATGCATTCATTCTTTGCATATCATCGTTAGCATGTAAAAAATTGAAAAGAATTGTCAGATGATAAATTATTATTCGATAATTTGGTGACATGCACAAAGATGAGCATAAGGGTCTAAGCACAAGGCGGTCTAAAGTCTACATAGGAGTTCATGTCCATTTATATCTCAAAAGGAAAAAGTTAGACTCCCAAATAGGTAGGTTGACCAATCAAATAAGACATAAGTCCAACTCTGACACCTCTAATATTACTCACGTCCAAAGAAAATTTTAGAGAGTGGGTCTTATAAATAACCTCATGCCAATGACCTTAGAGGTTAAGCGATTATGAATTTGATATTTCATATACTAAATTAATGTTAGGAATTCAAACAGAAATCTATATTGATTATGGAAAATGAATTATTATAAGTATATAAGTTAGCGACTATTTCCACATTATAAGGCCTTTTAGATGATACAAAAAGCAAAAACATAAGAATGTGTCCAAATTAGTGGATAATATTACACCACATGTGGACTTTCGTTATCCTTAACATTTAAGTTATATTAGAGTGTACTTGACTCAACTATGCATCGATTAGAGTGCTCTTGCTCGTTTGCTCCAACAACACATTCATACTAGAAGAGAAGGCCGTTTATGGAAGAACAAGTAAAAACTCAAAAGAGATGTTGAGATGTATTAGAATCCCACGTTAGAAAAATCAAAGAAACTCACGTTTCTTATAATATGGATGAGTTGCTCTTCTCATCGTCAATTGGTTTTTAGATGAAACTCATACTATTAAATATGATATTAGAGTCCATAAATCCCAAATAGATATTTGGTTAAATTAAATGAAATTGATATCCAATCAAAATTGGTGAAGCCAAAGAAAAACTATCTTGAAGGACATACCTATAATAGATGAACTACTTTTCTTATTATCAATTGGGTGTGGATAAGAATCAAGGCTATGCAATTATAATTTTATGCATTTGAAATCGTTTGAAAACGAGTTACTTATTATTTTTCAAATATTAATAGATATATGTGTGTAATTTATGAATGGAAAAGTCAAATATGGAGGAGGGAATAAAATTATGCGACCACCACACGAACATATATATATATATATATATATATATATATATATATATATATATATATATATATATATATATATATATATATATATATATGTATATATATACGGCCAAGTAGTCCTTTTTATATTTTATATTTGATATTAATAGTCAGATCTAAAATGTTTATTGACTAACCTATAACACACAACTTTCAAAAGAGAACTTTAAAGGTAGCATATACGGTATTGAGAGAGAAGAGGGGAATATTTAGTCCATAACGAAATATTCATAAAATTTAATAATTTAAGGTCTCAAAGGAAGGAATATGTTATAAAATCCAACTTTGTTACATATTTAAAAGATTTTCAAAAAATTAAAAATAAGAAAAAATGGGAATACCAAATACAACCCATAAAAGCCAAAAGTGGAAAAACCCTAACTTTTTTTTTCACTCTCTCTCTCTCAATAACATTGGGTTGAAAATCTTGTAAATTAATTGGAATTAATTAAAGGTTGAGAATCTTCTTGTTACCCTACTTTAATTAAGTGGACTATAAGGTAAGAAGATTCTCACTAAAATTTAGACAAACCTTTTATCTTTTTGGGGTTCTGAACCATATTTGCATGGCTGTTTGGATCTTGGTGGAACAAACACAGTTCACATTTTCATCCTTTTTTTTCTTCCTTAAATTTTTTTACACATATATATTATAGTAATGCCTCGATTTTAGAAGGAGATATGAATGAACTAATAGTATATATGAATGAGAAGGGTTTAAGAAAAAAATATGATTAAAAAAAATTAAAAGAATTTAAAATTATTATATATACTAACAAGGATTTAAGTGATCACTCGATCATATAAACTCAAAAGTTAAACATGCTCATATTGGAGTAATTCTATGTTGGGTGATATTGTAGAAATTTTCCTAGAATATATGTATGTGAGTGAGGACAAAACATATTAAAATAACCCTTGTTTGTTTGTAAGGACAAATTTTAATATTGAAAAAAATCAAGACATGCAAAGGTGATGCTAGTCAGATTGCAAAAGGATATTCAAAGAAATGTTAGAGCAATTAGGTGTTGAATCTAAATTCAAATTGATATCAGATATCAAATGAGAGGAACCTTGAAGACTTAAAAATATGGTTAAGAAAAGGGTTAAAAGAATTGAAATTATTATTTATACCAATATGGTGTATCTTTCTTTTCGGTAGCTCAATCAAGACAAGCATTTTAATATTTTGATTACGCATTCAAGACAAGTAAATGTAAGATAGTGGTGAATTAGATGTCGAATCTTGATTACATTTTAATATTTTAATATATAATTTTGGAAGGTTTGAATAAATAAAGTAGTTTTTTTCTTTGTGTATATATATATATAAATAGTTTTAGGTTTAAGGAAAATGGTGGAGCTTGTGGTAGAAGCTCCAAGAAGGAACTTTTGGGGATTCTCTTACTCTCTTTTGTTTTGTATTCGAAAAAGGAAAAGTTGGAAAGAAAGAAAGAAAGAAAGAAGATGAGGTAAAAGAGATTCTCCTCGTGACACGTGTTATAATATTCGGTTTGAAATTATTCTTCTGAATATCCCTTTTGTCTGGCGCCCACACCATGGAATATTCCTTCTTCTTTTTTCCTTTTTCCAAAGATTAATTTTGTCGAATTCCACGCGGGGGAGGGGCCAATTTTTTTCACTATTTCCCTCCAAATTTCATCTTTACATTTTCAATCTTCCCGATTGCTACCCCTGCGATAACGACTAACCAAATTTCTAACTATATTCGCCATCTAACGAATTATGTTTTTGGTCCTCCAGTTTTAAGAAAAATATATGTAATCGATTTATAAATTTACAATACGTATCTATTTAATCTTTGAGATTTTAAAAAGAAATAGGTTTCTTCTTTGAGTTTCAAATATCTAACTTATAGTTCCCGAATTTGTAAGTGGATATAGGTTTAAAAGGTGTTCAAAAAAACATTTTTACAAAAAAAAAATTGTAAACGACTAACTGATAAAAAAAATATAAAATATAGTAAAATTTTAGATTATATCAATCATAAAAATCTATCGGTAATTATCAGTATTATAATCTAAAATTTTATTACATTAGATAAATATTTTAGTTTATTTTGTTATATTTAAAAATATTTGTAAAATATTTCAGATTCTAATGCTGATAGACTACATTTATTTCAATTAGAGTTAGAATCTAAAAATTTTATCATATTTTATAAATATTTTGATTTATTTTGTTATATTTAAAAGTTATATCAGATTTTTTTATTTTCACTTTTACATAGTTTTATGAAATCTTGGATTACAAAAGTTTGTTTAGAGAATAATATTTAATTTAAAATAATAATAAATTGTACATTTTGAAAACTTAATGAACCTCTTCTAAAAAATCTGTAAGCTTGTAAGATATATTTTAAAAATTTAGGAACAAAAAACATGATCAAAAATTGATTTTTACTTTTAAGTAATTTTCTAAATTTATATTTAGTTTTTTGAACGAGGCTCTCAACCCTGTTGCATATGTAAATATCTTTAATTTTTGTTTGGTCTTTAAAACAATAACAAAACCCCTCATAATCACATCTTTGGCATTCTCTTCGAGGTGTTTTTAGTATCTGGAGAGATACTTTTCGAGAGGATATTTTTCTCCTTACTTTTTAAAGAGGGTGAATCAAAAAATCTTTCTTTTTTTTTTTTTTTTTTTTTTTTATATACATCCGTGAGTTTTCGTATCAGTTTATACGCATCCCGACTAATCTCATGAGATATAATCCGTCTTATTTGGATGTCAAGAAAATTCATATGAAATTAATTCTAGGCATAGGTGGCCACAATAGGAAAAAAAAATCATATATTTATTTAATACTTTTCTAACATGTCAATTACAAATATTGAGGGACATTTTTTGATATAGTAAAATGAACTAAAATATTTTAAAATCTAATAATATTAAATTTTAAAATTGTGTAAATATTTTTAACTAGTTAATTTATCATTTGCAATAATTTTTTTACATTTTATTTTATTTAAACTAAAAAAATATTGTTTTTATTTATTTGCCTTTTATAATAGTTGTTGTTATGACTTTTACTGGGGGTTTGCTCAAAATAAAACGGAAATGCAAAGGCATCTCGAGGCTTGCATGATCGGGTTTGCACATCCCAGAAGGGATAGTCAAGCCCTTGGCTATTTTAAGGGTCAATCAATCTACAACTCTCTTCTTCCATTTCACCAAAAGAATAATGATTGATCTAAGCTCTCCATTGACATTTTGGAACCTTAAAATCACACCTACCAAGCCATTCTAGAGAATGATTGTGTGTCAATTAGCAAGAGTCAAATACTACGCCTTGTAAAGAACCCTAAATCACTAATATAAAGGGGTAACAATTCTCTCTAAAATTTAGTTGAATTGAATACTTTATGCAACACTAACTAATTTAGGCATCAGATCATACACAACCTGACATCCATATCAATGTAAGTACTCTAGTAGGTCTACTTCGAGTGACACATCTGAACTTGAAGAGAGAGTTGATGGAATGAAAATGACTGAAGAAGATGGAATAATCATGTAAACAAACATGAGTAATTTGAACTCATGACCTTTTGTCTTAGATACATACAGGTATCAGTTGAGTTAAGCTCTTGTTGGCAATCTTATTATTATTTTAAGACCAAAACATAATTCCCTTTTTACTATTCAACGAAGGATCAATTTTACTTTAAAAACTTTTAAAAACTATCATATAAATTAAATTTAGACATGGTATGTATACCACTATATATAATAAAATCAGTTAATAAATTATTTATAAATTAAAAAATGTTATATATAAGTAAATATCTTTAGAATATATATATATATATATATATATATATATATATATATATATATATATATATATTCACTATAAAAATTTAAATATAAAATTATTGTCCAATAAAGTAGGCTGATCTATTTTTTAAGATTTGAATTTAGTATCTATTTGGTTTTTAATTTAAAGTTGATTTTCTAAATCCTTTCTTAAAGTTTGAAGTTGATTTTCTAAATCCATTCTTGAAGTTTGAAATTGATTTCAATGTGAGAATGACTAATTGAGATTCAATTATAAATGGTTGTCAAAGTTTAGAGAAGTAACAAAAACAAATTAAATTATCAAACAAATTCATGGAAAATCAAATGCTAGTAGTCTTAAAGCCTCAAAGAGTAGAAAAATTCATTTAAAATAAAATTTTGAAATTTTGGGAATTAAAAGTGTATTTTATTTTTTAGAAAATACAAGTAATGAAAATAAAAATCTAGAAATTTGAGGGGAAAATTAAAGAAAGGAAATAAAGATGCATGGGGAGGGAGGGTACAAATATAAACCCTAGGGGACGGGCAATAAAAGAGTTGTAATCCAAAAGTACAATGAGAGAATATATATATATATATAGAGAGAGATGATAGATGAAAGGAAACGAATGGTTCAACCAAATTCCTTAATGCACTTAAACTTAAGATAAAAAAGAATATTTCACACCTTTCCCTTTCCCTTTCCCTTTGCCTTTGCCTTTGGCATCTGAATTTGAATTTTAATTATTTTTCATGCCTCTCCTTTCCCATCTACCATTGTTTTTCTTTAATTATTTAGATGCTTGCTTCTTTAATTTTTTTTTCTTTCATAAATCTATATATATATTGGTGTATATTAGGGTTATTTTAAATATGAAAATTTAAAATGCAATATTTAGAAAGCATGGGTATATACTTCTTATTATAAACACGTTTCATTTTTGTTAAAATTAAAATATGTAGAACGTAGTATATTGCACAATGTTGTAAGGTAGCACACTTATATATACAAAATATATAACACACAAAACATGTTCATTAGGTAGTTAATAAATTTTGAGATTTAGACGTCCAATATTTAGTAGGTGATTACAACTATTTTTTATAATATAAAATATATATTAAATTACTCGTTTGATCCATCAACTATCGAGAGAGTTTAGAACATCAACTTTCCATCCCGTATATTATTGAACCTTCAATTTTTCGTTTAATTATTTAACCTGTTTTATTTATTTATATATGTATAATTAGAATCTATTAGATACATAAGTGAATTTTAATGGTCTATTAAATACAAAATTTAATTTATACGTAATAAAAATTTTAATTTAAAAAATCTTAAATATCTCAAAAATGTATTCGATATAAAAAACAATATCTTTTGAATTTTGGAGACCTGCATATTAAACACAATTGAAATTTGAGTTCATGAATCTATTCTTGAAAGTTCAACGACTCAATAGATATAATACAAAAAATTAAATCTCCTTCCGTAACTATCTAGTTTATCGATTTTAGTCGTTTTTAAAAATTAAGCCTATAAACACTTTTTATACCTATAAAACTCTTGCTTTTCTTTATCTATTTTTTACCAATATTTTAAAAAATCAAAATTTTAAAATTAAAAGAATTATTAATTTTTTAAAACTTAGTTGTAATTTTGCTTGGAACACAATTCTTAAGATATAGAGCGTTAAAAGAAAGGGAAACTCGTGTAAATGTAACAAAGGCACGTGTAACAAAGTCCATAAAATTAGCCATTTTTTTAAATATTCTAGGTTTGCTCTTCCATATTTCTTTTCTTTCTCGCGATTCGTCTTCTTCCTACTATTTTGTCTTCCCGATCTTTTCCTCCGATTTCATCCTTCTTTCCTTGCGATTTCGTCTTTCTTCTTTCATCTTTTTTCTACGATTTCTTTCCATCATCTTTCTTATTTTTTTAATTATTTATTTATGTCGTTTAATTTTTCTATCGTTTTTCTTCTTTTACTCTTTTTTTCTTCGCTTTGATTTCTTTCTATCGTCTTTTTACTTTTCCTCTTCTTTTTGCAATTTCTTTCCATTCTTTCTTCTTTTTCTTTTTTTTTACGTCGTTTACATTTGGGTAACCAAATCTAAACGATTGTATAAAAAAAATAGTAAAATCTAAAAGATCGTGTATAAAGAATCTTGAAAAAAATCATTTAGATTGGAGTAGCCAAATGTAAACAATCGTGTAAAAAAAATATTGTGTATAAAGAATTTTGAAAAAAAATCATTTAGATTGGAGTAGCTAAATGTAAACAATCGTGTAAAAAAAATATTGTGTATAAAGAATTTTGAAAAAAAATCATTTAGATTGGAGTAGCTAAATGCAAACCATCGTTTAAAAAACGTAAACGATTGTAAAAATAAAAGAAGACGGTGTATAAAAATCTTGAAAAAAAATCATTTGATTGGAGTAGCCAAATGTAAACGATCGTATAAAAAAAAAAGTAAACGATCGTATAAAAAAAAGTAAACGATCGTCTAAAAAAATCTAAACAATCGTGTAACAAAATTAAACGATGGAATTGAAAAAGATAAATTATACCCATATCTAAACAATCGCGTAGAAATTGTAGTCATATCTAAACAATCGCGTAGAAATTGTAGCCATATCTAAACGATCACATATAAACTGCAGCAATATCTAAACGATTGTGTTGTAGCCATATCTAAACGATCACGCATAAATTGTAGCCATATCTAAACGATCGTGCATAAATTGTAGTCATATCTAAACGATCACGTTGTAACCATATCTAAACGATCGCGTATAAATTGTAGTCATATCTAAACGCGTATCAAACAATAACCAAATCTAAAAGATCGCAAATATACTAGGCGCACGTTGTTGATGGCGTGGTTGACAGGACATTTTTGATATTTTACACGGTGGGTTTGTGAGTTTTTTCTATTTTTTGAATTTTTCTATTGGATGTAAATGTATTGCCGCTTTTTTATATTTTTGAAAGGACCCCTAAAAGAAATTACGAGAAAATAAACACAATTTTCTAAAACCAAAAACAAAAAACATAATAGTTACCAAAGAGACCTTAAATATTAACTTTATAATTTAACATTTTATATATTACCAACCTAATAATTAACATTTAAAATTAGTTTATATGTAATTAAAAAAAAAGCCACGAAAATATCTATTTTATTTTTAAAAAAGTTATCGAATTCTTTGTTTTTCAATTTATGATTTTGATGACTTAAAAAATACATCGATTGAGAATCCCATATTGAAAAAATTAAGAACAAACTCACATTTTTCATAAGATAGATAAACTACTACTTTCAATATTCCAGTCCTCAATTATTATAATACTACCATAATCATTAACCATTCACACAACTAAAAGTAGTAAACCAATTTTAGAAAATATATAGCTTGAAATTGAGATAATTTGAAACTAAAGATAATAGAGGGAAGAAAACATAAGAGTATTAAATGAGATGAAAAGGATATTAATTATTAGATTCTAATTAGGGTACACGAACAAAAACTAGAAAAAGGATATATGTATGTAGATATCCATGTGTGATATTTGGGAATAATGGGAAAAAGTTAGAAAAGCTTGAAGAAGGTGTTAAAGAGTGGAGAATCAGAGAATAGAAATTGTATGGTCGGCCTCTCCTCCCTTACCAAAAAGGATACAACTTAATTACATTACATTACACTAAAAAGAAATATAAAAGAAAAAAAGAGAGAAGAGAAGAGAGAAAAGATGGGTCTGTCACATGTTGAGTGTTCCTGAAGTTTCGAATTTTCAACAGTGCTCTCTTCAACAATGGAATCTATATCCCTTTCTTACACATCACACGTGCTTTCTTTTATTTTCTTTCTTTTCTTCCCTTTTTTTTTTTTTTGATTTTTTAAAATTACATATATTTTTTCTTTTTGAAAAAAAAAAAAAAACAACTTGAGAAATGATTTTGATTGTGAAAATTGAACAAGAAATTATTGTTTGAACAAAAGTTACTATTCACAAAAGAATTCTCCACGTAGATTTAAAAAATAAGAAGTTAAATTTAACCATATGTAAATATACTTATAAAATAATTGTGGATTCCATAGTTGAATTTGAGAGATTTTATGATTTTTGATTTCAATTTAATAAAAACACAAAGCTTTCAATTCCCAACTTGAATAATTGAAACAATATTTCTTTAAATTAAAGGAGTCTTTTCAAAAATATCAAAAAGCGGCAAAATATTTATACTCTATAAAATAATTCCAAAAACGGAAAAAAGTCCATAGGCCCACTGTAAATACCAAAAATACCCCATCAATCATGTCGTGAACAACGCGTGTGTAATATATTTGCGATCGTTTATATTTGGTTATTGTTTGATACACGATCTTTTAGATATGATTACGATTTATACGCGATCGTTTAGATATGACTACAATTTATACGCGATAGTTTAGATATGATTTTTTTTTCAAAATTTGGTACACAATATTTTTAATTATTTTGGTACACGATCGTTTACATTTCTTTATATGATCGTTTACTTTTTTTACACGATCGTTTAGATTTGGCTACTCCAATCCAAATGATTTTTTTCCAAATTCTTTATACACGATCTTTTATTTTTTTTACACGATCGTTTACTTTTTTTAAATGATCGTTTACATTGGCTACTCTGATCTAAATGATTTTTTTTTCAAGATTCTTTATACATAATCTTTTATTTTTTTTACACGATCGTTTACATTTGGCTACTCCAATTTAAATGATTATTTTTCAAGATTCTTTATACACGATTGTTTACATTTTTATATGATAGTTTACATTTGACTACTCTAATCTAAATGATTTTTTTTTAAGATTCTTTATACACGATCTTTTAGATTTTGCTATTTTTTGGTCACGACGTAAAAAAAAAAAAAGAAAAGAAGAAAGGCGATGGAAAGAAATCACAACGAAAAAAAGAAGAGGAAAAGTAGAAAGATGATGAAAAAGCGAAAAAAAAAAAGGAAAAGAAAAAAACGATGGAAAGATTAAACGACGTAAATAAAGAATTGAAAAATAAGAAAAATGATGAAAGAAATTGCAGAAAAAAAAAAGAGGAAAGAAGAAAGACGAAATCGAGGAAGACAATGAAAGAAATAGCAGGAGGAAGACGAATTGCGAAGAAGAAAAGAAAATGGAAGGAAAAATTTAGAATATAGGCTTTGTTATACAGGCCGTAAATAGTTTGATGTTTTGTTACATTTACAAGAGTTTTCCTAAATTAAATGTGAATTATTAAACAACTAATATCTTGAATTATTTGAATCTGTTCTAAATTTTAAGCTTTCCTAGCGTTAATATTAAATAAATTAAAATATCATTTTGGTTCTTATACTTTAAATTAGTTCGTTTAATTTTAATTTCCATACTTTCAAATATTCAATTTTAGTTCATAAATTTTCACTAAACCTTAAATTTAGTCCCTCTTACTAGTTTGTTGTAGATTTTTCATTACTTTTTATTTTTTATTAGTATTTGTTATCGCTATAAATTTTTAATATATATATATAGTAAATTTCAAGTAATATTTTTACCATTAATATTTTGTGTTATTTTAACTATATAATAGAAAGAGAAATTTTCATAAATATAAGAAACTCGTAAAATATTTACGATAACAAAACCCATAAAGTTAACCATTTTTTAAATATTTCAGGTTTGACCATTCGTTTTTCTTTCCCTTCTCATCTGTTCATCGTCTTTCTTTTTTTCTTTTTTTTTTTTTTCATTTCTTCCCTCTTCGTCTGTTCATTGTCTTTCTTCTTTTCCTCTTTTTTTTTTCATTTCTTCCCTCTTCGTCTATTCCATCGTCTTTCTTCTTTTCTTTTTCCAAACTATTTTGTTTCAAATTTTTTATTTTGCTTGTTCAAGATCTACTAAATATAAAAGACTGAAAAAAAGAATGATCTGGGTAGCCAAACCTAAACGATCATGTACGAAAAAATAGCCAAATCTAAATGATCATGTACAAAAAAATAGCAAAATTTAAACGATTATGTACAAAAAATCTTTAAAAAATCGTTTAGATTGGGGTAGTCAAATCTAAACGATCCTGTACAAAAAAAATAAACGATCGTGTAAACAAATCTAAATGATCGTGTACCAAAAGAATCTTAAAAAAACGATTTAGCCAATCTAAACGATCGTGTACCACATCTTGAAAAAAAACCGTGATTGTTTAGATTTGGGTACCCAAATCCAACCGATCAAATCTAAACGATCGTGTATAGAAAAATAGCAAAATATAAATGATCATGTACGAAAAATCCTAAAAGAATCATTTAGATTGAGATAGCCAAATCTAAACGATCGGGTACAAAAAAATAAACAATTTTGTAACAAATATAAATGATCGTGTACTAAAAGAATCTTAAAAAAAATCGTTTAGCCAATCTAAAAGATTGTGTACTAAATCTTAAAAAAAATCATTTAGATTTGGGTACCCAAATCAAAACGATCGTGTAACTAAATTAAACAATCATGTATAGAGAATTTAAAAAATAAATCGTTTAGATTTTGACTGCCCAAATCTAAATGATCAAATATAAACGATCGTGTAACTAAATCTAAACGATTGTGTAACCAAATTAAATGATTGTGTACAGATAATTTAAAAAATAAATTGTTTAGATTTGGGTCCAAATCTAAATGATCGTGTACTAAACAATAGCCAAATATAAAACGATCATGTACCAAATATATTATGCATGTTGTTGACGGCGTGGTTGATGGGCATTTTTGGTATTTTTCACGGTGGGCCTGTGGGCTTTTTCCGTTTACAGAATTGTTTTATAGAGTGTAAATATTTTGCAGTTTTGTTATATTTTTTAAAAGATTCCTAATATAAATTAGGGGCATTTTCAAAAATCGTAAAATATTGAAACTATTATATAAGATATAGCAAAATTCAGTTTTTGTATTATCCATACAGTTTCCTATAAAGTATTATTGTTAATTATTAATATTATAATTAATTTATATTAATATAATTATTTTTTAGTAATCAATTTAGGTATATTTAGTTGAAAGATATTGTTTTTTTTTATCCACTTAGTAACCAATTAACAAAAAAATTATTTTAAACTAAATTTAATTCATCTGTAATATTTAATTAAGTAATTAATTAATTATACTAATTATTTAACTGAACACGAATATTTAATATCAATTATCATGCACTTTAACCACATTAATTATCTATGACATTTAAAATCCAATCCCCAACTCAAATTGTAAGGGTCGAGTTGATTTAAATTTTGTGTTGGGTTGGGTTGGGTTAGAAAATTGAAACAAAAAATTGAGCGAGGTTACTGGGTTGACCCAACTCGACTTGGTTATTTATAATATATAGACTTATAATAGGGGAAATTTCTCGATCTCTCTCGATCGAGTGGACATAGTGCTTTTTTTTTTAATTAAAATTTTAAAATTTCCAGGCCAATCGTGGCCCTGAGATGGCCTCGAGCTAAAGAATATAAGCATTATGTAGTATGATCTCGAGCTAAGGTTGCCCCGAGATGTCCCGAGTTCAAAAACAGAAGCTCCTCCATCACTTTTTGGGTTGGTCATTTCACTTCTTAGTGAATCTATAGAATAACACAAAGGTTGTTTTGGTTTCCCATCCCCATGTCGGTTGGCACTCCCTAAATCCTAAGCAAAAGACCAACCTACCGACCCAACCCGAATTTTTTGGGTTGGCTTGGGCTGACCCTTGCATAATGAAAGAAGGATTCATTTTTTTGTCAATCCAAATATTTATGTTTTTCCATATTTTTCTTTCAATCTAGCCCAACTAGATTTATATACACCCCTAATATCTATATCCATTAAAACAATATCTGCTATTGAAACCGTCTATATTTGTCGTCCTTCTAAAATGTTGAGAGGAGGACTAATTAAAATGTTGAACATGGTAAAACCCGTTTGAATTAAACACAGGAAGTTTGTGAACTGAACTCCTTTCTTTCTCCATGGTTGAAGATGAACTCATATTGTTATACGATTTACATGCAAGACAAGCTCGGAAGATCAAGAACACACAAAAATTGTACTACAAGTTGGGTTTCTCATTTCATCTATAATAGCTGTTTGCCTCGATGTTTTGTTCTTCTACATCTCCTACATAGACGATCAGAAAAAATGCTTTGTCGTGGACTAAAAAATCAAAAAAGTGGCCATTGAGGCTAGGTCGATGACAGATTTCATCCTTATACTCGTAGTCACCTACAAGGTATGCTCAAGTTCAATACTTGAATTATGTCCTAATTCTAAAACGAACGCAGACACCTTGCTGATGTTAGCAAAAGGGTTCCATGAATGAATGCCCTTGTGGACTTTTTGGCTCTGCTTCCCCTTCCATAAATTCTTCTTTAATACTTTATGTGATTCTTATACCATTGTCTATTTTAGATCAAACCCCATCTATTTTTTGGAGTACGCTCCATTGCTAATTCATTTTAGTTGGCATACTTATAACACTTTTGCTCTTCACTTCTAGTTAATTCATCTATAACATTCAGTTTTGTCATTTACTCTTAAGATTTATATAGAAGAGATACAATTTAAATCTTAGCTAAGATCTATTAGAGAACATGAGATTCCATCTCAATGCTTGATTTAGCACAAGGAGAGAAGTATGCATCTTTTTAAGATTCTAATTTCTAACATCTATTGATTTTTGGAATATGGGATTCTTGAGAGGAATATTCATTTCTCGAAGCTTCTATTCAATAGACAAATTTTAAATCCAATTCTTTGAGTTTGTCCATGACAACCATATCGCAGGAAGAGTCCATCTTTATCTTGTTAATTTTCATTTTTTTAGAAATATTGCTTTATGTTTAATTACTACCATTGATGCAATTACTAAAAAAGAAAATAAATAAATAAAGGCATGGGTTAAAATAGAAGGCTTACAACCAAATAAACTCAAAAGTCAAGCCACACCTAACTAATTTGCAGTAAAAATGATGCAAATGACAAGAAGTACCTTCAAACTTCAATTCTTAACATCGACAATAGAAAATGTGCAGATATTTCGAAAACAAGTGGCGACTGATCTTTCTGCCTCTCTTCCAATTTGTCCCAAGAATCATCCGAATTTATGTGTTATGTAAGAAGCTTTCCAGGAGTGTTGCTCCTAATGACATAATAGGAACTGGACAGTTCAGATGCACATTCAATTTCCTTCTTTTCATTTTTGCCAGTCATGTATGTTTCTTTACCTTTTGTTTATAAAAAATGGAGATTTAGTGTTTAAATGTTTCTGAATGATCGTATTACTTTTGAAACTATTGTAAATTTTTCATTTGTGAAGGTGGTTGGAGCATTTTGGTACTCCTTCTCAGTTCTAAGAGAGCTTTATTGTTGGCAAAGTGCCTACAAATTTAACCGTGGATGTAGGGTGAATTCATTTTTTTGTGAGGATATCACGGGTAATGAATGGTTTGTTGATAAGTTTTGCCCAATCAATCCACCTAATATGGAAATATTCGATTTTGGTTTATTTCTTAACACATATCAATATAGTGTCACGAGGGCAAATGATTTTTCTGTAAAGTTATTATATTGTTTTTCTTGGGGACTACACGCATTAAGGTTTGAAACTTTTCCTTCTTAATACATCTCTGTTTGTTCTTCATTTTAAATGGCTATTACCTTAATTATCAACTATTGGTGTGAGTTTATGATTTGTACGAGGATAATAATCTTCAACTCAACTTAGAACTAAATCAAAAGGTCGTCTGAGTTTACAAGTTCAATGATCTCATTTTATTTTTTTCCTCTATATATCAGTCTTCATCACCAAAATGTAGTTTGAGCAAATACAAGGAGAGGAAAATTAGATTTAAACATCCAAGTTTGGGATTATGTTGATCTAATAAGTTTTCTCAACTTCTAACCTCACCCCCTCCCTACGAGAACACCACCAAGCCATGCCGGTTAAATGATAATGTTCTCGAGTATGTTTGAAGTACCTTTCGAATATAACATTTTTAAATGATAACTCGAATTAACTCTTGTTTGTTGAAATTATGAGATCACTTTTCAACTTACAAAACTCTCATCTGGTACAAATAACTTCCTAGTTTAGAAGAGAATGAAATGTAATAGCATCATCTCATGTTTGATCAAATTCAATTTGTAGCTCGTTTGAGTCAAACTTGACTACAAGTAGCTATGCATGCAAAAACATCTTTGTGACTCTTGTTAGCATTGTTGGGATACTTCTAGTTGTTTATCTTATCGACAACTTGCAGGTTTGTTAAAGATCTTCTCATCCAATATGTCAAACTCTTCTTTTCTAAATCAGTAACAAAGAAACGGCTGCATCATTAAACAGGTATATCTACAATCCTTAACTTTAAGATCAAAGGAGAAACAGATGACGATGAAAAAAAACGCTGAAATAGATTTCTGGATAGATTATTCTAAATTCCAAAAGAAGAAGGAAATCCATGAGTTTGTGAGAGACAAGTTTGAGTGGAAAAATGATGTAAATTTAAAAACACTACTCGACGTGTTTCCGTCTCCATTCGTTGAGGAGATAAACAAAGAATTTTGTTGGGATATCCTAAAGAGGGTGAGTTTTGCTGCGTACATTTGTGAAGTAACATGGTATAATAGAAACAAACAACCTTGATCAATGTTTCATTGGTAGGTTTCAATGCTTAAAGAATTTGAAGATGAGAAGTTCGAAGAGATGATGAAGGATATGAAGCTAATGGTTTTTGCAGAGCAGAGCTATATTATTTGAGAGGGGGAGCCTGTTGAGCAGATGCTATTATTCACAAAAGGTTTGGGATTGACATTTAGCAAGAGCACTGGAACTAGAACAACGATTAACACTTTTAGAAAAGATGATTTGTTTGGGGAGCAATTACTAAATTAGGTAGCAGAAAATCTTCCTGTATTTGAAATTCCTTTGTTCAAATGTACTCTCAAGACACAGACACAAATGGAAGCCTTTGCTCTCAAGGCTATCAATCCACAATATCATACCAAGTGGGACACAAATACATATAGGTTAAGTTAAAATTTAATCTCCCTTGCACTTTATGTTTGTGTTCCTATGTTATAAACTAATTTAAACGATCGAAAAATGTATTTATGTGCATCTTGGACAACCCAACATTTATCTTTAAACATCTTATCATAATTTGTCATCTAACAAATTCTATTATTAAAAAATGTTGGGACAACAAACCCTCTAAATATCTTTACAATGATATGACATTGTTTACTTTGGATATACATCTTCATGATTTTGCTTTTGGTAGCACCACAAAAGGATCCATACCAATTGAGATGGTTGTCCACACGCCACACTTATATGGGATTTTGTTCGCAGTTCTAACAATCCTCCCTTCAAACAAATTATCATTTTAAGCCTCCACTCGAATAAATTCGTTGGAACAAATTTGTTTCACTCCCACCAAGAGAGCTTGATCTAAATCTCATCTCTCGTTCATCTTGGGTCACTTGCTCAGTCGAACACAAGCACAAATCACACTTGTTCTTATTATCTGATAGAACATAAACAAGGGCTTACTTAATTTCTTTCTTCATAATCTAAGGATTTCATCCACATAGTTGGGCCTAAACCTAGGTTCTAATACCACTTGTTAAGACAACAAACCCTCCAAATATGTCTAGATTGGTATGATATTATCCATTTTGGATATTCACTTTCATGACTTTGCTTTTAGTATCGTCTAAAAAGACATCATACTAATGGAGATGGTTAACCACACTATATACCATGATCCCTTCTCTAACCAATGTGAGATTTTCTTACTCTAACAAAAAATATTTTAATTATTATTTGACTTAGATGTGAAAATGACCTATAAAGATGGTACATCTTGGGACGGAGCCAAATATTATCCTTTGACAAATATTCTCCACTAACACAATTGGAGGTCTAACACAGTGCTCATGCGTGTGTATCATTATACTATCAATGTAGGGATGTGAAGATTAAATACGTGCAATTGAAATATAAGGTGAGGGAATACAACAAGAGAGATGCATAGTTTTACAACAATAATTTTGCACAAAAGAACAAGTTGGAGCATGCTAAGTCTGTTGTAAGTTACAAAACCAAATAGCTGATTTCTCAGTCTTATTCTATTCTAAAACGAACCTTTTGGAAGAAAGACATTGTAATTATGGGTTTTGCACAATTCAAGTGGAAAGTAAGAGGCAGTACCAATGACCATTGATAGCAAAGCTTAATGGCCAATGGAGTTTGATACGTCAGCCTTCATAGCTTAGCTTCACACACTATGCAATAATCGGTCGTGTATTAGTGGTTGATTTATATAGTTAATTGTCTCATGATTTTTCAGACACAACTAATATCTATTTGGACTCCTTGTAAATGGAGTGTATTTTAACTTAAATACTTAAAATTTGTTTGCAACACATAGTAATTACTAAATTTTCATAATATAAAAATTCAACATATCTATAAGTTAAAAAACTATATTTTGTAATAATATTAAAAATTTAGGAAGGGTAGTCTGGTTGTCTTCGTGTTGTCTGTGTTAGAATATCCCTAGTGGTTTGTGTTAGAAATGTCTCTAAACTTTTTAAAGTTGAAAGATGTCCTTAAACTTTAAAAAACGGTTCAAAAATACCATTGCCTTTAGTTTTGCATGGATGAGAGTCGCTGAAGTTTTGTTTAAAAAATACTTCCGAATTATTGAAAAGTTTTGTTTAAAAAAGATTCATGAATTAATAAAAAATTCCATAAATATTCTTTAAGCTTAAAATATTTTCATTAATCCAATTTTTACACTTATAATAAAAACTATACTTTTAAATTTTCATCGATGTGTCAATATTTCTATCCATATTTTCACATTCCCATGGGTTCGATATTGATAGAAGGGGTGAATCGATATTTTCAATGCATCCTAAAATGAAATCCACGACCACATAAAATAAACAACAAATGACACTAATATATATATATCTATATATATAATATAAATATAATATAAATAATAAACATGCTTACTTATTTGAAAATAATAAAATATTTATGTAATGATGTCATTTTGTTTTTTTGAATCTTTTAAATAACCTTTAAAAAATAACTATTAAAATCGAAAAATCAAGACTTTGATATATATTCATCAACATCGATATTTTAAACCTTGGTTAAAACATAAAACTTCACAAAATCTCACAAAGTTCCAAAACCAGAATTCCTCCTTAAAACATACTATAATTAGTCAAACAAAAAAAAATATTAATAGTCAAATTCATTTTTTATTTGACACTTAACTGTATTAATTATAAAATTAACTATAAAAATTTGTTGTGTTTGTGATCAATCATTGTGTGCTAATAGTTTAATAAAATTAAGTCTATAATCTTAACTTAAAATTTAAAATTTAAGTTTTTAAATTTTGGAGATCGTTAACCACACTTATATACCATGATCGCTCCTTTCCCTAACCAATATAATCCTAACAAAAAAATATTTTAATTATTATTTGACTTAGATGAGAAAATGACCTATAAAGATGGTACATCTTGGGATGGAGCCAAATATTATCATTCGACGAAGTGCTTGTTATAATATTTTTTTTAAAACTTTCAACTATATAACTAATATATCCTGAGGTATATTTTTTTCACTGAGATTGCCGCATGCACATCATGAGCGTGCTCCCTTGAATCCAACGTCACAAAGCAATGTTACTGTAAAAAAACCACTTGACCATTTATGATCTCATCGTTCTACCTTTTAGGATTTAACTACTATCGCAGAAGATGTATTTCATGTAAGGTGGAACTCACCAAACTCAAGACGTAATCACCAACGCTTTGATAGTCTTGTGATCACACTATTTTTCGCCACACAGTTTTTCTCAATCTTTTTTCATCAAGAACCTACTTGCACCAAATAGGCCTGAACCAAAAACTCAATAGCTCACTAAAAGGGGCGCCAAATCCAAACAAACCAACGTCATAGGACAATCGGAGAATATATAAATGAAACCATTGAAATAAATAAATAAAAGAAAATGGGAGCAACAAACTTAACAAACTCTACCAACCATCATAACCAAATTCAACTCGAAAATTAAGAGATCAATCATACGTAGCTATTGTTATAATCTTTAAGGTCCTATTTGTTAATTAATTTTTTGTTTATGAAAATTAAGTCTATTTACTTCTCATTTCTTATAAATGACGTGTCCAGTTTTTAAACAAAATAGTTGAATTTTTAGGTAAATTGAAAAAGACAAAAACAATTTTTAAAAGTTACATTTTTTTTTGTTAGTTTTCAAGTCTGGACTTTGTCTTTTAAATCACTAGTAAAGCGTAAGTGAAAAAATAAATTTTAAAATAACAGTAGCATTTATATGTTTATTTTAAAAAACATCAATAAAAAACGAAATAGCCCAACAAATCTAAAATAAGATCTAAAAAAAGAGTCTTTATTTGGTTTTGGGTTTTTGATGCATTTTCTTGGTACGGAAGGCCAAGGAGAAGGCCGAAGGGGCATAAAGACTTGGTTTGCATTGAGAATTCAGAAAGTTAAAAAGAGATAAAATTGATGGTGAGGCCACAACATCTATTATTTATTTATTTAGATTTTCGATCGAGTTTTATATGTAACAAAGCGTGAGTCACCTTATTTTGAGTGAACATGAAAAAGAGCAACAACTTCTTATTGGTCGTCAAAAGAAAAATATTTTTTTGTATGATTGATGAAATCATATCATTTAACAAATTTACGACCACCAAAACAATCAAAATCAACCTTCACATTTGTGATATGAGGAGAAGTACTCACCATCTTATAACATATTGTCATTGCTTCAAGAATCTTCACTTTCTTGCATCGAGAAAAAAAAAACTTCAAGCCAGTAAGATGAACATATTCCAATTGGTCTTGTAATACCCAATCCAAACTATGGTTTAAAATTTCCATCAAAATCTCAAAATTTTGAGATTTCAAAATGCTCAAAATTTTAGGTGGAAGACATTTTTTCCTCCAATTTCAATTAAACTTCAAATTTTCGAGAATATTTTGAGAAATTCTATTTCTCTCCATTTCAACGACATTTCAAGATTTCAAGAAATTTCTATGTATCAAGAAAATTTCGATTTTCATGACTAATTATATTAGTGCATATCATGTTTTTTTTTTCAAATTATGGTTTTGATTACATATTTAAAATTCTATAATTTTACAAACAAATGTCATTTTTGACAAATGTTTCAGTTTTTCATGTGTTATGTTTTTCTCAACTTTTAGTTTTTTTTTTTTTTTTTTTTTTTTTGCCCAAAACGTTAATTTCTAAAGTAATTTATTTTGAAAAAAAACCTCAAACAAAAAACCCTATATTTCTTTTAACATTATTCAAACTTTTTTCACTAAATTTTTACATCAAATATTTATAAACTTTATATTATTTTGTAGTATAATTATTTTTCCATTTGTTTTAAATTATGTTCTTGTGTCAACAACACATCCATTTACAATCGACATCTAAATGTTGTCGTACTTTATAGAAACTGTGATTAAAAATGGCAACCATAGTCTAATTAAGTCACAATAGAAGTTTCATTAATTAATTAAAACAACTTCCATCATTTATTTTGTTGCAATTTCCATCAATATTAATATTTCCATGAAAGTGAGATCTCGAAACTATCAAGCAGATTTCTATTTTGTAAATATTTTTAGCACTTTTAACATTATTATGAGTTGGATGGTGTTGATAAACAGCCACTCGATGATGACCTAAACTTAAGCCCTAATGGAGAAGGAAGCCACCCACTACGATATTCCAAACCCTAATGACTCTGATACCATGTACTCAATAATTCAGAGAAAAGTGTATGAAGTGATACCTAATATCTATGTGTTTTATTATGTTGTGAAACTGGTGATTCTTAGTTAGATATATTGTGCTCTAGTTATCATAACATATTTTGATTTTTCGATGTTTGATTCTGAAATCATTTAATAACCATTTTTCTCCCAAAGAGACTGCATGAATACTGATTGAGGTATTAGGAAACTTTTATTTTTCTTTCGTGCTTCCAATTTAGCATTGAATGACAAATTTGCATGGAGCGTATTGTGAGCTCTATTTGAACAAAAATGTGATTGATCACTTCTGCTAGCTTGTGTTATGGAGTTTTCTTTCTTAGCTTGAACGTTATTTCAAATTTTCAAGTTTTAAAACATGACATAACAAAAGAAAACGTTAACAGGCAAGAAACAATAGTACACACGTACATATATATGTAAATATATGAGCCCAAATTCATTTAGTTTCGCTTTCAAATTTTAAAAAATGAACTGACTTGATTGAATTTCAATTTTGGTCGTTCCAATTGCATGATTGAATTTAATTTCTAAAAAATGTAGGCTGGAAAAGGAGGGGGAGCTAACATGAAATGGAAGAACCATAACAAGATGAGCACTGGATTCATTGAGTAATGAGTGAGAGACTTCATGCTTCCCATTTGTGAAACATTTGCAATTGATATTAGTATCAATCTTGACAGGTAAAGTTAATCTGTTTAAGTTGAGGGGTTTGGAATACGTCATGAAATTAAGTTTTATATAGTCCTTAATTTATTGTTGGTTTGGTAGGGATACAAATATAAGATTCGATTTTGGTACTTTTTGCATGCAATTTCTTGGTGAAAGTTCTGAAATAATATTAAACTAGGTTGAATTTGAGATTGGATATGGAACGAACTGTATTTTTTACCTGAAATTTTTTATGGAATTGCATTTCTCTTTTGTTTGAGTCGGAATCTTCTTTTAAATCTTTAAAATTTTCTTTATTCATGTTTCTGTAATGTTAAATGGGTGTGAAACAAAGTTAGGGGCTGAAATCTTGGAGGAATGTTGAAATGAGGATTTACGAATTAATTCCTCTTTCTTAGAAGAATTTGAATCTATACAAATTTCTTCTTCTCTTTTTCCTATCATTTGAGGTAATCTTGCAGGTTCTTTAATTCTTGGTGGAAAATCTAGGATACTCTGAAGTAATTCTTGCTTTCTTAATAGGTTTTATTGCTTGTTTTCATGTCGTTGTTAAAAATCTAGAGATTGTTCTTGATTATTCTCGTGCTTGGTTTATTGTCAGAACTTCTTGAGTGTTTCTTGTTGATTATCAATCATTTTTCCTATTGGATCTAAAACTCAAATGTCCATACCCAAAGTCAAATCTTCTTGTATAAGAGATTCTTCCACGCTAATTTCCCATTTACCACACAGTGCTCTATTTTGGAATTCAAAAGACTTAACTTGAGTTACTCTCGGCCTTACAGTCATGCAAATCTCAGAACTCTAATAAACTTTCCTATTTTGTTTCAGGCATTCGAAGAAGAGGAATTTCTCATTTTCTCTTCCAGTTGTACATAAGAGAAGGGATATAAGATTTTTTTAAGGTAGAATGATTAATAAGTAGAAGAAGATTAAAAGAAGAAAAGTTAAGGAAAGAATAAAGAACATTGAGGTTAACTGGTTCGATTAGGTTTATCTTCTTTATTACTTTTTAATTTGTGAAGAATTTTACAAAATAAATCTCTCTCAATCTTACATCTGACTTCTTTATTATGTAGAAATTTAAAGGATATGCTTCAACAATAAGCCTGATGATTACATAAGAAAATATGTATTTTCTTTTATTTCTTTTCTAACTTATGTTCACAAAGTATCATATAGCCTCGAGCTCAACGTCTCAGTCATCTAGTTAATAGAAACATTAAAAAAATCATACAAAAACATTAAAACATGTATGCTATCTTTATCTTTCGTAAAGCTCAAGCTTACTTCGATTGTTCATGGAAAACTGAAAATGTAAAACAATGCTTGCTTAAAATGATATGGTTTCAGCTATTTTTCAAAAAGTTGATAATAACGTGCTCATATATAAATTTCATAATAAAACTTATGCTTGAAACCGTTTAAGAAATCATGTACTATTCATAGAAATATAGTCATAACTAACAATTTAGAAATCTGTTTTGAAATTTGTTTTGTTACTCACAGCCTTAGGCTAGTTCCCTATTGTGTAGACTCGACTTATTTCCTCTTTGTTTGTTAAAAAAACCAAAACTGAGCGTCAAAACCTTATATAGTCTGGTATCTTTAACTTTTGATGACGCACAAATGATGACATTCAACTATTCTAAACTTAGGCGTAAAAGAGCATTTCTTCTATCTCCCCAGAATTTTCCAAATTTAATAGCTTAACTTCAAACATTCATAACGTTCTCAACACTTCACCAAAATTAATGTACTTTATATCAAAATCTTTTTTTTAACTCTTCTACAATGTACTTGAAGGAAAGAAAACAAGATTCTCAATAGATTTCTACAAAAATGGCCTGAAATAGAGAGAGTTGAAAAATTGAGTCTTCTACTATCCCTGACTTGCTCTTGCACTTAAGCTTACTTCTAATCATATTTAGCTCTCAATTTCTACATAAACGTTGCAAGCTTCTAACTCCCTCTATACAATCTAAAAAACTTAAAAAATTAGAGCATTCACGAATTCGCATCCACAATTTATGACCAAATGCCTCTTAGAAAAACGCCAATCTAAAATCAGAATTTGCTCATGCTTCCTTCACAACTCTTGTTAGAAATTGAATGAAATTCCAAAAATAATAAACCTCACCTTCTAATTCTTTATGAGGAGTTCAAACCAATGTAAAAACCAAAAGATGTCTTTGTGAATTCAATCTGTCCAAAAATTGAATTGAGCTTGATGTTTCCTACCCTCTTCAACCTTCAAATTGTAGAATATTGCTTCTAATCTTTACAAATCTTCTCTCAACATAGGTCTGAAGTTGAAGAATGTAAAAGATTATGAGGAATGGGAGAAGAGAGCTTTGGTGGTGGAGAAGGTGAATGAGAAAAAAAAAAAACAAATGTTATTTTCCCACTTTCCTTCTTTTATTTATTCTCTTCTTAAAAACAAATACAAGTATATATATATATATATATATATATATATATATATATATATATATATATATACATATATACACATTCACTTCTTTTCTTTTTCCTTTGTTTTCTTTTCATTTTTTTTTTAATTTCAAATTGATTAACACAACTAGAACCAAAAGCTTTGCCATTTTCTTATTCAACAACTCAAATTCAACTTCTTATATTGTATGACAATAGCAAAGAATCCAAAGAGAATCTCGAGTTTACAACTTACCTCCCCCTTGGGAAATTTTGTCCTTGAAATTTGGTAGTCCTTAGGTGAAGAATTTCGGGTAACTCCTCTTCATCTTGTCTTCTGACTCCCAGGTTACCTCCTCTATTATGTGATGTCTCCAAAGAACTTTCACGAGTGTGCTCATCTTGTTTCTCAAAACTTACTCTCTTTTGTTGAGGATTTGAACTGCTTCCTCCTCATAACTCAAGTCTTCTTTAAGCTTCATCGGTTATGCTTGCAAAATATTTGACAAATCGGAAATATATTTCCTCAACATAGATACATGAAATACATCATGTATTCGAGAAAATTCTGCTAGCAATCCAAGTCTTTAGGTTGCTAGCCCAACTCGTTCTGTTATTTTGTATGGACCAATATATATAGGACTCAACTTTTCTTTCTTCCCAAAATGAAGAACATCTTTCCATGGAGATAACTTCAAGAAAATTTAATCTCCAACCTGGAATTTCAAGTCTCTCCAGCTCTTATCTGCATAGCTCTTTTGTCGATCTTGTGCTATTTTTTCAAGTTTTCTCTAAATATTTTAATACCATCTATCCAACACACAGGAGTTCTGCATGTATGACCCTTTTTTATTAACCATCTGTCTGGGGATGGAAAGTTGTACTAAACTTCAACTTTGTTCCCAATGCTTTCTGCAAACTAGGCCAAAACTTAGAAGTAAACCTAGGATCCCTGTCTGAAATTATGGACACTGGCACTCCATATTAACTCACAATCCTATCGACGTATAGCTTAGCTAGCTGATCTAGTGTAGAAGTCACTTTAATCAGTACAAATTGTGTTGTCTTGGTGAGTCTGTCTACTATTACCCATATACCATCATGTCCACTAAAAGTACGAGGTAACCTAAATAGAAAATCCATAGTAATGTGCTCCTACTTCCACCTGGCACTGGTAAAGGGTTAAGGAGTCCTCTTGGCCGCTGTCTCACTGATTTAACCTGTTGGCAAATTAAACATTTATCAACATATTCGGCTATCTCTCGCTTCAAACAAGGCCATCAGTAAGTCTTCTTTAGAGTTCTATACATCTTAGTGCTTCCTTGATGCATAGCGTGAGTGGAACTATAAGCTTCCTCCAGTACAACATTCTTAAGCTCACTATTACTCAGAATGCATAGTCTTCCCTACTTAACTATGGCTACATCTACTCTCAACACAAATTTAGCATATGGGTCTTGCTTTGACTTTCCAAGCATCTTTTTCAAGTTACTATCCTCTTGCATCGTCTCACAATCTCCGCTGCTAGAGAATACCAAAATTCAAATTTAGCTAAAAGACTCCCTAAACTCTTTGCAGTCACAATTTTCCTAAAGCCTCTTGACTCACTTAGCAAGTTTGCTCAAATACCACATAAGGCACTCTTCAGAAGTCTCGACTTCCTACTTAATGCATTTGCTACTACATTAGTCTTACTCGGATGGTACTCTATAGTACAATCATAGTCCTTACTCTGTTCTAGCCATCGTCTCTGTCTTAGATTCAACTCTTTCTGATCAAAGATATACTTCAAACTCTTATGATCTGTAAAAATGTGGCACTTCTCACTGAACAAATAATATCTCTAGATTTTCATATTAAAACTACTATTGTTAATTCAAGATCACAAGTAGGGTAACTACACTTATGCATCTTTAACTGCCTTGAACCATAAGCTATTACTTTACCTTCCTGCATAAGCACACAACCTAATCCTTGCCTCGGAGTGTCTAAATAAATCACGTACTCCTTCCTTGTTGCAGGAAGTGTCAGGATGACTGATTGTCTTTCTCTACTATATGATGATCAAGGTAAATGAAGGGCGTTGAGAACGACCGTCCTCCTGAGCTATCCTCTCTAGTCGCACCTCCAACACGGGTGTTAAACTGCCTAAATGGAAAGAACTCATCGCCTCATTTGAGTATGATAGTCAATGCCCACAGACCGGGAGCCTAGAGATAAAGGAAAGTTCAGTCAGTTTTAGATTCAGAAAGAAAAAGCCTAGAAGTTCTTGAATTGAAAGGAAGAAAAGTCGGACATAAATCAATGAACATCTATAAATTAAGATAAGAGGATATAAAAGAGGAAAAGAGCTGCAGTCATTATTCTTTTCAAGACAAGACTCACATGCATGAAGGTCAAAAGTTGTCTTCCAACTATTTTAGAAGTCTACTTTTAACCAATCTCCCAATCGCATTGAGATTTATGTGGTTGAATCTTTAAGTACCGTATATAGGCATTAGAAGAAACCTTTTTGTCTTTTATGCTAAACATTCAGTATTAAAGACAAATTTTTCTCCATTTGGTCTTAACTTGCATAAGTTGTTTATAAATGCAACAAAACAAAAATTGAATACTTTTTATAGAAAGATGAACATTTCATTGCCTTTAAAAAATATTCTATACATTTGTTCTGAAATGCAAAAGATATATATTAAATTTCTCAACTAGTTGAGATCCGTACAAAACAACTTTAAGTATAATATATCTATTAAAACAGCTTCAAATCGCCGACTGCTTTAGCCGAGACAACCTCTCATGTTCCGAACTTTAAGGATGATCCGACATTCTACAAACTTTTCAAGAACTAGTTTCCTGAAATAAGAAGTAAATATGATTAGTGGCTCCTGAATCTAGTATTCAAGTTGAAGTATCATATTCTACTACAACATCAAGTAAATCATATTTACCTTGTGCTTCCTTTCCAGCTTTCTTCTCAACAAGGTACTTCAGACAATTTCTCAACCAATGTTCATCCTCGAAGTCGGTGGTAACATTTACCTTTACCAACTTTCTTTCTCTTACTATTCTTGAGAGTCTTCCCCTTTCCCTTCTTCTTTACTTGCGAAGGTCCAACTATAGTCCTAAAGGACGATCCTTCCACTAACTTTTTCCCCTGTGGTAGCAATATTTACTTCCACTTCCTTCCCCTTATCCATGGTAAGGTTCTTAAATTGCTAGAGCTCATTTAGAAGAGTGGTCAAGGTGAACTCTATTTTATTCAGAGAGCATTCATCT
Source organism: Cucumis melo (assembly GCF_025177605.1). Taxonomy (NCBI): domain Eukaryota; kingdom Viridiplantae; phylum Streptophyta; class Magnoliopsida; order Cucurbitales; family Cucurbitaceae; genus Cucumis; species Cucumis melo. Next base: position 16,944,930 of record NC_066858.1, read on the forward strand.
GAAACGATACAAAACTTTTCGAAAGAGATTGTAAAATAAAGCTCAACTAATTTGCCTCATTGATGGGACCACCATTTACTTCAACAATATTGAAATGCATTATCATGTTCAGGATATGTTCTCTAACAGAGGTCGCTTCCTTCCTTTTCTTGGTGTAAATGTACATAATTGCCTACTGTCTGAGAGACTATGAAGGCTGACCAAACATCTCCCTCGATGAATCCATAATCTCTTTAGTCGTGGCTAAGAATTCATGTTTCTTTGTTAAAATATCAGACATGCTAGCAAGAATATAAACATGGGCTTTTTTCATTGACCTTAACCTATCGATCATATGCTTTCAGAATATTTTGGTTAGCATTTGAGGCTAGGGCTTGAGGACGGTCCTTTGTTAAGACAAACCTTAAATCATCTACGACTAGTATTGTATTTAGGTTTGATTTTCAAGTCACATAATTGCCGCCATTTAGTTTTTCAGAAGCTAAGAGTTGTACTATTGAGTTATTCATGCTTAAAAATAAAACAATACTTTATTTAGTGAAAAACTAAAATTCTTTAAGAACCAATTAATTTAGTAAATATTAATAACGTACCCATCATTATTATGTTTTGCAACGATATTCCAAAGGTTTAGGATAACCTCCACCGAAGGGTAGTCGATTACTTCTCCTTTGAACCAAGACAATCTTAACCAAATGCTAACTCCTAAATATCTCATATTCCGATAGCACTTAGTAACCGCTACTTCAGTCGAGAATATATTAACAACTTAGTAATTCTTGTAAGTGTAGCCCTCCATTTTGGGGTCTTAGAGATAAGAATCATTATGCTCCCGAAAGTGGAAAGTCAATATGAAAACCGATCAAAGAGACCCTATCCATATAAGGAGTTTGCGATGTTCCGTCTTATAATACAACCCTCCGAAGGGAACGTCGCTCCAAGATAGACAAGCAAGCATATTATAGGAATCTTATGGTATGACCTAATGGAAGAGACCATGGGATGTGTCGTCACATACCTTCGCCCACTTACTATGAACTACTTCCCCCTATTCACCTTGATATTGATCCATGCAGACACTCTTCGAAGGGAGTCCGTTCCTATGCACGGCCCAAAGCCCTGCATGGACCTTACAGTGTGAATTCTTAGGGATGTTGCAGGTAAAAATATGCTACTTTTCTCTAGCTGTAGTGTTCTAAGATGGTTTTAAAGTGTACTCAGAAAAATAGGATCATATTTAGGTTAACTTAAACATATCCTAAGTCTAGGTGAAAAATCGAAGCATAACCATTATATTGGATTTTAACCTACGATGTCTAAGTGATAAAACAGTTTTATTACCTCGCATCTCCCACACATGCTCACAAAACTATGTTAACTAGGCTCAAGAACTTATTACGATCTTCAGGTAGCAGGTGTTCTGTAAATCATCAACTTAAAAACCTCCAACCTTGGTCAATTTTCACCTTTTCTCTCTCTCGGTTGAATAATTACAATATTGAAAGGACTCTAATAAAAATTACAGACCCTTAAACAATTAATTAGGCCACATATTCAAGGCCAATTACAATAATTAAAACAAAAAAAAAACACTTAATTTAGGCCAAAACCATAAATCCATTTTAGTTCAACCACATAATTTATCAAATAAATTGAAACACCCACCATATGCAATTTAGTAAAATTATGCATGCTCAGATACCACATGATGGAAAGCATGCATGTGCAACGGAATAAGGAACGAAACTTTACCCTAATTGCAACTAACTAATTGGTGATTAAAATGCAACATAAACTACCATAATTAAATGAATTAGGGTTAGAAGAAGACATGCCTTTGTAGCTTCTTGTTTTCTCGATATCTTCTTACAAAATTCAAACTGGGACCACCACTAGTGTTGATCTGATGGAAAAAAAACATCAAAGAAACATGCAGCGGAAGACTAGGATCATGTTTTACTCTATATGCATCTAAACGATTTAGAAATTAACATGCCGTAACTAAACGACAGACCTAAATGAAGAATAGAGAAGGTAAACGATGAGCTTAACTTTGTAGTTCTTAACTTCTTCTTCATTCCAAAACTTCTTCTTGCCTAAAGATCACGAGCAAAGGATAACCACTATGTTGACCTACTAATCTCAGGATTAAGAACCGAGTTGTGGGACTCATTTTTATGAAGGCTATCTTAGAGAGATGGAAGGAGGAAGGATTATCAACCACTATGCTCGTGAATCAGCGATCGTGTAAGGATTATTAAGCGGTTTTCCAACTGATTCGAAGTGCTCGAGAGTGGTTCATGTACTCCATCAAATTATTATTGTAATAATCTAGTTTTAACTTAATTTAGAGAGCCAAACTAATCTATTTTAGGGTGTTTTAATTAATCTTGCATGTGATGTATGTTTTAATTATTACTAAAATTGTATGTGCATATTGTATGACATATAGTTTTAAAATCCCACCATAGGTTAACATGTTCATGCATATTTAGTATGCATGTTGAGTAATTAATATGGAAATTAATTAATATGATTAATTAGTTATTTAAATTAATATGATTAATTTAAAGATTAATTGAATTAATTTTATTAAGTATGATTTAATGAAATTAATCAATTATTTGGTTTATTTAAAAGTTAAATAAATAAAAAAATACCATATGAATTATTTGTTGTTTTCCTAGATGAATGTTAGGTTTGTCTAAGAGTTTTATAATTGTTATAAAATAAATTAGATTTTTTGAAATCTATAATAAAGATAAGATGCATGCTCACCTAGGTTAATACCATATCTTCCAAAATTAGATTTAGGTCGATATCTTGTAAAACTAGGTTACAAGAGGCACACCTGATTCAATCTTGTCAACAAATGAAATAAGATGACTAAGGAGTGGAGGTTTTTAAGTTGACGGTTTACGGAACACGTTCTACCTAGAGATCGTAATCAATTCTTGAGCCTAGTTAACCTAATTTTATGAGCATGCGTGAGAGATGTAAGGTAATAAAATTGGTTTATCACCTAGACATCATAAGTTAAAATTCAGTATAAAAGTTATGCTTGGATGTTTTATCTATTTAGGATTTGTTTAAGTTAGCCTAAATAAAATCCTAAAGACAAAAATATTTTTAGAACACTTCAGCTGGAGAAAAGTATTGTACTTTTAGCTCTAGCGTCCCCAAGAGTTCACACTGTGAGGTTCATGCAGGGCTTTGGGTCGTGCGTAGGAGCGGACTCCATTCGGAGAGTGTTTGCATGGGCTATGAACAAGGTGAATGGGGGAAGAAGTTCATAGTATGTCGGTGAGGGATATATGACAAATACATCCCGTGGTGTCTTCCATTAGAACGCACCGTAAGATTCCTATAATGCGCCTGCTTGTCTGTCCTAGAGCGACGTTTTCTTCGGAGGGCTGTATTATAGGATTCGGAACACCGCGAACTCCATATTTGGATAGGGTCTCTTAGATAAGTTTTCATATTGTCTTTCAACTTTCGGAAGCATAATGGTTCTCATCTCTGAGGATCGAAAATGGAGGGTTACACTTACAAGAATTACTAAAATAGTTAGTATATTCTAAATCGAAGTAACGATAACTAAATGCTAAGTAAATATAAGATATTTGTGATTTAGCATTTGGTCAAGATTGTCTTGATTCAAAGAACGAGTAATCGGCTACCCCTCGGTAGAGGTTATTCTGAACCTTTGAAATATCGTTGCAAAACATAATAAATGGTATATTATTAAAAGTTTTGCTAAAAAGATTGGTTTATTTGGATTATAGTTTCTAAACAAAGTAGGTTTGTTTTTCAGCATGAATAGCTCGATAGTTCAATTGTTAGCTTCCAAAAAACTTAACGGCGATAATTATGCGGCATGGAAATCAAATCTTAAGACAATACTAGTGGTTGATGATTTAAGATTTGTCTTAACTGAGGAATGTCCTCAAACCCTACCTCAAATGCAAACCGAACTAGTCGGAAAGCATACGATCGAAGGATAAAAGCAAATGAGAAAGTCTGTGTCTACATCCTAGCTAGCATGTCGATGTTTTAGCAAAGAAACATGAATCCTTAGCCACCGTTAAAGAGATAATTGATTCATTAAAAGGAATGTTTGGACAACCAGAATGGTCCCTAAGACGTGAGACAATTAAATACATTTACACTAAGCGAATGAAGAAGGGGACCTCTGTTAGAGAACATGTCTTGGACATGATGATGCACTTCAATATTGCTGAGGTAAATGGTGGTGTCATCGATGAGGCTAATCAGGTTAGCTTTATCTTAGAGTCTCTTCCGAAGAGCTTCATACCATTTCAAACAAATGCATCCCTGAACAAGATAGAGTTTAATCTGACAACCCTTCTAAATGAGCTCCAGCGTTTCTAGAATCTTACCATGGGTAAGGGAAAAGAAGTAGAAGCAAATGTTGCTACTACAAAAAGGAAATTCTCAAGAAGATCGTTCTCTAAATCTAAAGTTGGACCCTCAAAACCTAATCGGAAGATAGAAAAGAAGAAAAAGGGGAAGACTCTCAAACAGAACAATGTTAAGAAGACTACAAAAAAAGGTAAGTGTTACCACCGTGGTGAAAATGGGCATTGGTTTAGAAACTGCCCAAAACACCTTGCTCATAAAATAGCAGAGAAGGAAGCACAAGGTAAATATGATTTACTTGTCCTTGAAACATGTTTAGTGGAAAATGAAAATTCTATCTGAATATTAGATTCAGGAGCCACTAATCATATTCGCTTCTCATTTCAGGAAAATAGTTCTTAGAAAAGGTTTTCTGAGGGCGAGATCACTCTCAAAGTTGGAACTGGAGAAATGGTCTCAGCTAAAGCAGTGGGAGACTTGAAGTTGTTTTTTAATGATAGATATATCATGCTCAAGAATGTCTTGTATGCACCTCAAATGAAGAGAAGTTTAATATCTATCTCTTGTATGTTAGAACATATGTATAGAATATCTTTTGAAATTAATGAAGCGTTCATTTTCCGAAAAAGTATTCATGTTTGTTCTGCTATACTTGAAAACAACTTATATAAGTTAAGACCAACACGAGCAAATTTTGTCTTAAATACTGAAATGTTTAGAACAGCTAAAACTCAGAATAAAAGACAAAAAGTTTCTTCCAATGCCTTCTTGTGGCACTTAAGACTTGATCACATAAATCTCAATAGAATTGGGAGATTGGTTAAGAATGGACTTCTAAGTCAGTTAGAAGATAATTCTTTACCTCCATGTGATTCTTGTCTTGAAGGAAAAATGACCAAAAGATCTTTTACTGGAAAGGGTCTTAGAGCCAAAACATCTTTAGAGCTCGTACATTCGGACCTTTATGGACCAATGAATGTCAAAGCTCGGGGGGGATATGAATATTTCATTAGTTTTATTTATGATTATTCAAGGTATGATCATGTTTACCTAGTTCAGAACAAGTCTGATTCTTTTGAAAAGTTCAAAGAATATAAAGCTGAAGTTGAAAATGAATCAGGTAAAACAACAAAGACACTTCGATCAGATCGAGATAGAGAGTATATGGACTTGTAATTCCAAGACTATTTGATAGAACATGGAATCCAATCACAAGTCTCTACACCTAGTACGCCTCAACAGAACAGTGTACCAGAAAAAAGAAACCGAACTTTGTTAGACATGGTTCGCTCTATGATGAGTTTTGCTCAGTTGCCAGATTCTTTTTGGGGATATGCTTTAGAAACAGTTATCTATATTTTAAACAACGTTCCCTCTAAAAGTGTTTCTGGAACACCTTATGAGCTATGGAAAGGGCGTAAAGGTAGTTTACGTCACTTTAGGATTTGGTGATGTCCAGCACACGTGTTGGTGCACAACCCTAAAAAGTTGGAATGTCGTTCAAAATTATGCCTATTTGTAGGTTATCCAAAAGAATCTAAAGATGGTTTGTTTTATGACCCTCAAGAAAATAAAGTATTTGTGTCGACAAATGCTACATTCTTAGAGGAAGAGCACATAAGAAATCATCAAACTCGCAGTAAACTAGTATTAGAAGAAATTTCCAAAAATACTACAGATAGACCTAGTTCATCCACTAAACTAGTTGATAAAACTAGGAATATTGGTCAAACACATCCTTCTCAAAAGTCTAGAGAACCTCGACGTAGTGGGAGAGTTGTACGACAGCCTGATCGCTATTTGGGTTTAAGTGAAGCTCAAATCGTCATACCTGATGATGGGATAGAGGATCCATTGACCTATAAACAGGCGATGAATGATATGGATTGTGACCAATGGATCAAAGCCATGGACCTCGAAATGGAATCTATGTATTCTAATTCTGTCTGGACTCTAGTAGATCAACCAAATAATGTAAAACCTATTGGTTGCAAATGGATCTACAAGAGAAAACGAGACCAAGCTGGTAAAGTACAAACTTTTAAAGCTCGGCTAATGGCAAAAGGTTATACACAAAAGGAGGGAATATATTATGAAGAAACTTCCTCTCTTGTTGCCATGCTAAAGTCGATTAGAATACTCTTATCCATTGCTACTTTTTATGATTATGAAATTTGGCAGATGGATGTCAAGACAGCCTATTTCAATAGAAATCTTAAGGAGAGTATCTATATAGTCCAACTATAGGGGTTTAGGATCAAGAATAAAAGGTTTATAAGCTTCAAAAATCCATATATGGATTAAAACAAGCATCTAGATCCTGGAATATAAGGTTTGATACAGCGATCAAATCTTATAGTTTTGAACAAAACGTTGATGAACCTTGTGTTTACAAAAGGATCATCAATTCCACTGTGGCATTTTTAGTTCTGTATGTAGATGACATTCTACTCATTGGGAATGATGTAGTTCATCTAACTGATATTAAGAAATGGCTAGCTACGCAATTTCGAATGAAAGATTTGGGAAATGCTCAATACGTTGTTGGTATCCAAATAGTTCAGAACTGAAAGAACAAAACACTAGCCATGTCTCAAACATCTTATATAGACAAAATGTTGTCAAGATATAAGATGCAGAATTCCAAAAAGGATCTGTTGCCGTACAGATATGGAATTCATTTATCAAAAGAACAATGGCCAAAGACACCTCAAGAAGTTGAGGATATGAGTAACATTCCCTATGCTTTTGCTGTTGGGAGCCTGATGTATGCAATGTTATTTACTAGACGTGACATTTGCTATTTAGTAGGGATAGTTAGCAGATATCAGTCTAATCCTGGACGTGATCATTGGAGAGTCGTTAAGAATATTCTAAAATATCTTAGAAGAACAAAAGACTACATGCTTGTGTATGGTTCTAAGGATTTGATCCTTACTGGATACATTGACTCTGATTTTCAATCTGATAAAGATGCTAAAAAGTCTATATCGGGATCAGTTTTCACTCTGAATGGAGGAGCGGTAGTGTGGAGAAGCATAAAACAATCCTGTATTGCCAACTCCACTATGGAAGCTGAATATGTAGCTACTTGTGAAGCTGCAAAGGAAGCAATATGGCTTAAAAAGTTCTTAACATATTTGGAAATTTTTCCAAATATGCATCTGTCAATCACCTTATACTGTGACAACAGTGGTAGAGTTGCAAATTCACGAGAGCCTAGAAGTCATAAACGAGGAAAGCACATTGAACGAAAGTACCATCTTATAGAAAAATCGTACATCGAGGAGATGTTACAGTAACAAAAATCTCCTCCGAGCAAACATTGGCTGATCCGTTTACCAAAGCTTTCATGGCTAAAGTGTTTGAGAGCCGCCTACATGGTTTAGATCTATGTTGTTTGTAAACTAGGACAAGTGAGAGACTTATTGGGAATGTGCCCTAGTTTAATATATATATATATATATATATATATATATGTTTATTCTACTCATATATATATTCTTCTCTCATTGTTAAAATTCTAACTTTGTATATCCTACTGGGAGTTTTAGTCCAAGTGGGAGTTTGTTGAAATTTATGTCCTCAAACTCGTACTTTGTTATTTGATTCAATAAAATTTATTATTGAATGCTATAATCTTAAAACCAATAAACTAAGCTCCCCAGGCTATTTTACTACGTTTGTCAATACACTTGAACTTTATGTAGAGACATAAACATGGATTAAGTTCGAGTTAATAGCCCAAATAGTCTATAGTGTATGACTAAGGTTATGCGCCTTATTCTGGAAAAACACTATATGCGGCCCGCTCCGTAGTTAGTACAAACGATGTAATCCTGAATCGTTCACGTAGAGACATAAGAGTGGAGACGTCCTATGTAAATGATTTACATAAGACTGGAACCCCGAAATAGTCATTTTTAGTTATAACACCGTAAACTATAAACTGATTATTTCAATTATGATGACCTAGGTAACTTGATCTTAATCCTAAGCTAACTATGAACTTCTGTTCATTCGGTAGTATCCTTAGATTTGCATAGGTGAGGGCACCTCATCAGCACTGGCCCAATAAGCCTTCCATTTCAGGGATAAGACCGAGTGGATAGCTAGGGACATAGGGTGCAATATGGAATTAACTCCTACTCACTTCTAGGATAGTAGATAGGTTGTTCCCTTAAAGACTGAATCCAAGTCTTGAACAAGGGGCCCCCACCTTGTCATTGGCCCGAGAAGGACTCAGGTTTATAGGTTGGACCTTAAACCAATTGTTCAATAGTGGATCAGTGGATCTTAAAGAGTAATATGTAATCTCAGGGGTAAAACAGTATTTTGACCCAGTCAAGATTACGAACAACCTGTGAAGGATCAACTTACTCATCATGGTTATATCAGGTGGATAGAAATATATCTATAGTGAGGAGAGTGCAACTAAGAGTCTTTAGTGGAATGACTCTTTAGTTAACGAATGTTGATTAAGCTTGGTCTAAAAGAGTTTAGCCAGTTAATCTCGAATCGTTAGAGCCCATGATCTATAGGTCCATTAGGTTCCCTTACTAGCTCATATGGATTCAACTAAGAACAATATGTTGAAGTAACTCGAATTGTTTGAATTAGGGAAAGAGAGAGAAACAGACAAATATTTAAGATACAAGTCGGTAGATATAAACTTTAAGTTTTGTGTTTAAATATGATTTAAATAAATATGAATATAGATTCATATTTAGAAGCTTGGAAAGTTTTGAAACGATCAAAGTTGTAAAAGTCATCATGTTGACTTTTGACTTTGAAAAACAAAACTTTGACAAGAATTTATATTCAAATATGATTTGAATTTTAAAAAAAAATGAATGCAGATTCATACTCGGGAGGTTGAAATTAGTCAAGACGGATAAAATAGCAAAAAGTCAAAATGTTGACTTTTGACTATGAAAAGTCAAAGTTTGACTTTGACTTAATTGGTCAAATGACCAAATTGTCCTTTGACTAATATATTTATTACTAAATGTTAGTGGAAAATGTGGCAGCTTGTAATTAACTTATCAGCCACTAATTCCATTAAGGGTTAATAGATTAATTAGATGTTCAGAGTATATGAAATAAATTGCATGCATTTTGCATGCAATTTTTCTATATAAACTTCTCATTTCAGAATGAGAAGATGATGATGATTCTCATAAAATTATCAAAATGATACACCTACCTCCATCCTTCTCTCTAAAAGATTTACTTCATAAAAATGAATCCCACAACTCGGTTCTTGGTCCTGAGATTAGTAGGTCAACATAGTGGTTGTCCTATGCTCGTGATCTACAGGTAGAGAAGTTATTTGAAACGAAGAAGAAGTTGAGAACTACAAAGGTAAGCTTATTGTTTACTTTTTATATTCTTCGTTTAGGTCTATCATTTAGTAGTTGCATGCTAATTTCTAAATCGTTTAGATGCATATGCAGTAAAGCATGATCCTTTTCTTGCGCTGTTGCATGCTCTCTATTGTTTTTTCCATCATAAGGATACTACGGAATGAACAGAAATTCATAGTTAGCTCAGGATTAAGATCAAGTTACCTAGGTCATTATAATTAAAATAGTCAGTTTATAGTTTACGACGTTATAACTAAAAGTGACTATTTCTTGGTTCTAGTCTTATGTAAACCATTTACATAGGATGCCCCTACTCCCATGTCTTCACATGAACGATTCAAGATTACATCGTTTGTACTAACTACGGAGCGGGTCGTATCCATAATGTTTTTCCAGAATAGGCGCCCAACCTTATTCATACACTATAGACTATTTGGACTATTAACTCGAACTTAATCCATGTTTATGTCTCTACATAAAGTTCAAGTGTATTGAAAAACTTAGTAAAATAACCTCGAGACCTTAATTTATTGGTTTTAAGATTATAGCATTCAATAATAAACTTTATTGAATCAAATAACAAACTACAAGTTTTAGGACATAAATTTCAACATGATCCTCTATTCTACAAACTTAGAACTTGGTTTTGGTTTTAGATTTGGGAGAGAATACAAGTTTGATATAATTTTGAAATTCATTAAAACAAAATTTATGCCAAACAATTCTCAAATATTTGAAAAATGCCCTTTAAATAATCTTATTGCATGTAATTATTTCACTCAAATTCAACACCTCATTTTCCACTTACAATTAATGGAATTAATCACCATTCCAATTTCTATTAGTGGATTTGGTGTCATCACCATGAGCTTCTATTTAGCCTACTAAGTGTTAGTGGGATTATCCAACAAAGTGTTGGATTTTTCCACTAACTTTAGTCAACAGGCAAATGATCATTTGACCATTCTAGTCAAAGTTTCAAGTCAAAAGTCAACATTTTTAGTTTTTACCATTTTGATCGTCTTGACTAATTCTGGCCTCTCGAGAATGAATCCGCATTCATTTTTTCAAAATTCAAATCACATTTGAATATAAAGCCAGTTAAAGTTTGACTTTTCAAAGTCAAAAGTCAACATTTTTTACTTTTTATAACTTTGACCATTTCCATCGATTATGAGCTTCTGAATATAAATATGTATTCACAATTTTAATATTTAAATCATATTTAAACATAAAGCTATTTCTCAAAGCTATAACCGACGAGTATATCACATATACTTGTTGGTTTCTCTCTCTTTACCTAATTCGAATTATTTCGACAAGTTGTTCTAAGTTAATTCCGTATGAACTAACAGAGGAACCTAATGGACCTATAGATTATTGGCTCCAATGATTCAAGATTAACTAGCTAAACGCTTTTAGACCGAGCTAATCAACATTCGTTAACTAATGGGTCATTCCACTAAAGTCCCATAGTTGCACTCCTTTTACTATAGATATATTTCTGTCCTTCTAATATAACCATGATTAGTAAGTTAATCGGTCACAGGTTGTTCGTAACTTTGGCTAGGTCAAAATATCGTTTTACCTCCGAGACTACATCTTGTTCCTTAAGTTCCACTGATCCACTATTGAACAATTGGTTTAAGGTCCAACCTATAAACTGAATCCCTCTCGTGCTAATGAAAGGGTGGGGCCCCTTGTTCAAGACTTGGATTTAGTGGGTAGGAGTGAATTCCGTCTTACACCTTATGTCCCTAGCCATCCACCCAGTCTTGCCCCTGAAATGGGAGGCTTATTGGACCAGGGCGAATGAGCTGCCCTCACCTACATAATGATCATATAATAACAATATTTGAAATATACACTAGTATATAATAAATTTTGTCACTGCTTATGTATTCTTATAAAAATGAAATTGCACATAATAAGCACAACATAGAATCATTTAAATAATGCAATCATATATACTAAGAAAGAGACAAGAAGTTCATTATATATTGTATACTATATTTAAAAAAGAAGCTCATTATCCACACCCTAGTATTTAAGTAAGAAAGGGAAAAAAAGTTCATTATATATTGTATACTATATTTCACAATTCAAGAAAGAAAATTAATAACATGAAACTAATACTTGAAGAAGATGATCGAAAAGTTCACAGTGGAATTTTTTTTTTATCAGAAACTTGAATAGATAGAATAATATGATATATGCACTCACCAGATAAGTGAACGGAAAAAAGAGTGAAAGACGCCGGATAAGAGATGACCGAAAAATAAATTTTGAAATTTGAATCAAATCGGACGAAATCGGGTGAAAGACAACGTAAGATGGACAGAAAAATGGTGAAAGACACCAAAAGTAGTAAACCGTAGATAGAAAACCTTTGTTCAATGTGTAATTAAGACAAAAACGTTACTTTTATGGAAAATATTCAATATATGATTACCAAATTTGACTAAAATATATACCATAATTAATTTGCATATAATATAATAAAAATAAAATAAAATTATGGGAAATTTTCATGGATATAACAAAACTATAAACTATTTACGGCCCGTATAACAAACCCATTAAGGCAAATTATTTTTTCAAAATTCCTTATTTGCCCTTACTCTTTTAGAATGATTTTTCAAATCTGATATTTCTTCTTCTTTTTTATTTTTTCACGATTCTTTTCGATTTATTCATCTCGTCTTTTATATATATATCATCTTGATCATTCTTTCTCTTGTTCGTAATTTTGTACAACATTCTTTCTCATATTCATCATCTTCCATAATATTGTTTCTCTTCTTGTCATCTTAGACAATCAAGATCGTCTATATTGTTTTGTTAATATCGTCTCGGTGATTTTGGTTTCGGTGAGTATTCTAAATATTCTTTTTGTATGAACTCCTTAGTTGATTATAAAATTTCGTTCAGAATTATATATTTCGACGTCAAGATAGAATGTTTAGAACATGTAGGTATTAATGTAAGACATCCTATATTTTGTTATAAAGATCGTTAGTTTGAAGATTTTGATGATTGTTTTCGATGAACTGAGAATTTATATTTCAGTATGACAGTTTTTATCCTTCTCCACCATCATAGTTTCAATAAAGAGGGCTAAGGCAACCTTCACAGCATCATCATCATTTGTAATGTCAAACTTTTTGAAAACTTCCTCAACTTCAAAGCACGTTATTATCTTTTTGTTTTGTGATCTGAATAGAAGGCTTTGTAGGCGCTTATTGTCATAATTTTTATCTAATATTACATTGGTTGGCCACAAACTGGTTATGATGTTGAATTTGTTTTGGGTGAAACAGACATTTTTCCTCAAAATAGAAAAATAGATTCCATTTGCGTTGACTTCTTCAAGTATCTGTCTAAGCAGGAAATGATGGATCAACTGGCTGTTGAAGACCATATTGACATTTAGTAATGGACCAAAAATTGTTTTATGAAACATCTGTAGCTGTTCCTTGGTCATTTTATCCTTAATATGAGTGTCAATCTTGTGCACTAGGCATGAGACAGTGGCAGAAAGTATTTGTCCCCAGGTACAGCTATCCTAAAAATAATGATCATAATATATTTTCATTATGTACACAATGATTTATAAAACACTAAACCCTAAACCCTAAAATTAATATGTAAGTGCTAAACATCGTTTAGACTATATACATTATCGTTCAGGCCAATATACATGATCATCTAGTCTAGGTTAAAGTATCGTTTACTTGACGTAACAGATCATTTAATCCAAACAGAAAGATAATTGTAATACAATTAATCGGCAAGTAATGATAAATGAAAGCGTTTAACAATCTTAAGAATAAAAGTTTAACTGAATCGAAAATGTTTGAGAGTAAGAATTTAACAATAGAACGATCGTGTTCAAGATAGAAGTTGAAACATTTGAAATATAAAGAAGACGAAACATAACATTATAGTATGGTAGTGATAACATAGTTCAGCAACAAAAAGTTAGAGTTATACCAAAACATACCTTTATACGTTGAAGAAAAAAATGGACGTTTGAGAGGAAAGGAGTAAAGAAATAGGAAATGTTTCAAACGAAAAGTTAAGTGAATAGTGCGTTTGAAATGAAGTGACCGAAACGAAGAAGGCAATACGTATATTGTTGGTTTTTACCAAAGGGACAATATTATAAATTCGCGTGCTTTTTTAAAATATTTAATCGCATTCATTAACATTTCAGCGCGTTTTTTTAAATGATATGTGTAAACGATCATTTACACTTACTATTTAATATATATATATATATATATATATGATCGTGTAATTAAATCAAAATGATCTTTTAAAAGATGTAAATGATCGCATTGTTCAATGTAAACAATACACTCTAAACGATCGTCAGGTAAGATCTCCCAATAATATCAAACAATCATACTGATTAATCAACGTGATTGTTCATTTAAGTTAGAGCGTTTGTTGAATACGTGTAAAAGATTAACATTAGACCCTCAACCGTAAATGGTGTTGTCCTTCTGTAAACGATTATTGTTCATTAAGGTGCATAATGTAGTAATTTGATATAAACGTTCGTTTAATAATAGCCAATGGATAATGTTAATTATTTTAAACCATCGCTTGAAACATATAAGCGATAATGTTAATTCTTTTAAACAATCGTTTTACAACACGTAAGCGATAATGTTATACAAGTTAAACAAGTATAAAATGGAGAAATTCTGAAAAACTTTTATATATTATTTTTATACACTCTTACACGCAATAAACATTTAGGCATTCATTTCCTTCTCAAGAAATTGAAAAGCTTCAAAAAAAGTCTTTACACTTAATAAGTCTTCACACTTAACAATTCTTTTCACATTAAATATTTGCAAATTTTATTCAACATATCTAAGATTACTAGAAGTTGTCACTTGTAGCACACTAGCATACACCACTCTGTCTCAATGGCTGCTTCTTCTTCTTCTTTTTATAGGTACTTCTTCTTCTTCCTCTTCTTCAATGGATGGATGTCTCTAACAGTCGAAGATAAAAAATTATCTGCTGAAGACACTGCAGAAGAATGGGTATGATGATTCGAACATCTTAACCCTTATTGAGCTAAACAGCGCCGATATCTTACTTTTTAAATTCCGCCCACTTTCAACTTGGGTGGGACAATGCTTCAGAATCTATGAAAGTTGATAAGAGCATACCATAGTCTTTTGTAGACATTTTTTAAAAGCACTATGCACGCCATTTTCTTTTTTTCTTGATTTTATCCTTCTTTCTCCAAATAGCAGCATCTTGAATTACAGCAGTTAGACACTTATTTTCTCATACTAAAAAAAGTTTGAGAGAAAAACGTTTGAGACGAAAAATTTAGAAACCCTAAATGTAATGGTATGTGAGAAGGGTTTTAAAGGAAGATGAAAGGACGGAAAAGGAAGAGTTTTTTTGTGATAATAAATGTGAATTGATAGTTTTCAACATACTTATTGACCATTATCACCCATAAAGCCTTAATTCAAAGATGCTCGTCACGTGGCATTAATATCTTCATTAATTACACGATGAGATTATGCAATTATCTACACGATACTGAAATCTACGCAATATCTGATTTAAATATAAATGGTCATGTTCAAACACCTACATGATCGTGCTTCTAAAGGTAAATGATCCTATTATATGCTTTACATGATCGTAATCAATGTTAAACAATCGTGCAGTTAGGTAATCGTACAACACGCGTATTTATCCTTTTCACACATAAACGCTAAACTTTTCACATAGTTGCCACATGGCGTTTTTAGAAACTTTTCACATCGTAAATCACTTTCATTCATATGTCAACGTGACTCTGTCAACAATAAGTGTAAAAGATGTGATTATTGTCCGTAATCAATTAGTCTAAACGATCGTATTTCTAAAAGTAAATGATCGTTAATTACGTAAACCAAATAATTTCAAAAGGATTATAGTAATTAATCTACACAATTACTGATTTAAGTAAAAAAAAAACAATCTTTGAATACGCAAAAATGTAAGCATTAGATCTTAAATCCTAAACGATATTGTCGTTAGCGTAAACGATCATTTCAATGTACCAGGAGGATATGCTAAATTGATTTAAACAATCGTTCATAACATCTATTCGAGAGCGATAGGGACCTTAAACAATCGTATACAACAACTAAGCGATAAAGTTATACAAGTTAAACGATGTAGTAGTTAATCCAAAACAGAGAAGTTCTGAAAAGTTCTTATACATTGATTATAAATGTTTTTACATGTAAATGTTATTTGCATTCATCGAACCAACTTTCCATTTTTGTATGTAAATGTTACATAACAAAATCAGTGCATACATTGCACCATGCAAGAAAGTTTACTTGTTATTTGTCAAACCCACATTCCACTTTCAATCCATTTCCTTCTAGCTCTGGAAGCTTGTAACTCATTGAAAGAGGATTCAGGCTCAGGAAGTACGTAAGAGCTTACCATAGTCTTTTATAGACTTTTTCAAACCTATCCTCCATTCTTTTCCATCTGCATCTTGCACGCTTTTTCCATCTTCTTTTCGATGTTGTTGTTCTTGATTGAAATAGCAGCATCTTGAAGCACATTTTAAGAAAGGAAAATGTTTGAGAGGAAAACTTTGGAAACCCTAAACCTAATGGTTTGACAACAAAGGTTTAAAAAGGAGATGAAGGATCCGAAAATGAAAAGTTTTTCTATAAGGCTAATAAATGGAAATTAATTGATTATTTACAACACACAAACTATTCACATGTCTGCACGTGGCTTTAAACGATCATGCTACTAATAATTCATATCGTCACTACGATAGACGTAAATGATCTCGTAATTAATTTTCAAAAATAAAATTTAAATAAAGGCTAATAAATGGTCTAATAAATAAAGTATCAAACTCTTCTCATTGTCTCCACGTGGCCTTAATCTTTTTAGTAGGTCTAAACAATGTTATCATTAAATATAAACGATCATTATATAACATTTGAACGATTAGTCTGTTAATCATAAGTGTAAACGCTTAACTAGTATAAAATAGAGAAATTCTAAAAAATTGTTATACATTGATTATAAACGTTATTACATGTTTCCATTATATATAAATTTTATAGAACGTGTTCATGCACTCATTTAGATTGGAGTAGCCAAATGTAAACTTTCGTGTAAAAAAGTAAACAATTGTGTAAGAAAAATAAAAGATCGTGTATAAAGAATATTGAAAAAAATTATTTAGATTGGAGTATCCAAATGTAAGCGATCGTGTAAAAAAATAAAAGATTGTTTATAAAGAATCTTAAAAAAAAACATTTAGATTGGAAGAGCCAAATGTAAATGATCGTTTAAAAAAAGTAAACGATCATTTAAAAAAAAAAAAAAGTAAACGATCGTGTATAAAGAATCTTGAAAAAAATCATTTAGATTGGAGTAGCCAAATGTAAACAATCGTGTAAAAAAAGTAAACGATCGTGTAAAAAACATAAATCATCGTTTAGAGAAATCTAAATGATGGTGTACCAAAAGAATTTAAAAAATCGTGTACCAAATTTTGAAAAAAAAAATTTACATTTGGGTCCCAAATCTAAACGATCATGTAACCAGATTTAAACGTAACCAAATTAAACGATCGTGTAAAAAAATAAAAGATCATGTATAAAGAATCTTAAAAAAAATTCATTTGGATTGCAGTAGCCAAATGTAAACGATCGTGTAAAAAAAGTAAACGATCGTGTAAAAAGAAATAAATTTTCTCTAAACGATCGTGTACCAAAAAAATTTAAAAAAAATCGTGTACCAAATTTTTAAACGATCGCGTACCAAACAATAATCAAACCTAAACGACCGCAAATATATTACGTACAATAACAATGTAACGACCCAACTCCTTATACTAAGTCAAGGTCATTACTAATTAAAAGATAAATAAATTTTTCTTAAATTTAAAAATAAGAAATAAACCAAAACCTCTAATACTTATTAAAAATCTTAAACAAATTGTTTAAAGATCAAAATTAAATAAAATTCTAACTCGGGCCCTATCTAGTTTTTAGAGAAAATAAATAAAATAAAATAAAATAAATAAAATAAAAAGTGCATCAGACCAAATGACATAAAGCAGAAGCTAAATGATCCCTATGGCTTGCCACGATCACTTCTTGTCAGTCGCCAGCTTCTCTTTGCTCTTACCTCTACCTCTACCTGTAAAATTAAACAAGAAGGAGTGAGTATAAAATATACTCAGTAAGAGACCTACTACTAGTCTCGCTAGGTACCTGTTAACTTCCTATTAGAGTCCTACAAAGTGGTACCCCTAAACTGGCACGTTCCCAAATACGTGTAATCTGTGGTCCCGTAAGAACATAACTAGTCTTCGGTGAACCCAAGAGAACACCTAAGATAACTGGTCTTTAGTGTACCCGAAGGAAACACTAAGACAAACAGGTTGTGAGTGACCCTGTCGAATCACTCGTAATCATGCCTATGTCAGTTTAATCCAACAATTAACTTAGTTAGGGTAAGAATAAGCCTTAGTTGGGTATGCTAAAAACCAAATCAAACATACCAAGACTTACTAAAAATGGGTCAAAATAGGGTTAAAAGAAGCTTGGCAACTCAAATGGCTAGGCTGGAGGGGAGAAACCAGCTGGCAGGTCGACTATGGTGGACGCACGACTTGGATAGGGACAGCTGGCGCAGGCGTGCGATTCAGACATAGGAGGGCAGCTCGGTTAAGGCACGCACGGCTCAGACTCCACGCGGCAGCTAGCGCAAGCGCGGGTACGGCAACTTGGGTACGGTCGATCAAGGCGCGGCTCATTTTGTGACGATTGACGGAGACGGGTCGGCTACACGAAGATCGTCGACCAATGATGGCCCGTTGATGGCGATGCTATATGGCAAACGACAATGTTGCGTGAATGGTTGGTTGTCGTGTGGACGCTCGGGTCTTGTCGGGGGATCGGCTGGCCGAAAACACGTAATGCAGAGGACGGTCAGTCGACTCGGTGCTCCTTGTAGCGATCGGTGAACAATTTGGGCGGTGGCGGTTGAGAAGAAATTAGGGTGTTTGGGGTTTGATTGAAGAAGATGATGGGTTTCCACGCATCCCAAATCCTATTTAATGAAAATAATTCCTTTTATTTTTTATTTTTCACTTTTTCTCTTTCCCAAAAATCTTTACACTCTCTCTTCATTTAAAATCCATCATATCTCTCTTTAAACTCAAATTTCTCTCTCTCTCCAAACTAATCATCTTTATTTTCAAAAATAAATATCCCTACTTAATTATATTGTCCACATAATATAAGTATCTTACCTTCAAAATTTAACTAATTATACAATTAACTATATAATTAATCAAATTTTCTCAAATACAACCAATCAAATCATAAACTCCAAACAGTATCAGAGGATATGGAGAACTCCTCAACTATCTGCTGGGACGCACAAACGCCTCTCAAACATAAGCCCACTATCAAAGGATATGGAGAACTCCTCAGCTTGCCCTGCTTCTGCCAAGTGACTCTTCTTAACCAAAAATGGATCATTTAGCTGAGCTACAATAATCCTCTGTCTCAAGGTCAGTTGCACTGACAACTGCGCCAACTGTGAAGTAACTTCTCCTACTAAAACTGCAATCTCAGCTCTCTCAAAGTCTCTAAGCAAAGGAGCTTGCTTGGTGATAAGCGCTGCTGAATGCGACACCTTCCTACTAAGCGCATCAACTACCACATTCGCCTTATCTGGGTGATACAGGATTTCGCAGTCATAATCCTTTACCAACTCCAGTCATCTTCTCTGTCTCATGTTCAACTCCTTTTGGGTGAAGAAGTACTTCAGGCTCTTATGGTCAGTGAAAATCTGTATCTTCTCACCATACAAGTAGTGTCTCCATATCTTCAGTGCAAAAACCACTGCTGCCAACTCTAAATCGTGGGTAGGATAGTTTTGCTCATGACTCTTCAATTGACAAGAGGCATAAGCAATATGTGGTCCTGTAGGAACATAACTGGCCTTCGGTGAACTCAAGGGAACACCTAGGACAACTGGTCTTTTGTGTACCCAAAGGAAATACTAAGACAATCGGGTTGTGAGTGGCCCCGTCAAATCACTCGTAATCATGTCTATGTCAATGTCAATGTCATAATGGACTGGTAATCTCGTCGGACTACACAGCCATAAAAAGGTGGTGATCCCGAGGGACACCCATGTAGGTACGACTCTAATAGGTAAAGCTAACAATACACCCTATCCATAGCATGTAACGTGACATAACATCATCATAAACATGGCATAACATAAGAATCATAGCATACTTATCCGAAATATCTTAAGCATAAACATACACAGTCGTCCTCATCAACATACCACTAGTCATATCATAACATCAGTCATCAGCATCAATTATCATTACAATGTCAGTCATTATCAGTAACATCGAGTTATGCAATTTGGCTATCATCCATGTATAATCATACACACATGTGATCTCTTGATTTCAGTCGAAAAGTCTAGTAGTAGAATCTCTTACTTGGAGATTCATTCAATCGAGATTTTCTTAACAGTCGTGGTCACACTTCCCAGGGGAAAGAATCCTAAGCCACAAGGGTAATTAACTCAGTTTAAATAATTCAACTCGCAGTCGATTAAGGATCCAAAAATCCAGTTGATTTAACTTACTCAAAAATCAAAGTCGAATTCGATTTAGTCTTAGTTGGACAAATTTCCAGCTCGGTTTCCAGTTAACTCTAGTCAATTTAATCCAACAATTAACTTAGTTAGAGTAAAAATAAACCTTAGTTAGGTATGCTAAAAACCAAGTCAAACATACCAAGGCTTACCAAAAATGGGTCAAATTAGGATTAAAAAAAGCTTGGCAGCTCAAATGGCTCGACTGGAGGGGAGAAACCGACTGACGGTTCGGCTAAGGTGGGCGCGCGACTCGGGTAGGTGGCTGGTGCAGGCATGCGGCTCGAACGCACGAGGACAGCTCGACTAAGGCACGCGCGATTCAGACTCCATGCAGCAGCTGGCGCAAGCGCGGGTACGATGACTCGGGTACAATCGGTAAAGGCACAACTCATTTTGCAGCGATTGACGGAGACAGGTCGGCTACGCGACGATCGTCGACCAATGATGGCTCGTTGATGCGCTACTACACGACGAACAACGACATTGCACTAACGGTTGGTTGACGTGCGAACGCTTAGGTTGAGTCGGATGATCGGCTGGCCGAAAACACGTAGTGTAGAGGACGGTCAGTCGGCTTGGTGCTCCTTGCGGCGATCGGCGGACAAGTCGGGCGACGGCGGTTGAGAAGAAATTAGGGTTTTTAGGGTTTGATTGAAGAAGATGATGGGTTTCCACGCATCCCGAATCCTATTTAATAAAAATAATTCCTTTTATTTTTTATTTTTCTCTTTCTCTCTTTCCCAAAAATCTTCACACTCTCTCTCTTCATTTAAAACCCACCAAATCTCTCTTTAAACTCAAATTTCCCTCTCTCCAAACCAATCATCTTTATCTTTCAAAAATAAATATCCCTACTTAATTATATTATCCACATAATATAATTATCTTACCTTCAAAATTTAACTAATTATACAATCAACTATATTATTAATCAAATTTTCTCAAATACAACTAATTAAATCTTAAAATCCAAACACTACAACAATTAGATATTTTCCTAATATCAAAAAAGAAAAAAAAATCCAAACTTCATAAATCAAATAAATCAACAAAGTAACACCCAAAATTACGAAGATTTAAACTTAAGATAACCAAAATAAATTACCTTAAATTTTGGGGTGTTACAAACCAAATCTAAATGATCGCAAATATATTACGCGCGCGTTGTTGACGGTGTGGTTGACAGAACATTTTTTGTATTTTACACGGTGTACCTCTAGGCTTTTTCCGTTTTCGAAATTGTTCTATAGATTGTAAATATTTTACCGTTTGTTTATATTTTTGAAAAGACCCCTATATATTATTATATAATTTTAAAAATATATATTAGTTATAATTAGTGTGAGAGATAAAATGATCATTAAAAATCTCGATGTCTTAATTAACAAAATTTTGAGACATTTGTGTAAAATCATGTACAAAGTAGATCTTCTATCTAAATTTTTCGTATTTATTTGTCTCAGAGAGGGCCCCATTAAATAGCTTGCTACTGGGCCCCTCGAGCGTCGGTCAAGTATGGCACTATGACTTGGGCCTGGCGCACCTTTCCAAATTTTAGTTCAAATTTTCCTTTTTGGGAATGGAGTGTGGATCTAATAGCGAGATATATAAAACATGTTGTCTTTTTGTTAGGTTTGAAAGCTTAGCTTGGTGAGTTACCTGAATACTTCATCTAAATCTCAATTCTACAAAAACTTTCAGGTTGCTATGTCTCTTTCACCCTATCTTCACATACACACTTTGGTAAAATCTTCATTGATGTTGTAGGGTAATCATACAATTTGTTTTTAAAGATTAACACTTCCATTTATTTAGAAAGTAAACCCCAAAGAATCTTAAACTATATTTTCTTTTCATTTGTAGTAATCACGCACTACGAGATAATCCACAACAATTCTACCTTATAATAAATGAAACTCTTCTGTCAAAAGTAACAAACTAACTAGGTAATTGTTTATTAATGTTGCTTTAGAAATAAAGAACAGACCTTGTTAGTCTAGAATCAAGAGTTAACTAAGAATTTAAATGAGTAAACAATTATAAGGTTTACATCAAATCAATTTCTAAAATTTTCTTAACTATACAATTTTTACATTCTCTAAATCAATATTTTTTATGCACTTCCTCTCTATTAAAATCACTAATTTTGAAGACAAATAAGATGGTTGTAAATGAATAGAGGAAATGAAAGTTTAGAGATTTTTGTATAATTGTGATGAACAATGAGAGACTTAGTTACAGGTTAAAAGTGGTTTAAGGAGAGAATCACTTTTGGACGATTTTATCGGTTGGCAAATTTTAAATTTACAATGTGACACATGTGGATATGAATGAGTTTAGAAGTCTCTCTATTTTCAAAAGAAAAATTAAGATAATGGTTACAAAAATTTAAATTATGATAAATATTATTTATTACTCTTTTCAAATTCTATCAACCATACGAAAAAAAAAAAAGTAACATATCTATTGTAGCATTTGCATTTCCTATATAAATAGTGCTATGCATATGGTAAGAAAATCAATTTTTTACATTTATATGCTAACTTGATTCATTTGTAGTATATATGTTGATCCTTGAACTTTTTCTAATAAAAAAAGCCGTCTTAGATGAATTTCAGATTTATCATAGTTTACTTAATTTTTATTTAAATTATTGTTACTACATTGTAGTAAGTTTACACACTTAATAGTTGAATATGCATTTGTATTATGTCAATTCTTGAATTTTTTTAATAAAAAAAAAACAATGTCTTAAACAAATTTTAGATTTAACATATAGTTATTTAATTTTTATTTAAACTAGTATATGATTACTAATACATTTGTGGTAATTTTTTGCATTAAACCTAGGTTTGATGGTGGAACTTTTTCAAAATACTTAAAATTTCAAAGGAGTTGAAAAATATAGAATAAAAAATGAGAAGTCTTGAAGGTGTTGAAAGTCATTGCATGACGCAGTAACCATACATTTCATATTTATTTATTATTTATAATTTAATAAAGTTACTTAAGATTTACCCCAATACAATATTTTTGTCTCACTCTTTTTCATCTACTAACAATCAATAAATATACACAAAATTCAAAACTTTAGTTTAAAAAGGGAAAATTTATAATAAAATACTTATGACCTGTGTAACAAATTTTAATCATTTTTTAAATATTACAAGTTTGCCCTTCCATCTTCCTTTTCCTCTGTAAATCGTCTTTCTTCCTTTACTGCTTTTTTTTGCTGCGAATCGTCTTTCTTTTTTTCTTTTTTTTTTCTTTTATGTCCCAAATCTATTTCTTTTTGTCGTTGTGTGTATCATCTTTCTTCTTTTCCTTCTCTTTTTTATGTCGTTTAGATTTGGGTAACCAAATCTGATTTCTTTCTATTGTATTTCTTCTTTTTCTTTTTTTCGCTATGTGCATCGTCTTTCTTCTTTTCCTTCTCTTTTTTACGTCGTTTAGATTTGGGGTAACCAAATCTAAAAGATCGTGTATAAAAAGAATCTTGAAAAAAAATATTTCCAAAATAATTTTAAAAAATCTTTTAGCTAAATATAAACAATCGTGTACCAAGATCTTGAAAAAAAATAAACAATCGTGTACTAAAAGAATCTTGAAAAAATATTTTAGCAAAATCTAAACGATCGTGTAACCAAATCTAAACCATTGTGTAACCTAATTAAACGATCGTGTAACTCAATTAAACGATCGTATAACCAAATTAAACGATAGAATTGAAAAAATAAATCATTTAGATTTGGCTATCCAAATCTAAATGATTGTGTACCAAATAATAGTCAAATCATTGTACCAAATATATTACGCGCGTTGTTGAAGGGCATTTTTTGTATTTTTCATCGTGGGTCTGTGGGCTTTTTTTCGTTTTTACAATTGTTCTATACATTGTAAATATTTTGTCACTTTGTTATATTTTTTAAAAAACCCATTTAAAAAACTTAAAGTTTTATCGATTTTGATACTCACTATTGATTTCATAACATTGTAAGTTAGACTTAAATTTGAGTTTGTGCAATTTATCAATTTAATTTAATTGTTTTCTGTGAGGCTCAATTTTATTACGACTATTAATAATACCATATCTTGAAATTTATTTTCTTATTAGACAATTTTAGGTTGCAGTTGCACTTTATAGAGCGATCTCAACTAAAACAACAAAATTTTTGTTAGATTCGAGTGTTGAAAATTTAACTGAAAAAGAAGTGTTCATCACGAGGTTACTCATTTAATGAGACTAAAGTGAGATTATTCAATCATTAGCTTCCTCCTTTTGAGATTGAAAATTTCTCCTCTATCCCATGAATACTGTATTAAAAAATTATTAGTTTAATAAACTAATATTTTCTTTAATTATCACATTACGTTTCTTTAAAGCTATTGCTTCTCAATTCAATATATATATATATATATGTAAGAAATGCTTTGACAACATGCCACGCACGTTTGTGTACATTCTAGTGTAGTTAAAAGGGTCATATAAATTCAATAGCCAAAGTGGGAGGGTCATATACGACCAAATAACTCAACACAAACTGTTTCGTATTAATATGAATATTTACATATATCCAACACGAAAACATTAGATACAATGGCAACAGGATCAACTAGCAAATGCGAGAGTCCCAAAACTTCATAAAATAAAAAGGAGAGAGAGAGAATTTGAAGAAGATAAAAAATAAAAAAAAAAAAAAAAGGAAAAATGATGAAAAGCTTGGTATTTGGCAATATGATCTTGTTGAATTTATTTTTTAAGAAAAATATTGTAATAATGTTTGTGCATTATAACAGAATTAAATTGCAAGTTATTGATGGTACCCCTATACACATAGAAATACACTATATGCGAAAAATACCAGATTTGAATACAAGAATTTTCATAGGGAAAATACACTCTAATATAACTATGGTTGCATATCACAAAAATGAATCTTGTCACTAAATGTAATGACATAAGTCATCAAATTTTGATTATGGAAACCAATAAACATGACTAAACAAAGTTGAATTTAGTACTAATATAAACAACACTAGCGTAACTCGAATTTGATGAATTTAGAAAATATCAGTTAGCATATCTTTAACGAGTGAATTGTGAGAGTGCCTAAGTATTCATTAGCATCTTTCAACGTATTCAAAATAATGATAATGTATTGTAATATATTTAAATTGTAATTAAGTCATCTCGAAGGTGCCACTATATATAAAGAAATACAATGTACGTACGTGAAATATACCATACTTGAAGACAATAATAAAAAGTAGTCTTTACTCGTTGTAAATACATAACAAAAACTTATTGGTTACAATTATTTTCCTGTCTTCCAGTCATAATAATATACACAACTTTTCAAAATATATCGATAAAAGATGTAGTACATAGAAAATAATTAACATGAAAATCATTTCAAACAAGAAAGATATAGTCTAAAAATTAGTTTAATACAATCTTAAAATAATAAAAATGAATAAGATAAACATACATATTTCCGAAATCGAACTTTAAAAATATAAATATATATTAAACATACATATATTCAAAATTTATTAAAGAGATACAACTAATAAATATCTTTAAACACTAATTAAAAATACATATAATCGAAATCTAACTAAAAAAGATTTTAAGTATTTCTTAAATATATATTTTCGAAATTTAACTAAATAAATATATAAGGATTTATCGAGGATAGATATTTTTCGGAATCTATATAAATAAAAAAAATTATATTTAATATATCAGTTCCAAGATCTAAAAATATAGGGTAGATTCAGCCCTTAAATCTCGATTTAATTAGGATATAATCTCATAACCAATTGAGTAAAATACACTATGGTTTTACAAAATCGACCATCTTATCAATGTCCACAATTACAATTACAAAACCGAGATACATTTAAAATACATTGTATGTGTGAAAAATGATGTACCCCACAACTAGGGGCTAAAAATGGGATATAATATGAGAAGTCAGAAACGAGTGTATCACAACTTTGCTAAAAATCTTATTTCCGTCGGTTTTTGCTATATTTCCAAATACCACCCCGAATTTTGCTAATTCTCTTTCACCCCCCTATCTTCACATACACAATTTGGTAAAATCTTTATTGATGTTGTAGGGTAATCATACAATTTTTTTTTTAAGATTAACTCTTCCATTTATTTATAGATAGAAACTAAACCCGAACAATCAATCTTAAACTATATTTTCATTTTATATTTTAGTAATTGCACACTACGAGACAATCCCCAACAACTCTACCTTAGTTTATGACAAAGAAAACTCTAGTGGCATAAACTTTAACCTATAATATTTGAACGAAAGAAATTCTAGTGTCACCATGAATTAAACTCGTAATCTTACTTAGTTTTTAAGACTATATCTTCTCTTTTTGTATAGGCCATCTTTTTAACACTAGAGGCTAACCATGATATTCAATATATTCACTTTAGTTTGTACTTTAAAAAATGGTCATTTTAATTCATATATCATTTTTTCACTTCATATTTTCAAGATTAAAATGGTCGGTTTTTTAAAAGCTTAAAGGACTAAAATGTACCAAAGTTGAAAATATAAAAATCAAAACAAACCAAAGTTGAAAGTATGAGGATCAAAATGAATATTTTTAAAGTATAATGACCAAAATGAACTAATTTTCAAATTATAATGACCAAAATGAATTAAAATTAATAATCAAATAATTATTTATTGAGATTAGATCTTAATTTTCATAAACATATAACTATTACTGATTATTTATAATTATATAATTATTTATTGTGATTCTTTTTTAACACTCACCCATTGTTAACTTATCATATTTACAAAACCTTTTTTAGTAGATAAATATTTTAAATCACGAAATGGTTGGAAATATTCTCCAACGTAATACAAGAAAATACATTTGAATGGTTTTTTTTTTTCTTTTGTCAATATCCGTAACATGTCATATTTTTATCTCTTTTTTTCACTTTTCATATAGTATATTGTTTATATATTTTTTTTCTTTTATGATTTGAGGGGCATTTTGAAGGAAATTTGTTAGAAATAGCTTTTAACAGGTTGTGTCTCGTAAAACTAATATCATACTTTAAAAACCGTTTAACCATCTTTTTTTCAGTTCATCCCGCATGAGATCGATTATCGAGATTTTTCTAAAATATTAAAATTTTCCAACTTATTGATTATTTAGGGTTTTCGGTGCATCGCTAGATATTAGACCAAATCTACGAGATTAACACAATTTTTCAAATCTTTCCAATTGTTAACTAATTTTTTTTCCATACACAACTTGAAAACATTGATCTATGCCGGTTTTTCAAATTAAAATATAAGTAATTTTCTTATATAATTCCTTAAATCTCTTATTCTAATTGATGTGTTGACAAGATTACCATAAAAAACTTATTTACAACTAACAATTATATATAAAATTTGTAAGATTATAATAGAAAATTTGATGAGAGTTAGGTCAAAGATTTGGTTGTTCTTGGATTATCCTATATAAAATTATACAGATAAAGTCTAAAATTATCTATTTTTTTAGGCGTTCTTAGTACAATTTTGGTCAAGATGAACTAAGATCATCAAGTTTGTAGGCTTTCCCAATACAATTTTGTCCAAGATGAACCAGATTCCATAATTGTTTTGAAAAGATAAAAAGAATTAGTTAAGATTTTTTTAAATTAAAAAAGATAAAAAAAATTAGGAAAATTATTAAGAATAACAAATGAAACTATTTATAAAATATAACAAAATTTTCAAAAGGGCTATAGTAAGTAAGATGAATGTTGCTATATTTTGTAATAATTTCAATAATTTGTTATTTTTGAAAATGTCCCAAAAATTTAGTTAAGATTTGGTGTAAAATTTAGGAAAATTTGAAAATTTGTAGAATTTCAATTAGTCTACCGAGATGCACCGAAAAACTCAAAACAACCATGTTGGAAAATTTTAATATTTCAGAAAAACGTCGATGATCGATCTCGTCCAAGAAAATATGTTTAAATGATTTTTTAAAAAGATGCTAGTTTTACGAGACAAAACCTATTAAACGATGTTTCCGGCCATTTTCTTATTTCAAATATAGAAAAATTAACCAAATACTTAAAAAAAATACAACAAGAGTATTAGATTTATGATAATAGACACTAATAGTTACTATTAATAGACTTTTTTTTTAGGGATAAATTACTCAATTTTTAAAGAATCATTGATTCTTAGTTAATTAGATTTTATCAATATATTAAATGATGTTTATTGTTTAGTTAACTAATCTATTAAAATTATATAAGATACAGTCATCTTTACTTGTAGGAAGTAAATACTAACACAAATTTGTATTTAATTCTAATAGTATTTTTTTTGTACAACACAATCATTTTTTTTTTATTTGAACATTTTACTTTTAGACCTTCTTTATTCACATACATCAATACAACTTAAGCCAAGCAAGCATAATTTTTTTTTTTTGGGTTAATCTCTAGCAACATATTTTTAAGTATTTAAAATCAATTCTCAAGAGGACATGGGTTTAATTTAGGGTAACCACTTACCTGAAAATTAATTTCTAGGTCTTTGACACACAAATATTGTAAGGTCGGGTAGTGGTGGATCCAAAAATTTTGTATAGATACACTATATAATAAACACACTAAAAAATATTTTAAAAAAAATATTAATACAGTACTTGATTTAGTAAAACGATTATTCAACTCTTGAAGTTATATATCAATGACAACATAAAAAGACTTCAACACGATAATGATGCAAATTTGTGTTTGGTTAATATTTTTGACTTTTTCGTCCTCGAACTAAAAACATAACATCCATTTTAAGAACTTCAATGTCATGACTATTGCAGAAATTAGAAACTATTTTCAATAATGAATCTCAACCAAACTCTCTTATTGTATTCACAATATCTTGATCTTTTGTCTGTAAAACTTGAGACAAGTCATTTGTGATTCTCAATATATTTTTCATGGGATGCATATTGAAACATCAACTACTGAAGAGAACATTGTAACTAAACTCGTTAAAGTGTTGTAATGTATTCTTTTGAAGAAATAAAATTATTGTGACAATTTATGAAGAAATTTGATATTTGAAGAAAAAAATCGTTGATATTTGGAAAGATATTTGATATTTGGAAAAAGAAAATTATTGATATTTGGAATAAAAATAATTGTAATTAGTAAGATTTGAACTCTTACACTTTGGGTTGGGGGAATAAAGTGAGGGTATAATCACTAAACCAAAACCAAATATTAATAATTATAAAGCATTATATAATATATATTGTAATCTAACACTTCAAAATTAATATTAAAATACAAAAATTGATAATATGAGGGGAGCACATGTCCCTGCTGGTCCCTTAATAAGTCTGCCCCTGGAGTTAGGTTATCCCATGAGATTAGTCGAGATGCGCATAAACTGGTTCGAACACTCACGAATGTTAAAAAAAAAAGAAAAAAATCAACCCTCAATTTGCTGCTTATTTTTTTAGCTGTGGGGAGAGAAATTTCACCGAAACTATAATTCTTGGAGAAGAATTAAAAAGATTCTTTCATTAATTTTTATTTTTATTTTTATTTTTTTGCTCTTCCAAAAAAACCTCTACTTGACTGGACAAAAAAACTTTGGTACAAAATTCTAAAGATAGAGCAAGATCCTCTAATATTAATGTGTTATCGACTAATATTTAAGAATATATATTTATATTGTGAATAAAAAACCATATGAAATTGATCAATAGATATATTACAAATTTACGGTGTGTGAACAAAAAGTTGCAATAGCCAAAATTTCAAAACCTATGTTGGTTAGACGGGCCCATTTTTGCTTTTTGAAAATTGGATTTGAAATTAAAAGAAAAAAAAGAAAAGAAAAGAAAATACAAGAATGGAAATAGGAAATTTCACATTTTGTTTTGAGCAAAAAAATAAAATCATGAAAGGAAAGAAATCACTTATTGAATTTCATGTTTGAAAATTTGAATACGTTACCTCAAAAAAAGAGAAACAAAAGTGCATACGTGACACGTGTACCATTTCTACCCCATCTGGAGATCTGTTTATTACTATTTACTTATATATATATATATGTATATATGTGTGTGTGTGTGTGTAAAAAGTCATATTTTAGGAAATGGACAAATAACGGAAGAGCGATGTGTAACATTTCCCCAGAAAACTGCCCTAATTTACTCTATTAACCAAACGTGTGTTTCTAAAAAATTTGATACATCATCTTATAATTCATTAGCGGATAACTCGAATATAAGACTTCCACTCCAATAAATATCGATATATTATAATCAATTTAGTTCAATTAATTTAGTTTAATGATAATTAATATGAATTTTAATTCTAAAGTCAGTAACATGAGATTAACTAATCGATAGAAATTGTATCTATATCAACCAATAAACGGAAGTAGTAGAAATTTTCCACCTCTATTAAAAATTTCAAAAAAAGGAAAAACAAATTTAAAAGGAAAAAAGAAAACATAAGTCTATTAATGACTTCGAAGTTCGAACAACCTGCAAAACAACAACTCAGCTTTCCAGTTTGCATGCATGAAATGAAAGGTGTTTGAAGCACATCATTTTTTAATTTTCAAAACCCTTTTGGATTATAGTTCTAACATTAATAACAAACTATATTTGTAGTTTTATATTTATTCATATACATATATATATATATATATATATGTGTGTGAATTCCTTCTCTGATTAATTGGCGAATGATTTAGAGAGGAATTAATAAATTTAATTAAAACACGCCGTAATGGCATCGGAGAATTCCAGCGTTGGCAGTTTCCGACCAGACGCCGCCGCTGAAGAAGATTCTCTCCGATGGGCTGCTCTTCAAAGGCTTCCTACTTATCAAAGGGCTCGTAAAGCCCTTCTGCATGGTGTTGCAGGTCAACTCTCATCATTATTATTTTTATTTTTATTTAAATTCTTATATATATATATATATATATATATATATATATATATATTTAAATATATAGATTTTGTTTCTGAAATCAATTGGCAGGGGAGTTGAAGGAAATTGATCTTCAAAAGCTTAATGTTAAGGAAACCAAAGAACTTTTAAACAGAGTGGTCAAAAATGCTGAAAGTAATGAGGAATTTCTTCACAAACTCAAGAACCGAATCGACAGGTTTCATATTCCCTCTTTCATTTTCTCTTTGTTTTTATAAATTACTCTTCCAACTGTAGCTAGTAATTTGGTAACTATTTACATTCTTCTTTAAGTTTATTTTTGTCATGGTTTGTATGTTTTTCATATAGAAGAGTTGAATCATTAGCCAAATTTCAAGTTTTTCAAAACTATACTTTTTCTAAGTTTTTAGAAACTTTGCGAAAACATTTAAATAACAAAGATGGATAGCTTCAAAGTTGTATAATGTTTAAATTTGAAAGATTAAATAAAAAACCAAAGGATTATTTATCTCGTTTATAATTTATTGGAATATATCTTTTTGGACAGAGTTTCTCTTGATTTACCAACAATTGAAGTGCGATTCCAGAATCTTAACGTTGATGCTGAAGCATACTTGGGGAAATCAGCTTCCCCCACAATCTTTAGATATTTTATAGACCTCGCACAGGTAATTGATTCTCACCTCTAACCTTCTTTTTATAATTGTTTTCTATATTTATAAATGCTATTGTGAAGACGAGAAGTCTACCAAATGTTTTCTCTTAGCTTATTGTTGAATATGATCCATTATTTGAATTGTTGAATATTCCGTATTGGTTAGGAATTGAGAAAATCTTGCATATATAAGTAAAGAAAATATTTTGAGGCAAAATATGCAATATCGTGTACGTGTTATTGCAGAGATAGAAATAGTGCAAAGGAACTATTGTGCATGGAAATCTATTTTATTGAAATGCTTTAAATTTATAATCAACCAAAGTAAGTATTATTGTTTATCTTGTTTTTTCTCTTTTTTTTTTTTTTTTTTTTTTTTTTTTTGGTCAAGAAAAATATTTGGACTCTATTTTCATAGAGATAACTGTTTAGTTATTGAATTTTCATATGCAAAGTTTGATAACATAATTTAATTTCTGTAACAATTTACCTCCTAAACTTGTGAAAACTATTATCAGCATGAATTAATCAAAACTATGAGCAATGCATGTACATGCATAAGAAACTCCATTATACTTGCCAAAGTGAGCATCACGAACATGTATATTCCTTTTCATGAGCTTGGCAGTTCAAATCTCCCATTTCCTCACTTGTCGTACTCACAAGAAAAAGCACAAAAGAAAAAACACCCTTAATAAATAATTTTACGACAGACTAAATTGTCACAAAATTACAAACTAAATAGCGAAAGTATAGGATCAAATGTGCTTTGACCTTGTTGATCTTTTTATAATCTCTCAGTTATATAATCATTTTGTTGACATCTCATAGAGTGCAGCAAATTGCATTCATTTATATTCAACCCAAAAGCAGCAAGTCTCAATCCTTTCTGATGTTAGTGGAATTATCAAACCAGGAAGGTGAGGTAATTGCTATCCATGGACCTTTTATTATATTTTTTCCTTCTTGTCTTAACACAATGCCCAAATTTTTTAAGTTCATAACTAACTAAAACATGATTTTCCCTTTCAAATTCTCTGCAGAATGACCTTACTTCTTGGACCTCCAGGTTCTGGCAAGACAACTTTGCTAAAAGCCTTATCTGGGAAACTCGAATCAAATCTACGGGTTTATATCGCTTCAAACTTGATAAAAAACTTGATCCATTTTATCAATGCATTAAGTCATGAAAACTTATAGTTGATTCTTGTTTTATGATAGTTTTCTGGGATAGTAACTTATAATGGCCATGAAATGAAGGAATTTGTTCCTCAAAGAACTGCTGCTTACATCAGTCAGTATGACATTCACGTTCCTCTGTTGACAGTAAGGGAAACCTTAGCGTTCTCAGCAAGATGTCAAGGAGTTGGCACTGGCTATGGTTTGAATTTTGAAACCCATTTTCAAGATTTCCTATTTGAAACATTCTAGGAAAGTTTAGTATTCGTTTCTGAAACTGGTTTCGTCAATGATTTAGATATGCTTACTGAGCTTTTGAGGAGGGAAAAGCAGCTTAATATCAAGCCAGATCCTTATATTGATGCATTAATGAAGGTAAAATGAACGAATGTTATCCAAATAAAGTTGAATAGTACTTAAAAACATAATTATATGATATTGTTTATACAGGCATCAGTATTGAAAGGACAAAAGGAAGATATTGTTACAGAGTATATACTCAAGGTCTGTTGTGAAATCCCATTTGTAATAGTAATAACTACTATTTAGTGTAACAAAAGAAAAATTCCCCTTAATTTCTAACATTTTTCCCTTCAGATATTGGGATTGGATATTTGTGCAGATACCATTGTAGGAAATGAGATGTTAAGAGGTATTTCAGGAGGACAGAAAAAGAGAGTGACCACAGGTAGAGATGAATGGTTAATTGAGATTTGAAGTAATATGATCTCAGCTGAATTTTTAAAACTTTGTATTTCGAAGGAGAGATGCTGGTTGGTCCTGTCAATGCGCTTTTCATGGACAATATATCTACTGGTCTTGACAGTTCAACTACATTCCAAATTGTGAACTGTATTCGTCAATCCATTCACATTTTCAATAAGACTGCGGTGATCTCTCTTCTCCAACCTCCACCGGAGACTTTCGAGCTATTTGATGATATCATTCTTTTGTCAGAAGGTCATATTGTGTACCAAGGTCCACGGGAACATGTTCTTGAGTTTTTTGAATCCATGGGCTTCAAATGTCCTGAAAGGAAGGGTGTAGCCGATTACCTGCAGGAAGTAAGTCTGCTAGTTTACTCACTAACATGTAGAACAAAGCTTATTGACATCTGCTGGAATGCCTTGAATATGTGGTTTGGTGCTTTAAACGACTAAGCACGGGGCTTAGAGGCATTGTTATATGAACCCT
Organism: Cucumis melo; assembly: GCF_025177605.1. Lineage (NCBI taxonomy): Eukaryota > Viridiplantae > Streptophyta > Magnoliopsida > Cucurbitales > Cucurbitaceae > Cucumis > Cucumis melo. Next base: position 16,979,368 of record NC_066858.1, read on the forward strand.
CTATCTTTATTGGTGCCTCTTAATCCGTATCTTGATATTAACTTTCTAATTAAAAACTACTCTCTTGTTCTGCTCGTGGACGTGTTAACACACTGTTAGTGAATTGCGTAAATCGTTTTTCAGATACTCAATTGTCTATGTCTTTTTGGTTATCTTTGCTTATCAAATTCATAACATCTAATGACATGAGAATCTGAAATCTGTTGTTTAGGTTACATCAAGAAAGGATCAAAGACAATACTGGAAGAATCATGATATCCAATATCGTTATATTTCAGCCGACGAGTTTGTGGAGGCTTTCAAGTCATTTCAAATAGGTATTGCAATAGAGCATGAGCTTGCTATCCCATTTCAAAAGTCCAACAGCCACCCAGCAGCTTTAACAAAAACTAAATATGGAGCTACCAAGAAAGAATTAATGAAGGCATGCCTATCAAGGGAAGTTACTTTAATGAAGAGGAGTGCATCTCTCCACATTTTCAAGATTATTCAAGTTAGTTCTGAAATATCATTTTTACTTTTTTGCAACCTTCATCTAAAATTTTAAAGTGTGACATGAAATTCATTTTGTCATTTTGTCAGCTTGAAATCTCTGCTATAGTTGTAGCATTAGTGTTTGCTCAAGCTAGAAAGCAGCATGATAATATTCAAGATGGACTTGTCAAATTGGGAGCTATCTATTTTGGACTCAACTCGTTAACATTTACCGGATTCTTTGAACTGCCATTAACAATTGACAAACTCCCTATATTTTACAAGCAAAGAGACTCCCTTTTCTACCCATCATGGGCATTTTCACTGCCATCCTCTATCCTTGGAATTCCTGTGTCTTTTATTGAAGTAGCTCTTTGGGTTGCCACAACGTATTATGCTATAGGATTTGAACCTAGCTTCACAAGGTCATGAGCAAATCCTACATTCCTATATTTCTCAGCTTCATTATTGCCTTGGAATCTTAAATTAAACCCTTTGTTGATTCTCTCTTTACAGGGTGCTTAAACAATTTTTTGTTTACACATTGAGTGGACAAATGTCATATGCTTTATTCAGATGTATTGCAGCATTGTCCAGGGATCATGTTGTTGCAAATACAGGAGGATGCCTTGGTGTATTATGGCTTCTGATATTTGGTGGATTCGTTTTATCACATAGTATGATTTAATTTAGAAAGTGAAATGATCAGATTGCTTGTTACAGCCTTTAGTCAAAATAACCAATACTTTGAATTCTTTTGCTTAGATAATATGCAGAAGTGGTTGTCTTGGGGATATTGGACCTCGCCACTAATGTATGCACAAACGGCACTATCGATCAATGAATTTCTTGGTGATAATTGGAATCGTGTATGTATCATGTCGAAACAGGAAGTGGTCTTTGTTGCTCTCTCTGCGTTACTGTGTTGATATTACTTGTAAAAACATATATTGTGGAGGATTCTAAATGTGGAGATCAAATTTAGGTTCTTAACGGATCAACCGAGTCTCTGGGAGTTTCAGTCTTGAAATCACGTGGGCTTTTCGCTAATCCATACTGGTATTGGGTATGTCTTGTTGCATTGATAGGATTTATAATCCTTTTCAACGTAATTTCTGCAGTGGCTCTGGCATTTTTTAATGGTAAAAATCTCCATTCATCCAAATAATTTTCGTTCTACATATATCATTCTAGTTGAATTCATTAAGTGGTGAACTGTTTTTGTTTGATCTCAGAATATGGGAAATCACAAACAGTAATCCCTCACAAAAAGACTGAGAACAAGGAACAGTCTGACATGGTCGGCGAGGAAAAGGATCCCTTATTCGAGGACACTAAACCAAGCTCAATCAGGAGTAAAACTGACAACATGTGTAAAAGTAAGTCACATTTGGCTACTGAGGTTCGGTTGTCTAAAATTTTATCTTTTCTAATGTGCTTACTAGATCTCATCCACAGATTCTGAGGTCAATAGACATACCAATCAAAAGATGCTTCTTCCATTCACGCCACTCTGCATAACGTTTGAGAACGTCAAATACTCAGTAGATATACCAAACGTAATTATGGTGTTGTAAATTACCATGCTCTATCACTTCTTATTTACTTCATGGCATTAAGATCCATTGTTGGGGAATTTCAGGCAATGAAAATTCAAGGTGAATCTTCGGGTCGGTTGGAACTTCTGAAGGGAGTTAGTGGAGCTTTCAGGCCTGGAATTCTAACAGCACTAATGGGTGTTAGTGGTGCCGGAAAAACAACGCTCTTGGATGTGTTATCTGGAAGAAAAAACAGTGGTTACATTGAAGGAAGTATCAGAATATCAGGCTTTCCCAAGAAACAGGAAACTTTTGCTCGAGTTTCTGGCTACTGTGAACAAAATGACATTCATTCACCTTATGTTACCGTGTATGAGTCCCTCATATATTCAGCATGGCTTAGATTGCCTTCAGAAGTTGACTCAAAGACTTTAGAGGTTTGTGAATCTGATTATTCGATTCCAAATGATAGTAAAACCTTTCTCTGAACTCTTCTTTAGATCTTATCTTCCAAAATTTAACCATTGCAGCTTTTTGTTGAAGAAATCATGGAGCTGATTGAATTAACACCATTAAGAGATTCGTTGGTTGGATTTCCAAATGTGAACGGATTATCCATCGAGCAAAGAAAAAGGTTAACCATTGCTGTTGAGCTTGTTGCTAACCCTTCGATAATATTCCTGGATGAGCCAACCTCGGGTTTAGATGCTCGAGCAGCTGCCATTGTAATGAGAACTGTGAGAAATACAGTTGATACAGGAAGAACAGTAGTATGCACAATTCACCAGCCAAGCATTGATATATTTGAATCATTTGATGAGGTATCCACTAACACCAACACAATACAACAAACTTCTTGATTACGTCCAATGCTCAAATGAATTTAACACATCTCCAATTTCAAACCACAGCTCATTTTATTGACAAGAGGAGGTGAAGAAATATATGTGGGTCCTTTGGGGCCACAGTCTTGCCTCTTAATCAAGTATTTTGAGGTAGGTTAAACCCATTAATGATAACTTTCTTTTCCTCATATAAAATATAAAATGGAGTGTTTTTATCAGTTTTACTCTGTGGTGTTGAAGGAAATCCATGGAGTTGATAGCATAAGGGATGGATATAATCCAGCAGCATGGGTTTTGGAAATGACAACAAGAACACAAGAAGATATTCTAGGCATAAAATTTGCTGAAATATACAAGAAATCCGATCTTTTTAGGTCAGAAAATTAATTAATTCAAGCTGTTATGAACTATGTTATTTTTAGCTGCTCTAAATGATAATCTCTTGCTAATATTAATACAGGAGAAATGAAGCTTTGATTAAAGAGTTGGGTGAACCTCATCCAGATTCTCAAGATCTTCATTTTCCATCAAAGTACCCACATTCCTACTTGACTCAGTTCAAAGCCTGCCTATGGAAGCAACACAAATCGTATTCCCGGAACACTGCATACACTGCCGTCCGGCTGGTGTTTAGTGCTTCAATGGGACTTATGTTTGGAGCTGTTTTTTTGGGGCTTGGCAGCAAGAGGTACATTAGACAAAACCATGGATACATTGATTAATTAGATTTGTAGATATAAATGTTATGATCTTTATAACTCAGGAACACAAAGCAAGATATTTTCAATAGCATTGGTGCTATGTACATTGCAATTAACTTCATGGGGTCACAAGGCGCTCTTACGGTACAACCTGTGATCATCACCGAGCGAACCGTTTACTACCGCGAGCGGGCTGCTGGAATGTATTCTGCTTTGCCTCATTCTTTTGCTCAGGTATATTTCCTTCAATTGCAATATTGATAAATGTGGAAATATCAGCATCTTATTTCAAGTAAAGCTGAACTTAGCATTTCTTTCATGGAGAATCCGTTGATCGACAAATACAGCACGGACACTTTAGTTTGACTAGCGTATCCGTGTCCGACACATATCAAACACTTGTTAAGGCAACAAATAAAATGCTTGTTGAGTAGACTAAAAAGATACATATAAGACCATGATAATAAATTTTGAGTATGAACTACATCAAACTAATTTTTGAAGCATATAAATGCATCAACCCACTTACCTTGAATTTTCTTGTGGTATAGAAATTTATATTTTATTAAACATGTCCTTGTCGTATCGTGTCCTATATTTAAAAAAAGTATGATTTGTCACATTGTCTGCAGTGTACCGTATCTGTATTTATGCTTCTTAGGACAAATCTCAACATAACATCGATCTCTGAACTAAAATTTAATCCAAACACGATGCTTTCATGTAACATCTGTTTCCTATGATGTCAGGTTGCAATCGAGATCCCATACACCTTGCTTCAGGTATCACTTTATGCACTTATAGTGTATGCAATGATGGGATATCAATGGACAGCAACCAAGTTCTTCCTCAATTTCTTCTTCATGTACATCACGATTCTTTACTTTATATACTATGGTATGATGGTGATATCAGTGAGTCCTAACCAAGCAACTGCCACTATACTTTCTGGCCTCTTTTACGCCTTCTGGAACCTTTTCACCGGTTTCGTCATCCCCCGAACGGTAAGTTGCTTGTACCGTTATTTCGTTTCATAATTCCCAGTTGCTTAAGTTTCAATTGATGATGATACCTTGATGTTTTGAATGCAGAGAATTTCTGTATGGTTGAGATGGTATTCTTGGATTTGTCCAGTTTCATGGAGTTTGTATGGATTGGTGACTTCCCAATTTGCTGATATAAAAACTAAAGTTGAGACAGGGGAGACAGTGGGTGAGTTTATTAACCAATATTATGGGTTTAGATATCAGTACTTGTGGATGGTTACAGTTGCTCTTTTAGGCTTCACTTTGCTCTTCATTTTGGTGTTTGTTTACTCGGCCAAGTTCTTGAACTTTCAAAGAAGATGACAAACACATACATTTGAGCTTCTCATTACATTATATGAGAGTGACAAGATTGGTTATCTTTTTCTATTTGAATCTTCAAACTACTTCAATCTTGTCTAGTCACCTTATTAGGATTTGACATATAGTGTATGTTCTCTTTTGTTTAGTAGTTTGATGTGAGAGAGAGATTGAATAATTTATAAGTCCGAATAATTATCTATAATATTTTCATTAGTCATTTTTATTATTATTTTGTTATATCGTAAAAATTTAGTCTCTCTCTTATACTTTATCTTTTTCATCCCTAAATCTTAGATAACCGTCAAAAATAGTCATCAAAGTTTTTCATAGCAACCTTTAACTTTTTTAGGGACATCATATTATCGATTAATTTTTGGGTTTTATCAGTAGAATGTTGGCCAGGAAGAAGAAAAAAATTATTATTCTGATTGTGTAAGAATTGGCAAAAATATGTAAGAATAATGGTTAGTCTCGATCTTCGTCCTGACCAAGATTCCACCGAGAAAGAAAAAGAATCGTTGTTTTGGATGTGTCATTAATTTTCTTTTCTTTTGTCGGTATGAATCTTGGCAAAGATGCAGTTGGGATGAGCCATTAGAACAAGTTGCCAAAAGTTGCTATCGGTTAAAGGTTGAATTTTTTTAGCTTGAATTTTTCAACCGCAGCCATATTTGGTCCGTAAAACTTGAAAATATACCCTTCTAGTTGATGAGTTTTAAGGATAGAGTTTGAAAGCAATTAATTATTATTAAGAAGGGTAACAATAAAAAAGAACTCCTACTCGTTAAAGTGAATTTAGTCCTCAACAATAGTTAATAGGACACAACCTCCTTTCTTAGAAATTTAATACTTTTCATCTTCGTGAAACTACGAGAAAATTAGAATATCTTATTATATTCACACACAAGTACAAGAGTTAATATTAGTATAATTTAAAAAGAACAATAAAGAACGCTAAACTAAAGTATTTATAATAACAAAATAACTCTAATATATCTTAGCAATTGTTATACTAAAAAAACTATTATTTCCCTTTCTTACCCATTATTTTTAATTTAAAAGGGCATGTCAAAGACTCATAGAATTTAGATACCAAAATATTGAGTATGATTAAAAGTTTTAGACACCAAAAACAAAAGCCAAATTATATCATCATAATTTGTCAAGTTGTTTTTTGAAATAGTCGAAATATTTTGATAGTGTAATTTAAATGAAATGATGAAATCTATTAAAAATAGATACTTCAAAGTATGCAGAGAATGAGATTTAGATATATTCAATTACGTGAAATAAAGTATTTGATCTTTTTAAAAAAAAGTTTAAAATGGGATACACTAATAAATTATATATATTGGGGATGAATAAGAAATGGAACATATATATATATATATATATACATACATACATATTTACCTAATATTAAAAGGGTTTAAGAGGGGAGAATTTTTCACTTCCCTCATTCCTCCTACTCTTTTTTATTAATACCCATGACCCCTACACTCAGCATCCTTCCGTTGTAAATACGTGACCTTTTAAGTTTATGTTCTTTTGAGCATCTGTTCTTTCTTCTTACTACTACTTCAAGAAGGCATTTTATAATAAACAAACTTAAAAAGGTTAAAAAATATTAATAGCTTCAAATATCAATTAATTTAATATGTATTACAATTGTCCTCTATGAATTTTCATGTTTTGAAATTGACATTAACTTATCCACTACATCTTTCTCAATATAAATTATAAGATAAATATCGATAATAATTTGAAATGTTCAAATTTACTTTGAAAATTAATATAATGTATGGTGATACATTGTAATAAAATATAAACTTTATAATATAATTTGATTTTTGAATATGATCCAAAATTTATTTATGAGAGAATAAAGTATTTGAATATTAATTTAAGGAGTCTTTTCAAAAATATAAAAAAGCGGCAAAGTATTTACATTGTATAGAATAATTTCGAAAATGGAAAAAATCGAGAGGTCCAATGTGTAAAACACCAAAAATGCCCCGTCAACAATGTACAAAATATATTTGGTAACGCGATTTGATACACGATTGTTTAGATTTGACTACGATCGTTTAGATTTGGCTGCACGATCACCCCAAATCTAAACTATTTTTTTTCAACATTTGGTATACGATTGTTTAGATTTGGGTTTAGATTTAGCTACACGATTGTTTAGATTTTACCCCAAATCTAAATGATTTTTTTTTTCAAAATTTTGTATAAACTAATTTTTTTTAATATTCTTTATACACGATCTTATTTAAATGTCTAACCAATTTTTTTAAGATTCTTATACACCATCAGATTTGGTTACCTAATCTAAACGTAAAAAAAGAAAATAAGAAAGACGATACAATACATGCAGTGAATGAGAAAAAAAAAAGGAAAAAGATGAAAGAGGAAGAAAGACATGCACGCATCTAAAAAAAAAGATAAAAACAAGAAAGACGATAGAAAGAAATAGATTTGGTTACCCAAATCTAAAAACAAACAAAAAATGGAAGAAATCGCTTCTAAAAAAGAAGAGTACAAAGGAAGACGATTAGTACAGACGAAAACAATTAAAAAATCGCAAGTATGAGAAAAAGATGGAAGGACAAATCTGAAATATTTAGAAAATGGCTAACTTTATGGGTTTTGTTACACGGGCCGTAAATATTTCAATAGTTTGTTATATTTAGGAAAGTTTCCCTTAATTTAATGTGAATTAAATTCATATTAAAACTATAGATTAAGATTTAATACGTATATTATATATGTTAAACTATAGGTTAGGAGAGAAATTTATATATGAATATGATTCATATTTGTATTAAATTAAATATAAGGGAAATTTTCATAAGTGTAACAAAACATCAAACTATTTATGGCCCGTGTAATAAAACTCATGAAGTTAGTCACTTTTTAAATATTCCAAATTTGTCCTTCTATCTTTCTTCTCCTCCTTGCTGCGATTTCTTTTATCGTCTTCTTCTTCTTTTTTTTTTTTTCCGCTGGGATTTCTTTCCATGTCTTTCTCCTTTTTTCTTCTGTTGCGATTTCTTTCTATGTCTTTCTTCTTTTCCTCTTCTTTTTTTACGTTGTTTACATTTGAGTAACCAAATTTAAACAACTGTGTATAAAAAATAGCAAAATCTAAAAGATCGTGTATAAAGAATCTTCTTTCTCTCTTCTTTTTTTTACATCGTTTAAATTTGAGTAACCATATTTAAACGACAGTGTACAAAAAATAGCAAAATCTAAAAGATCGTGTATAAAGAATCTTCTTTTCTTCTTCTTTTTTTACGTCGTTTAAATTTGAGTAATCAAATCTAAATGACCATGTACAAAAAATAGCAAAATCTAAAAGATCATATATAAAAAATCTTGAAAAAAAATCATCTAGATTAGAGTAGCCAAATGTCAACAAATAAATAAATCATCATGTAGACAAATCTAAACGATTTTGTACCAAAAGAATTAAAAAAAAAATCGTTTAGCCAAATCTAAATGATCGTGTACCAAATTTTGAAAAAAAATCGTAACTAAATTAAACGATTGTGTAACAAAATTAAACAATATAATTGAAAAAATAAATTGTATCCAAATCTAAACGATTGTGTACCAAATATATTATACGCACGTTGTTGACGGCGTGATTGACAGGGCATTTTTGATATTTTCTGACCTATAGGCTTTTTCCATTTTCGGAATTGTTCTATACAATGTAAATATTTTGCTGCTTTGTTATATTTTTTAAAAGACCCCTAAATATAAGATATTTAATTTAGCAATTAATTAGCTGTTGAATAATTAATTAATAATTCTATTTAATTAAAGGCGAATTGGTCAAAGAAAAATTGTCAAAAACAAAACATTTCACAAAATATTTACACTTTTTAGAAAAATCAAGTATAATAAAACTTGTATTTTAACGGTTTTGTTCTATAGAATATAAATAATTTTTTTTCTATTTTTTAAAAAACCACATTGTCAAAAATGACAAATTTGACAAAATATTTACAACTTAGCAAAATTTCAGATTTTATCAATGATAGACATTGATATGCTTCTATCAATCATATTAATAGACGATAACAGAAATCTATCGATGTTTATCATTGTAAATATTTTAGTTTATTTTACTATATTTAAAATGAGTCTTTTAAAAAATATAATGAAGCGGCAAAATATTTATATTGTATAAAACAATTCCGAAAACGAAAAAAGTCCATAGGTCCACAATAGAAAATATAAAAAATATCTCATCAACCATGCCATCAACAATGTGCGTAATATATTTGGTACACGATCGTATAAATTTGACTATTGTTTGGTACACGATTTGGTTGTTTAGAATTGGATAGCCAAATCTAAATGATTTATTATAATTTCAATTCTATCGTTTAATTTGGTTACACAATCGTTTAACTTGGTCACATGATCGTTTAGATTTGGTTACTCAATCGATCTTTTAGATTTGGCAACCCCAAACCTAAATAATTTTTTTTCAACATTTGGTATACGATCGTTTAGATTTGTCTACCCGATCGTTTATTTTTTTTACACAATCGTTTAGATTTGCTATTCCAATCTAAACGATTTTTTCCAATATTCTTTATACACAATCTTTTAGATTTGGTTATGACGTAAAAAAAAGAGGAAAAAACGATGGAAAAAAATAGCAGCGAAAAAAAAAAGAAAAGGAAGAAAAACGATAGAAAAAATCAGATTTGGTTATTCAAATCTAAACAACATAGTAAAAAAAGAAGAGGAAAAGAAGAAAGATGATGAAAAGAAATCACAACGGAAAAAAAGAAAAGAAAAGGAAGAAAGATGATAGAAAAAAATTGCAGCGAGGAGAAGAAAAAAGACGGAAGGAAAAACCGAAATATTTAAAAAATGGCTAAGTTCATGGGCTTTATTACACGGGCTGTAAATATTTTAGTAGTTTGTTATATTTTTAAAAATTAACCTATTTAAAAAATATCTTCTAATTAAATTTGATTAAATTAAATTAATTAAATTAAAACTATAAATTATGTAAGAGACGTTCATTTAAATATGATTTAAATAAAATATTAATTAAATATGATTTAATTAATTATTTAATTTAATTTAATTAACTTATCATTTTAATATTAATTTAATTTAATTTTCGAGGGAAACGTGGGATGTTTTCCCACATATCCCAAAATATAGACCTTCCTCTTTGGAAGGAAGGGGAGTATTACGAAATTCGAATGGTTTTCTTTTGGGTGTAAAAACCCAATTTTTCGAAATCAACTACGACCCTTCTCTTGCCAAACTTCTTGCAATTCGAGATGGTCTTTGAATCATCCACCCAGCTACTCACCTTAGATTTGTTGTGGGTTATGATAACTCACTCCTTGTTTGAAACACGGGTGATGGAAACCCTAGTTTTAAGGTTTCTATAACACCTCATTTACCCATAATCCCTTAAACAAATTCCTCCTACCCATAATCCCATAACACACTATTACCCATACAAACTCCTTCCCATAATCCCCCAAACTCCTTTCCATAAAAAATAAAAAATTGAAAAGCCTTTAATTATTCATCACTCTTATTTTCTTAATTTTTTTTTCTTTTTCAATTAAATTAATTTATAATAAGGGTTTTTTTTTTTGTAAAAAAGAATAAATTAAAATTAAATATTGTTTTAATATGCTCTTTTTTTAGTTCAACTTCAACAATTGTAGGATATGAAAGAAACCATTCAAGAAATTTCGATATTGAAAATTATGTTTAATTAAGTAGTCTTTTTTGTTTGGGCTGACAAAAAGAATGACAAAATTAAAGGTTTAATTTGGATAAATGAAAATTTTGTTTTTAAATTAACAAAATAGCAAAACATAAAATTTTTAAATAAAAATTGGGGAGCAACGCCTTAAATGCCCATATCTAAGAGGCAAATGCGATTCCTAAATACAGTTGTTTCTAATCCCAAAATACTCTGTAATTAAATATTACTTTTCACCCACAATAGAATATTCTACTTTCCCCCAAAACAGAAAAAACCCATCAAATCTTCGTCCATTCTTCACTTCTTCGTTCGTCCGTTTGAGCCTTGGTCACATCTCCTTTGCTTCGTCACTTCGTTTGTTCGCCTTCGTCAGTTCACTTCGAGTTTGCTTTTTTCCGTTTTCTTTCGCTTCCCTTCACTTCTAGTCTAAAGAATCAACGTTCGTCCATTTTCTTCCCTTCATATTCTATGTTCGTCCATTCGCTTCCCTTCATATTCTACGTTCGTCCGTTTGATTCCATTTGAAATATCTTCAAAGGGGATGTCTGCCACTTTCTGCCGTTCGTTCAAAGGGGATTCAACATTTTCTATTATTCGTACACAGACCACGACAATCGTATGTTCAACGTTTTCTGTCGTTCACTATTTCCTTCAAAGGGGATTCAAACTCCTCAAATTTTTGTGAGTTCTTCAAATTTCCTTCAAAGAAAATACAGTGAGTTCCTTTCGTCTCCGTGTCGTACCTTCAAATCTTCAGTGAGTGAAAATAATTGAAAAAATTGGCGAAATTATTCAAAATGTGTGAAAATAATTAACTGAAAAGTATTGTGCTAAACTATTATTAAATTGGCAAGATTTAATTTTTAGCACAATTGTAGGATAATTGCATAATCAATTTGAATCATTCCTACTGTTGATCTTAAATTATTATTTCATAAATAATACAAAATAATGTTTAAAATTTGAATTAAAACTAACACTATAGGGTGGGATATATATTAAAAATATATCAAATATTATCTTTGGCATATTCTTAAGGATTCAAACTAACAATCTAAAATTAACGTGTAAAATTTGGATTTAAAAATAGTGTTAGAAATTTGAATTAAAATCAACATGTAAAATTAGGGTGGGATGTATATCAAATACTATCTTTTTCATAATTTTTGGATTCAAACTAACAATTTAAAGGTGTAAAAATTGGATTTAAAAATAATTTTAAAAATTTGAATTAAAACTAACGTGAAAAATTAGGGTGAGATATAGATCAAATATTATCTTTGTCATAATTTTAGGGATTCAAACAAATAATCTAAAATTAACGTGTAAAATTTGGATTTAAAAATAATGTTAAAATTTTTAATTAAAACTAATGGTTTATGGTGTGAAATAATGTCAAAATATCAAATATGTATTATGTATTATTTATGTCTATTTTTTAATAAATAATTTGAAAAATAAAAAATGCAAAATAGTTGAATTTATCTCTGTAGTTATCTTAGGGATACGAGTAAACTTTGAATTCAAATTGACGATTTTAAGGGATGATATAGAATGTAGATTGAAATTGTTATTAAAAATATGTAATATATATTATTTAATATATTTTATATAAATAGTATAAAATATAAAAAATCATGAATTATTTGATTTAAATTCTAATAATCAGGGGATGTTGAAACTAAAGTCATATCTTTATGGTATGTTGGTTCAATCTTCTCCAACAATAAAATATTTTTTAATTTAGTTAAATTTATCAAGAGTGATTGTGTTTACAAAGTTTGATTTTTTTAGTTCAACAAATATACTGTATTTGTATTTGTATGTGAGCAATTGTTATTCGTAAAGGGTATACTTTGGCGGAAAAAATTAAAAAAAATAATTTGACTAGCGGTTTTTCCATAAATCAAAATAATTTTGAAATTTGCTAATTTTCTTTTTTCTGTCCAAGATTTTTTGTTATTTTTTTTTATGGTTTTCTCTTTTTGTTTTGTTCATTAAATTATTCCATTGAGTTTAAACATAAAATCAACAAACCAATTTTTGAGTTTCTATCAATCTTATAAATTATTCCATTGAGTTTAAACATAAAATCAACAAACCAATTTTTGAGTTTCTGTCACTCTTATCCAAATATTTTATTATTAGCTAATGAGGTCTTGTTCTCTAACTAAATTATAGAAAATTATCTTAGAATTTATTGCTTTTTTTTTTTTTTTTATAAAAGTTAGTACTTACTGTATTTTATTTAAAAAAATATTTTTAAAGTTACATTAATACTAATTAAACATTTTTAAAGGTTAAAAATACGCTAGAAAAGAAGCAACTAGACCTAAACACTTTTTAGTCTTTTTTTAGGAAAATATCTTAGTCTTAAATTAAAGAAGATGGCCAACGTGTAAATGAGTATCTGAAATGGCTTTTGCATTGCTTTATTACCCAAGTTACAAATAGTAGCGATGTATGCTTAAACTAGTATATGTCGATGTAAGCATTATGTCGAGATAGGTCGAAATTTAATGGAGTAAGAATCTTATATAAGCAATTTTAATAATAGCGATTTGTGTTTACATGCTTTCTATTACATGTGTATGCAAAAATAAAAAAAAATAGTGAAAAGTAATGATTTAATAATAAATTTATGGAATGAACGTAGTAATTAAGAAAAATGATTTTAAGAAAAATATTGCATCTAATGGCAAACATATATGCATGAAAAAACAGATTGGTACAAACACAATATCACAGCTTAAATTATTGATATGAACGTTCAATTTAGGGAGTTTCTTTAATTGAATGTGCAATGTATACGCATGAAAAAAAACATGAAACATCACGATGGATGCTAAGTTTATTGAATAAATACCATAAATAAGATTATTTAATAAAAATAAATTTATGAAATTTGTGTATTTGATCTACATGATATATTTTAGAAAAAAATTATCATAACACTACATCATAATCCTTCCCAAAATGCATACTATCATAAATATTAGAATTGTTATAATATTAGGATTATTATAACACTACATCATAATATTATGATTATTATAACACTAATCCTAACATAGATAACCCTTCTCCAAAACACCCCGTACAAGTATGGCTTGACAACATAAAATTCATCCATCCTAATAGAGATCGGTCGCTAAAATTGTAAGAGCAAATTGACTAAATAGGGTTTGGTTTTTTAATTTTCCTTTGTGGATTGTTAACCAACTCTAGAGAGACTCTTGTAATTTTACCCACGTGTTGTCTTAATAAATCTACTATTCCTCCTATAAAAGAAACTAATCATTGAATACTTTCCTTAAACTTTATTTTAAATAATAAATAAATATATGAAGGGAAATTTTCGTAAATCTAACGAAATATCAAACTATTTACAGCTGCTGCAACTTAGCAATTTTTAAATATTCTAGATTTGTTCTTCCATCTTTCTTCCTTTCTTTCATGAAATTGTTTTTCTTGCGATTTCTTTCATCGTCTTTTTTTCCTTTCTTTTTGGAGATTTATTTCAATCATCTTTCTTATTTTTCAATTCTTTATTTACATTGTTTAATTTGTCTTCCATATTTTCCTCCTCTTTTTTCGATTTTTCTCTCTTTTTTCGCTACAATTTCTTCCCATCGTATTTTTTATGTTGTTTACGTTTTGTTAACCAAATCTAAATGACTGTCTACAAAAAAAATAAAAGATCCTATATAAAGAATATAAGATCGTGTATAAAAAAATTAAACGAACGTGTTAAAAAAATAAATCATCGTTTAGGTCGTGTATAAAAGAATTAAGAAAATCGTATACTAAATTCTAAAAAAACCCAAATCTAAAAGATTGTGTAATCAAATTTAAACATAACAAATTAAAAATATTAGGCCCGTTGACGATATTTTACTAGCCTTTTTCCATATCGTAAATATTTTGCAACTTTTATATATTTTTTTTAGAAAAACTCCTATATGAAAGAAGTACCTTTAAAAATATTTATAAAATATAATAAAATTAATCTAATATTTTATAACTAATTTTAAAATTTTGCTAAATTTTCTAAATGGTTTTTTTTTTTTTAAATATTCATAACCATTCCACCGTAAAAAAAGATCTCATCCCAAATTTTAACTTTTCATAAATTACTGAATAGTAATATATCCGTACGATGAATGGCGTATAAGTATTCGCTTTTGTGTTGGATGAAACGCTTATCCGTTTGTCTTTAAAAAGAAAAATAATATAGACTTGAGGCAGTTAGGGAGTAACCCAATCTATTGATATTTTGCTTTGGAAAATCTCTCAGCCCGCCAAAGAGGACACACTGAATCCCCCCGTTAGTCTCTGTGCTGTTCCTTCATCTTCCCTTTCTTCTCCTCCATGTATGGCTGCTCTTCCTTTTCCCCTTCCCACTAATCCCCTCCCTTCTCTCTACACTCCCAGAAAACTCCACAACTCATCTACCTATTTCGCGAGCTTGAATCAAATTGCTGGAAATGTTCAAATCTCTTATAAATCTTATCTCAACCAGATATCTTCTCTCTGCAAACAAGGCCATCTTCCAGAAGCCCTGGACTTGGTTACTGATCTGGAATTGGCAGACATCACAATCGGACCTGATGTTTACGGTGAACTCCTTCAGGGTTGCGTTTACGAGAGAGCTCTTTCGTTGGGTCAGCAAATTCACGGCCGGATTCTCAAGAATGGTGAGTACATTGCAAAGAATGAGTACATCGAGACCAAATTAGTGATCTTCTATTCAAAATGTGACGAGTCAGAAACTGCCAACCGTTTGTTTGACAAGCTGCAGGTACAGAATGAGTTTTCTTGGGCTGCTATTATGGGATTGAAAAGTAGAATGCGGTTTAATGAAGAAGCTTTGATGGGTTTTCGTGAGATGCACGAATATGGGCTAATTCTTGATAATTTTGTTATTCCAATTGCTTTGAAGGCTTCTGGTGCTCTTCGGTGGATTGGGTTTGGGAAATCCGTACACGGTTATGTAGTTAAGATGGGTCTAGGTGTGTGTATCTATGTTGCTAGTAGTCTTCTGGATATGTATGGTAAATGCGGGTTGTGTGGAGATGCAAAGAAGGTGTTTGATAAAATTCCCGAGAAGAATATAGTAGCTTGGAATTCAATGATTGTTAGTTTTACACAGAATGGACGGAATGCAGAAGCAATTGAGACATTTTACGAGATGAGGGTGGAAGGTGTTGCACCTACTCAAGTGACTCTGTCAAGTTTTCTTTCAGCTTCAGCTAACTTAGGTGTGATCGTTGAGGGTAAGCAGGGGCATGCCTTAGCAGTGTTATCTGGACTGGAATTGACTAACATTTTGGGTAGTTCGCTTATAAATTTTTATTCCAAGGTTGGTTTGGTTGAGAATGCCGAGCTGGTTTTCAGTGAAATGTTGGAGAAAGATACAGTGACATGGAATTTGCTGGTCTCTGGTTATGTACATAACGGGCTGGTTGATCGGGCACTTGGCTTATGTCACGTAATGCAATCAGAAAACTTGAGGTTTGATTCTGTAACTCTTGCTTCAATAATGGCTGCGGCTGCTGACTCTAGAAATTTGAAACTAGGGAAGGAAGGACATTCTTTTTGTGTTAGAAACAACCTTGAATCTGATGTTGCTGTTGCAAGTAGCATAATAGATATGTATGCCAAATGTGAAAACTTGGAATGTGCAAGACGAGTTTTTAATGCAATGATAAAGAGAGACCTTATAATGTGGAATACTTTGTTGGCTGCCTATGCTGAGCAGGGTCATAGTGGTGAAACATTAAAATTGTTTTATCAGATGCAGCTAGAAGGTCTGCCACCAAATGTGATATCCTGGAACTCTGTGATTTTAGGTCTTTTGAATAAAGGTGAAGTTGACAAGGCTAAAGACATGTTCATGGAGATGCAGTCTCTTGGTATCTGTCCTAATTTAATTACTTGGACTACTCTCATTTGTGGACTTGCTCAGAATGGTCTTGGTGATGAAGCATTTCTGACATTTCAGTCGATGGAAGAAGCTGGCATTAAACCCAACAGTTTGAGTATTAGCTCCCTACTTTCAGCTTGCTCAACTATGGCATCTCTGCCTCATGGAAGAGCAATTCATTGTTACATCACAAGACGTGAACTTTCAGTATCAACACCAGTCTTATGCTCCTTAGTGAACATGTACGCTAAATGTGGTAGTATAAATCAAGCAAAGAGGGTGTTTGATATGATATTGAAAAAGGAACTACCCGTCTATAATGCAATGATCTCTGGCTATGCATTACACGGTCAAGCAGCGGAAGCTCTTTCACTCTTTAGACGTCTAAAAGAGGAATATATAAAACCAGATGAAATAACCTTTACTAGCATACTTTCTGCATGCAGTCATGCTGGGCTTGTAAGAGAAGGGTTAGAGCTTTTCATCGATATGGTTTCTAATCATAAAATAGTAGCACAAGCAGAGCATTATGGTTGTCTCGTTAGTATTCTTTCTAGGAGTCATAATTTAGATGAAGCTTTAAGACTAATTTTAGGTATGCCTTTTGAGCCTGATGCATTCATATTTGGATCCCTACTTACTGCATGTAGAGAACATCCTGACTTTGAACTCAAAGAACATTTATTTGAACGCTTGTTGAAATTAGAGCCAGATAATTCAGGAAACTATGTGGCATTATCAAATGCATATGCTGCTACTGGAATGTGGGATGAAGCATTGAAAGTGAGGGGTCTGATGAAAGAAAGGAGCCTAAGGAAGATTCCTGGGCATAGCTTGATTCAAATTGGAAACAAAACACATGTGTTTTTTGCTGGAGATAAATCACACTCCAGAACAAAAGAAATTTACATGACGTTGGCACTACTCAGAATGGAAATGCAATCTACGAGGTGTATATCTGTGATCAGTTGAGCTGCTATCTACCATTTCCGTTCTTGAGAATGAGGAAGTCATATCTGTTCTGGTTGATGCAGTTGCTTTTTGCGTTGGACAAATATAGAAAATAGTGATGGTTTAAACGATTAAAGGCCTCGCTGGACTTGGAACAGCTGCAAAATATCATTTACCCTAACTTACAGCAACACTTTGACGACCTGTGCATGGCTTGGAAAATATACTCTGAATATTGAATTATCTGAAAAATAGAGTATTGGTTTTTGAACTGTTATTCCTTTTGGACGGCTAGAAATGCTCTACCTAGTTTAGGAGTCGGCACTCCTGTTTAGTGATTTGAAACCTCTTGATTTGTTTTCACCTGTGACAGAAAGAGAAATCTAGGAACAAATACACTAATTCCAATATGAGTCCCTCATTGAATAAACTTGAGTTGATTAGCAACTATGGAGTTCAAGACATCGTGTACAATGCTCAAGAAACCCATTTGTCATTGCCTATAGTGACAACCAATGCAGAGAAGCAGTGGTGTAGAGTTCTGATGAAATATGTAAATGAGTTGTACGACGTCAAACTCAGGTTCTTGGTCTCTTTTGTAAAGCCTGTAGATGATCTGATTCTTTTACTGTATATCATTCAAATCCTCTTCCAATTGAATAGTCCACTAGAAGCACAACTTTGCTTGGTCTCTACTACAAATATACGCAAACATGCGAGATGGAATGGCCATAACATACTTTCTCGGTCGCTTCTATTTGGTTCAAGATCCTCAAGATCTACACATTGAAATTTTCAAATAAACAGTTAGCTCTAGTCTAAAAGGCTTGAACATTTTACTGTTTAATTGATAGGGACTGCTGACTTTCATCCACCATGCTCAACATTGGATTCTTTTTTTTTCATATAAAACAGCTAAAGATAATACAGCCCACCGAACTTGATTGTATGGTGTTTGAGAAGTGAGACTTACTAGACGAAATTTCACTTCCCCTATTGTCATCATACCATACCCTGCCAGATTAACAGGAACTGGTACTAAGAAATGAACTCAGGACAAAAACATCAACAAATATTCTTGCTTCTGCCAGGTAACAGGTTAGCATCTGTGAACATCTGTTATTTTTTCCCATTTTCTTGTTACCTGTTCAACGATTCCAAATCAATTTACTACACTCAAGTTTTGATATCATTCAGTGCATGACACCTTTACAATCTCAAATGGCATTTCTCTTTCCTTCTCTCTCCCTCGTTTTCTGTAAATGGAGATTTTGAAATCTTTATCATGACCATAAACACAGAGATGCTGTTTATTAGCTTTGTTGTAATTTTAATGTTTTTTTATTTACTTTAATTGTTGACATAAAACTTATGATGTGGTCCTTGAAGTTGTGTTTGTTTACCTGTTTTTGGATTGATATCATTAAAAACATGCACTCATCCAAGTCTTATATTGAAGCATCCTATGCTGTAATGAGCAAGGACCAAATAAAACTTGCCCTTTTCTTTTCTTTTTCTTTTCTTTTGGGTGATTCGTACTATCCAAGGAAAGTGAAATGATGAAGGAAACGACTTCTTTTTACATTTTGTTCAGTGGGGATCAATGAGTTATTATTATTATCCACACCTTTTGTTTTCGTTTGACAGCAGAGACTGGAAGACCGTGCTACTTTAGAGAAAGACATTCCTTGGTTTCGTCGGTATGTCTCTCCTTCTCTTTCTTCTGTATCTTTCTTAATATTGCTTTGCTTTCATAGAAATAGTAATAAAATAACTCTATAGTATTCTTTTATCCTTGCTACTTTCACATGGGCATTGATTTCATTGCATAAAGCTAAAGTGGCTGTCATTGATGGATGCACAATATTTAACTTTATGGACTACACCTTTTCTTTTCTTTTTTTTTTTTGAAAGAATGCTCTAAACTCTCTTATACTTTGTAGAAGTTGAATAGCCATTTAACTATTTGCTGTTAATTTAAAGTCATATGATGAAAAATAATAAAGGGTTGTTCTATAATTCTTTGTGCTAGTCATTCGTTTTTATTTGGAGTTCTGCAATTGTAAAGTGCGCGGGATCAAACCGGCTACTTTGAGAATTGTATTAAGTGCTTTTTATCCAATAATTTATTTTCGGATTGATTATTGTGCATGATTATAGTTGATGAAATTATCGAGTTAACTTAAAAAAGAATAGATAAAGAAAAAAAAATGTATTAGGAAAAGGCAAAAGTATCCAATTGGGCATATCGAGGGAAAGGGTATTTTAAGAGACATCATTAAGGCTGTGCATGGATTCCATAAAATAATATTATAAGTTCAATCAAATCTCCAACAACTAGTTGGTGGTTGTCTTTCAACTTTATTTCATTAGTGTCATTCATGGAGCTCATCTATTTTCTAGTAATAGACCTCAATTCCACACAATCAAATTTATTATAAGTCTAGGAGGCTCTTCTTCAACTATGTATCACTTATTAGCCAGTAGTAAATTTGGCTTCCAACTTCCTTCTGACTCATTTTAAAGCTCTACTCTTTACCATTTACCTTTTTATATAATTTTCATTGAATTATAAAGTTTATGTTAACAAAATTTGTAGATCCACCCATATATGTATATATATAAGAAAATAAAGAATAAAGAGCTTTCCTATGACAATTAAGCGAATGATAAGATGAATGTAATCTAATTTGCTTCCAGTTTTTTAATCTCATCTAATTGTTTTATATCTTTCCCCATTTATTTTCTTAAGGGTAAAAAGTACCTTCTTTTTTAAATAATTTTATAAAATTAATAATTTAGTTCTTGAACTTTATTTTGTAATGAATATTTTCAAGTTATTATAACTATTTAATCTTTTTATTTTAAATTTTTTTAGCAGTATAGTTTTTAACATAATTTGTTCAATGTCAAATTTTATTATTTTAACGATGCAGTCATAACTTATAAAATATTGAGCATAATTAGCTTACTGGTTAATTTAACAATAAATCTCACTAAATTTTAATACTAATTTTTATAATAGAAACTAAATTGACACAAACTTTCAAATATGATGACTAAATTGTATAGGTTAAAAGTTCAAAACTAAATTATTATAAAATTAAAATTATTGTTAAAAATTAAAGTTCAATGACTAATAAAGGTTGTATTTAGTTCGACTTTTAAGTGTAAAGAATAAAAGTGTTTTTTAATACACACGAAAAGTTATCGCAAATAGCACCATTTTAAAAAATAGGTTATAAATATAGTATAAGGATAAATATTTACAAAATTAGAAAAATGATGATCAGTTATTAGTAATTTTTTTAAACTATTAATAGAAATTGTAAATGATAGTTGCTATCAATGATAGTCACTATTTATGATAATAGCTATGAACTATGGTTGCTATTACCTTCCATTTTGAAAAATCAAGAAGAAACCAATAGAATTATAATTGAGCATGTGTTTTTTTCAGTGTTTTACCGACTTTTGTATTATAGTATTATATATACAATTATTTTATCTTTTATGTTATATACTCAATTATTTTGGGTTCAATTATATATATATATATATTAATCTTGTGTGAAGGGACAGATTGAAATTATTGGTAATGGGTATGGCGTATGGGAAAGATGTTTAGAGGTTTGGAAAAAGAAAATGAAAGTAAAGAGTTTAAATTGATGAAAGGGGTGCTTCTTCTGACATCATCCAAATTACTTAAAACAAATCTCAGATTATGTTCTGACTGACAAACACCAAATACAAATGTCATTTTATTAGCGTTTTGACCAAAATTCTCTTCACACTTTGGGTGCCATCTCTCAATTCTTGACTAAATAAGGGACCAAATACCTCGTTAGTTACGCCACCACAGCTCTACACAATACGACACAACTTGCCAACTCATCCTAAGAATCCACACCCCTTGCTTTATCTCATTGGATGCATACTTCTACACTACAAGATATTTCCTTGGCTGCTTCAATTTGTGGTGTTTGTATTTCTTCACCCGTGATTTACTATCTTCTCAATTCTCATTTCCTTTTCCTTTTAAATACTCGTCTTTTTTTTTTCTTTTTCTTTTTCTTTTTTTTATGCTAACCATTATTGTATATCCATTAATATATCATAGGTCACAATTTTATAAAAAATATGGACATTATCCCGATTCTTATTTTTATTTTTATTTGTGTTTAGTAGATTTTTTTGATATAAAAGATGGTACATACCTTTTATGTTAAATGTCGAATCTATGAAAATGTACACATAAGTAGAAATATCCTCATGTCAACTAAAATTTTATAACACAACAATTAGATTCTTGTAGTTTTTATTTTAAATATTTTTCCATTTAAAAGTTGATCAAAATATCATTTTTTTATGAATAAAATATGAATTTTGAATAAAAAATAAAGGTATTTTTTAAATGCAGCGAAAAATTGAAATTATTAATAAAATATAATAAAAAATTTCGAATATGTTCCTCAAATCTTACTCAGCTTTGGTTTGATTGTCAAATATTTTATTATTATTGCAAAAATATTGAACCGTAGGACTCAGAAAAATTCTCATTTTTTATTTAATTTAAAACAAACCTAATTAAGATATTGAGAGTTTCCTAGTATACTACTAGCTTAGGTTAGCTCAATTTATAAGAGTATAGAAAAATAATGATACTTTTGGCAGTGCTGATGATACAAAAGTTGTTGGTGGTTCAACCAACATTATATTTACTTTAATAATAATAATTTTTTATTATTATTATTATTATTATTATTATTATTATTATTATTATTATTATGCTCTTTTAATAATAATTAAAGGGTAACTTTGAGCAATTAAAAATTATCCAAAGGACTTGGTGGTAACACAATTAAAGAGGAAATTGCGTGATATTATATGTTAAGGACAAATAGTTAAAACTTAAAAGACAGAAAATTTTCAGAAATGAATGGGATATTTTTGATGAATAAGATACCCAAATAGAAATACAATTTTGATCTCAAAAAATAAAAAATAAAAGACAAAGAAAAAGAAAAAGAAAAATGTGAGAATCAATAATGCAATGGTCAATTCCAATATGACCATTGTACCCTTCCACTTCACTCACCCAATTAACAATTCAAATCCTCCTCCCAGCTGTAACCAAAAATAAAAGGATAAAAATATTCAAATGAGCTAACTTCAAATTACAAAACTACCCTAAACAGAACATCGCCGCCAACCACAGTGACGATGAACCATTTCGGCCGCGCACTTTAACCGCTTATTTACCAACTGTGCACTAATCTACGGCTTTTAATAAAGAACATCAAACAATTTCTACGGTGGTCCGCCAGCTCCGGGTGGGGTGGTGCTCGACTCTTGTGGCGGCGTCTGACCGTCTGATCCTTTAGATGGGTCATCGGACGACTGCCGTAGCCCGTCGTCGGTTTCCACCCGGTTCAATTCCTCAATCATTCGAACCACCTCCTGCATCGACGGCCGCTGGTCCGGCACGGTGGCGACGCAAGCCATGGCAATTTGTAAAAGTTGAACCATCTCCTCTTCAATATTGTGGTACCTCATTAATTCCACATCAAAAACCTCTGCCGTCCATTCCTCTCGGACCACTGACTGGACCCACCGAGGAAGATCGATCCCTTCTTCACCCAACGACGCTTGGTTCGGTGATTTCCCGGTGAGAAGCTCCAACAGCAACACGCCAAAACTGTACACGTCGGACTTGAAAGTGACCTTTCGGGTTTCAACAACCTCCGGCGCGCGATAGCCAGCGATCCGGTTGGGTGGCGTTGAGGCGCCGAAGAGAGGGTTCAAACCGAAGTCAGAGACGGCAGCGTCGTGGTTGGGGCGTAGGAGGATGTTCGACGATTTGATGTTGCCGTGGACGAGTTTTCCCGACACATGAAGGTGAGCCAATCCTCTTGCTGCGCTTAATGCGATTTTCATCCGGTTGTCCCAGTCAAGTGGCGTACGGCCGGATCCTCTGCTTCCTGTAAGTCACCGGAAGTTCAGGTCATCACCACAATGGGGCAATAATTTTGATGCTCTTTCTTTTTCTTTTTTGCCCTTTCTAGTTTCTATCGACATTTCAGCGAGACATAATTCAGAAAAGAAGGTTTTTCTTAAAAGAAACGAAAGTAAATCAGAAAATAAGGAAAACCCATCACTCATTTGCTTTTACTTTTTTCCACATGAAATTGAGAAAAAACCCCTTTTCCTTGAAAGAATGAGAGTGATAAACAGAAATGGTCGAAACAGAGCAATGTACTTGTTAATAACGAACTCGGCAAATTCAAGCAAGAATGAATGATAATTTTTAAATGGAAGTTAATTTAGAAATGAATTGGAAATGGGATTTAATCTTTTTAGAGATAATACCGTGAAGGGAAGAAGAAAGGCTGCCGGCGGCCATGTAATCGGAAACAAGCAATTTCTCATCTCTGGAAAAGTAGAAAGCTCTAAGAGGAACCACATTTTCATGTTTAACATTTCCCAGAGCTTCCATTTGCGTTTCGAATTCCTTCTTCGTCATCACCACATCTTTCAATCTCTTCACCACCACGGTGGTTCCTTCTTCCAGCACCGCCTTGTACGACGTTCCAACGCTTCCTTTTCCTAAAACCTCTGCCGAAGCCCTCAACAAGTCCTCCAAATCAAAGCTGTAAACCCCACCTTCAAAGAACACTAATCTGTTTTTCTCCGTCTCCACTGATCCCCCGGTGATGTCGTCTTTCGACGACGATGTACCTGCCTCAACTGGAACAGATCGAGCAGCAACCACCGTACTCGGAGGCTTCGCCGGCTGCCTCCGCTCGCGCTTCCGGAGACAAAACATAAGTAAAAACAGTAATATAAACGCAACGAAAGCAGCGCCAACCACAATTCCGACAATGGCAGCGATCGAGAGCCTTTTAGACTTCTTCTCGACGGGAAATTGTGGTGGTTTCACGGCGGACGTCGGCGACGGAGCAGGGGAAGGAAAAAACGGGCTGCACGACGGCAATGGACCACCACAGAGCGCTAAATTTCCGGCAAAAGATGAAGCAGGGAACTTCGAAAGGGTTTCTGGAATGGATCCATTGAGCTTATTATTCGATACATTAAATCCCGTTAAACTAGTCGCAGCCGCGGGAATACTCGGCAGAGAACCTGAAAACCCATTATTCTCCAAGAAAAGCCCACTTAAATGGGTCAAATTATTCACCGAAAATGGAATCGGACCAGAGAAATTATTAGACGAAAGATCAAGTCGAGTCAGCCGAGTCAACTGAGTCACACTTGCCGGAAAATTCCCAGAAAGCTCATTGTCCTGCAGATAAAGACTCCGAAGAAATCCCAAATTAGAAAAATCCGCCGGCAACTCCCCAGTGATTCTATTCGATCGGAGACTAAGAACTCGAAGCCGATTCAACCGGCCGATAGTATTTTCCGGAATCGGACCAACAAGCCCCACACCAGGCAGCCGGAGGGCAAAAACAAAGGACCGGGTCTCATCACAGACAACTCCAACCCAAGTACAGGCAGAGGCAGAAGCATTCCATTGAAGGCGACTCTCATGAGGGGTTTTGTTCAAGAAATCAAGAAGAGCAGCCTTGTCGGCGGTGGGCTCAGATTGAACAGAACGAAGAAGAAGAAGAAGAAGGAGGAGGAGAAATGAAATTAGGGAAAATGGGAGCTGGGTTGTAAAGTAAGACACTGCAGCCATTAGAAAAGAGTTGGAAGTAGACAAATGAAGGATGAGGAGAAGAAAAAACAACGATGGGGAGATTGTTTTCTTTTGTCTTCTATATGTGACTGGCTCTGGTTCTGAGAGAAGGTTGTTGACGGTGAGGTGAGACAAAACCAGGATTCCGGCGATGACCCATTTAAGAAAAAGAGAGAAACAATGGAGATATGAGTGAAAATTGAGAGTGAGAGTAAGGAAAGAGGAAGGGAGAAGGAGTAAATCGAGACGAAAAAAGAGGAAAGGCTGGATCCTAACCAAAAGCAGGCCACTGCAGGCTTCCAGGATGTTATTACATATGCATTTATCTTATCAATAACAATTTTAATTATTCTAATTTTGAATATTCAACTCTCAATTTCAGTTTTTAACTTGTTTTTAGAAAAAGGTCAATTTATATTAACCCTACAAACTTTTACACTCTAATTTACACTTTTAATACATTTTGGTTCAGGTGAAAATTATAATTATACCAATTAAGTCCTTAAATAGTGATAAATTGATCCATTTAGACTTTTAGTTAAAAAAAAAATCGAAAGTGGTTCAAGTAATTATTCTAAGTATCCCCTTTATAAAATTGACATGTTCAAAAGGTCTAAAAGTTAGTGTATTGATAATTTTTAAATGTAATACAGAAAATCTAAATTAAATAGTTCATAAAACATTAGAGTTTAATTTACTCAATTATAAGTCTAACATGTTGGATGAAAATTGGAAATTTACCTTTAGTTTATTTAAACTTAATCTTGAAGTCACACAAATTTTGAAAAATTAATGCTTTTGTCATTTCCCTCTATTTTGGCTTTTAGAAAATTCACAAGGGTTGCTTCATCTTGGTATGAATATATATTCGAACCAAAACAAGTTAAAGGTAAATATTAGGTGAGCCAATATATAGGGGGCAAGGAAAATAATGTTTGTTTTGACTTGTCAGGACAAAAAGCAAAAAAAGAAAAAGAAAAAAAAAAGGCGTATTTACTAAAACAGGGTTGGAGTGAATTTAAAGGTTCTTGTAAACTAAATCATATAAAGACGTAAACTTTTAATAAATAGTTGTGAGTACAAAATTGAATTCACATGCTTATATACACTTTTCAAACTTTGATGTTATAAAATACAAGAAATTTATAACACAATACCAGAAGTTGAATTAGGATGGGTTGAAGTTATAATGTTTAATTTTAGGGTTGATTGTTACTGGATGGTCAATAAGATTACATAACAGATTATTTATTTATTGGTTTGGTTTGAGGGGTGAAAAGCAATTAGATTGATATAACTCTGGAGGGGATAGGGGATAGGGGATGTGAGGGGCCATGATAATTAAGGTAGGACCCACATGGCCCTTCTCCAAAGTCATTTGTTGTGTAAACTGGGCGCGCCTCATGGGTCCCACTTCCCCCATATACACATAAACCTAAACAAAACAACACAACACTACCAAACACTTCCTCACTTCTTCTCCCGACCTCCTCCTCCCCATTATTCTCTTCACTCTCTTTTACTTTCTTATATCTATTCTATTCTTTTTTATTACTTCCCCTTAATCAGTTATTAAAACCTACTTACTATGTTTTGTTAAATACCACGATCCAATCTGGTCTATAATGTAACTTCTACATTTGTTTGTTTTTTTTCCTTCTTTGAATCGAAAATTTGAGTTCAAGTTAATAATACAAGTATTATTATGTTACTTGATTATGAGATTAATCAGAGTACGTAGACATTGCTAATATAAATGTAATAATTGCACAAACAACGAAAGGAGCGGTAGAAGAGAATAAAACAATCATGTTGGTACTTCAGTTGGATGGCAACATCACCTACGTTTGGGGGACTTTGGCCCGAGTGAGGAAATCTATATTAAATTTAAGATAATTGTGAAGTGCTTGTTCGGTTGTATGGTGGTGGTTTTTTTATTTATTTTTATTTTTATGTGGAATGTTATCTGCTATGGTGTGGGTTTCCTTGAAAAAATAAAAGAATTTATTGTTGTCGAAAGGAGAAGTTTGTTATGGTGTTTGACTTACGAATTTCTTTATTTCTTTTATTATCTTCAATTATCTTAAAAGATACATTTTTGTTGAGGGTGTTTCTTTTCTATTGAGAGATTTGTGGGAATTCAATCTTTTTCAAACATTTGATGTTTTGGCTATTTCACTAGATTTTTCTGCTATTGCAGCTTCCGATGTTATCTTATATATGACCCTTTGTTCTTTGTTGTTGGGTGGTTTTTTTCAACAAAGGTTGTGTCATGTTATGAGTGCTGCTTCTAGTCGAATTGCAGGTGAGTGTTTTAGTGAGAAGTATCTTTGAGTTTTGTGTTGTGGAGTCGTATCACAAGTCATAAGTTGTTAACTGTACTAGAGTGGAAATCACAGGAAGTTTGAGGAACCTAACTGACAAGTAAATTCATGAGGATCACACTCAAGGAGAGCTTGTTCTATGTATTGAAGTGTACAGTCAAGTAGTTGCCAATTCAGGGACGGGGAGTTTCGATAATAGTCCTAGATTGACTCATTTTGGTCTAAACAAATGTCTAGATGATGTTATTGTTCATAAACTCTATACCTATTGAACTATCTTAAATTTAATTGGAGTACACAGACATTGTCAATACAAAAGCTAATAGCTACACAAATAGCGAAAGGAGTAATAAGGATAGAAGAGAATAACACAAGATTCAATAAAACAATGGAAGAGGGCTCATAATATTAAGAGTTGTCAAGCTTTTGACGCATTTGGCTATTTCTTGAGCTTCTAGTATTTTAATTGGTCACTCGCGGTTGATTTTCCCATACACCCAAATACTGCTGCAAGACAACGATGTGTTCTAAAAGGTGTCCTGTCCTACTCTTAGCCTAAGAGACGACATGAAGTCAGCAAATATCGTTTCCCTCTCAACAATACCTGCTAACTCTCTTAACTAACACTAAACTTAACCTTTGCACTAAATGCATAAAACATTTACACAATGTGGAAACCTGAAAACAAACTTTATATATAAAGCAGTGCATGTGCATTCCACACTACAATACCTAAGTTCTGACAAGTCTAATATAGACAACATATATACAACATCCTAAAGACTAACTTTGATCATCCCACAACTTTACTCAAAATATAACTATGAAGACATCTATAGAAAACATGTACGTTTAAATTACAAGACATACTAGAACAAAACTCAAGACTCTAATAGATAAGTGGTGGTAGTCAAGCTCCAGGTCCACAATCTCTTCCCTAGAGAGTGAGAAAACATTTTGAAGAGTGTGAGCTAAAACTCAATGCTTTTTAAAACAAATTATATAAATAATCTCAATAAGAAGTCTCTAGCAAAGTAATTCATGTTCAAACATAACTGACATGCCTTTTCTACGTTATACGTAGTAGGGTACGTCCATTACTCCCAACGATTTTAGCTAAACAGTAATTTATACGATGTAGTAAAGCACACTCAGTACTCCCATCATCTTTGTTGTAGTGGGGCGTGCTCAGCACTCACTACAAGAAATATCGGGATCTCTCGACGCAAAAATAAGCATCGGCGAAGGCACCGTTGGAACAAAGGTCCATCCCTAACGCCTCCAAACATACGTCTGCCTAAATGAGTAATCTCGACGTTGTGGTTCAAGACATCGGAGGAAGTTAAATTATTATTTAATTCTTGCATTTTTGCCGACGTTTCTACAAAAGGCATCTAGAAACGTATCGTCGCTTTCGACGTCTCTGTTGACTACGTTGGCTAAAAGTATACAATAAAATAATTGTTCAACTCCCCCCGACATCATGCAAGAGACATCGGGAGAGGTTAATCTCATTCCCTATGTCATAAGTAAAACGTTGGTATAGATGAAATCTATTCCTGACGTTTTACTTATGATGCAGGAATAGGCGGTGTCTCCCGACGTCTTCGTTATGCGTCGAAAGTTCCCTATAGAAACCAACTTTTAGTTCTGTAGTTCATAGAACTGAAAAAGAAAAGGCAAGAGAGTTGAGAGAGAGATCGAGAAAGAGAGAAATCGTCTCCCCATATCTCCTTCAATGCAGCTCATAATAATCGCCGCTATCCTTGTTTGTTGTTCGTCATTGTCGACGCTCTTCATTCCGGTAGGTGGTTTAGTTTATTAGTTTTAGTATTTAGATTTCAAATTAGTTTGAGGTTTTAGATTTCAAATTAGTTTGAGGTTTTAGATCTCAAATTAGTTTTAGTATTGAATTGAAATTTAAAATATTGTTAGGAATGTGCAAAGAGGAAAGTTGAACATTATTACGAGTTGCTTCGAAGGAAATATGAAGGCAGCCGTAGGACCAAAAAGCTCTACCTCACCCCGACATTTTTGTACAACTTGTGGTTTGCTTAATTTCATTTTTCATTTTAGGTTGTTTTATGTTTGTTCTGGACGCCCAACTTTTTGTTACTTGTTTTTTGTTTATGTTTAATGGTTTAATTTATTTGAGATAAAATCGATCTTGGGTTTTTCTACTTTTGTAATGCGCTGGAATTAGCATTTTTTCCATTTATGGATTAAGAGAAAATGCATATTTGGGGATTTTAGGGAGATTCATAACATGCTCTTTAAAGTTTAATTTGAAACATGAACATTAATCTTTATATGCGTTAATTTGAAGGAACGAATTGATGGTTTTAAGAGTATGTATAAATTTTTGTGCTGTTGTTTTTGCCTATAACAATTGTGGCTGCTTTATTCAACCCTTTAGGTGTTTGAAATGCTCCGCGAACTACCATTTTATGAACCAAAAGAAGAAACTTACATGAAGCTGCTTGTTCTACTTGGAAGGTCTGGCCAACCACACCGTGCATGTCTGCTTTTTGATACAATGGTTGAAGAAAGATGTTTTTAGTTTTTAGTTTTTAGGTATTACAATTCATGTAATTTATGAACCTACAAACATGTACTTTTTTTAATGTTTGAATTAATTTTAATATAAATTTGATTTGGTATTTTAATAATTTTTTATTAATTTTACGTTAATTGTTCTTAGAATTTGATTTAATTTGAATCGAATTCAATCTCAATAGTGAAAATAAATAAATAATAATAAATTAAAAAATATATAAAAAAGGAAAGTTTTCAGACGCATAAAACACGTCGGGCATGGATGCCTATTTTCGACACTTTGACCGGACGTAGTACTGCTGACACTTGGGATAAACATTCTGATGCATTTTGTGATTTTGGTCAACGCACGTGTGCTTCCTTACTTTTTGTAGTGACTCCTGATAGTATCGTTGTCATGAAGTATATTCAACATCAACAACAAAAATATCTTTCTGTGTACGCACAATAAACTGGCATTGGGCTCAATTTCTCAGGCATGCAGCTAGTAAGAATTTTAGAAACTCATGAAAGACTTTCAAAACATGCTTTGCTATAATCGTTCAAATCTCAAGCTCAACTTACCTTATGCATAAATGCGAGAAATCCTTGAATTAATGCTACTTAGCATATATAATACTCACTTGAATTATATCTCTTTCTTAAACACTTGAAAACATTTCTGAAATCACATACTCAAGAAAAAAAAGGGTATATCGATGCAGAGATGTGTCGATAGAAGTCAGGATTGCGTCGGGAGAGGCTACGTCGACGCAGAAATGGACATCAGCAAGAACGTCGTGAGAGAAGCATTGTGAAAGGCATTCTCGACCCAAAAACGGTACGACGTCGACAAAGGGTTACTGTCGATCCACTGTTTGCCAAGATGGTCAACACGTTGGTAATAACATCGCAAATAGGTTACTGTCGAAGTCATCAAGTACGTCGACATACATGAACCACCAAAACGGTGTCGATAGACCTTCTGATGAAGCCGTGTCGGCAAAATGATCATTTGCGATACATAATACGCATTGCAAAATCCTTATTATAATATTTTTTAAATTTTCTTTTATTTAACTTAATTTTTTTTTACAAATTGGAATCAAATTCGATTTAAATTCATTCAAATACTAAAAATAATTAACGTAAATTTTAAAAAATATCAAATAAATTTTATATTAAAATAATTAAAAAATACACGTTCGTAATTCAGAATTACATATATAATGAAAACGAAAAACTTAAAACTAAAAACAAAAAACTAAACACATAATCTAAGCATCAGTGTCTCACCACGTTTAAATATATATCACCAATAATATGAAATTAAAGAACGTAAAAGTTGAAAATTATGTACCTCAATGAAATCAAGGTCCTCTCAAAGCCCGGGAGAGGTCTTCAATCATTTTCCTCAGTTCTTCTATCTGTCGAGCCTATACTTCCATATAGCGAGCCTGTTCTTCTATCAAGCGAGCACTTTATTCGTGCTTCTTGTTACTCTCTTCTTCTACTATCTTAAGACGAGGTTTTAGCTCGTTAACTTTCCTGGCGTGGACCAGCTCTCGCTCGATAGATGTAGATGAAGAATTACCAGCAGCATGTCAGGACTTTGGCTTGGGACCAAGATCTTTTAAGTAGCCTGGTCGTCCACCCAAAACAGTCTCGCATATCTCGTCCCCAAAGAGTGGTTGAGAACCCTCTAGGGTAGGCTGGGACTGGAGTTCCAACATTTTTTTCTACAAATAAAAGTTTTGTTAATTAAGTAAAACGTGTAAATCAACTTTTGTGTGAAACAAGACAAATGAAAAGCTTATAAACTTACATGTGCATCTGCTGCTGTCCGCAAAACGAATTGGCCACCTCGAGCGTGTGTTTTCCTGAATAACTCCACACGGTCGATCGAATGACTTCATTGTTCAGCGAGCTCGTGTTGTCGTTGTAGAAACGACTTGATGCCGCTACTATGGTTGTAGGGCTACTTCGTTCTAGCAACCCTGTCCATCGACAATTGCTCATACATGCAAACAATTAAAATGTTACATAAAAAATGAAGTACCATTTGAGAACATTAAAAGTTATAAATCACCTGAAACTGTTGAGTGAGGTAGTGGTCGCAGAGGAAGTGCCAATCTTGCACCCGATTGCTCAATCTAAAGGGTGGGTAATCAGGTGGGTTGGCACGAGCCTGTTCAGGATCATCGAACTTCTTAAAATGGTGGTGGTTCTGTCCCCTAAACTCCTTCCACACGGTGAGCATTTGGTGCTCAACAAATCGAGTAACTGCTGGATTAGTGAAATCCAACACAAACAATTGCGGTAAAAGAAAAGTACACAAAGATTAGGATTGAGTCTATGTATATACGTATAGGTAACATATATGTACGGGTGATTTAAAAACTTATCTGTAAACTGCCTTTAACGACCTCGATGTACTCTAGTGTCACATCAACCCACTTAAAAAAAGGAGATTGGAAAAGTGTCTCTTGTTAACACGTCGATGGTATTGCTAAAACGAACAGCGTGTGGCGAAATAGACTTATCCTAGTCTGGAGCGATAGATATGAGGATCTTCCCACTTTGTGCAACATATCTATCCAACTCCAAGTTCCTGGTGTGTTGTCATCTCCTAGGAGTGGGAGCAGTAAGTTAAGAGGCATGTAGGAAAACAAAATAATTTCATAAACATAACAAAAAGATTTATACATAAATAATTGTTTATGTAACGGTGACTAACCAGATGTGTCGCCAACCAATGACGTGCCTGGAATGGTATTGAACTCCTCGACATTAAAATCGAATAGATCATTGCTCTTATCGAAACTGACGAAGGAGTTAGACATAGTACCTGTGACATATAAACCAAAATTAATTAAACATATGAGAGTACGTGAAACTTTGCAATGTCTAAGAATTTGAAAACTCCTTTTCTATACTCAACCGATAACTTATTCCTAATGTTCATCCAACTCTTGTCCATCGTTAAAGATCTATAACATAAATATGAATTATCTTCAATAAGAGAAACCATAATTTTAACTAAATAAACGCACCCTTACTTCTAACAAACAACTTGTGTTCACAAATAATAAACTATAGACTACCATAACTGCAGGATAGCTACAACACATCAATAAAAAGTTTCAAATTCTTTAATTTCATCAATATCATAAATTTAAAATTTTCATCAATATCACAATTTCAGTCATTATTAGTATCACAATATCAATAATAATTATTCCCTAACATATTGCAATTGTTAGAATTTCATTCACACATATAATATGGTTCTTAAACAATTATATATACATTATAACTAAAAAGCTCTAACAATTTCAATTTACAATTTAAATTACAAAGGTATTTACTTATTCAATCTACAAAAATTTATACATTCTACAATATACATTATTTCTTAACATACACATACAATATTTGTACAATCTACAATATACATTATTCCCTAACGTACACATACAAATTTATACAATATATGATATACAATTTATACATACAATATAATTTATACATACTATATAAAATTTACAATTTATACATACAATCTAATATACATTTTTTAGAGAAAAAAAAAGAACAATATACACTATTTTTACTAGTAGAGATGACGAACCAAATAGACGACGACACGAGGATGGTAGGCGACAGACGACTGTGCGGCGGACCTTCCTCTCCTGTCTTTTATTCCTTTCTTTTTTTCTCTTTTCTTTTTCCTTTGTGTGGTTCTGTATTCTGTGAACCATAGAACTAAAATGAGAGGGGATCTCCCAACGCAGCCGGAAACGTTGAGAGAACCCCTCACTCACAACGCCGTCACTTATGGTGTCTCAGTTCTCCAAGAACTGTCGACGCAATAATTTATGGAGTCATGAGAACCTTGTCAAAAGTAGTCAAAACATCACATATCTTGCGACGTTACCTACCCTACATCGGCAGAGGTTCGACCTCTCACGACGTCATGCAATCTGGCACTGTGATATTGTTGTCAGAATTTTTTAAATGTTTAACCTTTGTGGATTTGATCAAAGCAACGTCATTAAAAGGTCGACTCCCACGACGTCTTTCATGCAATGTCTGTAGTTATTGGACCAACAGTGATGTGTACATGCATGGCATCACAAAAAGTCTATATTATTATTTAGATTAAACGTTTTTCTGATGTCTCCTCGCTCAGCGTCATGGAAGCTTCACGCTTTGCCGACTTTATTTATATGACGTTGCCAGAGCTCCACACTACTGACGCCTTCTTTACGGCGTTGCGAAAAGGTTCTTCTTATGACGTCTCTTTTTTCGACGCTTATTTCTACGTCGGCAGACCTTCAATTTTTTGTAGTGACAGTCATATTTTCAACAATTCTCAAATTCTATGTTAAACTTATGCTTTCGAAGTATTTTTCAAAGATCAGTGTACAAAATAAACACTTAAACTCAAGGCATGCTTAAAACATTTAGCTATTAAAACATGTTACGGAAACAACTTTTAAATTCATTTTGTCACTTACTAATTGAAGCTAGAACTCTCGGGTTTAAAGATTTGTTCAATCTCTTCTTGACCTTAAATCAAACCATAATTGGGTAGTTAAACCTCCTAGCCTTCTTATTTCACTTTTATGCTAAGCAAATAATGACATACGAGAGTCATCTTAAACCTCTAGCTTAAGAAAATTCCTTATTTCGATTACTTTTCAATCACATTTTGTTTATCCCTGCATCTCATTTCCAACCAAATCAATCAAGCTAATCTATGTAAACCTCTTACCCATAGTTAAAGCAAGTTTACCTAAAAAATTGGGCATCTAAAACACTCTCGACCTCCTTGAAGCAAAGGAACTTCTCACGTGTAAAACCTATGAATTTTACGGCAGCAATCATTCACCAAAACGGGTTTTGTTTCCCTCATCCCTTAACTAAATTATATTTCTTATCATTCCAGCCATTGCAAGCAAGAATGAGCTCTTACATCCTTCATACAAACTGTAGAGAAGACCTTTAACTTACTAACCTCAAAATTTCAGCTCCTAACTTCTCTTCTACATCTCAAATTGCTGCCAACATGAAAGACTACTCCAAATTCATGAATTAACTAGTCCATTGTCTTCTACCTACAATTTCATCTCTTTCCCTTCATTTTCAGTTCAAGCATCCTTCAAAAGTCTAGACTACTACTAAAGGATATGAAATTGTACTTTGCTTGCTAACTTCTTCCCCTTTGCTTTAGCTTCTTGAGCACCAATCTTCAAGGCAGACCAGATCCACCTTCTTCAAGCTATCCCCTTCATTTTTCCTGAAGAAAGCAAGTTGAAAAATGATGAAGAAGTGGTTCCACCATTTGACACAAGATTTCAACTTCCTTACCTTTTTCCTTGCAAACAACACCTCTTCCATTTTACCATTTAGCTTTCACCTCCTACTTCCCCTTCCCTTTTAGTGCCCATCCTCACTTTTTCACTCAAAATTTTAATTTACTTTGCTTGCACACTTTAAATTAACTTGAACTTAAATAAATAATCAGACAATTTATCACTATTTTAAAAGAAAATTGTTGAATATTTAAGTATAGAGAAATAAGAAAATGAAAAGTGTATCATTCATTCAAAAATGCTCAAAATAAATACACATCTTAATTCTAAAAATAGATTACACAATGTTAGCAACTAATACCACTAACTCCATAAGAATAGGAAATTAGACTTGACTACAACTAATAATAACCTCAACTATTTCCTAGAACCTAATAATTGACTAGACCAACTCAAAACTAATTTACAATTTTTGAGCTGCTAACATTCTCCTCCTAACTCAAATGTTACAAACACCTAACTTGCTTCTAAGAGCTAGAAAACGATCCACACAAAAAGTCTTAGTGAAGATATTTGCTACTTGCTCTTCTGAGCTACAATGCACCAGCTGCACTTCTCCTTCCTTTTGCATTTCTCTTAAAACGTAATACTTGATCTTAAAATGTTTGGTCCTTCCATGAAAAACTGGATTCAATGAAATGGCTAGAGTGGCTTGATTATCAGTTCTCACCACCTAAACCTTATAGTCGCTTTGATTCTCAATCCAACTTTTAAACTACAAAAACAGTTCAGCTACTTCAGACTTATGCTTCATGAAATATGTCCAACACATTTTGGTATAATCATCAATAAAGATAATGAAATACTTGCTAATATTTAGTGAGGGAGTTGGTTGAGGTCCACACAAGTCAGAGTGGATGAGTTGCAACTTCTTAGTTGCTTTCCATTGTGATTTCTTGAATGGTAGCCTTGTTTTCTTCTCTGTTAAACAAGCTCTACAGTTTGTTTTTAGCTCCTCGGAACTGGTATTCCTATTGCCATCTCATGTTTCTGCAAATACTTCAACCCTTACTGATGAAAATGCCCAACCTCTTATGCCAGAACTTAGTGTCATTCACTTGACACTTGAAAGCTACTTGCTCTTCTTCAAGCAGATTCAACGAGAAGCTCTTGCGTTGCATGTTTATTTTGAAGAGCTCATTCCCATTGGAATCAGAAATTAGGCACTTTCCTTCTTCAAACAACACTTTGAATTCCTTCTCTACTAGTTGACCAACGTTTAACAAGTTTTGATCAATCTCAGGGATAAACAACACTTTAGTAATCAACTTGGTTCCAGCACAACTGTCTGTTGACACTGTGCCTTTCCCCTTTACTTCTAAATACGCACTATTTCCTATTTTCACCCTTGACTTGAATGATATGTCAAGGTCCTTGAACAACTCTTTGTCACTTGTCATGTGATTGGTACACCCACTATCAACCAACCAACCATCACATTCAGTGGTTGATGAGAAACAAGTAGCTACAAAGAGTTGATCTTCTTCTTATTATACTGCAATATGTGCTCCTCCTTGCTGTTGAGTTTTTACTTCCTTACAGAATCGTTCCATGTGCCCCAATAAATGAGACCTTCTACACTTCACATCTGGTCTTCTCCAGCATCTTAAATGTGAATGATTCTACTTCCCACAGTGCTTGCATGCACTACCAACATCCTTGCTAGAGAGTCCATGCTACTTTTGCCACTTCCCTTCTTCCCTTTTTACTTCTTCTCTTTTTCACCTTCTCCCTACTACATTCTAACTTTCAATGCCCCCTCAATGCTTCTTTCTTGCCTCATCAACCTCCGTTGCTCTTGTGCTTGCAAAGCACTAACTACTATTATCGCCATGAGTTTTGAGAGGTCTTTAGTATTTTCTAAGGAAGCAATGGTTCCTTCATATCGCTCAGGTACTGAAACCAGAATCTTCTGAACCAATCTACTATCAAATAAATCAGTTCCTAATGCTCTTGCCTTATTAGCAATCCCAATCAACTTATTTGAGTATTTTGTGATGGACTCAAAATCCTTCATTTGATTCACTCTAATTCTCGCACCAAGTTCAACACCTTCATGCCTTTAATCCTTTCATCACCTTCATACTCACTTTTAAGAAACTTCCAGATCTCCTTTGCTGACTCCAAGGCCATAAGTCTATTAAATATAGTAGAATACACGACTACATAAAGGTAAGCTCTTGCATTTGCCTTCATGGTGATCCTTTCCTTGTGAGTCTTGATCTGATTTAATGTTGGATTATCATAAAGTGGAGCAATCTTATAGTCTTGCTCAATTGTTTTCCAATAATCACAGCCCTCCATGTAGGCTTGCATTTTGATAGCCTAAGCTTAGTAGTTTTCACCATCAAACACAGGTGGAGCCAATGAAGTAAAACTGTTTTGATCCTAACTCCATCTCTAATAACTCTCACAAGTGTATCACTCAGTTTCTCTTGGAGATTCTCACTTACAGATCCCTTAAGAATCAGGCTCTAATACCAATGTTGAATATTTAAGCTATATAGGAGAAATGAGAAAATGTGAAGTATATCATTCATTCAAAAATGCTAAAAATAAATACACATCTTAAGTCTAAAAATAGATTACACAATGCTAGCAACTAATCCCACTAGCTAACTCCATAAGAATAGGAAATTAGACTTGGTTTCTATTAGCCTCAACTAGGAAGAGTCCAAGCCACCTTTGTTGATATGAATGTTAATTTTCTTAAGAATGTGTTGATTGAAGTTGTCTCCCCACTAATATTGATATCTCAAGCATGTCGAAATTAAGGTATTCGACCATTCAGCACTAATAATCCAACACACACCACCCAACCCTACAACCAATAAAAAGATCACTTATAATAGAGAGACAAAAAGCCATCATTTTTTTTTTAACTAAAAAACACTCTAAAAAAGAATGAGTGTAAGTTTTAATTTCATGATTATACAATAAAATCCTAATTTTGTATAAAACAATAAATGTTAAGATCTCTACTAGAACAAGGTCATTTTTACAACAACATTAGTTAGAATAGCATAGCTTAATTCATGATAATGGTCTTCTAAGGAATTACATTTCTTTCTCTTTGACCTTCATTTTATCAGGTTTCTAGATAGGAGAAAAAATTTCTTAGGGGGCTCAATTCTCTTTATATAGACACCTTCCATCATAGTGTTTAATTAAGTACTTATTTTTTTACTTAATTTGTCTAATAAAATAATAAGCTCAAAAAGATAAATTAGCTAGTAGCACATAATGTGTATGGATCATATTAATGATATTATTAAATTTAAATAACTCTAACTGTGATTAGCGTACTCCTCGTATTTCCTACACAAGGGATATACAAGGAATAGTCATAATTCCTTTTCTAATGATATTCACTTTCCAAGGGATGATATTTGGGATAATTTGTCGAACACAATGTTTAGTTTTGGAAATGCAAAGAAGGCATTTGACTTTCTTTCTTGCTTCTTCCCTATGTCAAAACCTAGCATTTTATGGGCTTTAAATAAAGGGCTTTACCACCAACTGTCCTCATCGCTAAAATTTGAAGATGAGCTTTCTTTGTTGAACCTTAGGGAAAGATGGTAGGCAATTTGTACTACTACAATATCATATGACTAGTCAATATATAGATATTGTGGGAAAATGTAGAGACATTTAAAAACTATTTGGTAGCCCAACACACACTATATATGGTCATCAAAAATGGCCAAGTAATAACAATTCTTTTCATGCAAGGAAGTACAACATGGGAATACGTTTTTAAAATTCGTAGTAAAGATGTTATTAGATAATAAAAATGGTTTAGTTAAGAGTTAATTAACAGATTAATGATGCTAAGTGAATTATTATTCTTTTATTTTAAATCAGTACCTTGTAATATCAATTATATGACGATTCAGAACTTAATAGCACACATTTATGCAACCATTAAAATTTTCAAATCATAAATTATAATAATAATGAAATCAAACAAACCAAACATCTCTATATCTATATCTATAGTATATTAAGTAAGAATCTCTCGCTTTTTGTCCTTGTCATTTTTAATAATTTCTACTCTATCTCTATTGTTGAAGCCTAGAGATCTCATAAATTGAACCCTTTCAAGTATTTGCAGAAATTTTATATAAAATTATTTGAGATCAAAATCAAATATGAACGAGGATTAAAATTGGAAAAATTAACTACTCCAAATTAAATGATAATTAAAGGTAGAATTCAAAAACGATAATTTCAAGTTTTGCTTGCTCCATCTCTTTTATTTTTGTTGAAATTACCTTTTTTTTTGGAGAAATTGCTCATGGTTGTTGAATTAATGCAAAAATAAAGTTGTTGGAATTTGAAGATGACAACTCTATGTTTTTGTACTTACTTTATGGGAAAGAAATGTTAATGCGAGTATAGTTTAGTTTAGTTGGATTAATCTGACAATTTTTGTGATTTGCATTTTGCATATGTTAGGTTAATGGTAGCATAGTTTTTATTTTGGTTAATTATTGATGGTTTTTTGTGCTTAAAGAAATATTTCTTTAAAAGAAATTCAAATTATTTTTTATTTTATATATTTATTTTTTCTTTATTATATTTGAAAAGTGGGTTCTTTCATAGAATTAGACCTATATAATTCACGCCTTTAAAAAACAAGAATAATTATTGGAAGGGGACAATGTTTGCGTTTTGTGGAATTATAAATTATATAACCAAAACATACTCAAAATCAGATGTTTTCAATTTTAATACATAATATATATATATATATATAGTTTCCAGAATCTAGTGAATAATTAGAACAAACATTACATCCAATGGCTGTATTTAACTTTATTGTTATTAATATTATTATTTAATGCTACGGGTTTCAAAGTAAAGTATATTCTTTTGGCTACGTTTAAAATCAATTGTTTATTGCTATAAAATTCATTATGCCATAAGCACACCATTGCTACAAAATATTGTTTTAAATAAGGGGGTCTTTTAATAAAATATTAACAACATGGTTTTATATTAGTCTTGTGCAGTTGTCCAAATTTTTAGGTCATATTTTTTCTTGGTCAAATGTTTGAGATGACCATTCAATATCAAATATGGAATTAAAAAGGGAAATTTACATAAATGTAACAAAACTGTAAACTATTTACGGCCCGTATAATAAGTCCATTAAGGCAAATTATTTTTTTAGAATTCCTTATTTGTCCTTAATTTTTTATAATGATCTTTCAAATCTGATTTTCTTCTTCTTCCCGATCTTTTCACGATTGTTGTTTTCAAGTTATTCATCTCGTCTTTTATATATCTTTCATCTTGATCATTCTTTGTCTTTTTCGTAATTTTCGACAACATTCGCTCTCATATCTATCATCTTCAATAACATCGTTTCTCTTCTTGTCATATTGGACAATCAAGACCGTGTATATTGCTATGTGAATATCATCTCAGTTATTTTGGTTTCGGTGAGTATTCTAAATATTGTTTTTTCTTTTAACTATTTAGTTGATTATAAAATTTCGTTCAGAATTATATATTTCGGTGTGAATATAGAATGTTTAGAATATGTAGGTATTACTGTAAGACATCCGTATTTGGTTATGAAGATCGTTGAAGATTTTGATTATTGTTTACGTTGATTTAAGAATTTATATTTTAGTATGAATGTTATTTTTGTTTTCTGTTGTTTGTAAAGAATTTAAAGTTTTTCTTTTCGTTTTGAACTTTTAAGAATCACTGTAAGAATTGTGTATTTTATTATGAAGATCGATAGTTTGAAGTTTTTCAGGATAATTTTCATTAAATTACTTGATCGTTTACCTCTATCAACATCATCGTTTAACAATATACAGACGATCGTTTTGCTAGAACATGATCGTTCATCTTTATGAACACGAAAATTTTTAATATTTTGTATGATCAGCGTCTTTAAACGATCGTGTATCAAAGTCAATACGATTGTTTTAACGATCAACTCTTTAAACGATCGTGAATCAAATTCAATACGATTGTTTAAACGATCAGTATCTTTACGATCGTGTATCAAATTCAATATGATGGTTTAAACGATCAGTATCTTTAAACAATAGTGTATCAAATTGAATACGATGGTTTAAACGATCAATGTCTTTAAACGATCGTTTATAACTTAATTTATACGATGATTTAATTTATTATATACGATCGTCTATTGGTGTTAAACGATCGTTTAGTATTTATTAACTTCTTTGCACGATCGTTTAGTATTCTCTTATTACATCTAAATACTTAATTATATTTTCTTCTTTTCTAGATTAGAATATCTATTCCTATTGTTGTTTTTTTATGGAGGTCAATGGAATGACTGCAATGTTTATGGGAATTACTCAGTGTTCGAAATTTTGGTAGATATTCAAGTCAGCTTTAATTCTTTGGTTGCTTTGACATGTGTAACTTGAATTTGATGAATAAGTAGAATTATCTGTTTTACTTGATTTTGGTAAAAGTAATGTTCAAACTGTGGTGCCAATAAAGAAGGATAATGATGTTACTTGGTATTTAGCTTTTGCTAAAGATGCAACTAGTAGACATCCATTAGTTGCCCATGTAAATGTTAATTGTTTGGGATGTCTACTGACCAAGGGCTATATTTGAAACGTTTTGAATGGAGATTCATTCCAATTGCAATTGTGAGTGAAGGGATGCATTATGCAGGCATTTCAAGAGCTTCATCAACAAGTTTTTTCTTAACATATTTTGGCATTGAGTCGAACACGTAGATCTTGCATTTTCTCATATCAGTTGCAATAGCCAACCAGTGTTCTCTTGTGTTGATGTAGCCAATCACGTAGTTGACATCTCCCCACCCTTCTTTTTCTTGGAAATCATGAAAAGTTGTATTAAAATAGTATTCCAAATTTGATTTTGTCCACAGCTTTAAGTGTATGTCTATCCATTCAGCTTTCTTATTGTTTGTTGTCAGCACATGATTATCAAAAAGTCGTTGTCAAACTATGCAATGTGATTTATTAATTCCAATCTTGAAGAACAAGTAAAAAATTTTAGTCAAAATATAATTATGCAGTTTAACTTCTATAGAAAAAAATTAAAGAATAACAACTTACTATAACGCTGAATCTATTACTCTAAAAGTATACTTGCAAAGTTGCTTGATATGCAACATTTTTTTCTGCAAGTGGGACAATAGCAAATCCATGGTCTACAAAAAAAAATTAAACGATCGTTTAGTGAATAGAAACAATAGATTAAGCGATCGTTTAGCAAATACAAGTGATCGTTTACTTACTAAGCGATCGTGTAATATATATAAATGATCGTTTAGTGAATAGAAGCGATACTTTAAGCGATTGTTTAACAAATACAAGTCATCGTTTACAATATTCTTTTCCTTACTAAGCGATC
Source organism: Cucumis melo (assembly GCF_025177605.1). NCBI lineage: Eukaryota > Viridiplantae > Streptophyta > Magnoliopsida > Cucurbitales > Cucurbitaceae > Cucumis > Cucumis melo. Next base: position 17,022,229 of record NC_066858.1, read on the forward strand.
GTTTAATATATATAAATGATTGTTTGGTTAAATAAAGTATGTTATACTCGATCGTGTAGTTTTATATATAAAATGAAATTTGAAAAGAGTATTTACGTCTCCTAGTATCCATGTGTTTTTTTCAAGCTTTTTGAAAAATTCTTTCTTTCTGGTTGTGGACACTACTTTTCTTTCTTCATGAGTTGTTTCTTTTCGATCTATTCCAAGAAAAGTATGCCTTCTATAATTTTGGATCCACTTGCCACATAAGATCATATCTATCTATATCTCTGATTTCGACATCTGGAACAGGTATTGTAGGTTCTAATATGATCTCAGTAGATGTTGTGGGTGAATTAACTTGTTGATCTTGGTCAATCATCTTTTTATTTTCTATTTTACATAGCTTCCTTCTCTTTATTGGTTTTTGTTGTTCATTTATTTCCTATAATGCACAATGTTGTTAACTAAGGAAAAAATAAAAAACAATAATAATTGATGCAAAATACTTCAGAGTTCTTTTATATACATACCAATATAGATTCTAAATCAATTGTAGAACTTTCTTTCTCCGTTACTGGTTCATTTTCAACCAAAGTAATTGCTTCATCATTTTTTTGAATCTCAACCTGTTGTTTTGATCTTTCCTGTAATGTATAATATTAGACAAGTAACAAACTATTAATTTAAAGGACTACACATTTTGTTGCGTTTACATACCAATTGAGATTCTATTTTTTTAGTTGAGGTAGATTGCTGCATAATTCCAATTGTTTGATCCTCAGTTACTTGTTCATTTTCTTTTTTATCTCAACCAAAGTAACTGTTTGATCATATTTTTTGTATTTTCTACTACGCAAAATATTAGATAAGAAACAAACTCTTAATTCAAAGGACTACACTGTTGTTGTGTATACATACCAGTTAACATTCTTCATTTACAATTGAAATTGATAGTGGCACTTCATGAATTTGTACAGTTTGATGCAATGGAGTCATTGCAAGTTGTTTCAGAGTACTACTTAATGATGGTAGTATCTCACAAAGTGGAAGAGGTTGGCTTATAAGTGGAAGAGTAGTAATCATTTCTGGCAGGTCTTTTTCTTTTTTACTTTGACCATTTATATTATCCGATAAATGTCTTATAGTTAATAGCAAGTCTGCATCCTTGCCGTCTATATTAATATCACTACCTGATTCCTCTTGATGTTCCCTAAACAAAATGAGAAAAAAAAATTGAGAATAAGAAAAAATACAGTTACTTATTTAGAATGTAAGCAATTTTCAACAATATAAAGCAGTAAACAATGAATGAAATGTTAACCTTTGTGTTTCCTCTTGATATTCAATATGTTGTTCTTCAACATATGGTTGGTCATTGGTGATCATATCTTCTCTATTCTGATGATCATCATTGTCATTCTGATGAGTATGATCATTCTCTTGATTTTGATTTTGATTCTAATAAACAAATAAAAACGAAAATAAAATTAAAAAAAGGATTGTTAAACGATCTTTTATATAAAAGTAAACAATGATGTATTCTATATAAACGATCGTGTAACTTTGATAAATGATCGTTAAAGTTTGATAGACAATCGAATATTTTAGTTAAACGATCGTTTATTTAAACAACTAATAAACGAAATACTTTCTGAAAACAAAGTTTACCTGGACCAATCTCTTCAGCATCTGCTTCATTTCAGACAGCTCCAATAACTGCTTTCTAATTGTATCATCCATCCTAGAGACTATAGAAGTCAGTGTGGATAAATCCTTACGAACTTCTTTTATTTTCTTCTTCAGTTTTTTGTAGGATTTTGAATGACTTTGTTGTTTTTTGTCATTGGACTTCTTTGATCTGCAACGTTTCTTATTGGTGATTGGATGCATTTTAGATTGGTCAGCCACTCTTTGACTTTGTTTCCTTTGTGCTGACAGTTGTGGAGATGAGTCTGATTCCTCCAATGATTAATTGTTCATTGCATCATCAGGACTATTGGTATCACTGTTGTTAATATCTGGAATGGATTCATTGTCCTCCATTTCCATGTTATCATCCCCTCGAATTTGACTCTCCATGAAAGCTTTCTCTTGGGTTGATAGCTTCAGTTTAGATTGAACAGTCTACAATGTTACAATCAAAGAATTGTTAATATAAATGATCGTTTATAAAATAATATGATACTACATATGGTATTCAATATAAACGATATTGCATTAAGCTAAACGATCGTATATGTTAAAATGTAAACGATCATGTAATTGTATTAAACGATCGCTGACAAGTTTTACTTACATTTTTGTTTTCGAACATGTTCTTCTGCAACATTTTGTAAGATGGAGCTTGTGTACCAATTCTATTTTAACATCCCTTACTGTTTTTTGTGGCTAGATGCTCACTTGCAATTAAGAGTACTTCATAAGCTCACACCTAAAACATTTAAACAAATATGTTAAACTTTGATGTTTAGTTTGTATTTAATTAAAGTGGATAAACAAATAAAAATCACATGAAAAGCAAAGCACGTAGCCTTTGATGTTGTAGTATACCACATTTTGAAATTTTTTGTCTTCTTTAACTCGTATGCTTCTTTTTTCCCTTGTAGACTTGTCTTTAAACTGTTGAGCAGACGAGTGTAGAAGAAAGTTGACCAATCAAAGTTCTTAAAAACTTCTTCATCATCAACTCTTCCCAAAATATCCATATCAAACTGTGTTTTCTTATCCTTTCCGACCATTACAGTTTCAATAAAGACGGCCAAGGCGACCTTCACAGTATCATGATCATTTGTAAACTCAAAATTTTTGAAAATTTCCTCAACTACCAAGCATGTTATTATTTTTTTTTTGTTTTCTGATTCGAATAGAATGCTTTATAGGCGCTTATTATCATAATCTTTCTCCAAAGTTACATTTGTTGGCCACAATCTAGTTATGATATTGAATTCCTTTTAGGTGAAACAGACGTTTTTCTCCAAAACTTAAAAATAGATTCCATCTGCGTTAGCTTCTTCAAGTATCTACCTCAACAAGAAATGATGGATCAACTGGCCGTTAAAGACCATGTTGCATTAAGCAATGGACCAAAAATTGTTTTATCGAACATCTGCAGCTGTTCCTTGGTCAGTTTATCCTTAATAAGACTACCAATCTTGTGCACTTGGCATGAGACACTGGCAGGGAAGTACTTGTTGCTAGGTACAACCATCCTGAAAATAATGATCATAATATACTTTCGTTATATACACGATCGTTTGTAAAACACTAAACCATAAACACTAAAATTAAATTATCGTTTGCTTGATGTAACAAATCGTTTAATCCAAACAGATAGACATTCATAATATAATTAATCGACAAGTAATGATAAATTGAAACATTTAACAATCTCTAGAATAGAAGTTTAAACGAAGTCGAAAACCTAAACGCTTGAGAATAAGAATTTAAGAATAGAACGATAGTTTTCAAGACAGAAGTTGAAACGTCTGAAATATAGAGAAGACGAAGCGTAACGTTATAGTATGAAAAGTTCAACAAAATACCTTTTAACATTGAAGAGAAAAATGAAAAAGGAAATCTTTGAGACGAAAAGCTGATTGATTAGTGCATTTGTGTATTGCGAAGTGATGGAAAACGAAGAAGGGGATACGTATATATTGGTTGTTTTTACCAAAGGGGCAATATTGTAAATTCACGTACTTTTTTTAAAATGTTAAATCGCATTCCTTACTGTTTAATATATATATATAAACGATCATGTAATTAAGTCAAAACGATCTTTTAAAAGATATAATTGATCGCATTGTTAAACGATGGGAAAAACATATAATGTTAAACGATGATGTTGTACAATTTATACGATCGTGGAGTATATTATTTAAGCGACTGTGTATTTATACAATTAAACAATGGTATTGTTGAACATAAACGATTGTGGTAATAAATGTAATTGATCTCTTTATACATTTTACAAGATAGTGTAGAATATAAAGAGTGAAATGGAATACATATTTCTTTAGTATAAAATAGAGATTTTTTTTTAAGTTAGATTTAAAAATTTGAAGTTTTACAAACACTATAAATCATCTCTAAAATATTGAGAAATTTGTAGGTCGAATGATGGAGCAGTATCAATGTATTATTGAGTTGATATTCTTCTTTTGTTTCTCTTGTTGCTTTCTTCTTGTGTTGAGACTTTTGTCTTTTTTGCTGACTATGTAAGTAGTTTCTACATCCCTACCAAAATACATATTTGATTATTGTTGTTTAAAGTATATTTTGTATCATTTTAGTTTTGATGAAAGTGTTTTCTATGCTTTAAAAGTGCACTTTTGTTAATAATAAGTGTAATGATGATACCTACAACTATTAGTAATAATCGTAACAAGTGTAATGTTCTTATGAAGTTAGGGCATGGTGGAAAGGTTTACAAACATGTAGAGTTCAATATAACCTCACCATCACCACAAGCCAAGAATTTTTGTTACAGGTATGATGTTTGGTCTATCCTTCCAAACTTGTGACTTCATAAATATTCTTGTGTTGATATGAGTTTACTAGTTTGGTTAAAATGACGTATTATTAACATTTTGGTCTTAGGATCATGTTGATCTAGAAGGTTGGAGTTAGTTTTAAATATTTGTTTATTGTTGTTATAAATTTGAATTCAGTTTATATGTTTACAATTAAGCCTTGAAGATTGGAGTTAGACAACTTATTCTTGAAATAAGTGACACTACTAAAAAGGTCTATTTAAAAATGTTTTAGTTTGTCAACTAAAATATTTAAATTACATATTTATTAATGTATGTGTTTTCTTGTGATTTATCTTGAAGTTATTAATAAATGCAAGGGGAACTATTATGAATTTAATTATTTGTACTTCAAGGATATTTAAAAGTGTTTCAAACTAAGTTTTAAGGCTCTTGTTAAGGTAAATTGCATTTTCTTTAAGTATGAAATTTTTTTTTTTATCTATGTGTTTGGTAAAGGCATTTTCTTTGCAAATATAATTATTATTCTTGACGTTGACTTTGATGTATTGGGTTGAATTCTAAAATGAATGTTGTTTTAGGTCTTGTGCAATTATAGAAGTGCAAAAACCACCTAACAAGTGTGCCTTATATGTTTCTGAGAATAGAATCCTTTTTATCATCATTCTGTCATCCATGAACGGAATTCTTTTAATTTTTTTCTCTGAAAGTTTTGAACCTGTCTTTGTTTAGTAAAGATAACGATTCTATGCAAATGTTATAGAATTTTAGTAGTTGACTCCAAAGTTGATGCAATTTGTATGAACTATTGATCTAGATTAATAGTTTTATGGAGTGGGGATGACTATTCTTGTTTTCATAAATTGTAATTAAATGTAGGTAGTTGCTTTTGACCTTTATATAAAGTTTCATTAAATTTCAAAAATGTCACTCCTTTTAGAGAAGTTAAAGTTCGTCCAGTGGTTTATTATTATTTAAGCCACCTCTCATAATTTTGTACATCTGTTTTGTATGATGCATATAGGAAATGTGACAGACTATGATACCTTAGATCGAGGAAACTTTAATTAATATTAAGAGGTCTTTCAATAAAAATGAAGATGAGAATATTAGTACTGTGGAATTGAATATTATTGTATATGTGTATACTATTATATAGTTAGAAAAAGGCCAGTCTTTTCAAATGAAAATGATATTGAATATTATTTTATATGTGTATACTATTATAATGGCAGGAGTGTTGTATTGGCCAGTGTTTGTGGTGGCAGTATCAACATCAATCATAGCAAGCCAAGCAATGATCTCAAGAACATTCTCAATAATTCAACAATCACTTTCACTTGGATGCTTCCCAAAAGTAAAAGTGGTTCATACATCAGATAAGTACGAAGGGCAAGTTTATGTTCCAGAGATAAATTATCTTTTAATGTTGGCTTGTGTTGGTGTTACTTTGGGGTTCAAAAACACTACACAAATTGGGAATGCATATGGAATAACTGTGGTTTTTGTGATGACACTCACATCCTCTTTCCTAGTACTCATAATGTTAATGATATGAAAAACTCACATCCTTTTCATAATCACTTACATTCTCACCATTGGTACCTAGAAATTGGTATATTTGAGTTCTGTCTTTTACAAGTTTGACCAAGGAGACTAGCTCCCTCTAGCTTTTCCTGCTGCTTTGATGACAATCATGTATGACTTGTGAACTTTAGAAGTTATTTATAGTCACTTTCAATTCTGCTTTAGTTTCCCTTTAACATCACAACTTAGTATTATTTTTGTTCTTCCTTTGATTTAAACGTTATTTCTATAGTTTCTAATTACGGCGTTATTTCTATAGTTTGTAATTATGGGCCTAACCCAATATTATTGATTTCTTTTTATTTTTTCTCTTAAAAGAAGAATCCAATATTTAAAATTCATTTATAAGTGATATCCGACAGAGAATGGCTGGGAGTATGAATATTAAAAAATTAACTTGTGTGTTTTTGTGGTTGTATAATGTTTATATGTGTAGATTACCTGAAGATGAATTACATTAACTTGCAACTTTTCAGACCCATCTAGGGCGGACAAAGCATAGAGTTAAGGTATTTATTGTTTATAACAAATCAATATTATCAATAACACAGCCCTCTTATAAATACTAAAGGTCTATCCTTTGACGTGTATATGTTTATGAAGTTCGATCATATTATACTTTAGTATTGTGTCGTTCACATTTATATTTTATGCAAGTAAACTTCTGATATCTTCTATAGCATAAGAAGTTCTATTCATTCTGATCTTAATATTAGGTTAACCTTTATTCTCTACGCAACTTAGTATTATACAAGTCAGGATTGAATAAAAAATAATGCAAGAAAAACAGTGACTAAAAACAAAATTATGACATTTAAATGTAAAAAAAAAAACTGTCATCGAAAAAGTTTTATTGACAGTTAATTAATGTCATGGAAAGTGAAATGATGACAGTTAATAAGTGTCATAAAAGATAAATAATGACATTTAATATCTGTCATACAATATTAACAATGACAATTATTCGCTGTCATGAAATGTAAACAATGACAGTTATCCAATGTCATAAAATATAAACAATGATAGTTATTAACTGTCATCAAAAATAAATAATGACAGTTATAATCTGTCATAAGATATTGAATTTATGACATTTATTCTATGTCATAAAAAACCACATTTCGTGACAGTTTTGAAGAACTGTCATAAAATACTTTCCATGACTGTTGCATCAATGACTGCAAAAAATTATCACGAAAGCTTTTAATGACAGCATTTAACTGTCGTCATAGGCCCTTTTTCTACCAGTGCTACTTTTATCAATAGTTTCCTTTTACACTTTCTCATCATCTATTCATTAAGTGAATGTCTAGCATTCCATATCCACACTTTTGCCATGACACCTACCACTAAACATTCGTCCTTGTAAGTACTAGTTGTAATTAGTAGATTGAACATAAATAAACTGTGCATATTTTTATACTCTTCACAAAAGTTCAACCAGACATTGAGTTGAGTGAATCATTAAATCCCTGTATTCAACCCTAAGCTTATCTGGAAACTTCTTAAGTTTATACTTGTACTTAAGGTAGGAAAACTTATACTAAAACATAAACGTTCATTCATCACTAAGGTAGAAATTGAATCTAGCAATACTATACTACCATTCATCACACACAATAGATCCTTGCCGAATCAATCAAAACATGATGAGATTTGATTATCATATTGCAAACGGTTATTTGAAAACCCAAAGACAACAACTATAAAAATTTAAGACACAAATAAAACAAGGGGCTTTTTCAAAAATAGAACAAAGCACGAAAAATATTTACATCGTATAGAACAATTTTGAAAAGGAAAAAATACCACAAACTCACAACATGAAATAACAAAAATACCCTCATGATTAATTGGTCACACACGTGAAAAAAAACGATCTTATACCCAGTCTAAACGATCTTGTACTAAGTCTTAAAATGATCTTGTACTCAGTCTAAAATGATCTTGTACCGAATCTAATCGATTTTGTACCTAGCCTAAACGATCTTGTACCTTTATACCTAATCTACATGATTTTGTACCAAATTTAAATGATCTTATATCAAATCTAAATGATCTTATACCCAAGTGTAAACGATCTATTAGTGATAATGGTCTATCTCTATCTATCTGGGACAGACAACTGATCGTTTAGATATTGATATACAATCGTTTAGATCCTGTACCAATATCATTTAGATCTTGTACCAAGAAGAAAAAGAGAATACGAGAGATGAAGAAGAAGGAAGAAATTCTAGAAGAGAAAATGAAGAAATCACGAACAATAAGAAGTGAGAATATGAAAAATGAGAAGTAATATTATAAAAGAAATGAATAATATGAAGATGAGAAGAATAAATCGCAAAAAAACAAGGAAGAGAAATAAAGTGAAGAATGATCCCATAATATTCAAAGCCAATAAGGGGCAAATCTATAATTTATGAAAAGACAATGGTGGTTTCATAGGCTTTAATTTTTTGTTACCTCGTAAATATTTTTGGGTTTTACTACATTTATGTAGATTAACCATAAGACAACATACTATTTTATTAATAATCAATAAATATTTTATTTAGGTTAATTTCCATAAATATAATAGAACACTAAAATATTTATAGACCATGTAACAAAATCAAAAAGCCCCTAAAGCCGACCATTTTTTTTAAATATTCCAGGTGGCTTCTTTTGAATTTCACATGGTTTCGATTTCTTCCTTCTTCCTTTCCATCTTCTTTCTCCGGTTCTTCTTCTGTAATTTTTCTTTTATACTTTTTTGAAATCATGATCTTTGTTTTCAATCAATCATCAATCTTATATTATTTTTTTCAAAGTATTATTTAGTTCAAAATCGTGTACCAAATATAAAAAACCTTTGTACACGATCTTGACCAAAAATCGTTGAAATATTGGTACACAATTGTCTATCAAATATAAAATGTTTTGGTACACGATCTTAAATCTAGATTTGGTACACGATCCTAAACCAAAATCATTTAGATTTGATACGCGATCGTGTATCATTTCCTACATGATCGTATATCATGATTATTTAGAAAAATTAGATGCACTTGTGTGGTCAATTAATCTCACGCTGATTAAAGCACTTTTTGTATTTCTCATGTGGACCTACGAGATTTTTTCGTTTTTGAAATTGTTCTATATGGTTTAAATATTTTATCAATTTGTCATTTTTTAAAAAAAAAACCCGTTTATTTGTTTACAAACATGAGTTAGGGCATAAAATCCAATAAAACGTACTATAACTAATATCTATTTGTTGCTCAAATTAAGCGAGCTTTCATTATTTTGGCCCTCTCATACATAACAAACATACACAATCAATGCTTAACATAACTAATTTGTCACATTAATAGAACATAAATTAAGCATGGATTCATACAAGGGACAAGAAAATAATAAAAAGTACCCAAGAACATTCATCAAAATCTCATAAATCCATAGAAAAGTGCCCAACAAACCTCAAGATCCACGTTTGGCCCTTTAGCCTTTCATCAAAACTTGAATCTCAAAGCCATAATCTTCATTACAACACAATGGAAAAAATTTCATGGGTATTGACCAAGAATGACTAAAATCAGGCCTAGTGCTTTGAAGATCACTCCCAAGCCACTCTCCCGAGAGGAATATATATAGGAAATTGGGGTAGCGTCGTGGCATTAAAGGATAAAGTCGAACATAAACATTTGTAACCCTATTTGTGTTGAAAAAGTATCATGTGTTGTGGTTTAAATCATGCTCGTTCCAGAGCACGAGTTAAACCGGAGAATTTAGTACCCTAATCCCCTAATCAAATCAACAAGGGAGTAAAATTATCCAACGGCTCCTCAAAGTAGCGTTAAAATTGCCCAGTAGCATTGTTAAATATTGTTTAATTTCAAGATGATTCTAAAACCTAGCCAAATATAAAAATGTAGCTTTTCTTCCCCACAATTAAACCCATCTCAATCAAATTAATTTAAACCGAGTTAATAAACATAAAATTATTTGACAAATAAAATAAAATAAAGTGAAAAATTAGCCAAACCTCAAATCATAGGTAATTAAACAGATACCCAACCTTGAAGTTCTGACCAAAGTTTTCAATTTCCTTCCCGAAGCCCTTTCCAAACAGAACACCAAGTAAAGCAATGTTTTCAGCAAGTGTAACTATAAAAATCGTCAAAAGAGTATGTAACATTCTGAAAAGACAATGTTGACATTGCTTCCACATGAATTATGTCCTATCTTCCAAAGATCCCAATGAAGAAAAACCTAATTGGTATAGTCCCTGCTAAGTCTGCCCATGATTTAAATAGATTACAGTTTAATGTTTTATTTGTTATTTTTTATTTTTTGATCTTCGACAGTAAAAAGAATCCCCAGCTGGAACAATATCAAGAACAGCATTCCAACTTAACATGAAGATCAATGGAATTAAAAGAAATATGAGTTTATTTTTCATTTAAAAAATGGAAAAAAGAAATGAACCTTGCCGAACATGTTCTGCAGATATATATAGATGTTGATTTAAGGCGAGCTTGTATCAGGTGAAATATCAAGTCCTAGAAGACAGAGATCCTTTAATAGTAAATCTGCACTTTTGAAATGGAGGCCATTGATGCCAACTTCTTTTGCAGCTTCTACATTCTTCTTTCTGCAAGTAAACTTGTAATTGGAAAGAGTGGGGGACCATTTCATAAAGGCTAAGAATTCATGCTTATTTACTAATCTTTTTCTTTGTTGCTAGTATGATTTAATAAAAGGTTTTGAAATCCTAACCAAACTTTGACAGTTAAAAGAAAGAAAAAAAAGGTTCAAATTTTTGCTTTGGCTTTTACAGTTGGATTAAGATTTCAATTTGTTTAGTAAAAACAATTTTAAGAAACTAAGGAAATCTAGCTGTTGGTAATTTTATAACCTTTTTTTTCCTATAAAGCACAGAAGAAAGAGATGAAGTTCTTATATCCCTTTTTTACTCAATCCAACGACTTGATGGGATGTTATTCAATTGCTTCTTCATTTTCATTAAAACATTCCTCAAGATAAGTGACTAAATCCTGGCAACAGGCATTCTTCTATGCAAGAAGGAAACTTCGACGCAACAAAGAAATTTATATTAGGAAGAGTATGCTAAAGCAGTTACTTTGCTATGTGCCATAGAATAAAAAGAAATTTGTATCATAGTAAACCTCTAATCTTAAGATCTTATTGAATTGAATGAATCAATTGAAATCTTCCTACTTGAACAAGAAGCCTACATATGCCTATCTATCCTCGGAAGATCCAAATTTCAGATAAACAATCAAAAGTTTCAAAACCTAGTTTTTAAATCCATTTAGTCGACTAATAGTCTAATGCATATAACATTCATCTCCTTGGCAACTCCATTCAATCGATATCCCTTATGTTCTGCTGCCTAAACAACAAAATTACACAGCCTAAAGTTTTTCATTTCTTGCATGAAGAAGACCTACCCCACTTTGTCAACATTCAACAACAGAACCGGAAAGTGACCATACGTACGTGGGATAGATTTCCAATATATTACTTAATATCAATATAATAATAAAAGATTGGTAAAATGTATAAAGTTTTCTAATCATAATTTCATTTCAATTACAATTCAATAAGCCGAACCTGTCATCAACGAAAATACAGTTAGCTGGTTCAACTTTGAGATGTCTCAAGGCTTCCAAGTAGAACTCAGGATCCGGCTTCCTCTTTCCTGAAACATATGGTAAACAGGCTCTTTTGGAACAAATATTTCGATCTTAATAAGCTAAATGTGGTTTCTTTGTAAATTACACCTGAAAACTTCTACAATTACTCATCATTTCAAATTCTCTTGTTTATGAATTACCAAATACCAATAGCAATAAAATTAATAGGGGGCAGCATAAAATGTAAGTTCTCTGTTCTCTCTACTCTCTCTCCCCCGTCCTCTTCCCCTTCCAACTCTCTTAGATTTTAGTTTTCCCGGCGATTAAGTTATAAATGGAGGTGGTAAGATGCAGAATTCTGGACTCTCCCTACAGTATTTGGTTCGAGAATAAGTTATTCCAAGTTGAAGATGAGGAAGCAAAGAAAACACTACCTTTATCAAGCTCCCAACTCTGCTAGTTCCAAGAGGCTATTGAAGATCTATGTCAACAATCAGAAAAGCAGTACTTTTTACAAGAAATTAAGAGTAGAAAATGGCATAACTGAAGCCTCAAAATTCAGAGTAGAGGAAGGGTGGGTTTGAAGATGCAACTTAAGGCCTAGAACAGGAGGAAGATCACTCATACATATTCTATCAGGCAAGGAAAAAAGGATGGCGAATGTTTATGAAAATGTTGGAAAGCTTCAAATCCAAGTATGGTTTTCAGCACAGATCAAGCTGAAAAGCAGTCACTCTGAAGTCTTTGGCCGTCCACAAGATGAGAAGAAGGTTAGTTATGCAGACAAATTTAAGCAGAATAAGATCTCACCTGTTTTGGACATGGAAAAACAGAGCAATCACCAACCATGGGTTATCAAGAATCCAAAGGTCTTCCAAACAGATTTCAACAATCATTGGGTTGTCACACATCTTTTTGAGTTCAATAGCTGGGTCGAGATTAAAGAAAGTCTACAAACTGCATTCCAAATGGAGGTCACCATCAATCTGTTGTTTGCAAATAATGCTCTAATTGATATGGATCAACGATCTTTGGATGAAGTGGTAGAGCAACCTGGGAAATGGCAGAATATTGGTGCCTTCCACTTAAAATTTGAAAAATGGGACAAGTTAATCATTGCAGACCTTTGTATGCAAGAGGATATGGTGGATTGATCTCGATTAAGAATCTACCTCTAGACTACTAGAATATTTAAACCTTTGAAACTATTGGGGCCTACTTTGGGGGCTTATTAGACATATCCATGGAAACTTTGAATTTTGTTAATGTATTGGAAGCTAAAATTCAAGTTAAAGAGAATCTGTGTGGGTTTATTTCGGTACCACTTCAAATCAATAATGAGAAAGAGGAAATATCCTTTTGAACTTCGACAATATTTCTTTAGTAATCCACCCAGTAAAATCAAAGGAGATTTATTTGTTTATGATTTCTCAAATCCGGTGGATGTTGTGTTAGATTAAATCAAGTTCTGAAGGATGAACGGGTTGAATGTGATTCATTAAATGATCGGTTTGAGTTTCTCCTACCAGAGAGGATGCATGCACAATAAACCAGAAATCCTTTTATCCGGTCAGAAAAATTAAACCAGTTGAAACTGTTAGAAGATAGGGTCGATCAGAATTATTGCTGTGCCGTGACGAACCACTGCCCTGAAAGCAATTTCGGCTGACCGTGGTGCTAATCGTTATGCCGTTTGCTCCCCAAGGTTAACACAGCTTCCCTGGTACGAACGTGCACTCGTAAGTACAGGGAATAGAAACAAAGGCTTAAAGTGCTCAGAACACAGGACGGATGAGAGGAAGAGAGGAAGAGAAGATCGAAGTAAATTGTGATTTTTGATGGATGATTGCTCTCCAATTTATAGAGGGGTGAGGGAGGAAGTGTATGGAGGAGAGTCTTTTACGGGAAGAAGGGGACGAGAGTGAACTTCGCAAAAGTCTGGCAGAACGTTTCACGTACGTTTGAACCGCCTAAGAGTACGCCACGTACGTGAATGCCTTGACTGTCTAAAAAGATTACACGTGTCCCTTAGCTGCCAAGAAATAAAAAATAAAATTATATTCCCATCTTTCGCGCAAGCGCGGTTGCCCGAGCCCGCCCGTACGGCGGCGGCGGCGCGCGTGTGTGACAGGGTTATGCTATCACCACCAAACTTGGTTTGTAGTCCTCTTGAAAGATAATAGTTTATATTTCCTCATCCTACTTCAAGATTTATCCATGTGGGACAAGCAAGATGGTTTTGCTATTTGGGCCAAGCCCAATAAGTCATTTCCAATAATCCCCCACAAATGACTGTTATAGCAAAAGTTTTCGGGTAAGTGAAAAGAATGAGATGTGTTCTGAGCATAGGGGAGATATTAAGCTTAGGCACCAATATCCGAAGATTTGAATTGATGCATAGTGAAGTAAGGCAACAACCTTGGTTAGAGGGAGTGAATTATATCTTGAACTCCTTGTAACCCTTGGCTGAGACCCTTACGACACGCTTTATCTCTAGGGAAAAGCCTTTGTTTCTGCAATCATAAACTTGTGCCTTTTGGCCATGCACATAGACCGGACCTTGGGTCGTCGTGAGAGCTCTAGAAAGAGACCTTTAAACTCTTTCATAGAAGGCGGCCCCACCTTCACTGTCACGTTATATACTCCATCAAGTTTGTCAAGTCAAACCACTCAAAAGAGCTATGGAGACTTCATTGTCCATACTGATTATGAACTCACAGGTTTTGGATTATCCATCAAGTCCATTTAAGGACTGTCCACACCATGGGCTATGGACCATCAAGTCTATCGCAACAGACCACCCAATAAAGGGGCTATGGACCATCAAGTCTATCGCAATAGACCACCCATTTATCAAGTGCTATGGATCTCCGAAGGGCTTTAGGCCCATGTTCACAGAGAAATCTAATACCATTTTCCTTGTTAGTCCTTTGGTTAAAGGATCAGCCAAGTTCTTTTCAGATCGAACAAATTCCAAGGAGATGGTTCCTTCCTTTAGCAGTTGTTTTACTACTGCATGCCTAAGACGTACGTGTCTACTTTTACCATTATAAACACTGTTCTTGGCAGTACATATCGCGGCTTGCGAATCACACTGTATGGACACCGGTACAGATGTCCCCCACAATGGTACATCTCCTAGTAGGTTTTTGATCCACTCAGCCTCCTGTCCTGCCAACTCTAGTGCTATGAACTCGGATTCCATCGTGGATCTGGCTATACAAGTCTGTTTTGTAGACTTCCAAGATATAGCTCCACCTCCGAGTAAAAATACATACCCACTAGTGGAGTTAACCTCATCATTGTCTGTGACCCAGTTTGCATCACAATATCCTTCTAGCACGGCAGGAAATTTCTTGAAGTGTAGACAGTAATCTATCTTTCCTTTAAGATATCTCAACAGATGGCGCAAGGCATCCCAGTGGTATCTATTAGGATTGTGTGTATATCTACTCAATCTACTGACAGCATATGCAATATCTGGTCTAGTGTAGTTCATTAAATACATCACACTGCCGATGATCTTTGCATATTCTGGTTGAGACACACTATCTCCTTTATTCTTCTTAAGATGTTTACTAGCATCAAAGGGAGTTCTCACAGGAGAAACATCAAAGGAGTCAAACTTCTTTAGTATTTTCTCTACGTAATGGGATTGACACAGAGACAAACTGGTTTTGTTTTTCCTGATTTTAACACCTAGAATTACGTCTGCTTCTCCCAGGTCTTTCATTTCAAAGTGTGACGAGAGGAAATATTTAGTGTCAGTTATTAGCTCCATGTTTGTTCCAAAGATTAACATGTCGTCAACGTATAGACATATTAATATGCAATCAGCTCCAACCATCTTTGAATAAACACACGTGTCAGAGGAATTTATTTTAAATCCATTGGTTATCAACGTGTTGTTAAATTTTTCGTACCACTGTTTGGGAGCTTGTTTGAGACCGTATAGGGACTTTCTCAATTTACACACTTTGTTTTCTTGCCCAGAGATTTTAAAGCCTTCTGGTTGTGTCATATAAATTTCTTCTTCTAAGTTGCCATTTAAAAAGGCTGTTTTTACGTCCATTTGATGAATAAGAAGATTATGTATTGCAGCCAAAGCAATCAAGGCCCTAATTGTGGTTATCTTAGTTACAGGGGAATAGGTGTCGAAATAGTCAACACCTTGTTTTTGGGTATATCCTACTACCACTAATCTAGCCTTGTATCTTTCTATTAATCCATTTGGTTTTGTTTTCCTTTTAAAGATCCACTTACATCTAATTGGCTTGTTTCCCATGGGAAGATCCACCAGTTCCCATGTATGATTCATGGCCAGTGAGTCCAATTCACTTTTAATGGCCTCTTTCCACATCCTTGAATCTACAGAGTTTAGCGCTTCTTGGTAAGTTTTAGGATCCTCATCTATTAAGAACAAGTTTGTGAAGTTACAGTCAATTTCATCACGCCTTTCCACTATGAAGGTGCTTAGGAAATCTGGACCGAAACTTTTCTCAGTTCTTTGTCTTTTACTTCTCCTAGGTTCTAATTCACAACTTAGGTTTGGTGTATCAACAGTTTCAGAAACAGGTATTTCACTAACGATTTCAGGATCATGCATTCTGTTAGAAAGGCTAGGAGCATACAATGATTGTTTTAACGGAAAAACATGCTCAAAGAATTCTGCATCTCTAGATTCATTTATAGTTTTGTCATTTAAACACATAAACCTATATGCAGCACTATTTTGAGCATACCCGATAAAAATGCAGTCAAAGGTTTTAGGTCCTACCGTAGTTTTCTTCAATGCAGGAAGTGGTACCTTAGCCAAGCATCCCCAGACCTTGAGGTAGGAAAGATTTGGTGCATGTCCTTTCCAGAGTTCGTATGGAGTTTTGTCTAGCCTTTTGTGGGGAATCCTGTTAAGAATAAAACATGCCGACAACACGGCTTCCCCCCACATATTATCAGATAGACCAGAGCTTAATAACATGGCATTCATCATTTCTTTAAGAGTTCTATTTTTTCGTTCTGCTATGCCATTTTGTTGTGGTGAGTAGGGTGCAGTAAATTCATGGATGATACCATTTGATTCACAAAATTCTTTAAGAGTTTTATCGGAATACTCACCACCTCTATCTGATCTTAATCTTTTTATCCTTTTTCCTAACTGATTCTCAGATTCTGCCTTGAATCTTATAAACATACTGGCAGCTTCATTTTTTGTTCTTATCAGGTATATCTTAGTGAATCTAGAGTAATCATCAACAAAGGATACATAGTAGTTTTTACCACCTCTACTGGCAGTGGTTCTAAAGTCGGCTAGATCTGAGTGAATTAATTCTAACAGCTCAGTAGTTCTATATTCAACTGGTTTGAAGGGCTTCTTATGGAATTTACTTTCTATGCAAATAGAACATTTACCAGTTTCATGCGTCTCAGAGGTATTAATGAGTCTCATGTCTTTAAGTTTTCTAATTGATGCAAAGTTCACATGTCCTAGTCTACCATGCCATAAGTTTGCAGATTCAATCAAGTAAGCAGAACTGGAAGCATTTGCATTCATAGAAATCGTGTTTAGCACAAACAGGCCATTAGACAGATACCCCTTACCGACAAAATCTCCATTTTTCGTGAGGACAACTTTGTCACCTTCTAGCACAATTTTAAGCCCGGCCCGATTCAACAGACTCCCAGACACCAGGTTCCTACGTAGGGAAGGGACATATAGAACATTACTTAAAGATAAAGTTTTGCCAGAAGTTAACTTTAAAATAACCTTCCCTTTCCCGATTACTCCTGCAGTGGCTGAGTTTCCCATGAACACGCATTCTCCATCAGCAGTGTCTTCGTAGTCATGGAGTAGTTCACGATTGGTGCAGAAGTGTCTCGAGGCTCCAGTGTCGAGAATCCAGTCCGTCTTGTTTTCTATCAGATTGGCTTCTACTATGGCTGCTATGATCTCACTGTCTTGCTCTGCTAGATTGGCTTGAGGTGTTGGTTTCTGACTTGGCCTCCCTTTCCTCTGGTTGCACTGGTATGATTTGTGCCCTTCCTTTCCGCACACGTAGCAGACCAGCTTTTTCTTCTTTATTTGTCCCCCAGTGGTCTTGAATTGTCTCTTTTCTGAGTTTTTCCCTTTATGTCCTTTTTCCTGCTTCGTTCTATCTCTGTTCACAAAGGATGATTCGACTAAGTTAGCATTAACTGAATTTAAATTTTGAGAGGCTAACTTATCTTTCAGTCTGTTGGCTTCTTCCGTGCGCATATGACTGATGAGTTCTGGGAGCCTTAGATCCTTCTTCTTGTGCTTGAGATGATTACGGTAGTCATTCCAGGATGGAGGAAAATTTTCCAACAGGACATTTGCTTGAAGTATTTCGCACATCTTCATGCCTTCAGACAGGACGTTCGCCACCAAGTTCTCGTACTCATGAATTTGTTCCACGACTGGTTTGTCGTCAGTCATCTGGAATTGTAGCCATTTTCCAACCACATATTTTTTCCGTCCAGCATCATCTCCTCCATACCGTGATTCCAGGGTGCTCCAGATGTCCTTGGCAGATTTTTGGACTACGAAGAGATCAAACATCGGATCAGACATATGGTTTAACAGGTGTCCTCGAACGGTCTTGTTATCCTTTGCATATTTTTCAGGATCAATCACTTGGTCCTTCTTTACTTGATCAGTGACAGCAACAGCTGTAAGAGGTCCCGTAGATGATTCTGGATCAGAGGATGTTGACGTGGTAGTTGGGGGGTCAGATGTCGGGAGATCTGTGGTGAGGACATAATCGACTTCTAGTTGCTCAAAGAAGATTAGCAACTTTTGGGACCAACGGCGGTAGTTTGTTCCGTCGAGTGGCTCAAGTTTAGACAGGTCCGGTAGGATTTTGTTGGAAGTCTTGATCGACATAGCTGCTTTCAGATTGTTAGAAGATAGGGTCGATCAGAATTATTGCTGTGCCGTGACGAACCACTGCCCTGAAAGCAATTTCGGCTGACCGTGGTGCTAATCGTTATGCCGTTTGCTCCCCAAGGTTAACACAGCTTCCCTGGTACGAACGTGCACTCGTAAGTACAGGGAATAGAAACAAAGGCTTAAAGTGCTCAGAACACAGGACGGATGAGAGGAAGAGAGGAAGAGAAGATCGAAGTAAATTGTGATTTTTGATGGATGATTGCTCTCCAATTTATAGAGGGGTGAGGGAGGAAGTGTATGGAGGAGAGTCTTTTACGGGAAGAAGGGGACGAGAGTGAACTTCGCAAAAGTCTGGCAGAACGTTTCACGTACGTTTGAACCGCCTAAGAGTACGCCACGTACGTGAATGCCTTGACTGTCTAAAAAGATTACACGTGTCCCTTAGCTGCCAAGAAATAAAAAATAAAATTATATTCCCATCTTTCGCGCAAGCGCGGTTGCCCGAGCCCGCCCGTACGGCGGCGGCGGCGCGCGTGTGTGACAGGGTTATGCTATCACCACCAAACTTGGTTTGTAGTCCTCTTGAAAGATAATAGTTTATATTTCCTCATCCTACTTCAAGATTTATCCATGTGGGACAAGCAAGATGGTTTTGCTATTTGGGCCAAGCCCAATAAGTCATTTCCAATAGAAACTTCACAAGCCTGAATTTGCTCCACAGGAGCCCGAGAAGGTAAACTCAAAGGTTGTTGTGAATTCTCTGCTGGAATCCAAAAGGATGCAGTAAAAGAAGAGAGAGAAAGCTATCTTGGGCTCCTCGATTTTCCTTAAGGGCAAGTTTGACTTTAGATCAAAAACCCGACTCTTTGGAGGTTAATTGTACACAAATCCAAGTTTCTTTTCTTTCAACCAGATCAGCCCCTCAGAGATCTATTTTTTGCCTACCTTCCTCAAAAGTAAAATTGTTGAGAGGCTTCCCTTGCTAGTCCCTAAGCCCTCCATCTAAAAAGAAATGTGATTCAGATTTTGACTCTCCTTTTAGTGTGAGCAGCGTTGAAGATGATGTTTGGGAAGCTAAATGAGTTAGAGGAACTTTCTTTGAAGGACCCCTTACTGATCTCAATGACTTGTTTCAGAAGGAAGAAATGAATGATGGAAACCATACCTCTAGAAACCCCTCTCAACCTAAGCATTGCGAAATTCCAGCCCATTTAAAGTCGACAGTAGAAAATGCAAATCAGTTTTCATTTGAGATCTGATTTCAGCCCCCTTTGATCCAACAATCGGGTGCTTTCTAAGGTTTCAAGGCTCCAAATAAAGTGTTGGGATTTAAGTCTCTAGAACCCTTAATTCAGAACTAGTTCTCTCATATTCAAGAAAGAGCAAAATTTTCTAATTAATGCTGTTAGCTTAAAAGTTTTAGCTTCTTGGATGTTTTGTTTTTGTCATCAGATTTTCGGAGGAGGGCAAAGATCTCAGAAAAAAGAATTATTTGGGTTGGATAGTTTTGAAGCAACCGATTGCCTCTTCTTGTTTTTCCCTTCCTTTCAAATTGAAGCATATGGAATTCAAAATTTCAATCTAGGGCACTTTTCATCAAAATGTTTATATTTTCTTTGTATTAAGCTCTTTACTAATGTCTCAACTCTCTGATGTTTTAGTTCTTTCGTTGTTTCTTCTTTGTGATCATTTGGTAGTTTTCCCTTTTGTTTTGCTCGGGTTCATCTTTGTTTAGTTTGTTTGGATGACTTCGTCTTTTTCATATTTTGCTCTTAGTATATTACTTTTGTACTTCAAGCATCAATCTCATTTATTATTAATAAAGAGACTTGTCTTCGCTTAAATTCTCTTGTTGAGAAGCTTTCTTTACAATTTTGCTCATATCATATGTTTATGAGTTGTATTTGAATTTGTTGGTTTGGGAGTAAGATTTAGTGGTGGATCCAGAAATTTCGTTGATGGGGGCTTTATAGACTAGTAAAAATAATTTGGAAAAAAATGTAACTAGAAGGGGTAGAACTCGAGTTTAGAGGGGACTAGGAGACAGCTTAACCACTAGGCTAACTTCTGAATTTAATATTATTTCAGTTTTCTATCTACATGTAATATAAAGAGCATAAAAGTTGAGGGGGACTCTAAGCCTATACTAAATCCGCCCGTGGTTAGATTTACACCTAAAGTTGAGTTTTAGCATTGGTAAATACTTTAATTTGAGAAGTTAATGTGTCATTATAAAAATAAAAACATTGTTGTTGTTCAGACTTTTTTTGGTACAACTACAGGGATGAAGAATTGAACCTCTGGCCTCTAGGCCAGAGAAGAAGATCACTGAGCCATAGTGATTTTGACAATCTTGAAAACTAGGATTGCAGATAGGAAATCCAACGTGTAATTTGGTAAACCAGCTAATGTTACGAGTAGGTACGATAGCCTATGTTGATAAGCTAATCAGGTTTAACCTGAAATTATATGAACCTCAGATTTAGAAGTATCGACCTTCTTATCTCACCAGATAAAACATCCATACGCCCATCACGTGCACAATCAAAATAGAGACAATAAAGATGATATGCAATATAGCATAAGGGTAATGAGGAAAACTCAAGGTAATATTTCAAGATTACCGTTTTTACAAGAGCAGAATGTCCATGATAGATACTTCGAGATCTTCAACTTCTCCTCAATCATTTCGTACCTGCCAAATCAAATAACAGAAGTTGATGAGGCAGTTAATCAGATGAAATAACATGGTATAATTCTTTTCCCACGAACCAAACAGGGTAGTTTGTGAAGGCATGCATTTCATAGTTTTTCTCTTTAAGAGCAATTAGCAATTCTTCAATGCCTTCTAGGAAAGAGTAACCGCTTATCATACAGCTTTTGAGGCCTGGAATGATGGATAAAAGAAAGTTAATACAAACCTAACAGAGGGAAGAGCACATAGTTCCATTGGACAAAATTCAGAAAAAATAAAATGTCATAAGCAGAGGAAGAAAACTAATTTGAATACTTGGAATTGCTGAACTGGTAATCTTCCTAGATCAACAGCATCTGGAGAAAAGTAATACTGCTAAAAGTAAATTTATTATCATCAGCACTGGTCAGCCAATGTGTTTTAGAAGTACATAATAGTACCAAAATAGAAGCATAAAACCCAAAATAAAGAAGGAGGCATGTCGGTCGTACATGATAACTCCATGTAGTTGTATTTGTTATTCGTATCTTTTCTTTTTCTCCTTTTGGAGTATGCATCTTTTAATCCTTTGTTCTCTTTTCTTAGGTAAGAGACATGCTTAGGTAAGAGACATTTCATTCGATAAATGAAATCTGGGGAGAACCCCAAATAGAAGTGCCATTTGCTAACAAGAAAAAGATAAGCCATAATGAGTGGAATGGTGCTTTAATCGTTTATTCCTTTTCTTACATCATTGAGGAGTTGTTTCTTGTTTGAAAAAAAAAGGTGCAAGATAGTGCAAGCTGTATTCAGTATGTAACGCTATGAAAAGAGAAATTTTAGAGTTTGACCTTCAAAAGGATTTGATATTGGATTAAAGCCTAAGAATTACATAAAGTCGGAAACTAGAATGAAAAAGTAGGGAGAAATTCGGGCAAACCTTCAAAATCTATCGGTCGTTCATCTTTAAAGAATCTCTTTTCCAGTTCTGCCTTGAAGAAAACAACAATTTATAGAAAAATAAGTCAGACATTAAGCACTATGAAATAAAATGTTATAAAAGAAGAATATGTGTTTTTAAGGAAAAAGTATTGCACTTCATTTCATGCCCCCTTCATTTTCTCAACCAATCAACTAAGTGAACTCTAATGAGCGCTAATGTTATTTCATGTTTAATAAACAAGCAATGGAAAAGAAAATCAATGATTATGTAAGAACCTAGTTAATGAATGATATATTAGGATTATTGGTATGTTTATTAGTGAGGGCATATTATTAGCTGGGGAGTTTGTTAGGGTTTTGGGTTAGAAATAGAGGGAGTGGGGTTGGGAGCAAGGTAGGAATAAATGTATTGAAAGCAATTAACAACAACCCGAGACTTACGTGGAAACCCGAGAACCGGGAGAAAAACCACGATACTTTAGTTTTTATTATTTTTCTTATGAACAAAAACAATAGGTACAAAGGGAGAATAAATAGAGTACAATAGGAATAAGAAAGGAAAAGATTTAGGAAATATTTAGAAAATAAAATCTTATATTTTATTCTTTCCAAAAGTACTAATTCTAACACTCCCCCTCAAGTTGGGAGGTAAATATCAATGAGTCCCAACTTGCTAACGCAAAGGTCGAAGTGTGGTCGGAGAAGCCCCTTGGTAAGAACATCAGCAATCTGTTGGCTTGAAGGAATGTACGGAATGCATATGCTTCCACTGTCAAGTCTTTCTTTGATGAAATGCCGATCAATCTCAACATGTTTAGTTCTATCATGTTGAACTGGGTTGTTAGCAATACTAATAGCGGCTTTATTATCACAAAAAAGCTTCAATGGTGTCTCACATTCCTGATGAAGATCTGACAAGACTTTCTGGAGCCAAATTTCCTCACATATTCCCATACTCATAGCTCTGTATTCAGCCTCAGCACTGCTCCTGGCCACAACACTTTGCTTCTTACTCCTCCAAGTTACAAGATTGCCCCAAACAAAGGTACAATAACCGGAGGTAGACTTTCTATCAATAACAGATCCTGCCCAATCTGAGTCAGTATATGCCTCAATAGTCTTTCTATTTGTTTTTCTAAACATCAACCCTTTACCAGGTGTATTTTTCAAGTACCTCAGGATTCTGTTAACAGCTTCCATATGTTTCTCATAGGAAGCCTGCATAAACTGGCTGACAACACTCACAGCAAAGGAAATATCAGGACGAGTATGGGATAAGTAAATTAATTTACCTACAAGGCGCTGATATTGTTCTTTATCAACTGGAACTTGATCATCAGAGTTTCCTAGTTTACAGTTGAATTCAATAGGAGTATCAGCAGGACGACATCCCAACATACCTGTCTCGGTTAGCAAATCAAGGGTGTATTTTCGCTGAGACATGGAAATACCTTCTTTTGATCTAGCCACCTCCATTCCAAGGAAATATTTCAGATTTCCCAAGTCTTTGATTTCAAATTCATCACCCATTCTTTGCTTTAGTTGACTGATTTCTATTTGATCATCTCCAGTCAAAACAATGTCATCCACATAAACTATTAGAATAGCTATCTTTCCTGTCTTGGAAGCCTTTGTAAATAAAGTATGGTCAGAGTGCCCTTGACTGTACCCTTGGGACTTGACAAAGGTAGTGAATCTGTCAAACCATGCTCTCGGAGACTGTTTCAGACCATATAGAGATTTTTGGAGTTTACACACCTGCTGACCAAATTGGGCTTCAAATCCTGGTGGGGGGCTCATGTAGACTTCCTCTACAAGGTCTCCATTCAAAAAAGCATTCTTAACATCCAGCTGGTATAGAGGCCAATCTTTGTTCACAGCAACAGATAGCAGGATTCTAACAGTGTTCAATTTAGCAACTGGAGAAAAAGTTCCTGAATAGTCAATACCATAGGTTTGAGTGAACCCCTTTGCAACTAACCTTGCCTTGTGTCTATCAAGCGTACCATCTGCTTTGTATTTGAGAGAGAATACCAATTTGCATCCTACAGTTTTATGTCCCTTGGGTAGAGCACAGATCTCCCAAGTTCTATTCTTTTCGAGAGCCTTCATCTCTTCCATAACAGCATTCTTCCATTCAGGACACTCTAGAGCAGTGTAGATATTTTTCGGTATTATGGTAGAGTCAAGGCTTGCTGTAAACGCTCTAAACTGTGGAGAGAGATTATCATAGGAAACATAGTTGCAAATGGGATGTTTAGTGCATGATCTGGTACCTTTTCTCAATGCAATTGGAATGTCAAGAGAGGGATCATACTCATCAAGTTTTCTTGTATGACCCTGTTCAGCTTCATCGTTACTGGTTTCTATTCTAACCTCAGTCTCATCATCACGGTTCTTTTCTTCCATATTTTCAAGAACAGCAACATCAGACTTGTCATTCTCACTCATTGTATTATTAGTACAAGGTTTTGTGGGGTTTTCCATACCTTGGTCTCGAGGAGGTTCGAAATTTTGGACTGGAGCCGGCGGTTGACTAGTGGAGGACCCAACTTCCTTTCTGAGATTCCTCCTGTAATATGTTTTCCAGGGAACTTGGTTTGTGGGTAAGATTATGGGATGAGGATCAATGTCAGACACGGTAATAGGAGTAGGTTCAACAAATTCAAAGGTGCTGTTAGACTCTTCACTCACATTCTCCCCCTGAAGATGGCTAACAGGAAAGTAGGGTCGGTTTTCACAGAAAGTAACGTCCATAGTGACAAAATATTTCCTAGACGGCGGGTGAAAACATTTATAACCGCGTTGGTGAAGGGGATAGCCAACAAACACACAGGCTTGAGCCCGAGGGGTAAATTTGGTCTGATTAGGGCCGAAATTATGGACATAGGCGGTGCACCCAAACACACGAAGAGGAACCTCAGAAACAAGACGAGTAGAGGGGTAAGACTCCTTAAGACAATCTAAGGGAGTCTGAAGGTGGAGGATACGAGAAGGCATTCTATTGATTAAGTGAGCAGCTGTAAGAATAGCATCTCCCCACAGGTATGATGGAAGGGAAGTGGAAAGCATAAGTGAACGGGCTACTTCCACAAGGTGTCGGTTTTTTCGTTCGGCCACTCCATTTTGTTGAGGAGTGTAGGCACGTGAGGTTTGGTGAACAATCCCCTTGGAGGCTAGAAATTCACTAAGGTTATGGTTTTGGAATTCCCGACCATTATCACTTCGAAGAATTGCAATTTTTGTATGAAATTGTGTTTTGATAGTATGATAGAAGTTTTGGAAAATGGATGGAACCTCGGATTTATCTGTGATAAGGTAGACCCAGGTAAGACGGGTATGGTCATCAATGAAAGTTACAAACCACCGCTTTCCCGAGGAGGTGGTGACCTTGGAAGGACCCCAAACGTCACTATGGATGAGGTTAAACGGTTGTGTAGGTTTATATGGTTGTGAGGGAAAAGAGACTCGATGTTGTTTAGCCCGGATACACACATCACAAGATAGAGAAGAGACATCAAGTTTAGAAAAAAGGTGGGGAAATAAATATTGCATATATGTAAAGTTTGGGTGGCCCAGTCGAAAATGCCACAACATACAGTCTTGTTCAGAAGTGCTAAAGTAGGATGACAGTAAACTAACCCTAGACAAACTACTACATGAGGTATCATCATCAAGGATGTAAAGTCCCCTGCTATGCCGGGCAGTGCCAATCGTCCTCCCCGAACTCATGTCCTGAAAATAAACCGATTCAGGTAAGAAGATAGCTTTACAATGCAACTCACGAGTGATCTTGCTTATAGATAACAAATTGTAAGACAGTTTAGGGACATGCAAAACATTCTGGAGAGCAAAACAGTCAAAGGGAACTATTTGTCCTTTGCCAGCGATCGGAGCTAGAGAGCCATCGGCTATTCGGATTTTTTCATTACCGGCACACGGGGCATATGAGATAAAGTGTTCCGAAGAACCTGTCAAGTGATCTGTAGCCCCCGAGTCTAAGATCCAGGGATTCTTCCCATCAACGCTAATAAGCCCAAGGGACTGAGGCATACCTGACTGAGCAATGGCACCCAGAGTCGGAGTCTTGGTCTGGCTCGCAGTAGGATCCGTTGATTGAGAAGTGCTAGCAGGTGTAGTCTCACTAATGTAGGCACGTCCTGAGTTCTGTTTCTCGTTGGAGGACCGTTTCTTACCTCCTAGGGGACGACCGTGGAGTTTCCAACACTGATCCTTGGTGTGCCATTGTTTCTTGCAGTGCTCACACACAGGAATTGACTTCCCATTATTCTTGTCACTGTCATGATTTGAGGACCGAGCGCTAAAGGCAGCGGAGTCAATGGTAGGGGTAGTCAATACACCCATGGCATTAGTGCGATCCTCTTCCAGGCGGACTTCAAAACAAACTTCCATTAGGGAGGGAAGAGGTCTTTGTCCGAGTATACGACCACAAACATTATCAAATTTGGGATTAAGTCCTGCAAGGAAGTCATAAACACGGTCAGCCTCTTCAAGTTTAGCATATTGTGTACTGTCATTTGGTGTGTCCCAAACTGTCTCTCTGCACAAATCCATCTCTTGCCAGAGGAGAGAGAGTTTGTTAAAATAGGTAGTTACGTCCAGGGTCCCTTGTTTGCAATTATGACCTGTTTTCGCAGTGTATATAATCGAGAGGCATTCTGTCGTTTCAAGTAAAGGGTCTGAGTTGTATCCCACAAATCTTTTGCTGTGACTGCATATAGTAGAGGCTTGCCGATCTGTGGTTCCATACTATTAATCAACATGGACCGAATAAGTGAGTCCTCTCCTTTCCAGAGTCGTTCCAAGGTGTCTCCTGGTGGAGGACGTACAGTCTCTCCAGTTAAGAATCCGAACTGGTATCGACCTTCGAGGAACATCTTTATTGATTGGGACCAAGAAAAATAATTTTGACCATTTAATTTTTCGCCTGAAAAATTCCCTGTAGACGAACCCAAAGAGCCAGTTATATAATTTGACTGTGAATTAGGGAACGAAGTTACCGGGTTCTTGGAATACATCGGCAACTCGGTTGGTTTGGAATGCGTTGAAGATTCGCCCGCTTTAATGTCCGATCTGTTTTGGGGTTGATCAATTCCGTTACCAGAAAACAGCGGTTGTTGTAAAGAGTGAACGTACAGCTGTTGCTTACTGTACTGATTTGACAGATTTACGGTTGAGGGTCGCTGTCCGGAGCTCGTAGACGGCGCGTGAGGATGCGGATGGCCGGAAGGGTTTGACGGTTGGACATCCGACGGCGCGTAGAAGGGAACGGGATGGGCGGTGACGTGAAACGGCGGCGGCGCGTGGGCCCACGCGCCGGACACGAGCGGCGCGTGAATCATCTTCTGGTCAGACGGCGGCGCGTACAGCTGCGGAACCACTCCCGTTGGGTAGATCGACGGTTTCTGTAGGTTCTGGAGCAGTTTCTCCATGGCGGCGGCGACGGCGGCGTCCACGGCGACGGCGATTCCGGCGGCGGCGGCGGCGACGGGTTCAGTTTCGATCTGGGTTTCTCCTAGGTTATTTTCTAGGGTTTCGTTATTGCTTTGCTCTGATACCATATTGAAAGCAATTAACAACAACCCGAGACTTACGTGGAAACCCGAGAACCGGGAGAAAAACCACGATACTTTAGTTTTTATTATTTTTCTTATGAACAAAAACAATAGGTACAAAGGGAGAATAAATAGAGTACAATAGGAATAAGAAAGGAAAAGATTTATGAAATATTTAGGAAATAAAATCTTATATTTTATTCTTTCCAAAAGTACTAATTCTAACAAAATGTAATAGGAGTTTCCATTGTGGAGCTTTGGGAGAGAGTAGCTAATGCAAAGGGTGAGGATATTAGACCAAAGCCTTGGCCAAACAAGAAAAGTCCACTCCTAAAGGTTGGGAAAGAACTCTCCAAGAACAAAAATTCTATATTTCAAATGATATGCAAAAGCTCCTTGTTACAACCTAAAAGTGGTTATTTTATAGTCTTACAAGGTAATAAGACAATTAACTAAGTAATTCTAAAATACTCATTAAAAGCTAAATTACTTAAGTTATACAAATATTCTAACTTATTCTACTCATCAATAGCCCTCGTAGATGACTATGGTATATTGGAACTTCCCCTTCTTCTGTTATTGTAATATATTACTATCTGTGCGTTCTTTGCATTTTCTTATTAGGTGGGATCCTAACAGACTACTAGAGATCAAGTTTTTCTTTGAGATGTTAATATGCAATAGCAGGTTTTAGAAGGGACATAAAAGTATATAGAAAAAAATGAGAGAATGAAAGGGAAGAGAAGGCACCCCATCAGGAATCTAAATTATATATATATACACATTTGATGAGAAACGAAGAAACGTTCAAGGATTTTCGACATTTGAATTATAATGAAATTGGAAATGTGTAACGCCACTCCTTAGAAGGTGAGTGCTTATGAAAGTATGAAAAACTGACAATGACAGTCCCCTCCAGATGCTGGTTTTTGGAACCTAGCTGAGAAGAGTCCCTATCATTAGTCACTTTGGGCTAAAGTAATTAGGATTTTTAGAAATTGCCTTGCCCCTTTTACAACAAGTAGTCGGGCTCTCTCACTCAATAAAGGTTCACACCTCAATTAGAATCGGGCCAGCTCATTGTTAAGCAAATCAATTGAGACAAAGAATTCTAAAAAATTTCTAGATCAAGTCTTCAGGGCTTTAGAGTTCGTTCAATTAAAATGCCTAACTCCAAGTCCCCTTGCTAGATCAAATAATAAAGCTCCGTTGAATAAATAAACTTATCACTTCAATAAATAGTCTTGAATATGTAAAATAGTCTCAGAGAAGTTTTCTTTTAGCGGACAGCACAGGACTAATAAAGTTGAACAGTAAATGGTAACCAAGGATTTACAGTTAGGACAAAAGTAATATTTCAAATTCTTATGGTATATTTTCTACATTTCCCTTCCCTTCAAATTTACTTTTTCTCTTTCCAACTTCTCTTTTTATTCACATTATCTGGTATATGTATAACTTAAAGGTTCTTATATCACCCATAAAATGGTAAATTAGCCAAATCTTGGGAACATAGGCTAATAAGAAGATAGACATACCTCATCAATCAAACCCTTCTCAAATTCTATCCATACAGTTGGATCTTTGAGTTCAAGAAGTTCCTCCATGGGCATTCTGAGCAGTGAATTCCGATGCAATTAACTTATCAAAATTAAACACTAATTTTCTGAAAAAATAAAGAAGTTGGATAGTAGTAGAAACTAAAACTCACTTTTTTTACACAGTTCGTTTTTTATTTCTGTTTTTTTATCTATTCATATAAAACAATAACTATAAGTTTACTCAGAAAATAAATAGGAGCCCCAAGGGATTGATATATCTGCTGGCAGTTTTTCATATTTTTTTAAACCTATAAAATTGAAGCCATATATTCATTGGCATTGAATTGGCATCTCATCTCATGAAGCAACCAACAACTTTATGATTTGAGGTGGGATTTTGGCCTACTTTGAAACAATGCAGGGAGACCTTTGTTCAAGAAGTTAGACAGGGTATCCAGCTGCCTCTTCAATCCTTCCATATACTTGAAGTTGAGAAAAAGTACATTTCCTAATAAGGCCAACAAGGACATAGATGCTAAAAATCAAACAAATGAAACATAAAAGAGAAGTTAAAAGAAAACAAGCAATCCCCCTTTGCAGAAAGCAAGTAGGATCAAGTGTGGTCAAGTTTTCTTCTCTTCTGAAAGCTAAAGCTAAACTAGAGAAACAGGTTCTAACCATGAGAGTCACAAAGTAGAAGAGAATATACACTTCAGAAAAGGACAACGAAAGTTATCTCCATTCATGCCACCTTATAAGACACGAGAATACTACAGGAGGATGTTTGACTCGCAATTTTAACAAGTGGACAAATGAAGTTTGATTTTGAAGTGTGAATGTATATATAATATATATTGAAAACACCCACTCCAAGTCCCAAACTTTGTTGACGATCCGACATTAGAGAAACCAAGGTACCTCACGATTTTTACAAGATAAATAGGCTATCCCTCTTATTTCTAATCGACTTTGAGATAAAACCTCATGTTCGTTAATATGGTATCAAAGCCTCTCAAATGGTCATTCAATCCAAAAACAAACGTTTAGATCCGATCCAAGTGTAGTAAACCTAAGGAAGCACCATCTTGAGGGGCATGTTGAGAATCCTATATAGGAAAATTCAGAAGACCTCATAATCGTTATAACCACCGTTAGAGACATCAATATTGTTTCTTATTAAGCTCACCTGAAGATTGAAAAATGTGACCTTCGAGTAAGTGTTACAATACTCCGATTAAAGAAATTAAATTTGGTTGAGCAACCTATGCTTGGATCCCAAATTCTTAGCTTGTAAAAGTTATATCGATATGTTAACCGAGTTTAATTGGTGAAATGCTTAATACACTGTGGCCAGAGTTACACAAGCCTAACCATGACACCCGTATAACCTCCAACTAAGTTATCATTACTTTCAATTTTGCTATTCATCCTGATACCAGATTTTCCAACAAAGTAATTCCCACTAAAAAAAAAAGTAAAGACAAAGCACCTGAAAAAAGCGGGAACGTCATCATAGAAAGGATCACGAACGAGAGTATCCATGATGTCAAAGAGCAGAACAGGAAGCTTCCTAGAGGTGTTATCACCACCAGCGGAGCTACAACCAGTAGCCATTGAAAGAGAAGACGAGAAGAGTTTGGTATGGGCAATAACGTCAGTATTGTTGGTGATAATGCTTGTTTGGTTGAAATTGGACACCATTTTTGATGGATTGAAAGAGGAGGGTCTGATTGAGGAGAAGGAAACAAGAGGTGGGTTTGGGTTAAAGAGAGAAGCCATTAAAGTTAGTTCAATGGGCAGAAGCACAGCAGCTCCAAGACCATGGCCCCTTCGCTTGCAAGTCAAATCTGAGGCAAATGGGATTTTGCTTTGGCGGATCGTTTTCAGCAATTCTTATCCTTGAATTTAATTTTAAATTCTTTGAAGGATAGAATCTCTCTAATTTTCAATAATCTGACTTTTTTTTTCTTTTTCTTTTCTTTTTTTTTTTATCTTTTATTTCTTTTTTCAAACGCCATAATCTGACTTCTGACGTGGCTTCTTTAATTGTTGAGAAAAATATTACTTTTCTTGTAAAAATAACACTAACATGCACATTAAAAAAAGAATAATATATAAAACTATATTACTAAATTTTCATGTTTCTATATGTTCGATATGTACACGAGGGGGGATTTGATATTTCTATTATGCCGTAGAAAATTCACAAAGCACAAAAAGTTAAAGATCAAAAGCTTGTAAAATAAAAAAACATATTTATTTATTTGAGTTTTTTAAAAATATAAAAAAAGGCAAAATATTAACTATTCCAAAAATGAAAAAAGTCTACAGACTCATCATCTAAAGTACAAAAAATGTCTCGTCAATAATGTGTAATATATTTGGTAACGTGATTTGGTATCGATCGTTTAGATTTGACTATTTTTTGGAGTTTAATTTGGTTATACAAGATCGTTTAGCGATTTTTTTTTTTTCAAAATTTAGTATAAATGATTTTTTTAATATTCTTTATACATAATCTTTTAGTTTTGGTTACCTAATTTATATGATAAAAAAAATGGCGGGGATGAGAAAAAGAAATGGTTAAATTTATGATTTGTTATATTTAGGAAAGTTTCCCTTATTTATTTTGAAAATAAGAAACCGTAAAAAATAGAAAAACTCACCAAATATTTAGTGAAGCATAATAAATTTTGTTTTTTAATGATTTTTTTATGAATGGTAAATAGTTTGTTTTTTTTATTTTTGAAAAACCCTCTATTTATAATCTAAATTTATTTTTTTAATCTCTTTTATAATTGTTCTAGAAATATTCATCGAAATCGATATTTTATTGAAACTTTATTGAAATTTCTTTAAAATTAAAATTTCTATACTTTCGTCGGTATCAATATTTTAAACATCGAATAAACAATAACAATAGAAGCAAAGCATAAGAAATAGAAGAGAAATTAAAAAGAGAGCAAATATTCAACCCAATTGTGATCTGTAGTATAACATACAACATAACACTATTCGGTGAGAGGTTACACACTTTTATAACACATGTAGAGATATATCAAAATGAACTAAAATGCATACAAATATAGCAAAATGTTGTTGTGTATCCGTAAGAGATAGTGATATACTAACGTCATCTATCATTGGTGGACACTAATTTTAGATACTATGCATGTCTATCGGTGAAATAGTATATTACTATTAAAATTTTGTTATATTTGTAAATATTTTTAACAGTTTTATCATTTTAAAAAGTTTATTTATAACAACTTTATACATTTTAAAAAGCATGTCAATTTAAATTCTAAACTAATAACAATATCTATTTGAATTCTAAACTCCTATAGGTGTCTAGGGGAAGGAAATGAAGAAGGGAGAAAGGAATAAGGAAAATTGGAAATTATGAAAAAGAAAGGATTATGATAATTTTGTTTGGGGAAAGAATAAAAGGTAGGATTATAGGGGATTATTATAATTCTTCTTTGGGGAAGGATTATGCGGGAAGAAATACGATGGATTATGATAATCTTTGTTTGGGGAAAGAAATAAGTGGGAAGAATTATGACAAAAAAATTTATTCTTATTATTTTTTTAATTCGTACAAATGTATTTTTTAAAATTCGTATTATAAATTCAATACACAAATATTCGTAGTTTATTTATCGAAATTTGGAATTTTTATCAGAAAACATGTTTCATTAGTTTTTGTAAATATGATGTCAATTTTGAACATTTTGTATGCAAGTTTTTCATGCCAAAAAATTAATTGATGCATTACATGCAAAAGAAATTACATTTATTTTCTTTAAATTGACGTTGTAAGTGCAAAATCGGAAAATTGCATATCGTTAATAATTAATTTAAAAAACGAAGACCAACATAATAGCATTGAAATGAAATGAAATACAATAAACAAATGTTTTTTTAATGCAGTTAAATAGTGAACGTCAATTACATCGTACATCAGGATAATACAAAATAAATAAAAACAATGAAAACCAAAACAAAAACGGATCATGGTTTAATCGAACAGATAATCATGGATTATCGTGGATGTAACAACTCTATTTTAAAATATATAATAATAATAATAATAATAATAATAAATTTCTTAATTTAAAATAATAATGATAATATCACAACTTTTGAAGAAGAAATAGAGGGATTAAGAGAAAAAAAGAGAAGGATCGATAGAGATTGGGAGGAAGAAATTAAAGAGGAGGATTAAGAAGTAATAAAGAAAGATTAAACTTATTCCTTTCTTCTCCCTTATTCCTTTCCCCTTCGTTATTCTTTGTTCCAAAGGTGGGGACTTTCCTTTCCTTTCTCTTTCCAAATATCCCTTAATATTAAATAAGTCAATTTAAAAAGACTTTAAAAAATAAAAAATAAAAAAATAAAAGTTCAAAGTTTCAAATAAAACAAAAGTCAAACTTTGATAGACATTGATCGTAGAAACCTATTAGTGTCTATCGTTGATAAGATTTAAAACTTTCCTATACTTTGTAAATATTTTAGTTTATTTTGTTATATTTAAAAATATACTAAAGTAAAATAATATTTAAGTTTTTTCTAGTCCAATATTAAACAAAATAAAAAAGAAAACTTTGACTTTTTTTCTTCAATATTATAATATCTTAACCAATTGAACATATTTAAAAAGTAAATTTGAGTACAGTACGATGAGAAATTATAATTAGCAACACTTTACGAATTGATAATTTAAGTTCTATAACAACATTATTCTTGAAAATCATAAATATAGAAAAAATTATTATTGATATGGTTTATTCCTGATACAACTCTATTAATCTCTCACTCATACTCTCTTATTATTAACGATAGAAAAAATAGGGAAAATATTTGTTAAAAGTCAAATTCGGAATACATAATATGCAAAAGAAAGCTGAACTCAAGAATTTTGCCATGTCCCTAACTTTTTATACATTTATGAGATACATGTAATTATACCATCTAAATTTGTCATATATTATTTATTTATTTTCTACACAAATAAAATCAATAAATGGAAAATCTATTTTTCATCTTAGAAAATACTATTCTTTTCTATAAAAATGCGTAACTTATTATAATCTAAAGTACTGCTAAGATAATATAACACCCTAAATAATTTTACAATATACAAGATATTTTTCCTTTTGTCACATAACTTAGAATTTTCCATTAAATTAAAAAAAAATTAAATATAAAAGAAATTCAAATTATACCCATGTTTAACTATGTCTATTAGGATTTTATAAATATTTATATTAATTTTATCATTTACGATAAATTCAATTAAACTTATATCATTTCATACCAAACATGTGTGTCATGATTTATATATATAATAAACCACGTAGGTTATTGTACTCAAACTCCTTTTTAAAAACTTATGTGCATTATAATATATATAATAAATTATATATGTACACGAAAGGGTAGAGAGTCGTGAAGCACGACGCATGACAAAATTTAATATCATAGTGAGAAAAGGCCATGCTGTTTGTTTTGTTTTGTTTTTTTTGTTTTTTTGTTTTTCTTTTGGAGTAAATTAAGACAAAGTTCTACGCATTGTCTACTAGAAACTAATTATAAAATTCAACTACAAACCTTTGGTACTGATTTTTTTTTTCATTTATAAATTTGGGGTGTCACGAAGTTTTCTGAAAAATATGAACTTTTTCTTTTTTATTTCTTCTATGTCGTTACCTCATGTCTAACGTACTTGTAGGGCTTTTAAAAAGTGTTTATGTTGTTGAATTGATTATTTTAGTTTTGGAGTTATAATAGTATGTTGGCTATATAATAATTTGCATTTGGGAGTGAAAACTATTGATCTAATCAAAGTTACAATAGTTGAATTTAGGGTGTAGACTATTTTACTTTGTGTATTAAATATAAACACCGTAACAAGGAGGAAAAAAAATGATGAACAGAGAAAATAATAAATATAGTAACAAAGAGAGATTTTTTTAAAAAAAAATATTGTAGTTAATTATTATATGATATGTTCCGAAAGAATTATTATATGTTTTAATAGTTGAAAATACCAACTATTATAATTGGAGCCCATGAGCTATAATAGCTCACTCCTCCCACCTAATATTGTGGCCTAAATACCCACAGGTAGAATACTTGCTTAAGTTTTTGGTTCAAGTGGATTGTGTATGTGTTTTAAATGTTAGGGAGGAGTGAGTTGCGCTTGGGAGTGAGCTTATTTCAATATGAATTGTTTTTTTAAAAAAGATATTGTAATACAACTTGGGGGTGAGGAATTTGAACCTGAGATCTTTTATCCTCGAGTACCAAATAGGTGTTAGTTGAGTTGAATCTATGTTACCAATGTGCACTAGTTAGGAGTCTCTTGAAATAGGAATATGAGATATAATTTTAATGATAGGTCACATTTCATTGGAGTCACTTAGAGATGGAGAAGTTTGTTATTTCATTGAAACATGATTGATCTTTTGAAGCTCATATGCAAGGTAACTAGTTTACTTAGACCAATAGTTAGATTGTAATTGATTTAATTCTGAGACTGCTTAATCAAATTTTTGTGAAGGATACGTGAACTTTTGCTCCTCCTTTGTTGTTGGTCTATGCTCATGCTTAAGGGTTGTTAGATCATTTGGCTCTGGTCTTCAACGACGAGGCTCAATTGGTCTGCCATTGGCCTATTTTTTGTTTCTTCAATATCTTGACTAATTCTACTGATTATGTGGAAGTGGTTAGAGGTAGCTAGAGTAGGTGAGATGACTTTTCTACCTTAGTGAGTATGCAGTAGAACCTTTAAATCTATATTGAAGAATAAGTGTGGTTATTCGATTAATGTGATTGGCATAAAGGTAGCTAAAGCACCATAGGGAATGAAATTGATGCGTGTTGAGCTAGGAAAGCCCCCAATTCAATTAAGTTACAATGTCATGCTAGGGAAGAAACGCCATCATAAATTCAATTATTTCATGGCTTGTTATTTGGAATCAATTATAGATGCGATATCATAATTTATGTTCTTTTGGTAAGGTTGTTTGGAGGACATGCTTTTGTATGGAAGGTTTTTTATATAGAATCTCACATTGGGAAGAAAACTTAGTTATGTTTGTCATTATAACACAATTAATCGACTAAAAAGTAATATTTGGTGTCATGCCCTGCTCCAATTCACTCTATGTGATGGAAAGGAGACGCGACCGCCCAGACATCCTATGCGAGATTCTCCGCAAAGTAACAAGTCGAACAACTAATAATTAGCAAAATTAAAGGACAGTCACAAAGAAATTTAATGTGAAATGTAAACTTTGATGAACTTCAAGAATTTCATTGATAATTCGAATATATATACATCCAGTACTTTTACAACATTTGTCACAAAACTAGTAAACATGACTCAACAAGACTTGGACTTTTCTTGCCTAGCTATTATATGCTATGTGAGTATACAATGGCCACTGGCCATTGCCAGACAATGCAATTAAGGAGGCACGATAGGCAGTCAAGACTGCAAGTTCAACGTTGGAAGTCCTTCGTTATCTAGAGAGAATAAAACAAAACATTTATGTAATGACCCAACTACTTATACTAAGCCGAAGTCATTATTAATTTAAAAGATAAGTAAAATTTCTTAAATTTAAAAATAGAAAATAAAACAAAACCTCAAATACTCATTAAAAATCATAAATAAATGTACATAAAGATAAAATTAAATAAAATCCTAACTCGAGCTCTATCTAGTTTTAAGAGAAAAATAAATAAATGAAGAAAAATAAAATAAAATAAAGTAAAAAGTGCATCTGATCAATGTCATAAAGCGGAAGCAAAAAAGATCTCTATGGCTAGCCATGGTCACTTCTTGTCATTCGCCAACTTGCCTATGCCCTTACCTCTACCTCTGCCTGAAAAATTAAACAAGAAAGAGTGAGTATAAAAATATACTCAGTAAGGGACCCACTACTAGTCCCGCTAGGTGACTATTAACTTCCTATTAGAGTCCTGTAAAGTAGTATCCCTAAACTGGCATGTTCCTGAATACGTGTAATCTGTGATCTCGTAGGAACATATCTGGTTTTCGGTGAATCCAAAGGAACACCTAGGACAACGGGTCTTTAGTGTACCCGAAGGAAACACTAAGACAATCAGGCCAGTGATCCCGTCGAGTCACTCATAATCATGTCTATGTCTATGTCATATTGGATTGGTGATCCCGTCGGACCACAGTCATAAAAGGTGGTGATTTCGAAGGACACCCATGCGGGTACGACTCTAATAGCTAAACTTAACCTAACCATAGCATGTAACATAACATACATCATCATAAGCATGTCATAAGTATCGATCATGTCATTTTAATCAAACATTGTCATCAAAGACATAACACAGACGTCATCATCCATATACTACCAGTAATAAACATGTTAACATCCATCATCATCAAACACCCTTATAATAGTAGTCATTATCAGTAGCATCCAGTTGTACATTTTAGCCATCACTAATGCATAACCATGAGTACATGCAGTCTCTAACATTTTGTTCGAGGGTCTAATAGTAAAATCTCTTACCTGGAGATTAGTTAAAACTGAGATTTTCCTAACAATCGTGGTCAAGCTTCTCAAGGAAAATATCCTAAGCAACAAGGATAAATAACTAAGTTTAAATAATTTAACTCGCAGTTGATTAAGGATCCAAAAATCCAGTTGATTTAACTTACCCAAAATCGAGGCTAAAATCGATTTACACTTAGTTGGATAAATTCCCAGCTCGGTTTCTACTTAAAATCAAAATTATGGGAAAAAATGCCAAAAATAAACTAGATGACTTGAAAATGGCTTGGCGGCTCAAGGCTGAAGAGAAGGGTGGCTAGAGTAGAAGGTAAAACGGCTGGCGGGTGGCTTGAGACCGCGGCTCGACGCGAGGACACGCACGCGGCTAAAGAGAAACGGCTGCGTGCGGCTCGAAGCGGAAGTTGACGGCACTGGTCAGCGACTCGGGTTGGGGCGTGCGTGCAGCTCGGACTGCGCACGAAGTCGGCTCTTCGAACGGACGGAGCGTGTTTGTTGACGATGGCGAGCGACGAACCGTGACGACAAGCAGACGACTGACAACTCGTGATAGAGACACTGATGGCTACAGATGTGCGACGGAGGCGGATAGCTGGCAAAATACGAATAGCAAGGATGATTGGCTGGATGCAGCGACTACGACGGAAAACCACGGCGGCACAGCGGTCGGCTCGACTTACGACGGAGGAGATGGAAGCGGCGATGGCGTCGAAAAACTTGGGAGGCTAGGGTTTTCTTGAGGAAGATAAAGATGAATAAGGTTTTCACACATCCCAAAGCCCTATTTAATAAAAAAAACTTCTTTTATTTTTTATTTTTTCCTTTTTCTCTTTCCAAAAAATCTTCACTCTCTCTTCATTTAAAACCCACAAAATCTTTTCTTTAAAATTAAATTTCCCTCTCTCTCCAATCCACTCACCTTTATCTTTCAAAAAAATATAATAACCCTAAATAATTACATTATCTTTATAATATAATTATTTTATCTTCAAAATCACTTAATTAAAAAAAAAAATCAATGCACACTTAAACAAATTTCCACAAATACAACAATTGGAAATTTTTTCCAAAACATCTAATAAGTTTCAATAAAATTCAACAATTAAATAACACCCAAAAATTCAAAGATTAAACTTAAGATATTTATAAATAAATTACCTTAAATTTTGGGGTGTTACAATTTGAAAGGTTAGACGAAAATGCCTAATGAGGTGGGATCTTTTACCAATCGTCGTAATCAAATCAAATTTGCTTTATCACAACATGATCATTTGTCCAACCAAGCGTTATAGCAAAAAGGTAAATCAATTATCCAATTTCAGAGAAACATTTGTTCAAAACATTCGTCGTTTTTATTTATTCAATATTGTATAAATCTCAAGGATGTCTCCCTTTATTATTCATCACAACATTTATCACGTTGTATGCTTCTTGCACTCTAAATCACGTTGTATGCTTTTGTCATGTTACGACCATGTGGAGAAATCTCAATGCACTAGCAATTATCATCAATTTCCTTATGCATAACACCTTCTAATGCCAGATCACACAACAAGCAAATGACATCCAATACCAAATCACTCAGCAAGTATGAGGCATCCTATTCAAGATCACACAATATGAATAGAACATCCTATCATATAGGGTACAAGAATATTCTTATTTTCTTTTTAACATCTCACAAGCATTTTTCAATTAATATCAACATTGTAAATAATATATGTCAC
This sequence comes from Cucumis melo, assembly GCF_025177605.1. Taxonomy (NCBI): domain Eukaryota; kingdom Viridiplantae; phylum Streptophyta; class Magnoliopsida; order Cucurbitales; family Cucurbitaceae; genus Cucumis; species Cucumis melo. The sequence continues at coordinate 17,061,861 of NC_066858.1, forward strand.
ATGTTTAAATCATGATTATCATATGAGGTTCAGGAGAATGGTTTTCGAAAAATTTCCTTCCCTTGGAATTTCACACACTACACTGGCTAAGTAGTTTATTGTCTCATTCTAGTTCTTTAATTCATTCATATGTCATACACACTGTGGGAATTTGAAAGCAAGAGGAAATTCATAACATTATGGTTTCAAAGAAAATATGTTTAAGGATTCAAATATGTTTTATAAATCCCTTTTATTTTGGAAAGTATTTGTAAGAAGAACCACTCACAGTCACAGTCAACTAGCTCCTTAACCTAGCTTCCTCGATCAAAGAGCCTCCCTTTCACTTCTAGGGAAATGAGCTCGTTCTGCATCTTGAATCCTTCGATATCCCCCCAGTTCTTATTTAACAAATTCAGGGTAAAAGCAACTTCAAAATGACTTAATTCCTCTATTTATAGATCTCCGGTGAGTTTTTCCATGCCGAAATGATTGTCCTAGCCAACGGCGAGAAGTGGCTCAATCTCAAAATGCCACGTGTCTCTTTCATTCCCTTATCCTGAACTCGGATTGGGTAGTAGGGTTCAATCAATCGTTGACCCATTAACATCAAGACCACATCACTATTCCTAGGTGAAGTAGCCCAATCTTGCTCAATTGTTTGTCATGTAACTCTCTTCGCGTAGAGGCCCTTCATCGCATAATCACTTCACGCAGTATCCTTATTGTAGGGCCTTCATCGCATTAGCAGTGCGCAACTAGAGCCTTACATTTGCTGAGTTGCTTGATGTGTTGTTTATTACTTTTGGCATGAACGTACTATGTATATCCATGGTTCTACGTTGCCTCCTCCTCAAATGATTAATCTTGGTTGTTCAGTTTGAGATTCTTATTTGTTGTTCTAAAGTGGTTTGAGCCTTCTCTCGTGGGAATCCAAGTGTCCTCGCTTCTCTGGAGATATTTTTTCCTTGAGTCAAGTGTGATTTATATATTTTTGTTTTGTTAATATCTCACTATTCATTCTCTTGGTTGATTGTGTTTGTGATGTTTTGTTCGTCCCTTGACCTTAATCTTAGTTTGTGAGATCTCTGTTTCGTCTTTTTTTTTCTTTAACAATTCAATACTTTTCCAACTTTGACATACTCAACATTTAAAAAATAGATAATAAAAGATCTGTTAGATATATATAAAAGTGAATGTTGTATCAAATAAATTCATAAACTTTCAATTTTGTGTTGGCATGGATTCTACGAAATGTTGAATACTTAAAGTTATATACTTAATAATTAATTGAACACAAGATTAAAAGTTTAAAAAATTATTTGAGGACATTAGAGAATGTGCTCGACTTGAACTTCTTTAGAGCAAATGAAAAAGGATAAATAACATTTTAAATTAGCATATTGTACTTTCATTGTGATTAATGACTAGGTCCAGGAGAAAAATCAAGACACACTAACGACAATAGAGAAGCCTAATATTCTGTAAATGAGGAAGATTTAGAGAAACTTGATTAAAAATACTTGCAGGAGACCTCAAGTATACCTACCTCACCCACACTTGTTGAGGGGTGAACGTGAATGAAAGCTTAAAAAAGATGACAGGTTGTTCCCAATCTTTGCAAAATAGAAAATAAATAAATAAAAAGATTGATTTAAAATCACAATTCTAACCATTCAGCCAACTTTATATATACTGTATCACGTCAGGGAATACTAATAATTCGTATAAAATTTTAAACACTCAGAGGAAGATTTCTTTGGACGATGCACACAATCAGCCATGACATATGAATGTATGTATGATCCCATTTACCTACAATTTCCAATCAAAACTCAATTACAATGTTACAACAACACACTTGCATATCCCTCCCCAAAAACTAGATGAATAAGATTACTAAATAAGTTCAGTTATGTTGTAAAGCTTTTTTTTTTTTTATAAACCAGCAATGTAAAAAAACAACAATAGAACTAGGAATATTCAGTGACCAAAATTCTAAAAGGTTACAAACCACAAAGACAAAACTAGGATAAGTTGCTTTCTGCATTGCCTTCATTGCAGATGGTCCTGTTCTTAGAGCATCTACCGTCTTCGTTGTAGCTAAAAATCTTGGCCATACACAACCCTACTATAAAAGAAATAAGATAGCTACATTTCAACTGGAAGCCATAAAGACAATAGCAAAAGCCAAAAGAGATCAACGAAAGAAAGGAACCTCCAATACAACCTCCACTAAGAAAGGAACTTCAAAGTAACAAACTCTAAAGTTTTACCTGAAAGTTTACCTAATATCAATGAACAATTGTTTATTGATCTTCCTTGGCCTACAACAAATATACAGATGCATAATAATCGATCCCAACAACAAGCAAAGCCAACAGAAAACAACCACTCTATGGTTACTAGATCAAAGTCAAGACAACAAAAAAATCATAACACCTTTCTTAACATTCTTTTCCTATAGAGCCTAAAAACTAAAAGGAAACACTTCATATACTTGAAACGTAACACCATCATTTTCCATTAAACAAGGATCGATATACTCCGCAAGAATCTATAAGTAACCAACAAGCTTAAAATTAACCAGTAGCATATGAGAAAATAGGAAGGAAAAAAGTATCCTTGTTCTTTTTAAAATTTTGTCCACATGCAGCCTAAGATGATTAAAATGAGATGATTAAAATGAGATGATTAAAATTTTGGCCCATAATGACTTTGCTACAGGGGACAGTTTAGATACATGTCAAAGTATAGTCAAGTTGCTTGAGGTAAGATAAATTTTTTTGTGTAATACCTTCAATTCCAAGAAGTTGACTAAAGCTTGAACTTGAACCATCAATTTCCTACACATTAACATGATTCAAATTGAGAATCTATGGTTCTATTGCCTTAAGAGTGAACTAAGCAAAAATGAGAAGTGAAAATGTACATCTATGAGATGGCAACATTTTCTTATAAGCACGAAAAACTACTCGACAATAAACTTAAGTGAACCAATAAATGAAACTGGATGTGAAACCAAAAGACAATGCAGAACAGTCTGGGTGATATTGAATGGAAATAAATTAAAACTATACAAACTTTTAAATCTTAAATTTTGTCGAGGATACCATACATATTGAAAATTGCGACCAATCTCATAGTTTTTATACTACTCCCATTACCAATTGTTATCTAACAAATTTACCATCTACAAACAAATTAAACATATTGACAACATTAACCTTTGGGACAATATCAACATATTGGAAGCAACATGAGGAAGATCGAAATTAATACTTTTAATCCATGGACAAGCCTTTACTAAAATACTCAAACAAGTCCCATTCCTCCTCCAACATCCACCAGACATCAAACGCCGTCAAAAATCTCTTCACACCTGCAACGACCTAACTTTCAAACAAATCAAACATGAGGTTCAGAAGCAACATTCAACAAGGTCGTTCAAATTCTAATGAACTCCATTAATCAAGAAACGACGAATGAAGTATTTACGACGAGTCAGCGACAAGTCTGGCGAGCAAGGAAGCGACGACGTTCGGATGGTAGCAGAGGCCTCCGGCGACATTCGGATGGTAGTAGGTATCGGCAGCATTTCGATGGTAGCAGGTAGAGGCGACGTGGAGAGAATCGCGTCAACATCGAACTGCTATGAAGAGAATTGCGTCGTCATTTGAACTGTCGTGGAGAGAATTGTGTCACCGTCAAACTGCCGTGGAAAGTTGTGTCACTGTCGAACGTACTGTGGCGGTCTATGATGATGAGAACGTATTGCGACGGTTGGAGTAGATAGAGAGCAGTGGGGAGAGGCGGCAAACGTGGAGACGATGGAGGCATGGGTAAGGGTTTTTGGAAGAAAAGGGAAAATGAAAGGATTTGAGGGAAAGATTTAATAAAAAATTTTATTAAAATAATTTTTAATAAATTTATTTTGTTAAGTTTATTTTAATAAATTTATTTAATGAAAGTAATACTTTTATTTTTATATTTTTATATTTTTTATACTTAACATTTATAGAACATTTATAAATAAAAATTTAATTATACTTGACGTTCCACGTCAGGTAAATATTAACGATACTTAACGCGAAAAATATCAAGTAAACTCTACACTATACTTAACGTTAAAAAACTGTGAATTAAAATATCTACTATACTTGACGCGAAACAAAATGTCAAGTAAAAGATAACGTAAAATAATTCGAAAATTTTATTTTTTTTCAAACTATACTTGACGCATTTTTCACGTCAAATAAATGTCTGTTATACTTGACACGAATAAAATAGTTCGAAAATTTTCGTGTAAACTCCGCATTTTTTAGACTATACTTGACGTTTTTTCTTTAAAATGGTTAATACTTGATTTTTTTTCGATAAAAACGTCAAGTATGTAAAAGTAGCTAGTGTAAAGTAAAGTAGATTTTGTAGTAGTGCTTGTTTCGGTCGTTTGCATTCTAGCAGTTGAATAAGTTGCTTCTCTAGCAGCTGCTCTAACATGTCTGCAATATCAGAATCAGGAAATGGATAAATTTTTTCTTGTCTTTCTTTAAGAGTTGGGAGTTGCTTTTTGTGCCATCATATTTTCTTTCAATTTTTGTTTCTATCCTTTTAGAGAAAGATTTCAAAGGAGTCGCATGAATAACCATAAACTCATGACACTGTTTGCAATCTTTTAGTGTCATTGATTTCATTCTTGTCATTTCTCATTTTTTGAACCAAGAAATCTTTTCCTCTCCTATTGGCAATATTCACTTCCATATCGTGAGCGCGAGTCACCAACTCTTTGAACGTGCGGGGTTTTATTTCCTGCAAAATATAGAGAAGTTCCTAGTGAATGTCTTGGGTGCACATCTCCACTATAGATAGTTTTCTGATCTTGTCTTTGCAATCCAGGCAGCTCTCCATCGGTTTAATTATGTAGTCGATGACTAGCTCTCCCTTTCGTTATTTGGTGTTTGTCAACTCCATCATGCTAACGACACGCCAAGGGCTATAGAAGTGGTTGAGAAACTTCTTTTCTAGCTGTTGCTAGCTGTCAATGACTTTCAACTTCATATTGGTATATCACTCGAAAGCATTTCCTTTTAAACTTCGAACGAACTGCCTAACAAGTTGGTCTCCTCTTGATCCTGTGTTCGCGCATGTTTCGACGAAGTGAATGATGTGCTACTTCGAGTTGCCCTTTCCATGGAACTGTTGGAATTTTGGATGTTGGTACCCAAGCAACATTCTTAAGTTGTTAATTCTTTTAGTGTACGGCTTAGAGTACATGAAAGAAGTTTGCAACGAGCCTACATACTGAGATTTGATGGAGTTCTCAATCATATCTTGTAGCTGTTGAACTAAGAGGGAAGCAACAAAAATTGATTGTTGTTGTGGTTGATTTTCTTGGACCACATTCTTTCCTTTGTCACCAGTTTAGACAATAAGAATTTGACTCAAGTAAGTAGTTTCACGAGTTTGCATTTGATCTTTCAAGGCAGGGATTTCAAGATCTCGCTCCTCCACAACTTTCATTAGGAAATTTATTTTTCTCTCCATCTCTTCCATAGCGGCCTTGACTGTTACATCAGCCATCATGACAGACACTACTTCAAGGAGTGATTCCTTCTTTGATAGATCAGAAGCAGGAGTAGAGTTGTCGAACGAAGGCTTCACTCTGATGATGATCTCGCCTTTAGGAGATTCCATCATTTGTTCCTAACTTTTCTTTGTAAGGACAAAACTTTGTTCTTATTCTTGCATGTTCCTCTTTGAGTGACTCAGCTGGGCGATAAGTCTAGTGTAAGTGTCGTTTGCGACAGTAGCTTTGAATGCAACTTTCCTTAGTGTCATTAGTTTGCTTATAGATTTGAATGACGAGAGAGAGATGAAAGGTAGAGATCTCTCATTGGACGTGCCAATTTGTTAACACTAGATTTCTGGAGAAATTTGATTCGTGGAGTTGAACTTATGTTGATGTTGTATTTACGTTGATTTGATGCGATGTGGTTCGATCTCTAGAATTTGATCCTCTAATTCTCTCTTGGCTAGATGCTTACACTTGATTTAAGGAAGTGGAGCACGTGATGATCTTGAAGATCAAAGGAGCTTCAATCTTCAAGAGTTGGTTGACTTCAGGAATTAAGAAGTCTTCTGGCTCTTAAGAGTTCTCTGTAGACCTTTTATGGACTTGGGCCTAGTTAATCCCTAGACCATACCCATGAACTCAACCAAATGAGTTTGTGTCATATTTAACTTTTGGGCTAAATAGCCTAGTTTTTGGCTCAATTAAATTTTAACCCTAGTAAATAATATTTAATTGAATCAAAATAATTAATTTGATCCAACAGTCATACTAAACACATGTGGCATTATCAAAATTGGCCAATTTATGTCTTTAATTTTAATTTGGGACACGTCAATTTTTAATTAATCTCAAATTTAATTATTTTAATAAATGAAGTGGCAATTTTGGTTCAAAAATTTCTTATTCAACTCCATGAAATTGAGAGAAAGGGGAGAAAATAGAGAAATTTGAAAATTTTGAGTTTTTCTAATTTTATATTTTATTTATTTTATTTTATATTTTATTTATTTTAATATTATATTTTTCCAATATCCATGTTTCGATTGTGCCTTATTCTTACGATAAATAACAAAATTTACTTCAAATTACCATAGTTGATCTTATATGACAAAATATTAATGATAAGTAGCTAGACCAGAAAAAAAAAAACAACTTAAAAAAATTGTACTGGCAAATAACAAAATATTAATAAAAATTTTATTGAAATTACAATAGACTTTCTAAATGAATAAACATCGTAAACAAGATATTGTAATGGGGGATTGCTAAAGAAAGTCGCAAAAAGACATGAGTCAAAGTTTTGGAGCTGTTGCATTAACTCCCTACCAAACAACAAACTTCTCTAGCTATTTAAAGCAAATTTCTTTTAATTAAAGCAAATTTCTTCTAATCCATCCAAATTGAGATAATTCTAAATAAATAATACTACCAATATGTTTAACAAATTAATAGTTACACACGAAGAAAAATCACCCAAGAACAATTTGAATGAAAAATGAGAGAAAAAGAAAAAGAAAATGACAAGTGAAAAAAAAGAGTGAAAAAAAAATGTTAAAACAAGTTTTAAAAAAAAAAGCTGAAATTGTGGTTGATCTTGAGTTTATATAACTTAATTTCGTGGTCAAATGGAATAGGAGTGAAGTGATTGGTAGAAAAAAAAAAAAGAGAGAGGAAAGGGAAAAAGTAAGTGAAACCCATTAAAAAGGTAATAAAGATTACACGAAAAAAAGTAAGTTTTAAAATGGGGTTTAATTATTAGATAATCTAAAAGGCTACTCCTCATGGGTTTTCTAAAATTAAAAGATTTTAAAAGTATTTTTAGAAGGAGTATTTAAAAAAATACAGTGGTTTTTGAAAATATTGATATAAATAGGATAGTTTGAAAATAAATGATAGGAATAAAATAGTTTAACAAACTATTAGAAAAAATAGAGTGATTTTGGATTTGGAAGGTTTTCATTGATACAAGTCGGCATCTGACCCGTTTGACACCACATGGAACGTGACTGTATGGAAGTCGTGTACCAAATACACAACTTTCTTTAAAAGAATTAATTTTTTATGTGCGTTCCCACTTTTAACGCATAAAGCCAAAATCTAATTTTAACCCATTAAATTCCATTTCTACCAAACTAATTTGATCACTTCCTAAGGAATGGGTTTCAATTTAATTGATGTTCTCCCAATAAAATTTTTAAAGAAAACAAAACCCTATCCCAAGCAATCAGGTTGTAGACTCCATTTCTCATATATCTAATTCTAACCATAGTTTTTAGATAATTTTTTAGCTGATTTGGAAAACACACTCCATTTTTTGAAATGTTTTATAAAGCCTTTTTTAACACCCATTAATTTGGTATTGTTGTTGCACTTCAGTCTTCAAACACAAAACTTGTCCAGATCCAGACACTAGTAATTAAAGAAAGAAAATCACAAATGAATGGCAGCAGAACAGATAGATGGATAAAAGAAACAGAAACTACAAAAGAAAAATTATATTAGTAGATGGCTGAGTCGCGAAACTCGTTCTCTTTAAGACGTTTCACGACTCTGCTCTGAATTGTACAAACAGATTGTTGCTTCGTCATCCCTAGGATAAAACAGCCTCACTCGTCAGTTGATTTTGCATAGAAATCAAACTGGTAATCTATAAATCACTCAAAGCTCGACAAATACACACATAGCTCGGGAGATTTGAATAGGAAGTGAATGAAGAGAAGATCATTTTTCTATGTTGTGTCTAGAAATGAAAACTGAGGGATGTATATATAGTGGTGGAGGATCAGCAACGGTTAAAAGAATTTAATTGTGAAACGTCACGAATTTATTATAATAAAACATTTAACGGTCAAAAAATTAATTCGTAACGTTTAACTGTCAAAAAATTAATTTGTAATAAATGTTAAAACGTTTCATATTTCTTACAAATTTTTCATTCAATAATTTCCCACTTGAAAAATTTTTACTATCAGTACCCCACTTGAAAATTTTAAAAAATATTTTCATCGAGTAGTGTCTGTCTCTATAGTGCTATGCTTTAAGTAAAGGTGTCTGATGACTTGAACTTTTACGTAGTGCCAATATAGTTTAGAGTATTGTAAAGTAACTTGTAGTTGTGAACTTTACTTCTAACGATATCGCACACACAACATTATTTGAGCGAAGTTTTAAAATAGTCTGTGATTTATGGCCTTGCACGTATATCCCAGTTCAATGAATGCTCTAGAAATCTGCCCAGAATTTCATAGGAAGCAGCCCTCACTTCCACATTCACAAAGGTGGATCTATCAAGAGTACTCCAGTAGCTAGGTACCCTACTTGATATCAAGTACAGATTTCATTAAGAACAGAGTTCAGCCTCATTATACGCTTCAGGATGTCATGCTAATCACTAAATCATAAGAATGAAACTTTTAATTATTTAGCATGATTCTCGTCATATTACTTGTGATCAGTTATTACCCATTGAAATTGTTTCTTGGGATCTCCAGTCTTTCAAGTTGGGTTTACCTCACATTAATTCAAGTTTTAATAGGCTTGAGTCCCATTCTTTCTAAGGTTTTAAAAACCTTTTCTCTAGTGAGTCCTTTCGTCAAAAGATCAGCCAAGTTATCGTCAGACCGTACATAATCCATTATCACTGCACCAGTAATGAGCAATTCTCTAATGATACTGTGCTTAGGACATATCTGTCGTCTCTTACCGTTATAGTAATAGTTTTGAACTTTTGCGATAGCTGCAGTACTATCTTAATGGATTAGTATTGCTGGTATCGATCTTTCCCATGTGGGAATCTCTGATAACAAGCTTTGAAGCCAACTTGCTTCTTCATTAGTAGTAGCTAGTACTATCATCTCTAACTCCATCTTTGACTGGGCTAAAATTGTTTGTTTCTTGGATTTTCAAGCCACAGCTTCTTCTGTTATTTTAAAAATATAGCCACTTATAGCCTTTGAGTCATCTGAGAGGGAGTTCCAATCAGCATCGATGTAACCTTCAAGTACAGTGGAAAACTTGTTATAATGTAATCCTAGGTTTTGGGTTTTCTTAAGGTATCTCATTACTCTCTCTATTGCATTCCAATGTTCTAGACTGAGTCTACTGGTAAACCTACACAGTAATCCTATGGTGTAAGCTATGTCTGGTCTAGTGCAATCAGCAGCATACCTCAAACTACCTATGATACTAGCATACTCGGATTGGTTAACACTGTCACCAGTGTTCTTGAATAATTTCACACTAGAGTCATAAGGTGTACAAGCTGGTTTACTTTCGAAGTAGTTGTACTTCTTTAGAATCTTTTCTATGTAATGAGATTGATCTAAAGAAATTCCATTTTCAGTTCTTGCAATTTTGATGCCTAAGATTACATCAGCTTCACCTAGGTCTTTCATGTCAAAGTTTGCGCTCAACATAGATTTTACATCATTTATGATGTGCAAGTTTGATCCAAAGATTAACATGTCGTCTACGTACAGGCATATGATAATACATACCCTACCTTCAGTCTTATAGTAGATGCATTCGTCACTTTCATTTACTTTGAATCCTTTTGACATGAGTAAGTTGTTAAACTTTTCGTGCCATTGCTTGGGAGCTTGTTTAAGGTCATAGAAGGATTTATCTAGTTTACGAACTTTGGTTTCTTGGCCGTGAACTATGAAACCTTCAGGTTGTTTCATATAAATCTCTTCTTCTAAATCACCATTTAGGAAAGCAGTTTTGACATCCATCTGATGGATTAAAAGATTGTTCAGGGCAGCTATAGATATCAACACTCTAATTCAGGTGATTCTAGTGATCGAGGAAAAAGTATCAAAGAAATCTATATTCTCCCTCTACCTAAATCTTTTTGCTACTAATCTAGCCTTATATTTATTTACTGATCCATCAGGTTTGAGTTTCTTCCTTAAAACTCATTTGCAGCTTATAGCTTTACATCCGGAGGGTAGATCTACTAGGTGCTAAGTTCTATTGGATTCAAGAGAATCCATTTCATCATTGATAGCTTCTTGCCATAAATTGGCATCTACTAAGGATAAGGCTTCTCTTAGATCTTTTGGATCTTCTACGTTGTACATTTTGAAGTCTTCTTCAAAGTCTTTTACTATTCTAGTTCTCTTGCTTCTTCTAGGTTCAGGATCTACTTCCTTGTCTTGGGATTGGATCCTAATTGAAGATAGACTACTGGAACTTGAGCCTCCATTAGTTTGACTATTTAAGCCCTCGCTATTTCTAGATTTAAAAGGAAATCTATCCTCGAAAAAATCTACATCATTCGATTCTATGATTACTTTGTTTTCTAAGTCAGAGAACCTATAGGCTTTACTGTGTTCAACATATCCTATGAAGACACATTCATAGGCTCTACTTGCTAATTTTCTTCTTTTTGAATCAGGTATTCTAACATAAGCTAGACAACTTCAAGTTCTAAGATAAGACAAGTTTGGTGTTTTATGTTTAAGGACTTCGTATGGTGAATTTTTACTGTTTGATTTAGGAATCTTATTAAGGACATAATTAATAGTTTTAATTATTTCACTCCACCAAGATGATATTGCTTTTGACTTAAGTAAGATAACAACTACTAACTCAGTTAGAGTTATATTCTTTCTTTCTGCTTTTCCATTCATTTCAGGAGAATAAGGTGCAGTAGTTTCATGAATTATTCCTTTTGAGTTATAAAACTCATTGAAGGCAACTGAATCATATTCAGTTCCTCTTATCACTATGAAGTCTCTTAATTATTTTGTTAAATTAACTCTATATTTCAGTTACAAAAACTTTGAACATGTCATAGGCATCTCTTTTATTTTTTAACCAGATAAATAAAAGTGTAGTCAGAACAGTCATCTATAAAGGTAATTACATACCTTTTACTGTTTCTAGTTAAGGTGCCATCAAATTCACATAAGTCAGAATAAATTAATTCTAAAGGCTCTGTTACTTTAGTTACAGACTTATGCGAGGTTTTAGTTATCTTAGTTTGACTACAACATGCACATTTCTCAAAATCATGCAGAGATAACTTAGGTATAAGATTTAACCTACTTATGTTGCTAATTAACCTTTTATTAACATGACAAAGTCTAGCATGTCAAGCATTAAAAGAAGACAACATGTAAGTAGAGGATGCAATCTTATTCATTTACAGATTCAATTTGAACATGACATCAGTAGTGTAACCCTTCCCCACAAAAACATTGTTTTTAGTTAAGGTAAACAAGTCTGATCCTATGGTTTGTGTGAATCCAGCCATGTTGAGGAGATATCCGGAGACCAAATTCTTTCAAATTTATGGAGTATGCATAACTTCCTTCAGCACAAGCATCTTGTCGGATGTGAATTTCAGTTCTACTTCTCCAATACCGGCCACCTTGGTTGTGTGATGATCTCTTAGAAAGATATTCCTATCCTTAACCTCATTATATTTTCTAAAAAGATTAAGATCATGACAGGCATGGCGGGATGCACCGGTGTCTAGCCATTAACCTTCAGACCCTCAATTACATTAACTTCAAAAATTATAGTTACTAATTCATCTTCTATCAGGTTCGCCTACGCAGCAGGATGACTCCTATTTCTACAATTTATAGCTAAATGACCAGGCTTATTATAATTATAACAAATAATTTGTACCGTACTTCTAGACTGGGGGTTGTTTTGTTTGTTGGATCCTCGTTTCATCTTGTTTCCTTTTGGCTTCAGGTCCGGTTTCAGAATTGCAGTGGGCTTCTTTCTGGGGATAGCGTTCACCTCTTCTTTTTTATCATGCATCTTTGCTTTCTCCTCTATCCTTAGCCTCATGATTAGACTTTCCAATGCGAACTCCTTGGTTTTGTGCCTTAAAGTGTTCTTGAAATCCTTCCACAATGGATGTAATTTATCAATAATAACAGCAACTTGAAATTGATCATCAAGTGGCATACCTTGACTAATAATCTCGTGGGTTTTTTTTTCTGGATTTCATGTGACTGTGCCTCCATGGATCTGTCATCAGTCATTTAATATCTCAGGTATCGACTGACAGCGTACTTCTTCAACCTCGTTTCCTCAGTATCATACTTCTTTTGTAGTAGTCATGGTACTGTAATAGTCATATAGTTCATCAATAAGACCATTAAGAATTGAGCTCTTATAGATGAAGTCGGTTTCTATCCAGATGGCGAGGTTCTTTAGTTGTTCTTCTGTAGGATCTTTTTCTTAAACCTTTGGCTTTTCAGTAGTGCAAGCAGTAGCCACTTTCTTCAGCATAAGGAAAAGCAACATTTTTTATTTCCACCTTTTGAAATGTGCTCCTTCAAATCGGAATGGACGATTGAGATCAAAAGACATCAAATCAGATTGGAATTGTCCGGCCATCACAGCAGAAAAGATTCGTCTTAAAATTGTTGTTGCACTTCGGTCTTTAAACACAAAACTCCTCCAAATTCGGGCACCAGTAATTAAAGAAAGAAAATAGCAAATGAACGGCAGCAAAATAGATGGATAAAAGAAACAGAAACTACAAAAGAAAAATTATATTAGTAGATGGCTGAGTCGCAGAACTCGCTCTCTTTAAGACGTTTTGCGGCTCTACTCTGAATTGTGCAAATAGATTGTTGTCCTGTCGTCCCTAGGATAAAACAGCCTCACTCGTCAGTTGATTTTGCACAAAACTAAAATGGGTATTCTATAAATCACTCAAAACTCGACATACACACACACAACTTGGGAGACTTGAACAGGAAGTGAATGAAGAGAAGATCATTTTTCTATGTTGTGTCTAGAAATGAAAACTGAGGGATGTATATATAGTGGTGGAGGATCAGCAACGATCAAAAGAATTTAATTGTGAAACGTCACAAAATTTATTATAATAAAACGTTCAACAGTCAAAAAATTAATTTGTAACGTTTAACAGTCAAAAAATTAATTTGTAACATTCAACGGTAAAAAAATTAATTCGTAACGTTTTAATGTCAAAAAATTAATTTGTAATAAACGTTAAAACGTTTCATAATTTCTTACAAATTTTTCATCCAATAGGTATTGGCCAACCTCCCTCCATATTTAAATTTGAGAAATAAAACATATTGCTAATTTTCAATTGAAATCTATCGTGAACGTTTCAATTAATTTTACTTTGTCAATAGAGAGATTATCCAGACTGTAAAAAGAAATCACAAATTGCTATATAGCTTTCAAAGTTTGATCTCTATTTTAATTTGAGAATGTATAAGAATAATCCACTAAAACAAAATAGTATCATCCATATAATTTGTCTAACGTGACATTTGTATAAAAAAAATTCAAAGTAATATAAATTATATTGCTTTTAGAAAACAGACTTCTAAAATTAATATAAATAGTAGGATTCATGAAAACAATTCTTTCTTTTTGTACTTTTCCTTATTCTCATTACTATGCATCATCCACTCAATATCTCCAATTTGACCACTCAATCTGTATTTTATAGTGTGTCAAACTGAACCATATTCAACTGACGTACAGATATATACGTTAAGATACGTTGTTAGAACTTTTCTATATTCTTTGTTGTACTCTAAATAATTCAAAATTTACTCTCTTGTTGGTTTTGAAAACTCTTTTGATTAAAAACGATACTAAACCTATATCTCGGGATCAAAAGTGTAATTATTACAAGAAAAATTTGAAAGTATAACAATTTTAGAGTTGCATTTGGTGGGATGTCAAAACAGAAACTTAATAAAATGTATAGCAAAGAGGGCAGCTGCACAATATTTTTTTAATGAAATTTCAAAAAACCACCAGAAGAGTGAAGTGAGCAAAGGGTTTGCGTTTAAACAAGGAAAACTACTATCAAGTTAAAACGACTTTCTAAGAATAATACAATTTATACGCTACTGTTCGAAGCATTTCATATAACATAAATAAATTGTAAGGAAAGAAAAGAATTAATTACAAAAAACAACTAAGTACACGACATATACATCGACTTCGTCAAAGAAAGAGTTTTATAATCGTAGTACCTCGTTTACGAATGCTTAAACCTTTACAACCTGAAGATACAAACAAAAAATGAGCTTGTTATTACATATGCGTGCCCATAAAGATAACGTATTATAAAAAAATGAATGACAAAATGAAAATGAAACATACCTTAACCACAAATGAAACTTCACAAATCCATGGAACGGTTCAAAAAATCAAACAAAGTGTGAGTACATAATGTATGTAAAAGAAGGTAGTCTCAGAGTTAATTTGATTCTCGCAAAGACGTTCAAGAAGAACGCATTTACGGTACCATTTTTTGCGGTGGACTTGATAACATCATACGTAAAACAGAAGCAACCAAATAGAGACATAAAATAGAGATCCTTCTAATGTGTTTCATGGAGACATATTCAGAAAACAATGATCAGTGTCACAACATAGTACGGGAACAAACATGGAGCATTGAAAACAGCAAGCATTACTTGTGACAGTGCATAGGGAAAAAAAACCATAGGGAGAACAGAGTACAACAAGCATACTTGTTAGTACAATTAAGAAATAAAGTGTCAAAATTTTGAAGAATATACAAATTTTCAAAATCAAACAATGAAGCATTTTTGGAACAGAGTACAACACAGTAGGCATGACATTTTTTTCAACAGTTGGCATGACATTTTATTACATAGGCTACAGGAATAGATATAATTGAGGATGTGAGAGCAATTGAATACAACAATTGAAATGGAAGATGTTCTAAAACAAATCAAAACATGTTCAAGATACGAAATTCTAACAAAATTTAGCACATTAGGAGGCAGAACAAGTTATGATCACATATGGACAGAAAACAAAGGAATACATGAGAAAAATAGAGAGTCAGGATGAGTAAACAAATTCAGAATACATGTGAATAACAGAGAGTGCGGATGATAGAACAAATTCGGAATACATGTGAAAAATAGAGAGCGCGGATGATTAATCAACTTCACAGACGAGGCATTAAACAAAAATTCAACAGAAGCCCTAAATTAAACTCATCACCGCGAACAGGAATGAATATTGGACCGATAATAAGAACAAAAATTACACAAAACAATCAGATTGACCACCACAATGCTCATCATAGGCTGACCATACCTTTGGTGCACACCGAGAACCCCTATCGTGCTCCGTCATGCCCGTACTCGAATTCCTTTCACCGATTTAGTGTAGCATCTACCATAAAATGGTTGTTCGGTATAAAAAAAGTGTAGTAAACTCGTTTTAGGACTGGCAAGAGTGGGGAGCGGCAAGGGTTTCTTCGGCAGACGAAGGGTATGAAAATATGGAGAGAGGATGAGAAACGTTTCGGAGGTCACGCACGTTGGTGGCAACCGATCAACGAAACAGAGAGAATAAGAAGGATTTCGGGAAGAGTAGGGCAAAAAATGGAGCACGAAAAACACGGACATCTCCTTCGAAAGAAGATGAAGGAGATGTAAATTAATTTCAAGACGAAGAGAGAAGATATCGGTAAACGGGAGGTAATCAGAAAAAAAAAAGGAAGATAATGAGAGGAAAACGGAAAAAAAAAATCGCGAGAAGAACTACGGCATCGGATCGAAAAATGCTAGGGTTAGGAGAGGCGTACGACGGGTAAGGCAGTAGGAGAAGATAGGTTAAAAGGGGATTAGGATAACCCTAATCCCCTTTGAACAAAATACTTGGGCCAAACAAGGTTTGGCCCAAATTCTTTTTCCTTTTCTCCCTTTACCCGAGGCCCAAACATCCCCTTAGAGATTTGTAACAAAGGTAAATTATCAAACATATAAAACGATTAAGATTATTTTAAAGTGACTCTTTTACACTTGTATCGCAATGTGAAAAACAACCTAGTGCTACAATTTTAGGGAAGCCAGTAAGGTATATTGAATGTATTTATTTGAATAATTGAGGTATTTTTAATGGGTTATTTGATATTGTAGATCTTTAATAAGAGAAAATCTGCACAAACTAGAGTTTTAATTTGATCAATTGACATGTTGCAATAAGCTCCTTGTATTATATGTTGATTAAGTTAAAAGTAGAGATATCTATGGAGTGGAGCCCGAAACGAAGTGGGGATTCCCCGTGGGGACTTCAAGGGAAAATATTTTCCTTTTTTTAAGTTTGATATCATTTTTCAATCACATTTACTTAAAATGTATATACATTTCCAATGTTGTTTTATTTTTTATAGAATATTATCAATTTTCTTATTTAAAACAATTAAAATGTCAAACTTGCATTGTTTACAAAAATAAAAATTCAACTATTATACATTTAGAAATCCATCCATAAAATTCAGAAATCCCCACAAAAAAATAAAATCAAAGATTAATACATAAGTATTCTAACAAAGTCTTCAATCACATTATATTTTTTAAAACACAACAACATATTTTTTTAAGAAAAAATTTTACGAATCACAAGTTAAGACACAACATATACATATACTTTTTAAGAAAAGTTAACAACGTAGAAACAGAATTAGTGAAAAAAAAATAAAGAAATGGAATAGAGAAAAGAAGGAAGGAAAGGATATCAAAATAGGTTTTCCTTTACTCTTTTACCATATTATTAAGTAAATAAATAAATAAATAAATATTTATATTTATATTTAATTATATTTTTTGTTTGGGGCAAGGTGGGGGATTGGGCTGGGGTCAAGGTCGGGGAATGTATTCCCCGTCCCCGACCTCGTGTTGCCAATGAGGAAAAATATTTTCCCACCTTTTCCGTGTATTCAAGGATTTCCCGCCTCGTTCGGGATGGGTCTCGCAAATTAAATGGACATCTCTAGTTAGGGAAAATTAGTCAATTTCATATATATATATATATATATATATATATATATATATATATATCACATGTAATCTAGCTAGCGTTCCCGATGAGTGGGGAGTGGTTGGAGATCTTAACCAAGCCCGATATCGAAGAAGAGAGCAGAAGGTTGAGAGATAGCAAGGGATTTGATAATTAATTAGAAGAAAAGAAAAGTCGAAAAAGACCTAGCACTTCAATTTGGAAGATGTGTCTCACATCCAAAATAATAACAAGAACCAAAAGAGTAAAATCATAAAATTACAATTACCAAAACCCCACCCGTCGAAACATTAGCAAAGCAAGTGTTTGAGACTACTAGCATGCCAATGTGGGACAAAAGCATCGTCCTTTACAATGACCTAAACTATAGGTACTATCAAATATAGGAACGATAATGGCATGAGTATGACAACAAAATTATACATATTATCACCACCAACGCACTTTAATTATATAACTAACATGCCTTGGTATTTATAATCTTTGTCCTGTCTTTTGCTTATGGGCCTTAGCCCACAAGTCCTTTCCAACAACAATTATAGAGTAGCAATAATCAAATCAGAAATGGGATAGCAAAATTAATACTGTAATGAGGTTAGCTAAGAAGGAAGAACAAATGGTGGGTTTAAGAAGAAACAAAAAGTTGGAAAAGGCAAAGTCACAAAGATGTGATCGAGATCGTGGATGAAGGGAAAAGGTCGAGCATTGTTTCGGAACTTCCATTCTTTTTATTATTTCTTTTACATATACGAGAATCGAGTAATTTGCCCTCTTTTAATTAGACATCAAATAAGAAAAAAAGCTTAGTTAAAACACATAATAAACTATAGGGGTCTAATTGATCAAGTTAAAACTTTAACTTGATCAAAACTCAAAGTTTATGGTTCAAAAATACACCTAAACTTTGGAAGGTTAAGTAAAAAAAATGCCTCTAGACTTTGTAATTTGTATAAAAAATACCCATAAACTTTTGAAAAGTTTCAACAATGCTCTAAACTTTTAAAAAGGGTTAAAAAATACTAATATCGTTAGTTTTTGATGAAAATTGTTAAAGTTTTGTTTAAAAAATACCACTGAACTATTGAAAAAGTTTCATAAATGTCATTGAACTTAAAAAAGGTTTTTTTAAAAAATACTCTCATTGATCCAAATTTTAAACCAATTTTCTCCCCTCTCAAAATAAAAACCTAAATTTTAAGTTAAAACCATAACCTTAAGCTTATTTGATTATTAAAACATAATGATAGATCATGAACACAACCAATCTCTATAATTATTGTTGTAATAAACATACAGTCAATTATCAAATAAAAAAATGAATTTGACTATTAATAGATAGAAATGGTCTGATAGATCTATTAGTGTGAGATTTTTTTTATTTTACTAATTATTGTTTTAGTACGTGAGATTTTTTGAAATTTTATGTTTTAAGAAAGGTTTAAAATATTAATGTTGATATCAAAGTCTTAATTTTACATAAATTTTCATTTTGATGTATATTTATGGAAAAATTATAAAAAAAACTTCAAAAAAATCAATTTAAATTATGAAATAAATATTTTATTATTTGCAAATAAGTAAACATGTCTATTATTTATATTAGCGTTATTTTGTTGTTTATTTTTGTGATTCGTAGATTTTTTTTAAGATGTAATGGAAGTATCGACTTACTCTTTCTATCGATATCAAACCCATGAAAATGAAAAAATATCGACAAAAATATCGATATATCAATGAAAGCTTAAAATTATGGTTTTAACTTAAAATTTTGGTTTTTATTTTGATGTTGAAATTTTTGGGATAAAAAATGAATTAATGAGAATATTTTTAATTTTTTAAAAAATTTAAAGATATTTATTTAACTTTTCAATAGTTTGAGGATAAAACTATAACAATTTCCGTTTAAAATGAATAGTAAAAATATTTGAATTATTTTAAAAATTTTAAGAGCGTTTTTTTTTATTTTGAAAATATAAGAGGATCGGAGAGAAATCACACATTTTAGTGACATTTTTTATAGAGGCGACAAGAAGAATAAAAAAATCTAAGGTTTACTTTGGATAAATGTCAAATTTATTTTTAAATTATCAAAATAGCAAAACAGTTAATTTCCACATAATAAATAGGATAACTATGCCTTAAATACCCCTACCTACTTTAGAATATAGACTCCTAAATACAATAGTAAGAAAAACCACAAATATCATGTAATTAATACATACTATGCACTCCCTTCAATTTTCTAGTTTTTCCTCTCAAAAAAATAAATCATCTTCTGTAAAGCTTTCCGACGTATTTGTTCTTCCGTTTTTTAAAAAACGCTTTCCGACACATTTCCATCGTCGCTTTTCCACCGTAGCTTTCTCTTCCGTTTTCCACCGTCGCTTTTCCACCATCGATTTCTCTTCCGTCACTTTTACACCGTTTGCACACCCTTCCTTTTTTAATCGGTTTGCACCACCCAAAGTATCAGTGAGTTGTTTCGTTTCACGCTTCTGTTCCTTCTTCAACCTTTGGATTTTTCCTATGTTTTCTGCATGCATCGGTAAAAAATACCGAGTTATCAAAAAAAATTTCAAATTTTCTCCGGTTCTAACATTCTTCAAATTTTCAAATGGCTTTCCACTCGCACCATCGCTTTCCACCTTCTTCTTTTAGTACAAATTTTCGTTTCCCTTAATTCCGGTTGATTGTCTTCCGGTGAATCTTCTATTTTTGTTTCCCTTAATTCCAGTTGGTTGGCAAAATTAAAGATAGATCACATTTTATTTAGCATGATTTTAGAGAGGGTTGGGATTTGATTCTAAATTTAAGTATTTCCATTATATTTGCCATAATTAAATCATATTTTATTTGGCATGATTTTAGGGAGGGTTGGGATTTGATTCTAAATTTAAATTTCCATTATATTTGTCATAATTTTAGGGAATGGTTGGAATTTGAATTTGAATTTTACTTGAGATTTGAAATTTAAATCTTTTAAATGATTTTTCGTTACTTTTTAAATATTTTTGTTAATAGTTAATTATTGCATCATCTTTATCATTATTTTAAGAAGTATTCATTGCATTAACATTATAGAACGTTAATAGCTAAAGTTTGAATATATAATTATTGAAGGTAAAAATCGGAATAATTAGGAGATATTGAAACCAATTGAATATGTTTAGAGATTTTTGAAAGAATATAATAATTTTTTGATTTATTTAATAATTATCATAAGTGGGTGTGTTCACAAATACACTGTAATCGAATATGTGATATTTTATTTGATTTTTCTATCTCCTTAAATATACTGTATTTGAATCTGGACAGTTCTCATCCATTGAGTTTTATTTGATCATTGTCGGGGAATTTCGATATAAGTAACATAATCCAAGACACATCCTTATCATCAACAATCCAAATGAGTTTCAAATTGTTGCAATCTTTCCAGTAAACGGTCAACCTAGAGACAGAAATTTCTGAATTTGGAAAAAGTCTACGTTGGATACAATTTGCAAATTCTTGAAACGAGGATGAAACTGGAACATATACATCAAGGAGGCGATAGTCAATATACCGGCAAGACTCAATCCATCTACCATCGAATACGATCTTCACTCGTTGTAAAGCCATGGAAAAAATTCAAAGGGAACACGTTTATCGAATAAAGTATTCACTGCTAGATTGTATATAGGAGGGATGAATATTAAATTAAATTATTGTTTCATATATTATATGGGTACCTGTTTCATTTGTAAGGATCATGTTTTAATTTGATGTAATGGTCGGATATTACGAAAATATGGTAGACAAGGGCAAAGAAATAAAATGTATATAGTATAATCTTATGAATATAATGTTGGAAAGGCAATATTAGTTATTTTTCTAAAGTAGTTTAGAATATAAAGATGTTAAAATTTCAAAAAATAATATGTTTTGCTCCATTCTTTGTTGAAATTTATGTTTTAATGGCCATGAACGTTCTGGTGAAATTTCAAAAAGATTGTCTTTCGGTGAATCTTGTGTTTGGTTTCGATTAATTCCGGTTTGTTTGCAACATTAAAGATAGATTACAATTTTAGGGATATTCCCAATTTTAGGGATAATTCCGGTTTGTGTTTTAGCATGATTTTATGGATAGTTGGGATTTGAATCTAAACTTATGTATTCTCATTATATTTGCCATAATTTTAGGGAATGGTTGGAATTTAAATTTGAATTCTAGATATTTGAATTTTGAATGTTTTAAATGCTTTTCCGTTAGGTTTTTTAATGTTTTTGTATATGGTTAATTATTGCATCATGTTTATCATTATTTTAGGAAGGAATAATTCATTGCATTAAAATTTTAGAACCTATTCATTGCGTAATAGCTATTGAAGGAAAAAATTGATGGCTAAAGTTTGAATATATAATTATTGAAGGGAAAAATTGGAATAATTAGGGGATATTGAAATCAATTGAATATGGTTAGAGATCTTTGAAATAATATAATAATTATTTGATTTGGTTAATAATTATTATAAGTGGGTGTGTTTACAGATACACTGTAATCAGCTATGTAATGTTTTGTTTGATTTCCCAGGTTCCTTAAATATACTGTATTTGATTATGGACAGTTCTCATCCGTTGAGGGGCATTTTCGGTCGAAAAAAGTTGAAAATTATTCCAGATAGTTAGTTTTACCGTAAATTAAAAAAAAAAACAGTTTGCTATTTTGACAATTTTCATTCTTATGTTTGTCATTTCCACGAATTTTCCTTTTTTATACTTTTCAGTCTGGGAAAGCTGGAGACCGGAAATTGAGTGGCCCATGGGACACGCGCCAACGACAGCTTTTTATGTTCATTGGAAGAGTAGTTGAAAGCGACAAGGGCGACGGTAGGAGCCCACCTCTTGGCATCAAGTGTCGTCATTTCCAAACTCATTCGCCGTCCAATCCCACTGTTCCCTTTCCCTGCGCTTCCAAACAAAACTAGAATTAGCAATGGAATCTGTTGAGCCATAGATTGGACTTTGGCCCAGTCCATTATTTCTTCAGTGGACCACCGCCCCTCATAACCCCCCTGGCCCAACCAAAATCAGAACTTGTTGCAAGCAAAGGTTTCATGTGAGAGAATAGTTAAAACAAAGTTGGATTGACATCCCTGGTAAATAAAATACTCTTTCACTAACCATGAGATTTTTAATTACATTTCTCGTTGCTATATTTAAATTTTGAAAAAAAATTAACATCTTTTCTTATATCTAATCTCTTTTTTTTTTTTTTTCTATTTTAGTTATATATTAACAAAAAAAAAATAGTTACATAAATCTCCTTAAGTTTTCGTACATGATATATACCACATGTAAAGGTAGCTATGGAAAGAATAAATAGATTTCAGATTGCTTATATATGACTACAGCTTACATGAAAACTAGTGAAAGTTGAATTCCATCATGTTGGAACATCCATCGTTAAACAATTTTTTGTTGACATCTTAAAATATTTAAATATTTGAAATTTTACCGGAGATGACCTAACACACTTCACAACATTTTTGATTTGAATGATAGACACATGCAAATTTTTTAAAGCATTACTAACAATTAAATTAAGGATTCAAGAGCAACTATCTAACATGAATAAATTCATCATCCAATACCAATCCATTTTTGTCTGTAAATTTTTTAACCAAATATGTAATGTACATCATTTGAACTAATAGTAAAATGCCCAACTTTGTAAGCATTTTTCAATGGCTCTACCTATTGTATTTCTTTTATGATTAGCCATTTGGCAAAAGTTCAAAGTTCGTTTATGCAAAATTCAAATCATTGTCAAAGAAATGAGTCATAATAACCATATAATTAATATTCTGCACAAAAGTCCATGAATCAGTTGAACTCTTTGACCACTCCGAGTTAATGCACTCTTTAACATTTTTTTTTTCGTCATATACATTTGAAAACAATCGTTTGCAACAGTCACTCTTGATAAAATCACAAACTTTGGATTTAATGTCTGACAAAATTTACGAAATCTTTCACTTTCTACAAACTTAAATGGCAATTCACATCCAAGATGACCATACAAGCAAACATTAATCTACAAGTTTCTTGGGTGAAGGATGTAGTCTGATCAAACTACTTTTAGAATCTCCCTCCCCTTCAACATTTTAATTTCTTCTAATTTATTTGTATACTTCTTACATTTGTCTAAATGTCTTTTTAGATTAGTTGTACTATTTCTTTTTGAATCACAAACACATATAGCCTCAGAGTGTTTACAAGCAACCCTAAGATATTTAGGATCACATCCTTCTATTATCAATCAATGATAATCAGAAAACTGTGGAACTAGCATCTTCACTACTAGAAAAATGAGTTTTAATCACACTACTAACCAAGATACTGTGTCGTTAAAAAAAAAAAGAGTGAGGTGAAGTAAATTGTGTCATTGAAAATAAATATACAAATTATTTCTCGACACAATTTTCGTGTCGTTAATTAATGATATAATTTTTGTGTGATTAAAAAAATTTCTAATAAAAAAGTACTTATTCCAAAATTTTCTCTTTCTTTGTAATTTCCCTAACTAATCTTTTAGTTTGTTTTTTTTTTTTTTTTTGTAAAGGCATTGTCTTAAATGTAAGGGTGGAGAATTGAACCCGAGACCTCTTGTCCATAGGTATATATAGATGCCAATTGAGTTAAGCTCATGTTAGCTTGTTTGAAATTAATTTATTAGACTTGTGAAAGACAGAATAATTTGTTAGGTCTGATATTTACTTCACAACCTGCATATTACATTTTGTATTTATTTTCCGAACATGTATTATTTCTCAACTTGTATATTATTTTTAATATATTATTTTATATTATTTTTAATATATTTATTTTCAACCGGCATATTATTTTCAATATATTATTTCTCAACCTGTATATTATTTTTCAACCTATATATTATTTTTCAACATGTATATTATTTCCAACTTGTATATTATTTTCCAACCTGTATTTATTATATTTCACATTGTTTTGCTATTATTATTATTATTATTATTATTATTATTATTATTATTATTATTTATTTATTTATTTATTTATTTATTTATTTATTTATTTATTTATTTATTTATTTTTAATTTCTATAATTGCAAAATGTATGAAAAATTCATTTGTTTTTGCCATATGGATATAAAAATTTGAGAAGAGAGAGAAGTAATGTTTATTTATGGATTTTATGATTTAAATTTCATAAATACATGAAATTTCTCATTTTAAAAAATTAATTAATAAATTGTTTATAAACAAAATATATCAATAATTTTATATTTTAAAACGGGACTGAATAATGTTTTCTTTGGAATTTATTAATTCTTTTTATACATGAAATTTTCCATTAAATGTCTGTGATGGAGATCAAAATATCAAAGTTCGATATTTTAGTATTCTTGAAGTGAATAAAAAAAATTGAAACAAAAAATAAATTCCATTTTTCTAATGGCTTTCATGTCACCCATATAATTATTCATTCATGCTTATCTTTTTTCTTAGATGTGAATTGATAACCATGAGACATTTTAAAAAAACCAAATAAAAAACTTTGTTCAAAACCTCCGTAATTTAGTTTAAAAGATAAATTTTTGTAACTATTTTGATGGGTGTTGTAGGGTGCTAATACATTCCCTATACACAATTGACTCTCAAACCTTAAATCTGAATTTTGCGTAAACCAATGTTTTTTTTGTGACCAATCACATCTTAATATGGTTGGTGGGGACTCCGAATCTACTATTTATTAAGATTAAATAATTGAGTATGTCAGCCGCTTCGCGTGGCGATCACGTTGTGGCAAAGGTAAGAGGGCGATGGATATTCAATTTATTTGAGAATTTCTTTTATTTATTTCTACTTTTTGTCTGTGAATTAAATTTGCATCTAAAAAAACTTGTTTTGATTCTTATTACAAATTCTGTTGACATTCCCTATACATTCTTTTATGTTTTCCTTTTTCTACTAACCACTTTTCTTTCAAGCTTTGGTTTCAAGAATTTTTATTAGCAACCATTCCCTTGGGTCTGACATCCTAATTTGCCATCAAGCTACGGTAAAAAGTAAGGATAAATCTATTTTTTTTAAGTTAAATTGGTAAGTTTCTTACACTTTTTCTTGGTTCTTGGCTTGCAATTAGTATATTACATTTTCCAATTAGTAAAAAAATTTCATTTTTCCTCGTTTAGATGACTTTTTTTGTTTTTTCAAACTTCTGACAATCTATAAAATATTAGCTATGTAAGTTTTATTATCATCTAATTTTAACATTTACGAATAGTGATAGACTAAATTTAAAACTATAGGAGGATAAGATACAAAAATAAGACTTCTCAATTTAAGCCATTAAGGATTTACTTATGTGTTGTATGTCAATGATGATGTTTTCTTGTGTTATGGTTCCCAAGGAAAAACAAGAATTATTTGAATAAATATATTGTCTACTCGATTTTTTAGGTTGAATTCGATAGAAAAGGAATTACAAGAGATCTTTGATAGCAACACTTCTCAATCCTCATGGTAAGAAAGTTTTAAAACTTACTTATTTTGCAACTGCATTTTATATATTATTTGGATTTTTGGAGTCACACTACAAGAAAATGGAGCATTCCTGACTCCAAAAAGGACGTTGGCATAAAGAACGTTGGGAATAAGGGCTTTCCTGATGCCATCAACACCGCGTCGAGAGACGCGTCGGGAAAACCCTCTTTCCCGCGCATCACGAAGGCGTCAGCAAGTATTCGTCGGGAAAATGGTAAATTAATTTTAAAAAACGAACTATTCCCGACACCATGCACAGTGTGTCGGGAGCGGCGTCAGGAATAGGAGTTTTTTCCGACGCAGCCCTAAGCGTTGGAAAAACCGTTTAATGAGCGTCGGGAATTCCCCTTTTTCCAATGCTTTTTGGGGGATTTCTCGATGCCGCAGCACTGCGTCAGAAAATCTCCTTTTTAATCGTTTTAGTTCTGTATTTTACAGAACTGAAACTGAGAGGGGAAAAGAAAGGAGAAGCCGAGAGGGGAAAAGAGAGATCCGTCGCCGTTTCCATCGCCCTTCCACCGTTGTTCCGCTGTCGTCCGTCGCCGCCGTTTGCCACTTTAGGTAAGTGAAAATTTAAAATTTATTTAGTTTAAATTTATGTTTTAGGGTTTTTTTTAGGAAAATTATTTTAGGATTTTCTTTTGGAATAGATTTTTGTTTGTTAAATGTATTTTTGTATAGAATGTGTGTAATTTGTGGTTGAATTGAAATTTGAATGGTTTAGGGTTAGGTTTATTTAGAAAATTGAATTGAGGGGGGGGGGGGGGGAGTTTATAGTTAAATGAAAATTGAATGGGGGTTGAATTAGGGGAGAGAGTTTATTGTTAAATTGAAAATTGAATTGGGAGGGGAGGTTTATATTTGAATTGAAAATTAAAATCGGAGGGGAGGGGGGGGTTAATAGTTAAATTGAATTTTTTTTTTTTTTTTTGGGGGGGGGGGGGGGGGAGAGAGATTTATAGTTAAATTGAAAATTGAATTGGGGGAGGGGGGTTTAAGTTAAATTGAAAATTGAAATTGGAGGGGGGAGGGTTAATAGTTAAATTGAATTTGGGGGTTAATAGTTAAATTGAATATACTAAATTAATATAAAAATATGCATGAATATACTAAATTAATATAAAGATCTAAGAAAAACTTGAGAGAGATGACGATGAGGACAAAACTTTAATATAAAGATTGTCTTAACAGGATATCCATCTACGATCTGAGATGGTTATCCTGCAGTTATGGTAGCTTTTTTGTTTTGAATTTGTTTATGTTTGGGATGGCTATCCTGCCGTTATGGTAGCCTTTTTTGTTTTGAATTTGCTGGTTTCAAGGGGTGGTAGTAGGATAGCTTGAAGTATTTTGTTGTTAATAATTAGGTTGTGTTGGCTATCCTGTAGTTATGGTAGCTTATGTAGTTTGGAGGGGTTTGTAGGATGCGAAGATTTTGAAGTATTTTGTTGTTAATAATTAAGTTGTGTTGGCTATCCTGCAGTTATGGTAGCCTCTGTAGTTTGGAGGGGTTTGTAGGATGCGAAAATATTTTGTTGTTAATAATTAGGTTGTGTTGGCTATTCTGCAGTTATGGTAGCCTTTATAGTTTGAACTTAGTTATTGAAAAATAGTGAAAATTCAGGGGAGTAAGTTATGGATGTGACAGAGTGAGAGAGATATGTTTATAATCAAACCTATTTATGTTTTAGGGACTTAAACGATGGATAAGGGTTGGATGAAACTTAGAAATAAGTTATCCCTCAAGTATAGACATGGAGTGACCCAATTTTTAGAATTTTCCAAGTTTCACGTTGATGCTTACGGACGATTAAGGTGTCCATGCAAGAGATGTTTGAATTTAAATTGGAGCTCATTAGAGGGTGTGGAACGACATCTACTGACTATTGGAATATCCCCCTATTATACAGAATGGATGTATCATGGAGAGTCATTAAGCTATAGAGGTACAGAAAACTTTGAGGAATGAACTAGTAGTAATCCTTTTAATAAAGGAACTAGTAGTAGACAATTTAATGAAGAAGGTGATATCTTTGGTATGCTAAATGATTTACAAGCCCCTATTGAACATGAAGAAGAAATAGATGAATTTCGTTTAGAAGATGAAATGCCGATGAATGTTGGGGTAAATATAGATGAAGATGGAACAAACAATATATTTCAAGATTTATTAAATCAAGCACGTAATGAGTTGTACCCCGGTTGTTCTGAATTTTCGTCGTTGAATTTTTTGGTTAAGTTGATGCATGTGAAAGTTCTAAATGGTTGGAGTAACAAGTCGTTCGACATGTTGTTAGAACTCTTAAGAACAGCGTTTCCAATGTATGGCTATTTAAGTGTCGGTGGTATGACACCGACGTAAACAAAAGTCAAAGAACACATGTTGAAGTAGGGTACAAATCTCTCAACACATCCCGTTTTTGGTACGCGGAGGAACCTGTAATTCTTGCAACTCAAGCACATCAAGTTTTTTACGTAGATGGTCCAAAAAATGGTAGCAATTGAAACGTTGTGCAAGTCATCCAAAATAAGCGTATATGGGACGTGCCAGAAGTGAAGGATGTTCAGAATGACCATATTAATATACTAGAAGTTGTTGTAAGCCATCAAGTGGATGACCACATCGAGGATGACACTCTATGCAGAAATGACGTTGATCCCACAATCGTTGAAAGATCGATTGTGCGTCATGTCACTGACGACTTCATCGACGATGTGGATGAACACTTGTCACATGCAAGCGATGACGAATTATAGTGACAAATTAAACCACGTACCCACATATTTATATCTAGTTTATATATTTTGATTCTAGCTATGTGTTCGTATTTGGTTATTGAATGTTTGTTTTTTATGTCCATAGCCATTATGTCATATCGACGATAAAATTTTATGGAGACAGACGATATGTTCCTCCAGTTTGAGGTCGATTTAGATAACATCGCGGGAGGGTCGTCATCTGTGGGCGACAATACGGGTGAGTCTAAGAATTTTCTTCATTTTAACTTACAAATATTTCATGTTCTTTTTTCTAACTTTATATATTATTATCGATTTATTGAGCATGGTCTTCTTCTCAACAAACGACTCCGACTCCTAGGAGACGTGCGCATTCTCGACTCTTGGAGTTAGAGTGCCACGTTGCAATAAATGAGCGCATTCTGATGACGATCGCCCCTAGAGCGGAGAAGTCTATTTCTCCACACGCCGTTCGCTTCAACCAGGCGATAGGCGTGTACATGCGAAAGACATTTCCCATCCGCTGTCTTAAGTGTGTAGACGTTGGGAGAGAATACATTGAGGTCGTCAAGGGCGACCTCCAGGTAATTAAATGCACTACACATTTATATATGATTTCATTTGAAACATATCTAACTTTAACCAATCTAATGTGTTATGTTTGTAATGTGTAACGATTGTTTGTGCTTGATTTCAATGATCAAGCAATGAACAGGTTTGTTGAGCATCAGATGCTCACGATCTTTAAAGAGTTTTGGGCCGACTGTCATAGACATTTCAAAAAGTACAGCGACCCGAAGGAGGCTCGTGCCAACTCACCAAACGCATTGGTTGGACGTGATGAAGATTGACACTTCCTCTGCGACCATGATATCAGCCGTGCATTCCAGGTATTTGTCATGATTAATTATGATAACAAGTTTTAATATGTATAAGAAATAAACAATATAATTGTTTTAATGCAGGAGCAATCACGGACGAACAAGGCTGCTAGACAGAAGCAGCCTTACAATCATAGTAGCGGGTCCAAGTCGTTTCTACAACGACAGTATGAGCTCGCTGAAAGAAAAGGGGAGTCGGTCGATCGTGTGGAATTGTTCCGGGAAACACACGTTCGAGCTGGGACATTTGTGTCGCAGGCCACCGAGGATGCGCATGTAAGTTATGCCCTTATTAATTATCCACTTTCATTATATATTTTTGCGCGTTACCTAACATAGTTTTTAAATTTGTTGCAGAATCAAATGCTGGAACTCCAATCCCAGCCTACCCCAGAGGGTAGTCAGCCACTCTCTGAGGATGAGATATGCGATCAGGTGTTGGGTAGACGACCAGGCTACTCAAAAGGCCTTGGTTGGGGACCCAAGCCGAAGGCCCGCAGAACGGCGAGTGCAAGCAGTTCGTCGACATCTTATTCGCAGTCCACAGAAAAAGAGATTGAATTACAAGCTAAACTTCATGAAGCTTTGGAATGGGTTGAAGTACAAGATAGAAATCACCAAGCATTAGCTTCACAAGTGGAAAGTATGAAAAAGATGATAGAAGAACTAACTTGTGCACAACACGAACCACCACATGATCCCTAGCTCTACGATATGTATATGTCTTTATTATTCTTAAGTTTTTGCAATATATGATTATGTACTATACTAAGTTATTTTTATACCATTTTTAGGACCGAAGGTGTAGAATAACGCGCATACGCACCTCGTTGGGAGACTTTTTCTTAATGTTTATGTTTTTTCTATTTTGAGAACTATATTTTGTTGTAGTGAACTTATTCGTATTATTAATTTTAATTCTATTTTTTTAATTTGTGTTTGTATATTTCTTAATTTGTTTTAATTTATATTTAATTTGTTTTAATTTAATCCAAAACGTTGGAAAAAAATTTTTAGCAATCCGAACATCATTGTGAATGTTTGAGCAAAATATTATAAGGAAAAAAGTAGAAATAAAATATTTAAAATATATATATAAAAAGGAATTCCCGACGTAAAGAAACGTCGAGAAAAAACGTCGGAAAAGAGGTTTTCCCGACGCCTTTCTCCTGACGTTCTTCCCGACGCCGTTTGGTACGTCGGGATATCCTTTCCCGACGTACTTTTCATTTTCGCCGACATTTTTTGGCGTCGGGAGTACCCCCGTTTCTTGTAGTGTCACCTTATGATGTAAATTTTTAGAGTGTTTGTTATTTGTTACATTGTTGTTTTCTCATAAAATTGGTTGCAACTTTTGTTCTTGGACTAACTTTGAGAATGAGGAATGGAGATTTAGTAGAAGAAAGAGGTAAGTGTGCTTTATGTTTTGCAACCGTAACTTAACTATTTTGTTTTAGGAATCATGTTGACATATACTTAGGAATGTTGTTTTGACTATTCTGCAGTGGTAGCCATTGAAAAGCTATTTTGTGTGATTCGCTTAGACATGTGTTTTAGGAATCGTGTTGACATGTACTTAGGAACTTGATATTTTGTTACGTTGACTATCCTGTAGTTATGGTAGTCATTAAAAAGTTATTTTGTTCGTTCTGCTTAAACATATGTTATAGGAATCATGTTGTTTTGTAATGACTTTGGAGAAGGGGGGAAGGGGGGAAGGGAAAGTAAGTTTATGCTAAGTTTCAACTTGATGTGAACTAGAACATTGCTTGGTCTATAAAGATCGGTACATGATTTTTTAGATCCTATACCAACATTGTTTAGATCTTGTACCAAATTGAAAAAAAATAAATTGTAGTCATATCTAAACGATAACCAAATCTAAACGATCGCAAATATATTACGCGCATGTTGTTGACGGCATGGTTGATGGGGCATTTTTGGTATTTTACATGGTGGATCTCTTGACTTTTTCTATTTTCGAAATTGTTTTGTACAGTATAAATATTCAATTTGTGATATTTTTAAAAAGACCCCTAAAATATATATTTGCTATTTTTTTTTTATTATTTACAAGTTTGAAGGAGAGAAATGTTAAAATGGGATAAATATTTGGTGCATTTTCTCACGTTGTCTCTTTTTAAGATCCTCAAACTTTAGACTAGCTAGAAGGAAAGAGATTAAAACTTTTGTTTAAGGTAAGAATCTTCCGAACTTTTGTCCTACTATAAGCAATTTTTAGCTAAGCTTGAAAGATCTCACTATTTTTCTTTGTATTTTTTTCCGAGTTTAGAATTTTTGGCTTTTTTCCTTTTTTTTTTTCTTTTTCTATAGGCTTTCCTTTTGCACTAAAAGAACTCCCCTCAATTCAAAAACATTCTCATTTTGGAGATGTGTGATTATTTAACGTAATATGAAACTTTTTCCTAAATGTAAATGAGCCAAGAGGATGGAATGAAAGTGAAATTTTGGTTAATTTTGATGTTTTTACCCAAAACAAAAAAAAGATATCAATATTTATCTTTATTTCCAACCCTCCCTCTTACATTAATTCAAAAGGAATAATGATACAAGATAAATGAAAATAAACAGAAAAAAAAAAATTATAAAAAATGATACCAAATATAACAAAATTTTATATTCTATCAATAATAGATACTTATATACTTCTATATCAGAGACATTGATAGAAGTTTATCCGTTTCTACCTTTGATAGAATCCAATTTTTGTTATACTTTTGTAAATATTTTAGTTTATTTTACTATATTTGAAAATATGCCTTGAAAAAATAGTATCAAAAGAGGTTGCTCCACAGATTTTTTAAAGATATAATGGAAATATCAATTCACTCATTCAATTGATATCGTGAAAATATCGAAAGAAATATCTACATATCAATGAAAATTTAAAACTATGGTTTTAACTTAAAATTTTGGTATTTATTTTGGGTGGTAAGATATTGAGTGTGAAAATGTGATTAATTAGAGTATTTTTTTAATGTTTTCTACGTAATGAAATTTTTCAAAAGTTTAGAAACATGTATTTTTTTAAAGACAATTTTAACGATTTTCTTCCCGAGTAATGATATGATTATTTTTTAACTCTTTCTAAAAGTTAGCATCTTTTAAACTTTTGAAATTTAAAAGAAGATTTCTGATTAACCTAAAAGTTTATGAGCATTTTTTATAATTTAGCATAAAGTTTATTATTATGGTTAGTTCAAAAAGTGTTTAGAAATTAAAACAATAAAGATTATGAACATTAAGCCGTTGACTCTAATTCTATCATGAAAAGATTCTAATCTGTTCGTAAAGTGGCTTAATTGTTAAACTTATTCTGTCAGAAGCACATAATGCTCACAATATGTGTTTTTTAGTTTTTTATTCTTTAATCATAACAAATAACGAACCCTTAAACTTCCAAGAACTTAGAACAAACAAACAAACCCATTAATTTAATCAGCCGTAATTTTCTGGACGAAACCGATCATTTCTGACACGCTTTTTTGGTGAGGTGTAAATATAGTTCAAGTTCAATCACCGGCCCTACATTTGGAAAATTTTGCAAAAATCAGATTGAAATGACCCGTGAGTGAATTACAAGTGGGGTTCTCTCGATTCTTACCTCGCAAACATTATCTTCAATTCTCTTTCCCTACTGGGTAAGAATCTAAAATCTCACACCCCCTTTTACAAAAACACTTCCTCCTCTATTGGATTCAGTTAACAGCTACTGCTACAATGGCGTCAATCTCCAAATTCGCTTTCAATGATTGTAGAATCATGAGATTTGATGCTCTCTACAACCGAAGCTTCCACTTCTCAGCTGGAAAGTTTCAATCCCATCTGGGTATGTTTTATGCTTATAGTTTAGGGAGATTCTCTATCTGGGTGTAGTGATTTTTGCTTCTTGTTCTTGTTTTTTGATTTAGACGTTAGGGGAAAGTTGTGTTTATCTGATAGTGGGAGAAGACGTTTAGTGGTGGCTCAGTCTATGCTGCTTAAACCTCTTGTTTCTTCTGCTTCTCCTTGTGCAATTGGAGTCACGTCAAGGTATGAGAGATATGGTTTTATATTGTATAATGTGTTGTGATCAATCATTAATTTGTTGATTTTTAGGATAGATGAGTTTTTATTATACTCATACGTGTTGATGAACATATATTTGATATATTGGAGAGTTAAATACAACTATGAACGCAGGAAACTCCAAATTTTGTGCAAAGCTGCTAGTGATGTATCTGGAGAAATCGTCCCTGGTGATTCTCCTGATGGAATGAGCACGTATGAACGAGTTATTGAAACTTTAACCACACTTTTTCCTGTTTGGGTATGTTTATTAGCTTTGTTTTTGCTTTTACTTATGAATATGGAACTAGTGGACTAGTTATTGTTCATTTTGTATTTTCGGGAGCATTGGCTTATTAGATCAATATTTTTCATCTGTCAACAGGTTATCCTTGGAACCATTATAGGCATCTACAAACCCGCTGCAGTAATTGCTTGTTCTCAATTCTTCTTGATAGTTTTAACAGAAGATCTTGTTGTTAGATGATTGGTGAATCAAGTAACATTCATCAGAGTCTTCTTGCAGGTAACTTGGTTGGAGACTGACCTTTTTACTGTGGGATTGGGTTTTCTTATGCTTTCAATGGGATTGACACTGACGTTTGAGGATTTCAGGCGTTGTTTAAGAAATCCATGGACTGTAAGACAACATCCTTTTCTTTTGAGCTGTCTTTTGAGTTGTAGAACACTGATAAGAATATGTGTATGTTAATATTGTTTCACATTTTTATTTTCTTGTTGCAGGTTGGTGTTGGATTTCTTGCTCAATACTTGATTAAGCCTATGCTTGGCTTTGTCATTGCCATGGTAACAATTACATGTAGTCTCTTTCTTATAGTAGAATCTTAGAGCTCAATAACAAGCGGAAATGATAGAACAGACAAACATAACAACCAATTTATGTATTTTCAGACTCTCAAACTGTCTGCTCCTCTTGCAACTGGTCTTATTTTGGTCTCATGCTGCCCTGGGGGACAGGCATCAAATGTTGCCACTTATATATCTAAAGGAAATGTTGCACTTTCCGTTCTCATGACAACGTAAGACCTGCTTGATCCTATGATCCTCCTGTTCCCAATAGAGCTGATTCTATCGAACCTTCCTTTACACATTGATATTCTACGGCGTTTGATCTTTGTTTCTGCATGCATGTCTTTACCAAGGATGAACATTGATATCAATGGAAGACGAAAATGTTGAAATCTCAATTTTACAAGATTGAGATAGTAATAAAATGTCCACTTTCATTACCATTTTTGTAAATTCATAGAAAGGCAAAATTGAAAAAGAAAAATTTTAAATAATAAATAATCATTTTATTCTTAATAGTTATTATTTGTTATATTTTTAGACTAATTATATTTTATTCCTTATATTTTATTTTTCATGGTTTTTTCTTTACGATAGGGTTGAAATGTCGATTCACCTTTTATAATAATGTCAAATCTATGAATATGTGGAAATATTGACTGACGTGTCGAAAGAAATTTAGTTTCATGATCATGACTAGCATTCTGTTGGAACTCATATAGGTGTTCAACTATTGGCGCCATCATCATGACTCCGTTGCTTACAAAGCTTCTTGCTGGACAACTAGTTCCAGTTGATGCTGCTGTAAGTTCAGATAAACTAACCCTTCCAACTATGGACATAAATAAATGACCTTTAGGTTCATTCTTGGAAGTAGTAACTTTAGGGGCTTAAATAAATGGTCAAATGCCACATATCAATCAACCAATAAAAAACAGAAATCTCATTTTTTTTAAAAAAAAAAACAATCAGTGGGTTACGCAATTCAGCCCGACTTATATGATCGCGTGTTATATTTCTGAAATCCATCTAGGCTGTTTGGTTCTTTCATACAGTTTGATCAAAGGAATGAGCTTTTTTTGTTGGACTTTTAACATTTATCATTGAAGAAAGAAACTGAAAAAAGTAACAAATATTTGGGAAACAGGGTATTTGATATGATGCTGTTTTTACTTGATAGTTTACGGTTTCTTGATCTTATCCTCTAATTATTTTTAGCCTAAGGTTGTTTTTTCTTTCATTATTATCCTTTCAGGGTCTTGCCATCAGCACATTTCAGGTGGTTTTGGTTCCAACTGTTGTTGGAGGTAACTTTATAAAAAAGAAAATCCCCTTGTGAACAATATAGATATCCAAATTAGTTATACACCAACGATGAATTAATCATCCTCTATCATTATTTCTCTTGGCTGCAGTTTTAGCTAATGAATTCTTTCCCAAATTCACTTCAAAGATTATCACAGTGACACCATTGATTGGAGTTATCCTCACAACTCTCCTCTGTGCCAGCCCTGTAAGTTTCGAAACTATTAGTCTATTATACAGTGATAGACTGAATTTTGACTCTCCCTATCTCATTCCTTTGTAGTAACAAGTTGCTTTCCTCTATGTCTCATGTTGAAGATTGGGCAAGTTGCAGAAGTTTTGAAAACTCAAGGAGCACAACTGTTGCTCCCAGTAGCCATCCTCCATGGTGCAGCATTTGCTCTAGGCTATTGGCTTTCAAAATTATCGTTCGGTGAATCCACTTCTCGCACGATTTCGATTGAATGTGGAATGCAGGTAAAATTGGCTTGACAAGAAAGAAGGCAATAGAGGGCGGAGGGTTCTTAATCAAGTTACCAGAAACCTTAAATGAAACATGTTTTGAATCTACAATTTGACTTGTTTTGTAGAGCTCTGCACTTGGGTTTTTACTTGCTCAAAAGCATTTCACGAACCCCCTCGTCGCCGTCCCATCCGCAGTTAGCGTCGTCTGTATGGCAGTAAGTGTTTCTTCTGTGTTTATTTGCTGCCATCTTTGTTCTTTTGCTTCTTTTATACCACTACATCAATTCATTTGTTTAGAAACGTTGGTATAAAAATTTATATTTCTCATTTGGTATTATCCCAACAGCTTGGTGGCAGTGCTCTTGCTGTCTTCTGGAGGAACATGCCGATTCCTGCTGATGACAAAGACGATTTCAAAGAATGAAAAGAAAAGAAAAGAAAGAAGTACAAGTTTTAGATCTTTGCTAGTTTACATTGGTCCTATTCATTAGTACGAGCTTTAGATCTTTGCTAGATACATTGGTTCTATTCATTTGTTAGCAATTGCTAATGTTGTTGAGATGTTTTTTATGGTAGTAATGTTTGAAGTTCATGGGAATTTTGGGAAATTTTATATGAATTTAGTAAATGAAATTTTAGTTGTTGTGCTTAATTAGACATTATTATTATTATTATTATTATTATATGTAAAATTGTAGTTTATATTTGTAATGACAATGTTAATGTTAGCAGAAAATTTGGAGTGATAAAAGTTGTCTGAATTAGCAAATGTGGTTTATACTATAATGGATGATTTTTAGTTGGTGAATAATTTCCTAACCTAGAGTTCTGAATTTATATGCTTCTTTTTCTTGTTGCTATGATTTAGGTATATTATATATTACAGCTTAAAAATTGATTCTGTCCCTTTTTTATTTGGGATCAAATCAAAATAGGATTTGAAGTGGAATTTTACCCTTGTTTTATGTAGTTGGAAAAAAGTTTGGAACATTTTCTTCTTGCTGGGAAGATTTGGAATGTCCAACGATGAAGGGGCATATATTAAATTTCCATCGACAGGTTGATGGTACCACATTTTTATAGATTTGTTATCAATATAAGGGCTGAATTAACAGATCTATCTAATAAAACCATATGAAAGATAAACAACTTTTAAAAATTGAAGTCTTCCTCTTTTATATTTTGAAAGAATTAGCCTATTACATCACTTATCAATTAATAGTATTTCATATCTAGATTTCAACAAATATCTTTTAAAGGGTAGTTACACAAATGTCATATTAATGTGTTAAAACTAGATCCATAGTCTCTATGATTTTGTAGAAACCACAAATTGAATTGAAATATCTAGATGATCAAGTCATTCCTCACATTTAAAAAAGTGTGATTTCATTTTATTGTTCTTTGATTATTATTTCATTGTCATCTAATTACTAATGACATTGATTGTTATCTAATTGCTATTTGATATTGATTGTTGCCAAGATCCTATCTTATACTTATATTAGGTGTCATCTGATGATTGTCCGATTACTCTAAAATGGTTGCCAATGATATTGTTGTTATTTGGTTATTATATGATATTAATTGCAATAATATAAACCACTATATGATTGTTGTCTCATCAGTTTTTGATACAATTATTTATGAAACCTAATTCTTATTTGATACTAATGGTTAGTGATACCAATTGTTATATCATTGTTTTTCTTTTATTACTACATGATATTGATTGCTATTTGATTGTTGTATGATTCTATTTGATATTTATTGTAATGTGATTTTACATTTATTTTAATATGATTAATAATGATACAAATCGTTATCTAATTATCTTATTATAATTTGATACTAATTGTCAAAGATAGTTATTGTTATTTGATTTCTGAATGATTACTATCTGATATTAAATCTAAATGATATTGATTGTTATTTGACAATGATGGTCAACTGATTGTTATTTGATACTCATCGTTAATAATATTTATTGGTTATCTTATTATTGTGTAACTGTGTTATTTGACATCAATTGTTAGTTAACTGTTAATGAAATTGATTATAATCTGATTGATTTTTTATTGCTATATGATTACTTACTGATACAAAATAAAAAAAAAATAAAAAATAGAAAATTGTAATGAAACGAATGTCTTATGGAGCATTCTTAAGAAGTCGTTTGGATTGAGGGAAATGACATGGAAATAAGAGTGCGAATAAATATAGGACCCACATCCTCTTGTTTGGTACAAGTTTTGATTAATTTTTTTTAAAGGAAGATACATTCAAGTACTAATTAGAAACTTGTCAACCCCAACAAAGTCATTGGAGGGAAACTTTGTTGGAGGGAAACCAATCTGAGACCTCACAAGAAACCCCACCTACTATTCTAGAGCCGGAAAAAGAAACGTGAACAAAACAGATCCCAAAATTGTCATGCACTAAAGCAGCTCAAGCCAAGCGATTAGTCAACTTGTTCGCAGGATGCAAGCAATACAAAAAAGACTAAACATTAGCATACGAAGTCGGGCCAAAACGTCCTTTACAAAACCTGACAACTCATATAGATCCACAAACACGAGTTAAGACACCAATCAACTCAGAACAATCAAACTCGATAATAATCATGAGAAGGGGCCCACAACCAAAGATGAAAACATGCAAAACTCTAACCATAGCAAGGACTTCAAGGATCTTGATGTGGCAATTGAAATGCATCCTCTCATAACCAGAAAGAATGAGAGATCTTGATAGAGGCATGAACCAACCAACCGATACCACTAGCATGATCATGATCACTCCAAGAGGCATACAAGTTGAGCTTCCAACAACTATTGACTTGTGGAGTCCAAAGCTCATGACTCATTGAAGTCTCTCTTATAAAAGAAGAACCAAACCCGTCAAACCCAACAAACTCCTCCACATGCAAGGAGATCCTATCCAACAACGTTTTCCTATCCAGGGACTTGTAGCTAGAACTAATCATAATCAAGTAGTTCCACAAATCCACAATAGGATGGCCGTTGGGCATGAGAGTAGGTCAGTCTCATGCATCTTTTATACCCATGAATGATGCCTAGTGGGTTTGGTTGATGCTCTCTCTCTCTCTTCTCCTAATTCATGCATTTATATCTTTTATGTCATGTATATATTAGTAAAAGATAATTTGTTCCCACCAAATTTTGATAACATTATCATGCACAATCAAATCCAATCATCCTTGATTTTTAACAAACATCCTAAATTCTTAAATATCTTTCAAACCTTAAACCAAACAGTACTTGTAAGGTTTGACTCAAACATAAAAAAGAAAAAAGAACACAAAGAAGAAGAGATGGAGATAGCTCCCATCTCCATATCCATTTTCTTTCATCCATATTCTCCATTATCTCTCCCAATCAAGCACTAAAACATGGTGGCAACCCTATTGTTAATAAAATTGAAGGCCAAATTAAGCGTTGAGGTGTCATGGTCTTTCCACACACAGAGCCACCGCCCTCCAATCAATTGAGGAAAGGAAATAATTTATTATTAAAAATAGTTTTTTTGATTTATTTTTTTGTATAAATTTTATTGGGTTAAAATAAAAACACTTTCGTGGAAGACCACCGTACATTCCTTAAGAAGGCCTATACAAGCCTGTGCTCTCTTCTAAACAATATAAAAATTAACACACAAAATTTCTCCTCCCTTCTCTACGTACCTTTCTTCCCTCCTCTCTTCTTCGCTTTTGTCTTCTTTCGTTTTACATCTTTGAGTACGTACCCTATTTCTATTCATTTGTAGATTTTGATTTGGAGTAAGGAAGTTTGAACCTAAAATCTCTTGTTCGTGGATATATACAGATATCAATTAAGTTAAATTCATATTGGCTATGTAACAACTTTACACATATGCATGAAACTATATAGGATATTTGACATGTCCATGTAAATTTAACTAAAAATTTAAAGTAAAAAAATATTTGGTTTGGATCATTCTTTGAATATCTCAAACTTAAATTTTCAAAAAGAGTATGGTTTGAAATCTTAAGTATTCCTCTAAACAAATTCAATATGATGGAGAAACTTACCATCTAATTCACTTGAATAACAGTTTTAAAGAGTTTCCTTTAAAAACTCATAAATGCCTTTGGCCACTACTTAAGATTTTAGCTTCAATGCTCAAATCTTTATTTGAGTTTTAGAATTATCAGATGTAAAATTTAATATTTAAATATATTTTAACAATTAATTTCAGAATCCACATATATTTAGGTGCTAGGTTAAAATAGAGTACTCATATTCTTTAAACTTCATGTAAAATTTCATCTGATAATGTGTAAAATTTAATATTTAAATCTAACCATGGTTTTCTAGAATCGCAAATATAGTTTTAAAAAAATGTAAGTAAAGGGCCTGTTTGGTAACATTTCTGTTTCCTGTTTCCTGTTTTTTTTTTTTCAGAACAAGAAACAGGAACGTGTTTGATAACTGTTTATGTTTCTTGTTTCTTTAAAAAAAAAAACAAAAACAAAAAATGTGTTTGGTAAATGTTTCTTTTTTCCTGTTTTTATTATTTCTTGTAGATGCTGTTGACTCACATCTAATTTTTATTTTATTAATTTTATTCTATTTGGTAACTGCTCCTCTTAAAAATTTATTTTTATTTTATTTATTTTATTTTATTTTATTCACGTGTAATTCAATTAAACATTAAATAAAAATTTATGTCATGCATTAAACATAAAAATGAAAATTATCAAAAGTACTTTATATCATTTAATACAAAGAAGTCTCACTGCACAAATAAAAAGAATAACATAAACATAAAATTGTATTTATCCTTCAAATGTTGCCCAAATTTGATTTGCAATATCATCTCTCACTGTGCCATTTCTCGTAGATATTGTCGACTCACATCTAATTCAATTATATCATTCCGCAAATTGGCCGACAAATTATGTGTATCTTCAACGATCATTAATTCATTGCTAAAGTCATTGAAAAGATTATCTTGACGATCATTCAATCTAATATAATTGTGAACTGTGCAACATGCTATCGGTATATATTTTTGTGTCTTGATCAGGTAAGGAGGCATTTGCTTAAGAATAGAAAATCGAGCCTTCAGCAAACCAAAACAATGTTCAATGACATTTCGCAATGAAGAATGTCGATAATTAAACACTTCTTCTCTACCTCGAGGGCGATGTCTCCTTTCTCTAAAATCTCGTAAATGATATCTTTGACCTCAAAATGGTGCTAAAAATCCTAACATATTTGAATATCCTGAAACGACAAGATGGTATTGATCTACATATAATAAAGCAAATAAAAAATTATCATAAAGTTAAATATGGAATTAAAGTTCTTAATAACATATCAAATGAACAAACACAAATTATATTCCATGTCCTGTTAGTTTTTCTTCCACGAAACGGTATTTGTTTATTTTGGGGAATACTTGCAACAACATGAGTGTCATTAATAGCACCAATACAATCCTAAAGGATAATAAAAAACACAAATATATTTCAAAATATTATATTTCTGAAAATAAATCAAAACATTAACGCATTACCTTAAAGAAAGGGTAATATTTTGAATTTGATACGATCTCCATTGGTACAGTGTTCATATTGGGTGGGTGAATAATTTCTCTACCAAGCTTACAAACTTTCCTCAAAACAAGGTTAAAAGCTAGAGAAATAGTATGACCCAAATGTTGAAATCTTTCTGTTGCTATATGATTGCTTTCATTATGTGATATGATTAATAAGAATATAGCAACTTTTTCTTGAACGGTAAAATATCTAGATGATTTCAGATTCGTCTTTGATTTTAAATCTTCACAAACCTTATGAATGTAATTCTTTTTATCCTAAAACAATCAAAACATCTACTATCGTTCCATTTAACAAATCAATCACATTATCATGTCCTCTCAGTACAGAGGTTCTACATGGTTGTTTTGAAGATTGTATCATGTGCAAGCTCATGTAGAATAAAGTAAAAAGGATGAAGATACCTTCGTCATCGTCGTCAGAATCAAAATCGTCATCAGAATGATTATCTTGAATCAAGTCCATATCAATTCACTAGTATATCCATAAATCAAACACAAAAAAGGTACAAATTCATCTCAGTACATAAAACGTAGTCATGTTAAATATATTTGGTACATGATCGTTTAGATTTGGTTATTTTTTCAATTATGTTTGTTACATGATCGTTTAATTTGGTTACATTTAAATTTGGTACACGGTCGTTTAGATTTAACTCAAAATTTGGTACGTGATCGTTTAGATTTATTTTTTTAATTCTTTTGATACACGATCGTTTAGATTTGTCTACATGATAATTTATTTTTTTACATGATCATTTACATTTGGCTACTCCAACCTAAATAATATATGATGAACCAAATAACAGTTTGAAAACAAAAAAGAAGAAAAGAAAAGACGAAGATGGAAGAAAAAATTTTTTATGTAACTTTCCCAAACCATAATGTCAAACATACAAAATCCATGTTCAAGTCTAATATTAAAAAAATAGATGTCATCATCCTAAAACAATCCCTAAGTGACATCTAAAGACTATTTATGAAATCTCTCTTCCTTGAATCGGGCATGCGTAAAAATAACTTTCTCCAAGCAAGATCTCCGTGCAAGAGTTTCAGTATTTTGGAATAAGTCTCTCCATCAACATCCTCCATTGTATTTAAAATGTCTAAACATTCCATCAACTCTTCATGGAGATCATCTTTTTTGCTTGATGTTTGGCTCT
The DNA here is from genome assembly GCF_025177605.1 of Cucumis melo. Taxonomy (NCBI): domain Eukaryota; kingdom Viridiplantae; phylum Streptophyta; class Magnoliopsida; order Cucurbitales; family Cucurbitaceae; genus Cucumis; species Cucumis melo. Next base: position 17,104,808 of record NC_066858.1, read on the forward strand.
CATCAACTTCACTAGATGTACAACCAAAAGATCTTTTCTCAAGGATGTCATTCTTTCTCTTTGCATTCTCCGCATATACATCTAAGAATGATGAGAAGAAACTGTCAAATTCATCTCTATTTCTTTGAACTCGTTTTTTGCTTTTACCTTTATCCTTCTCTTCAACACCAACGTTTGTGTTGCTTGCAACATCATTTTCATTTTTATCTTCAGAATATGAAATAAGTCTTGTTGACGGGCAAGCACCAACGTTTGTGTTGCTTGCAACATCATTTTCATTTTTATCTTCAGAATCTGAAATAAGTCTTGTTGACGAGCAAACATTTACACCTGTTGCAGTAGTATCTCTAAAAATCCTTACAAGCTTTTCATAATGTGGGCAACCACTTTTTCTAAACTTTTTAGCTCTCTTATTCACCTATAGAAAATGAAAACTTTTTTGCTCTCTTATTTGCCTATAGATGATTAGAAATGGAAAAAGAAATGCAACTATTATACCTTAAAAAGCTCGTTCCATTGCTCCTCTTCAAGATTGATGGTACACCTAATAATGGATCCCAACCATTTCCTATCATATCACTCAATATCTTTTTGAAGTCTTTGTAAATTTGTTTTAATTTGTTGAACTTATTTTTCAATTGATCATGAGAATAATTATATCATGTACTAGCATTTAGTTGGTTTCTCGTATAATTCCAACTAGTTTTTGTAAATGTTGTAGTTGGTCGATTGCCTTTTGCAATGTCTTCATCCATTAAGTCTACAAACAAAGCTTCACTCTTATCTGACCATGGTCCCTCACCTTTTAATCCATCAATCTCACACAACGTCATCGACACAAAATTTTTCAGTTGATTTTTGTGACATCTAGAATGTAATAGTAATTATGGATTGAGAGCCATAAAAAAAACATATAAACACAACACCAGCAAAAAAAAAAAAAAAGAACAAATCTGAAGAAAAAAACCCATCAGGAAAAAAAAAGGATTGAGAGCCTTTTAAAGCCATGGATTTCTATCATCCCCTTTTAAAACCATGGATTTCTCAATTTCCCTTAACATAGAACACAAAAAGGGAAAACAATCTTGTAGGAGAAAGAGGAATTGAGAGCCATAAAAAAAACACACAAAAACACAACAAACACCTATGGTCATTCTCAGCAAAAAAAATTAATCTAAAGGAAAAATTCATCAGTAAAATCGACAAGAGAAAAAGGGATTGAGAGCCATACCTTTAGTCGGAGAACGAGGAAGAAACAAAGCACGAAGAGAGCTGGAGAATAAAAGGAGAATAAAGAGAGAAGAATAATCGCCGGAGAAGAAAGCCCGAGAACGAAGAGGAGAAATGGAAGGAGAGAATAGGAACGAAATGAGGAGAAACTCTTTTTTATCGTTCCCACAAATTTCTTATTAAACCAGAAATGTTTCCTAATTATTTTGGGAACAAGAAACAAGAACGTTACCAAACACGAAAAATTAGAAATAAAAATGGGAAATGGGAACATTACCAAATAGGCCGTAAATTTCCTTTTGTCATTGTTCCAATTTTACCCTCATGTGAGCATTCTCATGTATATCTATATATCATTTTCCTTGACAATTTAAATTTAAACTGTCGAATTTGGAATCTAAATTTGAATTCCATCATGATTTTGAATAGAATTTGATTCTATCGGAAGAAAATTTGGAGACCTAACAGTTTGAGGAAAAATTTAAATTCCACTCAAATTTTAACGTTCTCAATGGAATTTGTTTAAGCTTACAAAATTTACAATTGGATTTTAGTCAAACTTTGATTTGGAAAATGAGACTTTCTAGTAGATTTTGCCTCTATTTGAATTGAATTGTGATTTTTAAAATCAATTCCTATATCAAATCTTACCAAAATGAGAGGATCTCATGGGATTCCTTTTTTTATTTTTTATTTTTCTGGGATAAATTAACCTAAAAAAATAAAAACTTTCTATCACTAACTCATATTCTTGAAAACTTTATTACAACTAACCTTAATTCCCATTATTATTATTCTCTATTAAACTAAACGTTTTTGTTTCTTTCTCTCCAACTAATTTTTTAAATGCATATTTTACCAACATTCTACCAAAACATTTATTCTCAACCATCAGCAATGGGACAAGAGAAGTCTCTCTCAGACATTAATTCTCATTCTCTACTCTTCACTAAATAAATTTCTCTCTAATCGTTCTCTCTCAAAATATTTATAGGTGAAAGTTCAATTTCTCTATCACTTTCATATTTGCTCAAATCCGTCTTTAGAAATAAACAATCGGATAGTAAGTGTGAGCAATTTATTTTTTTTTCTCTACATGATCGTTTATAAAACATTAAATGATAACGGCGATCTTTAAACACGATTGTGTAATAAAGTTCAAAATGGAGAATCCTTATTTCTTCTGCAAAAAGAAAAGTCATATCAAGAAAGATTGTCCCAAGTACGCTAAATGGCATGTAAAGAAAGGTAAACTTCTTACTTTGCTTTGTTCTGAAGTTAATTTAGCTTCTGTACCAACAGATACTTGGTGAGGAGATTATGGTTCTACTACTCACATAAGTATATCCATGCAAGGTTCCTTATGGAGCCTACCGCCAAATGATGCTAAAATATTCATCTATGTGGGTGATGGTAAACCAGTTGAAGTTGAAGCGATTGGCAATTTTAAATTACTTTTAAAAACTGGTTGTTTTTGGATTTGAATGAGACTTTTATTGTACCGTCATTTAGACGGAACTTAGTTTCTATTTCCAGTTTGGACAAATTTGGTTTTTCTTGTTCTTTTGGAAATAATAAAGTTAGTCTTTTTCAAAACTCCAAACTTATTGGTACCGATTCTTTAATTGATACCCTATATATGCTTGATTCTTATGCTTCGTCTAACAAGATCTGCTGTTTAAATCATATGGTACAAAGCATAAATTAAATGAAGAATTATGCTATGTTGTGGCACAAGCGTTTAGGTCACATCTCTAAACATAGAATTCAAAGACTTGTGTCAAATGGATTCTTGATTCTCTTGATTTAAGCAAATTTGAAGTCTGTGTGAAATGTATTAAGGGAAAACAGACAAACATAAGAAAATTAGGTGTCAACAGATGTTCAGACATCTTATAACTAATACATACAGACATTTGTGGCCCATTCCCTACGACTTTTTGGAATGAACAACAATACTTTATTACGTTCATAGACGATTATTCAAGATATGGGTACCTATATTTAATTCATGAGAAGTCTCAATCTTTGGACGTTTTCAAGTCTTTTAAAGCTGAAGTTGAACTTCAACTTGGAAAGAAAATTAAGGCTAACAAGTCTGATCTTGGTGGTGAATAATACGGTAGATATGATGGATCAGGTGAATAACGTGCAGGACCCTTTGCCAAATACCTAGAGAAATGTGGAATCGTCTCGCAATACACTATGCCAAGGAAACCTAGCATGAATGGTGTAACGAAAAGGCAAAATAGAACACTTAAGGATATGGTAAGAAGTATGATTAGTCATTCTTTTTAACCAGAATCCCTCTGGGGTGAGGCACTAAAGGTTGCAACATATATCCTCAATAGGGTACCTACTAAAGCAATAGTTAAAATCCCTTATGAGTTGTAAACAGGAAAGAAGCCTAGTATTATTCATTTTCACGTCTGAGGTTACCCAACTGAGGCTAGGCCTTACAGGCCTAACAAAAGAAAATTGGACCCAAGAACTATTAGCTGCTATTTTGTTGGGTATTCTGAGCATTCTCAGGGTTTCAAGTCTTATGATCCCACATCTAAATGTTTTTTTTAGACCAAAAATGCCAAATTTCTTGAGGATGTTGAGTTTGAAGGGGAAGATAACATAAAGAAAGTTGTCTTTGAAGAGGAATTAGTTTCTCTTCCTAATGTGGGCATAGATGATGTTTAGACTCCAATTCCTGACTTTATTATGAAACTAATTATAGAACAAGACAACAATGAAGTTCCTGAAGTGCAAACTCAACAATCTTAAGAAGTTTCATTAAGGAGGTCCACTAGAAAAAATAGAAGTGCAATTTCAAATGATTATATTGTGTGTTTTTAAGAACATCAGGATGATATTGGCATAATGGAAGATGATCCAATCAACTTTCAACAAGCTCTACAAAATTCTAAACTCTCAAAAGTGGATATGGAAGAGAAAATAAAATCCATGAAAGACAATGACGTTTAAGAACTTGTCGAATTGTCATCAGGAGTGAAACCCTTAGGTTGTAAATGAACACATAAAACCAAAGAGGATTCACAAGGCAAAATCGAAAGATATATAGCTCGTCTTGTCGCAAAAGGTTTTACTCAAAAGGAAGGTATTGATTATAAAGAGACTTTCTCTCCGGTTTCATCGAAAGACTCTTTTCAGGGTAATCGTGATATTAGTAGCTCACTTAGATTTGAAGCTACATCAGATGGATGTGAAAACTGTGTTTCTCAATGGAAACATTGTTGAGACAATTTATATGGTACAACTAGAAAACTTTGTAACTAATAATTCAAAGTCTATGGGGTGTGCAAATTTGAAGAAATCCATCTATAGTCTCAAACAAGCCTCTCATCAATGGTATCACAAATTTCATGAAGTAATTACCTCTTTTGGTTTTGAGGTGACTATAGTAGAAGATTGTGTATATCACAAGTCTAGTGGGAGTAAATCTATTTTCCTAGTGTTATATGTTGATGACATACTCATAGCAAGTAATGATGTAGGTTTATTGCATGACACTAAGAGGTTTCTCAAAAGGAATTTTGAGATGAAGGATCTTGGTGATGATTCTTTTGTATTAGGAATAGAAATACAGCGAGATTGCTCTGGTATTTTGAGATTATTACAAAAGAACTACATTAAAAAAATTTGAGTAGATTTGACATGAAAGATTGTGCACCAAGAGATACCCTCGTTGCTAAAGGTGATAAATTTCATTTAAGTCAATGCTCTGAGACCACACTTATGATTAAGAAGATGCATAAGGTTCCCCATGCATAAGTTATTGGAAGCCTAATGTGTTCATAGTTGGAGCATTAGATAAATATTTGAGCAACTCGAGGATGGATCATAAGAGAGTAGTCAATCGGGTTATAAGATATTTACAAAGAACAAAGGGTTATATCCTTACTTATCGGAGATCATAAGATCATTTGGTATTCTGAATCTGATTATGTTGGATGCCAATACAGTTTATGATCCACTTCAAGCTATAACTTCATGTTGGTTGAAGGAGTTATATTTTGGAAAAGTATTAAACAAACACTTATGGCTTCTTTTTCCATAGATGTGAAGTTTATAGCATGTTATGAGGCATCTAGTCATGGAATATGGTTGCGAAATTTTGTCACTAGGCTGCAAATAGTAGTTGAAAAAGACCAACAAAATTATTTTATGACAACAACTCAGCAGTAATGTATTCCAATAACATCTGAAGCAATACAATGTCAAAGCAGGTAGATGTAAAGCTTCTAATTTTGAAAGAAAAAGTTCAGAATGGTCAAATTTTTTATAAAACACATAAAGAACAAACTCGATGCTGACAATCCATTGACTAAAAGTACACCACTAAAGTTTTCCTTGAGTATGTTGCTTATATTGGTGTTAGTCAATTTCTGATTCCATGTTTAGTGGGAGTTTGTTATTAAGGATGTTCTTTGACCTTAATTTGTTTACTTTCTATCTAGAACAAAGTTGTTGGTTTATGTTTTTATCATCTGAACTTGTTTATCATGCATGCAGTTTGCAAATGCGGTTTAGCATAAAGTTTTTAAATAATGATCTCACTATAGAATTTGGATAAGTTGGAAACAAGCATGATCTATATCACTTTGCATATAGTTTCCATGCTATCACTTTGCATATAGTTTCCATCCATACTTGATCTATGTTATTGAATGTATTGGAATTGGTGATCGAGGAAGGTTTAGTTACAAGGATAGTGACAAAAGTCGCCTTGGTTCCATGATCCTAATTGAACTAGTATAGAAAGAACCTTAGGGCTATGGTCCCCAATATACCAAAACAATAGGCACTCAATCTTTTTATCCCATCAAGATAAAAATCTCACTGAGGGCATTCAGGGTTTTGGTTGAGGAAGACAATAGTTATTTTATAGCCATCATCAATTCAAGGAAATGAATTCTAGTATGTAACTTATTCTTAACAATTTGGCATGAATGAGCTTAGGTTAATCTATTATATAGATTTAAAGTATTTATTCTAACAAAGCTTGCCAATGAAAGCAATTCAATAACAAGATGGGAAGAAAAAGAGACAAGAAGATGGGAGTTTGGAAAGTGAAAAAAATTTTGGCATAAAGATTTTTTTTAGGAAAAGGAAAGAGGAAATTGAAATCGAAAAGAGGAAGAAGAGTTGAAGAGACACACGTGAATTTTTTTTTTTTTGGTATTTATAAAAATAAATTAACCTACTTTTATATTGGAAAATTGTCAAAAATAAAATATTTGAAAAAATACTTACATCTCGTAGAAAAATCCTCGAGTGGAATGAATTTTGTCTTGGTTTTGTTATATGGAAGGTAAATAATTTGTCGATTTTTTTTACTTTTGAAAAAAATTCTTTTTTATTTACTCAGTATTATCAATAAGTTTTACCATATTTGTAATATATTAAATAGAGATAATAAAAACTTAATTTTATCCAAAGACTTTGGTACATGGTAAAAATTATATTTCTCCGAAGATAATTAACTTAACCCAACTCAAACTCAAACGAGTGTTTTAAATACAAGAAAATAAAGCTCTACAACCTCCCCTATCTCATAATCATTTGTAACGTTTATGATATTACATACGAAATTCAACACAAAGTATACTAAATTACAAAATATTAGTCCATGGCCTCTCTATTTAGTAGTTTAAAACCAACTTCTTCTTCAAAATAATAATAAATAATAGTAATTTAAAAGAGTTTGGTAAAGAAATCCTTAATTTATTAAAAACAATCAAATTTCTAATAAAAGTTCAAACTAAAATTTCCCTAAGAAAAATATGAACTTTTTTCTAAAAATGATTTAAACCAACATACCTAGACACAATCATTAAAATGGCAGGCAGAATCAAATATGTAATTTCCCAGAGAAAATTTGACCCCATGGAAGTTCAGAAACTTAGGCAGTAAGGTATAATATGTTACATGCCGCTTTTATTTGTAAAAACAAAAAACTAAAAGGATCCATTTTCACGGAGCAATTACGCGTGTCAATGGACATAGCCGCAGCAGAAGGAATCAGACTAAAACCCATTTTTCAATTACGCATCTTCTTCTTAAAAAAAACACTTTCTCGAAACCCAAGAGTGATTTACCGAGTATTGTTATTATTATTCGTCGGTTTCTTTAACTTTCCTTCCGTTTTCTCTTCTTCCGGCGGGAGCAAATAATACTGTAATCATGTCCCAAGCTATGTTGGACGATGTTGATAAAATAATGCGAGTACCATGCACCTGAGTTTTCCTGTTGCATTGATAATTACCATATTCCATGTTTTTGTTTTCCTTTGATTTGTTCTTCTGTCTTTGTCCTTCATTGAATCTCTATGGGTTTCATACCTTTCTTTTGAATTTTTTTGGTGGCTTTGGTTTCTACTGATTCAGATGCTGTATTATGCTTTTCTCTTCATCTCCCCTGTGTTGTACCGAGGAACTGGTGTTACCCATTTGGAATATTCACTTGTTGCCATTTTGGAAAGGGCATTTCGCCCATTTTTTTGGTTTTTTGTTTTTCTCTTTCTTTGTGGAGATGGGATTCGAATCTACTCAATAATGGCTGACCCATTTGTTGGCTGCTTCTTGAACACACGTTTTCCACTTGGTTTTGCTCTAATGCTCTGTTCTTGAAGTTTGTGCTCTCGTTGGTTTTGAGTGACAGCATTTTTTGTTGTTTGTTTGTTGAGTTGGTGGATACTAGGGCTTTAAGGTTCCTAGGCATCTGTACGGATTCTATTTGGCCACTTTTTTCCACGTAAATATTGGTTAGACCAGCGGATAAGAAGGCTTGTAACAGTAGCGTGGCTTTTCATGTGGCTGTTTGTTTGAGATGAAGTTACTGTTTACTTTTTTTTTTTTTTTTTTTTGTGAAAGAATGAAGTTACTGTTGATTATCTGTGATCATGTAGAAATAATCATTTTGAAATCTGTAGTATTATATATTTTTGTGTTTTATTGGCATTGGACCAGTGGATGAGTTCTTCTGATGAGAGACAAATAACAGTAATGCATATATATAAAAAGATTGAAGATGAGAGGTGAGGAATTTGAAAAGCAGTTTGATGTTTCAGTAAACGAGAATATTAAATATATTATTGCTGAAACTGATTAGACTCTGTAGTTCAACCTGATAGTTTTTTTTTTTCAGTCTCGTACTTCTGCCTTGATTTTTTAAAAAAACTTATTCATGTGTGTGTTTTCCAATCTTTCTGGGGTTTATTCTCGTTCTTTTGGACATAGGCTGGATGCTTATATCTACGATTACCTCTTGAAGAGAAAACTATATGCTTCTGCAAGGTCTTTTCTGGCTGAAGGAAAAATTCTCAGGGATCCAGTGGGTAAGACTGTTATAGATCACTGTAATTCAAACCCAGCGTATCTACTGACTTCCATATATCCGTAGCTTACTTTGCCTTCTGTTTTGAATCCCATTATTCAGCTTTTGATGCTCCGGGTGGTTTCCTTTTGGAATGGTGGTCTGTGTTCTGGGATTTGTTTATTGCCCGCATAAACCCACAGCACTCAGAAGCTGCTACATCTTACATCAAGGTTCATTTTCTATTAAGATTTTAGCTGAATTAGTTGCCCCTCCGAGTGTTTCATGTAGAGGAAGAATGCTGCATTAGACAAAATAGTTTACCAAAGTTGTTATGGTGCCACATCCCTTATTGCATGCAGCTTTCATGTATTGGTATCTGTAACAGATTGGATAAGTATTTCTTGAAAACTTGATTTTATTTTGGATTCGACAGTCTCAGTTGATGAAAGATGGAGATTTACAGCTACAAGAACACTATTATTTACAGAAGACTCAGCAGAGTCCTACTCCAACTGCTAATAGGCTTGTTTTGAACAATTCACTCAATATACAGAACCCTTCAGTTGCAAATGAAATGGCTGCAAAAATGTATGAGGAGAATTTTACACTTCCTATTCAAAGAGATACACTAGCCAATGTGCTCCCAAAGGTATTCTTGAAGATCTCAATGTAATTTAATTTTCACCTTTTTCCACGATATTCAAGTAAATGTTCTCGCAGAAAAGATTTCTCAAACATGTAAGCCAGCCTCCAGCCTCAATGTTTGGAGTATCTTCCATGAATGCTCAACCTATGAGGTGTCTCTCGTAACATTTTGGGTCCTGCTATGTTTGTTTGAACAGGTATACTTACTACTTTTAATTGTTTCATGTTTAATGTTCGTGAACATTGGATTTCTAGCCAGAGCCAAATACCTGCGGACAAGTTAACTAGTATCGATACTCAATACCAGGGTCAACAGCTTCCAGGGTCCAAAGTAATTATTAATAAAGTATGAAAATATGTTGTTTCCACTTTCTCTCATGTTCTCAGATGTAACTTTTTATTATGCCACCTGTGTTGAAACAGAAATTGAAAGGGCAGATGAAGTCAAGTATGAACTCCAGAGTTAGCACAGCGGAAGGAATTGCTGGTACCCCCCCCCCCAAAAAAAAAAAAAAAAAACACACACACACACAAACACAGAAAAAAAGGACCAGAAAAAACCAATGCCATATTTAATGCTTTCACATTTAGTTCATCATATTTGATTCAGGAATTATGTTTGAAGTGGTTTGAAGGTTGTCAAAATAATGAAAATTGAATAGCATTTAACTAATAACTTATATTTTTTTTTTAAATGGAAACTAGGCTCTTTATTAATAATAACAAAAGAGGCTAATGCTCAAAGTACAAGAGTACTATAGTAAGAACAAAAAGGACTAAGGCTAAAACTACAATAAACTAAAAACATATTTAGAATTGTGATAGTGTTTGACTGGTAGTTCAGATAGTGGTTTCTGTAATCTCATATTAGAAGTGCCCGAGAGTTACTTTGTAGCCTCCATGGTTCTTTCGGGATTATTTGTTACTCAACAAAATGTTTGGATTAACCCCACCCCAAGTATTCCTTAATTCATTATGATGATGCTTTCTTGGTTCTTCAGGTTCAAATCAGGGCACTAGTCGTTTTCCTTTGAATGGAAGGCCTTCAACGGTACGTGTATTTAAACTTGATGCTCGTGAATTATGCATTCTCCTTGTACGATTGTTGTTCTCTCTTGTTTTTTTAAAAAAAATGAACAACCTTATTAAATGCTGAGATTATCTGTAATAAGAGAAATAACCAATGTATTCTATAAGGAGTGTGAGATCTCTTCATTTATTAATGTAGAATCCTAAATATACATCTTCAAGATGGTGCCTCTTTGAGTTTACCAATTTTTAATCATTCTTTTTTTTTTTCTGACAGAATATGGCTGTATGGACTTTATGACTTTTAATACCATATTAGATAAGCATGAAATATCATCTCAAATTCAATTAATAATGAAATAAGTAACTCTTCTATCTTATAAAAAATGTGAGATCTCTCCATTGTTTCGATGTGAAATTCTCAACAAACTTGTATAAATGTTTATTGGAGAATGTAAGTTGGAAAATTAATCAGCATTTTATGTTTTTCTCAAGAATAATACTTGATTTAGAGTTACTGGTGTAAGTTACAGAAAGAGGCATGTACTTGGTCCCTCAAGTGAAGATGAGGCTAATATTGGAGATCTTGCTGACCACTTGGTAGGAATCTCATCTTAAGTTTTTTGACAAGTATGAGGAGAAATGCATAAAGGAAAAAGAGAAAATAGATATTTTTTATTGCTTTTTCCAAGAAAGTTAAATAACTGTCAGGTTTTTAGTGGCAGCCATTCCTGCGAAGTAGTCAAAGAAGAAGTGTTCCTAAATTAATATGATGATGAGATTTAGGACCTTTCTGATTACTTTTACTGCTCTTAGGGATTGGATCCTCTAAGCTTGGGGCAACTGCAACAACCCAATTCATTCATTCAATTCTCTCATAATTCCAGTCGATTTCAGCTGGAGCATGAATTTATGTTTCAGGCACCTCAAAACCTGGGAGTAGATTCTGCCAATGTGGCATGCATAAGACCGGGAGTGCCTTTAAGTCAAAATCTCAATACAGGGAAGGGTAGCCAATTATGTTCTGTGGATTTGTCTGATGTTGATTCAATGGCACCAGTTTGTCATCCTGCTTTACCACGTGTAAGTGCTGATATGCTGATCAAAGTATGGATTTTTTCTTTGGTTAAACTTTGCTCATTGTACTTTGAGTTTCATCCATTTCAGTCCCAGTACTTCCAAATGTTCAAATTTAATCCACATACTTCCAATAAATCTTAAAATTAGTTCTAATTATTTGTTTGAAGTATTTTTATATCAAACTTGTAAAATTATGAATATGTTTCTATAATTTACGAAGGAAAGATCAGTAGGGTCTTTGTGATGCGGTCCTTTTTTTTCTTTTTTTTTTCCTTTTTGGAGCTATAAAGTATAGACAGAGAATTTTCTCGCAAGTAGGCTTAATTTTTAAAACCAGTAAACTTAAATCAGAATGTTATCAAACAGGGCCTCTCTTACGTTTTTGTCAAGTCTTCCCCCTTAAAGAAAATATCAGTGTTTAACATTCATCAGCTACAGCCGCAGCAATTAAAGATTGATAACTAAAAGGTAGCAACAATTCTTGCAGCATCCAGTTTTGAGTCAACATTCTCAGAATTCAAATCACACAATTCAGCAGCAAGATAAAATAACCAGTTCAGGGATCACAAACATTGATGGCTGTACGTCCAATAACTTTCAGGCTAATCAGGTTGACAAACTTACACATTTATGTTTCCAAATGATATTAGATATGGATTACCTTCTTGTCCACTAGATGTATATGTTCTTGGATTACTGCACTGCAGAGTTAAATGGGCAATTCTGTCTGTCTATTTTTTTTCTCAAAGTTAGTGTTGTAGTTTTTATTGGTGTAGTAGTCTATAGTGATAAGTTTTTGTTAGAAAAGGTACCATATTGTTATATAAGGAAGTTTGTCATACGAGTCTTAAGTCTTTTCTACTCAGCCATCTTCTTCTAGGTGCTGATTAAAGTATTTTCTCATTGATAATACTTATGAGTCTACTTAGCATAAACAAATGAAAAGAGAACAATAATGCTCAATTTGGCATTTAAATAATGATTTGACACATGGCAGGTTGATATGGACGGTCTCATAGATGATGAACCATTAGATGATGTGGAATCTTTCCTATCTCCTAATGAATCAGACGAGAGAGATAATGTAGGTCTGTTTTCTGACTCTACCAAAGGTATGGTGAACTCTTTAAGAATAGCAGGAGACTGTAACTGTAGGTCTGTTATCTCAATGGACTGTAATTGTAATTTGATCGAGGAAATTCAGTTTTACATTTTTCATCCTTATTCAGTCCTTTCTTGTAACTGAAGGCCCCACACTGAAGGAAATTCATGTAATTCCTGCAAATACAAGAAAGTTCGATTGCTGCTGCTTCTCATCTGATGGAAAACTACTTGCTAGTGGTGGGAGTGACAAAAAGGTTAAATATATTCATATTAAGTGGGTTATGAAAATTATTAAATCTCTTACTGGTCGAACTTTTAGTGTTCTTGATGATTTATCAAGTATGGTGCCATGTTGATTTATTGAAGTACGTATGCAATATGTTTAGTTTCTAGGACATTTCTCAACAATTTTATGGTGCAGGCTACAGTGTGGTGCACAAGGTCTTTTAAAGTGAGGTCTACACTTGATGAACATTCACAATGGATAACTGATGTTCGCTTTAGTCCAAGGACATTAAAGATCGCAACATCTTCAGGCGATGGGACTGTCAAGGTTTGGGATGTTGATAATGTAAGCGAGCCAGCTTTTTTTATCAAATGGCCTTAATCCATTATATGTTGTATTCTTATAGTCTGACAACTGACAAGTGCCTACAATATTCTAGAGAACAAGAATTTTCTTTGTTAAGCTTTAAGAATAACGACTCTTTCTACTTGACTCTGAGACATTTTACAGCATGGCCAATCACTTCGAACTTTCACCGGACATTCAACTGGAGTCGCATCATTGGACTTTCATCCTAGTAAAGATGATCTCATTTGTTCTTCTGATATTAGTAACGAGATCAGGTACTGGAGCATTAAAAATGGTAGTTGTGTTGGCATTTTTAAGGTATAAACTCAAACTCATGCTTTAATTCTGATTTCTTCGTATTAAACTGCACCTGGTATTTATTTGTGAAACATCAACTGTGCATCGCAATATACTAATATGTTTGACAACTAAATCAGGGTGGTGCGACAAAGTTGAGGTTTCAACCGAATAATGGAAGAATGCTCGCTGCAGCAGCGGGAAAAGTTGTTTCCATAATTGACATAGAAACCCAAGTTTGCAGACTTAAAGTACAGGTTTGTTGATGTGTAGTTTACTCTTTTGTGATTTGAGTTTCCTTATAAACTTGCAAAATCAAATTTTAGGATAAGCAATTAGTAACAACCACCATATTATGCCTTTCGTGGATTGTTTACTTATTTATTAAATTGAGGATTTAGAAGAAAGGAAATTCTCTATATGCAAACTTGTTCTTTCATTGATTGTTAGGATGATTTGGAAAATGTTGAACTGAGAACTTGAGTGAGTATTTCCTATTTTGTTTTTGTCTTGATTTCGACTTTCCTCTTTGCTACTCGAGGAAGTAGCATGGCTATGCACATTACAGATCAATTCATTGTTCTCATACCAATCAAATTCGATTTCATAATCATCAAACCCTTGAGACCTTGTAGACAATTGAAAAGGGAGTAAATTATTAAGTATGCTCTGTAAATGGAAGCTTAAGTGAGTATAATTTAGTCTATGGTCGATATTTACTGGTAGTTGTTCAGTTTACACCTAACTGTTAGAATAATCAAAACTACAGCTTAGACCCGTAAGTTTGCTGAGGTAAGTGAGGTCAGAAGAGTAAAAGAAGCGGATGAAAAATCACAAATCTTACAATACACGTGGTCAATGTCTCATTATTTTAGCTTCACATTAATCCCAAAATAGCGAGGTTGACGCACCATCCATGTCAGTTCTAACCTCTCCTTTGAACTTTCTGGTTTGCCATTTCAGGGTCACAAAAAAAATATTCATTCTGTGTGCTGGGATCCATCTGGTGAATATCTAGCATCTACCAGTGACGATGTAGCTAAAGTTTGGAAATTTGGTTCCGGCAGCAAAGGAGACTGCATTCATGAGTTGAACTGCAATGGAAACACATTTCATACTTGTGTTTTTCATCCCACCAATACTTCTGTTTTGATCATTGGCTCTCATGAGGTTGGTCACTGCCATTTAATTTCACATGCTATTTTATTAACTCTTCAGTGAAAATTTGGCAATATTCTCTGGAAGCAAATAATGTATCTATAATGCTTTGGTCCTTCAAAGCCACTTCAAGTTGTTTAATTTGTACAGTCTCATATTGCACATGGGCAAAAGAGAATTCTACATAACTTGAGCCGACGCTGAACTTTTAATGTTTGTGTTTAAGTTCTATAATTTTTGTGCACTGTTGCTTGCAATTACTAATCCACCTGGACAGGTAGAAACATTTAATGATGTGATAAAAGATGAATTGACAAATGCTCTGATTGGATAAGATTACTTGATATAACTACAATTGATTTTGCACACTTTCTGTCTTCTGATATTATTTAGCTCCAAAGTTTCAACATTGAGATTGTTCTGTTTTAAATGGAATTGTTGGTTTCCAGTCACTGGAGCTTTGGGACATGACAGAAAACAAGACAAGGACACTGCAAGCTCATGAAAAGTTGGTAACAGCCTTGGATGCATCAAATGCTTCTGGTTTAGTTGCTTCGGCAAGTCACGACTGTGTCAAGATCTGGCAGTAACGAAATTGACGAGCTCTCTTCTCCAGCGAAAATACCATCATAACGTTGTCTGTTGATAACCATAGATCTCGTCATTTTTGTTTGTATTTAGATTGTGACAAACTAAAACCAAACTAATGTTTCTGTAAGGACATCGGCAGAAGATGTCCTTTCTTTTAGTATACTGTAAAAAATATAGCGAAAAAGCTAATGGAAAACAAATCACTAGACAGCTTGACACCCATGGCTGATGTTCCTCAACTCTTCTTGTTGTTTAAGCTTTTGAAACGGTTAACACAATCTCTTGCAAATTAATATGTCCATTGTCGTACTTAAATCTGTCAGTAAACTAAAATTAGAAGTGATTTAAATTTTGAATTAGTCCTCTTGACGTTAATATTATATAGTTTTAATTTTTCTCCACAAGGTTCTCTAGTTTGGCTTCAATAAACACACAAACCTAACTTATGTCTATTGTAATAAGTTACTTTTTTGAATCAATAAAATAAAAATTTTCGCCAATTTGAATGCTTATAAATTTATAATTATTTTAATAACTTTTTAAATTAAATATAAGGCATGTAATGTAATCATTTTGTGGGCAAGAAATCATATATTTGCCTCTTTCATTGAACTAGCCTAATACTAAGAGCTCCTTTTCGTTTCTTGAAAACGTTTCTAAAAAGAAAGTTAAAATTGAGTTTCTTTGATTCCGCTATTTTAGTTAATGCTGTTTTGAAATGTCCAAAGCAATGGTTTGAACTAAAAACATATAACTTAAATCAGTATGTGGAATTTCATCTATAATATGCTTAAATGTGTGTATCGCCAAAAGCTCATATGGCATGGAGGTGGGTGAAAGTAAATTTTGTTCACACATTGAATGAAAGCAACAAAAAGTGAGATCCTTGGACGGAGATAAAAACAAAACAAAACAAAGATGAGATACTGACCTTGATGGTTATTGGTTACTTTGTGAGATTTCTAAAATCTGCTTCCGTTGTTGTTGGTCAAAGGGTTTTGTGTTTATATATATTTACTTCCTTTTCCAAGAATGAATAGCCACCTCAATTACTTTAATTCATAAATGTCTTCATACTATGGAGCTTCGACTTTACCTGTAACGATGTTATTGACGTTAATTAGAATATTTTTGGAAAATATTATTCTTACAAAATATTTTTTTTAAGTGTATTTTAATTTAGTTATATATAGGGTCGTAATCTTTGATTATTAATCAATGAAATGCCAATATTCTATACAAACTAACAGATATTATACAAAAATTACTGTGAATCAATTTTGTGTCTTCTTTCATTAATCATTAGAAGTTGGAAGTAGAAAAAATTTTCTAAATTCGAAAAACAAACTAATCATTATCCTAATTAATAAAAGAAATTAATTCTATCCTAACTAATAAAAGAAATTAATTCTAACCCTAATAAATCAAAGAAGTTAATCCAAATTATGATGAATTAACAATTTGACCATAATATCTTAATCCTACCACATCATTCTAGAAACTTATCCTCAGTTATATAACAAAAAATGAAAAACAAAGGTTATAATCTAATAGAGTTATAATCTAATAGATAGATAGTGAAAATTCTTGTCTTTTAACACGACGTGAAGCTCCCTTCTATTGTGTCATTGAGGGGCAGTTTGGGTTGAGGTAATGGGGATAAGAATAATATTGATGGGAATTAATGATGTCTGAGAATAGTAAATCTAGGAATAAGATTTTTGGGAATTAAGGGTATCTATGTTTGTGTTTGGTTGTGCATGTGAATGATATTTAAGAATGTATGAGAATAAATCCTTCTTGTATTTCATTTATAAAATTGATCATGAAAACTCTAGAAGATTTTAATACATTAATTGATAAACAATAAACCTAACTCAAAGTTTTGAGAAAAATTAATTATTTAACGATCAAATAATAATATTAATTAAATTATTAATTATTAATATTTGTAAAATGAGTAATTTGATAGGATAATTTTGATGAATTTATATAATTTGATGTAATGAAATAATGATAAATTAATTATAAAATTATTAAAAAATATTAACAATAATGATAATTAACTAGCTATAAATATAATTAATTATTTAATAGTTTTACTGCATTAGTTGTTTATCATTTATTTAAAAATAATCATGAGTATATATATGTGTATATATAAACTAGTTTATTAAATTAAAATAAAAAGTAAGTATATATTAAATTAAGATGGTTAAATGCTAATATATTTTATACCACAAATTTTAATTTTTCATGTAATTAATTTAAAATAATTAATTTTAGTAATATATAAAATAAAAAAATTTTAAAAATGTATTAAAAGAAGGAGGAGAGTGGAGAAGAAGAAAACCCATCATTTTGAATGGGAATACCTTATTCTCATGCCTACGCTACAAAATTGTGTACCAAATAAGGGCATGGTTATATCATATCTATTACCACCCTTATTCTTATCCCAATTCCCTAAATCAAAACCGCCCATAAATGATGACAAACTCCAACTAAAATTTTCTAAATATGAGTTCGAATTAAATTGATACTCCATGAAAATGAAAATTTGTTCAACTTGAAATGGAATTTTGGGAGTATTTTTACAAATAATTTGTTTTTTAAATAATGATAAAAATGGTACAAAAGAAATTTCAGAAATTGAGTATACATGACTCCAAACTATAAAAAAAAAAAAAAATAGGGTAGTTTTCGAAGAAAGTAGTGTATCCGGTACACGACTTTCATTAATATACCTCACTTGGATTAAAACAAATCGTGGATTCAATACACGACTTTTCAACATTTATTATTATTATTAAAGCAAAAATAGAAAGTAGATGCTTTGAAATGTATAACTTTGTTATTTGTTTTTTTTTTTAACTATTATTAAAAAAATAAAAAGTTAAAACTTTGTTATTTGTTTTAAAAATTTATAACTTATATCAAAAGTTACAATTTTAGTCTTGAATTTTATAGATAATTCAAAATGCATCAATTAAATAAAAATTCTATAAATTCTCTAATGAAATTAATGAAATTAATTTTTTTTTTGACCTAAAACAATGCTAGGTTTCTTAAAAACATATTGTCGCAAAAGAAAAAGAATGAAGTTCATAAATTAGAAATGAAATAAAAGTAAAAATTGTAAGTTTGTAACCCGGTTCTTATACTACAATTTAATTTGTAAATTATATGGAAATATTTTACAACACAATTTTAAATTAGGTAATTGTATATTTAAAAATATTGAAATGATTTATTTTTTTTCTTATTTGGCATGATTAGTACCAAAAATTTAAGTTTGGCAAATGAAAAAGTTACCAAAAATAATTTGTTAGGAGTAAATTAGGAAAAACTCACATTTTACATTATTATTTCTGAAATAAATATAATTATACATGGTAAATTGTTTTAGGTAATTATATATATGATTTGGATCTTTTAAAAATCATAACAAAGCGGCAAAATATTTTCACTATATAAAATAATTCTGAAAACGAAAAAAGCCCACAAGCTCACTGGAAAATACAAAAAATATCACATCAACAACGCGCATAATATATTTAGTACATGATCATTCGTTTATATTTGGTCATTTAGATTTGGATAGCGAAATCTAAATGATTTATTTTTTAATTCTACGATCGTTTAATTTGGTTATACGATCATTTAGATTTGGGTAACTAAATTTGAACAACGATTTATTTTTTAAATTATATGTACACGATTGTTTAATTTGGTTACACGATCGTTTAGATTTGGCTATCCCAATCTAAACGATTTTTTTAGGATTTTTTGTACACGATCGTAGATTTGGCTATTTTTTTTACACGATCATTTAGATTGGTAGCCAAATCTAAACGACGTTTTTTTCGGTCTTTTATATTTAGTACTATATTGAACAATCAAATAAAAGTTTGGAAAAAAATATTTTATATTTGATACACGATATTGAACAAAAAAAAAGAACAAAAGACGATGTAACAGATGAAGAAGGGAAGAAAGACGCAAGAGCATACCTGAAATATTTAAAAAATGGCTAACTTCATGGGCTTTGTTACATGGGCCGTAAATATTTTACCGGTTTGTTATATTTATGAAATTTTTTCTATATAATTACCCAAAAATTTAATTTTGTTAAAAGAAGAAGTTTTCAAGAAAAAGAAAGTATTATGAGTAAATTAGGAAAAACCAACGTTTTACATTATTATTTATGGAACAAATATAATCATATATAGTAAATTGTTTTATTTAATGAGAAAGTAATTATATATATACAACTAACTCATCAGAGTTGTGGACGAGTCCACGACTTCAATGCCTTGTCATGTCAAAGTCGTGGATCACATTCATGACTTCACTACCCTATTTTTGTCCATAGTTTTTCCTTTACCCAATTTTTGATATTATTTTTTAAAATAATATTATTTATAAAAATTTGGAATTATGTCTTGTGTGGTGTGGTCCATTAGGCCCAATGTGATAAAAGTGCCCGTCACAAGAAAATACGAAAATTGTCATTGTCTCCAACTTATCTTCTTCTTCATTGTGAGTAGTGGTCAGTTCAACCACCTTAGCCATGCCAGCGATTACATAACAATACCCACATTTTTATATCCTAAACATGTGATTTTCTATGTTGCTTTGCAATCGACTTGAATTAAGTCTTCAAGTTTCTTCAAATAAGTTTGTTCGTAGAAAATTTCTTTTTCTACATCTCCAACAACTTAAATTTCAACATCTCTAATGCTGTGATTGTTGAGGTCGATGCCCTAAATCTCGTGGTCTTGTACTTTGTAATTGTACTATACAAGCATTTTATTTATCTAATAAAATAAAATAGTGTTTTTATTTTATTTGGCATTTAGTTGCATTAACCTACAAAAGCAATAAACTAACATCCAATGTTATCTACCGTAACCTAAACATGTGTGTGGAGACATACATGTGGATAATGGTTAAGTGATGACCTAAATGGTCTGAAGTAGATGGATAAGGTTGGATATCTTATTCTAATGACACTATGAATACAACCTGCTTTGTAGTTGTTATAATTGTTCTAAAATGCTACAAATAATTTGAATATAATCATTCATGTTGATACATTACGGCGGACATGAATAATTATAATCAAATTATTCATAGGTGACTTGACTTGAATCTCAAAAAGTTTGTATAAGAGCGGACCATGGGGTAAAAAACAAAAATGTTTTCAAGTAAAGGTCCATAATAGATAGGTTTTTGGTATGTTGAATCAATTTGGGCAATTTTTTGAAATTGTGGGGTTCTTTGAATAAAGTTGGTCAGTATGAGTGAGAGCAGTAAGTTGTGCTGACTAACTGAATTCTCCATCTTCATCCCTACCCTCGTCAATTGAGGGAAATGGGGTCCCTGCGGGGACTCATCCCCCGATTCCCCAGTTAATTCCCATTATGCAAAATTCCCAAGTCCTTTTTCTCTTTTTATTGTCCCAATTTCCCTATCTTATTTGTAAACTAAAAAAAGGAGTATAGGTCCAAACATTAATTCTTTAAATTCTAGGTAAAAAAATGAAGTGAAAAATGGCTACTCATAGATACAAATTTGAAGAAAAAAATATTTCTCGACGAAGACAAAGTCATTGGCGACAAAAGTTGGACTCTGATAGAACCTGTGCTCGACAGTAGTGGAGTTGACTACTTTTATTGGGTAATAGTGGTAGTTGAGTAGAGAAAGAAATGAAGAGATGAGAATCTGAGAGTATGGTTATGGGAGTGAAGGAGATGATGAGATGGGAGAGGAGATTTAGGTTTAAGCATGGACTAATCGAGGTCGGCATCTTCGATCAAGGACAATTTTTAGATAAAAATCAATGATTATTTAACTAAAGACCTTAAAAGGTCTTCTATTAAATCGAGGATTCTCCGACGTGATCCTAGTTGGGACCCTATGGAAACTTGACCTCATGAGTTTTTTGTCTTATTAATAAGGGATAAAATGATATTTTCATTTTGTGGCGTCATCCAAATTTAAAAAAAATAAGATGTTAGAAAAATACTTTTTTAAAAAATGTTATTTTGAGAAAAATTATATTGACATAACAATTCCAAAAATTATTTATCAAAATAATGCACTCTCAAAAAATTTCTCTCTCTTTAGTCAAGTCTTCAAGACTCGACCATTGTCTTTTTTCTTCAACTTTAATTTTTTTTTCATTTTTCATTTAAATTTAAAATTTTTCTGGTGTGTAAGAAGCATCTGTAAAAGTCTCTTTTAGTAATCATTTGTCTCAAAAATTATAGTTCAAAATCACTTTGATTCCATCCAAACTTGTCGGTGAACTGCTATTATTGACCGACTCTCCACCTCCACTTTTATCTTCCTCTTCCCATAAATCCATTATTTGCTCTCATTCTTCCATGCTAGAATTTTGAAAATTTGAAACCTAAACTTAATTTTATTCCTCTGGCTGTGAGGATTTATTTCTCTCTTCCTCTGTGCTATATCAAAGTTCTCTTTAGTATATATGTATACATATACGTACGTATATGTTTGTATATATGTGTATGTATGTGCATGTATGTGTATATACATGTGTATATGTACATACATATATGTAGGTATATGTATGTATGTATATGTTTGTATATATGTGTATGTATGTATATATATTTTGTATGTATGTATATATATGTATATGTATGTATATATACGTACGTATGCATATGTATGTATGTATCTATATATGTATATGGAAATTGAAAATATAATTGCAACTATTAAAATTAATTTCATTTAAATTTTAAATTTTTTCAATGCAAGAAGGAGATTTACTCTTCTCACAAGTTATTTTTTTCAAATAAAAGTCGAGCATATTTTTTTAAATGTAGGTCGACTCGACCTCTTGTTTTTCTTAAATGCATTACTTTTGTAAATATTTCCAAATAGCATTATTTAGATGACATTATTTTAATAAAAGATCCTTAATTTTGTCACCAAAATACTGTTTAGATTAGAAATAATTTTTTAATAAATCAAATATATTTTTAAGAAATGATCAAGATCAACTATGTTTGTAGATATTTTAAAAAATAACAAAATGAACAAGATAATAAAATTTTATATTCAACTAATGATAAACATTGAATATGTCAGTGTCTATAATTAATTAGATTTGAAATTTTACTATATTTTGTAAATATTTTGTCAATGTTACCGTTTTGACAATTCTCTTTTTTTAAGCATCACAATTTAGGCAACCTTTCAAAAATTAAGGGAAATTTGCGTAGGTAACTTAAAATAAAAGACTCAAATGAAAAATGGGTGTCGTTGTTTTTAAAACCAATGAAAAATGACCATTTGCTTATATCATCATAGTGTAAAATTACCCCTTATTATAGTGAGTTATTATAATCCTACGTTGTCATAGTTTGTGTTTTGAGTTCAATTAATTGTCATTAACACTATTTCAAAACTCTCAATTTGTTATCATATTTACTATTTGCTACAGTTTTTACTATTTGATATTCATCATTTTTTATTCTTTGCTATAATGTTTATTATTTACTTATCGTACTATAATAGTCTAAACACCAAACACATACTATTTATTGGGTGGTTAGTTAGTATAGTCCTAGATATTCTTTGTCCCAAATGGTGATAATCTAAGGATTATAATTGTTTGAGGATTATAATAGTCTGCATTTGGGGTACATACTATTGGAGTCTGAGTTATTATAGTCTGTGTTTGGGGTGCAAATTATTATAGTTTGTGTTTGAGTGCAGATTATTATAGTCTGTATTATTATAATCTGTGTTTAGGGTGAAAACTATTATAATATTGGTTTTTCACTACTCTCTTTTGACATTTATATATACTACACACGAAATGCACATTTTTCTTCAATTGATTTTATCAAATTTAGTTAATTGGGATGCTTATTTAATAAATTTAGTTTCAAACTGGGTTTTTCACCTATTTATTTTTTACTATTTAGGTTTTGAACTTTATATATTTTACTTAGACTATAAGTTTTGGTCATTTAAATTTTAATAATTTTGATTCTAATATGATAATAATATTATTAACATTCTTATAAAACTTAAGAAAATTATTATTTTCCTTTTTACTTTTGAATTTGTTCTAGAAAAATATCATTTAACTTTAAACGTTTCAAATTAAAAATGGAAATTGATTTGATGGTCAAGGTGACATTAAATATCTAATGTGAGATTAATTTTCATAAATGATATTACAATCCTTTAATTTTTTAATGTTACGTAAATTTTTATCTAATTTTTTAACTAAACAAAATCTTTAAAAAGATATATGAACAAATTCATTAGACAATTTTTCTCGTGGTATGATTGAAATTTGTAAAATATATTATAACCTAAAATGGGGAGTGAGAAATAGTAACAAAGTAGAAAGAGGGGAGTGGGAATAGTAATAGAGGAGAAATTTGGGAAAGAGTAGAATAGTCCTAATCCCAATTCTAATCTAGGGTTATAATAACCCTTGCGCCATACATGGAGTGAGCTAAAATAATCAGCTTCACTCTTGTATAGTATGAGTGGCCAAACACCCCTTAAATATTTTCTTTTTCTTTTTTATTTACAATTTTTTGTTTTTTCTTTCTTTCTTCTTCTTTCCTTTTTTTTTCTTTCCACTTCTTCTTTCGTTTTTGTACTTTTTTCTTCTTTTTTGGATTTCATTTTTCATTTTTCATTTTTCTTTTGAATTTTTACTATTCCATTTATTTTTATGTTTTTTTAGTATTAAGTATCATGTAATACCATACATATAACATAAATATAACATAAAGTATCAAGTATTGAACATCTAACATCTAAGTAGTTAGTATATAGTACTGAGGAGCTAATATCTAATATCAATTATATAACATAGAGCAACAAATATCATGCATCGAGTAATGCTTCTCATATGATTCTCAAAGATGAATTAGTATATTTACAAAGCAGTAGTGCAAGCAGAAAATTACCTTCATTCCCATTTAGAAACTAGGTCATTTTTCATTTGCCTTCCAACGGTTGGGATATGAAATCACCAAAAAGGGAAAAAGAAAATTAGGCAACAACATAAAAGAACAAACGAAACTTCATGCTCCCATGAGGCCGTGCGTGCGATTTTAGAACTTGGGCCAAATTTCTCAGGAAAGTGTGCATTGGTACAAATTTGGTAAACAAGATTTCAAATTATAACTTTGAAAATTCATGCCAAACACTGTAATTGATTTCAAGTTCGTTCTGATTTGAAGCCAGTTCAAATCCTAGGGTTCCAAACTTCATTCCAGCTGAGCCCATGGCGGATGCTTCCGTCGCTGTTCTTGAAACATTACGACTTAGGGGATGGAATTTCGCCGATTCAGACGAAGTTAAGGCCGTAATCATGATCGGTAGCGCCTTGGCCGATGATCCGAGTTCGGTCGTTGATTCTGTGGAGTCGGAGCTCATAAACATGGATCTCAGGTCCATTGGAGGCAAGTCCTTGTCTGAACCTGCTCTTCTTCGCAAGTCTTCTCGTATTCTCGGCCCAATAGTTCTCCAGGTGAATTGGACTCCTCTTATGTCTTTTGTTTTTGTTGGTGAAAGGGATGAAGTTGATTTTGTGTTTGTTCTTCTTTATTTTGTATTCTTGCGTTTCTTTCGCTGACTAGAAACTCAGGGTAGCTCTGTTTTCTCTTTTTCTCTTTCTGAAGAAAATTATTTTTACCTATGATTTACTAGTAGATGATTTCAGCTGTTTTAGCAGATATCATCTGTAAAAGACATATCGCGAAGCAGCCTAGATGGTATCTTGAAGGCTTCTAATGGTCGGCGTCTCCTACGGTTCGGTCTCACTGATGGACACTCTGAGCTTACTGCTATAGAGTACTCCCATATACCATTTATTCCTGATGACATTCCTCCTGGCACCAAGGTACATCGGATAATTTCTCCTTGCTTGTTTTTCTAACTACTATATTTTGAACCGTTTAAGTTCTTGGCTTCTTTTTCCTCCTTAACAGTTGAATTTCTTGATAGAAGCCGATTGTCTTGACTAAATCTTTCTTTAAAGTTAAGCTGTAAATATGTATGTGGCTACCCTATGATGCATAAGTCCTTTGGGCATATGGCATCAAGTTGCTTCACGTGGTTCAGACTGACAGCATTTTTACCATTTATCAGCAACCACAAAGAGCCCGGTACTCGTTTGAGATGCAGTGATTACGAACATGTAAAGTTGGGTCAACTATACTATTGAGCTCTTTTTTATGGGAAATGTACATCTAATGTTATTGGATTGAACAACTTTTCATAACTGGAACGTTGAAGGCAGCTAGCAAGTAAGTTAGTAACTGTTAAAAGATAATTGATGGCTGCAGGCCGAAGCATTTATTTGTTTTCCTTAATGAACATGTTTGATGTGGGGTTCCATCCTCATTGACTGAACTTCCAACTTCTTATGGGATGTGGTCGCTGGGTGCTGGAATCTGAAATATGGAAGATCTCTTAATGAGTGGGAGGAGGTAGAATACCTAATTTTAATTCAAGGAATAGGCAAATTCAACCTTCTTTGCATGGTTGGGTATCAATGCAAAGAAGAATTTCATGACATGGAAGAATAGGCAACGTCAAGCGAACTTATGACGTGGAAGAACTTAATGTCCAAAAGGGCAAGATCAACTGTTATGCAGCTTGTTTTGTCTAATATTCTTACTATTTCTCATCCTTATTCTTAATCCCTGATAATGTAGCTAACACAAGTGGGAAAGAAAATTAGGAAATTCCACTGATGAGACTTTAATCAGTGCAATTTTAATCAAATAAATAGTCGGAAGTTGAAACAGGCTTCTCTTCCATTGAAATAGGAGGATTGGAGATGGGAAACGTCAAACAGAGAAGTGCTCAATCTTCATTGCCCAATGCTGCTAGAAGAATTTTACATTAGCAGGATGCTTGGTGGTTTAAAATGGTTAGACCGTAGTATAATTTGGAAAAGAATGGGTAGTGGGTGAAGGCAAGGTGGAAAGGAAGTCGAAAGAAAATCCTAGTGTCTGTAATTGCATTAGTAAGGTGGCACAATAGTAATGACTGTCAAGAAATGTGCCTCCATCTTTTATGGAGGAGGGGCCTGTGCATTCCCAAGATTTGTTATTTGATGGTTCCATCTTATTATTTTCGCAATAAAAAATTATGTTGATTCAAAATCAGAGTTGGATCCTCGCCTCTAGCAGAGATTTAAGAAGAGCAAAGTGATGTATTGGTTCCTTTGTCCTCTTGCTCGGCATGTTTACTTGATACATATTTTGGATGCTAAATGTCGGTGGTTAGGTAGTTTTAAGTTCTTCACATGAAAATCCGTTTTTAACCACCTTTCTAGCAGATAAAGAAATCCACCTTTCTAAGTATTGAGTATTGCAACTATTCTTATCTAAGCTAGATTATTTGGAAATCGGTAATGCCTCAAAGCATCAATGTCTTTCATGGGCTGCAACTTTCTTAAGACTAAATGGTAAATACAACTGCAACTTTCTTAAGACTAAATGGTAAATACACCTGTTGAGATTCAAAAGGTGTTTCCACTCCCTAACTGGACCTTTTCTTCTAACTGATATTCTCTTTACAACAATTAGATGAAGGTCTGAATCATTTTCTTCATCCATGGTTTTGCTAACTCCTGCTAGAATAAGCCTTTAACTTCTGACAGGTTCTCCTTCTAACCTTAGAAACTATAGTTCAACTGCTATCCATTAGAATTTTAAAATTCTTTAATCTAATGCCATCAAGTATCAAAACCATCCTATAGGGATTGTGAAAAATGAAGACCTCTTAGTCGTATATTATATAGCTCAATAATGGGAGGAGATGTGAGAGAAAACACCAGTATGATGATACATTTTATTGATATCCAAACGTAATTACAATATTTAATGTACATAGGAAGCAAAAACAGCACTACTAGGATCTCAATCCTTCCCTAATTGAAGCAAAGATACAGTAATCAAATTTAAAACAAAAGAAAAGACAGAACAATGTAACAAGAAAACAAGGAGTGAGATAGTCCTCTTGACTTCACCAAAATTCTGCTCTAACTGTTTCTGCTATCTCCCCATCCTAAATCCCTCTCCAATCCTAACTAACTGTTGGGCCCACCACTATAGTTTCCTCTTTCCGGATTCTCCTCCACATCTCTAACTAACATATCTTGTGCCAACTTCCCTTTATTTCTCCCTTTATTTCTCCTATTATATGTGAATAATGTTGGTGGTTTAACATTACTCTACTCCTCAAAATCCACCTTGTCCTTAAGGTGGAAGTCAGGAAACTGATGTTTGAAGTCATTACAGTTTTCCCACGTGGCCTCATGGGGTGGTAACCTTTTCCAACTTATCCGTACCTCCCAATCCTTTGTGTTAGGATTCTTTCTGTACCCGTATACTTCATCTGGTTGTGTCATCCATTTATGGTTTTTTGTTAGCTAAGAATCAAGCTGTTGTAATCGAGTATGATCCCCTAATACCCTCTTCAGCTGGGAAACATGGAAAACTGGATGAGTAGCTGCTGTACTGGGCAATTCCAGCTTATATGCTACTGGACCTATCTTTTCTAACACTCTGTAAGGACCAAAGTATTTTGAGGATAGTTTTTCGTTGTGCTTCCTTTGCAGTGATAGTTGTTTATATGGTCTGAGTTTTAGGAAAACCATATCATCAATTTGGAATTCAACTACTCTCCTCTTCAAATCCGCCTGTTTCTTCATTTTCTCTTGGTCTATGCGTAAGTGTTCCTTTAAATAGAATTGGGTGTTTCCATATCTCCATAATAGAGCAAAAGAGGTGGAAGCCTTCCATAAATAGCATGGAACGATGTAATGCCAATTGAGCTATTGTAGGTGGTATTATACCAATATTCAGCCCTGCGTAGCCAATTTGTCCACTCCTTTGGTCTTTCCCACAAAAGCACTGGAGATAAGCTTCTACCCCTCTGTTAACCACCTCTGTTTGACCATCGGTTTGCGGATGATATGCTAAGCTTCTATGGAGTTTTGTGCCTGCTAACTTAAATAGTTAATTCCAAAAGTTATTAACAAACACCCTGTCTCGATCAGAAACAATAGATCTTGGGTATCCGTGTAACCTAACAATTTCCTTCACAAAGAGTTCAATAACAAATTTAGCAATATAGGGGTGTTTGAGTGCCATGAAGTGTGCGTATTCACTCATCCTATCTACCACTACAAATATAACTTCAAAACCAGGAGACTTAGGTAATCCATCCATGAAATCCATAGATATATCACATATGGTATCCGGTATTTCTAAGGGAGTTAGCAATCCAGCTGGCGACAAAGCTAGTGTTTTATTCTTTTGACAAATCAAACACTCTTCACAGTACTTCTTTATATCCTTCTTCATACCAACCCAATACAGTTCTCCAATAATTCTTTTATAGGTTCTCAAGAATCCAGAATGTCCACCAAATACTGAATCATGATAGGTATGTAAAATGGTAGGTAATAAAGAGGAATTCTTGGAAATTACTAACCTCCCTTTGAATTGCAATACTCCTTGGTGCATTGTGAAATTTGGAAACTTCTCTGGATCTTGCTCAACTATACTTCTAATCTCCTTCAATTTTGGGTCATTCTCAGCCTCTTATTGTATTTTGGCCAAATCAATGAGGGCAGGAGCTGAAAGTTGGTTCAGATGGACTGTAAGTGGCAGCCCCCTAGATAGTGCATCGGTAGCTTTGTTTTCTAACCTTGGTTTATAAACCACTTCAAAAGAGTATCCAAGCAACTTAGCAATCCATTTCTGATCTTGTGGTTGGATGACATGCTGTTCTAGCAAGAACTTCAGTGACCTCTGATCAATTTTCACAATGAACTTGCGGCCCAAAAGATATGGCCTCCATCTCTGCACTTTAAATACTATAACTATCAATTCCCTCTCATATACCGGTCTGGCCTTGTCCCTCATGCTTAAAGTTCGACTAAAATAGGCAATAGGTCGTTTAGCTTGAGTTAACACAACCTCCACTCCATAGCCAGATGCATCCGTTTCAATTTCAAAAGGCAAATTGAAATCTGGCATTGCTAACACGGGCAAGGTCATTATAGCTGTCTTTAGCTTTTCAAAGGAAGCTTTGGCTTCTTCATTCCACTTGAAACTCCCATTCTTCAACAGCTGAGTAAGGGGTCTTACTATGCTACCATAATTTTGTACAAATCCACCTAATACCCAGTCAAACCCAAAAATCGTCTTACCTCACGTACATTGGTTGGAGCAGGTCATTCTCTAATAGCCCTAATCTTCTTGGGATCCACTTCTACTCCTTTTTCAAAGATAACATGCCCTAAATAGTTCACTCTTTCCTTAGCCAAACTGCACTTGCCCATATTAGCATACAACTCATTTGCCCTCAGAATTTCCAGCACCAATTCCAAGTGTTGTATATGTTCTTCCAATTCCTTGGTGTATACTATGATTTCATCAAAGAAAACTAGTACAAACCTCCTCATATATGGCCTGAAAATTGCATTCATTAAGGCTTGGAAAGTAGAAGGTACATTAGTCAAACTAAAAGGCATGACTAGGAATTCATAATGCCCTTCATGAGTGCGAAAGACGGCAATGTTTTTTTATGTGCATAGCGATAAGGCCTCACATTGATTGGGTTAGCTCTATCCCTCTCTTGGGTGGCAATGTTTCTGGCCATTCAAACACATCTGAAAATTTATTTGACAATGGAGGGATGAAATTATCTATAGTTGTTTCAAATTCCTCTTCATAAAAGGTTGCCACTGGTACCTTCCCTTCAATAGCTTGACATTCCACCAAAAATCCTTGGTCTTCCCCTTCCCAAGTTTTCATCATGCTCTTCAAACTCACTCGCTTCTTAGTGAGGCTTGGATCCCCACGAATTATGACCTTTCTTCCTCCGTGCTAAAAGGACATCACCAAGTGCTTCCAATCCACTTCAGTCACTCCAAGAGAATGCATTCACTGCATACCAAGTATGACATCAACACCACCCAGCTCAAGTGGCAAGAAGCTGTCCACTACTTTCCAATCGTCCAACAATACCTCTACTTTCCCACAAATTCCTTTTCCATTAATGGCTGCTCCTGAACCCAGAATCACACCATAATTGGTTGTAGCTTTCAATGGTAGATTCAGGTTGGTTACCAATTTTTCAGATATAAAGTTGTGGGTAGCCCCACAGCTAGTTAGCACCCCCACATCCTCATCCTTCACCTTCATAGTTCTAGGATTGGTCAACCCCACCACCGAATTAATGGATATCTCTATGTTCAAATTCTCCATTGTTCCTACCTTAATAACTTTCTCATCCACCACTTCTTCTCCTCCATCTTCCTCTATTATCTCAAACTCTTCTCCACTCTTCCGTACTACCAGAATTCTTAACTCTTTGTGTTCTTTAGCTTTACAACGATGGCCAGCAAGATATTTCTTTTCACACTTAAAACATAACCCCTTTTCCCTCTTAGCCTAAAATTTAGCATCTGTCAAACGCTTGGAAGGTCCTTCTCTTCGGTTATCCGCCACCGTGACTCCTTTGAGTGTGACTGTTTTCATTGGAGTATTTCCACTGGTCGTGGCTGCCATTGCTTTGGTCTCAGTCCCTTCCTTTGTCTTAGGCAGATTATACTGGAACTTACTTCCATACACACTGATTAACCCACATTCCTTCCTCACTCTCTCTGTTCTGAATCTTAAGAGCCAGCTTCATCATTTGGGCTAACCCTCGTGGTTCCAGAACATCAACTTTGGTCTTCAACCATGGGCTGAGCCCATTCATGAAAGTCTCCTCAAGCACCACCGTTTGTAAGAATGCTATCAGAGCTAGATATTTGTCAAATCTATTCCGATACTCCTCCATCATGCTCTCTTGTTTGACCGTAAAAAACCTGTCCACCAACGTACCATCCCTGATCGTTTGAAACCTTCTTAACATCTTTTGCTTCAAATCATCCCAGCTCGTGAAAGATTCACGCTCATTCTGAGATCGATACCAGCCGAGAGCCGGACCATCAAAGCTAATAATAACCACTGACATCTTCTCTGATTTGGTTAGGTTGTGAATCTTGAAATAACGGTCTGCTCGAAACAACCATGAGTCAGGGTCTGTTCCATTGAAGATCGGCATTTTTACCTTCTTAAACTTGCTCCTAGTGCCTTATCATCCTCACTCTTCCGTTCTCCCTTCAATTCCCCAGCCAACACTTTTATTGTAAAGTCGCTTCCCATTCCCCCACTCGGAGATCCTTCCAATTCAATCGTTGTAACTGCCTTCTCTCGAATGATTCCTTCGATGTATTTCAAGATTGCTTGCTGTTGTGTTTGTTGTTTCTCCATTTGTGCATTTATATTTTCAATACTCTTCGAAATCAAGGACATATTCTCCTCCATTACGGGTAGCTTCTTCAACTCTGTTCGCATTTCCCTAATTTTCTGTTCCACAAAATCCTACCATTTTTCGCTTTTCTTGGCCATCGTCTTACGCTTTCCTAGATTCTAATGCTCTGATACCAAATTGATAGAACACCAGTATGGTGATTCTACTTTTATTGATATCCAAACGTAATTATAATATTCGATGTAAACAGAAAGCAAAAACAACACTACTAGGATCTCAATCCTTCCCTAACTGAAGCAAAGATACAGTAATCAAATTTAAAACAAAATAAAAGACAGAACAATGTAACAAGAAAACAAGGAAAATTCAGAACCAATGTACTACTACTCTTGTCTCTCAAGGAGTGAGATAGTCCTCTTGACTTCGCCAAAATTCTGCACAAACTATTTCTGCTATCTCCTCGGCCTAAATTCCTCTCCAATCCCAACTAACTATTGTGCCCACCACTATAGTTTCCTCTTTCTGAATTCTCCTCCACATCTCTAACTAACATATCCTGTGCCAACTTCCCCTTATTTTTCCTATTATTTCTCCTATTATATGTGAATAATATTGGTGGTTTAAAAGTTTCCTATTTGGTTTTTACAATGATGTTTTACAAAGAAAAACCCAAACAGGTATATTTCTGTAACTGCTGTCGTTCTTGTACGACAGTTCGACAGATGGAGAAGCAGCATTCCACTTGTTCTTGGACGCCCCAGTTCGACAGATGGAGAAGCAGCATTCCACTTGTTCTTGGACGCCCCATTTTCTCTTAGAGGAGCCGGGCCTATTGGTGTTTCTGTGCTAGCTATAGTTCAAGAAGCAAGCCAAGGTTCTCTAGTGATCCATTTAATTGATCCACTTATGAAAGTTGGTTTTAATTGATACAATAATCAGCTTGGGTTTTAATTGATATGACCTCTTTCTCCCTTTTCTTGTAAAAGTGTTTAAGACCTAAGCTTACTGAAGTTCGCAAAATTTTTGCCTGTCTCTGTTTTTTACTTGACTCCATGATATGAAAAAGGACCACTTTATTAAAATGTCTTTTAACGTGCAGCTTTCTGGTTGCAGATTCGTTTGGAAAATAAAGCTCCAGTGCATAGTGGAATAGCATGTTTAGGTCCAAAAGGGTTATCGGTGCTTGGAGGTGTAGTTCCAACACTTTATGAAGAATGGAAAATGAACCAAAAATACTCCGGTTTATCCCGTGCATCCATAAGATTGTCACAGGGAGGAGATATTGATGGTCCACCACCATTTGAGAAGTTGCAAGTTGGAGTGCCTTCACAAAAACTTGGTCGGAAAGGAAAATTTTCATGTCAGTATTTCAGCTTAAGGGCCTATATTCTTGTACTACTTTTATTTCTGTTGTATTGCTTATTGCGACTGTTGCTTAAATTAGTCTTTGCTTTCTTCATTAAAAAATTATCATTTAGAGTGCAAGTTTCGGGACTTGGGTTGCTAGCGATCCTTAATGCATATTTTAGGTACTACATCTTTCCATGTTAGATTTTCAGCACCAGATGGGTGAAAGGTGGCGATCTTTATTAAGAAGAAATCAGTTCATACAAGCATAAACCCTAGAGTTCGATCTCTGCTGATCAACTCTGATGGAAGAAGAATATGGGTTAATTGGGTTCTCAGTTAATATTCTAAGTTAATTTACTTTTTACTCCCACTTGTAATAGAACTCTATAAGTAGGAGTACTCAATACAGGTGGAGGTGAAAAGAAAATTAACTAATTACTCAATTACCCCCTATTCTTCCAACACCAAACTCTCCCCTAACCGCTCCCTCTCCATATGGTTTCCCTTTCCCCAAACTCTAACTAACTGCCCTCCCTTTTTACTGAAGCTTATGTTGTACCCCTCCCTTCTCTCATTCCATGTGGTCCCTTTCTACGACAACTCCTTTTCCCATTCTACTCTTATTCTTCCTTTGATATTGATACACAATTGGAGGCTTAACATTACGTCCACCTTCGAAACTGTTTCTAAAAGTCACCGATAGCCTCCCAGGTTGCATCATGTGCCTGTAAGTCTTTCCATCCAATCAGTGCTTCCCAACCACCCGTTGTTGGATTCCTACGGTAACCAAATTCCTCTTATGGTTCAGTCACCCATTCAAACTTCTTCGAAGATGTAGATAATGCTGGTTGCACCACCTTCTGCTCTCCTAAAGCTTTCTTCAACTGAGAAACATGAAACATAAGGTGAATTGAAGCAGCCTCAGCAATGCCAATCGATAAGCTAACTTACCCACTTGAGCTTCAACACGGTAAGGCCCAAAATACTTGGGAGACAACTTCTAATTCCTCCGTGTTATCACCAAAGACTGCCAATAAGATTGAAGCTTCAAATAAACCCAATCACCTTCTGCAAATTCAACTTCCCTCCCATTTCAATTGACAAACTTCTTTATCTTCTCTTGAGCTGCACGCAAATGTTCTTTCAACATACCCAAAATTAAGTCCCTTTCTTGCAACTGCTGATCCAAAGTTGAATTAGATGCTTGATCACCATAAGCAATTAGTTCTGGTGGAAGGTAACCATAATCTGCTTGGAACGATACATTTTCAAAGCAGTTTGAATGGGTGACTGAGCCACAAGAAGTGCTTGCTTATCACAAAAATTCAGCAACTGGTGGTTGGGAGAGATTGATTGGTTGGAAAGTGGTGTTGAACATCCTAGATTCTTGGGTTCTTGATGTTTCTTTAACTCTTTCCTAGGTTTCTTGATTTTAGTTGAGGTTTATTATTCTTGTTTCTTGTTCAAAAGAAAGTTAGTTAAAAAAAATAACCAACTCATAACTAAATCTTGTTTAGCTTTCGGCCTATAAAAGGCTCCATATTCATTAATAAAATCATCTTGAGGTATTATTCATAAAAAAAACTCTCCATGCTTTGCATCAAAAAGGCTTACTGATACATGATGCCACTTGGGAGATTATTGATGGCTTTCAGCAACAGTTTCCTGCTTTTTTCCTTGTGGACAAGGTGGTTTTGGAGGGGGAGTTCAACCATTGTACTTCAGAACGATACAAACAATTGTAAGACATGGATAGAAAATGAGCTAATTTTAGAAAACGGAAAACGAAATGGTTACCAAACGGGACCTAAAGAAACACGTTGGTTCAACAGAGGAATAAGGGTAGGATGGAAAAATTGAATGTAGGGTACCACGGGAAATGAGTGAGAGGAGAAGTATATAAGTTCCTGTTAAATGAGAGTAAAGTTAGTTAGAGTTTGGGAAAGGAAACTATCTCGTGAGAGAGGTTAGGGGAGAGAATTATCTGAGATTGTACTCTAGGGTTGAACATTGTACGGTCTATTTTCTTCTTAATAAAGATCTATACCTTTCATATTCACACTATGAAATTTTGGACCATCTTATGATTGTGTGTGTGTGAGTTTTTTGGTTTGCTTAATGTGTCATGTGTACAGAGACATTGATAAATTTATTCTTTGTTACTGCACATTTTATTTTTAAGTTCTTTGATTCAAATAATGAAGAGAGTAGTTACAGATCAACAGGAGTCATCTTCAAAGAGCAATAGGCCTTCTGCCGATTCAGGAAATGTTGAAGGTAAATCGACTATACAGCAACAAAGCACAGACGTGAAAGCTACCAATTCTGTCAATTCTGTTTCCCATTTAGAAAAGGCTGAGGAAAAACCAAGCAGCTCTGAAACAAGACCAAAGGAAGGTAAAATATGACATATTTAGAAAAGGTTCAAATTGTACATACATGGATATCGTTTTAGAAACACAGACCTATTAGGTTAAATTTATTTAGAGATCCTTCTATCTCATAGTTCCGATAATTTTGTTTTCAGATCTGTAAATTACACTCATTGAACCAACGTGTTTCTTTAGGTCTCGTTTGGTAACCATTTCGTTTTCCGTTTTCTAAAATTAGCTCATTTTCTATCCATGTCTTACAATTGTTTGTATCGTTCTGAAGTACAATGGTTGAATTCTTAGCTAAATTACAAAAATAAAAATAACTTTTTGAAAGCTACTTGTTTTAGTTTTCAAATTTTGGCTTAGTTTTTAAAATCATCAATAAATAGTAGATAACAAAGAAAGAAAGTAGAAAGTTGAAGGTGAAAGTAGTGTTTATAAACTTAATTTTCATAAAAAAAAAGAAATTAGAAATGGTTACCAAACGGGGCATTAGTAAAACCATAATAATTCATCTTCTTATGTTTCCTCTAGTTGTGGAAGCTGTTCCTGTCCAAAATCAGGCTGCCTCTCAGAAACTACTTTACAAAATGAGTCGACCAAGTGGAAACCGTCCGCCTTTCAAGAATAGAAACCACAGGGGGAAGGGCAGAATGGAAGATCAGGAGGTCTATACTCTAGAAGAGTATGAAAGGAGAAAATCAGGGACCAGTCAATTACCAAAAGAGACATCTTCATATACGAATCATGATGAAGAACTTGCACGGCAACTTCAAAATAAATTTGATTTGGAAGACTTTCATGTTAGTTTCAGTCTGTTTTCCAATGCATATGCTTCTGATATAACATTTTGCTATTATTTTCATTAAATGTTTAATATGGCTGCAATAACTTGTTTAGGTACAAGACAGTACAAGCAGAACAAACGTGGAAGATATAAGAATGAGCATGTTCAACTTCGAAAGGGATACGTATACACCACATGGTAGTGGGAGAGGGAGGGGAGGAGGAGGACGAGGGAGAAGAGGAAGAGGACGAGGATGGGGAAGAGGAAGGCATTATTGAATGGTTACATCTTCATTTTGCATTAAAATGTTTTATCTACAATTATGAATTTTTCATGTTTTATGCTTAGTTCTATTTAGGATTGGCTCAAACTTATTTTGAGCATTTTGTTACCAAGTTTTGGCTTAGGTTTAGTGGGTTGGTGTATAGCCATACTTTTTATTGAATTACATTCCTTGGATCCCTAAACTATGGTTTTATGAACTCCATTTTTGTTTTTGTAGATACGCAAATGAAAGCTTGTGAGTGATGAGATACAACCTTATTTGGTAAATACAAAATTTTGTGTTGGCATGCATTTCTATGCTATTATTGAAGATTTAGGGTGGGCTTAAAATACATTTTCACTTGTTTAATTTAAAAATAAGTTACAGTAGAAAAAAACTGAAGTGACCTTTATAATGTATTTTAATTAGATTTATCAAGAATTTGAATAAAAGTACGTTACTTAAAATCATTTTTCCTCTAGTTAATCTAAATGGGTTCGAAAGTATTTAATTTTAGAAAGAAAAGCTAAACTAAACGAGAATTTCTTTATGGAGATTTTCCATCTCAACCCCACAAAAATGAGCAAAGAATCATAGGTTTGTGGGAAATGGAAATAAAACTGGGGGAATAGAGAATCTTGTGGGAGATGGAGAATAAAATTGGGGGCAGTGATATTTTACCCTTCGAGTACCCTTAGTTCAAGTATTCACAACTCACATATGTTTTTGTTTGTTTGTTTTTACCCAAAAAAAAAAATATTTTAAATGTCAATTTTGATGGATATTTTTGGAAAAATTATATTAAACAAATTTAAATTAGAAAATAAATATTTATATTAGTGATATTTTGGTGAATTTTTCATTTGCTGATTTTTCTATGATATAGTGAAAATATTGATTCATCTCTTATATCGATGTCAAAACTCCAATAAAAGAAGATGAAATGGAAGGAAATATAAAATTTAATACTATATATATATGTGTGTGTATGTATACCTTAGTTATTATTTTAGTGAATTATCTATTTATATCTATATCTGTAGTATATATGAAAATATGGATGAGGAGAAATTTTCTCTCTCATTTATGCCTCTTGTCATAAGGCTTTTTACTGTTACTTTAACGAGCAATTCAGTCATTTGTCCAATTTTACTCATTCACTTCAGATTAATTCAATTCAAAAATTATATTAAATGTCACAATTTCTAAATACTAAACCCCACTAAAAAAAACATTTAACTCACACACACTCGTAAATATCTTTAATATAATATTTTGTTCAAACTTTTGATCTTCTTCAAATTTATAATCAATACTTTTTATTTGCTCACTCTATATTACCATAAATATGGATATGTCTAGGTTAGACCTAACTCAAGTAACATTTATCGTTTTTTCTTCATTCTTTATCCAAAATACAAATTTCTTCTCTCTTATCGTCTTGACATGGTTATTTCATGTAGAAGATTTTCTTTTCAGTGGTCAATTGCTCAAACTTAAACTTTGTACATAGGTTGATGATATAGATGTTCAAGAATGAAACAAAGTTGTTGGTTTCTTTCTTAAATGTTCGTTAACGTTGTGGACATAGTTGTAATTATTGTACGTATATAGTAATGATTTTTGTTGATTTTTTTCTTCAACTTTATTTGTAGATACTTCTAAATTTCCTTTTAAAACTTTTAATTTTCAATTATTTAAAAGTGAGGAGTCGAAAAAATACATGTTTCTAAATATATGTATGTCTTTCTTCATAATATGTTTTTCTATTTCTCTCTCAATCCCAAGTTTCTTTCACTCTCCTATCTTATCCTTCAATTCATCTATCTCACATAATAACATTCTTCTCTCTCAATCTAACCAAATATAATTATAAATTGTTAATATTAAATAAGATGGTATATAAAAGATTGCTTATTTTTTATTTGCAAAACTACCGGAACTCTATAGTTTGTTAAACATTAATTCCACCGTAAGCTATAAATTAAAATAAAAATTGAGAATTAATTTATAGACAATTAAAACATATAGTTAAATAGTTCTACATTCTTATATAAATTTGGTAAATGGAATCTTTAAATAAAAACTAAGTTAAATTCCTTCACATACACTTAAAACAATTTCATAAGTATGTCATAGAAATTTAAATTTTTATTAGTTAAATAATTTTTACAAAAAAATAAATAAAAATAAATTAATGATTAAATATTCAAAAAAAAAAAAAAAAAAAAACACCTTGTAAACTATCTTTCTTTTCCTACGGTTATGTAAGATTTTTCTTCAACTCTTTTTCATTGACGTATCCCTTTATTTATTTTTTTTTCTTTATAATTGATATAACCAACTTTGGCATTTGATTCTTTCAAATTATCTTTTAATAAAACTTTGACATTTGACAAGCACGTGTTGTTCTAGTATATTTCAAAAGCTCACATACTGAGAATAATTTAAATATTTAACAATTAAATAGATTATAGTTCTAGCTTAACAAACAAAAATTGACTATTCAATTCTCATAGGTTAATTTCCAAATAAAAATGTTTCTTACGGTCAAGTTAAGTACCTCAACCTAGACGAAACAATCTTTAAATGGAATTTTCTTTAAACAGAATTGTCTTAGTCAGTTTTACTTCTAATTCATTAATCTCTTAATTAAAAGTTAATTAATTGATTAATATCTAAATGAATTGTAAACCTCATTAAAACAATTTGACTAAAAGATAATCTTCAAGATTTATTCTCATATTTGAAAGATAAAATAATATTATTTTAAAAAAAAAACTTATTAGCAATTATACAAAATTTTAGAACTCACAAATAAAAGGAAAAGGGGAAAAAAAAAAGAAAAGAAAAGAAACAAGAGATACATGGATGAAACACAAAATATATATAGAAAAAAATAGAAAATTCTAAAAACATGAAATCCGAAATAGCTTCGATCTATAATTAATAGAAACTAATAATAATAA
This sequence comes from Cucumis melo, assembly GCF_025177605.1. Taxonomy (NCBI): domain Eukaryota; kingdom Viridiplantae; phylum Streptophyta; class Magnoliopsida; order Cucurbitales; family Cucurbitaceae; genus Cucumis; species Cucumis melo. The sequence continues at coordinate 17,143,947 of NC_066858.1, forward strand.
TATTTCAGAATGAAAGTGCGTCAATTAAAAACATTCATAACTGAATTAGTTTAAAAGCTAAAATTTGAATTTAACAAATAAACAAAAAAAGGCACGATTAACTCCACACCTTAAGTTAACACTCGGATTAATAACTGAAGTGACAACTAAAGCAACAAATAGTAAAAGCAGTAATCAGAATACCGAGAATTGGTGACCCAGTTCAATGATGTAGCATCTACAGTTGGAGGTATCCTTGACCCATAGTAAGAAATCATATATTGCCACATGAAATAATTCATGAGTACATAATGATGGCCTACAGTACTAACATCATTACAAATACTCAATATGTTGTACATAGTTGTACTGATACATAAACCAAACATAAGATCACTATAATTGCCACATTAACACTCCATGTGAATCTGAAGTCACCAGGCATTAATAATGTCAAGTTTCCACATTTGATCATTTATAACCTCTTTGATTGAAAACGTCTTCAACAACAGTTGTAGAGACCTAATGTCATCTAAGATACACTCACCTTAGTCTCCAATTTACCATTGAATGATACCTTTAGTTTCTTCAAATCGTTCTCACTATCTATACCCACCAAAAGCACAATCTGTACAGAATAAAACACCAAAACCCAAATGAGCCAACAGAACACTAAAAATAGACCCAATCCATACCGAACAAATTAGATAATAGCAGAATCTAAACAATCCAATCCAGCAAGAATAAATAAATAAAGGAAAGTGGGACCAACACACTTGACAACAACTTACCACTTGACAACAACTTTCCACTTAGTTGAGAGTAGTTGAGTGAAACTTTACCCAAAACTCTTATATTACATCTATTGTGCTTATGAAGATAAAATCGCAAAAACTCAAGAAGTTTCATGGTAAAAAAGTCAACAACAGGTCCTATTAATTGTGTCTAATTCTTTTTAGAGAACCTTTCTTTCTTTTAGAAATTAAAAGGAATCAGACATGAAGAAAGTAAAAACGTACACAACCACAACAAAGGAAACACAAACAAATACAGAGAATAAAATCATCACACCATCAAGATCATACTTAAAAATAAACAATGGAGAGAATAGAATGACCTATGCATGCCAAATTTTGAGAACTAAAATAATAATACTAAACATCCTTTAAAAAATCAAAATTAATGCATAATTTACGACTATTCAAGACCATAACATCCAAGATTTACACTACATAGCATTAGAGGGGGAGTTTCAGAATGATCTTGTTGGTAATTGTAACTCAAAAATATTGATCTAATTACCTCAAGAAAACTTTAATGTAATGACAAAATAGGGGCCATTTTTAAAACCATTTTTAAAACGACTGCAAAAATCCTCCCACCTCAATCACAAAAAAAAAAAAGAAAAGAAAAAAGAAAAAAACACAACCTACCAAAAAGAATTCGGCCATGTGAAAGTTTGTGACAATCACTAAGAACAATTTTCTCTTCCAATCCCAATTTAATTACAAGAGTACTCTCTCAAAAAATTTGTATTACTCACTTTTTTTCTTTTTCTTAAACTAAGGAATATATAAAGGAAATTTAACTAGAGTTAGTACGAGTGATTCTAATGGATGAGACTTGAAACTAGAGGCATAGGCTCTTTTAATAGACTTGAAGCAGATCCAAAATTCTTTATTTTTGTCCATGTGGTATAAACTTTAGTTGTAATATTTTGCCAAAAACGCAACACAAACAATAGAAAACAACTAAACAAGTGAGATGCACGTTGGATTGCTGCAGTATTCTAACCCTTGTCGACATAAAATATATTGTACTTCGTTGATGGACAGACAAAATTGTGAAGAATGAAGTTTGAAAAAGTAAAAGCGAATACAAAAAATTCTTGATTGATCTGCCTTTTTTTGTTCCATTTTCATTTTTACTTTTTGCAATTGAATTGATATGTAACATCATTCGAGTTGAGATATTTAAATTTTTATTACCTCCAATGCTATACTAAATAAAAATTAAAAAAGAAAGAGAAATGCTCAAATTATTTATATATATATATGTGTGTGTGTGTGTGGAGTAGTAGAAATGGTTTATTACTTTAATTTATTATTTAAAACATGTAGGTTTACATTTCAGCCTTCTTGAGGAACAATAACTACTCTTCATTTAGGATTTGTTTATGGGTATTTTAATAGATCCATTTACATGTAGGTTGGATATTTTATTCGTCAGAATGATTTTGTAGAAATTAGTTTATGGGTTTCTTAATAATTTATGGGAAACGTAAGATTAGAGTCAAATAATTTACCTGTGGATGACAGATTTTTAAGAATTATTTAATAAAAAATTATTAGTTTATGATCACTAAATTAGGATTTGTTTAATTAGGAGTGATTTCTGACCATTATTTTTTAATCGACTAGAAATGTCACCTTCTAAAATTATTTGGTCTATATATAGATTCTATTAACATAATTTTAGACGTGTATTGGATGTCACATTTTTAAGAATTTATTTTATAGAAATTTGTTACATAAAAACGTCGTGGCATTTTGAATTTATTAGATCCATATTTTGATCCTATTAAAAATAGGATAAAATCAATCTTAACTTTTCTTTTTCATTATTATTATCGTAATAAATTGTCTATTTAGTACATATAAAAGTATGGATGGGGAGAAACTTTCTCTTTTATTTATGTCTCTCTCGTTGTAAGGTTATTATTTTTATAGGTAATTCAATCATTTATCCAATTTTATTCATTTACTTCAAATTAATTCAATTCAAAAGTCATATTAAATCCCACTAAAAAGCATTAATCTCACACACTCATAACACTACAAGAAATCGAGGGGTTCTCGATGCACAAAACGGTGTCAAAAGAAGGAATATTGGGATAGATGGCTATTCCCGACACCATTTTGCCTACGTCGAGACACGGCGAAAATATTATTTTAATATTACCTTTTTCCAACATTTCATGAAGGGCATCGGAAAATAGGAGGCCATTCCCGATGTTTAGGACTAAGGCATTAGGAATAGTTCATCAATTAAATTAAATATATAACTTTTTTCGATGTCCCATGAAGTTAGTTTAGGTTAGATTGGGTTAACATGTTTATAGTTTTGTTTTTTTGAAGTTAGTTTAAGATTGAATGGTAAATTAGTTTTAGGATATTGTTTAATTGAATATTTGAAAGGAATGGTTTATAGAATTAGAGAGGAGGGTTGAGGATGAACTTTTGAGGGGAGAGGGGTTGAATTGGAATTTTGAAGGGTGATTGAATTAAACTTTTCAAGGGGGTAAGGAGGTTTAATTAAGTGCAGGAAGGGGGTAGGTAGTTTGAATTGAAAATTTGATGGTTCAGGGATGAAAATTTTAGGATATGAAATTGAAAATTTTACAATAAACTCTAATACCACTTATTAGAATAAATACTTTAAATCTATATAATATATTAACCCAAGATCATTTATGTCAAATTGTCAAGAATGAGTTACATACTAGATTCCATTGTCGAGAATAAGTTGCATACCAGATTCCATCTTCGAGTAATCAATAATGGTTGTAAAATGACTATTGTCTTAATAACTATAAAATAGCTATTGTCTTCCTCAACCAAAACCTTGAATGCCTTTAGTGGGATATTCCTCTCGAAGGGACACAAGAAAGACCGAATCTTATTGCTTTGATATGTTGAAGGCATGAGCCTAAGTTTTGTTATATACTAATTCAATCTAGGAATAAGCTTCTTCGGATTGCATAATTAAATAAAATAACATATTAATTTACCTGCTCATACTTTACGGACCATCTTTCATATATACATAGATAATAAAAGTTTGGAAAGGGCGAGCGAAAGTGAGCATAGCCAATTAGGCATACTCTCGATTAAGACTTTTAATTAAGGTTTTGAAATGACCATATTCTCCTTACACAATTTAAAAAATCCCAGCAATGTCCTCAATGTCTCCAAGTTCCGTGGGATGCATCGTGGAAGCTTTGTTGGAAGTTGGAACCTCCCCTCGTATTCTCTTTTTTCTTCATTTAGATGATACAGATTACTTGATTCTATTTCACAATTTCATACTTTCTAATCCCATTTCCGCTTCAATTAAGCGACTTGCAGATCAAAAATGGAGTATAATCTAATTCAGCCATCTGTCGCGGTAATAATCGCATCAATTATCGCTTTCCGAGCTTACCGTAGAAAATCGTTGAACCTCTCTGGAGCTCTTGCCGGATTTATTGTCATGTCAACCCATTTTGCTATCAACTACAGGTTTGTCAATTTTAGACTTGCTTGGTTATGAGAAAGCTGAATCTTGGTAGTTTTATTATCCAATTTGATTGTGAATTCCCAATTCTCTTCAACTGTTATTTGATGTTATCGTGAATTCTTCTTTTTAAGGTATGGTGCTGTGCTTCTTGTATTCTTTTTTACTTCATCTAAGCTTACTAAGGTTGGGGAAGAGAAGAAACGAGTCGTTGATGCTGATTTTAAGGAAGGTGGTCAAAGAAATTGGTAATTTTACTTCCTTATACTTTAGGATATTCACTTCTTAACTTTTGATTTGTTGTTCAGGTGGAACATAATGAAATTTGTGCTTTAGTTTAGTCTCTGCTCTGATTCTATTCCTTGAATGCTAGAGCTTATAGTTTTAAAACAGCTCATCCAAGGAAGTTGATTGATCTGTTTTGCATATAAGTTTTATACTTGGGGGTCCTGTTATTAGAGCTGCTGATCTGATTTCAACATGGTCGGGTCATTTGAACTTTCCATATGGATCAAATTTTGTACAGTTTTATTCAACTGTAAGTTTCGATCTATGATTCAATTTAATGCTGAATATAGTCTATGGTATCTTCACAAGCTCAAATCTTGATGGATAAATAGGAATTTCTGTTTCTCCTTGTTTGGCAACAAACCATTAGTTCAAAAGAGTTTTTTTTTCTTATAAAATTTTTTTTAACTGTGATCAAGTCAAAGATTCGATAGAGAAGTATGTCACTCTTATCATGCATGTTGAAAATCCCACGGTCGAAAAATGAAGACCTCATAATGTTTATAAGATACATTTGCTACTTCTCTTATTGTCAATTGATTTTGAGATAGAAGTTCATGTTTATCTAATAATGCTTACAAGTGACATGGTGATTGTTTGTGATTCGATATGTCAGAAAGACAGAAACTATCCTACCAAAGTTTTTGCAATACCATTGATGCTCTGTTATTGCTCCTTTTCAGGGTTCAAGTTCTATTTAATAGTGGTATTGCTACGGTTTTGGCTGTGATTATTTGGAAAATTACTGGATGGCAAGATAAATGCCTGGACTCTAAAGACTCAGCTCTTGTCACTGCTCTCATTGGGGGCATTCTAGGGCACTACTCCTGCTGCAATGGGGATACATGGTCTTCTGAGCTTGGAATTCTTGGTGATGCAACACCTCGATTAATCACAAACTTCAAGGTGTTCAATCTATGTCGATATTTCTTGATTCTAACATTTTCTGTCTAGTTTCTTAAATCATTTATCTCTTCCTCTTGTATTGTTGTTCTCTGCTGGTTGGATACAGGACCTTTCTGGTCTATTTTAGCCACTGCACATCTCAAGCTTAAGTTATGGGGGAACCATTTTGTTTGAGCTGAAATTTTTCATTCATGTTGAATTTGAAACGGCGAAAAGCCGAGTATCTTCTTTCTGAATGCGAATTTCCTTTGATTTCAAAATATGGTAGTATTTTTTACTAGCCTGTTTATCATCTACCTAAACTCATATCCAATGTACAAATGAACTATGGTTGATTTGGATGTTCTTTCTTTCTGGATGTAGCCTGTTCGAAAGGGTACAAATGGTGCAGTAACAAATGCAGGGCTCCTTGCTGCTACTGCTGCAGGTGCTGTCATAGGACTGACGTTTGTTCTCCTAGGATTTTTCACTGCGAAATGTGATTATAGCACAACGCTGAAACAGCTATTGGTAATTCCTCTAGCAGCCGTGGCTGGACTTTGTGGAAGTGTCATAGACTCTCTTTTGGGAGCAACAGTGCAATTCAGTGGATTCTGCACAGTTCGTAATAAGGTATTCCCATTTCCCTCATCCATGATTCCTACACCCTTTGAATGACTGATTCTGTTTTAGCAAACTGAAAGAACAGAATTACGGTCTTCCAGAGATTAAATATATATAGATAGATAGATATGTTGTTGTATTTTAGGGGGTATTTGGCTCAATTGACCCAAGGACTTCGTGGACTCATGACTAGAAAACATTGATTTATCATATTGACTCCTTACATTGTGTGTTCCAAGAGTTCACAACTCTTCGAAATTAACCAACTCATTGCCCCAAACGCCTATTGTCTTAAGTAAATAACTAAAAACCACGAAGTTGCAACTTAGAGGGAGACCAATTAACCTGCTAACCAATTAACTACTGAAATAAGGAGTATTCAATCAATCACAATGCATTTGATAATATGGTTATTTGACACTCAAGAGAGGAGTTTTCTTTGTGCAGGTTGTAGGAAAACCAGGACCAACAGTAAAAAGGATATCAGGTCTCAACATTCTTGATAACAATGCTGTGAACCTTGTGTCAGTATTATTAACCACAATGCTTACTTCGCTTGCCTGCATCTACATTTTTTGAACGATATCTTCCATTGCGAGATAATGCTTTAGGCATGTTATACAGTTTTCTTTATCAAATAAAGTTATGGGAATAAGCAAGATAATCATTCTTTAATGCAAGAAACTTGGATTTGCTTAGGTTATTGTGTGTTCCTCTGTTTCTGGCTCCTGTTCTTGGTAGTGAGTTTGATTGGCATCATGAGAATATAAATTCACAAGCTTTTGGATTGATTAGTTTTTAGTAACCAAGCACCCTTGCTTTGCGCGTCTCATGTAAATGCTGGTTTTGATCCACTCAAGATTTGGATTCTCAACATTTCAAGCTTAGCTTAGTAGTGGATAAAAAGCCAAGTATCATCTTGAAGATCGATGGTTCGAGATTGACGAGAATCGAAATCTTGAGTAGAGTGAGTAAGTTCGATCTTCTACCTTCGCAATTACTGAACTGAAAAAGAAAATATCTCCACAAGATTTGGCTTGTAGGTAACAGATGTAGACTGGTGAGTTAGTTATTTGGCGTGTCATTAATTGGTTTGACCCAGTATATCATAAGCCATTTTCATAGCTTTTTCTGTCTTCATTTTCATAGCTAGTTGGAGTTGATGCAATTTTGACAATTACTATCTTATCCATTGTAATATTTAAGTGATTACAAAAAAAAAAAAAAAAAAAAAAAAAAAAATTTAAAATATTGGATTAAGGGAAATATATTTGGGTTGTATTTTTCCATGTCTCTATAAAAGGAAAAAACTTGTTCTGACGAACAATTTATAAAAAAAAGATAGCTATACTCCAGATATCAATAAAAGCAAAACAAATTAAGTATTGTTTTTTCTTTTTCCACATATCAATAAGACATCAATTTGAATTTGATAACTCAAAGAAAACTGAGGGGAAGATGTTCAAAGTTAGGACTTATAAACAAGTGATTAATATTTGAGCACTTTAAGCCATGTTAACAACTGTACAACAACAATAAACAACAACAAACTGTAGTTATGTAAATATTACTTTTTTTATTATACAAAATTAACAAAAGCCTAATCACATCAAAATGCATATTCATTCAATACTTGGAACAAATTCAAAAAGAAAAGCTGCCCACATCCAAAACCTCTCTCTCCCTTCCTCCTTTTCTTTATGGTGTTCTTGAAGCTGCACATAATTAAGTGAACAACAAACTCATAAATTAATTAACAGATTCCACTTGGCTACATATCTTTAATTAAAAGAATCTCAACCCCTAAAATAGAATATACTTAATTAAACTTACCGGTGCCAATGGCATCTGAACCTTTCATCAAACGAATACGTTTGCAAGACTCAATGAATAATCTGCACATTTTGAAAAGTTGATAATTAATTAGAAGGGAAATTAATTGATAATAATTAGTTAAATAAGATGAAATTGAAAGTTGTGGTAAAAACAATAATAATAATAATAATAATAATGATGAAATATTATCATCAAACTTACTTCCATGGGACATCTCCAACTAACATCCAATCTCCATCTTTATCTTCATAAGTCGGTAAGTATTCATCTGCTCTTTTCACTGGGTTCAAATTGTTTCCTTCTTCTAAGTAATCACCTATGATAATTTATCACATGTGTTAAATTATAATTTAAATTCAAAATGCATTTTTACACGTGGACTGTTACGAATAGAAAAAAAATTTGAAACTATTTAAAAAATAGAAAAAAAAAATTAAATGGAATTTTATTATATTTTATTAATAGTTTCAATATTTGCTTATTTTTTAGAATGGTCGTTGTTGATCAAATTAATTTAACTGCAATGGAATTATATGTTTATTGGGAGTACTCACAAGAAATAGGGAAGGAGGTAAACAAATGGTGAAAAGCGTCGAATAGCTGTTGGTAGCCATTGAAGATCTGAAGGTCAAGCTTACGCAGATATGGCGCACCATCGGCCCCAACTTTAACATACTTAGTAGCACTTGTACTGTTCATTTCTATTGTCTTTTTTCTGTATGATCTCACCGGCGGCCAACCCATGACTGCCCGCTTTTCCCCTATAATATACAAAATATATTCCATATATATTAACAACAAAAAATACATTAAAATTTTAATTCCCATACTCAATCAGTATACATATTAATGAAACGTACCATTTCCAGAAGAGCCATGCTGTGGCTCATCATCAAGACTGATGTCACGCGGTTTGCTTGTCGAGCTCCCGACACAGCCGGCATCAACAGTATCGTGGAAACAACGTTTTGCGTTGGATTTATGATGAGTTGTTGGCCGGAACTCGGCTCCGGGAAGTCCCAATGTGAGCTCAGTTTCATCGAAATTGATTTGAGTAAAATCAGATTCGGGCGAATCCGGAACTGTCTCCGACGAGGACATAACTAACTAATAATGGGAATGAACTCAAAATAGATTCTTATGTTCTTCTCTGTTGCAGAAATTTCTTAAATTTGTAATGAACTATAATTGTTTGGTTTGTGGTTTACAGTTCATATATTATATATATATATATATATATATATATATATATAGAGAGAGAGAGAGAGAGAGAGAGAGAGAGAGAGAAGTTAGAAGAAAAGATATAAAGTTAGAAATAGAAGTAATGGAGTATGGAGGTGAGATGATTATTGTATTTGGAAAAAAGGGACAAATAGTAAGAGGACACGTGGGGTAGGGTTGTTTAATAAATCCATAATTAAAATTAAATAAGGCCACACGTACCGAAGTTTTGTTTGAGGGAAGAAACATGGAATTGAAATTAAGGTGTGGGTCTTGTCTTTGTCGGTACATTCAATCTCAATGCTTTTTTCGTTTTTTTAAATTTTCTTTTTCCTTTTTACTTTCATTTTAACACCCAATATTATATAATTCAAATCCTTCTACCTTCAATATTATTTCTTAAATGAGAAAAATGTTTTTTATATATATATATATATATATATATATATATATATAACAATCTAGTATAATATCCACATTGTAAAAGCCCAACAATAATTACACGCTCAATTATGTATAATTACAAGAATGTATTTTCTTTAAATAGAAAAAAAAAACGGATTATTATCAAAATTATAGATCTATTTCTATTATCCAACCATTTATTGTTAGTTGTTGTATGGTTATCACACTCTTATATATGTGTGTGTACAAGAGAAGAGGAAATTTAATTTGCATCTAAGCTAGCTTGTAGGTAGGGGGTGGGTTTTATAGGATAAGAAGACAAGTGGCAGCAATCAATTAATTGTTTCAAAACCTATAAGTACACCCCATATATATATATATATATATATATATGTATATATATCACAATGATTTTAATGTGATTGTTTACGAAGGAGAGAGAGAGAGAGAGAGAGAGATACCAAGTTTTATGAGGTAAGACGATTCAAATTGAAGTCCAATATATGATAGGTTTTGACGTTAACTTAAAAGATTATAATTCATATTCGACTTTTAGATTTTGTTTGTTTAATTTTTTTATAAAATAATTAGTTGCAAATGTAAGAATGGGAGAATTGGAAGAGGATCAATTTTTATACATCATTGTCAGAAGAAAGTAATTAATTTTCAGAAAAGGAAAAGAGAAAAAGGGTGGGGTCATTGTGTATGCATTTGTTTTTGCATAAGAATCACATTTATGAGACAGAAGGAGGCAATTATGGGAATATGATTGGAGGGGTAGAAGTAGTAGTAGTAGTAGTAGTAGAAGAAGAAGAAGAAGAAGAAGAAGAAGAAATAGGCCTTGAAGAAAGTGGGTGAGGTGGCACATTGAATGTGGCCCACAGTGTACAAAAAAAGTCAAATGTGAGGAAGTGATTTTGACTCTTGAAAGTGTTTTTTATTTATTTTGGGAGACAAAAACATGGGGAAGCCTTCCACCTTGTCGCCTCCTTGTTCCCTTCCCCCTTCTTCTCTTTACCATTCATCGTATCATCCCTATATCCTTTTCCCCCTTCATTTTTATTTATTTTTTTATTTTTTTATTTTATATATATATATATAAAAAATGTTGAAGTCAGACTAATAGTCCGTTTGATTTTGTCGACTCAATTAGAAACCAAATCAAGCTAATGGTTTTACAAAGAAGGAATACAAATCAATGCCCAATAAATAACAAAACTAATTACTTGGTTTTCTTTTTATTTGGTTTGGTTTATCGTTCATTTGGTCTTCACTTTTTGGTATGTATTTTCCCTTTTTTTTCAATTCTTTTATTTTTATTTATACTTTTGTTTTAAATTGGTTTTTTCTGTTAATTTTAAACTAAAATTAGATTTATTTCTTTTTTTAGATTGAAATTTGATTTTTTTTTTTTTTGTCATAATAATTAAAATGCTAAAAGATACTTAATGTTAGAGTTCATTTTGAAAGGTGTATACATATACCCTTAGCTCAGTTTAGGTTTGTTTCATTTTCAAATAAAAAGATTGATCTAAACCAATACTTTTCTTGGTTTTCTCTAAATATAAACCTAACATGTTTGATTTTATACTAAACAACCAAACTCAACCATTCAATCGATTTGAATTGGTTTGGTTTTTTTGTTCCACCCATATTTAAAAAATGTGGATCAAAACTTCAACTAAATAGATAGTTTATACTTTTTTAAAACAAATTAAAACGTGTGTTATTACATCAAGAGAAAATATCAATTAATACACCTATATTTTGACATTATGCATCGATTTAATTACATCATTCATTATATTCTATTTAGATAAATATTGTGTGAGATTTGTAATTTTATCAACGAAGTCTCCAAATTTTCATAAGTGAACAAATTTAAATTCTCGTTTTAAAAATAAATTTTATCAACCAAAAATTTGAAAAGATTTACGTGGCATGAACTATTTTCAAACATAAATTTAATAATATGTCTAAATTGATTGACCTGTATAAATTCAGAAGAAGTTAATGTTAAAATCAATAAACTTAGGAAAATTGAGGAATTTTCATCAATACAATTACTAATTTAAAGTTTAACCTAATTTTGTTTTACAATTATAATAAATATGACAATTTAGATTTATGTTAGATACGAAATGGGAAGCACATTAGAGGAGCCAAAATAGGTTTGAAGAAAAATAAAGAGATATATAAAAACACATTTATTTTTTCTTCGATAGCTCCATGCAATAATTTAGACAGTTTTCTTTTTTAATAATTTCCAATAAATAGATTATTTGAAAGATCATAATAATAAGTGATTACCAAACAAATGGATAGGGATGGCTATCAAATATGATAGGTAGTGATAAAGTAAAGTTGCATGGTGACATGACAAAATATTATTAACTATATTAATTTTTGGATCACCTAATTGCATGAATCAATTATCAATATCTTATACTGTTCCAATATTCAATTTGTTTAATTTGAATTAATTAATATCACTTTTTCGAAAAAAGACAATTTAAATAAGGATAATTAATTTAAACCATAAATTGTTTGTTTAATAAAAGAAAGATTCCCACTAAAACACACAGAAAATAAAATTGCCATTAGTGTGTGTACCAAACTTCTTCCTTCTATAATTTTAAAAAACTTGAATATATAAACATTAAAACCAATAGTTTGATTTGATATTTATAAACTTAATTTTTAAAAACAAAAAAGAAAAAATAAGATCCAAATTTTTAAACTTTGATTTTAGTAGGACGTGGTTGTTACAATAATTTTCATCCATGAATAATGAATTTTTCTTAAACTTGAGATCAGGAATATAAGTTTTGTCGTTGAAAGAAATCCTCGGTCTTAGGAAACCTAAACAATCTTGTTTTGAAGTGTGTTTCAAATAAGAATACGAAAGGAGTACCAAAGTAAAATAATAAAGGTGGGAGTCTCTCAAGCTTAGATGAGACTAAATTCTTTATAATTATGAGTGAAAATGTAATGTGAGAGTCCATGTAAAACTGTCCATCAAATAAGTATTTCGTTATTATAATCAATAAAGTCATTTTCATCGAACACGTCATCTTCCAATGTAAATTTTATTACACCGAACTAAATTCAACCAAATCTATTGTTTTTTAAATTGTTTGTAACATTGTGTCTAAGTTGTGTAGTCATATATTTAATTTCACCTGAATTTTAAGACTTTAATTGATATTAAATAGACCAGTAAATTAAATTTAAACTTTTTTTCTAATATATATGTTTAATATTCATTACAAAATTGAAAATAATTTAAGGAAAACTGTTGGATATTAAATTTATTTACAGTTGAACTAAGTAAGTATTTATTTTATAGATCTAAAAGGAATAGTATATTTTGTGTAGAACAATGTGATCCGATCCCATTCCAACAATACTAATACAATAAAATTAATTAGGCTCTTATCCATAAACTAACTTAACTATATATATATATATACACAATATAGAAAGGGCCATTCCTTGGTTTATGAGCATAATTAATAATGAATAGATAACCATAATTATGTTGAAAGGCATGCAATGATGGCTTTGGCATCTGTTATCTCTCAAACAAAGCATAATGTGGATAATTGTTATGAACAAATACATTGCATTAACATTTCTTATTTATTGTTTGAATTTGTTAAATTTAAAAATGATGTATGTATGTAGTTGTTAAGAAGGCATCAATGAATGTGTTTGCTTTTTCACAAACATACACACACACACCCACTTAATTAATTTAATTAGTAGAGCAGTTCATGTACTTACTTGATTATACTAAATCAAGCACCTTGGATCCTCAATCTTTATCCTCTTTTTACGCTTAGTTCTTATATAATTAATATGTAATATAATGGCCAGGATACCCACAAAAAAAAAAAAAAAAAAAAAAGTAGTTTTATTGTGATTTTTATTGTATACTACACATTGCTTTATCATAAAGAAAATAAAGGGTTTTTTGTCAGAAATATTATAATTGAGGAGGAGTGGGTGCAATTATAGAAATTCTACTTTTTTTTTTTTTTTTTTTAATTTTATGTATCAATAATGAGATTGTTGTCTGATAAATAGTTATAATTGGATTGTTTTTTTTTTTTTTTTTTTTTTTTTAAGAGAGGAAATAATAATTATGATAATTAATAAAGGTATATGCTTGATTTTGCAAAAGGAGATCCATGAATTTGTCTTTATAACGGTCAGCTAAATCATGATTATATTTCTTAATTTACCATTTAGGTTTTGAATAGCTTATGCCTTATCTATATAATATATTGTTTTGGAGTCTAAAGTTTAATCTTCAATAAATATATATAGGGAGAGATGGTTGAACTAAAAAAGGAAATTTGAGAAAAGCAGTTTAGCAATTGGCATATTTGGACCTAATTCTATCGTATGAATTCCCTTAACTATGTTTTGCACTAACAAAACAAAAAGATTAGTGTAGGTTTTGAAATACTTAAGAGTGCTTGAATTTTTGTCTATTAAGTTGCAGGATATTTAACCCAAATATATGGTAATTATTGACATGCTATCTGACTATCTATATCCTATGTCCATCCATTCCTTTTTTACCCTCACGTCTGCTCATTTTGTACTAAAATGGAAATTGCAATATCCAATTTGTCGATTCACGTAGATCCAACTCTTCTGAACTACCAATTTGCCCAAATTTCATTTGAGTCCACAAAACTCAACGGTAGAAATCTTAATTTGATATTCTTCAAAACCATTCCTATTGTTGCACTTCACTGATAGTAGTAAATTGAGAAGCTTTCACGTCAAGACAGATCGCCTATATCTTTGCCTTGTATCTCGCATAAGAATATTGGTATCCTGATCAAGTCACCTACTGATCACCTCGCCAATTGATCTAAACGTCAATTGATCAAGACATCTAGTGGTCAAAACATCTAGTTAAAAACACAATCACAAAACAAAAACTAGTTAGAAAATAGCTAAGTCGCGGATCTCGCTCTCTTTAAGACGTTTCGAACAGATATGTTGCCTCACTGCCCCAAGATAAAACAACCTCATTCTTCATTTAGTTTTGCATTGAAATTACTTGAAATTCTCAATACTCAAAATCGACATTGTGTTGCTCGAAACACTGAAAGAGAATTTTAAGAGAGAAATCATAGTGTTTTCTATATGTATTTCTTTTTTTAAATGCAAAATGAGGAATGAAATGAGCTTATATAGCGAGGAGACAAAATAGAGTCGTTGGTAATTAAATAAGAAGATTTAATTATGAAAACGTTTGTAGTTAATGTGAAGATTATGTTGAGAATTAAATGTAAAACGGTAATTAAAGGATCATATCATTTAGCATAGGATGTCAACTAATGCGATAAGATATTCTAACATCTCACATAGCTAGCATTACCATGTAGTCATGATCAATATAACATAATTTGCAAAATTCAATAACTCTATCACGTAAGACTCTCAAAACTATCAATCGCATAGCGTAGTTCTTATTGTACATTGTGTGTGTTGTTATCACGTAAAGAAATTTTCATTCAAAAATTAATAAAGAACCAGGGCGAACTCGGAGATTACAAATGGCAGATTGCTAAGAATCCGCAAGTGAAGACAGCTATTGCTTATTCACCATTCAAAGAAACTCGCGATAGATTGTCCTCTGGGTCACATGTTAACTTTGAAAATATTTGATTTTTCTTTTAGTTAAAATTGGTTTTTAATTAATTTTCTAACTAATCAAAGACAACTAAAAAACATAAAAGTATTCATAGCCAAAAATGCATTGTCCTAAAAAACAAAAAAAGTAAACAAACAGCAATTAAATTGAAGTGGATAGCATAGATAGGCAGCACGTGAAATTAATTAATTTCTTCTTTTTTCTGGAAAGAAAATCATATTAATAAAAATATATTTCAACGTGGAACTATCCCAGCATGACCAAAAATCTCCACTCATAATAATTAAAAAAAAAAAAAAAAAAAAAATTAAATATATGGTAAATATTAATTGGACCACAGAGAAGAAATAACTTTCGTCAGCAGGAATTCCTCGTGGTTCTCCGTCAAGAAAAAGAAAATATTCCAAATGAGAACCAAAACTGACATCTTAAAAGAACCAATAATAATAAGGCTGGGGATGAAACCAAAGAGGGAAGGAAGAAACAAAAACAGGCAAGAGTGGCCAAACACATTGTCCACTGCAAAACATTCATATCTTTATGTTACTACTTATTCTCAGTTGCTATTTTCTCAAATTATTAGCCATTTAAGATAAGGTTAGTTATATAGATAACAAACAGAATCAACTTTTAAAAGCAAGAGAAAAGACAAAGGTAGGGTCATTATTCATTGCACAACGTGAAGAGTGGAAGGCCGCCTAGCTGGAACCGGCAAAGCAGATATTTACTTCGTTGGTCCAGCTACGAAGCCAGGCTGCAAAATATAACAATAAAACACAAGGTATCAAATCAATTATATCATCCGTAACGTGCTGCAAAACCTATTCTTAATTCTCGATCATCAACCACGTAATAGGTAAACAAGAATTAAAAATTAAAAATTAAGGACCACTCATACACCACACAAGAAAAAAATATTACACATTTTCAACTCTAATTGAATGAAAGAAATCGACAAATAATGAAAAACCCAGGAACAGTCAGCCAGAGCGTTTAACCTAAAGACCGAAACATTAGAGAGGTGTTATCTATATTTTTACCTTCCCGTTGAGACAATGGGTGAGAGCGGACAATAAAAGAATTGACTAATTACAATGGGAACTGCATGTTTTTCTGTTCTTTTTTTTTTTCCCCAAGGAAAACAGATGGTTTAGGGAAGGACTGGAAAAAAAAAATATACATATACATATATATATAAAGATCATATAATTAAATATATGGGGATTTTTTCAAATCGGAGAAGAAACAGCAGCAGGACTCTATAACACAAGCAATGAATGCACAAGGGTGGGCCAATTAGAGACTCCAGCTACGAGATAGCTTCTTGAATTGATGTTCTTTTCTTTCCTCTTTTATTTTGCCTTTTAAGTATTTCCGGCTGGAATCTGATCCAGCATTCCGAAGTTTGTTGCATGTTTGGGCCTCCATTCAGTTCTTCCTCTAACAATCTCGGCTCCGTTATCAAGTCGAAGCAGGTGCTGGCACTCGATGTCGCCGGCATCCGCTAAATTGGTGATACCAGCACCAGATACAGCAGTAAGAGATTGAAGCACACTGTCCCTTCCACATTCCCTCCTGTATTCTAAAGTCATAGTAGAGAGTTCATGACTCTCCAGGATTGGTAATGGCGCACTCTGTGATTACCAAGTTTTGTTGTCAGAGCCAGCAGCAAGAGCAGCGAAAAAGAAAACAACGATTTGAGAAGAAAACTACCTCAAGTATCCAGCCAATGTACTTGACGTTGTTAACGTGCTGGTTGATATCTAAATCACTCCATCTAGGCTGGAATTCAATATACATGTCATTCACAAGAACGAAACTAGGAAGCCTCCACCTAGTAAATCATATTTAACCTAGAGGAAGTGTTATAACTTACTGTTAAACCTGTACGAATGTAATCAGCACTATCATCGTCAAGTTTTGGGAGTTTTCTACCATCTTCTTCTACAATGGGAGGTGAATCTGCAAAGTAAGGTTCTATTTCACCTCTAACTTCACCAGGAATCTTTGATAATTTTCTTGTCTGCTTATTCATCATCACCCAGACACTGCCATTGGAGGGAAAATAAGAACAGTCCCAGTTATTAGAATAATTATTTAGATCCGTCTTTTCTCTTTCCTTCTTTTGAGATGCAAAGAACTACCACCAGGAGAATTGAGGAAACATATACCTTGAGGCCCTAGTGAGAGTTTCACCAGTTTTGCAATCACGAACAAGCCAATCTCGTCGCATGCCATTCTTCCCAGATGCACAGACCCAAGTGTCTACTTGAACAACATCACCCCTGCAAAAAAGGGCTTTGTCAGGCATTAAAATATCCTTAAGAGCTTTAACCTTTAAATAATTTGCAAGGACCTAACTACTCAGATGGGATCATAAACCATGGGATGTGATGTTTTCCAGATACCAGATAATAAGCTGTGGAAGTGAACATCTGAACCATTCATCTTGCATAATCAATAGAAAAATAGAGCTAATGCATAGAAGAACAAATCAATGTATGGGCGTAAACTATTTTCCTTTTAGGAATACATATAAAAGAAACGTATGGAAGCTTACCAAGTAGGGTATCTATCTACCACAACTTGCATCTTCGCCACTACCCATATCAAGTTTTTTTTACACATTTCTGGTGTAGAACCAAATCCATCACCTAGTAGTCCAGCAGTTTTTACGTGATTAAGTGCAGTTTCCTGTATTAAGAAACAAGATGACATCTTACTGCTTCGAATATATGAAAGAATAGAAGAATTAACAACCTTACTTTTCATTGAACATGCAAGCAGAAAATTTTAAAATCTACACCAAATAAGCATCATAGGAATGATTAATCATGTACCTGTAAATGATTCATTAATGTTTCTATAGACGCTGTTCGATCTGCACCAATTTCATATGATCTAATTGAAAAATTCTGCCGAAACACAAGACCATCCTGAACAATTCTCCCCAAACCAAATGGATCAATAAGCATGTCAGGGCGCCTAGGCTTCCAGTCGAGCATCATCCATTGCTTCTCAGCAGCCAGAAAGATGGTGGTGATAGCAGCAAGAAGCATACTCCAGTCAGGTAGTAGGTTAATGAAAGTCCTCGGAGGAGGTGATGTAGTCAAATCATCGTCAAACTTGACACCCTCAATTCCAACAGAAGTACCATTTATCTTTGGAGGAGCTTGGGCACTTGCCTTAACTTGCAAACCACGAGAAGAAGATTTTGGCCTGCTTCCTCCAGGATTGACAGATCCACTACCGAATTTAGTTGACCCAGCACCAGAATCCGAGGATGGAGAAATAGCAGGAAAAAAGGCAGAAGTAGCTGCCGTGGCAACCATGACGAAGTATGTGCTAGAAACACAGTCAATATACCAAACCAGATACTTGTTTCAACGAAATTCCCTCTATCAATTGAACCCTACGTACACGCAAGATGGCTGGGTTCTTCTCGAGGAAATAGCCATCATCAACCTGTAGGCAGTCACATGGAATTTAGAAATCCATTATGAAAAATTCATGAGGTCGAGATATAAAAGTCGCGAATGTCAATACATCCTACGAATTTATTCTTTCTTTCTCTCTTTCTTTCTTTCTATCTTTCTTTACAGCAATAAAATAATTAACTTAAATAATCACAAAAGCGATGAAATCACATGAGAGCTTAATAATATTCGAGGGAAAAACGTCAGGAGTATCCAATATCCATAATAGAAAAGAAGGCATAGGGATCAAAAAGATTAGAACCAAACAAACAAAATTACAAAGGCATTTCAAAACAAAACTAGGGAGAAGTACAATGTAAAACACGATTTAGAGGAGAAATTCAAGAAAAGAAAAGAAAAGAAAAGAAAAGAAAAGAAAAGAAAAGAAAGCATGACAGAAGAAAACAAAAGTCTGATCCAAGATCTTGAAGAAAGAAAGAAAAAGAAGTAAAATGATAAAAATGTAGTGTGTAAGAAAAAAGAAAAGGCAATAAGAATGAAGGAATGCATGAGGAGAAAAGAGAAAAGTGCTGAGTTGCATGGCGATAAGAAGATGAGAAGAAACATATGGTAAATCTAGAAGAAAAGAGAAAGCAGATGGTAATGGAACAGAAGGGAAGAAAAAGAGAAAACATGTTGGAGCAATAAGAAGAAAAAACAAGAAACAGAAAACGTGCAGATCTCGGATTTAAGCGAAAAAAGGAGAGAAGTCCGGGGTACCTTTGGGGAGGGGGGGGGGGGGGGGGGGGGGGGAAGGGAAGAAGAAGAGGAAAATGGGGAATGAAGGTGAAAAGGGAAGGAGTTGAAATGGAGATGTGTCCTGAAAGGGCGGGGATCGTAGGGTTTGAAGAATGAAAGAATGAAAGAATGAAAAAATGGGTGGAGTTAAATTTAGATTGTTCGGAAAATGGAGAAAAGGGGAAATGAGGGCAACCGGCAACGGTTGGTGTGGTGTTAAGTGGTGGGGAATTGTTTGTTTGTTTGTTTGTTTTTCTTTTCTTTTCTTTTTTAAAAACACCCCCTCTTCAAAGTGTTCAAATAAACAAATACATTTACATTTTATTTATTTATATACAAATGCATCCCCACAGCCTGCCTTCTGCTTCTTCCTTCTTCCTTCTTCCTTCTTCTTTCTTTCTTCTTTCTTCTTTCTTCTTTCTTCTTTCTTCTTTCTTCTTTCTTCTTTCTTCTTTCTTCTTTCTTCTTCTTTCCTTCCTTTCCAGTCCACAGTGTTCTGATGTTTAATTTACTATTATGCCCTTCTTTCACATTGCACTTTTCTCACTTTTCTTCCAGAATCATCTTCTCTTGTTTTTTCTTTTAGTATTTAAATATGAATTCACTTAGTTTTATATTACAATAACTCATTTAGTATGTGGTTTAGTTTTTGAATTTTATAAAACCTATAATCTATGTTTAAATTAGAATTTAAAATGTGGATTCATCCTGTAAATTTGAATTGTGTATTTTGTAGATCTATATGCATATATTGAAATTTCGTTTTAGTTTTAAAATAATGCATTCCTCTTCTTTTCTTTCTTTTCTTTTTTCTTTTTTTTTTTTTTGGTTCTTTTAAGTTTTAAAATATTATAATTAATGCTTCCTTTTCTTTTCTTTTTTCCAAAGTAATTGTCAATAATTATGATGTGAAAACTTCTTAGAGCTTAATGGTGATGAAAAATTAGTGGATACTAATTTAAATTTTAAAATTAATTAATAACAATGAGATAGAAAATGTCTAAATTCTGTAACTTTAAATTTTGATTTTATTTTTAATTTTAGATTGAATCAATTTAAATTTTGAATTTTCGTAAGTTTATCTATTAACACGTCTTCCTTCGTACTTAGCTTAAAAAATATTGTGCTGAAACAAATAAAGGTTTCAATTAAACTTCCAACTTGTTATATTTTAAAATTATCAAACTAGATTAACAAAATAGATAATTAGAAATAATGTATCGACATCCACATACTTTTTTCCACAAGATCTTTTTTTCCACGAGATCTGATGTGTATTTTTCATATTCATATTTTTCAAAAGCCAATAATAATAATACAAGTTTCTAAAGTTTTGAAAACTGGGATGAAAAAAGAGAAAGTATATATATTTGTTATAACGTAGGGAAGTTTGTTTTACATATTTAATTATTCATCCTAAATTAATTAGATAAAATTTATTAGTTGGGTATGAAATTGTTGAAGTTAATTTACTCAATCAATTTATATTGCAATGAATATTAGTCAAAGTAGTAGTAATAATAATAATAATAATAATAATAATAATAATAATAATAATAATAATAATAATAATAATATGGTTTCTTAAAGAATAAAATTTAGGTTAGGATGTTAAAATAGAATTAATTAAGGCGTGAAGAGATAAAAAAAAAAAAAGAAGGTACCATGTGAAACAAATTGCTTTTCTATTATTTCTTAAAACTTCAATCAATCAATCAATCATATCAAATCAAATCAACTAATCATATATAAAACAACTAATGAATTAATTAAAAATAAAGAAAACTTGTAAGTGAAAAGGAAATAAAGTTGAGTTAAATTGGAATAATATAATTTGAAGGGGTAGGGAAGAAGAGTAAATAATGGGTTTTAATTATAGAGAAAGGGGTTGGGGTGGGCAATTGGGCATTAGCCAAAAGAATTTGAAGAAGGTTTTATTATTTGTTGGCAACAAACAAAATTGACCAAAATATTATCAATCTATCAATATCCCAATCAACTAAAATTAATTAAAAGAATATATAATGGGTAGCTCAACTGTACTTCCCTTTCTTTGAATTTTATTCAATTTGACTTTCTTTTTCTTCTCTCTCTTTCATTATTTTCCTTTTATTTTTGTGCTCAATCCCTTCCTTCCTCTCATTTCTTTAATACTTCAAATCATAATCCTTTTTAAATAAATATTATTCATTTTACTATCAGTTTTCTTAGCTTAATCCATGCTTTTGTAATGTTAATATGACATAATTTTCAAAATCCAATTAATTATCCAACAAAATCAATTTTTTCTTTTGTTTTTAAAAACTTAGTTTATTATCGGTTAGTTTTTTACAATAATTTGCATCTTTTTTAAATATAAAAGTTGAAATTTTAGGGTATCTTTTCTTCTCTAAAATTCTATTATCATCTTGTTGATTTACTTTTAGTTTCTTTTGGTCAAATTAGGTAGATTGGGTTTTGGGCTGTATTGTTCTTTAAAAAATAATTATTTAAGAAAGAAAATTCAGAAGAAGTGGATATAATTTTTTTTAGTATAACACAAATGTGGTGATAGGATATTAAACTTTTAACTTATACAAAATAATTTATATCAATTATCGATTAGAAAGTGGTTGGTGACCAAACAAACAAACAAAATGGAGAGAGTAAAAAGAAGAGTTAGCAAAAGTAGATTTGGTCTGTTAATTGAATTTGGGAGAAACAGCTCAGCTCAAAAGGCGGTGGAATTATTGTTCATAATATTAAGGTGACACGTGTGGATTGCCAGTTGTAAAAAAAAAGTCATTGTCAATGCCTTTTCTCCATCTTCTTCTTCTTCTCCGTTTTCATAGTCTTCTCTTCCCCATCCCCTTGCACCTTACCCGTTGGCCTACCTTTTAAAACGCGGTCGACCTGCCGTGCCCCGCCCTGCCCCGCCCTGCCCTGCCGCCCCTATTTTTATTTATTTTTATTTTTTTTAACCTTCAAATACTCTTCTTATTACTTTTTACTTTTCACTTTTTGTTATTAGGATTTCTAAATTTTTAATTTTTTAATAATTTATTCTTACTCTTTTATTAATTTTATAATAAGTAGTATGTGAGTGAGTCGATGGCTTAATTATTTTAATATCAAAAGAAAATTGTAAATTGTCGAACAATTTTTTTTAAAAAAATTATACACTAACATCTTTTAAAAAATATAAAAAAACGACAAATTATTTATATCGTATATAACAATTCAGAAAATGAAAAAAATCCATAGACCGACCGTGTAAAATATCAAAAATGCTTCATCAACAATCCACCTAATATATTTGGTAATGTTATTTGGTACACGATTGTGTAGACATCTAAACGATCGTTTAGATTTGGCACCATTTTTTTTTCAATATTTTTTATACACCATTTGCGTAAAAAAGAAAAGTAGAAAGACAATTTTTTTCAATATTTTTTTACACAACCTTTTAGTTTTTGGTTACCCTAATTTAAATGTCTAACTAATTTCTTCAATATTCTTTATAAGTTAAAAAAAGAAAAGAAGGAAGAAGATATAGTGAAAAAAAATCTAAAAAAAGAAAGATGGAAGAAATAGCATGAGTACACAACAAGAAGAGGATAAAATATCGCATAGACGAATAAAGGATGGAATGACAAATTTGAAATATTTAAATAATAGACTAAATTTATAGACAGACTATAGTTATATTTAGGAAAGCTTCGTTATATAGAAAAAATTATAGCAAATAATAAATAGTATTTATTGTAGGAAAAAAGTGGTAAATTTAGTTTTAAATAGAGGTTCCTCCAACCAATTCTTAACAATTTTATTACTTTTATTTAGTTAAATATATGGTTTAATTTTAGTCTCAATCCATGAGAAGGAAGCAGTTGTGTAGTTAAATAATAATGCTTTAAATAAGATTTAAAAGTGGTGTTGTTTAATTAATTTCAACTTTAGGTTAAAATAAATTGATATAATATAGCTTTACGGTATTGCATCATTCTATTAATTTTCCACATCGTTTACTTGAGGGAAATTAATGAAAACGATTGTACGTGAAAAACAATATCCAATCATAATTAAAAACTACGCCATAGTTCGCACACGTAACTATACTACTACTCTACAATTCTCACTCAATATAACAAAAGAGTTGTAATACAAAGTGTGTAGAGTTGTAGGCTAAAAACAAAAATCTTTAAATGTTCAATCACATTACTAAACTATCTTAAAAAATTTTATGAATCCTTTTGATGTGAAAAAAAAAATATACTCTTCTTCTCTACATTTTCTGCGTCTGCACTGTAAGGAGTTACCTAATTGTTCCTAAGTTTAGTTCGTACGTACAAAGGTCATTAGCTACTTGATTTCTGTCTACTCAATCCTCAATGCTCGACACACGTACCTCGTTCTCCAAATTAACGGAAAAATAAATACATTTTTAAGTTACTTAATACCCGCTTTACTCAATGCACACTACCATATTGCTCGCTACTCAATCTTCAATTCCTTCAGTTAACTTTTTGGCAAAAAGATCGTTGTTGTCCTCTCATAACGTTTTCTATTCTTGTATTGAAAATTTTGATGCTCTATGGTTGTATCCTCCTCATCTCCGATTCATTGTTTTCTTACAATTCATCATGCTTCTGGATGTCTCTGATACTTGCAGAATGTAACATTCACTTTGAAGCACATGCATTTTAGTAGTTGTTTGATACTCGGTCTTAGTTGAAGCATACTCATATCGTTTTTCTTGTCCCATTGTGAACTTCGAAAATAGAATCTACATTTTTTTGCTACCCTCATTTTCAATACGAAGAGCTAGGATTTAATGTTAACGAACACCAACCATAGGATTATGTTTACGAACACCAACCATATAGTATCAAGCATCGATGTCAAGTATATGATGTCGTGTAACAAGCATACGATGGTCGAGTACCATGTTTAGAGTGATGTAAGGAACATCGAGTATCAGTATGTCATGCATCGAGTAGCGAGTAAAATTAAAGGATTTATCGTTGACTAATTATAATTTTTTTTCATTTTATTTTCTGTGCAGCATGGCAAGTCAATTCAAAATTCCTATGGAAATGGATTTTCTAGCCAAACTACTAGCTTGTCTTCCCACGTCACACTAGTTAGTAAGATACTGAAGGAGAAGCTTGTGTTCTGTTGATTCATCGATATGGACGTAAAATTCAATCCACTTGTTCATTTCATCCTACTGCGGGAATGAAAGACAACACGATGGACGTCATGCCTTTCAATTTGAATGGCATGACGTGACGTTCACCAAGGATGATTTCTTATTGGAGACGGGGTTGTCACGATTGACACCCAATTCAGAATGGGCTTCAAGAGCTAAACGTGAACTGGACGTCGTCGTCATCCTCTAATAATACAATAGAAGAATCGAAATTTTCTATTAATGCAATAAGAGAATCAAAATCTAACTTATATTTTACCTGCCTAACTATAATGCACTATGATGTACTGCACTAGTCACTTTGTATATCCGTTCTCTCGGTGCAATAAATGTCATTGTTGTCATGACTTGGTCACCCTTTAAACGACCTTTATTATAACATTGTTTCATTTTTTTTATATATAATCTTTTTGGGAGGAATCAAGAATCGAGTAGCGAGCAATGTTATAGTATGCATCGAGTAAAGTGTGTATCAAATACCTTAAAAATGTATTTTTTTTTTTTTGTTAATTAGGAAAACGAGGTACCGTATATCGAACATCGAAGATCGAATAATGAGCGGCTCTTGTACATACAAATTGAATTTAAAGGCAAACAAGTGTGAATGTTGACACAATGAAAAGGCCACTTTTCATTGTAGCCCACTTCTCGTTACTCAAGGGAAAGAGAAGGAATCTTTTTGAGGCAATAATAATAATAATAATAATAATAATAATAATAATAATAATAATAATAATAATAATAATAATAATAATAATAATAATAAAACTGTGTCAGGGAAGTAGGAAAAGGCACGTGGCGCATTAAAATGAAAACGACTTGTCCCAACTCATTACCAACGTAGGTTTTTATTTTCCACAATAAATAAACCAACAACAAAGAAGACCATACAGGCTGCTGCTTCGTCAATCTTCCATTTTGATTTATCCATCTCCATATTGACATATTATGTTAAAAGTGGAATAATCATTTCACTAATAAATGGTTCCCCACAAGAATTTTGATTTGGAAACTATCACTAATGCACAGGGATTCGAATTTAGGAAAAGTGAGGTTCCACCACTTTCTTGGAACTTCTTCCCATGACAACACTTAATAAAGAAAAGAAATCAGCACATTAGAAAATGAAAAATGCTATATTATTCACACAAAATCACCTCGAATCAGGTAAACGAACCTCAATTTACAACTTCTTTTTTCTTTACACAATATGAAAATCGCAATGAGACTATATGATTAAACAACCCCTTCCCTCTGAAAAAAAAAAACGAAAAAGAAAAAAGAAAAATTAAATTGGAGTGAAAGAAAAATGTTGGGAACTGTACAAAAACAACTTAATTTACAGGGAATTTATGCACTCAGGGCATAGATTTGGATTCTTCAATAAAATGATGCCGAATGCTGTAATTTGATATGTTGTTTGTTCTACAGCTGGATTCTATTTTCCATTGGAAGGCCTTGAAGTTTGAGTTGGGGGTGCAGCAAGAGCATAAGTTAGTCTTGAAGATGAATTCTCTATTAGACCAGCAACCCCAGCTGCAGCAGATTGGGCGTTTGATGGCAAGAAAAGATCATGCTTCTGATCTTTATAAGCACTCCAAACCTATATTACAATATCCACGACTAAATTAAAAGTATAGATGAAGTTCGAAATTACAATTCTTCTGTCGACCCAAACGCTATATTATAACAAACATCACTGATAAACACAGGATTAGCAGTCCTTCAACTTGCTAGTGTGTAAGCAACCATTTTCCTAATACCCTTCAGAACATTGTAAATTCACGATTATTTTGCATGCATATCTTCATCACTCTTCTTCGTATATAGAGGAGGCAAAACAGTGACAAAAGTTCAGGGACATTTAAGGTAAATGAAAACAATGTTCTAAAAATATCAAAATCTATCCGTCAATAATTACCTCGGAGGAGTCTAAGATATCCCGCACTTTAGAACAATGTGCCCCTTCCGTCGCAAATGCATGCAAAACCTGGATGGGCAGAGAAGAAAATTTATATAGATAGTAACGTTGCATTAGAAGAATATTTACTGATGCACGTCTCATTTCTAAATTAGAAAGCCTCCTGTAAGCCATTTGCTAAAATTATTCACGTCTCAGTGAAAATAGAGTTCGGAACTTGTCAAGCTCCCGTTTCTTAAGAGGTGTTACTATTGTGTAATGGTCAATGTTTAAGGAATGCATAAAAATTCCAGCCAATGTTGAGCATAACATCTGAAGAAAGCTTAGATGATGGCTATTTGCTTAGCCTTCTAAGATAACTTCAACGATATATATATCAACCTATGTATATATCCCTTTTCCGACCAAATCTCTCCACAATCCAACTGATTGGATTCTCTCTCCTCCCCCTAATATTTTCCTTCAACAAGGGTCCATCATTTCCTCCAAGAGCTCGATCCCTTTTCTCACTCAAAGTCCTCCCGATAAAACCTCTACTAAGTAACCCAAATCATTTATTGAGAAGTCTGTTTAATCAAAATATAACTCGGCTAGGTGAGCTACGTTAGACATCTTGAAAGGATTAAAATTCTTTATATTTCAGGATTCATTCCAAAGATAGAAACAAAACTAGAAAATATTTCAATTCAAATTCCTTGAAATGAATTCAATTCAAATAAATTTAAGTCTTTCATCCTATTTTCACAGTAATTCCTTACGGAACAATCTCATATTCTGAGAAGTCCTTCAAGAAAATCTTACACTTTGAAAATCATTAACAGATTCCATACACTGTGCCAAAAAAGATAGCTGCAGAATCAAGCTACTAAAAATAATTACAACAGTCAACCAACAAAAAAACATTCAAAACCACATACCTCTATTGCTAGCACCCTGCCAATAGAGGCTTCAGATTCATTCCATTTCATTTGAGAGCATAGTCCATTCCTTCCCCCAGCTCTCCAATCAAGAAGCCCAAGGAGTACTTCGACAAGCCCAACCCTTCATCATTATGCAATACAGAATGAATACAGAAAGCCTAAGAAAAACAAAGTTCGATTGCATCTCTTTTCTTAAGCATATAAATTTTACAATATATATTTTTCATATCAGCCCAAACTAACACCACCCTTGCAATCATTGACACTCCAAAATTTCATGGGATATTTAACATCCAAAATGGATTAAGGGGTTTTGAGTCATTTGCCAACATCATGCCCAATCCATGAGGTTGGCATCTCAAAGATCCTACAGTGTATGTAAGTATAGTTGTAGTCAACAGTGACTAAAATAAGTTGCCATTAAACTGCTTAACAAACAGAGGCAGAGATACAAGAACCAAAGGTATCTAATTACAGGGTCAAACACGAACATCATAGAACAGTATGGTTAACTACTTGACACAGAAGGCATCTAATCAAGCATTATTATGTCACACTTGTTGACCCAAATTAGAAATCAAGGCAACTCCTTTATCCTAAATTATAATACATGTACTTGCCTTATGGTGTTTAGAAAATCTATTAATACTAGTACAAAAGTCAAAAAGTGTGACAAACGTCCATCAAACAGTTTTTCCTCTTTGGCACAACATTAGGAGACATGAAATGAATTTTAATATACTAAATAAGATACTCACTTAAGCCCTTGGGCAACAAGAGCATCCCTGGCTCGATTTCCAGCAACCACAACACGCTTTAGGGTCTCGAGTGCAAGTATGCTTCCACCATTCCATCCTATAGCTTTCATTAGAAGAGGAACAACCTAGAACCATATAAGTTCTAGTCAGATAATACACAATGATGAAACCAAAGCAGATTAAAGATGATTGATGGCTCAGGTGTTTAGAGACTAGCAAGTCGTTCCAATGTGCAGAGAACTGCAAGCCCTTAATGGTTCAACAAGAACCAAGAGTGAGAAAATCACGCTAACATCTTTTTTAAATCAAAACTAACATCCCACAAGTGCCATGTAAAATTAATATTGATCATCCTTGGATACAGTGTTTTCCTACCGGCCAAGGAACATAAAACTTTTTTTGCAGGGCATTGCAAATAATATAAGTAAAAATACCTGAGGAGTTCCAACACTAGTTGCTGCCATAGCTTCTGCACATGTAGTACTAGCTGCCAGTTGATGTAGGACACGTAAACAGCTCAGACGCACACGTTCCTGTGGAGTTTGTGCAGGCTGTTCTGATTCATCACTAGGTTCATGAGTTCTCTCCTCATAGTTGCCATTGTTTGCTTCCCCTGATGACATAGTTTCTCGTCTGGCTTCATAAGCCACGGCAGAAACAAGTTTGGGTACATATCCAAGATACCCAACATGATCTGCTAGTGCTGGATGCACTCGCAATAACGAAACCAACGCAGCAGATAGGAGAAGAGGAAGCTCAGGGTTAAAAGCTTGTGTATCATAATGTGTGGCAGCAATAGATGACAAATATTGATCCAACAATCCTTCTAAAAATCTCTTTGGATTTCTTAGAGGGAATTTGGGGTCTTTTAGAAACAATCTAACATATATTCCTCCAACCTGCATGAACATAAGCTGGTAAGATTTCCAGCAATGAAGGCAGACAATGTAAAATGGCAGATATGTGGTGGTATATACCTGAGGCTCATCTCTCATTTCTTGTTGCGTAGATGCCTGCTCAGGCACATCCCAATCAATGACACGGCCTTTCATCTGCTCACGGTACAAGTCTGAAGCCATAGTTGCAATTTGGGCAGACAATGAGGCTGCCATTGCTGATGTCCATACAAGTTCTGGTGTCTCGGTTGTTTGGTCTACAGCTGCCACTACAGCCTCACCAGGTCCATCCCTGATAACTGATACTAGGCCATCTGGAAGAAATCTAGCAAGAGTTATAGCAACTCTAGGGCCATGCATGGGCTGCCCAATGAGTTTTCCCAACAAGGAGGCGGCAGCAGCTCTTTGTTGAAGAGGAATTTCATCTGAATATTATACATAATAACATAGGTTAAGGATTGTCCCTTCCATAATCCATAGATGGGAAAAGATAAAATTTAATTTACAGTTACCCTGCAGAGGTAAGAGAATTTCAAGAATATATACAACACCACCATGCTTGGCAGCTGACCAGGCGAGTTCTGCAGTACTTGCCAATGCATAAAGAACATGAAGAACCCCTTCACGACATTGAGGATTGGAGTGGAGCATTTGTAGTAAAAGGAGAAGACCAGATCCATCAGCAACCATAGCCTCTAAGCAGGGAGCATATGCAGTTAAAAGTGACAGCACACCGAGACAAAGTTGAGCAATGTTGCATTTTGATGGAACAGCAACAGAAAAACATTCAAACAGTGGTAATAGCTTGTCTTTGGTAGAAAAGATGGAAGCCAGATTTGGATACCGTGTTAGCAAATTCTGAAAATTATAATGGAGAACAATAGTGTCAGATATGTTGCATTGCTTCCAACCAAATAGGAGACATCAGGAGAGAAACGATCAGGTTTTTCGGGGTAGGGAGAGGAGGCATAGTGAGATTTGGTCTTTGGTTAAATATTGGGCTTCAATTTTGAAGATCTTCTATAACTATTCCATAGGCAATATTTTACTTAATTGGTCCCCTTTTTTTAATGGGGTTGTTTCATTGGGCTGGTTTTTTTGTATGCCCTTGTATTCTTTCATTTTTTCTGAATGAAAGGTGTTGATTTCATCAAAAAAATATGACCCACAAACTCAGCGGAAAATAAACCCATTAAGTGAACTTCACGTGATGAATATTAATCAGCAGCGTACCTTTAAGGAGATCAATCCAAATTGAAGGTTCTTGACCAATAAAGCTTCTTCCTCCTCAGGACCCTGTCCATCTGATGCTGACATTGTGTCAACAGGCTCGCCCAGCTGACTAATTGATCCAGAAGCCTCATTGTTAAGTTGCTCAGCCTTGGGAGATTGAACACTGGAATTAAGTTCATTTTGTGAACTACAGCTGTCACTAGTAATAACAGGTTTATTTTGAGAAGCAGAATCTACAAAGTACTGATTATGCACAAGGTCCGCTATGAATTCAACTAAAGCAACACCAAAAACCTCTGGACAACTAATCTCAAAATCTGGTTGATCATTGTAAACCCTCAGATAAACATTGCCCACATAGAGCTCTTTTGACAATGCCTCATACACAAATTCGTGTGAATCTTTCAAATCATATGACCCATCAGGGCCCTGGCTACTGCGCTGCTGATCTACAAACTTCAGAAGTTCTGCTCGTGTGGATGAGTTCCAAATAATCTACAAGGTTAATGTTTAGAAAACTTAGACATGAATTCCAATTTAAGGAAACTAAATTCATTGTACAGGAAGGTAAAATGGGATATTGATCTAGGTTGAATATCAAACAAGTCTGCCTTCAAATATCTAAGAGTAAAAAAACAGAATAACAGAGAAAAATAAAGTAGTAGACCAGTGTGTACCTCAGGTGATTCCAAGTTTGCATTTATTTTGGACAGTAGATCTTTAGGTTCTGGATCCTTCAAAAGACTAGCAACTTTTGGAGTTAACAATCTACGGAGAGCATCAGCTGCAGCCTGGTTATAGGGTGTAAGACTGTCATCACTACACATACCACTAAGCCTTGAGAGGGCCTGAGAAGCGCGCAAGGCATGCAAATTCTTTGCAATTTGAACACTGGCTCCGACACCATGTGACTCCTTTGTGTCAGAATCCTCCGCTGTTGCGTCATATTGAAGCAACAAAGGCAAAAGGTACCTAAAAATAATTTAACAAAGTCGAAAAACAGGATTAGAAAGTTTTCATTTCTGATGACAGGGATTCAAGTCTGGCTATTAATTGAACCAAAAGAAATGGAGCTGGAAAGAGACTGATACAAATTTTGTCTCGTGATCATTTTGTTGGAAGATAAATGGACAACTCAGCAAAACAATCTAAGAGGAATGGTTTTGTAGTTTGGTTACCATTTATATCTCAATATCCCTCTAACACCCTAATACAATTCCTATTACAATCGTAACACCGAGTCCTGCTCAAAACCAACCAGAGAGGTAAAGAGAGTGAATTAAATAAGAAACACATACCATAAGACCCCAGCTTTTAGCAAGGCATCCTGAAATTCAGAGGAAACAGAAACGTGGGCAATAGTTTGGAGAGCAGCATCAACAGCTGCTGGTATTAGCTCAAGTTCAGTGCAATGAACTATGTCATCAACTAGTCCAGAAAATTCAAGCATCTCAACCCTTGCACTATCAAACTGGCTTAGAACAGAAAAGGTTCGCATGACATTGGTAACAATGATAGCAGATGGTTCGTTTGCAGAAGTAGTTGGTTGCACCACACACATGCAACGAGAAAGAAGAACAGCAAGAAGCTTAATTCCACTGTCCCTCACTAGTTCTTCACCATTCAACGAAGAAGATGCACATCTATCACATCAAAGAAGAAACTTTAGTTCATTTTATCCATCTCATGAACAAAATAACAATGTGAAAAAGAATAGTGAAATAGGAAAGTTACGTGAGCCACAAAAGTTCTGATGCTGCCACGAGGAGAGGTGCTCTATCAGATGCAAGAAAATTGTTATCTTCCTTGTCCACTGTTACAGCATTTAGCAGCATTGGATAACCTGCATATTTGAATGGTTCGAGTACATTTCCATAACGTCTGTACAATATACATTGACCTTTCAACAAAAGAAGCAACCTCCAAGGTTGTGGACCTTGCAACCCTTGCATGGTAGCCTAAGAAAGATATCAGAGAAGTATTTGATTAAAAAAAATGTGCGATTGGCTCTTTCAGATACAGCCAACAGCAGTCATGTGATGGTAACAAAATAAAATAAGATTCTACTTCCATGTAATGTATTGTGTACATACATGAACTAAATTCTACACATCATTGGTCAATATATCATAAAGGTTACTAGATTTTATTTCAAATGAATTCCCGAAGAACATTCAGCAAAGAAGATTATAATAAGCAAAACATTTATACTATAAAGTCTGGGCATCACAAGCGCTAAAGCATCAATAAGGTTACAAAATGATCGAAGAACTGGTTCCAATTCCAATTTCTCGTTCCTCGTCTTATTTTTCATTTTTTATGTTTTAATTTCTTTTTAGGAGACTTGCCAGAATTTTAAAATACTATGCATGACATGTACACACTATAGGGTTATGCCATTTTTTCCTCTCTCTTCATGATTCTCACCAAACTTTTGACAGATTTGAGTCTATTAGGATCCACAGGCTAAAATGAAACATGCTAGTCAAAATATTAATGTTTTCCCCTCTTATCTTTTATTTTCTCATTAACAATGTGTTTAGTCTTTGGCGTACAGATACAAAGTGGTAAATGCACTAGCTTATACTAGAGGATACTTTGAAAGTGGACTCAAAACCCTGATTGTCAATATGCTATTTGCCATATTATCAGCTTGATGAAAAAAACTGGGGCATGCATCAGAATAAAATGCTTCAAAGGCCTACCTGTAGACGCTCATATGCTTTCTGCACAGCAAGAAACTTTTCCCTTCCTTCCGGATTTTTGTCAGGATGGTATTTCATTGCGAGTTTTCTATATTGCCGTTTAAGCTTTTCTTCATCAATATTCTCAACTTGTCTAGAGATGCCAAACATTTCTTCACCATTTTCAGAAGAATGTTTCATATTACTATCATTCTTTGACACGTCTTCCAGAGAAATTTCCAATATTTTGCAAGCTTCTTCTTCAGAGAGATCCATAGGTCTGCGTGTTAATTCTTCACGCCACATAACAAGTAATGACTGAAGAAATTCAACATGCTCAACAATTGGCCAGTTGGGAAATCGTATCTCATCACATAAGTTCCTCAGATAGTAACGGTGGCACCACATTTCATCCCTCAACTCTTGATAAGTCACTGGTGGCATAGGGGCATACTCATATAAACAATGGCAATGCTGTGACAATTTTTGGGGAAAATCGCCAAGATGCTGTAAAACCTGGTAAAAGCGAAGCAGTTTAAAGTTTTGACATCTGTTGAATGTAAAGCAGAAAAATTCATTCATAGAAGCAAAAGTAGACCCAAAGCAAGCGGAAGCACCTGACAAATAAGGTTTTCTGCTCTCATTTTGTGAGTCCATATGATCTCGGGAGTATCTGAGTCAGAAACCATTGCAGCAGCAAATGCAGCTGGGCCACTGCGCTCCAATACATAGAGCAGGGATTCAGGAAGAAGTCCACCCAAAACACTACGCTTGGCAAGAGGCAAAGAAGAGGAAACTGCAGCCTCTTCTCCACCATGAAATGCTTGATGGACATGAGTCACTGAGAAGAGTTGTGCGATAGAAAGAAGGTTAGATCCTGGATAGGCAAGGGCAAAATAGAATGCACCAGTGCTGTAAAGACGAATCATGGCTTTGGGATTTCTGGTGACAATAGCTCTTAATAAAGCAGCTGAAAATTCCACAATGTTTGGTTCCCCAGAGAGCATAGCCTACACACCATAAGGAGGAAAATAGTCACTGAAATACATTCTCTATGGCTAGGTCAAAAAAAGAAAATAAAGAAAGACAAGAGAACTCAAATAAACACTCAACCTTAAGGTTTCAAAATGTATGTAAGCCAATAAAAATAAATAGAAATCGACCTATCAAACAATTATTATTAATAACTAATAAGTAACCGCTGAATGCAAACTAGTGATATGTGATAGAATTAGGCAGCATCATATCATCACCATACATCAGAACAATTATACTTTTTTTTCTTTATTATACTTTTTTATATTGAAGAAAAAAAGGTTCAGCATACTTGCAATTTATAAATCTTGTTTTTAAGATGTAATTCCTAGTGTTCTTTTCATTAAAATTTAAATTATGAGTTACTACTTATCATTAAAGTTACATTAATATTATTTTTTGATAGGGCAAAAATAATTATTAACATTACTTCATTTTTTTTATAGGAAACAAATTTCATTGATGTATGAATTTTACAAAAAAAAAAAAAAAAAGACTCCTCAACTACAACTTTCTTAGTTCTCACTAAGTTACAACATTAAACTCATACAAAAAGCAGCACATTTATCCAACCAGACCATCACTTCAAGCTAAGAGTTAAAAAGTGGTTCCTCGTCTCAAGTACTCTGTGAACGACAGGAAAAGAGTTCCAGATCTCACCTGAGCGATATGTGGAAGGCACCTTGGACTGGACAAGATTCGTTTTACTCTAGGGGTTGGCGTGACTATCTCTCCAGCATCATCCAAGTCCGAATGTGCAGATACCATACTATGTAAAATGGATAGTGCTGTCTCGCCAATCTATACAACAAACTCATTATATTAAGATATCAGTGGACACATATAGAGGTTACAAAATATATTCTATACTTAGTTGGAGTATATAACAATGATCAAGAAGTACCAACACACTCAATAAATTGCTTGAAAGGAAAAATAACCAGGCAGGAAAAAAAAAAGGTAGAAATGCAAGTGTACATCCACAAGGTATTTTGCAGGAAGGTTGGAAAATGGCCATAGGAGGTCCAGAAAACAGATTGAGCAACAAAAGGGTTATTAATGTGTAATGTAGCCAGATGATCTCTTCAATAAACATATATGCACACAATAAATATTCATACCTGAGCTGGTGTAAGAACAGGAACTCGAACAGCTAATGCCCACCGCAGCTCACGTATATCACGCAATCTCTTCCAGTCAAGCATTCCAGAAGCCCAGCATCGTGTTGTCCAATCAATAGCTTTCTTTGACCAGAGTCTTCTAATGGCGTCCTTCTCCAATGGCCCAACCTTTGCATTCTCTTTGTCAATAAACATCCACTCTTTGAGAGGTTCCATAAAAGCAGTAGCGGCAAGCAAATTAGACTCTAAAGGAATAGCAGTTCTCTCCGAGGCTTCATGAACCACCGTCAGCAGATCAACAGCTAATACACATCCTCCAACCAAAACACATGCCTCTACATTTGACAATACCTTCATTAATGCCTGCATGCAAAGTTAATATAAGTGAGAAAAATATCTTGGTAAAATCAGAAGACCATATTAAATATTAATCATTCTGAAAATTGTTCCGTGCTAGTTTTGGTCCAAAACAGTCAATTCAATAATTTTCGTTAAAGGGAGCAAAGAACTGAACAAACTGGACAAACTAAGATAGTGAAGTTTTTTTTTTCTTTCCGCTACATGATAATTTATGGTCTTTGAAAACAAGTATATCACTCAAGGGGGCAGGGGGGGTGGACAGGGGAAAGGGTTTTGAGCATTTGCGCACCTTCAAAAGAAGAAGAAGACGATGCCTCAAAGCTCTATCATCTGTTCGATCCAAGAGAACTGTTATATGAGCAGTGCCTTCAAATGGACCAATAGTTTGATGATGCTGTTCATAGACAATTGACATAGCCCTTGCACATAGCTCTCTAACAGAAGAGCCCCCACCTCCTCCAAAACCATCCAGTCTTCCCATATCACACCAATCATCAGATGCACCCAATTCATCAGGAATGGTACCATCTACTGTGAGTCCTGTGTCCGCATCACATAAGAATCGATGATAAAGTGCTCTAAAGAAAGCAACCGGGTCCCGGAGTGGAAAATCCTGAACCCTGCCTGTACTGTTGCTTTCAAGCAACAATCGTAAATAATATTGACCTACACAAACTTCTTTAGACAAACTAGGATAGCTAACTAAGAACTCAGAATAGTTCCAAGAAATTTTTGGCAGGCTATCTTGACTAGTCATACTTTCTCCAACAGGGGTGACCCCAGGTACAATATCTTCAGACCGTTCCTTTTCAACATCTAATTTATGAACCTCAGCTTGCAATGTCTCACGTAGTTCTTGTCTTGTGCGCTCATTCCAAATCAAATCAGCACGATTATGATCAAGGCTAAAAGCTCGCCAAAATTCAGGCCAATTACAGAGTAGCCTGCCAGATCCAACAGGAGTGTTCTCCACAACAACCTGAGCAGGAGCAGGAAGTCCCGACTCCTGATTAGCATCAGCACACTCAATATTTGGTTCTGACGCCTCATGTATGGTAGTACTCGGAACGTCAATCGAAGAAGGAACACCAGATTGATCACGTTGGGCTGAAGTACCATCACCAATTACATTGTCACTAGGATGAGCAACAGAAGCTTGAATGGTTGAAACTGGACCACTACTTATCTGCTTAGAGGGATCACCAGTCTCAAAATTACTATTTAGCAAATTTTGATCTTGAGATGTTGTCACTCTACCTGTACGGCCTCTCCTCTGGAGTAAGCGTCTCTGTCGTCTACTATATGATCCTTCCAGATTTGAATCCTCATGCATTACTCCATCAGATCGTGTGTGTAAATATGCAACAAGTCCGGGAGGCAAAACTCTAGATAACAAATCCAAAGCTGGTTGATAAGAGTCTGCCCATAGAGCAACTA
Source organism: Cucumis melo (assembly GCF_025177605.1). Taxonomy (NCBI): domain Eukaryota; kingdom Viridiplantae; phylum Streptophyta; class Magnoliopsida; order Cucurbitales; family Cucurbitaceae; genus Cucumis; species Cucumis melo. The sequence goes on from NC_066858.1 coordinate 17,180,907, forward strand.
ACTGCCGACTAACCTCACGTCTCTCACCAGCTGGAAGGAAAAATGCATGTGATAAATGCCTTAATATAGCACCATCTCGTAAAGCAGCATCACGCATTGACTCTGCTGCAATTGCATCTTCTTCTGCAATTGTGCGCATTATCACAGCCACAGTTTCTCTCACACTTTCAGCGGGATGTCCAAAGAGTGCAAACAAGCGACGCTTGAGGCCAGCCACTTGGCGCAACAATTCAACAAAAACAGGAAATTGTGTTGTTTCACCATGTGGTTCACATATCATCGCATCAAGCACTTCAACAACAGCCATCGAAAGCAAAGGAGAAATAGACATTGGCTTCAGTCTGTTGACAAGAATAACCACATAACCTTGATGAGCAAACAACACTGACTTGGTATGAATGATTGTAGCATGCCGCTCTCCTTTAGAATCAGTTACCAGATTTGAATCACCAGGCCCACCACCAATAAGCACTGCAATTAGGCCTGCAGCTTCAGCTGCTACACCCTCAGAACCATTTCTAAGCAAACCCATTATTCTCCCAACAGCAGCGGGAAATGACATCACATGTGACGCTGCACTTGTTGATGCTAACAATCGACGTAAACATGAGATGAAGCCCATTACAGTTGCAGCTGCTTTAGGTGAAGGAGGTGGCAATGGAGGGGACTCAGGAGGAAGATTTGGTGCAGCTGGAAGCATTGTGATCAAGGCCATGAGGGTCACCTCGGGTACTTCAATGTTGGAAGGAACCCCACTGTAAGGTATACATGCATTAAACTCCCTTATTCTACGCCAAAGTTTAGCTCTTGATCCAGGTATTGAACCACTTTCAGCCACAGCATCCTTAGCAGCTGCTGCTAAGTGCTTCAAATGCATGGATGCATTTTCCGAATCAATGACAGATTGCTGTTGGCCAAATTGTAGGTAGACTCTTCCACATGGGGGATCAATACGATGACCAGGCATTGTTAGCCTAGGTAACACAGGTACTGGGTACTGACCCTAAAAGTAAGCAGCAGATATGAAAATAGACAACATTAAGTTACCAATGATACTTACATTGAAATCTATTTATGGATGCTAAATAGTAAAACAAATCGAAGGCAAATACATCATCTACCTACTTCTGTTTGCAATACATCCCGAATGGCTGCAAGTAAGTTATCACGAGACGTACTGGCATATACCTGTTATTCATGCCTTGTCCATTAAAAGTTCATAAATAATATTAATCTAGACTGAACATTTAAAAGATAAGCTCACATGAACAGGACATCCGTCATTGAATTCAATGGCAAACATCTGGGGCTCCTCTGCAAACCGCACGAGGGAGCTGACAGCAGATAAAGGACGAACTGTAACAGCCTGTACATAAATTTTTTGATGATTTACAGAACTTTATCTAACAAGCAAGATACATGTGCAATCATGCTGAATGGTTGCCTTTTTTTAATTAAAATATAGACTAAGAAAGAATCAAAGAATACAAAGGTGGAAAAAAAAAAAGAAAAGAAAAAGGAGGGACTCCCATCACAGGAAAGGACTCCAACTACATGAAATCACCCCTATAGAATAATTACAAAAGGTCTTCAAAATCAATGACCAAAGGGAAACATGAAAGCGAAGAAGGGAGTCAGGTACCAAAACTCCCTATGATCCCTTTCAACTTCCTTAAACACCCTACTATTCCGCCCAACCAATAGAACCCATAAGACCATACACACCCCAGCAGCAAGCCAAGAAACCAACCCCTCCCCAAAAGGCAGATTTAGGAGGAACTACTTGATCATAGCACTGACATCTCTATGACGAACACTCATCATGTTGAACGCGTAGAAAAAGGATAACAAACTCCACTCACAAAGTTACATCACCAAAGAATATGATCCTGGTCTTCCTTCACATTCTGACAAAAAATACAACAAAAAGGCCCAACAAGCAAAGGCATATTCTTGACAAGCATGTCCAGCATGTTGGCACAACCAAGTAAAGATCCTCACCTTTCTAGGAACCTTATCCTCCAAAGTATTGAGAAAACCAACTCATTTAAGGGGGAAGGATCAACCAAACAATGAAAGAACGACTTACACGAGAACCCGTCCAAAGGATTGGGGCTCCAAAACTTGACATCCCTCCTCCCCAACCTAAAGGGGTGGCCCTCGAGAAAAGAAAGAAAAGTGGCCACATCTACAGCTTCCCCATCAGAAAGAGAACGACAACCTAAAAGAAAAGGAACTAGAGCTCCCGAACCAAACTAAAGAATTAACAACAAAATGATTTTTAAGAGACGATGGGTGATACAATTGAGGAAACATAACACAAAGAGGTCTCTCCTCCACCCAATGATCCTCTCAAAAACAAATATCTCTCCCCTCCCCACCACACAACAAACCAGATAAGCAAAAGAAGGGAGTTCTTTCAAAATGTCTTCCCACAAATTCTGGTGGGTACCCTCTAATTCCATTAGACAACCATTCAAAAGGATGGGGAACATGTCTACTAGCAACGATCCTGCACCACAGAGAATTGGGCTCAGAGGAGAAGCGCCATAACGATTTGGCTAAAAGGGTTTTGTTACGCATCCAAAAATTCTGAATTTCCAAACCCCCTAAAGAAACAAATCTTTCAATAACCTCCCATCAAGTGAGAACCTTTGCCTTTTCCTTCATCAACCCATCTAATCAAGTGAGAACCTTTTTTCTGAATAGTTGCCTTAATATTTCTGTTCACAGAAACTTCACTCAGACTTCACATTTGTTTAATTACTTGCCTCTCACATTCTTCTTGTGAAGAATGTGAGTTTTTGTGATTTTGTGAAACAAATAGGTGTATATGATGGCTCAGAATTGGCTACTTGGGATTTACATATCTGCAGTCATTATATTATCATATCTAACTGAAGCAAATATGAAATCAGTATGTGTCCATTTTGTAGAATGTACACATGAGCAACTGAGCATCAGAATTGTTTAATTAATATATAGTTGACATCTACAACAACATTTAAATCATGTTTAACTAACTAATCCCTTATATTAAAAAAACTGTAATTAATTAATAACTCTGTAGGACGGTTTTTTAAACAACTGCCATATCAACTCAATAAATTTTATTACTTGATAATTCAAGTGCACAAAATAATTAGTTACTTAAACAACTACAATTGCAGAAGTGCTATGCCAATCAATTCATATAACTTCACATTCAGAATGTTCAATACTGAAAATGAATTTAAATATCAGCACATTTTATTATTGTCAATCAACACAATTTCATTGAGGCAACAAATAAAATTAAAGAGGCATTACAATGAAATGTAAAGGGGACCACAATCTGGTCAGTGCATGAGGTGCTCTAAATGCAGGGAGAGGGTGGACTTCCAAAATACGCTCGGGTGTAGGGAAGAGACCGAACTCCCCAGGGAAGCAGAGGCCTCAAAGTGAATGCACCATTTTGGGGTATCTAAACACATAATCGAGGGAGAGAGACTTCAAATGAGCAGATGGAAGGGCTTGGAATGTGAGCAATCTTAAGGGGTGTTTGAAGGAAATCTACAAAGGGAGAGTTGAAAGATGGACGGGGTTCATTTTCCTTCAGTGTTTGAGCTTTTGATACCATCCAAATTATAAGAGAACAACCTCAAACTATATTGCAATATCAAAGAGAAAACCATAATAATAGTCTTTGAGAGGGTCATCTCTCTCTTAAGTCCACAATGGACCAATACCAGGCCAAAGTTATGTCTAACCTCTACACCCCCCAACTCCCTCTATTTCCTCCACCTAACAATTTATACTGTAGTTACAATTATGTCACTACTCATATAAAGAGGAAAGGAGGGGCTTCAGACACATGAGATGTGGTTACATCAAACACCAAGAGAAATTCGTAGTGAGAAGTTCAAATTGATGGCAAATAAATAATAAAAAGCTAAATATTTCTCCACTTACTTCATAATTTTCTGGGCGTCTTTCAACTATTGAGACCTTTGTAAGAATAAGCTGACGAGACACAGCATCACCATGTTCACCAAGTCCTCCTTTAGGGCCAACTCCCAAACTCAATCCTGGAACATTCAAAGTTCCATGTGCAGCAGAACGCAATCTCGTAACAGACCAACCACCACATGGGGTTTCATCAGCTCCAACAGCCTCTTTTGCTAGATTTAATAAAAAATTTCAAATAAGATAGGACAAATGAATTTTTTTTTAGAAGAATGGTGCATAAAAGAAAGAAAACAGTTTAATGAATTACCCCTTCGATTTATGTACTCTGTCACTGTAAGAGATTGAGAACTGTCCACTGAAAGTGACAATCCTACCATGGATTTTGCTGTTTTCGTCTACAATAAAATAGTCTTAAAATTAGAAATTCTTATAAATGTTAAACCTTTCAAGGTATTGTTTTGGTCATTTCTCCCTGAAGAACAAACCTCATATTTGCACAAACTGCTAACCAACTAGACGTCAAAATTAAGAGTATATGCAACAGTCTAAGATTCCAACTTACCAAATTTGAGATGATGGCACTGTTTGAAGTACCAGAAGAAGCTTGAAAGGCCTTTGATTTCCTTCCATATAATGGGCACAGAACAAACCCACCATATTCAGCACTTTTTTTCCCATAAGCATCAGGTAGGATTATAATTGCAGGAGAGCCCATATCTCTAAAATCCAAGCACCAACGAAGGTCTCCAGATTTCACGTCAATAAGCTCCACACCAACATTAGAAACTTTTAATTTCTGTAAAAGAAAGTGGACATAATGCCAAGCCATTCAGCAACCGAACCTAATCCACCCAATCAACTTGAACATGTGAAACCATTAGTAGTCAAAAACAAAAGTGCCTTAATCAATAGCCTCGCCATTTTGATTCAACTCTTTTGATTGTTGACTCTTAATTTTATGCTTCAACTCTGACGAGACAAGTATAAAGATAAAAACATAATTTTCCCTGGGTTAAAGGCAAGGCAAACACAACTTTCTTTCAGTTTCTTGTATGTGTTACTCTCGACCATTGGTTGCAGCCTAAGAGTTGTACATTAGGGTAGATAGAGTTCCTTGACACAATCGCAATGTTTAAACAATTGTTTTCATTTTAAAGGTACTCGGTAAATAGAAAATAGTTCGTCACTCAATTCTGGATGTAGGCAAAGAAAGAAACTTACAAAGGGAACCCACTCCGAGCCTCGTCGCCGAAGATGAAGCACCGGAAACTCAGCCACGGGGGCCAATCTATTCCACCTAATTCTGTGCAACGCCGTCAGTATACTCGCTCTGTATTTGGAAGAGAACTTCATCCCCTTGAACTTCCCACGCCCATCCGTGCGAACACTAATGTTAAACTCATTCGAATTATCATCTCGCCCAATAATCGGTGAGGCACCCTCGTAGTCACTAGCGACATCGTATGAATTAGTCACCGCCAGTGTGGAAGGGTCTAACGTAATGATCGAAGCAGCCGAAATACATAGAATCCGCTTGTAGCGGCCACGCCACGAGTGCTTAATGACCAAATAGCGAGCCAAGTATTCAGGCTCTTCAGGAGGCGCAGAATTGGAAGAATGAACAGTAGATTGCTCCATTGAAGGAGGACGAGCAGGAGGTTGTCGAGAATCAGACGTAAGCCGGTTCACAGATTCGATATTAGCAAGGTAAGCAAGAGTATGGGTAGGAGGCACATTGTTAGATCGCAGAAAGAACCAGAGTCCCGCGCCGGTTTGGACAGATGCAGCCGCCGACGGGCTTCTGTGAGACCGAGACTGATTCGCCCCCAGCTCTTACGGTTATATATCAAATTCTCCAGCTTTAAATTGAACAAACTAAACCCTAATAAACTCTAATCATCAAAATATACAGCGAAAAGGGAATTGATAAGGCGTAATCCGTGGAAATGATCATGCAAATAAGAAAAGGGCATTTGATTCCCTCGATTGAATCCAATCGAGAATTATCATCAGACAAGAAATAGCAAATTACTTGAGAATGAATTAAGTCTGACCGTCGTCGTCGGAGTGGGAGGAGGGAGAAGAAAAGTCGAAAACAGGTCGGAAACGATTGTTCCCCAGCGCTGAGAGACACCACTGTCAGTTGGGCACAAAAATTCGGGTCGGGGTTATCGTCACCTGTCAGTGGACCATATAATGACGTGGCATCAATTCGATTGTGAGATGTGTTTAATCTAAGCCGTTGATTAAAGGACCGAAGCGCCATTAAAACTATCCCTTTGATTAAGGACTTTACTTTCATAGCTAATGTTAAATTATTAAGTCAACCATAGGGACTTAGGGTAAGTGGGTAACGTTCAAAATTGAGCATATGAAAGACATTTTTTTTTATAAGCTTCTTAGTTCGATATAACTTTATTTAACATAATATAGGTGTCTGGTTTAAAAGAACGGTGATCAATTGAAGTGGATAGAAAGAAAAAAGTGTGATGAAAAATCCAACACTTTATAGATGCTAAACATTATCTTGTCTTGCCAAAATCCTAGATATTATTCTTAAATTTTAATCTTTTAAACATTCTTTCATACATGTATGGGTATCATGAATATCATTATTATTAAAAATTACAAATAGAAAGATGTTTAAGCTAACAGTTATGTCATTTGTTCTCTTACCGTTATTTATGGGTTAAAGTATGTATCATTTCATATATGTACAAGTGTGATATTGGTTATGAATGTGAAATATCACGATATCAGTGTAGATAAATTTTTGAATGAAGATTCATGTCCTTTGATATGTTACAGCTATTCACATCGAAGTAGTGTATTCTTTTATAAGGTGTAATCTAGATCATATATACAACACGTCATAATCTAGTGGTGGACATGTGTTTGAATAAGTGGTCACATCATTTTTCCTTGCTTCATTAAGAGCCTATTTGGAAAGCTTTAAGAAAAAAATGCATTTCAATTTAAACATTTTTCTAAAATCTCTTTAAAATAAAAACACATGTGTATTTGGTAACTGTTCTTTTAAAAGTGTTTTTAGGTAAAAATTGTTTGATTTGTACTAAAAGCATTTTTTTCATTTCAAATTATGATAAAGAAATTTGTTGTTGGAATTTACGTTCTAAAACTCATAGTTTGTAGTTAAAACTATATTTTATTCAATAAAGTGGTTATTGAAGACTTATTAGTGAAAATAGAATACTATAATCTTGAATCCAATTAACTAAGATCATGAGGCTATCTAGTGTAGACTTAACTTTATGTACAGACATAAATGTGGTTCAAGTTCGAGTTTATAACCCAAACAGTCTATAGTGTATGAATAAGGTTGGACACCTTATTTCAGGAACACTATGAATGCGACCCGCTCTGTAGTTAGTACAAACGATGTGATCCTGAATTGTTTATGTAGAGGCATGAGAGTGAGGGAATCCTATGTAAAGAATTTACATAAGACTAGAACCATGAAATAGTCACTTTTAAGTTATAATTTGACTATATAAACTGACTATTTCGATTATGATGACCTAGGTAAATTAATCTTAATTCTAAGCTAACTATGAACTTATGTTCAAATGATATTATTCTTAGAACTGCATATGTGAGGGTAGCTCAACGGCGCTGGCCCAATAAGCCTCCAATTTCAGGTGTAAGATCGAGGGATGGTTAGGAACGTAAGGTGCAAGACAAAATTCACTCATACCCGTTTTAGGTTTAGTAGATAGGTTGTTCCATTAAGAGTTGAATCCAAGTCTTGAACAAGGGATCCCACCCTCTTATTGGCCCGAGAGAAATTCAGTTTATAGGTTGGACCTTAAACCAATTATTCAATAGTGGATCGGTGGTTTTAAGGAACAAGATGTAGTCTCGGGGGTAAAATGGTATTTTGAGCCAGCCAAGGTTACGAATAACCTATGAAGGATTAACTTATTGATCATTGTTATATCAAATGAACACAATTATATCTATAGTGAGGGGAATGCAACTACGAAACTTTAGTGGAATGACCTGTTAGTTAACGAATGTTAATTAGCTCGATCTAAAAGGGTTTAGCCAATTAATCTCGGATTGTTGGAGCCTATGATCTATAGGTCCATTAGGTTCCCCTACTAACTCATATGGAATTAACTTAGAACAATATGTTTGAGTGATTCGAATGGTTCGAATTAGGTAAAGAGAGAGAGATCGACGAATATATGTTCCAATTATTCACATCGAAGTAGTGTATTCTTTCATAAGGTGTAATCTATACCACATATACAAGACATCATAATCTAGTGGTCGCGGACACGTGCTTGAATAGATGGTCACGTCACTTTTTTCCTGCTCCATTAGGAACCTATTTGGAATGTTTTAAGAATACAATGTGTTTTCAAAAATGCATTTCCATTTAAACACTTTTCTAAATTCTCTTTAAAATAAAAACACACATGTATTTGGCAACTTTTTTTCAAAAGTGTTATTAGGTAAAAATTGTTTGATTTGTTATACACTACAAGAAAATGGAGGTCTCCCGACGCACAAAAACATCGGGAGATATATGAAGCCCGTTGAAAACGCATAATCCGCGTTGAAAATAGTGTCGGGGGAAATGAGTCAAGAGAGGCTCTCCCAACGCACAAAATATAATGTCGGGAGATTCTTGACATCTTCTGACGCACAAAATAGAGCGTCGGGAGATGTCAAGGGATCTCCCGACGCACAAATACAGCGTCGGGAGATCCTCTATTTTTAAAAAAAATACCTTCCATTATTAAATGGAAGATTTTTTTTTTTTTGCAAAACTGAGAATGAGATCTAAACAAATGAATGGAAAAATTAGCAATCAACATTATTGATACATAGTTTAAACATAAAGAACAATAACAAAATAACAAAATCAACAACAATAACAAAAAATTTACACCGGAAGGGAGGACTGAGAACATAAAGAACAATAACAAAAAATCAACATAACAAAACAAAATTTACACAATCAACAACAAATCCACAATAAAATGAACATAGTTTAAACATTATTGATACAAATCCACAAAATAATCACAAGTTTAATTATATTTCTAATACCTAAACCAAAATAAAGAAAGAAAAAAAAAAGAGATTGACTTACCGACGACGAGAAGCGGTGGGAGAATGTGAAGATCGGACGACGGAGATTGACGGCGAAGATCGGATGGTGGATGACAACGGAAATCTTCTTCCTCTTTTGGAAGTTTGAAATTTCTCTCTCTCTCTTTCTCATTTTTCGACTTCCTTTCAGATTTGTCGAACAAATTTGAAAAACGGGTTTTAAAGAGGAACTCTTGACGCCGTTGGAGAAGTTAAATATATTTAAAAAAATTATAAACTTCTTCCAACGCCATTATGTACGGCGTCGAAAGAAGTTAAATATATTTAAAAATTATAAACTTCTCCCGACGTCGTTATGTACGACGTCGGGAGAAGTTAAATAAATTGAAAAAATTATAGACATCTCCCGACACTATGAACCACCAATGGCGTTGGAATCTCTGATTACTCCCGACGACGTCCCCGACGCCATGCAGGATGCATCGGGAAAATCTATCTAACATAATTAATGTGAAAATTTTCGACTGATAGTTTCTGACGCGTGCATGGGGCGTTAGGATAATTTGTTATTCCCGACGCTATTCACCCCAACGTCGAAAAAAGTTCTTTTACCCGACGTGTAAAAAGTGGCATCGGGATAAGACGTATTTTTTGACGTCGTTTCTTCCGATGTCTTTTTGTGCATCGAAAAAACATTGATTTCTTGTAGTGATATACTAAAAGCATTTTTATGACTTCAAATAATGATAAAGGAATTTGTTTATTGCGGTTTCAATAGAAGTTGGCTAATAATTAAGGATGGTGGTTGGAGGGGGTAGAAGGTAATCGACGATGGTCACTTCAAAATGATAACTAGCGATTGGCGACAATGATTGTTAAAAGTCAGTCGATTGCTTTCATTGAAAAAATGGTTGTTAGTCGATTGCTTTCATTGAAAAAATGGTTGTTAGTCGATTGCTTTCATTGAAAAAATGGTTGTTGGCAATTGGATGGCAATGAACATCAAAAAACGGTCGACAAAGTTGGTCTGCAATAGTCACCAAAAAGGTCAATGAAAGTAAATAGATAATGATTACAAAAAAAAAATGATTAAAGAAAGTCGACAAACAATGGTCATTGAACAAGAACCAACAAAAGCTGGTTGGCAACTGTCACAAAAAATGGTTGTCGGTAGTGGCCAACAACTATTATCGAAAACTGGAGATTAAAGCTTACCGACAATGATCATCGAAAATAGTCGACAAAAGTTGTCGATAACGGTTCCTAAAAAGGGTCGCTTAAAGTAGGCTAACAACGGTCATTGAACAATGGTCATCGATAATTAGCCAATAATTGTTATCGAAAAATAAATGATGAAAGTTGGTCAGTAATGGTTACAAAAAAATGTCACGAAACTTGACTGACAATGGTCAATGAAAATAGACGATGAAAGTTAGCCAACAACAGTCGACAAAAGTTGACTGACAATGGTCGTTGAACAATGATCGATGAAAGTTGGTTGACAACAATCACCAATAAATGATAAATGAAGGTTCATTGACAACAATTAATGAACAACAATGAACAAAAGTTAATCGATATCGCTCCCTGAAAAATGATAAAAAATAGTTGGCCAGCCACGATCACTAAAAATCCAGTGAAAGTTAACAAACATCGCTCACCTAAAAACAATTGACAAAAGTTGACCAAAAACGATCAACAAAAAGTGATTGACAAAAGTTAACCAATAAGATTCACCAAAAAACGGTGGACAAAAGTTAGCCAGCCACAGTTGTTAAAAAGCAGTCTATGGAAGTTGGTTGGTGACAATGTTGAAAAACAATAACTAGAGATTGACTCACAACAATTAATTGGAAACATTTCTCAAAAGCTGGCCTATAACGATTATTAAAAAATGGTAGTTGGAAGTTGACCAATGATGGTCACCGAAAATAGATGTTGGAGGTTAGTTGATAGCAGTTGTGGAAAAAGGAACACAAAAGTTGATTGTCCTCGGTCAACAAAAAATGTCATTGAAAGTTTGTTGACAACAAATGTCATAAAGTGGACATCGAAAACCTGTGATAAAATTAAAGGATGTGAGCGGTAGTTATTAAAAAATGATCCTTGAAAATTGCTAGATGGTAGATATCGAAAAACATTCTTCAAAAGGTTATCGATGATGATTGATGGAAGGAAAGTATCAGAGGTTGATCGAAAGCGGTTGTCAGAAAAACAATAGGCGAAATTTGACTATCAGCGATCAACGAAAAACAGTAACTAGAGAAACGATGATTGGAGATTTGCCGACAACGATTGATGGTGGTCAATAGTTGTCATGTGAAAATCACTAGAAAACGAGACTCAAAGTTTAGCAATGGCGATTATTGTAAAGTTGTTGTCGAAGGTTGGCTGAGAGCGATTGTGGAGAAAATAAAAGACAAAAATTGGCTATTGAAAATCGTGTGAAAAATGGTGGTAAGAGGTTCACCGATGACGATTGCTAGAAACGATGATTGATGTTGGTTGGCGACAGTCTGCGGATGTCACGTCTTGCCCCAAATCTCTTCATGCTATCATGAGAAGGTATGACCGTCTAGACGTTTAGTGCGAATCTCTTCACAAGATAGCACACAGAACGCCTAGTGAGCGAAATAAAGACAACATCAAATATAACGCGAGATGAGAACTTATATTTGCAGAATAACATAGACTTCATTGAAATTTTCCCAAAAGTACATTTAGAACGTTTACAAGAGTTTCATCAAACTGAAAATATTTACAAGTTTTAAAACAACTTGACTGCTTGCCTAACTCTACATGCTAACAAGTTAACAGTGATCACTACCAAGATGATGCAATAACATATGGCACAATAGGCAATTAAGACGACAAGGTGAACACTGGGTATCCTTTGCTACCTAGGAGAGGGGAAAAAAACATTTGATAGGTTAGATAAAAACGTCTAGTAAGATGGGTCTTTTACCAACACCTTTAATGAAATCACCTTCTCGTATAAAGCATGTAACTCATTTCATGAAACCAAGTGATATGAATAGTTATGTGTTTCAATAAGTAAACATTAAGCTCAAATCAAATCATTTCAATACGTTAGGCGATTTACACGATCCCCAATATCATTAACAAACAATGGTAAATCATTTTATATCGCAAAAGAATGTATCTCACATAATGAATCATATAAGTCATATCGCAAAATCAATCTACATATTGAATTATATCTTTATACCATTTCCTTAGCTCAAGCGTTTACCATACTCTTTTGCTGGGTTGCGGCTGTCTGGAGTAATCTCAACGCAACAACAATTCACCATCAATTTCATCACGTGTCTTCCAATGCCAGATCACACATCAAACAATGGGCTTCCCATATCGAATCACACAGCAAGTATGAGGCATCTTATTCCATATAACACAAAAAGAACAGGGTATCTTATCCCAGATCACATAACAAAAATAAAGCATCACACACCAGAATATACAGCAAGTGTGAGGCATCTCATCGCATAGGGTACCAAACGTAATCTCATTACATCATTCCATTTCATTTCAAGCTCAATTCATTTATTAATCAAATGCATTTCAAGTAATTGAGAACATAAGAGTTCAATAGGCAAGTATATATAAAATGTCTTCTTACATCATCCACCAAATATGCAAATATATATAAAATATCTTCTTACATCATCCACTAAATGGGTCATTGACACTAATGTCACCTCTCATACGATAGGTAATTCTAACTTGTTTTTTTACACCTTTGTCCCTTGTCTCATCCCGATCTATCACTTTAATAGGTAGATAAACCTCCTCTGTGCTTGGATCTGACACCATTACTCTCACCCCATACCTTTCTTTATCCTCTATATTACCTTTGCCTCAAGTTCCTTCAATTTAATTTCTATTAGCCAACTTACTCGTGATCTTAACTGTTTTTTTTTTTGTTATCGCTTGTTTCAGGTTCATTGTTGGTAAAGGACATGAATCGGGGACCTTTAAATTTTTACCACCCAATACGAAAAGTTGTAGCTTGTTCAGTAGTTGTCAAACCGAGTATAACTCCATTGGCATACCAACGTGTGTTTGTAACAAGAGATCTATGGTTCAAATCCATCTCCCCTCTATTGTACTAACAAAGCTTTTGGTTTTAGATAATTTTTTCTAAGATAAGGTTTGGAGTTTTTTTTAATAATATTGTTTTAAAAAATAATGTAAAAAATGAGGTAGGAGGAAAAATATCGATAAAAATAAGGTAGTGAAGTCATGGACCCTAGTCGTGAATAGTTGTCACTCACTCTCAACTTCTTTATTCACCTTTTCATTTTTCTTTATTTATATAAATATATATATTAAATATCCCAACCTCCAAATTCCATTCCTAAAAATATCTTACTTTATTAAATTAACATCACCTTCCCAATTTTAATTTATTTTTCTTCCTTTATTAATTTTTCATATACATGTTTGATGTTTTTCTAATTTATTTTTTTCCATTCTTTATTAATCTTTCATATATATGTTTAATATTTTCAAATTTTAGATGTAAGTTTTAAAATTTCTTTTCTATTTAGCTATAATTATTTTATATTTGATATTTACATGTTTAGTTTAATTTTGAATTTTAAACTGTTCAATATTTAAATTTATATATTATGTTTATCTTTCAAATTTAAATTTTGAATATATTTATTTGTATATTTTCTAAAGTTTAAATTTCAAAGTTTAAATTTTGCAATATGCATGTGTTGAATAAGAAATTTTGGAACCAATCACAAATTAAATTTAAAAGACAAATTGGTCAATTTTGATGATGCCACATGTCTTTACTATGACAATTGATCAAATTAATTATTTTGGTTCAATTAAATATTATTTACTTGGGCTAAAATTAAAAAAAATAGAGAAATTGCATAAGATGACATTTTTTTTTTAAAAAGCTCATATCACATCTTTTTTGCATATTGCAAATATGAAAAATATGATGGCTATCAGATGGTTATCGTAGGGTTACCGGAGGACTATCAGATGGTTATCAAAGGGCTATCAAATGATTATCTGCTTTTAAATTTGTTACTTTTGCAATTAAAAAAAATATAATTACACGGGCTCTATTTTCATAATTTTTTTTACTATTCTTGTAAAAGCCCCCAAAATAATAAGCTTAATTTAGCGCAAATGTTAAATATGATCCAAATCCATGTAATTGAACCCATGGATTTGGTCCATGGACCAACTAGGCCCAAGACCATAAAAACCCACTAGAGAACTCTATACAGAGGATCCTTAGCTTCTGAGGTCGACTACCCTTCTTTGAAGATACAAGCTTTTTTTCCAAGACTCCAACTTCAAGAATATCATGTGCTATATGCTTCCTCAAATCAAGCGTAAGCATTCGATCAAATTCTAGATATCGAACCACATCACATCAAATCAATATAAATATAATATCAACACAAGTTCAACTCCACGAATCAAATTTCTCCAGTAAATACATCCAAATAAATCATTTCGAAAAATAGTGTTTAATTGAGACGTTACTTTTCCCTGCATTCCAATTCACTTGAAAACTATATATTCCAATAGTTCCTCTTTTATACTAATTCTGGTTAGATTTGAAAGGAAAAGTCAACTCCTTTGCCCTAATTTTTAATTTTTAAATGAAGAGAACTCCTCTATTTTATGGAGTTCTCTAATGGTTTTTATGGGTTTGGGCTTAGTCCATGGACCAGACCCTGACCCTAATTAGTTAGATTTGGACATTATTTAGCATGTGAGCTAACTTAAGTATATTTTTAGGCTTAATTGGACTTTAGCACAAAGAATAATATTTAATTAGACAAAAAATAATTAGTTTGATCCAAAAATGATGAAAACACTTGACAATCGGGATTAGTCAATTTATGTTTTTAATTTCGATAGGGATACATATCAATGGTTAATTAGTTCTAAATTCAATTATTTTTAAATTCGTCACTAATTTGATAAATGCATGACAATTTGTAATTGAACCAAAATTTGTCATTCCACAACCCTTATTTACTATATTCAACTTTTTAATTGTATACAATTGGTTTTTGATTTTATGAGTGGGCCCCTGGATTGCTAATGCAAGAAGTCATTGCCTACATTTACTTTTATGTAATTTTATTTCAATTTTTTAGTTATCACCTTTATGTATTGTTCTTTAGTTTAATTAGTTAATTAGTCATACCAAGTAAGTATAAACAATACATCAACTTATTTGTTTATGTTGAGGTTAAGAAGCAATTGATCTTCTGGATGTTTGCAACAAGGAGGTCTGTAACAACTCATCATTCTTAGAAAACTTCTCAATATCAAATTACTATAAAAAAACGACTATTAAACACTATAAACTAATAATTTCAATTTTGTATTAAAATCATTTTTACCATCCACATTTTTTTTCTACTTTTTATAGTATATTATTGTCGAGTTGGTCGATAAAGTTAGTCGTTGGAGATGAACAACAAAGTTGGTGGTTGGAGTTAGAGTTTTGCTATTCTTGATTACCTAAGGTGAATGTTGAAATTGATGTTAAAAGTGGTTGTCGTTGAAGTTGAATATCAAATGTGACTTTTGTTGAAGTTTATCGTAGGGTAAGATGATTGTTGAAGTTGATCAAATCAAAGAAAGAGTGAAATTATATACGAAAGAATTCCAATACTCTATTTCTCAACTTCATGAACCAAAAACGACCTAAAACTTTATTTTATTGGTGGATAATACAAGTATCTGGTTGGCCTTGAGAATGTTGATTGCATATAAGCTTCGGTTGTTGATATTTAGTGAAGTTAAGAGGAAGAATGAAATAAAATTTAAACGTAAGGTATCTATGCAATTTAACAAATTTAAATATGAAGAGACCATGGAGTGCAAAATAATAATCACGGGAATAGCCAGAAAAGATTAATTAAAAGACGTATAGAAAGAGAAAGAGAAAGAGAAAGAGAAAGAGAAAGAGAAACGCACGTGCTTTTCACGTGTCATTTCCCAAGAAAACGTTTCAACTTCCAAGGAACCAATCTCAATCCACCCTCGCTGTACACAACAACTCCGTGAATTTCTCCGTAGCATTTTCCGGCAAGCAAATGCATACCAGCATTGACCCGTTCGATTCCCTCGTACCTTCCGGCAGGAATACACAAACCTGCGGCGTCGGAGATAGATCTATTGGACCTGCATACACCGGTCTTCCCCATCCAAAGTCCGCACCTTCATAGATCGAAAACCTAGTCCACTGCGTTATCGTCAATTTCCCCCCAAATTCCAATCTCCTTGGCCTATCCATTTCAATGTAATCCACCGTCGATTTCACATACTCTTCCGACACTTTATTCCTCGCCTCACGAACCAATCGGGTCGTCTTCGATAGACCGCCATTAACGAGCTCCGATACGGTGCTCGTAACGCAGGGGAGACAGAGTACGTTACCGTAGAACCCGTTTTTCAATGGTGGGTTTTCGAGTTTCTGCCGAGCATTGACGGAAAACGTAAGCCGGAGTGTGTAATCCACTGGTTTAACATCTAGGGCTTTCACCCATGACCTCCAAACATGCGCGGCCATGGCGTCGAACGTTGAGCAGGCCGACATGTCGTCTGGTTGGGCATTAGATTTTAACCAGAGTTGGAACTCGCGGCTGATTCGGTAACATCGTTGAACGGGTTTTGATTGCCAGAGTGTCATCGTCAGGGTCGAGCCATCGTCGATTCTCATGAACTCAACGTGTGGGAATTTCACAATTGGTGGATCACGAGGCTTGAAAAACTCTCGGTCCCAACATGGATCTGGGTTTGTTATGAGCCTGCCTGATTTGGCTGTGGCAGCCCAGGCGCTTAGGAATTGCATCGCGCCAAGGCCATCGCAAATGCAATGGCAGAGTCTCAAGCCTAAGCTGAAACCCCCACATTTGAAAAGGGTAACTTGTGCTATAAGCAATGGCATTTCAAGTACTTTGTATGGCTCTTCATTAGGGAACTTAAAGATCAATGGCTCCCATGCTGGGTTTGGAACCGTTATATTCCCTAAACTGTTCAATGTTATGTCAGAATGAGCTTCTACCATTAAAGCTCCTTGTTCTGATCCGAAAAACACTTCCACCTTCCCATTTTTCGTCTCTCTGAGCCTACCTGAAAAAGGGTAATAAGGAACTAAAACAAGAGAAAGTGCATCTCGAAGCATCTCTGTTACCGGCTTCTCGCGGGACTTGATGCTGTTCAACTCGTAAAAGTAGACCGTGGGAGTGAAAACACGGGCACCGACGACATCGTCAAGGTTAGAGAGGTAAAGAGAGTCGCCGTCTGCCGTAGGGATAGGGCCCGCCGGCATGATTTGAATCATACGGTTAATGGTTACAGGGATATCCATGTGAGGAATATGGAGCTCTTGAACCCACGGTGGAGCCATGAGAGAAAGGTGAAGAAACAAGTGATGGTGTTAGGAAGCATTTGTAGAAGAAGAGTGACGTTTTTACTGAGGCATGCAAAGAAAGTTTGAGGTAAAATATGAAGGCTGGATTTTAAAGTTCTGTTGGTGGGTAGCAGGTTATACTGACATTGTTCGTGTTGTGATAAAATAGACGACCAGTATCTTTGTTAATTTTTTGTTGAAAACATGAAACATGATGTGCAAGAAGTTGTAAATTTTAAATACATTCCATTCAGATAAAGATAACGAATGCAGATGGCAATTAAACGAATAAATGAAACACACATTTCCTTAAATATGATTTTTTTTTGACAAAGAATCAACAAAGTTGAAAAAAACAACACAACGGGAGCACTGTTGTCGAATTTAAAAGACTTAACAATCAACATTCTGAATGACAAAACCATAGATCTTTCGTTTTAACCTTTCCACCTTTTCTTTCAAAGGATCATCTCGTTTTGAAACTACACGGTCCAACCAGTCATTAACTCTCTTCAACTGAGATAAAACTGATGCAATGGAGCCACGATTTGGTATTGGAGGCGACGTTTTGACGGCATCTCCAGAGCTTTCACTAAAGACCTTTGAACCGGCATCGAGGGAATCCTCAACAAACTTGAGAAACCAAAGCTTCATCTCAGACTGCAACTCCATAGCAAGCTCTACTGTCTCTTTCATTTCATGACCTCTTGTCCATTGAACCATATTGGAATTGGGAAGTGAAGAGCCCTCCATAGTTTGGTTTTTCGATACGCTTTTGCGCAAGATGGTTGCTGGGCTATTGTCTTGACCGGTGAGAAGTGAGACAATCTCAAGGTTAGTGGCCAAAGCGGCATCAACCCAAAGAGAGGCAGGTTGGGCAGGTTTCGATCGCTCCGGCGAGTTAATTATACTGGGCTTCTTGTTGCCACTCCGACTGGCAAAAAGTGATTCGGCAATCTCAGTCGATTTGACTACATCGTTATAGATTATGAAGAACTGATCCACCACATGCAAAAGGTCTCCAGTCTTGTGTGTAGAGGAAAGTTCTGAAAACATGCTGGAATGAAGGAATGAAACGGAAGTTTATACATATCAATTCAATTCAATTCAGTTCAGTTATAACATTCATTATTTAAGACATTAAAAGTGAAAAGGTGGGGGTAATACCTTAAGCTCCTTATGATCGATTCAGTAGAAATTGCCTCTTCTAATGCTTCAGCTGCAGCTATAGAAGCAATATCTCTCCTTTGCATAGCATCCTGATAACATCAAATAATACAAATAAAACATTAGCCAAAGAATATTATTTAAGTAAACATTTCTTTCATAGTTTTTCATATAAAGTCCATTTAAAACAACTCATTAAGTCACTAAGCTCAATTCAAACCTTCGCTAGTTTAACAAGATTTGGAGGAGCTGCATCAACTAGAACACTGCCATCAGTCCATTTCTTATCATGAACAGTAATTCCAAGACCCGAAAATTTTCTCTCATCTGGAACCTCGCACTCAGATGGACTGAATGACTTCTTTCTTTCTTTTCTTTGTGCCTCCTCACTCTTGGGTCTATGATCATTTGCATCGCTCAATCTTCTTGAAATGGCAGCCTATATAATATAACACGTTACGGAATAGACAAATAATGAATAAGAAAACTTTAAATAATGGAGAATCGACGCATAAATTCCATGGTTTTATTAAGAGAGAAGAACAATTTAATTAGTGAGGATGTTCTAAAAATACAAAATAATCGACTTAGAGTTCTAAATCATGTAAAATTTGAGAAGGGAAAAACATCCAATTTAACTAAGTTCTAGTAACCAATAATGTATGATAATTGTACCTGTGTGCGAAGAATTGCTTGAAGATCTGGCTTGTTTTTTGAAACCCCACCATCTCTCTGCTCCTCAGAGGTAGAAGAGGCAGTTGATTGGTCATCCCAACTCTTCCTATTCGATTTTGCAGACCCAACAAGTGCCTCAGAAACCTTAGAAATTCCAGCAGCAATGTTATTCATCTTCTTCTTGCTTGCTGAATCCGCGACTGCCAAAAGAGGAGAGACCTTCAAACCCCCTGATAGCCTTCTTGCTGGAGAAAGAGAAGCTCTTCGTACACTAGGAGAAGCCTGTCTCCTCCCATTTGGGGATGGCTGTCGATACCTCGAAGGAACAATAATGGCGGCTTCCTTCGAACTCACCCGATTCTCTTCACGAGCAGCTACCAAACTTGGAACAACAGTTTTCGACGGCACTGGAGAAGCCGACCTCTTCCCCTTTCCAGCCGGAGAAGGATCTCGCTCAACCACCGGCACATTCTTCTTTCCAACTGACATAGATCTTTTACCTCCTGCCGGAGAAGAATACCTCTGAGGCTTATGGGGAGCTTTGGTTTCTTCTGTACTTCCCTTATTTTCAATCTGTAAATTATCTCGAGGAGCTAGGGCTTGTCTTCCTCTACCATTTCCAGTCTTCGAATTACTCTTCGATTCCTTAATTTGAGGTTCCTCCAATTTTTGATTCGAGGACAATGCCGCAATCGGGTCAGCCGATTGATCCGATTCCATCACAGGTTGAATCACAAACTCCCTCTTAGAAGCCGAAATCCTTGCAATTAGAAGCTCAGGGCTTCCAACAGATGCTTGTCGCCCTGGAATTGGACGAATACCGCAAACGCGAGGGATCGGTGTGTCGAATTCAAAGCGGTCAACGTAAACGAATTGGCCAAGATGCAACCGATTCGAGAGGATGAGATCCGTTTCGCGTTCGGAGAGGGAGACGTAAGTGGAATTGAGGGAATCGGATAGCTGGATGTAGAATCCACGATTGGGCCATAGTTCGGAACCAGCGAGGGCTGGAACGATGCCTATGACTTGGAGAAGAGCAGAACGGTGGTCGCCAGTGACTCTGGTGTTGGAATTCATGGCCTGAAGGAGCTTCAAGAGGATTCCGGGAGTGAGAGAAGCCATGGCGGATTGTGGAATGAGGAAGAGGAGTGAAGTTCAAACAAAGGTAAGTATAGAAATGAGGGAAGAGAGGAATTTGGCCGTTACGAGTCGATGAGATTCAAATTTGAAATTCAAATTTCAGGTGTGTTTTCATTTTTCACTTATCCGCACTGTGAACTTTTGAATTTGGTTACTGCTGTACTGTTACCGTTAACTTGTTTATAGGCCGGCGACTCGCTCAAGGTGTTCTCTAGTCAAAGGCAGTTAAGGAAGTCCAAACTTCTTTTCCTATTTTTTTATAATTACTAAAATATTTAGTTCTAAATATTTCATGTTTATCCTTTTGTCGATTTTTTTCCATCGTCTTTCTTTTCTTTTTCTCTTGTTATTTTTTTCCATCATTTTTTTCCTTCTCTTCTTTAGGCTATTTACATTAGGGTAATCAAATGTATTTTTTTCGCTGCGATTTCTTTTCATCGTCTTTCTTCTTTTCCTTTTTTTTTACGTTACCAAAGATTGCGTATAAAAAATCTTGAAAAAAATCATTTAAATTGAAGTAGCCAAATGTAGAGGATCATGTAAAAAATAAAATAAATGATCGTATAGCAAAAGAATTAAAAAAAATCTTTTAGCCAAATTTAAACGGTCGTGTACCAAATTTTTTTTTAAAAAAATCGCGTGTAACCAAATCATTTACATTTGGCTATCCAAATCTTATCGATTGTGTACCAAACAATAGGCAAATTTAAACAATCATGTACCAAATAATAGCAAAATCTAAAGGTGCGTTTGGGGAAGAGTTGGTACTGTGGGCTTAGGTTAGCCTAACCCTAACCCCTGTTTGGGCCCAGTATTAAGGAAACCAGGTTTCCTTAACACGGTTTCATTCTCCCCTCAAACGATCGAAACCTTCCCCTGCCTTATCGTCTTTAACCCGTGTTCAGGCTTTCCCCTCAACCCGTGTTCGTGCGAAACCCTTTTTCCCTTTCGTTCAGTGTTCTCCCTCATTAAATCCCCTAAAATCTCCCTCCTTGCCGCTCGAGGTTCCATTGTTGCGACTGTGTGTTTCGCTTGCCATTTCGTCATTTCGGATCTGATAAGACAGTCTCATTCTGCAGCGAAGGGACTCCTAAACAAACCATTTCGTATTACAACGAACTTACATATGTGTACGGTCGCGATAGGGCAACAGGTCGGTTCACTAAGACATTCGCCGACGTGGGGTCTAACGAGCCTAGCGGATATGAGGGATTTGACATGGTGGATGGAAACGAGGAGTTCCCGCCTGTGTACAGCCAGGGGATTGACATGTCGCAGGACGATGTACGCGCATCACGACCTTCTCGCGCTTCAGAGGGTAGGATCGGATCGAGTGGATCCAAGAGGAAGAGGGGAAGTCAGCGAGAGGTGGATGTTGAAGGCATGCATCTGACGCTCGACCAAACAAACGAGCAACTCAGGATGATTGCGGAGTGGCCTACACGCGCCTTTGTCAATGACAACCATGTGCGCACAGAATTCTTTCGCATATTGTGTGAGATGCCACAACTAATGAGTTTGGATAGGGCGTTATTGCAAAGGTATCTTCTGTTTCGTATGGACGACCTTCGGGGTTTTGTACTCATGCCTGAGGATGGGAGAGAGAGATTTTGTACAGTCCTCCTACGAGACATGACGAGATAGTTTATGTTTTTACTGACCTAGATTGCTTCTTATTTGCTTACTTTTTTTTTTTCTGTATGATATTGACTGTTTATGCTTTTGCTATTGTAGACAACTATTTTTTTTCATTCATAATGTTTATTTAAATTAAGAAAAATAGTAACAATTTCACCCAGGCATTATACGGTAATTATATATGTTCAAAATAGAGGTCATCACTATCGCCAATTACAAATAGGAAATAATTAATTTGTCTTTCTAAAAAATGAATTTTAATAAATTTTTCACAATATGTTCAGAAATTAAGTCCAAATTGGATAACTGTCTTTACTAACTTAATAACATTACACATACAATAAATTGTTTGCAATAAGACGGGTTCGACGCTTTCGTAAAAAAGTATGCAATAAGAATTTTTTTTATTATATTTACAATCTCATTTAAAAAATATTATACTATATAAAAAAAAATATTATACTACATAAAAAAAAAAATTAACCCAACCCATCTTATCATAAATTTCTCATAAAACTACCCACCTAACCCTTCCCCCAAACACATCTTATCATAAAATTCCCATAACCCTTCCTCCAAACACATCTTATTCATAACACTATCATAACCCTTCCCACATAACCCTTCTCCCAAACACCTCTTATCATAAAACTACATTTCTAAACCCTTCCCCCAAACAAGGGTTAACCCTTCCATAAATCAACCCTTCCCCCAAACGCACCCTTAGTCAATTTGTACCAAATACATTAAGCGCGTTGTTGACGGTGTGGTTGATGAGACATTTTTGGTATTTTTCATTGTGGGTCTATGAGTTTTTTTTCGTTTTCAGAATTGTTCTATACGGTATAAATATTTTGTCGATTTGTTATATTTTTTAAAAGACCCCATAATAATAAGTATATAACAATATTTTTAAAAAATTACACACATAGTAAAATCCATTGATTTCATAGAATTTTATGGTACCAAACTATATGGTATATTTTGCTAGATTTTGATAGGTTTTTGAAAAGTCGTGTTAAATGTTAAATTTTTAGGAAATTTGCACGTAATGAAAGAATTTAAGAAAAAAACATAAAAATGGCCAACTTTTCAAGAAAAGAAATAAAAACATTGATTTATGGTTATTGCGTGCTGATATGGAGGGTCACGTCTACCTTTGTAATATTTTCCTACCGTTTTAAGAAGATATGTAACAATTGTAAAATCGAGGAACAATCGAAATACGAAAATAGAAAAAATATAATATTAAAATAATATAAATAAATAAATCCACCAAATGCCACAGACTAATAATGGACATCTATAAATTAATAGTATTTGGTAGATTAGGCAATTTGGCACATATAAGGTGAATTACATGGCCACTAAGAATGAGTATGATGATTAATAGGTTGACATGTGGCCATATGGCCACAGACTAACGGACATCTATAAAATTAATAGTATTTGTGATACAACAATTTCTAAAATAGATTTTGTTGGAATTTGGTTATTGATTATTTCTTTTACATGGTATAGATGAGTTCCTCAAGCTTATTTCCATCCCTCCAAAGAACTTGGTCTTGCTTTCACAACCCGTTTGCCTTATACTACTTGTTGCCTAGCCTCCACTCTGTTATTCTTTGGCAACAACTCATCTTCGGTCATAATTTCTATCATCCGAGCAAAAATTAGGTGCCATTAGCCTTCTCACTTGCTCTGTTCAAGCTCTTTCCCTCGCATCTTCTCTACCACTAGATGCACTCCACTTGCTGGAAACCTTGGCCATCTTGTGATGCAGTGAAGGACACACATCAAGCATAATATAGTAAAATGGTCTTGTGGGGTCGAATATCATCCTTGGAGATCAAACTTAATGATTTGATCTAATTATTTTAGAATTGCGTCAATTTTGTCTAAAGGATGAAAATCAAATGATTAATGGAATTTTTGGTTTAAAAGAAAGTGCCTTAGGGTGTTGATTTCATTAGTTATTTCATTAAGAAATGAAAATGTCGTTTTATGAAATTTTGTGTTACTGAGATGCTTAAAACTAGGCACTAAACTTTAGTTTATTATGTTCTAACAATAAATTAAACTATGTTCTAACAATAAACTTTTTTCATGCAAAATTTAGTTGATTACTCATTTCTTCATAGTTGAAACCAAAATAAGAAGCATGGGATTAAACAAAGTCCTAAACAACTTTCATTATTAACCTTGACTATTTTCACGAGAGATTAACAATTATTTAATGTTATAAGTCTGGTAAAATATGTAATCTATCACATTGAACATTTAATACTAAAAAACATTAAATTTTACAAAATCCATAAAATTACTACGCATTAATCCCATAAATAAGTTCATCTCCACCTTAGAACAAAAAGACACTCACTCATAGCTGTCAAACAAATATTCTAAATAGTAAAGAAGGTGGAAAGAACGAGCCTTGATTTGTATTGTTGAAATGATTCTCATCGTACATTGTCGATCAAGCCTTGATTTGCATCTCGGGATCACGAACGCCCACCAACGAACATTCCGTGAATCTGAAGCGAAATCAGAAAATTTACGATCAAAATGCTTCCAGCCCTTTGCATCAGCTGGATGTCTTAACACACATCCTCGATTACGACTCTCTTATCTTTATACCATCTTATGTTAGAAGCGCCTTCTTCTGATGCAAACAATCACTTTAAATCTTAGTATTGAAGAAAGTGGCACAATACCTTATGCAAATTTTTTTCCTTTGTCATCATTAACTTTGTACGGAGACTTACCACAAATTAGGCAATGTTGCAAATCTCAAAATTTCTTCCAATACAATACGCAATCGTACGTACACGCATGAATAGACTCGTATCCTAGGCCTACGTCATGTAATTTTCATTTAGTTCCATAGAACGAAGTAGATATTAGTATCTGCTAGAAAAAATGCTTTTACTAGTACTAGTAACATGTCAAAGGATTTGTTACTCTAACCATTGAATACCTTGATATGCATCAACTTAACTAAAAAGTTTAAGGAGGAAAGTTCTGAACAACCAAGGTATAGTTTATTATGTGCTCCATTCATTAAATCCTCATATAAGTTTGTTATACATTGTTCTTCACCATTAAAGGGCATTTTATTCTTCAAACCTTCTTCTATTGCTTCTTTATGTTCAATCGAAATTTGTAAATCGTTAAGCAAATCCAACATTTCATTTTCTTGAAAAAGGTTGCTAGTTCCTTCATCAACTCTTTCTATACCTCTACGCAAGTTCACTAGCTCTCCATGATACATCCAGTTTGTTAGGAAGGGATATTTCAACTATTAATAGATGTTGCTTCACACCCTCTAATGACTCTTAAATTGAGTTTATACATTTCTTGCATGGACAACTTGTTCGTCCATAATCATCAATATGAAACTTTGTAACCTTTAAAAATTGGGACACTCCCTCTCTATACTCAACTGACAATTTATTTCTATGTTTGATCTATTCCTTGTTCATCGTTAAAGACCTAAAAGCTAAATAGGTTTGATTATTGAAAGTTAGAAAAAATGGAGTTGAGAGCATCTAGACTACGAATCTCTTGATATTTAGCACATATAAATATAAAGTTTTAGTTAATTTCTAAATATCTCATCTAAACCTTATAGAGTTGTTCTCAAACTTTAATTTTTCTATAAACAGGACAACCAGAAAATTGCTTACGATGCTATGTAGCACAACTCATGACATTTGGTACTTTCAAATGTTCAAGACCCTTTTTAATGAAAATCTTAATCCCTAAGCTATACTCAATTGACATTCTATTCTTTTTCATACATGACTTATCCATAATGGTACAATATACAACTTAATCTACAAAATGAAGAAACAATAACAGAAACTAATAAATCTTTACAACCTAACTAACTTTACAAAGTTTGCAATACACTTCAATCTTTATGTTCAAATGTTGCAACATTACCCCTCCCCCAACTGCACAAAGCATACATACTTCAATATTTACAAGCTAGCTAATACTTCCAACAACAAAATTACTAATAAATTAAAAACTACATTCCAATACAATTTCAAATCATTTGCACATTCCAATACAATTTTAAATGTTGCAACATTTTTTCCAGCCCCACCCCCAAACAAAAAAACTACACATACTTAAATCTTAACACTATCCAAAGTTTCCATCGGCAATCCCATGAAATCACCATGAGTAAAATTAACAATTCATCAAACAAAAATTCTAGAATCAATAAAGGAGGTTTTATGGAAGCTTCTCGAATTAACAATTTGTTAAACAAAATCTCAAAACAAAGTAATTAATTCATCAAACAAAATTTCAAATCAAAGTAATTTTAGGGAGATTTCAAAAAATAAAGAGATTTTAGGGTAAAATTAAAAATATACCTAAATAAAGTACATACCAATGAGACAGGGCGGCGACAACGTAGGATAGGGGTAGATGGATGATGACGACAATTTTCGAGTGACTGTAGTGGTTAGCATTTTTGACCTGGGTAGGGCAGTGACGCTTTAGATTTTCTTCTTCTCCTTCTTTCAGATATGTTTTGTGAGGTTTGTAAAGGGAAACTCTCGACGCAGTCCAATAAGTTTCGGGAATTCTCTCAATGCAATATTAATGGTGTCGGGAATATCCTTTTATCTCTCGACGCATACATGCATGGCCTTAAAAGATACACAATCATTATTTTAATTATTTTTCTTAAGGTCTGTCCATGTTTCTTTGCGTTAGAGAGACCAAAATTCTTGTAGTAGTTGTGACTGTTGATGGTAGCTCTATGCCATAGGTAGGTGTTGGCTCAATCATTACGTTCCATGTCTCTATCTTTGATGTTTATTATATTCCTAGTGCTGCTTTAAATCTTGTATCTTTTAGTCAATTATGTGAGTCTAGATGCTTAGTTTCTTTTTCTTCCTTTGTTTGTTCTATACCGAATTCGCAATCTCAAAAGCTAATCATATAGATCGTAAGAGAAAAGGGCTCTATACAAGGCTATTGTTAAAGTTTATAGGTAATTTGAAACTTTTAAGAGTTTAAAGATATTTTTAAAATATGACTATTAATGCGTTGTATGCAGATACTAACAATAAGGGCATTTTTGAAATTTTTTTAAAGTTTAAAGATAATTTTGAAACTTTTGAAGTTCAAAGATGTTTTTGACCCAAAACACTAAGGGCTCATTTGGTAACTTTTCTGTTTTCTGTTTCCTGTTTCTGTTTCTAATTTTTTTAAGAAACAGACGTGTTTGGTAACGTTCCTGTTTCTTGTTCCCAAAATAATTAGAAATGTTTTTGGTTTAATAAGAAATTTTTGGGAACGACAAAAAAAAGTTTCTCCTTGTTCTAGTTTTGCTCTCTCCTTCCCTTCTTTCTCTTCGTTCTCGGGCTTTCTTTTCTGGCTCTCCGTTTCTCTTTGTTTAGTTCCTCCCCAATTCTTCTTCTCTCTTTATTCTCCCGTTTATTCTTCGGCTCTCTTCGTGCTTTGTTTCTTCTTTGTTCTCTAACTAAAGGTATGGCTCTCAATCCCTCTTTCTCCTGTCGATTTTGCTGATGGATTTTTTTAGATCTGTTTTTTTTTGCTGAGAACGACGATGATTTTTTTTCTGGCTGATGGAATTTTTTTTTTGTTTAGAATGACAATAACATTTTCATTTTCTTGCATGTAAACATTTTTTTGTTGAGAATGACAATAACATTTTCATTTTCTTGCATGTAAACTTGAGTCGTTTCCGACAATTGGTTTTTCTGTGTCTGAATTGGGTTTTGGCTCTTCATTCTTGAACGTGGATTAATACTGGAAATTGTTTGTTTGAGAATGGTTCAAGAATTGGGTTGAAATTTGAAATGTACTGGATTTGATTTGCTTTTATTTGTTTGTTGGGTGGAGGTATAATTTGAATACAGTCTCTCTAATAAAGATAAGCAAAAACAAATAACATCAATCTTTTGGTCTTGAGTCAAGATTTGGGTTCTTGATTGGTGTTTTATGTAAATCTATAATCGTGCAAGATTGTTTCTCCTTTTTGTGTTCTATGTTGAGGGAAATTGAGAAATCCATGGTTTTAAAAGAGGATGTTAGAGTTAAGGAGATTCTTCATTTTGGGTCTTTAAATAATGTGATGATGATTGTTTTTGGGAAATGTTATGAGTTTTGTAATGGCAAGAGAGATGGGCTTGAGCTAGAGGAGTTGGTTAAAGAAGGGTATGATTTGCTTGGTATTTTTAATTGGAGTGATCACTTTCCTTTGTTGGATTTACTATGTACTAATGTTTAAATTTTTCCCCACAATCTCAAAATTTTATATATTTGACTTTATGGTTTTGTGTTGGTTTTTAACATGACCACGTTTTATGTACTGAAATGGATTTGTACGTTTTTCGTGTTTGATCTATGGATAACTAGTGAATTGATATGGACTTGATTCAAGATAATCATTCTGATGATGATTTTGATTCTGATGACGATGATGATGGTATCTACATCCTTTTTATTTTATTCTACATGAGCTTGCACATGATACAATCTTCAAAACAACCATGTAGAACCTATGCACTGAGAGGACATGATTATGTGATTGAGTTGTTAAATAGAAACGATAGTAGATGTTTTGATTGTTTTAGGATGAAAATAATTACATTCATAAGGTTTTATGAAGATTTAAAATCAAAGACAAATATGAAATCATCTAGGTATCTTACCGTTTAAGAAAAAATTTCTATATTCTTATTAATCACATCACATAATAAAAGCAATCGTATAGCAGCAGAAAGATTTCAACATTCGAGTTATACTATTTCTCTAGCTTTTAACCTTGTTTTGAGAAAAGTTTGCAAGCTTGTTAGAGAAATTATTCGCCCACCCAATATGGACACTGTACCAATAGAGATCGTATCAAATTCAGAATATTACCCTTTCTTTAAGGGTAATATTTTGATTTATTTTCAGAAATATAATATTTTGAAATATATTTGTGTTTTTATTATCCTTTAGGATTGTATTGGTATTATTGATGGCACTCATGTTGCTGCAAGTATTTCCCAAAATGAACAAATAACGTTTCATGGAAGAAAAACTAACATAACATGGAATATAATGTGCATTTATTCATTTGATATGTTATTCACGTACGTCATGTCCGATTGGGAAGGATCAACCAATGATTCTCACATACTTCTAGAATGTATCAACAATCCCGAGAATAAATTTCCTATGCCTAAGAGAGGTAAATAATTATGTGTTTTCCAGAACTTTAATTCCATATTTGATAATTTTTTATTTGCTTTATTATATGTAGATCAATACTATCTTGTCGATTCATGATGGTCAAATATGCCAGGATTTTTAGCACCATTTCAAGGTCAAAGATACCATTTACGAGATTTTAGAGAAAGGAGACATCACCCTCGAGGTAGAGAAGAAGTGTTTAATTATCGACATTCTTCACTGTACGTGAAATGTCATTGAATGTAGTTTTGGCGTGCTGAAGGCTCAATTTTCTATTCTTAAGCAAATGCCTCCTTACCCGATCAAGGCACAAAAATATATACTGATAGCATGTTGCACAGTTCACAATTATATAGGTTGAATGATCGTCAAGCTGATCTTTTCAATGACTTTAGCAATGAATTAATGATCGTTGAAGATACACATAATGTCGGCCAATTTGTAGAGTGATATAATTGAATTAGACATGAGTTGATAGCATCTACGAGAAATGGCCTGAGTGAGAAATGATATTGTGAATCAAATTTGGACAACATTTGAAGGATAAATACAATTTTATGTTTATGTTATTCTTTTTATTAAATGATATAAAGTACTTTTGATAATTTTCATTTTTATGTTTAATGTAGGACATAAATTTTTATTTAATGTTTAATTAAATTACATGTGAATAAAATAAAATTAATAAAATAAAAATAAATCTTTAAGAGGAGCAATCAAACAAACTATTAAACAAGAAATAATAAAAACAAGAAACAGTTACCAAACATATTTTCTGTTTCTGTTTCTTTTTTTAAAGAAATAATAAACAAAAACAGTTACCAAACACGTTCCTGTTTCTTGTTCTAAAAAAAAGAAGAAATAGGGAACAATAAACAGGAAATAGGGAACATAAATGTTACCAAACGGGCCCTTAGGAATGTCCGGGCAAGGACTATCCGAAGATTCTAATTACCACCTCTTACTACAACCAATACTATTTTGTATTTCCTAATTAACTACCATCGACACAATTCCAAAATCTCCATTTGCTACATTGTTTACTATTTGCTGCAGTTTTTAATATTTTACATTCATCATTTATTTTATTATTTGCTACAATTTGTTTACTATTTCATTCTCAAACTATAAGAGTGTATTTGACATGAGGAGTTTGAAAGTAGAAGCATAGAAGTATGAAGTTGTGAATTCCACTTTTTATTTGTCTCAAAGTGTTTGTGGGTCCCACCACTGAAAATACCAATTCTATATTTTATCCACCTCTTACATTGTGAGCTTTAGGAGTTCAAAATTTTCTAGATTTCATAACTTATTACTCTTTTACAATTTCAATCTTTTACCTCAACATCCCCAAAAAGTTTACACCTCAAACATAGATATTGTTAGAAGATTTGCGGGCCCGTTGTTGTTATATTTGTTTAGTATTATTCTTGTGAAAGACGATGTGGCAAAAAGCTTTATATGTGAAGACGTGAAGACTATTCTGCATTAAAAAGATATTATTTAGAGTTGTTATATTATTTGAAGGAGAAGTTTTCGGCATCCAAGATTTGATTTCCTATTCAGTCACTGAATATTGGTTCTATATGTTGGTGTGTGCTCGCGTAGAACATAAATTGGACAAAAACCTCTTTGAATCGAAAAACCAAGTGCGTAAGTCTTCTAGCTTGTGTGGATTATTATTTCTGTTTTGTTTTTCAGTGAAGAAAAGTTCTGATGGCCTAATTACGATGATCAAGCTTTTGTTGCATGAAGAAATAAAGAATCTTAATTTCTTTTTTATGATTAACAAAATTCAGGGGGAGATCCTTAATTACACAACGTTAATCTGTTGAATGATAAGAAACATGATTAAGGGGGAGATTTTAATTTATCTAATTCATCTTTAAAATAGATTAGTGATAGATTTACTTACCGTAAAGTTGTATCACTTAAAATATTGCGTGAAGAATAGGTGTTTTAAACTATGTACTTTTGATCATAAGACTATAATTATGATTTATATATTAAGGAAATCAAATGTCTGATCTCGAGTCAAGGACCCCTACACGTAAATGTTGTTTCATCGAATTGGGTTAACAATGTCTTGTGTTCCTACTATCTTTACTTATTGTTCAGTCAGTTGTATCTTCTATTGTTAATTGAGGGATCTTCTCAAACACTACTGCTGACACCTTCATTGTTTTATCATCTGGTATCAGAGCAAGGTTATCTACATCTAATGAATTCTGTGCGGAAGGAACTTCAACATCAAGACCCACAATTCTGGATGTGGCGAACTATACATACTGGAAAGTAAAAATGATATCGTTCCAAAAATCTATTGACAGTAAGTTTTGGAAAGTTGTGATCACTAGATGGGAACATCCTTCTACTAAGGATGTTGTAGGAAAAGTCACCTTGAAACCTGAAATCTCTTGGTCTAAAGAAGAGGATGAAGAATCTCTTAGAAATTCTCAAGCATTAAATGCACTATATAATGGTGTTGATCAAAATGTATTTAAACTAATAAATACTTGCACATCAGTTAAAAAAGCGTGGGATATTCTGAAGGTTGCTGATGAAGGGACTTCAAAAGTTAAAATATCAAGGCTTCAGGTTTTATCTTCAAAATTTAAAGCTCTCAAGATAGTTGAAGATGAAATAGTAACTGAATTCAATGTACTTTGTGTTATGGACTTGGCGAATGAATCTTTTGCTCTTAGGGAAAAGCTTTCCAATACAAATTTGGTAAAGAAAGTTTTGAGAACTCTTCCTTCTCGGTTCAACATAAAAGTCACCGCCATAGAGGAAGCTAATGACATCACCACCATGAAACTTGATGAGTTATTTGGGTCTTTAAGAACTTTTGAACTATCATTTGATAACAATGCAACTAAGAAGAAAAGTGGCATTGCGTTCCAAGGGAAAAGTGATGATGTTACAAAATCAAACCATAAACAACATCAGATGAGAATTTACCAGAGACTTTGCTCTACTGTCAAGAAAGTTTTCTAAAATTAAAAGCAAGTTTTATAAGAAGTCTGGAGAATTTACTACTTAGCAAAACAAAGAGTTTAACAACTCCAGAAATTTTAGTTCAGGATCTTTTAGTTCTTTTTCTGCATCGAGATGAAGTGATGGTGATCGAGGTAATAATCAATCTGTCAGGATTGATAGAAGCATCAGATGCCATGAATGTGAAAGATTTGAGCATTACCAAGCTGAATGTGCAAACAAATTGAAATGTAAGAAAAAGGGATTTACAGAGTGTAACGCTCCGAATTAAGGTAATTTATTCTTAATTATCTTAAGTTTAATTTTGACAATTGTTGAAATTATTTTGGGTGTTATTTGATTTAATTGTTGGAAATCTTTGATTCGTAGAAATTAGAATTAATTAGATATTTTAGAA
Organism: Cucumis melo; assembly: GCF_025177605.1. Lineage (NCBI taxonomy): Eukaryota > Viridiplantae > Streptophyta > Magnoliopsida > Cucurbitales > Cucurbitaceae > Cucumis > Cucumis melo. The sequence continues at coordinate 17,213,603 of NC_066858.1, forward strand.
AAATATCTAATTAATTGAATTTGGATTAATGGTTGGAATTGGTTGTTTAAGTAAAAGTGTGGTTGGTGGAATTGTATGAAATTTTGATTAATTATAGTTATGATTATGTAATTAATTGAAATTGAAGTTAAAATAATTATATTATGAAGATAATATAATTATTTAGGAATATATTGTTTTGGGAAGATAAAAAGAAGATTTTGATGTGTTTTAAATGAAGAGAGAGAAAGAGTTGGTTATTTGGAAAAGAATAAGGAAAAAGAAAAGAAAATGAAAATAATTTTATTATTATTATTTTGTTTAAATAGGCTTCGTAGTGCTTGCATTTACTATTCATCATCCCCTTCTTTAAGTAACCCTAAAAAAACCCTAATCTCAAACTCCAATCAATGTGTTGCCGCGCACCCTTTTCCGTTCGGCAACCACCACGAAATGAAGTTAGCCGACCCCTCCATCGGGCGACGTTCAGCTATCCGAGTCGATTCTCCTTTCGTAGCTAGTCATCACGTTGCATTGTCTTCGTTCAGCAATCGTCGACGAGCCTTGTCGCACCTTTCATGTGTTCTCGATCGAGGCCCAGCTGCAAGTTTGTTCATCGTCCCCTCACCGCATCGTTCGTTTCCGATCGCAAGTCGCTCATCTTTCCCGTCGTCCGTCGATCAAGTCGTTTCTTGTTGCGTCGTCTTTCACCACATCATCTGCCCAGCAGCCATCGACGAGCCTCATCGGTCACCGATCGTTGGTTTCACAAATGCACGAGCCATCTGGAGCCACGAACCCGAGCCTCGCCTTTGCCAATCCCAACCCACGTTGTGCACCCGCTGAATCCAAGCCGCGTCGAGCCTTCTCTGTATGCGCCGCCACCTCCAATCGTGAGCCGCGAGCCGCCCTATCCGTCTAGCTGGTTCCTCCTTAGCCAAGCCATTTTTGAGTTGCTAGTCTTAATTTTTTGTTCTTTTTCCCATCTATTTTGGTAAGTTGATTAGGTTTTTGGCATACCCAACAAAGATTGATTTTTGAACCTTAAATAATTTAATTTTAGATTAAATTGAATTATTTTTCTTAAAGGACTAGTTAGATCAATTAGAAGTTTGAGCTGTGGAATTTTTCCCAACTAAGAGTAAATTGGATTCAACCTCAACTTTGGGTAAGTTGAATTAATTGAATTTTTTGATCCTTAAGCAACTATTAATTAAGTTATTGAACTTAGCTATTTACCCTTACTGTTTAGGATTTATTCTTGGGAAGCTTGACTTTGCTATGAGGATTATTTTTGGATTAAGCTAATCTCCAAGTAAGAGATTCTCCTACTAAACTTTCAAACTGAAGTAAGAGCTTGCATGTAATTTTTCCATTATGCATTGAGGTAGCTAAGATGCATAATGAGTTTATGTTTATGATGACTAATAGTCATGAGAGAGTTTATGCTTACGATGACTGATAGTCATGAGAGAGTTTATGTTTAAGATGACTGATAGTTAAGACATGATATATATTGATGATGATATATGATGACGATGTTTATGCATGAAATGTTAACCTTGATTAAGAATACTACGATTAATGTTCATGTCATGCTTATGATGTTATGTTATGCTACATACTATGGTTAGGATGTACTGTTAGCTTTATCTATTAGAGTCGTACCCACATGGATGTCCCTCAGGATCACCACCTTTTTATGACTAAGTAGTCCGACGGGATCACCAGTCCAGTATGAGACGATATATTACGAGTGATTCGATAGGGTCACTCACAGCCCAATTGTCTTAGTGTTTCTTTCGAGTTTACTAAAGACTATTTTTGTCCTAGGTGTTTCTTGTGTTCATCGAAGACCAGAGATGTTCCTACGGGATTACAGATTGCACGTGTTCGGGAACGTGCCAGTTTAGGGATACCATTTTACAGGACTCTAATAGGAAGTTAATAAACACCTACCGGGACTAGTCGTAAGTCCTTTACTGAGTATATTTTTTATACTAGCTCTTTTATGTTTAATTTTTCAGACCGAGGTAGAGGTTAGGGTAGAGGTAAACTAGCGAATGACAAGAAGTGACCGTGCGTGCCATAGGAAAACACTTGTGCTTCCGCCATTACGTTATTGTTTTAATTTTAGTATTTTGTATTTTCATTATTTTTCTTTTTGAAACTAGATAAAGCTCGACTAGGATTTTATTTTTTAGATTTATTTCTACTTACTTTAGTTATTTATGATTTTAATGAGTATTTGAGATTTTAAAATTTGAAAGTTGGTTATTTTTCCTTTTGGATTTAAGAAAGTTTTATTATCATTTAAGTAGTAATGACCTTAGCTTAGTATAAAGAGTTGGGTCGTTACACAGAGTTACCTTATCTGATGAGGAATCATCCTCAGATAGTGATTGTGAAAACTTTGGAAGAGCACTAATTAGCTCTATCACAAAGACTATTGAGGAAGATTTACCTATTGCTTCCGTAAAGAAAGAGGTTAAAGCTACTCCATCAAAATTTAAAGAAGTTCTGTCTATGTGGGAAGAGGATCATGTTCTTAAACGACAACGCAATTGTAATTTAGTACTTACTGAGGATAATTGTTGACCAATGGAATTGATTTCAACTTTAAAGGAAGAGTTGAGTAATGTTCAAAATGACTACAACTCCTTGTTCAAATCGGTCAGACTCCTGTCTTTTGGTACTAACAGTCTACATGATATATTAAGTAGGGAGAAAATAAAGAATGATAGGGTCTTGATTTTTCAGAAAGAAACTCGACCTCTAAAACTAGTTCTACTGTTTTTATTCAGGCCTTAGAGAACAAGAGTCAAGACACTATCCCTAAATCTGAAGAGTTCTTAAAGGGTTCTTTGAGTTGAATGGCTAGTTCGTCATAAAAGGTGGGTCTATCACTTCTGTGGAAAACCAAGCTACATTAGATCGTTTTGCTACAAACTAAATGATTTCAGCAAGAAAGGATCGAACATAAGAAACAATATTTATAAAAGAAGTACCCCAAATGCTCGTGCTCCTGGTAAGACTATATGAAGAGTAAAAGAAACTAGCATCCAAGAGAAGTGTAGTGTAGCCTTCACTTCGATTCATATTTGCAATTCTGAAGACTGGTATTTTGACAATGACTGTTCTAGACACATGATGGGAAATTCTCTTCTATTTGCTGAATTAGAAGAGAGTAGGACAGAACAAGTTACTTTTGGAGATGGTGTAAAAGAAAATGTAATGGAAAAGGAAATATCAATCGGACTGGTGCTCCTATTCTCAATGACGTCAAATTAGTTAAAGGTTTGTTCCCTAATTTAATCAGTATTAGTCAGTTCTGTGATCAAGGCTTTATTGTACATTTTTCAAAAGATAAGTGTGAAGTGCTAGATTCAAAGAAACATGCTGTTATGAATGGTACTCGTCTTTCAGATAACTGTTATCATTGAGATAATAATTTCAAAAATCTTAAGTGAAATTTATCTAAATCGAATAAAACTATGCTATGGCATAAACGTTTAAGGCACATGAGTATATCTATAATCTGCAACGATCTGAAGGCTGAAGCTATTCACGAGGTATCTTTGTTAAAACAATCTATTAATAACTTATGTTCTGAATGTTCTGCTGGAAAACAAATAAAAGCATCTGATGTTGTTTAGATAGATATTTCATACTTGAGAGATTGGTTAAAAGTAGACTTCTAAATTAGTTAGAAGATATAACTCCTTACCTTCATGTGAGTCTTATCTTAAAAGGAATAATGACCAAGAGATTTTTTATCAAAAAATGTCTCAGAACCAAAATACCATTAGAACTCGTACATTCAAACCTCTATGGGCCAATAAATGTCAATGTTCAAGGACGATATGAATATTTCATCAATTTTGTTGATGATTATTCAAGTTTTGGTCATATTTACCTATTGCATCACAAGTCTGATTCTCTTGAAAAGTTTAGAGAATATAAGACTGATGTTGAGATTCAATTAGGTAAAATTGTAAAAAGACACTTCGATTAGATCGAGGTGGAGAGTATGTGGACTTAAGATTCCAAAACTATTTGATAGGGCACAGAAATCAGTCACAATTCTCTACAGCTAGTACGTCTAAGCAAGATAGTGTATCTGAAAGAAGAAACTAAGCCTTATTGAACCTGGTTTGCTTTATGATGAGTTATGCTATTTGATCCTCAAGGAAAAAGGAATTTGTATAGACAAATACCAAATTCTTAGAGGAAAACCTCACCATAAATCATCAAACCAAGTAGTAAATTAGTATTAGGATTTCCAAAGACATTATAGATAAATCTAGTTCATCCACTAAAGTAGTTGATAAAACTAGGGAACCATTGTCATACTTGATAAATCTAGTTAGTCACATCCTTCTCAAAAGTTGAGAGTGCCTTGAAGTAGTGAAAGGTTGTTCATTAGTCTAATCGTTACCTGGTTTTATCGAAAACCAAATTGTCATACTTGATGACGGTTTAAGAGGATCCATTGACTTACAAAATAGACAATGAATGATGTAGATTATCTATCTGACGTCTAGAAATGACTAGTTATGCACTTTTAAATAAGAGATTTAGAAATACATAATGTGTTCTAAAGATCCAAAATTGTTTGGAATTACAAGAACTGAATACTAGCCAGTCTCAAGCATTTTATGTAGACAAAATGTTGTCTAGATGTAAAATATAGAATTCCAAAAGAGTTGAATTACCGTTAAGTATATTCTAAAATATTTTAGAAATTTAAAAGACTATGTGCTCGTGTATAGTGCTAAGGATCTGAACCTTATCAGATACATTGATTCTGATTTCCAAAGATTCTAGAAAGTCTATGTTGAAATCAGTATTTACTCTAAATGGAAGAGCAGTAGTGTGAAGAAACATAAGGTTAAAGTACACTATTTTATCTGGGTAACTATGCATCGCAATGACATTGTAGTAACCTCGATACTTGTTGAGCAATTCATGGCTGTTTGGTTTACAAAGTCCTTCATGAGTATATGCCCTAGTTTGTTGTACTCATATGTTTATTGTACTCATATGAGTAATTCTCTCATGGTTAAATTCAACATTATTTTCTCACACTAGGAGTTTTAGTCTAAGTGAGAGTTTGTTGGAATTTATGTCTTAAAACTCGTAGTTTGTAGTTTGAAATTATATTCTGTTCAATAAAGTTGTTATTGAGGACTTATTAGTGAAAATAGAATACTATAATCTTGAATCCAATTAAGTAAGGTCCCGAGGCTATCTAGTGTAGACGTAAACTTTATATAGAGACATAAACGTAGATCCAGTTCGAGTTTCTAGTCAAAACAGTCTATAGTGTATGAATAAGGTTGGGCGTCTTATTCTAGGAACACTATGGATGCGGCCCGCTCTGTAGTTAGTAGAAACGACGTGATCTTGAATCATTCATGTAGAGACATGGGAGTGAGGGCATCCTATGTAAAAAGTTTGAGTAAGACTAGAACTATGAAATAGTCACTTTTTAGTTATAACACCGTTCTATAGAAATTGGCTATTTCGATTATGATGACCTAGGTAACTTAATCTTAATCCTGAGATAACTATGAACTTATGTTCAAACAGTATTATCCTTAGAGTTGCAAGGTGAGGGCAGCTCAACGGTGCTGACATAATAAGCCTTCTATTTTAGTGGTCAGACCGGGTGGATGACTAGGGACATAAGATGTAAGACAGGATTCACACCTACCCGTTTTAGGGTTAATAAATAGGTTGTTCCCTTAAGGATTGAATCCAAGTCTTGAACAAGGGACTCCACCCTCTCATTGGCCCGAGAGGAATTCGATTTATAGGTTGGACCTTAAACCAATTGTTCAATAGTGGATCAATGGAACTGAAGGAACAAGAGGGGTAAAATGGTATTTTGACCCAACTAAGGTTACGAACAACCTGTAAAGGATTAACTTACTGATCATGATTATATCAAATGGACACAAATACATCTATAGTAAAGTGAGTGCAACTATGAGACTTTAGTGGAATGACTCGTTAGTTAACGAATGTTGATTAGCTCGGTCTAAAAGGGTTTAGCTAGTTAATTTCAAATCGTTAAAGCCCATGATTTATAGGTCCATTTGGTTCCCATGCTAGCTCATATGGAATTAACTTTGAACAATATGTTGGAATAATTCGAATTGTTCGAATTAAGTAGAGAGAGAAACCGATGAATACATGTGATATAGTCGGTGATTATAGAGTATTATGTTAAATGTGATTTAAATATTAAAAATATGAATACAAATTTATATTCGAAAGCTCGAAATTGATGGAAATGGTCAAAGTTGTGAAAAGTCAAAATGTTGATTTTTGACTTTAAAAAGTTAAACTTTTATCGGCTAATTCAAATGTGATTTGAATTTCAAAAAAGGAATGTGGATTCATGCTCGGGAGGCTGGAATTAGTAAAGATGGACAAAATGGTAAAAAGTCAAAATATTGACTTTTGACTTGAAAAAGTCAAAGTTTGACTTTGACTTTAATGGGCAAATGACCAAAAGGCCCTTGGATTAAGTTAGTGGAAAAATCCAATATTTTGTTGGATAATCTTCCCACTTTGCAACCTGTGCCAATCATATGTCCCATCTATGGATCTTGAACTTGACAACCATTGGGAAAAAAGGAAACAATTAAGCCAAGATCACACAATTCACCAATGAACACAAGATTAAAGGTTAAGTTTGGGATATAGTAAGTATGAGGAAGACTCTGACTGGGAGTATTAATGGTGCCAATATGAGAGATGTTCATATAGTTGCCATCAACAGTACGGATTGGAGGTAAAGATTTTGCAGGACTAGAAGGTAGTCATAAGAGAAAAGTTAGATGTCATATAATTGCAACAGGCAAAATCAAGAAGCCATCGATTATCTAGTGAGACGGTAAGAGTAGATGAAGATAATGAAATTGACTGATTTAATAAGCTCCGAAGATCACTTATTTGAAGATTAGGGGAGGAGGAATCTGAGATTCCTTACTTCTATAATACTATTTTAACTACTTTAATGGCAGAAATAGAGGCAGCACTCTGTAGTTATATATTTATAAAGCCAAATAGCAGTAGCTATAAGATGATGAAGGAAAATAACACGGAATTAACAACAGAAAACAATAAAACATACCCTCTATCCTCTAAAGACTAGGGCAATCCTCCTCAGCTGCCAAGGGCTTTCTCACCATGAAATTCATAATATTTTTCCTGCCTCCCCTGATCCCTTACCTCTAGTATTTATAGGACAAGCTCCTAAATAAGACAAAAGACATTATCCTGTCGGGCCCACATGCTATTCCACTAACCCACTATCCCATTCTAATTCTTTCTTCCATCCAGGCTGTCCTGTGGGATTACATTCTTGCCCTTTCTTTTATATACATTAATAATAGGAGACCTAACATAATCATCTGAGGCAGTAGCCGCAACAATAGAGAAGGTACCAGGTTTATTAAAGTTCCTTGCTTTTGTAGGATAAGCTAGAGGTTGAGGTGGTCTTATGGGACAATTATTCAAAATATGACCACGCTTATGGCAATACATGCACTCTATTTTTGGACAATCAATAAAATTGACACAAAAGCTTACAATTTTTATAAAATGTGGTTATTGCTCCATTAGATGGATAAGTGCTTGTAAGAACAACATCTGATTGTTTGAAGGGAATGATGCCAAGACGTTTTTCCTCAAATAAAATCTCTTGGATAGTTGCATCCAATGAGAGCAAGGGACTACAATGTAGTAAGGCAGCCCTAATAGATTCATATTTTGGATGGAATCCCATAAGAACCTTAATAAGGCGAAGATGATCTCTGCTAATTTTAGCTTGATCAAGTTGATCGATTTAGATAGGTTGAAGAACTGCCAGATATTCATTAATAGAATGACCAACATCTTGATTAAGATTCACAAGGGTACTATGCAATTGATAGTAATGAACTAATCCGATAAATTTAAAGCGGGTAGACAAAAAATTTCATAACTTTTTAGCATCCTTAAAGGCATCAAATTTTGCATGAATAGCAAAGATAGAATATGCTACCAAGCCAGGTGATAATCTATGATTTTTACTGTCCCATTCTTCGAGGCGTTTGATAAATTTACTACCATCCTCCTTGTTTAGCTTTGTTGGTTTAACGATACCTCAGTAACAACCCATCGTACTTTTCTGCCAATTAAAAAAACTCTTTATTTGATTGGCCTAAGTGAGGTAATTGGTCCCGTCAAGTACTGTACTAATAGATCAAGTAATATAGGTTTTTTCATTTTTTGAAACAAGCTAAAACGTCACAACAAAGAGAACTGGATAGGAGTAGAGAAGACCAAAACGAAGTGGATCTCAGAGCAAACCTAGGGGTAGAGAAGACCGAGACGAAGCGAATCTTAGAGTAGATTAAGAATGAAGTGGATCTCAAAGGGATCTTGGGCAAAAAAGATCGAGATGAAGTATATCTCGAGACAGAGAAGACCGAAATGAAGCGATCCCACTAAAGTTTGTGAGTTGAGCAAGTTCTCAAAGTAGATCTGATTGCAATATCCTAAAGCAAGGTACCACTGAAACGGAGTGAATCTGGGCAAGTGAAGCTAGGGTGGAGCAAATCTAATTGAGTGAAGCCGAAGCGGAGTGGATCTCGGTTGTAAGATCTTGAAGCAAGGTGATGTTGAAGCGGAGCAGATCTAAGCGAGTCTAAGTCTCAAAGCAAGTTGAGTGAAGTTCGTAAGTCACTGGTGTGGTCTAGTACGGATCTCAGTTACAGAGGGTGGTCAGCGATGTCTGACCGGTAAAACTTGGAGAAGATGGAGGAGCGGCGGCTAGGTCATAACTTGTGCTCTAATATCATGTGGTGAATATTTTATTCATTGAATATTCTATATTTTACATGAGAAGTATGAAAATATAAATACACAACCTAATACAAGTAAATAAGGAAAGTGATGTAATTACTCATAATTGTTATATAATTTACATTTTATAAATGAGATTACTAAATTCTCAGGTTGTAATGTCTGCCTCCCATGTTGAGAGCTGGTACCATGGATGAGACAGTAAAAGTATGAGTGAGGAGAGGAAGGTATGTTTGTTAAGAAGAAGAAATTAAGAGAAGTTTGAATGGGGAGTTTTAAGGTTAGCATCATGAGGGCTGGCAATGAGTTAGACGTTGAAGTTGTGAACTTTGTAAGATTTTAGGGTAGACAAGTTGGTCACCTAGAGGGAAGAATGGAAGAGGGACAGGTGTCATGTAACTAGAATGTTAGATTAGAGATGGCGAGATTAAGGAAAGATAAACTAAAGATAAGCCAAAGGAGTGAACATTATCAGGGTCTAGTAGGAGGTGGTGACAAGTTAAGAGCTAAGCGTTGACTAAGGATTTTTAAAGGAAGGTATAAATAGAGGAGACTATTCATTTTAAACGATGGCGAATAAGAGAATGGGGGAGATTGAAGTGTTGCTACAATTAGAGCTTGAATAAGGCGTTAGGTTGTTGCTAAGGAAGAAGAGAAGTTGGGAAGAGAAGTGAAACTAGTGTGAGTTGACCCTTCAAACCAAAATGAGTTTGAAATGATGTTCATACAAAATGTGTTGACATGTTTTGAGCATAATGTTTTTAAATGTGTTTTGAAATATGTTGAAATGTTTTTCTAGGAATTGATGTTTTCAAACCATTGATTTGGTATCCAGAATAAAAAGTTGAACTCTGAATGCATATATTAATGTTGGGCATATATTATGACAATTTGGTATTGCATTTTGACAATATTTCAATATAGTATTTTGAATACTTTATCTTGCAATTTTTCAGATAATACTTGATTTTATTATTACTTCCCCTAGGAATTTTTACTTGTTATAATTTCTGGAGGTGAAATAAAATTTGTAAAGTAAAATTGATCAAACTGTTTGTACAAGGTGCTTGAATTGTTCTTTTAATTGATTTAATTATCAAAGGTTATTCACAGTTGCTAATTTATTTAAAGAATTGTTGTCGTCCAAATCGTGTTTGCAGCATTTTGCAAATGATTGCAACGATTACTAAATTGTTGCATGCGAACTAAAAAAGTTGCTAAAATGTTGCATTTTATGTAATTTTAATTGCTACAATATAGGTACCTATTGCAAAGGTCGTGAAAATAGATTCCAGTGACTGTTAAAACCTCTACAATAATAGAGGCTTTCAACACAAGATCTGTCAACGGTTTCTAAACTGCTGCGACAAATCTCCCAACGATTAAAAACTGTTGCAATAACACATAAAGACTACTACCACAGACTCTAAATCTTATAGTGCGTTGAGTTCTGTATATCTTAGCAGAATTGACACCGTGAGATGTATTTGCCACGACAAACTGAATGTGTTGAGTCGTTGTCCAAATTTAGGACCTAGGTGCGTTAAGCTGTGTCTGACCAAGGGTTTACTGATACAAATTCGAGGAGGTTTTTGACATATGGTGCCTTTTGTGAAAAGCTCATTATCAGATGAGTGCTCGAGTAGAAAATGGATTTCAAGCGCTTCTTTAAGCTTTATGTGATGGATTTTCAAATTGTGATTATTGTTGAAAAATTATTTATGTTTACAAACCTTCTATTTTCTTTAAATTCTTTAACTCTCGTCACTCATTAAGCTTATGAACTCATGTTTTCGAAAATTATTTTTGTTCTTCCCTTCTGTAGCAAAAGTTCCATGCTCCCTACAAAAGTTGTCGTTTGCCCTTGCCGCGTGAAGTTCTTGCTTGTTAGGTTCATCACATAGTTCTTTGTATTGTATGTTGGAAGTCATAGTCAGTTTGCAAAAGTGTAGGATTCTTCTTGTGTTTAAATGTTGCTTGTGTTAGCTCACCAAGTTCTACTAAACAATTAAAGTCAATAAATGTTTATGTTTTTGTTTCAATATTATTTCTTTTTGTATTTATACTAAGCGTTTAACCTAAATTTTAAAGGAAGCAGCTAAACATGGGTGAGTAGACAATAAGTTGGGAACTGTGTTGTAATTATGGAAGTTGTATCCATAGCATCGATTATCATCCCACCAAGGGATGTTGGCACTTCTCTTATCTGTCACATAATCTCTTGGTTTAGGTAATTGAATCGAGAGAGAGTGTGACACGTGCATTCTTGTTTTCCACTTATAAGAGTTTTCTTTTCCCTCTCAACATATTGTTCGAAAATTACTAAGAGTTTGCTTCATAGGAAACCTGACAAAATGAACTTAGTTTATGACAGTGTATTTCTAATTTTTTTTCTATTTTTATTTAATGTTTTCATGCATTTAAAAATTTAAAATTTAAATTTTAGATATATTAAAAACATAAAAATGTTGTTTTAAGGATTTGTATTGTTTGGATTTTAGAATTTAAAAGTAATTTATATGTAATCAAGTTTGTCTTCTAAAGACAATTGAACTTAGACCAAACATGTCCAAAACTTAAGAAAAAAAAACATAATATACTTGTAATTTAACAATTTCAAGTTTTTTGTTTTAGATGGAACACCGGGCGTATCTAATATTTATTTATTGGATGAAACTTTGAATATAACATAAATGGAATACACTAACACCTTGATTACACCTCAATTGGAAACAAATACACTTAATGTATAATATTCATAAGTAATATGATGTAACAAAGCTTAGATATGAAAATAAATAAAACTTGAAAACACCTAAAAGAAAATATGTATACTCAAGTTGTAATTGAGGCATACTTTATGATAAGCTTTGTCTTAAAGTCACTCTGCACAAGCTTGTAATCAGCCAACAACGATCGTCTTTGTAAGATACAACGATTGAATTTGGTTGAACTGCAATCTGGGGCTTACATTGAACTGGGTTGATCCATTCACTATAAGAAATTGGATAGATCACCCCAAGTCGAGCCACTTGATAATTTCTTCTTTACAACTTTCTTCATCACGAGGTTCAATCTCCTCTAGTATTGAATAACGCCAACTTACCCTTCTTCTAGCCTGATTTTGTGCATGCAATAAGATGACCTAATTCCTTGAATGTCCGATGGGGTTCATATCCTATCACATTCTTGTGGTGTTTCAACATCTTCATTAACACCTTCTCTTCTTCAAAATTCAAGTGGACAAAGATAATGACAAGCAGAGTGCCATTCTCCCTCAAGTATGCAGATTTCAAGTGGTTGGGCAATGGCTTGAGTTCTATTTCTGGTGGTTCTTCAATCGATGACTTTACTTTCTTATCGCCTTTAGTTTACAGATCCAAAGACTCAAAGTTCCTTGCGTCAATCACGTCGTTCACTTCTTCGATAACTCCTTCAGGAAACTCATCTTGTTTTAACATAGACACATTTATCACACTCATTTATCTTAAATCCATTTGATAACATAGTGTGATCAAACTTTTTGGATGCTTGTTTCAACTCATATCTCAACTGGTGGTCCCCCGATGGTTTCTTTCCTTTGCTCCGTATTGGTCATAAGTCTTTCGATCTTCGGGGCTCGTACTCCGAGGACTTCAACCCACACTCCTGGCATACTCCCTGACACGTTTTCCAAAGGTATAGGTCGGGAAGCGAGCTCGTTGGAGGGAGAACTGTGGTGCGATCCAAAACAGTCCAAAAAATGGCCAATGCTTCCAACGAGTGGCGAACGCTCGTCCAGTGTCAAAAACCACTGGAAATGCACTTGCAGCGAAGGAAACGGGTTGAGCTCGAGGACTTCTGGTGCTCGTCCCAAGAAAACACGAGCGAGAATGCCCCGGACTCAGTTTTTTCGTCCTGGGGTAAAAAGCGGTCCCCCGACGGTTTCTTCCCTTTGCTCCGTATTGGTCATAAGTCTTTCGATCTCCGACGGTCATAAGTCTTTTAGACCAAACTTTTTATGTCATTTGTAAAGTTGCTAATGTAATTAACATCCTTATAGATGTAACCGTCGTCATTGAAGAATTTGTATTGAAGAAATCTAACCTTTCTTTTTGGTGAAAGCCTTTAACTACTAAGCGGGCTTTGTACTTATCAATAGTGTCGTCAGCATTTAGTTTTCTCTTAAAAATCCATTTACTCGTAATTGATTTACTTTCAAATGTCCTAAAGACGTAGCTTTCTTACCTCTTTTACTTCTTCTAAGTTTAGATTTAGTTTTTTACTGTCTTGACCTTTCGAAGAGCTAACCTCATTAATTTTTTTAGGAACCAATAATTTTGTGGCCTTCCTTCTTTAAAGGAAATATATCCTCAAAGAGTTTAGCTTCAATGGATTCCATTATGATATTATTATTATTAGATATTTCTTATTTAATCACTATAAATCTATAGGCAACACTATGCATTGCATAGCCTATAAAAATACCAAAACGCTTGATCGAGTCCTTGCCTCGAGCTTAGCATAACGTACGTTATTGGTCGCGTGACATAGCTCTGTGCCTCACTCCTTGCATGCATCTGGACTTCCTCGCACACATGGCCCACCGCATGGCCTGGGAGCGTACCTCATGCCTTCTGGCTGTGCGTTGGCCATGTCGCATGCATGATTCTAGCCCAGATATCCTTTTACCTTTAAAACACGCGCATGCATGGAGCCCTGCAATCTGATAGTTCGGCTACCTTCAACCTTATCCAGAAAACTACGAATTTTTTAGATAACCTCTTTCAACTTCAAGCATTCATAACTTTTAATCTAGCCTTTAAAATGAAAAAGTTCCTTCTTCAAACTTGCTTAGAGTTGTCTTAGAATTTTGTTTCTGCTTAGAAACCTTCAAATTCTAACCTTCCCTTCTTCTTTGAAATTGATCAACACCTTCTTCACTTCTTCTTTGTCTGGCAACCTCATCTTATCAAATAGACTATTTTAGTGAACTTTTGTAACTAGTTTAAGAGAAAATGCACAGAGAATTGAGAGCACTCCTCAATTGAACTAACCTTAATATAAAGCTCTCTACATGGCAACTTTGCTACCTCCTGCTTGCCGCAATCTCAAATTTTGCATGTTGTGGACACTTTTCCTCCACTCAAAAGTTTGCCTTGAATGCCTAAGAGTCTTCTAAAAATGTCTAATAACTTAGTTTCTCTCCCAAAGCCTCCTAATAAAACCATGTCGCCTAACTAACCTTACAAGCCTCCTCGCATGCTCTTAGCCGCATGAATCACCATGCATGCTCTTTTGTTGGCTTGCCATAGTGCCTAGCTTGGCACTTTAGAGGTTCTCATCACCTAGCTCCTCTTGGCATGTCTCAATGCCCAACATACTGGCCTTTAACGCCTTAGCCTTTTCACATAGGTGTTTTTTAGCTGCTTAAGACATGCTCTTAGAGGTTCTTCAAATTCTTTGGCCACCAAACAAAGTTAAAAAAAGTCAAGTCTTTCAATACTTAGCCAAAAACCACTTAGTCTTCCTTTCTTTCCTTCACATGGCCGCCTACCTCTCAACACCTTAACACTTAATCTATTCTTCAACCCTTCCTTCAACAAGGCAAACTATGCAACACAAAACAACACTTCAACATTAAACTTTGGCTTTCCTTTTAACTTAGAAATCATTAAGAAAGGTTAGATTTAATTAGGGTTTACATAGAAACAACAAAAAGCATGAGGGGATACCCTACTAATTACCTTGTCAATGCTTGGTTTGTAGTCCGATACACTGACAATTTCAATAATAGCCCCAAACACCTCCTTAACCTATTCAAAAACCATGTTCAAGTCTCTTTTGTTTCACTATCAATGATGGAAAATGCACTAGAAATATTTAACCATTCCCATCCACCGAATTCTCGCTTAGCATGACACCTTTAAACTTACCCTGTAAGTTTGTATTATCAGCAACCAAGATCTACCTTAAGTAGTTTAAGAAGTCTCATATTGATGGATCCTAAGCCATGACGATGTACTTGAAGTATCAATCGTCTTTAAACAACAATTTGTAAACGGTACCAAGTTTCGTTATCTTCAAAGCTTCTCTATAAGCATGCAGCTAGCCAAATGACTCCTTTGGCCTACTTCAAACCATTACTAAAATATCTTCTATAGATCTCCAAGCTTTTGTGTAACTTATATTAAAATCATAATTCTCTTGTATATATTGCATGATGTCTCTCGGCCTATACATTGGACTTGTTAGATTTTATGTCCTAAAACTTGTATATAGGTAAATGTAAATGTAATTCATTTACCGTTATTAATAGAGTGTTATTATCATAATTTCAATAAGTGTTATTGATTATTTTATTAGTTTTGTTTTAATAACCTAAATCAATAAACTAACATCCTAAGCTCTCTTATAAGTCTTGAACTGTATGTCAAGACATACATGAATCAATATTCAAGGTACAACTTAAAGGTCTATAATATAAAGATAAGATTAGGTACTTTAGCCAAGTATCACTATGAATACAACTTGTTTTGTATTTGAAAGAAATGCAAGGATCCAACACATTTTGTGTAGGTGAAATGCAAGTGGAGGCATCCTATGCAATGAGTTTGCATAAGATTGGACCACGCAATAATAACCACTATCTATTAACTAGTTAGGTTTCTATTTCAATATAATGACCTAGGCAACTTAGTCTTATTCTTGAATATATTATGAATTCATATTCAGAGAGGTTATCCTTTGAATTGTATGGGTGAAAGTGGTCAGATTGTGACTAAATAAACCTAGCATTTTGAAGAAAATACCAAGTGGGGAGTTGAGAACATAATCTCACAAGATGGAATCACTTCTTCCTGACTTTAGGTATATAGATGAATGTTCCCTTAAATAATGGTGTCTTCGAAACTTGAACGGAGGGTCTTACCCTCTCTAGCACGAGAGAGGTCTCTCTTTATTGGTTAAATTATAAACAAATTGTTGATAAAAGGAGCACTAGTATTAAGTACTAAGAAATAATCTATGGTAAAGCGATATAATTTAACCTAACTAGTGTTATGGACACTTGTGAAGGACTAACTTGCTGTTATTGGTCTTTATCCGTGGTCACAAAAAATATATCTACTATGAGAAGAGTTTAGTTGCGAGCTTTAGTGGCGTGTACACACAGTTAACGAATATTAATTAAATGTGGTAAATGAGCTTAGCTAATTAATCATATATTGCTATAGCTTCTAATCTGTAAACCCATTAAAACCCCTTCTTAGCTTATAAAGAGTAACGAGGTTAAAAATTTTGGATAAAATTGAAATGTTCCAATTCAGTTAGGAAATAATATAATGTATGGTGATACATTATAATATAAAGTTTATATTTAATTAATTTATAATATAAATTTGATTTTGAATTTGATTCGAAATTAGTTTACGAGAGAATAAAATATTTGATTAAGTTCAAATTAATTTAATATGAATTGGATTTATATTAAAACTATAAATTATGGGAGAAATATTTATTTGAATATGATCTACATATGGATTATATTAAATATAATATAGTTTATTTAATATTTAATTAATAAGAGAATTAATGAATCTTTTAATCACTAGAAGAAATCTGACATTTAATGTCTGTTTAAAACCGACATTAAAGGGCTTTAATGTCACTTGACAACCGACATCTTTGCGAGTGTTATTAAAGGCCTTTAATGTCAGTTTGGCTTTAATGTCGGTTTAAAAACGACATTAAAGACCTCTTTAATGTCGGTTTAAAAACGACATTAAAGGCCTTTAATGTCGGTTTAAAAACGACATTAAAGGCCTTTAATGTCAGTTAACTGACATTAAAGGCTTGTTTTTGTCCATTTTTAGAAATTTATATTTATTTAATTGTTGTTTTATTGTCCATTTTTTATAAACCAACATTGAATCCATATAGATAAATATTTTTTTCTCGCTCCAACAAATCAATAAAATTAATATTATTTTAGAAACAATAATATTTATCTTTAACATTTGTATACACAAAATGAAAACTTAATATTGTGTTTATATATACATTCTATAATAGTACATGAAACAAGATCCTAAAACAAGACTTAAATAAGAAATCCTAAACGTCTTCTCAGTCTTCAACCTTCAACGATTGTCTGGCTATCTACACAATCGCTTAGCTTTCAATCTGATGACTTCAATCATTCTACAAGCAATATCAAAATAAACCATTTAATCTTTACAATTCTAATAAGGTAACTTTGAAAAAAAAATGTTGGATCCTAGCAATTTCAAGGCACTAAATATTTCAATGGTTAGAGCTAACCTTCCCTATGTTCACGAGTTAATATTATAGTTCACAAAAGCACAAATGAGTAAACAACAATCTCAATACATACTTGGTTCAACTATTTTGCAAATCGAGCGATGCCACAATGATTATATGCCTGTACAATTCACTAACAAGTAAAGAACTTGTGAAGAGCTCTAATAAATGCTTCAACTTCAGTGAAATATCTTGTTCAATAAGGAAGCAATCTTGAAGTATGTATCACAGAAATATTGAAATGACAGTTCAATAAAGGGAGCAAATGTCACTTGTCATCGTTTATATTAAAAAGAAGTGAACTACATCACAACCTTGGTTTTCCAAACATCTATGTGCAATTACTTGGTACATAAGTGATTTAATGAGCTCATACGCATGTTAAGAATAAAAGAGAGACATTCCATCGGAAGAGCAACTAATATATGCCTCTATAGAAGGTTCATCATTGCTCAGAAGTGATGGAAACAAAGTACACAAACACATGAAGTCCTTAACAAATACTACTTAATAGCGAATTGCATAATTATGCAAGTGTTATAAGAAGAAAGTGTTCTAACCTTTAAAACAGAAGTTCCTTAAGTATGTTGGGCAACCTACAAAAATGGAATAATCTGCATAAAATACATAAGTCATTAAATGGGGTCAAATATATTGAAGGTGACAGACAAATTAACCCATGATTTTGGAATAAAGTTGTATAACAACTAATACAAATATAGCACTCAGCATAAAAGTAACAAGAAGGCTTCAAGCACACCTGCTTTTTTTTTTTTTTTTTTTTTTGCATACAAAGACACATGTTCATACAAAGGGGACTGGTTTTTTTTTTTAAACCTAATATTTTCAAGTTTCAAGTCTTTCATGCTAACAAAAAGATGGCACTTTCACTGACATTAAAGGTCACGTTTCTCCAACATTGGAATGCAAAACTATATCATATGTTGAAGGAAAAAAAGTACTACAGACCAACATTTACGGCAAAAATCAAATGTAAATATTGAGAATGCTTATTGATTAGAATGTTTTAAAGTTTAATTAGAGTGGTTGAATTTGAACCAAGAGAAAATACTTAACCAATTAATTCTTCTCTTCTCATAACAAGCTGTGAAGAGAAAACTAACTTAGACACTACTATTCAAAAAGTTAAGTTACATATTCATGTGCATTTTATAATTGTATCTATGTATCTACTGAGCAAATTTTCATCTATGTTCCATTGCTCCTAAACTTTGATCTATACTATTTTTGGTCCTTGCAATTTTGATGGAATGTTGACTTGGCACTCAACTTCATAAAATTGGAATGAGGTGTCTTGATTGAATAGATAACAAATTTTGATAAATGAACACAAAAGAACAATTACACTATTTTCCTAGTTTTAAACCACAATACTCAACCACAAATCCAACAACCTATGCCATCGACCACCCCAAGTCTAGTGCAGACCTAATAATAATTAATCATTCATTTGTAGTTTGTCCACCTAAATGTCCTTTCACATCACACATTATTCAAAATTCTAGGTGAGCAGGGACTAAAAAAGAAAAAATGTTCAAAATAAACGACCAATAACTCAAGAGCGAAGCAATGGCTGAATATCCAACTTCAGCATTTCCTATTCATCAAAGACTCTGCTACATGCACGACAGAAAAGAATTACCAAATTGGATCAATAACTAATTTCGAAGTTTACTTCAGATGGCTCTCATTCACTCATGAATTTCATTAAGGAAAATATCAGTAACACAAGAAAATATAAATAATTTCACACCAAGGACACCTGCAGAAACTTACATTCTCATTCACTCATGAATCTTCAAAGTCTTCAACCTTCAAAGATCATTTAGCTTTCTACTTGATCGCCTGACTATCTACACGATCCCTTAGCTTCGCATAATGGTGTTTAGCCTGAAAATTTTTAAATTGAGAAATTGAGAAACATGGTAAGATAAATTTTTTTGTGTAATACCTTCAATTCCAAGAAGTTGACTGAAGGTTGAACTTGAACCATCAATTTCCTACATATTATTTGGTGCTTGTGATTTTCTTGATTTTGACATTCAGCCAAATGTACAACCAAATCAATACCATAAAAAAGAACACAATATTAAAACTGAAACTACTTTAAAATTTAGAAAATCACCGATTATTAAAATCAAGTATCTCTAATGTCATTTAAAAAAGAAATGTAACTAAACTACCTTTGGTTATTGAAATATACAAAAAGCAAGTACATACACTAAGTTAAAAAGCAAGTACATACAAGCGCTAGGGAGATTCTAGTAATAATGAAACTGAGATTGTTGAGGTTTCTAATTGAAGGAAAATCACCAGTTTTGTATTTATCTCAGATAATTTTTTTTACACAAATCTTTCCAATGTTTCTTTTATTGTAGTACAAGCGGCTGCAATCGAGGCTTTGTTAAAAATATAAGTAGTAATGGACCCTATTTAAAAAATGACTATATTAACATGGGGTATCATATGAAGATGGACATAAAAAATGAAAAGCAACTGGCAGGAAAAATGTGGTTTTGTAAGGAGGGCTGTCCTAGACCTTCTGTGCACCTAATGGCATGATAGCATCACAAGCATCGATGAACCCTTTTTTCTTTCCTAACAACCTCTCTTCTATTCCACTTAGTAACCAAGAGAACTAAATTCAAACTCCTTACAGCAACATGAATAACAGTACCTAAAAATATTAAAAAAAAAACCAAAAATTTCTAATGGCTACAAACTGAAAAAGAATGAATCTGATTTGAGACGAATATGAATCCCCAGATACACTTTCATCTTCAACATTTTTTTTTTTTGCATAAAGTTTCAGGTTTAAAATAGCAAGAAAAATTTTCAACCCCTCATTAAAGGTATCAACTTACAACACACAAAACCATTGTTGTTGAGTAAAGTCAAGTCCCCCTAATAGGATTGAATGCATTTGTGAATCATGGATGACTCTCTTAGAGCAACCATCAAAAGTTCATTTGAAAAATAAATAACAAATAACTAACACATTAAAAATTGAGAAGAACATGAAAAGTGAATAAAAACTAACAAATTAGAAACAACTACAACAATCACAAAGCAAATGAGGAAGAATCAACATTTCAGAAACAATTTACAAAAAGGCAAAACCAAGAGACAAACAACATATGAGTTCAAATGCAACACTAGATAAAAGAAAAATCAAATTTTCTTCAAAATAAAGGTATAAGGAGATACCCTTTTCAAGGTTCTTCACATTTTTTGAAGAAAGAGTGATCCTAATCTCGTGGATTTGCTCTTGTGTTTCCTCCAAACTAGGCTTTATAGGCTTCATTACTGCATACACCATGTTTGCTTACTTACTACCTGAAAACAAAAATTTTCAAAACTAAGAGATTCAAGTCCAAAAGTAGAAGCACGGTAAGCACTATGTGAAGGCAGAACAAAAGTGATGGAGAAAAATTCCAAAACTAAGAGATTCAAATGCACTGGTATTTATGGATTTTTTGGTATTAATATCAGTGGATTTAGAGGCCCAAAATGCTAATAGATAGATTGGTCCAAATTCGAAGGGATTTTTTGTATTAAACTTACCTCTTGCAGCAAAACCATGGATGAGCAAATTGAGTACCCAAAGGTGATCATAGGTAACGTCTTTTCTTCATATTGATTTCTTTTCAAATCCTGAACTACTAAAGTAGCATCGATCATCCATAAGAACTACATTACAACAAAGGGTTACCTTCTGCAGAATAAGCTTATACTCCACAAGTTCATTGTAGGAACACTGTAACTTCGCATTATTTGCATTTATCTCAACTAGTTCTGTCTCAAGCTCACCAACTTTAACCTATAATGCAATAAAAGAGAGAACGGTCAAGACATGAACCACCATAAAAAATTGACAGGAGTTTTGCCTAATTTGCAGTCTCTGTAAGTAATATATTAACAAACAAAAATCCATAAACACAACAAAAATAAAATTTGGATCAGAATCTCTTTTATCCATTGAGAACTAGGTCTTTCCCATCCTAATTTCTATAAAACTCCATAATCGAAACCAGAGTCTTCCCCTTAAAATTCTGAATCGTCACCTTCCTCTTGCTTGATAACTGAGCCAAATAACACCAAATTTTCAAATTTCATAAAAAACATAATAGCAAAAAGAAAATACAATCACAAGCTACTGGAAACGAGAAGAGGCAGGAAAAAACACACAAACCCAGCAAACAATGAGATCGCCATCGTCGTCGTACCCTTTCTTCATAGCTGTAGAGGCATCCACAAGTTGGTTTTTAGGGCATTGTTCATAACATTCTTGAAGAAATGATTCAAAAACGGTGCGAATGAGAGACTTGTAAGGAAATTTGGAGAGGTCAAGAGACGGAAGATTGCAAAGAATTGCGAAAAAAATTGTAAGAGGCATTGTATTTACATGGTGGTTTTGAGAAAAGGGTAAAGTAAGAGAGAGAAAAGCTTTAATTTCTTACAAAATAAAAAAATAATAAATAATAAAAAAGAGCTTTAATGTCAGTTCTCAAAAGGCAGGATGTTTAATGTCGGTTTTAAACCGACATTAAAGCTCTATCTTTAATGTCGGTCATCCGCCTTTTGAAAACCGACATTAAAGCTCATTTGTCATTTTTTTCACCCGACATTAAAGGCTAAATTTCTTCTAGTGAATTTAGGTTAATTAAATTTGATTAAATTAAATTAGTTGAATTAAAAGTATAGGTTACGTGGAAGATGTTCATTTAAATATGATTTAAATGAAATAATTAATTAAATTATATCATATTTATTTATTTTAATTTAAATGTAAAATTAAATTAAAAGTAACTCTCCTACACGTGGGAGTTACTTGTTACGTAGGATTCTCCCCCATGTTTTTTCCAAATATCTAGCGAATACAAAGCAAAGAAGTGAGAGGAAATGCTCTAAAAACCCTTCTCTATTTTTCTCTATTTATCTCTCCATCTCAATTGCCCTACATAAGGTATCACAAATTCACGTTTGGTTTGGGGAACCAAACCTCACAACTCAAAAGAATAGGCAAGTGTTAGATTAGTGGTATTCTAGCTTATGACTCCCAAAAAGACGTATTATAGATTCAAAAACTTCAACGTACGTGAGATTTCTTTTCTGAATTTTTTTTTCAAAAGCATGCTTAGCCTAGAAGCTTGAATTAAATTCTTTAGTATTTTGTTAATGGATGGGTATTTCAATTTCCTAATTAAAATTGAGTTTTAGCTCTGTAAAATTTATTTCATTGAGTAAGGACTCGTTTCCCTTCATAACTAACAATGGTGAACTTGGACTTCATCAAATGACTTACCAATTTACCTCTAGCTTGACGGTGGTCATGATCCATTAGTTGTTCCATTAATTATTGTGAGCATATATGGACATTTTGTTACCTCGTAATTTTAAACAATTGAGAACTCTTAAGCTTTTTAGCTCAAATCCTCCATTGACAAGCATCATGTCTGCACTTGACAACTAGTAATGATTTCGTGGATTTGTCAATCCTATGTTCAAAATTTTGACGTATAGCTAGCGAAGAGAGATGGTGCAAATGAAAACTCTTCCTTTGAAATATATATTTGTCCTATCACAATATCAATGTTTCACTCTCAAGTATCCAAGCTAACTCAGTCATGGCCACTCTGGGACATGCACTCGAAGGTTGCACATGAGTATTTTCCAATTTTGGGGTTTGTAACCTCAAATTGACTATTATCACACTCAACATCTTTCGTGATGTAGCTATCATATTCTTCAATCATAGTTAGACTCATCACCTAATTCCTCATGTAATTTCAATTGAAGTCCAAGTCTTCTTCATTTACTACATTTTCCCCCTTGTCCAAGTTCTCCTCTCCTACATCAACCCCAACCACCCCTTCTACGGCTATGTTTTCATCTTCTACCCCATTCTCCTTGGTTACATTATGCCCAAACCCCCTATCTACACAAACATTGTCCTCCATTCCGTACAATGAGGATGACGGGGCATCAGACTCAAGATTATGTGGATAAAGAAGTCTTCAAATAGGTTAAATGGGGAACATATTATTACCTAAGGTGGTTAGTGATGGAACATAACCGATAGATAATTTTGTTCTGAAAATAACCAGTTGGATAATTTTATTCGAAAGAAGGTCGTGTAAGATAATATAAGAACTTGGATATTCTTAGGCAAATTGTACTGAAAGTTTGGTTGGTATAAACAACTTAGATTCTTTAAGTCACAATTGTCATATATAGGTTTCAACTTCGTTAAAAATAGATAGAAGGCTACCTGCATCATCACCATTTAAATAGAATTTAAATTCTTAATCATTTTGTATCAAATATGTAGGAACCATGCATGTAAAATTGTATATAAAATTCTTAGGGTGAACTCATGTTTATTTGGGTAACCCCACTAAGATTATACAACTCCAACAAGAAGTCTTGAAAGTAAATATCAAATCTCACAAGTTCAAACCCCCCTAGATCATCGTCTGTGTATTCTCGCTCATCCTCTTCCAAACAAACACAACAAAACATTTTGCAAGTGATGATAAAACTTAATTGCCGATGAAAAATACAAAAGTATATGTGTTTTAAAAAGATTTTGAATTATTTTTTTTAATACAACTTGAGAGGTGATGGGTTTGAACTCGGGAACTCTTATCAATAAAGTTGACCAATAAACTTTTACAAGAAGTCAACTTTTTCGTGATGGTGACAAAGTCAACATTAGAGAAAGTTCATCTTTCACATGGAAGTTGACGAATACAACTTCATGAAAAAGTTGACCAAGTCACTACACGAGAAAAATCGCTTGAGAACTTCACTACCAGATGGACCAATTTATTTTGCCACCCATTACCATTCTATTTTTTGTTATCACATTTATCGATAATTAAGAAAATATTGCAATGAAAATTAAAAAAAAAAAAAAAAAAAAAAATTTGTCATAGGTACACGTGGAACAACTGCAATCGGTAATCTTGAAAAGACGAGACTCGAGAACATGATCACAAATTCGCAAAGAATAAATAAATAAACAAAGTTAAGATTTGCAAAACAATGAAACGTCGTCGTTGCACGGAATTCTAATGGATTAGGAATAAGATTACATGGCAACCGCAAGAGCAGGAAGTTGAGAAGCTAAAGTTCACTCAGGATCGTCTCTCTCACCCACACTGAAACGGCTTTCCGCTTCCATTCGCTCTAAAAATGCTTCTTCACACTCCATCATCGCCATGTCTCTCACTCAATATTATCAAAGCTCAATCAAAACCAGGTATGTTTCAATCCCTTTTTCTCCTTATATTCAGTTCCTTATGATGAATACTCTTCTTAGTTTCTCAATTTACTATTCTATTTCTCAGATAATGTTCTGCTTCTCTCGGCTTTTAAGTCTTTGGTTTACAACCAAAGAATTGATAGGTCGCTTTCCCTATTACGTGGAAACTTCATTCCCAGTTCATTCACTAGAAATGCTGCTTCTACTGAAGGTAACTTTTCACTTTATTGCTTCTCTGTTTGTTAAATCCAATTTTAGAACTGCGAAACCTTCATTTATCATGGGTAGAGAGGTTTGTTGAGCCTTGCTAATCTTTAGCCAGATCGTGAATTCCTACTTGAATGAATTTGGATTTTTTGTTGTTGTATTGGAGTCTGGAGACAAGAAATTTGATAAGTTGCTATTTTGTTTTGCGCGGTGGAATTGCATTATAGGTGAGGAGCATATTTTTATTAGAATAGTAAATTAGGTGTGGTACGTTCGAGTAGTATAAGAAAAAAGAGTTGACATTATTTGCTTATCTTTACGATTTCTTGTTTAATATATTTCAGTTGTTCATGATAACTTATTGTATTATGAATGGAATGCATACTGAGATCTCTGAATGTTTGCTTCGTTGAATGCTGTTGTTTTAAGTTTTGTAATATGGTCGTCCTTGTTTACTCGTATGCTGATGTGTATACAAAATATACAGTGATTAGATTTTTAGAAACTTCATAACTTCTAGTGCACGAATGTAAAAGTTGTGAATCAAAGCTTCCAAGTAGAGAATTTCTTTTAAAACTTCATTCTTTCATTGCTTCGGAACCAGTGTTAAATATGCCCACATTGAATTAAGGGAAAATAAAGATTGACATATTTTAAAAGGTAAAAGAATCATGGAAGACTTTTTTTGGTTGAGTTCAAACAAGGTGGGGGATTGAATCATTGAGATTTGTGATGATAATTGGTGCCTTACATTTTGAGTTATTTTTGTACAGGCAAATTATGCAAGTTTGAAGAGATAAATAATAAAAGAATGTATATAAAAGATAATATTGATTCATTCATCAAGTTGTCAATATTTAATGGGAAATTTAAGCTAAGATAAGGAAACCATGCCATCACTTTGCACTTTTGGACGAGCAAAATGTATCAAGATTCAAAGAAAGCTTATACTCTAAATTTGTTGAGGAACGAGTAAGATCGGGACGCATACAATACATGCGATTATAGACTCAGCAAAAGAAGTCTGCCTTTCGTACTATATGAAGTCCAGCTTATCAGCTGTGCACCAACCAATATCCATGCTTATATCCCAAAAGATCTCATATTTGTATGTTAGCTAAGCAAAAAATTTGTCACACCAGTCATCAGACAATCAAGTTGTTACAAGTGTATGGCATCAGAGCATTGCTTTAAAACCAATTTGTCCTTGTTATCGTTATATCCAATATTAACCTTCTCATGAAATATTTGTTTCATCAATCATATTATAACCAAATTATATCTTCTGTTTTCTGTAAATTGTAGCCGGTGCTTCTGTAATGTCCACTGAGACGGCTGAGACTGATGTATTAAAAGCCTTGTCACAAATTATCGATCCAGATTTTGGAACAGATATTGTCTCATGTGGTTTCGTGAAAGATCTCCAAATTGATGAGGCTTTAGGAGAGGTTTATTGAGAGTATAAAACTGACAGTTTTTTCCTGTTATGTCTTCTTATTGTTAATTAAACTAGATGATTTTGTTGGATCACAGGTTTCTTTCCGGTTAGAGCTCACTACACCAGCATGTCCAGTCAAGGACATGGTAAATGATCCAATCATGTTGTTTGAACAAGAACTGACATATGTTTGGAAGGGTAGAGTTTTTGTTTTTAACCACGAGTTTCTTAGAAATGGAACTGAGTTTTGTCATCCTACATGGTTCTTTCCATGATTTTTCTCTGTACATGTGCTACAGTAATTTCATTAGTTGGCATTTGTTTTTGTTAACTTCAGATAAGTTTCTTCCACAGTTCTCTTAAGAAACATACATTGCATGACAGTTTGAACTGGGTATTTTTGTTTATTGCTCGAATAACATAATTAAAGGTTGCGTACATTACATGACAGTTTGAACAGAGGGCAAATGAGGAAGTAGCAGCACTTCCTTGGGTTAAAAATGTGAAAGTGACAATGTCAGCACAACCAGCAAAGCCTATTTATGCTGGCGAACTTCCACCTGGTTTGCAGAGAATCTCAAGCATTGTGGCAGTTTCTAGTTGCAAGGTAGGCTACTCATTTTCATCCATTTTCAACTCAACTTGATATGAATCTCTGTCCAATGCGTAGATCATTTACTTCTAAGATTGACTTCTTTGCTGGAAAAGAGTTTGTTGCATGATTTCTTTAAATTCTCTCTTGTTATATTTGTGTAAATTGATAGGCTCTGCCCGACAATTTTATTTATAACCAAGATAACAAGGAAACAAGGGAAGATTTGTGAGCCCCACCTCTCCCAATCTTCAAAAAGAATATCCATACAAAACACAGCCAAAAAAAGACACTCCCCCCCAACAGACAATCCGCAGGTATATACCCCCACCTCCGTGGCCCTCGTGTCCTAACTAACAAAATACTATGGTCATCTGAAATCATGTTAACTCTTCTCTCACACGCCCTCACTCTTTCTGACGCACTTACATGTAAGCGCTTGTGTAATTTGGGGCCTATCATAAACATTATGAAATACTACCATAAAAAATTGCTACTGATTTGGTGTTCTTTTTTGCATCAGCAAATTCTGTGTGTTCTCTTCTTCTTTCTTGTTAAAGTAGATGGATAACGTTTAATGCAGGGTGGTGTAGGGAAATCAACTGTAGCTGTAAATCTGGCGTATACTTTGGCTGGTATGGGTGCTAGAGTTGGTATTTTTGATGCTGATGTTTATGGACCAAGTTTGCCCACTATGGTTTCTCCTGAAAACAGACTGCTAGAAATGGTAACTTTTCGACATTTCAATCAAAATTTTCTTAGAAAGTGATGATAGATTACGGATGTATAAAATTTCTACAGAATCCAGAGACGAGAACCATTCTTCCAACTGAATACTTGGGAGTCAAGTTGGTATCTTTTGGATTTGCAGGACAGGGTCGTGCCATAATGCGAGGTCCAATGGTTTCTGGTGTCATTAGTCAGCTACTGACTACTGCTGAATGGTTTGTGCCCTTGGTAAACAAATTAGAAATCAGGAATACATTAGTAATGAAATCATATTTATTATGCATGTATCAAACTCAAACAAATGGTTCCAAAACTAATGAAGAAAGAAACAAATCAAGAGTAGTTTCAAGTTAAAAAATAAACGAAATGTTCTGCATATTTCCTCTCATGGCCGGACAAGTATATGTTTGAAAGTTCTGATTAAAGATACAATTTTCAAATGTACAAACTTATGAAGTGTTAAAGTCGTACTTTTTCTTAGCTTTAATTTAATCGTTATATGGTTCCACAGCAACGTGTAATATTTTAGACTAAGCCAGTTGTTACATTTCATATACCAGTTTACTGTATTGAAGGTTTTAATCAGTTTCTTCGTCCTTGCATCACCAGAAAAAGAGGATGATCTGATTGGACCTTAAATATCAAATTTTGTAAACTGATCCAGTGGGCACATTTAAAATACAGCTTACCTATTTAAAATGTAATTATCGATGTATTCCATGTTTCCATAACTAGAAAGGAAGAATGGTATAGCTACCAAATTTCTCTTTGTTTACGAGGCCTTAGGAGCTTTCGTTTATTTTATCCTGCTGGTATTTTCCCTAATTATGATATGAACACAAGAATTTGATTTTTTACCTTGTCCTAATAGCAAGAGTGGTTACCTATTATCAGTGTAAGGATAGTCAACCATTTTCTAATCCTAATCAGCTGTAAATAATGTAGGGGTGAGTTGGATTACCTAATTATTGACATGCCCCCTGGAACCGGTGACATTCAACTCACTCTTTGTCAGGTTTCTTTCTAATTTTACGTTAAATTTTCTTTAACTGAATATCAGAGTTCATTGATATTGTGGTTTCCCTTTCTTTGATGTATTGGGTTTTTTACTCTACTTCTTTACAATATAATTTCTTCCTTGGTATTTTTGTTGCTTTATTTTCCATGGTTATCTTTTGGTGTATATTTAAATTACTGTAGATGGCCTTTCTAACCAGCGAATCTCTGCTGACCTTTCTACATCTGAAGCCTAGTTGACATTGTTTGCTCTTGGTGATCTGATAGAGAAACATTTTCAGGTGGTCCCATTAACTGCTGCTGTTATTGTAACCACGCCTCAAAAATTAGCATTCATTGACGTAGCTAAAGGAGTTCGCATGTTTTCAAAACTTAAGGTTTGAGACTTCTGATGAAAATTTAATTATTTGTCGTTGTGTAAATTTTGCTTATTAGGGAATCTATGAACTAACTGATAGAAAGTTCTTATGATCAGACATAATCTAACTTCAAGATACCGCTCTTACTCTAGGTGCCCTGTGTTGCCGTGGTCGAGAACATGTGCCATTTTGATGCTGATGGAAAACGTTATTATCCGTTTGGCAGAGGTTCAGGTTCTCAGGCACGTAGCATTCTTGAGAACTGTTTTGAAGATAGAAAAACTTTATTCAACTTTAGCTAAGAAGTAGTGTATCAACTGCAGGTTGTCCAGCAGTTTGGAATTCCTCACTTGTTTGATCTTCCCATTCGACCAACAGTAAGTCTGATGAAGTTCCCTTGACGACATTGATGAGTGTATTCTGGCCCAATTTTTTTAATCGCTTCAAAATTTGTTCTTTAATATGGACAGCTATCAGCATCAGGAGATAGTGGGATACCTGAAGCGGTGGCTGATCCTCAAGGTGAAGTCGCAAAGACATTTCAGGATCTTGGGGTCTGCGTGGTGCAACAGTGTGCCAAGATCCGGCAACAAGGTATTCTGTTTTCACCTTCAAACAATTGTGTTGGTATTACCCTAAAGTTTGCCTAAATTTTCTTAAGAACGATTTTAGTTCATGGTTCAAATGGATGCTAATTTTCATTATAATTCTCTAAATGCCAGTATCAACAGCTGTTACGTATGATAGAACGATCCGAGCAATCAGGGTGAAGGTACCTGATTCTGATGAAGAGTTCCTTTTGCATCCTGCAACCGTGAGGCGAAATGACCGCTCTGCCCAGAGTGTGGTATGTTCACTGGTCTAATTGATTGTAGTTTATTCCTTCGAGTATAATTTATTGACTAAATGCAGCCTTTTGCATTCCTACATTATCCAATCGTATGGTATCTCAAAGGACAATAAGATGCTTTAGTAATGTTATGCTAACTGCCACTCGAAACCTCTTAATTATCTTTTGGTGGAATGGCATGCGTGTAATGACAAGCTGCTCTTATTAGTGAGCAATAGCTAGTGTCAGTGAAGCTAGATACTTTTATATGGCTGGCCAACTTTTTTCAGCACATTAACAGGATTTTTCTTCATACATATTTATTATTTGTTTAGATATTAAAATTTAATAGCTCAAGCTAAATTATGTGAGTTATCTTAGGGTAAAAGGGGTCATGGATTTAATGAAGGGCTTAGAGGGAATGAGTTCAGTCTAGGATAACAATCTACTTAGTATTTAATATTTCTACAAACTATGAGTTTTTTTAGAACCTAAATGTCATAGATAGGTGTCCTGTTCCCTGAGATAATTTAGGTGTCTGAGTTGGCTAGACATTAACAAATTAAAAAATAATAATAATTGCACAAGTTGAATAATGAAGTCATCGAAGAAATAATTAAATTCATTTCATTTTACTACTCTTAAAAATGTTGAAGTATATTTTCTTCATGCTCAAAGACGTGAAACAAGAATAATTTCCTTCAAAAGTTGTGTATTATTATGATATGTCTCACATCACACACAGGTACATGAGGAACAACTAGGGAAAATTAGGGGTAAAGTGTCTGTTAGAGGCTAGACGGAGAGTTATGCTTTACAAAATATTAGGTATGCTTGTATTTTGAGCATACTTTTTATTATATCAATGAAAAGTTGTGTTTAAAGCCCAAAATAATAATAAATAAAATGTCATTTACGTTGGAAAGGGCAACAAAAGTCTCACATTTGCTAGACAATGGAAAAATCATATATACCAAAGTGGGAGACAACATATTTATTGGTACGAGGTTTTTGGGTAAAACTAAAAACAAGACTATGTGAACTATGTTAAAAGTGGAACATGTCATACCATTGTGTAAATATGTAGAGGGTTGTTATAGTCCTTATCAAGTGCTATTACAGTCATGTCTTTGACTTCGTCATGTTGATAGAATCCTTGGTGCCAAACAAAGAAATGATGAGCCTTGGAAGATGTAGTCATGGTGGAGATTCTTGATTGAGCTTTATCAAACCGGTGGTGTGCCATTGAGGAGAGGCTCGATGGAACTTTATTCGAGAAGAGATTATTGCATATGCCACTAGAATCTCACGTTGACTGAAAATGAGAAAGATTAGAAGTATACAAGTGAGGCATTTTAGGTGAAACTTGATTAAAGTCATGTGGGCTTTATACCTAAAGTGAACAATATCATACTGTTATAGTATAGAAATGGAAGGTCGCTGTTGTCCGTAACAATATCATGGGATAAGATTTGTTATAAGAGCAAAAGGGAGTAACGAGTGATCTGTTTGGATCATGGTCAATGCACACTAGAGTCTCACGTTGACTAAAAATGAGAAAAATTAGAAGTATATAAGTGAGGCATTTTAGGTGAAACTTGATCAAAGTCATGTGGGCTTATACCTAAAGTGAACAATATCATACTGTTATAGTACAGAAAAGGAAGGTCGTTGTTGTCCGTAACAATGTCATGAGATAAGATTTGTTATAAGAGGAAAAGGGAGTAACGAGTGATCTGTTTGGATCATGGTCAATGCACACTAGTTTTTCTGTATTGATGCCTATTATATTATTCGTTGTATTTCATTTTCTTTCTTTGATAGAATACACTTTTTTTCAATTAATTGTAAAATGATTTTTTTATTATTATTATGATCAGTTTCTCTCAAGTGACCTAACATTTTACTAAAAGTTTCTCATCAATTTTTTTTAAAGAAGTTTTTTTTTCTTTTTGCTTTTTTGTCGATATTTGAAAGAAACGGTTTTTATAACTTATAAGAAGGATAGAATAGAATGGGGTGGTGAAAAAGAAAAAAGAAAGAGACGGGGGATAGCGACTCAGTTTCATGCTTGTCACAGTATATCAGCTGACTAGTACACATATAAAGGGGTAGAAAATTTTGAATTGCAATAAAGCTATTAAACCCAGCTCCTCCATAGCCATGATTGTTATGGCTCGTCACATCTAGGTGAGAAGAGGATTCTAGTGATTGAGACTTTGGTTGAAATAGCAATAAATAAATGGCAGCCTAAACTTTCAAGTTTCTATTAGATTACTTAACACTTTTTTTATTGGCATTACTTGATCATTTAATTCAATCTATCACAGAAAACGATATGTTTCTTATGGGAAGAGAACATTAATCAGTCTTCTTTATAGTTGATTAATGTCATGATTAAGATTTTAAGCCCTAAGACTTCCAAGTTTTATTTTTTCCCCCGAAACAGGATGAATGGACAGGTGAGCAAAAACTGCAATACGCTGATATTCCGGAGGATATACAACCTGAGGAAATCAAGCCCATGGGAAACTATGCTGTGACAATTACCTGGCCCGACGGATTTAACCAGGTTAGCAAAGATTGGATTTGGAAATTGTTATTTGAGGAGGGGATCTTTTTCTTTTTCCTTGGGTAAAAAATATGGATTCACTCAAAAGAAAAAAATACCGGAGGGTAGGATGAGCAAACAAAATTGGGCTTTTCTATATTGGAAATTTGACAATTTAATATGCAAATATCAAAGAGAGAAGTCAGCGCAATAACTAACCTTATCTCTATCTTCAAGTGGGAAAAACACAAAGAAAAAGATCTCTACCACATTATAACATATACCTAACACTGATGTCACAAATAAATGCGAAGGATATTGACTCGCTTCCAAACCAACCATTTTAAAATCTGGGGACAGGTATAGCTAGAGTAATTGCTGTCTAAGTATGATTTGTGCTTTGGAAAATTCTAAGTTTTCTTTTTCTTTCTGCTGACACTTTCCGACTCCACGCCCCTCCTACTGGCCGGTGAAGATCATGCAATAACAAAAATGTTAACAAAGAAAGAACAACTAAGAAAAACAGGACAAAGACACATTGAGTAGACAATGATTTTGAAATTGTTAAAATCATTTTTTCATGTTCGAAATCACCTCAAAACTCATCTTTAATCACTCAAAATAAATTCGATGTTTAATTTTACTCTTTTGAACACAATTTTTATATTATTAAAATTGATTTTGAATGATCGAAAGAAGTGATTTTAACAGTTTATCACTCCCAAACATGTCATAAAACTCCTATTGTTTTTGTATTTTACTATTCTTGCGTCTATCTAGCAAAAATTAATTTTGGTTCAAATTAAGAACAAATCAAATCATTTCAAATATGTAGCCTGCTAAAAGTTACCACCCTGGTTGAGGATTAGGAAGGAAAGAAAAAAAATCAACTATGTTTAGTTCTAATATAAACCTCATTTAATTTGTAGATTGCTCCTTATGATCAACTGCAAATGATGGAAAGGTTAGTTGATGTTCCTGAGCTATCTCCTGCCCAGGTAAATTATAGAATTCCTAAATTTTGTGTTTATGTAAGTTAAGACTTCTCTAATAATTCTTCCAACATTGTAATTTGATGGTGTACTTTTCTGCAGGCAGTGTAGAGTTCAAGGAAATTTGAAGATTAGGCCATGAGAAATCAAAATCGTTAAATTAAAAGCATACCACTTTGGATGAAGTTAGTGATAGAAATCCTTTTTTTTTTTCGGTTATTCTTTATGTAATATTGTAAGCTTGTAATGTAATTGATGCTTAAAAGCCGTTGAAATGGTGAAATATTGTATCGATTAGAAACCTGTGATGTTTCTTATTTTGTATTTTGTATTTTGTATTTTGTTGTATGATCATAGCATCTGGTGGAGAAAAAATCAATATCCACCGATTTCTTCGCCAATCTTGGTAAGATTTTCTGCAGTTCAGACTGGATGAATTAAATATAATAACTAATCTTTCATTTACATGAACAGAAAAGTCATCAACGTCTCTGTCCCTTCAATAACGCTAAAGGAGAAGGGAGCTTGGATGGACAATAATACCTCATGGGGAATTTGCGAGAAGTTGATTCTTCTCCTACAGTTATTTTAGGTATTATCTATGATGAAATTGCACATTTTAGTGTATAACAAGATGAACTAAAATATTTATAATATATAGAAAAATTTCATATATGGATCATAGTTTTATTAGTTTGCAATTTTATTATATTTTATAGATATTTTTAATAGTTTTATTATTACCATAATTCTTCTTAAAAATACAAATGAAAATAAATTCTACTGACTTTAGGCCTTCTTTTTTAGTGAAATGAGTATGAGATAAATGATAAAGATTAAAATGTTGAAATATATTGAATTTGTTATTTGATATTTTGAAGGAATCTAAGTTGGGGAGATTATTATTTAGAGATAATGACAAAGAGAGCATCGGGTCTCAAATATTAGAATAATGAAAAGATGGTTTATATGTATATAACACAATTTAAATCTATTGATTAAAGTCTATTAATGATAGCCTTTATCACTTATCTGAGTCGTTGACAATATTTTATTATTAATGAATTTTGTTATATTTGCAATTCTTAAAAAATATTAAAATACACTTAATTAAGTTTTTCTTTTCATTTTTATTTAGAAAATGATAGCAGGTTGCTTTTTGAGAATAGTATATAACAAATATGACACGTGGTTTTGGAATTTTGCAAATATGACAAAATTCTCATTTTTCAAAATATTTTCCATTTTAAATATGTTACTATTTCTAAACTACCCTTCGAGTTATTTCTTCTCCCACCTTTTTTAAACCCTAGTCATCCTTTCTTTTACGTTCTCTTTAATTTTCTCTTCCTCGTTCTTTCTCATCGATAGATTTCAATTGGTTTTCAAAATCGATAAAGACGTCTTCATTTGTGAATATTTTGTCAAATAGTTCGAAACTCATATGAAGATGAATTGTTGATTTTAATTTCGTCCTTCGTTATTATTGATTTCTATTTCGCCCGCATGGTTTTATGAGTTCAATTTTTTTGATGTTTCAACAATTTGAATGATTTTTTAAGTTTTATTCATAGTTTTGCTTTTCTTTTTCCTTGTTTGGAAGTGGATATACTGCTATTAGGCATCCAAAAATCCTTTTCTTTTCTATTGTATTACATTTTGATTTTAAGATATCAGCGGTACATTAATTCAATCTGATATATAGTGGTTGTTGATATGATGAATTTTAATTCATATGTGATTGTTCTCTGCTTTATTCTATGCAAATTTTGAAGTTGAATCTGATTTCAAATTATTTTGTTTTATTTTTTTACGTTGATTTTGTTTTGGTTTAACTATGTATGTCAGTTTTGTATATCAATGTTATGTATTTATATTATATATATTAGTTGGTTGATATATGTATTACGTTATTTTCATTTTCTCAAAATATTTACAGTTCATGTAGTTATGGCTAAGTATAAAATGAATTTTGTATCAATTGTATAAACTAGTTCATTATTAAGTATATAAATGATATAACTCGGTCTATATCATTATCAAGTATATCAACAATAACATATTAGTAAAGTATATTAGTATATTAGCACATCAGCAAAGTGAATCAGAATCAAGTATATCAATCAAGTTTATAAGTGCATATCAATAGTGTATCAGAAGGACTTCAAGTATATCAAATGTGTTTAAATCAATCAAGTGTATCAATCAGTGAACAATACATTAAGTGTATCAATCACATCATGTTATCAAACGTTTCAAATTGGTTAACTATACTAGCAAAGCATAACAAGTTTATCCAATGCACCAAGTGTATCAACCTTATCAGTGAAGCATTTAATTAAGTGTATCAAACTAATTAAGTGTGTCAAGGTGCATAGGGTATCAAGTGTATCAAGAAGAATCTCAAGTGTAATAAGGAGTATTAGGTGTATCAAGACGTTTCGAGTATATCAAAAGATATCGTGTGTATCAAAGAGTATAAAGTGTCTCAAGTGTATCAAAGGTTCAAAAGGTATTAAGAAGTATCAAATGTACCAAGTGTATTCAAGAGTATCATGTGTATTAGGTATATCAAATGTATATCAGTAATGAGAGAATTTCTATTATTTTACATCTTGTATATGTAGGCAAGCCTTTGTTTTGTCATTTTTGCAAATAATAAATGTGTACGTAAATATATGTGGTATGGACTTAATTATTATAACTTGTGCCTTTTTTTTTTTTTGCAAGTGTTCATTTTTATTATTTGCCTAATGTGTTTAGTACTCAAGAGGAGTGTCACGTCATATAAGAACAACTTTTATCTTAAAATAATAAAATTATTTCTCTGTTCCTATGGCAATCACACCATCTAGTGAACAAAAGAATTTCCAATTTGCTTATAATTCATCAATAGTTTATAACAAGGGTGATTATGAGTTGTAGGTTTTTGAATCTATAACAATCCAAATGAATACGCAATAATGTGAAAGGCATATGGTAGCTCTAATTTTGTGGTGGAAGAGACATCGATAAGTGTAATCTAAAAATACAATGAATTAGAAACCGTCCTATTAAATGAGGGATAGTCATGGTTGCTTGCAGAGATATTTGAAAAGAAAACAAAAGAGAAGGGAAAGGGAAAGGGAAAGGGAAAGGGAAAAGGCAATGTGTGTTAATGAATGGTTTGCTTTCCTCAACCGTTTAGATCTTTTTATTTTATTTTTTGTTGAGAGGACCCATATCCTCCCTCTGTCCATTTCCGCCATTAAAGGCGATGCTGCTCCAGAAGAAAAGAAAAAAAAAAATCAAATCTTTTAAAATGAATGTTCAAACAAATGGAGTGTCCAAACCAAGAAATAAATATTGATGGAATGGACATAAAGACTCTCTCTCTCTCTCTCTCTCTCTCTCTCTTCTTTATCTCTTTCGGCTGATCCAACGCCCCCACCTTAACGTTTCTCTTAAATTTCACCTTTTGGCTTTAATTGTAAGTTGTAACCCTAAACCCCACAGCTCACATTTACACTCATCTATTTTACATTCTCCACCACCTTTTTCTTTTTAATATCTTTCGTCTCTATCTTTACCATTTAATTTTTTTTTTTTCAGGAAATAACATTGCATCAATCATCCTTAGACTAAACTCGTTTTAATTAAAAACTAAACTCCTTTAATTAAAATTTCATTGATCAAGTTATAGATGTTAAAAGTGTTCTTTTTGTAATTTAAATATAGTCCATATATATGTCATTACAAGTTAATTTTTGTGTTTAAAGAATAATAATTATTATTATCATTATTGTTATAATGATGTGAGCCTGTTATCAAAATATAGAACATAAAGATAATAATTGAAAATTTAAACGTATTGGAAATCATGGCTAGACATGGAAAGTGTCGAGAATCTCAAGTAAAAAAAATCAAGAGAACTCACACTCTTTATAAGATCGATAAATGAGTTTTTCTTCTCATTACTAATTAATTTTTAGATTTAATCTCATATTATCATATATGGTATCAGAGCCTATAAAGTTTGAACGCGTGTTCATTCTAACAAAATGAAATTGAGATCTAATCAAATTGTAGGGTGAACCATAAGAGGTACCATCTCTAGAAGAGGCATAATAATATGTTGAGAATCTCCCGTTAAAAAAATATGGGTCACTACTTGAAAAAACATGAGCTATTCTTCTCATTGTCATGTTTTGAGATGAAACCTCATACTATCTAATATATAAGAAGTTCATCTTCAAAAGTTGAGAGATACTCTCCAAGAACACAAGTTTTATATTAAAATTGATAGTAATAACAATAAGGGGGTTTTTCAAAAAAATAGAACAAAAGGCAAAAATATTTACATCGTATAGAACAATTCTGAAAAAGAAAAAAGCACATGAGCCCACAACATGAAATAACAAAATAACCTACGATTAATTGACTACACACACGCAAAAAAAAACAATCTTGTATCTAGTCTAAACGATCTTGGTACACAATTTTTCTTTGTAGGCAGTCTAAACAATCTTGTACTTTTGTACTCAATCTAAACGATTTTGGTACAATATTTGATCATGAATAAAGAAAAAGAAATGACACAATAGTACTTGATAATGAAAAAAAGAATAAGGAGAAATAAATCTTTATGAAAAAGATGGTGTCGAAGATGAAAAATGAATAAATTATAGAATAACGAATAACTTAAGTTATAAGAACTTTTTCTATTTAGTTATACGAATGGTAAATATTTTTAATTTTATCTCTATGCATATAATTTAAACTTAACAACTTGCTATCATAATCTGAAAGAAATTATTTATAGCTTAAAAAAAATAAGACAATTAGTTATTATTTTAAAATACTAATACAAATTAATCTAAATCACCTACAA
This sequence comes from Cucumis melo, assembly GCF_025177605.1. Taxonomy (NCBI): domain Eukaryota; kingdom Viridiplantae; phylum Streptophyta; class Magnoliopsida; order Cucurbitales; family Cucurbitaceae; genus Cucumis; species Cucumis melo. The sequence goes on from NC_066858.1 coordinate 17,251,614, forward strand.
AACCAAATATTACTAAATATACTAATTATTTAATAATTACTCTCCTCCTCTCTCTCATTTCTTTCCGAGATCATTTAACATCTCCCTGGACACATTTCTCTTTTGCTTCATCATTTTTAGTTAAATACCATTTTTTCTACTGAACATTGTTTGAGTTTCTTCAACTTTAATATCATATTAAATATATACATATTGAGTTTCTACCTAATATAACTTTAATAACCAAAACGATGTTTTAATAATTTTTTTTCTTTTTTTGTTTCTTGGGTTTCTAGTTTCTTCCATAACTGTGCAGATAAGGACAATTAATATGACAACACATCGTCTACCTAATATAACAATTAAGGTTAGAGAAAAGGCCATAATCAAAGTTTTTGTTGACGTTAAATATTAAGTGTAGGATTAGGTAATGCATATGATTTATATATTTTCCTTGATGGAGTTGGTAATATGTTTGTGTGTATTCATGACATTAATCCATTTATTTGCTTTTTCAAGAAAATCTCCAAAAAGTAAAAGATATATATATATATATATATATATATATATATATATATATATATATATATATATATATATATATATATATATATATATATATATATATATATATATATGTTTCTCTTTTTCCAAGTGAGGCTGATTTGATTTCAACATGCACGTCCATGCACTGTTTTTTTCTTATTTATTTTTTTTTTAACTACTGATAGATCAACAACTCCACTACCTAAAAAAACCTTTCGTCATGAACATGGAAATAATACAAACTTGAAAAGCTCTTTGTCCAAATAAAAGAATTACAAGTACATGATGATGATGTCAAAGTAGAAATGGAGCAAAAAGAAACTTCAACGTGGTTTATAGGGATAGCTACTTACCCAAAATTCTCCCACAAACCAGCTAGGTTAACTGATATATAAATAATTTCACTGACTTCAAGAAGAGAAACTTTACCATTCTTTTATTATTTTTTTTTTTTTGTCTACAATATAATTTATATCGTTTGAAATTTAGTTTTGAGTGTTGAATCACTTGTTTTATGCATTAAGTAAAGACAATTGTGGCCGTGAACACAAAGGTAGACGACCCTACAAAAGTCCAAACCATCAAAGTTGACCAATCATATCCAATTAATGTGATTCCTCATATGATACTAAATTCTTTTCATTATAATAATTATTAACTTTATTAATTCGACATTTTTGTACTTACAAAAACAATATTAGAAAAACTAATTTGAAAATATTATCATATTTATAATATATATTAAAATAAATTCTCTCTTAATTAATAGAGATAAAAAAATCATTTTTTGAATTGATAATTGAGGTTGTACAAATTTTTATGTGGTTGAGTTATGAAAAAGGAGGGGAAAAAATTAAAATGAAATTCTTAAAATCTAAATGCTTTTACCCTAAAAAGTAGAAACTAAGAATTCTAAAATGTTTCCATTGTAAAATTAGAATTCATAAGGGTCAGAGAGAAACAAATTTAAATCTAAAGAAAATTGTTTATTGAAGGATGAAATTACCTTTTACACTGTTATTATACACAAAATCTTAATATATCTCCTCTGAGTTGAATGAGGAATTGGGAAATTCAGCTCTATTCAAATTATTGTAGAAAAATCTTTTATAAATTCTTCTTTGCAAAAATAAATAAAATATATATTTGAACTCAAAAAAAAAAAAACAAAAAAAATAGTTCAAAATGACAAAACTATTAAAAATATGACAAATATAACAAAATATAACAGACAGCTATATGTTTTTATTGCAATATTTTACCATATTTATAAATATTTTGGTTTATTTTATTATATTTAAAAAAATTATTAAAATAATATAAATATAAATATAAATAGTGCTTACAATTAAGTCTATATTCTCAGGATGACCTAATTAATGTGTATATTGAAATTTGGTTGTGCTCAACTTCTTCATAATTTTTTAAAACCTTTGACTAAAAGAATCTTTTCACACATTGTTAACCCTAACATCTAACAAATATATATATTAACATTAATAGAGAATATATATGTACATTAAAAATTAAAACTTTGACAAAGTCATAAAGTTTGAACTTAAGGTCCCCTCTCCCAACGTGAGGATTGAAGAGCTTTGTCGGATTATACATACATACATACATACATATATATATAACATATTGATATATGAGAATATAGTGGGAAATTTGTGTAAATTAAAAGAGAAATCGGCCTAATTAATTAATTAAATAAATCAAATTTTATGAAGTTAGGTATCATTTCTGTCGTGAGTAAATTTATAATAAGATTAAATATATACTTTTTGACAACTAATGAGATCTAAAATAGATATTGACAACCAATTTGAAATAACTCAAAATCACTTGAAATTAAAATTTCAATATGATAGTATTCAATGGAAAGGTTGAGGAAGAAATATTAGTTTAAGTTATCAATTATATATATTCCCTCTACTATGTTTAAAGATCGAAATATTTTCTATTTTGTCTTAACAACTTTTCACAATTTCCATTTTACCCATTATATCTCAAGTGTTCTATAGACAATTACACGTGAATAATGTATCGCATTCTTTATATAAAACATAACGATTATCTAACAATAGTGAAATATTTTAATGAAAAGACACATCATTTTTTCATTACAACTATTCAAGTTGAAGTGAGTATGTACGTATATTTATGTGTTGGTATGAATTAGATCATAGATAGAAAAAATACAATCTTCCAATAAAGATGCATGTGAACAAACAACCATGCATTTGCTATAATTATCATTAAATAGCTAATGGTGGGGATACATATTTGAACCAGTAATTAATCACATCTAAATTTTATAAATTCCTTTTTTATCTTTTTTTTCTTTAAATAGTTAAAGATTTATTTAATTATATTCTCTCTTCAAATTATCTTTTCTCCTCAAATGGTTACAATATATTCTCATACATTTAGTTAAAAGAATAATTTATTTAATCATATATATATATATATATATAAACACACAGATATTAATGAAACATTTGAAAATTGAGAGATTTATATTTGAAATATTAAATATATAATTTTGAGAAAACAAAGTAGGCAATGGAAAGGAGTGGATTATAATAATGAAATGTTGATAAGTACTGTATTGTGAGGGAGGGGAGAAAAGTTAGATTTGAATAATTGATGATTAGAAAATTGGGAAAGCAAACAAAAGTGCACTTTTGGTTCACCTTACGGCTTTTGTGGAAATAATTGAAAGTAATGACGAATGATCACTCCTTCTTTTTCTTTTCTATTTTTTTTTTTTTTTCTTTTTTTTTTTTCTATGGATATATTTGATGATAACAATAATAATAATAATAATAATAATAATAATAATTGGTAATATTTTATTTTAAAATTAAAAAGAAAATGAAAAGAAAAAGAGAGAGAGAATTAATATTAATTAAAAGGAAGAGAGTTTCGTGTGAGAAAGGGAAGATAACGTGGTGGGGGACAGAAGGGGAAAATAAATGAGAAAAGTTGGGCATTGGACTTATCTTCGTTCATTCTTCAACCCTCACTTTCTCTCATTAATTTTAAAAAGCATATAAAAGACAGCATCCTACTTTTTCACCCTCTCTTTTTCTGATCAATTAATGTCATTTTCTATCAATATTCATTTTTATATTATGAAATCTTATTCCATTTGTAGATTTAAATCTAATACAACACTTAGTTTTTTTATTAATTAGGGTTTTAGAGTAGTATGAATTATTGACTAGGTTATTTGAATTTCAAACTCTACATATGGTTGGACTATAAAAGTATTAGGGTATATCTAATGCAATCAAGATTATTAGATATGTCGGTGTGTCTTTTCGACTTTTTCCTTTTCTATCATTGAACTTTAGTGATTTTATATACTTACTATTATTTATAATTAAGGTCATGTTTAACAATTCGTAATGCAAATTTATATAACCGTAATAATATTATATTAATTGTTGGATTTAGTTGTAATGACTCTCAACTACAAATGTAATTTGATTGCTTTTGATTATGTTTACTTAAGCATGTTGCAAAGGTAATTTGTTTACAATTGGGGATGCTTACTTTGAATTGTCTGGATATATTATTAATCTTCTCATTCTTACCTTTTACCGTTTAGGATCAATCAAGAACGATATATGTAACGGTAACAATAATTGTATTAGATTCACAATTCTCCTACTATAACAATAATAGTACCTACAACAAAAAGAATATCTCCTAGAGGTTCCACATAAATTTTCAAACATAATCATGTTGATGATCAGAGCTCCTCAATCAAACTATGTTTGTTGATATTATAGATTTGGTTGTAGACTCCATATTTGATTATGATTACATAACAAATGTAATACAACAACAAATGTCAAATGAGTCTCATCACTTTTCATATTATCATGGATAGATTATATACTTTCTCATAAAGCAAATATTATCTAAATTATTAGGTATGTAATTGACTTTTTTTTAGTTGTATTACTTTGATATTTGAACTTTATTAAAATGACTATTTTAATACTTTCAAAGTTAAAAATTTGAAAAGCGATTCTTTCATATAAACGCAATTGTTACATAACATGTCCTAGCTAGAAGAAACACGATAATAAAATAATAGAGAGAGTATTAAAATGACTACGCTTTGATACTTTCAAATTTAAAATTTTGGAAAGTGATTTTGTCATGCAAACATAGTTGTTAAAAGACAATTGTAAAATAACATAGAGAAGCAACAATAACAAACAGAAGTTGGTAACCTAGTTCAGTGACAACACATACATCTGGACGATAGTGCGTCCATCCAAGAAAGATAATCTCCACTAATATAATAGAGTAAAACAATTACAATGTTGTACTGGTTTGTATGCTCTCGAGATTATAGTGATCACAACCATAGAGTTGTTGACTCAATGAACACCTAGGCTCTTCCTAGAGGCAAGATTTCCTCTACTTAGAATTTAGGCTTTTCCTCTAAGTATGTTGCTATTAGTGATGAATGATTTATAAAGTTATCTAATTTCCTCTTCACTTGGGGAAAACTTCTTTTTCAATTGAGTTGACTTTAGACTCCCTTTTAAAAGCAGTGTAGTATGATCAAATTCAATGTGATCTTCCGTTAAACCAGTTCATAAGTACAATAGCCACATACATAAACAGATGTGTGAATGCTTCAAACTCAAACTTCTCTCAAAATCACAATGAAGAACAATTCAAAACATACGACGACAACATTGATAATGAAGTGAACACAAACTTACATAGCATAGGAGAGCAAGGAAGTAAAATATTCTTTCCTAAACATCGATTTAATTAACTTTTTTGTTACTAGGAAAAGAACATTTTAAGAAAACATACAAAGAGACGTCACAATTTTTCCAAAGAAAAAAACAAAAAGCCAATAGAGAGATGTGAAAGAACCTTACACCGTATATATACATAAATTTATGCATATAAAAAACTGGAATCTCCCCCCCATGGGTTTGATCTGTGAATCTTAAAATGCAATTACAAATTAATTGGGATCTAATTGTTTCTTTTTATTACATTTTTTGCTTTCATTATATTTAGTAACTTTATAACAAAAATATCATTTTCAATGAAGATATGTGTTAAATAATATATAAGGTCGCCTTTAAAATAATATTTCTATTTCTGGCCATGAAATTATATTTCGTGGCTAAGAACAAATCTGCCGACATTTTTCAAAACAAAACTGAAACCTATCATTTTATTTTATAATTTATTTATTTTATTTGGGTTTAATTACCTTTGTGATTATTCTCAAAATAAGCAATAAACATAAGGGTAGTTAATTAAATGAACCCATAATAATAAAGGGCATCTCCTTTTTCCAAAAGAAATAATAAATTACCTTTTTAAATATAGCGAACAACACTAAATATTTATAAAATATAGCAAATTATTTCTATTGATTTTTTATTGTTTAGTTTAAGTTAACTAAAAATATTGTTTAATTTAAGGAAATAAAAATTGACAAAAAATTTTGTTGTTGCACTTCGGTTGAGCAAAACTTCGTAGTGAGAAAATCTGCAAAACATAAGCACATGTTAATAATAGGTTGAGTCACAGATCTCACTCTCTTTAAGACGTTTCGCGACTCTGCTTGGATGTGCAAACAGATATCACGTCTCTCGTCATCCCCAGAATAAAACAACCTCTAATTTTGTCGGCAGGAACTACGGTGGAACCAAACCGAAATATCAACACTTGGTAGATACTATTATGCTCGGAAGACTAAAAAGGTAAATAGAATGAAGGGAAAAAGAAACGGGAAATCGAGAGAAAAAGAAAAGAGAATGATGCCTAATCACTAAATCATAAGAATGGAAATCCCAAGTATTTTAGCATGATTCTCTTCATATCACTTGTGATAAGTTATTACCCATTGAACTTGTTTCTTGGGATCTCCAATCTTTCAAGTTGGGTTTACCTCACAAGTATTTCAGTTTTCTATAAGCTTGAGCTCATTCTTTATGTGGTTTTGAAAACCTTCTCTTTAGCTAGTCCTTTCGTCAAAGGATCAATCAAGTTATCATCAGTCCGTATATGATCCACTATTACTACACTAGTAATGAGAAACTCTCTAATGGTACTTTGTTTACAACGTATCTATCGTCTTTTTCCGTTGTAATAACGATTCTGAACTTTTATGATAGTTACAGTACTATCGAAGTGGATCAGTATGGCTGGTACCAATCTCTTCCATGTGAGAATCTCTGATAGCCAGCTTGCTTCTTCACTAGCAGTGACTAGTGCTATCATTTTTTACTTCATCGTTAACTAGGCTAAAACAGTTTGTTTCTTAGATTTCCAAGCAACAAACCCATTTCAGACTTATAAAAATGTATTTATCGTTCTCATTTACTTTGAATCCTTTAGACATGATTAGATAATCAAACTTTTCATGTCATTGCTTAGGAGCTTGTTTTAGGCCATTAAGGGATTTATCTAGCTTACATACTTTAAATTCTTAACCATGATCTATGAAACCTTCAGGTTGTTTCATATAGATCTCTTTTTCTAAATCATCGTTTAGGAAGGTTGTCTTAACATCCATCTGATGTACTAAGACATTCTTCAAGGAAGCTATAGAAATCAACATTCTAATTGATGTGATTCTAGTTACTGGGGGAGAATGTGTCAAAAAAATCTATGTTTTCCATTTGTCTAAAACCTTTTGCTACTAGTCTAGTCGTATGAGTTTCTTTCTCAAAACCTATTTACAGCCTATTGATTTGCAACCATGGTTCTCACTCTCCTGCTTCTTCTAAGTTCAGGATCTACTTCCTTATCTTGGGTTTGGATAATAACTGAAGGTAAGCTTTTAGAACTTAAGCACCCACTAGTTTGCTCAAGTTTGACTATTTAGACCTCCACTATTTCTAGATTTAAAAGGATATTTATCTTCAAAGAAGTTTAGATCGTTTGATTTTATTGATTACCTTATTTTCTAATTCGTAGAACCTATAGGTTTTTTCCTATTTTCAGCGTATCCAATAAAGACACACTCATAAGCTCTATTGGCTATATCCTATAAACATTTAGTTTATATGTCTATTGACTGCCTATGATTAATTTATGCTAGACGAGCACATTTGACCTAAGAATTAAGACTAAGTATTAAAACCCAATCTTGATCTTGCCATGATGTAAAGATTAAACTTAATTACCATAACAACTTGATAAAATCGATATATATAGTTCAACCAACATAAATTTTGAGATCACTATCATATGATAAAGGGTGAAGATTACAACATTTTAATTTTTGGGTTCAAGAAAAGAAACTTGATAATTTTTAAAATAAAATATAGAGAAAATATATCTTTTCCAGAGATTGTCGATTTAGTTTTCATTGGGTCTCTAATTTTCAAAACTTTACACTTCTAATCCCTGACATTTAAGTTTGATTTCCATTTAGCCTATAGGTTTCAAAATGTAACATATTTTCTTTTGACACTTAGAGTTTTGTTTCAATTTAGTCCTTAGTTTAATTTAGACTTAAAAAAAAATTACTGATACCCACTTCGGTCTTTATCATTATTGATGTTTATTAATTACTTATAAAAATAAAAGGGATCAAAATAAACCAAAGTTAAAAGTGCAAACAACGTATAGTAGTATTTAAAATATTAATCATCTAAATGATTGTAAAGTAAAATTTTAAAAATAATTTTAGCAGCGATGAAAAAATAGTAGTGAAACTTAATCGATATTTATAATTCTCTCTCGGTTATTTCACATCAATTATTATACATTAATAATAAAGATTAGAAGTGAATTAGGTTAATCAAAAATGTACAACTTGAAACCTAAAGAATCCAAAATTAATAAATTTAGGGAAAGAAGCGATCTTTGGTATCATCTCAAAGTTATTTTTTGATACGAAAAGATGCTTTTCCAAATTCTACCATCTCCTTTCATTTATGTGGATGATGTTTGGGTGAATTTTGGTTATTTGTTATTGTTTGTAGTTGGCCTTTAAAAAAAATTCAACAACCCAATCCAAAAATTATAAACAAAAAATACATATACATATATATATATATATATATATATATATATATATATATATATTTTAAGAGAGAGAGAGAGACAAAAATTTATATAAAATGGATATTATAATTAGAACAATATTGAGTACATCCTAAGATGCATTCTATTTTAATGCACCGAAAACACTGAACAACTTAAAATATTTAAAGAAAGATATAATAAGAATATATATGCTATATAATTAACAATATAGATGAACGTAGCTCCAGATATATTTAAATATAAGAAATTATTTTAAATGACAAAATTTTACAAAAAAAATATTTATTAATATAGTAAAATATCACATTTTATTGTTTATCATGATATAAATATTAGGTATGACGAAAATAATTTAATATATTTTTAAATATTTTGATTGAATTTTCAAATATTTGAAAAGAACAATTTAAATAATATTATATATTTTTGGGGAATAATTATAGTTGTGTTTACTTTCCAACAACCGCCCCTCCTTTGTTGAGCGTAAAGTCCCTATAAAAGAAAGACACAAACACCACATCCTCTTTTGTTAGTAGTAGCAGTAGTAGTTGTTGGTGCGGTGGTGTTTGATCATCAGTAATAAGAAGAAGAAGAAGAAGAAGAAAAAAAATGGTTGTTAATAGTAATAATAATAATAATGGGTTGTTGTTGTCAAGGGGTTTGAACGCAAAGATTATGGGTTCAGGGAAAGAAGCGATGGTTCTGGGTCATGGGTTCGGAGGCAACCAGTCATTGTGGGACAAAATAGTACCAAAGCTGAGTGAGGTGTATAGAGTGGTTGTGTTTGATTGGAGCTTTGCAGGTTCAATTAAGGATCCAAATTTTATGTTTGATCCAAAAAAATACGCATCTTATTCTGCTTTTGCTGATGATCTAATAGCTTTGATTGATGAACTTGGCCTTACTTCAACTATCTTCCTTGGTCACTCCATGTCTGGCCTTATTGGCTGCCTTGCTTATACCAAAAGACCTGACCTTTTTCAAACTCTCATTCTTCTTTGTTCTTCTCCAAGGTAACTACTCTTTTCTTTTCTTTTTTTTTTTTTGAGGTCATAAATATATGTACTGTTGATTGAAGATTTTTTTATCGATTCGAATATCTTTTAGTAGGGAGTTTCAGTCTGTAAATAACCGGTTGAGTTGTTATGTTTAAGATAATTGAAATTTATACAAAGATTAGATGTACGTAGCTGTGATCTATAGGTCTTTTCTTTAATTTAAGTGACATAATTATATATATATTGAAAAATGGAAAATTGATTCTTAGTATAAAGGAAATAGAGAGATTTGAACTATAAACTGTTTCGAAATGAAACGATATTTGGATTGAAAATTTACTTTTCTGGAGAAGATGGTTGGATGACATAGGTATATATGTAACAGTGTATTGATTGGGTTTATCTGTTTTTTAAAGAGAAAAGAAAAATGATGTGGTACAGCTTTCATTATTTCATATATTTAATTTTCTAAATACCACCATTAAACATGGCTTCTCTTTTTAAAGCCATGGAAAGTATATTCCTACATTAATTAAAGTCATCGTGGAGTGGTTTTTTCCTCTCGGCATAAATATTTGTCATCGTATCTCTTATAATATCATATTCTATAATTCGAAAAGGGACCTTAAGATTTATATCAATTATCAATTAGCCTTTCTGTTTTATTACCTCTCTCATTTTCTCTTTCTTTCTTATCATGGAGGGATGAAATTAAACCCTTCTTGCTTCCTGATCCAAACTTTATTGTTTTCGAAAATAGGCTATTTCACATGTTGCTCTTATAAATCGTTACTAAAAACAAGTATCCCAAACACATTTTATTTTATTTTATTTTACTTTTGTTTTTTAAAATGTAAAAATGAAAATGAATCACGAATCAAACGAGGTCTAAAAGTCTTTGTCATTCCTTTTTTTTCTTTTTTCTTTATCATAACAAGAGCAAGAAAAAATCAAACCTAGATTAAGTTAATAATGTTATAATTTAGAACTTATCATGGTCTATCACAGCTAGATAATATTTTGCTATATTTAGTAGCTTTCTTATTTAAATTGATTTTTTTAATAATATAAATTTTAGGTTTGTGGTGGATGTCATCATTTTGAATTCTTTATTTTCTTAGGGACTAAGGGTGATAGGTGTGAGCATGAGGAAGAAGTCCTTTTCACCCATTAATAAATCTTATATTAATTTGTAGAGTTTATTATATTCAACTTTTGTCAAACAAATATGAGCATAAAAATGTATAGAACATTTCGATGGTTAGTTTGAAGTTGTAAATTCATTCTCCATCTTTCCAAATGTTGACCTAAACAAAAAACTTTTACTAAATAACAATTAAAGTTTTGAAAAACTACTTGTTTAGTCCTTCAATTTTAAAGAACTATCCATGATTTTTAAAAATATACCTATTTAGTTATATAGGTTTATAAAAATAGATTCTTTATGTATTTTTGGATCATTGCTCCCTTTATATATGATTAGAGCCTATTCAGTAACAAGTTTTTGTTTTTAATTATAAAAAAAAAAAAAAAAAAAAAAAAAAAAAAAAAAAAAAGCTTAAAAACACTAATTTTTCCTACAAGTTTCTATATTATGTGATTCCCCCTATATTATAGAGTGCGAATCAATTTGGTTTATGTCACTTAAAACTATTAGTTCAGCTTATAAAAAATGCTTCAAAAAATTTCATCAAGTTTGGTTAATTGCAAAAGGTATTCTTTAAAGTTACCAAAATACTTCCTCTCATAATTCCTCAACATAAAAGTTTGAACATGATATCAAAGCAAAAGATGTTGAAGATCTGGTGTTTAAACTTGTGTGATGTCATTTCCTCTTTGATTTATATTAATATTATCTTTAAATCATCAAATCTTCAACAAAATCTCAACTCCATGTGAATGAGTATTGAAGTATTCATAAATGATATATCATTTCTAACACAAAAAGACAATTGTGTTGTTAGGTATATAAATACAGAAGACTATGAAGGTGGTTTCAACAAATCGGACATCGATCAAATCATAGCAAATATTGAATCCAACTATGAAAATTGGTCCACAAACTTTCCTTGTCTTGTTGTGGACGAATCCGATCCTCAGTCACTGAGTAGGTTTCAAAAATGCTTGAAAGAGATGAGGCCTGAAGTTGCAACACCCTTGGCCAGGACTGTGTTCAGTGTAGATGAGAGAGAGATTCTTGAAAAAGTCGACATTCCATGCATCATCCTGCAAACGAAAAACGACATTGTCGTCCCTGCCTCAGTTCCCACTTTTATGCAGAAGAAAATCAAAGGAAGTTGCACAGTGCGAGTTATTAACACTAATGGCCACTTCCCTCACTTGACTGCACATCATGAGTTGCTTCAAGTTCTTGGTGAAGTCTTGGGCTTTTGAAATGCAATAGATCTTAGTGAAATCTTGGGTTAGGAAGGAAGTGAATAATGTAAAAGTCAGTGTGAAGTGTAGTGTGTTTATAGTTACTGGGGGGAGTTGATGAAATTAAGATTGTTTTGTGTAATGGGAATTTGAGGTGTAATTTTGTTGAGGTGTTTTCATTTAATAGATGTACCAAAATTTAGTCTTCTTATTTTATTCTCTACAGCCAAGCATGGTTAGGGCAGTTTGTTCGCTTCACAAATACATCTAATGAGCAAGAAAGTTCTTGGAAAACCATAAACAATATATATAGTATAAAACACCCAGATTTAATGTTTTATAAGATTGACCTGATTTCTCTCATCAATGCATCGGGCGAATTGTTTTATTCAGAAGCATGTCCCACTTCTCAAACTCTGCAGTAGCTCCAAGTATCCCGAACTTTCGGGTTTAATGTATCTGCAAGTTTTTAAATGCATTAATACAAAATACTGTGCACTATATAAGGATAGCCTGAGGAGTGGTAATTAGCATATACTGGGTTGGTTACACACACACGTGTAGAAAGATTTAAAACATGGAGGAAGAACGGATTTATAAAAGTTAGTTTGGTATCTAATGCAAGTTTAATTTCTTTTCTTCAAATTTACTGAATCAAATGAATTCATTAATTAATTGCTATTTTATGGACTTATTTATGAAAGTATCAGAATGTGTTTAAATTCTGTGGCATAGGAAGTGAATGTTTTCAAAACATTTATGCATTTTCATTGTTTTCAGAATAAAAATCTGCTCATCTAAACCAAAGTGAACAACCACGTATTAAAAAATTATGAAAACATGGAATATAACTATTTCTGAAAATTTGGTTGAACCCACCAATATTTACAACCAAAACCTACAATAGAGTTGTAACTAAATAAAATAATGGTTGAGGAACAAAGGTATATTCAAAGAAGATAGTATTTCGTACCCATGTCGAAACAGGAAATTGATAATAACAAGAGAACAATTAGGCTTGAAGAACTGTGTCCTCCGGATCACATTTGCAACATTTGTCACAGGCAACAACATGAATCCTTCAACCTCTCCATCTAACAAAAGTACAGTCAGCGAGTTAGTGACAAGAGATTTCAAACTACAAAAATTTGTAATGAAAAAAAAAAACAAATTGCATGCATAAGAAAGTAGTTAGGAGCCAGTCAAATGCAATGTACCACACTTTGTAAGCTAAATATTGAATTGCGATGTAAAGAAAAGTTATCAGCCTAGCTAACCTTGATTCTCCGGTACAAAGCTTTCAGGAAGCTTTAAATCGTAACAGAATTGAACATCTCTCTTGTAACCATAACCTTTGATGTCTGTGTATGAAATGGCACCAACTGGTATGGCCCTAAATCAAAAGCATCATATGAAGCCACGAGATCCACCAAAACTGTGAAATACATGGAGGTTACATTCGTGTCCATTGTCAAATTCTTTATAGGAAATTACTCTTTTGATACTGATCTCGGTATGCCTGCTTCCTCCTTGCATTCTTTCATCAGATTCTCCCCACAAGAGATGCCCTGAGGCTGTCAAAATCAAGATGTCAGGGAATAGCTACGGAGGCACGATAAGTACACTACTCAGCAGTCAAGATCACATTTCGAACTTTACATTTGTCTCTTTTTCCTCTGATTAGTATCAAGGTTTGCATATATAACTACGTTTTAAAATTCATAGGCAGACTTTCAAACTGCTCCTATGAACATCATCATATTTCACACCCCTCCATATAACACATTGCTTTTTAAACAATTAATTTATTGATGAGTTGTAAATCATCAAACGAGAGAAAAAAAAACTGCAGTATCAAAACTTTGTCTAATTTTTTATAACGTTTAATCTTTATTATCCAAATGGACAGTCAAACAAAGTAAACTCAATAATTGCTGTATGTATATACTAACTTCATCAAACTAGAGATGCAAACTGAAATACAAACAGATTCTTTTATAGCAGGAGCAGGATGTAATATTACTAACGAGAAAGGTTCAAATATAAATTCAGCCTCTAAAGCTTACATCTGTATAGGTATCAAAATGTTCAATCAAGCCCTTAGTCAATCAATGAAACTATATAAAACAGGGTAAAAATATATTATCTATTCTTATCTTATAAAATAGTAAATAAGGAGGTTGGATTTTTTAGCTAAATAGGATAATATTCAAAAAACTTTTGCACAAATAAAAAATAAAATTAATTCCATGTCACCATTCTTTATCAATATCAACAAATAACATGTACTTCAAAATATTTTGATATCTTAAGGGTACAATTAACCCTTACAACTTGGAAAATATTATGAACCAAAACTGAAAAAGAGTTTGAAGGCCAAATGATATATTAACTCACTGGAAAGTATTTATATAACTACAAATACCCAGCAGAAGAAAAGAAAAAGGTTAAGGGAACTAACACACCATAACATCCAATCTTAAAAAGCAGAAAAGTCTTTATTTTTCATATTTTAACGGGACAGAAGCACATGTATGGAAACTTGCAACAGTTAGCTATCACTTATTCCATACCAGCCCTCCAGCTACTAAATGATCCAACATTCCAGGAAAAGTTGGCTTTGTTTGGCTTCTTTTAGCAACCCACAAAAACTTCTTTCCCTCCTTCTCAACATAACCATTCATATGAACACCATAAACCTGTGCTAAGAAAAGCACCAAGAGAAGGCAGGTAAAAGTTAGAGAAACCAAGTAGTGAAGTAAACTAACTTTCAGTAATCTACAACCAAGCCGCCAATTTCCGTCTCCAACATGTACATTTAACAATCATCATGGGTTAGCCTAATGATAAAAAAGGAGACATAGTCTCAATAACTAACTAAGATGTCATGAGTTCAATCCATAGTGGTCTCTTACCTAGGAATTAGTTTCCTATGAGTTTCCTTGATACCTAAATATTGTAGGTTCAGACAGGTTGTCTCGTGAGATTAGTCAAGGTGCACGTAAGCTAGTCCAAACACTCACGATTATAAGAAAGACAAAAAGAAGAATAAACATGCTCATTCAACAATATATTTCCCTTCAATGTCTAGCCACTTCTTTTGTAAGTAGATCAAAGTGTATGAATAACTTCAGATATCAGCTATAGTGATGTATGCTTTACTCTATGCAAAATGAATTTTCCATTTACACCATGAGAGATATTCTCTATATTTAACCCTTCAAAGAGTTTCACTTAACCTGCAAAATTAATATTGCCCTCTTGAGCTACTTTGAGGAATGACCAATCATTTTCTAGTGAACCATAGCACTGAGGAATAAAAGGCTAAACAGATATTTTTCTTTTAGGTACTGTTAGTAGAATGAACTTTGGCATGGGCTAGGGAGCATAAGAAAAATCTGATCCTTTTGGGAGCTTAAATTTCCATTGTAGTTTATTGTTGGCAAACACTGCAAGACAGGTATCAACCACGATGGTAAGGTGGCACATCATAAAATCTCAAGAAAGGTTCTAGGTTTATCTAGTTGTCAATGTCAAGCCCTAAATACTCTCATCATGCAAGAAGTCATTAAGTCATCGATTTAAGTAAAGAAATCTCTTCTCAAATACTACCAGCATTAAAATTTCCTCTTATACCACTTCCCCATACATCTTTTATATATTTCTGTTGGCTAAGCTGTACAATCTTTGAAAGTAACCACAGAGCCCTGCAGTTTTCTCTAGAAGCCTCCAAAAGATTAGCCTCACCAGGATCAACAGCCTGGAGGATGTAGGGAGGATATCTTGCAATGTGTTTACCAAGAGCTAATACTAATAGGACTGCTGTGAGGGTTATTTCCATGACCAAAATTTATTCCCAACATGAATTTAGTGTAGTTTAAACTTCAGAGTTTCAATCAAGGGAAGATTGAATTTAATCCAATATCAATGGAGGGAAGAAGAGCAATGAAAATGATTTTAGTCTTGTTATATAGGTGGTCAAAATGATTGCAGAAGAAGCAGAAAAGAGGACAAAATACCGGTTTTTTTGTGTGCGTCTCATATTCCACGATTAAACCTCTAAACAAGGCAGGAGATTGGCACATGTAAAAGAAATGTAGTTGCCAAGTAGAATTTTTAGCACCAGAAAGTTTGCAAAATCATCTGTTATTTCAAATCTTTATATTCAGATTTTTTATTTCTTTTTATATATCTTTGAATGTCCAAGCCAACTTAAGTGTCTGACCCTACAACATTTGGATATCAAGGAAACTTGTAGAAAACTAACTACTAAGTAGGTGGTCACCATAAATATAACAAGTTCCACTTATATTTGGACCTAACAACTACACTTGTGTGAACAGATTCAACAAATCAAATGGCCCACTATGCTCAAGGGCCTAACAAAAAGGACCAAAATATAGTTTCCGAAGTGCATTTCACAAAAATTGAACAAAATTTTGAAAGTCTCCACAAAGCAGTAAAAGGGGAACATTCGTTTTGCACCTTTATTCCAAAATAAGGGGCTGCAGCGCGTTCGAGTGAAAAAAAGTTCGGCGCACCAAATGACGAAGTAACAGGGAAAAGCTGACATAGTTTACAGTTATCCACAGTTAGCCACATGAAGTATTGTTTTCTTCTAAAATTACCCTTCTAAAAAGAAACAGTTTATTTCCAGTATTAAACAGAAGAAGGAAATTCTTTCCTTTTATTTTCTCCTTCAGTGAAACAGGTGCAAACAGGTATTGAAAAGTAAAGTAATAATCGCTTTAAATTGGAATCATAAACCAGTACCTCATTCCGTGTGCCCGGAATGACTTCTTCACCCAAGCATTTAACTACATCTCCAACTGCACGCGTCCTATCTTCGGGTGTCTTCAAGGATTCATGCAAGGTTAAGCAAGCCCCAACTTTAACAGAATCGTCTTGAGAGAAGGTAAACACGTTCGGATACTGCTGCAGGTGTTTAGCGAAACTGCATAAAGCTCATTAAAACAAACCAATTAAACCCATCCATTGTCTATAGCAACCGCACACGAGCTAATTTTGACAAAATGAGTGTAAATAAGTGGCTTCGACCAAACATAGCCAACAAAGGTCATCCATAAAGATACAGAAGCCTCACCCGTGGTGCACGTAGCCTACAATTTGGCCATCGATGACAAACGGAAAAAATTCAGATTGCGTATCCTGTAAGAAAATTTTAGTCCATTCCAGACAGACATGGGACAACATTGCATCAGTCTATAGCTTTTCCTGCACTGAATCTAAAAAATATAAAACCAACTAATGTATACAATTGGTACCGAAAGGAATGCCTTTACATCTTTCGTTTGTACAGCGAAACAAGAAAAGAAAAGGAGAAAGAGACCTACTGATCCGCGATTGCAGAGCTTGACCTTCTCGAAATAGCCCGTCAAATCCGCAGGATCATCCTGAAAGCTTTCTGGTGAAGAAACATGGACAACGTCGTCCCAAGTGAAACTGCCGGGGGTGACCGATACAGGACGAGAGGCAACCGATATCGAGCGGTGTACTGTTGGGCGAAATGTAGAGATCGTTGTATACGTCGTCCGGAAAATTGTTGAAGCGTTGCAAAAGGAAGGGACAGTTGAGAAATTACGAAAGCTGTGGGCGAGAGATTTGGAGGCCATGGAAATGGATTGGAGCAAACGTCGCCGAAATTACCAGAGCCTATAAAGTCATAAACTATAGGGGCGAAAGTGAAATCGGTTTAACTTAGAGACAGAGGCAAGGAGTGACTATTAATAGCAGTAATATTGGGTTACAATAATCTCACAATTATAATAACGGTGGTTACAAATTATTATACTTGGTAGTTATTATAATCTAGGGTTATAATATATATTTTTTAGCACAACATTTTTGCATACATATATATTGTATATTAAACGAACATTTTTCTTCGTTTGAATTTATCAAATATGGTTAATTAGTACGTTCATTTGATGAATTTAACTTCAAATTGGATTTTTCACTAATTGGTGAAGGTGAATTTGACATAGAAAGGGTCAACAAATATAAATACTAAAAAAATAACTCAAATTATATTTTTTTTTTTATAAAAACAATAATGATTAATGATTTAAAAAATTGTCAAGAAATTTTATTCACGATAATGACAATTTATGATCGCTTAGTGAGCATGAGATCACCCTTGATTAAGATAAAAAGTGAAAATGAGACTAAGAATAATGTTTAAGTGCTATTTTAATTAATTAAATTCACATATCTATTTATACTATTTAGATTTTCAAAATTTATATTTAAACTTTTAAACTTTTTATATTTTACTTATACTATAAGTTTTGCTCATTTAAATTTGAATAATTTTGATTCTAACATGATAGTAATGTTATGCTATTTTTTAAAACTTTGAAAAATTATTATTTTTCTTTTTACTTTTGAATTTGTTCAAGAAAAATGTCATTTAACTTCAAACTTGTTTTAAATTAAAAGATGAAAACTAATTTGGCGGTGAAGGTGGTGTTAAATATCCATTGTCATGTTAATTTTCATAAATAATATTACAATCTTTTAATTTTTTAATATTACACAAATTTTTATCTAATTTTCTAATTAAACTGAATATTTGAAGATGTATATGAATAAATTCATTAGATGAATTTTCTTGTGGCATAATTAAAATTTGTAAAATATACAATGACCTTGTGAGGAATAGTGAAAAATGAGAAATTGGGGAATGGTGAATAGTAACAAAGGAGAAAGAGGGAGTGATGCATAGTAACAAATGATAAATTGGGAAAGAAGTAAATAGTCCTAATCCTCCCATTATAATAATCTTTGGTCCAAACATGGGTAGGCTAAAATAACTCACTCTACTCCTTTATAGTATGAGTGTCAAACACCTCCAAAAAGTTTTCGAAACACTTGTATAGAGGACCCATTTTTGGTAGAAAATGACAAATGGCCCTCTTTTTTTAAGAAATGTGAAATGCTCCTTTGCAGATTATTGAGAAAATTCACGGTATTGTTAATTGGAAAATTGCAAAAAATTTAGGTCAATTTTAGGGTGGATGACTTCTAAGATTGAGTTTGGAAAAAATTGAGTTTTAGAACAAAATGAAGGTAAAAATTCAATTTTATACTTGATAAAATTTCACTTTTACTTGACCTAAAACATAACATAAAAAAAATGATTGAGTTCTTCTCCTCACAATTTCTTCTCTTTACGTAAAAGTAAAAAAAAAAAAAAAGTCGAAATTTCTCGCTCGTGATTTCTTCTCCTCCACCCTAAAGTTGTATTCATCCTCCCCTTTGGTGAACATCGGTAAAGCAACGATGAACGTCAGAGCACGCCTTTTGATTGGAGTCCTTTAGTCTGCATTCGGTTTGCCTTTCTTTGCGACTCAGCTCCTTAAGTGCTTTCATTGTTCTATTTCTTCGCCAGATCTCGATAGGTTATCACTCTCCCTATCTTGTTGTATGTACTTTTGTTACCATTATACAGATAAATTTATTTAAATTTGGTGTAGCTATTGTATTCATGATTCTAGGGTGTTTTTTAGCCTGTTTACAAACTTTCTACTATTGTGGTTGTTTACTTATTTGTTTTTTTTTTTTTTTTGTTGTTGTTGAACTCAATTATATATTTTTGCTTACTGATATGGATTGAGCGTAGATTGTTTCTATTGTTGGCTACTTATTATTATCTTAAATATAGAATAGTTGAGTAGTTTTGGTATAGGTTAATGTGGTCGATTGGTTTTGTTGCGAACAGCGACCATAAACAGTTTGGTCGTTTCCATCCCCAACTTGTGGTTGGTCGGAGTCGGTTGTGATGAAAATTAAACATGCACAACGGAAATAGAATTGAGATTTTACTCTAATTACCCAGTTTAACATGTAAAACCTCAAACTACATGAATTAGAGTTTAAAAGAGATTACCTTTGTAGCTTCTGAATTACTTGTCTACTCTTCGATCATGAACTCGGACCACCATTAGTGTTGACTCACTAATCTACGTAGAACCAAGTTGTGGGACGCGATAGGTGAATGAATCAGGAGGGAGAAAGAAATGAAAAAGGAAGGAATGTGAAAATTATTTTGGGATACCAAATAATTTATTTAGGAAAAACAAATTAACAAATGCCAAAAGTTTTTAGGGAAACTTACATAATAAATGTAACAAAACACCAAACTATTTACAACCCACGTAACAAAGCGTATAAAGTTAGTCATTTTTTAAATATTTCAGGTTTGCCCTTCTCTTCCTGGCGATTTCTTTCATTGTCTTCCTCTTCAAGCGATTTCTTTCATTGTCTTCCTCTTCGATTTCTTTCATCGTTTTTCTTCTTTTCTTCTTCTTTTTTCATGCGATTTCTTTCCATCTTATTTTTCAATTGTTTTTTTAAGTCGTTAAATCTTTCTATTGTATTTTTTTTTCACTGCGATTTCTTTCCATCATATTTCTTCTTTTTTAATTCTGTGATTTCTTTCAACGTCTTTTTTCTTATTTCTTTCAACGTATTTCTTCTTTTTTTGATTCTTTTTTACATCATTTAATATTTACAACTTATTCTTTTCTGATTATTTTTTAAGTCGTTTAATCTTTACATCATCTTTCCTCTTTTTTTTTTATGCGTTTATATTTGGATAACAAAATCTAAACAACGGTGTATAAGACAAAGAATCTTGAAAAAAAATTATTTAGATTGGAATAGCCAAATGTAAACGATCATTTTAAAAAAAATAAACGATCGTGTAAAAAAAATAAAAGATCGTGTATAGAAAATCTTGGAAAAAATCTTGGAAAAAAAATCATTTAGATTGGAGTAGCCAAATGTAAACGATCGTGTAAAAAAAGTAAACGATCGTGTACAAAAGAATTAAAAAAATCGTGTACCAAATTATTAAAAAAAAATCATTTAGATTAAATAAAAAGATAAATTATAGTCATATCTAAACGATCGCGTATAAATTATAACCATATCTAAACGATCGCGTATATATTGAACCATATCTAAATGATCGCGTATAAATTATAATCATATCTAAACGATCGTCTGGTAACCATATCTAAACGACTGCGAATAAATTATAGTCATATCTAAACAATCGTGTATATGAACCATATATAAACAATCGCGTATAAATTGTAGTCATATTTAAACGATCGTAAATATATTACGAGCGAGTTATTGACGGGGCATTTTCGGTATTTTACACGGTGGGTCTCTGGGCTTTTTCAGTTTTTTGAATTGTTCTATACTGTAAATATTTTGTCGTTTTTTTATATTTTTGAAAAAGACCCCAAGTTTTTAAAACTTTGAAAAAGCCCTCATTTTATAAACAAACTACTTCAATTGATTCACCAAAGCTTATAATTCATTAATCATTAGTGGGCTTCTTATCATCTTATGTAACTACATATCCCACAATGAGTTAGTGAGATTATTCAATAAAATGTTAAATTTTCTCACTAGTTTTAGTCAAAGAGTAAAAGGATCATTTAACCATTTAAGTCAAAGATAAACTTTGACTTTTTCAAGTCAAAAGTCTATTATTTTTTTGTCTTAACTAATTTCGACCTCCGAGCATGAATTCACATTAAAAAATTCAAATCAGATTTGAATATATAGTCAGTCAAAGTTTAACTTTTCAAAGTCAAAAGTTAACATTTTTTATTTTTAAATCATACTTAAATATATCTGTATTTATATTTTTATGTTTAAATCATACTTAAACATAAAAGCTTTATCTCTAAACTGATAACCAAATTTTATATCACATATGTTTGTTGATTTCTCTCCTCACCTAGTTTGAACTATTTGAACTAATTTAACATACTGTTATAAGTTAATTTCTTACGAACCTAATAGACCTATAGATGATGGGCTCCAACAATCCGAAATTAACTAGCTAAACACTTTTAGACAAAGCTAATCAACATTCATTAACTAACGTGTCATTCCACTAAAGTCTCATAGTTGCAATTCGCTAACTATAGATATATTTGTGTCTATTGATATAACCATGATCGATAAGTTAATCCGTTGTTCGTAATCTTGGCTGGATCAAAATACCACTTTACCCTCTAAACTATGCTCTTTAAATCTCACTGATCCACTCTAAACAATTGGTTTAAAATCCAACCTATAAACCGAATCCCTCTCGGGGCAATGAAAGGGTGGGGCCATTTATTCAAGACTTGGATTCATTAAGAAACAACCTATCTGCTAACCCTAAAGCGGGTAGGGGTGAGTTCGCCCAATCTTATTCACCATATGTTCAAAATGGGAGGCTTATTGGGGCCAGTGCTGGCAGATTTAAGGATCATCTCGACAATAGTTCATAGTTAGCTTAGGATTAAGATTAAGTTACCTATGTCCTCAATAATCGAAATAGACGATTTTAAACATTAAACGACGATTACAACTTAAAAGTATCTATTTCATAGTCCAGTTTTATGTAAACTTTTTACATAAGATGCCCCCATTTTCATGTCTCTACGAACGATTCAATATCACATCATTTGTGCTAGCTAGTTACATCTGTAGTGTCCCAACATAAGGTGCCTAATTTTTATTCATATACTATAGACGATTTAGACTATATATTCGAACTTGATATAAGTTTATGTCTATCTAAAATTCAAATTTACTTATTAGATTTCAGATTATAATATTCATCTCTAATAACAAAATCTTAACAACTTAAATAGAATATGATTTTGAATTATAAACCGTGAGTTTTAAATATAAATTCCAACCAGTTCGTAGGAAAAGGACTAAGGCTGATCTCCCCTTCTCTCATAAAGGGTTCAAACAAATAATTCTTTTTAGAATGCGTTCATTCTTTAAAAAATAAAGTGGGAGGTAGGAGTAATACTGGGTCGATCAATCAATTGTTCATGCAGCGGTTTAACACTTAAAAATATTTTTTTTAAAATTATGGATTAAAACTTTACATACTCCTCTTGTTTGTGGATAGAGACTCTCTTCTCAGGTCATGCTCACCCGTAGGAGGGGTTATTTCTTATTTCTTATTTTATTTTTGTCAATTTCTCAAATTTATAGAACTCTGTCTTTTGAGTTATTTCTCGCGCCTTTGTGACCGGCGGCAACGGAAGTCACCCGAAAATCTCATCCCGAACTCCAGAAAGTGGAATCCTCAGTGCCGGAGTGCTCGCCCTCAAGGGCTTGTCCTTCTTAGCCTCTCTTTCGTACTTTAATAGTTCCTTTGTAGTAATTGTAGTGCATTGCAGAAGTAAGTCATCGATTCATACTTTGGCTTCTGAAGTTATTCTACCTTCTTTTCTGAGATTTGGTACTGTGGATTTTTCCATTTCAGCTCTAGCTATGGAAACCGACGAGGCCGAGCGTGTGCTTCCATTTCAGCTCCAATTCGACAAGCCTATTGCCTCGCAGGTTTTAATTTTCACTCTTCGCCATTGGCCTCTACTTAGAGTTGCCCATACATTAGTATATTATTGTGCGTGATAAGTTTTTTTTTTCTTCTGCTCTGAATATTTGATGATTTGCTAATGCAAGGTTAAAATTGCCGAGTGGAACCCTGAAAAGGATTTGCTAGCCATGGTCACGGAAGACTCGAAAATTTTGCTCCACCGTTTCAACTGGCAGAGGTTGTGGACTATATCGCCTGGTGAGTTCTATGTTTCCGTTGTTTCCGTAGCTTATTTTTTACATTTCCTTATTTCTTAAAAAGAAAATTCAACGGGTGTGTTCTAGTTTTCATTTTGAAACTGCTATATTGTCTTTGTTTGATCTAAAGAAGTGCTTCTAATATATGTTGAAGTTTGATTTTTTTTTGTTAGAGTGATGCATAGGTTAATTAAATTGATATTAAACTTTTGATACTAAATCCTGACGAAGGGCAATATTTCATCTGCCAAAAGACTATCTTTATGTTATTGATTCAACTTTTGGTGCTATGCTAAAGTTTAAATTCTTGCTTTGGAAAATTTTAGTTCAACAAAACTTAATACATCAACATCTCAACCATATAGTCACTTCCTCTTTAGACCTCTGTGTTTTTCACTTTATTATTGGGTTCTTATGTGTTATGTTGTTCGATGACATCCTTGGCAAGGAATGATTGTATAACTTCTATGTAGGAAGGTCTATAAAATCGTTATGTTGGAGGCCTGATGGTAAGGTGATAGCAGTGGGACTTGAAGATGGGACAGTTTTATTGCATGATGTTGAAGTGAGTTGCCTTACTTTAACTTTAAAACACATTTTTGCTATTGATTGGTTAATTGTGGAATTCTTGCACTCAATTATGGTGATCCAGACTCCTGCTAGTCCAGTGGTACTATGATTATTTAGATCAGCTTCCAATGTGCCTAATATAGATTTCATTCTCTTGCTGCTTTTTAGACCCTTTATTTTGTATGTCTAACAGAATGGAAAGTTGTTGAGAAGCCTAAAGTCTCATGCAGTTGCTGTGGTTAGTCTAAATTGGGTGGAGGATAGCCAGTTGATTACAGTAAGTAATTCTCCACTTATTTATTTGGTGTTTTCCATGAAGTTTATTAGAAAATCATTTTGCTAACCTCATCTAGAATGTGCAACATGAATAACGATTTTCAAATATGGGTTTATGTTTTCATCCAAAAAAAATTTGTTTCCTTTTCATCCTTCACCTGTTTTCAAAATTGTGGTACAGGACAAAAATGAAATCTTGTCAACTTATGAAGATCGCACTCGCCGTATTTTCCCTCCTGCTCCTACAATTCCTCGAATGCCTGGACTTGTTTCTGGAGATACTGGTTTCATTGACGACTCTGAAGACTCATTTACGGAGTTGTCAAATTCTTCGCAACAGCGGTTTAACATCTTGTGCAGTGGTGACAAAGATGGAAGCATCTGTTTCAGCATATTTGGCGTTTTTCCAATTGGAAAAATAGTAAGTTAACTGCGATTATATTTATAACCACAACCACAAACCTTTCTTCTCTCTTTTCAAAAAATAGGTACTTAGCTGGTTCTTTGCTCGCTTCATCAGTATAGTTCTTGAATACATTGATTCACTTGTATGAAAGTTCAATGTGGTATGTTAATTTCAAAATTGTATATTTCTATTTTGATTGTGATCGCTTCTTGAACACTCGATGTATAAAGACCAAAACCTGACCCCTAGCTTTCCTATCCTCTGCTGGCCTTTCGGTGAATACAGACGAGCAGAGGACGAAAAAGCTAGGGTTCAGGATTTGGTCTTACACATTTCAAGTGATCAGGAAGTGATGTCAATCAGAACAAAAATATACAGTTTTGAAATGAAAATACTACTTTAAATTGTATTACAAGAGAAACGAAATAATTTTATCTGTGTATTTGAGAACTATGCTGATGAATGGAGCAGAGTAATTAGTTAAGTGATAATTTTCCAAAGAGAGATACGAAAGCTTCGTTGTTATATGCGTGTATAATTTCTCAATCCTAAAATTATCTGTTTAATAAAGGCTTTTTGTTCTATAAAACTATATTTCTTGTACACTCCCTTTTTGAGTACTTGGAATGCAAAGCATCTGCTTTCCTTTTTTCTTTATCTTTTAGACATTGACTTTATAAGGTAACTGTAATAAAAAACAACGTGTAGTGTAGTTATACAATGTGTAACTGGAGATTTATGTTTTCCCCCCTTTTAACACATGCAAGTTTATTTTTATTGTTTTTTGTCTTGTTGCCGTCATTGTATTGATGTATTGAGTGTCTCTCATCCTTTGACGTGCTTTTCTTTTTCAATGGGACAGAACATACACGAGCTTCATATTCCTCTTCAAGATGCTAGTGCTTCGTGTCACCTTCTGAATGCTGAAATTTACAAGGTATGATAAAACAGTTCGGAGGATTTCTATTCTACATTTATGGATTTTATTTGTTTATATGGCCTCTTCCTTTAGGGCAATCGTTTTTAATTTGTTTTCATAGCTATGGAAATATGGTGACTTCGAGCAACAGGAGTATGGTGAAATTTAAATGGAGTTTAACTTATACTTTTTATAACTTATATTGGTTCAAGTGAAGTTGAGATTTTAATTGGTCCATATCTTGGCATGAATGCGTTATTTGCTTCTAAATCAACTTGTAACCTTTGAATATTCGATGTTTCAAGCAGAAGCTTGTGGAAGTGAGATTTCTGATGCATATGGAGCTTGAGCTTCAAGTTTCAAAAATCTCCTCCGAACTATTAGAGCATCGTGGATGTTAAATTAAATAATTTAATATCAAGGATTATCTGTTCAGTCTTTAAGATTTCTAGTTGTTAGATTAATATCTTACTTTAATGTAAAGATTTCTCCAATAATTTTCACTGTACCTGAAATGTTTGTCTGAACTGGGAGTATTGTAACTTGGTTTCAAGTTTCAGAATTTGATGGTTTATGAGTAAATACGATAATGTACCTAATTTGTTTTGTATTATTGTAGGTTGCTTTATCGAAGGATTTTTGTCGTTTGGTAGTCATGTGCTCAGGAGAACTCGTTGGTCATGGGCATGATCCAAGAAAAATACAGATCACTGTTCAAGGTGTGCATGGCATGCATTCTTTAGTGCTTGATACTTCAATCTTTAGGAAGAGGTAATTACTGCTGACACTAGGAATATTGCTGAAATATTTGTCCTCGGATTTAGATTTTCTGGTGTTGTATTTCTATCTCTTGAATTCTGATAGGAATATGATAGGAGCCAAAAGGTGATTGTAGACTTGAGGGTGTATTAGTAATTACATTGTTAATTGTCGTAGTTGAATGGTCATAAGTAGGATTTAGGGGTAGGAAGAGAAGCAGATCTTGGGAATTCTCAATATTCCCTTGAATTTTTCTTTGGAATTACAATAATTTCCACTTCTCCCCCTTAATTTCCAGACTCTGGTATAGGTTACCATTGGATTCTCATTATGCTTCTTTTTAATTACCCTAATATATCTCTAAGAAAAAACTGGTATGATATTTCAAGCAATTTTTTCTTGTTGAAAGGTTGGTTGAGTCCTACTGAAGTATATCTTATCTAGTATTGTCCCATCATATCCTTTCTAACCTTTGTGCTCCTGGAAAAAGAAAAGAAAAACTCATTTTCTGCGTCATTGTAGGAAAAGTGAGCTGCATCAGGTAGCTCAACAAGCTTCTAACATTGGGGAATTGACTGAGGTAATAAGGGTATCGTTATCAGTAATGAGTAAGCAGTGGTCTGATGCCATGCACACTTTCCGAGAGAAGTTTGACTCTTTATCCACGCTGATAGTTAACCATGGTAGTAATAGATATTATTGATATTCATTTGCTACTCCCTTTACCCCTACTCATGTCATTTCCTTTCCTACATGTAGGACTTGATTCATCTGCCCAAGAGGAGTTTCTTAGCATTCTAGGTGGTGCACGAACTAGTCCTCCGGTTCACCAATTTTTAGTTAACTCTCTTGGTGAAGTGGTATGCACAGTCTTTTCTTTGATCATTTCAGATATTAATGATCGTTTTGTTGTTCACTCCAATTTTTTAAATAGGGTGCAAAGCGTGTGTCTAAGGCTATTTCTGGGGCTGGCAGTGAACTCCAACTTATTGTCCTAGATCATCTTCAGGTGGAAATGCATACCGTAATACTTTATTATTATTCTTGACTATTATAGTTTTATTTTTTGACATGATATCAATATAGTTATATACTAGTAGAACTTAAATGGTAGATTTTCTTTGCAGCCTGCTGCAGAAATCATTGGATTTCGAATGGGTGAACTATTAGGGATTTCTAGATGGCGTGCACGTTTTCAGGGAGTTGGTTTGGATGAGAAGCTTATGCACAATGCTACAGAAAAGGTTGGTACGCTACTTGTGCAAGTTGAACGATTTATGAGGGTGCTTTCAACAGTCTTGCAGCAGGTATGCCCTATGGAAGATGAATTTTTGCTATGGTTTTCATTTGAATGCAAATTTTGCTGTGAACCAAAGCCCCCTCCCCAACAACCCACGGAGATTGGATTTTTTTTGTCTTTCAATAGAGAAGCAAATTGAGTTGTACAATAGAAAAAAGCTTGTTAATCCTTAATTTATCATTAAAATTTCATTTCAGTTTGAGAAACAAGTTAATTACATTCTTGTGGCTAACGAGGTAGTCGATGATTGTAAGGGGTGGGTGTATAAATTGGAAATTGAAAATCTTACAAAATAATATAAATTGAAAATTGAAAGAGCTAATGACACAAATTATTCATCCTTTCTGCATGTTGTCCGAAAGGCTCAGTGCTTTAGGTTTAATGGAGGAGATGGATCTTAGTTTGGACGTATTTCTTGTGTGAAGTTTATTACTACTCTTGATTAAAAAGCTAGGATTAAATTCGTCTTCTTCTGAAAGTATAAAAACTAACCTACTATAAACAAATCTTTACGAAATTGTCAACTACACTTCATTATACTTCTTACATAAGTTTGGTAAATACATTTATTTTCTTTAAGAATTTCTGCTATGCCCTATGCTTTTGGGTTTAATCGTGTTGTATTTTTGTTCAGAATTCAAATAGGGGGGTAAGATGGGTTAATTCCAACCTAAAATTTTCTCAAAATGTGACAATATAGTATATTAGTCATCATTGTGAGCAATAAGCGTAAAGTGTATCAGTGTGTTACCCTTGTACAAATCACAAAAGTCTTTGTTTCCGAAGGGTTGAGGTAAGGAATCCTTTTCCCTTGTTTTTATCTGCCAGATTTCTCTCTGAATGGTTTGGAAATATAGTTCTGAAAGGTTTTTCGGTTGGTCTAGTTTATTTCTCCATAAATCATCCTCATTTTGCCAGTGCTTCCCTAGTAATCTTTTGCTTATTGCTCAAAACTTCTAGTCTGCTTAATTTAAAAAATTATTCTTAAGTGGCCTTAGCTGGGCAAATAGCTTTGTTGGAGGTCTTTCTTTGTTTTAGAGTTTCATTTGGTTTCTCTTAAAACTTAGACAACTGGAATAAAGCTTCGTTGGTTACTTGTAGCAACAATTTATCTCTTTTTTCTAAATGGTTTTGGAGATTGATGGAGGAGCTAGATTCTTTAAAGTAGTGTTTTCTAAAATATGGTGTCTCTTACTCTCAGTGGTGGTTGGGACTTGGGATTATGCGCATATCAGAGTCGTAACCTTTAAGAGCCTTTAAATTGCTATAATTTGCTTCAGAAGCATCCAGTTCGGAAAATCTAGGTTTGTGGTGGGCAATGTTTGTTCCTAAGATTTTGTTAGGATCAATTTCGGGTCCTTTGTATTTTGAGTTAGCTTCCCCCAGGTTCACGGTGAGGAGTATGCTAAGATGTTGAGTGTGGGTTTGATAGTTCTTTTCTGTATGTTTGTTAGGAGGAGTATCCAAATGATTGTAAAATTTGGAAAAAAATCGATACAAGATAGCTTTGATTCTAGATCGAGTCTACCCCTAACTGTTGATTCATGTTTATAGTGTTGGGACAATATGGGACATTTATTCTTCAAATATCCTTTCTTCAAATTTGGCATAAACTTTCAAAGGCCTACGGTCATGGTCTGATCTTCCTAACTCTGGTCTTATAGTGTCTCTTAGAACTTGTCATAGTGTCTTCTTTGTCCTTTTTCTAATAGTGTTTCTGGTAACAATAACATCTTACTGTGGTACTTAAGTGGACTTCTTACAGTGGTATACCTATGTAACTAACTTTCTCTCTCGAAACAGAATCAAGCGAAACATGTCTAAATGACTATTACAAGCCCAACCCCTAATCCCTTCTAAGCTGGAATTTGGAAGCAATTACACTATTCTTTCTTTTCTTTGTGTGTGTGTAAGCCAAACCTGTATAAAAAATGGGTTCGTATTAATGTGTGTAATAATGGACAATTCTTCCTGCTTTTATAATTTTGTTATATAAAACTTTTGTTTTTGTGCAGTTCTCAAACTTCTTTAACTGGCTTATACGATGTATTAAACTACTTATGTCAGAGCCGAGTGATCAACTTCTACCTTATAATAGGTAGTTCTCTCTCTCCCTGATATAATGACACTTGCTTAAGTTGTGAACTCTCTCTACCTGATCTAGTTACATTTGTTGGTCATTGCAGTGAACTTGTTGTCATTTTCTTGAAGTTTTTATACAATCAAGATCCTGTTAATAAGCTGCTTGAAGCATCTGAAAACGACAACAATATTGAGATTGACTCGTGAGTCTTATTCTTCCATCCTCTCTTATAAAATGTAAATATATAATTGATAGAAAATCACTAAATTTGAAAATAACTGATGTTTCTCAAGTAGTTAAGGAAATCAAGAAGTGATATTTTAAGAACAAATCATAACAGTGGTGACTTGAATATTTAAATGAATTTAACTTTTAACTAATGTTACAAATGTTAATTCAATTAATAGTACACAGACATCTTTTTAATTTTACTCGACATTCTGATTAAAAAGATCACTCTTATCAAAATTCACATCATGAACATAATCTTCACCTAATCCAGGAGAGGATTATCAACACCCACCTCTGTATAGATACAAGCGAAAGACAAATGTTTCCTCTTCTCTGTAGCCCTGTCCATATACTTCAACTTTCTCACTACCTTCACATAATCTTAGTAATCAATATATGGTTTTATCAAATACAGCTTGTTTGTTCTAGTTTCATTTTGAACTTGAATACATTTATAAAAAGAAGAATTCTTGTTCTAGTCTCTGTTGGAAGACGGAGAAAAACCTTGGATCACCTTCTTTGGGATTGTCAGTTTGTGAGGTTTGTATGGATTTGCTTTTTGCACAAGTTTGATGTCCAGTAGCTTGTCATTTATCTTTGGGATTGCCAGTTTACCGTTAGTTGGAAACCCTTTCTGTGGGGGTTCTCTTTGTGGGCTTGTTTTTCTGTATGCCTTTGTATTCTTTTTTCTTTTTCTCAATGAAAGAAGTTATTTCTTTCAAAAAAAAAAAAAAGAAAAAAAAGAAAAAACAGAAAAAAAAGAAAAAAAGAAATCATTGCTCCATTTGATAACCACTTCAAGTTATTTATTTATTTTTAAATTTGAAAGGTCTTTTGTCTTAAAAAAGTCAAGGTTTCGTGTGGGTATTCTCTTTTGAAAGGTTAAGGACCTGTTGTAGAGTCCAAAGAATCCTTCAAAATTATGCTCCTCTCTCCTAATTGGTGTATTCTTTGTAAACGTAGTGAAGAGTCTTCGATGCACTTTTTTTTTCTTTTGTCCCTTTGTTGCTAATTGTTGGGGGAGACTGTTTAGCCTGTGCAAAATGCAGTGGTGTTGGCTCAAGAAAGCTTCATATGCCCTTGTACAGTTAGTTGAAGGTCCCAATTAAATGCTCAGTTGAACATCCTTTGGTCCAATTGGATTTTTGCTTTTCTTTGGAGGCTTTGGTTTGAAAGAAACTCTATATACTCTCGTGATCAAGAAGTAATAGTGACTTTTATGGATTTCTGTTGCTTTTTTTCTGTAATTATACCCTAACCCAAATTTGTACTAGTTGAGCTCGGTGTGGAGCGACTACATTTCCCTGTCCTTGTGTATCATTCTCAAAAAAAAAAGAAAAAAGAAAAAAACTTTTTAAGTTTGTAGGATTTGGTTTGAATTTTGAAATCATTTTTAAAAAGTAGATAACTACAAACAAACCATGGTGGCCACCTACCGAAGGTTGGATATCCTACGAGTTTTCTGCATGCTGTAAGACCAGATAGGTTATCTTAGGAGATTATTCGAGGTTCATGTAAGCTGATCTAAATACTTATGAATAACATAATGCTAAGCCCAAGTGTTTATCGAAAGTGGCCTTCTAATTTTTTTTTTTAAATAATAATAAAAGGCCATGTATTTATTATTATTATTATTATTATTATTATTTTGCCTTTGAGTCTTGAGTTGTCCCTACCACATCGCCTCCCCTTTTCATTAAATTTTTTCTTCCATAACCTCCCCCCACCCATCTCAAGGATCCATAAGAAGGAATTAATGCTTAAAATTTCTCATTTCCATAGATTAAATAATTAAATTACTTGCATCTATTCTGCATTCTCTTAGTTAGCTCTTTTTGATCTCTAGGGAGTTTTCCTTTTCGTAATCAATATTTCTCCATTCATGTGTGAACCATATATGTATTGTTTTATATCCAACAGTGACTTGATCTTTTATCATTTTCTGCAGGGAACTTGTTGAAAGAGTAAGAGAATTGGCTCTATTTGGGGGATTTGCAGATTGTGAATTTTTAAGGAGGACACTTGGTCTGGAATTTCAGCAGATGGAATCTAGGTATTCCCTTTCTTCTTTTCAGTTGGTTTGGGAGTAGTTTTGCATTATAATATTGACAAGTTCTGACAATATGGAACCATGAAAAAGCTGAATACTCCATGTTTTTAAATGCCTAAGGTGCAATGTCCCTTTGGAGCCTAGGCACAAGGCGCACAAAAAAACGTGGGTTTTTTTAGGAACACTACACATAAAAATATTACATTAAAAAGAGAGAGCATAGTTGCAGAGGGAATATGGAAAGTAAAGACCCCAAACACAAGAAATTTTTCATTTAGCCATAGGAAACTTGATTCTTTTAGTTAATAAAGAAGGAAACCATCAATTATTACCATTTTTTAAAATTAATGAAAAGCCCTAAGGCCTGCTTTGAGCCTTGGGGCTTCACAATCAGGCACGCCTTATTTTGTGAACCTTGCTTTCCAGACGAGGCGCTAGACTTGCGCTTTGAGCCTAGGCGTGCACCCGAGAGAGCTTATTAAAGCAGTGTGAGTACTAGACTTTGATTTGATTAGATCGAACTTGGATTTCTTAGAATATGATGAAACCAAGTTTCAACATTGAATCATGGTAAAACATGAAGTGTCCAAATTATCAACTCATAGATTAAAGAGGGTTATGTTGGCTGGTATATTGCTTTGGTTCTTATGCTCTGTCGAGCACATTTTATTTTGGTTCTTACTCTAAGTTGTTCCTCGATAATTTGCATTTTGTGATTAAACATTTACATTAATCCTCACCATCACGGTTAGCACTGCTATACTAAAAGAAATAAACTTAAGACCAGATGCCTGGTGCAGTCTGGTGGTCAGTTCCATTCCATGCATCCTCCCATAAGCTTATGAGCGGATGTCTGGTGCAGTCTGGTGGTCAATTACATTCCATGCATCCTCCCATAAGCTTATTGGCCACGAGATTGCAATCTCGTACTTAAGAAGAAATATGAATGATGGAGAGACAGAGAAGTGGGGTAGATTACTTTTGACAGAGAGTTTTTAGCCCAACCTAGAAGGACCCTAGGAAGTGCTTCTTGACAGAGAAGTGGGGTAGATTACTTTTGACAGAGAGTTTTTAGCCCAACCTAGAAGGACCCTAGGAAGTGCTTCTTTCTCTCACGTTCGGCATACCTGGTTCCCTGTAGGAAGGAAAGGAAAGGAAAGGAAACATCCTCTTTCTCTTTGGAATACTTGCGTATAAGAATGTGGAGATTCAGTTATGTTCTGCCCTGTTTGTAGTAAGGTTTATATGCCTTTTATTGTTTCAAACAAGGTCTTTGGATGTAGAATTTGCAAATGAATGAGAATATTTTTTCCTTTTGGTGTACATATGTATGTGTGTCAATAGATTATGGTGGCATACTTATGTGGTAAAGAGATCTATCTCTTAGATATCCTGATTTCTGTTCAAAAATAGATTGTGTCAGCATGAATCTGCATTGAACGATACCTTAAAGAAAGGAAAATAGTGAATATATGGTTTTGATGGAAATCTGGGAATCAGAGAAAACATCGAAGTTCTGTATTGTCTACTCTTGGCATGATGAGGACTAAAATTCTCAAGTTTCATAACGTTCTCAAATTCATCTTTTCCATAAGAATAACATTAATGACCCAACATTGTAACTGTCCAGCATGATTTCTTTGATTGCCCCACTTCTAGAGGTATCTGGTCAGAGGTTTTTTCTGCCTTCAATTGGTTTGTTGCTTTTCCAAGTGATACTGTCAACTGTGTTAGCCCCGATTGTTGATCATCTATCCACCTTTGAAGCTGCCAAAGAACGTTTATGATTATGCATTATTTGTGCTGTTTTGTGGAAAATATGGGAGGAAAGAAATGCTAGAATCTTCTGGGATAAGAACAAGAAAACCAAGGATATAATAGATACTATCATTCAGAACGTCTTTTTTGGTGCAAAGATACAGTTGCCGTACATAGTCATAGTTCTTTCCTTGCAAATTAGAAACACATTTTGTACAGATTGGGCCCCTTTTGTATACTCTTTGATTGAGTTCCTGTTTCATTGATTGAGTTCCTGTTTCATTCAATCAATGAAATTATTTCTTATATATAAAAAAACAGAACATGTCTCTGACTCTAAGAGGCATTTGGCTCTCAAGTTGGGTTGGGTTGGGTAAAAGAGACCCCCCCTCCCCAGTCCCCACCTTTTGGTTTGCCAATAATTAAATAGGGTGGTTATTCAACCCACCTATGTCAATATAGAAGTCTCTTTTGGACTTAAAAATTTACCCAAAAAAAAAAAGAAAACCGTTGTGGGAAGGTATCACCCTCCTAAAGGGATTCTTAAGAAACGCCCAACGATGTTAACCTTTTTTTTTTTGATCCAGTACTATTATGCATTAATTACTCTCGTAGTCCTTCCACATATCTTTAAGCAATAAACTGGTGATCAAATTTTCACACCGATATTTCTTTAAGAGCTCGTTGTAGATCAGAATAGTTAAGAATTTACAAATACGTACTCGGTATTTCCTTAAACTGTTATCTAACCATTGATTTACTTCCACAGTTTTAAGGAAGCTTTTCTTATGCCCTTTATTACAATCTCAAGAAAAATACTTTGTGAAGATATAATATCCCTATTCCCCTTTCCATCCTCGTCAAGTTGCCTGTCTTCACATGTTCCTCTCTCCGTTTCATACTATGAGGTATTTATTCTGCTATTGAGCTGTTCTATTTATGCTTGTCTCTTGTTTACTTTTTTACTGAGGTTTGGCAGTTGTTCACACAACGAGTTCGATTGTTATACAACTATTATCCTCAATGTTAATTGTTAATAAGTAGTTTTTATTACCATGGCTAACAGTTTTTGAAGGCATGATGTCCACTAATGCACACTGTTCCTTTCGATATGGCGTTTGTTAATTTTTCAATTTGCTTTTAAACCCCATATAGGATTCCTCTGAAGTTGTTCCTGCCGATCTAAGTTGTGAGCAGAAGTTTATAGATTATATATCTTTCAGAGTCCCCGATGATTCTTTTGCAGAAATTGCAAATTGTGTAGGCATAGTCAGGAGATTCATCCATGACCAGAGCTGCTCAAACGAGGACCATTCCTCATCGGAAGCAGTCTTAATATCTATTCCTGATGGTTCTCAGTGTGTTGATCTTTCTTTGTACAAGGTAATGGTTCAAGTTAGCAAGCTTTTATTCTCTGCACCCTAGTTATATATATAAAGAAGAGGGTAAAAGATTGACAGATCCTGTGTGAATAATCTGTGAACCTATTTGGTTGTAAACAGGATGGACAGATTGTTTTGTTATTAAATGAAACTGCTTCTACTTCTGAAAGCTCTGTTGGTTCCTATATGATGGTTGTGAAAGTAGATGACCTTCCGTTTGTATCTGTGCCAAGATCTCCCTGTCTGGACAATTGGAAGATCCTTCAACTTAAGGTTTTCCCTTTTGCTTAAATCTCATTGAAAAGATTCATCATGAGTGTATAGTCTTTCATACAACCATTATTTCTGAAGTCAATTCCCCAAAGATTACTTCATATCTTCATAAATCGACTTCTGCAAATGTGCTATAATGCAAGGGCTTAATCTGATTTAAATGTAATTAATTCTTCCAGCTCGGATGTTAATTAGAATTATATCTTTTAGTGGCTCATAAAAGAAAAATTTATACATCTTTTAAATATCCTGGAGATGGGAGGTTTTCTATAGGTTTCATCCTCAAAATGTTATTTTTTCTTGTATTAATGTTCCTTTTCTTCTCTAGGATAATGTTGTCCCTCTGCAAATGGAGAATGAGAAAGTTCGCAACATTTCTCATGCTGTCATTTCTCCTTTGGCTGTTAGTGGTGAGTGTTCATCGTTGTAATATTTTTTTACTATTTTATGTATACTAATGGTGTGTTTGGAATACATTTTTAAATGTTTAAATTTAAAAAAAAAAACAAGTTTTTTTCTTTAACAAATTTGAGTATTTGACGATCACTCAAAATAGCTTTTAAAATACTTTTAAACCGTTTTTATCAAAAGAGTTTAAATAAAATTAAATTTTAAGAAACACTTTTCTTTGGTCAATCATTCCAAATGGGTTTAAATGTTATCAATATAAGCACTTGGTGTTCTTGTTCCAGCATCAAGAGGAGTGGCTTGTGTTTTTGCTGCGAGAAAGCGAGCGTTGGTCTACATCCTAGAGGAAGATGAGGATGAAGTATCAGATGCTGAGTGAAATTCATTTGATACTAATGTAGTTTCTCCCCTTTATTACGATAGCGATATGTTGTGTAGGTTGTTAGTAATTATGTCTATGTTTGTGTTGATTATGGGCATTAGGCAAAGCTTCTATTTTTATACATTTATTTTTAACTTATTCAACTCTTCTTCTTCTTCTTCTTCTTTTTTTTTTTTTTACCGCTAGAAAATATTTATTAGCACTTTAGATTTTCAATGTTGTAAAAGTACTTTGATTAAAAGAAAGGAAAGTAATATGGACACTTTTGTTAATCTTTTCGAATAGAAATTGTCCATTACAATTAAACATTTGACGTTACCTGAGTTTATATTTTTAATTATTTTTGAGAGGGTTATTGAAAATTTTTAAATTTTCAACAAAACATTAAAAGGACTTGATTTATAATAATAAGAACACACACTTTGAGAGCATGAGTTCATTGAGCATGTGCTAGTAAGTCATTAAAACATAGGTTATTATTGGAAAATTAAAATTAAAATTTGAATCAAATATAAATAAATAAAGTATAAGAATAGTATTAGGTGATCTCGTGCATAATGAAAAACGACAAGTTTTAAACTTTTGATTGCACTTTTAGATAATAATTGAGAAAGTGATTTATTTGATATTGTTATAAATATTACAATAAATATAAGATACTCATGCATTGTTGTTTAAAAAACAATTGATCTCACCTACTAACTTTTGTTTTATTTCGTGAATTCATTCTAATTAGGCTTTTAAGTATGCAACTAGATTAGACATCTAGACTAGGTTTATGCGATAAAAGGTGTTGAATCCTATCTATGTGTTATTAATTTTAAAGATGCATCGTTTACGTATATGTTTTCATCTCTCTTGTCTAAGTGTAAACAAAAAGAGAAGTTTCTTAGGTAAGTCAGAGTCCAACTTAGGGAATCGGTGATCTTAATTGCTTAATCATGTACTACCTGTCCAATTTAAATGTATGAACAATATTATCTAAGCTATATATCTACGCTCTGTGCATTGGATGAACAAGATGGAGATGGCGTTGGTGAATTACGGGGAGTGAACTCTAATGTGTATAATGGCGATGAGAATGCAGAAATGTCTAAATAATTAGGTGCAAAGCAAGGGTAATCAATTCGTCAAAAAGATAAAAATATATTTGTTAACTTCATATTTAAGGCGAACAACCTCTAGGTGCCTTCGCCATACTTACTCGCCCTTCGGGATCTAAATACTTGAAGTTAAAAGATGATTATATCTGATCCTTCTGGCTAAATTATATGCAACTCATTCTGTATTAGGGCGAGCAACCTTTTGGTGCCTTATCGCCATGCACAATCGCATTTCTGATATGCATGCTAAGGATAAGTTCGACGACAAGAACTTATTGCTACATTCCTATCGCCATCTGTTTAGTTAATTCCAGATTATCAATTTGTCAAATGATAATAGTCATCACTTCATTTTTTCTCTCGAATAAAATGAGGCATTAATTGTTGCATTTAACATAACAAGACAAATAACACAAACATCAAGATTTTATAACATTGATTACGCCTTACATCATTTTCCTTTTTACTTAGATTCAATAATCTTGAATAGATAAAGAAACGGAAGAATGAAAATAGAAGGAAATTGCATTTAAAATTAAAACTCTAAGCCTTTTGGCCATGGTGTTCAAATTATAAATACAATTATAAAAATTACAAATGAAAATACAAGGATATGCGTCGAGCTGCTGAGTATGATTTCTCATACTCATTGGTTTAGTTTTCTGCCAACATCGAGAGGAAGCAAAAGGGGAATTTCTCTCAACTTTGTTCAAAGCTCTCACCTAAAACACAGAAGGGAAAACGAATTATGAAAGTGAGCTTGCTCTCCAGTATGTTTGCACACTTGTTCTTAAAGATACAACATTCTATTTATAGGCGAGGATTGATAGAACTTATCATCATCTGGGCTTCATTAATTCTTTGATAAAGTTGCTTCGTGTCACAGATGTCACTTTTATCTTTTCCTGACATTCACGCCAACCACTTTGTCTGCTAGCGATGTGGATCACCTTGTTTCATTTTTCTAATCGCCAAGTGGTCGCGTGTCTCCTTGAAAAGTATTTACAAAATATAGAACATTTTTAGATTTAATCAATAATAGACAATGATAGCAACTAAAATTTTGTTATACATTGTAAATATATCTCATATTTATAAAATATAAACACGACATGAAAGTATAATATGAAAGAAATGTGAAACAAATTGCACTGAATTGCTTGATTTTTTCATTGATAGATGTTGCTTATTTATACAATTACAATGAAGTAAATATGGTAGAAAATAATGACAATTGATTACAATTTAATTTACAATTATGGGCTTAAATTATGGAATTATTGATTACAATTTAATTTACAATTATTGGCTTAAATCATGGAGGGAGATTTGGGAAGATTGATTTATTTCTTAATATCCCCCCTCAAATGGATGACTCAGGTTGAGTCAGTAGTTTGTTGCGAAGATGAAGAAAGGTTGGAGCCAACAATGATTTTGTGAGTATATTAGTAAGTTGCTTGTTAGAGGAGATGTGACAAACGGAGATATCTTTGCGAAGAACTTTTTCTCGAACAAAGTAATAATCAATCTCAATGTGTTTTGTTCTTGCATGGAAAACAGGATTATGAGCAAAAGAGACAGTGAAACCATTATCACACCATAGTGTTGGTGAAATTTCTAGAGGAAAACAGAGATCACAGAGAAGTTGCCGTATCTAGTAAAGATCTCTGTTTGAGGCCATAAAGACTCTTGTGGAGAAGACACACGTGGTTTGGGCAGGTTTTATCTTGGAAAGCTGTAGGTTGAGACATGTATACTGTTTCCTGAAGAATACCATGAAGAAAGGCATTTTTGACATCTAACTGTGTCAAGGACCAACTGTATTGAGCAGCAAGAGCAAGACTAATTTGGATAGTAGGTTTCTTGACAACAGGACTAAATGTTTCATCAAAATCAAAACCATGTACCTGGTGATAGCCTTTTGCAACTAGGCGTGCTTTGTGACGAGCAACTGAGCCATCAGGATTATATTTGGTATGAAAAACCCATTTACAGCCACAATATTCATGGATGGATGTCGAGATACTAAGGACCAAGTATCTTGTGCTTGAAGAGCATTAAATTCCTCACACATTGTGTTTCGCCATTCAGGATACTTGGAGGCTTCAGTGTAGGATGTGAGAGTTGGAATTGTTGTTGTGATATGGAAAGTCTTTGGTTTAAAAATTCCTGATTTTGTCCGAGTTTGCGTGGCATGAGTGTTACGAGGAGTTGGTGCATTGGTGGTGAAAACATCTATCGCATTTCCTGTATCAACAATAGATGAAACATGCAAAGAATGACAAATGGCATTAGTATCCATAGAAGGTGAGCAAGTATTGTCAACAGTGGATGAGTTAGAAGTGGGAGATTGTGGGGATGTAGAGTTTGAAGATTGTGGAAGGTTTAGTAAGGTGAGTAGTAGGCTAGGATCAGAGATGGATTTAGTGTGAGATGAAGAAGAAGGAGAGGATTGGGAAAAGGGAAAAATTGTTTCATGAAAGATAACATGTCGTGAAACAATGGTTTGTTTGGTTGATGGATTATAACAGAGATAACCTTTAAAATTGTGAGGCTAGCCTAAAAATATGTGTTGTGTGGAAGGGTTTATGTGTTGTGTGGAAGGGTTCAAGTTTGTGTTTGGTGTAGGGTTTTAGAAGGGGATAACATGCATATCCAAAAACTTTTAAATAACGCAAATCAGAAGTATTACCAAAAAGCTTTTCAAATGGTGACAACATGTGAAGAGAGGGTGAGGGCATTCGATTAATAAGAAAAACTTCAGTAGAAAAGGCATAAGGCCAAAATTCAAGTGGAATAGAGGAGTGAAAAATTAAAAACATTGCAGTTTCAACAATGTGACGATGTTTACATTCTGCAATGCCATTTTGTTCGGGAGTATAAAGACATGATTTTTTGGTGAGAAATACCTTTGGATTCAAAAAAGGATTGCAAATAATTGTTGCAGAATTCGCCACCACCATCGAATTGAAAAACTTTCATTTTCTGAGATAGTTGAGTTTCAGTAAAAGAAATTTTTTTTGCACAATATAAGGAACATCTGATTTATAAGCCAATAGGAAAGAGCCAAGTAAATTTGCTAAATTTGTCAATGAAACTGACATAATAACGATTTCCATTAGAAGAAATTATTGGAGATGGTCCCCATACATCACTATGAACAAGTGCAAGTGGTGTAAGAGAAGTAAATAAATATATAGGAAAAGGTAATTTTTTTAAAATTTTTGCTTTTAGACAACTAGTGCAATTGTAAGTAGAAAGAGAATGAGACGAAGATAGACCAATGTGAGATAAAATTGAACTAAGAATCCTTGAAGCAGGATGACCCAGACGAAAATGCCATAATGATGAATGCTCCTGTTTTGCGTGAAAATTTAAAATTGTTGAATGCATGGTAGATGTGGGTAGAGCAGAAATACTGGGAATAGGGTAGAGACCACTGATGCTTCCACCAGTATACAGAGTTCGACCAGTGACTTTATCTTGAATGAGGAACCAGTCAACATAAAAAATGAAAATACAATTATTATCAAGACAAAATTTATGAATAGATAAGAGATTTGCTGCAAGTTGTGGAGCATGAAGTATTTTGGAAAGATTAAAGGTATGAGAAGAAGTTGAGAGGTTACCACTGCTGGTATTTTGAATATTTAAAGATTGGCCATTTCCCACTGTGACAGTTTCCTCACCATTATAATTGTTGGATAGGTTGAGATTTACCAACTCATTCGTCATATGAACGTTACATCCATTGTCAGATAGCCAGAAATTATTAGTATGTTCAGAAGATTGAGAATTCATAGAATTTACCACCATTGCCGCTAGTTGAGAAGGTGGATGTCAGCCTTGATATGAGAAATTCATGCGATTGTAGCAATCAAGAGCTCCATGTCCTTGTTTTTGGCATATTTGACAAAAAATGTGTCCTGTTGCAAAATTATTTTCATGATTGAAAATAGGCCTATAACTTGGAGCCGGCCTAATAAGCCCACGCTGATGAGAGTGGCCTGAAGAAAAATTGTTGGCTGGAGAGAAATGGATTGGGCGACAGTTTTTGGGTTGAAGATGTTATTGGGCTGAGAGTGATGAAATGGGCTTTTGGGCCGTGAGAAATTTGCTCCATGCGATCTAGAAGAATAAGTTGGATTTCCACGAAATTGAGATTTATTTGGGGAATAAAAACTACGGTTATTTTTTTTTACCTCTTCCACGGCTTCCATGAAAATTCTGCATTGCGACATTAAAGGCGATGGGAGAAGCTTCGGTTACGGAAGATTTTTCTATGCATATGGTTGATTTCTCTGAGGTGAGTAAGGTGTGAAGCTCTTCAAGAGATGGTGCCGCTTCGAGTTCGAATCGATGTACATAAGGCATTAAAGGCGGCAGGAAGACCATTTAAGGTATGAACCAAGATTTCTTCTTCTTCAAGAGAAATAGATGCAGCGGCGAGTTTGTCAACAAGTGCTTTAATTCGATAGGTATATTGTTCAATCGTTTCATACAGATTTTTTGTTTCATACAGATTTTTTTATGGTGTAAAGGGAATATCTGAGGTCAAGGATATTGGCTCGGGTATTGGAAGAATATCTCTTTTCTAGAGAAAACCATAAGGATTTGGAAGAGGTTAATCCAACGACATGAGCAGAGCAGAGGGTGATAAGGTGGCGTTGATGAGGGTGATGAGGGCTTGGTCACGGAAGAGCCATGAAGATATTCTGGATTGGTTTCAGTAGCTGATGAAGGTAAGAATTTGGGAGGACAGGGAAGGGAATCGTCAATGTGGCCAAAAAGGGAATGAGATTTAAGAATGAAAGAAACTTGGTATTTCCATAGAACATAATTTGTGGAGTCCAGGCGAAGAGGTACGAGGTTGCAAATATTGGATAGCAAGAAGAGGGTGGAAGTGGGAACGGTTTTGTTTTGTGGAGATGACTTTGTGACAATGGAATTGGTGGGAATTTCAGTGGTGATTGAATCATTTTGGAAGCTGGAAGTTGCCATTGAGAGGAGGTATGTAAAAAGAAAATTTAGTTTGAGACTAGCTCTGATACCATGAAAGAGATGTGAAACAAATTGCACTGAATTGCTTGATTTTTTCATTGATAGATGTTGCTTATTTATACAATTACAATGAGGTAAATATGGTAGAAAATAATGACAATTGATTACAATTTAATTTACAATTATGAGCTTAAATTATGGAATTATTGATTACCATTTAATTTACAATTATGGGCTTAAATTATGGAGGGAGATTTGGGAAGATTGATTTATTTTCTAATATAATATACATCTTAGGTTAATTTATACCCTAAATTTATGGAACCGTGTGTCCATTGTGCTCCCTTGCTTCTTATTCTTAGGTTAGCTTAGATATACGGTGGGAGATTTCGATCATTTCCTCTAAGTGGTCGAGGACTTCTCTTGTGGAATCTTTTTACTTTGAGTTGTGAGAGGTTATTTGTTCCTTTTTTGGTTTAGCATTTTTGTTGTTTGTTGTTTTTCTTGTGTTTTTTTTTTTGCCTTGTATCTTGACCTTTGAGTTGTAAGATTTCTCTTGTTCTAACAATTCAATACTTCTAAAAAGAAAATGTGGAATACAAATGTAAAATATAACCATTATGTAAACCTACAAATATAAATACATGGTTGTAATGAGACTAAATTACTATTATGCTTATTGTGGTAGTTTTGTAATTTAAAAATTAAAAATGTAAAAAATAATGGACATTTTTTAAATATTAATAAACATGCATGCACCATAACTATGGTGTTTCTTTCCTGGGAAGCTCTCCTCTTTCACAAAATGGGAAAACCAAGCAATTGGGACAAGAAAGTGTTTTTAGGACTCCAAACCCAATCGGTCTTTCTTTTATTTTTCTTAATTATTTGACTTAATAACCCAAATTCAAAATGAAATATTTCGTATTTTGTATTTGACTCAGTTACTTGAGTGGCATTCCTTGTCCTTTTTATGTCCTTATTGTGGGTTGACAATGCTTTATGTCCTTTCAGTTCTTTCAAACATTAATTAGGATTGGGATGGGAACACCATGAAAGCTTCTTTTATAATTCTTCACTTCTGGAAATGCTTAATAAGTTGTTTTGAAACCGAATAGTTCTGAACAACTGCTTCCCTAATCTGTTTTTAAGTGTATAAATAAATATCACTTCAAATCCAACTAAAATAATGTAACGAACCAATTCTTTATACTAAGTTGAGGTCATTTCTAATTAAAAAATAAATAATTTTTTTAAATTAAAAGTAGAAAATAAAACAAAACCTCAAATTTTTCATTAAAATCGTAAACAAATGTATATAGAAATAAATTTTAAAAATTAAAATAAAATCCTAACTCTGACCCTATCTAGTTTTAAAAGAAGAAAATTAATAAAAACAAATATATAAATACTGAAATTTGAACAAATAACATCAGGCGGAAGCAAAAGTGTTTCCTATGGCTCGCCACGGTCACTTCTTGTCATTCACAAGCTTCCCTCTGTCCTTACCTCTTCCCTTGCCTGTAAAATTAAACATGAAAGAGTAAGTATAAAAATACACTCAGTAACGGACCCACTACTAGTCTCGTTAGGTGCCTGTTAATTTCCTATTAGAGTCCTATAAAGTAGTACCCCTAAACTGGCACGTTCCTAAATACGTGCAATCTGTGATCCCATAGGAAGATATCTAGTCTTCGGTGAACCCAAGGGAATACCTAAGACAAACTAGTCTTTAGTATACCCGAAGCCCGAAGGAACACTAAGACAATTGGGCTGTGAGTGACCCTGTCGAATCACTCGTAATCATGTCTATGTCATATTGAACTGGTGATCCCGTCGGACTACACGGTCATAAAAAGGTGATGATCCCGAGGGACACCCATGTGGGTACGACTCTAATAGATAAAGTTAACAGTACACCCTATTCATAGCATGTACATGATAAAACATCATCGTAACGTGGCGTAAGTATTGATCATATCATTCTTAACAAAATGCAGTCATCGTCATCAACATCCTACCAATCATAAACATAATATCAGTCTACATCATCAATCATCAAGATAATGACAGTCACTATCAATAACATCAAGTTATGCATTTTAGTTACCATCAATGCATAATCATAATTACATGCGGTCTCTTAAATCCAGTTCGAAGATCTAGTAGGAGAATCTCCTACCTCGAGATTAGCTTAACGAAATTATCCTAATAGTCACGATCAAGTTTCCCAAGGAAAAATCCTAAACAATAAGGGTAAATAACTAAGTTCAATAATTTAATTAGCAATTGCTTAAGGATCGAAAATCCAATTGATTCAACTTACCCAAAGTTGAGGTTGAATTCAATTTATCCATAACTGGGAAAATTCCACA
Organism: Cucumis melo; assembly: GCF_025177605.1. NCBI lineage: Eukaryota > Viridiplantae > Streptophyta > Magnoliopsida > Cucurbitales > Cucurbitaceae > Cucumis > Cucumis melo. The sequence goes on from NC_066858.1 coordinate 17,296,466, forward strand.
GTTCTACTTCCAATTGATCTAACCAGTCCTTTAAGAAAAATAATTCAATTTAATCCAAAATTAAATTATTTAGGGTTCAAAATCAATTGTTATTGGGCATGCCAAAAAATCCAATCAACATACCAAAACTTACCAAAGTAGGTGGGAAGAAGGACCAAAAACAGGATTGGCGGCTGAAAACGGCTTGACTAAGGAGAAACAGCTAGACGGCTCGGCTAGAAGACAGGGTGACTTGGGTAGAAGGCAGAACAACTGGCGGGTGGCTCGGGTAAAAGGTAGAGTAGCTAGCGGGTGGCTTTAAGCCGCGGTTGAAGGAGGTGCGGCTGTGGGCGGCTCGCCGCAAAGACACATGCACGACTGCGTAACTCGGCGGCTTCGTGCGTGGCTTGCAGAAACGATTGGCATGCGCGACTGAGGATGACTGATGAAGAGCGACGGAACGCAACGGGGAGCTGCGACAGACGACTGGCGAAACGCGAACGGTGAGGATGATTGGCTGTATGCGATAGCTTGCGACGAAAAACCATGGCGACGACGACGATCGGCTTGGCTTGCAATGAAGGAGTTGCGACGGACGGAGGTGGAGTGGCAAACTTGAAAGGCTAGGGGTTTTTTTCAATGAAGGAGATGAATTACACAACTCCCCATGCTCTATCTAAACAAACAACAAAAAAAAAAAAAAAAAAAAAAAAAAACAACAACAACAACAACAACAAAACCAACAACAACAACAACAACAACAACAACAACAACAACAACAACAACAACAACAACAACAAAACCAACAACAACAACAACAACAACAACAACAACAACAACAACAACAACAACAACAACAACAACAACAACAACAACAACAACAACAACAACAACAACAACAACAACAACAACAACAACAACAACAACAACAACAACAACAACAACAACAACAACAACAACAACAACAACAACAACAACAACAACAACAACAACAACAACAACAACAACAACAACAACAACAACAACAACAACAACAACAACAACAACAACAACAACAACAACAACAACAACAACAACAACAACAACAACAACAACAACAACAACAACAACAACAACAACAACAACAACAACAACAACAACAACAACAACAACAACAACAACAACAACAACAACAACAACAACAACAACAACAACAACAACAACAACAACAACAACAACAACAACAACAACAACAACAACAACAACAACAACAACAACAACAACAACAACAACAACAACAACAACAACAACAACAACAACAACAACAACAACAACAACAACAACAACAACAACAACAACAACAACAACAACAACAACAACAACAACAACAACAACAACAACAACAACAACAACAACAACAACAACAACAACAACAACAACAACAACAACAACAACAACAACAACAACAACAACAACAACAACAACAACAACAAAAGATTTGGATGTTTTGGAATTTATTAAGGAAATAGGAAAAAGAAGAAAATAATAATAAATGTATTATTATTGGTTAAATAGGCTTCTTGGGAAATGAGTCATCTTCTTCACAAAAAGGAAAAAAAAAAGAGAAGGAGCAAACCCTAACCCTAACCCCGCCGCCAGTCCGAGATGATCGGCTGCATCAGGTGCGCCGCCTCCATCATTGATGTCGCGCCGCCGCAATAGTCGAACCGTGCGCAAGCGTCAGCCGTCACGTGGAGCACGTCACACATGACGATGCTCCGTCAGCCTTCGCCTCCGTCTTCAGTCGTTCGCGGTGCGTCGAGTCGTCCGCCTTGCAAAAGCAGCATCGTCGTCGTCTTCGTCGTTGGTCGTCTCCGTCAACAGACCGTCAGCAGGCGCAATCCGAGTTGACCTGCAGCAGTCGCTCGAGCCGTCCGAGCCGCGTGTGCGAGTTGCGTCTTCAGCCGCACGCGTGTGGTTTTGCTGAGTCGCGCCAGGAGTCTTCCCGAGTCGACCAGCAGTTCCTTCCTCCAACCGAGCCGCCAGTCAGTTTTTCCCTCTCCAGCCGAGCCAATTGAGCTGCCAAGCTTCTTTTAACCCTATTTTTGACCCATATTTTTTCAGTAAGCCTTGGTAGGTTTGATTTGGTTTTAGTCTACCCAGCTAAGGTTTATTTTGACCCTAACCAAGTTAATTGTTGTATTAAATTGACTATAGTTAACTGGAAGCCGAGCAGGGAATTTGTCCAACTAAGTCTAAACTGAGTTCGGCCTTGATCTTGGGTAAGTTACTTCAAATGGATTTTGGACCCTTATTTCTTGGAGGGTTAAGTTATTAAATTTAGTTTTTCTAACTAATTAACTAATTTAGAGCTTGGCTGCTTGGAAGTCGTGATTTTATTGTTAGAATTCGTTTGAGCAAATCTCCAGGTAGGAGTTTCTACTATTAGACCTACGAGTGGAAATAAGAGATCGCATTTATTTTTGAGTTGTGCATATTGATAACTAGATTGCATAACGGCTTGGTAATTAATGAGGATATGATATGACATGATGATATGATATGATGTTGTGATATGACTTGTTGATCTGATGATGATATGTTACGTGCATGCTATGGTTAGGGTGTATGTTAACTTATCCTATTAGAGTCGTACCTGCATAGGTGTCCTTCGGGATCACCACCTTTTTAGGATTGCGTAGTCCGACGGGACTGCCAGTCTGGCATTGGTAGACATGATTCGAGTGGTCCGACGAGATCGCTCGCAGCCCGATTGTCTTAGCGTTCCTCCAGGTACACTACAGACCAGATCGTCCTAGGCGTTCCTTTGGGATCACCGAAGACTAGTTATGTTCCTCCGGGATCACATGTTGCACGTGTTTGGGAACGTGCTAGTTCTTGGGTACCACTTTCAGGACTCTAATAGGAAGTTAACAGCCACCTAGCGGGACTAGTAGTGGGTCCCTTACTGAGTATTTTATACTCACTCTTTCCATTTCTATTTTTCAGGCAGAGCTAGAGGTAAGAGCAAAGTCAAGCTGGCGAGCGACCAGAAGTGACCGTGGCGAGCCATAGGGATCTTTTGCTTTCGCTTTATGTCATAGTTCAAATTTTAATGTTTGCATTTTATTTTATACTTTACTTGGTATTTTTTTTCTCTAAAATTAGGTAGGGTCCGAGTTAGGATTTTATTTTTATGCTCATCTCTAATCACATTTGTTTATGCTTTTAAATGAAACTTTTGAGATTTTGTTTTATTTTTTTATTCAAACTTTACAAATTTTATTTATCTTTTAAATTAGTAATGACTTCAACTTAGTATAAAAAGTTGGGTCGTTACAATTTTATTTTTAACTTATCTTTTTTCTTTTCCTTCTTTTCCCAAATAAACCAATCATATCTTCTCTTACTTTATTTAAAACCCATCAAATTCTCCTTTTACCATCAAATATTCACATCAACTTTTTCTCCAAAAATAAACTACCAATCTTAAATAATTATATTATTTTCATAATACAATTATTTTAACTTTAAACCCAAATAATTATATATTTCTAAATATAAGTATTCAAAATTCTCTAAAAAATAACATATACCCTTAAATAATTAGATTATCCTCATGATATAATTATTTAACTTCACAATTAATTAATTATACAATCAAATATATAATTAATCAAATTTTTACAAACACAACAATAGGATATTTTTCCAAAATATCTAATAAATTCTAATTTTTACAAATTAAATATTTCAACGATTAATAACATCTAAAAATTAAAAAATTAACTTAAGATAATGAGAAATAAATTATTTTAAATTTAGGGTGTTACAAATAATTTGTATAACTAATTTTAAAGGTTTAATCTTGAGAATAAATCATTTGAGGTGTTTCACAATTATATAAAGTGATTTTTTAAACACATTCTGTAGTTTCTTAAACGCTTTCAAAAACTTTATTTTAAATATATTCTTTTTACGGTTTAAATAAAAAAAACTATATAATTAGAGTTTATATAGCTTTCAAAATAATTATTCCTTCACTTGGTTGGATAAGAGATTTTGAGACTAATCACAAATTGTTATATTATTTATTAAATTAATTAATTTTGGAATAGATTAAAAATGGGCATTTGCCCCAAATTAAAATTAAATACGTAAATTGGTAAATTCTAATCATGCTACATGTCTTTATTATCACTGTTTGATCAAATTAATTATTTTGGTCAAATTAAATATTATTTACTTGAACTAGAGTTCAATTGAACTAAAAAAGCTTAATTTAGTTCAATGGCTAAAGTTGACTCAAGTCCATGTGGTTGAGCCCATCGGCCTTGTTCATGAACTAATTAGGCTCAAGCCCATAAAACCTATTAGAGGAAGTTCGCTTCATTTGTGTGGTTGGAAAATTTTTACGCTAGAAGGTCTAGATAGAATTCTTCTAAGAGCTAGAAGACCTCTTTAACTTGGCTATCGGCTCCAATTTCAAAAACATCACGTATTCCGTTTACTCAGATCATGCGTAAGCATCTAACAAAAAGAGAATCAGAGAATCGAATACTAGATATTAAACCAGATCTCATCAAATCAACATAAATACAACATCAATATAAGTTCAACTCCATGAATCAAATTTCTCCAAAAATCTCGTGTAAACAAATTGGCACGCGTTGTGGGACTTCCTTTGACCCTGAAGAAAAAAAGACAAAGACTCTGACAAAGACTTCCTATCATATTCAACTTTAAAAGAAAATAAAATAGTGTTTCTAACTTTTAATTTCAAATTAGAAAAATTAGTTACAGTTTTAGGTAAATTAACACTAAATGGGTGTAATTTAATTATATGAATTAAAGTAGACTTATTGTTTTAATTATTTTCACCTTGATAATTCTTTTTCAAACATTGATGATTAATTTATAATATATAGTTTTTAAAATTTTATATGAATTTTGAATTTCAACTTTATTTTTTTTTATCTAAGTTATTTGATTAAAAATTAAAATCATATAATACATTTATTTAAATGGTTAAAAATTTAACAAAATTAAAACAAAAAAAAGTTAGAATCTAAATTGTACAAATTATAGCTTTTGCACGTTAGTTATATCTTTAAAAGCGGTTCTGTTAGATTAATTACTAATAAGATTTACCAAACATTAAAAGCACTTAAAGATTTTATAAGAATCACTTTCTCCCCTTGCAAAAGAATTCTAAAAAAATGCGACATAATTTGTTACATATTTGAAAGTTAATAATATATTTGATTGATAATTTAGATTTTGTTTTATATTTTAAAAACCTTAATTTTTGTATTTGATAGACAACACAAATTCTATTTTCAAAGATAGTTTTTGGAGTATGTAATGAAAACACTACAAATTTTGAGAACACTATTATGTTTTTATTATATCTTGATTTTAAATTTTAAATTTTAAAATATATAATTACATCAAATAAAAACAGAAAATTATGTACAAACATTGTATGTTAAGTTGTAAACTTAATTTCATTTTTATAAAATTAAAATATGTATTGTCTAATGTATTATAAATTGTATAGTACTGCAAAATAATAACTTTTAACATAAAACATGTTCATAAATAGTTTATTGCCCCCAAATAGCCTATAACTTTAACTAGCTTTATGGTTTATAAATACGATATCAAACACATTTTAAACAATTTTAAACAATTTTTAAATTCAAATTGAAATTTTACTACTATAGAAAACATATTTGAAAGATGAAATACGACTCTATTTTTATTGAAATTCTTTGTTTTCAAATTCTCTAACAAATAGACATAGAGTTTAAATTGTTAGTTACAAAAATTTGATGGCAAAATTATAACAAATTTAAAAGTAAAAAGATAAGATATTTATGGAATCACATAAAATAACTTTTTTAAGGACTGAAGTGATTTCAAAGGTCTTGCTTTTCAAACTAAAATTGGAGCAATAAGATGAGACGCACAGACATTAACATAAAAGTGGCCTAAAGTACATATATATTTGACTACCTTCTAAATTCTTCATTCTCCTTCCTAAGAAACCAACCAAAGAGAAGTTTCACTAATTTACCAGAAAATGTCAAAACGACACTACTAGTAGTTTATCATTGTTGTTCTTATTTTACTATTACCCCTAGCACCTTCAAAAGGCAAGCTGTGAGAAAGAGATAGAAGTTGAATAAAGTAAAAACAGGATTGACATTAAATAATGAAGATCCAAGATTAATTTCAATTACCTTCTTTGTATTGGAAGAAGGCAATGTGAATATGATAAAGCTATTACAAATTATCCTCACCGACACCAAGTACTTGAGCAATAGTTCATACCTCCTACCTACAAGGTTACCGGCCACCACCAATTTGTTACATTCTAAGAAAAATCGAATAATCTGTCTCTTCAATCAGCATCCAATTTCTTTAACCCGGATCACATTGTCCGAAGGTATAAATGAATTAGTTGAAGACAGTGATCAAGTATATATGCCTGTACAAATAATGACAGACCAATTAGAAAGGAGAAGAAGAAGCAGAGAAAGTTGAGATCATAAGTACTGAGTTAAGGGTGATTTTTCTTCATATGAAAATGCTAATCTAATGCCAAAGCTTACTGCAGAACCCATTTCGCGGCTTCTTGCAAGATATTATATCAGAAAAGGAGTCAACTAACTGTCCAGCCAAGCTACTAGGTTCATCAATCAGTGTTTGGATAAAGGTGTTGACTACTCTACGTTCTTGTTCGGTTGATCTCAAGCTAAACCATGTTAGAAGTTTCAATCTAAATTCCTGTTTAATGTAACCTTCACATTCTAGCCACCGAATTATCTTTACACAATACTCGAAGTTTTCATCCAAGAAACAAGAACCATTTGCCACTCGGAGTGGCGATCCGTTTATCAAAGTGCTGTCACAATCATTTGTCTCTTCATTTGTGCTGGTAGCCCTTTTCCTACACAACCCTGTAAGGGAATCAACAGCCGGTACCTCGCCATTTGGCCCACAAGTCCATATCTGCGAATCGCCACTACCGTGTGATCTTGCCAAGCCATTCTTCTCTATATCATGAGAAGCAGCATCTTCATCTGCCTCAACTGCTTGCTGTAGAGTACAACCATTAACTTCATCCCTAGAATACTCGAAAGGAGGAGTTAGTTCTTCATTCAGATCAGGTACAGAAACTACATTTAAATCAAGTCCAGGAGAAACAGGAGGTAGCTGCTCTTCTTCCGGAGTTTCAGGTTTGACCCCGTTCTGCACTCCACAACCATTTGCTACATTAGCACTACAAAGCCTCTCAAGACATCCTTTTCCTTGATCCCTAGCAAGTTGCAAAATCTTTCCAAGATCTCGAACTTGAAATCCTGAAGATGAACAGATAATGAATGAATTATCTGGACCCCTCTTCCTGATACAGCTTTCTTCAATAACAGGACTTTCTTTCCTGTCATTTGAAGGGGCTGGAGAATGGGGGTTGTTAATTATTTCCACACTCTTTGTAAAACACTTGGCCTCGGAGTGACCAATGTCACCATTCTCTGTATATGAAACAATTCTGAATGTGTATTCAGTGCACGGTTGTAAATTGGATATCAAAATCCTTCTCTGAGTTCTAGGAAAGACACATATAGGTTCTTTTGTGTATGCTTCTTCTCTGCTCTTACTATACCAAAGCTTGTAGCCTTTAGTCTCTTTAGATGATGCATTAAAAATTTCAACTAATGTTATCACAATAGAAGAAGATTTGATGCCTTCAAAAAGAAACTTGCAGGCAGCCGGAAGTGAATCTTCTGTCAAAAACGAAAATATGGGGAAGAAAAAAAACAACATAAAACTAATGAGATTTATTTCGAATCATTGGGGGGCAATAAACAAGATGTCATTGAATAAACCTCTGCAATTCAGATTTGGATTGGATACTGTAGCCAGCCATTGATCTGCTTTTTCAATTGCGAGGGAGCAAAGCTTTTGCACATCACCAGCCACAGCAAGCCTACAGACAATACCACGAGCCATCTTGGCGGAAATCCCATTTACTGGACCTACTTCAGTTTCTAGCTTGGCCTTTGCCTCTTGAATAACTTCGTGCAGTTCCTTAAACCTTGAAGTCGTTTCAAGGAGCCTGTAACTTAAATAAATCCTATAACAGAGAATATCGACACGGCGTGCATCTCTTGCTATAACTAGCTGCTTCTTCCAACATCTGCCAGTATAGAATTCACAATTCAATCAGGCCATAGGTAAACTAATATCACTGGAATGAATATAAACCATGTAACAATACCTCTCGGGAGCTTGAGAGTGAAAAATTATGCACAATAAGAGGATCAAAGGAAACAATGGGTGAGAAAATTGCTTACTCTAGTATCCCAGAAACTTTTCCACAAGAAGCACAGCAGTAACTACCATCTAGCTGCATTAGTTGCCCAAGATCAACAACCCCTACCTTCCCACGCTGCAAGGCACACTCAATATGGCATGATAATCCACAGGAATCACCCTGTTCTGATTCTGTAGAGCAAACTAGCCAGAGACTAGGGTCCTTGTTGTCATCAAATAAGTGGCAGATACAGCAAGAGCATCTCCTACAAAATGTATCATCTACTGATAAAACAGCTCTACAAGCAGAATTTTTGCATACCCATGTACTTGAAATTCCAGAATGTAGACATTGCTCAGGAGCTGTAGGCATGCGAATTGGATTTTCTATCTTCCTGTGTTGCTTTCTACTAGCAGACCGATTATTTAAACTGGACGAAGTTTTCTTCATCTCTTGTTTCTTAATCATTCTACTGCTTGCCTTTGGAAATTCAGACATTTAACTCCTAGAATGATTAAGTCCCCCTTCTCCTTGTCAAAACATGATTGGAATGCTCAAAAAATTCATCATTCCAACCATGATTTCAGAAACCTAATAAAAAAGTTCTTGGCCTACTTGTGCATCACCTAGAAGCTCATTTTCTCTCCAGGGCTATGCAAGCCAAAACTGGCAAGAAAAAGATGATAAACTAGTTATTCCTGGGAATAAAACAACATGACTTAAAATATTTTAAATGACGTAATATACCAACTATTAAGTCCTATTCATGGTCATATTAGTGTAAGCTGCACTGATAAAAGACGCACAATGCACAATAACAAAATAATTCATTGTCTTCTTACCAAATCTGTAAGGCAAAAAGTTCCTTTCCTTAGTGCCATCCAGTGAAAAGGGAATTGAGGGAATACAAAGCAACCAATCAACATTTAATACTAACAGCCTAATATACGTCAAAACATGCTATAATTTTCTGAGCAAGAAGCTAACGTATGCCGGTCCCAAATCAGAGCAACAAATTTTCCTATTTTGCTGTCCAGCCTCGGGAACATGCAACTAAACCCCAGAGATCTTCATCATGACAATGAAAAGAAAGCTGATCTTCAAAGTCTTAAGAACAAAAAGAATCAGCACAAAGACATTCTCTCTATGCATATGCAGGAGAAACATCTTCAAGACTCCATCTTTTCTTCAAAACTTTCCTTACCCCCTAAATGTAGCTTACAATTTTCCCGAAATTGATAGAAAAACACAAAAAAATATTGATTCAGTCAAATTCGCAGAACAAAACTAAGAAGAAACAAAAAGCTTTACCACACAAAAAAAGAATCTATTTTCCATCATTTCTCTCCAGAAAACTACTGTTGAATTACCATGACAATTGAGACATTACCTTCATCAAACAATCCCCCCTCCACCACCACTTTAATGATATGACAACAATGAATAAAAAACACACGAGAAGCCACAAACAAAAAATAAAATAAAATAACACATCTGAAATTTTCACAAACACATTATGCGAATCTAGAAACAAACCAATAAAAACCCAACAACAAAGACAATAATTATAGAGAATTAAACAGAAAAAAAAATTACAAGAATAATATTAACGTTACGAAATACTAAAGCAACAGAGATGAAAAAAAAAAAAAAAAACAAAAAAGAAGTAGAACAAAACCGCGAAAGAAAGAAGCTGGAAAAACAACGGATCTAGCAGAGAAGAAACAGCCCCCAAAGAGAATCATTTGAAAGAAACGATGAAAACAAAAGAGAAATATTCGGAACGTACCGAAGAAGAATAAGGACGAATCTAGGGCTTGGATGCGCCGAAACCGAATAAATTGTTATTAGCAGACCATGAAACTAGAGAGAGAAAGAAGAAGAAGAAGAAGAAGAGGAGGAGGAGGAGGAGGGAGAGAGTCTTCGAAGGTGTTAGTTGGCTGAGAGAGAGAGAGAGAGAGAGAGAGAGAGAGAGAGAGAGGAGATTGTAGGAAATGTTCACGTTATGGAGAGAGAGTGAAGAAGACGTAGAAGAAAAGCGCGTGAGAAAAGGGGGTTCAGTTGGGAATACATTTCCGGTTAGGAGAGAGCACATCAAACATTACAAGCCATTGCGTTGAATTACAATTGGGTCACTCATATCCATTCGCAGTTTTTAGCGCGTGACTTTCCCACTACCTTATTATTATTATTATTATTATTATTATAATCTATTTTAATTATATTTTCGCTTTTATCAAGTTTGTTGGAAACCCAACGTGAAAGACAAAATACAAGTCTCATTATCAACATCACCCTTTGCCCATCAATTTCTGACCCTTTGATTCCATGACTTTCAAATACTTTTACTTCTTCTTCTTCTTCTTCTTCTTCTTCTTATTATTATTATTCTAAATTCCTAATCGTCAATGTACTTCAATCACCTCCACTTAATTATAAAACAAAAACAAAAACAAAAAAAAAAAAAAGAAGAAGGAAAGACTTGTTTGAGGTGTAATTGGTTAATATAGATGTGAAGTTAAGAAAATGAGTGGGCGGATAAAGTGGAAGAATAAAAATGGAGTCAATCAACAATTGCCACTAAAACGAGTAGTTGTTAGAATGCAACTATTTTTGCCGCTTTTCTAATACTAATAATTTGACCAAATGAAATGAATCCGTTTTATGCTTATGTCCTCAATTTCTATTTTGTTCCATTCCTACTTAATTACCGTTAGGTGCAACATTGGTGAATCTGGTGCACTCTATTTATACTTCTAAATTCTAGTATTCATCCTCTTTCAAATTATGCACCCCAAATTTATTTTATTTGGAAAAAAAAAATAATAATAGAGAATATATAGACGCAGCAAGTTAATACTTCTGAGAGCTTCATATGTATTCGAAATTCGATATTTTTCTTGTTTATAATCATTTTAAAAAGGATCTTTAATCAATTTTTAATTATTAAAAACATATTTTTTTTTTAGTATCACTCACTCCCAAACATGTTTTAAGTCAACTTAGTCAATAGGATTGTTCGACCAAAGGATCATTTCTTTAGGTTTTCACATCATCCTAGGATCATTGTTAAATTTCGTTGGGTTTGGACATGTGTAGAGCTTTTTATATATCAGACGAGCGTTTGGTATGGACATGAGACTTACGCTTTTTAGAGCCTTTTGAATGGTACTTAATTATAGTTTGGATTTTGTACACAACAGTACCACTTTTGTTATTACTTTATTCTTTATATTAATTACGTTCTTTCATCTGAAATTGCTCACATAGCCATGCAAGAGGAAGAACTGAAACATCTTAAAATTTTATTTTAAAATTGTTGGGTTTTGTATATATATAACTTTTCCAAAGATGAGAACGACTAAAGTAAAAGAAAGGTTAGAAACGAATAGATAATACTTGATAGTAGTGGTTTTTTTTGTTACTAATAAAGAGAGTAGTTTTTCATTTTCTCTATCTCTCACCTTATTTATTAAGAAGCTGTATGTGATAAAGTTTTTGCTATTTTTAATTTGATTATAAGAAAATAGTTGGAAACCATTTGAAAATTATTAAATTTAGTTCTTTTGGTTTTCAAACCACCATCACTATAACAACAGGTTTTTACTTATTTCATTATTAATTTTGCGTGTTTAAATGAATAAATTGTTTTTTAAAATTATTCTCAAACAAATCCTAATTTTGTTTAAGTTGTTCAGATAAAAATAACTATCAATCACTGATATGTAGTATAAAATATATTGTTTCAAATGGAATTCTTTGAATATGTTATTTGGTGCTTCGAATATCTAGTCAAGTGTAATCATGAGCCGATGTGCTCGAGTAGGGGCTTGAGGGCAACACCTTATAACCTTAAGTTGTATAATACTTATGTTATTTTTCGATATTAACTCTAGAGGTTAGAGAGATGTTGCTATATATATATATATATATATATATATATATATATATATTGTAACGCCCCAAAAATTTAGATAATTTTGGAGTCAGTTATCTTAATTTTGTTTATCTAGATTTAATTTATTGGGCGTTATTTTGAATCCATTTAATGAGAATTATTTGATTTAAGTGGGAATTAAAATTAATTAAATATTTCTTGGATGAATATTTAATTAATTAGAGGTTTTGACACGTGGTGTTTGTTGAGTTTTTATTAAATGGTAGGTTAAGAGGATTAAGTAAAGTTGTGGATTTTAGTGTTGTTGAAGTTGAATTTAATTAAATAATTATGGACGTTATTTAATTAAACCGTAGGGTGGAAAGTTTGTTGGAGATTTGATAATTATATGTATACGTGGAAATATATATATAATTATTATGTTAAAGGAAAAGATAATTATATTTGTTGAAATATAATTATTTAAGGAAAAGATAGTTGTATTTTGGAGAAAGGATATTTATTAAAGGAGAAAAAGTAAAATAATTATATTTTGGAAAAATATAATTATTTGTAAAAGGATAATTAATTACTTTGGAGAAGATAAATAATAATTAATTATTGTGGAAGATAATTAATTATTTTGGAGAAAGATAAATAATAATTAATTATTGTAGAAGATATTAATTATTTTGGAGGAAGATAAATAATAATTAATTATTGTGGGAAATAATTAATTATTCTGTAGAAAGATAAATCTTGATTATGGAGTGGAGTTGCTATGGTTGGGTTAAGATAATTCATGTTGAAAGTTATATACATATAATTATTATGTTAAAGGAAAAGATATTTATATTTGTTAAAATATAACTATTTAAGGAAAAGGTAATTGTATTTTGGAGAAAAGATATTTGGTAAGGGAGAAAAAGTAAAATAATTATATTTTGGGAAAGTATAATTATTTGTAAAAGGATAATTATTTTGGAGAAAGATAAATAATAATTAATTATTGTGGAAGATAATTAATAATTATTTTGGAGAAAGATAAATAATAATTAATTATTGTGGAAGATAATTAATAATTATTTTTGGAGAAAGATAAATAATAATTAATTATTGTGGAAGATAATTAATTATTTTTGGAGAAGATAAATAATAATTAATTATTGTGGAAAATAATTAATTATTTTGGAAGAAAGGTAAATAATAATTAATTATTGTTGATGATAATTAATTATTCTGTAGAAAGATAAATATTGTTTATGGAGTGAAGTTGTTATGGTTGAGTTAAGATAATTCATGTTGGAAGTTATAAGTGATTTATTAGAAAAGATTTGATTGATTAAATTAATTGAGGACTTAAGTTAATTTGAGATTTTGGAGGGAAAAGTTAGTTTTGGTGGAATTGTAATTAATTGAGTATATATATATGGATATATATATTTAATTAATAATTTGGAAAAGTGTAGTTAATTATATTATGGAATATAATTATATTTATTTGGAAAAGAAAATAATTCATGAAGAGAGAGATGATTGATTTTGATTGGACGAAAAAGATATATATTTATAAGAGAGAATAATGGTTTAAATAAATATATATTTATTGTAGATTTTGGTGAGAGAAAAATAATGATAATAAAGAAGTATTATTATTATTACTAATGGTTATAAATGCCTAAGATTAATGCATTGATTTAGGAAAGATAATGGGAATAAAGATATATGTATATTTTTTTGGTATTATATATATATATATATATCCTAAAAGGAAAAGGAAAAGGAAATAATAATAATAATTATTATTATTGTTATTATTTGGGTCTATAAATAGCATTGTAATGCTTAAGATGGAAATAAATGAAAAAGAAAAAGGTTCTTTATCTTCTTCTCTAAGATAACCCTCTGCTGTCGCCGCCTCAGTTGAAGTTAAGATTGGTCTCTTTGGAAGCTTGAGGATTTAAAGTGATGAATTTTTTCATCAAGGATAAGAGGATTTTTCAACCTCCATTTGAGTAACCTTGGTAAGCCAATGAAATTAAATTAATATTTTATTAATTTAATTTTAGATCTATTTGGGGGTTTCTTTAAAGGTTCAATTGGCTAAACTTTTTAAGATCTAAATCTTGGATTTTTCCCAATCAAGGTTGAATTGGTTTCAACCCCAATTTTTAGAAAGTTAATTAATTTGGGAGAATTTTTGGATGTTAGCCAATTGCTAATTTCATTAATTAAAATACTAAGTTTTCCTTTTATGATTAGGATCAAGTTAATTGGAGAATTTTACTGTCAACTAGGGAGTACCTTTGTTTGGCTAAAATCTCCAGGTAAGAGATTCTCCTACTAGACCTTCGAACTGAATTCAAGAGACCGCATGTAATTATGATTATGCATTGATGGTAGCTAAAATGCATAATTTGATGATAATGATTATACTGAGATTATGATGATAGTTGATGTTGATGATGATGACTGAGATTATTATGTTGATGATTGATGATGATGACCGATGTTATGTTAATGACCGGTAGTATGCTGTTGATGACTGTTGATGATTGTTAATGCATGATATATTAATCACATGATTAAGGACGTTAAGATTAATACTCATGCCATGTTATGATGTTATGTTATGCTACATGCTATGGATAGGGTGTTCTGTTAACTTTGTCTATTAGAGTCGTACCTGCATGGGTGTCCTTCGGGATCACCACCTATTTAGGACTGTGTGGTTCGACGGGACGCCAGTCTAGCATGGATATAGATATGATTCGAGTGATTCGACGGGGTCCTCGCATCCCGATTGTCTTAGTGTTACCCTCGGGTTCACTACAGACCAGCATGTCCTAGGTGCTCCCTCGGGACACCGAAGACCAGATTTTCGTTCCTACGGGAGCGCATGTTGCACGTGTTCGGGAACGTGCCAGAGATTGGGTACCATTTTCAGGACTCTAATGGGAAGTTAACAGACACCTAGCGGGACTAGTAGTAGGTCCCTTACTGAGTATATGTTTATACTCACTCTTTCTATGTTTAACATTTCAGGCGAAGGTAAAGGTAGAGGAAAGCTGGCGAGCGACAAAGAAGGATCCGTGACATGCCATATAGGGACTCAGTTTTGCTTCCGCGTTTATGTTTCAGTGTTTTAATATTCCGTTTTTAATGAAAAATTTATTCTTCCCTCGTTCCAAAAAGTGTCCTTGTCATCGTTTCTTTTTAGTAACGACCTCAGCTTAGTATAAAGAGTTGGGTCGTTACAGTTGGTATCAGAGCGTCAGCTTTTAGGTTCTGTAGACTAACTTACGATGTGAGTCTCTGATTTTGTCTCTATATATGGCTATTACGGTCCTTCGTCACTCGCCAGGTATGTATTTTATGATACATGATTATGAATATGCACGTGACCTTGCCTGTATTAAACTAGAACTGCATGAATGTTATGATTTAATGGTGATGGCTTTGGTGGTAAAGTTTTAAGAAAAATGTTGGCACGTAAAGATGCTCAAAGGGGTGATTGAGTAGGCAAAAGAGTTGGACGTGTTCAGCGTGATGAACTGTTTTGTGACTGGATATCTAAGAAATAAGTTATGTTGGTGGTTTTAAAGGGAACTAAAGGCATGGTTAAGTTCAAGTATATCAAGCACATTTGATTGTGTTTAGAATGGAGTTGCTGGAGAAGGAACAAAGCAAACTTTAGTGCATAGTTATTTTGGTGAGACTTCAAGAAACTGTTTTTGAGTTTACCATGAAGGATAAGTTACAGCTAGTTCAAAGTACAAGTGATGAAATAACGAACTCCTTTAGAATAACTAGCTAAGTTGATGTCATTAAAGAAAGCCAATAGTTGGACAAAAGTTTGAACTTTATCAAACAAGAAAAGAGAAATTAGTGAGTTCTAAAGATTGCTAAATGGTGGAGAATGCCTTACTAAGGGTGGAAGTCCGAAGTTGGAAAATAGAATGTAGTTTTTGAAGAGTTATGAATTAAGTTTCACTTAGATAAGTGTAAAGGAAAGAAAAGTGTTTGAGAAAAGTAATATTTTGTCAAGAGAAGCGAAGCTTTGCGCAACATGAGAGTTGCACTTAGGAAAATTTTATGGCAGAGTTACCAAGTTGAGAAGGCTACTTAGGAACAAGAGTATGACAAGGGAGCTCGATACTCGAAATTGTTCAAGGACTAAAACTTTCGAGGACGAAAGTTTCTTAGCGAGGGAAGATTGTAACACCCAATAAATTTAAGGAACTTATTATGGGTATTACATTAAGTGGACTTCAAAGTTAAGGAATATATTCGGTTGTTTTGTGTTGGATTAATTAAATATATATACATGGGTGTGTATATTTAATTAAAGATTTTGGAATTCGGTAGAATTTGTTATTAATTAAGACGTGAGAGCCAAGTATCCCAAGTTGTTCAAAGATTAGAACTTTCGAGGACGAAAGTTGTTAAAGGAGGGAAGATTGTAACGCCCCAAAAATTTAGATAATTTTGGAGTCAGTTATCTTAATTTTGTTTATCTAGATTTAATTTATTGGGCGTTATTTTGAATCCATTTAATGAGAATTATTTGATTTAAGTGGGAATTAAAATTAATTAAATATTTCTTGGATGAATATTTAATTAATTAGAGGTTTTGACACGTGGTGTTTGTTGAGTTTTTATTAAATGGTAGGTTAAGAGGATTAAGTAAAGTTGTGGATTTTAGTGTTGTTGAAGTTGAATTTAATTAAATAATTATGGACGTTATTTAATTAAACCGTAGGGTGGAAAGTTTGTTGGAGATTTGATAATTATATGTATACGTGGAAATATATATATAATTATTATGTTAAAGGAAAAGATAATTATATTTGTTGAAATATAATTATTTAAGGAAAAGATAGTTGTATTTTGGAGAAAGGATATTTATTAAAGGAGAAAAAGTAAAATAATTATATTTTGGAAAAATATAATTATTTGTAAAAGGATAATTAATTACTTTGGAGAAGATAAATAATAATTAATTATTGTGGAAGATAATTAATTATTTTGGAGAAAGATAAATAATAATTAATTATTGTAGAAGATAATTAATTATTTTGGAGGAAGATAAATAATAATTAATTATTGTGAGAAATAATTAATTATTCTGTAGAAAGATAAATCTTGATTATGGAGTGGAGTTGCTATGGTTGGGTTAAGATAATTCATGTTGAAAGTTATATACATATAATTATTATGTTAAAGGAAAAGATATTTATATTTGTTAAAATATAACTATTTAAGGAAAAGGTAATTGTATTTTGGAGAAAAGATATTTGGTAAGGGAGAAAAAGTAAAATAATTATATTTTGGGAAAGTATAATTATTTGTAAAAGGATAATTATTTTGGAGAAAGATAAATAATAATTAATTATTGTGGAAGATAATTAATAATTATTTTGGAGAAAGATAAATAATAATTAATTATTGTGGAAGATAATTAATAATTATTTTTGGAGAAAGATAAATAATAATTAATTATTGTGAAAGATAATTAATTATTTTTGGAGAAGATAAATAATAATTAATTATTGTGGAAGATAATTAATTATTTTGGAAGAAAGGTAAATAATAATTAATTATTGTGGATGATAATTAATTATTCTGTAGAAAGATAAATATTGTTTATGGAGTGAAGTTGTTATGGTTGAGTTAAGATAATTCATGTTGGAAGTTATAAGTGATTTATTAGAAAAGATTTGATTGATTAAATTAATTGAGGACTTAAGTTAATTTGAGATTTTGGAGGGAAAAGTTAGTTTTGGTGGAATTGTAATTAATTGAGTATATATATATGGATATATATATTTAATTAATAATTTGGAAAAGTGTAGTTAATTATATTATGGAATATAATTATATTTATTTGGAAAAGAAAATAATTCATGAAGAGAGAGATGATTGATTTTGATTGGACGAAAAAGATATATATTTATAAGAGAGAATAATGGTTTAAATAAATATATATTTATTGTAGATTTTGGTGAGAGAAAAATAATGATAATAAAAAAGTATTATTATTATTACTAATGGTTATAAATGCCTAAGATTAAGGCATTGATTTAGGAAAGATAATGGGAATAAAGATATATGTATATTTTTTTGGTATTATATATATATATATATCCTAAAAGGAAAAGGAAAAGGAAATAATAATAATAATAATTATTATTATTGTTATTATTTGGGTCTATAAATAGCATTGTAATGCTTAAGATGGAAATAAATGAAAAAGAAAAAGGTTCTTTATCTTCTTCTCTAAGATAACCCTCTGCTGTCGCCGCCTCAGTTGAAGTTAAGATTGGTCTCTTTGGAAGCTTGAGGATTTAAAGTGATGAATTTTTTCATCAAGGATAAGAGGATTTTTCAACCTCCATTTGAGTAACCTTGGTAAGCCAATAAAATTAAATTAATATTTTATTAATTTAATTTTAGATCTATTTGGGGGTTTCTTTAAAGGTTCAATTGGCTAAACTTTTTAAGATCTAAATCTTGGATTTTTCCCAATCAAGGTTGAATTGGTTTCAACCCCAATTTTTAGAAAGTTAATTAATTTGGGAGAATTTTTGGATGTTAGCCAATTGCTAATTTCATTAATTAAAATACTAAGTTTTCCTTTTATGATTAGGATCAAGTTAATTGGAGAATTTTATTGTCAACTAGGGAGTACCTTTGTTTGGCTAAAATCTCCAGGTAAGAGATTCTCCTACTAGACCTTCAAACTGAATTCAAGAGACCGCATGTAATTATGATTATGCATTGATGGTAGCTAAAATGCATAATTTGATGATAATGATTATACTGAGATTATGATGATAGTTGATGTTGATGATGATGACTGAGATTATTATGTTGATGATTGATGATGATGACCGATGTTATGTTAATGACCGGTAGTATGCTGTTGATGACTGTTGATGATTGTTAATGCATGATATATTAATCACATGATTAAGGACGTTAAGATTAATACTCATGCCATGTTATGATGTTATGTTATGCTACATGCTATGGATAGGGTGTTCTGTTAACTTTGTCTATTAGAGTCGTACCTGCATGGGTGTCCTTCGGGATCACCACCTATTTAGGACTGTGTGGTTCGACGGGACGCCAGTCTAGCATGGATATAGATATGATTCGAGTGATTCGACGGGGTCCTCGCATCCCGATTGTCTTAGTGTTACCCTCGGGTTCACTACAGACCAGCATGTCCTAGGTGCTCCCTCGGGACACCGAAGACCAGATTTTCGTTCCTACGGGAGCGCATGTTGCACGTGTTCGGGAACGTGCCAGAGATTGGGTACCATTTTCAGGACTCTAATGGGAAGTTAACAGACACCTAGCGGGACTAGTAGTAGGTCCCTTACTGAGTATATGTTTATACTCACTCTTTCTATGTTTAACATTTCAGGCGAAGGTAAAGGTAGAGGAAAGCTGGCGAGCGACAAAGAAGGATCCGTGACATGCCATATAGGGACTCAGTTTTGCTTCCGCGTTTATGTTTCAGTGTTTTAATATTCCGTTTTTAATGAAAAATTTATTCTTCCCTCGTTCCAAAAAGTGTCCTTGTCATCGTTTCTTTTTAGTAACGACCTCAGCTTAGTATAAAGAGTTGGGTCGTTACATATATATATATATATATATATATATATATATATATATATATATATATATATATATATATATATAAATCTTATAACCTTATTAAAGCCTTCGCAATATGTATTATTTGATGTGTCTCTCTAAACTCTACTCATGAACATAACCTACATATTGTCTATTTCAATCTTATCCATTTCCACTTTTCTAGCCTTCTTTATATTTGTTGATTTTCCTAAGAGATTGGTATCCAATCATCCTCTGAAGTAGGCATGCTAGTAAAAATCTTCACGTGTTAAAAAATCAGAGGCATGCGGCTCATCAAAAAGATGTAGCTAGCCACGATTATATCTATCCATCGTTGAGCCTTTAGAAGGATAGTCTAATTCAAATAAATGACTATTCAAAGAGAGGAGGATTGTTAAAGCATAATCAAATTCTCACACTAACTACATAATAGAATGATCGTAAGCTTGTAAAGGATAACGACTATCTTCAATGATATGAAACATTTTGGATGAAAAAAAAAAAAGAAAACAAAAAGTTTCATTGGCTCTAACCAAAATTTAAAGAAGAAATGAATATAACCCCTAAACTTGCAATTAATGGCGTATAAAATTGATTGGTGTGTGTGTGTGTGTGTGTTTTCTCATGATAATAGACAAAAAAGAAGGTGAAGAGTAGTTGAAAAAGGAAAGAAAGTTGAAGTGGAAAACAAATGAGAAAAAGGTGGGTGGGGGGGGGGGGGATGATTGATTGATGAAACTCGTGAAGAATAGAGAAGAAGGCAAATGTGAAAATTATGTTATCATTTTTCGGTGATATTTAAAAACAAAGGAATAGAAGAGTGAGATGTAATTATGGGTTTGTTTTTGGGAAACGATCCTAAAATATTTTAATAATTAAAGGGAGGAATTGATTGGGTAATGACAATGAACAACAAAAACAAAAGACAGAGAAAAAGAGCGCATGCGATAGGGAGCAGAGAGGGCCAATGGTATTAGAGGGAACTTTGATTTTAGGGTTTATGCCTAAATTATGGTTGTGGTTTTTGGGAAATGAAAATGTGGAGGAAATTATACCACAATTCTTCATTATTCTTCTTTTTCCCTATTTCTTTTACAAAACAAAACTTTCTAATTATGTAATCATATTACTCATCTCCATTCCACACATCTTTGGACAATGACTAAGTTATTGCTACACATATATTCTCTTTTTTTTTTTTTTAATCGTAAAATAAATCAAAATATTTATAAATATAGCAACATTTTACTCATTTTCAACCATTGATCATTAACAAAATTATTCTATGTTTGCTCATCGATAAAGATAGTAGCCCTATCACTTATAAATTACGACATTTGTTGTATTTATAAATATTTTAAGTAGTTTCGTTATTTAAAACTATTTTTCATTGCAAAATGTGTATTTAATCTTTATTTTTAGTTCTTTATTTTCAAACTGTTCTTTCTTTATTTATTTTTGAATTTTATTTTCTATTAGATTTTAATAAATATGCATATTTACTCTCTTTCGACTTTTAACTTAATTTCGTGTTTGAAATAAGTCAATTACAATTAAATAGTTTTCACTTTTTTTTTTTATCACTATTAGACTAATTATTATTTTTATATTATAATACTTTAAAATTAATCAAAGAAAGGTAGCTAGTAAAATATAATGTTTAATTCAAAATCTAGAGCTAAAATGATTTTTGTCCTATATCATTTGATATATTATAGTTTTTGCATAGTTTGTTGAAATTTGTCATGTGACAAACAATGAATGAAGATAGCATAAGAATTTTATTTTCACCGGATTTCAATGAAGAAAATTTTTGACGGTTCATGAAAATGTATAACAATGACATTCAAAATTTTAAATCTAAAAGAGAAATAAAAGTATACTTATGATCTTGTCCATCCGGCTCATTCTTTCAAACACTTGAAAACTTGAATTGAAGACTACTCATCATAGGTCTCCTCAACTACTTCAAAGCACTTCACTCTTCTTTTGATTGTATTTGTATTTCAATTTTGTACAACCAAAAACCCAGAAACTAAAAGAATGTACTTTTTTTAAATACCATTTTATTTACCAAGAAGTTTGATGCAATTCTTAAACATTTTAAATGTTTAATGGCAAGGCAATGAATGATCTAGAAATATTGCCCCTTCTCCTTCCACTTGGTTTCATGTCTACAAAAGTTTCGCCGGTTCAAAAAAGTGCATGTCGACAGGTCCAGAGTTTGGAACTACGAAAATAAATATGATCATGACATGTCGACCAATATGCATAAGGCTTATATTCTCATAGATTGTTTTCAATTTTACTTTTCATGATTTTTCAAAACAAAATTTGATGAATATTTGCAAAGTTTAAATGGTTAAAAATAAGAATAAATGTGGTGAAGTGAAATTGGAATCTTCATGATTATAATTGTGACCATAGACATTATTTATTTGTAAATTACTTGTTTTTCTTCTTCTTTTTATGGGAATATAGCATCTGAATAAAGTGAATAAAGTAGATGTAGATGTGAACTTCTGGATATTCAATTTATAACAAATTAGACTTTGACTTACAATAAAAATATTAATGTTTTATATATTATTGTGTTATGCTCAAATTAACATCAATCCATAATTGTCATGTGCTTCATTAAAAATTAGTTAAATTGCCAATTATGTGACCTACTATTTATTGTTAATTAATTAATTCTTTGAAAATTTATTTATTTTTCAATGGAAATGGATATAATATATCTAAATATATGAATTTTAATTAAAAAGAAAAAACTAAAACTCGATATAACTTGAATTAAAAAAAAAAAAAAGGAAAAAACTAAAATTTGATGTAACTTGAATTGAAAAAAAACAGAAAAAACTAAAACTTGATATAATTTGAATTAAAAAAAAAAACTACGACTTGATATAAGCAAAAGGGTTTCAAGAGAGCAGTAGAGTAGTTTTGAAGCATTGAAGGTTGGCCAGATATAAATTACAAGTTTTAAAAGTATGAGGATATTTTTTTTATACAAAAGCCCAAATTCAGAAGCACTTTTTGTAATTTAGCTTTGATGAAAGTTCAACTTTTCATTTGGAATCATAAAAGCCAAAGTCAATAGTTTGACCCTTATTATTCAAATAAACAATTTAGTCATTAAAATTCAATTGAAAGTATCATCATGGGAGAAAAGCTGCTCAAAAATGGGAGAAAAGCTGCTCAAAAGACGAGACAACCGACAACGGAATTTGCAAGTCATCACCCCTCACCAAACCAACAGAAGAAACCAAATAAAAAATACAAGGGAAAAGTTAAAAGTGTATAAAACAACAACACATCAGCTCATAATCAAGTACTAACCTTATTAATTAAAAGAGTATTAATCCAGAACTAGAAGTAGCAAGTGTTACAATCCGCAGAACTAAAATATATACAAATTACAAAGTATATAGTTCATCACATAGCCAGAATATGTAGAAGGTTTACCTTTCATTTAAAAGAACCAGCATAAAATGATATGCATTATCCACTAAGTTCATCTATCCTTGAAGTGAATGAATGCCCCTGCAGTACACAAACAAAATACCAATTAAATATGAGATCATATGCAATTTGTATGATTCAGAAATACAAGATATTATATGTTCCGCACTTTAACTAGTCAATCTATTTAAATATCTAAAAGCAAAAGATACAAAGTGGAGGAATCTACTTTTTTGGCATAGAAATCAAAAACCAGACAAATGACAATTCACTCATTTCTTTATGAGCAATAATGAAGTTGAAGATAGCTTGAGATCACAGCATTGCCTCCCAAACACACTAAAAGAAACACAAATCCAGCTAAATAATTCTTTAGGAAAAGGTATTATGGAGGTTACAAGATAACTTTTCTAGAACCTGAGAATGACAATGTACATTCAGATAGCATCCATATTATGCGCCCGTGATGCAAGGAAATTAAAGCTATTCATATGCTCTCGTTTTCTTAATTCTATCAAAGATCTTGTGATCAGGGAGAAAAATGAGGTTCCAAGAGATGTATGAAGAGAAAAAAAAGGACATGTAAAGTTGGCAATTTCTGTAATGGACAGAGGGTTGAGATGTAGATTGTTGCTGTTGCTTCTTTCAACTTCATATATGCGGAAGAAGAATCTACATCCTACCCTACCTGGTCCAGCTTCCAGTCAGAATTTGTACTTCAATCTTTAAAAATGATATCTTCAGATGGTTGATCTTGGCCCCAGAAACCATCATAACAAAGTACAAGGTTGCTTTTGCGGATATGAAGAGGAAAATGATATTTTTAATAACCCTTGTGTCCCTGATATGAATTTTGATTTTGGGAATGTAAGACCGTAGCATAGAAACAAAACTTCATGACTCTGACCATTAAATGGTTCAACCTTTGGGATGGTTCTTCAGATGTTTCCATTTTTTTCTTTTTCTAACTTTCAAATTTATTGTCATCATCAAGACTTCAAATTTCAACTGTCTATTTGATCTCTCTCTCTGAATCACTACCTCCTTTTTTTCCCCTAAGTTTGTAGTTACTTGATTATTCAAGCTTAGAGCAAGCAAATGTGATTCGAAATTCACAGCTGAGGT
Organism: Cucumis melo; assembly: GCF_025177605.1. Lineage (NCBI taxonomy): Eukaryota > Viridiplantae > Streptophyta > Magnoliopsida > Cucurbitales > Cucurbitaceae > Cucumis > Cucumis melo. The sequence goes on from NC_066858.1 coordinate 17,320,861, forward strand.
GATAAGATACTATTCATAATAATAAATAGGAAGAATTGCACAAATCATCCCTAAAGTGTGAGGTTTGTTACAATTACAATCCTATCAATCATCTCCCTTAGATACTACATAGTAAAAAGTATTTAGGGGTGTAGTTGTAACACCTCATACTTTAAGAATGGGTTGCACAATTTCCCTAATAAAAACTACATAGTAAAAAGTGGATTTTGCTAGCCAGCCTGCTGGGTCGGATATATTTATTGGCCTAATGTGCAACAAATTAAGCTAAAACACCAGAAATATGCTTTAATATCCCTAAATAATACGGGTTTTGTCATCGTATGATTGTCCTTAATGGCTTATGTTCTTATTAAACTCCCTCCTTTAAAGTCTTGTAGTAGCTATAGTCTTTGATAGATCCAAATTACAACGTCATCACCTTTTTAACCTTAGAACGCCCAGTTGTTAAATCCAAAAAAAGAAAAATATCTCATTCATCAATGAGGCTGATTTAACAAAGGGCACCCAGTAACTTTATCCCTTAAACTATTGCCAAAACTAGCCAGCGGCCGATAATTAATAATATAATATGTTTACAAGGTGATCCAGCAGATATTGCACCGAGAATAATTCGCTCTTGCTACGTCGGAAATAATAAATGCTGGGAGTTTTAACATCTCAAATTAATCAGGGTATAATCAAATTAAGCAGGAAAAGATACCTCATTTAAATATCTCAAATTAATCAAGGTATAATCAAGAGAACCTGAAATTAGGCACAGAAAGAATATGGAGAAAATATACAGCATCTGTTCAAAATTCATGGATATTGAAGATAACAAGAATCCAATCAACTTAAAAAGCAAAACATCAGAAATCTAAACCAACAGCGACCTATTCCTACAGATTCTCACCAATGCAAAGACTGAAAACATTACTCTCAACCCCACGATCACAAATTGCTTATCGAGTTAGGTAAAAAGTCTACTTGACGAGTAACAATAAAACCCAAAATTACTCCTCAAATTTCAATCCTAACAATGGAATTAACGGTAAAATAAATAGCAGAAACCCGAACCTCTTACGAAGAAGACCGACGGCCTTCACACACTGGGCTCTCGTTGAAACTCTTAGACGGGTACTTCGCAGTGATCAACCCAACCTCGAAAACCAAATCCTCGCCGGTGGACCTAATACCAGTAATCGACCACCACTGGAACAAAGCCCGAACACGAATCCCATCAAGATTGTGGATCCGACCCTTTGCAATCTTACCAGTTACAACCCTAGAAAAGGAAGCCACATAGTTGTCTGGAGGAAGCGTGAACTTGCAGGAATCACCGAGGTCCAAAGAGAAGTCACCGGAGGTCTCGTTAATGGTGTAGGTGGAGACGGCGGAGGGAAGAAGGCCGAAGGGGAATCCGTAATCGGCGAGGCGAGCATGGGCAGAGGAAGGTGGAATGTTTAGGTTTTTGGAGTCAATGGATTGAGTGGAAAGGGGAAGGAGGGCTGAGAAGAGAAAGAGAAGGAAGATGGATTTCATGGTGTGAGCTTCTTCAACCTCTGAATCAAAATCAAATGTTGTTTGGTTTCAGATTTTGGAAATCAATTAGAGTATGAGATACGTTGTTTGTGTTGTAATGAGATTGTTGTTTATAGTTATTTGACTAGTCGTTTGTGATGGCTACGTAACTGTTCTCTCTTCCACAAAGGAAACAGTGGGATGAAGAAACACTTTGACCTGCTAAACGACGTCGTGGCAATGGCTATTTATTTAATTGTTTTTTGTAAGAGATATTTCTCTCTTTTTCTTAAACAAATTGCAATTTATTTATTGTGGAATGAAAGTCAATGAAATTAAAAGGTCCAAATTACATATTCACTATCATACACATTGGGATAACAGGAAAGTCACAAGTCCAACTCTAAAAAACTCTAGAAGAAGATTTTGACTAAGGAATGAGCCACTACATTAACATCTAGGATTATACATGAACCCCTAACATTTATACAACTCATTAATGAAGTCATCTCACCCTAAAATACTTCAATGGGGAAGAAGGAAAAAGAGAGAGAAAGGAGAGACTTAGCAACTCCATCACCATCATATTTCAAATGATAACTCATTGGTCCAAGCTCCTCGGCAAAACATAGACCTCCAAAGATAGCAAAAATCCCACCTGCCTCAATCGAGAAGAAGCCTCGCTAAAAGATAGTAGCAGTCGTGATCACCCCCATACCAAGCCCAGGTTTGATAGGAGAACATGCAACGTCAACATTAATTTTTGGGCACCTAACTTCTTGTGGGCTTCAGTGGAATACACATGGTTTAGACGTCTCATGCCTCAAACCCAAAAACATGTAGGCCTAAGGGAAGCACGAGAAAGTCGACCTTCTAGGGAAGAAAAGTCAGAAACATTTCCACACTCTCGCCTTGCCTAAAGATTTCGACATAGTATTTAAGGATCCAATTGATTTTGTAGCTCACAGGAGCAATTGGTTGTGGGTTATTTACCTTATTATGGCCTTCCCAAATCGGCCAACAGGTCACCCTGAAGAAGGAAAATAGTGGATTATTCGGACACTCTGTTGCAGCTACAAAGACATCACAGGAAGAGGACAACTCCACTAAACAATGGCCAAGCAATGATAAAATTTCCATTAAATTCTTATAAGCATGTTTACATATAAATAGAGCATAGAATCCAGTCTAAAAAACCATCACCACAATACACACACCACCTCTCAACCAGGATTTTTGTTTTAGCAAGATTCAAATTGGTGGAGAGAATATCGTGGAAGGATTTCCACAAAAATATTTTGACTTTTTTAAGGAAGAAACAAACTCCCAACTTGTTTCTACCAATGTGTTGATCCAAAATTAAAAAAATATTTACTGATCATCTAGCTATTCGGAATGACATTGTTTCTAAGTTTGGAGGTGATAGGAGGGAAGATAGAAGATGAAGATAAGACACTCTAACCGGCCAACTAATCACTTCCTCCTTCTTATTGATGCATGAAGTTAATCTTGATGTATGGGCCGGAAAGGAAACTTTAGTTTTTTTTTAGGTTACCTGTAAACTTTTGTCAAGGGAAAGAAAGACTGGAGAGTGAGGGACATACTTCACAAGAGAATTTAGTACTATTAGATAAATAAACATTAGTTAGTTTGTTACTATAAAGATCAATTAGTTTGTTATTCAGTCAATTTGTTATAAAGTTGTTAGAATCAGTTTCTGTAAACTAACTGCCAAGATCTCTATATAATGAGACTTGATCTCTTTAAATAATTCAATTCAAATAACCAGAATTCCTTACCTAAATTCTTGATATGGTATCAGAGCAATAAAGAAAACCAAAACTCTGCCACCCTTTTTTTTTTGCATCTTCCCTTCTCATGCAGTCACTAGTTTGAGCCTTCTTTTTTCGGCGTCTTCCCTTTTTTTTTTTTGGCGTCTTCCCTTGTCATAAGATCGTGTACTTGTCATGATGATAGTCTCATCCTTATTAGTCACAAAACATCTGCCTTTTAAGAATTTAATATTAAAACCTTGATCACATAGTTGACTGATGCTAATTAAATTTGTAGACAGACCTTTGACTAATGAGCATCTTGAAGACATGGAAAACCAGGTTGATTAATAGATCCTTTGTCAAGAATCTTTCCTCTAACTCCATTGTCGAACATAACTTGTCCTGCACTACATTTCTTGAAATTTGTGAAGAAGGTATCATTGCCAGTCATGTGTCGAGAACATCCACTGTTGAAATAGCAGCCTATAGCTCTTAAGGAATGAACCAAGGTAAGGGTAACATTACACCTAAGATCATTTCTTTGGCTAGGTCTCCATTCAGTTCCAGGAAGTTTCCAAGAACTATTAGTGCGAGCAGATTTTCCATACAATGGAAAACCATGTAGACAATAACAGAATGGTCGTAAGTGACCAGGTCTTCCACAATAGTGACATACCCATTTCTTTTTTACTTTTAATCACATGTTGTTTTTCTTTGATTATGACATCATGATCAATATTACCAGAGGCTTTGACAAACACAGTAGTTGATGTACTAGTAGAGGTACCTTCAGAAAATCCAAGTTTCATTTTATTTGAACTTGATTTTCCATCATTCAAAATATTCTCGAGGTTTTGCGTCCCTGATGTGAGCATTTTGACATACTTGGATAGAGATTCAAACTCATGATGAGCTTCTTTCAATTCAGCTCTGTGAGTTGCAATAGATGATAGATTACGATGATTGTCCTCCATCAAAACCTGAATTATTTCACCTTGTTGTTTCAGCATAATTTGGTCTTCCTTCAATTTTCTGAAGAGATAGTCGCCACTTGGAATGTCACAAGATGATGAACCTTTATGCTCGGCATATGCACTAGATTTCGTCTGCCCACTCGAACTTGCTATCAGAGGATACTTCACATTCATCACACCTTACGCTTCAAGTTGTTAACCCACCAACCCTGATCGATGCCATTAAAAACACAATGAACCAATGTCAACCCGCTCTAATACCAATTGAGAAAACACACACTTAGTAGTTGTCGTACTGTTTGTTGTACAGAGAGTTAATGACAGAAAGAACAAATACATAAGCACATAAAAGCACATAGGACACATCAAACTTTGGTAGCCCAGTTCGATGACACAACATCTACATCTGGAAGGTCTTAGACCCATGATAAGATATTATATTGTTCGTACAGTAATTGATTATTACAATGTTATGAATGAGGGTACAACATTCTAAACATGAACCAAAATGTTGAACATGAACTATCTCAACAATCAAAACTATATTGTACAAAAACAATTATCATAACATTAATAGGATTACTCCCTCTTAATCAATGACCACTTGCAATCCTAACCTCAAGCATCCTTGAATAGTTGATCGATCTCTTGTGTTCATAATGTTGTATTGTCACACATTAATTCTCAAAAGTACATTCTGAACGTTTACCACTCATCGTAATAAATTTTCCAATAATTTGCACCCAAGAACTCCATTCTCTATCAATCACCACGTAGCCATATATAATAATCTGAACAAAATTGAACGTAGTACTCCAAACCTCCTCAGAATAATGGGATGTCATAACAAACATCCAAACCATCTCAACAACCAAATCTCAACCAAATTAAATTAATTAAAACAAATAAAAAAAGTAGGGTCTAGATGTGTTTTCCTTTTATTATTAGTTCTCTTTAGTTAGAATTTCTATTGTATTATACTTACCTATTGTTGTTTTGCTTCACTTGCATCATACATTAAAACACAAAATTAATAAATTATATTTAAACTTTTGTAGGGTAAATTAGGTGCCCTCCTTGAATCCTTTCGTGGATGACTTTATAATTATGATATGATTTTGAGAACATATGGATTCTGTTGTTCGAACTTTCACTACAAGAAAAAATATATTTCTCAACGCACAACACGAACGTCGGGATAAGTAATGTTAGAAAAAGGATTCTCCCGATATTGTAGAAACTCTGTTGGAAATGGTTGACAATTCCAACGTGACATAAGGCGACGTCGATATAAGGTAATTTATTAAAAAAATTTATAAACTTCTCCCGATGCTGTGAACAGTGTCGGAAAAAGTTTATAATTTTTTAAATATATTTAACTTCTCCCGACGCAATGCATAACGACGTCGGGAAAATTTTATAATTTTTTTAAATATATTTAACTTCTCCCGACGTCATGCATAACAGTGTCGGGAGAAGTTTATAATTTTTTAATATATTTAACTTCTCCCGACACTATGCATAACGACATCGGGTGAAGTTCATAATTTTTTAAATATATTTAACTTCTCCTAACGCCATGCATAACGACGTCAGAAGAAGTTCATAATTTTTTAATATATTTAACTTCTCCCGAACCATGCATAACGGTGTCGGGCGTTTCCCTTTAAAACCCATTTTCATTTATGTTTTTACAGATCTAAAAGGCAGCTAAAAAACAAGAGAGAGAGAGAGAGAGAGAGAGAGAGAGAGAGAGAGAGAGATTTCAGACTTTTGAAAGAGGAAGAAGACTCCTATCGTCGTCCATCGTCCAGGCTTCACGTCAAACTCCGTCGTCCGATCTTCACATTTGCCCGCCGCCCCTCGCCAACAATAATCCAAACTTAGTCATCCGTCCAGTCTTCGTTGTCAAACCCCTCGCTGATAGTAAGCCAAACTATGTTCATTTTGTTGTGGATTTGTTGTTGATTGTGTAAATTTTGTTTTTATTTTGTTGATTGTGTTGTTATTGTTTTTTATGTTCTCAATCCTCCCTTCCGTTGCCACCGCCTCCCTATCTCTTTCGATTAGTTATTTATTTAAGTTTGATTTTTAATTTGCTCTAAAATCCTAAATCCTAATTCTAATTTTGTCTTAGCTTTGCTAATTTTCCATTTTTTTTGCTTAGATCTCATTCTTGGTTTACAAAAAAAAAAAAGAAATAAAGGATCTCCCGACGCTATATTTTGTGCGTCGGAAGATCCTCTACAAACTCATTTTTCCCGACTCCAATCCCAAAGCGGATTTATTCCTCGAAAGAGGATTTCCCAACGCTTTTTCATATATCTCCCGACGCCTTTGTGCATTAGGAGACCTCCATTTTCTTGTAGTGTTTCTCTCTTAGATTGAAGCTTATTACACTTTATCGTTATTGGTCTCTTTTTTCCATTTTTTTCTTTCTAATATTTTTATTTGATATAATGGTGTGCAAGTATAAAAGAGAAAGTAGTAGTTGATGTGTTTTACATTATTATGTCGTGTAGAGTTGGTGCAGTAAGTTCAAGTATTTAACATTTTGTAGTGAAGCAATTGGAATATTCTAAGTTTAAAACTACTAATTTGTTAGATAATTAGTTGCTAAAAATCACATCTTTGTTACTTAGTAAAGATATATTTCTTTTAGTATATAATTTGGAAGCGGACTCCAACAACTGGTTTAGAGCATATTTGGATTGACTTTCTGAGTGCTTAAGAATACTTTATTTTAACTTTGGACCGCTTATTTAAGCTCTTAGAAAGTCAATCCACACAGTGCCTTAATTTCTTAGTAGAAGTGTGCATAAATAATTACTTATCTATATCATTTCTAGTTTGCGTATGATTTTTCAATTTTGTCTATTGCATTAGTTGTCAAGGTTAAGTTAAAGTTTAAGTCTCGAACTTTCGTGGAATAGGCTTTCATTTGTCACTTATATGTTGGATAGATTTTTGCAAGCCCTACATTTGGTCAGGAGGTTTGATGGACAAGTGATTAGACGACCATACATCACTAAACACATTGCAATGAGAATGCTAGGCTTCAATGGAGATGCACATATTAAATTTCCGTTTTTATTGGGAGGTGTAAAAATTTGAATATACTTGAATTTTGATAGCTTTTAGAAATACAGGTTATTATTTGTTCTTCTTTATTCAAGAGAAGTAGGGAAAACTGGTAGGAAACAAATCAAATATAGTTAGAAATTATAGTTAGAAATTATGCATTGTGCTTAATATGCTTCACATGTTTATATTGCAATGATGTTTAGGAAACTATGACTTGGTATTTTTTATTGTAGGATTTGATAAAAGTTGGAGCAATTAGTCTAAAAGCAATTGCTAAGAATTCTCAACGAACAAATAGAGGCAATGCGGTAGAGAAATGCTAAAGAGAAGAAATTACTTGAAGCATAACAAGAATTCTAAGAGGAGTTCAAAAATCATAACGTAGTCCATCGCTTAGGAGTTATATAAGCACAGATAACCAAATGCGATGCATCATTTTTGGATTATTGTTGAGACCCAGTAATGTAAAAATAGTCATTGAAGAACACAGAATATGCTTAGTGGGTATTAGTGTCGGAAGCCTATAAATATCCTTTCTGAAGAGTGAGCCAAGGATATACGTATACGCACAGACAATCTTCAAGCCAAAATTTGTGTTATCAATATGATCATTTCGAGTTTCATCACATTCATATCTTTGATCTTCATTTCTTATAAAAGTAGAATAAGCATGGATCCCTCTCATTTTGTTTGACCTTTGTTAAATGCTTGAAAGCATCGAGAGAATACTTCAAGTAACGGTAATTAACGGCTCGAAAGAGTAAGTGACTTAGACCATGTAGAACGAAGATAGGAGATAACTTAGAAATAAGCACAACCTATCGCATTTCATTAATCATTTACATCTAGAAATATAGTATTTATGGCACGTAGGCACTGAAAGGACACTTGCCTTAATTCGATAGTGAATGCATGAATAACTTGTGTTTATGAAAGGATTAGAGGAAAACTTCATAATCCTACTTCATCAGATACTTTCCTATGCAAATCAACACCTGAATAGTTTTAAGACTATTTATTTCACTCATGCTTCCTTTTAAAGTACTAAATCCTATGGAAAGGGAATCAAGCTTTTGCCCGGAGAAGGCGAGGGTACGGTTTTCGGTTTTGCCTCTAATCTGGCTCGGAGATCCGAATCCGGCTTTTGATATTTTCCTCTCCAGAAAGGCTCTAGGCCCAAGACCGACCGAGGGTACGGTTTCCACCTCTTAGTCTTCCTTCCGATCGGCTTCTTTTCATATTCTAGAAGACTACTCCTCCTCAAAAAACAAGGCTCCGTAGGAGTGTCCATATTTGAACCTTGCCTACGGGTCCATCATATTTTATTGAACCTTGCCTCCCTCCACAGTTCTAAAAGGAGAAAACTTCTCAAGAGGATCAAAGCAAATTAAAGACATTCGGACCCTACGGTAGGAGTATTAAGATCCGAACGAGTCTTATTCCACTAAGGAGTTGTCTTTCTTCTTTGTCTTTTCTTAGCATTGGTACTTTTTATGTTTTACATAGTCGATCACGGCTCCATGTGCCAAATATTTCCATATTGATACATATTCAATATATGTGTTCCAACAATGTGACGAAGAATGGAGACGAGAATGATACTTTAATTTACAGTATTGAGCTTATCATATTGATCTAGGTCAGGTTATGGATCAAATCATTCAAAAAATGATTTTTATATTCGAAACCCATTAGAAAGAAGGGATAGTAGAAATCATATAGAAGTGCTAGACTCGAAGGACCTGAAAATGCAATGAGGTGTTCAAAAATGGTTGAAGTTAGTTGAATAGGAGGATCACTATGACTATAGCCGTTGGTAAATTTACCAAAAACGAAAATGATTTATTCGATATGATTTAATAGAACACATAATCAACTTTCACTCGTTTAATTATAGCTCGTTTCATGAAAGAGTAAGACTTCAACTCACATCTTAAACAACAATTTTCCTTGTGTTCGGTCATGGATTCACCAAGTACCTACTCTAATTTATACTTGGACTTGACTAGAAAAACTTGTAACACAACCATTTCAATGCATATACATTTCATCACATAGCAAAAAATCATATCACACTTTTAGAACCACAACAAATTCTCTATGATGGTACTATATTGTTGAGATTCAAAGAGGAAAATTGTTGCGGTCCTTCGACTTGGTATTGTGCTTTGACTTGGGTTGCAGTTCTTTTAGGAGTTGAATTCAAAAACAAGGACGAAGAAGGTGGAATCAATGTCACTATTGGGCACCTTCCAAGTACGACCCCTTTTGGCTTTTATTCTATTATTCTATTAGCTTTTGTTCTTGAGTTTTTCTTGGTATTGTTCTTTGAACCTCATTTGTTGTGTGTAACGCAATTCATGTTTGTTTGAAAGAAATTTTGGTTTAATTTTCTTGTTATTGGGTTTTGATTTCTTGAATTTGGTTTTGTATATTAAGTCAAGTTTGAGGTTTTTTAGTTCATTGTGACAATGTAATGTGATTGTCTCAATGTATTTTGTGTTCTATCTATTTAAGATATGAATTGGAAGTATAGGATCGTTGTAGTTCGCAAATTTATTTGTTGAAATATATTCATTACAAGAATTCTTCTCTTTTTACTTTTTTTTTTCTTTTGAAATGCAAACAAACCTCCTCATTGATGAAATGATGGAAGTGAAATTTGATGGTCAAAGTACAAGGGAATTATACTAAGAGCATAAAAAAAAGACCTATGGATTAGGAGTTGCACTCGAACGTCTCAAATAGATTGAAATCTCTTTAGCATCCTCGTCATTTTCAAGAAAACTAAAATTAAAGAAATGAAACTAAGGCTTATACACAACTTGAATGACAAACCCAACTAATGAAAGAGCATAAACAAGGAATTCAAATAATTAGTACAATTAAATGCAACACAATAGAACTAAGGTATGAAAATGAAGGCTCGCCAATGCAAACATAAATCTTGGATAAAATAGTCTTCAAACGACTTAGACAGGATGCACCATGATGGGTTATTTCTCCGAGCAACTTTATACTAATCTATCCAGTGAAGAGGTTTCTATCATCAAAAGCCCTTTGATTTTTCTCGAACCACAAATTAGCCAACCAAAGCTTGGTTTATATCAATCGGGCCTTTATGTTTACTTGTGGACCAAGTAGGAGTAGTAACACATTACTTTTAAACTCTTGTTATTGAAAACCTAAGGGAATTGAAAAATGGAAAAAAGTTTCCACCAGCAGATGATTAGGGCATGCGAAAAAGAGATGTAATTCTTCGTCATGTTGATTACATAGAGGGCACATGGAGGGGGACAAACAACTAGAACACAATTTTGTTGTAAAACCATGAATATGTTAAGTAATCCGAAGATCATTATCCACAAAAGAATGTTTACCCTTCTTTAACAATATGACTTCCATTAGAATATTCTAAAATAGTTATCAAATGAATCCTTAATAATTTAAAGATAGAAAGTAGTGTTAAATACTTAAATTTTTTAAAAAATAAACAAATAAAGTAGTTGCTAAAAAAGAATAATAACTTAAAATATTCTTAATAATAAACTTTTTATTTTTATTTTTTGTGTGAGAATACATTTTAGTGTTTTTCTAGGAAAATATATTTTAATGTTTCTTTACATATCAAATTGATTGATAAAGAGTAATAATTCATTAATTGATCACCATATAATAATTGAAGTGAAGGAGATGTTTATTATTATTATTATTATTGATACCAGCCTTATCCAATCATTGAGTCCTAACTCAGTTAACACATGCATGTATCAAGGATCTATCAAAAAATTCGTGGTATGAATTCATCTTCATCCCATTTATACTAAAAAGAGTTGGGTATAGATCGGTCTAATTCATTATCAAACTTGATTTTAATTTTGTATGTTCTATTCATTATTTTATCAATTTTTTTATTTTAATTTTAACTATAATAAAATTCTTTCGATTTAAATTCTATGATGATTATCATATTTATCCCTGTCCTGAAATTTTTAAAATGTTTGTTTTAGTTTCTAAACTTTTAAAAAGAATATATTTTGATACGCGTCGTTAAGATTTCGTTAATTCTCTAACAAAATGGTGAGATGACTTCTATATATAGATGATTAGGATGTCAAATAAGATACATAAATTTTTTAATGTCTCAAGTTTTGGATATTTTGTGATTCATTGAAGTGTTTTTTTTCTCTTCCTCTCAATTATTTCTGGGATTTTATGATTCATCGTATGAATACTTGTTTACGATTTCGTAGAGTTTATTTTAAAGAAGCATTGTATATACTTATTTTGTTTTTCAAGTTTATTTTATCTTATCATGGATGTGAAACACCAATATGTCAGTTCTATTTTATTTTTTTATTCTACCCAATGTCGTTCTTTTAATTTACTTTAAAATTATTTCAATTTTTAAAAAAATAAAGATGAATTTAGTTAATTCAAATGTGTTAATTATATTTCTATAATAACATAAAAGATTTATAGAACAAATTAACAGTATTTCTTGGTTATTGATCAGTTTAATTAATATGACAAATTAAAGTATAATCATCAAAATATAGAAAACAGTATAGAAAACAATGTCTATCATTTCGTTAAACATTTCATTAATTAATTAATAAAATTCTAATGACAACGAACAAAATAAGTTTTTTAAGTTTAAAATGATTAAAATAGATTCTTTTAGTTATTTTAATTAACCAATATTTTGGCATAACATTGAGATGAGTGGCATTATTTATAAAGCTAGTTATTCATAGACAGTGAACAACATTAATTTAAAATGTATGTATAAATTATATATTAATTTACATTATATTATATCTATTAATAGTTTCAATCTAATTAATAATTATTATAAATGTGTTTTTGTTGAATATGCATGCATCTATATCAAAATACATGTAGTGGCCCACAATACCTAATGGTTTCTGAAAAACATAATTAATATGGTTTAGTGGTGCATTCATTTTACTTTTAATGCAACTCCAGTCACTCCACCATGCATCTTCATTTCTCAAAGCTTTTTATTTATTTCTTTCTTTATTTGATAAAAGAACAAATAAGAGGTTCTCTGGAAGAGATTAGCTAGAGACTCTCGATCATGAGCTCCTCCAAATGTTAGGTTTTAATTTTATATTCATCCATTTTTGCAATAGATCAGTGGAACATAAATTTGGTTGGATGAGTTGTTTTTAAATGTAGAAGGTGGGAGATATGTGGATCCTTAACATTGTCTCAATATTTAAGATTAATTTGTAATTCGTTAATATTGTCATATACGGAAGTTGAATTATATATTTTAATTTGAAGTCTAATCCTTCCATGTTTCTCCATATGCTTTGTAATTACCAGACTAAAACACCTAAAGTTTGTTTAAAAAATTTGTTTGGTCCACATGAATGTGGTAATTAACATAAAACATATATATGTGTGTGTGTGTGTGTGTATGCGCATGTGTTTAAGTTTGAAATAACATTAATTCTTTTGGACAGATAAACCTATAAATACTCAACATTCTACCTATAAAAAAATACCCTATAAATTAAATGACATCACATATGATCAATCTATAGGTTAATAATAAACAAAATATAGAAAATATCGAAATTAAAAACACAAAATTACAAAGAATATGAAAATATTCTCTGCAAAATTCCGATCCCTCTGTTTTTACTTGTAGAGAAAAAAGATGTACATATTTCTAATTAATAAATATATATTATATATATAGATTAAAATTGTTGATAATTCAATAATAATAATTATGAAGCTATAGAGGATTGCCAAAGCTGTGCGTTTTTGACTTTAGAAACGCTCTCCACCACTTCAAAGGGCAGAATGTCTCCAATAATAATCACCATCTTAGCCTCCAAGTCTATTGTGTACGAGCTCACTCCTGTCACATTCATTTTTTTAATAATAAAATAATTAGTAGCTTAAACATATATATATATATATATATATATATATATTTCAAAATTAATTAGTTAGATAACATTTAAATTAATTTGTAAGGTTTAATTACCTTCCATCTTTGAAATGTGTTTCTCCACTTTTCTTGCACAGCCTTTACAGTGCATGGACACTCTCAGTGTCACCATCTGAAAAATCAGAAATAATACTCTCTTTCAAAAAGCACTCCTTTTTAATTAAAAGAATTGCAACCCAGTTGTGTAAATATTTTGAAAATTAGTCATATTTTCTTTCCATTCTATTTTATGTATGATTTAATTAAGAAAGAAGAATTAAAAAAAAGAAGCTTTTCTTAATTTTTAAAATTTAGTTTGGTTTTTTATCCCAAAAAAATAAAAAATAAAGAAACAAAAGGCATATCAAATACTTATAAGTGTGATTTTTAGTAGTCTCCTTTTGAAATTTTAATTTTTGAAAATATTAATAGAAAATGGAATACAAAACAATAAATTTAAAAACGAAAATTGTATTTATAGACTTAATTCATAAAAACTAAATATTAAAAATCAGATTGGTAACGAAAAAGAGAGGCTTGAGTTTTATTTTTCATCTTTTGAAAATCAAACAGAAGCATTGATTCAACTCCTACGAATGACGATATTCAAAATACATACCTCTTTACTTTCAAATACTGAAATCTAAAAAGAAACTCGAATTTGGCAAATAAGAAAAAAAGGTGTTGAAAGAAAATAGGACCTTGGGCTTGAGTTGAAAGGCTAAGGTCTGATTTCCATTGACAACATCCTTCAATGTGAGCAATTGGTTGTCCTTCTTGTTGTTGTCGGCAATGAGTGGCTGTTTATCAAAAAACTCATCTTCTTCATCTTCAATTTTCATGGAGTTGATACAAAAGCAAGAGTTGGAACTACAAGAATTGGATGAATAACTGAAACAATCAAAAACCTTTCCCATTTTCTTCAGCTTCCCCATCACTATATACAAATAAAACACTCAAAAGAAATGATCACAAAAATTCTTGGCCCCTGTTTAGTTTGAAAGTGATCTATCTCTCCATATATATATATTCTTCAACAACTGCCTCTCACCAATCCCAACTACACTAAACAAGTGAATAGTGGACAGACTCTGAATATATAATTAGAAATAACTTTTTGGCTCTCTCACAAGAAAAATTGAGATGGGCAGGTATAATGGCAAGAAAAACAAATATAAATGTTTGAAGAAGTAAGAAAATTGGTATTTATAGCAGAATGAAAAAGTAAAGGCAAACAGATAATGTCTCTGGGGGTTGCAGCTAATAAGTGGTAACCAACCCCAAACTAATCAATATCAAATTATTTAATTTTAACCCCCCCTTCTTTTCTTTTATGTTTTATTTATTTTAAGATTACCCCAGCTTTCTTAACACTACTTATCCAGGTAAGTTTCTTTCCAGGTTAGTTCAATTAAAATTTAAATACACGAAATTTATCGTTTGAATTTCTTTCCTAAAAATTGTTGGTACGCAAAAAAAGTATCTATATATATTAGTCTACTTTTAAAGATATAATATTTTTTACTTGACAATATAGTTTTTAATTTTTCAACTAATTGGTTTTGATTTTATTTTTAATTTAATTTTGCGTAAAATATCAAATATCAATATTTTCACATTTAATTTATTTTTATAATCTTGATAATGTAGTAATCTAGAAGCTTACGACATTGATAAGTAACATTAATCTAATTAATGTTCATCTTTTTCTGCTTTAAAAAAAAAAAAAAAGAATCCATCTTTTCCATTATTTCTATTTATTTAGATTTACAAAGAAATTTCATTTATATTTCATTTTTCTACCTTTTACATTAATGAAAAAAATTTATCTTAAAACCCTAAAAACACACATTTATAAACTCCAACATATAAGCGGGTAATAATATTTTGAATAGTGAATAAAGAAGTATAAAATGGATATTTATAATGAAGAAATGAAGGTGGGGTGTAGCATGAGAAGAAGGAGAAGAAGAAGAAGAATTGTTGGAGGTGAAGATAGCAGCAATGAGAGGCAGGAAAGAAGGCAAAAAGCAAAGGCTTTGGGCACCGCCCACCTGCGGGTGACGAGACTATTTTGGGCTGACAGCCTTGTCCTTTGTCTTCCATCTACTAATATTTATATATTATATAATAGTGGCATGGGAGATGATGGGTTTACAATTATTGGAACCCATCACTTCATTTCTCTCCTCACCTTTTAAATTATTCAAATTTTTCTTTCCATTATTTTGCTTTTCTTTTTCTAAATAATGCTTCGTGTAAACCTACACTAATTAATAATTATTGTTTTAATCAACAAGCTGCTGAGAGAAATTATAATTGATGTGTGAATATTTTTTTTTAAAAATGAAATCTTGATTTAGAGTTTAAGTTTATATAGATAGGAAAGGAAAGGAAAGGAAAGGAAAGACGTTGAATTAATAATTGTAATTCTTACAGGAGATTTATGTAAATAGAACTGTAAATGGTTATGGCCTATGGGCCATGTGAAGAAAGGGTGTTTTAGGAAAAAGAGTTATGAGGAAAGGGAGGGGGGGAAGAGGGATTCAAGGAGTCATGTTATGCACGTGCGTGTCACGTGAGCATAGCTAAATTTTGGAACAAAGATTGAAAAAGCTTGGTTGGAAAAAGCCTTAAAATAATGAAACATAGGCATGTAACATGTTCCCTGTTTGGATAGAGAGAGGATAACAACTCCACTTTTCTTTGCATTTTCCTCTTCCAACTGGACCCCATTATTATTATTATTATTATTATTATTATTATTATTATTATTATTATTATTATTATTATTTATTATTATTATTATTATTATTATTATTATTATTATTATTATTATTATTGTTGTTGTTGTTATTAATCAACATCTTTTTCTAAAATAAAAAATTAAATAAATAACTGTTTTTTATGAAATCCACTCACAAAAAAGTAATAAATGATTTTCTTTTTCCTCTTCTAAATCATTTTTATCATACTTTTGAAAGAAAAAAAAAATAACTATGGAACATTTGTTTTATTTGATAATGATCATATTTTTTATGCTATGATTGAAGGGTTGATCTTGACTATTGATAGATGGAAATTATGTTTCATTTATTCGGCCGTACACCGTCTTGAAAAGACACTAATTTTTTGTTCAAAATAATGGAAGAATGGAGGGTTTATTATTTTCTTTTTCACTTTCTGCCTCGTTGATTAAATATTTGCTCTTGACCTAATTTTATGTCAGCAATTATTTTTTATGTACTAAGTAGTAGTAAGTAAGTGTACACTTTGCATGGTTGTAAACTCTATTCTAATTTTAAATTTAATGTATGCATGTTTTTATGGGGTGACAAACTTTTAATTAATTAATTAATTAAGGATTAGACTTTTTTGCTGGCGGATTAAAAATATAGTTGGCGGATTAAAAATATAGTGGGTTGCATTGCAAGTGTTTTTTGTAAACTTTAGTTTCATGATTATACAATAAACCTTAACATTGTATATAACGATAAATGTCAAGATCTTTGAACTAGATAACTTTACAAATTAAAATTAGTTAAAGAACAACATACCTTAATCCATGAATAATCTTCTTGAGGAATTGTGTTTCTCTCACTTGCCTTCCTTTAGACTTAATTTAAGTTTCTTGATGGGAAGAATAAACTAGTTAATGAGGCAGTGAGAGGACCAATCCCTAAGGTTCTATTTATAGACACCACCCATCATGGTGTTAAATTAGGGCATTATCTTTTAACCTAATGGGCATAATAAAATAATAAGCCCAAAAAGAATAAATAATAAATAATGCAATTGGGCCACATTAATGATAATATTATATTTAAGAATAAATCTAACATTCTCCCACTTGGCCCATTGACATTATTTACCATATACATTCATAGACATAATGCGCAAAATTAAACTTCATAACATATCGTGTCAAGTCAAAGAAACTACTAAAGGATCATGGCGGTCATACATCATTGCATTAACATACTCCCTTCCATGTATCACTGAAATAGTTCTTCTATTAACATGGTCTATAATAAAGATAATCAACAATGATCCAACAATAAGTGTCTTTATGAAAGACGATGTCCTGTTTGGTTTACATAATTCTTTTATGTATATACTAATCATAAGAACAGAACCATAAGATAAAATCAGAAACAATAAATAAATGAGCTCAAAGTGTCAAATAACATAATCTTGATCTCAATGATGATATCTACTGATGCTCATACGTTCAACGTGATCATTGAACGTCTTTGGTGGCAATCCTTCAGTCAGTGGATCCGCAATCATTAGTTTAGTGCTAATGTGTTCAATTGACACCCTCTGTTTCTGAACTTCTTCTTTAACGACAAAGTATTTTAATTCCATATGTTTAGCACCTTTAGAATATTTGTCGTTTTTTAGAAGAAAACTGCTGTAGAATTATCACAATAAATTTTCAGCGGCTTGGCAATACTGTCGACAATTCCAAGTCCTGAGATAAAGTTCCGCAACCATAAACCATGAACTGTAGCCTCAAAGCATGCTACAAATTCAACTTCCATAGTGGATGCAGCGATAATAGACTGCTTTGCACTTTTTCATGAAATTGCTCCTTCAGCTAACAGGAACAAATAGCCAACAGTGGATTTTCTTGTATCCACACATCCGGCAAAATCTGAATCTGAATATCCAATTACCTCAAGATGATCATATCTCTTGTAAGTAAGCATATAATCTTTTGTTCCTTGCAGATACCTTAAAACTTTCTTTGCAGCTTTCCAATGATTCATTCCTGGATTACTTTGATACCTGCCTAGCATACCCACAGCAAAACTGATGTCTGGTCTAGTGTAAGTTTGTGCATACAATAAGCTTCCAACAATAGATGCATAAGGAATAGTTTCCATCTGATTTCATTCTAATTCAATTTTTGGACATTGCATGAGACTAAATTTATCTCCCTTCTGAATAAGAACTACACTTGAAGAGCATTTGTCCATCTTAAATTTCTTTAAAACTTTATTAATATAGGCCTTTTGAGACAATCCTAACAACCCATGTGTTCGGTCACGGAATATTTCAATTCCAATCACATAGGATGCCTCACCCATATCTTTCATTTCAAAGTTTTTAGAAAGAAATTCTTTGGTTTGACATAATAAACCAAAGTCATTTGTAGCAAGCAAGATGTCATCAACATATAGAACAAGAATTATAAACTTACTCCCACTGATCTTTAGGTATATACATCGATCAACGATGTTTTCTTTAAAACCAAAAGATGTGATGGTATCATTAAACTTAAGATACCACTGTCTGAAAGCTTGTTTAAGTCCATATATTGACCTCTTTAATTTACACACCATATGTTCCTTTCCTTCAACCATAAAACCTTCTGGTTGATCCATGAACACTTTTTCATCTAAATTTCCATTTAGAAAGGCGGTTTTCACATCCATTTGATGAAGCTCTAAATCATAATGAGCTACCAAAGTCATAATAATTCTTAATGAGTCCTTTTTCGAGACAGGAGAAAAAGTCTCTTTGTAGTCAATGCCATCTTTCTGAGTATAACTTTTGGCAACAAGTCTAGCCTTGTATCGTTCAATATTGCCATTTGAGTCACGTTTGGTCTTAAAGACCCATTTACACCCAACTCTTTTACTTTCTTTAGGCAATTCTACAAGATCCCAGACTTCACTATCATTCATAGATTTTAACTCTTCTTTCATGGCATCTAACCATTTGGTAGAATTATCTCCTTTAATGGCTTGTGAAAACGAAACTGGATCATTATCAATGCTTAAGTCAAATTCTGACTCATGCAAATAAACCAAATAGTCATCAGAAATAGCTGATCTTCTTGATCTTACATATCTTCTTAATTCTATTTCTTGTGGTCCCTCAGTTACAGGTTCATTTGTTACAATATCATTATGTGGTGTTTGACCATTAATTTGTCCCTTTTTGTGGATTGTTAACAGAGTCAACAACTACAGGAACAACAACTTGAGAAGAAGTTATATATGAAGGAATTTCCACCCTAACTTCTTGAATTTCCACTTTTCGCGATTCCAAACTCCCACTAATTATGTCATTCTCAATGAACCTTACATTTCCAGTTTCAACTATTCTTGTACTGTGGTTAGGACAATAAAATCTATACCCTTTTGATTTTTCTGGATAACCAATGAAGAAACTACTGGTTGTTTTTGAACCCATATTCTTTTCATGTGGATTATAAATTCTTACTTCCGCTTGACAACCCCAAACATGTAGGTGTCTTAAACTAGGTTTCCTTCCTGTCCACAGTTCAAAAGGTGTCTTTGGAACTGACTTACTAGGAACCCTGTTTAATAAATATTGAGCGGTTTTTAATGCATACATCCGCAAGGACACAGGAAAAGATGAACTAATTAACATGCTTCTAACCATATTCATTAATGTACGATTTTGCCTTTCTGCAACACCATTTTGTTGTGGTGTTCCTGGCATTTTGTATTGAGCACATATGCCATGACTTTCTAGGAATTTAGCGAATGGACTGGGCATTGTCCATTCTCGTCATATTTTCCATAATACTTACCACCTCTATCAGATCTTAAGATTTTCACCTTTCTATCTAATTGCCTTTCAACTTCATTTATAAATACTTTTAAGGCATCTATTGCTTGAGATTTCTCATGCAATAAATAGATATAACCATAACGTGAGAAATCATCAATAAAGGTGATAAAATACTTTTCTCCACCAAAAGATGGAACATCAAAAGACCCACAAATATCAGTGTGTATAATTTCAAGGAGCTGTGAGCTTCTTGTGGCTTCTTTATTAACTGTGTGTTTTGTTTGTTTTCCTTTAATACAATCCACACAAATTCCAAGGTCAATAAAATTCAAATCTGGAAGAATTTCATTCTTTA
The DNA here is from genome assembly GCF_025177605.1 of Cucumis melo. Lineage (NCBI taxonomy): Eukaryota > Viridiplantae > Streptophyta > Magnoliopsida > Cucurbitales > Cucurbitaceae > Cucumis > Cucumis melo. Next base: position 17,341,066 of record NC_066858.1, read on the forward strand.
TCAATCTTTTAATTCTTTCTTGGATATGTGACCTAAACATTTATGCCACAAGTAAGTTGACGATTCATTAGTTTGACCATGTTTAGTACCAACACTATGATGCAAGGATAACAAACTCTCAGCAAAAACATTATCAAGCTTTAATTTATATAAGCCATCACAAAGAATACCAGAACCAATAAAAATGTTCTGTTTGAATAAACTAAAACACTCATTCCCAAATTTAAAGTAATAACCTGAAGCATTAAGTTTTGATAAGGAAATCAAATTACGAGAAATAAAAGGAACATAAAAGGTATCAAAAAGGTCTAAATGATGTCCAGTATCTAAAGTTAAACGATAGGTTCCCACAGCTTCAACTGAAACTTTGACTCTGTTTCCCATAAAAATGAATCTCTCATTTGGGTTTGTGGTTCGGGTCATAAGGAATCCCTGCATTGTATTGGAAACATGAATGGTACAACTAGAATCAATCGACCATGTATTATAAGGAACTTCAGTTAAGTTTGATTCGAAACATACTAAAGCATTATGCTTACATTTATTCTCGAACCATGCCTTACGTTTTAGACAATCTTTCTGATAGTGTCCAGGTTTGTTGCACATACTTTCTAATTCATGCACATTCCATTTATCTTTCAGAGTGTTATAGTTCATGTGAAATGGACCATACTCTGAAGGTAAGGAATTAAGGATAAACGTTACCAAAAAATTCTCATTAACTTCCACTCCCATGGTCTTTAACCTTGCTGCCAAATTCGTCATTTCAAGGATATGCTCATGTATAGTACGAGAACCATCAAACTTGATGTTGGTTAAAGTACTCATAACTGTTTCAGCAAGTGACTTATCAGCCGGCTCTGACTGAGAACATTTTTCCACATATTTCATAAATTCCTTAGCATCTTCAGTGTTCTTAATTGTGGACTTAATATTGTTTCTTACAGTCATTCGCATAAACATTAAGCTCAATCTATTTGATCTTTCCCAAGCTTTATAGAAAGATCTATCCTCATCACTGCTAGCAGAAGTAATTGCAGCAGGTTTCTCACTTAAAAGTGCTAAATCAAGATCCAAAACTCCAAGATGGAATCGGATTTATTCGCACCAATCAGAGAAATTGAGTCCATTAAACTTTATTATAGATGTAGCATGCGAATAAAGAGAAACAGGGGCAGATGCTGCAATTACAAATTAAATATGCTTATACATCATTGCTTTGAGAAATAAACTTAAAGATATTGACATATGTTCAGATAATATTAAATAACCATTAATTTATACATTGAAGTTCTTCTTTGGAAAGCACAACAATGTACAACATTTACACTTAACTGATGCTAGATTTAGTTTCATATAATTGGTAATTTAAATGCTCAAATTAGATACATTAGTTATCTTTGGATATACTAACAATATCTAATCAAACACCTCAATTAACCACAATAAGATTCATTATTATAAAACTGCTAATTACCTTTGGGCAAATTAAATGTTCTATAATAATGAAAATCAATATACTCATGACAAATCATTAATGTTTCATAATATTATCTCATTCATTAGCATCAAATAGACATGAGTAATTGAATCAATCTTAATTTGATGTCTAAAGATCTACCAATTTGGCCACTTTGGTGACTAACAAATTGTTCGTAACATAGGCATCATGATAAAATAATTCCAATTAACCATAATAAGATTCAAACTTATAAAACTACTAATTACCTCTGGGCAATTTAAAGTTTTATAATAATGAAAATCAATATACTCATAATAACATCTTTATTTTTCATAATATAAAATAATTCATCATCATCACATAAATAGGAGTAATTGAGTTTAACCTTAATTTGATATCTATAAAACTTACTAATTTGGTCACTTTGGTGACTAACAAATTATTTCTAATATATAGATATCAAACAACATAATTGAAAGTGATTTGCCTCATAATTTACAGTTAGATACAAGGATTTCATCAAAAAATTCATACATTCATACATTAATAAATGGATACTTTAAACATAACACATAAAATATAATTAACACGTGATCATCAATTTCATCATAAACTAAATATATGCAATATTTCGAAAATCATTAAAATCTAAAGTTTAATTAGATTTATGATGAATTAGATTTTCGACAATATCGTAATCTTTATTAGATTTTAATTCCTTTAATCAAGGATTAGAATATTAACTTAATTCGTGACATTTCAAATAGATAATTGAAATTTATATCAAAATCAATATCTTAATTCTTTAAAAAAGGATCAAATCTTCGTAACACTTTAATCATTAATAAGTGGCTCAATGAAATTTTATTAAGGATGCCAGCAAATCAACTTCTTGAAGAAAAACATTAAATTTAAAACTTTTATAATTTTCTTTTCTTCTAACTTTCCATAAAAACAAATTTTCAAATTCATAATCTTTAATCAAACAATCTTTAATTTAAATTTAAAAAAAACATGCAGCGAAAACATTAAAACAAATCATTAATCATCCATGTAAAATTACAAGTTCTCAATCAAGGCTCTGATACCACATGTAAACTTTAGTTTCATGATTATACAATAAACCTTAACATTGTATATAGTGATAAATGCCAAGATCTTTGAACTAGATAACTTTACAAATTAAAATTAGTTAAAGAACAACATACCTTAATCAATGAATAATCTTCTTGAGGAATTGTGTTTCTCTCACTTGCCTTCCTTTAGACTTAATTTAAGTTTCTTGATGGGAAGAATAAACTAGTTAATGAGGCAATGAGAGGACCAATCCCCAAGGTTCTATTTATAGACACCACCCATCATGGTGTTAAATTAGGGCATTATCTTTTAACCTAATGGGCATAATAAAATAATAAGCCCAAAAAGAATAAATAATAAATAATGCAATTGGGCCACATTAATGATAATATTATATTTAAGAATAAATCTAACATTTTTGTCCAAGAATCCAAAGGCATTTTCTTGTGGACTCATCTATGTCTTAAATTAAAAACAAATAATCAAATATACTTGATGTAGTCTATAATTCATTCACTCAAACTTGTCAAGGGTTTCAATCAAACCAAATATTCTTCCTTAGTATTAAAGTAGCAACGAGTCGATCTACAAAGAACTAATTAATTTTTCTTTGAGATCAAGTTGTTGTAAAACCAATGATTATTGAGTTGATTTCAATTTCACTTGATTGAATTAAAACGGTAACAAGAGAACATAAATTGAAAGATTATTGGATTAAAATTATCAATAAGATAAACACTTAGTGGAGACTTGTTTAGGTTAACTTTTATTCACACAACTTAATCATTGATTTGCCATGCATATTATATTCCTTGCAACATATGAACAAACTCTTAGCCGACCATGCCTAGAGAATTAGAGTGATGTCCTCCTATGTTTATATGAAAAGCATCCTAAACAATTAGCATTAAGATTTGAGGTAAAAAGTATCTCAATCAAACAAATTAGAATTACCTAATTGAATGCTCGATGGAAATTCAATCCAGCTAGTTAGACAAATGTTGTTAGATTGGAATTGTCGGATCAATAAACAATCCAAACTTAGAATCTATTATCTTGCGATATATATATATATATCTAACAATCACGTATTAAAATTAGATCTATAACAATTGATTAAACATGATTGGCTAATTGTCAATAATCCCAAATACGCATTCAATCAATGAAATAAGTTCAAGGAAAAAAATCAATAGATCATGAGGTTCCCAAGATATAAATATTCAAAATCTCATGAGTTTGTAAATCAAAAGATAAATCTAGAATCCCGAGCTAGATAAGAACACCCTAGCTACAATGCATCCACAAAAATCAATGAAAGTCTTTAATCAAATTGTTCGAGAAAGTGTAGAGAGTTTTGGAGAAAATGTCTAAAAATTTACGTAAAAACGTATCCCAACAAATGACAACGGCTAGATATAAATAAAAAAAAATATATATGGCACAATGCCGCAACATTAGGATTCAGCATTTCGACGCTGTCCAAATGCATGCAACACCCATTTTCAAAAACTCTGTAGTGTCACAACGCCATGCACTTTGTCTGAACAAGACCCTTCTACCTTAAGATGCTGCGACGTTGTGCCTTCAATGCACCAACTCGAGTTTCCTTGCTCTGTTAAAACTTTAAACCTCCAGTTGAGTTCATTTTGTCCTAAAATAGATATTGTGACGTAGAATGACCTACAAAATAAAAAATAGACATGTAAAATATAAGAGTGATCTCGAGTTGAGCATGATAAGATAGTATATTTTTGATGTCGTCAATAACCAAATGTGATTGCTAGTTTTATTGATTTTGAACTTCTTGGTGTGTGATTTTGATCTAAGTTGACTCCATTGCAGAGGATTTATCATAAGGAATATATAGGTTATTAAGGAATGAGTTTATCTTAGGAAATTATTAAACTCAATGATAATAGAGTAAAATATCCTCTTTAAATAGAAGAGACGACATACATTAAGTGAAAATGCTAACAATAATTAGTTCACATAACAAATACAAACATTATTGTTCAAATAACAAAAACCATCCAATTGATATCATAATAGTACCCCTTAAGTCGGAGTGAATATATTATCAACTCCTAACTTGGAAAATAGGTTGTAAAGCGGGGAGTTTTAGTAAACAATGAAAAAGTGAAATTGTTGTAAATTACCTTTAGTTGTTACTTTAAGTAACAATTATACGAATACCTAGAGGAACACTAAAGACAAATAACACAGAAGACTTTATTAACCTAGTTCGTTGAAACCTACCTACGTCCGGAGAGCTTTTAGCTCAGATAAGTACATATTATTAATATTCAAATGAGTATAATACTATAACAGTCTAGAAGAGATTCCTTCTAGGGAATAAGAACTCTTTTTAGTTATGAACAGAAACTAAAAATAATTCGGTTGCCCCCTGAATTGTATTTGAATCTAATAAAGATAAACAAAGCTCCCCCTGAAGTAGATGACCCAAATGAACTGTAACTTAATCTTCTTTATATCTCTTATCAGTAATACACAGGAACCAATAATGAAGATATCGTATATTCTTCATAAAATATTAAAGAAGCTAACCCTTTACCTTCATACTGAATCTTCATGCACTATATGTGTTTTTTGATACTACAGTGAAAAGAACTAAAACTACAGGGCAAGGAACTTCTTCTTTTATAGTGTAGAAAAGCATCAAAAACCGAAAGATCTTCTTTAATAAAAATACATGTAGGACATCTCTTAATGATAAAAGATATTTCAAAAGATTTCAAAAGATAATGAGGATCGTTTATCTTTTCTTCAAATACCAAAGAAGATCTTTTATCTTCCTTTAAATAAAAAACATTATTTAAATTATTTGTAAAAAAATGTAACAAACACATCAACTAGTTGTATATGTGTGAATGCACAGATAGCAATTTCAAAACTCCATTAATGTTCTTGTGAAAAAAATTATAATCAATTTATTTTTAATGTTTTGCCTATTTATGAAAAATTATTCGAATTCATAATTCGAATCTCCGACATTCCCCTATAACCTGGCAACATCATCCTTACATGTCTTAAAAGCTTATTAGAGTGAAAGCTCTCCTCACAAACCAACACAAGTTCTTTCAGCATGTTTTACCCTCACTCACATGCATCCAATAGGTTACCCAACATAGAATTTCTCCAAGCAAACACGCTTAACTTTGGAGTTCCTATGATCGAGTCATCGAAAAGGAAGGGCACCTTGTTGGTATAAGTAGTAACTTTTTAATTCTTTTAAGTCTTCTTAACTTTAGATTCATGTCCTAAGGATCCCTATCATTCAGATGTGGTATCGGTTCATTCATGTCCCCCTCCTAAACTCAAGACGTTACAAGGTACTTGGTTGTCACTTAAATAGAGGTTATCGACCACCTAATATAAAAATGCATACTATGCAAGTGTCAGCAATTACAACAACACATAAAAGACCAAAGAGATAAACTTTGAAAGACAAGACAGATACTTTGGTGACTCAGTTCGATGATATACAACCTATGTTTGGGGGATAATGTGCCTATAAAAGATAATCCTACCAATATGAAAGTCAACAAATTACAATGATGTACTTGTCTGTAAATAAACCACAAACACAATGACGCTCAAATAGCTCAACTTAATGAATGATTATTTAGGATCTACCAAGACTAAGACTCTGTCTCAAAGAAACTTAGGCTTCTCATAAGTGTAAATTTATTAATAAGCAATCACTTAAACTTTTTTAAGATCAAGATCACATTCACACGTAGAGTTTCAATGTTGATTTAGAGCACCACCTCAAATCTCCCATAATTCTGAATCCCAATCTTAGAAATTGACATACATCGTACAACCATCACACACGATGAAACATTTTCAACAAAAATACTCTAAACCAGCAACCTTGGCTAGCAAGAGACGACATATCTTGCATTTAAATAGGTTATTATGGACTTACTCTTTTCTTGCCCATGCAGCACTTAGACATTTCTTTCTTGGTGACTAAGTCACCTTAAACTTCTTAAAGGGATATTAGGAACATGCTAAGCGTAGTGGAAAGAACAATAATAAGACAAGTATGCTTTAATTAAGAAAGAAGAAAGAACTTTACAAGGGGTGTCTGGAAGATGATTTCTAAGATTATTGACAGATGACCAAGGCCACACTTATTTATAACCATCCACCTTTCTAATGGGTGATGAAGATTTAACTTAACCATATGGTCTATATTTTCCATTTAGAAAAATCTATAGAATGTAGGAAATATCTCCTACTTTTTTAGATTTGTTTAGCCTACTCCATAAAATTCTACAATGTTATATAATTCTCTAGAGTCTTCCGTAGAAGTCTTTCTTCCTCCATTCTCACTACCGCTTCCCAAAAAAGAGTTGATTTCTATTTTACTCATAAGACTAGGTGTTACACTCAAAAGAGTCTTTCACTTTACCTATCTTAACTGAGAGAAATTTAAAAACATGTTATCAAAGAGAATGACTTTTTCTACTAAAAAATCAAATCGCGAGCCCAAAGGTTCCACTTGATCTGTGATACCCTTTTGTTATCCTTAATTTTAAGTCATTGCTACAAGAAATTTTGAATATCTTGATGTTGCTTTAGACCGTCGGAAGAAAAGATGTTGGGAGATACGATATCTCCTGACTCGTTAAAAGACATTTCGGGTTTAGTTCGTAAAGTATTGTGAGTGTTTTCTTCAAAGTATTTAAATGATTTCAAGCCTTCTTTGTTAAAGTGTTTACTGATTTGATATGATGATTTCTGTACAAATGTTTTCTAAAGAGATTTCTAAGTAAAGTCTATTCTATGTTTGTTTATTATGTTTTAAAGCATGCTTTGTGTTTCAATGTTTATGAAATGATGTTTAAACCATTAGTATATTCCCTGTAAATGAGCTGACTGTTATGTGCACATAAGGAGTAAAGGCAGCCATTTAAAAAAGGACTACATGGTGGAGTGAAGTTGGCCAATGTAGAAAAGGATTACATTGTGTTTAGCGGCCTGACCAACAAGAACGAATTATCAGAAAATTCTCAAATGCTGATGATGGAAAGACCATCTCAATAGTCTAAATGTGGGATAATGAGTCCTTGCATAGAGAATAATTCGGGATTCTTAGTGAAAGGAATGACTTGACTAATGTGTGATATGTGAAATGTATATTTATGTGATATGCGAATAGATATGTTTACATAAGAGATGAATTTATGTGATTTGATATGTTTGGCGAAATGATGTTTACAAAAGGTATTTCATGAAAAGGATTTCATAAAACCTCACTAGGTCTTTTGTACTTATGTTTTAAAGTTTTACCTTCTAGGTTTTAGGCATTAAGGCAAAGTAGAGAAAAGGTTAAAAGGGCTTGCTAGGCGAGAAGAGGTTGTCAAGACATTTAGATTAATCTTAAGTGTTGTACTTATGTAATTTATATAAAGAGTTGTAGAACGCTTGTTTCAAGTTAATAAAATTATTTGTTTGTCTTATTCCTCTTTGTTAAGTTGTTTTATCATCTAAATTATGACTATAGTTAAGAAAGAAAAGTGTAAGCAATTAAGCAGAGCTTAGGACCTCAAGACTGAGTGTCTTTGGCGTTTAAACGCGTCAAAGATGCTCAAGTCACGCCACGTCTCGCATACTAAGCAAGGACAACGTGTGAGAGGCGAGGTGTGACAGTGGTGCATCAGAAGTATCCCTTTAAAATCCCTCTTTCAGATATGTACATTATAGAATTGGTAGAGAAAAGGAGAAAAAAGGAGAGTGAGGAGACGTGCGAGAGAAGAAAGAAGATCGTCGCCCGTCATCTGTGCCAACGCAACCATTACACCTCCACCCTGGTCCTCCCCAATTGCCACCACCGCCTTCTGCTCCGGTAACTATAGTTTTTTTTTTTTTGTTTTTTATATTTTTCCTCTTTATTTTGGTTTAACTTAACAAATAAAACTAGATTTACTTCTTGTAATTATTTGATTGATGATATATGTGTTTGGTGATATATGTGTTTGATGCTTGACATATTTAGAAGAGCACTAATATTTAAGGACTAGAAGTAATCAAGGGGTTACGAATACTTGTCAAGGACTAACTTACTGTTATTGGTTATATCCGTGGACACAAAAATATATCTACAGTGATAAGAGTTCAACTGTGAGTCTTTACTGGAGTGTACACATAGTTAACGAATATTAATTAATGTGGTTAATGAGAATCTTATATCGTTGTAGCTTCTAATCTGTAGGTTCATTAAGTCCCCTTCCTAGCTCGTAAAGGGTAATGAGATTTATTTGTATTGGTTGTAATTTGAAATGTTCAAATCTACTTTGGAAATTAATATAATGTATGGTGATACATTATAACATAAAATTTATATTTTAATTAAACTTTAATATATAGATTAATTTTGTATATGATTCAAAATTAATTTATAAAAGAATAAATATTTGAATGAATTCAGATATTAATTTAATGTAATTTAGGTTCATATTAAAACTATAGGTTAAAATTTAATATGTATATGATACATATTAAGACTATATACTATGAGAGATTTATATTTGAATATGATTCGAAATTGGATTAAATTAAATATAAGATATTTAATTTAGAAATTAAGTAATTGGAGAATTAATTAATAGTTTAGTTTAATTTGATTTAATTAAATTAAAATTATAGGTTATGTAAGAGATATTCATTTAAATATGATTTAAATGAAATATTAATTAAATTTGATTTAATTAATTATTAACTTAATTAATTAGTTAATTTAATATTAATTTTAATTTATTAATTTAATAGGAAAAGTAGGTGATTTTCCTACATTCCCATTTTCTCTCAACTTCTCGGAGATACTAGTACGTAAGACGGAAAGATAGAAGAGTTCTGTGAAAAATTCTACACACTAGTATTCTATCTAAAGTTCTCTTTCACAAATTCCCTTCCAATTTTGGTTCCCACAAACCAGAGTCTCAACTCAAAGAATAGAGAGGTCTCTAAGTGGTAGTGCTCTAAATTTGATGAATTGTAAATCCAGTGTTGTCAATGAGCATGTTTAGCCTTATAATAGAAATTAGTTTCTATATAATTTTGCTAATGTATTTGGTATTTTTAAATCCCTGTTAAATTGAGTAATTGTTCTGTAATTCTTCCACTGTGCAAGGGCTCTCATCCCTTCAATCCCGAGATGTCCCGAGATGAAAACATAATGATTTAGATTTTAAAACTTAAGAAAAAGTTGCCCCGAGATGCCCCAAGATGAAAACAGAAGGATAAGGATTTTGAAACTCGAGGCAAAGTTGCCCTTAGATCACCCAGTGTTTTAAAACTCGAGGCAAAGTTTCCCAGATCTCATAGGAGCTTTGTCTCGAGTTTTAAAACTCAAGGTGATATTGGGTCAACTTTGCCTCGAGTTTCAAAATCTTTATCCATCTATTTTCATCTTGGGACATATCGAGACATCTCGAGACAACTTTTCCCCTAGTTTCCTTCTGTTTTTCATTTCAGGGCAATTGCTAAAGTACACCCTTCCTAAGTTCATCCTTATATCCAATATTTCATTAAATATTAAGAGATACTAGTTTAGATCCTCTCAACCTCATTTTTGCTAACTTTCAATAATCAAAACTATTTATCTTTTAGGTCTTTCACAATGAACAAGGATTGGATCAAACTTAGAAATAAATTTTTGGTTGAGTATAAAGAGGGAGTATCCCAATTTTTAGAGGTTACAAAGTTCCATGTTGATAATTATGGACAAATAAAGTGTCCATGCAAGAAATGTATGAACTGAATTTGGGAGTCATTAGAGAGTGTGGGTTGACATCTATTAATAGTTGGAATATCTACCTCCTATACAGATTTGGTGTATATTGGAGAGCCAGTAAACTTGCGTAGAGGTTTAGAAAGAGTTGATGAAGGAACTAGCAACCATTTTGAAGAAAATGAAATGTTGGATCTACTTAATGATTTACAAGTTCCGCTTGAACATGAAAAAGCAACGGAAGAAGGTTTGGAGTATGAAATTTCCTTTAATGGTGAAAAACAAGATACAAAAAACTTATTTAAGGATTAAATGAATGAAGCACATAATGAACTATACCATGATTGTTCAAGATTTTCTTCCTTGAACTTTTTAGTTAAGTTGATGCCAAGGTTCTCAATGGTTGGAGTAACAAATCCTTTGATATGTTACAAGAATTGTTAAAAGCAGCGTTTTCAGTGGGTACTACATACCTACTTCATTCTATGAAGCTAAACGAAAATTCATGACTTAGCCTAAAATATGAGTCTATTCATGCATGTAAGTACAATTGCGTATTGTATTGTAAGAAATTTGGAGATTTGTAACGTCATTGCCTAACTTGTGGTGAGTCTTGGTACAAAGTTAATGATGGCAAAGGGAAAAGATTTCACATAAGGTATTATGCCACTTTCTGTTAATATCAAGATTAAAACGATTATTTACGTCATAAGAAGAAGCTTCTGACATAAGATGGTATAAAGATAAGCAAGTCGAAACAGAAGATGTGTTAAAACATCCAGCTGATGCAGAGGCCTAGAAGCTTTTTTATCGTGAATTTCCTAATTATTCTTCAAATTCACTAAATGTTTGTTTTGGATTAACTTCATATGGGTTTAATCCGTTTAAGAATATGAGTACCTCCTATAGTATATAGCCTGTGGTGATAATCTCTTATAATTTGCAACCTTGAAAATGCATGAAATAGTTCAACTTCTTCATGTCATTGCTTCTACGTGCTCCTAGATCTCCTAGTACCTACAACCGTTAATTGAGGAATTGAAACAGTTATTGATTATGGGTGTGTGTACTTATGATTCTCTCACTGGCTAGTTCTTTCAATTATATGCAACCTTATTGTGGACCATTAATGACTTTCCTGCATATGGTGACTTATCTGAGTGGAGTACAAAATACTATCAAGCATGTCCCATATGCATGGAAGATAAATCATCATTCAAGATAAGAGAAAAAAAAATATTTCATGGGACATCGTCGTTATCTTCCAGAAAACCATATTTTGTTTGTTGAGGAACCAATCATTCTCATGATCCAGACACAACAAGTCTTTTATCTTGAGGACCCAAAAAATGATACTAGTTGGAAAATTATTCAAATGGTCCAAAGTAAACGTATATGGGATGTGCCTGAAGTGTAAGAAGTTGAGAATGAACAATTGGATGTATTGAAAATTGTTGTTAGACATCATTTGGATGAACACATTAGGGAGGACACTCTATGTAGAGTTGACGTCGATCCTATAGTGGTGAAAAGTCTAGTTGTTCAACATTTTATTGACAACTTCATAAACGATGATGATGAACAATTATCTCCTCAAATGGATCAAGTGACGACAAGTAATGATGAACCATACGTATCCACATATTTCCTTTTTTCAAAATTCAGTTTAAAATGTATTCATTTTGTTTAATTTTGGTTTTTGTGTCTAAAGGTACTATAGCATCATTCCCTAGCAGTTTCCATGAGTTAGATGATTTGTTCCAAGAGTTGGATATATCCCCTCACACGGGATCACTCTCGGTGGGTTACACTTCAGGTTAATCTCGTTACTTGGTTGACACTTTATAAGTTTACATGAGTATGCACTAATACTATTTTTTTCCTTATATGACCTTGAACCCACTCATAGGACACATGAGCACTCCTGAAATGAGAAGTTGGAGAAATATGTTCACAAACATGGAAAGATTCCAATCTTCATCATACCAAGAGCGAAAAAGTCAATCTTTTCCCATGTTGTTCGATCCAGCAACCACTGTCGGTGTTGCCATGAGAGATACATTTCTAGTCTGATGCCTTAAATTTTCTGACGTTCCACCGTAATATATTGAGATTGTTAAAGGCTCTTTACATCTAAATTTATTAGTTTAGACCCTAACCTACATATACAGAAACCTAGACCATATATTCTTTCCTTTGTAGAATTATTTCATGCTTGATTGCATAGGTCATGCACTTAATAGATTCATTGAACATCAAATCTTAACATCTTTCAAAGAATACAGAGGAGACTTGCACAAACATTTTAAGAAATGTGGTGACCTTGAGTAAGCATGTACCAATCCACCTACCAGATTGAAGAATCATTTGGAAGATTGGCACTTTCTTTGCAACCATTATCTAAGTCAACAATTTGAGGTGATTACATCATTTAATGTATCGTGATTATGTCATAAGTACTTAAGTAGAAGCAATCATGTATCATTTACATCTTCTAATGTTACTTAATGTATCACTTTTGTTGTTTTCATGTAGAAGCAATCAAGGACCAACAAGGCAAATAAAGGGAAACAACCATACAATCACGATAGCGGGTCTAAGTAATTCCTACAGCAAAAATCTGAGCATAATGAACAACGAGGTCAACAAGTGGGACATGTGGAGCTATACAAAGAAACGTACGCCAATAAGAGTGGCCTGTTCATGAATCAAGCAGCCGAGAATGCGCATGTAAGGTTATCAGGTATTGTGGTTTATTTTCTAGTTTAATTGAGTGCATAACCTAACTATTTGTGTATAGAATCAAATGATAGAATTATTATCCGCACCCACTCCAGAAGGTCCTCAACGACTCTCCAAGGACAAAATATGTGAGACATTTTTTAGTAGATGACCGGGCAAAGTATGTGAGACACTTTTGGGTAGATAACCGGGCTATTTAAAAGGTCTTGGTTGGGACCCCAAACTCAAGTGATCAAGAAATGGTGGTAGCGGTTTATCGAGTTCAGTGTCTCAAAAAATGCACAATAGGGAGATGATGGAACTAAAAATATCCTTGAGACCTTGCAATCCTTGATTAAAGAACTTGAAGAAGACAAAGAAATATGATTGAAGAACAAAGACGTATGATGGAAGAACAAAGAAAAACGTCAGAGATGCATGCCCGACAAATGGAAGAAATAAAAAAATTGATTGAAGAAATGACACGAGCACAAAAAGGACCTTGAGCTTGAGGTACGTATTTTTGAAATTTCTAATTTTTTTTAGACGATAGATAAATTTATTTTAAATGATTGGTTATGGCTATCCTACATTTATAGTAGCCTTTAGTTAACATTACCTTTTGAATTCTGATTATTGGTTTTGGCTATCCTGCAGTTATGGTTACCAGTTAAACCTAATTTTTGCATTCCAATGATCGATTATGTGTAAGGAGTTTGTATATTGAGTCTCTATTGTTACTTTTGTAGAAAGAGTGAAAGTTGAGATGTTGGGTTGTTGTAGAGTGTAGTTTGATTATAGAGTGAGTTTGAAATGGGGCTTAAACATCACTTTCAAGGTTTCTAAATGTTACGTTGGGTGGCATGACAAAGTGAGTTTATGTGTAAGGAGTTTGTATTTGGAGTCTTTATTGTTGTTACGTTTATAGAAATAGTGAAAGTAGAGAGGTTGGGTTGTAGTTTGATAGTAGAGTGAGTTTGAGGGCGGGCGCTTAAAAATCACTTTCAAGGTTTCGATATAATTGTTATGTTAGGAGTTAAGGTTGCATGCCAAAATGAGTTTATGTGTAAGGAGTCAAGGTCTAGTGATTCTATTGTTACATTTGTACGTAGAAAGAGGCAAAGTTGAGAGCTTAGGTTGTTAGGGCGTAGTTTGATCATGGAATGAGTTTGAGGGGGAGGCTTAAACATCACTTTGAAGTTCTCAATGTCATTGTTACCTTGGGTGGGTCACGCTGAAGTTAGTTTTTGTGTAAGGAGTTCATATTCTATTGTTGTTACATTTGTACAAAGAGTCAAAGTTGTTACAGTGGGTTCTTATAAGATATTTTGTTGTTGGAGTGAGTTATATGGGTTGTTAAGGAATGGTAGGTTGATCATGGAGTTAAGTTTGATTATTGTTAGTGGATCTTTTTTTTTTTTTTTTTTTTTGCATCCATTTTGGTTTATTTGAAGTTTAAATAATGTACTTTACTTTCATGTCATTGTAGGTATGGATGTGTTCAAAGATGACGTCTGGCAATAAGGGATGATGTATTTTTCTTTTTTATGTGTTCGTTTCAAATGAACATTATTGTAAGACTCTTTTTTTTTTTTTATGAAATATGTTCTAATTTTGTAAATTAGACTTTGGTATTTCAATGTAGTTATTAATTTTGTGTTTGTTTTGTTTGAAAATTTTATTGAATTTAAATCAAATTACAACTCAAAAAAGTATCATAGGAGTTCACACGAGATTTCTAAAGAAATTTGATTCGTGGAGTTGAACTTGTGTTGATGTTGTATTTATGTTTATTTGATGCGATGTGGTTCGATCTTTAGAATTTGATCCTCTGATTCTCTCTCGATTGTATGTTTATGCTTGATTTGAGGAAGGGAAGCACGTGATGTTCTTGGAGTTGGAATCTTGGAAGAAAGCTTGGATCTTCAAATGAGCTTCAATCTTTGAGGGTGTTTTTGAAGTTGGAGTCTTCGAAGAAAGCTTGTATCTTCAAAGGAGCTTCAATCTTCAAGGGTATTCTTGAAGTTGGAGTCTTGGAAAAAAGTTTGTGTCTTAAAAGAAGCTTCAATCTTTGAAGGTGTTCTTGAAGTTGGAGTCTTAGAAGAAAACTTGTATCTTCAAAGGAGCTTCAATCTTCGAGAGTGTTCTTGAAGTTGGAGTCTTGGAAGAAAGTTTGTATCTTCAAAGGAGCTTCAATTTTCGAAGGTGTTTTTGAAGTTGGAGTCTTGGAAGAAAGTTTGTATCTTCAGAGAAGCTTTAGTTTTTGAGGGTGTTCTTGAAGTTGGAGGAAGTTGGAGTCTTGGAAGAAAGCTTGTATCTTCTAAGGAGTTTCAATCTTCAAAGGAGTTTCAATCTTCAAGGGTGGAGTTGAGGAGTTTTCTATCTCTTGGGAGAATTCTCTACACCTTCTAATGTTCAAAATTTTTCCTTTAGAGCTTCTGAAGTTCCAAATTCTCCTCTATTTATAGAGTTTCCTGGTGGGCTTTTATGGACTTGACCCTGGTCTGGTTCATGGACCATACCCATGGACTCAATCACGTGGATTTGGGTCATATTTTATTTTAGACTAAGTTAAGCTTATTTTTTGGCTCAATTGAATTTTAGCCCAAGTAAATAATATTTAATTGAACCAAAATAATTAATTTGATCCAATTGCCATAATAAAGACACGTGACATCATTAGAATTATCCAATTTATCTTTAAATTTAATTTGGGACACATGTCAATTTTTAGTTAATCCCAAATACAATTATTTTAGTAAATGATGTGGCAATTTGTGATTGGTTCCAAAATTTCTTATTCAACAATAGGTTACAAAACAATGAAGGTAATAATTGAAAAAAAATAATCTCCCAACGTAGAAAGGCATCGGGAGTTATTACTCACGTCCAACACTTTTAGTTAGCATCAGGATAGAGGATCTCCCGACACTTTCGAACCGACGTTAGGATAGAGATATTTCTAACGTTGTACTTAAGTGCGTCGAGAGTTCTTTACTCCCAACACGCTTCATACCAACGTCGAGAGTTATGATTCCAGTCATCACTTCATGTTTGCGTGGGGCAATACTCTCCCGACGCGTTTCTCTCGACACATCTCCCGACAGGTCTTTATGCGTTAGGAGATCCTTTCTTGAAGCATTTTGATATATTTTCCAACAATTTGATGCGCGAGAGAGTCACCATTTCTTATAATGATCATTCCACTTTTCTTTCTTATTACTTTTCTTGGCTTGTCGATCTTGGTGATTAACCAGAACCCAATGAATATAGAAAGTCTTAGTCATAATAGATGGTGAAAAGTATCGCTGAAGAAACATGAGCGGGCAAAGTCATAGTAGGATTTCCAAAGCAAAATAGAGATTTTTATTTTTTTTATCTATTTCTAACTTTGAACTTTCTTTATTTCCATCTGGAGGGTAAAAAGTTTCTTAAATTGGTCTTTTTATATTTCGATAGCTTGTACTTTTAAAGTGGAATTCATACTTTCTAGAAATATTCTTTAATGCTCTGGAACTCTCTATTAATATCCTCAATTTGTAGAAAATGACAAATATTTAAGAGGTTTTTAAAATGGGTTTATTATTGAGGATAAGTTTGTGATTTGCTTCAATGGCATTTTTGTAAATCTTTCATCTTCTTCTTTAGGTTTTATAATTAAGTAAAAGAAAAGAAGGAGAGGAACAATGGGAAGAGTACGTGCCGACGGATTCCTACAGAGTATTGACGTTCAACAATGACCAACGGTCTTCTCGATTATTGTAGGTTTTTCGACATTCTGTTAGTGGTTTAGGCAGTGGGTTTCTCGAGCAGTTTGACGATGATTTTTGACAAGTTTGGCGATGAGTTTCATCGTGGGTGTTCTATTTTCTATCGTGGTTCTTCTTGGATATGTGGTGGTTGTTTGACACGTGAGTCTCCGATTAGTTTTCGATGGGTTTTAGGTCTCGGTATTAGAGGTAGCAGCCAAAACGTGTGTCATGACCCACCCAAAAGTGTCACTTTTACACCTAAGTGGAGGCGTGCCACTTAGACACTCAACGTGTATCACACCGCGTCATAAACGATGAATGTATAGTAAGCAAAGCAACTTCTTAAACTAGTCTCAATGCAAAGCTCTAACTTGGAACTCAAGAGACTTTTACAACACAATGCAATGGTACTAACAACATCTTAATTCACTTATTCTTGGCTTTATCGCCTAGTCTTCAATTAAAAAAACTTTGTCGCTCAACATCTTAACTGGCCTGCCCCTCTAGGCAATAAGCATAATACAATGCAACGGAGTATAATAACAGCACAACTTCACTTTTTATTAACTTTAAGCCATGTGTTTTACAATTTAATGCATAAATCCTTAAGTACATTAACTATAACTCAAAACTTTAGAACGTCGGATCCAGCTTCTGCACTTTACTCGCTTAGCCTAATCCATTAGCTTCTTAATACAAATACTCAATTCCCCAAACTCAGATGCAACCCTCTAATATAATATAATAACTTTAAAGTGACTGAATACAGGTGATTTGATCGACTTTCTCGCATCGCAACTCATCTTACCCTTCTTTACTTGGCTTTAACACCTAATCACCTGGAGAAGGGAGAACTTAAAACATAAGTGAAAGACTTGAGATTTCAAAAATACATTTTTGGGGAATATATACAGTACAATCACATAAACTCTTTTTCTTTTCATAAACATAGGCTCACAACGCCTCATTTCATAAATCACATAAATCACACGTTAGCTTCTTATCCTTTCCGCCAAGAACATGAATCGTTTTCCACACTAAGATCTGGAAGAGGAAATATATGGGAGATGACGAAGATCGTTTACCAAGTGGAAATTTGAAGAAGTGAAAAAAGAAAGAAGGGAAAAATTGAAGAAGAAATAAATTCTAGAAGAAGAAATCAAGAAATCAAGAACAAGAACAAGTGGGAAATGAAGAAGAAAAAGAAATAATATGAATAGGAGATAAATAAATCGCAAAGAATAAGAAGAAAAATAAGTGAAAATTCGTCTGTAAATCATTCGCAATATTAAAAGGCAAACATGAAATTTATGAAAATATCGTAGACATTTTGATTTTGTTACCCTGGTCATAATATTTTATTGTTTTTTCATATTTATGAAAATTAACCTATTTAAAATATATTTTATTAGAGAAAATAAAAAATTGATTCAACTTTCTAAAAATTAAGATACTTTTCAAACCTTTAAAAACTAAAAAAAAATAATAATTAAAATGTGATCTAAATATTTTAAGTAAATCTTTGACCTATTCTTCTAAGATTAAAACATACAAACCACGTTTGAACTTCAAACCTAAATAAATCGCTCATTGCAAATTAACATTGTTTGGTAGAAGAAAAATTAATTATTGATCTATGCTAAACGTAGCTAGAATTCTAGTAGTGATACTGTGGAGACTTCAGAAGAAAGAGTTGATGTGTCATGATACTCGATGAAACATATCTAAGGAATATGTATGAAACTTCATCAAAAAGTCTATATAGGTGGTGGTTAATACCAACACAGTCCTATATTGTGGTTTTGGGAAGTCTGGCCCTAGCTCTTTCACAACCACTTGAGAGGAATCACTTAGGAAAGAATAAGATTTGATAACTTGAGTTCTTAGTCAATTTTAATTGGGCAATTTAAACTCTTGGTCAATTTTAAGTTGAGTCCTTCATCTTTGTATGTTGAATGAAAAATTCTTTACACGATATGCGATCATATGTGATAAGGACTAAACTATGTGATTGATAGTTTTGAGAGTCCTACGTGATAGAGCTATCGAATTATGTGAATTATGTGATATTGATCATGACTACGCGATAGTATTAACTATGTGAAATACTAGAATATCTCATCACACATGCTGACATCCTAAGCGAGATGGTCAGGCGAGATGAGATCTAATAAATGATATGATCTTTATCGAATAATTAAAGAATCAAACATTTTATTACCGTTTTACATTTAATTTCCAACGTAACCTTTCCCTTAATTACAAACGTTTTAAAAATTAAAATTAATTTTGAATTTCTCTCTTTGTCTCCTCACTCTATATAAACAGCTTTCATTCTTAATTTTGAGAGATGAGAAAAATAAGAAAAACTTTTTATCAAACTTTCGTTATGTGAGACTTCCGAGCAAAACAAAGTGTCTATTTGAGTGTTGAGATTCCGATTAATTTCAGTGCAAAACTAATTGAAGAACACAACTGTTTTATCATGGGGAAGACGAGACATTAGAAATCTGTTTGCACAAAGGAGCAGAGCTGCAAAACGTCTTAAAAAAAGCGAGATTCGCGACTCAGCCTATTTCTTAATTAGTTTCTATTTTGCAGTTGGCGTATTAATAAGAGGTGTTTTGACCAGGCGAGTTGATCTTAGGAGAACTTATTAGTACGTGACAAGTCCCTGCAAGCTGTCCTAAGGCATTTTGATCAATACTTAAGGCTAGACAACAAGTGACCAATTTAGGCATTTTGATTAACAATGCAAGAAACTAAATCTTCAGGTGAAATACAAGATGAGCTAGCACATGATATATCTGGGCGTTATGTCTAGGCATTAAGGCTTCTCAACATATCATTCCTTCTTGGCGAATTGCAACAACATTGCATCATCAACAAAATCTCCAATTTAAGTTGATGATCAAGTCGGAGTTCAACCTATGGTTGCAGTAGTGGAGAAGGCAAAGTTGTTTGAGAAATCTAGCAAACATTCAAAATGTTGGAATGCAAAATAAAATTAGAAACGAATAAAAATTTGAAGAATTAGATAAAGTAAGGTTTGAAAATTAAATTGGAAAAAGATTACATTGGATTTTTATTTTTTAAAAAAAAAAAAATCAAAACATGTTGGAGAGATAGTTTAGGAGAAAAACAATATTTATGCGAAAATTGCATATGATAGAGTTAGTTACATTTTAACTGAAAACCAACTAAGGGCATTTTAGGATTAATTAAAACGTGAGATAGAGCATGTTTGGTATTTCTAATTACCCCTATATACTTAAATATCTCTCTAAACTCAGTTATATCCTCTAGTTCAAAATCATTAATAACATTTACAGTCTGGTACAAAATCGACCAAACATTGCTTCATAACTTTTGGTAACATAATATATATATATGAGTGGTTTGGGAAATTGGAAAATGAAGTGATTTGTTATGTTAGGCACCACAATATAGACATTGAATATTAAAATCAAAAAATAGAGGTGGTTTAAACGCACCCCTTCTGGGTATTGTGTGATGGAGGCCCATATTCCAACATTCCGCAGGGCAAGGCCCAACTATTTAATCAACCTGGCCCATACACTCCAACACAAATACAAATTTCCCAAAAACACCCTTTCTACACCAACAAAAACAAACAACAACAATAATAGTTATGTTTCAACAAAAATTTAACTCAATCAAATATGTTTGAGACGTAACAGATGTATGATAACAAACTGTGTTGAAGGGAAAAAAATTATAGTATGAACAAAAATGTTTATTAGGGAGTGAAGTAATTTACGTTTGGTAGATGTAAGTGAGAATAATAATTTAGGAGGGTAGTAATGAATATAAGAATTTGACAGGTGTATTGGAAATTATAAAATAGATATGGTTGAATAATTAGTAGGATATGCACCAATTTGTGAGTTGGCATTGCTGGGTCTTGCCCCCACCCTCAGTTGCCAGCTACTAAAATTAACACCAACAATTTTAATAATAATAATAATAATAATAATAATAATAATTCTTTCCTTAATTAAAAAATGCTAAAAGAAATTATTGCAATAAATTCATTAGGCAAGGGAATAGGTTTATTTAGTGAATGAATGTCTTAATTCCATGAAGTTTTTCATCAAAGCAAACTAAAGAAGAGGGATATTGGTTAGGTTTTTTCTTTTTTGGTAGGTTGCCATAAATAAAAGCCTGTTAACGAATCTTTACCATTTATTAGGTCATATTTAATTGCTATTCCATTATAGTATGTTATAGATGTCATTTTCCTTCTGTAAAAGAAACAAGTGACATAAGAAGAAGTTAATTCATACTTGTCAAAAAGAGTTTTAGCTTAATTGTTTTTAATATTGAGGACCAAGAAGTTTATGGTTGAGATCTTCCCATCTCCACTTATACTAAAATAATACTTTTATAAAAATAGACATATAAAACCACATTTATGATCAACTAAAATGCTCCAAGTGAATTTACAATAGAGGAGTCACACCAACTTTAATAGGTGTTATATTGGTATATGCATGGTAGTATATCAATTTGACTATGTGGTAATATATGTTTCAACTCTCTCTAAATCGGCATAGGTTTGAATCATATAGGCCAATTCTTTTAAATTCTTTTCCTTTTTTTTTTCTTTTTTTTTATCTGTTATATTAGTAAATTGGTGATCATGTAACACATAATTTAAAACTTGTACTTTTTATATAATCCACAAATTAAAAGGTATAAACTTAAACTTTTAATTTATGTATTAAGTTTTTTAATTTCAATTTTGTGTTAAATAAATTTATTAATTTTTACTTTTGTGTTTAATAAAGTTAAATGCATTTTGTGATATTTTCTAAAATTCATTAATCTACTTTAAAAAATTTCGTAAGCATAAAACTCCTTTAAACATAAATTCAATCTTATATTTAATAAATCAATTAATTTGAAAAAAATGCATATAATATAGGTAAATAAACTATAAAAATGAAATTAAAATTTTGGAGGCATATTGGACATTTTTAAAGCTCAAAACAAAATTAAAAGTTCATGGACTATTTTGGAACAAAGAACAATCAACAATAAGCAAAAGCAACAAAACAACAAAGTTAAGAAGATAACACATGGGACCAAACGGACCCTACAAAAGAGGGAGCTAGCATGCCTAACCTCAATCAAGGACGACATTACATCGGTCTTCTTTCTTTGTTTTGTAGGTCGTCCCTTCTTTCTCAAAATTACAAATGTGTAGTTAAAGGTCAAGTAAATATTTCCATTCAAACTTTCTTCATTCTACTAAAAAAGTTTGGTCACACGTATAAAAGTACTTCTAAACTTTGTATTTTGTTTAAAAAATACATTTTTTTTCCTTTCAAAAGTTTTAACAGTATCATCGAAATGTTTCAAAACTATTATTTTAAGTAGATATGTTTTGGATTTTCATATGAAAACTGTAATTTAAAACAATGTGAGGAAGTATGATTTAAAAGAGAAAAAAAATGGCGAAGTTTAGAGAAGTTAGCTGAAATTTAAACTGAGAGGATGATAGAAGGCAGTGGAAGAAGGGAGAACGGTAAGGCCATGTGAGTATCCAAGCCCAACTACGATGGTCCAATCCCTAGCTTTTATTCTTTTCCTTCATTGCCCTTTCATCCTACAAACCTATCCAACAAGTTTTAATTGCCAATAAGAGATTGTTTCTAAATTTAATTACAAACCTCTCCATGTGGAAATCAATTCAATTCAATTATTACCAAACTTTTTAACATATATGTCCATACAATCGCAATGAATTATCAAATACTTAATTGATAACAATTTCCTAATTATGTGAAAATTGTGGCATCAAAAATCCATTATACTCATCTCCTCTAAGTCTCTAGATTATGATAAATATGGAATGTAACACAAGGACAATAAATATAAGATATGCTTAAAATTAAAAGAAAAGGTGGGGAAAATGCACATGGGTGTATATTAAATGCACACAAAGGGCTTCGGGTACAAAAAAAAAAAAAAAAAAATCCTTTATTCAATTCAATTATTAAAACTATATTTTAAGTTGATGTTGTTGGAGAGACACAAAAATGGAATGCATTAATTAGTAAGTCATATTTCAAGATGAAGAACTCAAAAGAAAAAAGAAATGATAGAGACTGGAGATGGAGCCAAATTTGTAGGAAAGGGCCAATATAATTGGTTTAGTATAGAATGTGATGTGAATGAGTTTTTATAGTTCATTTTGCATCAGATTCTGTTTTTCCCCTTGGCCCATTTCCAAAGAATTATATCACTATCCATTCCCTTGGATTTTCATGCAATTTTCCTACTTTGCAATTCGGTTGAGATATAAGGGTTTTCTTCTTAAATTTATAGAAATATTTGACATAAACCATCCTATATATAGAGAGAGAGAGAAGGGATTATTTTACATAAACCATTTAAACAAAATATTAGTATTTACGTAAACCCTGTATTAAAGATAGGAATTAGGTGCTCCATATCACCAAAAGGCAATTGGAGAGAGCAAGTTAAGATAGAACAAAAGTGCTCAATGCTTGATAAGAAATCCTAAAATAAGAATCAGTTTTGCAATAATTACAATCTTTCCAAGTGTTGAGGAAGCAATAAAATCTAAAAAAAGAAGCCAAAATCTCTGAAACTATATATATTTAAATATGTAATTGAAAATTACAAGAATAAGAGTTGGGTGAAATTGAGATGGGCCATTCAGATTCAGTTCATGTTAGTTGGGATTAGTGATCTACCCACGGTCCTAGATTCAGCCTCCTTTTTTTTTTTTTAATCATAAGTTTGGATTTATTAATTAATTTCCCCGATTTGGCATAAGCTCAATGTCCGCCGATCACGTTACCTTTGCAGATTCTGTCTTCTTCTAAGTAATATTATCACCTCCCTAATTCAAATTTGACTCATTTTGGACTCTCCTTTGACTTTAAAATAACTTAAAAACCAAAAAAAGTTTATGAAAATACATATAATTATAATATTAATAATACAACTCAAGAACCAAACAGCAGTAGAAAGAACTGCACCTTTTGTTGAATTATGGAGGTTCAATCCCTATACATTACAACATAATAAGCTTAAAATTCACCTGCAAATTCTACTAATTTATATTGCAGAGACTAAAACAAGATTCATGGCAATGAAAAAAGAAATAAAGGCAAAGATTTTACTTCCTTTTCTCTCTCTCTCTCTCTCTTTTTTGTTACTCTGTTTCTTCAACATTCTAGAAAACTTTTCTTTGTTTAATTCTTTCTCCGTGGATGATGAGAACTGACCGAAGGAAGATCCAGAAGGAGAAGAATTGATTGACCAGAAATTAAAGCTCAAGAAAAATTTTACGGGTATCGGCCGGAAAGATGAAATAATTAATAGAAGGGTGGTGGAGGAGGAGAGGCGTACGGAACTCCGTAGATTGGTGGCAGTGGGCCTCCGTATACTGGAGTTGGAGGCGGCGGTGGGCTTTGGTAGACAACTGGCGGTGGCGGGTTTTCGTAAACTACTGGAGGAGGGGGCGTTGGAGATGGCGGCGGATATATGTGGACGGGTGGTGAAGGTGAGGGAGGAGCTTGGTAATGGACCGACGGTGGTGGGGTATTGTAGTGAATTGGAGATGACGGGTT
Source organism: Cucumis melo (assembly GCF_025177605.1). Lineage (NCBI taxonomy): Eukaryota > Viridiplantae > Streptophyta > Magnoliopsida > Cucurbitales > Cucurbitaceae > Cucumis > Cucumis melo. The sequence continues at coordinate 17,365,468 of NC_066858.1, forward strand.
TGGTGAAGAAGAGGGTGGCGGTTGTGGATATTGAACATTTGGTGGAGGAGGTTGAATGCAAGGAAGAGGAAGCGGCGATGGGGTTGTATGAAGAGGGGGAGGGGGAGAATGAACGTGTAGCGGCGGTGATGGCGGCGGAGGGGAGTTGGGGTGAGTGAGAGGTGGGTTTGGGGAGAAGGATGGAGGAGATGGTGGATATGGGGATCGCGGGCAGTAGACCGGAGGTTGTGTAGATGGTGGCGAGGGAAAATCTGGGAAATGTGGCGGTGGCGGAGGCGGACTATAAACTGGGAATGGTGGTGTTGATGTTCCTGGAGGAGAAGGCTCCGCCGGCGGATTGTTGCCTTGAGGCGGTGATGGTTCGAAAGGCGAAGGGGGAATCGTAGGAGCGTGACCTTGTGGCGGGGATGAAGGCGAGGGCTTGGACGGCGAAGGAGATGCTGGTGGACTGTGATCTTGTGGCGGCAATGGTGGTGAAGGCACGGACGAAGGTGGACCTGGCGGAGTATGGTCTTGCGGTGGTGATGATGGCGAAGGCTCAGACGGCGGAGTATGATCTTTTGGGGGTGATGAAGGTGACGGCAATGACGGCGGAGCAGATGAAGGCGACGGTGCAGTCGGAGAGGGAAAATGCGGCGGCGAGGAAGGAGTTGAAGGGGTAGATGGAGAAGAAGGCGGTGCTGACGGCTGCGACGGCGTAGATGGGGAAGAAGGCGGCGACGGTGGTGATTGTGGCGACAGAGGAGGAAAATGAGGCGAGAGTGGCGGCGCCGGTGGTGCATTGGGAGAATGAGACGGCAATGGAGGAGACACCGTACCTGCCGGTGACGGAGGCGAAGACGGCGAAACCACCGGCGGTGTAAATGGAGTAGAAGGCGAACCAGAAGATGAACCACCACATTTAAACGCATTACAATCAACAGGTCTCGACAAGAACGCATTACATTGCCCAGTCGACCGCTGCCCCGGCCGTCCAGCCAAACAATTCCTCCGATCACTGAAATCCGGAACTCTCAAACACGCCGGTGGCTCACCGGAGAAGAAGTTATTCGAGAACGTAAAGTTTTGAAGCTTAGGCAACTCACAAATACTCTCCGGAATCTTCCCAGAGAGAAAATTATCCGCCACATTAAGTTGCTCCAAACTCACAAGCCCTCCAAAAGTCTCCGGCAACGGCCCCACCAACTCATTCGAACTAACATCAAACACCGTCAAATTCTTCAATGCCCCAATTTCCGGCGGTAAGCAAGAATTAAGCCCATTATTCATCATAATAATCTCATTCAACCTCGTCATATTCCCCAAGCTCGAGGGCACACACCCATGAAACTTATTGTTCGCAAGAACAATCACCGACACCGGCGAGTTCCCAAAATTATCCGGCAACTCAAATCTAAACCTGTTATGGTTAATAAAAATGGCGTCCAAATCCTTATCAAACAGCTCTCTAGGTACACTCCCTTCGAATTCATTAAACCTCAGATCCAAGAACTTGAGCGTCGGAAGCTTGAGAACAACATCGGGAAACTTACCGGCAAAGCGGTTATTACTGAGATCCAATTCATAAAGCAACTTGAGACGGTCAAATCTGTGGGGAAGAGTACCGCAGAACCTGTTAGAGTTGATATGGAACAATGCAAGATCAGTAAGCAAACCGAGCTCTTCAGGGAGGTATCCAGCAATGTCGCCGTGGTTGAGATCGATACCGGCGACGGTACGGATTTTGGGGTTGTCCAATGATGGAGCACAGAAAACACCGAAGTAGTTACAGACATTAGATCCGACCCAGTTGGCGGTTTGATTTAGAGGGTCGGACAAAATGGCTAGTTTCCAAGCTTGAAGTGCAATGTAAGCATTTCTAATTCTGTCATTTTCAAAGACAAGAGAAGGGTCGACAGTGACTAGTTCGCCACGGTCGCCGAACTCGTCTCTGTAGTAGAGAAGCTGGCGGTGGCGGATGAAGAGAGCTTCAGCGTCGGAGAGGGTGCCATAGGCGGCGGAGAGGTGGAGAAAGAGGAGGGAGAAGAGGAAAAGGGAGTTGAAATGGGATTTGGGATTCATATTGAACGAGGCATCTGAATCCAGTGGGGGGGGGGGGGGGGGGGGGGGGGGGTTTGGAAGTGAAGAGTGGGAGTGTGATTTTAGTAAGCAAATATTTAGAGGAGAGGTGAGAGGGAAATAATGGAATTGAAAGCAGGAAGGCCAGCTACTTAACAGCTCAAAACCCCACCAGATTCCACACTCTTTTCCCTCTCTCTTTTTTCTTTCTTTCTTTCTTTTTTCTTTTTTATCAGAATATTTATTTCTCAATTATTCAAATAATCTCATTAAAGAAAATCACATTTTCAAATATTAAAAAATTAATAAAACGATTTACAAAATATAACCGATTCTATCAAAAAAAAAAAAAAAAACTTCACCGTTTTCTTTTGAGTGGATTCCTTTTTTTTCTTTAAAAAAGATTAGGAAGGTTATTGTAATTTATTGTTACAATAGATTAGCATTTGAGTTATTATAATTTTGTTTTATGTCAATATTTATTTTAATATTAATAGAAAATAGTAAACATCGGAATGAATAGAGAAAATTGATAGACAATAACAAAAAAGGATTTCAAATAATATTTGTTGTAGATAATGGTAGAGGTTAGTAATAATCGTAAATGTTAGAATTATATTTGTAACATTTATTCGATGATATAATTAAATTTATCGGTTCAAATTTTAATCAATCTAATTATTTAAGATTTTATCCAACCTTAAATTTAAAAAGAAATTTGTAAAAGCTTGATGTAAAGGAGTTATTAAATAGGAGTTGTGAAGAAAATTAAAAAGTGTGGGCCAAATTTTAAAAGACTAGACCTACCACCCCCATACTTTTACATCCGGAAACGAATATCCAAACATTGGCAACTCCAATTCATCTCTTCTTTTACCAAACATGTAAAAACTTTTCTTCCCTAATATTTATTTGTTCAACACGAGACTAACTTTCATATTATTCAAATCACTTTCTCAACTTCAAAACTACTTCAATATAATTTGGTACACAAATTTTATTAATTCTTTTGGTACACGATCGTTTATTTATTTACACCATTATTTATCTTTTTTACACGATTGTTTACGTTACTTTTTTTTTAAACAATCATTTACATTTGACTACTCCAATCTAAATGATTTTTTTTATACACGATCTTTTTTATTTTGCTATTTTGTTGTACACAGTCGTTTAGATTTGGTTATGCAAATGTAAACGCGTAAAAAAATAAGAAAGAAGAAAGACGATGGAAAAAAATCGCAGCAAAAAAAAAGAGGAAAAGTAGAAAGACGATGGAAAGAAATCGAAGCAAAAAAAACAAAAAGGAAAAGAAGAAAAACGATGGAAAGATTAAACGACATAAATAAAGAATTGAAAATAAGAAAAATGATGGAAGGAAATCGCAGAAAAAAAAAAGACGAAATAACAGTAGGAAAACAAATCACGAGGAAGAAAAGAAAGATGAAAGGGCAAACGTTAAATATTTAAAAAATTGATAACCTTAGCTTTGTTACACAGATCTTAAATAGTTTTAGTTTTGTTAGATTTAGGTAAGTTTCCTATAAAATATAACAAAATTAATCAAATTCTCCGTAAGACATTTATTATATTTTGTAAATAGTTTTATTTTTTAAAAAATCCAACATAATAATCTAAATCGTGGTAAATGCATTCGAATCAATTTTACTAAAAAAAAAACCTTTTTTTTAAAGCCATCAATCTTGTTCCCATAAAACATGGTATTTAATAGCTTAACATTAATTTAATATTTATTTTCACACTCTTAAATGCAATTATCAAACCATCAAATTAGTTATGAATGATATTAGAAAATATATTTTAAAATAATTTTTAGAATGACAAAAAGTAAAAATAATCGTTATAGAACTACTTACAAATGTGTTTTTATCTCGTGTGGTTTCTCATTTCTCATAATCACAAAGTGACGTAAAGAAAAAAAAAAGGAAGGATTAATTTGTTACAATACAAACCATGAATAGAAAATTGGGAAAGAAACATATCCCACCATCATGCATTAGATATTTTTTTCATAAGTTTTGATAACAACATTAAGAATGAATTGACACATATGTATAATACATATAATGTGGTAAGAAAAAAGAATTAAACATTTGATGATGAGAATATAATAGAATAAGAAACAATTTTTAGTAGTATAAGAAGAAACATTTTATAGATGCTTAAACATATGTAAGATATTTATTTTTCAACTTTTGTTTTAATGTGCATTTTTTTTTTTCCTTTTTTTCATAAGCATTGATCCACATCCCATTTTTAACCTAAGCAATAGTTTGAAGTCACCATATTGTGATTAAGCACTTTCACTGTTGTCGGTGCTAATAAAATTCAGCGGAAGTTAACAGACTATGGAAAATGCCGATATCCGATTCCTATTGATTCGACAGTCTATACAAAAAAATTATTTAAATTTTATTTAGTCATCAATTGGGAACCAATGTTAACTTTTCCTTAAAGTAAAGCTATAACTGTTTTGTTTTGTTTCTTTTTTTGTTTTTGTTTTTGTTTTGTTTTGTTTTTCTGTAATATTATTCTAAATTAAGTATCCACGAAGAAAAGAAACAAAATAAGAATAATTATTAAAGTTAATGTAGTCTGTCTAACTTTAAATCAACTCAATAATTTAGTTTATGAATTTTAATAATAGTTTAATTAACTCTTAAGGATTTAGTTTTATTGTGAATAGAATAATGAAATTTCTTTTAAAGTGTAGAAGCATAAATTGATTAAAGTTAAATATATTTAAACTGTAAGAACTGAATTGCTACTTACAATAGAAATTAACAATTAGACTTGAGAAGATTTTATGTTGTACGAACTTGATTGTTGTTTATTTTAAAATGAAATATTAATACCTTCTTTGTAATCATTTCTTATGTGAAATTAAGCATATAAACACTGTTTTCCCTTTTTCTTTTTTTATTTATATTATATTAATGATTTAAAAAATCAATCTTAATTTTCAAAAATAGAAAAAGTAGCTTTTAAAAAGAAAAATTTTCATAAATATAACAAACTACTAACATATTTACGGCTCGAATAACAAAATTCATAAAATTAGTTATGTTTTAAATATTTCAGGTTTATCTTTCTATCTCCAAATTTTTTCTATGTCCTCCTTACTTTTCTCTTCTTTTTTTTTTTGTAACCAATTCTGATTTCTTTAGATCGTCTTTCTTCTTTTCCTCTCTTTTTTTTCCTCCTCTTTAAAACATAGTGTATAAAGAATGTTAAAAAAAATAAATCAAATGAAAAAATAAATCGTTTACATTTGGATAACCAAATCTTAACGAACAAATCTAAACGATCATGTACCAAACAATAGCCAAATTTAAATTATCGTGACACGAAGATGGCGGTGCATTTTTTGTATTTTTCATTGTGGGCCTATGAGTTTTTTTTTTGCGTATTTTGAATTGTTCTATACAATATAAATATTTTGCCACATTGTTATATTTTTTAAAAGATCTTTTTTAAAATATGATTTTTTTTTAATTTAGCTAAAAATTCAACAATTTTATTTAAGAAATAAGCAAGTCATAGTAAGAGAAAATAAGCTTAATTTTAAAAACAAAATAGTTATCAGGTATAACATAAATTATTAAGAAACTAGTTAATGGAACAAAAGTTCACACTCATTTTAAAAAAGACTAATTTCATCAAGGACGAGTGAACTGGTCCTTAATTTGATATACATGTTGACCAAGTTTAAATAAAAATGCAAATGTTGATTGATATTCATAAAAGTAAAAAGTAGGATAAAGTTGACTGTACTATCATAACTTTGGCATTTCTGCATCTTATAAGAAATGACAACAACATTTAAATTAGTCGAAACATAAAAAACCAAATATCAATTTTACTCTATATATTACAAAGTTTATCCAATCTTAATACTTTTAATTATATAATTTTAGACTTTCTAATTTCAATAAATCTTAAATTTAAATCACTACTAGAATATTGTTGATTTTAATATTAGTTTGTATAGAATATTGGTATTTCATTGATAATAATCAATATTACATTTCTATATATTCCCAAATGAAAAGACACTAAAGGGAAGAATATATAAGAATAATATTTACTAAGAATTATATTTCCCAAAAATACTCTAATTATGTCAATACCCTCTCTCGATCTCAAGATGCTAGAATCACTTGAGTTTGCTAAGAAAACGTCTTAATCAAATAAGTAAAATCAGGATAAAATCAGGAACTCACGAAGAACAAAAACACAAGAAACTTCTAGGTTAGAGACAGACACACAAAGAACAAAACGAAGAACTTCTGGGGATAGAAACATATATCCTCGTATAGAGATCTATAACAGAACCTACGAATAACAAAACAAGAACTTCTGGGCAAGAACAGAGATCATATTGCATTTACATTTTAGGAGAGGAGAGTTAAGGCAGGACATTCAATTTCAAATCTAACTTCACCATGCACATCCCCATATCATCCCATCATCACTCCACACCCACACCCACACCCAGTGTTTTTTTTTTTTTTTTTTTTTTTTTTTTTTAATAGATTCAATAGGTGGGTCCTCTCATTATTTAAAGCCCTTTATTTATTTATTTATTTATTTATTTTGTAAAAAAAAGTCAGTTTACCGTACAGTAGGACCCACACGTCAATTTCTGTGTACTACCGGACTGTTTTGCGCCGACGTGAAAAAGACGGGAGTTGAATAAGCCCATGTTAGGCCCAATTTCTATAATATGGTCCAACTGCCTCCTTTCCGTTTTCTTTCCATAAGTTGTAGGGGAATGAAGAGGATTAGAGGAATACCTAAAATAAAAAATGCAAATCAAATATCTCCATTTCACATATTCTATGAATACGATTTTTCTTTTTTAATTTAAAAAATTTTATTTTAATAACTGATTCACAAAAATAGGATTCAGGAATCGTATCTAGATGGTGCTCAATCCAAAAATTTAGTAGCAAACCCACAGAAATAACCTTTTTAAAAGTTTCTTTTCCAAACTTGAAAAATATATTTTCCTTAATATAATTACTTACAATTTATTTAAATAATATTTTATTTGATTCCTACAAAATCTAACATACAATCTAACATTTTAGAAAAATAAAAAAAACTAAAATGTGATCTAAACTTTTAAAATAAAGTTCTCAAAGATCAAAACACAAAAACCACGTTAGAACTCGAAACTTGAGGAAACCCTCCATTACAAATTAAGATTGATTGACAGGGAAAAAAAATTAGAATGTAAACCTTTCAAATTAAGATTGATTGGTATAAAAAGAAAATCAATTACAGTGTAAAACCTTGTTTTATTCTATCATGGCTGAGATTGAGCTTTGCAACACAGCAACAAAAGTTCAAAAAAAAAAAAAATGAGATTTGGTACGAGAGAATGGGACAGTAATGAAATTTAACAAATAGAAAAATGAATTAACAATTCATTGTTCAATAATTAACAAATTTGAAGAATAACAAGAATGCTACAAACTACCAAAATTCCTAAAAAGATAACGAACTAAATTAGGTCAGATTTTAAAATATATCTTAAGCAAACAAATATATAATGCCAAAAGTCATTAAGAGATCTTTTAGGAAAAACTCAACATTTATCATAAAAAATTTTGTAAAGTAAAGATAAATGACGATTTGATTCAATTCAATATTGAAGTTAGCTCATATTCCAATGATCCCTATATAACCTCCATTAGAAGAAATATGGGCTTTGATGTCGGTAGGAAAAAATGAAAATGGATCTTTAATGTCACTTTTTAAAATACGGATGTTTAATGTCGGTTTTAAACCGACATCAAAGAGAGAGCTTTAATGTCAGTTTAAAACCGACATTAAAGCTATGATTAATTTTTTTTAATTATTTTAATTTTATAAAATTAAGTTAATAAAGTTAAAAGCCATATTAAACCTAATTTACTCTTGGCACACGCTTTTTCTCAACTCTCACATTACTCTCTCATGCTTTTCTTCCCTTTCTTCTCAATCTCACTTTAAGGTTTAGGGCTGAACCACCACCGTCGAGCCATCCACCATTGAGGCTTCATGCTCAGTCGTCCCTCGTGCTTACCACTTGTAACGCCCCAACAAATTCAATTTTTCCCATTTGTTATTAATATTTAAGTGTGGTTATGGAAAATTCAAATTTATTGGAAGAACCTTATCATTTTGAAATTTGCGATTAAATGAGGTTTGGAATCTTTATTTTGTTTAGATAATAAGTATTTTATTTGGAAATAATTGGTGAAGTATTGTTAAATTAAAGGTTGGTTGGTTAAGGGAAAGATGTGGGGACCTAGTTGAGGATAATAAGGAAAATTTCATGAGATTTGGAGAGAGAGAAGGTGGTTGGTTTTGGAATTTATTTAAAGGAAAAGGAAAAAGGGATATTTTCTTTTATAAATAAGCCTTGGGACCCGTGCTTTAGAAAATAAAAAAAAAAGAAAAGGAGAAAAGGAAAAAGAAGAAACCCTAACAGCCGCCGCTGCCGTCGTCGCCGCCTTCCGCCACCCCGCCGCGCGCTGGCCGCGAAGCCCCGTCGTAGATCCGCCGCGCTCAGCGAACTCCTGCCCAAGCGTCGCCGCGACCGCCTGCACACCATCGCCCGAAGCCGACCCGACCGGCGTTACCCTTCGCGATCCGCAGCCGATCCGTTCGTAGCCGCCTGCCGCCGCGTGAAACTTCGTCCGCCGCGTCGTTGAGCAGTAGCGACCGTCGGTCGTCAGCCGCACGTCTCCAGCCGTCGGAAGCCCGAACCCGTGCTTCGGCCGTCACCTGAACCCGAAGCCGAACCCACGTCCGCATACCGCTCCGTGCCCGCGCGCCACCCCGAGTCACAAACCGAGCCCGCGCGCTCCCAGCTCTCTCCGCGTGCAAGCCGCGCCGCCTGCACCGCAAGCTGAGTCGCGCCTCTCTTCTGTTGCAAGCCGAGCCGCACGCGCACAGTTTCTGCACCGAGCCAAGCCGCGCTTGCGCCAAGTCGAGCCGATCCCTGTTCTTTTTCCAGCCGAGCCGCCAAGTCTTTTAGCCACCTAATTTTTGGTCTTTTCCCCAAGTGTCAGTGGTAAGTTTTTGGGTAAGTCAATGGGTTTCCTTGCATACCCAGACGAGACTTGAACTGCAACCTAAATAATTTAATTTGGACTAAATTAAATTAACTCTTTTAAGGCCACCTTGGACGATTTGACTTGGAGCGTTGGATTTCTTCAGTAAGGGCTCAAGCATTGCAACCTCGACCTAGGGTAAGTTATTTCAACTGAGTTTTTGAGCCTTTAGTCGTTGGTGACTTAATTATGAATTTTGGCGTTATTAAACAGTTAGGACCTCGTTGCTTGGAAAGCACACTTGTCTTGCGGTTAGGACTCGTCGAGTAAATCTCCAGGTAAGAGATTTCTACTACTAGCTCAATGTTTAGAACCATGAGACCACATACACCTCCAGTTGTGCATGTTAAGGACTAGGCTGTATGAGACGTGTAATTCATGAGAGCATGATGCGATTGATGATGTAGTTACATGATGGCATGATATTGTGGTGACGTGATTTGTTATGATTACATGATGATGCTATGTGCATGTATGTTATGGTTAGGGTACTTGTTAGCTTAGCCTATTAGAGTCGTACCTGCATGGGTGTCCTTCGGGATCACCACTTATTTAGGACTGTGTGGTCCGACGGGATGCCAGTCTAGCATGGTTATAGATATGACTCGAGTGACTCGACGGGGTCCTCGCATCCCGATTGTCTTAGTGTTACCCCCGGGTTCGCTACAGACCAACATGTCCTAGGTGCTCCCTCGGGACACCGAAGACCAGATTTTCGTTCCTACGGGAGCGCATGTTGCACGTGTTCGGGAACGTGCCAGAGATTGGGTACCACTTACAGGACTCTAATAGGAAGCTAACAGGCACCTAGTGGGACTAGTAGTAGGTCCCTTACTGAGTATTTTATACTCATTCTCTTCATGTCATGTTTTTCAGGTAGAGGCCGAGGTAGGGGCAAAGGCAAGCTGGCGAGCGACCAGAAGTGACCGTGGCGAGCCATAGGGATTTCTGCTTCCGCTTACCCCGTTTTAGAACTTTTGTACTTGAGTTTTATTTTCTTTCCTATTCACTATTTCATTGTTTAAAAGTAGATAGGGCCCGAGTAGGATTTTAATTTTTTTTCATTTTCCATATTATGCTTATTTGATTTTCGTAAATAAAATTCTGAACTTGATTCGTTTTACCTAAACTTTATGGTTTAAATCATGTGTTTTACCTCTAGTAATAACTTCGGCTCAGCATAAGGAGTTGGGTTGTTACAGTTGGTATCAGAGCACAGTGTTTTAGGTTCTGTAGACTGACCTACGATGTAAGTCATTGTTTTGTTTTGGTTTTACTTCTCCCTATGGCTATACGGTCCTTCGTCACTCGCCAGGTATGTCTAAAGCCTTGCTAATGTTAAGATTATAATTTTGCCTGAATAGACTAGACCTAGAGATAGGAGTGTTAAGTTCTTGTGGTGAAAAGTTTTGTTGGTGAATTTTAGGGAGAATGCCACCTCGTAGAGGTGCACGTCGAGAAGGTGGTAGGGGAGGCAGAGGAGCCGGTCGTGGCCAGCCGAAGGAGCAACCTGCTGTGCCAGTGGTCGACCCTAACGCACCGGTCACCCAGGCGGATCTCGCCACGATGGAGCAGCGTTATCAGGACATGCTGCAAGCTACTCTGGCGCCTTTCCTCGCTGCCCAGCAGAACCAGGCCGCCCCTGTTCAGGCCCAGACCGTCATTCCTCCAGTCCCTGTGGAAGCTCAACGCATGCCAGTTCAACTGTCGGCTGAGGCTAAACACTTAAGAGACTTTATGAAGTATAACCCTAAGACCTTTGACGGATCCATGGACAACCCCACGAAGGCCCAAATGTGGTTGACGTCCATAGAGACTATTTTTCGGTACATGAAGTGCCCAGATGACCAGAAGGTGCAGTGTGCTTTCTTCTTGGAGGATAGGGGTACCGCCTGGTGGGAGACTGCTGAGAGGATGCTGGAGGGCGACGTCAGCAAGATAACTTGGAAGCAGTTCAAGGAGAACTTCTACGCTAAGTTCTTCTCTGCCAACGTGAAGCACGCCAACGTGAAGCACGTCCGAGATGTTCGAAAATCTACCGAACACCAATCTGGCAACCTTTTCGTCATCCATTGCTTGATACCTTGTATTTTTAGTCGGCGATTTATGCTCTGAAACCTTTTCATTAATTCGCCGAAGGTATTCAATTAGATGTTGAAGTTGGAGTCACCGTCAGTCGCCAACAGAGGAGAGTAAAGATGATCATTCCAGTTGCAGTTCATTGTTTCACTTACGGAAAGGTTAGCCATGGAGAAGTATTTTTGAGTTTAAAATTGCGATTTCAGATCGAAGTAAAGACGTTAAAGGTTGGGTAATGAATAATAGAGAAGTCTCGTACACCTTTGGTCCTGATAAACAGGACAATTTTTTTTTATCGTTTCCCTGTCTTTTTAACTAATTCTTGCTGTTATTTTTTTTATTTGGAGGTTTTGGTGTCAGTTGTGGGTTTGGCATAGGATGGGGTTTCAGAGGTATGTGTCAGACCCCAGTAATTAAGCATCGTTTCTTTTTCGGGCTTGGTTTTCTCATGTACCTTTGTAACTTTGGGAGCTTGTTCATGATTTCAGGCTTTTTGTTTATCTGCATTGTTTCCTAGTTAGGTTGGATTTAATATATTGGCTATGTGAAGTCGACTGAAAGGAATTTGGGGAATATTATGAAATGAATGCTACAGAACCCTGAGGCTTTTGAATTATGAATTGGGAAAGATTTGTGTAAGCAACACATATCAGAAAGGGGGTTTGGGTTTGATGATTAGTTTGTCTTTTGAAAATGATTTGTCATGTTCTTGTTAAGCTATAGTTGGTGCTTGGCAATGTAATGACTGGCTGGTCCGAGATATACCAAGTTAACAAGTTATTTACTTGGATTAAAATTGAGCCTTTTATTTTGGCAAAAGTGGTGAAGATGGTGGAGTTGCTTTGTGATTGGTTGGGGCAGAACAATGAAATGTAAGGCTGCAAGTTATAACTATACTGTACTTGTAAACTCATGCTTATGAATTGGTTACTGTTGATATATCGACACCATTGTATGATTCAAATGCTCGATGTGATTATCATTCTGGAGGAGCAGGACACTCAACTGAAAATTGTTTGGTTTTAAAAAGGAAGGTGCAATCTTTAATTAATGCTGGATGGTTAAGCTTTAAAAAGCAGCCAGAAGTCAGATGTCAACAACAATCCACTAACCTAATCATGAAAATTAAAAAGTGAATGTTGTAGATTGCCTTGTTGAAAGGTGTAAAAATGAAGTTCAAGAGATAATGATGCCTATGGAAGAACATTTTGAAGGTCTTTTTGAAGAGAGATATGTAAGTTAGGAATATTTTGACCCAACATAAGATATGAAGGGTAGATAAAAGCAGACATTGTATATTCCATTAAAGAGTTGTCGGTCACATTGTTCAACAGTGCGGCAAATTTAGATCCAAAGTACAACAAGTCATGGATTGTCACACTCTAATCCAAATCACTCTATGCATTGGAATGAAGACGCGATCGCCTAGAAGTTCATGCAAGATATTTCGCGAAGTAACGAGTAAAACACCTAGTGAGCGAAATTAAAAGACAATCCGAGAAAATAAGATGCAGGATGTGAAGAGTAAATGATGAAATTTTCATTAATACTTCAAAGATGAGTACATTTGGTACTTCTTACAACATTCATTGCAAAACTACAAGACATGACTCACAACAACACTCAAGCTCCTCTTACCTAGCTACTACATGTTGTGCAAGTTAACAGTGGCCACTACCAAAATGAAGCGATTAAGAAGGTACGATAGGCGATCAAGGTTAAGTAAATCAAGGTTGCCTTAATGTGACAATTCAAATTGATAAGCCATGAGGTGCAAATAATGTATGGGAACATTAATAAAACACTGTGTAAATCAAACCAAATCTCATGCGTTAGGCAATTCACATTATCATCTATATCACCAATCGTTTTCATAAATCTTATTGAAATTATATCACTTTTTAAAAATCTTTCAGCATAACTCATGGAGATTATTTCTTTCTAACACATTCATCATAATTCATATCACATCACATATGCTTCGTGCATGACAATCATCTCACAGAATCATTCTGCTAGTTTAACTATATCTTTGCACCATTTCCTTAGCTCAAGTGTTAACCACACTCTTTTGCCAAGTTACAACCATACAGACTAATCTCAGCGTATTAGCAAGTTCCATCAATTCCTCTATGCATAACACGTCTTCTAATGCTAGATCACACAACAAAAAGGAGCATCTCATACCCAAACACACAGCAAGTATGAGACATCCCATCCAAGTTCACACAACATGATTAGGACATCCTATTCTAAAACACATAGCAAGAATAGAGCATTTTAACCTAGAGCACACAGCAAGGATAAGACATCCCATACTAGAACAGACATCAAGTATGATGCATTCTTCATCGCATAGGGTACCAAAGATCATCTCATTTCAAGCTTTATCAAGTCTCATGCATTCTCTAGAATTCGTCATTTCATTTTATAATAAGTTCAATCCATTTGTAAGTTATACGCATTTTTAAGAGTTAGAAAACATAAGAGAAATCCTTTTAGTTCATGGTCTCAATAGAAATACACTTGAGGGTTCAAACTCATTTTGAAAATCCTTTACATTTGGAAATATTTTATAAAAAAAACCATTCACAGTTACAGTTAACTAGCTTTTTAGCCTAGCTCCCTTCTCTAAGAGCTTATTTGAACTACTCGAAATCCTTGGCGAAATTTAAGCTCGTTTTGCATCTTTGGAAGTATAAGATATTTTCCCAAATCTTTCTTAAATAATCTCAGGGTAAGAACGACTTCAAACTGACAGGAATTCCTTTACTTATAGGCTTTTCCAGTGGATTTTCCCCATGCCGAAATGTTTGCCCTTATCGACAGCAAGAAGTGGTCCAATCATAAAAGGCCACGTGTCTCTACCCATCTTTTATCTTAAGTTTGGATTAGGCGACGAGGTTAAATCAATCGTTGGCTTTCTAACACATGGGTCACATCATTGCCTCCTGATGGGTAGCTCAACTCCCCAACTACTTGTCGTGTAATCCCTTCATGTAAAGATCCTCTATTGTATAACCCCTTCGTAAATCACATTTTACTCTTATGGGAGTTTTTGCATGGCATTCCCATTGTAGGACCTTCCTAGCCTTGGTAGTATGTGATTAGAGCCTTACACTTTGCATCCATGAGTTGTTGTACATTGGATATAAATTTGTAGCATTGTTGAACAACGTGACCTACCCCTCCTTGATGGAATAAACAATGTCTACTTTTATCGTACCCTTCGTATCTTATGTTAGGGTCTAAATATTCGTGACTAACATATCTTGCTTCAAAAAGATCTTCAAAAAGTGCTTCCACATACATCATTATCTCATGAACTTCATTTTTACACCTTTCAACAAGGCAATCCACAACATTCACTTTTGAATTTTCATGATTAGGTAGTGGATTTTTGTTGACATTCTGTTTCTCACTAGCTTTTTTAAAGCTTAAACATCCAACATTAATTAAAGATTGCACATTATTTTTTAAAGCTAAACAATTTTCAGTTGAATGTCCCGTTCCTTCAGCATGATAATCACATGGAGCATTTAAATCGTACCATTTTGGATAAGGATGTTTAATAGGGATCATTGAAATAGGAGCTAACTGTCGGTTTTGAATTAGCTGGGGTAAAAGCTCTATATAAGTCATGAAAATTAGATCAAATCACCATGTATCTAAATTGGTTTTGCTACCTTGACCCTATACAAATGGTCAAGGAGAATTTGAGTTAACGGGTTTTGGAGTCCAAAGAAGGTGTAAGCTGGTACATAGTTAATATAAGGGATATGAGAAACGTTGCTTATATATGACGAAAAAATTTACTCATGTTTTCTCTGGCCAAAAATCAATTTGTACTTCCCTAAATTAGAAAAACCAGTTGCATGAACCTTTCCTTCTTTCTTCTTAGAAGTTCCTTTCTTGATTCTATCATATTCAACTGAAGCCTTTGCTAACCTCTCATGCTTTATCTCATATTCAATTCTTTCACCAATAACAATAATGTCAGAAAAATTGGTTGTTGCATTACCAATCATTCGATCATAGAATAGAGCTCGTAAAATATTCATAAACATAAATGTCATTTATTTGTCCAATAATGGTGGTTAAACCTCGTGGCCTTGTCTCTCCATCATGAGCATATTCTTTGAAGCTTTCTGACTTCTTCTTCATTCGTTGCAAGTCTAAACGATCTGGAGTCATATCAATATTATGTTTGTATTGCTTTAGAAATGCATCAGCTAAGTCCTTCCAAACATGAATGTATGCATTATCTAATTGAATATACCATTGAGTAGTTGGACCAGTCAAGCTATCTTGGAAGCAATTGATCAATAATTTAGCATTACCAATATACGCTGCCATCTTTCTATAATACATTATAAGATGACTCCTTAGACACGATGATCCATCATAGTTATCAAATTCGGGAACTTTAACTTTGTTGGAATTATTAAGCCAGACACAAAACACAATTGTTTTGCATCTATATTTCTATAAACGTCAGTCCCTTCAATTGCTAGCAACCTTTATTTCAAAACATCTAGTTTTCCTTAGCCGGAGTGTTCTCATTTGTCCCATGCCTTGAATTTTAACCTGAGCTTCCAATTGTTTTAAATTTGGGACAAGAGGTAGAACAACAAATAGTGGATTCATAGCAATATAATGTTGAATTGTTTGAGACCGCGATACATTCATGTGGCATGACGTAAATCCTAGAGGATAAATGGGATCGTCGGTGTCTTGAATTGGATTGCTTGATTGTGTTGTATCTACAACGGCTTTTCCTTTTTCCATTGAAAGCAATTCTAGTATTTTTGAAACTTGTTCCCCAAGATTATTAATTTCTTTATCTTGTTCTTCCATGATTCGAATTTTATGATTCGAATTATGAGGATGTCGAATTGGAGAAGGACGAGCTATGTTTTCCTATGATGATATTGAAAATTTTGAAGTAAGAGAGAAAGAGAGAGAAAAGATAAAAAAAACAAATCTTATTACATAAAGTTCAAATACATTGAGAAAATAAAAAAAAACTTGACAAAATACAAATCAAAATAAAACCAGATACTAAGAAAATGCAATGAACACCACTCTTATTGTCATAAATAACAAAATGAATAATTAATGAAAACGACCATAATTTTCGAGTTCTCTGTATATCGTCTTCAAGAATCTATTTAAATCATCTACATGAGACTGCATTGAGAAAAAATTAACCCTTAAATCAGTTGTCCATTCTGTAAAACCATTTGCTCTCCTAGACACCATTCTGAGAAAATTCAATCGTTTGATTTACACGTTCCACTAGCATTTGAAAATCTCTCATTTGCAAATCATAATCAACATTCATTTGCATGTAATCTGTCTTCAATAACTCATATTGTGCATTATCTTCTCACTTGAGTTTTGGAATGTAGTAAGTTGATAGTGTAAGGAATCAACATAATTTTTCAGTATCTCATATTCTTTAGGGTTTACATGTAGGCTATCAATAGTCACATGTAGGATAATGTAGGCTATCTTTAACATAAGTTGAAATGCAGTAAGTTGAGTGCTCGGCCATCTTATATTCTTTGGGATTGACTCCTCGTTCTATGTGATAAAAAAAATGAACTAATCACTTTTCCATCAACATAGCCCTCTGCCTTAGGAAAAATCACCACTCCATAAATGCACAATTCCAAGAGAGAGTGAGACTTTTGTCTTCATTAATGTAAGTTTGTGTCATCTTTAATAGATAATCAAATGACACATTCTCTTCCCCACCCTTAACTTTTATATGCTTTTGAATTTCTGTGGCATGGACAATTTCTAACAACTTTGACAAAATCCATTTTGTTGTTTGCTTAGGGTTGAAGAAATAAACAATTTCCCTTTCCTTTTCAAGCATGCTAAGCATAGCTTGATATTCTTCTATGATTGGCAATAAATCACATGACCCAAACGTGAAACAACCATGTGTTAGATCCCAAAAATTAATTGTTGCTCTTAAAGCAAAATAATTCACTAGTATGTACATTAACTTTGCTATATGTCCATACTTCTTTGAGAACATATGAATCTCCGCTGAGGTGTCAATGCTTCCTAAATCATCTTTTGTTTTCCTAAATCATTTTGTGTAAAGGAAAGTTGACACCTAGATAGTACTGATACTTGAGAAAAACTGTTTATGTTATCCCTAAATTTTTGTTGCATCTCTTCAGCCCATTTAAGAACATCACTTGACTCATCAAACTTAGATTCATAAGATGAATACATCGATATATTGGACAACTTGGTGTTTTACTGTTGTTTCTTTTTTGTACAATTATGACAAAGAGAAAGGGAAAAAGGAAAAGGATAAAGTCATTTCGCTTTGGAAAAATAAATAGAATAATAATAAAAAAGAAAACTAATAATAAATAAGAGTTTGATGTACTTTTACAATAGCCGTAACGAAGGTAAACACTACTCTCACTACTCTCCCTATTATTATTTTTTAATATATTTATTTAATTTTATAAAATGTAAAAATTTTCATGTACCTCTACACACTACTCTCCTTTAAATTAAGTATAATTGAAGTCGAAGGCCTAATTTCAAGGAAACCGAGATAAATAATAACTTAAGCAATCTTTCCTTAAAAAAAATATCAATAAGCTAATTTCAATAAGCTAATTATCTGGAAACAACTAACAGATTCAATGTCACAAGCTACCAAGACGTTAGAAGCCTCGATCAAGTACACATTATCTTCTTCCTTTATAAGCTAATTATATAATTTTCACGATTATTCATCAAGGTCCCATTTGTTTTGTGGCTAACAATGGAGCTCTTACCTCCTGCAAATATAGATTACACCGAAAGTTGTTCATAAAGAAAGTCATCAAGGCATTGGATGTTTATCAAGAGCGGATACTCTTCTAGTTTTGAAATTTTTCTACTGCAATTTGATGTTAGGAGATATTATTGGTAGCAACATGAAATTATCATTAGTTCCTGTAAAGATTTTGCTGTAGCTTAAGTAAATTCACTTGATAGTCATAGTTAAAGATTTTTTTTACACTTTATGGGTACTGTAATTTAACTTTATTTATTTTTATAGTTGATTCATTTGAAACAAGAAGTTAACTTGACATTATTGTATTTTAGTTTAGGTTGTCGAATGTAAGTTTGTATTTTCACTACAAGAAAAGTTACCTTCTATGACATTTCATTACAATTGTCATAATATGTCAAAATGTGTGTTTTTTGCGGGAAAAAACGATTTCGAAAATTATTTTTCGTGACAGTTATTTAGTGTCATAAAAGGGTCTAGGGTTTATTAAAATAATTTATTAAAATAAAAATCCCCAAATTTATTAAACTAATTGATTAAAAATTAAAAATCCCTAATTTTTCAATCCCTCCCATTTGTGGCCATGGCCTTCCTCAAGATATCGTCTTCTTCCCAAATTACTCGTCTCCTTCTTCGTCTGACAAGATATCGTCCGGCAAGATATGCGTTCGACGTCCGGCTTCCTCAGGTCGGCCTGAAATATTGTTCGGTTGAAATATTATTCGCTTAAAGCTTTGTTCGACGTCCGACTTTCGTGCAAAATAGTTCGGCCTAAGATTCTTCCACCCCGATTTGTCTCTGCCCACATTCGATTTCTCTTCTGCCCAAGGTCGGATGGACTTTCGCCGACCATGTGTCTTTCGCCCACGGTTCAACGTCGGCCATCTATTCCACCTCCGCCCATGCTTCAACGTCCGCCCAATCTTCTGCCAATGACTGGTGAGTTCTCAACCCCTCCCACTCTATCTCACTAATCAAGTCATTCTACATTAGCATATTTAGGTATATTTGCTTCTCCACTACAAATTGTCAATGTCCTTTAATTGTTGTTTGTATGCAATATTTGACCATATTTGACCATTGAGATGCAAATTGTCAATGTCCTTCAAAGTGTGTAGTTTGTATGCAATATTTGACCATTGAGATGCAAAAAGATAATAGAATTGCTTAACATTGATAGGTTGAGATAACTATCCATATGATGAGAGAAAGGGGAGTTGGTATTTAGGTATATTTATTCTTTATCCTACCTTTTCTTTTTAAGTACAATTAATTTCACATCTTTTGTTCGAATGACTTTATTAACTTACCTTGCTCTAAACAACCAAGTACGAGTCTCATTATCACTATCACTTATTATATTTATGAATTTGTTTTGAAGATTTAAGCATCCAATATCATTTTTATGTAAGTTGTAGGCTCTTTTTCTACTAGTGAGAATAGTTCATATATGGGGTGTTTTGGTTAAGAATAGGATTATCATTTTATCAATTGGCTTAAATGAAAATAATTCTAAGTACAATCATTGTGTCCTTATTCAAATTAAATTTAGTTTAGAATATATAGAATTTACATTAATTTGATATGTTGCCTATTAAATTTAGCTTATATTTTCTTTGAAAAGTCACTAAATTCCTTTTAATGCAACCTCATTATTAATGCAATCATTATTCTGCGTGTTCTTCTATTTTGTAGTGGGTTCTATATGAAATATGTGTATAATAGGATGTAGTTACTGAAACTCTTCCTTGAGTTGTCATCCATCTATTTTGTAACCCAGGTTTGTTTAGAGGGCAATTATAGAAGATTAGGTGTTTGTAACATCTACAGAATGGACAAATCATAGATGATAGAAAATAGTATGTCTAGAGAATATGATGTAGGAGTTGAAAGTTTTATTCAATTTGGTTAGTCTCATGCCAAAGGTTCTAATTCGATAAGATGTCCATGTCTAAAATGTGGGAATTGTTTACTTAAGGATGTCTCAATAGTTCGGTATCATTTGTATGCCAAGGGAATTGATAAAAGTTACAAGATATGGTTCTAGCATGGTGGAGATTTGAACTCAGAGACCGTTAACAGTAAAAAGAAAAATACAGTCGATGAAAAATATGAACACGACGATTTGTTTAATACAGTAAACATGTTTAAATCTGCTCATGCCGAATCTTGTAACAGATCCACTACATTTGACACTATGTTTGATGATACAAAGAAACCCTTATACCTAGGATGTAAGAAATTCACGAAGTTGTTAGCCCTCGTGAGACTGTACAACTTAAAGGTTAGATATGGTTGAAGTAACACTAGCTTCTCTAAATTGTTGTCCATAATAAGTGATCTCCTACCTGACTACAATGAAATACCAACTTCTTTATATGAAGCGAAGAAAACACTAGGTGTCTTAGGACTGAGTTATCAAAAAATTGATGCATGTTCTAATGATTGTTGTTTATATAGAAAAGAGTATGCAAACTCGACAAAGTATCCTAAGTATGGGTTGTCAAGGTGGAAGATCAATAAAAACTCAACAAAGAAAAACAGTGGAGTGGCTGCCAAGCAGATGTGGTATTTTCCAATAGTTCCAAGATTTATAAGAATGTTTAAGAACTTAGAGAATGCTAAGAACTTGCATTGACATGTGATGGATAGAAAAGTCAATGGTATTATAAGACATACGGCTGACACTCCATCATGGAGGTTGATAGATCACATGTGAAAAACATTTAGGTTAGAACCAAGAAATCTTCGTTTAGGTTTGTCGACTAATGAAATTAATTGTCGACTAATGGAATTAACCTATTTGGAGATTCAGATGTAGAAGGTGACAATGTTAAAGTCGTAGTAGATGTTGTGGTGGATGGGGATTGTGCAATTCCCATTCCATCAGAGCAAGGGATGTACAAAATGTCCCAAGAAGTTGGTACACACATATTATGGCCGTGACATCTTGTCATTACTGACAATATAAAGGTAATGAATTTTTCATTGAAGGATATACATGTCGCATTTTGTATTAACCCTAATTGCAATATCTTTTGTAGATGGACTATGGGGAATTTACTAAGAATATGACCACATTCGCACTCAGACCAATTCAAAATGCTCTAGTTGCACTATGAATGGTTGAACATATGAGGTCAGCAATTCAAATTACCACACCATATGACGTATTTGGGGTCCAAAGAAAATGTTGCTTAATGATAGAGTCGTTGAAGCATTTCTCATCTAAGATATGTTATTAAAGTGTTATTCTTCAGTAAGTTTGTTTGAAATTTATCTTCTTTCAATGTCTTTGTAATGCACTCATAGGTTATACAAACATATGGAATCATCAAGAACTTTGAATCTATACAAGTTCGTTGATACTGGGTCGATTAGTTGTGGGAGTTCTAAAGAAGAACGAGCCCAATTATTGACTGCACGATTACTTGGAACAAATTACGATAAACTCTTACTGATTTCTTACATTTTCGGGTATGTTGATAACCTAAAGTAAAGGATTCGAATTGTGCTTACAGTAGTCTAAGATGTAGTCTTATTGTTTCACACATATATTTAGTAATCATTAGACTTTGGTTGTAATAAACCTTACGAAGGGTGCTGCCTTTTGGATAAACCATTTGAAAAATCGTATTGACCCAGATGTATTCGAAGTAGTTGAAAGGTATGTCATACTTACTTTTACCTTTACTTCATTTTTTCTTAATGAGACAATTGTTTAAGTAGTTCAATCTCCGATATTATTTTGTAGGTCGTTCAACATAATGAAGAAAAAAAAACCAAATTGGATGATCGTGAAGGTATGTGAATATCTATGTTGCTATGGGTTATAAATTAATTCATATTTCTAACATAGGTCAAGTCATTTATATGTGTATCTCCAGTGTCCTAAGCAATCAAGAGTAGTAGAATGTGGTTATTACGTGATGCGGTTCATGCGTGACATCATATTGTCAACGAGTACTTCTATCGTATACATAGGAAGCATACAGTTATAAAACTAGGGTGCATATATACTTTTTTTGTGAATGAAACTCATTTAGAACCACTTTATTGTCTATAGATAAAAGATTCGCCCCGTGCTTACACACTAGATGACATTGATTATATAAGGTTTGAGTGGGTTGAGTTTGTAGGGAAGCACGTACATTGTGCTTAGGATAAGATATTTTGTCACACATTTTGTCACATATTTTGTCACACATTTTGTCACATATTTTGTCACACATTCTGTCACATATTTTGTCATATATTTTGTCACATATTTTGTCAGATATTTTTGTGTTCGAGCTGCCATAGAAAATACAGCTGCCATAGTCAATATCAATGAGGTAAGGTTATCTTAGAACTTAGTAAAATGCAGTTTTTGAAGTTCATCAAATTATATACTTGCATATGTTGTTGATTAAAATCTCCATTGATTTAGTATCTGTAACTTGAATCCACTTTTTGCTAAGATGAGACACTCTGTTTTACTTGCCAGGTGCTAAAAGTTGTTCTCAGCCTTCTACTTCAAATCCCAGCACTTCATAATCCATTTTCATTCAAAAGGTTGTTTTTCTCTCCTTTTGTACTTTGTGCTAGTGCATTGTTTGATCAATTTTTTGCTTTTAGCCATTGATATGCTTGTAGGTGTTTTAGCTTTGAATTTTGTTATTCACTGTTGGTTTGACATTTTTGTGAAGTTCCATAATGAATTTAGCTAAGTTTATGGGCTGAATTTGGTGTTTGGGATTATGTTTTTCTTCTTTTTCATATGGATGAATTTTGTACATTGTGTACTTAAATAGTAGCATAATTTTGTGACCCGTATATGTAAGGCTTTCCATTTGAATATCCTGTACATTTCCAATATCAAGCTTAGAAGTTATAGAAAAGAATAATTTACTGCCAAGCTTAGAAGTTATTATTGTTGAAGTGTGTATGTGCTCTGTGTTGTTGAAGTGAATGTGATGTGTTTATGTGGGCGAATGTGTTGTCTTGTTGAATCATTTTTCTCCTTTTCTTTTCTTACTAGGTTTTACCACAATCCATCGGAGCAATGGAGCCATATTTAAGCCATATTTTTTTTCTTTTCTTCCAAGATTCAATAAAAAAGAGGGCAGTTCAAAACAGTGACTAAAAACACAACTGTGACATTTAAATTGAAAAATAAACTGTCATCGAAAAATTTTTCTTGACAGTTAATTAAAATCATGGTAAGTAAAATGATGACAGTTAAAAAGTGTCATAAATGATAAATAATGACATTTAATATCTGTCATACAATATTAACAATGATAGTTATTCTCTGTCACAAAATGTAAACTATGACAGTTATCAGTTGTCATAAAATATAAACAATGATAGTTATTAACTGTCGTCGAAAATAAATAATGACAGTTATAATCTATCATAAAATATTTAATTTGTGGCATTGGTATTTTAATTAGTCCGTTATTCTAATTTGTTGTTTTTATAGTGTCCACTACAAGTCGGAAGTACCGAGTGTGGATACTATGTCATGGAGTTTATGAGAGAAATTGTAAATAGGGGAAGCATTGTCATCTCGGATTCGGTATGTTATATATCAAACTATTTCTTTTAATTTGTGGGTATAATAATTTTCATGAATACTAATTCATTTATTTTGCATGTTTACAGATTGATACATGAAAACCATACTCACAAGTCGAGTTAGACGAGGTGCGAGTTGAGTTGGCTGATTTTTTGGGTTCGTACATATGATCTACAACTTATTTGTGATTCTGAAGCAGAAAACTTTTTTTTGTGGCTGATTTTTTGAATTGTTCATATGGGGGGGGGGGGGGTTGATTGATATACTTTTGAGACTTTGTTGTGGTTTAAGGTTTAGGTGAATTGTTCATATGTAGGGGTTGCCATTATGAAACTTTATGTATGGAGATGATATACTTTTGGGCTAAGTTAGTTAATTAGACGATGTTGAGTTGAATTCTTGGAAATCTAATGGAATTATTTATATTGGTTTTGTAAATGATATGAATATGATGCAAAGTTTTGGAAATGATATGAAGAGAGATGATGTTGAGTTGCCATTTGATGAATATTGTCGTTTATATGTATTTAAAGTGGAACAATTGTTGAATCACTATAGAGGACCAAAGAGAGCATAATACAGGAATAAAAATATAAATAAATTATAATTAAGAAAAATAGAAAAAATGTTTGACGGTTTTGAAATGTCACGAACAACAAAATGTTTGCCGGTTCCTAAATGTCATGAAAAACATACTCTTGACAGTTACAAAATGTCATAAACAATCACTTTCTTGACGGTTAATAAATGTCATGAAAAAGTATACTTTTGACGGGATTAAAATGTCATAAATATTCATATTTTTGACGGTTTCTGTCAAGATTAAATAAATTCTAAAGAAAACACTACTCACTCCCATTTTAAAATATAGAATTGTTGATATTTTTTAAAAACAATTTATTAACATCCTAGACTAAACATTTATTTTTACTCATTTTTGTAGAGATATAAACAAAAGAATTCAAATGTTTTTTTTCCTGACATCTTAAACTACGATATACATAGAAGTCAGAATTCAAGTTATATGAAATGTAGGTAAATATAAATATGATAACTTGAAAATTTGAAATATTTATTCATTGTGTTTAATAAAATTAAACTGGACTCCATGAAGAAAGAAAGGAGAAAAAAACTACCAAAACATTGCTTGGGGAAATACAAAGTGTAAAATTCAGTCGATTAGTTAACGTCACATAACCAATTAATATCAAATCTAACAAACTCTGTCATCCTCCGAACAAACTTAATAAACACTAAACAACAAATTTAATAAAAGTCAAATTAAACTAAAATCAACCAAAAATTCAACTTAAATAAAATTGATACATAAACCCTAAATCTAATAAATTTGAAGCCAAATTAAACTCAATTCAACCAAATTCAAATTCAAACAAACTAAATCTTACAAATAAGGAGTAACGACCAAATTAAATGAAATTTATCATAATTTCGTTAAATTGGAAAAGGAAAAGAAATGAAAAGCCAATTTAGGAAAAAGAAATACTTTTAAAGACCTTAATTTGGAGAATTTTCCAACCCTTCCAACTGACAATAAGAGCAAATGAGAATTTTTTGTTTACGGTGAAAAATAAAATCTCAACCTACCTCCCCTTAGAAGAAAATCTCAAGTTTACCTTTTTCTTAATTCCTCTTAGACACAATAAGTTTGTTTTTTTTAGAGTGGAGAGAAAGTAGGGATTGAGAGTGTAGAGAAAGTGAGATAACGGTGAAGAAGGGAAAGAAAAAAAATATGGAAGGAGTAGTTGAGGGAAGCTAAGGAGGGGAATCCTGAGATTAGTTTTTTTCTTAATATTTTGTTTTGTTTTCTTAATATTTTTTATAAAAAATTTAAACTCAAATCTTAAATTCAAATTCATTTTTCTTTTATAAAACAAAACAAAAGAAATCAAAAGAAAACAAGACAAACAAATAAAAGTAAATAAAAAAACAAATAAAAAAGGACAAAATATGATATCTACAATTCTACTTTTAATTTTAATTAAATAATATAAGAAAATATATTTTTGTAAGGGGTTTTTTTAAAAAAATATAGTAAACCGACCAAATATTTCCATGTATAAATAATTTCGAAAACAGAAAAAACCCACATGCTCACAATGAGAAATATTAACAATGCCCCAGTCAACACGCAATTAATCGGTCACATATTCGTGTGTAATTCTTCTTCTAAACGATCATATCATGCGATCATATAGTAAATGACACACGATAGTGTAGGAAATGTTACACGGTCATGTGGGTAGTATCAACTTCGATCACACGAGCGCGTGTAATTTTTTTTTAAGCGATCATGAACCAAGATCGTTTAGATATTGGTACACAGTCGAGTACCAATGTCGTTTAGATATTGGTACACGATCGAGTACCAAGATCGAAACAATCGTGTACAAAATCTAAAATATCTTGGTTCATGATTATGTACCAAAATCATGAACGTATTGCTTATATTTTATACACGATCATATACCAAGACCAAAATATTTAAAATTGTATTTCATAATTAACACACTACATTTTTCATTAGATATATTTATGTTTTTTTTATAACATTCTCTGTATATATTAACAAGGTTTATTTTTTTATATTTAGTTTTATGACGTTTTTATAAACAGAAGTAGTATGTTCTCCTATGTTTAAAATATATATCATAGTATATATGTTCTATAAGAAGTATATTTGTTTGATTCTCTTGTCATAAACAAATGTGTACTGTTTGAATTACTTGGTATATATGTGGGTCAAATTATTTGTGTTTTCATTATATACCAAGTTTCATTTAGAACATTATTATAATTGTTTATGTTTTCATTTCAGGTATTACAAATGTTTTAGTTTATTATGAATGGTTTTTTCAACGATATGTACAACTATATTAATTATAGTGTATTATATAATATGGAATATATATATGCAAAATAATTAAATATATATGTGTCTATTAAAGAAAATACATGAAATATATATTTTTAACATGGTGTATATATTATGTAACTTATTGAAAATCTATAATTGTCGTAATTATATTTGATATAAACATTATATATATTTGAAATAAATAAACCAAATAAATGCACATACAACAATTTTACTGTTTATCATCTTATATACCGAAAAATATATGAGAAACATACATATTTTTATTTTTCAGTATGTTTATCAACACAAAAAATAAACCATGATATATTTTCAATTATATAGAACTTGTAGAAGAAAAAATAAAAATGGTAAAACATATATACATTCGTACAAAACTGAAGCAACATAAAAACACAATAATGAAAAAGAAAACCATGTGAAAAACCATATAGATAATGATAATAAAAAATAAAAATAGATGAAATTTAGAGGTGAAAGAAAAAATAAACCAAATCTTTATTGTTTTAAAAAATAAAAATGTATTATCTCACATTAAATAAATCAAATCTTATAAAATTAAAAAAAATAAATATGTATTATATCACCTTAAATGCTTCGAACTAAATCAAATAATAAATATTAAATTTAAAATTACTTCGATAAAGAAATTATTTTTATTTTTTTTATACCTATCTTGTTACAAATTTTTAATTTTTAAAATAAAATAAAAAACAACTAGAAATGAAGGAGGATATTATGGATATTCGACCTTGAGTTTTGTATGCAAGATTGTAACTCATTGGAGTATTCATAATGAATTTAAGATGATATTGTAACTTGACATATTTAATTGGGATAGTTGCAAATGTAGCAATTATATTCAAAATGATTAAGTATATAGCAACATTTTAAAAAAATTGCAAATATAGCAAAATCTGTCAAAATCTATCAATGATAGGAGTCTATCACTAATAGACCATGTAGTAAATATTGGTCTATCACTGATAAACTATAAGAGTCTATCAACGACAGAAGCCTATCACTGATAGATTTTACTATATTTGCAATTTTTTTAAAATATTGCTACATGCTTAATAATTATTCTAAAAATTGCTACCTATTATAATTACCCTATTTAATTAGGCTACAATGGTAGAAGGGATAGTTGCAAATCTAGCAATTATATTTAAAATAATTAAGTACATAGCAACATTTTAAAAAAATTGCAAATATAGCAAAATCGATCAAAATCTATCGATGATAAGAGTATCACCGATAGACCATGTAGCAAATATTGGTCTATCAATGATAAACCATAAGAGTCTATCAACGATAGAAGCCTATCACCGATAGATTTTGCTATGTAACGCCCAACAATTCGATATCTCTTTTGGGTTTTGTCCATTGTCATTAATGTTAAGTGGGGTTATGGAAATTTTAGATTTATTGGAAGAACCTTACCATTTGGATTTTCTTGAGTAATTAAAGTTGGGAATCCTCATTTGTTTAGGATAATAAGAATCATTTTTCCATTTATTTATTTATCTTATTATTTTAATTTTATTTTGTTGGAAATAATTAGGGAAGCCCATATTAAACTAAAATTGGTTGTTTTGGTGAGATTTGGAGAGAGAGAGAGAGGGGTTGTTTTGGGTTTTTAAAAGGAAAGAAAAGAGTCATTTTTTTTATATAAAAGGGCCTTGGGACTCGTGCGTAAAGAGGGAGAGAAAGAAAAAAAAAAAAAAGTAATTTTTTTTTTTTGGAAACCCTAGCCGCCGCACGCCGCCGCCGCCGCCGCCGCCGCGTACCCGAGCCGCCAAGCCCTCCTCCTTCTGTTCGTCAGCTCAGTCGGATCGTTGCAGCCGCCAGCCGTCGCGTGAAGCCTCGTTCTGCTGCGTCGTCGAGCAGCTCAGCCGAGTCGTTCGCAGCCGCCAGCCGTCGCATGAAGCCGCGTTCTGCTGCGTCGTCGAGCAGCTCAGCCGGATCGTGCGCAGCCGCCAGCCATCGCGTGAAGCCGCGTCCTGCCGAGTCGCCGAGCAGCAGCAGTTGACGATCGTCAGCCGCGCGCCTCCAGCCGTCGAAGCCGAACCCACGTTTCGGCCGACGCCCGAACCCGAAACCGATCCGCGCCCGCTCGCCCGAAACCGACCCGCGCCCGCTCGCCCGAAACCGAACCCGCTCCACGCTCGCGCACGCCCGCTCCGAGTCGTAAGCCGAGCCCGCGCGCGCCCATCCCACGCCACGAGCCGCGCCGGTCTGCACCACAAGCCGCGCCGCGCCGCGCTTCTGCGTAGCCGAGCCGCGTCTCCCTCCTGCTGCAAGCCGGGCCGCACGCGTAATCCCTGTGCCGAGCCGAGCCGCGCCTGCGCCAAGCCGAGCCGGTCCCTGTCCTCTTCCAGCCGAGCCGCCAGGACTAATTTGGCTCCTTCCACCTAATTTTTGGTAATTAAATCAATTATTTTGGCATTATCCAGTAAGATTCAATATTTTGGGCACTAGTTAATTTAATTTGGAATTAAATTAGATCATTTTTCCTTAAGGGACGTCTTGGACCAAGTAACTGCTGCAGCGGGGGATTTCTTCAGTAGGGGCTTGAGCACTGCAATCTCCTTCTAGGGTAAGTCATTTCGAATGAGTTTTGAACCGTTAATCGTGGGCGACCTAATTACGAATTTTGGCATATTAAACAGTTAGGACCTCGTCGCTTGGAAAGCGTACTGCCTCGCGGTTAGGACTCGTCAAGTAAATCTCCAGGTAAGAGATTCTACTACTAGCTTCATGTTTAGAAGTATGAGACTATGTATGCCCCGACTTTGCATGTTAAGGATTAGACAGTACGTTGCCTGAGATAAATGTTAGTATGATGCAAATGACGATATAGTTATACTATAGCCTGTTATGTGTGGCAAAAGCTGTCATGGCTACGACGAATGTCGGGACGGAGAGTGTAGAGATGATTGATGTGACATGTTATATGTGGATGCCATGTGTATGTATACTGCAATTAGGGTACCTGTTAGCTTAGTCTGTTAGAGTCGTACCTGCATGGGTGTCCTCCGGGATCACCACCTATTGAGGACTGTGTGGTCCGACGGGACACCAGTCTAGCATGGATATAGATATGACTCGAGTGACTCGACGGGGTCCTCGCATCCCGACTGTCCTAGGTGTCCCCCGGGGCACCGAAGACCAGAGTTACGTTCCTACGGGAGCGCATGATTGCACGTGTTCGGGAACGTGCCAGAGATTGGGTACCAGTTATCAGGACTCTAACAGGAAGTTAACAGGCACCTAGTGGGACTAGTAGTGGGTCCCTTACTGAGTATTTTTATACTCACTCTCTTCGTTTTATGTTTTCAGGTAGAGGACGGGGCAAGGGCAAGGGCAAGCTGGCGAGCGACCCGAAGTGAGACCGTGGAGGGCCATAGGGACTACCGCTTCCGCTTATTCTTATTTCAGATTTTTCGCATTTGAATTTGAGTACTTTTCATCACTTACCATCTTTTATGTAGATAGGGCCCGAGTAGGATTTCAGATTGCTTTTACACTTTTGCATGACTACCTTGTTTGAATTTTATAAATAAAATTTCTTAAACCGTATGCGTTTTGAAATTTTTTCATGACTTAAACCACTTGTTCTATATTGGTAATGACTTCGATTCAGTATAAGGAGTCGGGTCGTTACAGTTGGTATCAGAGCACAGTGTTTTAGGTTCTGTAGACTGACCTACGATGTAAGTCACTTTTTTTGTTTTGGTTTTACTTCACCCTATGGCTATACGGTCCTTCGGCACTCGCCAGGTATGTCTAAAGCCTTGCTAATGTTAAGATTACAATTTTGCCTGAATAGTCTAAGACCTAGATATAGGGTGTTAAGTTCTTGTGGTGAAAAGTTTGTTGGTGAATTTTAGGGAGAATGTCGCCACGTAGGGGTGCACGCCGAGGAGGTGGTAGGGGAGGCAGAGGAGCCGGTCGTGGCCAGCCGGAGGCGCCACCTGTTGCACCGGCAGTCGACCCAAACGCACCGGTCACCCAGGCGGATCTCGCCGCGATGGAGCAGCGTTATCAGGACATGCTGCAAGCTGCTTTGGCGCCTTTCCTTGCCGCCCAGCAGAACCAGGCCGCCCCTGCTCAGGCCCAGGCCGCCCCTGTTCCGGCTCAGGCCGTCGCTCCTCCAGCCCCTGAGGAAGCTCAACCAGTACCAGTTCAACTGTCGGCCGAGGCGAAACACTTACGGGATTTCAGGAAGTATAATCCCAAGACCTTTGACGGATCCATGGACAACCCCACAAAGGCCCAAATGTGGTTGACGTCCATAGAGACTATTTTCCGGTACATGAAGTGCCCAGAAGACCAGAAGGTGCAGTGTGCAGTCTTCTTCTTGGAGGACAGGGGCACCGCCTGGTGGGAGACCGCTGAGAGAATGCTGGGGGGCGATGTCAGCAAAATAACTTGGGAGCAGTTCAAGGAGAACTTCTATGCTAAGTTCTTCTCTGCCAATGTGAAGCACGCCAAGCTGCAAGAGTTCCTAAACTTGGAGCAAGGCGACATGACGGTGGAGCAGTACGACGCCGAGTTCGATATGCTGTCCCGCTTTGCTCCCGATATGGTAAGGGATGAGGCTGCCAGGACGGAGAAATTCGTTAGAGGACTCAGGCTTGACCTTCAGGGCATTGTCAGAGCCCTCCGCCCAGCCACGCATGCTGATGCACTACGTATAGCACTGGATTTGAGCCTGCCTGAGAGAGCCGATCCGTCTAAGGCTGCCGGCAGAGGGTCAGCCTTGGGACAGAAGAGAAAGGTTGAGACGCAGCCTGACGTAGCACTGCAGCGAACACTGAGGTCAGGAGGTGTCTTCTAGAGACACCGACGGGAGCTTGCAGCAGCCGGGAGGACTCTGAGAGAGCTACCCGCTTGTACTACCTGCGGGAGAGTCCACGGAGGTCGTTGCTTAGCTGGAAGTGGAGTCTGCTTCAGATGTAGACAGCCGGGGCACACTGCTGATGTGTGTCCTCGGAAACCCTTTGAGACGACACCGCCCCAGCCTTCTGCGTCCCAGCAGGGGAGAGTTTTCGCCACCACCCGACAGGAGGCCGAGCGAGCTGGCACAGTGGTGACAGGTACGCTCCCAATTTTGGGGCATTATGCTTTTGTGCTATTTGACTCTGGGTCATCCCACTCGTTTATATCCTCCGTTTTCGTTCAGCATGTGGGTTTGGAGGTAGAGCCTTTGGGTAGTGTTTTGTCGGTTTCTACTCCATCTGGGGAGGTCCTGTTGTCCAAAGAACAGATAAAGGCATGTCGGGTAGAGATAGCGAATCGTATGTTAGACGTGACCTTGCTAGTGTTAGACATGCAGGATTTTGATGTGATACTAGGCATGGATTGGCTGTCAGCCAACCATGCAAATATAGACTGTTTTGGCAAGGAAGTTGTCTTTAACCCTCCCTCCGAGGCTAGCTTCAAGTTCAGGGGGGCAGGCATGGTATGTATACCCAAGATCATCTCAGCCATGAAGGCTAGTAAACTGCTCAGCCAGGGAACTTGGGGCATCTTGGCAAGCGTAGTGGATATTAGAGAGCCAGAAGTTTCCCTATCGTCTGAACCAGTGGTGAGGGAGTACCCCGACGTTTTCCCAGATGAACTCCCAGGACTTCCGCCTCCCAGAGAGGTAGACTTCGCCATCGAGTTAGAGCCGGGCACTGCCCCTATCTCGAGGGCCCCTTACAGAATGGCTCCAGCCGAGCTAAAGGAGTTGAAGGTCCAGTTACAGGAGTTGCTGGACAAAGGCTTCATCCGGCCCAGTGTGTCGCCTTGGGGAGCCCCAGTATTGTTCGTGAAGAAGAAGGATGGGTCGATGCGCCTTTGTATTGACTACCGAGAGCTGAACAAGGTGACAGTCAAAAACCGCTACCCCTTGCCCAGGATTGACGACCTGTTCGATCAGTTGCAGGGAGCCACTGTCTTTTCCAAGATCGACCTGCGATCAGGCTATCACCAGTTGAGGATTAGGGACGGTGACATTCCCAAGACGGCCTTTCGATCGAGGTACGGACATTACGAATTCGTTGTGATGTCTTTCGGCTTGACTAACGCTCCTGCAGTATTCATGGATTTGATGAACAGGGTGTTTAAGGACTTTCTAGACTCGTTCGTCATAGTCTTCATTGACGACATCCTCATTTACTCAAAAACTGAGGCTGAGCACGAGGAGCACTTACACCAGGTTTTGGAGACCCTTCGAGCCAACAAGTTGTATGCCAAGTTCTCCAAGTGTGAATTCTGGTTAAGGAAGGTGACGTTTCTTGGCCACGTGGTTTCCAGTGAGGGAGTTTCAGTAGATCCCGCAAAGATTGAAGCGGTGACCAACTGGACTCGACCGTCCACGGTTAGTGAAATTCGAAGTTTTCTGGGCTTGGCAGGTTACTACAGGAGGTTCGTGGAAGACTTCTCACGTATAGCCAGCCCGTTGACCCAGTTGACCAGAAAGGGAACCCCTTTTGTCTGGAGCCCAGCATGCGAGAGGAGCTTTTAGGAGCTCAAACAGAAGCTAGTGACTGCACCGGTCCTGACAGTGCCCGATGGTTCGGGAAACTTTGTAATCTATAGTGACACCTCCAAGAAGGGACTGGGCTGTGTCCTGATGCAGCAAGGTAAGGTAGTTGCTTATGCCTCTCGCCAGTTGAAGATCCATGAGCAGAACTACCCTACCCATGACTTGGAGTTGGCAGCTGTAGTCTTTGCACTGAAGATATGGAGGCACTATCTGTACGGTGAGAAGATTCAGATTTACACCGACCATAAGAGCCTGAAGTACTTCTTCACTCAGAAGGAGTTGAACATGAGGCAGAGGAGGTGGCTCGAGTTGGTGAAAGACTACGACTGCGAGATCCTATACCACCCAGGCAAAGCAAATGTAGTGGCTGACGCGCTGAGTAGGAAAGTGGCACATTCAGCAGCGCTAATCACCAAGCAGACCCCTTACTCAGAGATTTTGAGAGAGCCGAGATTGCAGTCTCAGTAGGTGAGGTTACTGCACAGTTGGCTCAGTTGACAGTTCAGCCAACCTTGAGGCAAAAGATCATTGCTGCTCAGCTGAATGATCCTTACTTGGCAGAGAAGCGTCGCGTGGTAGAGACAGAGCAAGGTGAAGACTTCTCCATATCCTCTGACGGTGGCCTTATGTTTGAGGGACGCCTGTGTGTGCCGGAAGACAGCGCAGTTAAGACGGAGCTTTTGACTGAGGCACACAGTTCCCCGTTTACCATGCACCCTGGGAGTACGAAGATGTACCAGGACTTAAGGAGTGTCTATTGGTGGAGGGGCATGAAGAGGGGGATGTGGCAGACTTTGTCAGTAGATGCTTGGTGTGCCAGCAGGTGAAGGCACCTAGGCAGCATCCAGCAGGGTTGTTGCAACCCTTGAGTGTGCCAGAGTGGAAGTGGGAGAGTGTGTCGATGGATTTTATTACGGGACTGCCCAAGACCCTAAGGGGCTACACGGTGATCTGGGTTGTGGTCGACAGACTCACGAAGTCGGCCCATTTCGTGCCAGGGAAATCCACTTACACTGCCAGTAAGTGGGGGCAGCTATATATGACAGAGATTGTGAGACTACATGGAGTACCCGTATCCATCATTTCAGACAGAGACGCCCGTTTCACATCGAAGTTCTGGAAAGGACTTCAACTTGGATTAGGTACGAGGTTGGACTTCAGCACGGCATTCCACCCTCAGACTGATGGTCAGACAGAGAGATTGAACCAGATTTTGGAGGACATGCTGCGAGCCTGCGTACTAGAGTTTTCAGGAAGTTGGGACTCCCATCTGCATCTGATGGAGTTTGCCTATAACAACAGCTACCAGGCTACCATCGGTATGGCACCGTTCGAGGCTCTGTATGGCAAGTGCTGTAGATCCCCTGTCTGCTGGGGCGAGGTTGGAGAGCAGAGGATGCTAGGCCCCGAGTTAGTGCAGACGACCAACGCAGCCATACAGAAGATCCGAGCTCGTATGCTGACAACCCAGAGCAGACAGAAGAGTTACGCTGATATACGACGTAAGGACCTCGAGTTTGAAGTGGGAGATATGGTCTTTCTGAAGGTTGCACCCATGAAGGGTGTTCTGAGGTTCGCGAAGAAGGGGAAGCTGAGTCCACGCTTCGTAGGGCCGTTCGAGATATTGGAGCGGATTGGCCCCGTGGCTTACCGCTTGGCGCTACCCCCATCTTTTGCTGCAGTGCACGACGTGTTCCATATCTCCATGCTGAGGAAATATGTCGCAGACCCAACACATGTGGTGGACTTCGAACCACTGTAGATTAGCGAGAACTTGAGCTACGAGGAGCAGCCTGTCGAGGTCTTGGCAAGGGAGGTCAAGAAGCTTCGCAGTCGAGAAATTCCACTGGTCAAAATCCTTTAGCAGAACCATGAAGTGGAAGAGGCCACGTGGGAGAAAGAAGAGGATATGAGAGCCCAGTACCCCGAGCTGTTCGAGGATTAGAACTTTCGAGGACGAAAGTTTTTTTAGGAGGGAAGATTGTAACGCCCAACAATTCGATATCTCTTTTGGGTTTTGTCCATTGTCATTAATGTTAAGTGGGGTTATGGAAATTTTAGATTTATTGGAAGAACCTTACCATTTGGATTTTCTTGAGTAATTAAAGTTGGGAATCCTCATTTGTTTAGGATAATAAGAATCATTTTTCCATTTATTTATTTATCTTATTATTTTAATTTTATTTTGTTGGAAATAATTAGGGAAGCCCATATTAAACTAAAATTGGTTGTTTTGGTGAGATTTGGAGAGAGAGAGAGAGGGGTTGTTTTGGGTTTTTAAAAGGAAAGAAAAGAGTCATTTTTTTTATATAAAAGGGCCTTGGGACTCGTGCGTAAAGAGGGAGAGAAAGAAAAAAAAAAAAAAAAGGAATTTTTTTTTTTTTTGGAAACCCTAGCCGCCGCACGCCGCCGCCGCCGCCGCCGCCGCGTACCCGAGCCGCCAAGCCCTCCTCCTTCTGTTCGTCAGCTCAGCCGGATCGTTGCAGCCGCCAGCCGTCGCGTGAAGCCTCGTTCTGCTGCGTCGTCGAGCAGCTCAGCCGAGTCGTTCGCAGCCGCCAGCCGTCGCATGAAGCCGCGTTCTGCTGCGTCGTCGAGCAGCTCAGCCGGATCGTGCGCAGCCGCCAGCCATCGCGTGAAGCCGCGTCCTGCCGAGTCGCCGAGCAGCAGCAGTTGACGATCGTCAGCCGCGCGCCTCCAGCCGTCGAAGCCGAACCCACGTTTCGGCCGACGCCCGAACCCGAAACCGACCCGCGCCCGCTCGCCCGAAACCGAACCCGCTCCACGCTCGCGCACGCCCGCTCCGAGTCGTAAGCCGAGCCCGCGCGCGCCCATCCCACGCCACGAGCCGCGCCGGTCTGCACCACAAGCCGCGCCGCGCCGCGCTTCTGCGTAGCCGAGCCGCGTCTCCCTCCTGCTGCAAGCCGGGCCGCACGCGTAATCCCTGTGCCGAGCCGAGCCGCGCCTGCGCCAAGCCGAGCCGGTCCCTGTCCTCTTCCAGCCGAGCCGCCAGGACTAATTTGGCTCCTTCCACCTAATTTTTGGTAATTAAATCAATTATTTTGGCATTATCCAGTAAGATTCAATATTTTGGGCACTAGTTAATTTAATTTGGAATTAAATTAGATCATTTTTCCTTAAGGGACGTCTTGGACCAAGTAACTGCTGCAGCGGGGGATTTCTTCAGTAGGGGCTTGAGCACTGCAATCTCCTTCTAGGGTAAGTCATTTCGAATGAGTTTTGAACCGTTAATCGTGGGCGACCTAATTACGAATTTTGGCATATTAAACAGTTAGGACCTCGTCGCTTGGAAAGCGTACGCCTCGCGGTTAGGACTCGTCAAGTAAATCTCCAGGTAAGAGATTCTACTACTAGCTTCATGTTTAGAAGTATGAGACTATGTATGCCCCGACTTTGCATGTTAAGGATTAGACAGTACGTTGCCTGAGATAAATGTTAGTATGATGCAAATGACGATATAGTTATACTATAGCCTGTTATGTGTGGCAAAAGCTGTCATGGCTACGACGAATGTCGGGACGGAGAGTGTAGAGATGATTGATGTGACATGTTATATGTGGATGCCATGTGTATGTATACTGCAATTAGGGTACCTGTTAGCTTAGTCTGTTAGAGTCGTACCTGCATGGGTGTCCTCCGGGATCACCACCTATTGAGGACTGTGTGGTCCGACGGGACACCAGTCTAGCATGGATATAGATATGACTCGAGTGACTCGACGGGGTCCTCGCATCCCGACTGTCCTAGGTGTCCCCCGGGGCACCAAAGACCAGAGTTACGTTCCTACGGGAGCGCATGATTGCACGTGTTCGGGAACGTGCCAGAGATTGGGTACCAGTTATCAGGACTCTAACAGGAAGTTAACAGGCACCTAGTGGGACTAGTAGTGGGTCCCTTACTGAGTATTTTTATACTCACTCTCTTCGTTTTATGTTTTCAGGTAGAGGACGGGGCAAGGGCAAGGGCAAGCTGGCGAACGACCCGAAGTGAGACCGTGGAGGGCCATAGGGACTACCGCTTCCGCTTATTCTTATTTCAGATTTTTCGCATTTGAATTTGAGTACTTTTCATCACTTACCATCTTTTATGTAGATAGGGCCCGAGTAGGATTTCAGATTGCTTTTACACTTTTGCATGACTACCTTGTTTGAATTTTATAAATAAAATTTCTTAAACCGTATGCGTTTTGAAATTTTTTCATGACTTAAACCACTTGTTCTATATTGGTAATGACTTCGATTCAGTATAAGGAGTCGGGTCGTTACATGCTATATTTGCAATTTTTTAAAAATATTGTTACATACTTAATAATTATTCTAAAAATTGCTACCCATTATAATTACCCATGGTAGAAAGGCCAACCTAAGATCCGTAGTGGGCCTAAGTCCAATAATTTAAAAAGCTTCCAGAACTATATTGCTTAAATTTTGAGTTGACCAGATTAATTTATTTTATAATTTTGGCTTGGTTAAAAATTGTAAATGTATGCATTTCCATAAATCTTAATTTTGTGTCCACAAATCCTAACATTGGCGAATTTTTGTTTTCTATCTTTCCTTCTAGATTTTTCTTTAATCTTGCATATCCTAAACCTTATTTCTTTTGCACTTGCATTTGGTATTACTAAAGATATGGTTCCACACGATTTATAGTTTATTAGTACTACATTCATAAGAACTCATCAATCCCTTAATTTGGAAAATAAAAATAAAAAAGTAAGAGTGTAATTTTATTTGAATATTTCTATATTTCGTGTTCTTTACAAGGTAAATGCTGAGCTAAATATACACACAAAAGAAAACAATAAAAAGAAAATATATCCTAACATATACATAATTGCTATGATTATGGTAACACACTCCCTCAAACTCTATGGTAGAGTAGAGATCACCTTGCGTTTGTGAAGAAGTTGAGTGAAGGGAGGAGAATGGAGGGTTTTGGTGAAGATATCGGTTGGTTGATTGGTGGTGAGATGGATTGGAGTTGGTGAATGTTGCTCTGAAGATGATGGCGAACAAAGTGACAATCATTCTCAATGTGTTTCGTTCGTTCATGAAATACATCATTGTGAGTAATCTCAATGACACTGCAGTTATCACAATGAAGAATAATGGGTGATTGTTGCGGAGCTCCCATGTCAGTAAGAAGCCACGAAGCCATATTAATTTTGAAGTGGCGTCCGCCAGAGCACGATATCAGACTCTGTGCTGGAACGAGAAACAATAGTTTGTTTCTTGCTATGCTTGGAGATGAAAGCATCATCTAAAAGCAATAACCAGTGGTGGATCTTCTATGAGTAGGATCACTAGTCCAATCAACATCAGAGAATCTAGAGAGAACCAGAGAGGACTGAGATGAGAACTATAGTCCATGACCCATAGTGCCTTTAACATACTGTTGAATACAAAGGACGAAAATGAAGTGAAGGGTACGAGGAGCGACCATGAATTAACTAATAATGTGAACTGCATACGCAATATCTGGGTGAGTCATAGTTAACTAAATCAGGCTGCCAACAAGTTATTGATACAAAATGGGATCGTTAAGAGGAACGCCATTAAAAGGAGTAAGGCGTACATTCAAATCAAGTGGTGTCAAGAATGTGGTGAAATAAGTGATTCCAAATTGAGTCAAAAGATCAGAGGCATATTTTGCTTTGGCTAAGTAGTATCCATTAGGCAAGAAGGAGATCTCAAGACCAAGAAAATAACTGAAGGCTCTTAAATCTTTCATTGCAAATCAGATATGGCTTAAAGGTCATCACCTATAATAATCATGTCATCAACAGATAAAAGAAGGAGAACAATACCATGAGATGTCTAGCGAGTAAATAAAGAAACACCGTGAGAGCCTGAAGTACACCCAAGTTGAATAATAGTGGAATTAAACATTGCAAACCAAGCTCGTGAGGCTTGTTTGAGATCGTAAAGTGCACGACGAAGGAGACAATTTCTAAGGGGGCGAAGAAATACCAGGTGGAAATTTCATAGAGTGCCATTGAGAAACGCATTTTTAACATCCATTTGAAGGAGGGATCACTATTTTGCAGTTGCAATTGCTAAAAGACTGCGCACAGACGACTTCATTCAAGCCATTTAAGCAAATGTTTCTTCGTAATCAATGCCATATTCTTGAAAATAGCCTTTGGCTACAAGTCGTGCTTTGTTGTGTTCAACAGATCCATCAGAGTGAGTTTTGACTTTATAAATTCATTTACAATCGATGAGTTTCTTTTCAGAAGGTAAGTTAACATAGTCACAAGTATAAGTCTTTTGTAAGACTTGAAGTTTCTCATGCTTTGCTTGCTGCCATAAGGGATATGTGGTTTCCTTATAAGAGAGAGGTTCAACCAATGGTATAATAATGGAAAAACAGTGGTAATCTTAAAGATAATGAGAAGTTTCTCTTATCAGGGTGGAGCGACAGACATGTGGAAATTTAGGTTCAGCATAAGGGGCAGATGGTAGATCCGGGGGCATAAGGATTAGATTGAGTGAGCTTAGAGATGGGAAGAGAATAAGGTGCAATGTCATGTGGTAATTCAAAAGTGGAGAAGAGATTAGTGGAAGGATCAGTGAAGAATGAGTGAGGACTAGATAGAGATGCATGAAATGAAGAAAGACTAGAAAACATACGATGTTCCAAAAAAGTGACATGTCGAGATATGCGTAATCGTTGTGAGATGGAATCCCAACAACAAAAACCATATGTTCTGCACCATATCCTAAGAAACAACATAGACGAGCATGAGGTTCAAGTTTTATATGTTCATGAGGATGTAATAACACAAAACATGCACAACCAAAGGTTTTAAGATTAGAGTAAGAGGTGGAGTACCATAGAGTCGTTCAAAGGGGGAAATATTGCTGATGACTTAAGAAGGAAGGCGGTTGATAGCATAAACAAAGGTGGAGCGTAGCCTCTCCCCAAAATGTTTTAGGACAGGAAGCAGAGAGAAGTTGAGCACGAATAGAGCCCAAAATGTGGCGGTGTTTGCGTTATGCTCTACCATTTTGCTGTGAGGTGTGAGGACAAGAGTGTTGAATCAGAGTACTTTGTTGGGTAAGGAAGAAAAGAAGGTGCGAGTCTTTATGAACATTACATTATTTGTGCAAAGAGTTTTAACTGTGCATGAGAATTGAGTGTGAACCATTTTCGCAAAATCAATGTAGATTTGAGATAAGGAAGAACAATATTTAAGAAAGAGTAAATCCAAGTAAAATGATAATAGTCATTAATAAATAAGACAAAGTCTTTGCAATCATTGATAATAATAGAGGGAGCAAGACCCCAAATGTCAGAATGAACTAGGCCAAATGGTGTATCACATAACAATGTAGAAGTAGTGAATGATAAAGCAGGTTGTTTTACAAGTTGACAATTTAAACAGTTAAATGGACTAATTTAGAGACATTATTCAAAGTGTTGATAGAAACCAAAATATGAAGTTTATCAGAAGAAGCATGATCAAGGTGAAGGTGCCACTGATATATAGCATTATCAGTGACTAGTGCAGAATGGGTTTGAATATATAAGAGTGCTGGAGAGATGTGAACTCAAATAATCGGCCTACCATCCGTCCCATACCAATCACTTGTACTGTCTATGGATTCTGAACATGATAAACATGAGAAGAAAAGACAATGGTTAGACCGAGATCACATAATTGGCCAATAGAAGCTAGGTTGAATGTTAAATTAGGGACGTAATAATTGTTGGAAAGGTTTATAGTGGGTGTATTAACAGTGCCAATGTGAGAAATAGACATGTGATTACTATTAGCAGAGTAGATTATAGGAAGGGATTGAACATGAATAAGATATGACAATAAAGAAATATCATATACCATATGATTACAACAAGTCGAGTCAAGGAGCCAAGAAGTATCTGGGGTGATAGCAAGAGTAGTAGGGTTGAAATTGATCACTTGTTTCAGTAAGTCATGAAGATCACTTAGCTAGAAACTCGGAGGTGTGGTGATATTAGATGAGGTGGCAGCAGGAACAATAAATGAAGAACCAGATTTAGGAGAGACCTTGAGTTTATATGAGTGACCAGGAGGGCGGACTGAACGAATAGGACAGTTCTCTAAGATATGACCTTGCTTGTGACAATTCCTACACTCAATGGTAGGATAGTTAGCAAACTTATGACCATAAAGTTTATAATTTTTGTAGAAGGTGGACTCATTTGCAGGTCTTGAATGAGTGGCTACAAAAGCAATGTCAGATGAAAGAGAGGAGACAATGCCAATTCTTTTCTCCTCAATAAAATTTCCTAAACAGCAGCGTTGAGAGATGGCAAATGGTTGCAATGTAATAGAGTAGTATGAACTGATTTATACTCTAGGTAGAGTCCCATGAGGACTTTTATAAGGCGAATATGGTCAGGATTGATTTTTGCGTGGTCTAGCTGAGTCCAAATAGGCTGAAGAGTAGCCAGATATTCATTTACAGATTGACCTTTTGGTTTAGACTAACAAGTTGAGAATGTAGTTGGAAATAGTGAGCAAGGCCAATAGATTGAAAACGTGCGGGCAG
Source organism: Cucumis melo (assembly GCF_025177605.1). Classification (NCBI taxonomy): domain Eukaryota; kingdom Viridiplantae; phylum Streptophyta; class Magnoliopsida; order Cucurbitales; family Cucurbitaceae; genus Cucumis; species Cucumis melo. The sequence goes on from NC_066858.1 coordinate 17,407,095, forward strand.
AAAATCCCAAAGTTCTTTTGCAGTAACAAATACATCAAATTGAATATTAATAGCCGGAATAGAAGTGTTACCTAACTAAGTGATGATTTGATGATTTTTGCTATCTTAGTCCTCAAGGCCTTCAATATATTTGACATGATTAGCGGTAGTCTCTTGAATAGTAACATCAACTCATTCTGCTTCTTCATTCTCAAGGGTCTCCTTACTAGCGTTCGTCATTGGAGGCACATGAAGAGTATTTTTAACCGTTCAGCCTCAAGAATGGTGCTAATAGAATGAGCAATATCATTTTTCTCCATCTACACACAAATCACAAACATAAATACATAAATACATAAATATGAGTTAAAGCAGCAGATCTGAGAGTGAACCAAATCACAAAACAAACAACGAAAGTGGATGGTTTTGATTAGAGTAGCAGATCTGAGCGGCGAATCTTGGAACAACAATGAGAGCGGCAGAATAGTGAAAGTCTGAAATAGAGAAAGGTGGTGGAATCTGGAACGACTGATTTGGAGATCTAGAATGATGGTGTTGGAGATCTGGAACGATGGTGTCAGAGATCTGGAACGATGGAATTGTTTGGCAAAGAGTTGGAAGAGAGCTGGAACGGTACAATTTGGAACTGGGTGTGGGTTTTGCAACGTTGGATAGGAGAGATTTGCGGCAGACGGATCTAGAACGACATTGGATGGGTGTGGTTTCTGGGTTGGGTGTGGATCTGGATCTTGAACAATGTCGGATGGGAGAGATTTGCGGCGGACGACGTCAGAGATGGTTGGTGGCGGACGATGGACGTGTTTACAAGAGATGTGTTTGTGACAGTTTTTCTAAAAAAAAAGTTGAAGAGAAACTCTAAATTGTTTGGGACTTTGATACCATGTAATTTTATTTGAATATTTGAATATTTCATATTCTTTTACAAGGTAAATGTTGAGATAAACACAAAAGAAAGCAAGAAAAGGAAAATATATCCTAATAATTATATAATTGCTAAGATTACAGGGTGAATTGATCGAAGAAACAGGACTGAGTTTCTCATCGTAAACACAATCATATACATTAGGTCAAATAGGAAAACCATTTCCCTTCACACTAATATCAAAACTGAGAGCTCGAAGAAGACGAAGCTCATCGATAAATACATGAATTACATTATTATAGTTATATGAACAGCCTCCATCCATTGGAGATTGGAATTATTCTCCATCTGCAAAAATAAATCAATTCCCCAATCCTACTGCAGTTCGCCATTTTATACTTGCTGCTCCATTGTCCTCACGTTTGAACTTCCGGGACTAGTTTCTGTTTGTTTTAATTTCGGAACTAAATCTCTGCACCTTTCTACTCCTTCATCTACTGATAAATAGATGTTCTCTTTCCCGATTGTTTTTGTGAATTCTGAAGCTATCATCTTCTCCATCACTACAATTCTTGGGTTTACAATTCCCATCTGTTCATCATCAAATTGGACATTGATTCATTTTCTTTTTTTATTATAGGTAGGAAACGGTTGGTGGGGTAGTGAGAAATTACCTGGATTCCGTTTGCTTGTAATGATCTACGGATTTCGATTAGCGTTTCAATCCCTGTCATGTCGATTGAGGTAACTCCTATGCCAACAAACAAACAAACTCAGTAATTTGTCAAATGTTTGGATTTGGAAGGAAGAGTTTTTGTAGCCTATTACCGCTCAACTCCAAGAGTACATGTTCGACGCATCCATCCTTGGAATCGCCCTGCTCATCTCGGACCCATCTGAAAATCCTATTCAGAAACCACGAGAATTGGAGTGTTTAATCAAAGGCATCATTTTTTGTAGGTAAAGTGTCCGATGAAATGCGCCAACGGACTTTTACATTACCTTTCTCTGATGTAGTTCGAGTTGGCATAATAAATAGGGGAACCAAGTTGAAGAACAATAATCCCATGGGTTCTGGTTGCATTAGGATACTGCTCCACATCTCTGTACAAACTGGAGTTTGGTATTTTTCCGAGCTTGCAAGTAGCTGGTCTAGCCATGTAAAGAAGAGCTCTCAGCAAAGCAAGTCCCACCTGATTAAATACCAAATCATTACATATAAGGAACAAGGTTAGACAAGGTTTGAAACTCGTTCTTGGTTTATGTTATTATATGAGAGAAATTTACTGACCGAAAGCATGATGCCAACATCCATGCTTAAGAAAGCAACACCCAAGAAAGCCGCCATACAAATGCAAAAATCGAATTTATCTACTTTGAGAAGATGATACATTTCTTCATATTTGATGAGACCAAGCATGGCAGACATGATAATGGCGGAAAGGGCCACAAGAGGTGTGTAGCTGAAGACAGGAGCTAGAAAGATGAGAGTGAGAGCCATGAAAATTGCCATAACAACGTTTGACATTGCTGTTCTACACCCAGCATTGAAGTTCACTGCAGTTTTTGAGAATGGCCCTGAAAATTAAGAAGAAATAAAAACCAAAGTCATCCCATTTGATCAAATTCTCTTTTTTGCGTTGTATACTGTTATTAACTCATATTACCAGTGGTTAAGTAGCAGGAAGTGAAAGATCCCACTATGTTCATCAAACCAAAGGCTATCATCTCCTTGTTCCCATCGATTTGTTCATTTTTCATTATCGCAAAGCTTCGACCAATTGCTATTCCTTCCTGTGAAATAACTAGGCCATTAATTAATAAGAAGCTTGGAGAAGACGGAAATGAAAGAAAGGGAAGGGAAAGAACTTACAGCCAAAGCAACAAGGCCAGTGATCAAGCCAGTTTGTACTACAGCTGATAGATATTTGGAATCAAAGTTCAAAAAGTGAATAGAAATAGGGTTTATTCCTTTGCTCAAGTGACCCACCTGTGTAGTGAAATCAAGTCAAAACAATACGAAGAATTAAGCAGAGATGAACGACATATACACAGAAAAAGAAATGATCATACAGTTAAGATTCCATGCTGACTTCCTTTGATGAAATAGGCAAACAAACATCCTATTATCACTGTCACCATGGGAGCCATTGCTGACACCCAAAAGAGCTTTGGGTTTCTGTTTCGCTGTTTAAAAAAAAAAGGTAAAAAAAAACAAATAGACGCATTTTCATTTTGACAATAGAGAAGAGAGAAGATAGATCAGAATGAGAAAAAATAATTACCAAGTATCTTGTAAACTGGAGGAATAAAAGGAAAATGACACCCACAACAGCACTTTCCCATTTCCACTGCAACCAAAAACAAATCAAACGAATCGATATAGAGTAAAATAAAGATCGTGACTTGACTTATCTCCATCTTTGGATAAAAAGTGTAACAAACCTCTTTTCTAAGAGAGAAAACGGCATGAAGTACAGAGTAAACGTCAGTTTTAGAGGTGAAATGAGTTAGTCCAAATATCCCTTTCAGTTGTTGAAGACAAATGATCACAGCCGTTCCTCCCATAAACCCAAGGATTGTTGAGTGCGATAAGAAATCCACTAAAATTCCCAATCTGCCCATGAAACACAACTAATTCAAACTCAAAACAATCTCAAATTCCATGTTTTTTTTTCACCTTTTCCACGTGCCGTACGATAGAAAGTTAGAGTAAAATGAAAACTAATAACCTTATATTTTCAAGGGTAATTTTGCGTAGGACCGATTTAAGGGTGATTTTTATTATTTGTCCAGTCGGATGGTACCTTAGAAATCCTAAGACGGCCTGCATGATGCCGGTGACAAAGGTGGCGGTGAAAACCAAATGAAGATACAATGTGGGTTCTTCTTCCGGCGAAGCAACTCCACCAATAGTTTCCGCTATGAGCAACGAGCAGGCCGCCACTGTTCCCACCGCCAGATGTTTAGAGCTTCCAAACACAGCGTATATAAGCGGCGGAACAAAGCTAGAATCTGCCATCGCCATAGAGTAAAATAAATAAATATATATTAAAAAAAGAGAATCAAAACAAAATTTAATAATTAGTGTAAAACAAGGGTACTAACAAAGGCCGATGATGGGAGGTAGAACGCCGAGTTTAGCATAACTAATGCCTTGAGGAATAGCAAGGCTAGTAATGGTAATACCAGCAAGCAAATCATATTTAAACATGTTCAAATTGTATTTAGGAAGCCAGTCCAAAATAGGTATGAAATATTGAAATCCCTTTTTCGCTCTATGCATTGCTCCTCTTTCATCTCGAAATTGTCTGAACGGATCATCAGGGAAAAACGTCTCTTTCAGATCCGATTTCAGCCTCTTCCCAAATGGCCTTGGAGCACTAAAGTTCACATTTTGACCATTTTTTAACGAACCCATTACACAAATCAACTCAAAAAAAAAAAAAAAAAAAATCCAAAAAAAGAAGAATAAAACTGAGGAATTTGATTAGAAAAGGAGAACTAATTGAATGTGATTCATGAAGAGAGAGCTATTATATAGAGGAGAAGAGGATGTGTTAGTGGAGAATGATATGGCGATGAGAAGGAGATGATGGTAAAAAAAAAATTAAGGGATAAGATAAATATGAAATTTAATCCCAAATGAATAGGGGAGAAGGGAAAACTTCCAAAGTGGATTACAACTATTAAAACTGTTTCTATTCAAACTAAGGAATAACAAATGGTAAGAAAGGTCTGGCTTTTTATCCCAAAAAAAAAAAAAATAAATAAATAAATTGTTTTTAATAGCTAAGACCGTTTTTTTCGAGTATGTGTCGATGTTCTGGAAATGGTTTTTATTTTCTAATCTGGGAAAGTTCATAAAGTCATTTTGTGGTGATTTATAATGTTGGAATTAAAGGAGGGGATTAAAAGCAAATCCAAAGCCACACGAACTAGCGATAATGCACCACAAAGCTTTCCAAATTTGCCATGCATCAGTAGATATACCATCACAATAGACTAATACTTCTGCTCCCTCACTTTTATATAATTACTAATTTAGTTTCTAAACTTTTGTTCGTAACAATTTAGTTCTTATTTTTTTTTTTTAATTTTGTCACAATTTAGTCTCTTAGTTTTGATATTATTTTCTTTCAAGTTTGTAACAATTTATTACTTGGTATAAGTAAATTTTGTGAAAATTTGATTTCAACTTTTGATATTTTATGATGTAAACATTGTATTTTATAAAATTATGGAGTCTCTAATTAGTCTATCGATTTATTCATTGAAGAAATCTCATTAAATTTTCACTAATGTCATGTCTACAATAAGAACTAAATTGTTACAAATTTTAAATTATAAATACATAATTGTTACAAAATAAAAAATCGGGGACTAAATCGATACAAACCAAAGTTTAGCGACTAAATTGTTTCTTCTACGTACTAAAGTTTAGAGTTTAAAACTGGGTGCATATATTAGTAATGTCTATCCTAAATATTTTTTTTTTTTGTTTATATTTATAATATTTTAAATAATGTTACTGTGTCCTATTATTATATAAGCGTTATCCAATACAATTTTTAGAAAAAAGGAAGGAAAAAACTCATATTTAAAGTAATGAATTAGTTGTGGTTAAGTTTTTATAAAGTAATAAATTAGTTGATCTTGATTAGCAACAAATAAAAGAATTTCAAATCATGTCATTTTATTCAGTTCTAAAAAAGTTCATTTTGAAGTATATTAAGAATTGAGATTAATTCAAAAGTATATTTGATCTAATTAAACACAGTGTATTGATAAATAACTACTAGAAACTACTTTTTCTTTTATCAAGTCTTTTAAAACAACCTACCCAAAAGGGGAGTATGAAAATTATCAAAAATTACCAAATAGACAAAATATTTCCATAAATATAATGAGATTTTTGTCTTACATAGGCTCTATTTTTCTATACAGGTGTATCTTAATAATTTGTCTAACAATGTTATTTGGAATCTTCATATATTTAGTATTTTAATCATTTATTATCTATAACAATTTCTAGGATCTTTGTTAAGTTATTAATTTTTTTATGGATACATAATTTTTAATTTTATTTTTCAAAAAAGTGAAAAGAAAGAAGAAAATAGATTTTATGTCCGATTTTAGTTTTAACCATTTTTAGATATACTATTTTCTTAGAAGTTGTTCAATGAAATTTAATTAGTTATTATCTTTTTAATATAATCATTAACAACCCAATATTGAATTAAAAATCTCTAATATTGATCAAGTTGAAACAACACTTTTTGTGATTAACATTATTCTTTTTGTCGATAAAAAAGATATTGTTACTAAATTTATAAAAATTATTAAATATTGCATTAATACGTGAGTGAGAAATTGAGGATGTGAGTTCATAATATATTAGAAGAAGTCATTTGGATAAAATCACTCTTACATTTTCCTAATGAAGTAATGAATCCATATTCATAGTGCACATGTGGTATAACAATAATTAGTTACAAAATAACAAAGGATTAATATGAAACTTATTTACACTACAATCTCCATGAGCTTGCTCATTTTTTTTTGAAAAAAAAACTTTCACCAAATTTCTTTTAAAAATTTACCCTATTTTAATTTAGGCTATAGTTTACTAACCACCCTATTTTACCCTTTTTTTTTTTAGATTGAAACTTGGATAAGCATTTAATCCATTTGTAGAAGGTGATTCATTTTGTAAAGTAATCTAACTAGAATTGACATAGTTTTAAATGTTGGCAAACCATGAATAAATACCGCTACAAAAAAATTGGCTTATTATGACATTTAAAAGTTGTTTGATTTAGTATATTCTTGACAGTTTTTTCTGTCATTGTATCATCTGTAAATGTATGATTATCTATGATAAATTGAAAAAAAATGTTACAATCGGTATTTTTATGACGAAAAATAAATGGGAAAATTGTATTGGCTGGCACAATAAAAATCTAATTTAGTAATACTAGTACTAACCTTTTCAATTTTGCAAATATAACAACTTTTTAATTTTGGTTGATATTTCCTATTTTATTTTTTTCATATTCCAAAATTCCCCTTCTCTGTTGTTTTCTCTTCCTCTTTCGTTTTTTTCTTTATCGTTCTCCTTCATTCTCCTTCATTCTTCGTTTTCTTCTTCTCTTCTCCATCGTTCTTCTTCGCAATTTCTCCTATTCGCCGACTTTTCTTCTCCTCGTCTTCTTCTGCCTCTTCTCCACCATTCTTCTCTACCGTCCTTCTCTTCTCTCTTCAATTTGGTTTTTTTAGATTTCTCCCTCTTCGTTGGTTTTTTTTATCATCTTCTCCTCGTCTTCTTCTCCTATTCTCCTCATTTTTTCTTCAGGGAAAACAAGAATTATGTATGTATTTCTTCCCCTTTTTTAAAGACTTAATATAATTTCTATGAATTGCTCATATATTATTTATTAAAATTAGGGATACGATATGTTCTTTCTCATCTCTTTTATTTGTTTCTAATATCTTTTATTGAAAGGGGCCGGCTTCGTAGATCAGTTTGGTTTTATTTAGTTACGTTTGGTTCTGTTTTTTTTTAATTTGTATCAGCTTTTTATATCAGTGATATGATATACTTATATTATATGTATTAATTGACTGATACACTTACTACGCGTTTTTTTATTTTCCCTAAATTATTGCAGTTCATTGTAGTTATAGTTAAGCTTGCGGTAATTGTTTTTCATAGTGGTCAATGGGATGAGCAACAGTCCTATGTGGATTACAAAACAAATTGTGTTTTGGTTGATGGAGTGATATCATCATTTGATTCTTTTGTGAACTCAATTCATACTGAAATTCAGGTTTGAGTCATGTATTGAACTTTCAGTTTTAATTTGTTGACTATAGGCGATAATGATGTTCAACGTGTTCTTAAGATTGTAAACATACCATAACAACTGTATCGACAATACATAAAGTGTATCATGCTTAATACATCAGGTGTATTTAATTGATTGAGTGTATCAACAACATATCAAGTGTTTCAAACTAATAATATGTATCAATAAAGTTTAGCAAGTGATTAAGTGTATTAAATCTATGAAATGTATCAGCAAACAAACAAGTGTATCAACAATATATAAAGTATATCATTCTTAGTGCATCAAGTGTATTTAATTGATTGAGTATATCAATAGTTGAGCAAATGTATCAACAATATATCAAGTGTTTCAAACTAATAATATGTATCAGTGAAGTATTAGAGAGTAAAAAAAAAGTGTATGAGCAGTACATCAGCAAAACAAATTAGGTGTATCAACGGTATATATTGGTGTATCAACCGTATATATTGGTATCAGTAATAACTGAAGGGTAGCTTCGTAATTTCGTATTTTTAAAATGCAGGCTGGGCTTCAATTTTGCTATTTGCAAAAATGATGTGCTATGGACCTAATTTATGATACTATAATTGTCATATTTGCAAGAGCCCCACATGTCCAACATGACTATCATTGCATGAGAAGAATATCTTTTACCTTGACGTTCTTTTTCCAAAATTTAAATGTCATTTACTCTCCTACATTGCACCTGTTTTTCTTGTCAAGAAAATACATCCATTGAAGGCTATTATTTCTTGCAACCCTATCATTAGGCATACCTCTTTAACTAGAAAGTACTTCTAATTACTTACCCATGTGGAAATATGAACAGTCAATACTTTAATGTATATATGTTATCATACATTGTATAATATTTGTACAAAAAGTTGGACTAATAACCATTTTTTGTAAAGGGTTTATAAGAATTATATGTAGTAAGGTAGGATAAGTACATTGCAATCAAAGTTTACCCAATAAACCATCCAAAGGGAAATCTTGTAAACATATTAAGACGGCTCTCATTGCTTCACTACTCCAACATATTCTTATAAAACCCAACCGAAAAGCAAAAGGTTAATGTGGAGTTCACAATACACATAAATATTGACAATAGGGATAAGTGCTTACCTATCATATGTCAATAAGTTACATAGTGATCAATCTTTTCTTAAAAAACTGATGTCATAAATGCACACCAAAAAGTATGAACACCTATAATGAAATTGGGTCGTGGTTTTAGTTACAAAACATTAACTTAATAACTTATACCCCTATTAATCTCACGAAAGTCTATCTACGTGTGACACCTACACATGTAATAGTACATTGTATATCTCATATGAATTCATCTATTTTCTTATGGGGGGAGGGGAAGGGGATTTAGTATGTAGAAAAAGCATGTACCTTTCACCTCCACCAAGTTACTTGATCTAAAAAAAAAAGTTCTTTCAACCTCTATTTATATTTCAACACCAACCAAGTCTTCCTAAGAGAAAATATTTACTCACATTAATATATAATATATCATTACGATGTAATATATAAATTTCATACGACAACTAGTAACTCATTGCTGCGTTCTTTTAATTGCTCATAAACCATGTGAATTAATTGGTAGATATGTGTCATCCATCCTCAAAACATACTTACACCAAAACAGATACCAAAAAGCAACAAAAAGATAAAAATAAACTAATCGACGCTAAGCAAAAAATACGTGAGGGCCTGCAAACTTAGCCCATTTAGATCTTATACAGTCAATGTTATCTTGTGTGTAAGTATAGGGTGAACTCATATGTAGACAATAAAGTAGTTTCTAAATGATCAATATCATTAATAATAAATTACATGAATAGTTTTAAAGTTTTATACATATACTAGGACGTCTATGACTGAAGTACTCTCTGACAAAATTATCACAATTAAATCGCATGACAAACTACATGGAGCAATTTACCTTTTAAGTCCTAATTTAGTTTAACGATATGAGATTTATGGTAATGCGTGGAAATAATTTTCCCTTTTCCTTAGGCCGTAAGTGACTTATAGATATCCTTCACATGTTTAGAGAGAGAAAGAGAAGCATATCAATGTTTAATTTAAGTATGGCCAAGGTTGGAACGATGGAATTAGATAGTGTTTGGGAAAAAAAAGAAGAAGAAAGGAAGAGTGTACCTGTGAATTCAAATGAGATGAACAACAAAACGGAGGAGTAGGCGAGGGATCGAAGGAATGGCCAACGAGCGGCAGATCAGAGGAATGGGTGGCGGGTGGGGATGATGAAGTGTTTTACATGAAAGAGGAATTTTTTCATTACAATAATATTTAAATTTATTTAATGATATTTTTTTTTTGTATTTATGACAACAAATAAGTGTTACAAAAAAGTGAAATCCAAAAACAACGTTTTTTTTTTGCAAAAAAAAAAAAAAAAAGGTGAATTTTGATATTTGTACATTATTTTTTCTTCCTTTTTTCAATTTGGACTATAGTGAGGTGTCATGATAGGCCATTTTTCTTGTAGCGGCGTATATTTATTTTACCATATAATTTTTATAAAGTTATATTAAAATATTTTGATAGTTATGGTTGAGTTTCAAAATATATATTATTATAGGTGATTTTACACGAATGTATAATTGACATTCAGAAACATAAAATCGAGGAGAATCATGTTTCAAACCAAAAATAACAACTAAAAACTGAAATGGGGGAAAAGAGAAGAGAGCTGGCTTGGGCCAAGGCTCAAGTCAGCAACCTCGATCCCATAGTATATTAAACATCTAGCCATACTTTATGCATGCCCGTATCCATAGTAACATTTTGGACTCGAGACACAACCTAATGAGGATACTTGACCTTGACCCTAGTCAAACAGAAAATTGGGCATACCCCTTGACATTGGTAGGTTATCTACCTATCTTCATCGACATATTTAGTATAAGCTGAGCCCCCCTCAACTTTATTATCTTTATACAATATATATAAAGAAAACTATTTAGTTTTTAATATTTTTAGTTAATTTAGTGGTTACTTTGTCTGTTAGCCCCCCTTCTAATCCAAGTTCATATCTTACCTATGTTGTTTATTTTTCATATTTTTCTTTTAACTTCCTGTCAATATATTTTCTAGATTCGTCATTGCCTATCCTAAAGTTTTTCAAAAATCTTGGCGTGGTAACTTTCTCTACTCAAAAACCTCTTTCTAGGAGTGTGGTCCTTTTTATGGATGTGTGTTTTTCTTTTGAATAGTAACAAAAGAAAAAAAATTAAACTTGAAAGTGTGTGAGAGTTGAATGCTCTTGGTGTTCGTGAGTTGAATGCTCTTGGTGTTCGTGAAAGAAGTTTTTATACTGTGAACAAACATTGTTGGTGATGTTCACGATGAATATTAACTTCTGACATTTTGTTCAAGAGGAGCCTAATCATACTATATTACTAGAGTTAACCGATCTAGAGGGAAACTTGAACTTTTGCAAGGATTATCAATCAAGTATCAACTACCTTATAGAGGAGCCTAATAATTAAGTGATCGTCTAAAGTTATCTTGTTACATCTCAAGATAGTCTATTGAAAGATAAGTTGCATGTTTGTAATCCATTTATACTCTAGTGAATATATCTTCTCAATTGCCCCTGTATTCCATTGAACTGGGTTTTACCGACTGCCATTTGTTATTATAATTCTTTACCCTCTTCTTACTTCGTTAACATAACTATCATATTATAACATTATATCCAACATTGTTCTCTTATTCAACAACCTATTATTCTTTTCAATTATACTTTATATTAATAATCAATGTCCGTTCATGTTAGATAAGTTTTTATAGAAAAGTTACATTGTTTGCAAAATCGACAAACATAAAAGATGTATAAGATTTAGAAGATTCACATGAAAATTTATGCGGTTCACTAATGATGCATGCGTTAACTACATTTTAGACAAAATGTACTTGTTAGGATTAGATAATTGTAAATAAACTACAGATAATTAATAAGATAAGATATGAATTATTCTACGTAAATCGAATATATATATATAAAAAAAAAACATATGAACTTGATAACTCGAGGAGTTATATGACAAATTGAAAGCCTAAAAAATATATATTTGAAAAAGAAGAATAAAAAGTTTAGGAATGCTTGACTATACCAAGATTACCACGAACCAAACACCAGAATTTTGTTGACAAAATATACTTAATAAGAATTTTTACACAAATTTAGGAATCTAAATCTTAATATTCTGATTGAAATGATGTGTTAATTAGCTTACTTGTTTTTAGATCAGAATTGGCTCTATTGTACTTTTAGTATTTCTTTTCTTTCTTTGGATAATATTTGGTTTTTATATCTGGTTGTATTAAAGTAAAATAGAATAGTTTTATATTAGTTATCAAGAGTATGTTTGCTTTCTACCATATTTTGAAAGATCAGCGAGCATTTTCAGAAACTATAGTTTTGATTTTGTGCTTTTTTTATTCCTTACTGTTATCGGCATATCCTTTTCCAAGATTCCATCTCTTTTTTGGGTGCATGCTTGAATTTGAAATTTGTGTTAACAAGTAATGACATATATGATTTAACACCAAGGTCATATTGATATTTGCTGTCAAGTTTATGAATCTTCTACGACATAACTTTGGTATTCATTTGGTTCTATTTACTTGAAAGCAAAAGTTTCTGCTCATTTTCGCTCCAAATGCAATGGTAAAGTTCTTCTAGATATATTTGTCAAAATTTGAGTCCATGAACAGATCCAATAATCAACACAGGTCTTAAAAGCTTTTAATCTTCTTCGTCAAGTAACTAGAAGTTGAGTACATCTTGATCACTAGATCTGGGAAGGTAGGATAATTTAACATGACATCAGATCTCATTAAGTCCAAACAAGCATTCCATTTAAAAAAAAAAAAAAAAAAGAGATTTGATCTAATAATAGACTTAAGAGGAGCATACCATATCTTGAGGAGTATATGTACATTGAGAATCACTAAATGAAAAAAATAAAAATAAAAATTATAATATTAAAAGATAGATGAGCTATTCATCTTATCATTAATTAATTTTAAGATGAAATCCATGTTATCTAATTCTCTTTATATATTCTAGGATAAATTATAAAAAATACTCCTAAATTTTGTAGTAAACATAAAAATTGAAGATTAAAAGATGCTCTTAAACTTTTTAAAATAGTTCAAAAATACTTTTATCGTCAATGTTGAATGAGAGTTGTTAATGTTTTGTTTCAAAAAATACCTATTTAAACTTTAAAAAAAATAAAAAAAAATACTCTTATTAATCCAAAATTTATACCAATTTTTGCACCAACCAAAATAAAAACAAAAATTTTAAGTTAAAATATAAAGTTCAATGAAATCTCACAAAATTTTAAAATAAAAATTTCCACCACACTAGAACAATAACTAGTAAATAAAAAAAAAATATATGTATTTGACTATTAACACATGCAGATATATCTTTGATCTTAAAAAAAAGTTTTAAAAAATTACTTTTGTTGTTATAGAGCACAACCGGGTTATATCCTCTTACTTCACTATTTTTTTTCTTTTTTCTCTCAACTCTTTCTAAATAAATGAAACTACACCCTTAGGTAAGATATATTGATTCTAATAAACACAAAGAGAATAAGAGAAGCACTAATATATTTTAGGACTTAACTATTTTGATGAAGTTGTATATTAATATTTAGCATGGGTTAGTAGTCGAGTATAATTTTTTTATTTGGCTATTATTGTACTGTTGAGAAATTTTTATTTTGAAAATTTGGTTTCTATCGTGGGTACGTGTTGAGAAATTTGGTGTAAAAATTTGATCAATGAAAGTATTTTTAAGTTGAACAGTATTTATGAAATGTTTCGATAGTTCTGAAGCATTTTGAAAGCAATGAACAGTTTCTATCCAAAACTAACGGTAAAAGGGAGTTTTGAGTCATTTTAAAAGTTTAAAGATATTTTTGAAAACTTTTAATTGATACAAATTACAAAATTCATGAATATTTTTCAATGCTTCCACCTATATTTTATAGGTAGGGTATGGTTAGACGGTTAAGATTGAAAATTTAATATATCAGTCTACATCAAAAGCTTTTATAATCAAAAGCTTTTATGTTAATTAACATGAAATTTTGGTTACTTTTTCTTTAAATGTTGGTAGTTTAACATATATTTCAAACTATCCCTAAAAAGATTTTGGATCTTTTATTATCAAAAAATGACATGGAATATATTCCTTGGTTACACATTTGATTGCCTTACAAGAAAAAGAAGAAAAAGAAACACAAAGAGATGAATGAAAAGTTAGATATTTTGAATTTTGGCACTTGAATGGCATACTCCTTTGAAGTAGGAAAATTACAATTTGAATATGTTATTTTGCACGTGTACAGGTTTGATATTTTGTCAAAACCACCAAAACTCTAAATATGGATTTTGAATTATTTTTTGTTTCACATTTGCCTTAAAAGGAATAGTTGTTGGATAGAGAGCGGAAGGCAACAAGAGATATGTATGAGTTTCTTTTCATGTATATTAGGATACCAATTCAGGATGATGTCTCTTGAGTTCATCATTCTTGATCGATTGGATCAAATACACGTTTAGAGTTTATGAACTGTTACATCAAATTCTGAAACAATGTCACCTTTCTTTTCCCTTTCATCCCAGTTTTTATTTGTTTTCATTATTGTTTGCAGTTAGAAAAGGAAACTGACAGATGGTTTTGGTGATGGAAAGATATATCAAAACAACTGAAAACCTAAACAATTAGAAAAGGAGACATTAGAAGATAGGAAAAGGAGAGTAATAAATTAAATTTAAAATGCCAAAAAATGGACAAAAAGGGAATGGAGGCGAAAAGGGTTTGAAAATTGAGTGCGTAAAAGGGAAGAAACATAAACATTTTCAACAAATTAAAGGCTCCAAAATAATTAGAGAGGAGTTTGGTGTGGGTGGAGGCAATTTTTAATATAATATCCCCTTTTAGATAATTACTTTATTTGTTTTGGTAACATTAATATATTATTTATGAAGGAAGAAAAATTGGATTTCATTACTTCTAACTTTAGGAATGAGATAAATTCTGCTAATTTTAATAATAAGAGTGTGTGCCTCAGCTACCCACCATCTTTTGGTTTCTTTCATTCATTTTCTTAATGAAGACTGAAATTCAATCTGAAATCGCAATAATATATACATTATTTGGTTTAGTATATTGGATAATCTCCAAAACCTCATAGATGTTTCAGATTCAAATGGATGTGGAATGTAAAAGTTCAATACTAATAATAATAATACTAAAATTAAAATTGTCAAAAATGGCTAAATGAGTAGAAAATATATGTGGTAATTTTTTGTCTTTTAAAGTTAATTAACTTATGTTTAATAATGATTTCGTTTTCAAAATATATTTTAATTTACTTCCTATCTTTTTCCAATTTCTCAATTAAAATTTTAACTTTTGATTAAGAAAATACACAAAGTTTTAAACGATTTAATTTAATTTTTGCAATTTTATTATAGGTTGGACAATAAGATATAGACTGATTTGGACAATGGTTTAATATTTTTAAAAATAACAAGATTTAAATACAAATCTCAAAATCTTTATGGACACGAGTTTATAGTTACCAATTTTACTATAATTATAAGTCTTTAAAAGTTTATCAAGTAGTTGAATAGTTGGATAAAGAAGAAGGTAGTTTAATTGGACTTATGAAGATTTGATTCACATGATTCCTTTGCATTGCACAAAGACATTACGAAATTTCCCTTTTTTGACCTTTTGAGATTTTAATTAAATTTAAAAGGAATTTGGTTACATTCCCTAATGTGAATAATTTAAAGAGACTACTTGTTGGACTTGTCTAACGTGTCAATCATCTTTTTAGAGATTTGGTGATGCTCTCGTAAACGCTCATGATCTCATTGTTTTATTACTTTTATCCATCTTTATTTTTTTAATAATATAAAATAAAATGTCTACATTTAGTTAGTTTTATTATTCTAACACAATTAGTGGGTTTTCTAAACAATCATTTACTCTTCTTCAAATTAGATGATTAAGAATTGAGACTGAGCTTCTAACCTCTAAAAAGATGAAGTTCGTGTCAAATACTATTGTATTTAAGTGTATATTGACTAACGGTAACTATCTATGGAGAGTTTAAGTCTTGAAGAGAAGAAATCTCACATCTAAGGGGACCCTAGGTATTTAGTGAGTTAGCTCTACCGTTGTTTTGTAATCTTGAGACCTTACAGATAAGTACAAAGTTGTATTTGCTTAATTTATTGATATTACTAAATTATTTTTCTTGAGCATCCTGCCCCTATAAACATAGGTGTTGTATCAATTAATTAGCTTACCAATCCCTGTGTGCTCTATTGTTTTACTCTTTGTTACTTTTACTGTTGTTGCTATTTTTGCAAAGTCATATTGTGTGATGCTTTTCTGTACAAAAGAATCGTCATTACCACCCATATAATTATCAATTCATGTTTAGATTTTTTCTTAGATGTAAATTGATAACCATGGGACATTTCAAAGAAAAAAAAACAAATAAAAAATTTTGTTTTGTGAACCTTAGTTTAGTTTAAAAAATAAATTTTGGTAATCATTTTTATGGGTGTTATAGGGTGCTAACACATTCCCTACAGACAACTGACTTCTGAACCTGAAATCTGAATTCACGTAGATCAATGTTTTTTTGTGACCAATCACACCTTAATATGGTTAGTGGTAACTTCGAAGTCTACTATTAATCAAGGATGTCAACTTAATCGCACGCAACAGAGGTGAGTAATGGGTATTCAATTTGTTTGAGAATTTGTTTCATTTATTTCTACTTTTTGTTTGCTTGCATTTGAAAAACAACTTGTTTTTATTGTTGTTACACATTCTCTTGATATTCCCTAAATATTCTTTTATGTTTTCCTTTTCATACTAACCACTTCCGTTTCAAAATTCATCAATTCAACTCCAATTTTCACTGAAATTCTTCCTAAATTTCATTTTGCAACAACTCTTCCCTCTCCATTTTGCCATTTTTCTCTCAAAAACTTCAACAATCTTTTTTGATTCAATGGAAAGGTAATCTTTTAAGAGGTTCGGACAATGAATATTCAATTTATTTGAGAGTTTCTTCCCTTTTTTTCTACTTGTTGTTTGAGAATTAAATTTGCATCTAAAAAATAACTTGTTTTGATTCTTGTTACAAATTATCTTCCAAAAAACCTTTCATTTTCCCCTTTCTCTCTTCCAAAACCCTTCATCTCTCTATCTCCATCTCTATCTCCATCCCAAAACCCACGCTGACCCAAGCCTTCCACGAAAACCCACGCCGTCGATGACGACGACCCACACCGACGACGACCCACGCAGCAGACTCCTACCCACGACAATTCTGACCCAAATCTTCACATTTCTTGCTGGTAAATCTCATCTCTTCTGTGTATTTGCTACAACCCATTATTTACAACTTCATACTCCTACCCACTAGTGAACATAATAAGTCCATTATTGTCCCTAAAAACGAAAAATTAGTGTTGATGCTCCATAGATTAGAGAAGTTGGATGTATTATAGTATGATTAAACAATGCTTTAAATAAACTTCTAAGAATAATAATAGAAGATGCATTTTGAGCTTTGAATTGATTTTGCTTGTTTGAAAATTATTGTTGCTAACTATACTTGACAGTCGATTACTTGACGCTTTTAAAAACGTCTAGTAAAAGTTTACTTGACAATGTATTAACGTCAAATAATCTAATTTCTGTAGTAGTGAAAATAAATATATGATAGAAAAATATGAGTTGCGAAAATGAAGAATAATGACATCAAACATGTGTTGACATATAAACCTTTATTAAACAGAAATAGTGTCATCAAAGCACATTTCTTGAAAATAATTTTGTGAAAAATATGAAAAATATGAAAGCAAGTAAATCCTTTTGGAATAACGACGCCAAAGCTTGTCACCACAACTTTGAGTATAGAGCATGTTTTCCACCAAAGTACGTAGCCCCACGTCGCTATGGTTGGGTGCCATGATGATGAGATGAACATCACGACACTGCTATGTTAATGCAGCTATTGTCTTTTGACGACGAGCTTTAGTATTGCGACATTAGGAGTGGCACCAGACTTATGAATATATATGAAGATACTCTTCATTGAATTGGACTTGCTAACTTGTTTAGATCATTATTGCCTTCAAAATGAGAACTTTAATAAATAAGTACGCAATAATGAGAGTTTAAAGCTATAAAAGTAGGCCAATTATAGTCCTAACGTGCTCTGAGCTAGAAAACTAATCATGATTATTTGTTTACTTTGAATTTAATTTGTGAGAAGTTATTAAGTGAAGCTGGAAAAATCTATAACGTGTTGGTTCATCTTGTTCCCCCATATTTCAGAAACTGTTAGAGTCGTGAGCTGAGCTTTTGCATGATGGTGAATACTCGAAAGAAATCATATGCTCTTGAGTCGAAAATGGTTCAACAAACAAAAAATTAAAGAGGAAACTTGTGATTGAGGAAGATTATGCTGAGGAACCTATTGTTCCTTTTGTCTATGAGGTTGTTATGAACCAACATGGTGTTCGTTTGCGAGGTATTCAGTACCCCTCAAAAGATGTTTTTGGCAGTTCTAAAATAATCATGCATTGCCAGTCAAATGTGGCTTTGTATAATGAAGAGCAAACCAAGACTAATTTGATTACTACTGACTTTTTGACTCTATTAGACTAATTTGGTCCAGGTAAAGTTATTCTTCCTAATGTTAGTAATCTTTCTTTTAGTAGTCCTTCAAGTAGTAATGGAGTCAGTCATGCTACTTACCCTTTTAATGATAATGCATGTATGTCGTGATTCCCTTAGTGATAAGTTAAGATTTAAGTGCCCTTAGGGAAATTCACAATTTGCTTGTTTTGTCTATTGTTATTGTTGTTTCTTCTAATGTTGTGCACATTGAAAATATTGTTGGGCCTAATATAGTTACTTCCGCTATGACACTTGATCCCGTAATTGACTATGCTAATACTGTGTTGAATGATTCTGCGTCTATTGGTGTTATTGATGACTCAAAGGATGGTAATGTTGATTCTGTTTCAAAGAATAATGAGTTAAATGTTGTTTCAATTGATCCTAGTATATTTGTTGCTTTCACTGATGTGTTGAGTTAAAATGACAATGTCTATGATCATACGAATGTGAACTCTAGTTTGAATGAGTCTATTGAACCTATGCTTGAAAATAAAAAGAGTACATCTCCATCTTGTGAAAATTTTGTTTCAGGTGTAAATGAGAAAATTTATGAGTCTAGTGATGATGATGTATCTCTAAGTGATCTGTTGTTATTACTTCCTTTGATACCTTTAAGGATGAAGATTATGTGGAGACTATTATTAATTTCGATTATGAAGAGTTCAATGATGATGCTTCTGAGCATGCTTCTAAAGATAATGAAAAAAAGAATGTGAATGGAAAGGATACATTAGATCTCAGTGAGTTGGAAATGGATTGTGGTTTCGTTATGTTACTGATGATGAAGGTCAAAAAGTTTAGAGCCCTATCACTTATGATTCCATAAGAAAAGCTTAAAATAAGTTTCCAACTATACTTTTACCTTTTATTTCTTTTGATTGTGTCTCATTTCATTCAGAAGAGACTACTACTCATTGGAAATATGCTGTTAAAAGAATGATCTTTCCTAAAAAAGAACTCTCTGATAAGGCTCAAAAGTATTTAGAGATCAGAGAATTACTTGTAAAAACTAACATGATGAAAACTATAACCGACCTTCGTCCCTTATATCCTAAGCTTGTGAGAGAATTTATTGTCAATTTGTCTATCTTATTTGTTGATGTTAATTATGTTGAGTATTGAAGAGTGCATGTTTGAGGGTGCAATTTTCTCTTTACAATATAAGCAATCAACAAGTATCCGGAAAGAAATGTTCCTAGTGGATCATAAGGATTAAGGCCATCTATAAAAGATTTGGCGGCTAAACTAACAGGGGGTTTAAGAAAAGCTTGGCCTAAAGACCGGGTTACTTGCTTCAATTGATTTAAGTGTAAAATATGCTATATAAGCATTGGTGTCGCAAATGAGTGTGCTTCCTCTCATTATACATGGTTGTTTCAAAGTGCACTTCATTTTGATTATAGGAGTTTGCAATAGGCCAACTTAGGTATCGTATTGGATATCTTAGGCCTTGTAGCTTCTAATTGCCTACCCTAGGCTGAGTTATGGAATTCTTATCTCTTAAAAGCCGGATCTTTTTACCATTGATGAGTCTGTTGGATCTAATCCTGGTGTGCTAAACTTTAGTTACAAGTTGTTTAAGGGCCATCATATCCCAAATATTACTTAACCATCATCCAGCACTACAGTTGAAGCCCTTAGTTCTATCTTTGCTGCTTTATCGTTTGGTTGTCATTTGTTGCACTCTATTTCAAAAGAGCACTAGTCTCTCAAAAATATAATTGATCGTGTTTCTGAAAGACATCGGGAAATCACCAATTTAATTTGTTGGCTTTGCTTCGTTTAAGGTGTTGTTGGTTTTGTGGCTGCTGGTTATAGTCTCTCTTTGTGATTCGACTGTCGTGTTTGTTATTTTGCTTCATCTTTTTTGTCTTTTGAAATGATTTCTTCCAATCCTTTGGACTGTAATCTTTTTAAAGTTTGTATGGACTTTCGTACTATGATTAGGAATAGTTTCTTGCTTTCACCCTTGTTGATTTGTTGGAATTGTTACTATCTTAATATATATGTGTGTGTGTGTGTCTATATATATATATATATATATATATATATATATATATATATATATATATGTATGTATATATATATGTATGTATATATATATGTATGTATATATCTATGTATGTATATATCTATGTATGTATATATCTATGTATGTATATATCTATGTATGTATATATGTATGTATGTATATATATCAACCAAATGGGGAGTTTGTTACTGTCCATATTATTGGCAAAATGCGTCCTTAAGCTCTCTAGCCCATATTATTGCTGTATTGGTTTGCAGTTTTCTCAAAAGTTGTCTTTGGATGGTTCTGTAATAGCTGTTGTCTCAAAGGCTACATATCCAACAAATTCTTTCTTTGCGTTTTTACGAAATTCTGCAGATTGACATCGTGTGGATTATTTTCTATCTTCTTCATGCCTATTTCTTTTTAGGATTAATTTCTTGTCATGACCGTGCTATTTAAGCTCAAGAAAGTCTCTATGCTAGGGTTTTCACCTATGTTTGTTTTTTTATTCATCTTTGTGATAAAGAAAAGTTGGTTATCAAGCATTCGTTTTCCTTTGTGTATGCTGCTTTTGTTTGGGTGAATTGTTTGTCAAACATTTATGTGAAATGAATCTATCTACATTGCATTAGAAGAACCTAAAGCCTATTCTATTGAGAAGTGAGTTCTCATCATCAACTTAGCAGAGCTTAAGTCACATTCCTGATGGGAGTTCACAAGTGGAGAGGAAAGAGACGTCAATAGAAATTGAAGAAATTCTATTAATTACTTATGGGGTTTTTAAGTGTATATTCATTAATAGCGATTACTTAAGGGTAGCCTAAGTCTTGAAGAGAGGAAGTCACACATCTAGGTGGAGCTCTAGGTGGAGCTTAGGTGTCTAGTGAGGTAGTTATACGATTGCTCTATAATCTTGAGAGCCTACATATAAGTACAAATTTGTAATCACTAACTCATCGATATTATTGTGGGTTATTTTTTTTGGAACACTGTCGCCTCAAACGTAGGTGTTGTATCACCAAACTGAGTTGTCAATCCTTTTGTGCTCTCTATTGTTTTAGTCTTTGTTATTTTTACTGTTGTTACTATTCTTGTTAGGACATATGATGAGACACCTTACACTACACAAGAGAACCATCATTACATAATTTAACTATGATAAATTGTGTTGGACTAAATATTGTTGTACATTGTGAACAAAATATTTTTCCTACCAAACACGATTAATATAAAATAGTATCATGCAATATAATTGAAAAAAAAAATAGACAATAAAATTATTACCTTGGCCATAACAACAGGGGTGTTAAAAAAAACGGTAACTCGACCAACCCGTATTACCTAACCTAGACTGTAATAGTTGGGATAGTTTAAATTTTGTTTTGGTTTAGGTTGGGTTAGGAAATTGAAAATTAAAAAAAAGCCAGATTACCAGTTTGGGCAATTAAAGGTCAGTTAGACCCAACCAAACCTAATTACGTAGTCAACACAATCTTTTAGATTTGAAACCCTATTTCCATTGTTTAAAAAGAATTTTATGATTGTGTGGATATGATCTAAATGATTGAGTACCATAGTCAACCTGATCGTTTAGCATGGTCAACACGATCATTTAGATTTGAAGTCTTTTTACCATTGTTTAAAAAGAACTTCACAATCATATAAATATGACCTAAATGATCGCATACCATAGTAAACCCGATCGTTTAGCATGGTCACACAATCATTTAGATTTGAAGCGTTTTTCTCATCGTTTACAAAGAACTACACGATTGTGTGGATATGATCTAAACAATCACATACCATAGTTAACTCGATCGTTTAAGGTAGTCAACACGATCATTTAAGTTGGTCAACACAATCGTTTAGATTTGAAGAATTTTTTTCTATCTTTAAAAAGAATTATACAATTGTGTAACACTGATCTACGACCCAAAGTATATGTAAGTCAGCCTAAATTGCATGTCCACTCCACGCTCCATTTACAGGCATGTGGACCACATACACCATTTTCTTAAGCTGATTATTCATCACACCATTTAGCCACCCTAAATCTAACAAAAATATTTCTCATTCACCCCAATTATGTAATTAATTATTAAAACACAGCATTATTTTCTTTTTTTAATAAAAAAAAAATCAAATTTAAACTTAGTCAATGGGGAAAAAGGAAGGAATATCACCTATAGACAAGGCTCATGCGTGGCTTCCATTACCTCATTTAATAAAATACCTTGATGATATCAATAATACATTTATGGACGACTTACACTATAGTAACTATATGATTTTACACATATAGTTAAAAGAACCAAGAGCTCAAGATTCATTTAGGTTTAGTAGCAATTGATTTAACCTTGTAAAGAGCATTATTAGAAAGGGTGTTATATACTATATAGTTTCTTCACTTTCTTTCAAAATAATATATACATATTTGAGTTCAAAAATTATATTGAAAATGGTTAAGTATATTGTATAAGTAACCTTTGGAAAGAAATTGAATTGATATGGCCTTTGGTGGCTGGAAAAGTCAGAGAGTTTGGGACAAGAAGTGGGTATGAGGAAAGCAAATTAAACTCCATAGAATTGGAGAAAAGGATTTATTATTGGAGGATACCACTTTGATGTAAATGGCATTTGTTGAGAGATAATTATTGCAAATTAAAGTTCCACTTCTTTTCTTCAACTTGAATATCTACATTTTGGCCACCTGCCCCCTTATCTATTAGATCCCCTTAGTTTATTTTAATTAACCTCATAACTTAAGTTTTTTAGAACCATCACACCCAAAATAATTAATTTTGTTACAATGACACGTATAGTTTAATTTCTTGTTAATTTGTAGGTTGATATTTATTTTGGTGTACTTCGATCTTATTTTCAAATGATTAAATTAAAAGTGAGTTGTTTTGGAAAAAAAATTATAGGTTTGGAAATTATTTAAAATAAATTTTTTAAAAATAAATTTATAAAATAATGTGGTTTGGAATAAATATCTAAAACCAATTTTTAGAAAAATAATTTTTTATGTTTAATAGTTTAATCTCCCTAATTGTATGAAACAATACCTTCAATTATTTTCACCAACCAACCTTCGACAATCATATCCTCGTCGATTGTTGTCGGCCAACTTTCTTTCACCATTTTTCCGTGCTCGTTGCATATCAACTTTTGTTAGTCATATAATTGTTGGCTTATTTTTGTCAATTGTTTTACGATAACCGTTACCAGTCAACTTTTGTCAATCATTTTTCTATGACCTTTATTGGTCAACTGACAACAACTATTTTTTTGTGATTGTCATCGTTTGACTTCCAATGACCATGGTCGCCAACCTTTGATTATCATTTTACATCAAACATTCCCGACCACCTCAAACGAACATCGTTTGTTGAACTTCTATCACAATCGTCACGAACAAATTCTCTCTCTGTATATCTATATCCTATATATATATATATATATATATATATATATATATATATAACTTTTACTCTATTATAAATCAAACAAATTTTTACCTAAAAACACTTTTGAAAAGAAAGTTATCAAACATACATGTATTTTTCTTTCTAGTAGTTTTTTAAAAAAATATTTAAATGAAAATGCATTGTTTAGAAAACATTTTTTCTTAATTTATTTGAAAGCCTTCCGAAATCCAATCTAATTAAACAGTGTAGTTTTGAATTCAATTAATTCAATCATATTATGGTTAGTGTTCATTTGATTTTACTTCGTCTATTGTTATAGTTTTGGCCTTTGGGTCTACGGAAAATCCAATTGTTAGGAAAAAGTAATGAATTTTGTTATTCATCATCATCAACTATATATATATTTATATTAAATAAGAATGATGAGAGACCATAAGATGTCCAAAAAAAAAAAAAAAGAAAAGAATAAGAAAAGAAAAGAAGAGAAAAGAAATATAAAAGAAACATAAACACGATAAGATCGATTTTGCTATAAGTGTGTTGTTGAAATATACAATTTATAATTTTTTTTATATAGTGTTTAATTAAAAAGAATATATTAATTTGATCTTCCATTCAATTAATTTAGTGTAGATTGTATAAATAGAGAGTGTTTGGTACACTGCAGGATTTAATAAATTTAGATTTAATATGTGAGAGTAAAATTTGTGTACAGTTGTAAGATTGACTTCAACACTAATTATGAAAAATATATTAAAAAAATGTAAAATTAGATTACTTTAATAAAAGAAATAAACAAACTCTATCAACATCTTAACAACTTATAACAAAATAATAACTAACTAGAGTCGCGAGTCCTTGAACAAATGTTAGAAAGACATGAGTTTGCAACGAAGAAAGAATAAAATCGATAAGATCATCAAGCCTTTGTAAAAATAATCGTTGATGATAAATGTCATAATTGTTGGTATACGAGAAGATCATTTATCATCTTTACAACACACAAAAATAAAATGTCATAATTGTTGATAAATGTCATAATTGTTGATAAATGTCATAATTGTTGGCATACGAGAAGATCATTTATCATAATTGTTGACCTAGGACTTCTCGTATACCAACACACAGAAGATCATTAGGCTTGTTTAGGTCAGCTTTACCTGTGTAATGAGTTGTAGGGTTGGGATTCACGTAGAAAATTGTTGAATTCATCGGAGAGGGTGCCCTCGTTGTGTAGGCTTGATTTGAAGATCATTTGTACCATCTTTTTTTTAAGTTAATTGATGATTTTCTTACTTAGTTTTAATAAATTCTCTATTTTCTACATTATATTGTAACCTAATCGAGTTTGGATTTAATGAAATTTATTAATTCTCATCTGCTCAGGGGCTAAGTTTTGTTAGGGAGGCAACCATGTAGGTACCTTAAGGATAACATGGCATAAGCCTATCCAATTGCATCTTATTATTGAACTAATGATTTTTATTTCTTTTGTTGAATGAGTACTATCTTGCAAGATTAAACTGATCTCTTAAATTAACAAGCTTTAAAAAGATTTAGGGATTTTTTTTTTTTTTAATTTTATCAACGGGCTCTCTCTAACATTGTTGCTATCTTTTTCTTTTTCTTTTTTAAAAATTTGGTCGAATGTTTTCTTTTTAATTTCGTTAATAGCAACTTAGTTTCTCTTTTAATTGGATATATAGCAATTAGTATCATTATTGATGACGAGATAAAATTAAATACAAAATAACAATTAAATAGTTTTGCCTGTAATCACCAACTGCGTTTGAATAAAAAAATTTCCTCATTTTTTGTATTTAGTTTTTCTTCATCGTAATTTTGTGATGAAGGTTAAAAAATTATATTCAAAGTATCAATGAAGACGCTCGATGCATTACTTCACGGAGAATCTAGCATAAAATGTTTGGGCGATTGCATCCCTATTGTAGAGTGAGTTGAAGCGGAGCGTGACAAAGAGAGTCTATCTATATTTGGAGTTCGCAGTGTGCCAAATTCTATAATACAACCCTCCAAAGGAAACGTCTCTCTAGGATAGATACGCAGTCGCATTATAGAAATCTCAATGTGCGACCTAATGGAAGAAACTGCAGGATATGTTGTCACTTATCCCTCACCCACTTACTATGAACTAATTTCCCTATTCACCTTGATATTGATCCATGCAAACACTTTCTAAAGGAAGTTTGCTCCTATGCATGGCTCAAAGCTCTGCATGGACCTCGTCATGTGAACTTTTAGGGATACTAAAGCTAAAAGTTCACGCTACTTCTCTCTAGCTGAAGCACTCTATAGTTGTTTTAAGGTTATTCTTTTGCTTCAAGAATATATTTAGACTAACTTAAACAAATTCTAAGTCTAGGTGAAACATCTGAGAATAACTTTCATGTTGAATTTTAACCTATGATGTTTTTGGTGACAAAATCAATTTTATTACCTCACATCTCTCACGAATGCTTATAAAACTAAGCTAACTAGGTTCAAGAGCCGATTAGAATCTCCATGTAGCAGGTGTTCCGTAACCCATCAATTTAATAACCTTCAACCTTAGTCATTTTATCCAATTTTTTGATAAGTTCGGATCAGTCGAGCCTCTTGTAACCAATTTTACAAGATATTGACCTATTTTTATGAATATTTGGTTGATCTGTTTAACCTAAGTGAGCATACAACTTATCTTTGTTATAGATTTTAAATGTCTAATTGATTCTATAACTCTTATAAAACCATAGACTAACATAGAACATTCATCGTCCAATCATCATTGTATATATATAGACATTATATAAAGCTCAAGTAATATGAATTTTAATTTATTTAACTTTAATCAAATCATATTTAATTATAAATAAATAAAATAGTTAATTAATTAATTAATTCTATTAAATCATATTAACCAAAATTAATTAAATTAGTTAAAAATGAAACGGATTCATGCTCTGGCGGTCAGAATTATTCAAGATGGACAAAATGGTTTTACTTAAAAAGTCAAAGTTTGACTTTGACTTGAATAGTGAAAAGGCTAATTTGCCCATTGACTAAAGTTAGAAGGAAATACAACATTTTGTTGGATATGTGGTTTCATGAGATGTAAATACCTAGCCCACTAAAGTCCATTAATCGTTAGTGGAATATGAGGTGTTGAGCTTTGGTGAACTAATTATAAAAGCATATTTGCATGTAATTAGGTTATTTAAAGGATAATTTTTCAAATATGAAAAAACTTTGGGTAATTTAGGGTTTTTCTTGAAATTAATTTCACCAGTCTTTTCTCTCCCAACTCTCAACCATATGTTCAACCTCCAAATTCCGTCTCTCTCTCTCTCTCTCAAATCCTTCACCTATCGGGTCCCACAACTCGATTCTAAGTTCAAAGAACAACGTGTCAACTCTAGTGGTGGTTCAACTACGAGTTCATATAGAGATTATAGGATTTCGAGAGCTACAGGTATGATCAATAAACCCTAATTTCATTTAATTAGAGAATTGCATGTTAACTTAGAAATCTCGTCGCATGGAAAGGAAAATGAATTTATCTATAAATATCCTATATAAAACGGTTATCTAATGATTTATATGACTATTAAAGTACGATGTCCACATCAAAAGAAATATGAGATGTTTTACAAAATAAGTATGAGACCTAAGAGGTTGATTCAAAGAAGTATGCAATTGTTTGATACTTAAGATACCAGATGACAATAAAAAATCAGTAGACGTACAATCCCACGAACTGCAAAAATTGCTCTTGAAATAATGAGAGAAGGTAAAACTTCAGATGAACAACCCCAAGCTTTTATTATCAAAAAATTACCTCCTATTTGGAAGGAATTTAAAAATCCCTAAGGCATAAGACCAAA
Organism: Cucumis melo; assembly: GCF_025177605.1. Lineage (NCBI taxonomy): Eukaryota > Viridiplantae > Streptophyta > Magnoliopsida > Cucurbitales > Cucurbitaceae > Cucumis > Cucumis melo. The sequence continues at coordinate 17,434,914 of NC_066858.1, forward strand.
GAATTTTCTTTGGAAAGTCTAATAAGACTCCTGAGAATTGAAGAGAAAACCTAAAACATGACTAAAAAAAGGAGGTGAATGTTGTTCCCAGAAGGACTTCCACTGTCATTCTGAAATCTGGGTTCAAGCCAATGAGAAACAAGATGAAGGTTCAGAATTGAGGTCCCAACAATAAGAAAAACCAAAAAATTAGAAACCTCACTTTAAAGTAGGTACATGTCTACTACAATTGTAATAAGCTTGGTCATTTAGCTAGAAATTGTAGGAACAATAGTCGTTCTACTGTGCAACCAAACCTAATAGACCAAGAACTTTGTGCCATGATCATAGAAATTCTAAAGGTTCATGGCAAGACACGACACACCATGTCCATCATGACATTAATCTCTTTGATAATTATAATGAAACTAAGGATAGAAAAATACTTCGAGGGGATCACTAAACGAAAAAAGTTGCTGGAATCGGCGAAGTGGAGCTTAAGTTAATCTTCAGCAAGATAGAGATACTGAAGGAAGTTCTACAAACTCCAAAAATAAGGAAAAATTTGGTCTTGAATTATCTTCTAAACAAGCAGCTTCACTTAGACTATAGGAGCATATTTGTTTACTCTTACTAAGAATAATGTCTTTGTGGGGAAGGGTTATGAAACTAATGGAATGTTTAAGCTTAATCTAGAAATAAATAAACTCGAGTCTTCTACTCACATATTGTCTTCTTTTAATACTTGGTATGTTAGACTTTGTCATGTTAATAAACAAATAATTAACAACATGAGTAGATTGAATATGTTTCCTAAGTGATCAATAAATGATTTTGATAAATGTGAATATTATAGTCAAGTTAAAATAAAAAAGATTTCATATAAATCTGTAATTAGGAAATCTGAGTCTCAGGATTAAATAGATTCAGAGTTATGTGAATTTGATGAGGTATTGACTAACATTAAAAGACACTTTATAACTTTTATCATGATTGCACTTTTATTTATGTCTTGAAAATAAAAGTGATACTTTTGACATGTTTAAGTTGCTTGTAAATGAAGTAGAAAATTAGTTTAATGAAAAAGTTAAGAGACTTCATAGTGATAGGGGAACTAGATATGATTTAGTTACCTTTAATAACTTATAACACACATGGAACAATTCATGAAAAGACAACACCTTATTCTCCTAAAATAAACAGTAAAGTTGAAAGGAAAAATAAAACTCTATATGAATTTGTAGGTGTTATTTTACTTGATTTAGGAGCTGTGCTATATTGGTGGGGTGAAATTATTCAATCAGTGTGTTATGTTCTTAATAGAATTCCAAAGTCTAAGAATACGACTGCACCTTATGAAGTCTTTAAGAATAAAAAACCAAACTTGTCATATTTCAGAACTTGGTTAGAATTGCAGATCCTAAAAGAAGAAAGCTTGCTAGTAAGACTTATGAGTATGTTTTTATAGGATATGCAGTCAATAGTAAAGCCTATAGATTCTGTGACCTAGTGTAAACCTTAAAACACAAGAATCCCTAAGTCTTCTAAGGAACTCAAGAGGTGAATAGGGATCGAGTTTAGTTGGAGAAAATAATTTAAAATTGTTATTCCAAGAAATATTAGAAAGGAATATTTCTAAGGTTTGGTGGTTGTTAAGTGTTATGAATAGTATATCATTGTTTTAATATCATGGGCAAAGGGGTAAGTTTCATCGTAGGCAAGGTGGGTTGGAGGAAAGTTTAAAGTTTGGTTAAGTGTTTGTTAAGCATTTAGCATACTCAAGGTGGCCAAATAAGGAGGGAAGCGTTGAAGAGAAGAAAACCACAAAGGTCATTCTCAAAGAAAAACTGGGTAATGTTTGGTATTTTAGAGCTAAATAACTTAATACTTTAAATATTTGGCTGAAATTTTGAGGTAACATAGTAAAGACATTTGTAAATTTTGAGATAACATAGTGAAGACATTTATCCTTAGATTTGCATAAGTGAGAGAAGCTTAATGACACTTGTCCAATAAGCCTCCCATTTCAGGGGTAAGACTAGGTGGATGGCTAGGGACATAGGGTGCAAGACAGAATTCACTCTACTCGTTTTAGGGTTAGTAGATAGGTTGTTCCCTTAAGAACTGAATCCAAGTCTTGAACAATGGGTCCACCTCTCTCATTGGCTCGAGAAGGATTTAGTTTACAGGTTGGACCTTAAACCAATTGTTCAATAGTAGATCAGTGGGACTTAAGGAGCAATATGTAATGTGGGGGTAAAACGGTATTTTGACTCAAGCAAGAATGCGAGCAACCTATGAAGGATTAACTTACTGATCGTGGTCATATCTGATGGACACAAATATATATATATATATATATATATATATATATATATATATACACTGAGGGGAGTGCAACTATGGGACTTTAGTAGAATGACCCGTTAGTTAACGAATGTTGATTAACTCGATCTAAAAGAGTTTACTCAGTTAATCTCGGATTGTTGGAGCCCATGATCTATAGGTTCATTAGCTTCTCCTGCTAGCTCATATGGATTTAACTTATAACAATTTGTTGGAATAATTCAAATTGTTCGAATTAGGTAAAGAGAGAGAAACCGACATGTATATATGACATAGTCGTTGGTTATAGCTTTAAGATAGATTTTTATGTTTAAATGTGATTAAATACTAAAAATATGAATACTGATTCATATTTGGAAGCTCAGAATTGATGAAAATGGTCAAAGTTGTAAAAAATCAAGATGTTGACTTTTGACTTTGAAAAGTCAAACTTTGACCGGTTTTATATTCAAATGTGATTTGAATTTAAAAAGAAAATGAATACAGATCCGTGCTCAGGAGGTCGAAATTAGTCAAAACGGATAAAATGGTAAAAACTCAAAATGTTGATTTTTGACTTGAAAAGTTCAAGTTTAACATTGACTAGAATGGTCAAATGACCATTTGACTAAAGTTAGTGGGAAAATCTAACATTTTGTTGAATAATCCCAATAACTCTTAGTGGGCTAAGTGGAAACTCATGGTGATGACGCCAAGGCCACTAATAAAAAAAGGAATGGTGAATAAATCCACTAATGGTTACTGGATTGTGGGGTGTTGGGCTTTGGTAATTCAATTACATGCAAATTTTGCATGTAATTTGTTTATAAAAAGATATTGTTTTCAAAATTTCGAAAACTTTTGCCACTTTTTTTATTTTCACTTAAAGAAATTAAAATCACCAAAGATTTTCCCCAATTATTCCCCTAATTTCCATCCATTTCTCTTTATTTTCTACATTAAACAGGTCCCACAACTCGGTGTCGCCACGTATCCGAGACGACGCGGAGCGGCCGACATCCTTAAAAACGTTATTTTTTTTTTAAAAAAAAAAAAGAGTCGCCACCAATCTTTTTTACGGTGTGATTGGACACCGAAATAAAGAGAATCATTTTAAACAAAATAAAAACTGATCTACGAAAAAATTAGAGTTGAGTTCGGGAGTCATTTGTGTATGGGAAAGGTATTAGCACCCCATAACACCCGTTTTAGAAAACGGTGGCCAAATTTAATGTCTTGTATAAAATTTATTTTTTTCAGAAAAAGAACTATGTCTTATTTCATTGCTCACCACTCCAATATTTGGAGCAATGATCCCATAAAATAAGTGGGATACACCCATTAATTAGACTATATTGGGGAAAAATCCTCACCTTAAGAGAATGAGAAATTGTTACAATTTCTCAAATTCTATCATAGGCTAGTCTTCGAATAAAGTTTTTTCTAAAAAAAAAAACATTGATTAAATATATTTTCTCTTGGCATCAAATCTCAGACTCCCTAAGATATTGATCCCTCACCTCAAGAATCTAGAAATAACGGACTCCCAGAAATTTCTAGATTCCATCGTAGGTTTTTTTTATCGAAATCGGCGTGGTTAAAAGAAATGTAGACCTTATGAAATATCTATTTAATTTTGAGTTTTAAAATTAATAATTTTAAAACAAAAAAAAAAGATTCTAAATGGTTTAAAGAGAAAAAAATTAAAAAAAAAAAATCAAAATTAAATACAATTATGATTAAAAGTATCTTAAAATTTTCAAGAAATTTTTAAAGAAAGTCAAATAGAAATAAAAAATATACCACACAATAAATTAGACAAATAATTTAGGATATCAATATATGCATATACTAAATATAACAATAATAATAAAAAATAAATTAAAAGAAAAGGAAAAGAAAAGATACATAATAACGATAAAGAAAAATAAGAAAAAAAATGAAAAAAAAGAACTAAATGAAATAATAAACAAATGAATATGTAAAAAAGAAATTAAATAAATAAGTGAAGAAAAGAGGACATAGGGATGATAATAAGTTAAAAGAGATAAAAAAAAATTATGAAAGGAAATAATGATAATGGTATAAGAATAAAAATAGCAAAAAAGTTTAAAAAAAATCATAAATATAAAAAAAACTAAATAAATGAAGTTATATATATAAAAAAAACAAAAGGTTAAATATATATATATATATATATATATATATAATAATAATAATAATAATAAAATAATATTAATAAAATTACAAATAAAATTAAATTTAAATAAGTAAATAAATAAATTAAAAAAAAAAAGAAAAGAAAGAGAGGGGTGACGGCAAGGTTTGCCGCCACCCTAAAAGAGAAAAAAATTATATCTAATAATAATAATAATATTAATAATAATAATAATAATAATAAAAATAAAAATGATAATAATAGAATTTTTTTTTGTTTATAACTTTTTCTTTTTCTCTATTGTTTAGAGAAAAGAAAAATTTTAAAAGACCTTTTCTTTTAGCATGATGGTAAAAAGGTAGTAAAAATGAAAAAAAAATTTCCTTATACATTTTTTTTCTTTCTCTCTACATTTGAAAAGAGAAGAACAAAAATAAGGATTCAATCCCGAAGAAAATTACTTGTTGTATGAGGTGCGGATCATTGGGAGTAAACCCTACCTAATGCAACCTCCAACTAAGTTCTTTCTTCCCTATGGGATTACAATTAGGGTAAAAAAAAAGACGATATGAAAATAGAAACAATAAAGCGAAAAAAGCTAATGACCCACCTTTATGCAGAGGAATACGTTTCTTCAAATTCTCTCTAAACACTTTTTTTTTTTTGTAGAGATTCTCTCTAAAACAATTTTTTTATCAAGAATTTCTCTAAAAAAATTTCTTTCCCCTCTTTTTCCAAATGATAAAGGATCCTATTTATAGACCCGGGGTGTGCCACAAATTAGGAAAATTTAATAAGTATAAAATAAAATTAGATATTATGTAATTTTATTAATTTTCTTTTTTCTAAAATAGTAAAAATATGATATTGAAAGATTTTGTCCAAAATAAATTTTTTGTTTTTTCCTAAAGTGATAAAGATAAGTCAAATATGGTATTAAAAGAATTTTGTATAAAATAAATTATTTGCTTTTCCTAATATGATAAATCAAAATAGATTTTGTATACATAAATTAATTTGCTTTTTTCCTAAAGTGATAAGATAAATCAAATATGGTATTAAAGAATTTTGTATAAAATAAATTATTTTGCTTTTCCTAATATGATAAATCAAAATAGATTTTGTATACATAAATTAATTTGCCTTTTTCCTAAAGTGATAAGTCAAAATAATATGAATTTTTTTTTGTAAATAATAGATATTCTCATTAATGACTTTATTTTCCATTTTAATAAAAAGATTAAAAACATAAGACTTCATATTATTACAAAAAGATTTTACCTTTTTCTTTTTTTAACAAAATAAATGAGTAAAATATCTTAACCATTTCTACAATTAATAATTTTTTTTAAAAAAATGTAGAATAAAAATAGGTGGCTACAGCATGCCCCCCTTCGTGCATCCTTATAGAATTAGAAGGTGGACGAAGGTGTAGCCACTAACATATCAAACTAAGATATTTTAAATAAATTAACGGCGTCAAAGGGCGAGGGATAAAACAAGTGCCTCATGACAAAAGAATGAATAAGTTGGGGGCCAGGGATAAAACAAGCGCCTCATGACAAAAGAATAAATAAGCTGGAGGTCAGGGATAAAACAAGTGTCATCGCAGCGACATGGTGCCAAGGGCCAGGGATAAAACAAGCGCCTCGTGACAAAAGAATGAAGAAGCTGGAGGCCAGGGATAAAACAAGCGCCATCGCAGCGACATGGTGCCAAGGGCCAGGGATAAAACAAGCGCCTCATGACAAAAGAATGAAGAAGCTGGAGGCCAGGGATAAAACAAGCGTCATCGCAGCGACATGGTGCCAAGGGCCAGGGATAAAACAAGCGCCTCATGACAAAAGAATGAATAAGCTGGAGGCCATGGATAAAACAAGCGCCTCATGATAAATGAATAAATAGACTGGAGGCCAGGGATAAAACAAACGCCATCTCAGTAATATGGTGTCAAGGGCCAGGGATAAAACAAGCGCCTCATGACAAAAGAATGAATAATCAAGCTAAACGTCATATATTAAATTTTTATATCAATAATGTATACCATGCCACCTATGGAAATGCAAACAATGTGAAAAGTCATGTGTGCATGAACAATGTTAAGAAAAAAAAATCATTGTTTACTTTTCTCAAGAAAGAAAAAAAAAACAAAACATGTGTAATAGCCCAATAACGTTCTGAGTATTGAAATCTCAAGTACAAGCTCAGATCCTTAAAATATTAGTGACTTGACGAGAAAATGTTATAACCAAAAGCTAATCGTCGCTTTATGCATAGTATTTCTTCACATAGTCTGCACTTATTGGGTTAGGCAAGTCATCTCCGTCCATATTTGTCAAAATTAAAGCTCCTCCCGAGAAAACCCTTTTTACTATATATGGTCCCTCGTAATTAGGAGTCCATTTTCCTCTATGATCCTTTTGAAAAGGCAGGATCCTTTTTAACACTAGATTTCCTTCTTGGAAATGGCGATGTCGAACTTTTTTTTTATACGCTCGTGCTATTTTCTTTTAGTATAACTGTCCTCTACATAATGCAGTCAGTCTCCTTTCTTCTATGAAATTCAATTGCTCGTACCTTACTTGAGCCCACTTTGCTTCATCTAGTTTTAACTCTTGGATTACCCTAAGGGATGGCACCTCAACTTCAACAGGTAAAACTGCTTCGAAACCATACACTAGTGAAAAAGGGGTTGACCCTGTTGACGTGCGGACTGATATTCTATATCCATGCAATGCGAAAGGTAGCATTTCATGCCAATCTCTATAAGTGACCGACATTTTTTCGAGAATTCTTTTGATATTTTTATTTGCTGCTTCCACTGCCCCATTCATCTTAGGGCGATAAGGAGTGGAATTAGAGTGTTTAACCTTGAACTGATTGCATAACTCCTCCATTAATTTATTATTCAGGTTTTTTCCATTATCGGTAATGATACGCTAAGGTAAACCATACTTGACAACGGCCTGCTTGGTGACACTTTTGTAGGAAGCAGCCTCTACCCATTTCGTGAAATAATCTATGGCTACCAAAATGAATCGATGGCCATTTGATGCCTTTCGCTCAATGGGTCCAATTACATCCAAGCCCCACATGGAGAAAGGCCATGGAGCCGTCAACACATGCAATGGAGAGGCTGGAGCATGCACTTTATCTGCGTATATTTGACATTTATGGCATCTTCTCACATATTTGATGCAGTCTGACTCCATGGTCAACCAAAAATAACCAGCACGTAAAATTTGCCTCGCCATCATGTGTCCATTCGCATGCGTCCCACACACTCCTTCATGAATTTCTTCCAAAAAAATTTTGGCTTCCAAAGCATCAACGCATCGCAGTAGAGTCATATCATAATTTCTTTTGTATAATACTTCACCACTTAGAAAGAACTTCATGGCTAACCTCCTAATGGTGCGCTTACTATTTTCCGATGCCCCTGGTGGATACTCCCGATATGCGATGTAGTGCTTAATATCATGATACCAAGATTTACCGTCAGGTTCCCGCTCGAGGCTCATACAATAGGATGGTGTCTTATACTTCTCCATCCTTATGGGTTGAACTTCTTCACTGTAAGCTACATTAAACATGGCAGAAAAAGTGGCTAATGCATCTGCAACCTGATTGCTTTCGCGTGGGACGTGTTCAAAAGTTATTGAATAAAAAGTTTGCGCTATTGTGCGAATATAATCGTTATAAGGGATCAATTTAGCATCCCTTGTCTCCCATTCCCCATTCAGCTGATGTACAACCAACAGGGAGTCCCCAAGGACTCGTAATTTTTTTACTTTCATCTCGTATGCCATTCGCACTCCCATACTACATGCCTCATACTCAGCCATGTTATTGGTGCAATCGAAATATAACTTAGCAGTTAAAGGGTACCACTTCCCATCGGGGGACATCAAAATTGCTCCCACACCGTGCCCTATTTCGTTCGTGGCTCCATCAAACATCATTGTCCATGTATTCGATGATGTATTTACTAATGCCATGATATCTTCATCTGGAAAATCAAACTTCATGGGCTCATAGTCCTCAATTGGTAACTCCGTTAAGCAATCAGCAATCACACTACCCTTTATGGCCTTTCTAGTAATGTAAACGATATCAAACTCTGATAACAACACTTGCCACTTAGCTATCCTTCCTGATAAGGATGGCTTTTAAAAAATGTATTTTATAGGATCCATTTTTGAAATAAGCCATGTAGTATAGTATAACATATACTGTCTTAATCTTTGAGTCGTCCATGCTAAAGCACAACATGTTTTTTCCAACAATGAGTATTTTGATTCATAATTCGTGAACTTCTTGCTCAAATAATAGACAGCTTGCTCTTTCTTTCCAGTAGAGTCATGTTGTCCCAGCACACATCCCATTGACCCCTCCTTCACTGTCAAGTATAAGATCAAAGGTCGTCCTGGAGTTGGCGGAACGAGGATAGGAGGGCTTTGCAAGTAGTCTTTGATCTTGTCAAAAGCTTTTTGGCAATCTTCATTCCAATGACAAATCTCATTTTTTCGAAGCAATTTTAAAATTGGCTCACAAGTTTGAGTAAGGTATGAAATAAATCTTGCAATGTAATTCAACCTTCCTAAAAAACTTCTAACCTCCTTTTGTGTTTTTGGTGGCCTTAAGTCAACTATAGCCTTGATTTTGTCTGGGTCCACCTTGATGCCTTCACGACTAACAATGAAACCCAATAACTTCCCAGAAGCAACTCCAAATATGCATTTTGCTGGATTCAACTTTAATTGGAACTTTCGCAAACGTTCAAAAAGCTTACGAAGGGTAACCACATGCTTTTCTTCGAGTCTGGACTTGGCAATCATATCATCAACATAAACTTCAATTTCTTTATGCATCAAGTCATGGAATAATGTAACCATCGCTCTCTGATAAATTGCTCCTGCATTTTTTAACCCAAAACGCATTACTTTATAGCAGAACGTTCCCCACAAGGTGATGAATGTCGTTTTTTCTTGATCTTCTGGAGCCATTTTGATCTGGTTGTATCCTGAAAATCCATCCATAAATGAGAAGGTGGAAAAACCGGCATATTATCTACCAACACGTCGATGTGAGGAAGAGGAAAGTTGTCTTTAGGACTTGCTCGATTAAGATCTCTATAGTCTACGCACATTCTAACCTTCCCGTCTTTCTTTGGAACTGGGACAATATTTGCAACCCAAATTGGGTATTTTGCTACTGCTAAGAATCCAGCATCAAACTGCTTTTTAACTTCCTCCTTGATCTTTATCAACGTTTTAGGTTTCAATTTGCGAAGCTTTTGCCGTATAAGCTTACATTCTGGTTTGAGTGGTAATTGATGTGTTACAATTTCTGTATCCAAACCGGGCATATCCTGGTAAGACCATGCAAATATATCTTTAAACTCGTGAAGTAGGGCCACCAGCTCTGATTGATCTTGCTCCGAGGCCAAAGTGCCAATTCGCACTTCTTTCACTTCTTCCGGTGTTCCCAAATTAATAACCTTCAAAGTTTCTTGATATGGCATAGTCTTCTTTTCTTCTTGCTCTATCAATCTTAGTAATTCAGGTGATATATCAGATTCACCCTCTCCAATATTTTGCTCAAGATTACAAATTGGAACTTCGAAATCAACAGCGTCATCAACGTCACCTTCCACTCTGGTGTTCCTGTTATGGATCCTAAATTGCATCGGTAAAAGAACCAAGAGGCGAAAAGCGAGAAGCAAAAAGAAAAGACACAATAGTTGGGATAGAATCATGTTTTTCATTTTTTAAATAAAAGGAAGTACATAATGACTAAAGTATCAAAACGCCAATTTGTAAAATAATAAAAAGATTCCTTTATTACAAAAGAAAAAGCTACCCTGTGACCTTAGGCATAGTCAGAGGGTGTATGAAAAGTTATTACTTTTGCGATCCCTTAGTGACTTTCAATGTCTTCTTGATCTCCCAATTGTTCAACTCAAATCCTGGCGGACACTTATGAACCAAAGGATGAGGCGGACTAGTATTCTCGGAGACAACTGCAATTGAGATCTCAGAATCTTCGTTATGTCTTTTTCTCTGGTGGGTATCAAACAACAATTCTCCAAGCTTAAATGTCTCAGATAAATGAGGTATGCTTATTCTTTCCTCCTTCATCTCGCATCCCATAAGGAGCGCGCTTTTCTTTTCTTTCTTTTTTGCTCGAACCTTCTCTCATTCAGAAGTTACTGGCTTATAGCCCAAACCAAACTTTTCCTTGGCTTTAGGAAGAGAAATCACTTCCGAGTCCCCTTGATTATCTTTTCCCAGTCCCTTATGCATTTAGAAACCACTTTTGATCATTGTCTTTGCAATCATTAGAGATGTCTTAGACACATAACGGTCCATGCTCAAATCTTCTGTCGGAAATATAGTAGCATTAGCAATTTCAAACGATCTATAAGAACATTCCAGAGCTTCTTCCGTTGCTTCAACATAAGGAAGTACTGATGTTTTTGTTACAAACATGTCCTCTTCTCCATAAACAATAGCTTGACCACCTTCTACACTAAATTTCAACCTTTGGTGTAGTGAAGATGGGACTGCCCCTACTGAATGAATCCAAGGTCGTCCCAGTAGACAACTGTATGAGGAATTTATATCCATTACTTGGAATGAAATGTTGAAAGTGGAAGGCCCAATTTTTAATGGGATATCTATATCCTCGATTACTTCTCTACGTGCACCGTCAAAGGCTCTTACAACCATAGTACTTGGTCTTAGGTACGATGGATCTATGGGGAGTTTCATCAACGTGGATCTCGACATTATATTTAAAGATGAACCATTATCTACCAGAACCCTCGCCACGTGATGGTCCTTACACTTCACAGATATGTGTAATGCCTTAGTATGTCCAGTACCTTCAGGGGGAATTTCTTCATCTGTAAAGGAAATGCAATTTGTAGCAGTTATATTTTCCACGATTTCACTAAGTGCATTCACTGAAATATCATGTCCTACATGGGCTCTATTTAAGATATCCAACAAAACCTTACGATGCGGTTCAGAGTACATGAATAATGACAACATCGATATACGAGCAGAGGTACGATGTAATTGTTCAATCACTTTATATTCACTCTGCTTAATTAACTTCAAAAATTCACAGGCTTCTTCTTTGGAGACAACTTCGTGATCTGTCTCTTTCTCAACTAATGTGTTCTTTTCAGTAAAAACCTTGCTCAGATCATTTAGATCATCTTCACATGCCATTTCTATAGCTTTTCCTTTACGTCGTCGAACTTCATCCTCCTTAGAGACATCTTTTAAATTATCTAGTGTATAACACCTTCCACTACGCGTTATTCCTCCGACTGTTGCAGAAACGACATTGTCCGTGATGAACTGACATTCATATTTCCATGGAACGGCATGGTTATCCTTATAAGCAAAAGGACCTGGTATTTCAACTGTCATTGCTTTAGGTTTTTGGATATAAGACATAATACTCGACTTCTCTTCGTAATGAATGACTAATGGTTTCCACATAAATGTCGTCTCATTTGAAGTTTTCTCATTAGATGAAGCATTAGTGATCATATTAACCTCGATTTCCTGCATGCTCATCTGTCCTATCAAGAGAATCTTTGAGTTCATCAGCTTTTGCACCTCATTCTTGAACTCACAACAGTCCTCAATGGAATGGTCATTTGTCTCTGGATGGAATAAACACTGCTCATTGTTGGTGCATCCAATCTTCTTTCTATCATCATTGTTAAACCTTGGTGACAAATATCCAGATCCATGGAGGATTTGGAAAAGCGTTTTCATTGAAGTAGCTACATCGCTCACCTTATTCTTATGTCTTTGCATGAACGTGTCAACTGCATTTATGGAGGGACCCTCATGATTTGGTAAAGGGTTCTGGTTGACATCAGGCTCTTCCCCTGTCTTCTTGAACCTTAACCAACCGGCTTTAACTAGACTTTGCACTTTAGCTTTCAAAGGAAAACAATTCTCCGTAGAATGCCCAACTGCCCCAGCATGATATTCACATTTTGCGTTGGGGTCATACCACTTAGGATATGGTGGTTGCAGAGGCTCTTGTGGTACAATAGCCACTTGATGACTCTTTATAAGTTGAGGCAAAAGTTCCGTGTACGACATAGGTATAGGATCAAAACGGGTTTGCTTCCAATTGTTCCTTATATTTCTCTGAGTTGACTGACCAAATGGGCTTTGACCTCCATTCTGATAACTAGGAGAGAAATTTGTCTGCCCCACAATTGGTGAGGATACACGTGTTGCTACTCTTTGAGTCGAACTCAACTCGTGTACTTCTCCTTCTTTTTTCTTTGGGGTCATCACTCTTCTTGTTTCTGAAGCGGGATCAGAGATCCTTCCATTCTTCACTCCAAATTCAATCCTTTCCCCAATGATTATGACGTCCGAGAAATTAGTTGAAGCACTTCCAACCATTCTATCATAGTATGGGGCCCGAAGAGTGTTTATGAACATAGCTGTCAATTCTTTGTCAGTCAGGGGAGGTTGCACTTGTGCAGCTAACTCTCTCCATCGCTGTGCATATTCCTTAAAAGTTTCAACATTCTTTATTTCCATTCTCTAAAGGTCTAGACGATCGGGCGCCATATCAATGTTGTACTTATATTGTTTTAAAAAAAGAATCAGCAAGATCCTTCCACCTATGCACTTGTGAACCATCCAATTGCATGTACCAACGAGAAGCCGGGCCAACTAAGCTGTCTTGGAAGCAATGAATCAACAATTTATCATCATGAGCATAAGCTGACATTTTCCGACAGTACATAACTAGGTGGCTTTTTGGACATGAGGTTCCATTGTATTTCTCAAAATCTGGAGTCTTGAATTTGGGAGGGATCACCACATCTGATATCAAACATAGTTGTGTTGCGTCGATACTCCCGTACATGTCTGCACCTTCAATGACGCGCAGTCTTTCTTCTAGAAATTCCAGTCTTCTCCTACTACCCTGCTCTTCTGAAATTTTCTTACTACCTTCCATAATTGGAGTAGATATAGGATTGTTTGCATGAGCTGCTTGTTGGGTGGTTGTGTTAGGATTTGGCGCGGGAAATGATGTAGGATATGTTATATCCCCCATGCGTGGACTAGATGACCTTTGAGGAGTGAAACCCGGAGGATATGCAGGCATGTCCTCCAGTACCTGATTCAGATCCACTTCCACTTGTGATGAAGTCCCCGCAACACTCTTTCCTCTTCCGGTGGTGAGCAATTCTAGGATTTTTGCCAATTGATCCTTCAGACCTTCAACGTCTTGACGAACTGCTTGAACTTGATCATTGGTTTGCTCATCCATTATTCGAGCCTTTCTTCTTGTCCAATATGGATGCTGAGGAGGCGAACCTTGAGCTATTTTGCAAGTTTTGACTTTTTATCTTTTCAAGAAGAAAATAATGATTCAAGTGAGTGAGAAGAGAGATAAGAAAGAGAAAAAAAATAGAATACTTTTATTAAATGAATGTAAAATGACACGAACAAGACTTAGTTTTTTTAAAAATGAAAAGTACAATGACTCTAACACCTAATGGTAGCACCTAAAACGTCCGAGGCACTGCCCTATGATTCCTAGAAAATGAGACAATTCTTTATCGGTGTCGCGGGTAGGTATAACACCTTGTCGGAGAGTCCTAGCTTGCACTGAGAATTGATCTGCCACCCTCGCCATTTGTCTTAATTTTTCAGCCCCTCGTTCCATCCGACCTATAGCATCATCATACTTTCGTCTCAATGTCTCGTACTCGTCCTTCCACATCATGAAATCTATCGACATTTCTTGATATTTTTCTATTAATTGAGCATAGTCATCTGTTATGACTTTCCTTGCTTTGCGACATATCAGCAACTGGCTTTCAGAACTGTTAACGGCCTTTTGCAAAAAATTGTTTTTGCTTTCCGCTTCTATAAGTTGGGATTTGTATTCTTCAATCGAATGTTGTAGAACTTCAATTCCCATAGCGGTCTGTTGAGATGATATGGCTTGTAATGCATTTTGGAATTCTAAGGCAATTCCATTCAATTTTTCTATTTCATGTTTCAAATCTGTAATGCATACCTTTTTAGCTTCTATCTCTTCATGTAAGTTAGCAATATTCCTTAATAACCTCTTATTCTTTTTTCTCACTTGGATTGCCTCAGTGTTTAAAGAATCGTTTTCCTTCTCCAACTCCAATCGCTTTCGTTTCGCCTCGTCTAAATCTCTTTGAGTATTAACAGCTTACTGGACTCATTTCTTGACTTCTTCTCTTAACTTTTCGTTCTCTGTTGCCAAAACACAATTCATTTCTCTTAATCGCTTTAATTCCTTTTCTTTATCATGATATTTCTTCAATTTTATGTTTGAAACTAAGGATTCTGACATAGGATTAATTGTAATTCCATTCCTAGATGCTTTCCAATTATCATATTGTTTTGTAGTACCCTCACAATGTCGCAAACTTTTCATCTTCTTTACAAATTTCCATGCCTCGACTGCTTCGTGAATTTTATCATTTGCTATGTTGGACTCATATGAGAATTCCCAATCTTCTAACCCACACACAACTGGCGCAAATTGTTTTAACCATGATTGACGTAATACCAAAAGAGGAGAATAAGCAATGCCCCCCCATAAGCCTAATAGTGAGATAAAAGCCAACTTCCCACAACAGTATGTCAAAGGACTTGTGGGCATCCAAGGGGCTCTCTAAATTTCTTCTATTGTCGTTAAATGGCTGAAAAACTGCATCCAAACCCCAAATTCTGGATCCTTTGGATCCCAATGTGCACTATTGAATTCTCTGATAGTGTTTCTTGTCTTATTCCATGGACTGCTGAATTTTATTTGAGGATATCCAAAATTATTAGGATACCTTAAATGACTGGAAATCCAAATGAAGAGCATTGGAGCACAGCTGAAGAATTTTCCTTTACCTTGGATTCGACAATGATTTAGTGATCTGAAAGTCTCTGCCATGATTGGGATAACAGGGTTTACCCCTCGTTCTATCCCAACAAAAATCTTAACAACCTCTTCTTCAACATATCCTTTAATTCTAGGAAAAATAACTGTTCCATAGATACATAATGCGATGAGAGACAAACCATTTTTCCTTAATAAACAACCACGCGCAAGATTGATGAGATAATTGATGGGAATACAATTCCTACCTTCTTTTGTCTTCATCTGTTTCTTTAGCTCAGATGCATGAATGTCACCCATAAACTTTGATAGTGACCGTTGTAGAGTCAATTTTCGATCATAGATATACAGATTATTCCCTCTGTCAACCGGTAGGCTAATAAGTGCTTGATATTCTTCTATAGTGGGAGTTAAGTCGAACGTGTTGAACGTGAAACACTTCAACACAGGGTCCCAGAAATGTGACAAAGCTTGCAATGTTGATGTATTAATGGTAGTGTATAAAAGGTCACATATGCTTCCATATGCTTTTGTAAATTCTGCTCTTTGCTCCGGCATTAAGCTTTCCCATAAACTTTTTAACTCTTCCAGGTTATTGTTGATGAATCCCAACTGACAAGTCTTTGGAAGTGGAACTTCTAATTTCTTTGGCCAACTCGACCCTGACTTTAGTTGAAAATGTTCTGACCATTGAGATACATTCTCCCACGAGTCTTCGTTAGGAATCAATTGGGCAACGACCTCAGACGCGTGAGTATCTACCATCCTAGGACCATGAATAAATAAGAATGAGTCTATGTAACGATGAATGTGATAAAGAAAACAATCAACTAATGCAATGACTCAAACAAACTTAGTGAAGTTAATGCTAATATCCTATCTGACACAGGCCCTCAAAATGGTGTATAGTCACACTTGATCATACAACCAAATTAAGTGAGAACTTTTCGTGTGCCTACACGGGAGCAACAACTCCTCGAAGGTCAAACACTACTACATTCTCGAATCTAATCCTACAGGTACAACCCGGGTAGAGGGTTTGTGATAGTGTGTGAGAATAAAACATATGAATGCGAATCATAATGAGTGAAGTTTAATATAAGTCTTAAAAGATAAAAGGTCCTCAATTTGATCATAATCGTCACATGTGATTGTATGACCAACTTGAGTGAGAATTTTTCGTGTGAGGTCGACACTACTCCATTCTCGTTTCTAATTCTATATGGTAGAGCCCGGGTAGGAGGCTTGTGATTGTGTGTGAGACAATAATAACAACATAAAAAAATATACAAGATCAAGACAAAAGAAAAGGCCAAACTCTCAAGGTGAAACCTTATGTCCCCAGTGGAGTCGCCAAGCTGTCGCCACGTACCCGAGACGACGCGGAACGACCGACATCCTTAAAAACGTTTATTTTTTTTTTAAAAAAAAAAGAGGAGTCGCCACCAATCTTTTTTACGGTGTGATTGGACACCGAAATAAAGAGAATCATTTTAAATAAAATAAAAACTGATCTACGAAAAAATTAGAGTTGAGTTCGGGAGTCATTTGTGTACGGGAAAGGTATTAGCACCCCATAACACCTGTTTTAGAAAACGGTGGCCAAATTTAATGTCTTGAATAAAATTTATTTTTTTCAGAAAAAGAACTATGTCTTATTTCATTGCTCACCACTCCAATATTTGGAGCAATGATCCCATAAAATAAGTGGGATACACCCATTAATTAGACTATATTAGGGAAAACTCCTCACCTTAAGAGAATGAGAAATTGTTACAATTTCTCAAATTCTATCATAGGCTAGTCTTCTAATAAAGTTTTTTTTTTTTAAACATTGATTAAATATATTTTCTCTTGGGATCAAATCTCGGACTCCCTAAGATATTGATCCCTCACCTCAAGAATCTAGAAATAACGGACTCCCAGAAATTTCTAGATTCCATCGTAGGTTTTTTTTATCGAAATCGGCGTGGTTAAAAAAAATGTAGATTAGGAAACCTTATGGAATATCTATTTAATTTTGAGTTTTAAAATTAATAATTTTAAAGCAAGAAAAAAAAGATTCTAAATGGTTTAAAGAGAAAAAATTAAAAAAAAAAAAAAGATTTCAAAATTAAATACAATTATGATTAAAAGTATCTTAAAATTTTCAAGAAATTTTTAAAGAAAGTCAAATAGAAATAAAAAATATACCACACAATAAATTAGACAGATAATTTAGGATATCAATATATGCATATACTAAATATAACAATAATAATAAAAAATAAATTAAAAGAAAAGGAAAAGAAAAGATACATAATAACGATAAAGAAAAATAAGAAAAAAAATGAAAAAAAAACTAAATGAAATAATAAACAAATGAATATGTAAAAAAAAATTAAATAAATAAGTGAAGAAAAAAGGACATAGGGATATAATAAGTTAAAAGAGATAAAAAAAATTATGAAAGGAAATAATGATAATGGTATAAGAATAAAAATAACAAAAAAAGTTTAAAAAAATCATAAATATAAAAAAAAAACTAAATAAATGATGTTATATATAAAAAAAATAAAAAACAAACAAAAGGTTAAATATATATATATATATATATAATAATAATAATAATAATAATAATAATAATAATAATAATAATATAATATTAATAAAATTACAAATAAAATTAAATTTAAATAAGTAAATAAATTAATTAAAAAAAAAAGAAAAAAAAAAAGAAAAGAAACAGGGGTGACGGCAAGGTTTGCCGCCACCCTAAAAGAGAAAAAAAATTATATCTAATAATAATAAAAAAAAATGATAATAATAGAATTTTTTTGTTTATAACTTTTTCTTTTTCTCTACTGTTTAGAGAGAAAGAAAAATTTTAAAAGACCTTTTCTTTTGGCATGATGGTAAAAAGGTAGTAAAAATGAAAAAAAAATTCCTTATACATTTTTTTTTCTTTCTCTCTACATTTGAAAAGAGAAGAACAAAAATAAGGATTCAATCCCGAAAAAAATTACTTGTTGTATGAGGTGCGGATCATTGGGAGTAAACCCTACCTAATGCAACCTCCAACTAAGTTCTTTCTTCCCTATGGGATTAGAATTAGGTAAAAAAAAAAAAGACGATATGAAAATAAAAACAATAAAGCGAAAAAAGCTAATGACACACCTTTTTGCAGAGGAATACGTTTCTTCAAATTCTCTCTAAACACTTTTTTTTTTTTTTAGAGATTCTCTCTAAAACAATTTCTTTCCCCTCTTTTTCCAAATGACAAAGGATCCTGTTTATAGACCCGGGGTGTGCCACAAATTAGGAAAATTTAATAAGTATAAAATAAAATTAGATATTATGTAATTTTATTAATTTTCTTTTTTCTAAAATAGTAAAAATATGATATTGAAAGATTTTGTCCAAAATAATTTTTTTATTTTTTTCCTAAAGTGATAAAGATAAGTCAAATATGGTATTAAAAGAATTTTGTATAAAATAAATTATTTGTTTTTCCTAATATGATAAATCAAAATAGATTTTGTATACATAAATTAATTTGCTTTTTTCCTAAAGTGATAAGATAAATCAAATATGGTATTACAGAATTTTGTATAAAATAAATTATTTTGCTTTTCCTAATATGATAAATCAAAATAGATTTTGTATACATAAATTAATTTGCCTTTTTCCTAAAGTGATAAGTCAAAATAATATGAATTTTTTTGTAAATAATAGATATTCTCATTAATGACTTTATTTTCCATTTTAATAAAAAGATTAAAAACATAAGACTTCATATTATTACAAAAAGATTTTACCTTTTTCTTTTTTTACAAAATAAATGAGTAAAATATCTTAACCATTTCTACAATTAATAATTTCTTTTAAAAAATGTAGGATAAAAATAGGTGGCTACACCCAGTTCTAAGTCCAGAGCATAGTGGGTCAACATCAGTGGTGATCCTTGCTCGAGTTTGAAGGAGACTGCGAGAATCGGGAGGCTTCAAATGTGAGTTTTTCATTAACCCTAATTTCATTTTAATTAGGGCATGTTAATCGCTAATTAGTTAATTGGAATTAGGGTAAAAATTCGATCTTAATTCTACTGCGCATGTACCGTATTCCATGATGTGGTATCAAAGTGTGCATATTTTTACTCAATTGCATATGGTAGGTATTTCAATTTATTTGATAAATTGTTGTGATGAACTAAAATTGATTAGTGGTTTTGGTAATTAAATTAAATGTTTTTATTTAGTTATTGTAATTAGCGTTGTTCATAACTTAATTTAATTTGCAAAGAGTCTGTAATTTGTTTAAGAGTCATTACAGTCAAGAAGTAGGCTGTAATTGTTAAATTGGGAGAAAGAAAAGCTGGTTTTTTTGTCAAAGTAAGGAAGACAGGTCTGTTTATGGCTCCTAGACTCCAATTGTGACTGAGACCCGATCAGAAAAACCAATTTGCACCCAATTCGTTGCTTCGCTTGACCAACGTGCTCCAGCCCTGGCCCGTTTCGGAGTTCGCCCCACGTATTTCATTCAACCTAGGCAAGCCAACTGCCCGCATGCGTACCTACTCAATTTGAGGCTCACCTGACCCCATTCGTGATTGGGTTTTGCCTGTACCCGTACACACCCGCCGCATGTCTTAGTTCATTGCACGCCATGGGTCCGATTTTCCTCGCTCGGTTCTCGCTCTGTGACCTGATTTTAACCCATCTTGCTGACCCGCTCCTGATGGCCCGCTTTGTGGATTGGGTCGGTTTACCTGATTCTAGGGCGATTCAATTCTTTATGGGCTGGTGCAGTGCAATTTTGGTGGTTTTCAAGTTGGGTTCAAGTCGTTATGGAGCATATATGTACTTTTCCATATTATTATTGTAATAATTTAGTTATTAGCTTAGTTTAGGAGCCAAAACCAATCAATTTTAGAATGTTTTAATCAATTATGTGTGATGTATGTTTTAATTAAAGCTTAATATGTATGTGCATAATGTATGCCATGTAGATTTAAAATCCAACTATAGGTTAACATTTTCATGCATGGAAAGTATGCTAATTAATTAATTGATCGTTTAGTTAAATTAATTTTGATTAAATATGATTTAATAAAATTAATTTATTAGTTAATTAATAATTTATTTAACTTAATTAAATAGAATTTAATTAAAAGTTAAATAAATTAAACTCATATTAATTAATTGTTTATATAATGGTTATATAACGTTGAATGTATGTTATAAATTATTGTCCTTAGCTTAAAATCTATAATAAAAATAAGTTGTATGTCCATGTAGGTTAAAAACATATCTTCCAATTTTTCATAAAATTAGGTCGATATCTTGTAAAAATGATTACAAGAGGCTCACCTAATTTAATCTTGTCAACAAGTTAGATAAGATTACTAAGGTTGGAGGTTCTTAAGTTGATAGTTTACGGAACACTTATTACTTGGAGATCGTAATCAGTTCTTGAGCCTAGCTAACCTAGATTTATGAGCATGCATGAGAGATGTGAGATAACAAAACTGATTTACCACTTAAATATCGTAGGTTAAAATCTGGTATAATTGTTATGCAGGATGTTTCACTATACATAAGATGAGTTTAAGTTAGGCTGAACATGATCCTATTTTTCCTGAGTATCCTTTAAAACTGTCTTAGAACACTTCAGCTAGAAAAAAGTAGCATACTTTTAGCTTCAACGTCCCTAAGAGTTCACACTGTGAGGTCCATGCAGGACTTTGGGTCATGCATAGGAGCGGACTTCCTTCGAAGAGTTTTTGCATTGATCAATATCAAGGTGAATAAAGAACAATTTGATTCAATTTAAATTATGATATACATATTTAAATTATTTTCAATCGAATTAGAACCGAAAAGAATACTATACAATTGAATAAAGAAAAATTCAATAATATATATATATATATATATATATAAACTATTTCATTCAAAAATACAATGATCCACCTTTGGGAATAATCAATTACTTTCGCATAAAAGCAACAAAAAGATAAGTTTGGTGCTAACTTTCTCAAATAGGCCATAGGTTTAAGAATAAAGCTAATAAGAAAGACGCAATGAAGAGTCAAAGGGCATGTGGAATATAGAGTATATGCAGATACAAATGTGAAATAATAAAAGGAAGTAGAATGAAGAATGCTCTACCGAGAGGACTTGATCCACAAACTTCTCTACCAACATTTTACTTTCCAAAAACTTTTTCACCGACTATGAGAAGAGGTTTGAGAGGGAAACTCTACAGAAACTATAATCATGCAATTGACTTGAATTTGATTTCCTTTTCTGTTTAGATTTCAAAATACTTCTTTTTTTCTTTAATTAAGAATTCACATTCAGTTTCCATTTATGTTTTCTTCTTATTTTTTTAATGTTTTAATGATTTGAAGGGTTGGAGGGTAAGTGTACTAAAACATTTGGGGAAAAACCTAACTCATTAGGGTATTAGTGAAAAAATATTGTGACTTTAAGTTACTAGTGAAATGATAAGCCTACTTAAACAGTCTGTCTATTAGTGAACAAAGCCCAATGAAAAACGTAAGTTGGGTAGGGAAGTGGCAAGTCTCGAAAACCCACAACCTCATGGGCTTGGCTGTTGGCTGTTGTTGGGTGTTGCTAAGA
This sequence comes from Cucumis melo, assembly GCF_025177605.1. NCBI lineage: Eukaryota > Viridiplantae > Streptophyta > Magnoliopsida > Cucurbitales > Cucurbitaceae > Cucumis > Cucumis melo. The sequence goes on from NC_066858.1 coordinate 17,456,925, forward strand.
ATATGCTTTAGAAAAGTATTGGGCTTACCAAGTGTTGGGTTGGGCTCGCTATATATCCTTGGACATCCATGTAAATTAGTTGTCAGTTTTGTGTCCAATAGTGTGTTCAAGTTTAATGTCGATGCAGTGTGTCGTCCTTCATTATAGCTTGGGTTTGACAACAATAAACAAAAATGCTCAAAGTCTTCTTATTATTGTTTTTCAAACATTGATGCAACTGCATTGAGTAGAGGCTGGGGCTGCAAAAAGTTTGCCATGAGAACAATGGTGTAGGTTCGTATAATGTGTGGATGTGTTATTAAATGCACTAACATGCTTAAGAAATTTGCAATAGTATGTTGAGGATGTAGATCATGTACTAGGGTGACCCATAATTTGCCAAACCATGCTTTGTATTCTCTTATAACGAATTATAATCCTTATTAGAGTTCACAGTGCAGATCGTGGCCCTTTGAGAATAAGTTGACCTAATAAATTGTTTATAACAACAACAATAGTTTAGATTTTTAAAGTATTATTGTTCAAATTAATTTGAATTTAAATTTTTTTTTTTTTACATTTCCAAATATAGAAAATTTTGAAATTATTTAAAAATATATCAAAATCTACTAAATTCTTCGTATTCCATTTTAGGTTTTTTTCTTTGTTATATTTTGTAAGTAGCTTCGATTTTTGCTATCTATAAAAATTGCTGGTTAATTGATAATTCTTTTATATCTCTACAGAAGAATCATATTTCAATTTTATGCCTTTTTGTGTATTTTGTATTGGATTTTCATGATTATTATCTTTTTGAAATGGAGAATTTTCATGGATATAACAAAACTGTAAATTATTTACGGCCCGTATAATAAGTCTATTAAGGTAAATTATTTTTTTAGAATTCTTTATTTGTCCTTACTCTTTTATAAAGATCTTTCAAATATGATAGTTCTTCTTCTTTCCGATTTTTTCACGATCGTCGTTTCCGAGTTATTCATCTAGTCTTTTATATATCTTTCATATTGATCATTTTTTGTCTTTTTTGTAATTTTCAACAACATTCGCTCTCATATTCATCATCTTTGATAATATCGTTTCTCTTCTTGTTATCTTGGACAATCAAGATCATCTATATTGTTCTGTTAATATCGTCTCAGTGATTTTGGTTTCGAGTATTCTAAATATTGTTTTTTGTTTGAACTATTTAGTTGATTATAAAACTTCGTTCAGAATTATATATTTCGGCATCAAGATAAAATGTTTAGAATATGTAGATATTAATGTAAGACATCCTGTATTTTGTTATGAAGATCGTTGAAGATTTTGATGATTGTTTACATCGAACTAAGAATTTATATTTCAATATAAATGTCGTTTTTTTTGTTTGTAAGAATTTGAAGTTTTTTTTTCAGTTAGAACTTTTAAGAATCACTATAAGAATTGTGTATTTCATTATGAAAATCGACAGTTTAAAGTTTTTCATGATAATTTTTATTGAATTACTTGATCGTTTACCTCTATCAACATCATTGTTTATCAATATAGAGACGATTGTTTTGCTATATGAACACGATCGTTCATCTTTATGAACACAAAAATTTTCAATATTTTGTATGATCAGCGTCTTTAAATGATCGTATATAAGTTAATACGATGTTTTAAACGACCAGCGTCTTTAAACGATCGTTTAGTTTATTCTATACGATAGCTTAATTTATTTTATACGATCGTCTATTGTTGTTAAATGATCGTTTAGTATTTATTATCTTTTTTGTACGATCGTTTATTTACTTATTGCATCGTGTTTATTTTTATTGTTTAGTACATTTTATTCTCTTATTATGTGATAGATATCTATCTAATTCTTCCTTTCACCATTAAATACTTAATTATATTTTCTTTTTTTCTATATTAGAATGTCTATTCCTATTGTTGTTTTTTAATGGAGGTCGATGGAATGGCTGCAATGATCATTTATTCCTAATGTTGTTTCTCTAAATGATCGTTTATACTTACATATACGATATTTGAAGCTACTCTACATGATTGTCTATGTCTAAACTTTTTTGTCATTTTTTTATGTTTATTACTTTATTGTTTATATATATGGTTATGTACAAGATCGTGTATGATGATGATCGTTTTCGATCGTTTATACTTTCATACTTGATCAAAAGCACATATGAGATAATCGTTAAAAATAATCTACACGATTGTTTATAACTAAAGTCTTTTGTTATTCTTTAGCATTTTTTTTATCGTTTACATATTTATTAATTTACAAGATCGTATATTAATTATATATTATTTTACACGATGGTGTCTAATAATCGTTTATTAACATTAATTGGATGCACGCGGACGATTAATCGCACGTTTATTAATGTATTTTTGGTATTTCGCATTGTGAGTTTGTGAGCTTTTTCGATTTCTGAAATTGTTCTATAGAGTATAAATAATTTTTCGCTTTGTTATATTATTGAAAAGATCCATTTTAAAATTTTAATATGAACTATCGTATATATGTAACTTAGATTACAAAAAAAAAAAATCATATGCTCGACCTAAACTTAGGAGGGATAGTTGTATAGTAATTTAAAAAAGATTAGTGAATAATTAATTTTGTAAAATTCATTTTTAAGCAATCAAATTTATGTTTGATACCGATCCTTCGAAATAGTTTTTGGATATTTAGAATTGATTTTATTTATTATGCTTATTCCTGACAATTAATTTAGAGTTATCCAATTAATAATTATATTTCTATTTAGAAAATAATTATTTAACTAAATAATTATGGTGAAATTTTATTTCTATTTATTTTATTGTTAAATTGTTAGAGACATATTTTTTATTTTCATGATAATTTATTGACACATAACATTTACCATCTTTTGTTCAAATATTTAATTATAATTTAAAAAATGATTCAAAAATAGCTTACGAACAATATTTTACAATCATCATTTTGGGGTTGATTTCTGGTCAATCACTTAACAAAAATCTCCTATCACCTAATTCCTTCAAAATCAATTTGAAATGATTTTATATTGTTTTTAAAAAAATTAATTTTAGTTTAGGCAAAACACCATAATTTGAAGAAAAAATTATTTTGGCAAAAAAATTTATTTGTAAATTTTTTTTCTTTTCTCACACCTTACCCTTCCACCAACATTTATGATTATTATTATTATTAGGTTTAAATCTCATTTTGATCCTTAAAAATGTATATCTTATTATTTTTTTCTTGAACTTTTATTATTCTCTTTTTCAGTTCTTGAATTTTAAAAAATAGCTTACTTTGGTCCCTATCATTAGGATTTTGTTAACTCTTTAATAGAATAATGATGTGATTTCTATATTTAGGTAACTATGTTATAGATCTCTTCATATCAATTAAATTGATTTGTTTTGAAAATACTTATCTCCAATTTCATATAGTTTATTTTCTATATCGGTTGTTATTGTCATGGATGTTAACACTATATGTCATTTTTATTTTGTTTTATTCTATTCAATGTTCTTATGATTAATTTGCTTCAATATCTAATTTTTTAAAAAATATAAATAAAAATAAAGGGTGGGAAACCCAAAGGAGATGTAAGAGAGTTCAGTTTTGAAAATAAAATAAATTAGTTTTTTTGGTTTATTTGATTCAAGTGTTGATTATGCTACTATGTTGATATAAAAAATATGTAGTTGAATCAATTAATAAGATTTCTTGATTATCTATCAAATTAATTAATATGAGAATTTAGAGCCTAGTCATCCAAATATAAAAATACCTTCTAATTTCATTCGGGAGTTAATGGAATCCTAACGACATAGACTAAGTTAAGCTCTATTTAAAAATTTGGAGATTAAAACAAGGGAAACTTACATAAATGTAACAAAACATCAGAATATTTACGGCCCATGTAATAAAGCCCATAAATTTAGTCATTTTTTAAATATTTCAGGTTTGCCCTTCTCTTCCTCGTGATTTCTCTGTGATTTCTTTCATCGTCTTCCTCTTAGATTTCTTTCATCGTCTTTCTTCTTTTCCTCTTTTTTTTTAATTTTTTTTACGTCGTTAAATCTTTCCATCATATTTTTTTTTCACTACGATTTCTTTCCATTGTATTTCTTCTTTTCTGATTTTGTGATTTCTTTCAACCGTCTTTCTTCTTCTTTTTTTTATTCTTTTTTACATCGTTTAATATTTACATCTTCTTCTTTTCTGATTCTTTTTTACGTCGTTTAATCTTTCCATCGTCTTTCTTCTTTTCTTTTTCTTTTACGCGTTTACATTTGGGTAACCAAATCTAAACGACTGTGTATAAGGCAAAGAATCTTGAAAAAAATTATTTAGATTGGAGTAGCCAAATGTAAACGATCATTTAAAAAAGTAAACGATCGTATAAAAAAAATAAAAGATCGTGTATAAAAAATCTTTAAAAAATCTTGAAAAAAAAATCATTTTGATTGGAGTAGCCAAATGTAAATGATCGTGTAAAGAAATCTAAACGATCATGTACAAAAGAATTAAAAATTAAAAAAACATTTAGATTTGGGTCTCCAAGTCTAAACGATAAAATTTAAAAGATAAATTGTACCCATATATAGACAATGGCGTATAAATTGTAGTTATATCTAAACAATCACGTATATATTATAATCATATCTAAACGATCGCCTTGTAGCCATATCTAAACGATCGCGTATAAATTATAGTCACATCTAAACGATTGCGTATAAATTATAGCTATATCTAAAGGATCGCGTATATATTGAACCATATCTAAACGATCGCGTATAAATTATAACCATATATAAACGATCGCCTTGTAGTCATATCTAAACGATCGCGTATAAATTATAGTTATATCTAAACGATGTCGTATATATTGAACCATATCTAAACGATCGCGTATAAATTGTAGTCATATCTAAACGATCGCAAATATAATACGCGCGCGTTATTGACGGCGTGGTTGATGGGGCATTTTCGATATTTTACACGGTAGACCTCTGAATTTTTTCTATATTTGGAATTGTTCTATACAGTATAAATATCTTGCCGCTTTTTTATATTTTTGAAAAGACCCCTTAAAACAAATGTTTTTATAAATTTAGAGAACATAATCGAATAAAATATAAAATTTATGTACTAAAATAGAATCCAAAGCTTATTATTATTTTAATAGTATAGATCTCGAAGTACATATTAATCCAAAAAAGGAAATAAAAGTCCATATTTGTACCTTTTAAGTTATAGAACATGACTTCAAACACAGGTCTATTAAACCAAATTATTTTTGAATTGAAAAAAGGCTAACATTTTTTAAGGTTTCATTATAGAAACATGGCAAACCAAAAATATTTTTGAATAGCACAAATAACAAATCAAATTAAATAATCATTAATTGCTAATTTACAAATATCATAATTATTCTATCAATAAAAACAAATTCACCATAATCAGATTCCTTAAGTTCCTTAAATTACATCTTAGTTAAACAAAACAAAATAATCAAACATATCTGAGATAAACTTAAGACGAACGGTAAAATACATTTAGAAATTGAATAAGGAAACAAATTAGTTGGTTGCACTTTTATGAATTTTAGAAGTTACCTACAAAAATTGTAGTAAGCCTTTTGAGAATATGATATAGCAAATGTATAGTACATTGTTTTAAAATTATGTAAATACGATAAAATTCTTACTTTTTGAAATATTCTCAATTTTAAATTTGTTATTATTTCTAATATAACGTCTGGAACTTTTAAACTAAATAAGGTGATCATTACTTAAAAGATAAATAACAAGAGATATTTTCTTGAAATGAGAAAAAACTAAAATTTTTATAAAATTAAATATCAAATAAATATTCGGACATAAATTCGAAAAAACTAATAAAATAATTTGAAAACGTTACTTACAGGTAGTAACCATTTAAAGAAAACAAAAATAAATTAGTAAGATAAATCTTTAAATAAAAAGTCTAAAACTCAATATACTAAAAAACTGATAAATAGGCGCAGAAGCAAAATGAAGTCCCATATGGCTTGTCAAAGTTTCTTTCTGTCGCTCGTCAACTTTCTAGATCCTTTACGTCTTGCCTAAAATATTAAACATAGAAAACAGTGAGTATATAAAAAATACCCAGTAAGGAACCCTTACTTGTAAGGCCATAATCGTGTACCACCAATGCAATAAAGACCCTGCGGCAAGGATGCTGAATGAAGAGATTTCTGACACAGTAGAATATATTCCATAAAAGGAATATGCGTGAGCCCTTGACCCGAAGAAAGGAAGTCTGTTTGGAGAGGATCCTTGCGGGAAGTCATTACGAATAGGAGTATAGGACATCCTGCGAGGCAACATGAAGGGAAGAAGGCGAGGCAAAAATAAATGCTTGTTTAAGTCATATCGTGTAAACGTAAGCGATGCGATAAAAGTAAGTAGCGAGAAAGAGGCCTGTAACAAATGTCAAAAGTTAGACATTTAATGTAATAATATAAGAAGAAGTACCTATGCCTAATGGAGTGTAGCGAGAAGTAGGTTCCCTGTTGACATGACTGGACGACCCAAAAGTACGTATTTGTGGCTTCCCGAGAAGATAGAGAGAGTTAGGCGATTAAAGAGTTTGGCTTCTCAAAGAGATAAGGTTTGAATCTCAAGGAAATGTCTAATCGCCACTAGCTCGTAACCTAAGCGTCAAGTTTAGGTTGGCTGCATGGCGTGACATAATCGGTAAGCAACACGTGCAAAGCGTGAAAGTGACCCTTGGATGTGAAAGACCACTATAAATAGGGCCAAAGGCCAAAGGAAATGGAAATCTTTTGTTCAAAAGAGTTAGTTTTTCTGATGAAAGTGACAAGGGGAAGTTTGTAGTGCCAAACGACAGGATGAGAGAACCGCCAGGCAAGAAGATGAATCTAAAAGCAAAGAAGGAAGATGTTGAGACTAAGTATATTTGTGAGTGAAAAAACAAGGTTTCAATGTGATTTTTAAAATTATCATGTATGATTAAGTCTTTCTTTTCTTGCATGTGAATTATGAATAAATGTTTGTGAGTGATTTTTCCTAAACAAAATGAGTATCTCTATAACAAATATTGTCTTTGAGTAACTCTCATAAGCAGAATATTTGTGAATCTTTCATCAATGGAAGAAATGTTTTATGAATGACTTCCATAATTAGTTAATGGTGTGTTTGTAAACTTGATACGTGAAAAAGGTATTCTGTTGATGAAAGTATCCTTTCATTGATTCTTATTCTATGACATTGTTACTATTGAAATATTATATAAGGAAATTAAGATTGGAAAAACTAACCTTTCTATTTACTGTTTTTATTGGTTGTCTAACGAGAGAAGAAGAGATCTATCATAAGATGCTGGTGTAAATCCCAAGTAACTCGGGTGACACTAGTTGAGTGTGAATCTGAGATCTAGGCAAGGGGAGAATTACAAGTCTAGGCTAACTTATAATGAGACACTAGTTGAATGTGAAGCCCAGGTTGAGAAAGACTGAATGTGACGAGGCGCTTGTGTAAATCTCAAATAACTCGCGTGACGTTGGTTAAGTGCGAATCCTTGATCAGCGATAGGAGATTCCTAGGTCTCAAAATGGGCTTATTGCGAAATGATTCCAATGTATGGCGTTGTAGCGCTCACTGTGGGAAAGATGTTGATGGGACGCTGGTGGAGTGTAACTCCCAGGTCTAAGAATATGAATATGGCGAGACGTTATTGGATATTTCAGTTAATTCACGTAATACTAATGAGAGTGCATTCCAGGTCAGCAAGGTGAGATTCCCTGGTCTTAGAATGACCCTACGTTAGTGATCGTGGTCCAATTGATAACTCGTTGAATAGTTATTTGAGTTGTGATTGTTATGCGATTTGTATTAACTGTTCGCTGCAACAAACTTCATGTTTTATGACTTACTATTTTATCGTAGATATCTTGTGAATTCCCCCAAAAGGTTTTCTCAAACCCGTCACTCACTAAGTCTGTTTGACTTATGTTTTAAGTTTTTTCTCCCCAAGTTGTCAAGCGTTGAAGACAAGAGAAGGATGAATCTCAAGCATTGTAGCCTAGTTAAGGAGGGAAGACAGAGTTAGTCTATAGCCTTGTATGACATGATAATTGTGTCATCCTATCTTGCATCTAAGGAGCTGGTTGGTAAGTGTATCGCTCCTTAGCGCAAGTGGCTCAACTCAGAAGGGAAGCGAGTGCAAACCCAAGTTGGCAAGTCCAAACCCAAAAAGTTAGAAAGCTAAGTTAGGGAAAGGAAGCATATGAAAAAGCAGTAAGAAAAAATTAACCCACAATTTAAACTAATTTTTATGATACGGATTGGATAGATTGAGTTGTCAGATTTTTTGGATTATTCTTACTGAATTCCAAGAAAAAACTGTAACGCCCCGCCAAATTTGTCTTCCCTTTTTATCGTCTTAAGAGTAAAATTCTTGAAATTTCTTTCGAATTGAGGAAATTTTTACTTGTGATTAATGAAGATTTAGAGATTTTTGTGGGTGATTTAATTTGTTAAGTTGGTTGTTATTTGGACTAAAGTAGGAAGAAAAAAAAAAGGGGGGATAAAAGAAATAATATTTATGTTTTTTATTTAGTATTAATTCTTTTATAAAAGGGGGCTTTGGAAAGCGTGTAGTTCACCTCTTCCCCAAGAAGTGAAAAAAAAAAAAAGAAGAAAACCCTAAATCCCATTCTCCCCCGCCGCCGCCGCCGCTAGTCAACCGCCGTAGGTCACCACGCCGGTCTCCCAGCAGCGTCGAAGATCGGTCCACGTCGAGCCGCCGCGCGCCAAGGATCGAAGCCGCCGCACGCCAAGGATCGAAGCCGCCTTCAGTCGGGAGTCGCAAGCCGAAGCCGAAGCCCATCGCGTCTGCAAGCCGAATCGTGGCGGCCAGCCGAAGCCGAATCGCGTCGCTTCGTTTCGACGCCGAGCAGCCCCCGTCCGCAGCCGCCGAGCGAAGCCGCATTTAAGCCGGACCACCGCAACCCGTCGCGCAACCCGAGTCCGGAAGTCAGCGTCACTCTGCGCGAAGATCAGACCCGACCGAAGACCCGCTCCGCGACCCGAGCCAACGCGCGCCGTATTCCGGAAACCGACCCGCGCCCGCGTGCACCCGCGTGTGAGCCGCGCCGCGCGCTTCTGCGTAGCCGAGCCGCGTCTCCCTCCTGTTGCAAGCCGAGCCGCACGCGTAGTTCCTGTCCAAGCTGAGCCGCGCCTGTCTGCACCGCGAGCCGAGCCGATCTCCAGCCTCCAAGCCGAGCCGGTTCCTGCCCTATTTTCCAGCCGAGCCGCCAAGCTTATTTTGGCTCCTCCCACCTATTTTTGGTAAATTAAGTATTTATTTTGGGCATTTCCCCAATACGACCCAATGTTTTGGGCGCTAAATAATTTAATTTGGACTAAATTAAATTATTTTTCCTAAGGAACGTCTTGGACCGAGTAACTGCTGCAGCGGGAGATTTTCTTCAGTAGGGGCTCAACCACTGCAACCTTTTCTGGGGTAAGTTATTTCAACCGAGTTTTAACCGTTAGCCGTTGGTGACTTATTTACGAACTTTGGCGTTATTAAATATTTAGGATCCCGTTGCTTGGAAAGCACACGTGTCTTGCGGTTAGGACTCGTCGAGTGAATCTCCAGGTAAGAGATTCTACTACTAGTTTCATGTTTGAAGTATGAGACTGTGTATGCCCTATGTTGCATATTGAGGATTTGACAGTATGATGCCTGAAATAAACGCTAGTATGATGCAAATGACGATATAGTTGTGCTATAGCCTGTTATGTGTGGCAAGATCCATTATGCTTACGACGAATGTCGGGACGGAGAATGTAGAAATGATTATGTGACATGTTATATGCTGATGCCATGTGTATGTATACTGCAATTAGGGTACCTGTTAGCTTGATTCTGTTAGAGTCGTACCTGCATGGGTGTCCTTCGGGATCACCACCTATTGAGGACTGTGTGGTCCGACGGGACGCCAGTCTAGCATGATATAGACATGACTCGAGTGACTCGACGGGGTCCTCGCATCCCGACTGTCCTAGGTGTCCCCGGGCACCGAAGACCAGAGTTACGTTCCTACGGGAGCGCATGATTGCACGTGTTCGGGAACGTGCCAGAGATTGGGTACCAGTTATCAGGACTCTAACAGGAAGTTAACAGGCACCTAGTGGGACTAGTAGTGGGTCCCTTACTGAGTATTTTTATACTCATTCTCTCCATTTTATGTTTTCAGGTAGAGGACGAGGCAAGGGCAAGGGCAAACTGGCGAGCGACCCGAAGTGAGACCGAGGAGGGCCATAGGGACTACCGCTTCCGCTTATTTCTTATTTCAGATTTTAGCATTTGAGTTTGAGTACTTTTTTTATTTTTCACTATCTTTTATGTAGATAGGGCCCGAGTAGGATTTCAGAACGTTTTTACATTTTTGCACGACTACCTTGTTTATGCTTTTATAAATGAATTTCTTGAACCGTATGCTTTTAATAAAATTTTATGACTTAAACCACTTGTTCTATATTGAGTAATGACTTCGATTCAGTATAAGGAGTTGGGTCGTTACAGTTGGTATCAGAGCACAGTGTTTTAGGTTCTGTAGACTGACCTACGATGTAAGTCATTTTTGTTTTTGGTTTTACTTCACCCTATGGCTATACGGTCCTTCGGCACTCGCCAGGTATGTCTAAAGCCTTGCTAATGTTAAGATTACAATTTTGCCTGAATAGTCTAAGACCTAGATATAGGGTGTTAAGTTCTTGTGGTGAGAAGTTTGTTGGTGAATTTTAGGGAGAATGCCGCCACGTAGAGGTACACGCCGAGGAGGTGGTAGGGGAGGCAGAGGAGCCGGTCGTGGCCAGCCGGAGGCGCCACCTGTTGCACCGGCAGTCGACCCAAACGCACCGGTCACCCAGGCGGATCTCGCCGCAATGGAGCAGCGTTATCAGGACATGCTGCAAGCTGCTTTGGCGCCTTTCCTTGCCGCCCAGCAGAACCAGGCCGCCCCTGTTCAGGCCGAGGCCGCCCCTGCTCAGGCCCAGGCCGCCCCTGTTCAGGCTCAGGCCGTCGCTCCTCCAGCCCCTGAGGAAGCTCAACCAGTACCAGTTCAACTGTCGGCCGAGGCGAAACACTTACGGGATTTCAGGAAGTATAATCCCAAGACCTTTGACGGATCCATGGACAACCCCACAAAGGCCCAAATGTGGTTGACGTCCATAGAGACTATTTTCCGGTACATGAAGTGCCCAGAAGACCAGAAGGTGCAGTGTGCAGTCTTCTTCTTGGAGGACAGGGGCACCGCCTGGTGGGAGACCGCGGAGAGAATGCTAGGGGGCGATGTAAGCAAAATAACATGGGAGCAGTTCAAGGAGAACTTCTATGCTAAGTTTTTCTCCGCCAATGTGAAGCACGCCAAGCTGCAAGAGTTCCTAAACTTGGAGCAAGGCGACATGACGGTGGAGCAGTACGACGCCGAGTTCGATATGCTGTCCCGCTTTGCTCCCGATATGGTAAGAGATGAGGCTGCCAGGACGGAGAAATTTGTTAGAGGACTCAGGCTAGACCTTCAGGGCATTGTCAGAGCCCTCCGCCCAGCCACGCATGCTGATGCACTACGTATAGCACTGGATTTGAGCCTGCCTGAGAGAGCCGATGCGTCTAAGGCTGCCGGCAGAGGGTCAGCCTTGGGACAGAAGAGAAAGGTTGAGACGCAGCCTGACGTAGCACCGCAGCGAACACTGAGGTCAGGAGGTGTCTTCCAGAGACACCGACGGGAGCTTGCAGCAGCCGGGAGGACTCTGAGAGAGCTACCCGCTTGTACTACCTGCGGGAGAGTCCACGGAGGTCGTTGCTTGGCTGGAAGTGGAGTCTGCTTTAGGTGCAGACAGCCGGGGCACACTGCTGATATGTGTCCTCGGAAACCCTTTGAGACGACACCGCCCCAGCCTTCTGCGGCCCAGCAGGGGAGAGTTTTCGCCACTACCCGGCAGGAGGCCGAGCGAGCTGGCACTGTGGTGACAGGTACGCTCCCAATTTTGGGGCACTATGCTTTTGTGCTATTTGACTCTGGGTCATCCCACTCGTTTATATCCTCCGTTTTCGTTCAGCATGTGGGTTTAGAGGTAGAGCCTTTGGGTAGTGTTTTGTCGGTTTCTACTCCATCTGGGGAGGTCCTGTTGTCCAAAGAACAAATAAAGGCATGTCGGGTAGAGATAGCGAATCGTATGTTAGACGTGACCTTGCTAGTGTTAGACATGCAGGATTTTGATGTGATACTAGGCATGGATTGGCTGTCAGCCAACCATGCCAATATAGACTGTTATGGCAAGGATGTTGTTTTCAACCCTCCCTCCGAGGCTAGTTTCAAATTCAGGGGGGCAGGTATGGTATGTATACCCAAGGTCATCTCAGCCATGAAGGCCAGTAAACTACTCAGCCAGGGTACTTGGGGTATTTTGGCAAGCGTAGTGGATGTGAGAGAGCCAGAAGTTTCCCTATCCTCCGAACCCGTGGTAAGAGAGTACCCCGACGTTTTCCCAGACGAACTCCCAGGACTTCCGCCCCCCAGAGAGGTAGACTTCGCCATCGAGTTAGAGCCGGGCACTGCTCCTATCTCGAGGGCCCCTTACAGAATGGCTCCAGCCGAACTAAAGGAGTTGAAGGTCCAATTACAGGAGTTGCTGGACAAAGGCTTCATCCGGCCCAGTGTGTCGCCTTGGGGAGCCCCAGTATTGTTCGTGAAGAAGAAGGATGGGTCAATGCGCCTTTGTATTGACTACCGAGAGCTGAACAAGGTGACAGTCAAAAACCGCTACCCCTTGCCCAGGATTGATGACCTGTTCGATCAGTTGCAGGGAGCCACCGTCTTCTCCAAGATCGACCTGCGATCAGGCTATCACCAGTTGAGGATTAGGGACGGTGACATCCCCAAGACGGCCTTTCGATCGAGGTACGGACATTACGAATTCGTTGTGATGTCTTTCGGCTTGACTAACGCTCCTGCAGTATTCATGGATCTGATGAACAGGGTGTTTAAGGAGTTTCTAGACTCGTTCGTCATAGTCTTCATTGACGACATCCTCATTTACTCAAAAACTGAGGCTGAGCACGAGGAGCACTTACACCAAGTTTTGGAGACCCTTCGAGCCAACAAGTTGTATGCCAAGTTCTCCAAGTGTGAATTCTGGTTAAGGAAGGTGACATTTCTTGGCCATGTGGTTTCCAGTGAGGGAGTTTCAGTAGATCCCGCAAAGATTGAAGCGGTGACCAACTGGACTCGACCGTCCACGGTTAGTGAAATTCGAAGTTTTCTGGGCTTGGCGGGTTACTACAGGAGGTTCGTGGAAGACTTCTCACGTATAGCCAGCCCGTTGACCCAGTTGACCAGGAAGGGAACCCCTTTTGTCTGGAGCCCAGCTTGCGAGAAGAGCTTTCAGGAGCTCAAACAGAAGCTAGTGACTGCACCGGTCCTGACAGTGCCCGATGGTTCGGGAAACTTTGTAATCTATAGTGACGCCTCCAAGAAGGGACTAGGTTGTGTCCTGATGCAGCAGGGTAAGGTAGTTGCTTATGCCTCCCGCCAGTTGAAGATCCATGAGCAGAACTACCCTACCCATGACTTGGAGTTGGCAGCTGTAGTCTTTGCACTGAAGATATGGAGGCACTATCTGTACGGTGAGAAGATTCAGATTTACACCGATCATAAGAGCCTGAAGTACTTCTTCACCCAGAAGGAGTTGAACATGAGGCAGAGGAGGTGGCTTGAGTTGGTGAAAGACTACGACTGCGAGATCCTATACCACCCAGGTAAAGCGAATGTAGTGGCTGATGCGCTAAGTAGGAAAGTTGCACATTCAGCAGCGCTAATCACCAAGCAGACCCCCTTACTCAGGGACTTTGAGAGGGCAGAGATTGCAGTCTCAGTAGGTGAGGTTACCGCACAGTTGGCTCAGTTGACAGTCCAGCCAACCTTGAGGCAAAAGATCATTGCTGCTCAGCTGAATGATCCTTATCTGGCAGAGAAGCGTCGCGTGGTAGAGACAGAGCAAGGTGAAGGCTTCTCCATATCCTCTGACGATGGCCTTATGTTTGAAGGACGCCTCTGTGTGCCGGAAGACAGCGCAGTTAAGACGGAGCTTTTGACTGAGGCTCACAGTTCCCCGTTTACCATGCACCCTGGGAGTACGAAGATGTACCAGGACTTAAGGAGTGTCTATTGGTGGAGGGGCATGAAGAGGGATGTGGCAGAATTTGTCAGTAGATGCTTGGTGTGCCAGCAGGTGAAGGCACCTAGGCAGCATCCAGCAGGGTTGTTGCAACCCTTGAGTGTGCCAGGGTGGAAGTGGGAGAGTGTGTCGATGGATTTTATTACGGGACTGCCCAAGACCCTAAGGGGCTACACGGTGATCTGGGTCGTGGTCGACAGACTCACGAAGTCGGCCCATTTCGTGCCAGGGAAATCCACTTACACTGCCAGTAAGTGGGGGCAGCTATATATGACAGAGATTGTGAGACTACATGGAGTACCCGTATCCATCATTTCAGACAGAGACGCCCGTTTCACATCGAAGTTCTGGAAAGGACTTCAACTTGCATTAGGTACGAGGTTGGACTTCAGCACGGCATTCCACCCTCAGACTGATGGTCAGACAGAGAGATTGAACCAGATTTTAGAAGACATGTTGCGAGCCTGCGTACTAGAGTTTTCAGGAAGTTGGGACTCCCATCTGCATCTGATGGAGTTTGCCTATAACAACAGCTACCAGGCTACTATCGGTATGGCACCGTTCGAGGCTCTGTATGGCAAGTGCTGTAGATCCCCTGTCTGCTGGGGCGAGGTTGGAGAGCAGAGGATGCTAGGCCCCGAATTAGTGCAGACGACCAACGCAGCCATACTGAAGATCCGAGCTCGTATGCTGACAGCACAGAGCAGACAGAAGAGTTATGCTGATGTACGACGTAAGGATCTCGAGTTCGAAGTAGGAGATATGGTCTTTCTGAAGGTTGCACCCATGAAGGGTGTTCTGAGGTTCGCAAAGAAGGGGAAGCTGAGTCCACGCTTCGTAGGGCCGTTCGAGATACTGGAGCGGATTGGCCCCGTGGCTTATCGCTTGGCGCTACCCCCATCCCTTGCTGCAGTGCACGACGTATTTCATATCTCCATGCTGAGGAAATATGTCGCAGACCCAACACACGTGGTGGACTTCGAGCCACTACAGTTTAGCGAGAACTTGAGCTACGAGGAGCAGCCTGTCGAGGTCTTGGCAAGAGAGGTCAAGAAGCTTCGCAGTCGAGAAATCCCACTGGTCAAGATCCTTTGGCAGAACCATGGAGTGGAAGAGGCCACGTGGGAGAAAGAAGAGGACATGAGAGCCCAGTACCCCGAGCTGTTCGAGGATTAGAACTTTCGAGGACGAAAGTTTTCTAAGGAGGGGAGATTGTAACGCCCCGCCAAATTTGTCTTCCCTTTTTATCGTCTTAAGAGTAAAATTCTTGAAATTTCTTTCGAATTGAGGAAATTTTTACTTGTGATTAATGAAGATTTAGAGATTTTTGTGGGTGATTTAATTTGTTAAGTTGGTTGTTATTTGGACTAAAGTAGGAAGAAAAAAAAAAGGGGGGATAAAAGAAATAATATTTATGTTTTTTATTTAGTATTAATTCTTTTATAAAAGGGGGCTTTGGAAAGCGTGTAGTTCACCTCTTCCCCAAGAAGTGAAAAAAAAAAAAAAGAAGAAAACCCTAAATCCCATTCTCCCCCGCCGCCGCCGCCGCTAGTCAACCGCCGTAGGTCACCACGCCGGTCTCCCAGCAGCGTCGAAGATCGGTCCACGTCGAGCCGCCGCGCGCCAAGGATCGAAGCCGCCGCACGCCAAGGATCGAAGCCGCCTTCAGTCGGGAGTCGCAAGCCGAAGCCGAAGCCCATCGCGTCTGCAAGCCGAATCGTGGCGGCCAGCCGAAGCCGAATCGCGTCGCTTCGTTTCGACGCCGAGCAGCCCCCGTCCGCAGCCGCCGAGCGAAGCCGCATTTAAGCCGGACCACCGCAACCCGTCGCGCAACCCGAGTCCGGAAGTCAGCGTCACTCTGCGCGAAGATCAGACCCGACCGAAGACCCGCTCCGCGACCCGAGCCAACGCGCGCCGTATTCCGGAAACCGACCCGCGCCCGCGTGCACCCGCGTGTGAGCCGCGCCGCGCGCTTCTGCGTAGCCGAGCCGCGTCTCCCTCCTGTTGCAAGCCGAGCCGCACGCGTAGTTCCTGTCCAAGCTGAGCCGCGCCTGTCTGCACCGCGAGCCGAGCCGATCTCCAGCCTCCAAGCCGAGCCGGTTCCTGCCCTATTTTCCAGCCGAGCCGCCAAGCTTATTTTGGCTCCTCCCACCTATTTTTGGTAAATTAAGTATTTATTTTGGGCATTTCCCCAATACGACCCAATGTTTTGGGCGCTAAATAATTTAATTTGGACTAAATTAAATTATTTTTCCTAAGGAACGTCTTGGACCGAGTAACTGCTGCAGCGGGAGATTTTCTTCAGTAGGGGCTCAACCACTGCAACCTTTTCTGGGGTAAGTTATTTCAACCGAGTTTTAACCGTTAGCCGTTGGTGACTTATTTACGAACTTTGGCGTTATTAAATATTTAGGATCCCGTTGCTTGGAAAGCACACGTGTCTTGCGGTTAGGACTCGTCGAGTGAATCTCCAGGTAAGAGATTCTACTACTAGTTTCATGTTTGAAGTATGAGACTGTGTATGCCCTATGTTGCATATTGAGGATTTGACAGTATGATGCCTGAAATAAACGCTAGTATGATGCAAATGACGATATAGTTGTGCTATAGCCTGTTATGTGTGGCAAGATCCATTATGCTTACGACGAATGTCGGGACGGAGAATGTAGAAATGATTATGTGACATGTTATATGCTGATGCCATGTGTATGTATACTGCAATTAGGGTACCTGTTAGCTTGATTCTGTTAGAGTCGTACCTGCATGGGTGTCCTTCGGGATCACCACCTATTGAGGACTGTGTGGTCCGACGGGACGCCAGTCTAGCATGATATAGACATGACTCGAGTGACTCGACGGGGTCCTCGCATCCCGACTGTCCTAGGTGTCCCCGGGCACCGAAGACCAGAGTTACGTTCCTACGGGAGCGCATGATTGCACGTGTTCGGGAACGTGCCAGAGATTGGGTACCAGTTATCAGGACTCTAACAGGAAGTTAACAGGCACCTAGTGGGACTAGTAGTGGGTCCCTTACTGAGTATTTTTATACTCATTCTCTCCATTTTATGTTTTCAGGTAGAGGACGAGGCAAGGGCAAGGGCAAACTGGCGAGCGACCCGAAGTGAGACCGAGGAGGGCCATAGGGACTACCGCTTCCGCTTATTTCTTATTTCAGATTTTAGCATTTGAGTTTGAGTACTTTTTTTATTTTTCACTATCTTTTATGTAGATAGGGCCCGAGTAGGATTTCAGAACGTTTTTACATTTTTGCACGACTACCTTGTTTATGCTTTTATAAATGAATTTCTTGAACCGTATGCTTTTAATAAAATTTTATGACTTAAACCACTTGTTCTATATTGAGTAATGACTTCGATTCAGTATAAGGAGTTGGGTCGTTACAAAAACAATATAAAAAAAAATAAGAAAAACGAAAAGAAAAATGTCGGCCAGAAAACCGAGTGATAACATGGTGGAGATTCTAGATCAATCGAGCTAAGAATACAAACAAAACAAAATATGTTGCTGAGATTGGAGATTGGAGGTCCTTCGCAATGTTCACATCGTGAGTGACTGCCTGCTGTTACAGCCACCATGCCATTAATTGTTTGGGACCCGGCCCTTCTATCACTAATTGCATTTTCGACTATATATTATTTGCCATCTATTTATTTGTCTAATCTTTATTTGTAACGTCACAAATGTTTCTCTCTCTTTCTCTCTCTCTTCTTTTTTTTTTTTTTTTTTTTTTTTTTAATTTTAATTTTATCTTAATGTGATACATGAAAATGATTTGTATCGTGATATCTGTTCATTTCTATTTGTTTTATCGATGAATACATAAGTCTATATATAGTAATTATGGTTGGATTAACAGATGAGACTAAAATAACCTTTTTTTTTCTTGACACAGCCATTACATTTTCCCTTTTCAATTGGTTCTGAGTTGTTTGTTGGTTGTTTCATTCCATCTTTTGTTCTTACATTGTAAGGACACAATTCATTTTATCAGATAAATCAACATAAATTGTTCATTACATTCTATAATATTTTATTTTATCTAATAAGTATTGTCCAAATAAATACGTTAAAAACATCTGCACAAAATCATAATTTTATTAAATATAAAATGTAACACTTTTATATGTTCTAAGGATATTTCTAGAAGAAAATCATTAAATTTGTAGCCGTAAATAATTTACACATATATCTATAAAAAGACAAACGTGCATTATTAGTAAATACAAAGAAAAAGGAACAAGAAAAAATTATAACAGTATGGTCGTTGTCCATACACAGAATAGATCAAAGCCAAGGAGTGTTAACCAATGGAGTCACAACAGACTTAGTTTGAAGATACTTGTTAATTGCGTGCATTCCAGAGTCCCTTCCAAACCCACTCTCCTTATAGCCTCCAAATGGGCAGCTTGGATCAAAAGCAAAGTAACAATTTATCCAAATCGTACCCGCTCGGATCGATCTTGACACCGTGTTTGCTATGTCTAAACTATTGGTCACTATCCCAGCTGCTAGCCCATACTTGGTATTGTTTGCACTCCTTATTCCATCTTCAATTGTCCTATCACACAGAACAAATCTCAGAGTGTTAAGTTGATAGATTAGCGTGTGTGAATTTAATCTTGAATTGGTATACAGATTTTGATGTTACTTGAATTTAATGACGGAGAGAACCGGTCCGAATATTTCATCTTGAGCAATCAGTGAGTCTTCCTGAGGATTACAGTTAACTAATTAACATAAAGTCTAGTGAGATAGATAATTAATAATAAATAAATGATGTAGAAAAACAGAGGATCTTATGAACTAAAGGGCAGCCGGCAGACCTCGACATCTGTAAAGATTGTGGGTTCAATGTAATAGCCCACATTGCCTATACGGTTGCCCCCAGTTACCAATGTCGCTCCTTCTCTTTTACCGTGTTCTATGTATTTCAAAATCTTATCCATTTGCTTTTTATCCACCTGCATTTTTTTTTCAATTAGTTTCATTTGGGAATTTGATTCTTTTATGTAAAACTTCTACCCTTATTACCTGGGGTCCATATTTAACTTTTGGATCAAAAGGGTCTCCTACAAGCCAAGATTTTGCTTTTTCAGTTATCTTTTTCACAAACTCGTCATAGATTCCTTCTTGAACTAAAACTCGGGAGCCAGCCACACAAATTTCTCCCTGTACAAGTATAACGTTTTAAGATTCAAGTCAATTATAGATATGTTTGGAAGTGATTGTTTTTAATATACCTTATTGTAAAAGATGGCAAGGAGAGCTAGATCAGTGGCTTTTTGGAGATCGGCATCATTAAAGATCAAAAGTGGTGATTTGCCTCCTAATTCTAAGGACACTTGCTTCAGATTACTGGCACTTGCTGCCTGCATTATCAATCTTCCCACTTTGGTTGATCCTGTGAAGCTCACCTGAAAAGTTCAATACAACATCAATTAATTAATCTAAGTCGTCGTAACACTATCTCTCCTTTCCACACGTTTAGTTAGAAAAAATTACATTAGCCAATATAATATAATATAATATAATATAATATAAAAGAACTGAACATGGTAAAATTTAAATCAAACTTTTAAAAGTCTAATTGTAATAGATGCTTTAGATTGTTAATAAAAATATAGGAGTGATAAATATATTTAAAACGTTGTATATAGTAAATTCTTATGGAATATAATAGTTACCTTGTCAATGTCCATGTGGTTGGCAATGCTTGAACCTGCTGTCGACCCATATCCAGTCACAACGTTGAGTACTCCATCGGGTATACCAGCCTTTTAAAATATAAATACGTCCAAAATAAATATTAAATTCATAAGACAAAATATATATATATATATATATATAATAATGATAGTAAAATACACTTTGAGAGAAACCATATGATTGGACTAGAAAAGTCCACATGTGCTACCTAAACATCACAAAATACTACTATTATGAAAAAAAAACCAAAAAGACATGTAGGACAAAAACGGACCAGTTTAGCAAGATGTGCGTAAAAGAGTGCGGAGAGAGGCGTTTGTTCGGCGGGCTTGACGATCATGGTGCAACCGGCGGCTAAGGCCGGGCTGACTTTAAGCCAGAACATGGTGGTCGGAAAATTCCAGGGTATGATGTGTCCCACCACTCCAATGGGTTCCATTAACGTGTAACCGTGAAGCGGTTTTGCCATTTTCAACACCTCCCCGTGGAATTTGTCCGCTGCACCTGCGTAGTACCTTAGTGTATTTGCAGCTCCCGGTATATCCACGATCTTTCCTAACAGAAACGATTTTCCAGCGTCTATTGTATCCAACGCTGCCAGTTCCTCCATGTGTTCATCTATCAATCCCGCTAGTTTCGTCATAATCCTCCCTCTCTCCTGCACGTAATTACCGAAAATTCCAAAACATTCATTTTCCTTTCTATTAACTATTATCACCGGAGTTAAAAAAAAAAAAAAAAGTGAAAAAGGAAAAAAGCCAAGATAAATCATTCTGATATTTTTTCTAATTTAGACTAATTAGAATTTTTAATTCAGTTTTTTCGGTACAAAATGGATGGGAAATTCGACTTTGTAGCAACTTACTTGGTTGCTTTAAATGTGTCGATTTAAACTGGAGAACAACTTAGTTCAGCTGAATTCTATATAGTGATTAATGATTAGTAATTGCATAGTTAAAAAATTTAACTCCAGTTTCTATTAAAGAAAAAACTGTGCAAATCATTAGTTTCTATAATATGGCTGTCATTGTCAGACGGTTTCTCATTAATGGGGTTGAAGTAATGTCCAACATGAATTAACCGATTAAATTACGCCGACTTATAATGATTCTCACCGATAAAAGCTCATTTCTTGCCTTCTCACAAATACGTGAGGAAACTTTATGTACCGACTTTTCAAATTTTTAATTATCCCTCAAAATTAAATTATACGTTTCTATAAATACTTACAGTAGAATTATAAACACCTTTTCATACATTATAAAAAAGGAAAAAGTCAAATCTAACTTTTCGTCTTTGTTTTCCCTTTTTCTTCTGTGTACAAAATCCTAGCATTTAAAGTGTAGTAAAAAAAAAAAAAAGGAAAAAGAAGATAGAGCTATTAATTAGTAGTATTGAAAAAAGGGAATAAATTAAATAAAAAGGAGGAAAAATAGAAATACATACGGCGCCGGACATGCGGGGCCAAGGGCCATGGTCAAAGGCTTGACGGGCGGCTTTCACGGCGAGATCAACATCTTCTTTGTCACCGGCGGCAACCGTGGCAATAACTTCCTCAGTCCTCGGATCTATGGTATCAAAAGTTTTTCCTGTTCAACAAAATCAAAAACAATTTTGTAAATTGGTATCAATTTAAATTTCTGAGAGAGCGATATAAATAAACTCAATAATACCTGAAACGGAATCAACGAACTGTCCATTGATGAAGAGTTTAGTGAATTTGATTTGAGGTATATTGAGATGAGAATCAGATTTTTTTCCATTGGAGTGAGTATGACTATTATTATGGTCCATGGTGGGGGGAGGGAAGAAGTGATGAGAGGTTTTAAATATTGTGAACGGGAAAAAAGAAGTTTTAGAGGAGAGGGTGAGTTTGCATTTTTTTGAGAGAAAAAAGGGTAAAGAGAAAGGGGATTTTATAGGGGAAAATTTAGCACCGCTAGCTGTGGAACATGAAGTCCAACGTCTATACGTTCCTCGTGTGTGGATTACTTTCATTTAAATAAATTTCAACGTCCACTTTAATTATTAATTATTATTGTTATCATTATTATTATTTTTTTATGAAAAACAGAAACAAAAACAACAAAACACAAAACCTCTCATTTTCATCAACGTAGCTACTCATTATTTTGGGTTTGTTAGTTCATCTTACGTGACTATATTGAAAATTGGCTACAATTACTAATTTTATATGATTAATTAGTAATACGTGCATTCTACAATTAAATTTATCAAATTTGTATAAATATCCTATTATCAATTTGTATATTCAAACATAGTAGAATCTCATATCGTGTGATCTCATATTACCATAACATATATAATTTCTATTAACATGAAAATGAAAGTGAACACACACAAGATAATATTAGCCATATACATTCTAAATATTAGATGACTTTATTATTTAAATTAATAATTAAAAAAAACATATATAACAACCATGCTAATCTAACGTGGTTAATTTGAAAATGTGTAAATTAAAATCATGCACTATATTTCACATCTCAAAGATGAATAATTTCATTTTAACAAACTTTCAACGACAACCAAATTGAAATTTTGACTTGATTCCGTCATTTCAAAACTTAGTTAACATTAGAATTTCTTTATTTATTTCTTATTAACTCTTCTAGACTCACCACTTTTTAACAACCTCATAATACACATTTTTTTCAAATTTAGTATCATTAAATTGTTCTTAATTTGTCATAATTGATCACTTCTTGATCTTAAACCCTTCTCCACTTTGCTCTAACTGAAATTGAAAAACATAAATTAACAAAATATCATTTTAATGTTTAACTTTATCACGATGAAAAAGAGAAAAGTTAGGAAATAAGAGAGTATACCTGATAAACTTCCATTTTTCTTCACTTCCATGGTTGTATTTAATTTTTCTTTGTAGTTTTCTACCAATTTGAAGGTTGCAAGCTAATAAGACGCTAAAAAAAAATTCTTAAAAAGAATGCTCTAGTGTGAATTCTTCCATAATTCTATGCACGTGTATACCCAATTGTTCGATGTTGTTCTATGTTATTTGATTTTGATTGAATCCAATGATCTATTTATAGATGTGATTTGATCGAGGTTGAAATCTGGTCAGGTTATTGTTTTACTTGTAATAAGAATAAATGATTTTGTAAATTGATTCTTGAGTAACGTAATTTATTCATTAATTTGCTTTAGTTAAATGCAATAATAAATGGTTATAACATTAATTATCAATTAAATTTAAAAGTCATTCCAACTACTTTAAAAATTCAGAAAACTACATAAAATTATTTGTATTAATTGTTTAGAAATAAAATTATGGAAGAAACCTTTTCACGTACTTATTATTGAATGACAAAATTACCATCAAGTGAACTATGAGAAAAAAAAGATTTTTTTTGAATAAAAAGAAATGTTGACTTTACATAGTTATAGCTAGAAGTTGTATCGAAAAATGTTATAACGAAATAGTTAAAATACTACAGAACCTTTTATTATTGGTATAAGACCATTATATAAAATAACTTGAAAATACCTATGGAACTCGAAAGGATTGAAACCCTAGTTTGTCAAAACATATATACATCTCTCATTAATGCAAAAATATTGCTATGCATTCTTGAAAAAAATTGAGAGAAAAAATACAAAAAAAAAAAAGAATAATGAATTAAAATTTTCGAAAAAATTAGTAAAGAATAACTCTTTATATAGCTAGGACTCGGAGGGATTACATAACTGTTGAAATTCATGTATTAAATATAATGAAATGTAAAATCATTAATTATATAATTAATATTTGAAAATTCAAACCAACAAAACTTCCTTTCTACTTCTTTCTATCTCTTTTATTTATATTACTCATTCATGGAAATGTTGTATTATTTAAAAATCTAATTACATGTAATTTACTTATTAAACAAATAAACATTATCATTTTCTTAAAATAAAAATTTTAAGGCATACATTTGCATGTCTTTTTTACTTTTAAGAATCTATTTATGTAAATTCATAATAAATAAACAATAAGAACTTAGAATGCTTGGGATAATTTTTATTGTTATTTTCATAGAAATAGTAAATAATTGTAAATAATTAGTAGTTAGTAGTCTTGAATAATGGAAAAGGAATCGCACTTAGTTTATGAAAAAACAATCAAGTATTAATTATTTAAAATAAATCTTTGAAAAAAAAAAGATAAAAGTAATTAACTATTAATTATTTGTTGGATATTGAGAAAGTAAATGTGGTGGTAATATTTAATATTCAATTCTTCCAATAATTAATTATAAATATTATAAAATGAAATGAAAATAACAATTATAATAAAACCAAAGTTGTAACTAAGTAAATTCAACATTTAAAAATAACACTATGGAGAAAGGAACTGAAGTAGGAAAGGAAAACCTAATAAATTTCTCAAATAATATATTATTTATTAAAATTTATCAAAATAAATGATAAAATAAGATACAAACTAAAAAACTTTATCATTATTGATGGACTAATCTCTAGATTTTATCAGTGCCTTCTATTGTTTTATTTCCATAGAGATAATTGATTCATATATAAGTAAAGAGGGAGGAAGTTGAAACCAACTAAGAAAGAATCGTGTTTTAATTCATCCAATAATTCTCGACATAAACTTCTCAAATTTAAAATAAAAAAATAATAATAAAAGACATTAATGTTTTCAACCTGAAAGAAAATTTCAATAGCAAAACCCATGATTGATATTTAATAACTCATTATTCACTAAAAGCCTATTATTTTATATTTAATAACCATTACTCGTTAAAAATGTAACGACCCAACTCCTTGTACTAAGTCGAAGCCATTACTATTTAAAAAGGATAAATAAATTTGTAAAGTTTTTAAAAAATAGAATAAGACAAAACCTCAAATTTTCATTAAAAAAAACATAATCAAGGGAAATAGGAAATAAGTATAAAATAAAGTCTTAACTCGGGCTCTATCTAGTTTTAAAGAAATAAAATAACCAATAAAGAATGAACTGAAAATGCAATACTAAAATCCGAATTTTGGCATAAGCGGAAGCAAGCATCTATGGTCCGCCACGATCACTTCTGGTCACTCGCCAGCTTGTCCTTGTTCTTACCTCTACCTCTGCCTGAAAAAAATGGAAATGGAAAGAGTGAGCATAAAAATACTCAGTAAGGGACCCACTATTAGTCCTACTAGATGCCTGTTAACTTTATATTAGAGTCTTGAAAAGTAGTACCCCTGGACTGGCACGTCCCCGAACACGTGCAATCTGTGCCCCCGTAGGAACAAGCTGGTCCTTGGTGATTCCCAAGGAAACACCTAAGACGATCGGGCTGTGAGTGGTCCTGTCGGATCACTCATGTCAGGTCTATGTCAATGTCAATGTCAGACTGGTAATCCCGTTAGACTACGCAGTCATAAGTGTGAACTACCCCGTCGAGTCTCTCCATCATGTCTGTGTCATAATAGTGGTGATCCCGAAGGACATCCATGTGGGTATGACTCTAATAAGAAGCTAACATACACCCTACCCATAGCATGTACACAACATCTCATCAATCACATCATAACTTATCATAACATGTCATAATTACGTCAAATCATGCTATAACATATCAAACCATAACATATTGTATCACGTCATTCTCAACCACAAAAACTATGTTATTAGAGCGAAGGCGATAGCTTCGACGTACTAATCACACTAACTATAGAGTCAACCGGTAAGCACAATTTCAATATCAGTCTCTCTCTCAAAACCTCGAGTTATATACTTAGCTATCAATCGTGCGTAACCATATACTCATACATGCGGTCTCTGTAATATAATTGGAGGTCTAGTAGGAGAATCTCTTACCTGGAGATTTGCTCAACGAGTCCTAACCGCAAGGTCACGCTTTTTCAGCAGCGAAGTCCTACTGGTTAGAAACACAAATTTTTCATAACTTAATCACCAATCGACCAAAGACTCCAGACATTCCGTTGAAGTAACTTACCCTAGGTCGAGGTTGCAACGCTTGAGCCCTTAACTGAAGAAATTCCACGCTGCAAAAATCAGTTGGTCCAAGATGTTCCTTAAGAGAAATAATTCAATTTAATCCCAAAATTAAATTATTTGAGATCCAACAAATTCAAATCTTAGTTGGGTATTCTAAAACCCAATCAAACTTACCAAACTAGGTGAAAAGGACCGAAAGCAGGCTGGCGGCTCAAAGACAGGTGAAACGGCTCGGCTAGAAAGCAGAAGGCGGCTCGGACAGGCGGCTCGCACGCGTACAGGACGGCTCGGGCAGGCGCGGCGTGAGTGCGGCTAAGCTACGGCGTATGCGCGGGCGCGGCCCGACACGGATTGTGCGAGTGCGACTCGGCGCGGGTCGTGTAGGCGCGACTCGGGTCTCAGGGCAGGGATGCGGGTCGACCGGCTTCACGCGGTGAAGAGACGCAGGTGCGTAGGTCGGGTTCCAGGTTCGAGCGACGGCTGAGACGGTGGGGCTTGGTCTTTTGACGACGCGGCGCTGACCAGGTGGCGGCGAGCTCCGATGGTCGACGACAGAACGGGGCGACGTTTGGTGGATCGGGGCGGATTGCGGAGGAAGGGACGCGGGCGTGCGGGTCGGGCTCTCGGTTTTGATGGACGGTCGCGGTCCACTTCCGACGGCGGTCGTACGAACACAGCGACGGTGGGTCTGGCGGCTAGGGCTGTGCGATCGGCTGACGGCGTCGGCGGCGGATCTGGCGGCTAGGGTTTTGTTTCTTTTGTTTCTTTTTTTTCCTCTTTCTTTCCTTTCTCAATGAAGGGGATAGTGGTTTGTACAGGTCCCAATAGTCTTTTTAAAAAGAAAATTAATAATAATATACTTATTATTATTCTTCTTTTCTCTTTTTCTAATTTAATCAATTATGTTCACTTAATCTCTTTCTTATTTAAACCCAACAATCTCCATTAAAAAAATCAAAATCAACCAATCACCTCAATCTTTTTCTCAAATAAATATCACCATTAGATATTTTCTTGATGTCTAATAAAATCAAATGTTCATAAATCACTTAATTCAAAACATCCAAAATTAAAATGACTACACTTAAGATAATAAATTAAATTCCAAATATTGGGGCGTTACAAAAAGTATATTATTTTATTGTAAAAACAAAATACAAAGTTTAAAAAGAGAATTACTATAAACCCAAGTAGTAACATAGATAGTGTATTAATAAAATAAATATAATGGAGATAAAAAAAAGTTTCTCCAAACAAAAACTTCTATATCTAGTATAGATATATATTAACTTGAGTTATTTTCGCTTTGATATTTTGTATGGTTTAGTCGCATGTAATTGAAACAAAAAAGAACAATTATAAAAAAGAATAATTACTAAAGTCTTATATGATTGAAAAAAAGTTAAAATATATGGTAGAATAATTTCACTTTTTTTATTCTTCTTATATTTAGGAAAATTGTCGATTGACAATTTTGACAAAATATAACAAAATTTCAGATTTTATTAATAATAGATATTGATACGCTTCTATCAATGACATTGATAAACAATAATAAAAGTTTATCAATTTCTATCATTAATAGAATCTAAAATTTTTTATAATTTGTAAATATTTTAGTTTATGCTACTATATTGGAAAATAACCTGTATATTTACTTATTATAGAATTTTTATTTATACTTAATATTTAGAAAAGAAAAAAAGAAATATTTGAATATATAATTAGAAAACGTGAAATTTTAAAAGGTTAAAAATTAGCTCTTCAGCTAGTTTAAATTTCAATAGTCAAATTAAAAGTGAGTTTACCTTAATGGTAATGGACATAATTTAAATATTTATTTGTAGGTCCAACATTCAAGCTTTTATTCCTACAGTTGTTTTACAGTTTTCTTTTCTTTTAGAAAATGCATGTTTAAAAGATTGTGCAAAATTAATCGAGGAGGTAGGATTTGAATTTGTGGGTTTAAGAACTCTGAAAACTCTGATATTACTTTTAAAGTAAAAGCTAGTTCGTAGTTTATACCACTTTGGCATTCTATCTTGACTAGATCCTACATAGAAATTGATTTACTTGACATTACATCGTATGCTAGACATTTTCAAAAACGTCAAGTATTTGACTGTTATGTATACTTTGATCATTTTGATACAAAAAAAAAAAAAAAACGTCAGGTCATATATTTTCTAACATACTTTTTATGTCAAATAAGATAGTATGCTTGACTCTTTTTACATGTTAAGTCGATAGATTCTTGACGTAGATTCTATATCATATTTGACTACTATTAACATTTTAAGTATGTCAAATATATAGATACTTGACACGAAAAGAATGGA
Organism: Cucumis melo; assembly: GCF_025177605.1. Classification (NCBI taxonomy): domain Eukaryota; kingdom Viridiplantae; phylum Streptophyta; class Magnoliopsida; order Cucurbitales; family Cucurbitaceae; genus Cucumis; species Cucumis melo. The sequence continues at coordinate 17,485,224 of NC_066858.1, forward strand.
TACATGATTTAACTATTGACATATTTTTAGTTTCAAGTATACCTTTTATTAACATATTAAATACATTGAATTTTTCATTTTTCATTTTCCATTTCCTACCTTGCCTTCATTTCATATAGGATACATTCATCAGCGTAAACTCTCCAGCAATAATTCCATTCTTCAACCATATGGGTCGAAGCAATAACAAGAATATTTGTAGTGGAACATCTTTCAAAATCCATGGAGAGATAGTTCACTAATAGACCAAGGGATAAGTAATTCGACTCAGTCACATACAGATTATGAATGTTTGGAATCCTGTAATAAAGAGTTGCACAATTCCAACCATTGATATATCCAATTAAGCTTTCATATATGTGACCTATTCCAAAATTTACAATAATATGCTTCTTACAACCCCTACCCAAAATGATAGTACTAAAATTACGAGATCAGTCCATGTGTGGTAAACAAAAATTCACAAGATTTTAGTTTTTGAAGGTATTGAATTATCATCAAGTTGTTAAGCCTCATATCCCTTCTAGGAGGCAACCATAGTTACTTGTCCCTTCTCTCTTTCTCTCTATAATTGTACATACAAAATGAATTGAATTGGTTAGAGTTTTGTTACAAGAAAAAGAGTTCATATTGTTCAATTTGGATGGGACAGTTAGATGGTATAATTATTCAAATACATGTGATGCTATTATATTAACTTCCAGTTATTGGTGTATTAGCATGGTGATCTAATATTATATTTATACATCTGTAATTTCAAAGATAATTAGAATGCTTTTGGGAACTTTTTCATAAAGTATTTGTAAACAAAAATAGAGGAAGTGGAAAAACTAAAGAATGAAGAGAAAGGATATATCAATCATATGGGTTCAATTTGTTAATTTTCTAAAAAAAACATCATGTTTGTAAAGTTTATTTTCACTTCTATACTTCTTCCATGTTATGTTGTCTCTACTCTTTTGCCATTTTTCTTTTATAGAAAACTAAAAATATATATATGTAAAATTTTTCCAAATAATAAATTTAAGATTATTTATAACTATAGGAAAAATATTTCAGATTATATCAATGATGGACTCCGATGCTAAATATAATTCACTAAATCCACAAAAAATCATAATATATGTCATGTTAATAACAATGGTATAAAATACAATATAAACACTGAAGTACAATAACAAAGAACAACATTAGAGATATTAAAGTACAAGATAATCAATATAATGCAATAGAAAATATACACAAATTAATTAAAGAAGACAAAGAAGATTAGAGGAAAAATATGAAAATCAAAGAAGAACTTCTTCGTTGAATTGTTGAAAATATCCAAGATGGTTATATTTTACAAGACTTTGTGGAGACTCAAATGTAATGACAAAGATCATATAATTATAAAATCCAATCTTTCATTTATTCATTTTTTTTTCTTTTAGGTTTGGACAAGGAATCGATTTAACATTTTAAATAGGTTGTATAGTTTGAGTTTAAAAATATTAGATGAGTTGTTTATCTTTTTCTTAAGAAGAGTCTATCATAAAAATAGATATATTGAGTCACTTGTCTGTCGGATACTTAAGCGTAAAACAAATACACTAATTGCTTGTTTAGATATGTATATATCTAAGAAGTATATGAAAATTATATGGATATACGATACATATATTTTTTTTTTTTTTTGTCTCACATCAAGTATTTGTATTTGGTGGCGTATTACTATAGTAACAAAAAAAGAAATCGTATTTCATTTATTGTGTGTAGGTTGATCACTTATATTTTATATAAACAAATACATACATTGGCATGAAAAGAGAGTATAGTCGTGTAGTGTTTAAAAATTGCCTATTGAAAACAAAACACAAAAAGGCAGGGCTACAACTGACCTTTTGCATCAAAGCATGCCTGTTTGTTTAATTGAATATTTATTTCCTTGCACATGTTAATGTTAAGTTGTTGCTTAAGATCGTCCATTTGCAAGGGGATGACTTTGAGTAGTTCTATAAATAATTGGAGGAACCTTTAGAATTCAAGTATGAACACAGTTATAAAATTGAAATCTTAGATTATTTTTTTAGGAAAATTGTCAAATGTACATTTGACAAAATATTTATACTTCATAAAAATATCTAGGTGTAATAAATTTTTTTTTTTAGTGATTTTGTTTAAGGAAGTATAAATAATTTGTCATTTTTTTTCATTTTTGAAAAAAACCCTTGTTTCCGATACTTCTTTTTAATTTTAAAACATGTATCTATAAATTTGAGGTGGTAGGAGCAACGTGGCTGGCAAGGTTAGCAGACATCCTAGCTGTCACGATCCCACCCAGAATGCGTTCTAAGTGTGGAAACAACTTGGACAACTCCAATGCCTCTCTATACGCGAAGCGTCAGAATGCACGAACTTTAAACTTAGACTTGAACCTTACTTAAACGAGAATGTGCTCTTTAGTTTTTATTTAATAAGAACTTGTTGTACGAAAAAGAATGTGCAACACTTCTAAACACAAAATTTTTAAGCTTGAGAGAACTTAACAACTTTATTTCTTCTTTAACAAGCTTGATACAAATGCAAGACAATACTTCAATAAAAACTAAAACTAAATTTCTAAATAATTCCAACTCATTAACATCACTCCTAACATCTTGCATAACTCTTAAATCGTCTGGCACAATGCAACGATTCACCTTCTCTCAGCGGATTCTTCAATTCACTTACTTGAGGAAGGGAAACAGCTTTAACGTAAACCTAATGCTTAGTGAGTGACAATTTAGGAAATTTTTTTTGGGTAATACAAATACATTCATATACAATCATTTACATGTCAACTCCTCAATGCCTTTATGCGCGTTGAGAACAAAAAATACATTAGTCTCTACTTATTCTTTTCACCTAGACATTGAACTTCCTCAACAAATAGATTACTGTGATTATTCTCATTTTACCACCAACATTTCTGCAAAACCTCGTTCAATTTAAGTTGCTCTGACAATTAGCTCGAATACAGACCTCTCAATGCTTCTAACAACATTCTTACCATGTGGACCACTTAACGCATGTTGCCACTAATCTTATGTGCATATAACAACTAGCTCATGATAGGAATAAAACTAATGATTTACTCGCATACAAGCATCACGAGAACGCATACTTTATAATTCGTAAATATACTTTCAGACAATTCTACATTTCATATGAATCATAAACAAGATTACAACATGTATTACAATATACATAACATGACTTTGAAAGAAAGCTTTAGAAAGCTTTGCTGATCTACTCTTTGGAAGGGCCACTCACAAAAAGTAAAACTCATCCTCCTAATTCCTTCTAAAGGCCTAACTTAACTTAAGTTCTCCTCTCCTCGCATGATATTCTCTTGGCAGAGCTTTAACACTTAAAACTTCCTTATAACTTCTCCTTGCCTAGCTCGTCACCTGATTATTGGTTAAGTGTTCATTGTCGACTTCCCTTCTCAACTTTGTTTTTCTCATTTGGCTCTTCTTCACCTAGCTCAAAACACATAATACCCTTCCTTGCGTCGTCTAGCTAGAACATATTCTCGACCTCCTCCGAACGCCTAATACTTATACTTCAGTAATTTATAACTTCCTTCTTTACAAAAGTCTTTCTTCACAACTCTTCTACTTCAAAATGTAGGTTCACACTAGCAATCTCTCACAAAGGCCAACACACGCATTCAGCCATGCCATCTGCCTAGACATGCATAGTCCATGTTATTGGGCCGAAATGATTTATTTTTAATATTTTTGATATTCTTATTAAAGTTAAATTTGAAATTTTTAAGGATCAACATAATTAATTTAGGACTTAATTCTCTTATTTCAATCTAAAAAGATATAGGACGAAGCCTATAGATCCAGGAGATCTAACTTAAACTCGACCATGAATGACAAAATGATTTTAAGTCTTTTATTTAAGCATGAATTTCTAGCAAAAGTGTTTTAAGGAAGCTTTGAGTTATTTGGAGCATGATTTATTGCCTATATGATTTATTTATACTATTTTTCCAATCAGGAAATTTAGCATAGTTACTTTCAATATAAGATTTAGCAAAGTATTTTTGAATTGAAGCATGAGTATTATGAACATTCTTTACCAAGCATGTATGTAGAAATGTTTTAGAGACGGGCATGAGTATTATGAGAATTTCTTAATTACCAGCATGAATGATTTATTTGAGAAAGATATTGATTTTAAGTTTTATGAGCTTTGCTTTACTCTGTACCAAAGATAATTTTCAGTTATGCATGTTGTGAGTATTATATAACTGTCTTGAATCTGTTTTATTAAAGTATTGCATATATGTTAACTTGAATAATTGGCTTCATGTTGTTTATGGGTTTCAGAGGTTATGAAAGGTTTATCCGTAAAGAAATAATGTTAGTTTATGTTGTGTGATTTGCTTACCTTTACCTCATTTCAAAACTTTTATGTGTTGTATTTTAATTTAATGCATCTAGAACTATTATGTTTTTGTAGGCTTCGTTTGATATCATTTACCTCCTTTCAAACACTTTTATGTGTTACATTCACTTCCTTCCAAACACTTTTCAGTTAGGTTGAAATATTGCCAACATGAAAATATGAGTTGACAAAAACTTTTTAAACGACAGATATCTCTCCTTAATTATTTTTAATTTTGTATTTCTTCATTATTCAATGTGTATGTAAACTTAGCTTTAATTTTTCTTCTCCTCCATTGGGGTTGTTGAACATGAACTATCATGTTCAAAAGAGGATTGTGGTATCTTGTAATTTTAATTTTAAATGTTTTAGTTATTTATTTATTTATTTTTAATATTTTAAGGATTTCAAATCAAATTTTGTTTTATAATTTAAAAGGGTTAACTACTATGTTTTTTTCTAAAAAAAAAAAAAAGACAAATGTATAGTTGTAATCCTAAGTTAGAGATATCCTGAAAAATGAAGTCGTTATACCATCCATCTTTAACGAGTAACTATAACTAGTTTTATGGTCTATATAAATATTATATCAAACAAATTTAAAATAATTGTAGTCCAATATTTTGAATCAGCAACTAAACAAATATATGAAAACATGAAATAAAATAGGTTGGTGTTAGTTTTTGAATTTATGTTTTTCACATATCCTATTGGAAGCTCCCCTTATTTTGCTTTGAAAGAAAAAGCATTTATTAGTGGTTAGATCATAAGTTGTTGAATAACACAAAACAAGATATCGAATACAATTTCAAGTTGTGTATCCTCATGTATGATATAAATTAAATATAAAAGAATGTGAATGCTTGTGTTGTATGAAAGATATATTTATGTGGTGGTTTATATAAATAATCGGATTAAAAAATAGAGGCTGACTTTTTTGTTTTGATACAAATAAAGGCTCCACACTTTAATAGCCTCAAAAAAAAAAAAAAAGAAAAAAAAAAAGAAAAAGAAAAGGCTAACTTAATCCTAAGAATTGATATTATAGTTGAGTATACGTCAAATATCTTTCTTAGAGAAATTCGGATTGTCATTGGAAATTATTGGTGGGATGAAAAGGCATAAAACAAGTGAATTCAAACTGTCTAATTACAATTTTCCTTCGGTGCTACCTATTTCATTTCTATATAGGAGCTTTTTCAAAAATATAAAATTGGTCAAATATTTGGACTGTTACGTCGGCATGTAATTCTTCTTCTAAAATGATCATAATGCATGATCATGTATGTAGGAAATAATACACGATCGTGTAGTTCTTTTTAACGATGGATAAAATGCTTCAAATCTAAATGATCGGGTTGACTATGCTAAAGGATCGTATTGACTAGGTAAGCAATCATTTAGATCATATCAAAACGTAAACGATCTTGATATTCTAGAAGAGGAGTTGTAAAAGAGAAAGAAAAAAAGGAAAAGAAGATGAATAAGAATAGAGAAGAAAGAAAATATGGAAGATGGACGGAAAAAATCTGGAAGATGAGCGGAAGAAATCTGAAAGAGAAGATGAACTAATCGTAAATATTTTTGTATTTTGTTACATCCGTCAAAGTTTACTATGTATAAATATACATACTACTTTTAGAAATTATATCTACTAAAACTTAAAATTGAACCTCAAAGAATTGTATTAATTTAATTAAAGTTTAAACTTTTATAAGTATATGAATTTATCCAATTAAATATGACCATATTTTTTACTCAAGGTTAGTTAGATTTGGTTTTTCAAGATAGAACATTATGGAAAGTAAAAATTAATAGACTAGAACTTATTAAGTAGAGTTTGTAACTTGTCAATCTAATTAATGGGAGCAACTACTTAATTAATTCGTGAAAACGTCTCTACACAATAGGTGCTGATTTTTCTTGGACATATTAATTTATGGATGTGACAAAGAAATGAGAGAAAATAATTGAATGAATTAAGTATCAAATGAATGGATTAATTAAAGTATAGATTGAATTTTAAAATTGAGGATATAGCACACCTACTTGCCTTTCTTTTTCTAAGAAGAAAAAGATTAGCTACGTAGGATGCGTTTACTTTATGAAAATGACATTAATTCAAATTTAAATGTTATATGAATTGCACATTGTTATATGAATTGAGACGACAAATTAAAGGTGTAGGCTCCGTCCGTAACAAAGAAAATAAAATCTAAAGAATCATCATTAGTCGGTTCTTCATCAATTTTATTATTTTTATCTTCTTTGTCTTTTCTCTTTTCTCTTGTCTTTTTCTTATTATTTTTACTCTTTATTTTAGGTACAACGTGATTATTATGATTCACCAATAATTTAATTAATTACACTTTTAAATAATGTGAACATGATAAAAATTAAAACAAAAGTTTGTAATAAATTACATGACGTATAAACAAACATTTCATTTATCTATCTATACCATCATTTATTTGAAAAAGATAACCTTGTTTTATTCTGTATTATGTGTCTATATATATATATATATATATATATATATATATATATATATATATATATATCGTAACTTGCCAATAGTCAAAGGATTTGTGGCCATGTATTGCTTTCTTTATTTGAAATAATTCGTTGTTCTTACAGATCAGTTTGTTCTAATTATTTTGATATTTTCAATGGTGATTATTGTACTAAAAACACAAGTTATAGGGGAAGATTATTGTTTAATTTGAATTTCATAGGACTGTGTAATAATTAAGATTTATTAAAGAAAAACCCATTTGTCAACTTTGATAAGTTCGTCAATATTAAATACTGGGTCAAGGTTGGCTTGATAATTTTTATGGAAGAAAATTTTGAAACGAGGAAGAGAAGTAAACTTAAATCGTGGAGCTTTAATGGAGTAAAATTTGAGCATTTAAATATAATTTGTTTGGAAGTTGTGTATTATTTTTGGATTGTGAATAATTGCATGTTTTTTAATATCCAAGATGCTGCAAGATCAAGCAAGTTATTTTGAATCATTATTTTAATAAATAAACTCAACCCTTATATATATAGTCAAATGATTCGTATATTAATTAAAATTAAATAATCCTTTGTACATTATAATTCAGTGCTTTTGTCTTCTATTACCAAATACCAAATCAACTTTCTCCCTTCTTTATTATGCTAAATAATGTATGTTTAATAATTAGACCTTGATATTAATGAGTTTAGTTTTTAATAATTATGTTTGTTTGCAACCAATTTTCTTTTTCAACTTTTCTAACTAAACACTGCAACGATTCTAATTTCCAATTGAATTTTCCAAGAAAAAACAAAACATAATTCATAACTCAATGTTCATGAGAACTTACAAAAGTAGACAACAAAATATAAACATCAACCATAGAAGTGGAAATAGTGGAAGTGTTATAAATTTAATTTTAAAAAACTAAATAGTAATCATATGAGAGTAAGTTCCAATATTTTTCATATAAAAAAATCGAAAGTCTCTGTTAGTGAGATATAATTAAATTTGTCTTCAACTATTAGTTTAAGATTTTTTGGGGAGGTCATGTGTTTGAGCTCCTGCATTATGAGCGAAATATCAGTGGTATATAATTAGATTTGCTTAAGTTTTTAAGTGAATTGGTGATTTAAGTGTGTAATGTACACTTTTTGCAATTAAAAATATGTTGGTTTGAAAAAAAATTCCAATTATAAATTAGGTTGGTTCAGAAAACCTCTTTGGAAATTAGAATTTATGTTGATTTAAATTTTTCTTCTTCTTTCTTTTTTTTTAAAAAAAAAAAACTAGAAGTAGAAAAAAACTAAATTAAACGTCTTACTATTTATGTTTTCAAGAGTTGTCGTCGTGGTTATTATTATTTAGTTTTCACTTCTTAAATATAATTTTGAAATGATGCACAAAGCTGGAACATGTATTACATATATATATATATATATACACCTTGAAAAAACTATTTGTACATGTTACTTTGTGTTTTAGTTTATATGTGAATTTTAGTTGTCCAACAATCTTTAAATCAAAATCATGTGTTTTGTATATAAGAAGAAAGAATAGTTGTTAAGGAATTTGAAAAGCTTTGTTTTGTGGTATTGCTACCTTTTATAAATCTTACAAATACTACTTTTCCTAAGCTTATTGGTTTTTCCTTTAATGAGAAGTCTATTAAAATTGCCACCCACCTATTCACATAATATCTTTTCCTACGTTAAACTTATTCATACTCTATTTAACCAATTTCAATCAATACTATTTTTGAAAAGAAAAAAATTGGAATAATATTGCACATTTTCAAACTATTTATTAAAACAGTGGAGTTTTAAAACTATTTAGTAATACACTGTTGTTTTGATTTCCTCTCTCCCTCTCTTTTTAATTTGATTTTCTCTATCTTTGGTCAAGAGTTGAATACTCCACCTAAACAACAATTCTTTTTTTTAATTTAATAACGATTTACTATTTTAAAAAACTTTCCAACTCTTTGAAAAATTTAATACTTACGTTCGCACAAATCCATTTTCTTTTCTTTTTTCTTCTTAATTTAAAGTTTATTACCTTAATTTTCTTTTTAATCGAAAACAAATACGTAGGAAAATTCTAAAATTTAATACTTTTCTACAGTTTTTTAAGGAAAAAAATGTACCGCTATTTATACTTCTTTTATCGTTGTATTTTTTAATAATTGAAAATTTGTCTTTCATTTCTTGGTCGGGAAAAGTTCTATTAATATAGCATTTTGAAATATTATTTATTGAATCAACGTTCTTTCACAGTTATTTATTGGAATATTAAAATGGATTAAATTAAAAAAAAGTTTTAAATTTATTAAATTAAGAATTTAAATTAAAGAAATAAGAATTTAAATTTACAAAAACAAGGATTTGAATTAAAAAAGTCGCCATCGTTTTTAATAATATAATTTTCTCTTTGCATTCTAACTGATTCTTATTCTTTTAATTTAATACTGATTTATTTTTCTCCCACTAACAAAAAAATACCTACCATCATTCACAGCTTTTTATGAAATTTTCAATTTATTTTTTAAATTGACCAAATTTCTTTGAACTTCTTTTAAAATTTTTTAATTTATTTTTATGTTAATTTTTCATTTTATTTTTACTTTTATAACATGACATGATAAATTTGCAACGATAAACCATTAATCGAAATTTCGTTACTCAAGTGTGCAACCTTCTTTTGACTACATTGAAATGACCCATTATGTTGCTATTGACTCTACTACTTCATATAGTGTGTAACTTTTAATAGCAAAACGTTTGACCATATGCCGAGGTCCATCTCTTCGAATTCATCATTGGTCTCTATTCTAAAGTGTTTATATTCATTGTTAGCTACCATTTCTTCATCATCGCACACTAGTTGTACGTCTGATTCTAGATTAGCATAAACATATTCTTCAATTGGTCTCTTGGTTCTACATTTAAGTTCATGCCCAAATCTACTTTACACACACTCACACACAAATTATTATTATTATTATTATTTTTTTGACTTTTAGAGACACTTGACATGTTACAAATGGTAGGACGTGTTGTAAATATAAAAATAGGTTATGACCATGTGTCAATTATGCAATCTTAACAAAAGAATTGTAATTTGTAGAATGTGTTTTTAAATTTGAATTAAAATGAATTTTATGTTTAAGATTTTTAAAAAATCAATTTGTTTTTTAGATGGTCGAGTGTTAAACATTTGACCTAACACCAATTTATTTTTACTATTCCTAAACAAATATGTTCTTTAACAAATTAAAAAATAATAAAAAGTAAAAATAAAAAATTTAGAAATCATAACTAAACCTAAATTGGTTAATCTTCAAATAATGTATATTATCTAAGTCGAGCAGCAAAATGTCTTGGACTTGATACTATGTGGAGTAGAGTATTACTAAATATATTGATATTTGTTTCATCAAGCGAATTTTCTAATTAAAATGTTGCTTGGGAGTTTTGTGTGAATAGATAAGGTGCAATAGATAGTATTTTAATATCATTTCTTATGAAAATCTACGATTGTACTTTCAGCAATTGTTTATAATTGAGAAATAGTTAAAGGTAAATTAAAATTTTTTATATCAATACAACGTGAAAACATATGAGAAGGCTCTTCATCTATCGTATGTCTTGATTGTTCTTACCATTTGTCATATATTTTATATTGAGCAAACTATCTATGATAGTTTTGTAGCTCCCAAAAAATCTGTAACATAACATATTACATTAAAATATATAATCCCCTTATATAATGCTTTGTATTGCCACTTTATATGGTGCATGACTCTTAATACTAAAACATTCGACCATATATTGTATCATTTCATTGTTCACATTAGAAAAATAAAAAAATAGCAAAACCAATCTTTTTAATTTAAAAAACTAATATTGATCGAATCAAATATCAAAAAACAAAAATACAAAAAAAAACCCCTAAAATTGTACACTAATCCTCTTAAGTATCAAAAACTAATAACAAAAAAAAAAAAAAAAACTTATTTTCATTTTCTTTTCATTTCATATCAGTTTCAATATATATATATATATATATATATATATATATATAAATTAAAACTTGAAGTGTATTATGAATTTATTTATGTTAATTTGTTTTAATATTGAAATATTGCTACTGTTCACACGAGATTTTTGGAAAATTTTGATTCGTGGAGTTGAATTTGTGTTGATGTTGTATTTATGTTGATTTGATGTGATGTGGTTCGATATCTGAAATTTGATCATCTGATTCTCTCTCGGCTGGATGCTTACATTTGATTTGAGGAAGTGGAGCAGAAAATTCTCTCTAGACTTTCTGAGTCAAAAATTTTTCACTCCTACAAATGAAAAGAACTCCTCTATCTATAGAGTTTTTATGAACTTAGGCCTAATTGGTCCATGAACCAAACGAGGAGAACTCCTTTATTTATAGAGTTTTTATGGACTTGGGCCTAAAATCTTATCGTCATTGTTTTCTTCATAAAATCGTTTTGCCTTCAAAGTTTTCATCTCTCTTTCATGTTGATCGCTTGTCATTTTTAAACGACCAAAAGCGATGTTGAAGCTTGATCTTTCTTTGATGTGGAGATACTTAGCCTTTTGAAAACAAAAGTTCGAGTGGAAATGGACGTTGGACATTGGTTTTCTTCTTCTTTTGTGGCCATACTCAATCTTTGAAAAACTGAAGATCGAGTAGTTGAAGGTTTGATATGATCAAAGACAGAAGTCCTTTGCTTAATTTCATTTGAATTGTCAACTTCTTCAGAAGATGCATAGTTGTTGTCAACTTCTACTATGTTGACAACATGACATGAAATGACTTTTAATACTTCCTTTGGATGATCATCAAGGAAGTTTCTTGAAAGGAATTTTGTCAAAGCTATCGATTGTTGAGGTCGGAGTAAGTCCTCGTCTTTTTCTTTGATAGGCTTGGACTTCTACATCTTCTTGTTCCTTTTCCCTTTCTTTTTATGAGGGTTGCTTTATTTTCCATGGTTTTGATCGAAGTGCGACTCCTTTTGAATTGAATTTGTTTGTCTCCCTTTTCAACGAGACATGACTATCCATTCTTCGTCATCATCCTCAACAGACTCTTCTTTGTTTTGAGAGTATGTCATCATGATCTTTTGTTGGAAGCAAACAAGTATAGGTTCGAAAGTCCCAAATTGAATCAAGTTTTTCCTTTGATCATAATACAATGTTGACGGTGAAACACTTGAAGTCAACTTGACTGCAACATGATTCGTCTGAGCTATTTCATCAATGTCCAACTCGATCTTCATTTCATGAGCTCACTTTAGAATCAACTCCTTCAATATGAAACACTTTTCGATAGGGTGACTAATGACCCGATGGTAATTACAGTAGTTAGGACCATCTACTTTTCCTGCTTGTTCCGGGCATTTGCATTCTGGTAGTTGAATAAGTTACTTCTCTAGTAGCTGCTCTAACATATCTGCAATGTTAGAGTTAGGAAATTGATAAACTTTTTTCTTGTATTTCTCTAAGAGTTGGGCATTTCTTTTTGTCGCCATCATGCTTTCTTTCAATATTTGTTTATGTCCTTTTAGAGAAAGATTTCAAAAGAGTCGCATGAACAACCATATACTCATTTATGACACTATTTATGATTTTTTTAGTGTCATTGTTTTCATTTTTGTCATTCCTCATTTTTTGAACCAAGAAATCTTTTGCTCTCCTGTTGGCAGTACTCAATTTCATATCATGAGTGCGAGTTGCTAACTCTTCGAACGTACAAGGTTTTATTCCCTGCAAAATATGGAGAAGTTTCCAGTGTATTCCTTAGGTGCACATCTCCACTGTAGACAGTTTTATGAGCTTGCCTTTGCAATCTAGAGCTCTCCATTGATTTATGTAGTCGATAACTGGTTCTCCCTTTCGCTGTTTGGTGTTTGTCAACTCCATCATGTTGACGACACGCCTAGTGCTATAGAAGTGGTTGAGAAACTCTATTTCCAGTTGTTCCCAGTTGTCAATTACTTCTGGCTTCAAATCAGTATACCACTCGAAAGCATTTCCTTTCAAGCTTCGAACTAATTGTCTGACTAGTTGGTCTCCTCTTGATCCTGCGTTCTTGCATGTCTCAACAAAGTGAGAAATGTATTGCTTTGGATTACCCTTTCCGTCGAATTGTTGGAACTTTGGAGGTTGGTACCCAACGAGCATTTACAGGTTATTGATTCTCTTAGTGTATGGCTTGGAGCACATGAAAGAAGTTTGTGGTGGTCCTCCATACTGAGCTCTTATGGAGCTTGTAATCATATCTTACGGTTGTTGGACTGATAGGGAGGCGATAAAGATGGATTGTTGCGTGTGATTTTCCTACAACTCAACTTCTCCTTTATCATCAGCTTTGACAACAAGAGTTTTATTCGACTCAGCCGTTTCACAAACCTTCATTTGATCTTTCAAGGCAGCGATTTCATGATCTCGCTCCTCAACAGTTTTCATTGGGAAATTTATTTTTCTCTCCATCTCTGCCATGGCTGCCTCAGCTGTTACATCTGCCATCATGATAGACACCACTTCAAGGTATGATTCTTGCTCTGATGGATTAGAAACATGAGTAGATTTTTCAAACAAAGGATTCTCTCTGATGATGATCCTACCTTTAAGACATTCCATCAGTTGCTTAAGGATGCTTTGCGCGATGACAAAACCTTGATCCTGCTATTATATGATCCTCTTTGAACGATTGCAGGTGACAGGTCTCATGTAAGCGTCGCTTGCAATAGAAGATTTAGATGCAACTTTCTTTGATGTCATTGGTTTGCTTGTAGATTTAAATGAGGAGAAAGAGATGAAATGTAGAGAGGTCCCACCAGGCGTGCCAATTTGTTCACACGACATCTCTGGAGAAATTTGTTTCGTGGAGTTGAACATATGTTGATGTTGTATTTATGATGATTTGATGCGATGTGGTTCGATCTCCAGTATTTAGTCCTTTGATGCTTTCTCTTAAATACAATTTAAACTTATAACTTTTTTATCTTTGATCTTTAGGAATTTGTAGTTGCAAGTCAATTCGAGCTTCAATCTTCTGGAATTCAAGGAAAGTTTGATCTTCCAAGTTTTCAATCTTTCAGAAGATGATGATCTCGATGTTGATAAAAACGTACACATCTTAAGAGCTTTTTGAAGTTTGAATCTTCAGTTCTTCCTCCAACCAAAAGATCTCTAAAATGAATGGGAATGTCTCTATTTATAGAGAATTTCCATGGGTTTTAGGTGGTCTTGGGCCCATTTGTCTCTTGGACTTGGGCCCATTTGCTTAGTGGTTTTGGACTCGGGCCTATTTGTTTGGTGAATTCAGGTCTATTATTTATTTGGTTCAATTTTTCATAAGGGGCTTGAACTGGGTTGGATATGAGAAACTTGACGACTAAAATCCAATCAAATTATAATCATCACAATTTTGCTGTGATGATGTAGCACGATTGTAGTTGGTCAAAATTTTTTGTTCAACAGCTACGAATCATATTTTTACTCATGGTTCTTTTTTCTAATTTTTTATTTTAATCTTGTATATCTAATGATTATTTTCTTTAATTTTTTATTTAAATTTCTAACAAAGTATTTGTCATCTTAAATGAAAATAAAATAAAATTTAAAAATAAGATAAAAAGTGGAAAAAGAAACATCGTTGAAGAGAAAAACAACAAACAAACTTAAAAATAAACAAAATGAAATAGATTGAAAAAAAATTAAGAAAGAAAAATTATCAACTGAGTGTACACATGTGGCAAGAGTATCTCATTTTCTCTTTCATAGGACACGTGCAACACTCGTCCTTCTGAATCACAACAAATTCTTAATAAGTTTTTAAACAACCTTATTTTATTAATAAGTTTTTGAAAATGCAATATTTGAATAAATCATTCTATTTTTCAATGACTAATTAAATTTAACCATTTATTAAAAATATACGGACTAAAATAAGTATATAAAATGAAATTAATTATCATGCTCAGTACAGAAAACTTTCATGTGAAGAACTAATATTAAATGAACACACAACACCCATTGTAAATCAATATCTTGAACATCTAATAATTTATTACTCTACCAAAAAATATTTTAAATAACAAAATTATTAAAAATATATAATAAAATGTCATAGCTTATTTAGAATTGATGGTAGATTTGACATTTGGGTTTGATTATTAGCTCTAGTTTATTGTATTGGATTGACAACACTGCATAAAAATTTAAAATAGAGAACCAATTTTGTAGGCATACGTTGAATGGAAACTTGGCCCTTAATGGGCTTTGCCTATCAACTTGGACTAATTCAATGGTTGAAGAACAAAGGCCACACTTGTGTACTCTATTTTAAAAAACTAGTGTTATTCTTCTCCTTTTATATACTTTTAATATTCTACTATACTACTTTTCTAAACATTTATAATAATAAACAAAGAGTCTTGATCATACTAAACTAGTTCTAAATTAAATTCATATATGATAATTGGTTTTCTTTTTTCTTTCAATAGTAAA
The DNA here is from genome assembly GCF_025177605.1 of Cucumis melo. NCBI lineage: Eukaryota > Viridiplantae > Streptophyta > Magnoliopsida > Cucurbitales > Cucurbitaceae > Cucumis > Cucumis melo. The sequence goes on from NC_066858.1 coordinate 17,500,680, forward strand.
TGAAGATTGAAAATGCCATATTTTCCAAAACGAACAAAAAAGAAAAGAGATTAAAAACGTTATTAGAAAATAGAGTATTAAGTGGACGACGGAGGGCAAAGTCAGTTTATTAAAGAAATAAAAAGAAAAAGAAAATTTCTTATTGACTTCAACAAAATGCATTCATTATACAATGGTTTATTATAACATTATTCAATATAATAACCTTTATACTTAATCCCGGTCTAACTATTATTTATACCAATTTTTTTTTTTTTTTTTTTACGTTTCATTTCACCCTTTTTAAAATATTTTTTCTACCACTAGTCTGTTTTACAATCATCTGTATCTCTCTTAAATATAAATGATTGAATCTTATTCAATCTCAAAAGCAAAGGAAACTTTTTGAAAATTATTTTTCTTAGTTTTTAAATTTTGGTTGGGTTTTTTTAACCATTGATCAAGTACAAATGACAAAGGAGGAAAGTTGGAGGTAATTAAAAGTAGTATCAATAGACTTAATTTTTTTTTAAAAAAAAAAACAAAAAACGAAAAGGTTATCAGAGGGAGATCATTCATTTTCATTCAAGTCTATTTAGAAATAAAAAATTTAATTGAACAAATGTGGATGTTTGAAAAAACCAAAACAATACAATATATTAAATATGGAGTGGGAAAACCGAACTGATCCTCACATCAAAATTGATAGTACAAGCATTATTAAGTTCGTTAGACTATACTAATTTGTGCTTAAATTAAAAAAAAAACATTAGGTAAAAACTAGAATATACTTTCTGTTTAGGTTAGTTGTTTGATCTCATCTCTATGAAGAGCTCTTTGAGACATTGAGTTGAGATAAGACGTTTGGAGTTCATTTGTGTTTGGAGCTTATGTGTTTGAGGAGTTTATATGTCTGTGTTTGAGTGCATAGTTTTTGTCCGAGTCAATATATTTATGTTTGGAGTTCATAGTTGTTTTGCTTGAGTTCATATGCATGTGTTTTAGGTACACAACTGAATTCATATGTTGAGATATCTGGTGTCAATTTTTGAATTGTCATCTTTTTTCCATACCTATTTTTGTTTTTAAATTTTTTTATTCAATAATTTTACCTATCTTTGCTTGAATTAAATATGGATTACATTTTTTTAAATTTTTTCTTTCCTTTTTGGTAAAATTTAAACCATTACATTTTTTGCATTAACATAGATAAATAAAGTGTAAAGAAAAAAAAAACTATAAATCAAAATTTTATATGAAAAGTTGTTATGGATAGAAAAAAAATGAATCTAATTACAAAATATAGTAAAAGGTCGAAGATGACTCTTAATTTTTCTTTGTAAACTTCATGATTTTTATTTTCGTTTTTTCCTTCCTATTGTTGTTTTGTATTTTTCCTCTCTCATGATTTCTTTTAATTAAATCTCCCTCGTTATTTTAGTAGTCAATGAAATGCCACCACGTTTCTTCAACAATCGTGCATTCAATTCCTTCAAATTTGGAGAACCATCAAAGAATATATATTTATTTTCACTAATTCTTAGTATAAAATGTTTTTTAAAAAAACAAATTTTCATTTTATGAGTATTTTTTTTGTTCTTTGTTCTTTTTGTTTGTTTTTCCAACATAATGCAATTATATACATACTTTTTTCAAAACCTTTAACACTCATTTCATATGTGAATTCAAATAAATAAAAATATAGTTGTATGTAAACAAATTTCTATTTGATGGGTATTCTTTAATGAAATACAGTATATGCACAGTGGAATTAAGAATAAAAAAAAACTCTAATTGTATCTAAACATTTTAGAGATTAATCATGCTTAAAGAACCCTAATCAAATGAAGTTAGGAATAAATTAAGAAACATATCAAATGAAGTTAGTGTTGACCTGCTATTCTCCGGACTTAGAACCAGATTGTGGGACTCGTTAATTGAAGGAAAATTTAGAGAGAGATGAAATTTGGAGGTGGAAATTAGGTTGAGTTTGAGAGAAAAGTTTGGTAAAGTTTTGTAAAAATTTTAAAAATAAAATTTGCCAAAAAGTTCTCAAAATTTTGAAAATTGCCATTTAAATAAGTTAATTACATGCAAAATTGCATGTAATTAATTTCTTAAATCTCTACGCTTAATAATCCACTAACCATTAGTGGAACTTAATTGACTAGGTGTCTACATCTCATGTAATTACTAAGGAGCCATTTGGGGGAAGAGTTGGGTTATGAAAGGGTTAGTGTTATGAAACTAGGGTTATGTTTTATCATAACCCTTGTTTGGGGGAAATATTTAGAAAGGTAGTTTTATGATAAGAGGTGTTTAGGGGAAGGGTTATGATAGTATTATGAATAAGATGTGTTTGGGGAAAGAGTTATGTGGGTAGGTTTATGGAGATTTTATGATAAGATATGTTTGGGGGAAGGGTTATGTGGGTAGATTTATGAGAATTTTATGATAAGATGTGTTTGAGGGAAGGATTATGTGAGTAGAGTTACAATTTTTTTTTGTACTTATTAATGTTTTTTCCAATTCACATTGTACATAAAAAAAAAATTCTTATTGCATATTGTTTTATTACGAAAGCGTTGAAAATTTGTTGTAACAGTTTGACTTACTATCTCAAATGCGTCCATGTCTAATGTTATTAAACTAGTAAATACAATTGACCAATTTCCAAATAATTTGTTAACAAATTCTACTAATTTTATTCTAAGTCAATTTTTACAAATAAAAACTAGTTATTGTGTATTTGTAATTATCAATAGCGTCGTACATTTGTTTTTAATATCTTTGATTACGTGCTCTAACGCATACGCCCATATTTATATTCGTGAATTCAATTTCTTATTACGTAGCATTTAGACGCCATATTTTTCGAATTGTTACACATACACTGTATAGATTGGTTTAATTTCAACCAAACTTTTTAAACCGAATTTCGATAGAACATTAAAAAATCGTATGCATAAAATAGTAGAAAACATATACACATCGAAGTATCGTACATATGAAAAAAAGTTTGATAAAATAAAATTACAAACAACAATAAAAATCATAGTCCAAGTGAAGTAAGAAAAGATGAAGTAAGCCAGCCAAAGAAGGACATAAACTATCTCGAGACGTCACGTAGGAAGACTTTGCAGAAGTTCTTCCTCTCTTTGTTAGTCATCTCTACGAAACCATGCATGTTATCCATACTACGCATAAGCTGCCTTTGGCACAACACTCTGTCCAAATTGCTTAGGTCGGGCATCTCACCTAATATGCATAAGAATTCATGGCGAACAAAGGTCTCATTGGCAAAGGCGCGTGCAGGTCACTCGACTATGGTCTTGAGTTGGTCATTCATACACTCCAGGACCATATGTATCATGTCAATCTTACCCTCCCACTGGCTTTCCCTCTTTCTCTTAGATCTACTCGATCCGGGTTTACCATCTGACACGTGAGCGGGTCGTGATGCGCGTACATCATCCTGGGACATGTCAATCCCTTGGCTGTACATGGATGGAAACTTCATATCGTTCCCATCCGACATGTCAAACCCCTCATACTCGGCATGCTCATTAGACCCGATGTCGGCGAAGGTCTCTATAAAGCGACCCGTCGCTCTATCCCTCTCGAACACATATGCAAGTTTGTCGTAATAGTAAAAGGATTTGTTAAGGAGGCCCTTCGTTGCAGGATGCAACCGCATAAAAACATAAACACTTCAAACTGCCGTTACGAAAAAGTTTCAATCAAAGTACATTGTGCAAATATTTTCACGTTTTGATTAGTTTCCTTATCCTAACTCAGTTATCGAACACTTCTTTCTCGGCAATGATGCACTTTGCCTCATCGTTCCATCTGATTCTACTGCATGCTGATCCATACATTTCTGTGATAGCCTGGAAGGTCTGCTTAAGTGTATTAATTTTGCAGTCTATTACAATGGTGACTCGGACACGACATCCAGGCAACTTTTGTACCATCGTGCAGACAAGTTGGGCCAGGTAACCTGGCCAAAACGTACAATTGTCCGACTTTCATCTGCTAGTAGATACCAACTCCACTAAACACTTAACTAGAGTGTCTTCCTTCTCCTTCATCCATACATGTTTGGGAGCACGGGACGAGGTTGCCATACTGAGAATGACAAATGACAACAAATACATGAAACATATTAACAATTTCAAATTTCCTTATTTAAGAGACACAATAAATGCCAAACAAGATTAGGACATATCATTATAATTTCTATTTCTCCATTGATGTAAAACATTCATGCATACATTCAATATTCAAAATAAAGAGTATAGGTAATTTAAATTGTCATACAACTCAGAGGTTCTAATTTCAAATGGTTTTAGCTATGCGTTACGCAACTGTCATTTGGTGAACATCGCTTCAGCTAATTCGTCCTGCCACTGAGACCACTCGTTTGTGGTCTTAATGTACTGAATTTTATCTCCTGCGATGGTCATCGCATACGCGGAGTCTCGCTCGTCAACGTTGTCAATGTCTTTGCAATTTATCATTTCTTTGTTTATCAAATTCTACAGCAGGCAACATGCTAGGATGGTGCGACACTGCATTTGAAGTTGATAGTACAACTTCCCACGAATTATTGCCCATCGACCCTTCAGAAGACCGAACGAGCGCTCAATCACATTTCTTGCCGATGAGTGTTTCATGTTGAAGTATTTATTTATAGTTGCTGGGGCATTTCCAGTGCCATGCCACTCTTGTAACTGGTATCTCTTGCCTCTGTATGGAGCGAGAAAATCCTCCGCGTTTGGATAACCCGTATCGCACAGATAGTAATATTCTGTTATGAGAACCAATGGTTTATGCACATTCAATATGAAATTTTAAAATGGCGTGGTGGGATTAAAAATCGTAAATACCATTTGAACTTGCAGTCCATTTAATCGTATAAGTGCATTATAAAGAATCAGGTAGTTCGCCGCAGATCCTTCTCAATTGGCAATTTCCCTCTTATGTGTTGAAAACATAGGCCAATCAATTACGGGCACATTTACCTTTATGTACATTCCGTCCAACGCCCCAAGACAATTCTGTAGGTTTAAATAAATAGGCATACATTAGTTGGACGTATTGATACGTGACATACAGATGACTTTGACTAAGCAAACCTCGAAACACTTCCACTGTGGATCCGTGTAGTTGTTTGTTACTGGCACCAGTTTCTTTATCAACTCATCGTGGAGTCATACCACAGCCAACAAGACGAGGTTCAAATATCGCGATATAGTCCCACCAGACCGTACAAATTCACTTTGAATAATGCGATTCTTCACATCATGGGCAAGGACGTGTAAGAACATACAACTATTTGCTCAACATCGACAATCTCTATCGATGAGAGGCCAGTGACAGTCCTATGTAAATGGCATAGAATAGCAAATGTTCAACTATCCATGTGCATGCTTTTTCGACACACAAGATCAGACTCGTGTATCATGCAAAAGTATGTAAGCTGCCTAATTCTATGCCTAGTATCGTACGGTGTATATGGGAGCCGCTTATTATCGTTCATTAGTGCCTCCCACTTAGCACCATCTGACGTTGGGACAGTGTGAACGCAGTTAGAACTCCAAGAAGGGTTTGTGGATCCATTTCAAAGTATCTAAAATTTCCTAAAAATTATTTAGTAAGTGTCTTATTACAATGTCCATATACATGGTGAAAAAATCCTTATTCAACATAAAGTTAGTATATGGAAGCTACCTACAACTATTTTAAAAAAATGAAAATGATGCCAACTTATATTACATGATGTTTTAAAGAAATATTGAAAAACCGAAGAGATTCTTTTAAAAGTGTAATATGACAATTGGTAACATGTGTGATGAGACAGAATGTGAAGAAACATATTTATTTTTTAACTTTTGCAAAATGTTTACTTTTACTCAGTTATTATCGAAATTAAAACTTATTAAAACAAAATAAAAACAATTTACTTTTTTTGTTTCAATTTTCTTAACATGTGATGAAAGGTTAGAATAAGAAGTGTTTTAAATTAAATTACCTTATTATAAGTGAAAAAATGCGGTGACATTTCTAAAAATAGTTGTAATGAATGAATTTTTTTTAAAACATAGAATTTTGTACAGTTAAAATTATAGTATGTTTCTAAGTATCGAAGTTTCATTTTGTTCACAACTTAAGACAATGAGTTCAACACTTTTTACATTATTGTCAAATTGAAAGTATAGTACGTGTAAAATGTTGTCAATGTAATTTTTTAAGCAGTTAAAAGCAGCAGACCTGTTTTTGAACTTTTCAAAAGCGGAAAACCAATTTTAATTCTAATTTTTATTTTGTTTCAATTGACCAAATTCACGTTTTGACGCCTATGCTTGGTATGAAACGATATTACAGAATAATGGAAAAGAATTTTATAATCAAATTTTTTGTTACACTACTGTGAGTCGTTGAAGTGAAATTCTTTATATTGGGATGCTAATTTGCAAAAGAAAATCTAATGTCGCGCATGTAAGAAAAAAGAATAAATTCAAAGTTTGAAAGCATAGAGTAGAAAATTATACAAAAATTATTCTATATGTGAAATGACTATAGAAATGTCCAAAAATTCAAAAAATACAAAACCAAAATTTGTCTCATACAAATATAGTTAAATTAGACGTTTATAAGGAAAAATGAAAAAAAAAAACGCACTACAAACGAACATTGAATCTAAAAACGGCTAACCCGTAGTATCTCTTAGAAGGGTGGGAAGACCGTGGACATTCTGCCAAAACAAAATAATGACGTTATGAAACGAAAAACGGCAAAAAACATAAACTATTTTAAATGTAGCCGAAATGACGGAAATAAAAAACATTAAAAAAAACGAGTACATACCTTGTTCGTTGACAAATGTACCCGAAAGGAGGATTTTAAAATGTAATACGTAAAAAAAACAAACGTACAAAATTTTTTTTTGAAAAACTTTTTTAAGAGTCTCAGAGTCATGAAATCGGTTAAAAAATATGAACCAGATTTTATAGTAGTGGAAACATCAATTAAGAGAGAAAAAACATAGAACAAAGCAAATTAAGAAATAAAGTACAAGGTACATACGACACGTAAGACAACAAAGAAAATGCATCGGAGGAAGTAAACACATTTAATGACATTAACACAAGATTCATGGTGGTTGAAACATCACTTAACATATTTGAAAATAGGTAACAGTACGTATATTATCATCCAACATACATTAGAAGAGAAGACACATATTTATGGAAGGTTCCTAATAATATAGGAAAAACACAATGAACAAAGAATGTAAAGACCCAACTCCTTATACCGAGCTGAAGTCCTTACTAAATGTAAATACCATAATTTAAGTCATAAAGTTTGGTTAAAATGAATAAAACCTCAGAATTTTATTTATAAAAACCAAATCAGGGTAATGTGCGAAATATAAACAAATATTAAAATCCTACTCGGGCCCTATCTACTTTTCAAAAACGAAATAGTAAATAAAGAAAAATAAAACTCAAGTACTAATGTTTAAAACTGGGTGTAAGCGAAAGCAGAGATCCCTATGGCTCGCCACGGTCACTTCTGGTCGCTCGCCAGCTTGCCCTTGCCTCTACCTCGGCCTCTACCTGAAAACATAACATGGAGAGAGTGAGTATAAAATACTCAGTAAGGGACCCACTACTAGTCCCACTAGGTGCCTGTTAACTTCCTATTAGAGTCTTGAAAATGGTACTTAATAACTGACACGTTCTCGAACACGTGCACCATGCGCTTCCGTAGGAACGAAAATCTGGTCTTCGGTGTCCTGGGGGAGCACCTAGGACATACTGGTCTGTAGCGAACTTGGAGGAAACACTAAGACAATCGGGCTGCGAGGATCCCGTCGAATCACTCGAATCATATCTATATCCATGCTAGACTGACGTCTCGTCGGACTACACAGTCCTAAATAGGTGGTGATCCCGAAGGACACCCATGCAGGTACGACTCTAATAGGCTAAGCTAACAGGTACCCTAACCATAGCATACATATACATAACATCATCATGTAATCATATCAGTCTAATCATTATCTCACATCTCATCACAATATCCAACATAAAGTCATAATAAGCCACGTCATCACATTATACCATGCCATCATATAAAACCACCTCATCAGTCACATCATGCTCTCATTAATTTATATGTGTTATACAGTCTAGTCCTTAACATGCATAACTGAAAGTATATGCGGTCTCATGGTTCTAGTCGTAGAGCTAGTAGTAGAAATCTCTTACCTGGAGATTTGCTCGACGAGTCCTAACAGCAAGAAAAAGTGTGCTTTCCAAGCAGCGATGCCCTAAATGGTTAGGAACAACAATTAATAACCTAACCTTCATGGAAAAGAAGTCCAAGAGTCGTTCGAAGCAACTTACCCAAGATCAAGGTTGCACTAATTCCCTTTAAGTCGAGAAATCCCACGCTTCAACTCCACTTGGTCCAACCGGCCCTTTCAAAAATATAATTTAATTTAATCCAAAATTAAATTATTTAAAAACCAAAGTTAATCTTCGTTGGGTATGCCAAAAACCCAACCAACTTACCAAAAACTTACCAATGACAGGTGGGGAAAGGACCAAAAAGTAGGTGCCTCAAAAGGGCTTGGCGGCTCGGCTGGGAGGTGCGGCTTGGCTAGCGGATGGATGCGGCTCGGCTAGCGGCTGGATGCAGCTCGGCTAACGGTTGGACGCGGGTCGGCTGGCGACTGGACGCTGGGCGAAGACGCGGCTCGGCTTCGCGACTTCAATCGATGGTGCTCGGTTTCAGCGGCCGGCGCTCGGCTCCGACAGACGGTCGGGCTGGTTTCGTGGCGGAGGGGGACGCGGAGCGGATCAGGCGGAGGGACGCGAAGCGGATCAGGCGGAGCGACGCGGAGCGGATCGGGGTAGAGCGACGCGGATCAGATCGAGGCGGAGCGACACGGATCGGATCGGCTCGCTTGGGACGAGTGGCGGTGCGGCTTGCGAGTTGGCTGCGGAACGACGCGGAGTGGATTGGGGCAGATGGCGGCGCGACTCGACTGATCTGTTCGGTTGATCTGCAGTGAACGCCCGACGGTGGTGTCTGGCGGAGGACGGCGGCGGTGACTGGCGAAAGGCGACGGCAACAACTTGCTAGGGTTTTGTGCTTTTTCTTTTTCTTTTTGGTTGGTTGAAGAGAAAGATGAATAATGCTATTTAATGCAATAATAATAATTCTTTATTATTATTATTATTATCTTTTCTTTTCCTCAAAAGTCTCACTCTCTCTCTTCCATTAAACCCATAAAAAATCTCCCTTTTTCAGTTTCAACCAATCACATCAATCACTTCTCTTCCTTTTTCTCTTTTTTTTTTTCCAAATAATATCTCACCATTAACTTTAACCAAATCAATTCTCTCTCTCCTCAACCCAATTATCTTTAATCTTCAACAAATAACTTTACCAAATTTATTTTCCAAATAAAACAATTATTATCCAAATCAAAATAATTATAACTCTAAACCTCAATTAATGAAAAATTCAAAATAATCAAGTTCCTCAAATACATTCGAAATTTCCATATCCACACTTAAGATAATAATGAAAAAGAAATCAAATTTGTTGGGGTGTTACAAAGAAAGTACATGGGAAAATCATACAATGATAGGCCAGAAAGTGATGAACAATGAAGCAAAAAATGGAAACAAAAAAAGTACATACCAAAGACAAAGTAGCAAAAGATAGAAGAAAGTGGGCAACAGAAGTCCGAAAATGCAAGTGCAAAAACATAAGAGGAAAGGTAAATATATATGGGTGGATGAAAGAAGTTATGATGCCTTTAATGACCACACACCAAAAGAAACCAGGGAATGTCTACAAATGACAGTGTGAAAGCATAGAAAAGTCATACATGTGGTCAAACCCTAACCATTGCAACCCACCATTTTTAGCACATAAATGGTAGGTTTTCAAAAATATTGAAGGGGCTAAATAATCTACAATGAAAGGGTTTGGGCGGCTAATATTTATCCTCTAAAAAGTAGTCAGTACATAAATGAATAAAACAATGAAGAAAGTACATAATCACAGAGAATGGAAATAACAATGGAGTTATAATCAATAGACAGCCCAAACAAGAACAATTGAAGGGAAAAAATTCAGTAAAAACCATTTCACACACTTGAAAATAGGGGACCAATAAGACATAATAACCTATTTGTTCACAGAAGTAGTTAAGAAAGAAATATCAACTATCAACTATCAAATATGAACAAAATTAGCCAATGCAAACAATATCAACTATGAGGAAAGAAATTTAGAAATTAGTAGGTCAAATTCATGTACTCATCATCGGCTTTCATAAAAAAAATAAAAGATTGAAGTTACCTCTCTACCGTGCGCCAACCTCATCGAATGCCACAAAAAAGGGTGTGACATGTAGCATCGGTCCAAAATCAGTGAAGGCCAACACAAATCGACAACGAGAACACCCAAGAGCAAATTGACAAGTGGAGAGGCAAGACGAATTTGAATGGGCTAAACTCGAACATGCATGTCTACAAACAACATCGATCGAACAAGTGATTGAGGATTTCAGAGGCAAGGAATACTTTCCACTGGTCAACAAAATCCACAAACTCTAAACCCAAATGTTTTGGTGGCAAAACCTTTCGATAAAGCCTTCAACAAATTCATTTTAGGTTTCGGAGAGAGAGAGATGGTGAATATAGATGTAGATACGGAAACGACGTCGTCGAAAGGGAAAGAAGAAGAAGACGAAGAAAAACGATGGAAATCAAAGGGGGCTTAACTTGGCCGATGCTGTACACATCCATTTCAACTTCGAATTGAAGGGAAACAAGAAGAAGAAGAAGAAGAAACGAGGAAACTATGATGGAAAAGAAATCGAAAAGCCAACACGGGTTAAAGGGATGGTTGAAGACGAGTTGAATGGGAAAGTGAAGAGGGAGACTTTTTGACAGAATGAAAGCGAAAGTGGAAAAGGTTTAAGGGGTAAAAACGGGCTTATGGAAACCCTAAACCTAGGGTTTCCATAACTCTACATCTAAACAAGGGTTAGGTTTAACTTAACCTACCCTCGAAATGTTAAAACTACAAACAAACAACTCCTAAGTGTTAGTGGGATTATCAAATAAAATGTTGGATTTTCCCACTAACTAGTTTAAGGGCAATATGGTCATTTAACCATTTAAGTGAATGTCAAACATTGACTTTTTCAAGTCAAAAGTCAACATTTTGACATTTAACCTTTTCATCCATTGAGTAATTTCGACCTCCCGAGCATGAATTCGAATTCAGTTTTCCAAAATTTAAATCCAATTTGAATATAAAGCCGATCAAAGTTTTCTTTTCAAAGTCAAAAGTCAACATTTTGACTTTTCACAACTTTGATCATTTCCATCAATTCTGAGCTTTTGAATATGAATCTATATTCATATTTTTAATACTTAAATCATATTTAACATAAAGCTATATAACCGACGACTATATCACATATATTCGTCGATTTCACTCTCTCTTTACCTAATTCAAACAATTTGAATTATTCCAACATATTGTTCTAAGTTAATTTTATATGAACTAGCAGGGGAACCTAAAGAACTTATAGATCATGGACTCCAACGATCCGAGATTAGCTGGCTAAACCTTTTAGACTGAGATAATCAACATTCGTTAACTAACGGGTCATTCCACTAAAATCCCGTAGTTACATTTTCCTCATTATAGATATATTTATGTCCATCTAATATAACCATGATCAGTAAGTTAATCTTTCATCGGTTGTTCGTAACCTCGGCTAGGTCAAAATACTGTTTTACCCCCGAGACTACATCTTGTTCCTTAAGTCGCACTAATCCACCATTGAATAATTAGTTTAAACCTATAAACCAAATTCCTCTTGGGCCAATGAGAGGGTGGGATCCCTTGTTCAAGACTTGGATTCAGTGCTTAAAAGAACAATCTATCTACTAACCCTAAAGTCAGTAAGAGTGAATTTCGTCTTGCACACTATGTCTCTAATCATCCATTCGGTCTCACCCCTGAAATGAGAGGTTTATTAGGACAGTGCCATAGAGCTGCCCTCACCTATAAAGATCTAAGGATAATACCATTTGAATAGAAGTTCATAGTTAGCTCATGATTAAGATTAAGTTATCTAAGTCATCATAATCGAAATAGTCAGCTTATACGGTGAACGGTGTTATAACTTAAAAGTGACTATTTTATGGTTCCAGTCTTATGCAAGCTCTTTACATAGGATGCCCCCACTCCCACGTCTCTATATGAGTGATTTAGGATCACATCGTTTGTACTAACTACAGAGTGAGCCGCATCTATAGTGTTTCCGGAATAACGCACACAACCTTATTCATATACTATAGACCGTTTGGGCTATAAACTCAAACTTGATCCACGTTTATGTCTCTACATAAAGTTCAAGTCTACACTAGATAGCTTTGGGACCTTGGTTTATTGAATTCAAGATTATAGTATTATATTTTCACTAATAAGTCATCAATAACCACTTTATGAAATAAAATATAGTTTTAAACTAAAACTACGAGTTTTAGGACATAAATTCCAACATTCTTTTGCTAGACTAATTTACATAAATGTAAGAAAACTAAAAAATATTTATAGTCAGTGTAACAAAAACAAAAACCCCCATGAAACCGGACAATATATTTTCATAATTCTAGATTTGTCCTTGCATCACTTCTCTTTCTTCTTCTTATTTGCAATTTCTTCTCTTCTAGATTTCGTCATCTTTTTTTTCAGATATTTTCTTCTATTTTTAAACGATTTATTCTTCTATTTAAAACTCCTATTTCATCTTCATCATTTGCGACAAGATTATTTGAAACTACTTTATCTTTCTTATATTTGAGAATATCAAGATCGTTAAAATATCATTTTCACATGATCTAAATGATCGTTTACCGTTGTTAACATGATCGTTTACCATGGTCAACATGATCGTTTAAATTTGAAACTCTTTTCCTCATCGTTTAAAAAGATCTACACGATCGTTGATATAATCCAAACGATTGCTTACCGTAGTCAACACGATTGTTTAGCATGGTCAACATGATCGTTTAGATTTGAAGTCCTTTTCTCATCGTTTAAAAAGAATTACACAATCGTGTGGATATAATCTAAATGATCGCTTACCATAGTCAACACAATCTTTTAGCATGGTCAACACGATCGTAATTTAGATATGATCTAAACGATTGCTTACCATAGTGAATATGATCATTTAGCATGGTCAGCACGATCATTTAAAATTAAAGCCTATTTTTCCATCGTCAAAAAGAACTTCACGATCGTTTATCATGACTTAAACGATCATAGACCATTTGTTTAGACTATAGTATACAATCGTTTAATTAGAAGAAGATTACTCATGCGCACGTGTGGTCGATGAATAGCTTGTTGAATGGAGTATTTTTGGTATTTTACATTGTAGGTCTATTAGCTTTTTTCGTTTTTGAATTTATTCTATGAAGTATAAATATTTTACCGATTTGTTATATTTTTTGAAAAAAACTCTTTTTGTTATTTGTGTTTGTTTTTGCTTTGTTTTATGTTCGACTATTTAACTACATATATATTTTTTCAAATTCTTAACACTCAATATGTGAATTCAATTAAATAAAAATGGTGTGTATTTGTGATAAAAAAAAACTCAATTTCATGGATACAAAAAAACCATTATTTTTTAAAATAGTTAAGTTGGTTAGTCCTAAAAAGTAAACACAAATAATACATCTTCATCAATTAAGGTGATGTTGTTAAGAATAAAACGGTCTCCTAGATGCTTAAGACAAATAAGCCTATAAGGATGACATGCTCATCTTAGACAACTTCTCGATATCAAGTTACTATAAAAGATGATTATTAAGCATTATAAACTAATTGTTTAAATTTTGTTTTAATTATGTAAAACACTCTTTTCAACCGTTTTTTCCTTTTTAGTATATTATTGGCCGAGTTAGTCGTTGGAAATGAACGACAAAATTGGTGGTTGGAGTTAGTTGCTCAAGAAGATCATCAGAGTTGGTCATCAGATGTGATCGTTGCTAAAGTTGATCATAAGAGGTGGTCTTTGTCGTTCTTGGTTGCTTAGGGTGAATATTGGTATTGATTGTTAAATGTGGTTGTCACTTTTCATTGAAGTTTGTTACAAATTTTGGTTGGCTTATTTTATTAAAGGAAAAATTGGGGCATCAAATTCTTATGGTTATTAACAAATTAAATCCTTATTTTTAATATTTATTAATAATTATAAGAGGATATATTCTCAGAAGTTGGTTAATATTTATTAATAAATATATTGTTGTATTTATTAATAAATATAAGAAGTTGGATTTGGTTGTTACGTTGGTCTTGAACTAAAGTTTGACTTGTGGGCTTTTTGAGCTATGTTGCTTATATTTACGTGGAAGATAGAAGCAGGGTGTGTATGCTGAACATATTCTGCATTGACAATTTGTGCAATTTAGGGAAGCCTAACATTGAAGGTTATTCTGAGGAGTCTCTCATAGGAGGAGTCTGGACATTGAGACACGCAAGGGTGAAACATGAAGCATATGATTTAGGAGGAGCCTTGATCAAATCCCTTGTTCATACCTCAAGTGATTTAGGGAGAGCCTACACGTTTATATCGTAAAAGTCGTGTAATTCAAAATGACAAAAGTTATCTTGGAGTTGGTCACAAGATTTTATTGTCGAAGACTAGAATTTATCGTGTGAAGGTGGTCGATGAAGTTGATTTTCGTCGGAGTTTGTTATTGGAGTCCAAAATTGGTTGTCAAATTTACCACGCAAAGGTGGTCGTTCGAGTCGTCATCAGAGAGAGTTGGGTTGAGTTAGTATAATATACCTACTCAACTCCACCTACATGTAAAGTTGATGGACTAAACAATGAGTTGGTATATTATACCAATTCAACTCATCTCATGTTGTTGTGCCAAATAGGCAAACACTCCCTGAGTGTTGCATAAAATAAAAAGTTAAAAATAAAATTTATTTCTCTCCCTACTTAAGTTTTGGTGCAACTTTTGGTTTTTGTAACAGTTCAAGCTATGTTTGCTCATCACTTTGTTTTTCATTTTTTCTTCCTTTACTACCTACTTTTTACCAACGATTTAAAAAAATAAGCTAAAGTTTAATAGCTAAAAGAATATATAGTTTCTAAAAAATACTTGTTTTTGTGTTTTAAAATTTAGCTAAGAATTCAACCATTGTACTTAAGAATTATACAAATCCTTACAAGAGATAAGAAGGAATATACTTAACTTCGAGAAGCAAAAACAAAATGTGGCATAGTTGGCAAAGAAAATCTAACTTTTGTACGTTCAAATTTGTAACAAGTACTTAACAAACTTTAGTATGTAATATGTAGTTCTTAAATTTTAAATGGATAACTATTTAACTTAATCTCCACAATTTTAGTCTTTGTTTCTTTATCAGTGTTCAAATGGTTTGTAGATGCCACATGAAAGTTGGATTACCAAGTAGCAAGTTGGAGTTCTACCTGAAATTGTGAGAAATAGGATGTTGAAGTTTTCATCTTTCGAAATTAGGTCATTTTTTAAAACTCGATCATATTTGATCAATAAGCAGATTTATACAGTGAATGAATTTTTATGTTGGCTTTCTCAATTTTGGGATGTTTTGAAGAATTTGTGTGGTTTATATGAATAAGGAAAGTGATTGGTTTGCTGACATTTTTCCAAAATGGGCTACTACATTTCCTATATATGTATTTATATATTATATATATAAACTTTTATTATCCATTACTTTATCAATATACATACGTAAGAAACTCATTGAATCTTTAAAATTTGTTTACAAATGATAAATAAATTATTATAAATTTTAAGGATAATTAGAATGTATAACAATTTTAAAAATAATAATTAAGTAAATAGCAATATTTTTAAAAGATTGTAAATAACCAAAGTTTATCTAATTTTTATCATCGATAGGCTCTTATGGTTTGTTAGTGATAAACTAATATTTCTAACATCGTCTATCAATGATACACTCCTATCACTATTAGACTGGGACGAATTTTGTTATATTTACAATATTTTAAAATATGACTATATATTTAATTATTTTGAATCTAATAATTATATTTGTAATTATCCCAAACGACAAAAACTTATCAAAATGGTTAGACAACAAAAATAAAATTGAATGATGAAGGAGAAAAAAATCCACGAGGAAGAAAGCTTAGAATCATTTCGTTTGGGGATTTTGGAGCAAAAAACTGAAATGTTGTGGGCTAACCTTTCACTTCTTTTTGTTTTAGTTCGGCTAATTGAGGAAAATATGGATTGGGCTTTTTAGCACTTTCCAATACTTGGGCCCATTTCTGTACTACATCTATAATCTTGACAAATTCGTGTTATCAGACTCAAAAATAGCAAAATAGTGAACTGTTATTTTTCTTATGATTATGATTTATAGTAAAACTAACATGTAACTATTAGCATTTCCTTAAATTGATCTTTTTTTTTTAGGTGGCACAAAAAATGAGTAAAAAACCTCTAAAAAGCAAACAAAAACTTTGGATAGCTTTAGGATAACAAATTTAACTCAAATGTTGCATCGATATTTATATTAAAATTGAACCATAACATAACATGGTTCTTGTTATGGAATTTTAAGACATTTTTTTTTATAATAATCATGGTATTTATTTCTTACAAAATGTTACAAATCTTTTACTTTTCATATAGGGTAATGTTGTAAATTTAAAATTTATCGAGGGGTAAAGAATTTTGAAAATATTCTTCTTCATGAACATCGAAAATGTAATAAAAAATAACCAAATTAATTATAATTATGTATATCTATATAAATAATAAATAAAGATAAACCTCAAAACTTCACATCTACCTCATTTATGTAACTTCCACCATTATTATTTGCAACCCTTTTTCAAATTTCACACTCCTTTATCATTTGTAGGACATAGGGTGATGTTTTTTTTTTTTTTTTTTTTTTTTTTTTTTTTTTTTTTATGTTCACTGTTCCCTTAAATTATTTATATTTATTTTTTTCTTTAAAAAAATAATTAATGGTTATATATATACATATATATATATTTGCAAAATTATTGTTGGAAATTAAAATGGTAGATGCTAATTCCTTACCTAAAACATTTTAAGATGGCAAGAAGGTAAAAATAAGATTGTTTCTTTCTCGAGAAATGAAGACTATAATCATGTATTACTAATAATAATGTATATCAAATTAAAAATTTTAAAGAATTGGTGCAACTTAAAAAAGTTCATTAGTTTATTGTTATTATTATTTAAAAGAAGCTAAATGCTTCATAAGAAAGAATCTCTATGCACTTGACTCAAAACACTAAATCAAAACACTTGATTGCTATATAATAATTATATCTAAAAAGAACTCATAATTCTTTGACTTGAATTTCAAAATTGACATTGTTTCAATTTAGTATCCCTTAGATGTGTTCTTCAAGTCTTCTTTTAAATTCCAAAGTATTAACACATTGCAATTACAACACAAAAGTATATATCAATATAAACGAAATAATAGACAAAACAAAATATAGTAAGTAAAAAGACCAAGAAAACAAACCTAAATAGAAGATAAAATTCAAATCTTTATAAAAAAAGATTGAAGAGAGTTTTTTATACAGTTATAGAAGATTAAAAGTTACACAATCTTTTGGAATTTCTTAATTAATATATATTTATAAATTTTCAAAATTATATTATAGAATAAAGAGATAACTTTTCGTATTCTAACTTCTTGATCTCTTAAATAATAAGTTATGCATGTGCGAATTTGAAAAGATTATAAATAGTTAATGATAATTTTATTTTTATATTAATTAAATAATCATAAAAAAATCAATTCTAAAATTGAGCCATTAATAATTAAAAAGACCATGAATTAATTAAAGTTAGGAAAATTTAAAAGATCGGATAATGTTGGAAATTTAAGATTTGAAAAGGGGTAAAGTAGTCCAAAAATGATTTTTCTTCTTAACCTTTTTTTAAGGTAGTAAGATTGTTTTTAAAAGTGTGGAATTGTCAAAAATATTTTCATTTGAATTAATAAAAAATTCAACTTGGAGAGTTTCTAAATAGTTCAAAAAAAATACTAAAATACCCTATAACTATACCAAATACCATGGTAATTGAGATACACATACCAGACATCAAATATAAGATGCGTGTAAGCGAGTGAAGTTGACGATGAAGTTTCTCCATGCTGAGACGAAGCATAGTTGATTGAACAAGTGAAGTTGTAGGGAGTTTCATCATCTTCATTTAGGATGATGTGACTATATTGGAAATATGATTGACAACAAACCAGTTGTTGGGAGTTTCACTACTACAAAAATCGGATTACTTGACGTTAAGACAGTGTCAAGTAAACGTTTACTTGACGTTTTTAAAAGCGTCAAGTAATCGACTGTCAAGTATAGTCTGATTACTTGACACTAAAAAACCGTCAAGTATACGTATACTTGACACTACAACACCGTCAAGTATAAATACTTGATCCTTAAAAACCATCAAGTATACGTCTACGTGACACTAAAACACCGTCAAGTATACGTTTACTTGACACTAAACCACCGTCAAGTATCCATTTACTTGACACTAAAAAACCATCAAGTATACGTTTACTTGACACTGTATTAACGTCAAGTAATCCATCAAAGTTCACCTTTTATGTGTCAAGTAATGTTGTATAGTTGACGCCTTATACGTGTCAAGTAAACATATATTTGACGTTTTTACATGTAAAGGAATATCGTATACTTCACATATATTTAACGTTATGTATAGTACTGTTTATTAATATATATTAAATATACAAATTTTTTATTTTCTGGTTCTTGCATTAGGTCATTTGTTTCAATAAAACATATTCATCAACAAAATAAAATTTTCAGAATCAGTATAGTTACGCAACAAGAAAATAACAAAATAATTAAGTAAACCAACAATAATTTCATTTGTTCTCACCAATGTCATCAACGATTACATAATTCCAATCCAAATATAGCCAACTAAAATTTCCTATCTGTGGCCTATTCCAAAATCAACAATAATAATAGCTACCTCTTATATAACCAATAATAATAGCTATCTTGTATACCAAAACTAAAGTCTCTATCCCCTTGAATCTATTGC
Source organism: Cucumis melo (assembly GCF_025177605.1). Taxonomy (NCBI): domain Eukaryota; kingdom Viridiplantae; phylum Streptophyta; class Magnoliopsida; order Cucurbitales; family Cucurbitaceae; genus Cucumis; species Cucumis melo. The sequence continues at coordinate 17,519,882 of NC_066858.1, forward strand.
ATCATTTATAAGTATAATGGCTATGAACAAAACGTTTACACCAAAAATGTTATGGCCATTCTCCTATGTTAGCCATTTACAAAATTAAGAAGAAGATCATATCTAGGTGTATCTATCATATGTACCAGGATAAAAATTCAGCCACACCACTCGTACTTCATCCAATTCAAGCTGTGAGTACGAGTTTCTTATATCAATCTATAAAACATAAAAAGTGAAGTAGACACTTTGTTAAAAAAATAGTCATATTATAGTATTTATAACGTTACAATGTAAGTAGTTTAAAAACATATTGCATCAGTAATAATGCTTGTGTCCTTGCTCAAGATTTCGCGCATGTATCTCATGACATAATATCCACATTCAACAGTTTCTACCTGTAAAGGACACTATAACACAAAACCAAATTGCTAAATTAAATTGTAAATAAATTTATAAATATATTTACCTTTACCGCTTTCTAGAATGTTGTTTTTTTGGTCTTTTTCAAATTCTTCTAAGATTGGAAAATCATCAAGGCCCTACATTTCCCAAAGTTTAGTATAAATTAAAATGAACTAATTTCTTTAGTGATTAAAAATAAAGAAACATAAATATAGTTAGCTTACATATTCGTTACGTATTTAATATCATCTCGGGAGCTTGTTCTCAAGGAATCAAGATGGTACACCATATCATCATATGAATTAATAATTACTAATGACCAATGATCCCTAAATGAAATAAATATGCAAGTAATTAGTATTTTCATACTAATGCAAGTTTAAATTGATAAAAATTATACTTACCCAGGATTATAAGGAGCAACAACCAATTGATCTTGTTTGGAAGTCATTAATCTACTACAAAGGTTTTGAGCTCTAATCTCTCGAGTACTATGGCTAGCTGAAATAAGAGATGGATCTACAAAAACGTACTTTGAAACCTTCTTTAAATCATTAATGAGTGAGTATAAGTACCTACAATAAATTGTGAATATATATATATCATGAAGAAGTAACATTTAATTGCATACATCAACTTACTACTAACTAAAAACTGTGAATATATATATCATGAAGAAGTAACATTTACTTAATAAGCCACCATTGATAAAGTCTTAACTTTTTGCATGTTGCAAAAATCAATAACATCTTCTCGCAAAACATAACTCTTTCGATATATACCAAATAACTCAAGAGGTAGTTGAAATGAAAAACTAGACCCATCAACCATTACCCTTTCAGCATATCTAAGAATATACTTCAATTGTATTGGTAGATTTGATGGTTCACTAGTAACTTTCACCTTCTTTGTCATCGGCCTTGAAGATTTTACCTAACACAAGTAAGTAACAATCTAAGAACTCATATACGTAAAATTGTTTGCTTACAATCCACCTTCACATTTACCTCATTCTTTGTCATCGGCGTAGTAGCAATCACTTCCTCCTCTTTCATTTCCTCTTCTTCTAGGACCTTCTACTTTGATGTAAGAGATACCGGTGGTACACTAGTAGCAATCCCTTTCTTCTCTTTTACTACATTTTCTAAAACTTTCTCCTAAAACCATCGATATTGTAACTTTACTTTAGAAACAAACATTTTACCTTCTCTTGGACTTTGCTCTTGGAGCAACTACCATATTCCGATGTTGGGATGCTTTGAACTTTTTGTTTCAACTCTCGAATACGTTTACGAAGTGCTTCATTTTCATCAATAATTTGTTGGGTTGTATCCACCTTATTTAACTTTCTTGGCTTTGCTTGATGAAAATAAACATTAGGTGTAATGAAACCACCCACACCACGTACTCGTCTGCCATATTCTGAAGTACCCAACGCTTGAGTCAATGCATCATTGGGTGATTCCTCATTGGGTACTTTATCCAAAATCTCATCTTAAAAAAGATTAAATATGAACAGTAATACGTTAGAAGTATATTCATGTGATTTGGTGCAAATGTAGTATTGAGAATCTTACTATTTCATTGGCAACTTGTTGTACATCTTCGTTTATGTATCCTCCATCTTTTTTTGTCCGAGCTTTTTTCCACATATTAGCTCGTCCAAAATCCTGTTCTTCGAAAGAACCCTTTTTCTGTATATCATTAAGAACACCGTAGTTAAATTTTAGGATATTTGTAAAATACAATAACATTCTTAATTACCATATCCTCGGCAAGATTAGCATAGCCACGTCTTGACATATTATGAGTATATTTACTTCTCTTTCTTCGATCTTGTTGTTCTCTTCTCAGTTTCTATACAAATTTTACATAAAAAGATTAAAATAACAAACATGTGCTTTATACTATGATTGATTTGATTACAAGACAAAAGGTTAATACCTGAAATTCTGAAGACATTCTTGACCTAACAAACTATTGCCAAACAGGTTTATCAATTATGTGAGCATACAACGAAGGTGGATCTATCAAGAGTTGTGGTTCATCCATAAAAGTGATAATATATTGAGTTGTCAACCAACTCTTGAATTGACGAAATGAAACTCCAGTCGTTTTCATAATTGCCTTCTTACTTCGACCATCAACTACGAATGCTCCCTAGACAAACCAAACAATGCGTTCATTTAGAACAACTACAACTAATATATGCATGATTGACTACCATAGTACAACTACAAGTGTGTCAATGTATGCATGATTGGCTACCATAGCTGCAGGATAGCCACAACATAGTACAACTTAAACTATACAATAAGTGTGTCAATGCATGATTGACTACCATAGCTACAAGATAGCCACAACATAGTACAACTTAAACTATACAATAAGTGTATCAATCTATGCATGATTGGCTACCATAGGTGCAGGATAGCCACAACATAGTGTAATATTTGCACGATTTTAAAAAGAGAAAGGATTATTACATACCTCAACCATGCTGCATATTTTTTCTTTTAATTCAGTCGGCACTACCTTCCAAGATGCATGTGTGATGGGGATATGATGATGCACACAAGATCCAATGAAAGATTGAAGCTTGTGCCCATTCTCCCCAATAGGTATTCCATTTTCATTGTATTCAACTACTGTTTTCTCCCCCGTACTCTTAATTCTTGTAACATCATGCATCAATGTTAGTCCTCTTATTTTCTTCTTCTCGTTCTTTGATGCATCAACTTGTTCTAAGTGATCCGTATGTGCATTATCCAAACCTATTTCAACCTCATCCAATCCAAGTGTTAAGTCCTCATTAGTTGGTAGCTCCATTGTATGAGAATGAATCTGAGAAAAAAAATAAAGTTTAGTTAGCTAAGTATAAGATGCAACATATTCATACAAATTAATAAGTAAAAACCTACCCAAACATTTACTCATTAGCAATCCATGTGCCTTCACAATCAGCTCGTACATATGTTGGAGTATTTTCGTCTAAATCAAGTCTAGATTCAATATCTATGGTAGCTTTAGGCATTCCTTGACAATTTAAAACTATATCTCCAAGTTCGTCATCATTATATTGATCCGCAAAATCTCTTTGTGGTGGAGTAAGAACAATAGACCACCGACTATCACTTGGATCCTCAACAAAAAACACTTGTTTTGCTTGGGTTGCAAATATAAAAGAATCGTTCTTATGCCCTACTCTACTTAAGTCAACTAACACAAACCCAAGCTCGTCAGTTTTGATACCACCACTATTTTCAACCCAATCACATTTAAAAATGGCAACCTTAAATGAATTATAATTAAGTTCCCAAATCTCTTCTATCACACCATAAAAGGACACTTCTCCGATTATAGGATTTTTATCTTTCGAGCTACATACTTGCATTGTTTTTGCAACTAAACTAACTCCACTATTTTGTACAGTTTTATTCTTGTCATGCGACTTTGTGTGGTAGTGACATCCATTAATAGCGTAACTATTGTAAGTAGTAACAACTGAATGAGGGTCATGAGCAATCCACCGCAAGTTATCTGAAACCTCAACATCTCCTGTTGCAAGTTCCATTTCAACCTAAGTGACAACGACTGAAAGAATTAGAATATAAATGAGAACGGATAATGTTAAATAACTAATTTCAAGTTATACCTTCTCTCGTAACCAAGATATGAAGGTTCGATTGTGTTCATCTTGAATCTGTTTCTGGTTTTTTGATCTACTTCGGTGTTGTTGTTGTAATACAATCAAATGTTTCCTTATGAAGTACAACAAGAATGTAATTACTTTTAGTTTCATGAATTTCAATGAAATAAATGGATTATAGACAGAAGAACTTACTCTATATATGGTTGCACATCAACGGTATTCTCCAAAGCATATCGATGAGCTTTATATAAAAGCTCTTGTTCAAGTATGCTAGTAACTCCACTTGACAATGGTCTACCAAGTTCTGAATAGTCAGAATTGTCTCTTAACTTTTGACAACCAAGTCCAATAGGATCTACTTCACATAAAAATTCTAATATATAACCTTCAGCAATACAATCCTCTGGACGATTTCAATTTCTCACAACATTTTTTATAACCTTCATGAACCTTTCAAATGGATACATCCATCGCAAATAAATGGGCCCACAAAGTTTTACTTCTCTAACAAGGTGTACAATGAGATGGACCATTATCGTGAAGAATGAAGGAGGGAAGTACTTCTCTAGTAAACATAATGTAATTACAATGTCTTCTTGCAGCTTCTCTACTTGTGTAACATCTATAACTTTGTTACATATAGAATTAAAAAAAAGACACAAATGAGTTATAGCATATCGAACATGTTTTGGAAGCACAGATCTGATGGCAACAGGGAGCAATTGTTGTAAGAGGACATGACAATCATGAGATTTTAGACCATTCAGTTTTGAATCTTCTATTGACACAAGATTCGTAACATTGGATGAGTAACCCCGAGGAACTTTCATTTCTGATAACGACTTCAAAAGAAACCGCTTTTCTTTCTTAGTAAGTGTATAACAAGCAGAGGGAATGAAAATTTTTTTCTCCCCATTAATAGGAGTAAGCTCAGGTCGAATCTTCAAATCAGCTAAATCACGTCTAGCATTCAAATCGTCCTTAGTTTTTCCTCGAATATCGAGAAGTGTACCTAAAATATTCATACAAACATTTTTTTCAATATGCATCACATCTAAACAATGTCTAACATGAAGATGCTTCCAATAGGGGAGCTCGAAAAAAGCAGACTTCCTATTCCAACAACTCTTGGTGCTTCCTTTAGAGTGTTTTCTTTTTTTGTTTATTTTTCCTCTTTGAAAGTCAAGATCTTTAGTTTTTTCAAATACAACCTCCCTACACAAAGGTTCAGGAATACTTCCAAGTTCTCGCTGACCATTAAACGATTTCTTTTGGCGATGAAAAGGATGATTATGTGGTAAAAATTTTCGATGCCCAAGGTATGCCATTTTTTTCCATATTTCAATCGTATTGAAGATGTGTTATCTTCACAAATTGGACATGCCTTATACCCTTTCACACTACATCCACTAAGGTTTCCATAGGCTGGAAAATCATTAATCGTCCATAGTAGAACTGTTCTTAGGTTGAATAGTTCCTCATTGTAGGCATCATAACATTGCACACCACTTTCCTACAAAAGTTTTAAATCATCAATCAATGGTTCTAAGTATATCCCAATGTCAACTGGTTGTTTTGGACCCAAAATCAAAATTGATAACATCATGAACTTTCGTTTCATACATAACCATGGGGGAAGATTATAAATCACCATCACAACTGGCTAACAACTGTACTTGGAGCTCATATCACTATAAGGATTTATTCCATCTGCTGATAATACTAAACGAAGATTCCTGGGTTCAGAACTAAAATTTGGCCACATGGTGTCGACTAACTTCCAAGCTGGAGAGTCAGCAGAGTGCCTTAATTTATCATCAATTTCTCTTTCAGTAGCATGCCAAGTTAAGTTTTTAGCACATTCAACACTTCTAAACATCCGTTGAAATCGTGGAATAGGTGGAAAGTACCACATTATTTTAGCAGGGATCTTCTTTTTCTTATTTGCATCTTTACCATATTTCCACTTAGACTCACCGTATTTAGGGCACACAATTGAGTTGGCATATTCCTTTCAATACAAGCAACAATCATTAGGGCATGCATGAATCTTTCATATTCCATTCCTAATGCACCTAACATTTTCTTTGCTTCATACATTGATGTAGGGAGGTCATTAGAAGAAGGTAAGATATCTTTTAACGCTTTCAGTAGTTCTGAGAAACTAATGTTACTCCATCCATGTCTAACTTTTAAGTTATACAACTTCACTAATGTAGACAACTTGGTGAATTTTTTGCATCCTTCGTATAACGGCTTTTCAGCATCATTAAGCAATTTCTCAAAAGCACTTGGATCCTTTGAATATTGCTCATGAGCAATTTCAACCATTTCTTTGATATTTCCAACATCATTCTCCTCATACATACACTTAGAGGATTCTCCATGAAAGGATGAATTAGGAAGTTCTTCACCATGCCAAAACCAAGTCTTATAACTTTCATCAATGCCATTAAAATATAAATGATCTCTTATATCATTGGCTTTATGTTTTTGACAATTTCCACACTTTAAACAAGGGCAACGTATAAAAGTATTAGTTGTATTGGAAAATCCAAATCTGATGAAGTTCTCTACACCCAACTCAAACTCTTTAGATAATCTACTCTTTGACATCCATGATTTATCCATACTTATAATATGATAATCTTGGATCTACAAAAAAAATTACAATATTCAAAATCAAGTAACTCATGGAACTTACTATCCTAACAACAAACAAATCCCAATCTAGCCTAAGTGTTCTACTACTCGAAATCAAACTCAAATTAACAAGTGTTGTAATGGTTTGGTTTATTTTCTTAAGAAAATAAGTTCCAATTAAATAAACAAAAAAAACCAATTCAAACAAAAAATGGAGATAAAAATAAAAACAAAATTATAAAAAATAAACATATCAAAAGCCAAGAACCAATTCATCCTTATTACTTCCAACACCACCCATTAATCGAAGTTTCTAATGCAAGATTCGTTAAACAAGGCATTTATGTCTACTTTTAAGTTGGTATTATATAATTATTGATATATTTCAAATCTAGAAAAGTTTACAATACCCACCAATTATCAGAAATTCAAGATGATCCAAACAATAAAATACTATTGATAAAGGGTTGTGAAACCAAAAATCATAACATATAAGATTTAGAAGAAGGAAAAAAGGTTTACAGGGAGGGCGGCAAACAAGTGATAAAGATGAGATTCCAGATTTTTTGGTTATCCTATTTTATTTCAGTGGCAAAGTAATAGTAATTATACTCATTATTATTACTATGGAACAAAATATGGAACCTATTTTCAAAAAATCTAAAATATTGAAACTATTTATAAAATATAGCAAAATTCATCAAACTTTCTATAGTCCAAAACTTATGTATGCATACGTATGTTTGTATCTATGTATGCATATATGTGTATATAATATATATGTACTTATATATATGTGTATATATACTATATATGTACTTATATATATGTGTATATATACTATATATGTACTTATACGTATGATGTATATATGTATATATATGTATATATGCATGGAGAAAAATAATGACGTTTTTGTTTATTGTGATTAATTCAAACAGTAGTTAGATAAAATCTATATTGAAGGCTCGTTTATTTACAATTACCTTGTATACAAAATTTCATTTTAATTTAAGTTTAAAGAATTACATTATATTTTTAACTCATTTAACCACAAAGACTAAAGAAGCCTATTTTGTTGTAAGAACATAGCAAAAACAATAAGATTAATACTTATTTGTTTGTCAAAAAGGCAAATTAATTGTATAATAATATAATAAGATGATAATTAATAAAATGTGATTAAAATACAAAAAATGATAAAACTCAAATCAAATATATAGTTTTTTAGATGATAATATGTATAAAATAATTAATAAAATTTTAATAAGAAGCAAATGTATTAATATGAATTTAAAATAATAAATAATTAATAAGATAATGTAAAATCTCAAAATCTAGTATTAACTAAAGTCAAAATGATAATATATAAATTATATACCGATTCATTCTAAGTATTTTCCAAAAGATGGTTATATGAAATCGAATATGATATTAAACTACCAATTCAAAATTCAAATTGGACAAAATAATCTTTTTATTTAACCGATTCTTTCCATTTACACTATATTTCTCTTCAAACTTGACATACGGTATAACAATTACACTACGTATTCAAAAATGATATGATTTGACCATGAAAAGGTTTATCTTGAATACAATCAACAAATTGTTAGAACAAAGAATCAAATTGAAAATAAACCTCAACAACACAATAATCGTAATATGATGAATTTTTATTCTCATGTACCATAAAAAGTAAACCTTAATTACTCATTCTAGAGTTATAACTAAAACATAAAAAAGAACTAGTTGATAGATACTTGTAAAAATACATATTTTTCTTGAGATTATTGTTATCTAAAATAATAAAAATTGTAATCATTATAGAAAATTATAATTGTTTTCTAAAATAATAAAAATTAGAAAAAATAAACTAATTTTTGCTACTTGTTGGAGTTACTTTTTCAATTTATTATCAACACACTAAATAGAATATACTACAATAAAGGTTTGGAATATATTTTCGAAAAATCAAAAGTTTTCAATTAATAAAAATAAATCTTTTGATATTTTTGATAAATTAAACATTCTAATATTTTCAGTAAATCTAAATAAATCAAAATCTTTTCTATTTTTGAAAAGTGGGTAAATCAAATTTTGTTTGTTGAACCAAATTTGATATAAAACTACCAATCCAAATTTAGAAAATGAAAGAAAATTAAGACACGTTTCTCTCTAATGTGTTCGATTGCAATCCAATAGCACCTATTTCAACTGCACTTTATTTGGTACACGGTTCAATCGACAGTATATTTGTATGAAGTACAAATAATAGAGAAGTGAGATATCTCGACACGTCAAATTCAAATAAGACTGAATGAAAATATGTGACATATGTGTTTTGCCATAAAACTTATTAAATAAGTTTCTTAACAATCTAATGCCTCCCACCAATTTGTATTTCCTCCGATTCTGGGTGTTTTTTTGGTTGAAATGTTTTCCTTATATACTCTTATTGTTGCATGAGAGATTATTTTTTTAGAGGTAAATTATTATTTATAAATCTACAACTTTTATGATCTTTTCCATTTTATTATTATTATTATTAATATTATTTTGAGAAATATATATTATATATCTTTCTAATTTATAAATTTAAATGGAGCATAATCTTCATTCACAAATGTTTTGTGAGAAGTTCATGAGGATACAAATGGAGCTATTATTCATGTTTATGTCTAAAATCCACATTCTTAATAACAAATAATTAATATAGCATTTTTCTTTCAAGTTGGACAAGGTATAGTTTGTTGGAAGCATGAGATGAACACCCCAAATTATTAATCACCAAAAAATAGAATATTTGAGAGTTAATTAAAAAAAAAACTTATTGAAAGACTATAAATCTTTTTATGTGTATTCTATTTCACACTTGCATTGATTACATTACAACATACCAATCCTATTTATAGGATTGTCTAGATCCATAACTTCAATTAACAATTAAATTCCTACTTAATTCATCAATGTATCTAATTTAAACAACCTTGCCAACTATTCCTCAATTAATTATATATAACTTTCACATGTCTTGATTTTGTATGTAACTTATTTCAATTAATTAAAACATGCTTTAACTTTTTAACATCCTCCCTTAACCATTTTTTCTAAGAACTCCAAGCACAAAGTTCTTACTTTGTTAAACACATCAATTTTGAGTGGCTTCGTGAATTCACATATATAATTAATTGAAATGCAATCTCTGAAGAACCTCCTTCCTTGAAATGCAATCTTTAATGAAGTGAAATCTCTATGATCATGTAACACATAATTCTTTGCCAAAGTAATTAATTGTCTGCATGGATCACAGTTGGAATTTTACATGATGATCCAACTACATGCAGACACATAAGGCTGTAACAACTAGGGGTGCAAAAAAACGAACCAAACCAATGGACTGAATCGGACCGACTCAATTTGGTTAGTTTGGATTGGTTTATAAAAATGATGGAGTCAAACCGAACCGAACATGATCGGTTCGGTTGGCGGTTCAACCAATTAGGTTAGAATTATAGAAAAAGTCGTCGTTTAAAACTTTACCTTTACAAGTCGTTCATCTTCATCTCCCAAAATATTCTTCATCTTCATTTCCCAAAATGTTCTTCATCTCCTAGAGGTCATCGTTTACCTATACAAGCCGTTCAAACCCATTCGTTTACAAGTCATTCTTCATCTTCTTCTTCACTTGTCGTTCAAAGTCAGGTAAATGGCTTCTTTTGGAGACTGGCCGACTGGTATTTTGCCAAATAAACAAACTTTGCAGATCTCTTTTCCAATTTGGGATTTTGTTGTTCGTGACTTCGTGGAATCGTCAATGTGGGTCTCCTTGAAATTTCAAGCTTATAACATTTTAGAATTATCAATTGTGGTCGTTCTTCTTCATTTGTGTCTCTGCAAGTGGCTTTTCTTTTGAGTTTTTTCCTTAATGGGAGGTTCTAATTGTGTTATCCTTTTGTTGTAAATGGGGGCGTGGAGAATATGTATAAAATATTGGCTAGATTTTTGTTGCATATGGTTTTTAGGTTGTTCATCCCATAATTTTTTTGGTTATTATGACGATGATTTCTGAAAATATTAATTTAATCTTTTGGTTTTTGGGCTGTTCATTTCATAATTTTTTAGATTTTGGAGTATTGATATCATAATTGTAAGTTGTAAATAACAGCAAACACAATATCAGCTTGTAGTTCTGCTACAATTAATTTTGTTTCGATGTTGTCCTTAATTTCTAAATAGGCAAAACCGTGAGCAGATTTAGAAAATTCTTACATATGTTTCTTTCAAGTATGCCTTTTTCATCCATCCACATTCTTATTTAATTCAGAGGGAAAGAAATTCAGAGGCATTCTTCCAACATCGTTCAAGAAAATTTGCATCTCCACGATGCTATGAGCTCAAATTTTAAAGTGCATATAAACTTAATCACTCCATTACCGCATGGTCAAGTAAAATCTGGAAGGAACACCAAATGATTGAAGGTTTGCAATAATTTAAAGCCAATGTTTCTACCCCCATTGAAGAAGAAGGAAGGGGAAAAAACAAAGAAAAAGGGGGAAAATGGTCCGACCCGACCCGATCCATTTTGACCTGATCTGAATGCGGGTTGGGTCAGGACAGTCTCAATTAGAATCTAGACCGTTCATTTCGGGTTGGGTCGGTTTCGAAGAAAAATCGACCCGACCCAACCCAATTACACCCTTAGTAACAACATATTTTACCTCACATGGGGATAGTGTCACAATAGGTTACTTCTTAGAACTCCAAGTAAATGTAATATTACCAATAAAGAAAACATATCCACTAGTGCTCTTTCGATCAATACTATCTCTAGCCTAGTCACTATCATAATAGCCTTCAAGCTTGAATTCTTTAGATGAAGAATAAAATAACCCATAGTCAAGCGTACCTTTGAGGTAACAAAGAATTCTCTTTGTCACTTTCAAATGAGTAGTTGTAGGAGGTTCCATAAATTGACTCACCAATCCAACGCTGAAAAGAATATCTGGTCGTGTGCAAGTCAAATATCTCAAACTCCTAACTAAACTTTTGAAATATGAAGGATTAACATCTCCTTCCTTATATTTGTGTTAGGCTTAAAATTGATCATATTGAACTTCTCTAGTATATCGTTCTTAAGAGATGAAAATACCTTCCTCTGATTGCTTCACCTCAATGCCAAGATAATATGACATCAACCCTATTCTGTCATTCCAAACTCTTGGGTCATCGCCTTCTTGAGATTTTCAAACATACTTACACAATTTCCTGTAAAAATTAAGTCATCCACATCCAAACAAACCACCAAAATATCTCCTTGACCATTTGTCTTAATACAAAATGAATGTTCATAAGGGCACCTCGATACCCATTATCAAGAAAATATTTGTTGATTCTGCTATTCCACATTCTTGGTGCTTGTTTCAATCCATATAATGCTTTCTTCAATTTTAGAACTTTATCCTCTTGGCCTTTCACAGAATAACCAAAAGGTTGTTTCCAAGTAGATTTCTTCTTCTAGATATCGATTTAAAAATGGTGATTTGACGTACATTTGAAAGATCTTCCAATTCGTTTGAGTAGTAAGCACAATTAACAACCTTATGGTTTCCAAACGAGCAACAAGAGCAAATACTTCATCGTAATCAATGCCTTTTCTTTGAGAATATCCTTTTGCAACTAATCTTGCTTTGTATCTCTCTACTTCTCCCTTTTCGTTTCTTTTTATGGCTTTTATCTTTTCATCCATAACAATCTTCCATTTGTCATTTTGCAAAGCTTCTTCAAAATTCATAGCTAAGGTTCATTGTCAATAAATAGACAAAAGAGAGTAAGGTTATTAAAACTTTGATTTAACTCTTCCGTTTCATTGTATATGTCTCGTAAACTTCTCATGCTACAAGACCCTTCACTTGAACTTGCAGATGATGAAGGTGTGTTTTGTTGTGGTGATTGGCAATGTTAGTGGTGTTGAAAGAGAAGCAATATCACTAGGCTCATCATGACCATTGGGAAAAAAACAAAAAATTTGTAATCTTCTAGTTCGTCATTCAAATTCCATGATGCTTCTTCATCAAACACAACATCTTTGCTTACCATCGTCTTCTTTGTAACAGGATTATAAAGCTTGTAGCCTTTTGAGCTTACATCATAACCTAAAAAAATATGTTTCTTACTTTTATTATCAAACTTACTACGCTTTTGATTAGGTATAAGCTCATAAGCCATACATTCAAATACTCTCAAATGAGTAATCACTACAAAATGAAGGGGGTATGCCGACGTATAGATGCGTCGGCAGAAGCTAGGAATGCGTCAGGAAAGACTACACTGACGTAGAAACCGACGTCGCTAAGGACGTCAAGAGAAATGTGTCATGAAAGGCAATCTCGATGTGCAAACGAGACAGCATTAGCAAAGGGTTGCTGTCGGTACACTCTTCATCGACATGGTCAACACGTCAGCAATGGAAAACTATCGACGCTTGTTAACGACGTTGCAAATACCTCACCGCTGACGTCACCAAGTACGTCGGTGTTGTCTAGTAAGCGGCATCGGGACTGACTTGTGATTTAGTTTTTTATTAATTAATGTAAAATTAATAAAAATTATTAAAATTCCATATTTTATTAATTAATGTAAAATTACTAAAAAATTATTAAAATTCTAAATTGAATTTGAATTAATGTAAAATTGAAAAGAAATTATTAAAATACCAAATCGAATTTATTATTATTTAAAGTTAATAAAAAATTATTAAAATTCTAAATTGAATTTGAATTAACGTAAAATTGAAAATAAATTATTAAAATACCAAATTGAATTTATTATCAATTGGAATATTAAAAAAGTACACGTTCTAGGGAATTCAAGTAATTCAAATATAAATTATATGAATAATACAAAGTAAAAATGAAAACTTAAACATAGTTCTAATTGCCAATGCCAGCTTCTGCACATTGCCTCAACATCACTGTAGCTAGTATGATCATAGGGACATGGAAAAAATGTGCAAAGAGGAAAGTTTAAGATTAATAAGAGTTGCATCGGAAGAAACGCGAGATTGCTTCAAACAGAAACAACCCTTTCTTTGACACATAATTAATGTTCAAGTTTATCTCGATGTCCGTGTAAGCCATCGAAAACTATATTACCTATGTTTGTCGTCGGTTCAGAATCGTTAGGAACAAGTGTCGTCGGTTGAGAATCGTTAGGAATAAGTGTCTCCATTCTTGGTGCTACATGCATGGTGTCGGGATCTGTTTGAGTTTGTCCCGACCTTGTGCACGCCATCAGGAACTATATTCCTATTTCTGACGCTAGTTGAGAACCGTTGGGATCGGCTTCTTTTTTCCGTCGTTCTTCATGACACATCAGAAAAAAGATAATATTAAAATAATATTTTTGTCGTGTTCCGACGTTTGCAACACGACATCGAAAATAACTGTCTATTCTAACGTTCCTTTTTCTGACACCATTTTTTGCGTTGGGAACCCCCAATTTCTTATAGTGAATAGATGTTTTTCTTCATGTCCATGACTATGGAGAAGTTTTGTTCCACAAGCTTCTAGTAGGGGAACGATTTGACAAGTACATTGCACATTCAACAACCTGTACACAAAATTCTGTTGGCATCTTCTTGCTCTTCAACATGCATTGAGCCATGTAAGTATTGGTTAGTTCTTCTTCTCAACAACACAATTTTGTTGAGGAGTAAATGGAACTGCCATAGGTCGATGAATTATTTATGCACAAAAAGTTTTGAATTCATTTGATGTGAATTCACCTCCCCTGTCTATCTCAAAACTTTTATGTAATAACCACTTTCTTTTTCAACAAGGGCTTTAAATCTCTTGAACATGCCAAATACTTCTGATTTCTCCTTGACAAAATAAATCCAAGTTTTTTGATTGAAATCATCAATAAATAATAAAAAATAATTATTCTTACCGAAATAATTTGGTTTCATTGGTCCATAAAGAGCAATGTGAACTAACTCTAGTGGTCTCCTTGCTTTCGAAGATGATTCTTGTAGAAAACTTTTCCTTGATTGTTTACCGTAAAGACAACCTTCACAAAATTGATCTAGATGTTTGACATATGGCAACCATTTCACCATGTCTTTCCTTGTTAATAGTCTCAAGCCATCAAAGTCCAAATGTCATTTGGATCTTTCAAACATGAGTTGGAACATTTAGCAACATCAGTTTGAATGTTTAACAAAAATATTTTATTTTCGTCATTTGCACTTTAGCAATCATATTGTAGCATTTCTTTAAGAATTGTCCTAAAATCAAAATGTTATTCTTTATATTAGGCATATAATAAACATTAAAGATAAACTCATGCTTCCCATTCTTCAAATTGATCAGAATTTTACCTTTTCCTTTAACTAAAATTTTTGTGGCATCTCCAAATATGATATCCCCACCAACAGATTCATCAAGCTCCATGAATATTGATTTACTTCCATACGTGTGATTGTTTGCACCACTATCGAGATACCATGCATTGTTTTCAAATGTTTCCACACCTTTGTATGATAGAAGCAATGATGAATCACCGCTTTCTTCATCTTTCTCAACATAATTTGGATTTTCTTCAACTCTATTTCTGCATTTTTAGGAATAATGGTCGAATTTATGACAAATATAACATTCAACCTATCTTTTGTCATACCTCTTGTCACTATTTGATCTTTCTCCATTTAACCTCGAATAATTTTTTCTTCCATGACCTCTTGATGAATTTGAGTTTCAATTACTCTCATCAAAATTTCTTTGACTGTAGTTTCCTCGACCTTAACCTCTAAAATAATCACGTCCATGGTTGCCACCATGTCTTTGACCTCGATTGCCTTTTCTAGGTTGTTTTCCTTGTCTTTTAATTTCAACTTTGATCGAAAAAGTTGCTTAGTTGTCTACTTATTCTTCTTAAGAAGCTTCTTTTTATGGGCTTGTAAAGAACCCATAAGTTGATTAATAGACATTGTACTTAAATTCTTTGATTCTTCAATAGCTACGACGATGAAATTGAATTTTTCATCCAATGAACGAAGTATCTTTTCTACTACTTGCTCATCACTTATTGTCTCACCTTATCTTTTTATTTCATTTACTACTGCTAGCAATCTTGAAGTATAATTTGAAGCTGATTCAAACTTCTTTATATGCAGTGATTCATAATCACCTCTCAATTTTTAAAGGCGAACCTTCTTGACTCAATGTACTCCTTTATATGTATTATATAAAATTTTCCATGCTTGATGCGTAGTAGTTGCTCCATAATTTTTTTTCAAAATTTGAATCATTAATGGCTTGATAAAAAATGGTGAGAGCCTTTTGATAATTTTTCTTGTATTTTTTAAAGTTTCTCGTTGGGCTTGATTCAAAGCCATATCACTTTCTGGTTCTTCATAACCATTACTAGCAATGTCCCACACATCTTGTCAACCATGTAGAGCTTTCATTCGAATACAACAACTGCTATAATTTTCTTTCGTAAGTCGAGGTACTTGGAAGGAAACTAAATTGTCGTTTGCCATTTGCAAAAATAATTTTTTTAAACTCCAAACTCAAGTTCTGGTACCACTTTGTTGGAAGTGCGTGTGATGAACACTCAAGATTAATAATCACCAAATAGAATATTTGAGAGTAAATAAAAAAGCAAACTTATTTGAATACTTTAACTCTTTTTGTGTGAATTCTACTTCACACTTGGATAAATTACAATACAACATACCAATCCTATTTATAGGATTGTCAAGATTCATAACTTCACATAACAATTAATTTCCTACTTAATTTATCAACGTGTCTAATTAAAACAATCTTGCCAACTATTTATCAATTAATTATTTATAACTTTCACATGTCTTGATTTTGTATGTAAGTCACACTACAAGAGACGGGGGGGGGGGGGGGGGGGGGGGGGTACTCCCTACGCTAGAAAACGTCGGCGAAAATGAAAAATACGTCGGAAAAGGATATGCCAACGTATATCACGACGTCGGGAGAACCGCGTCGGGAGAGACATTCCTGATGCATATCCATACGGTGTTGGGAATGTCTCTCCCGATGCCTAAAAAATGTCGACAAAGGTGGTGTCGGGAATACCTCTTTCCCGACGGACCTTATGCCGACGCACCTCGCGACGTCGGGAATGCCTCTTTCGATGTTTTTTTCCTGGCGTCTTCTGTGCGTTGGGACAACCTTCCCCGATGTCTCTTATGCATCATAGTCCCGACGTTTCATTCCGTTGGAAGTTTCTTTTTATATATATATATTTTTTAATATTTCATTTCTATTTTTTTCCTTAAAATGTTTTGCTCAAGCATTCACAACGATGTTCAGATTGCTCAAATATTTTTTCTGACGTTTTGGATTAAATTAAAACAAATTAAATATAAATTAATAAATTAAGAAATATACAAACACAAATTAAAAAAATGATTTAAAATTAATAATACGAATAAGTTCACAAAATATTAGTAAGTTTAATACAAAAAATATAGTTCTCATAATACAAGAAAACACAAACATAACAAAAAGTCTCCCAATGAGGTGTGTATGCGTTATTCTACACCTTCGATCCTAAAATGATATAAAAGTAACTAAGTTTAGTACATAATCATTGTAAAAACTTAAGAATAATAGAGACATATATACGTATCGCAGAGCTAGGGATCATGTGGTGGTCCCTGTTGTGCATGAGTTAATTCTTCTATCATCTTTTTCATTGTTTCCACTTGTGAAGCTAACACTTGGTGATTTCTATCTTGTACTTCAATCCGTTTCAAAGCTTCATTAAGTTTAGCTAGTAATTCAATCTCTTTTTCTATGGACTGCGAACAAGATGTCGACGAACTGCTCGCACTCGCCATTCTGTGGGACTTGATCGTATATCTCATCCTCAGACAGTGGCTAGACTACCCTCTGGGGTAGGCTGAGATTGGAGTTCCAGCATTTGATTATACAACAAATTTAAAAACTATGTTAGGTAACGTGTAAAAATATATAATGAAAGTGGATAATTAATAAGGGCATAACTTACATGCGCATCCTCAGCGGTCTGCGACACGAACGTCTCAGCTCGAACGTGTGTTTCCCAGAACAACTCCATACGATCGATCGGCTCCCCTTTTCTCTCAGCGAGCTCGTACTGTCGTTATAGAAACGACTTGGACCCGCTACTATGATTGTAAGGCTGCTTTTGTTTAGCAGACTTGTTCGTCCGTGATTGCTCCTGCATTAAAACAATTATATTGTTTATTTCTTATATATATTAAAACTTGTTATCATAATTAATCATGACAAATACCTGGAATGCACGGCTCATATAGGCTACCATAACTGCAAGATAGCCAAAACAAATCTTAACACACATATTACATTTTCAATTCAAAACATAAACCCCCCCTACAAATTTGAATGTAACCATAACCTCCTCATTCAAATTTGAATTCAACCATAACCCCTTACAAATTTAAATGCAACCATACTCCCCCCCCAAAAAAAAAAAAAAATCAATTTTCAATTTAACTATAACCCCACCCCCCTCCAATTTCAATTTTCAAATTCAACTATAAACCCCCCTCCCAATTCAATTTTCAATTGAACTATAAACCCCCCCCCCCCCCCCCCCCCAACCATTCAATTTTCAATTTAGCTATAAACCCCCTTCCCTACCTCAATTCAATTTTCAATTTAACTATAAACCCTAAACCCTAAACCATTCAAATTTCAATTTAACTATATTAACCCCCCTCCCCAAATTCAATTTTGAAATTAACTATAAATCATAAACCCTAAATCCTTCAAATTTAAATCCAACCACAAATTACACACATTCTATACAAAAATACATTTAACAAAAATCTATTCCAATTAAAAGAAAATCCTAAAACAATTCTCCTAAACAAAAACCCTAAAACATAAATTTAAACTAAACAAACTTTATACTTAAACTTACCTAAGTTGGCAGATGGCGGCGGAACGACGGCGAGGGACGGCAATGACGACGGCGAGGGACGGCAATGACGACAACAGAAGGCGGCGACGACAATGACGACGGAAGACGAAAGCGGTTCTCTCCTCCTTTTTTTCCCTATCGGTTTCAGTTTGTATTTTACAGAACTGAATCGTTTATAAAATGGATTTCCCGATGCAGTCGTGCGGCGTCGAAAAATCCTCAAAAAGGCGTAGGGAAAAAGGAGATTTCCCGACGCTCATTAAACAGTTTTCTCGACGCATTACGATGCGTCGGAAAAACCCCTTATTCCCGATGTCGTTCCCGACGCACTCTACACGGCACCGGGAATAAGGTGATTTTTTAAAATTAATTTGGCCTTTTCTCGACGCCGTGTGACTGACGCGTGTTTGATGCGTCGGAAAAAAGTGTATTTCCGACGCCTTTCCCGATGCAGTGTTCATAGCGTCGGGAATACACTTATTCCCGACGTTCTTGATGCCGACGTCTTTGTTGGCATCAGGAATCCTCTATTTTCTTGTAGTGTCATTTTAAATAATTAAAAGGGGTCTTTTAAAAAATATATAAAAAAATAACAAAATATTTACATTGTACAGAACAATTTCAAAAATGAAAAAAAATCCACATGCCTACCATGAGAAATACCAAAAATACCCCGTCAATCACGCGATCAGCAACATGCGTAATATATTTGGTACATGATCGTTTAGTTTGGTTACACGATCGTTTAGATTTAGGTAGCCAAATCTAAACGATTTTTTTTAATTCTTTGCTACACAATCGTTGAGATTTGGCTAAACGATTTTTTCAAGATTCTTTTGGTACAAAATCGTTTAGATTTGGCTACACGATCATTTTTTTACATGATGGTTTAGATTTGGTTATCGAGATATAAATGACGTTTTTTTTCAAGATCTTTTATATTTAGTACACGATCTTGAACCAAATAATAGTTTGGACAAATAAGAAGAGGAAGAGAAGAAAGATGATGTAAAGAAAAAAACGCACAGAACGAAGAGAAGAAAAACGATGAAAAGGAAGGACAAACCTGAAATATTTTAAAAAATGGCCCCCTTCATGGGTTTTTTCATTTTGTTACACGGACCGTAAATATTTTTTCGATTTATTATATTTATGAAAATTTACCATATTAAAATATGCTTTTAACTTTTCAACATATTTTACATCTGAAGAATGTTGTGTTAGCTAGCGCTCATGGCCTCCTAATTTCTCTAAAGAATCGGTTAGTTATAGTTTTTTAGATTAGAAGGAAGTTTTTGGTTGTGTGCATGATTTCCTTCAACAATGATATTATCATATATATCTTGTTTTTATTTTAGCGTCTCACTTTTTCCTTTCTTCTACCTCTTCCATGCTTGTTTAAAATTAACTCTTAATATTTATCTATATCTATTATAAATTTTTATAATTAACTCTCAAATTTGACACTAACTTTCATTTAAAAACTATACATAGAAGTTTAATATAGAGTACTTGTGTGATTCGGTTCACGGGTTTTTAATGCATGTTATTTGTATTATTTGAATGACCCAATCTTATAAAGATTTATAGCTTGTACAATATATAGTATAAAGTGCGTGTGACAAAATTAAATAAAGATTCCAATGTGGTATTTGCATGACTCAGTCTCTAATGAGATTATAGATTTTGCTTATTTCAGATTTACCTTAGTTTTTATTTTGTTATATTAAGTTTAGATGTTGGGTGGTTAAGTTTATTAGATTATTTAGTTTTTTTCTTCAAGATACAACACAATTATAGGGATTAAGTTATATGGTAAAAACGAGGCGCATCCTGAAGACCGATATTGAAAATTATAATATTAAAATAAAATTATATAATATATAAATTAATAAGAAAATGGAAATTAAATAAAATAAAGGAAGAAATACAAATTGAGTGGAAATTAAATTGTATCCTTAAAAAGTTAAACTCACTAATGACCACTATTTATAGACAATTTGACAAATAGGATGTAGATTTACTTGGACATCAAGAGTGTGTGGATACTTGACACATGGATGAAGGAGGTGACTTTATTTGGACACTAAGTGTCTATAAAACTAAGACACATGGCATGGACATCTACACTATTATATTATTATTTATAATTGTCACGCCCCGTCCCACTAGCCATTTCATGAGACTAGAAAGAGGCGTGCTGCCTAAACACCCAATGCGTACCTCTCCGTGAGATAACGAGTTGTATGCCTAATAAGTGGAACTTCTCAAACCAATCTCTAACGTAGAGTTTCAACTTTGAACTCAAGAGATCTTTACAACTCAATGTAGCGGAAAACACTTAAACAACCAACTTAGCTTAATCCTCTAGCCTTCAACACTTAAACTCTTTAAGCTACTAAGCAATAAGCACAACATGGATACAATACAAACCCAACATAGCCAAAAAATAGAAAACACAACTCTGCTTTTATTACTTGATCTAGTACTTTACAATTACATTTGTTTTCTTGCAAGGCACACAAATAAAACCTAGTAACCCACTCAAAGACAAGATTCATCACACACACAAAAATGGGATGCAATCATCTCTAAACATAATAACTTTAAACCATTCGAAGACGAATAACTTGATCGAATTTCTCCCGTCACAACCCATATTACCTTTTCTTACTTGGTCTCTACATCTGAACACCTGGGAAAGGAAACTTAAAAACGTAAGTCAAATATTTAGTGAGTGGAGATTTCAAAATTAAAACCTTTTTGAGAATACAAGTCAATCTCAAATTCAGTTTCATTTCTTAAATGTGTCTTCCAACGCCTCATTTCATAAATCATAGAAATCTCACATTAGCTTCTTTTATTCTTTTCTACCAAGAACATGAATCCTTCCCCTCGTTAAACCTACTGCGATTTACTCTTGACAATATTTTGTGATTAAGCTACTGTGATGTTCACTCCATCCACAACATCTGAAAAGTTTCTCGATTCATTTATCTTGTTGCACCAACCATCCACACGATGCCATTCACATTATGTGCACATAACATAATTACCGCTCATTTGATAGGAATAAGACTAATGGTTTTTGCACATATTCATCATAATCAGCACATAGAAAACAACAATTTTCTCTTTTCAAACAACAACTACAACAGTAATAATAACACAGAGAGATATAAAATGCGTTATGCATAACTTGACTTAGAAAGAATCTATTAAGAAAACATTTACAAAACATTTAGTAACAAATGTCTCACGCAGGAGTGTTTAGCGATCAAAACTCTCTATTGTAGTTTACAGCGGATTGATAATGTTGATTTAAAGTGTAGCTTTTGCATTTTTATTAGGTCTTGCACGAATATGATCTACTATAATGGTGAAGCTACCAAGTAAGTGATTTAGAGTTACACGACAATTATATATGAGGGTCTTTTTACAACAAGTTATTTTTATGTTTAGTGTTACTCTTATGAGTTTTTATTGATATTAATTTAAATGACTTCAAAGTTATACTTTTGAGGGAGGAGGGAGAGGGGGGGATATATTGTGTTAGGATTATGTAGGCCCATAGTATTTGTTGCTTATGTTGATAAAAGATGTCGCACGTGCAGTTTAGGTAGCAGACCGTCTTTATTAACAACTTACGTAAGAATGAGATTCATATCTTGCTTATTCAAGAATTTACAGAATATTGGTTGTTAAGATTTACAGCACGTGTGCAGCGAAAAACGAAATATATAAGGATGGTTGAATTTCTACTAAAAGGGTTGGTTGCTGCAGAAATGATCCCGTAACGCAGGTGAAGGCAGAACCACAGTGTTACACGTAAGTGTACCTGGAAATGATTAAAACCATGACATTGTATTCAAACTGATTGTCGAATATATACAACTTTCAATTCGTATGAAGATCGTGTACAACAAAGTCGAATGTTCAAAACCCTGATCAGATGATTGATGAGGTAATGGATCAAGGGGAAGATCTTCATTATTAACTTACTTAATCAAGAATTAGTGATTAAGGGGAGATTTTGGTTTGGTTTAGAACAATCATAGACTTAATTGTAATCAGTCTGTGGGCTTTGTAGAGTGATGATCATTTGTATACTCTGTACTGTTAATCATAAGTGATTGATTATGATGTATGTCTGTTAGTAATAAAATCTCCTATCTCGGGTCAAGTACTCCCCAAACGTAGATGCATTGTCAGCGAACTAGGTTAACAAACCTCTGTGTCTATACTGTATTTACTATATGTGTTTATCGTTGAGCCTACTGTAGTTGAGCGTGCGTGTCACCTATCTTCGACTTATTTGTTTATTGTTTCATTATTTTTCATATTGAGATATATTATAAACTAATAATTGGGTGAAGTAGATTCAATTATCTTCTTCTTTTAACTAGGACTGTAATTGGTACCTTGTGTCGGCATTAAAAATGGTAAAACCTTTTTATATTTTTATATTGATGTGTAGAGTCGTAAAATAAAATGAGGTTTTGTTTTCTTATCAGGTTTTTCAAGAATCCATTGGAGTAGTGAAATCATATTGAAACAACTAATTGATTTATAAGACTTTTTGTAGGGTTGGTAGCAAAATTTTGGTTGCAATGTACTTATTTTAAGCTTGTTCATAGCAAAAGACGTCTCTATTTTATTCTTTGATTGTAAACCCTTTACCAAAAATAGTTATTAGCCAATATTTTTATACAAATATTATAAAGTGTATGATAACGTATATATATTAAAATGTTGACTGTTTGTTTCCATGTGGGTGTGTTGTATTAGAAGTAATTTGTAATTGAACTGGTGTGTGTAATGGTAGGGCGATAAGAAAAATAGGGACTTTCATTTAGTGTATTTTTTTGTAAAAGATGTAGTAATAGAGGAGTATATGACATTTGATTTTTAAAAAAAACTGTCAAGGTAAAGATATTCTTGACATTCAATTATAATCATGCTATGCCTATTCTTGACATTCGACAAAAGTCATGATTGACATTTTCTTGACAGGAAAAAAATGTTAAATTTTATAAATTTATGACATTTTATAACTGTTGTCAATATGCAAAGAATGACAGATAATTACTCTAATATGTGTGAATTGAGGATAGTTAGTTATTGTCATAAAATATAAAATAATGACGTTCATTATTTGTCAATAATACTTAATATGTGACATTTATTTTTTGTCATGAAAATGTTGTGACAGTTTTTTTAATCTGTCATAGATAGTCATACCTTTACAGGTGATACAATGACTTTAAAAAGCTGTCATGAATTTTAAATATGACAGATTTCAACTCTGGTGGTAGGCAATTTTTCTTGTAGTATTCGTTAATTTGTGGCTGTAAGGTTCCTACATGCATATCCTTCTCCTAAAAATTGATTTCTACAAAATAATAATAGTAACCAGAATATTTGAGCTACTTTTTGTAAAAAAGTTTCAAATTCATGTGTTCTAACATTATTTCTCAAATACGACAATAAAATATATACTGAGATAAAAGCATGTCCACACAAACAACTTGGGGTGCCTTTGCTTTGCGATGCTTTTGGCTGTTGTGTGCCCATGAAGCAAAACCATACAAAATTAGACAATTTCATACTTGCAAACCGTGAACAATATTGTACTATGATGGAGATATTATGAAATGTCTTTGGTCCACAATAAATTGGTATCATAGTTCGAACAACAAAATTATGCTACTGACTTAGTCGTGTTAACAGAAAACTCCTTGTAAAAAAAAAAAAAATTCCTAGAGGAAAACAAAGAAATTAACGCTCTTCAATGAAGTAGTCATAATTATTATTAATTTGTAATGCACCAAACGATCTAAGTTGTATTCATATTTTTTATGTTTATGTTCTTTTTTGTCTCGCCAACACATTGTTAATGGACTACATAAATATGTATATGTACCTCAATTTTTTATTACCTTACTGTTTTTCTATTCATGTTTGGTTGTTGATTTTTTAATGGTGAGAAGTTGACCTTATTTAAAAACTAATAGGTTGGAGTGTATAATTTAAGTGGAATATGAGTAGTATGATATTATAAATTTTTTTAAGAATTTTTTGAAGGACGAGCTCCACCACTAGAAGAGAAGAGTTGTTGTCCGTTGTTCTCTCTCTCCAACTCTTCTACACATTATATATATAGAAGTGGTGTGAGTTATTAACACAATTTTGATTTATATACAAATTAAATCATATATGAACAATTGTTTAATTTTGTGATAGTTTGATGGCTAAAACTAAATCATCAAACGATGATCAAGAATTAGAAGAAAGGAATGAAGTTGGAGACATGATAATGGAAGCAGAAACCACAAAAACAATTGTAATAAGTGGAGTGAGCAGAGGGTTAGGACGAGCTTTGGCATTGGAATTTGCAAAACTTGGCCATACAATCATTGGTTGTGATCGTGACAAAATCAAATTGGATTCACTTCGACTTCAGCTCTCCAATGCTTCCCCACGAAACCATTTGCTCTTCAACCTTGATGTGGTAACTCTAACTTTTAATTTTTCTTTCTTTAATGTGTTTTTGGTATAAGGTTTGAAATGAATTTGTTTTCAGCTTTCTAGAGTTTAGATGGAGGTCTTATTTTTCTTTACAATGAAAACTAATACATCCAGGGATGTAGTTAACACATCCTATTAATGAACTATATAAAATCCTTATGTGTCGATTTCTCTAACGGTCTACTTTACTGGCTTTCTCTAAAAGTTGATTTCATATATAATGTTTACAATTTTTATTTTGTAGAAATCAAATGATAGCATTCGAGAAATGGCACACACGGTTGAGAAGAAATTTGGTTCGATTGACATCATTGGTATATATATTTATATAAAAAGTTTTCTTTAAGTTTGTTTTCTTTTACTGGGATTTAATTTAGTGAAATTAAATTAATGTGAGTGTTTGAATGAATTTTGACAGTAAATAATGCGGGTGTGTTTCATGACACATTGAAGTTCTGGGAGATTGGTAGTGAAATGTTGAATGATGTGATAGACATAAACATAAAAGGGGTAGCAAATGTGTTGCGTCACTTCATTCCTCTCATGCTTCCGAAGAATAAAGGAATTATTGTTAATAGTCTTCTCTCTATGGAAGAATTGGAGCTCCCAAGGTATGTGTGTGTGTGTATATATATATATACTACTATACTATTATTAACCAAATTTTAATTTAATCAAAATTTTCTATTAATGTCCATCAACTTTTTGTCCATCGTTGTGGGTCACTGTATGTTTTGCCCTTTTTTAGCCTTACTTACATTAAAACCAATGTGTTATTTATTCTAATGAATTTTCAATTAGGCATTCTTTAACGTAAAAGACTCATTTACTATACTATAAATAGGAAAAAAGAAAAAAAAAGAATTAAAATCACCCTTCATCCTTATACTTTTGTTTAATTAATTATTTTTCAACTTATAACTATTTGTTCCTTTTCTTTTTAAATTTGTGATAATTTAGACCCATTAATTAGTTTAAAAGTTAAGATACTTTCTCTCAAATTTTGCAAATATTTCAATCTCTCTAGAGTAGAAAAAGTTAAATGGTTAAATTTCAAAAACAGGAACAAACATTTCTGAACTACTCTTTTCTTCAGTTTATGAAATCTAGGCTTCATTTTTTTAAATGTATGAAATAAACAGCATAAAGAAATTTAAAAGTAGAAAAAGTATTTATAAATTCAGTTTTGAAAAACCCAAAATAGAAAAGCAAATAGTCAATAAATGAAGCTTTAGCCTTTTAATATTTAGTATGTAACAATTTATTCTCTTTACTTTCGATCGAAACAATTTAATTCTTATACTTCCAAAATTTGTAATGTATTACGTAATTTTTAAATTTTTAACTTTTAGTATAATTATAAACCCAAAAACTAATTTTGTCACTGTATAAAGAATTTCATTAAATTTTAGTAGTTTTTCATAAATGGAGATTAAATCAAAGGATAGTTGCAAATATAGTAATTATATTCAAAATAATTAAGTATATATATCGCAATATTTTTCAAAAATTGCAAATATAGTAAAAATTTTCAAAATCTATCAATGATACTTTTATCATTGATAGACCATAAGAGTCTATCAACGATAGAAGTCTATCACCGATAGACTTTGCTATATTTGTAAATTCTTTTTAAATATTGCTACATGCTTAATAATTATTCTAAAAATTGCTATCCATTATAATTACCCTTAAACCAATATTAATGGTAATGTACAATGTAGAATGTAGTTATTAGATGATAGATAATAGACATGCATGACAGAAAATGAATCATAAAATTACCCTAATTGTTAAGGTAAAGAAGCTGAGTATACTATAGACTATTTTGAGTATATACTTAAACTTGATTCATGTTTACGTCTCTACATAAAGTTCAAGTTTACTTAAAAATAACCTTGGGACCTTAGTTTATTGGATTTCAGATTATAGTATTCAAATTTTCAATAATGACTTTATTGATTAGAATATGATTACAAACTACAAGTTTTACAATATAAATTCCAACATTATAAATGTCTGTTTGTCATTGAATTTTTTTAAAAAGCTTACTTTAGTATCTGTCATTTATAAAATTTCATTAACTCTTTAACAGAATAATGTGGTGACTTCTACATTTAGATATTTAGGTCATAGATATATCATATATATAAAGTAACTTGATTCATATGAGAATTATCTACAAGTTTTGTTGAGTTTATTTTCTATATGGGTTGTTCTTATTTTATTTTTTTTAATTTATTTCACATTTCCATGAATGTGTTAACACTTGAATGCCAGTTCTAATCTTTTTTTTTTCTTTTTATACTCAATGTTTCTATAATTTGTTTCAAGATTCTAATTTGAAAAAGAAATAAAAACAAAAATAAAGGGTGGGGGAGTTGGGAATGAGATGTGAGAGAGTTCAATTTTGGAGAAAAAAGAAACAAAATTAGTTTTTCGGCTTTATTTGATTCAATTGGGTTGATGATGTTTTTGTGTTGGCATAAAAGATTTACAGATCAAATTAATAAGATTGGTCGGTTATTTATCAATTGAAGTAATATGTTGAATTTAGAGTTTAGTCATCCAAATATACAAACGACCTCATCATTTCGTCTAAGAATCAATGAAATCCTGATTTTAGAAATTAAAGTAAGCTCTTTTTAAACATTTAGAGATTAAAAAATACGTTTTTAAGTTCAGAGATAGTTTAGAGATCAAAATAGAATTTAAACCTCATTTCTATTAACACCAAATAGAGACCATTATTGTTCTAAAAGCTTCATCCATTTATTCGTCACTTTTTTAGACCTATTTTCTAGACCATTTTTTCACCACATCATTTTTTTTCCCACTTTCATTTACATATATAAAAATAAATAATGTTTTGCTCGTGTAGCTGAGTATTAATAATCTAATGATATTCTCTGCATATCATCGAATGTTGATATGAGCCTACCAATAAAAGACTTCTTCAATGGATTGATAATCGATAGGTTTCACAGTCAAGTCCTTGATTGATAGAGTTTGTATCTATATATATCAATGAAACTTTAATTTAATATTTGGTTAATTTATACAAAAGTAACAAAACTTTTAAATATTTACGATTCTTATAACAAAATAAGAAAAGACCATGAAGTCGGATTATTTTTTTTCCATAAATTTCGTATATGTACTTATTGGTTTTAAATATTGTGGAACGAGCTATGTAGTTTTTCGTTTCTTCTT
Organism: Cucumis melo; assembly: GCF_025177605.1. Lineage (NCBI taxonomy): Eukaryota > Viridiplantae > Streptophyta > Magnoliopsida > Cucurbitales > Cucurbitaceae > Cucumis > Cucumis melo. The sequence continues at coordinate 17,548,272 of NC_066858.1, forward strand.
GTTATTTGCGATTAGTTATGTCTAAAGCTTTCACACCAAGTTTAATGTTTATTATCCAATCGTCCGAATTTGAAGTTCTTTTTTTCATCGTTTAAAATGAACTACATGATCATATATCATGATCTAAACCATCGTTTAGAAGAAAACTACTCATGCTCATGACGTGGCCAACTAATCGGATGTTGGGTGAGGTATTTTTGGAATTTCACGTTGTGGACATGTGAGTTTTTTTCTTTTTCAAAATTTTTTTGTACATGTAAATATTTTATGGGTTTGTTTTATTTTTTAAAAAATTCCTTTGACATTTTATACATTTTTCAAAAAAATTTATGTATTATTTTTTTTTCATATCTTGCTATATGTAGTATTACTTTCAAAATAATTGCTATATTTGGTTGCACCTATTATGCAGGCTTCGGTTTATTGCAATTCAAAATGGGCGATTGAAGGTTTGAGCAAATCGATTGCAAAGGAGGTACCAAATGGAATGACGATTGTAACATTGGATCCTGGCGTTATTAATACTGATATGTGTGCTTATTATCTTGGCCATTTAGCTTCTCAATACCAATCTCCTCATGAATGGTATGTCTACAAATATTTCTATTTATTTCTCAATCACAACATGTTATTCAAAGAAAAAAAAATGAAGGTTTTATTGATGGGTATTAATGTTTTTGTGTTAGAGCTCTCAAAGCAACTCCAATGATTCTAAACATTACAAGGGCTGACGACTCTCATTGCTCCTGATCCTGGTGTTTTACCTGATTCTTGTTTTTAATCCCATGAGAAGGAAATATAAAATAAAACAAAAAGTCAATTGGTAATATATATCTGAATTACATGTAACTTTATTTTGTGTTGTTGCTCGAACCACTACAAGAAAACACATCTATCACAAGATGCATTTGGTATTTTGTTCATGCTTAATAGTGTTTGATACTTCAGCCCATTATTTTTCAATCATTATTTTGATTCGCATTACTTCTTTTAAATTTTTATTCTACAGAATGTACGTTACATCTTCTTACTTTTATTTTATTTCTAATATTGTATCATTTAGTTTGTTAAGTTCCTATACATAATAAAAACGGTTAGATTTTCAAATATTTTTTTAAAATATGAATCAATTATTTTAAAACAAATGTGAAAGAAAATTGATTTAAATAATAGCTACAAAAATAAAATTGTTGCCAAATAGGCTATAAAGTTGTTGCTATATAAAGAAAACTAGTATGTTGTATTGCTACAAGTATTGCATGCAAGTGGTAATCAAGAACTTGGACCTTCATATATAAATTGTTGACAAGACTAGTAGGAGATTATTACAATTGTCGCAGCAAAGAAAAGTACTGATTGACATTTGCCCAACAATCATAAACCGTGACTAATTGACATTTGCCAACTATTGCAACAACCATAAACCATGACTACATTATTTGGAGAACTGTGGTTGCTATATTATAATCCAATAGCAACGGTTGTCATAAGAAGGCTGTGAATACCAAACTGCGCACATGAAAACAAAATTTAGGCAGCTATTGCAACAGTTTTGGAAGTTGATTCCAGTGGTTGTTAAACTCGTTGCAATAGTCTCTCTCGATACAGATTCTGCTAGAGATTTTGGGAACCACTACACAAAAGCTTATAAAGACTGTTGCGGTAGACATATTCTCAGTTGAAATCCTACTCAAATACATATTCAAGCTCTCATAAATGAAAATGTTGAATCAATTACATTGCATGGACAATATGGGCATTTTAGTATTTTAAAAAAGTTTGGTACACATAATATCCATTCGTTTTGCTGTTATTTAGAGTAATTATACGTTTTGCTATTTTTATCAAAATGATACTTTATTTAGTATACTTGATTATCTCTTTTTATATTTATAGACGATGAGTTAATGTTAACCAGAAATTACGAATCAACCCTTAATTAGCTATTTTCGAACTAGTATTAAAAAAAAGGAAAAAATAGATAACAAAAATTGAATTGTTCACAAATCAAGTTTCCTGATATTTGTTTCCAAAACGGTGTTGCACATCATGGTATTTTAAAATGAACAAACAAGACTTATTCTACATTGGAATATCAAACTAAAAAACATATAAGAATCAATTTTGCATTGGGAAAATGAGTCTTTTCCCCACACAAAAATAATTAATTAATTTCTACCATTAACTAACCTTCTCAAACAAAAATGAAAGTTATATGGTTGTTTAAATCTTTAATTAATGGTTCATACTTAGATACATATGAACCTTGACGATAAAGGAATCAAATTCAATTTTTAGATTAAACTTAATTTCGTCAAATACTAGGAAAGACAATAAAAGTAGAAGATGATTTCATACTATTATTATCTAAAAATGATTGCTTAAATTTATTGAAAAAACCAAGATTTTATTAACTTGATATCTTAAGTTAACATGTGAGTTAATCAGATATTGTTAACCCAGTTTCAGTTTGATGACGGAGCATTTACTCTTGAGGGGCTTTTAGCCCGATTGAAAAGATCATTTATAAAAATTATTGAAGAGGATCACAAGTACATAACTTATAAAAAATAAACTATTTTGAATTATGTGACTTTTACAAGATAAGCGTTTTAGGCCCTAAACCATTTGATGCTTGAACAAGGAATTCGATCTAGGCTCCCCTTAAACCATATGCTTCATGTTTCACCCTTCCGTCTCATCAATGTTTAGGCTCCCCTAACTTGAATAGATCTTTGATATTTCCAAACAATTAAGTACTTCAAAATGACAATAACGGGATAATCAACATCACATACCACACAAAAGGGTACTTCGTAAAAACTCTCTCAATATTTAATTTGTTGCAAGTATGCACAACTTATGTCTTCCATAAACATAAGTAAACCACACGACTCTTAAAGCAACGCCATACTTTTTCTTTTGGTCAAAATCACCAAAGCCAACAACATTCCTTTTATTAATAAATATTAACGAACTTGAGAGAAAAAATAGTAAAGACCACAACTAATCTCTTGATCTTTATTATTAAATATTAACCATATATTTATTAATAAATATTAACTCAACATAACCATCAAATCTAAACAAATATTAACCTTAAGAAATTTATGGTCTAATTTTGACTTTAATAAAATAAGCCAACCAAACTTTAAAACAATCATGAATAACAATTAACCATCACTATTTTTCCTTTTTCTTTTTAATGGTGATTAACTATGGATAATCTTTTCGATTTATATTATGATTAGATCATAATGGTGACTTTGACCACAATTTTATTTTTCTAAGTTAATTTACAAACATATAACAAACCACAAAAATATTTACGATTTCATATGACAAAATCAAAAGTGCACCAAATCTAAATTACTGTGTAACAAAATCAATTTCAAATAAACAATTGTCCAAATTGTGTTTGGACAACAAAATCAGAACCTACTGATAGTCTATTTTGAATATGTCTTCATGGCTATTTTAATTGTTTCCGCTAGAATCGTCGAAGATATGGTCAATCACTTATGAATATTTTTAGTTTTAATCAATATATAAACTTTGCTAACTTGGCACACTCTAAACAAATTGAAAATTATGAATAGTGAAATTTCAAATTACTATTAATAATCATAACAAAAATTGAAATGAAGAGACCAATATATCAAATTCGTAACGTCCCGAGTTTGGGAGAGAGACATGAATGAACCAATATCACATCTGAAGGAGAGGGATTCTAAGAACATGAAAATAAAGTTAAGAAAGATTTAAAAAAAAAATTACTACATATATATACCAACAAGGTGCACCTTCCTTTTCGGCGTTGTTCAATCATAGGAACTCTAAAGTTAAACGTCCTTAGCTTGAAGCAATTCTATGTTGGACAACCTCCTCGAAATTTTCGTAGGATACATGTGAGTGAGAATAAAACATGTTGAAAGTACTATTCTTCACTCTAATAAGCCTTTAAGATATGTAAGAATTATGTTGTCAGACCATAAGGGATGTAAGAGAATGTCGGGATTCAAATGACAAATCCTGGTAAGAATCTTGGGCTTGCGGCATTATAGAATTTGTGATGTAAACATTTTCATAATTAATTCTTGGAACCGTTTGTTGATAATGGTCGCATTTTTGTTCTCTAATTTAGACATAGTTTAGTTAAATAGGTTTAAACTAAGTTACTTTTCATAAGTATAACAAAACACCAAAATATTTACGGCCTGTGTAATAAAATCAAAAAGTCCAGGAAACTGGTAAAATATTTTCATAAATTTCAAATTTGCCCTTGATATTGCGAATCATTCATCACTTCTCTTTCTTCTTCTTCTTTGCAATATTTTTATCTTCCTTCTCAGTTTTCTTTGGCTCGTCTTTCAGATTCTTTTTCATCTATTTTTATTCATCTATTTTTCTTCATCTTCTTTTTTCATTTTTTCTTTCTTCATTTTCTCTTTCTTTCTTCTACCTCCTCTTCTAGAATATCAAGATCGTTTAAATATTAATTTAAAATGATCTAAACAATCGGTTACTAGCAAAATGATCGTTCAACATTGTCAACATGATTGTTTAGATTTGAAACTCTTTGCCTATCGTTGAAAAAAGAATTACACGATCAGGTGAATATCATTTAAATGATCGTTTACCATAGAAAAATGTGATCGTTTACCATGATTAACACGATCGTTTAGATTCGAAGTTATTTTCTCATCGTTAAAAAAAGAACTTTCAAATCAGGTGGATATGATCTAAATGATCGTTTACAATAGCAAAAACGATTGTTTAATATCATGATCGTTTAGATTTGAAGCTATTTTCCCTTCGTTAAAAAGAAGTAAATGATCGTGTTGATACTACATACACAATCGTGTATCATGATCATTTAGAAGATGATTACATGCACGAGTGTAGTCGATTAATTGCGCGTTGACTTGGCCTTTTTAGTATTTCCCATTGTGGGCCTATGAGTTTTTCCTATTTTTAGAATTGTTCTATACATTGTAAATATTTTTTCGGTTTGTTATATTTTTGAAAAAACCTTAGTATTTTTGTATTGGGTACACAATCGTTAAAAAAAACTTTAATTAGGTTATCGTTCAAAAATATCAAGTCCTTAGTAGTTAGTATAGGGCACATGATTGTTAGAAAATATTGTTTTGTTGTGGGCTTTTTCCGTTTTTAAAATTGTTCTATACCATGTAAATATTTTTGCCATTTAAACTTTAACTAAAACTTTCAAAGATGGAAAATTGTTTTAAATTGAAAAACTACTTAAAATATTTATAAATATAGCGAAATATTTTAATAAGACGTTGACGAAGTACGATCATCTACTATTGATAGACATGGATATAAGAGATCAAGCATCTCAAAATAAAATTCTCACAAAATCCGGATTTATCAAATTACCATAAAATTCAGATAATTAACCTTGACATAAATCTTGCCCAAATTTATTGGGTTTTATTTTCTAAAACTCGTAGATAGTAAATATAATTCATTTACCATTATTAATAAAGTATAATTATTATAATTTCAATAAGTGTTATTGGTTATATTATTAGTTTTATCTTAATAACCCAAATCCAATAAACTAACATCCTAAGTTGTTTGATAAGTCTTGAACAGTATCCAGAGACATACAGGGATCAATGTTTGAGATCAGCTTAAAGGTTCTATAGTATAGGGTTAATGTTGGGTACCTTATCCTGGTAACACTATAGATACAACTCACTTTGTATTTGATACAAATGCAATGATCCAACTCGTTCGTGTAGGTGACAATTGTGAAATAGTAATAACTAGATGTAACTTCGTTAACTAGTTAGGTTTCTATTTCATTAGGATAGCCTAGATAACTGAGTCTTAATCCTGAGTGTATTATGTTCGCGAGGGATTGTCTTTGATTTGTATGGGTGAGAGTGGCCAAATTGTCAACTCAATATGTTTATCATTTTGAGGATAAGACCGAATGGAGAGTTGGAAACATAATCACATAAGATGGAATTCACTTCTTTCCGACTTTAGGATAATTAGATAAGTATGCCCTTAAATGGTGTCTCCAGGACTTGAATAAAGAGTCCTACCCTCTTTGTGGCATGAGAGAGGTTTTTGTTTAGTGGTTGGACCATAAATAGATTGTATATTGATACATTATAGTAGAAAGTTTATATTTTAATTAAATTTTATTATATAAATTTAATTTTGGATATGATTCAAAATTAATTTATGAGAGAAAATATTTGAATGAGTTCAAATATTAACTTAATATGAATTAGATTCATATTAAAACTATAGGTTAAAATTTAATGTGTATATGATGCACATTAAAACTATAGATTATGAGAGAAATTTATATTTGAATATGATTTAAATTTGAATTAAATTAAATATAAGATATTTAATTTAGTAATTAATTAATTAGAGCATTAATTAATGGTTTAGTTTAGTTTAATTTAATTTAATTTATTAAATTAAAACTATAGGTTATGTGAGAGATATTCATTTAAATATGATTTAAATGAAATATTAATTACATATGATCCCTAATTCTCTACAACTTCCAAGAAGAGGAAGTTATACCTAAGGCAGATGGAAGACAGAAGGATTCTGTAACTTCTGCTCTATGTATTCTTACTAGAAAAAAATAATTCTCTCTAAAAAATTTCCTTCCAATTCGTTCCAACAAACCAAATCCCAACCTAGAGAATAGGAAGGTTTCCGAAGAGTGGTGGCCCAATTTCGAGTTTTATAAATCCAGAGTCGTTAACAACGTAAGTATTCTGCCTCTTCTTTGTAATTCTCTATATCTTTTAGCATGTTTAACCATAAATAATTAGTTTTTGCCACTGTACTGGTATTTTTAGGTTTCTAAATTAATTTGAGTTATGGTCTCTATTACTTATTTCAATGTGCAAGGGCTCTCATCCCTTCAATTGGTATCAGAGTCATCTCAATTTTAATTGGAAATTTTAAAAATTTGCATTGGTTAGGTGTGATCTTTGCATTATGAATCTGGTTTGCAATTGGATGTTTTATGTAAAATTTGGCCATATATTTACAGTTTTTTATATGATCAATTATAAAGACCCTTACGTTTTTTGGGCATTTTTTACTATAAATGTTGTAAATTAGAGTCTGAATTTGCATTTGTGATGTTTTTTTTAGAATTATGATACCAAATTTGCCAAAAAAAGAACAATCGAAAGGCCTCAAACGGTGAGATTTCGGTACTGCACGAAAACCGAAAAAAACTCAGCACGTCTATAGGTTGAAGGAGGGTTGACATCACGCTGACATCATGCTGATGTCAGCAAGCACTAGGTTTTGGCACCTCGGATGGTTGGCGTGCAGTTCAGCTCCGACTCGAGGAGGTCGGCTCCGGTTTAGTGGTTTGGCGGGTTCGGCTCTGGGTTTTCATCTAGCGCATGGTTTGGCGCTGGTTTAGCTTAGTTTTAGGCCAGTTCTTCCATTTTTGGGCTGGTTCAAGGTGTTTGCGTTTGATTTTAAGCTTTTGAAGGTTTTGAGACCGGTTTTCGAGTTTCGGAAGCAATTTTAGGATAAATTTAAAGCTTTATTATAGTTATTTTTTCTTGATTTATCCTAGGGGCCAATTTTACAGGTTCAGTCATTATTTAAATGATTTATGCATGTCATTTAGATAAATCTCACCTTAGATTAAGCATGTTCATGTATTTTTTTTTATATATTATAAGTGTTATAATGTATGGTATTAATGCATGGTTATAAATTTCATGAGTTATTTAAAGTATGTTGATATTTTGAATATATGAAGTTGGATAAGCATGATGCAAGACATTACTTAGTTAAATATAATTTGTTATATTTAAACTAGTGTCTTGTGTATGCTTGGTCGATTTACATGAAATGCTTTTAATATAAGTGTTATGTTAATTAAGATGAAAATCAATTTTCATTGAGCATATTACATTCATAGTTTAATATAATTGTTATATTGATGTAATGCTTTGCATGTAATATGGTTTTATTTAATTATAATTTGATTCTAATTAATTAAACCATAGTATGCATATTATAGGGCTAGTTAATTAATTTTATAGTAGCTATAAAATTTAATAATTAGAAACCGTCAACCTATAATAAAGAGTTACATGCAAACATAAGATCTTACGATTAATTTGAATTAATTTTAAATTGTTTAAAATTAAATAGACCTAAGATCACATTAATTCTAATAGGATTAGAATTAAGTCCTATTTTAGTTTAATGAAACAAAGTAGGATAAATAGGATTTAAGGTTATAAGGGAACTCCATCAGTAAAGTTCTGTCTAAGGTTAGGGGTACTTAAGTTGACAATTTACTGAACACCTCCTACTTGGGAACTGACCCGGAATCGACGTTGAGTTAACTTTATTCCTATTAGCATAAGATGTCACTAGGTAAATTAAATGGTTTAATACACCTAGAAACTTTAGAGTATTCCTATTAGCATAAGATGTCACTAGGTAAATTAAATGGTTTAATACACCTAGAAACTTTAGAGCAAAGTTTTATTACAAGAGTCATAATAAGAATAATAGACTAAGTTAGATTTATTTAGCTGAAATTTAGCTAAGTACAACAAACTCTAAATTAATATAACATTTTAGTGGGAGAAAAATGGTATATATGATATATCAATTTTTAGCTTTCACGTCCCTAAGAGTTCACACGTGAGATCCATACTCAGCTTCTTGTCGCCCTGGGCGCAGCCTCCCTTTGGAAAGTGTTTGTATGGATCAATAACAAGGTGAATATGTAAACGTATCCTATGGTCTCCTCCATTAGGTTGCATCGTGAGATTTCACCAATTCACCCAAAAGCTTAAGCTGGTGGTTGAAAGAAAATTTAATTATATATCACTAACACCCCCTCCCCCTCCACATTTGTAGGCTTGAAATATGTGAAAGGCCCACTAAGTTAGTTAATGAATCCTTAACCGAACAACGGTAGCTAAAAACTATAAGAATAAGGGTTATTCCGGTATTAGTAATTAACTAAGATTGTCTCAATTCAAGAGAGGAGTAGTTAATCACCTTTCGGTGACTATTGCTCTAAATTTCTGAATTATCGTTGTAAAAACTTAATCATTTGTTTTATTAGGGTTCTTTCATTGTTTGTTTTTGCTGAATTGTTCTGATTATTTTGTGTAATGGGTTAAGACAAAGATAACTAATACGATCAATAATTTGTTATTTCTGCGTGTCTTTCTCATTAATTACACTACTTAAAAACAAAAACTTGACTGGTAAAAATTATGCAACGTGGAAGTTAAACCTGAATATGATTTTGGTTATTGATGATCTACGATTCATCTTAATGAAGGAATGTCCTTCCCCTACTCATATTTGCATCCCAAATTGTCGGGGATGTATATAACCATTGGAAAAAGGCTAACGACAAGGCCTACGTCTATCTTTTGTCCAATATGTTTGACATGCTAAACAAGAAATGCGAGACCATGGTCACTACACATCACATCATGGACTCCCTCCAAAAGGTGTTTAAGGGTCAGATAGAAGGAGAGGCAAGTGTTTCCCATTCTAAAAGGTTTCAGAAGGGTTCATCCTCTGAAACCAAGTCTGCACCTTCATTCTCTGGGTTTAAGAAAATCTAGAAAAAGAAAGGAGCGAAGGGGAAGCGTCTTGCTGCTGCTGTTAAGGGCAAAGAGAAGGAGGCTAAGGTAGTCGATAAGGGAAAATCTTTCCTCTGCAATGTGAGTGGACATTGTAAGAGAAATTGCCCAAATATCTTGCTGAGGAGAAGAATGAAAAAGAAGGTAAATATGATTTACTTGTCTTAGAAACATGTTTAGTGGAAAATAACCAAAATGCCTGGATACTTGATTTAGGAACCACTAACAATGTCTGTTCTTCTTTATAGGAAACTAGTTCCTTCAAGTAGCTCGAGGAAGGTGAGATGATGCTCAAGGTTGGAACGAGAGATGTCATTTCATATCGCACAGTGGGAGATGCCAAGTTATTTTTCTAAAATTGATTCATGTTTTTAGAAAACTTGTATATAGTTCCTAAAATTAATAAGAACTTAATTTTCGTTTCTTGTCTTATTGAACATATGTACTCAGTTAATTTTTCTATGAATGAAGCATTCATTTCTAAGAATGGTATACATATTTGTTCGGCTAAACTTGAAAAAAACTTGTATGTATTAAGATCTAATGAAGCAAAAGTCCTTTTAAATCATGAAATGTTTAAAATTTTTAACACTTAAAATAAAAGGTAAAGAATTTCTCCGAATAACAATACCTATCTTTAGCATCTAAGATTAGGTCACATTAATCTTGATCGGATCAGAAGATTGGTAAAGAATGGACTTCTAAACAAGTTAAAAGATGATTCATTACCACCATGTGAATCTTGTCTTGAAGGAAAGATGACTAAAAGACCTCTTACTAGAAAAGGTTATAGAGTCAAAGAGCCACTGGAACTTATACATTCAAACCTCTATAGTCTAATGAATGTACAAGCTAGAGAAGGTTTTGAATACTCTTTCTCTTTTATAGATGATTATTCAAGGTATGGTTATTTATACTTTATGGAGCATAAATTTGAAGCGCTTGAAAAGTTCAAGGAGTATAAGGCTGAAGTTGAAAATCTATTAAGTAGAAAGATTAAAATACTTCAATCAGATCGATGTAGAGAATACATGGATTTGAGATTCTAGGACTATATGATAGAACGTGAAATCCAATTCCAACTCTCAGCACCTGGTACACCTCAACAAAATGGTGTATCAGAAAGAAGAAAAAAAACCTTGTTAGACATCGTTCAATCATGAGCTATGCTCAATTGCCTAATTCATTTTGGGGTATGCAGTAAAGACTATAGTTCACATCTTTAATAATGTTTCCTCGAAGATTGTTTCTAAAACACCATTCGAGTTATGGAGAGGACCTAAACCTAGTTTAAGTCACTTCAGAATCTACAGTTGTCCAACACACGTGTTAGTGACAAATCTCAAGAAGTTGAAACCTCGTTTAAGGTTATGCCAATCGTTAAGAATACCTCGACGTAGTGGGAGGATTGTATCACAACCTAACCATTACGTGGACTTAATTGAAACTCAGATTGTCATACCAGATGATGGTGTTGAGGATTCATTGTTCTATGACAATGAATAATGTAGACAAGGACCAATGGGTCGAAGCCATGGACCTTGAAATGAAATCTATATACTTCAATTCAATGTGGGAGCTTGTAGTTCTACCTGAAGGGGTGAAACCTAGGGTACAAATGGATCTATAAAAGAAAGAGAGATTCAGCTGGGATGGTACAAACCTTCAAAACTAGACTTGTAGCAAAAAGGTATACCCAAAGGGAAGGGGTTGACTATGAGGAAACTTTTTTTCCTGTTGCTATTTTAAAGTCTATAAGGATTCTCTTGTCCATAGCTATATTTTATGATTATGAAATATGACAAATGGATGTCCAGACTGCTCTTCTGAATGACAATCTTGAAGAGAGTATCTTTATGTCTGAGCCCAAGGAGTTCATAACCCAAGATTAGGAGTAAAAAATTTGCAAGTTGAATCGATCCATTTATGGGTTGAAACAAGCATCCAGATCTTGGAGCATTAGGTTTGATACTGCGACCAAATCTTACGACTTTAACCAAAATGTTGATGAACCTTGTGTATACAAGAAAATCAACAACGGTAAAGTTGCTTTCTTAGTACTTTATGTAGACGATATCCTTCTCATTGGAAATGATGTGGGATACCTGACTAACATTAAAACTTAGCTAGTAGTCCAATTCCAAATGAAAGATTGGAATTGATGTGGGATACCTAACTAACATTAAAACTTGGCTAGTAGCCCAATTCCAAATGAAAGATTTGGTAGAAGCACAATATGTTCTTGAATCATAAGGGATCGTAAGAACAAAATGCTAGAACTGTCTCAGGCAACCTATATCGATAAAATATTGGTTCGATATTCAATGTAGAATTCTAAGAAGGATTTATTACCTTTTAGGCACGAGGTTCACTTGTCCAAGGAACAGTATCCTAAGACACCTCAAGAAGTTAAGGATATGAGACGTATTCCTTATGCCTCAGTTGTGGATACTTTAATGTATGTTATGCTATGCACTAGGCCAGACATTTGTTATGCAATGGTAATAGTCAGTAGGTATCAGTCCAACCCAAGGTTAGACCACTGGATGTCAGTTAAAATTATTCTCAAGTATCTCAGGAGAACGAGAGACTACATGTGTATGGAGCTAAGAATTTGATCCTTACAAGATACACTTGATAGAAAAGCATATAAATTTAGCGGAAACAGGATCGGATAATTACTCTAATTAACAAAGTAACCCTAAACCAAAAAAGGTTAAAAATAGGGCTTTTAGGAAAAACTTATGTTCGAAGCTCTGATTGATGTTTGAACCACCACTAGCGTTGACCTACTATCCTCTAGACTCAAAACCGGATTGTGGGACCAGTTGGATAAAGGAAATCGGGAGAGAGAAAAAAGATGGAAAAATATGGAAATGGGTTGAGTTTTATTTTTTTAGGAAAAACCAGCCCAATTTTGTTTTTTAGAAAATAAGCTCACATTTTTCCTTGAGGCCCTAAGAGCCCAATTTATAGAGGTTTTTCATGCAAGGTTGCATGTGCATGCAAACATATGGGCCAACAACACATAACTCACTAACCATTAGTGGGCTTAATGTCTTTATAGTTTGCTAATACCTAGCCCACTATAGTTAGTGGGTTTATTCTACAAAATGTTGTATTTTCCCACTAACTTTAGTTAAAGGGTAAAATTGTCATTTGGTCGTAGTTTGTAATCATATTTTATTCAATAAAATCGTTATTGAGAAATTGAATACTATAATCTTAAATCCAATAACACTAACTCTGATTTCTAAACCAATAAGGATTCTAGGAAATCCATGTCGGGATCAGTGTTGACCCTGAACGAGGGAGCTATGGTATGGAGTAGCATCAAGCAAGGATGCTTGCAGACTCAACTATGGAGCTGCGTATGTTGCTGCTTGCAAAGCAGCAAAAGAAGCAATTTGGCTTAGGAAGTTCTTATGAGCCCGCTAGGTAATGTACTTGTTCCCTGTTCCCTATTTCTTTTTTCATTTTTTTAAGAAATTGAGGTGTTTGATAACGTTCCCATTCCCTGATTCTTAAAATAAGGAGAAATATTTCTCATTTTATAAGGAATTATTGGGAACAAAAAAGTAGTTTCTCCCTTTCCGTTTCTAAATTATTTCTGTTGGTTTCCTTTTCCTTTTCTCAATTTATTTCTATTTGTTTCCTTTTCCTCTTTTCAATTATTTTATTATTTCTTTTTCCTTTTTCTTAATTATTTTTATTGATTTCCTTTTCCTTTTTCTTAATTACTGTTTGGTTTCCTTTTCCTTTTCCATTTTATTTTTTTGTTTCCTTTTCCGTTTCCATTTTACTCTCCACATGATTTTCTTTTTATTTCTATCCACGTGATTTCCTTTTTGTCAGACTCTCCACGTGATTTCTTTCTCGCCAAACTCTTCCTCTTCGTCAGATCCATAATTTTCTCTTTTATCTCGTCATGCGATCTAGGTTTTCGTTGTGAGTTTTTGCCGCCTCTCATCATCTTCCTCTACAAGTCGGACACTTCCTCTTCGTTGGACTCTTCCTCTTCGCCAGATCCATAGTTTTCGTCGGACTCTTTGCACGGATAAAGGTTAAATTTTGTTTTGTTTCTTTCAACCATCTAGAATTTTTTTGGGATCCAGAGGTTCTACATGGTTGTTTTTTTTTTTTTTGACATCTAGAATGTAATATTAATTTTAAAGTAAGTTATTATGCCCCCAAGTAGGAGTTTGAGGATTACTTTATTATGTACATCCCATAGAAACTAGAGTTTTAGTCCGGAGTTTGTTGGATTTTATGTCATAAAACTCGTAGATAGTAAATATAATCTATTGACCATTATTAATAAAATATTATTATTCTAATTTCAATAAGTGTTTTTGGTTATATTATTAGTTTTGTCTTGATAACCTAAATCTAATAAACTAACATCTTAAGTTGTTTGATGTGTCTTGAACAGCATGTAGAAACATACAGGGATCAATGTTCGAAATCAGCTTAAAGGGTTTATAGTATAGGGTTAAGGTTGGATACCTTATCCTAGTAACACTATGGATATAACTCACTTTGTATTTGATATAAACGCAATGATCCAATGCATTCGTGTAGGTGACATGTGAGTGAGGGTATCCTTTGCAATGAATTTGCATAAGACGGGACTATGAAATAGTAACCACTAGATGTAACTCTATTAACTAGTTAGGTTTCTATTTCATTAGGATGACTTAGGTAACTTAGTCTTAATCCTGAGAGTATTATGAACTCATGTTCATAAGGAATTGTCCTTTGATTTGTACGGGTGAGAGTGGCCAGATTACCGACTCAATATGCTTATCATTTTGGGGACAAGACCTAGTGGGGTGCTGGAAACATAATCACACAAGATGGAATTCACTCATTTCCAACTTTAGAGTAAGTAGATAAGTGTTCTCTTAAATCTTGATACCAAGGTTTTCAAATAGCAATGTTATCAAAACCACCATATCCCTCTTTTAACCAATTTGTTGTGGCTCTTAAAGCACATGATGAAATGTTATGTAATAAACTTGAAGAAGGAAAGTCTAGGCAAATCAATCATGCCCAAACTTTTTACAGGCAAAGAGGTTGCAGTACAGTACGTGAGAGACAATTCTCTTCTCGTGGAAGAGGTTTTCCTTAAAGTAGATTTTTAGAAAATACAAACTTCAAGCAAGCATCAAAATCAACCTTGAGTCCATACAAGGAAGTGAAAATAGATGGACAACAAACTCTATTTCACAAGATCATAATCAGGTAGTATGCGAAATTTGTGGCAAAGCTAACCATGTGGCTATTAATTGTTGGAATAGGTCCGATCACTCTTATCAATCTAAAGATATACCAAAGGCTCTTGCTGCTATGAAGTTGATGGATGAACCCGACTACACCATCTATGCAGATTCAAGAGCCTTAGCGCATAGAACCCACAATATTGGTAAGCTGAGTAACTTGCAAACCTATTTTGGTAAAAATAAAGTATGTGTTGGAAATGGTGAAGGTCTTAAAATATTACACACATATGAAAAAGGTATCTAAAATATGAAGGAAAAAAGATGGTACTTAATGATGAATTGGTTGTACCTTAAACTAAAAAGAATTTATTATCTATTAGTGAACTCATAACTGATAATAATTGCTCTATTGATTTTTTTTTATTAACGAATTCATTGTGAAGAATCCATATGGGGAAATAATGGCCCAGGGGTTTAGAAGAAACGGTCTTTATGGCTTAAAAGAACAAGAAGACATTGCCAACAAAACTTTTACTGCTTTTCTCACCACTCATTCTATGTCTAAAACTAATGTCGGTCTACTTTCTACTAATAAATCAACTTCTACTATTTGGCATGAATGACTAGGTCACCTAAATGAAAGAACTTTAAAATTCCTATATGATACAAAGCTTATTGATGTGTCAAGTTGGAAGAAATTAGAATCTATTTGTTTAAGTTGTCGAATGACAAAAACTTGTAAACTCCCTTTTGCTTCTAATTCAAATATATACATGTCTTCAATGGAAAAAAATCATTGTGACTTATGGGGACCTGCTCTTATTACCTCTTCCCAAAATTTCAAATATTATGATTGTTTTGTGGATGATTTCTCTAGGTACACTTGGTTATATCCTTTAAAACAAAAGTCTGAACTTTTTCCAATGCTTTGTAAAATTTCATAAAGAAGTTGAAATCGTTCTGATAAAAAAATAAAAACTTTTCAAAGCGATGGTGGTGGAGAATTCATATCTATTGTATTTAGGACACACCTAAAGCAACTTCAGATTCATCACCAACTATCTTGCCCTCATACTCCACAACAAAATGGACTGTTTGAGAGAAAACATAAATACATCGTGGAAATTAGACTAACCCTACTTTTTCGGTCAAATGTTCCTATGAGATATTGGATTGATGCTTTTATACCGTTATCTACCTTATTAATCGAATGCCAACATCAACTTTAAAAAATGGAATCTCCATTCTATAAACTTTTTAATAAAGAACCACATTACAATAATTTTAAAGTATTTGGTTGTAAATGTTTTCCCTACCTACGAAATTATAGTTCTAATAAATTTTCAAAACGAACGTATCCTTGTATTTTTATTGGATATAGCCCTAGTCATAAAGGATATAGGTGTCGTAATCCACAAAATCATAGAGTCTAATATCAAGACATGTGATTTTTTATGGAAGTGCTTTTCCTTACCAAGTACAAAAACATGTACACCAACACAATCATTCTCCATTTGAGGTTACTGAGTTTGTAAGAATTGAAGAATGGGTTGATAAAGACTTCGCTCCACAACAAATAGTCATAAATAAGGAAGGCCAATTTCATAATATAGCAAAGTTTCCACAAACGCAAAACTCAATTTCCTTTGAGGAAGGAGAAAATGCAAACAATATGCATACTTCATCACTGACCATTCCAACCAGTGAAGACAACTCCAACGACTCCTCTCAACAACATTCAAGAAGCAGCACAACAATAACCAACACTCAATCCATATTAGATGCACTTTATGACTGCCCTCCATTACAACTCATAAAGATATCTGCAACTCTCCAATTACTGACGTCACACCCACCATCCAACCTAGATCACAAAATGTTGATAGGCCTGCAGCAGCAACATTTGAGGAAGCCTCAATACAAGAGAACTCTAAACCTTTAAATCTATCAAACTTTAATGATATTAGTGATCAACTTTATATAGGCACTTACTTATTATTCTTTTTGCAGAAGAACCTCTTCTCAAGCTCAGGAATATCAAAATATTCATCCTATGATCACCAAGAGTAAAGGGGCATCCAAAAATTCACATCACTCATTTTCAGTCATCACTCCCACTAGTAAACCTAAATCTTATAGATCTGCTCTTAAGATTTTCCACTAGTATAATGCCATGAAAGAAGAAATTGATGCTCTCCACAAAAATCATACTTCGGATCTAGTTCCCTTCCAACACCAATATTATAAGATCAAAATGGGTGTTCAAAATCAAACTTAAAGAAGATGGCTCAATAGATAGATATAAAGCTCGTTTAGTCGCTCAAAGATACTCTCAAATAGAGAGAATGACTATGAAGAAACCTTTAGTCCTATTGTCAAACCTCCCATCATTCACCTTATTCTTAGCCTTGTCGTTACATCATAGTGGCCCTTACGTCAATTAGACATTAAAAATGTATTTCTCTCCATGGAGTCCTTAAGTTACAAATCTATATGATGGAACCACTAAGTTTTCAAGATATTCATCACCCAAACCATGTTTGCAAACTCAACAAATCCATTTATGGCCTAAAACAAGCTCCTCGTGCTTGGTTTGAAAGACTTTCCAACTACCTTATTACCTTAGGATTTAATTGTTGTCACTCTGATCCATTCTTATTTATTCTTCAACAATCCAATGTCACAATCATTATGCTTATCTACGTTGATGACATAATTATCACTGAAAATTACCCTCAACCAATACAACAACTCATTACCACCTCCGTAATGAATTTGCTCTTGAAGACTTAGGCCCTCTACACTACTTCTTAGGAATTGAGGTGGCGTCCACTCCTCATGGTCTTTTCCAATGTCAAAGAAAATATGCAAAAGAAATCCTCATTAAAGGACACATGCTTAACGCTTCTAAAATCAATACTCCCATGGTTGTCACCAACTCAGATCATCTCTTAAACAATGACCCAACTGATGCCTAAGACTATCATAGTCTCATTAGGCCCCTACAATACCTCACTCTTACGCGTCCTAATCTCCCCCATGTTGTCAATTGTGTTTGTCAACAACTTCAAATCCAACATAAAAAGACCTTCGAGCTGTGAAACGGATCTTTCGCTACATTAAAAGGATTATAAACTATGGTTTACCTATTTTTAAGCAAAGTACTCATAACCTCTATGTGTTGTCTAAATCAGATTGGGTTGGATGCACTACAACCAGACGATAGTACAACAGGAGTTTGTGTCTATCTTGGTGCAAATTGCATTTCATGGTCTTTGAAAAAGTAAACCACTGTCGCTAGACCAACCACTGAAGCTGAATATCGTGCCATGGCTAGTGCTACTACAAACTTACCTAGATTACTTTCCTCTTTAGAGATCTTGGTATACCCCTCTACCAAACACCCTAACTCTCTTTTGTGGCAATCTCAGTGCGTTATACATGACCATCAATCCAATATTTCATGCTCGAACGACACATATCAAGCATCTCAAAATAAAATTGCCACCAAATCCGGATTAATCAAATTACCACAAAATTTGGATAATTAACCTTGACAGAAATTTTGCCCAAAGTTACCATGATTAAATGTTTATTGCCTTCCCTATCTTATATTACCATATCATTATATTGCCTTGAATGGAAAATATGACCCTTGCTCACTTTTCCTTTTTGACCTCCATGAATTTATTCTTTCAATATCACAAATTTATTCTTTCCATGTATGTAACACAACCTAAACTTATTCACTTTTATGTATAAATATTCATTATGTGTTTATCAATAAAATCATTACAAATATTATTTTCTCTTTTGATTGAGGTTTTAGTTTCTTTATTGTATTAACTAAAATTATTAAAACCTAAGGGAAAAAAGAAAAAAAAAAAAGAAACAACTGCAACATAAGCTTACTTAAATGCCTTCTCTATGTTTCTGAGAAAAAGATGCTCGAGTTCAAATCACCCACCTTAAATTGTACTTCAAAACCTTTAAAAAAAAAAACAGAAAAGTAAATGATTTCTTTATTCAAAAGAAGCTGCCAAACCAACCTAAGGAACCGTAGAACGTGGAAAACGACTAAGAAATCGTCTGATGCAGATGAAGACGATGAGCGTGGAAGAGTTCTGAAGGACCACAAGTTGATTTCTGATGCAGGTGAATGGCGGAACTTGCAAACGACGGGAATAACGAGTTGAGATTGCAAACGAACGGAAACGTGGAAACTTAAATAAGATCTGTTTTTTTTTTATTTGTGTGTGTGTGTGTGTGTTTGAGCATAGGATTCCATCCAAGGTATTTTTCAGTAAACCTTGGTATATTGCATAAAGAAGATGAATATAAGATGGGTAAACAGCTTTCTTCAATGCTTAACATCTGTTCTTTCACTTTTTGATTTCGTTTCAAGTAAATTAGTATCAGTAAAGTTGGGTAAACTGTTGAACCAAGTTATATTGTATAAGGTTCCTACCAGAGAAGCTTTGAAAAAATAAAAGATGGGTAATCAAAACTTAAATAGTGTTGAAGATGTATTTGGCTTTAGTATGAAAATTAAATGATCCTATATTTAATCTATTCCATATAAAGTTGAAGTAATTGTACACCTGACTAGCCAAGGAATAAGTAAAAGAGGTGGAGAAGACAGCAAATTAAAACTATATCAATCATGTTCATTCTTTACTGAACAAGGATTAGAAATAGAGTTACTAAGGAGAAAAAAGGGAATAAATTATTGAAGATGTTGTTTGTGAAGAAAAATTGAGGAAGCGACATCGGCGAGAGCAAAGCGGGCGGAGAAGGATCGGGAAAGATTATCAAGTTCTTCTCCGGCGGTGCCTTGATCGAAATTCTGAGAATAAGACAAAGGATCATAAGGAATCAACTTGGGGCCTGATGAATAAAATGTGGTTGTATTTGACTCTAAAATCTTCCTCTTTTCTCTTCTTAATTTCCTCCATAAAACCTTCCACATATTGGGATGTTGTTTATTTTCTCCTCTCCAACCTCCCAATCTGATCGTTGTTCTCCCTTCCTTCCTCCTAATTTTCATCACTTTGAAGATCCTTTTGATTTGGGTATTTGATTTCTTATAAATAAATATATTTATATCTACCAAATTCCGGATTTTGTGGATCCAATTTATCAGTCAAATTTGTGTTGTAATGCATCAGCCATGTGAATGTTGTAGCCCCATGTGACACCCTAATCTTCTCTAATTAATCTAAATGCTCTTCTTTAGTTTCACTTCACCTTAATTTGGTTTTCTTTGTTTTGTATTTCATATTATATGTAATCTCTTTTTTCTGTTTGACTTTGCTATTTTGGTGTTTGGTTCGGGAGTTATGTGTATTAATTAGATAGAATATATTAGTATCACATATAGAAAGGGTTTGGAGAAAAGACTCGGCTGATCTCACGTTAGACATCATAGTTTGTGTTTTAGATTTAGATTATTTTAATTTAAACTTTAATAGTACATAATCGAAATATAAACTATTTTAGTTTGAGAATAAAATAAAAAACTGTATAACAAAAAATAAAAATATAGAATATAAAATGGTAAAAATTATCGTAAATAATATTAAATACGATAGTGAATGAAAATTGTGAAGTAACTAATTGGAAACAACCAAATAGTATTTACAGTAGGATAAGTAGTTATTATAGTTTTAATACAATTAGTGCTCTAATTGTCCTCCTACAAGACGAGATATCTATATTATATATGGTGATCATAATACATACTTTCATTTATATATAATAAACCAACCCATTATAATTTAAGAATGATATGAGATTGGAAGAACATAAAAGGAAAAAAAAGATATGATTGTGTGTTAACAAGGAGAATAGCAACTACCCGTGTAATTGCTGGACTAGAATATAATACAATCATTTCAAAGTTGGAGGCAAATGGTTTAGGTTTTCTGCTATGCATTTAGTCAAACTCTAATTAATGATTTAAATCTACTTAATTTCAGTTTTGTATATCAATAGTTTACTTACTGAGTTGGTTTTAGATTACTTTAAATATGGTGCAGCAGCAGCTAATAATTTATTAATCTGAATAATAATGATTGGAGGAATCGTCTTGATTTGTTTGGACTACTAATTATTTATGGTTTGTGGCTTCATGAACAACCAAGAAACAGGCAGAGTTTTGAGATCAGCATATATATAATTAACTCAAAGGAGTTGATAAAAGCTTCGCATATTTTAACAATACGTATATGGGTAGAGAATAGAACCTCGTATCTCCAAGATATTACAAGTTCGTATGGCTGTCGGTAAGTGGGTTCAAGATGTGATGAAACTAAACTTACCCAATAAAAAAGTTTCTACTCTTTATAGCTAATTACTAATTTATTTTCTAAAATTTCAATTTTATATGTTTAATAGGATGTTTCATAAATTTTTAATTTTCTATCTCCTAAATTTAAGATCTTTGTAGACCTATTAAACCTAAAATAAAAGGCTTACAAAGGCATCCTCTATGTTTTAATTTAGAGTGAGTGAGAAGTTACACAAATGTAACATTGTTAATATCTCCACACGTCCCGTACGTGTCCATCAGATCCAACATGGTAAGGTTAGGAATAAAATAACAATATTGTATTTTTATTCAATATTTATTTATTTAATTTTTAATTGAATATTTATTTATTTATGTTATTTATTAATATTTATTTGATTTATTTGATTTATTTAATTAGATATTTATTTATTTAAAGAAAATTTTCATGAACGTAACAAAACACCAAACTATTTACAGCCCGTGTAACAAAGCCCATAAAATTAGTTATTTTTTAAATATTCCAGGTTTGCACTTTCGTCTTTCTTCTCCTCTTGCTGCGATTTCTTTCATCGTCTTTCTTCTTTTCTCTTTTTTTTTTTCCGCTGTGATTTTTTCCTATCGTCTTTCTTCTTTTCATCTTCTTTTCATTACGATTTATTTTCCTCATCTTTCTTTTTTCTACTTTTTTTATACGTCGTCTAATCTTTCTATCGTCTTTCTTCTTTTCTTCTTTTACTTTTTTACATCGTTTAAATTTGGGTAACCAAATCTAAACTATCGTTTACAAAAAAATAGCATAATCTAAAAGATCGTACATAAAAAATCTTGAAAAAAATCATTTAGGTTGGAGTAGCCAAATGTAAACGATCGTGTAACAAAATAATTTAAAAAATCGTTTATCTAAATCTAAACGATCGTGTACAAAAGAATTCTGAAAAAATAAATGATTGTGTAGATAAATCTAAACGAAACGATCGTGTAAAAAAATAAATTATCATATACCAAAAAAAATTAAAGAAAAAAATTGTTTAGCCAAATCTAAATAATCGTGTACCAAAAGAATCTTAAAAAAAATTCGTTCAGTCAAATCTAAACGATTGTATACTGAAAGAATTAAAAAAATCGTTTAGCCAAATCTAAACGATCGTATAGTAAAGAATCTTGAAAAAATAAACGATCGTGTAAACAAATCTAAATGATTGTGTAAAAAAAAGTAAACGATCACGTACAAAAAAAAAATTAAATCATTTAGCCAAATCTAAATGGTCGTGTACCAAAAGAAAAACGATCGTGTAACCAATTTTAATTAAAAAAATAATTGTCAAATTAAATGACTAAATATAAACGATGGTGTACCAAACAATAGCCAAATCTAAGCAATCATGTACCAAATTATTACAGGCGCATTGTTGTACCAAATATATTACGTGTGTGTTGTTGACGGAGCATTTTTTGTATTTTACATGGTAGGTCTGTGGGCTTTTTCCATTTTTGAAATTATTCTATACAGTCTAAATATTTTGCCGTTTTGTTCTATTTGTAAAAAGACCCCTTTATTTAATGTTTAAACAGTTTTGTTATTCAAGTCCAACATTTTTTTTCTTTTTTTGAACGAACTATTACAGATCTATTTTTCAAACATTGAGTTGTTACAAAATCAACTCCTATATAAGACCTTCTCCCTCTTTGTTCCTTTCATTCTTATCTCTTTTTGTTTTCGTTCTCTTTTGTTTCTATTTGTTTTTCGAGCACAATCCTCTGAAAGTGTTGGTATCCCAATCGAGTTTGTTGTTTTATCTTTGGGACGACGTGGCATCCATCTCCAAATTGCTTGCACTCTGGACAAAGCTGCAAAACGTCTTAAATGGAGCATGATCTACAACTACAACCTTCAGATCATAAATAGACCAACCAAGCCTGTTGGTTTGGTTAAGCCAATTGGCCACAACCCTCTAATCAATGCTCCCATGAATGAACACCTCTCTTCCCTCATTCTGATCGGAGATTGATGGTTGTGATTCAAATATATCAACTCAAAGACTCACTACAAGAAGTGGGGCCACTCTCGAAGCACAAAAACGTCAAAAGAAGTGTAAATCATGTCGGGATTAAGTTCTTAATGCCAAAAGAGACGTCAGGAAGACAGTCGGAAGAAATGCAACAGGAGACAAATTCTCGACGCATCACCTATACGGCATCGGGAATATATATCTTCCAACGGTAGTGTTTTCGTCGTCATCCTTACTTAGAAAAAAAACCCATTCTCAACGTACACCTGTCTAACATCAGCCATGCGTCAGAAATAACCATTCCAGTGCAACGTCGAGAACCATGTTTCCGACGCTTTCTTGGGTGCGTCGAGATATATACCATATTCCCGACTTATGTGGTGCGTCGAAAAATATTTTAAATATATTTTTTAATTCTTTTTCTAAAATATTTTTTATTCAATTATAATATTCGTTTTCGTTTTCATTTTCGATTCTAGTACGATTTATACGATATTAAATTACAAAAAGTTTTATCAAATTGAACAAAAAATTAAATATGATTACGTAATAAAAAATAGTAAATGCTCATAATACAAAAAAGTTCAAAAATTTAAACAAAGTTCATAATACAAATAAAAAAAAACTAAATGTTCAAAAAAAAAAAAGAACACTAAAATCCATACAAAATAACTTATGTCTCCTACCGAGCCTCATACGCTATTCTACACTACAAGGCCTACAATGACACAGAATTACCTAAGTTTAGTACATATGTATATCATCACTAATAATGTCATTTCAAGAACTTAAGAATAATGGAAACATAAATACGTACCACAAAGCTAGGGATTCTGTGGTCCTTGTTGTGCCCGAGTTATGTCTTCTACGAGCTTCCGCATTCGTTCCACTTTTGAAGCTAACATATCTTGCTTTCTTGTCTGTTCTTCAATCGCTCGCTTAGCTTCATCAAGAAATTTGTGAAGCTATACAATCAACTCTCTCGTCATGGTCGTGATCACGTTACACAATCAAATCATTCCTTTACAACAAGGGGCTCATTTATGTTTATGACTTAACTATTGACAATTCTTTAATCGAACATGAAGACTAGGTTTTGTTTAGGAAGTTTTGTTTAAGAGTTTTGGATGTTATACTCTTATCTTCCTACTAATGTTAGCAAACAACATCCTTTGAATGTTGGATTAATGTCTTTGATCTTCCACCAACCCTTTGGAATAAGCTGATTTTTCAGCTCATCAGTGACCAATGTGGTGGATCTATTTGATGCTCAAGCCAAAGAGATCGAGGATTAAGTCTTCTAACTACACGGTTGAAGGTTCGCACAAAATTTAATTGGCCTCACTTCAGCTCCTCTTGTTTTATCTTAAGAACTTGCTGGATAAAAAATCTATATGACTATTTGTGAGATCAACATTGCAAACAACCTAATTCGAAGGACAATGACAATAGATTCCCTAGCGATGGCGCCAAATACACCATAGCGCCAAAGTGGAAAATTAGGAAATTAATTTGATCGTTGCGAAATTGTGACATCCCCAAATCAATAAAGGAAAACCCTTATTAATTCCTCATTGTCGCTAATGGTTTCCCATATTTCCCAAGATTCTCAACAAATATAATTTCAAAAGATTATACTAATTTGATAAAAAAAAATAATATTTTACGAGATTAGGTTATCTCTAATACACCACATTAACTTACCCAAATATCCTTCTTTGTCCCACAAAATCTTTATCTCTTTCCTTTAATCAAACTTCACTTGTGATGGTCATTTTCCTAGATGACTCTTCCAACCTTTGTGAAGGTAAAAATCAAGTTACAACTTGTAAAAATCCACCACAAATCAATTCAAACACTTAAGCATACCTTACCATACCAGTCCTTTCTCTCCAAAAGACAATTTTGGCCCTCATACCTTGGAGGGTGTCATGTTTGGTGACAACCTTGAAAAGTCCAACCTCTCAATAATGATCCTTCCCCCATCCCTACAAATTTGAATAACCCAATTTTGTGAAACCTACGTCCAAATAATGAAGGGATTTCTTGTAAATTAATTTTTAAAGTTAACAGAATTAAGCTTGAGTAGACGTTTTGAGATAACATGAGGAAGAGGAAGAAGGCGAAAGAATCAGACAACGTGTAGTAAATTATAAAGGCAACACGATATAACAAGATAACTTAAGAAGGGAAGGCAGAAACGAACACATAACCAATTATTAGGTGACTAGCTAGAGGAGTAGGATATAGATTAGTCAGCTAAACACATATTAATTTTAAGTTAAACATGGTTTAAGAATGATACTAAACTAACACATGCAATGTGTTAAGTAGAAGTTGTTGAGGTTATGGGAAATGTAATGCTAACAAACCTAAAGTTTGTGGTTGCACTCCCTTTACTATAGATATATTTGTGCCCATCTCATATAACCATGATTAGTAAGTTAATCTTTCACAGATTGTTCGTAATCTCGACTGGGTCAAAACATTATTTTACCCCCCGAGATTACATCTTGTTTCTTAAGTCCTAATGATTCACTATTGAACAGCTGGCTTAAGATCCAATCTATAAATTGAATCCCTATTAGGCCAATAAGAAAGTGGGGCCTCTTATTCAAGACTTAGATTCAATCCTTAAGGAAAAAACCTATTTACTAACTCTATAATAGGTAGGAGTGAATTCCATTTTGCACTTATGTTCCAACTATCCACCCGGTCTTACCTCTAAAATGAAAGGCTTATTAGCAACACTCGCCCCATCTATGCAGATCTAAGGATAATTGATAACTTGTAGAAATACAAGTTATTATAGCCTTTTATGTGAAATAATGAAGTTTTATCGCATAAAAATAGAAGAAAACAAAGGGAAAAGTAGGCGATTTGATTAACATATGAATTACATTATGCAAAAGTACCTTATCACTGTTTTATTGCATTTTCAGTGTCTTTTTTGCAAAATTATTGGCAAAAAGTAGAGCTTTGGGATAAGAATGTTTTCACGAGAAGATACGTCCAGACAACGCGATGACAAGCAATCACGCTATGATATGATGCATTAGCAAACAAATTTGGTTGGCACGAATGTCAGAAAAAGGACAAAGGATGTCTGTATGGTGTCTATGTAGCTTTTCAAAGCATTAATAACACGAACGTCCTGTCAACATCAATCCTCGCCTATAAATACAAGCCTCTTCTACAGATTTGGGTGTGGATACTTAGCCAGAGAGCAAGCTTAAATATTGTCCATCTTTCTCTTCTTTCCTTGAGTTTTAGGTGAGAGCTTAGAACAAAAGTGAGAGAGAGTACATCCCTTCCATCTTCTCCTTTAAAAATATGCAAAAATTAGAGTCAAAGAGTAGGAGAAATCATACTATGCGGCTTGACTCTCTCCTTTGTATTCCATTTTATCTTTTTCTTATATTATTTTGTAATATGTACATCATGGTCGAGATTTATTGCTTTCATTTATTTTCTTGCATTGTCACCAAAAACCCCCTATTATATGTTAGAGTTCTTGTATTTTAATTCAAGATTTGTGTGCCTAAACATAGATTCTCTTGGATTTGACCTCGAACTTCCACTTTACTATCTTTTATTAGTATTTTGAATAAATAAGTTTAGGTTATAAACAACTTTGTTGGTTGAGATTGAGGATTCTTTAACTCATTTTGCATATTCCTTTTCATTTAACGATACTCTCACATTTTCAAACCAACATAGGGTCAATGGAAAATGATTAGATATAAAATGATACAATGCCCCTGATATGACTCGAATTTAGCAATACATAGATCAATGACCATAAAATGATCAATCAAGAAAGCATATTGAGTACGTCGAAAGCTGAACCATGTAAAGTTGACATGATTTTAAAGGAATATCCCGCAAATGATAATTAGAAATGCAATTGGTTAAAGAACCTTATATTGGTTGTTACCATATGATCATGTGATTTCTCCCATTACCATATGGTCACATTAAAATCACCTCTAATAATCTAAGAATCCCTTCCTAGACAAGCCAAATAATCAAGTTCCCTGTCAAAAATCAAGGTGATACAATCCATCAGATGGGCCAGATACAGTATTGTAATGTCCCTTCCCAAATGCAACCAGCATCCCTTATGGCTAATGAAATGGTTAATGATTTGGCTTCATAATAAAAAGGGCGATATGGTTATTAAGCTTGACCTTGTAAAGGATTTTGATACAATTGATTGAGGTCTTTTAGAAGTTATTCTTTAAGCTAAAGGTTTCAAAATGGTTTGGAGTTCGTGGATTCAATGTTGCATATCGAGTAACAATTTTTCTATAATTATTAATGGTAGGTCGCATGGTAAGATTATCCCCTCTTGAATCAGATAAGAAGATCCCTATCTTCTTTCCTGTTTATCTTGATGGCTGACTGTTTAAGTCATTTGTTGGACTATAGCTTGACTAAAGACCGAATTGGAGCTTCTAATTTTGTTCTAAATCACTAGCAATTTGCAAATGATACTACTTTTCTCTATTGTTGATCGTTTTGCACTTACTCCCCTGTTTGACGTCATTCATGTCTTTGAATAAGCATCTAATTTGTCTATTAATTTTTCCAAGAGTGAGTTGCTTGGGATACACATTTTTTAGGATGATCTCGAATTGGATGATGGCTACTTTTGGGTGCAAAAGGAGTCATTGTTGGTATGCTTCTTATCTTTGTCTTCCCATTAATGGTAGTTCAAATTCAATAACCTTCTAGCAACCTATTATTGGAAGGATCCAACATAAACTTCATAATTGGAAATATATTTATATCTCTAAGGGTGGAAAACATACTCTCATCAAAGCCACTCTTCTAGCTTGCCTACTTATTGCTTATCTCTTTTCACGCTCCTAATAATGTTGTTAACTACTTAGAGACAGTGATTTATGATTTTGTTTGGGAAGGATCTTGTGGTGAGAATGGTATGCACAATGTAAATTAGCCAACTACACAACGTCCTAAGCTTCTTGGTGGTCTTGGCATTGATAATTTTCGTTATCAAAATTCTGCACTATTAGCCAATGAATCTGGCAGTTTTTACATGAGCATGATATTTTATGGTGAAAGCTCATTGTGGCTAAATATAACTCTCCTTCATATATTTGGTTGTCTATTGTTAATAGGTCTATTAAGTCTCCATGGAGATTTATCTATCAAACTATTGACCTTGTTGCTTCTCATACACAACATTGCCTTGGAGCAGATTCGATCACCTCTTAGAAAGGACCAACGACTTGAATGCAGTGTTTTCTATGTTATCTTTCTTCGTTTGTTTCGGCTTACATGTCTTCCTATATCACTGTTGTTGAATCCTTAATCTTACTGACTTGGCAATTTAGGAATGGGCCTCTTTATCTGCATTATTGTCTTTTGTCAGATTTCACCCGATGCATGATTCTTAGAGATGGACTACTGACCCCTCTTCTACTTTCTGTATGAAATCTCTCATTTATGATTTAAAAGGTTATTTTGATCCTTCTATAGGAGATTTTATTCTATCATTTAAATGGATCACTAGATAAAGAAAATAAAAATATTCTTTTGGGAGCTTAGCCATAATGCCATTAATATTGTTGATCGTCTCTAGCATTGTATGTCTTATATGTCTCTTTCTCCATTATTGTGTATTTTGTGACATGTCGAGTCTCCTACACATCTATTTATACATTGTCCTTTTGCGTGACAATTTTAACATAACATCTTAGATGCTTTTGGGTTGTCGACTGCACATTCTAACAATATTTAGAATATACTTGAGTCTCTTTCGATAGGGCAAGAAAATGATTCGATTATGTTATATGAAATCACAATCATATCAAAACAAAAAAACACATACAACACATATATTAAAGATCTGAGCCCAAAGAATCCACATTGTCTTCTTAAGACAAATTTACTCACCCTAGTGCTCGAGTTTCGGAAGTAATTGTCTCTCAAGATAGAATAGATGATCTTTTTGCTAGAAGTAGTACCACGTCTAGAAGATAAATGAACAAAACTTTGTGGATGTATTTAACTTTCTTCAACGATTTTGAAAATGGAGAGAAAATTTTTTTGAAGAAGGCAAAAAATTATAGAACACCAAAAAAACAATTCTTCTTTCAAATTTGAAGAGATCACTTAATTTAAAGACTTATTCGTAGTCATTTGAATAGTCGTGCCCTTTCTTTAAATTGGTTATTCTCATGAAGTGAAGCAACATTTCATGAAGGACACCATTAATTCCAACAATCCTCCCCATAAATGGTAAGTTGACAAAGTAAGATAGAACATGGAAGGAAACATTCGGTTTTCCCTAATGGCCCGGGAGTTTGCATTAGGATTAGTAGTAAACAAATTTTGAACTTTCGCTAGTGAGCATAAATCGAGTTTACTTGGTTAATCAGTGGACATGATGCATTGAATTGTTAACAGTTCTAGAGTAAACTAAGACAATAGATATCACACAGTTTCTTATTATAACAAAGTTTGTGCTCATAATTATGTTTGTTTTGGCCTTGAACACCGCTTGGTCTCACAAGTGTTTTAGAGATTTCGCCTTAAAAGTTCTCACAGAAGTGACCCATTCACACTTACATAGGTGATTCCTATAAATAGCAACGTATATGCTCTTTTCGTTAATAATTACCACTTATAGAAATCATTAAAAGCATAATGGTTACCCTAAAACCACACTAGCACTACCTCATCATCTTTAGAATGGGTGAAATGTTAAATTTCAATCTAGTGCTCATTATGATGTCCATAGATTAGTTTGTCCTATAAACCTAGATCTTAGGATCTCCATTCAACTAAGTTGGATTGCTTCTCGGATTAACTTCATATTATAGGCTTTAATCTCATTCATTTTGATAAATTTTCAACCAACTCTCTAGTTAGGACCTCTCATAAGTGGATCCATAATATTATCTTCTAACCTTACAAAGTTGATTGTGATAATTCCACTAGAGAGTAGTTTTCTGATTGTATTATGTCTTCTTCGTATATTTCAAGACTTACCATTATACATAATATTTCATGCCCTTCTAATAGTTGCTTGGCTATCACTATGTATACATATTACAGGCAGTGGTTTAGACCAATTGGAAATATCTTCTAAAAATTTTTGAAGTCATTCTGTTTCTTCTCCAGTCTTATCTAAAGCTATAAATTCAAATTTCATTATAGATCGTGCTATACAAGTTTGTTTTGAAGATTTCCAAGGTACAACCCTACCTCTGAGTGTGAAAATGTAACCACTTGTGGATTTGGAGTCTTTAGTGCTCGATATTCAATTGGTAGCACTAATGCCTTCAAATACAGCAGGATATCGAGTATCAAATAAACCATAATTTTTAATATGCTTTAAGTATCTAAAAATTCTCAAGATACATTTCTAATGATCTTGACTTGGACTACTTGTATAGCAACTTAGCTTGCTTTACAGCATTTGCTATATCAGAATATATACAACTCTTGATATCCATTAAACTACCAATAATGCGAGAGTATTCTAGTTGTGCTATACTATCTTCATTATTTTTACCTAAATGGAGTATTGGAGTCTTTGCTATCACAATGTCATACTTTTTATATTTTTCAAGCATTTTATAAACATAATGTGATTAAGACAACACAAACCTTTGTAGGCTACATTCTAGAAATTTTAATATCTAGAATAACATCTACGACACACAAGTCTTTCATCTCAAATTTGTTGGCAACGTTTGTTTAGTAGACGTAATAATATGTTGATGTTCCTACCTATAACTAACATATCATCAACATACAAGTACATAATGACATGATTTTATTCTCATTACTTTTGACATATACACATTTATCACATTCATTAATTTTAAACCCATTTGTCAGTATTACACTGTCAAATTTTTCATTCCCTTGTTTTGGTGCTTGTCTTAGTCCATAGAGAAACCTAATTAATTTGCAAACTTTTGATCAGGGAAAACAAACCCTTCAGGTTGTTGCATGTAGATCCTTTCATGTAACTCATTGTTTAAAAAGGTTGTTTTGATATCCATCTGATGTATCTCAAAACCATGCAAAGATGATATTGCTATAAGCATGCAAATAGAAGTAATTCTAGTAACTGATGAGTAAGTATCAAAATAGTCAAGTCCTTCTTGTTGCTTGTAACCTTTGGCGACAAGTCTTGTCTCATATTTATCTATTGATCCATCAATATTCATTTTTGGTTTAAAAATTCATTTGCAATTTGCAACCAAGTGCCCTAATGAAATATCAACTAGTTTTCAAGTATGGTAATGCATAATGGAATCAACTTTACTAGACACCACCTCTTTCCAATGTGGAGCTTTTGGAGAGGACATAGCCTCTTTAAATGTTTGAGGTTTGTTTTTTAACAATTAAAAAATCAAGCTCAAATGATTTTGAGACCCTCATCCTTTTACTTCGTCTATTCTCATCTTTGTTTAACTCAACATTTGATCTACTGTGACATTCAATCGTTAGAGTATCAAGAGAATGTTTTTGTAACCTTGCTTCACACAGAAATTTTATGTGGAAAAACATTCTCAAAGAATGTTACATTCCTTGATTCCATGATTGTATTAATATGTATATCTAAAATATCTTATTTATGAACTAGAAATTGATATGCACAAACTATTACTAACATAACCAATGAATATTCAAATAATAACTTTTGTCCTATTTTAACCATTTTAGGTTTAAGTACTAAAACCTTTGCTGGACACCCCCACACTTTTAAGTATTTGTATGAATGTTTGCTTCCTTTCCATTTTTTATAACGAATACTTTGTGACTTCTTATGAGGTATGTTGTTTAATAAGTAATTTGTTGTTAACAAAGCTTCTCTACATAAATTTTGGGGTAAACCTATGAACTTATAAGCATTGCATTCATCATTTCCTTAAGTGTTCGATTAAATTTTTCGTTCTACAATTCCATTTGATTGAGGTGAATAAGGAGTAGTAGTTTGGTAAATAATGACATGTACTAAACAAAATTGTTCAAAAGGAGGACCATATTCACCACCTCAATCACCTTTTATTGTCTTAATCTTTGTATTTAGTTAATTTTCAACCTCGTTTTTATAAAGCTTAAGAATTTCAATTACCCCATCTTTGCTTCTTAGAAGATAAATTTAACAACATCCTGTGCAATTATCTATAAAATGATAAAATACTTTTTCCCTCATTTAGTTTTCACAAGTTTCAAGTCACAAATATCACTGTTAATTAACTCGAAAGGTTTAGTAATTCTCTCAGTTGAAGGAAAAGGTGTTTTGGTCATTTTTTATCCACATACACCTCACATCCATAATTTGCATCAAAGTAAAACTTTGAAATCACGTTCATATTAATTAGCCTAGTCTACCATGCCAAACAAATGACTCAAAGATATAAGAAAAAGTAGATATTTTATTATTAATAGTACTTTTGGGTACAACTATGAGTAAATTTAACTTAAATAGACCATCACTCAAATAACCATTTCCAACATACATATCATTCTTGGAAAGTACAAACTTATCATATATAAATACCAACTTAAAACCATTCTTACTGAGCAATGAACTAAAAACTAAATTCTAGTGAATGTCAAGAACATGTGAAGCACATTGTTAAGAGTAAGTTCCTTGCTAGAAGTCAGTTTAATGATCATTTTCCCCTATCCCTCAACCTTGAAGTAGAAGAGTTAGCCAAATAATTGTTATCTATTAGGAAGAAGCATTATTAGTTAAAGAGAAAACGAAGAGATTAGAATCATTACTTTGAGTGCCATTCTTGGCGTTGGAACTAGAAATGAAGGTTCTACATTCAAGATATAGATCATGGATTATCAAATTCCTTCCGCTTCTAAGTGTCACAACCTGACACTTCTCTTTTTCGGATCCCCCCACCTAATTTGGCGTTTCAGTATTTCTTGAGAGGGATCCTTTTGGTCTTCTAGAGAAATTGTTGGTTAGCTGCCCCAGTTGTAACTCTAGATTTCTTATGTGATGTGGCTTGGCTTTGCTTGAGCATCATTCCTTTTCGTAGACTTGTGAAGGAGAGTCTCCATAGATAAGAAGGACGATGGAGCAGTGGTGGTATGTTGTTCTTGTTGTGGTGCTAAACGGTATGGCCTATCTTGGTGATGCGTCGGGAGTCCTCCTATAAAAACATGTTTCGGCTTTGTAATTCATAGAATCAGAACGAAGAGAAAGAGAGAAGACTTTGGAGCGAAAATGAAGAGAAAGAGAAGAGGAAGAGAGTCGTGTCTTCGTCGCGGTGTCCCTCGCCATCGTGTCTCTGCCACCGCTCATGTAAAATCATTAAATGTTAGTTTAGTTTAGGTTAGTTTAATTAGTTTAGTTTTTTGTTTTTTAAAATTAGTTTAAGGATTTTAACTGTGAATTAGTTTTAAGGTATTATTTTTTAATAGATTCTAGTTTTAAAGTGGATTGAAAATTTGAAAAGCGTGGAGGTATTTGAAAAATTGAAGTTGGGGAATTGAAATTTTGAAGTTTGAATTGTAGGGTTGAGGAGGAAGGAGTTTAATTGAATATTTGAAGGGGGTGGGTTGAAAATTAGAGGGGGTTGATTTGAAATTTTAAAGGGTGAGGGGTTTAATTGGGTGTAGGAAGAGGGTGGGGGGAGGAGGGTTTGAATTGAAAACTTGAGGGGGTAAGGGTCAAAATTTTAAGGAGGGGGTGAAATTGAAAATTTGATAGTGGAAGGTCGTATTGAAAACTTTATAAGGGTGATGGCTATTATTGTTTTAAAAATTCTTAATTTGTGGTTGAGATTTGTTTAAGCTATCCTGCAGTTATGGTAGCCTTTAGTTTAAATTTAGAGTTTATTTATTAGTAGTTTTGAAATCATTTGTTGTTGATATATTATGGCTATTCTACAGTTATGGTAGCCTTTTTATTGCCAACTTAGTTTTGAATTTGTTAGTATTTCTGAAGGTTTAAAGATGTGGTAGGTAACTTGTAAAGTAGCGTTGTTGGAAAGGGTAGGTAGGTTGCGAAGATTGAAGTTGTTTGTGGTTAATTAGCTTATGGTGGCTACCATGCAGTTATGGTAGCCTTTGTAGTTTAAACTTAGCTTTAGTGAAAAGTTTGGGAGAATGTTATTGCTTATTAAGGGAAGTAAGTTTAGGATGTGCGAAAGAAGGAATATACTTCTAATCAAACCTATTTATGTTTTAAGGGCTTTAACGATGAACAAGGGTTGGATGAAACATAAGAATAAGTTTTTCGTTGAGTATCGAGTGGAAGTGACCCAATTTTTAGATGTTGCCAAGTTTCACGTCGATGATTACGGATGAATAAGGTGTCCATTCACAAGATGTATGAACTCAAATTGGAACTCATTAGAGGGTGTGGAACGACATCTACTTACTATTGGAATATCCCCCTACTACACAAAATGGGTCTATCATGGAGAGTCAGTTAACTTGAATAGAGGTACATAAAACTTTGATGAAGGAGCTAGTAGTAACCCTTTTGGTGAAGGAACTAGTAGTAGCCCCTTTCATGAAGAAGATGATATGTTTGGTATGCTAAATGACTTACAAGCTTCGATTGAACAGGAAGAGGAAACAGAGGATGGTCATTTGGAGAATGAAATGTCGTGCAATATTGGGATAGATATAGAACAAGATATAACAAACATATTTCAGGACTTATTGAGTAAAGCACTTAATGAATTGTACCCCAATTGTTCAGAATTTTCCTCCTTGAATTTTTTGGTTAAGTTGATACACGTCAAGGTTCTCAATGGTTGGAGTAACAAGTTCTTTGACATATTGTTAGAACTCTTAAGAGCAATGTTTCCAATGTGTAGTAGTACTATCCCTAGTTCATTTTATGAAACAAATGAACACTTCGTGACTTGGGCTTGGGATACACAATTATTCACACGTGCAAGTATGACTGTGTATTGTACTAGAAAGAGCTTGACAATTTGCAACATTATCCTACATGTGGCGAGACTCGATACAAGGTTAATCTTAACAAAGGAAAAAAAAATTGCATAAGGTATTGCACCACATTCCATTGGTACCGAGATTACAGCGCTTATTTGTCTCACAAGAAGGGTCCACTGTCATGAGATGGCATAAGGATAAACTTGTTGAAACAGATGATGTGTTGAGACATCCAGTTGATATGGAGAGATGGAAGCACTTTGATTGTGAATTTCCTGATTTTGCTTCTGATTCACGGAACATGCATTTGGGGTTAGCTTCAGATAGGTTTAATCCATTTGATCATATGAGTACCTCGTATAGTATGTGGTCTGTTGTGTTAATTCCTTACAATTTGCCACCTTAGAAATGCATAAAAGAGACAAATTTCTTCATGTATTTGCACATACTCAGACCTAAATCTCCTGATAGGTAAATCAATGTTTATCTCCAACCATTGATTAAGGAACTGAAAGAGTTATGGAATTTTGGGGTGTGCACATATGATTCTCTTACCAGTCAGTTCTTCCAGCTATATGCAGCCTTGTTGTGGACAATTAATGACTTTCCAGCGTACAATGACCTATCAGGGTAGAGTACGAAAGGTATCAAGCATGTCCCATATGCATAGGTGATAGATTGTCGTTTGGATACAAGGTAGAATATCTTTTATGGGACATCGATTATTTTTCAGAGAACCACATACGGCGTAGAGTAGGCTACACGATGGAAAGGTAAAGCGTAAGACTCCTCCAGTGATGATGAATGGGCATGAAATATTGAAACAAGTAGATCAGTTGAAGTCTCCAATTATGAGTAAACATCCTTTAGTAAAAGATAAAAAGAAAAAGAGCTCTTAATTGGACAAAGAGAATTATTTTTTTCGAACTTCCTTACTGGTCGAGACTACTATTACATCACAAACTTGATGTAATGCATATTAAGAAGAATGTTTGTGACAACATGGTTGGTATCTTGTTGAATATCAAAGGAAAAATCAAGGATACTATGAATGCTCGATTGAACCCATAAGATCTAAAGATAGAAAGGATTTACATCTTATAGAAGTTGGTAACCAATTGGTCAAGCCACATGCGAGGTACACGTCGACTAGCAGCGAGCAAGTTGGATTTTGCCAGTTCTTGAAATCAATTAAGTTTCTTGATGGATTTATTTCTAATATTTCACACCGTGTGAATGAACGAGAAGGAAAAATAGCAGGTCTCAAAACGCACGACTATCATGTTTTACTACATCGACTGCTACCTATTGGTATTCGAGCATTCTTACCAAAAAAAACATGTACACTGCTATTACCAAACTATGTAATTTTTTCCATGACTTGTGCGTCAGAAAGATAAGAGTAAGTGATTTGGATAGAATGCAAGTAGATATCATAATCACCTACCTTCTTCAGCGTTATGGTACACCTTGTCACTCACTTACCAAATGAAACAAAGGTTGCTAATCTGGTTTCATACAGTTGGATGTATCCCATTGAAATAAGTCTACGCACTTTAAAACAGTCCGTTCAGAACAAAGCACATCCAAAGGGATCTATTGTAGAAGCATATGTGATGAATGAATCGAACACTTTTTGTAATACGGACACTTTTTGTTCGTATTACGTAAGTGTCATTGAGACTCAATTCACTAGAGATGAGCAAAATGATGATTTCATTCCAGATGACGAGGTGATTGGTGAGTTTAAAATTTTCAAGCAGAAAGTACAACCTTTAGGTGCATCAAGTCTCTGAACTCTATCATAGGAAAAAAAATGCCTATTTCATTGGTACATCCTCAACAATTTAGACGAAGTATCGAAGTATCACAAGTAAGCATTTCTTACTTTCGTATTTCTTTTGTTACATAAATTAAACTGATAATCATCATCGTTAGGAAACATTTGAGGTTAATAATTCTCGACACACTACACAAAACAGTGGAGTGATGGTAATCAGTCAAAGCAATATTAGTGGAAATGGCAAAAACAATTTCTACAGTGTTCTGGACAAAGTGTTGCACGTTTAATATCCAATAGGAAGAAGTGTTTGACTATTTAATTGTCGGTGTTATGACATCGACAACAATAAAAGCCAAAGGACACATGTGGAATTAGGGTATAAAGCAATCAATACGTCCCGTTTTTTGTTCGTCGAGGAATTGATCATTCTTGCGATGCAGGCACATCAAGTATTTTACCTAGATAACCAAAAACTGGTAGTAATTGGAAAGTTGTCCAAGTGGTTCAGAATAAGCGTATATGAGACTGGCCTAAAGTGGACTATGTTGAAAATGAGCAACTGAATGTACTCGAAATCGTTGTCGACCAGCGAGTGGATGAACACGTTGAGGATAACACTCTATGTAGGCTTGACATTAATCCTACAATGGTTGAAAGACCGATTGTACGTCATGTCGCTGACGACTTCATAACGTTGATGGGATGAACAATTGTCACACCAAAGCAGATCAAGTGAGGACGAATGATAGTGACAACCACGTACCCACATATTTATTTAGAATATATTTCCAATCTGAGTAGGTAGTCGTATTTGCTTATTGAATGTTTGTTTCTCTATGTCCACTGGTACTATGTCATTATTATCGAGAATTTTGAGGAGACAGATCAGATATCCCTCAAGTTTGGCGAGGATCTAAACACTGCAAGAAGGTCGTCCTTGGTGGGCGATAATTCAGGTGAGTCTCTTGGTACGTTAACTCATAATTATAATTTGAACTTGTTTCTTATATTAATTTGTTGTTTTATTTAACAAAAACTACTCAACCATCTCCGACTCTTATGAGACATATGTAATCTCAATTTTTGGAGTTGGAGAGGTACGTCTACACCAATGGTAGGATTTCCATGTCCATAGTCCCTAACACGGAGAAGTTCATTTCTCCACATGCTGTTTGGTTCAGCTAGACCATTGCGTGTGTGTAACGCTTACATTTCCAGTCAACTACCTTAGGTCGTTGATGTTGGAAAAGAATGGATCGATGTCGTCAAGGGCGATCTACAGGTACGTGAAATACACAATTTTGTTTTCATTTGAAACA
The DNA here is from genome assembly GCF_025177605.1 of Cucumis melo. NCBI lineage: Eukaryota > Viridiplantae > Streptophyta > Magnoliopsida > Cucurbitales > Cucurbitaceae > Cucumis > Cucumis melo. Next base: position 17,586,466 of record NC_066858.1, read on the forward strand.
TACTACTTAAGTTCAGAAGCTAATATGTGGTGTTTTGTAAAGTGTAGCGCCATTTTGTGCTTGATTTCAATGATCAAGCAATGAATACCAAATTGGCCCCTGAGGATGCGCATGTAAGTTCAAGCAGTACTTCTGTCTTATTATTGAAGGGATGAAAACCCTTTAATGCGGAAGAATTACAGAAATCCAATTTTAATTGGAACCTTAAAAAATACCAATACATTGGCAAAAATTACAAAATAATTTTTATAGTTAAACATGCTTTGAAGAAAAAACAGAGAAGAAGAACTTACTCTCGTTGACGACTCTGAATCTACCAAACACCAACTTGGGGCACCACCACTTGGAAACCCCACCACTTAGAAACCTTTCTATTCTCTGAATGAGATGGTTTGTGGGAACCAAATTGGATTGAAGGAGTTTTTTTTTACGGAGAAAAATTTTTCAGAGAGAATGAAGCGTCTCAGTCTTCCCAGAACTCACCTCTATTTTGTTACGTAAAATATTCCCACTTCTTTAGACGGAAGAAGTGAGAAGTTGGAGAGAATAAATGGGAACATGGAAAAACCAACCACGTTCCCTACTAACTTAATAATTATTAAATTAATATATATTAAATTAATTAATTAATTTAATTAAATAATTAATTAATTAAATCATATTTAATTAATATTTTCATTTAAATCATATTTAAATGAATATCTCTCGCATAACCTATAGTTTTAATTTAGTTAATCAAATTTAATTAAATCAAATTAAACTAAACTATTAATTAATTCTCCAGTTAATTAATTTCTAAATTAAATATCTTATATTTAATTCAATCCATAATTTGAATCATATTCAAATATAAATTTCTCTCATAACCTATAGTTTTAATATGCATCATATACACATTAAATTTTAACTTATAGTTTTAATATGAATCTAATTCACATTAAACTAATATTTGAACTCATTCAAATATTTTATTCTCTCGTAATTTAATTTTAAATCATATCCAAAATTAAATTTATATAATAAAGTCTAATTAAAATATAAACTTTATATTATAATGTATCAATATACATTATATTAATTCCCAAAGTAAATTTGAACTTTTCAAATTACAACCAATATAAATAAATCTCATTACCCTTTATGAGCTAGGAAAGAGACCTAATGGACCTATAGATCAGAAGCTACAACGATATGAGATTAATTGGCTAAACTCATTAACCACATTAATCAATATCTGTTAACTGTGTGTACATTCCACTAAAGACTCACGGTTGAACTCTTCTCACTGTAGATATATTTCTGTGTCCACGGATATAGACCAATACCAGTAAGTTACTCCTTCACAAGTGTTCGTAAAACCAGCTGGGTCAAAATACCGTTTTACTCCTGGGTTACTTCAAGTCCTTAAATACCAGTGCTCCTTTAATGAACAACCTGTTTATGGTCCAACCACTAAACAGAAAACCTTTCTCGTGCCATAGAGAGGGTATGGCCCTTTGTTCAAGTCTGGGAGACACTATTTAAGGGAATACTTATCTACTTACCCTAAAGGTGGGAAGGAGTGAATTTCATCTTGTGTGATTATGTTCCCAGCACCCCACTCGGTCTTGTCCCCAAAATGATAACCATATTGAGTCGACAATCTGGTCACTCTCACCCGTACAAATCAAAAGACAATCCCTCACAAACAGGAGTTCATAATACACTCAGGATTAAGACAAAGTTACCTAGGTCATCCTAATGAAATAGAAATCCAACTAGTTAACGGAGTTACATCTAGTGATTACTATTTCATGGTCTAGTCTTATGCAAACTCATTGCATAAGATACCCTCACTCACATTTTACATACATGAACGCATTGGATCAATGTGTTTGTATCAAATACAAAGTGAGTCGTATCCATAGTGTTAATAGGATAAGGTACCCAACCTTAACCCTATACTATAGACCCTTTAAGCTGATCTTGAACATTGATCCCCATATGTCTCTACATACTGTTCAAGACTCATCAAACAGCTTATGATGTTGGTTTATTGGATTTAGGTTATTAAGAAAAAACTAATAATATAATCAATAACACTTATTGAAATTATAATAATAAAACACTTTATTAATAACGGTCAATTGATTATATTTACTATCTACGAGTTTTAGGACATTAAATCCAACAATTATGTCCTTTTTATTTGTATCTTACTAACTTAATTGCCAAATTTGTTGCAAGATCAAATGCTCGAACTCCAGTCTTAACCTACCCCAGAGGGTTCTCGATCACTCTCTGGGGATGAGATATGTAAGATCGTTTTGGGTAAACGATCGGGTTACTCAAAAGGTCTTGGTTGGGGATCTAAGTCCAAGTCCCACAAGACGCTCAGTGCTAACAGTTCCTCAATCATGTATCGAAATCCAGAGAGTACGAATTTCGGGTCGAGCTTGTTGAAACTAAGCAAGTAATTGAAGAACAGAGAAAGACATTAGAGATGTTGGCTTCACAAGTGGAACAAATGTAAAAACTCATAGAAGAAATGAGTTGAGCATAGAGAGGACCATGATCCCTTGCGGTACGCATATATGTTTTCATTCTTAAGTATTTTAAATTACATTATCCAGTGATGATATGCATATGTACTAAACTTACTTTTGTATCATTGTAGGTTCCTTTTTGGTGTAGATTGGTGTATGCGACTTGTTAGGAGATGTATGTAGACGTTTTTATTTCTATGTATTTTTTTTACATTTACTATATTTCTCGTCGGTGTTTTATGTACCTTTTGGAACCATTAACATATGAAATTGATTTTTAATTTGATATTTTATATAATTATTTACTAATTTATTGTTTGTTTTCTATAATTTACTTCAATTTAAATCGTATTAGAATCGAAAAAATAATACTATTGAATAAAAAACAATTAAAAATAATAAATATATATAATATTTAAATGATTTCCTAATGCACCAGAGACGTTGGGAATCAGGAACTGCTCACGACACACTTTAAAAAGCGTTGGAAAAAGTTCTCGACGTTGCGTCGGGATGACGTCAAGGAACGTTTTTTTTTCGACATCCTGATGATGTCAAAAATATAGACATCGGGAGACATGCACTCCCAATGTCGTGTTGGTAACGCATTGAAAATATGTCTTCCAACACATTTCTTCCAACTTTCTTCCCGATGTCGCTTTCTGCATCGAAAAATCAGTTTCCAACGTATTTAAAGCCTTTTGTAACGTTTTTATTCATCGAGAATATCCCGACTTATTGTAGTGGATCACCTTAACCACCCTGTCATCCTTGATGTGGCTGACCTTGTCCTTCCCACCCAAAGTTAGGCTGACTTCTCCAACCAGAGTTGTAGGTGTTGAAGCAAGGGTCATTTTTCACGTATGCGAAAGTTTTAGTGTTGAGTGGACATGCGTCAGTGTTGTGAGGAACGCCGCATCCCACACATTCCATTTTATCCACCTGCTTTATCGTTGGAATGAACTTCTTGCAGCCTTAACTTGCGAAAGCCATTAACTGCAGTAGTTTATTCATTGTGGTCTCTTGTCCTTGCAATGCCACCATTGCATTTTTATCCATTCCATCTTCATTTTTCCTCTTTCTTCTTGATGCAAACCAAAACCATCATCACTCAATTATTGACTATTGTTGGCCATAGAGTCTAGAGTTGTTTTATCTTGGTTGTAAGAACTCTTCAACACTCCTCCTACAAACAGAGCATCAGTAATCTACTATGTGTCCTTGCTTCTCAAAAATAGAACACCTTCATCACGACACATTTAGAAATTCCATTGTGGGGGCATGAATTCACCATTCGTTTAAATCTGCTTCACGCATCATACAGATTCTCTCTATCTCTTTGCTTAAAGAGCATCAGGTTTTGTCTTCTTCTAGCATTTTTCGATGGGTGGAAAGAATTTCTTCATAAATTTCTTTATTAATTCTTCTCATGTTGTCACCTCCACATGTTCTAGGGAGTTTTCCCATCGCTTCGCTTCATCCCTTAGTGTCAACGGAAAAAGAGCGAATCGTAACTCATTCCGCGAAATGCTCGACATGTGGAATGAAGTACATATAAAGTAGAAATTACGTATGTGTTCATATGGATCTTTGCTTTGGTGACCTCCAAATTGCCTTGTGTTCTAAATCATCTATACCATGATAAGTTTGATTTGAAAATGTGAGTTTTCATCGAAAGCAGGGTAGGCAATACCGGGATTAAAGTCATAAAGGTTTGGTAAGGCATAAGATCGTATAGGTCTGTCCAAATCATAGGCTAAATAGACAGGGTTTGGTTTTGGGCAACTCTATTCAGAGGAACTCCTTGATTGTTTTGGTTGTTTTCCATTCTATTTGCGTGTCTCCTCTGTCTTCTTTTTCTATTTCTTTGAAAAGTTCACTCTATTTCAGGGTCAAGCTCGAATTATGGTTGTTCACCTTCACTCATAAACTTGTCTGTGCACTTTTCGGCTAAAATGCACGATTCAGCTAAAATAGAACTTATGCATAAGATTAAGACACAGATTAAATTCAAAAAGAAAAATCATTAATTCCCCAGCAACGATGCCAAAAACTTGACTTGTTTGAAATTTAAGGAGGTTTGCTATGCGTTTGTCATTTTTGTATTTCTATTGCAAACTCACTAGTGCACAATGGGGTACACGATCGTTTACGCAGTCCTAAACAATAGGATACACGATCGATTACACACCTCTCATCGGCTTAATAAGAAATTCATAGATTTGTCATGCTAGGTTGTAAGTGATCGACTAGAATAGGATGATGCGATAAAAGGTGTATGTACTACCTATGTGTTGCTAATTTCATAATGATATGCATGTAGTATAAGTTTTCCTCTCAATCCCCTAAGTGTAAGCGAAGAGAGATTTCTTGGTAAGTTCAGGGTCGAACTCGGTAAATTAGTATTCCAATTGAATCTATTGCGCAACTAATCCTATGCGGTATACTCTATACAGTGTATGCAAAAAAATACATACAATATACTGTGCATATTGTCTGTTATACAAAATCATGACCATATCAAAGGAGAAAAATGCATACAACATATATGTTAAAGATCTGAACCCAAAGAATTCACGTTGTCTCCTTAAGACTATTTTACTCACCTTAGTGTCCTAGTTTTGAGAGTAATGTCTCCCAGGATAGAATATGTTACCGTTCTTCTAGCAATAGCACCATGTCTAAAAGATCAAGGAACAAAACTATGTGGATGTATCAAACTTTCTTCAACGATTTTGAAAATATAGAGAAATATTTTTTGGAGAAGGCAAAAAATTATAGAACACCAAAAAACAATTCTTCTTTCAAATGTGAAGAGAGCACTTAAGTTAAAGACTTATTTGTGACCATTCAAACAGTCTTGCGCCTTTTCTCTAAATTGGTTATTCTCATGAGGTGAAGCAACCATTCATGAGGAACACCATTTATTCCAACATTGTCTGGCTATCTTCGTGCTTTCTTCTAGACTTTGTGAGGCGAGCATAATAAACAGCTCTTTAAGGATTCGGTTTCCCCTTTTACATCTTCTTTTGATCTTGTGTTGTCTACGGCTTTTTATTAGTGCAAAATTGGCAACCCTTTTAAGAACTTTAGTCTCTCTATTTTAGTTTCCAACCATGCTCTTTTTGTAATCACATGTGCTTGGGTCTGCTTTTTTTTTTTTTTTCTCATTTGATCGATGAAATGTTTTTTAGTAAAAGAAGAAAAAGAAAATTCATGAATTTCTTCTTACTTTTCTATTTTACCTAACTCGAGTACCATATCTACATTATCCTAGAATAGTCTTTATACATTCTACTCTCAGCATATTTAAAAATAAATAAATTAAAATGTTTCAAAAAAATTATAAGATTCCATGCATTTCAAAAATAAAATGAAAATAACTTTAGAAAATAAGAAGAAACGGTCAAACCACAATTATGATTGGACAAATTAATGGGATGCATAAAAATATATGAAGTCTAAAATGCATTCGAAGTTTTCTTCTTCTTTGTGTTTTTTTTTTTTTTTAATCATTTAAAAATGAGTTTAAAAACCTTTGATTAGCTCTCTTTGTCAGGACATTTCACCACCAGTATACTTTATTTTATACACTGTTAACCCTACTTTAAAAAACATATATATTATTTTGGTGTTTTACTTGAAAGTTCATTGTAGAAGAAGCTCAAAATTATGCAATAATTAATAACAAACTTTTACCATTGTTTAATTAACCCTAAACAACGTCATGTCCATTTGTAACTTTCATCTGATTACAATTTTTTTATCTCTTTCTAGATATAGACATAGACATAGACACATTTTTGGTAAATCAAGTGATGAATGAACATTATTTCTGTAATGAAGTGTGTAAACTGAGAGTTTAAAATAGTGTTTTTTAATTTGTTGTTCTTTCCCAATCAATCAAATTAAAAGATTCCGACAGATATCACTCCATGCAATAAAAGCAAACAAACAAAGAGCAAAAACAAAAAAAACTTTCCTCAATGAACATCTGACTAGAAAACCAGTCAGCAATGACTCTCAAAATTGGGGAAAAAGTCCCATTACCTCTTATTTGCCCACCTATTCAAACACTTTACCTTTAATATATTATATTTTTTTCGCTCACACATTTACATTTAGTATAGATCTAAAAGACGTGAATCCTCCTCTCTCAACTTTATGCTTGTTGTATATATATATATATATTACACAGTAATTAATTATACTAATACTGGTAACAAATCTAGTAGTAAAATTGTCATCTAGTTCAAGTCTTTATTCTTACCTTCTTTTCATTTTATTTTTAATGGGCTAGAAAGTCGTCGTTAACAAAACTTTTGCTTATGCTGTTATATATATATATATATATATATATATGTATATGTATATGAACTTCTACACATTTGGATGAATCTTATAATTTTATTGATTAGATTTAAACAAATTTATAAATTTTGAGCAAACTAATTTAGACTTTTTTAAAAAATTTGGTTCATGCATTTCTAATGGTACGTGTTGTTCATATTGAACAAGCACTTGAAATAATATACATACTTGTAAGAATTCAGTCCATGAACGATTTTTAAATATGATTTTTATAAAAGTCTAAATTAATTCACTTGAAACGATTCATAAATTCTATTCTCTTCATATACATGCCTTTTTATCCCCATAGAATACCAGGGTTACTCATTTCTTTCTTATTTGGATATAAAATAGAATCTCATATTTAATTTTATATTTGATTTTATAAAATTCTATTCAAGACAATTTGAGTCCTCAGATCTTATACTTTATCTAAGATTGTCAACTACATTTTTCATATTGTTCAGAGTTAATTTGTGACTTTAGATCCTCCACATTATTCAAGGTGAATTTTGAGTCATTAGATGTGCATGATGGTCAAGTTTCTTTAGACTATAAATTGGTGGAGACTCATGAAATTAAGTACCGGTAAACATCTATATGTCGTAGTCGATTTTTGAACCAAATTGACACTAAACCAAGCTATAGTCGGTTTAGTAAATGTTAAAACAGACTTGACCACGAAAGAGTAAAAATCAACTATTGGTTGATCAATCAGTCGGTTTAAACCTTCAAAATTTTATGTCTATCATGTTTACCCCTTTTTACCCTAAACGATGTTGAGGGATTTCTCATATAAATCACTTTGTGTGTTATTCTCTCATTTATTCTTTCTCGTCATTCTCGATTTAGTGTAGCTACAATCTTACTCTATTTAGTCACAATCTTTTTTCCACCAAATCAAACTAACGTCGGATAAAGATGGAGAGAGACCATCCTATGGCCATAAGCATTTTTGTACCAAATAATATTTGATTCTTGTTTAGTTATATATTCTTCATCTTTATATTACATAACTAGAAACGTTACACCTATTTAACTAGAAACGCTACACCTATTTCTCAATTGTATTATATTTTTCTTTAAATGGCATAAACTTCAATAGTCCAACGTACGTGTCGAAACTATAGTAGAAGTCATTGTTTTTTAATTGAAAAAAGCATAATTAAATATATATATATATATGTATAGGAATCAAAATTCATGAAAATCTTTGGAAGTGTACATTATTCTCCACACTACTTTAGAATTAATAGCACTTTGTAGTTTGTTCTTCTACTTTTTCCTCATTTGCTGATCAAAATAACTTGACGTTGGATATCTAACTGTTTTGCTTAGCTATTCAATATTACTCTATATCTCTCTTTGTTCTCTAATTTAAACATAAAATATAAAATAACGAATCCTTTTACACGCCATAAAGAAGAAAGAAAGGAAAAGGGAAAAGGTGAAGTAATTAAACTTTTATTCTGATAGAGAGGAAGAAGAGAATTAGATTCTTTTCTCACGTACCCTTCCTTTGACAAAGAAATTAAAAAGACATTATGCTCTACATCAGTTTGAGGAATAATGAATTTGTTTGTAAGCTTGGTTATTCAATTTAATAAATAACCAAGATATTGTTTTTTTTTTTTTTCTTTTTTAATAAAAGAACAATATAGTTAGGTAATTATAAAATATTAAATGTGTGAAATGAAGTTTCTTGATAAATATATAGAAGAGAAAAAGAGAGAAAAAATATTAAATGTATGAGATGAAGTTTTTTTTTTTTTTGTTTTTGATAAATATACAGAAGAGAAAAAGATTGACTCAAATTTAACACACATTTATGAAGGCGAAGAACTAAACATTTAATTTTGGACAGAATATTTGGCACACAGAACAAGGATAAGTAAAGAAAATTAGAAAAAGGAAGAGGGAAAGGAGTTTTTATGATGGGAATCCATCCAAAATCCTGTTTGGCATTGTCAATCAACACCTTTGCTTTCATGTCTCACTTATAAAACTCCGATTCCACATATTCTTTTCTTTTCAATCCCCACAAGATAACTCATTAAATTATCAAGTCCCCAAAACATAAAACACAAATCGCAATTTTACAAAGCCGCGCAGAGCAACAATAACCAAAAGCAATGTGTTACCCACACCATTTCCTGCCTCGCACGGACTTTTTGTCTCCCCAATGCAATTGGGTTCTCTTTCAGACCGTACCGGCGGAGGAGACGACAGCGGCGATTGAGAGTTGCGGCGATGAGTCGGGGAAAAGGCGGTGTTTGTGCTCGCCGACGACGCACCCAGGGTCTTTTCGTTGCAGGTTACACCGAAGTGAGTACGTTTGGGTTGCGCGGCGGAGGACGGTAAAAAATGTATCGGCGGAGGTTAAAGTACTGACGAACGATAAGTAATTACTTTTGGTGGTCTCTGTAAAAGTAATATGAATGAGTTTGTGTGTATTATATATAACCATAATTGGGATTGCATGCAATTGCATATGGATGAATATTAGTTGTGGCTTTTAACTTGGTTAAGGTTTTTGGAACTAAATTTTTATGATAGAAGTCCAATGTCCCCTTGGATATTTTGAGAGGTTGAATTTTAGTTAAAGAAGTGGAATGTCCATTTTCGAGTCTATGTTATTACTGTGCTATGCATGTGAAGTTTTGTGTATTATGAAAATAAAAATATAAAACCAACGAAGATCCGTTACCGTATGTATGCTCTAAAAAAATCATGGAAATTTTAAAAGTTCTCTTTTTTTTTTTTAAACATTTTTCTATTAACTTTTTCCTGTCTCATTGCTCTGGCTCGTATTCCTCATTTGTTTTTCTTGCTCTAGCTCTTTAGTCTCGCTTGGTTTTGTACACCTTCAATATTTGAAATTTGAACTTTCTTTTCAATGTTAAAAGTTTTATGGTAAGAGAGAAAAAAGACGAGAATGACAACTAGAGATCTAAAATTAATGAAATTTTTCCAAAAGAAGAGAGGAATCAACAAATCAAAAATTATATAACCCTACTTTCTAATATCGACCTAGTATTTCGAACCAACAATACAATTATCTAAAGAAACATACTTGATCTCATAAAGAGAGCATGAGAAACGTCCATGAGGACAGCCATTTGAGTTCCATGAAACCTTTGTAGGACCAGTAGGAAAATCATCAGATTTAAGGGTCTATTTAGCAGTGTTTTCAATTCTGGTACCTTCTTTCTTCTTTATGAAAATACTATCTTTGTTTATTTAGTAATACTGCTGGCCATACACAATCGATTCACTGAACAATATTCAATAGAATAGAACACAGTAATGTTAAATTCAACAATTCCTTCCCAGCATGGATACAGAAACTCTCCAAGTAAATGGCCATAAAGGCATGAGTAAAAGTAAAATAGAATTTACCCTCATAGCTGCAATAGCAGCAACTGCCACACGTGTACTATTACATATAAATGAACTTTAACTTGTGTCCAACTGAGAAAACGAAGTTTTTTCTAATAGTAATCCACATAGATATTTACCGTTTCCTTTTTCTATCAACTCCTACCATATGACAATGAGCCCTAAACACTCTGCAAGTGATATTTACAGCCAAATTCAGGGGAGTTCCCACTTTCCTGCTTCAACGTCATGCCACAAAAGTAATAATGAAAACTTTCCCCCAATTTCCATCTTCCCTTCACTGCAAATACAAGAAAAAGGATCCAAGGGGCTGTGAGGTTGAAATTTAAGCAGAAATATGAATTATCAATAGAAAAGAGAGCAACGTGATGAATTTTCACCTCAGGGTAGCAATCTTGATGTTCAATTGTTTGGTTATTTGTATTCACAAGTACCTCACATGACACTCTTGCCTGACAAGCATTAAGAAACACCATTAAAACAACAGAACACCCCATTGTAAATATTTATTCTGAATGCTAAAGATGGTGAAAGAGGCCACAGAATGACAGGAGGATCGGGTGAGGATGAGGAAGACATACTTTTTTTAATTCAAATCACATTCCACTAACACAACATTATGATTATAATACTTACAAAGCCTCGTGAATGTTTATAACTATTTAGCTGAATAGTCAGTTCGGGAAAGAGGGCAGTGAAAGGGTCGAGTAGGGATGTTTTTTAACTCGGATGGCACATCCCACAAAAAAAAAAGCATTTCAAATCTATACAAGAAAGCCAATAGCAGAAGATGGCATTCTTATAATCATATTGACTGTAGGAACAGGCAGCCAATAATCGAATCAACGGCAAGGTTCAAGTTTAGAATCCAGAAGGTTAGTCTTCTTCAAGCATTATCCCAGTCAACAGCATAGCACAAAAATGGTCCAGTAAAGGGCATAAAGGCAAAGAAGCAGCAAATGGTTTAATTTTTTAAAATTAAGTTTATAAACATTACTTTCTCCTATTAAACCATTTGGTGTAAACATTTCAACTTCAATAATAATGTCATTTATCGAGTAACTTCATCTTTCCTTTTTTTTTCTACTTCTCATCTTAATAACTCCACTCCATGGATCAAACAAACCTGATCTTTTTTGGATTGTTATGTAAATCTCTTTTGGATTGTTATGTTGAAAAAACCCGTGTTAAAGAAATTGTGTGAAAGAAAACAAAATTGTCTTACATCTTTCAAGAAATTGTGTGAAAAGACACAAAATTGTCTTATATCTTTATCTATCCCTTCTTTGCACATCTATGTTTATCTTTCAGATAGGGTTCTGCCTTTGTATTGTTTATACGTGATATCTCTATTAGTTTATCCCTTTCCTACTCTTTAAATATTTCATTCACGGATGAAATAATTTCTTATCCAAACAAAAGCCAAAAGGTCAAAAACCAAAATCAAAGGGTTATCAAATGGCCTGTACTTTTGGCCATGATTTAGGAGTGCTGCAACTTGCTGGACCATGAAATGGGTTCACTACTAGACATCCAAAGAGTCAACCACAAAGTTTGAGTGTCCTTTTCCAATTATTCGAACTTTTACTCTAAGCAACGTGTAATAGAGAATAAACATTATTTGCATCGTGCTGTTTGCAAAGAAATAGGCTCCTACTACTGTTCACCCAATCAATGATTGCAAACTAATCAAAGAAACAAAACGAATCAACATTGAAGCAATTCACAATTCCAACTGAAGATTTGACATATAGTCAAAAACAAAAACAAAATCAACATTACCTTAATCGGGATTTTGATAAAGAAGAGCCCCATGGATCCTTCCACTTCGGTCTCCGTATCGAAGGGAATAATACCCTTCCCCAGATCCGCAAGCAAGTACAAGACATCATGAACAACCTCCAATCCATTCAAATCGAGAGTGGCATTCACATAAGAAGAACCTCGAGCAGAAACTCGACCGCCTCCGGAGCTCACGTATCCAAGTCGTCTTCCCCGGTAGCCAACCGAAACGCCAAGGAAATTGTAATTAAGAGAGAAGAAGTTCTTATTGCGAACCCTAAGAGAAACAGAGAAAGAAAGGTCAAGGGAAACAAAAGGCACCAAATGGACTTTGACGCGATTGAGTTTCAAACGGACGAGTTGGAGGGAGGGATCGGAGGGGAAAAGAAGAAAAGCAACGGCGAAGAGGAGGAGGAAGGCGGCAGAGTAGAAGGCAAAGAGGCGGAGAAGGCGGCGGTGTCGGCATGGAGTGGGACGGTAGAGGGATAAAACGACGACGTTTTGTTGCGCAGCATTTGAGGAAAGAAGAGTGTAGGGCACTGGGACCGAATCGTCCCCGGAGCTGGTGGTCATGTTTGTTTGCCAAAGCTTAGGGAGAATTAGAATTAAAATGGGGACTGAGTTTTGTTATGCTTGTAGCCAAACGCTCTGTTGTACCCTCGGTTAAGGTAGGAGCTTTAGCCTATCAATGATTTACACGTCAGAACGAACCGTATACGCAAATTTTCCCGTGGTGAAGTTACAAAAAATAACATGGAGGTAATAGTAATACTATCCAAAAATAAAAAAACCATACTAAACTTTACCATTTCTTAAATGGAAAATGGTTGTAGTATTTTCAAAATTAGGATATTGTCCTTCGTATTTCATAAGCATTAGTAAGATTCGATACAACGTTAAAGAGAATTAAAATGAAAGCATCACGCCCCCATCCAAAACGCTTTTTTCTTGCGTTTTAAGTGTTGTCGCGACTTGGGTAGTCCCAACGCTTCTGAGTAAAATGTCAAAATGCTCGAACTTAAACTCAACTTCTTAAGAATATGCACGACGTTAAGAAATAGTATACTTCAAACTTAAGAATAACTTAACGACGTTATTATCTTTAAACAACCTGATGCATATACAAACAACGCAAGAGGAAGGCGTTTTGGGTGGGGGTGTGACAGTTTGGTATCAAAACATAATGTCTAAACTCTTAGGGGCTTAAGAAGAAAGGTTTTGCGTAAAACCAAAGGTGTTGAAAATTTGTTTTTATCAAGAGAAAAGAGTTATGTCGTAAGGAAGAGGACGTGGACAACCAAGAAGTAGATCACATGAACCACTAAACCTACAATGGATTCAGCTGTCCATTCGGTGAATCCAGGCCATAAGAGGGTAGTATAAGAAGAGTTATATGATAGAGTACTAGTTCAAACGTTTTGAGAGAGGTTTGGTAGCAGATTAAGAGAAGAAGTTTGGGATAGAAAGATTAAAGGCTTTGGAAGCAAAAGAGTTCACTGAAACAATTTTTCTAGAGGAAGCAACGAAGTGGCTTAAGAAGATAAAAAGCACTGTTTTAGGGTGATGTGATGTTCAGAGGATAGGAAGGTGGACTTAACTTCATTTTTACTTTAAGACACAGCAGAAGACTGGTGGTCTTTGGAAGAGAAAAAACATGGAGAGTTAAATTAAGAGTGTTTCAAAAGGAGGCATTTAACGAGAAGTTTTATATGAAAACTTATCGCGAGGAGAAACACAATGAATTTCTACATTTGTTACATGGTGAGATGACAGTAGCAAAGTATGGAAAGAAGTTCACAGAGTTGGCAAAATATGCACTGACAATGGTGGACTCAAAGAAGGAGAGATGTAGACGCTTTGAGAAAGGTCTCAAGCAGGAAATAAGAATGTCAATAGCGGCTAGTGTTGTATGGTGTAAATTTTCGAAGTTGGTAGAGGCAGCGTTGAGAGTGAGAAGAATTTAGAAAGTAGTAAGAAAGATACAACAAGTATCAGTTTAAAGCAAGCAGCAGAAGATAGTGAAGGAGTTGAACAAAATGAAAAAAAAAAAAAAGTAAGAAACAAGAAAGCAAAGGAAAGAAAATGAAGAAAATAAGTTACACAAAATCATTCTGAATTGGTAGTCTTAAACTTAAGACACACAACCAAGATGAGTTTAAAGATGACAACAAACCTAGTTTAAAATTAGAAAAATGGCTTAAGAGTTCAAAAGAGAAACTTACACAGAAGTTCTAAGGAAAGCTTTGTCAAAAGAAGTCCAGGTGACAAGAGAGAAGAAGAAAAGGTATAGGCAAAAAGGAGAAAAAGAGTAAATGAAGTTTAGCTTTATGAGTGACTTATGTGGTCATCCTATTGAAATGCAAGTCTATTCAAGTAACATTGTTATAAAGAGATACTAACAGTTTCACGGTTTGGTCTTATACAAACTGATTGTATAGGATATCTCCACTCACATGTCTCCACAGGATCATATTATTTGTAACAACTTATTACTATTATAAAAATTACAAAGTGAGTCGCACATCCGTAGTGTCACCAAAATAAGATACTCAATCTTATCCCTATACTACAGAGCTTTTTGGTTATTTCTTAAACATTATACCATCTTTGTATATTAACCACCATACATGTTTAAGTTTACATAAAATAACCTCAAAAAATTTTAATGGATAATTGCATATAAAATAATTAACCAATAATTTCAAATAACTTATTAACTAAGAGACTTTAGGGCATACATCTCAACATTACAAACATTTCTGGCAATTACAAATTGGATTGTATCTATAATGTTACCGAGATAAGGCACCACACCTTAGTCCATATACTATAAACCTTTTAGGTTATTACTAAAAACACGATCCACTACAAATTATTTCAAGATTGATAAGATAACCTTGAATATTTTCTCGGAATGAATAACTAATTATTGCATATTTAAAATAATTAAATATTATACAAAATAACTAATTAACTATGAGGCTTTAGGGTATAAAATCTCAACAATAACTTGTGTAAGAGATTCTCGCATGCTGTGGTATTGAGCTTATTGGACTCAAATACTTAAGCTAGAATTAGAATTGACTAATTCAACCAAGCACAAAAATAGTAGTAAGGTTGATCGAATCTCTCGTTTGGAGATTACTTAATCACTACTGTGAGATGGTCTAACAAGTCTATTTAAAAGTATCTTCTCTAACACACTATTACAATTATGTGTGATGATAAAAGGTTAGGGACGTTTTAAGTACTCGAAGTTACCCTCAACTCATTTATTTCTCAATTGGTACAAATTTGCTAGCTCGACTAGTCAGCCCAAACCTCGAGATATTAATATTTCCCCTATGAGATGTGGGATGTGTGTTCCTATGCCATTTTCTAGTATCCTTTGAGCTTGGACATATATAGACTTTAAGCTTTTCCTTGCAACAGTAATACTAATAAAATAACACACTTACTACTATGTTTGATTGAATATCATGTACAATTAGAAAATGGAGTTACAAAAGTTCAAAATTCAACCCAAGATCATTCATCCCTTAACTTCACCCTATCTTGTTCTACCCACCCCTTTGATATATAATTGGATCCCGTTGGTATAATTTCGGTTCAATTTGAACTATTTTGTTATCAATTTTGGTTTTTGAAAACTAAGTCTGTATATCCTTCTTAATTTCTTACTAGTTTGTATTATTTTTAAACAAAAAGTTGAACTTTTAGCCAAATTTTCAATTTCAAAAATTATATTTTTTAGCTTCCAAATTTTGGTTTGATATTTTTAAAACATCGCTAAAATGTAGATAACGAAGTACACGATTTAGATATCAACGTAGATAACAAAGCACATGATTTGGAGTTTGTGTTTATAGGCTTAAAATTCAAAAATAAAAAATAAAAAATGAAAGGATGGGAATAAAACCTTAAAATATAATTGCTAATCCACAAAGGCTGTTGGAAATTAAAATTTTAGTAATCATGCCGATAGTGTTTGAAATACACTATCTAGTTTTGTTTAATTAAAGCTTGTTCGTGATTTTACGGTTTTATTTGATTGTGTTATAGGTTTTGAGCCATTTGAAGGTAGAATTTAGTGTTGGTGTCGACTTGAAACTAATTTGAGCGAATACATAGTAAAATAGCATCAACCAAGACAATCAAGGGCAAAAATTGAAGCAAAAAAGCAATTAGGCTTCTATCTTAGCTTGCAGCGTCGCGACGCCCACGATGCTATGCAAGGTAGTACTGTAGGGCATAAGAGGCCTTATTCACAAAGAAGGCCTGATGATGCGATACTCCAAATTGTCTGTGTAGTGTATTCGTTAAGGTTGCGACACTGCAACAATTTTATAAATACTTATTTTTGCCGCCAACCATGACCTAACTCAATTCTAGTCCAATTTTTTCTCTATTATATTTTCTGAATTTTTTCATGTAGTTCTGGTTTCCGAACACTTCCTCATCATCAGACATGTGCATGAGAGACTAAAATATCATTATTTAGCATGAGTTGTTTAGGATTTCCCTTTATTCTATGTATTTGTGATGTTTGAACCGAATTTTTTTTTGTTATGGCTTATCATTTATGCTATGATGACTAAATTCATGTTGCGGACGCATGGGATCATGACATGATGTTTGCTTAATTTTTATGTAATTATTCTTGATTGTGTGATTATTGAATGAAGTAATAGGTTAGATTGGCTTGCAGACAAAACTAAAGTTATACGAATTGTTCCAATCAACTTAAGATTGAAGCAACGAGTGATTAGCTATATGTGTATGGAAGTTAATTATTCATCCTAACGTACCCTTGTGCTTAATGCAATTAGTATAAATTTAAATTTCGCACGCGTTGTCAATTCGGTTATTATTGATTAGATACTTAGAACAACTCAATCGGCGTTTCCAATTAAATAAACTAGGTATAATCAATCTAGAAATTTGGAGATGATAAAAGTATGATCAAATGCATATGATAGGAAAAATCCACCAAACCCAAGCTAGAATCTTTCGGCATAGAATTACTTCACTTCACTCTTTCTTTGCGATTTACTTTCTTGTAACTAAATTCAACTCAAACTCCCCTCTCCCTAGATTTCTAGGGTTGGAAATTATTTTGTTTGAAGAATATGAATGTGCTTTGGTAATTTAGTTGGCATGGATTTGGGCGACGAAATCCATCTACTACTGTATATCATACTATTTAAGGGTCGGGTGTGATTATTTGGAATGTCTTTTTGGCATTATATATTTTGTGCAATGTGGAGAATAATAGAATAGGTGGTGGGTCGATTCAAATTATTGTATAGTGTTACGAACTGAAGACATGGATAGAATATAAATATTGGTTTGGTGGTTTTTTGTTTTAGATGAGATGAATTCAAGTGATTGTGTTGGAGATTTTGTTTATTGTTCACTTTGTCATTATCAATTTCACGATAAAATTTTGTAGAGTTAGTGGAAGACAGTCTATGGGTGATGGATCCATGTCCATCCATACACACTGTTCGTGGCCCATTTCTCTCGTTTTCTTTAACTTAATCAAAATAATAATAATAATAATAATAATAATAATAATAATAAATAATAGTAAATGAATAAATAAATAGATGAAAAACATTTGATTAAAATGATGTGAAGTGTTAGTATTATGTTGAAAATGGTAGAAAATTAAATAAGGTTTAAAGGGATATGCCCCATTGGGCCACAGGTGAAAGAAGAATAAAAAAGAAACGATTTGATTACATGATTCGCCTCCTAATAATATATATACCTTAACCTTAGTACCTTACCATACCTGGGGTGGGTTTCGCCTAAAGAATTATGAAACCCAACAATTAAAAATGAAATAATTAAAAGGGCATTTCCAAATAGAGATATGTAGGTGACAGTCCAATCACAAGATGCCATTCCTCTGTCACTATCACGCACGCCCCTGCACCCTGCACCCTACACCCTACACCCCACATCTCAACAATTGCTTATTATTAAACCCTTCTTACTATCTCCATTTTCATCTTCAAATCAACTGTTTTATTTATAAAACTTTATTTCAATCCATTTACGATCCATTAAAATATATCATTTTATGATCATTTACGATAGATTAAAATATAATATTTTATGTATTTATCATCTAAAAGATAGAACTATCACAAATCAATTATAATATTTTATAACATTTATAAATATTTTTAAAATCCGTCATTTAAAACAACTTTTCAACCTATCTCAAATTTCATATATCAATTTTATTGGGTAATATTTTACCTTTATTAAAGAATGTTACACTTTCTCTTTTTTGTTTTTATTTTTAAGTTAATTTCACTATTATTAAAAAAACTAGGGTTTGGTTTTATAGTTGCAATGATTTCTAATTTTAATTATTAATTGCTGAGATATATTTATTTTTAAAAATATGAATTGATAATCATGCGATTAGTTGTTGAGTTACTGTGGCAAATGGATAATGGAAAAATAACTTATTTCCATTAAGTTCCATTACTCATCTCATAAGAGTATTAAGTTTAAAGAGAAGAAAGGGCAGAAAGAAAGAGAAGCAGTATTAACTAAGGAAATCTGAAATCTCAATTTTAGAAAATTGAGTAAAACTAAAATGAAAGCATCGCAATAGAAACAAAAACACACGCATGGATTTTTAATAAATTTTAAGAGTGGAGTGAGAACAGAGAGAGAGAGAGAGAGAGAGAGAGAGAGAGAAAGAGAGAGGAATACATATATATAAATATTTACAGAGGGTTTTCATTATTTGTTGTTTTGGCCGATAGATAGTAATTGAAAAATCAAGCAGATTCAACTGACTTTGGAGAGAGATCTGAGGTGTTAGAGGCGTCGGCGGATGCAGCTGTGGATTTGGACTGCCTACTCCATGGCAACGAATTGGAACGGTGAAGCCGACACCGGAAGGAACCAGGATGAGTGGTGGGGGAACAGAGGCATTGAGCTTTGGATGAACATGAGTGCCCCGCCACGCCGTCCCCATCGCCGGCGCTTTTGGCGGTGGAAGGGATGCTGATGCTCATTTTGGGCTGGGATCCCATTTTTTGCAAACCCATTTCTAAATTACTGATTGGGGATTTTATACAAAAACCGCCCTGCATCTCGGCCACTATGATTATTCCACGTGTACTTCCTTGTTTCCTCTATTACTATTATTTGGAAGTCATTTTCTAAGTACACACTATAATAATTATAAATATAACAAAAACTTTAATCCTATAAAATATTTTTATAATTTTTAGATTTGTTTTTGAATAATGGTAACAACCAATATTCGATCTTTCTCTTCCAGATTTCTTTATCTCTTCTTCTAGATTTTCTTTTTTATATTTTTAAACGATTTATTCTTTTGTTTAAATATTTTATTTCATATTCATCATTTTCGACAAAATTCTTTGAAGTTACATTATCTTTTTCATATTCGAGAATATTAAAAACGTTTAAATATCATTTTGACATTATCTAAACGATCGTTTACCATTGTCAACGCGATCGTCTACTATGGTCAATACAATTGATTAAATTTTGAAACCATTTTCCCATCATTTAAAAAGAATTACGTAATTAATTAATATGATTTAAACGATCGTTTACCATAGTCAACATGATTATTTAGCATGGTCAACACGATCGTTAAATTTGAAGTTTTTTTCCATCGAAAAAAGATCAACTACATGATCGTGTATCATGATTGTAGTACACAATTGTTCAAAAGAAGATTACTCATACACATGTGTGGCCGATTTAATCGAGTGTTGGCTGGGGCTTTTTTGGTATTTCTCCTTGTGGCCTGTGAGATTTTTTTTTTTCAGAATTATTTTGTAAATATTTTACTGGTTTATTATATTTTAAAAAAAATCTATACAATATTTATTTTTCTTTTAAATAACTACGCTCATTAACTTTTTTATTTTTTAAATAATTTTTTTAATTACAAAAGAAAGATGAAGATAAATAAAAAAAATACATTTTGTTGGTTAAGAGTAGAAGACAAAATCAATTACAAAATATTAATGTTTTGTTTTTAATAAACAAAAATTTTAAAAAATATGTATAAGAGATCGGTTAAAAAATATAACAAAGCGGCAAAATATTTACACTATATAGAACAATTTCGAAAAGCAAAAAATGTCAATAGGTCAATAATGAAAAATACAAAAAATATCCTGTCAACCACAACGCACCTAATATATTTGATATATGATAGTTTACATTTGGCTATTGTTTGGTACACAATCATTTAGAATTGATCGTTTAGATTTGAATAGCCAAATTTAAAAAAAAAATTCAAGAATCTCTGTACACGATTAAAACGTTTATGAAACTAAACCTAAATAATTTTGACTAATCAAAGTCTTGTTTGAAAATACCATAACACAATAAACATAATTTTAACCATTTTAAAAAATAGATTTAAATCTTATTTTGGTTTCTAAACTTTGTATCATTTTCTGTTTAGTTTGTAAATTTTTTTTTAAAAAAAAACTTACTTTGATCTTTTTAGTTAGAATTTCAATTAACTTTTTAATAGAATGATAAAGTAACGTCTATATTTGAATGACTCAACTCTATATCAGTAACGACCCAACTCCTTATACTAAGCCAAGGTCATTACTAATTAAAAGATAAATAAATTTTCTTAAATTAAAAATAGAAAACAAAACAAAACCTCAAATTACTCATTAAAATCATAAACAAATGTATGTAGAAATAAATTTATATAAAATCCTAACGCAGACCCTATCTAGTTTTAAAAGGAGAAAGTTAATAAAAACAAATACATAAACACTGAAATCTGAACAAGTAACATAATGCGAAAGCAAAAGTATTCCATATGGCTCGCCACGGTCACTTCTTGTCATTCGCCAGCTTCCCTCTGCCTGAAAGATTAAACAAGAAAGAGTGAGTATAAAAATATACTGAGTAAGGGACCTACTACTAGTAGTCCCATTAGGTGCCTGTTAACTTCTTATTAGAGTCCTGTAAAGTGGTACCCCTAAACTGGCACGTTCCCGAACACGTGCAATCTGTGATTTCATATGAATATCTCTGGTCTTCGGTGAACCCAAAGGGACATCTAGAACAAATTGATCTTTAGTATACCTGGGGGAAATAGTAAGACAATCGGGTTGTGGGTGACCCCATCGAATCACTCATAATCATGTCTATCTCATATTGGACTGGTGATCCCGTCAAACTACACAGTCATAAAAAGGTGGTGATCCCAAGGGACACCCATGTGAGTACGACTATAATAGCTAAAGTTAACAGCACAACCTATCCATAGCATGTAACATAACATACATCATCATAAACATGACATAAGTATCGATCATAACATTCTTAATCAAACATCGTCATCAAGAACATAACGCAATCGTTATCATCAATATACTACCGGTTATAAACATAATATCAGTCATCATCATCAATCATCCATATAATGACAGTCATTATCAATAGCATGAAGTTATGCATTTTAGATACCATCAATGCATAATCATAATTATATGTGATCTCTTAAATTCAATTCGAAGGTCTAGTATGGGAATCTTTTACCTGGAGATTAGCTTAACCAAATGTAATCCTAACAGCAAGGTCAAGCTTTCTAGGAATAACCTCAAAGTTCAGGTCGAACCCGACTTATCCTTTGTTGGGAAAAATCCATAGCTCAAACTTCCAGATAAAGTCTAACTAAATAATCCAAAATTAATTTAATTAATTAGGGTCCAAAAATTAATCTTTGATCGGTATACCAAAAACTCAATCAAAACTTACCAAAATAGGTGAAAAAGGAAAAAAAAAAGGTGGCTCTAAATGGCTTGGCTGGAGGGGAAACTGGCTACGGCTCGGCTGAAGGACAAGACGGCTCGCAGCTCGCGGCTTACGGTTGGAAGCGGCTCAGATGACTCGTGTACGGCTGAAGGGGAAGGATGGCTCGGGCAGCTGGGAGACACAGCTCGGACGGCTGGAGGCATGGCTCGGATTCATGCGTGTGGCTAGCGTTGGCGGATCTTGCCCACGAGTTCGGTGAACGCGGCTCAGGTTGAGGACGAACCGGCTCGGTCTGCACGGGTCGACGGGCGGACGACAAAGACGGCTCGACGACAGTGGCTACTTGGCGAACGATGCGGAGGAACGGTAGACGGCTGACAAAGAAGTGGCTTGACGGAGAAGAGGATCGACTTTACAAACGACGCAACGGAGACGGCTCGCGGCTAGGGCAAACGCGGACGACTCGGGTCGGGCGATCGGCTGGCTTACAAAACCCACGGCGCAGAGGACGGTCAGTCGGCTCGGTGCTCCTTGCGACGATCAACAGACAAGTCAGGTGGCCACGGTGGTTGAAATTAGGGTTTTTAGGGTTATGGTTTTCTTTAGGTTGATTGAGGAAGAAGATGGGTGAATAGTAACCCCATGTTTTCCACGGTTATTTAATAATAATAAAAAATTATTATTATTATTCTTTTTCTTTTCCTTCTTTTCCCAATTAAACCAACCATATCTTCTCTCACTTCATTTAAAATCTATCAAATTCTCTTTTTAAATCAAATATTCTCTCTCTTTCCAATCACATCACTTTATCTTCCCAAAATATAATATCCTTAAATAATTACATTATCTTTGTAATATAATTATTTTATCCTCAATTCAATTAATTATATACCCAACATATAATTAATTAAAATTCTTTTAAATAATAACATATACCCTTAAATAATTATATTATCCTTATAATATAATTATTTTAACTTCACAATCAATTGATTATACAGTCAAATGTAAAATTAATCAAATTTTCACAAATACAACAATTGGATATTTTTCCAAAATATCTAATAAGTTCCAATTTCTACCAATAAAGTATTTCAACAATTAAGTAATACCAAAAAATTCAAAAAAAAAATTTACTTAAGATAATTACAAATAAATTATCTTAAAATTTGGGACGTTATAATCTCCATCATATTAATTTACTGTAATCTTGCTAAATTATTGTATAAATCTTTAATATCAGTACATAAACATAATCAACACACTCTAATCAAATAAACTCAAAAACTAATTTTGTTCTCTTTTTCTTCAAAACGCAGCTTACTCATGTCTCCTCCCCATATAATTTTTAAGTGGAATCTTGAAACAAATAAAAAGAACATTGAGGAGAATTGAAAAATAAATTAGAATTGGAATAAAAATAACTCAGGTATAAAATAAATTCTAGAATTTGCAAATAGATATTTCCATGATAAATCACAGACACAAAAAAAAGAAGAAGAAGAAGAAGACGGAAAAGAAAGAATTTGGAGGGTGAGGAAAATACTTCAATGAACCATAAAATATTTCAAAACTTGAGACATTAAAAACTTTGTATGTGAATAAAATTACATCTAGCATGAGTTGAGAAAGTGAAGGAGAATGTCAATGTCTCGAATTGGTGATGATCAAAATATTGAAAGCAAAGTGACCTTTTAAGTTCTTTGATAAAACATTAATTTACTCTCTAACCTCTTATAAAAATCAAAACCTTAGATTCTTAGAAGTGATCATTATATTTGGAAAGCCTAGAGACATTCACATATAGAAGTCATATCATCAATCTGTAAAAGAGTTAACAAAATCTTAACAACAGGAATTAAAATATGCAAATTGTAAAAATGTAGAGACCAAAATATCACAAAATTTAGAGACCAAGGTATGATTTAACGTTAGAAAATATTATGCACTAAATTTTATTGTACAAATATGGAAATACGACGAAGGTGGTAGAAAAGTTTCGTCTTTGTACCCTAAAGTTATAGTTTTTGTCAAAAGAAAATATTCTTGAAAAGTCTTTTGATTATTATTGTAAGGAAATTGACTTAAAGGTACCAAAAATAATAATAATGAAATGCATAGTTTATGACAAAATTCACATATAATTGACATGTAGTAACAAATATGTAGAACTTCGAGTATGTAAATGATTTTAACATTATGTTTAGGGATGTAACATCCCCATGCAACTATGTAAAAAAGAATAATCATATTTATATTAAAAGTAGAGTTAAATTAAATATGTTTATAAAGAGAAATTATTTTAAATGATGAAACTTTTTAAAATATTTATAAATATGATAAAATTTTAAATCAATTTTATTTTGTAAATGTTTAATTAGATGAACGGTAATATTTAATAATATATTTTGTAAATATGTTAACTTATTTTTTTGCTATATTTGAAAATAATGATTTAACTCTCAGCAGTTTTAAGCATAAAATTGGTGTGGGTTTGGGTGGTTTTGTTGTACGAAGAAAAGCGTAGGCGACCATTGGAAAAATGAAAAACAAGATGAAAAGATTGTTACTATGGGCCTTCGCTTGTTAATAATGGCAACTACCATTCATAATATAATCCATAATTGCTCTCTCTCACATCATTATAATTTGAGATTATAGAAAATCCACATTGTACACTAATTAATCTTTAAAAAAAATTCAATTTAATTAAGCTCTGAATTGACATCAGCACCAAATTCTACCCTTAGTTTAATTGAAACCTACAAAATAGAAAAATAGAAACATAAAATCATGGAAATGTAGGAGGAATTTGATAGTACATTTTCGGTGCTATTAAGTACTCGATACCTATAAAATCCTAGATTAAACACATTAAACTGTACAAGAAAATTGAGTTAAGTTTGGTAAGACAATACATTTTAGGTTTTATTAAGGAGGCATAGGAGAGTGCACATTCCAAAAGAAAAATATCAATGTCTCACGAGTTTGGGTCAACCAACCAATTCAATAAATATATATTAATTGAGAATTAATTTAGTTGAACCGAAACAAACACCCTACAACATGAGTGTTATAAGTGTCTTTGATACCTCCATTGTTACACATAACCATAGACATAAACTTATTTTGTGTTTTATTGAATTAATCATTTATAGTACTAACTTACGTATCATAATACATTTGGCTAAGCACCACACTTGTACAAGAATCTACTATACAATTCATCTCAAAGCATCTTTGGTCTACAAGCCATAAATTAAGGCAAATCGAAACCCACAACCAAATTCAACACATTTTGGTTAGAATCTAATGCATATTAATTTCAAGAAACTATCCTTGTTGAAAACATGCAATGGAAAGAAGAACTGGATATACAAAAACATTTTGGTTAGAATCTTATGCATTGAAATTTTGAAAGTGTTAAAAATTTGAGGTCGATAGACTTGAATTAAATATACAATAAATATAAAATCGAAAATTGAATGATAGGTTCAATACTTTTTTAAAAAAAAAACTTTAGAGATTAAACAAACATAAAGTTATACAAATTATGTGACGTTGGTATGTGATTCAAAATCTTAACTATAGTGTGTTAGTTCGTAGCAAACAAAATTTTTTTAAGGGATGAATTGAGACCTTGTCTATTTTTATTATTTTATTTAAGGCACTTAGAGTTTTTAAATTTCTTCTAACATCCCTGGATTTCATGGTATTTATGAGGTGATTTCTTTGAATAATATGATCGACCTAATCTAAAGTGCTTTTTCCTTTTCTTTTTGACATGCATAATTTTATATAATCGAAGTTCTGTTGATGGATTTGGATGGATTGGATTACTAAGCTTCAAAATACATAGAATTTATGTAAGGAAGGAATGAAGTCTCTAATTTTAAAGTTTCTTTATGCTCATTTTAGGCCGAAATCAAACTATAATTGTCGTACAACGTATGATATACTAAAAAGAAAAATATTAGGCAAAAGTATTTTTTATTATAAAAAGTGGGATATCAAAGATTTGATCTAGGAGTAGATGTTGCTATTAATAATTGTGTAGCATCTTAGATGGTTTAATTTAATATGTGAGTACCCAATCTTAGAAAACCAATGAAAACAAACGTCACAAAATGTTCCAAACTAATGTGACATTAGGGACGACATCTATAATCCTCACTTAGGAATCAAGGCCACGACTATGCTACGATGTTGGGGTGGGAAAGGATCAACAAATAGAGGAGTTCTTGGTAATGCAAATAAACAATAGCGTGATGGATGAGACCTACTTAAATGTGTCAAAGGAGTTTCCACCGATTGAGTACCTTGTGATGTGTGTCATGTGTTGGCTACTATTATTAACTTCCGTTGATTTTTAGGATCGACTAATTCATCAATATTTTATTAAAAGAAAAGTTGCATGAATTTTTTTTGGGCTAATAAATCTGGTGGGTCAGAAACTGAAGCTTCTCGTCTCTTGTCTGCACCCCAACAAGCTAAGTCGTCCTTATCGAAATGGCCGAACGGCCCAACACAAACACTTGTTTTCTTTTTTGTTTCTTTGTTTTTCTTTTCCACTTTCTAAGCATCGCTGCATTGAAACCTGCATTCCAGGTCCCTCAAAAACAGCAATTATTTCCTTTTCTTTTCTTTTTGGATTCTCTCGTTCATCACTCACTCTTCACAAGAAACACAAGGGAAAAACAACCTCAAGTGAAACATCAATATCAAACTTTTGTCTCTCTGTTTCCTTTCATTCATTCAACCATCAAATCATAAATATATCAAATGGGATTTTGCCTCTAATTCATTTTATAATTTCTTAGCACAATAGTGTCTCCCAGAAATTCAACTTCTTTCCATGAACAACACAAACCAAGTGGAAAACAACAAAATTTGCAAAATCTAGATAGCTTTTTATGGGTTTGGTACATAGGCGTGGCTTTGATAGGCGTGCAATGTATGGTCAGGCCAGTGCTTTCAGAAACTCACTACTTTCTTCTTCATCACCACATTCAATACATACATACATACCCACCATAGAAAGTTAACGACAAAGCTGTAAAGATAGCTCTGACATGACACTAAATCTAAACTTCAGCCATTGAACTGCATTCACCATGAAGGTGAGGTACAGGGAGAGCCGGAGGAGGAAGATGACAGACCATTGTGGGTGTTTGAATCACTTCCAGAATTCCCCAGAGACCTGGCATCTCTCAATGTAACCGAGCAAGCCTCAGCCGGGAGCTTCTTCATCGGCGTTAAAGGAGGCGTATTGGGGAGTGAATGGATTGTACTTGAAGGAGATGCTACAATCTCATCTTCCTCAGAAGAACTACACCTTTCCAATCTTGAGGGAGAGGAACTAGGTGTTTCAAATGGGGTGTTGTCTCCTCTGCTTGGCCTGATTGCATCATTATCATAAATGGGGTTTGAAATGTACATAAAATGGTCACTGCCATTGGAAGAACTGTCATTACAAGCAATGGCAGGGCTTAGTTTACTCTGAGCACAAGCTTTCAAAATGGACACATCAGGTGAGGCTGAGATAATGGGCGATGATGGGAGGGATGGAGTGGAAATGAGGCCGATTCGACGAGGGCTAAGGGATGATTCAAGGGTGTCAATGTCGATAATCCGATGAAGTTGAGAGTTTTGGCTCTTGGCTTCAGGTTCAGCTACATCATCAACATTGTTGTCTTTTACACAAGGGACAGTAGGGAAAAGAAAGTTTCTGGGAGCACTAAGAACCCCATGGGCATACAAGCTGCTAAGAGAAATCGCTGATCGGTTGTTGTCCCCGCGAGGAGCTGAAGGCAGAGACTGGGAAATGTTCGTGGCGGTTGCGACGGGGTCACCAGACAAGTTGGAGGAAGTAGTGGTGGGTGGGGCAACTCGAAGCCTACGACGCCGGAGTAAGAGAGAGCAGTAGAGCTCGGCAAGCAACACAAGAATGAGGCCTAACACAATGGCAAGACTAACCACCATTATCAGTGTAGCTCCCAATATCACCTTGGAAGTTCCCTGCATCTCTCTCTCAAGCTTTCTCACTATCTGAATCTTTACTGTGAAGAGATTGAAACTTGAAGGGAAGGATGTAAATATGAGAATGTACTAAAGGGAGAAGAAAGAGGGGATTTTTTTTTAGCGGGAACTAGTCATTTACATTTGATAACAAATAGAGAGAGAGAGAGAGGAGTCAGAAGGAATCTTATGCTGTGGGGAAGAGTAGGACTGACAAATAGGAAGGCTTTTTATGTTCTGTATACGAGATGGAGAATTCACAGTTATATTTGAGGTCAAAAAGGTCTTTTAACTACACAGTTTTCAACCAAGAAAAAACCTTGGTTGAAGAACGGTCCAATGCCAATGATATTAAATCTTAAAAACAAAACCAAAATGTCTGCAAGAGAACCAAGATTGGCCCCATAATGTTTAAGACTTGAAAGAAGCAATAGGAGAGAGTAGATGGGGATGGAAATTTCAGGAGCAAGATGCTTTTTTTAATAAATTGATTAAACTAATAAAAGAGGGGGGAACTGTTTCTTTTAGATGAATGATATAAGCAGGCAGCCTAAAAAGTATGTTCAAGCACAACACTAGCAATCTCCACTTGGGAATGGGGTTGGGTTGATCTTACATTTAGCTATCAACATCTGTATCATTTGAAATTTGGAGTCACACTCGCTATTACAGGTTAATAGTATAAATCTTCAAAAAGCAATGGGGACTATATCAATGGGAAAAATGACAAGATGCAGCCCACATACACGCAAGGGCTATACAATGAGAAATGGTGAGAAGTTCGTGTGAAAAGCAACCGAAAGAGAGAGACACTTGGAATGCTCGAATTAGGGGCGCATCACTGGTTCCCAGGCGATTAAGATATGGAAAGGGTATATAATGGAACAGTTTACCTTCCTCTCAAGGCTGCAAATCGGGCAGCCAAATCATCGTAGTCAGGTAGTTTAGGATGAACATGTTTAGCTGCACTTGATCGGTCTGGTTGAAAGGAAGCAGCACGAGTAAATACTTTGGTTGCTTCTGATGAACCCAGATTATGTTCACGAGGTAGGGAAGCTGATCGTGCTGGTGGAGGAACTGTATCTGCCTGCCCATCAGCCCCGCCACTGCTAATTAAATTCAAAGGTGATTTGGCAACATCAGTGCCATTTTCAGGAGCAAGATGACTTTTAGGTTTCCTTCTCATCTTTCCTGGTTCAAAGGATGAAGGTTTCTTGCTGTAATGTATCAAAAGCTTGTCTATTATCCTTTCTTCTTCATCCCTTTCATTCTCCTGTTCGTCTACTAACAGCTGCAAGCCTCGTTTATCATCTCTTCTTCTACTACTTCTCGACTTTTTTCTCACCATTCGAATGTCCTCAGCATTGTCATCAATTGAATGACTAGAACGTGGCTTATGATGCCTTCTCCGTACCGATCTTGGTTTTGGCAGAGCATCAGGAGGTATCCGAGCACCAAACACATGATCCATCTCACCACCACGACTACTTGACCGCATAGGACTAGTAACCTGCCTCTCATGGTCAGGATGGCTGGGTTCTAATTGGAGGGCAGGGGCAGTCATTTCTGACTTGACAGGCTTCTGAGGATCTGTTGAGACACAATTGTTGTCATGGCCTGTACGTGATAGTTCTGAATGGCTCCTATCCTTGTGATCCTTCCTTCTAGAGTTGGGTTTTACATATGGAGGAGGGAGGATACTGTTGTAGCTGGGTTTCAAATTCTGTTTATCCTCCTCGACCTTCCCTTGTAGGACTGCATATCCATGCCCATTATGAGTATTGCCAAATGATGAGTCCTTTAAATCACTCTTAAATATCAAACCATTATGCCCAGTATGAGTATTACCAGATGATCGCTCTTTAATGTCACTTTTTAACTGCAATCCTGCATCACTAGGAGGAGCAAGACCTGGATTATTGTAAGGTGAAGACTTCAAGTAATTTGGAACAGTCCTCTCTTGGCCATTATGCACAACTGGTCGATCATCTGCATCCCCCAATACTTCACTGGACGAAGAACTACCCATTCTACTAGTTCTGAAGGCAGAGCCCATCATTCCATTTCCAGCTTCATGCTTACTAATAGGAGGACCTGGGATATTGTAAGGTGACTTCAAGTATTCTGGAACTGCCCGTCCTCTGCCATTATGCACAACAAGTCCATTATCTGCATCTCCTGGTACTTCACTAGAAGAGGAGCCGCCCATTCTACCAATTCTAGGGCTAGAACCCACTGTCCCATTTCTAGCTTCGTGCTTACTAACTGTGGAACCTTTCTTCTCTCCATAATGATTTATCCGGCCATCAAATTTCATGGGTGTTTCTTCTTTGCCATATTCTCTATTCTCATGTCCATGTCCAGGTAATTCTTGCCTAACCTGAAATTTGGGTTCTTTTCCTCCTGAAATGGTACTGTCGCTAGGATTGACAAATCTGTGCCTGCCATTTGCATGCTCAAAATTTTCTTTGTATGACACACCACCATCCTTCCCCACTCTTGGATCAATTTCCCTAGCATGAGAACTTTTGTCTACCACAGCATTGTAAGACCCTCGATCTTTAGGTAGGCCCTGCAGAATTTGGAGACAGAAAGTTCAAATGTTAAAGAACATCTAACAATTTCCCAATACAACTTATGAATTATAGTACGACAGCTAAAATGCTGAAGACCAAAAACCCATTCAAATATAAATTTAACAAAGTTCAAAATTTGTTACTGTCAAGTTTCAAGGGGTCAATCTTGTTTTTTGCATGTTGGAAACTAGAAAGCAGTAAAATAAGGAAATGGGGTGCACCTGAGCATAGGCTGGGGGAGTGGACATTCTCTTCTCGAAACCCACAGAATCCCACTTAATTGAAAACTCCAACGCTATGTCTTGCAATAACTGGACTTTCTTCTCCAATGTGGAAGGTTTGGAAGCTAAATTCTCAACAAACTATAGAAAAAGAATTAGTAAGTAGTCTCTCATTAAGAAAGATCCAGGAAACCTGAAGGTTGGCTAATTAGGTATTACCTTTTGGTTTTCCAAATGTTCCAAAGAAGCTCCAAACCTCTCTTGAAAAATTTGCCTGAGCTCACGCAATTCTGGCAAATCCGAAAATCTAGCAGCGGCAAACATTAGAGAAGCAATAGCCTCACAACATTCGTCAGGGCATTCCCTGTAAAGAACAAACACAGGGAATCAGGAAACATAAATTATCCAATATAAAGTCAGAAACCAAATTTGTACAATGATATAATCCTCCTAAACCAGAAACTATATAACAAACCCTCCCACAGCTATCACGATATCCAAAAAACTTCATCCAACTCCAGAAACCAACCAAAAACCAACCTACTATCCATCCATTGCTCTATTTCATCACACATGCCAGACACCTCAAATGACTATGTCATCTCAAAACCAATAAAGTGCAATAACTTTACGTTGGATGGCAAAGCAGAACAAAAGAATACAGAGTGTACAAAAGAATGGTGCATATCATACTAATGTCCTAGGCCAAATCTAAGGGAAAAATCTAAGAGCCAGTTCTGAAATTCGAAGAGTATAGATAGATTAGCATACAACAAAATATGGTGCACTGAAAATTCAATCAAATTGTCAACCCTCATCATCCAACTCTTCTATATTAACATTTCTCTTATATTGGTAAGGGACGCCAACAGTTATAATTTCAAGCTTAGATATTAAAATGTGTATATGAGCACAATAAAGAAAATAAGCAAAAAGAAGAAAAAAAATATGCTTATCCGTGTGGAACTCTAAGCACAATTCACAATTCACAACACATAAGCATGATTCCATACCTCTGCTTTTGCATGATCGGAAGATGTTGCAGCACAGTATCACATGATTGTTCTACGAAATCATAACAGGACGAAATTGTCAATTCAACTAGAAGCCCCTCAGCCTGTTTTACATCAAGCAACAGTCTCATTAAGGCAATTATATGATAGATATACCACAATAGTTAGCATAATAATCAGAGAAAAAGCAACAGAATTCCATACTCATTTACAAATGTTCGAAGATCAAAGACCAAAAATGGAATTGAAAATTGCAAGAAATTAGATATGGTTTGGAGACATAAATAAACACTTGAACAACACCACATAAACAGTGAATCGTTCCAAAAAAAAGGAGGAAAAAAAAAAACAAGCCCTCATAACACTGCTCATTTTATGCTTACACCCTATGAGCATTAAAACATTTTTTAATAGAAAATCGGATCAGAAGCAAGGAAGCCAGCAATTCTTTCACATACAAAAATTAAATTACCCTTCCATAAGCATTAATGTCCAGCCCATTTGCCAGTAGATCAGCAATATCTTTCTTCAAAAATTTCAGAGTAGCTTTCTTCTTCCTCCGAATCACATCGATCCGACTTTTGGTCAATTTAATCAAGGATTTGCTGCAAATAGCAAGAAAACAAAGCATAACCTCATTTAAACACTCCAGAAACTAAAAAATTAAAAAAGAAAAATAAAATTGAATACAGAAAAAAATAGATCGGGAGTAAATACCACTTGGATGTAAATCCCCGTCCGAGAATCCCATCCAACATCTTCAGATCTTAAACTTCCCTACAACGCTTGAAAGCTATATTACCTCAGCCCCCAAAACCCAAACGAATCATCAGCAAAAACTGGAAAGAAGAGAGAGAAAGAGAGGAAGAAATGGAGAGAGAAAGAAGGAATGAAGTAAAATGGAAATACGTTTAATAAGAGAGAGCTGAGGAAAGAAGAGGAAGACGACGAAGCAATGGAAAAAAAAGAAGAAAAAAGAAAAAACACACTGTGCCAGCAAAGGTATCTTCCTAAACCCACTCGAGTGTGCCGTTCACTTTTTTCAAAAATCTGTCTCAAATACAAAATTACCCATTTACCAAAACTACCCCTTCTCTTTCGGTCTCGTACTAATAATGCATTTGAACGTTGGATGGGTATTTTCGGAATTGAAATCCTCGCCTTGGACCTACCGTAAGAATCGGCGAGTGAAGATGAAGGCGAGAGAGAGATGGTGGGCGTTGGATGAGATGACTTTTAAAATGGGTCGTGGATGCTTGAAAAATGGGTTAAGTAAACGACGGCGTTTGGTGTTGAGCTGGAACGCAGGTGGTTTTAGTGTAATTTTGATGATTCGGATTTAGGGATAAAAGAGGGAATAAATAAAAGTTTGGAATATATGGGGTTGGGTTAAGCTTTAGGTCAGCGGCGTCAGACACCAAAGAATTTAACGACCGTTATAACAGTTGTTTGATTGACGATAATGTGAGTCAGCTTGGTTGCACATGGTCATGTTGCTGTTTTTTTTCTTTTTTTTTTTCCTTTTGGCGTCCTTTTGAATCAAAACCACACAATAAAACACAGCTGTGGAAGGAATTTGAAGGCCTTCCCATAATCCCATTTATGTTTTATTTTTTTATTTCTTATATATATATATATATATATATATATATATATATATATATTTCATTTCATTTTAGAATATTAATAATAGTATAAAATACTATCCAAATTGACTTACCGTCATCCTATACTACCATTACGCTTTTATTTTCAAAATTGTTTCCAGTTTGTTTAAGTTCTAAAATGTTACTCTACTAATTTTGAAACTATTTTGATTTTACTAAAATGTTACTCTACTAATTTTGAAACTCTTGAGTTCTTGCTAATGTCTACTTTTGACTTTTAACACTAAATTTAAAATAAGTTTGAATGGTGATGAAAAATAGTAAAATCAAAATAGTTAATAATTTATTTTATTTTATTTTATTTTATCTATTAAATTAATTAATGAAAAAAATTAAAAAAAAAATGCTAAATATATTATTTACTACAGAGAAAACGAGTTTAAAAGTATGAAGTAAGTTAAGTTTAGAGATTAGGCGAAGTCAAATAAAAGAGGTAGAAACTAATAGGTAAAAGTAGAAATAATTGGGGTAACAATGTGTGTACGCAATTGAAAGCACTTTGATCATTTACTACACGTTTACCTCAAATAAATAGCTGTGTTGAATTGATGATGGATGATTAATACCAATCCCAATTCCAAGTATTGATCATTACTCTTCTTCAAAATCTAAAAAAAATGCATTTATTTCCCGTTTTTTAAGACCAAGTTTGAATTTGATATATCAACACAGAACACATATATTCAATAGACGCTTTGGTTTCTTTCTTTTTTATTTAGAGGGGCCTTGATTATTATTATTATTATTATTATTAATTACAAAGTGATGTCAAATTATCTATTGGATTTGTTGAAGGATAGAGTGAAAACTGAAAAGGAAATAAAAACAACCATGATGTTGATGTTATCCAAAATATTTTTTTAAAAAAAAATAGTAAGAGTGGCCTTCAAATGAGAGAAGTTCCATAGCCATTCAAAAAAGATAGAGACATTGTCTCTTGTCCAAAAGTGAAACAACGCCTATATGGTAACTTATTTTTGCTCAATTCTAGTATATGTACCGTAGTTACCAAAATTCAAATTAAAAATACACCTAACTTGTTACAAGACATCAGCTAGTAATGAGTATTTAAACCAAAAAAAATTTAGCCTAAAAAAAATGAAAACCTATATATTGATGTGATGTTTGTCAATATCGTCACAATTTAATAATTTAGTCAAAGACCGCAAAAAGTGTGAAAACTATGAACTTTAAGAATATAATTAGAGTTACCTTGTATAGAGTTATATAATGATATATTTAAAGAGGGATGTTCGTGTGCAAAAGTTGGCTCATCAATCTTGGAGGTCGATGCCAAAAGCAAGGTTAGGTTAAAGGCCCAACGACCCTACAATGGTCCTATTTTTCGTATTTATTCAACCGATCAAAAAACTTTAATATATATTATAATATCATTTCCAAATTATCACAAGTAATTATTTAAAATAAGCTTATCATTATATAGTGACAAATACATGTATTTGTATTAACTATAATTAAAATTGACATTACAACAAAAACATATCATACATAGAGATATGATATACAACTAGATGATACGTTGGGTACGTAAAATCTTATTTTCTTTACTCTTTTGGTTAGCTCCAATAATTTATTGATGGATTCTTAAATTAATTAACGGTAACAAAAACATTGTCATCAACTTTTTAAATACTTAAAACGCCTTTAAATTTATTTTAAACCGAAAATTATTAATAGAGTATGAGGAATGTCAAAAGAGTTTTAAAGTTTGAAATATTTTAGCTTTAACTGCACAAAAACTTTTTAAAAGATTGGGCACCATCTAATTAATTAATTCTTTAGTGGGGAAAAGTTTTCAGAGAGCACTAATTTGCACTTTAATTCTATGGTGCCAAAGTTGTGTACCAAACCAACTCTATGTTTGAAGAAGCCATCATCTCCATTAGAGAATTACCAATAGAAATGCCCCAATGAGAGGGGATATACCATTTTTATATATTTATGATTTAAAT
The DNA here is from genome assembly GCF_025177605.1 of Cucumis melo. Taxonomy (NCBI): domain Eukaryota; kingdom Viridiplantae; phylum Streptophyta; class Magnoliopsida; order Cucurbitales; family Cucurbitaceae; genus Cucumis; species Cucumis melo. Next base: position 17,621,785 of record NC_066858.1, read on the forward strand.
AAATTTAACAACCCATATCCAATTTTTTCTATTGGTTAATCAACTTTAAGCTTAGTCAAGTGTTGCAAGTTTACTTTTTGATATACTTACTCACTATCTAAATAAACTAGAAATCCATCCAAACTAAATTCATTTCAATAAAACTCTAAGTCATTGACTTTCACAAGTTCCATCCTTACGCAAATTCAACTATTGAACTAATCTTAAAAACTTATAATTTTAAACAAAATTTCATTGCTAGCCTTGTAATTGTGAAAAGAGTTTATTATAAAAGAAAAATCTATCGACTTTGAATGTATCTAGATAAGTATATTTGATGATTTTGTACCACTTATTTATTTTCTTCTTTTGAGTACAAAAACATGGAGATAGAAAACTGAGTCTTGAACCCTATAGAAGAAGATGATAGCTTACATTAATTATACCAATTTAAAATAATTGATGCAACTTTTATAAAAGAAAAATGAATAATAAAACAAAGATGGCAACATGGTCTATGTGGTGACACATAGACAATTTTAGAGGTAAATTTGATTTTATTTTTCACATTTCTATAAGGACAATGGAATGTGGGTCTACTGAGAAGGGCTAATTTATTATTTAATGCTAAGTCAAGTATTTAAACCAACCAATTGAATGTCTAAAAAGAAAAAAGAAAAAAAAAAAGAAATCAATTGAATTGTCTGATTAAACACACAAAAAAACAAATGAAAATTTTAGAAAAGTAGGAGAATATGAGAGAGAGGAACTTATTATAAAATTGAGTTTTCTTAGTATTATATAAAATTGAGTTTTACTATTTTTTTTTTATTTTTTTATTTTTGAAAGTTTAGTTCATTTCTTATAAATAAGTATAAATGAATTCAAGTATGCTAACAAAAACTTAACTCAATTAACACCGATTGCTAATGTATATTGAAAATCAAATGTCTTCGGTTTTACACATTTTTCACAAAAAAGAAAAGAAAAGAAAAGAAATCTGGTGTTTTTGTGTAATCTTTTGTTTTTCATTTCTTTTTACAGTCATAACAAAACAATATTACATTAGCACATGCCAAGAACCACGCTTGATTCCTATTTACACATTCTTATTCAAACATAATATTAATTAAAAGGAACAAAAAGAAAATGGGTTTGTTCATAATAAGCCAAAGAGGCAAAGTTGATAAAATAACACAACAAATTAAAAATATTAAGATTTGTGTAAAATAAAACAAAGAGTGGAAGACAGAAAGGGTGGAGCATGCGTGTCCGCGTCAGCATAAGAACAACCGACCAATCCCTAAATTTATCCATTAAATGATTGAGAAATTGTTCCCTTTCCAATACAAAATACTATTCTATTTCCAACACAAATATATATTTCAAATTGTGAAAATTAATGTTAATGTTAATGTCAATGTCATATTAGTATAACAATGAAGCTTTTTGGTCAATCTACCACATCATATGGTTTAAACTTTTCGGGAGATTCTATAATTAATCTCACAAACAAATATGAAGAAAACGAAAAAGAGACAACTTGGTCTGGTGGAAATAGAAGTCAGCCGAGGCTTTGATTTTACATCTTACTCTTTTTCTTTTTCTCAATAGTTTATAAATGCAAAGCTCAGAGCTAAACATGCATGTGAAAATAAAAGAGTGAAGAAGAAACATAAACATCATCAAAGGATTTAAAAGAAAAATGATCAATCACGATAAAGGTTTTAAGCATTTAGAATGTCGTTTCAAATGGTCTTTCAAGCTCGATTAATTTGAGACATGTGCGAAAGTGGACACAGCACTGAGAAATTACAAACAAGAGGAGAGATGCTTTTATCTAATGACAAGAGAGAAAGCAACAAGCATGATATCATTTTATTGCAAGTTTATGGTCACAATCAAAGTAGTTTTCAAATAATAACCTTCGAAATAGACCTCCCAATGGCATCAGAAAAGCCAGATAAACCCGAGGGGAAAAAATCGAGATGGGTCTCCGAAAAAGATGTGCCACTTTTCATCTTCCTTCTTTCTTCACCAAAAGCATTTCAAAAAGTTGACAAGAAAATGGAATAGGTAGTTTTCTCGATCAAGCAATTCATGTCGAACAAGTCGCTCTGAAACCATATGCTGAGGAAGAATGTCACTATAAAAGAGCAAGGTTGAGACAGAGGCTGCAGGCTGGACAATTAGGGATAGTAGCAGCCTTACAAGCGACCTAAACAGATTCTGCAACCAAAAAAGAAAAAGAGATGGTTCATTGTTGATTTTTCAATAACTGATAGTTGAGGATATGAAAAAAACTAATTGACGTATTGAATATCAGATACATATATGTTGTTATCAAACAAAGAAAAGGAATGAAGAATCAAAAGAGATGAAAAAGCTGTTTAGATGAAGTTGATAGAACATACCATGAGTTCCTATAAGAGAGGAAGCCAAAGCAGATGCCCTGTGGATGGATGATTCTTCAAAAGAGAGAAAGGGAAGAACAGAAGTACGTGGTTGAAGCTGCAAATCATCAACTGCTGCTGACACTGGGACCTGCGCACTTTCAATATATCTGGCAAAGAATGAATGTTTGACTTGTACCCAAAAAGTTAGTTTGCAACCAACGAATTTTTAAAGTTAGGAATTTTTAAATATAATGCATCCTGCAAAGTGAGAACCATTATATAGTATATTCAGTGGCTATCTAAAAAGTCAATAACTACATAAATCCAACCTAAATTGATAAAAGAAATGATTCAGACTGCAAGTAGAGTAGATTGCCTATTTCTGTAAGCATGCACCATACAAATTTATACTTTGATATTACACTGTCGTTTAGCCGTAGCTAATCATGACAGGCCTTTGAAAAAGGGAAAAGGCTTTTTTCTCTAATAGTTAATAATTGCATCCAGTCACGTTCTTGGAAAACAAGGAGTTGCATAAAAAAAATAATGATAACAAAAAAGACCAACTGTAACAAATCGTTTATGGGATTTGTGTCGATATAGTAATGTGAAACCCCTTGTGCTACCCGGCGTCAGCTTCTAAAGATTTGCTCTGAAACTACACTCAAATATAGAGTAGAAACATAGTAACATGAGAGTACAAACGGGAGAGAAGGCATATCATTCAGGATAATTATTCGTAAAATACATTACCTATAGTGGGGGAACTCAAGAAAATAGGAAATCCTAAGAGATTTTACTTTAATATAGCATTGCAATATCAGTAGTAGCTCTCAGACATATTTGGTTCATTGTAAACTAACTCAGCTCATCATCCCCTAGGGATGTCTAACGCTTTCAGCCTATCAAAAAACAAAGTGAAGATGGAAAAATGGAAAGGAATTCAGGGAGTTCTTCAAGGACAGCATCTATTGCTGCTCAGGCCCTTCTGGATTTTCCTTGTCAGGATTTTCCTCTTCTTCCTCTTTCTTCTCTTCCTCCTCTTCATCTTCTTCAGGGGGATCACATGGCAATGGTAGTGGCAATGGTGTTTTCATGGGGCTAAATTGAGGAAAGATGTCTGGTCTACGTCCTGGCCTAGGCCTCTCCCACTCCTGCAACCAAAGAGTTAAGAAGCATTAAATGTAAAAGAACACCAGCAGCCTACTCCAGCACTTCATAGAATTTTCTTACTAGTTACTAAATAAACTTAGTTTGCAGGTACGAACATCGACAGTTTCATACTACAAAATGAAAGCACAAAAGATGCGCCCTTACTAATATTCATGACAAATCTATGAACAACCTAACGATATCATGTTTATTTTCCAAAATCATTAAGTAGAACCCCAGCCACAGAACAGGAAACCAAAATGAACAAACAGACATCATGCATCAAATTAAGTCCATGGCAACCATTATATCGACACACACCTAAAACTGAAAAGGGCAAGTACCAAGATAAACTATTAAATTACCCAACAAACATTCATAAGATCTGGCAATATCCTTTTATTGAGAAAAGAAAGTGAAAGATCGCACAAGCATCAAGAAAGAAGAAGTGTACAAAAATGAAGGGGCTCCAATCAAGAAAAGTGTAACTCAATGGGTAATTACAAAAAGATATGGACACCAAGGTCTCGAACACCCCTGTGAGAACTCTCCTCTCCCTAAAGTTTCTATTATTTGTCTGGACCATAGACGCCACTGAATAGCACATCTGCAGCTTGTCACAAACAATGGTTCTTTCTATTGAAAAGGAGGATGGCATAGCAACTTCTCAATTGACTCCCGACCACCTTGCAAACTGACAAAGTTTGTATCAAATGCCTCAAAGAAACTGCACCAGCCCTATGAACTGCCACACAAACGTATAAGATAACATGCAGTGAGATGAGAGAAGTAATTTATCTTATTAAAGTTGTGAAGTCCCTCAGATTTTTCTGCATGAGATCCTCAACATGTCCCTCAAGATAGTTTCTCCTTAAGTTCGCCATTCTTGGTCAGATCCCAACTTTTTATTTTGGACCAAATGCCCGTTTGAACTTCATGGACACATATATCATATTAGATAACATACAGTTGAGTAACCCATCTACTAAATAAGATTTGAGGTCCTTGTTTTTTCTCAACGTGGGATCTTCAATAAAATGCCTTGAGGACTGCCAATAACTTCTACCAATCAAAGTTTAACAACAAAAATGCAGACATAGCCGAAACAAGCAGGCAGATACAATTTCCAGGAAAAACGTGGTAGGATAAGTCACGAATAAGCCTTCTAAAACCTTCATAGATAAAAAAATGACAATAACTATAACAATTCCAAGAAATGCTTCAATTATCCACCCCTAACTAATCTAGGGGTAGAGTAGCAAAAGTAATTAAAAACGGGAAGCAAAAGCACCAAAATCTCACAAAAAAGAATTCCATTGCAAGACGAAAAAAAAAACATAAAATGCTGCAGGAAAATAAAGGAGGAAAAGAGTGAGAAAGATACAATAGGGAAATCAAGAGGATTGCGACGAGTGAGCTTCTCTTCCTCCGGGGCCATTCGGACCACCTGCCTCCCCGTTCTCCTTCTACCAAAAATCAAATTAGAAGTAGAAAGCGGCTTGATTGGGAAGGAGCATCTGCAGCCACCAAGACAGCAACTATGACTTGTAGATGAAGAAGAAGATATCCGTAGGTAGGTCGCCGATGGTGAGACTAGGGTTTTAGAGCTGAAAAGGGATATCGACGCCATGAACTTCCTCGACCTTGAGGTGACGGCTCGAGTCTTACTGAATCTGCTGGTGGCCGATTCCACCAAAATGAAATAGCCGCCACAAGAGTAGATGGACACCGGACCGCCTCTTATTTTCTCTCCGCACCACGGCGTCACTGTTTCCTCCGCTAAATTATCCTTTCGATTTATGAAATTATCGAACTCTCTCACCCGCATTTCTTTTTTCTCCCCATTTCATTTACTCCCACGTTTACCATTTTTCTCATTTTGTTTGAAAAAAAATAATAATAAATTAGTTTATTATACTAAACTTTTTTACTAAGATGAGAAATTCTAACCCTAGACTTACTCATCACTAATTTTTTATGTGTTTGAGATAAAAGGATTGAGTTGTTATGAGTTTACATACGAATCCTACTCGTTGTTTGGAGCTAATTTTGTAGATAACTAATATTTTATATACATGTTTACCAACTAAATTTGTATTGTGGGTTAGTTATCTCTAGAGTTGATGTATGACTAGTTATGATGTCTATAACTATGGTTTAACTATAAGTACACTGGTCAAGTTATAGTAAAATGACGGAAGACAAAGGATTGTTCTTGAAGATCAAATGCGTAGATTAAACTTAGCTATTAGAATTGCATTGATTTTATCTAAGGATTGAACTTAGTGATAATATTTTGAATTCTAATAAATAAAAAAAGCAAATAAAGACAAATTTGAAATTCAAGAGACAAACATATTCCATCACATCGAATTTCTTAAGTATTTTATTAAGCAATGCAAATGATTCCTATAGATTATTGTGTCAATAATATGCTTAAGTCTAAAAAAAATTCAAGATTATTATCTTCAAGTAACAATTTATTCTCGTGCAATTTAAATAATAAATAATTTCTTGAAATCAAATTTATAATCATAACATTAAGAGCAATCATGATCAGCTTTTGTTAAAGACCTAACTACTCTCTAGAAAGATTTAGCTAACGATTTAATACTATCGATTCGATTAAACATGCAGCTTTTTGAATTAAACATTTAATTTAGCGTACATCTATGATCAAACCATATAATGAAGCATAATAATATTGAAAATCACTAAAAAAACAAACACACATAGAAACTACTATTGCATTGACATAAATCTATAAATAAGTTCACCATTACCCTAGAAACTAGAACATTTAACAACACATTATTGCTACAAGCATACTCTCATACATTGCAATAATCATGTTCAGGAAAGAAAAATAAAGCAAACAAAGAAAAACCACTTCCAAAGCAACCTCCACTGTTCAAGTCTGTAAATCTCACATTGACCCTCACCTCAAAATGTCACATGAAAATCTTTCAATTGAACCATGTGACCTTGTTTTCCTTTTGAAAATCCACTTATACTTAATTGATTTACTCTCTTTGAGAAGGTCCACTAAATCCCAAGTTTGATTTATGGTTAAAGATTCTAGTTCACTTTTAATAGCTTCCTTCCACATACTCGAGTCTACAAAGTTTAAGTCTTCTTGGTAAGATTTAGGATTCTCCTCTATTGATACAAACATGTGAAATTACAATCGTTATCATCATGCCTTTCAACTACAAAAGTGGTTAAGAAATCTAAACCAAAACTTTTCTCAGTTCTCTGTCATTTTTTTCTTCTAGGTTATAATTCACATACTACATTAGAAGTATTAATAGTTTCAAATTCACATATGGATTTGTCATTCAAATACTTGAATCTATATGCAAACATTATTTTGAGCATAACCAATAAATACACAGTCAATGATTTTAAACCCTAACGTAGATTTCTTGAATGTAGGATATGGTACCTTAGCCAAGCATCCTCAGACCCTCAAGTACTTGCAAAATTTACATGACCTAGAAGCACTTGCATTCATTGAAACAATATTTAGTATAAACACACTATTAGACAAATACCCTTTATCAACAAAGTCTCCATTTTTTGTGAGGATAACCTTATCACTTTCCAATACAATCTTAAGACCAACTCGATTTAACAAACTCCCAGATATCAGATTCCTACGTAAGGAACATACATACAAAACATTACTTATAGATAAATTTTTTCCATAATCTAAGTTTAAAATAACCTTCCCTTTCCAAGTACTTTTGCTGTGACTGAGTTTCCCATGAACACACATTCTCCATTCATAGTGTCCTTGTAGTCATGAAGAAGTTATTGACTAGTATGCAGAAATGTCTCAAAGCTCTAGTATCAAAAATCTAGTCAGTCGTATTTTCAATTAGGTTGACCTCTATAATAGTTGTTATGACACCATCATCTTGTTCAGCAAGAATGGCTTGTGGTATAGGTCTTTGGTTCGACCTCCCTTTCTTTTGATTGCATTGATAAGATTCGTGTCCCTCTTTTCCATACACATAGCATACCAATTTCTTCTTCTCGATTTTTCCACCAGTAGCCTTAAGTTGTCCCTTCTTTTGTGAGTTTTTCCCATTCTGCCTTTTAAAATGTTTGGATCTGTCTTTGTTAATAGCAAAAGATTCCACGAGGTTAGCATTGATAGAATTTAGATCTTCAAAATCAAGCTTATCAATATTGGCTTCTTTCGTGCACATATGGATGATCAGCTCCTGAAGTTTTAAATCCTTCTTTTTATGTTTCAGGTGATTTCAGTAGTTGTTCCATGACAAAGGAAATTTCTTGAGCAGTACATTTGCTTGGAGTATTTCACACATCTGTAGTCTTTCGAATAGAACATTTTCTACCAAATTCTCGTATTCATGAATTTATTTCACGATAGGTTTATCGTCCGTCATTTGAAACTGTAGCCACTTTCCAATAACTCACTGTTTTTGACTTGCATCATCTTCACCATATTGAGATTCCAATGTACACCAAATTGCCCTGGAAAATTTTTGGGTCACAAACAGATCGAACATTGGATCTAACATATGGTTCAATAGAAGCCCGCAAACTATCTTGTTATTCTTTACGTATTTCTCAGGATTAGGTGTAGACGCTTCCTATGTCGTGACAAACCTTTGCCTTGAAAGAAATTACGATCGATCAAGGTGCTAATCGTGTTGTCGGTTGCTCCCCAAGGTTAACAAAGCTCTCTTATAAGGCTACAGAGTAACTTTGTCTTCCCTCCTTAACTAGGCTACAATACCTAATGTTCATCCTTTGCTTGGCTTCCACGCTTGACAACCTGTGGAGGAAAAACTTTAAAACGTAAGTCAAACAGACTTAGTGAGTGATGAGTTGAGAAATACCTTCCTAGGGAAAATAATAATATTCTGATAACTAATATCAACAAGATTCGATTGCGGACAAATAATTCTCATTGCATCAAACCACAACCACCTTTTCCCTAGCCATAAAGGAATTCTACGCGTTCAAAACCACAACAACCATCATCATAAGTACAATTGATTTCCACGTCTTCAAGCCATCACGTGTTCCAACTCATTATCATGACCTAGGATTCTTCCCTCATCTGGACTTGAGATTCACATTCAACTAAGGTCGTGCGAGTTACCTAGTATTTCGGCCAGTAGTGCCTCGTCACATTCATCATTTCTCAATCAACCAAAGTCTCATTGTGACTTACCTAAACCTTGGATTCTCCCCTCGCTTGGACTTGGGATTCACACTGAACCAGCGTCATGCGAGTTACCTAGGATTTTCCACCCGCATTTAGCGATAAGTCGCATCTTCCTTTGATAAACATCCATTACAAATAGTATACAGAAAGGTTAGCACACTTACTTATATGGTATTTTAGTAGCCACCCGAATCACACAATAAAAATCATCATTAGGGTATTCTCATCAACAAAACACACTTCTCATGTATCACGTTTACAATCATGGAAGACATTTGCAAACATGTCCTCCATTGACGAAAGATTCACAGATATTAACTATTTATAGAAGACATTCGTAACGTCTCTTCCCTTGGTTAGAATCGACCACAAACATTTATTTATCTCATATACAAACAAAGAAAATATTTAAACATAAATGACAAATTTTAGAAATCACGTTGAAATTTTATTTTTCACTTACTAATATACTTAGCCTCGACTCCTTCTTTATATGATTTTGGATGCCTCTTCTCGTCTAGCGATTTTCTCGACCAGTCGTCTATCATTCGGGATCTCCCTTCTTCACCTTCATCCGAAAATTTAACTCTTTCAAACAAAAAAACTCTCATTTTTCCTTTTTCGGTCTTGGTCCTTTTTATAATGACCTCCCACATCTAAGGGTCACTTCAAAACTTTACACGTGTCTTCTTACCTACTCTTTATGCCATGCAGTCAACCAAAACTCGACACTTGGGCTACCTGTCAATGCTAATTAAACTTTTCCATTGAGATGCACACCTTATCTCTTTGGGAAGCCAAACTCGCATAATCCTCCTATCTTCTCAGGAAGCAGTAGACATTTACTCCCTCTCATCGAGTGATCAAGTCATCCTGACAAGACACTCTCTCACCTTCTTCTTTAGGCGTAGGCATTTCTTCTCGCTTTACTATTCTGATCACCTAACTCTTAGCGTCCAATATATGCTTCCTCCTTGTTCACTTATCCCTATTGCATCGCTTGCCTTCTCGCAATGGTACTTAGGCATTTTTTTTGCATCACCTTCTTACCCTTTGCATGTTCCTTGGCAAGATGTCCTATACTCCCATTTGAAATAACTTTCCAATAAGGATTCTCTCCATCCGAACTTCTTTTCTTTGGGTAAGGGCCTCACGTAAACTCCTTCGTGGAATATGTTCTATGGTCAAGAATCTCTTTGCTTATTATCCTTGTTGCAGGATTTTTATCGTGTTGATGGTATGCGATCAGGGCCTCACACCTTAGTTGATTGAAAAGATCATTTATAAAGATTGAAGAGGATCTCAAGTACATAACTTATTAAGAATAAACTATCTTGAAACCACTTGATGTGTGAACAAGGAATTTGATTTAGGCTCCCCCTAGATCATATGCTTCATGATTCATCCTTTGCATCTCAATGTCCAAGCTCTCCCTATGTGAGTCTCCTCAGAATAATCTTTAATGTTAGACTCCCCCTAACTTGCACAAATCTTCTTAAAACAAGTACTTCAAAATGACAGAAACAGGATGATCAACACCACACACGACACAAAAGAGTACTTCGTAAAGACTTTCTCAATACATAATTTGTTGCACGTACACCCCACTTCTATCTTCCACAAACATAAATATACCACAGCCCACCGAGCCACAAGCTATAAGTTAAAAATCACCAAAGGCAACTACATATCTTTATTAATAAATATTAACCAACTTTAGAGAATATATAGTAACAACCATAACCATGTTTATCTTTATTAATAATATTAATTATATATTTATTAATAAATATTAAACCAACATAACAACCAAATCAAAATAAATATTAACCATAATAAATTTATGCTCCAATTTTGCTTTTAATAAAATAAGTCAACCAAACTCTGCAACAATCTCTCCATTTGGCTATTTTTTTAAGGCAAAACCAACTAAAAGAAATGGGACCACAAAAACACAACAAACTCCCCTTTGGGACTAGCTTCCTTTATTTGTTCAGATAAGCACGACAAGAACCACCAATGAGGCAACACCAGCAGCACAAGCAATTAAAAACCTAACACCAAGAGAAACCATTCATTCACAATATATATATATATATATATATATATATATATATATATATATATATCCATAAATCAACAAGAAGCCAAGATAAGCCATAAAAAAAGAAAGAAAAAGAACAAACCACCCAAAAATATTTACATTTCAATACAAACAGATCCACTAAAAGCTCCCCCTTGCTTGCTGACAAATAAAGCTACTAAGAAGGCACAAAAGATCCAGCTTGAGAGGGGGAAATGAATATTTGAAAGTTGTACAACAGAGACTCAACAACATAATGTCAGTTGGTCAAACCATGAATAACACTGTTTAGAATTTGAATGGAAACATTGAGTGAGCGAGATTGCTCAGAAGACTTATCAACCACTTCAAAATCAAAAGTTTACCAATAAAATCAACATTAGCCAAAGATTCAATGAAAGTAACATTAACAATAATGTCATCACACATCACATGAAGCTTAACAAATATCTTATTTTTAAAAGAAAGCTTGACCCATTTTGGCTTTCCTAGATAAGAAAACTTTAGTTGCTATAAGACATTTTTGCATTTTTTAGAAGAGGACACAAACTCATAGTGCTTTGAGATGTTTGAGGACACAAACTCAAACTCATAGTGCTTTGAGATGTTGCAACTAAGTTCAAAAACATTAAGAGCCTACAAGTAACAATTGTCATAAGATCGTGTACCTTTCATGATGAGAGTCTTATCACTATCAATCACTAGATATCTTCCTTTTAAGAAATTAACATTGAAACCTTGATCACACAGTTAACTAATGCTAATCAAATTTGTTGATAATCCCTTTACAAGTCTAACGTCTTTTAGAATTGGTAACCCTGGTTTACTAATATTTCCTTTTCCAATAACTTTTTCCTTCACACCATCACCAAAAAGTCACATATCTAGCACTGTATTCCTTAAATTCTAAGAAGAACGTGGAGTTTCCAGTCATATGTCTCAAACACCTATTGTCAAAATGCCAATCATTTGAGTCAGGTGCATGAACAGAGGTAAAAGTTATGTTTTTATTCTTTCTTCACTTGCCACTCAGTTTTAATAGTGAAATGACAATGGCTCAGTAAGTTTTTTTTTTTTTTTTTTTGTTGAAGTTTTCATTCAGTCATCTATGATTGTATTGAGTATAACCATGCAACTTATAGCAAAATGGTCATATATGCCCACATTTTCCACAAAAGTGACATATCCATTTTTTAAGTCTTGAATAGGCCTATGTTGACTAGTTTTAATATGCAATGACTTAATAGATTCTCCACATTTGTTCTTGCTATCTAAAGCTCTAACAAACATTATTGGGGATTCTCCAGAATTAGAATCTTTTGCCAGTGAAACTCAAGCCCTTTTTATCTCTCTTAGTCTTCTCTTCATTCAAGAGATTATCCAAACTCTGAGTTCCAGAAGTGAGTAGTTTTACAGATTTTGATAAGGACTCAAACTCACTACAAATATCTCTCAGTTCCATTTTAAGAGCAAAAATCATAATCATAAGATGATAATTGTCATCTATCAGGACTTGAATCATCTCTTTCTGTTGTTTCAGAACTTATTGATCTTCTTTCCATTTTAAGAATAAATCATCACAACTGGGCTTAACATGACTAGACCTTCCATCATCTTCAGGACAATTTAAAAGCCCTATGATCATATGCACACTCAATGCCCCTTTGTTCTTCTTTAACTATACAACTAATAAGAGCTCTACCATATTCTTCTCCTTCATTACCAAATGATGATTCCTCATCTGACAATGTAATAATAAAGCTCTTCTTTTTCATCTTTAGAAAAGTTAGACATTCTACCTGATAATGTCCAAAACTTTCACACTCATGACATCTAAAACTTCTGTTACTTCTGTGTGACCTCGAAATTTGATCACCTTTGTTAATATCTTTACGCTTATAAGCTGCAAAAGAGCTAAAAGAACTTGATCCTAAAGTACTAGAGCTACCAAAATCTCTGTTAGATCGAGCTCCTAATTGCCAGCTCGCTTCTGAAATAGGCTTCTAAGCTTTGAAACTTGCTTAATTAGTAAGGCAATGGACTCAGCTAGATTTTTCATCATGAGTACGTTCTTTGCTCGATTGAAAAATGTCCTTGTGTATAATCTGAAGAGCAATTTCACTTTTCTTTTTAGAGTCTCCATCTCAAGATTTTGCTCAAAAGTTCTCAGATATCCAAAAAGTTCATCTAATTTCATAGAAGTAATATAATTTGCTTCTTCAATGGTAGTGACTTTCATACTGAAATGAGAAGGTAGAGATCACAAAAAATTTTGGACGAGCTTGGTATCTGAAATCTTTTCGCCAGGATAAATGATTTATTGGCAATGTCCAGAACTCGAACATCAAATTCAGCTTTAGACCATCTTTAGACATTTTGAGATCTTCAAATTTTGACATTAAGAGCTACAACCGTGACATTTTCACTTTAGAAGTACCTTCATAAGCCACTCCCAAGATACTCTAGGCCTCCTTTGGAGACGTACAAGTGTTGATTAATTTGAACACATTTTGATTCACTCCATTAAAAATTGCATTCAAGGCTTGCGAGTTTCCAGTTGAAGCTTCATCTTCTGCCATTGTCCACTCAATTTCTGGTTTAGGACTAACAATTCCATTCTTATTAATAAGTTAAGGAGGATACCATCTAGTCACCATAGCTTTCTAAGTTTTGAGATCAATAGATTTGAGAAAAGCAATCATTTGAGCTTTTCAATATGAGTAATTCATTCCATCTAAAATTGGAGGACAAGTTGTTGACTCACCTTCCTTGATCGACTCCAAAGAAGACTCAATGAATCAACGGTAAATCCATTCTAATACCAAATGAGAAAATAAATATTCTATTAACTTGATATCTTAAGTTAACACGTGAGTTAATAATTAAAGGAACAACTCGGGAAATAAATAGTGATAATAACAGGTAGAACACCAAACATTGTTAGCCCAGTTTGATGACATAGCATCTACATTTGGAAAATCTTTAGCTCGATTGAAAAGATCATTTATAAGAATTGAAGAGGATCACAAGTACATAACTTATCAAGAATTAACTATCTTAAATTATATGACTTTTACAAGATAATCGTTTAGGCTTCCTTAAACCACTTGATGTGTAAACAAGGAATTTGATCTAGGCTCCCCCTAGATCATAGCTTCATGCTTCAATCTTGCGTCTCAATGTCTGGGCTCTACCTATGAAAGTCTCTTTAGAATAATCTTCAATGTTCTGACTCCCCCTAACTTGCACAAATCTTCTCAAACAAGTACTTCAGAATGACAGTAATATGATGATCAACACCGCACACCACACAAAAAGGTACTTCGTAAAGACTTTCTCAATACATAATTTGTTGCACGTACACCCCACTTCTGTCTTCCACAAATATAAATATGCCACACACACACAGCCTACCAAGCCACAAGCTATATTTTTGGTTAAAAGTCATCAAAGCCAACTACATATCTCTATTAATAAATATTAATCATATATTTATTAATAAATATTAACCAACTTGAGAGAATATATAATACCAACCACAACCAATCTATTTATCTTTGTTAATAAATATTAACCATATATTTATTAATAAGTATTAACTCAACATAACAACCAAATCTACATAAATATCAACCATTAGGAATTTATGCTCCAATTTTGCCTTTAATAAAATAAGCCAACCAAACTCTGTAACAAAAAGGAAAAAAAATCATTTTACATTAGTCTACTTGTCACGATACCCCTCAACAAAATGGAATTGTTGAACGAAAAATTAGACATTTACTTGAGGTTGCGCATGCCATAATATTTTCTAAGCATGTTCCTAAGTATTTATTGGGGAAGTTGTACTCTCAACTACCTATTTGATAAATAGAATGCCTAGCAAAGTCTTAAATTTTAAAACTCCTCTTGAATGTCTTAAAACTAGTTTTCCAACTTGTCGCATATACTCAAATTTACCTTTAAAGGTTTTTCATTGCACTGCATATGTTCACATATCAAGTTTGCTTTTTCGATCAAAACTTGATAATAGAGCTACAAAGTGCATTTTTTTTAGTTATGCCTAAAAAAAAGGGGTACAAATGTTTTGATCCTATAGAAAAAAAAAAGTATGTGAATATAGGCGTGTCTTTTTTAGAAAAAAAATCATATTTTACCCCAAATTCTTTGCTGAGGGAGAAGTTAGATGTAGAAGATAATTTTTGGAAAATGTCTGAACTACTTTCTTCTATAAGTCATCTTGACATGTTTGTCCCAAATCCTCCAAAGTCAAGTATAGAAATTTCTCATTCAGTGGGAGAAATACTACAAATTGGTCCTACAAGTCAAATTCCTGAGTCAAAGTTTTAGACTAGAAGAGCACACAATCAAAGGAACCAAGACCAAAGAGTTTATTCTTGCTTGTTATCGAACTTAAGATTGTGTTTGTGGAGTCAACACTTGTAGAGAGTCAATCCTACTCAACCATTTCTACAACTTGATCTAATGTGTCATTGATTCACGATCATTGCATGCAAAATGCTACTCATGAATCTTATCACGTCCTACCCCGCACACACCCTTGCTTGGTATGCGAGATGTGGTTGAAACTTGAGCATCCTTGATGCATCTAAATGCTAAGACACCAGTCTTGAGTTCTTTAAGCTTTGCTTAATCGCCTCATGACCATACTAAACTTAACTTGCACTTAACAAAAATCTTTAGAATATGAAAAGCATAACATAGAGAAGTATCCAAACTAAGACTTTATTAACTTTCATTAAGTGTTTTACATACAATAGCTTTACATCAACTATACAGTTCTTAAACTAAAAATGTAAAACGCCTTGACAGCTTCCTCGCCTAGTCAAGCCCTTCAACCTTCCTTACTTGGCCTTAACGCCCACTTCCTTGAAGATGAGTTTTGAAAACATAAGTCTACTGACTCAATGAGGTTTTAATAAAATCCTTTTCACAAATATCTTTTATAAACATCATTTTGGCAAAAATTTCAAATCACAAATCTCTTATGTAAACATATCATTTCATATGAAATAAAAAATCAATTCATAATAGTCTTTCATTTCACATAATGCATCATTTCGCATAGCACTCATTAGTTACCATACATTCCTCTCGCCAAGGATCTTGAATCTTTCTCTACACTAGGTCAGGTAACTTCGCATTTAGACTATTGTAATAACAATATCCAAGAATATACAGATTCGTCCTTGTTGCTTAGGTCGCTAAACTTAATACGCTATTTCCATCGTATAAGCCAGCTTTTGATCACCATGTACCCCCTTTCACCCCATGGTTGTCTCGACTCTTTATGTGCACATAAAAGTTAGCTCATTGATAGGAAGTAACTAATGGTTTGAAAACCATTTCATAACAACTCATGTTTTAAAGTACATATAACTTACTTTGAAATGTATAAACTTTTCATATAAATCTTTTTAGAAACTTTTATATTAAAATCATCAAAGAATTTAAAAAGAAAGCTGGAAATCATATAAATATGTTGAAGAAAATACTAACCGAACTTAACCAAAAAGCTGGATTGCTCCTACTTTCCTCTTCTCGCGTAGACAAAAAGATAGCACTTCAACTTTTTATTTTTTTCCTCTCAAATAAGTAGAATAACCATTCTAATGGTCAGACCTTCACTCTTATTTATACTACTTCTCAACTGAGCTTAGTCACCCTTGAACTATTATCCTTTTGTCAGCTACTACTCATAATGGAGCACGTGTAAGCTTAAGAGTTATCCTAAACATGCTTAACTTAATCTCTACACGTGATCCATAAACTTAGGAAATTTTTTAGAAGTTTCCTTACTTCTCGCCTAGTCCTTCTCGCGTAATGTCTTAATCGCATAAAAGCACTTAAACTTAAAAAATCTTCATCGCGAACTTCCTTAGTCCTCCCTTCTTCTCGCCTACTCTTACTTCAAAATGCCTAGTTCAAAACACTTAGCCAAATTTTACTTGTTTTTTTTTTTTTAATTTTTGTGCTGGTGTTGCAAATCTTTTCATCATACACTCAAACATGATCATTGCATGCAAAATGCTCATTATGTCTCTATTCATCACATACTTCTAAGTCCTCGTCATGTACAATTTTCCTACTGCTTGTCCAAGTGTAAGCGAACTAGTAGGTTTATTTGGGTGATCTAGAGTCGAACACAGGGAATTGATATCAAGGCTTAGTTCTAGGATTCACTAGGCGTTTAGGCAGTATAAAAGAATAAACTATACAATGTAAATGAGTATGAGTTTAAACTATATCTACTTATCTACACTAGAGAATCTATAAAGGGGAAGTAGGATAGATGCGAGATGGAGTTTGTGAAATAACTTGCATAAAGAAGGGGTGAAGGAAAATCTATTCATTACCAGGCGATTAAGCATCAAAGGATCATAACTTAGTTAGCGTGCTTATGATTAAGGTGAGCTCCTCTCGGAGTCTTGAAATGTCATACATGGTCACCTTTTGGGATCCAAATAACCAAACTACATTAAGCAAGTTATATCTAGAATGCTTTACTTACAAGACTTATAGAGCTTCACGTTTAAGGGTAACAACCTCTCGGCACCTAATACCCACACTTGTTCTCCTTTTAGGATACAAATGATGGAAGTTATCTCGTGAAGGTGGAGTTTGTCTCCGAATTCATCTTTGCACGTGTCAGCCATATCCTTGCTACTTTCTCTCACAAGTAGTTGACAATATACACTGACCAAGTGATTAAAATAGCTCAGCTAACGAGATAAGAAGTATAGGCTAACCTTCTTATCAAGAACTTATCGTAAGACTTAAACTACAGATAACACAAAGGTGGATGAACAGTAAAGAGATGAAAGATTGAAACTGGAATAAATATACAATGTATTAAAGAATAAAGCCCTTCGACCACTGTAATATGAATGAATACATTACACCGAAATATACAAAAATGGAAAGAATATAAATGATAATACAAGTTAGGGGAAATGGGGAATGAGATCTTCTTCACTCATCCTCAAGCTCTCACTTGTTGACTAACTGGAGAAGATGAAGAAAGACTTTACAGATAGTGGAAATGTTACTCCTTTCTACCACTCTCTAAGGTTTAGCCCATTCAGGCTGGATACCATTTTTTATGGTAATGGAGTCCTTTATATAGGTAGATTTAGGCGGGAAATATAATCTTTTAAGCATGTCAGCACCGAAAGCTGCTCCTTTGTTAAGTCACATCAACTTCATCTACTATTATTGTCTTTTAACGAACCTCTTTTTGCCTACCGATATAACCTTCTCGCCTAGCTAGTCTTTGCACAAGTTCCTTTGCAATTTGCTAGCTTCTTCTTTTATTCTTAATCATGTGTTTAGACACTAAAAACAGAGTGAAACAGACATGAAAGCTTATGTAAAGTGTATTTCCAAATATTTATGAATTTATAACATAAGCTACGCGTTTTGACAGACTTCTTATGAATTTGGTCTCATTATTCTCTCTAAAAGACTATAATAACTTGTATTTCTACAAGTATCAATTCTACACATAAAACTAGTTTGAGACCTTGAAACATGTGTTTGTAATTCCTTCCTCAATTCTTGATGGTGAAAGTTTAGGTAAATCCTTCTTCTCCTTCTATTCCTAATATTTCAATTGTTCAAAATACCTCACCTATTATCTTTGATCTCAATATTCCAATTACTAGTAGAATTGGGACTAGAACATGTACTAAATATCACATTGCAAATTACATCTCATATGCAAAATTGTCAACTAGTCACAAAGCCCTCACAACTAGGATAGATAACTTATTTGTTCGTAGGAATATACAAGAAGCTTGAGATAATAAAAATTGGAAACTATCAGTTATGGAACAAATGAATGCTCTAAGACAAAGTGGAACTTCAGAAATAACAAACTTACCAAAAATTGAGAAGATTGTGGGGTGCAAATGAGTGTTTACATTAAAGTGTAATGCTGACAGTAATGTTGAAAGATACAAGAGTCTAACTAGTAGTTAAAGGCCTTATTCAAACCTACAAAATCGATTGTCAAAAGAGTTTTGCTGTGGTTGCAAAAATCAACTCAATTAAAGTACATTTGTCTCTTGTAGCTAATTTGAATATGTCTCTTCATCAATTAGACATTAAGAATGTTTTTTTTTTTATGAATAGTGATTTAGAAGAAGAAGTGTTTATGTATTTACTACTAGGATATGAAATGAAACTTGGAAATAACAAAGTTTGCAAATTAAAGAAATTATTATATGGTCTCAAACAATTTCCAAGGGCATGGTTTGAAAGCTTTAGAAAGATAATCACTAGTTACTAGCACTAGCAAAGTCTAGCAGTTCATACAATCTTCTATAAACACTATGAGAATAATAAATTGTTATTTTAATTGTCTATGTTGATGACAGTATTCTTACAGGAAATGATGATGAAGGTTTTGTTGATCTTAAGAACAAGCTTGTAAGTGAGTTTCAAACGAAAGACTTGGGAGCCTTAAAATATTTTTTTAGGGATGAAGTTTGCAAGATCTAAGAAAGAGATTTTCGTTACTAAGAGGAAATATGTTATCAACTTACTTCAAGAGATAGGTTTACTTGGCTATCGACAACAAAAATTCCTATTAAACTGAATCTGAAATTACAAGATGCAAATCCTGAGGAAGTCAAGGACAAAGACAAATACCAAAGGCTTGTAAGTAGATTGATCTATTTATCTTACACACGTCTAGATATAACTTTCTTTGTGAGTATGGTGAGTCAATTTATGCACTTACTTCGAAGTACTGTATAGAATCTTGAGATACTTGAAAGGAACTCCAGGTAAAGGTCTATTGTTTAAAAAACATGATCAATTTCAAGTTGAGGTGTACAATGATGTTGATCGGGCTGGAAGTACTACTGATAGAAGATCTATTTCGACTATTGTTAATTTTTTGGAGAAAATTTAGTTACATGACGTAGTAAAAAATAAAATGTAGTGCCAAGAGTAACGTTGAAGCATAATTTAGAGCCTTAGCCCATGGAATTTGTGAAGGCATATATGGATTAACAGAATCATCGAAAAACTGAAAGTATCTCCAAAGACACATAATACAAGTTAATTGTGATAACAAGGTTGCCATTGCTATAACTCATAATCTAGTTCTACACGATAGGATGAAACACATTGAAGTTAACAAGTATTTCATAAAGGAGAAGGTTGATACAGGTGTAATATGTATATCTTATCTTCCTAAAACAGAACAAACAACGAATATGATAATTAAAGGTCTTTCGAAAAAACATAATTAGATAAATGTCTTAGCAAGTTAGATATAGATAATATCTACAAACCAGTTCGAGGGGATGTTGAGTTTCCTTTCTCTTGTAATATTATTATTAATTTTTATCTATTGTCTATATTTTTTTTTTCTGATTTGTTAAAGAAAAACTTTGTATTTGGTTCAAGAAATAGAGTAATAATATTAAACTTTTTTGTTTTCCCATTCTTTACGAATAAATATTATTAAAGATCGAGAATTTCAATAAAAAATGAAAGGAAAAAAAAAAAGAACTTGACACAAAATCTAGATGAAGAGACCTTTGTATGAGAGAGTACAAATAATATTTATGAATCAGAGTCCAAAGTTGTGAATAAATCAGAAATGTAGAGGAGGGAAAATGTTTAGAAAGAAGAAAAAAAATGATATTGTAAAAGAAATAGAAAAGAGATTGAGGATTTGAGTGAAAAATAAGGTGATCAGCTTTTGGGGACTAATTGTCAATTTACCCAACCAAACATCTGGCCCCAAAGGTTACCAATTTACCAAACATGTACCCCATGCCACTTTGTTTAATTCCAATTTCACCCCATCATTCTCAAACAAATTAAATGAATGTGTCCATCTGAGGCTACATTCAAAATCATGTCTATCATTCTACTCATTCAACATTATTACAACTATATTCTTCTATTTTTCTTTCTACTATAATCCTTATGTTCATATATAAACTCTTCCTCCCAATACTCTATTACATAAATGAATTCTCGTCATCAATAATTCAATATTCTATAGAATTTTAATATCTATAATCATATGAGAATATCTTCGTCTCCTATTTTTATATTTGATTATGTGTCACAAATGGTGTCAATGTAATGTTGCAATTCTTTTTTATAATTAATGTAATGTCGTGAAATTAAATTAATTTAATTGGTGCTTTACGAAGACAATTCTAAGATAGTGCAACTAATCTTAAACATTACTCCTATTATTTGATTTCTTTTCTTTTAATTTAGTACAACAAGGGGGTGTTTAAAACTTTCTACCATTGATCGGATAAGGTTACTAATACCATGTCTAAAGTTGATTAAAAACTCCGTTAACTTTTGTAAAAAAGAATTTGAAAGTCCATACAAAAGTTGATTATTATTTTATAAACAAACTTGAAATGAAATGTTAGATGATATAATATTAATAAAATGGAAGAAGAATGGTAAGGTGAAATAGTATAGATAGAAAAATAGGGAAGGGAAAGAAGAAAGTCACATGATTTGTCACCATCATGATTATGAGTATGTTTGTATGGTAAGAAAGGAGAGATGAGAAATTGAATGGGTGAGATTTGAGTGTGAGGGAATGGGAAGGGGAAGGGAAAATAATATATACAGAGAGAGAGAGAGAGAGATGGGAAGGTCACGGCATGGAAGTGGGCCAGCACTAGTAGTAGTACCACACACAACGTGAGAACCATCACCAATGTCTCACAATCTTTACCCAAAAGACAAATCTTAGACCCATTCTTAGCCTCTCTCACGACATTTCAAATTCACGTGCCACCCGATCTCCCTCCTCCTCCTCCTTCTTCTTCTTCTTCACCACGCGCCACCCCTAATAACTTCTTTTTATAATAACTTCTTTTTATAATAACTTCTTTCTTTTTACCATGAATTCACCTCTTTTCTTTTTCTACTCCAACTTTGATCAAACCAATTACTCCTCCCATGCTCCACCCCCATTTTGTACTATTTCACTAACAACGCCTCTATTCACAAACACCCAATCAATTTTGTTTTCCATCAATTTGTTCTAAACTAATCAACCAGCTATTTGTTGAATTACTAGCTCATATTATTTCCCTTGCAACCTATGAACAAATTCTTACCTAACCACATCTAAAGAAGCTAGCGTAACATCCAATAATTCAAATTAATCTTTATATTCAAATTAAAAACATCCTAACAATTACATATTTTACCTAGCCACCAGCATTCTGATATCTTACGATCTATACCTAACAATTACACATTAGAAGTAGATCTATAACAATTGATTGAACATAATCAGCTAATTGTCAATAACCCAAAAAACATTCAATCATAGAAATAAGTTCAATAAGTCATAAGGCTCGCAATAAATAAATACTCAAAACTGACTATTCAAAGAATTTATATCAAGACTATCAAAAGATGACGAAAGACTCTAAAAAACAAATGTATCGTACAGTCAGAGTTCTTTTAATAAGGTTCAATCAAAGAAAGGGTATGAATACGTTCAACTGAGAATCAAAAGTCTGCCTACTCTCATAAGTGTGAAAATCAAAAGATAAACCTAAAATTTCCAACTAGATATGAGTACCTTAGCTACTATCAATCTTCGAAAACGTTTCCAAACATTTAAAGATTTTTGGAGAAGAATGAACTGTGTAAAAAGTAACTCCTTGAATGTTGGTGGCTAGGTAAAAAAAATAGATTTAATGTCGTAGCACTGCGTCCCCTTGCAATTTACACGCAAGGCCCTATGTCCAAACTCTATAATGTCACAACGTTGTGTACTATACTAAAAAACTGATCTTTCTTTCTTACAGCTTCGCAATACCATACCTTCTATGTGTCACATTGATTTTTTTCACTCTGTTAAAGCTCTAAAAGTTGATCATAATCTTGTAGATTTGGCTTCTTCATTTGAGTCACCATCTTTTTAGAGAGAGTTATTTTCTTCCTCTATATTATCAATCGTCCTATATAGCTAGAATATTGAATTGGTTATACTTGTTCAAAGGTTGTCTTAGATTTTGTCCCACATGATGTTTCTATATAATATTTTTCCTTCCTTATTTGAAATGTTTGGTGCACTATTTTCTTTGTTTATGGTTGGTCGATTGTGATTGAAGATATTTTCCTTCCTTTCAATGTGTTATTTAAATGCAAGAAGTTATTTTTCTAGGGTTGTCACTTTTATAATTTGTTTTGAGAGAAGTAGTATATTGTGTCATGCCTCGATATCATATCTTTGGTGTTTGGTTCCTATAGTTTGAAAAACAAGAAGTATAGTCATCCATGACAGCTAATTATTTGTTGTTCTTAAGGTTTTCGGATCAAAGTTGAGAAGTGAAGGTATGTTCGCAAGAAGAAAGAAGGATAACATTATAGTGATAGAGAGTCTCACACACTTAAGAGGAGCCTAAGTTCTCTTGAGAAAGAGTTCCACTTTGAAAAGCGTAATAGAACAAATAAGTTAGCTTTATGGGTGACACTGTAATCATCTTTACTCTGCAGATATGCATAATGTTGTAATTGCTTGACTTTTTCATATTAGTGAATTAGTGAATCTATTTTTCTCAGACATATTACCCATAAACGTAAGTGCTATATCACCGAACTAAGTTTCCAAACTCTAAAGATTATTCTATTGATTTGGTTGTTTATACTTTACTTGTTGTCTATGTGATTGTTAGGACATTTTATTAACAGGTTGCTAATTTATTCTATCGTTTCTTTTTAATGAATCTTAGTTTCAAATTAACAATATGAAATAGAAGAAGAAAATGAAGCCCAAACACCATAGCACAAGCCTATTAGTGTCATGGCACTAGGGGAAGCCATCTCTGCAAATGAGATCAAACACATGTGTTTGTGTAATTATGTCCATGGTGTCATGACACAACTTAGAGAAAAAAAAATTCAACACGTGTTTATTTGCAATACCATTGGTACTTAGATCTCGTATGAATTTGTCATCGTTATTGGCCTCTTGTGGACATGATCTCTTGCTCACTTTTCTTAGTCTAGTTCTCACTTTCTGAGCTATGTGAAATTTCTTGACTAACTTCAAGAGGAAGAAGTACTATTATCATTAGAAAGGGGTACCAACATACTTCTCTTCTGTCTTTCCCGTCTTTCTTTAATTGAATTGGGAGACCCGTCTTCTTTCTAAAACGTTGAGTAAGCTATGAGAATACGTACAATCAAAGATATCTGTTCTTCCTCTAATAGCCACATGTAATTACGTGTAACTATAACAATGTTAGTTTATGGCGGTCGAGGCTACAAGGTACAGACTAAGTGTAGCTCGATTCATTGGCTCGACTACTTAGTCTAAAATTTAAGGCTTTAACCTTTCCTTATGCTCCTCCTAATTTATCTTGAACTTTGAGCCTTGTCTAGGCAAACTCTCAAAACAAAACAATATGACATACTGTTTTATGGGAGGAAACATTAGAAATAAGGTTATGTTTGCATATTGTTTTAGGGGAGGAAACATTAGAAATTGAACCTTACAATAAATTACAAATGGTTAGTGTCAAAAGGGTATTAAGGCTTGGTAGATGAGAACTTGAATGCATGATTAAGGTTAATTCTAGACCATAAGATTTAAAATGTGTTAAAGGTTGTTAGAAAAAAAAAAAAAAAGAGGCCTAAAGGTCTTTATATGTTTAAGGAAACTAGAAAGAAATATTGATTTCTAACCAAGTCAATGATAGTTGTACTCTCTCAGAGACAATAATTAATTTACCTTGTCTTTTAACTTATGGAACAACGGTATGTTTGTCTAAGACCGTCTAATTAAACTAATCATAGTATATTATTGTACCACACAATTTTATAGCCTTAATTCAATAATACATCACATGTCTTTTTCCAAATAGAATGGAACGATACAAATTATTTATAGTTTACGCTACATAGGTGAAGTAAAAGTATATAATATAGTACTTTAATAATAATTATGGAGAAGCCATATGAATTGAGATAAGATTAATTTTAGGCAAGTTTCAAAGTTATTTTAGTTTTTTTTTTTTTTTTTTTTAATTTTACCCTTTAAGAAGAAAAATTTGAATTTGGTGATATTTTTTGGCCTTAAGAAACTACTTTTTTATTGTTATTTACTTTGATGAATAATATTATTGGAGGTTGAAAAGTTGCAAAACAGGGAGACCCCTCCACTCCCCGGTCTCCCTCATTCAAAAGCACGTGAAATACACTCGCCCTCTCCTAAAGTCTTTCTCTCTACCTATGTGACTGACGACTTACTCTTATTTGTGTGTACTCTCTCTCTTTTTTTATTCTCCACTGTCCACCGCCCACATACCCTCTCCAATCCTCCTCTTTCTCTTCATTTTCAAACTTTGAATTCTCAAATTCAATTCAACTCACATCCTCTTCCCACTTCTCCTCTCAAATTTCCCAAAAAAAAACCCACCCCCATTTCCCCTCCTCCCATTCCAATCCCTTCTTCCTCTGTTTTCTGTCTCATACTCTACTTTTCTCTACTGGGTTTCACCTTCACATACGATGAACACGACCGGTAGACAGATTTCAAGATCTAATCCGGCTGTGCATCACCAACGTCAGCATTCCGATACTGCTTTTGATGCCCTTTGCTCTTATGGAAGATGGGCTCAGCCCTCTAATCTCTCTCACGTACACTACCGATTGTTTGGTTGTTTCTTTCTATTGCCTTTTCTTGTGTAAATTGTGTTTCTTATTTACCTTTTGGGATTTAGGATTTTGGGTCGAGGGCTAGCAGGGGAATGCAGAGGAGTTTCAATGATCTTGGTTCGGTTGATGCTTTAACACCACAGTCTCGGTCTCGCTCCTCCAGCATGAGGAAGAATGCTGATGAGATGTTCCTCGCTAGCCATTACAGCCCTGGTCTCCTCGATCTTCATGCTTTTGATACTGAATTGCTTCCTGAGGTTGGGTCTGTTTCGTTGCTTTACTCTTTTCTCTTTCTAATATTGAAGTCCCGTAGTGTACGGATGCCTTTGTGCCATTTGTTAATGTGGGTGTGTTTTGATGGCTTGTTGGCCTTTTAGATCGTGTGGTATTTCCATACACTTGAAATTTTCTCTTCTCTTTATCTTTATTTATTTGAGATGATATACATCGCCTGCTTCTTACTACAGAATTTCAATACTAAGAAATGGAAGTCTAAGAGCATGCTTTGATCAGTGTTTAATCCTTTTCTTTTTTTACAATTTTGCATTGGTTATAGCCCTGTAATTGAATACAGAAGGCATGGATGCTCGCTTAATCTTCTAAAATTTGATTCCATTTCGAGTCAATTTCATCCTATAAATTAGGGATATGAATTTGGAATTGTGGTTCCTGTTTGATCTCTCTTCGTTCTAGTTAAGTTTGTACGAATTAAAACTTGGATTAAATAAAAAAGAATAGAGCAAATGGATGCTTTTGTTTGAATCAGATTTCATCACATGGTATGTATGATTCCTAAATCTAATATAATAATAATACTTCATTTCTTAAGTTAATTATTGATGCACTCTCAACCCCCTAGGTCCAAAATTCTTTGCGTTTATAACATGAAGAAATCCAATTTTCTTTTATTATTAATATGATTGCTACGATCATTATTTGCATAAGTATTATTCTAGATTCAGAATCATGGTCTGGAATGACATCCAGAGGGGGAGATCTATGCTTTAAATTTTTATATCCTTTGAGTCAACAAATTATGTATCTTTTTTACAGCTTCATGTTTACTCCATCATTTACTTCATTTCTATCAGACCACTTATCGCAAAAGCCTGGATGACTCGGAGCCACTTTTTGCTAATAAGCTGTCTAATAGGCCTGGAGGTGCATCTGACAACAATGTTCTCAAAAGCGTCTCCATCGACAAGGAAAGAACCAACAATGTTGCTAAGATCAAAGTTGTGGTATGTCTCTTTGATACCATCTTCTCCCTTTTACTATCTTAACTCCCAAAGAAGCAAGTGCAACGCCAAAGTCATTCCTATAAGGCTCTTATCTGCTCTCGGTTGCCACTCCAACTTATCTAGAATTGAGAAGGAAAAACAAGGAAAATAGAAAAAGACTTGAAACTGTTGTAGTGGTACTGAAGATTTTTAGTGCCTTTTCCTTTTATAGTACATTTTTTTCCTCAACGTGGTATGATCATGAAAAGGGTTGAAGAATCATTTTTTCTTATATAAGACGTTTGGTAGATGGGATAACTTTTGGTAATCTTTAGGTGAAAATACTAAAATGTGCATGCTGCATGTTGATAGGCCATGGGAGAGTTGTCTTGGTCTACCTTTGCTCATACAACAGAGGGAGACTCTTCGAACTGAATCCATTATATGTTATAATTTTCTTCACTATTACAGGTACGCAAGAGACCGCTAAATAAAAAGGAAATGACAAAGAAAGAAGAAGATATAATCACGATTGAGCGAATGTCTAATTCCCTGACAGTTCATGAAACAAAATTTAAAGTAAGTCTCTGATCGACAGTTATGATCATCTAGTTTCACGGCAACATGCTATGTTTGCATTGCAAGTGAGTAAGCGAGAAGGTTTTTCTTTTCTTCTCTGCTAAAAAATATTGCATCTGCAGGTTGACTTGACGGAGTATATTGAGAAACATGAATTTGTTTTCGATGCGGTATTGCATGAAGGCGTTTCAAATGATGAAGTAAGGACAAGACTTGGATGTGTGCCATTTTGTAATGGAAAATCTATTTGATTTCTAAATACTCTTTTCTTCTTGCAGTTATATTCGGAAACTGTGGAGCCCATAGTTCCTCTTATTTTTAATCGAACAAAAGCAACTTGTTTTGCTTATGGGCAAACAGGCAAGGTTTTAAACTCTCATGCAATTTTTTAAGGGTGTTAGAACCATAAGATGTTTTGTAAACATGTGTAGAGGAATGTACATTCACCTAGTAGATATAGATCAGTGCCTGTGTTTAATTAACTTTTCTTTGATGGCTGCCTAAAATAATTCCACTACTTCGTCAGATATATCACTCGTTGTAAAAGTATGTGTTCATTCTTTTGTTTGTCATGTTTCTTCTCTGCTTCGTTTATGACAATATACTTAACTTGAAATACATTTTTATGCTTGTTCAGGTAGTGGAAAAACATACACCATGCAACCACTGCCTCTAAAGGCGTCGGAAGACATTTTAAGATTGGTGCACCACACACACCGGAACCAGGGATTCCAATTATTTGTTAGCTTCTTTGAGATATATGGAGGGAAAGTTTTTGATCTCCTCAACGAAAGGAAGTAAGTTCCGTTGAGACTAGCAGAAAATGTATGAATTCAGTTCGTTTTCTTGAATGTATCATCATCTTGCAGAAAGCTTTTCATGAGGGAAGATGGGAAGCAACAAGTATGCATTGTAGGGTTGCAAGAATACAAAGTATCCAATGTTGAGACGATCAAGGAATTGATTGAGCGGGGAAATGCCACAAGAAGCACCGGTACAACTGGTGCAAATGAAGAATCCTCTAGATCACATGCTATACTTCAGCTTTGCGTTAAGAGATCAGTAGATAGTTCCGAAACAAAGCCTGCTCGACTTGTAGGAAAGCTATCTTTTATTGACCTTGCTGGAAGTGAACGTGGTGCTGATACAACAGATAATGATAAACAGACAAGGTCTAAATTTCCTTCTCGTAAGCTGGAGTTTTCTTCTAGTCTCCCTCTCTTCTCTTGTGATGGACTTTGAAATATTTGTGTTGCAGAATGGAAGGTGCGGAAATTAACAAAAGTTTGCTAGCCCTCAAAGAATGCATTAGAGCTCTTGACAATGATCAGGGTCACATTCCTTTCAGAGGCAGTAAATTAACTGAAGTTCTTAGAGATTCATTTGTTGGAGATTCACGCACTGTTATGATATCATGTATATCACCTAGCTCAGGATCATGCGAACACACTCTCAACACACTAAGATACGCGGACAGGTAAGTTCTTTTCTGGGGTTTTACAATTGTATATTCCATCATCTGTTAAATATGTTTTGTGATTGTACCCACAGGGTAAAGAGTCTGTCCAAAGGGAACAACACGAGGCGGGATCCTTTATATTCATCTTCAAATCTTCGAGAATCAACAGCTTCTTTGTTGTCTTCCTCGTCACCTGCGGAGCCTGCCTATGAGGATAACAGAACTTATTTACCAAATGACAAGAACAGATTTGGTTGGTCCAAACAGAATGAAAGGGAAGGTACTCCACCCTTGAATGTTGAACGTGTTCCTAGCAACAGGGCAGACATAACTTTGCCTCATCACAGAAGTCAGCGAAGTTTTCAAGATGACTTCACTCTAGACGATGTTGTTTACCCAGAGCAACTGTATGAACAGGAGAAATCATCACGGACGAACACCAAGATTACTGAAACTCGGCAAGTGTCAGGCTTTGCCAACCAGAAGAAAACAAGTAATGAAACAAACCGAAGGGCTATGGCCGATTTTGAGACTGACTCTCATTCAGATGAGGACCTTGATGCCCTTTTAAAGGTAACGATGTAGTGAATATTGACCATCATCAAACTTTCACACCAATCATCCAACTGTAAGTGACATTCTACTTCTGTCTTTATATTAGGAAGAAGAAGATCTTGTGACTGCTCATAGGAAACAGGTGGAGCAGACAATCGACATTGTTCGAGAGGTTTGCAATACTTTTTCTCTTTTATTGCATGCGTTATAAGCAACATTTGGGGGTATTAAGACCTTGTGTAATCTTGCCTACATATGCAGGAGATGAACTTACTTGTTGAAGCTGATCAACCTGGTAGCCATTTAGATAACTACATCCATAAATTAAATGTCATTCTATCACAGAAAGCCACAAGCATTTTTCAGCTGCAGGCTCAGTTGGCTCAATTTCAAAAACGTTTGGATGAATACAATGTTTTGGTGGCACCCTCCATCAACTGAAACAAACTTAGAGTCGGACACTTCCCATTTTTTTCCTCCAAATCTTATTTTGCATAGGCCCGAGGGAGCTGGTCGATTGAAGTTAATTGATATATATATATATGAAAATGGTCCAGGCATGGCGTGTGATCGAAAATCGGCCCAAGTTTTTCCCTCAGAGGTGGTTTTCAGTTTTCTCTGATTGTACAGAAGCTTTGTTTCCTGTCTATAGCGTTTTGTATTCATGGATGTTCTTTTCTCCTTCCGAGCTGTTGCGGTTGCTGCTGTTATGAGCAACAATCAAGAAAACTAATACAGAGTCTTCTGTTTACCTTTTCACATCAGGAAGCTAAAAGCAACTTGCTTTTGCAATTTCTGTTCGATCTTATAAACGATTGTTGGCATGATTAAATCAGTCTCATTTTGTCCAAAATTTGTGCTTTCTTTTTACAACATTACATTGTAGTGAGAAGTTTGACTTTGAACCTATAAATCACAAGAAAGAAGAAAAGAACTCTTAACTTTGCCGTGTCAAATGTCTTTTTCTTTCAAAAGTTGCACAACTATGTTCGGTCTTTTATAATTTGTTCAAAAGCTTTCTGTTGGAGTATAATTTTGTTAGAATTTTAGATGGAAACTGGGACCAGTATGGGTATGGCGGTGACACTATAAGTTGTGTTCGTCCCTACTCTATTGTTTCTGGTCTCAATTATTGTCTAACATTGTAACAGATTTATACTTTAAGAAGGTGGTTTATGAAAGATTTAGAATAAAATATTGCAACTTTAAAGAAAAAATAGTAGTTTTATTGTTTACACATGTGACAAAGTTTCAGGGGCAACTTTTGTAATTTAGTCAAGAGAAGTTCGATATCACCTTAATCTTATTATAAAAATATGAGGTTTCATGTGAAAACTAACTCTCAACATAGTTTTTTGGATGGTGTATTCTCTTGAGATGGTGTTTCACCGTTGTTTGGATCTAATATCTATTTAAACTTTATACACCATTGATATTATAGGAGAAAAATAGAATATGTTTCATCTTAAAATCAATTAAAAAAAAGTATGAGCAAACGTATCATAGTGAGATGAAATCCTGAACAGAAATTTCAAAAGCATGCTGAACATTGATGTTTAGCTTTGTCTTGTACAAACTTTAGTAAGAAAAAACCAGAAGGTATAACACAACAAGAATGTCCACCCTTTCTTTAATTGTCCTTTTCTTTTCGTTTTAAGATTTTATAAGCCATCTTCTCAAAATCCACTTATGGATTCTGCTTCACCGACCTGGCACTAGTGAATGGTGCTGAATGAATTTAATGAAATTAATAAATGAAGTCGGTTAATTAGGTGCAAAATCAAATCAAATCGCATGTGACAGTAAATATATATATATATATATACATACATTATTTGACCAAAGAAAATCTCATAATATCTCAAATCCAAATAAATTGGCAAAAAAATGTAAAGTTGTTTATCAAACTTAGACCATAAGCAAAAGAAAAAAAAAAAAAAGTTAAAATTTCTTAATCAGTTGTTTTGTTTTGTTGATAATGTGTGTAATTACCAAAACAAACCAATCAGAGACTAAATCAATCTGCTTCACTATTGGGATTGGTTCTATCTTTGACTTATAATGAAGAAGAGTCTGGATTAATTTCATTTCATACCTCTCCTAGAATTTGCAAGAAGAAACTTATGAAATTTAAACTTCTATTTTTCTTCCTCCTAAATTAAATTCCTCTATTTTGTTTTGTTTGTTTGATTGAGTGGTGGTATGGTTAACGTATTAAATTTTTGTTTTGGTCCCTGTCATGTCCATTACTAAATTTTGTCTCATTACAAGATTTGAAAGATTGTGTCTATTACTTCCTAATTACCAACATTTTTTCAGTTACCACTGTATTATAACATAACCCATTAATTTACTAATAATTACTTTACTTAAATTATGCCAACAAAATAACAGAGATAAAGCTTAGAGTGTGCTTGGTTGAGTTCTAAGTTTGATTTTATGTTTTTCAAAATCACTGACAATAAATATAGTTAAAAACTTCCTCATGTTTTTAATATTCATTGTGGATGGAAATTTTGAAGGAACATCATTGTTGTGGGTGGGTCCTTTATCGGCTATAGCCTTCTTTTGTAGTATGATCTTGTTGCTCACTATGATCCCAAACATAGAGAAAAAGGGTTAAAGTTTTCCAATGGACTTTACATGGTACTATGTATACTAGTTTTCCACTTGTATTTGTTCAATAACCAATTTCTAAATCCCCTCCTACGTGTAAGGTCGATGGTGTCAAGGAGATTATGACCCTCGCAGTTATAAAGCATCATACTAACTACTTTGCTTATTTCTTGATAACATATTGTCTTCTGACTCTGATTAGTTGATCGTCCTTAACTTTAATTTTCTTTTGGCATGCAAATTTCCTAATGCCTCCTTCCAATTTCTTAAAATTTGGGTCCATCCATAGACTTTAAGATGAAAACCAAAGGTTTGAAGGACAACTCTAACATTTTTTTTCTATTAACAAGGGGCTTTTGGCTCCCAAGTTGAGATAAGTTGGTTGTGGATAAAAATAACCATCCACCATTTGGTTCACCAATAATTGTGATATTTGTGTTAATTTACATTTTTCATTTCATTATTCTCGTTGACTCTCTCAATTACTTCCTCTTATAATGATTATTAACTTAACTCAACACTCTTAAACCAAACTGTTGAATAAAAAATTTTGGAACCAATCACAAATTGTCACATCGTTTACTAAAATAATTATATTTGGGATTAACTAAAAATTGACATGTGTCCCAAATTAAATTTAAAGACAAATTGGACAATTCTAATGATGTCACGTGTCTTTATTATGACAATTGGGTCAAATTAATTATTTTGGTTCAATTAAATATTATATAGTTATGCTAAAATTCAATTGAGCCCAAAAATAAGCTTAATTTAGCCTAAAATAAAATATGACCCAAATCCATGTGATTGAGCCCATGGGTATGGTCCATGGACCAGAACATGCTCAAGTCCATAAAAGCCCACCAGGGAAGTCTATAAATAGAGGAGTTCTCTTCATTTGTGGGGGTTGGAAATTTTTGACTCCAGAAAGTCCAGAGAGAATTCTCCCAAGAGATAGAAGTCTCCTCAACTCCTGAAGTCGACCATCCTCGAAGATTGAAGCTCCTTTGAAGATACAAGCTTTCTTCCAAGACTCCAACTTCAAGAACACCCTCGAAGATTGAAGCTATTTTGAAGATCCAAGCTTTCTTCCAAGTCTCCAACTTCAAGAACACCTTCGAAGATTGAAGCTCCTTTGAGGATCCAAGCTTTCTTCCAAGACTCCAACTTCAAGAACATCACGTGCTTCGCTTCCTCAAATCAAGCGTAAGCATCCAGCCGAGAGAGAATCAGAGGATCAAATTCTAGAGATCGAACCACATCGCATCAAATCAACATAAATACAACATCAACATAAGTTCAACTCCACGAATCAAATTTCTTCGAAAATCTCTTGTGAACAAATTGGCATGCCCAGTGGGACCTCTCTATCTCTCATCTCTCTCTCGTCATCCAACTACAAGAAAATCAATGGCAACAAATAAGGCTGCATCCAAATCTTCTGCTGCAAGTGGCTCTTACATTGGACTTGTCACCCAAAGTCACTTAAAGAGAAGCATGCAAGAATGAGAACAAGATTTTATCCTCAAGAAGAAAAGTTTGGAACAACTGATAGAATCTCCTAAAGGCGGGATCATCATCAGAGACAATCCTTTGTTCAACAACTCTACGCCTGCTTCTAATCTATCAGACAAAGAATCACACCTTGAAGTAGTGTCTGTCATGATGGTAGATGTGACAGCTGAGGCAACCATGGCAGAGATGGAGAGAAAAATAAATTTCCTAATGAAAGTTGTTGAGGAGCGAGATCAAGAAATCGCTGCCTTGAAAGATCAAATGAAAGCTTGCAAAACTGGTGAGTCAAGTCAAACTCCTATTGTCAAAGCTACTGATAAAGGGAAGAATGTGGTGCAAGAAAACCAACCACAACAACAATCAGTCTTTGTTGCTTCTCTCTCAGTTCAGCAGCTACAGGATATGATCGCGAATTCCATTAGAGCTCAGTATGAAGGACCATCACAAAATTCTTTCATGTACTCTAAGCCGTACACCAAGAGAATCGACAACCTGAGAATGCCACTTGGGTACCAACCTCCAAAATTCCAGCAATTCGATGGAAAGGGCAACCCAAAGTAGCATATCGCCCACTTTGTCGAAACATGCAAAAATGCAGGATCAAAAGGAGACCAACTAGTTAGGCAGTTCGTTCGAAGCTTAAAAGGAAATGCTTTCGAGTGGTATACTGATCTAGAGCCAGAAGTAATTGATAGCTGGGAGCAGCTGGAAATAGAGTTTCTCAACCGCTTTTATAGCACTAGGCGTGTCGTCAGCATGATGGAGTTAACAAATACAAAACAGCGGAAGGGAGAGCCAGTCATCGACTATATAAGCCGATGGAGAGCTCTCAGCCTTGATTGTAAAGACAAACTCACAGAACTATCTGCAATAGAGATGTGCACCCAAGGTATGCATTGGGAACTTCTCTATATTTTACAGGGAATAAAACCTCGCACGCTTGAAGAATTGGCAACTCGCGCCCATGATATGGAGTTGAGTATAGCTAACAGAGGAGCAAAAGATTTCTTGGTTCAAAGAACAAGGAGTGACAAGAATGAAATCAATGACACTAAAAAGATTGCAAATAATGTCCTAAACGAGTCTATGCTTGTCCAAGAGACTCCATTGAAATCTTTCTCTAAAAGAAAAGAAACAAAACATAAAAGAAATCACGATGGCGATGAAAAGCGACGCCCAACTCTTAGAGAAAGACAAAAAAAAGTTTATCCCTTTCCTGACTCTGATGTTGCAGACATGTTGGAGCAATTAATAGAGAAGCAACTTATTCAGTTTCCAGAATGTAAACGACTAGAGCAAGCAGGAAAAGTAGATGATCCTAACTACTGTAAGTATCATCGGGTCATTAGTCACCCTGTTGAAAAGTGCTTCATGTTAAAGGAGCTAATTCTAAAGTTGACTCGTGAAAATAAGATTAAGCTGGATATTGATGAAGTAGCTCAAACAAATCATGTTGTAGTTAATATGACTTCAAGTGTTCCGCCATCAATACTGCTTTATGATCAAAGAGAAAGTTTGATTCAATTTGGGACTTTCGAACCTATACTTGTTCGATTCCAACAAAAAATCATGACGTCTAACTCTCAAAACAAAGAAGAGCCAATTGAGGATGAGGGCAAAGAATGGATAGTCGTGGCTCATAAAAAAGAGAGACAAACAAGTTCTGTTCAAACAAAGTCACACTTCCATCAAAAGCATTCAAAAGGGAACATCTCCCATAAAAAGAAAGGAAGAAGGAACAAGTAGATGTGGAAGTCTAAGCCCATCAAAGGAAAAGACGAAGACTTCCTCCAACCTCGACAGTCGATAACTTTGGCAGAATTCTTCCCAAAAAGTTTTCTTGAGGATCATCCAGAAGAAATACTAGAAGTCACTGCATGTCATACTACCAGCTTTGTAGAATTCGACAACAATTATGATTCTTATGAAGAAGTAGACAATTCAAATGAAATTAAGCAAAGGACTTCTGTCTTTGATCGTATCAAGCCTTTAACTACTCGATCTTCAGTCTTTCAAAGATTGAGTATGGCCACGAAAGAAGAAGAAAACCAATGTCCAACGTCTACTTGAACTCGAACTTCAGCTTTCAAAAGGCTAAGTATCTCCACATCGAAGAAAGATCGTCCTTCAACATCTGCTTTTGATCGTGTAAAGATGATAAACGATCAACAACAAAGAGAGATGAAATCTTTGAAGGAAAAACCATTTCATGAAGAAAATGATGACGATAAGATTCACAGTCGTGTCCCATCACGCATGAAGAGGAAATTGTTTGTTGACATAAATACAGAAGGTTCCTTGACCGTGAAACCAAGATTCATTATCTTCACCAATCCCATAAACGAAGGAGATGAGAAAATTCTTGATGAAAATAAAAGTTGCTAAATATGCAAATCTCCTTATCGCAAGAGCCTAAACTGCATGGTGGTCCTAGCTCACAAGAGCTTAAAAGGTGAATGGTAAAAAAAAAGAATTGAACTACGTTATGACTTGATCCCTGAATTATAAAGGGTACGTAGGCAGCTTAAGGGAAACTTTAAGTTCAGTCTAGTAAAAAAAAAAGGACTTAGTTGAGAAGAATGGAAAGCAAGAGTAGTGTCATGATCACATAAAGCATGGCATTAGCAATTGATAGTTTTCGTTCTCATCAAAGAATATCAACTTAAAGTGGAAGAAGCCTTACTGAGGGCAATATAATAAAATTAAAAAAAAAAACTCTACCTCATTTCTAATATGTTGTAGCCTTAAGAGGACAACAACGGTGCAGCTCTACCATTGCTTCTCCAAGAAGACGTCGATGGTACAATTTTGCCTCCACCTCTCCAAACGACGATGGTGCCCGATCGCTCCTACCAGGGGGTGGATTTGACGGCAAAAGCCCGATCGTCTCCCGATAGAAGTTGGATCATTGACGGCAGTATCACCTCTCCAAATGACGATGGTGCCCGATCGCTCCTACCAGGGGGTGGATCTGACGGCAAAAGCCCAATCGTCCCCCGATAGAAGTTGGATCGTTGACGGCAGTATCACCTCTCCAAATGACGATGGTGCCCGATCGCTCCTACCAGGGGTGGATCTGACGACAAAAGCCTGATCGTCCCCCGATAGAAGTTGGATCGCTGACGACAGTACCACCTCTCCAAAGGACGAAGGTGCCCGATCGCTCCTACCAGGGCAATGGATCTGACGGTAAAAGCCCGATCATCCCTCGATAGAAGTTAGATCGCTGACGATAGTATCACCTCTCCAAATGACGAAGGTGTCTGATCGCTCCTACCAGGGGGTGGATCTGACGAAAAAAGCCCGATCGTCCCCCGATAGAAGTTGGATCGCTGACGGCAGTATCACCTCTCCAAATGACGATGGTGCCCGATCGCTCCTACCAGGGCGATGGATCTGACGGCAAAAGCCCGATCGTCCCCCGATAGAAGTTGGATCGCTGACGGTAGTATCACCTCTTCAAATGACGATGGTGCCCGATCGCTCCTACCAGGGCGGTAGATCTGACGACAAAAGCCCGATCGTCCCTCGATAGAAGTTGGATTGCTGACGGCAGTATCACCTCTCCAAATGACGATGGTGCCCGATCGCTCCTACCAGGGCGGTGGATCTGACGGCAAAAGCCCGATCGTCCCCCAATAGAAGTTGGATCGCTGACGGTAGTATCACCTTTCCAAATGACGATGGTGTCTGATCGCTCCTACCAGGGCGGTGGATCTGACGGCAAAAGCTCGATCGTCCCCTAATAGAAGTTGGATCGCTGACGGCGGAGTTACTTCTACAAATGATTTAAAAAAAAACAATAAATAAATAAATAAATCCTTACCTTTTGACAATAACTCTAGTTCCTAAAAAAAAGAGATGGAGAGTTAAAAAAATATATATTATTATTATTAAAAAAACAAAAAAAAAAACAAAAAAAAAGGAAGAAGAGAAATTTTTTTTTTCTTTCATACATTTGTTCTCTTTGATGAGAAAAGAATGATCATGGTATGAGTCTATTTATAAGGCTAACAAGTCCAATTCCTAATAGGATTTGGAAAGGTTTTAATTTTCTTTTTAATAATAAATAAAATTAAAATTCAATTATCTTATGATATTTTATTTTGGAATAAAATCTTGGATTTCACTTTTAAAACATTCAAACATACTTTAACATTTTAATTTTTAAAATGAAATTAAAATTCAATTATCTCATGTTAAAATTGGTCATTCCAAATTATTAAAATCAAATCAAACCATCATCAAACTTAAATTTTTATCATCAAATTAAAGTAAATTTTGGATAAAACCTTAAATTTTTCTAAATTAAGGGTTGACCATATCCCAACTATTATTTCAAATTTAAATCAAACTCATGTACTAAATTCATAGTTTGATTAATTGGATATGTCAAATTGAGCAAAAAAAAAAAAAAAAAACTCATATTTGGACTTTAAATTTATCTTTTCGAGATTGACCCACTCATACACGTGTATAAATCTGGAAATGGGCATTTGTTGAATAAGAAATTTTGGAACCAATCACAAATTGTCACATCGTTTACTAAAATAATTATATTTGGGATTAACTAAAAATTGGCATGTGTCCCAAATTAAATTTAAAGACAAATTGGACAATTCTAATGATGTCACGTGTCTTTATTATGACAATTGGGTCAAATTAATTATTTTGGTTCAATTAAATATTATATAGTTATGCTAAAATTCAATTGAGCCCAAAAATAAACTTAATTTAGTCTAAAATAAAATATGACCCAAATCCATGTGATTGAGCCCATGGGTATGGTCCATGAACCAGAACAGACTCAAGTTTATAAAAGCCCACCAGGGAACTCTATAAATAGAGGAGTTCTCTTCATTTGTGGGGTTGGAAATTTTTGACTCCAGAAAGTCTAGAGAGAATTCTCCCAAGAGATAGAAGCCTCCTCAACTCCTGAAGTCGACCATCCTCGAAGATTGAAGCTCATTTGAAAATAAAGCTTTCTTCTTAAGACTCCAACTTCAAGAACATCCTCGAAGATTGAAGCTCTTTTGAAGATCCAAGTTTTCTTCAAGAACATCACGTGCTTTGCTTCCTCAAATCAAGCGTAAGCATCCAGCCGAGAGAGAATCAGAGGATCAAATTCTAGAGATCGAACCACATCGCATCAAATCAACATAAATACAACATCAACACAAGTTCAACTCCACGAATCAAATTTCTTCGGAAATCTCGTGTGAACACAAACGTCCCTTAAAAGAAAAAATCTTTTAATCTAGAAATAAAAGCCAAAGTAACTTTTTTATTAAAAAGATAGAGAGTCTAGTAGATGGAATCTTTATTAATCTTCAATTTTTTTAATCTTTGATCATGAAAGGAATCTGTAGATTGATGAGATCACGTGATAGAGTTCTTTCTATCCAATACTAAATTCTTAAAATGTTAATAGCAATTACCTATGAGTTTGGAGAAATATTAGACAATGGAATATTCGTTAATCTAAATTTATTTATTATCTCATCTTTTTTTTTCTTAATTAGCAACATTGAGAATGTTACATATATATATATACAAACAAATACAGTTATATACACATACGCTTTATTCATAAAGAGTTATTTTTAACTTTTATTTTAAGAATGGATTTTTCTTATTTTTATCGTGAATAATTTCGGCATCAAAATACCCTAATTAATATGTTCATAAGCTAAATTTTAAAGCCAATATAAATAGAAATACAATTAAAAAAAAAAAAGAACAAAACAAAACTAAGAAAAGAAATACTAAAATTATTACGTCAATCTATGACATAAGAAAAAGTATTAAATTATAGTTCACTTGTTGAAATATAATAAATTTTTAAGGTCTATACAATTTCAATGATTCAATCAAATTATTAAGAAAATTTTGCATCAAAATCGATACTCCGTCAATAATTCAGTTGATATGTTACATTTAATTCTTTAAATACATATTAGAATAGCCAACTACAAAGTCAAAACTAATGTCCAATAATTAAAGAGACAGGAGGACACATACATTAGTTTAATGTAAACCTTTTCTTTCTTTCTTTTACAATTTAAATTGATGAAATATTGATCATCGAATATATACGTAACTTCGAGGTTGATAAAATATGTGTTTATACTAGTTGGGTTAAGTATATTTTAGAAAATTATGCGTAAAATTGTATTGTTATCGTTAATTGTCACTATTGTTGATGACAAATTTTAACCAAACAAGCGTACATGATCTCCACAGAACAACAACAATCGTAAATTTGTTCAAGGGAGATGATTTGTAAATAAAGAAAGGTATATAGTCACTACGAGATGTTTAAGTTAGAAGGTTGAAAGGAATAAAGCTCATCAACCCCGACCATTAATGATGGGCTTGGCCTCGACTCAACCAAGGTCGTTCAAGGCCATCTCCTTCTTAGACTCTTGAATTATTCTTTGTTTGCTTTTCATCGTTGATATTTTATTTGGATAAAAAATCCACCCATAACAATTATTATTATTATTATTATTATTATTAGTATTATTTTTGACATCCAATTATGTGCAACATTAAAATGCTAAAAAATTTGCTAAATTCTAACAGCTAAAAGAAAGAAAAGGTTACATTGAATAAAACAAAAGTTGGGAAAAAAACTTAAAAACTTATATAAAGTAGAAAGAAAATAAAATAGAGTAATTGAAATGAAAGGCTCTGAAGTTTTATAATTAAATTGTGAATAATAAAAGAAGGGGAATATATAATTATAAAATAGCATATTCTTTGTCGTTTGATGAATTAAAAAATGCAAAGGAGGAAGCACACTTTGCCTAGAATGCAGGTAAAGTTAATTATTTTCCCAAATTAGATTTGAATATTCAATAAATAAGTTTAGTTTATGAATTAGGTAATCAAATGGGATCTTATCTTTCTATAAGTAGCAAGAAAACAAACACATCTTCAATTATTTCTTTTTCATTAAACAATTATTTTCTTAACCAACCAACCAAGGAAAACATATTTTTTTTTCTTCTTTTTTTTTTTTTTTTTTA
The DNA here is from genome assembly GCF_025177605.1 of Cucumis melo. NCBI lineage: Eukaryota > Viridiplantae > Streptophyta > Magnoliopsida > Cucurbitales > Cucurbitaceae > Cucumis > Cucumis melo. The sequence continues at coordinate 17,662,264 of NC_066858.1, forward strand.
AAAAATATGATCTCATTTCCGTTGAAGTAGGTTTCATGTGTTTGAAAATCATTGGCAATTTAATAGTGTTTGCTACATTAAGTTAATGAACTTTCCTTTTATAAAAATAAAGCAATTCTTTTTTATGAAAAATTAAAACGTTTGGTTTTTTTTTTTTTTTTTTTTTTTTTGTTTTTAAATTTTAAGAATAGGGTATTTTTGAAACTTTGATAGTATTTTTAAAAGAAAAGTGAAATAGTTTAGGTTGGAAAATAATAGTAAAGATATTGTAGAAGAATTTGGGAATAATATTGAAAGTGAAAGGGAAGAGAAGATGTAGAGTATGGAAAATAAATAAATAGAAAAGAAAGTGGTAAATAATTAGGTAAAAAAAAAGAAAAAAGAAAGGAAATGTGAAAAGGTGGAGGGGGGGAGGAAAGGAAGGAAGGAGACAAGGGGTAAAATAAGATCCTGTATAAATGGAAAGAGACAAGTAGAGTATTGGAGCACATAAACCTGCTCCCCAGCTCAAAACACCACTTTTACTCAAACTCTCTTTTCCTTTTCCTTTTCCTTTTTTTTATATTACTAAATAGAAAATACCATCCCATACTCTACGTGTCCTCTCTACAATCCTCCACGCCTTCACTAATCTACTCACTCCCTCAACCCACCTGTACCTCCTCTTTTTCCTATTATTATTATCTTTTCAATTTCTCTCTCTCTCTCTCTCTCTCTCTCTCTCTCTCTATATATATATATATATATATATATATATATATATATAACTAACCTCCCAAAATCATCCTTTCAATTTCTTACCTCTTTTCTTCAATTTTATTTTTCTAATTTCTATTTTGTTTCTTTTTTCTCTCTAAAAATATCAAATAATAATAATAATAATAAGAATAATGAAGATGGATTCAAAATTATATATGTAAAGAGAAAAAGTACATAACTTTTCTCAAAATATCTATATATATATATATATGTATGTATAAGTTATTTAAAAAGAGCAAAAAGAAAAAGAAAAAGAAAAGCACTAATGAAAGTGGAAAGATGAAAATAGTATTTAAAACGAATAAAAAAGTAATATAAAGAGTTGATAATAATAAGATGTAAATTGTTAGAAGAGAAAAAAATATGTAGGACCATAATATTATAAATATTGGAAGAGGGAAGAGGGAAGAGGGAAGAGGGAAGAGGGAAGGGAAGAGGTGTGCCCTTAAAAAGGGAATCTAAGCTTAAGCCACTGTTTCGCACTCCTTCAGGTTTTTGTTTCTTTCATTTACTCTCATTTTATTTTGGAACCTCCTCTTCCACGCGCCTTTCATTCCTACACCCCCTCTCTTTTTTCTTTCTTCTTCCCTTCCTTTTAACCTACAAATAATTTTAGAAAAATAAATACTTCACACCATAATTGCATCATATCATAATTAAAAAAAAATATATAGTTTTTTTAACACCTCTTTTTCTTTATTATAAATATGGTAAATAAATAGACGATTGCCCATGACAAAATCCAAATGCACAGAAGTGGACTAAAGGCAAAAGAGGTTCTTGAAAAAAAAAAAGTTTTAAGAAAATCAGCGGTATAAAAGAGAAATGTGGTCGACCAACTAAGTTGGTATATATATATATATATATATATATATATATATATATACTAAAATTAAAAATTGAATGAGTATGGATGAAACTCCTTGCAACCTTTTGAACCCAAAAAGGCCTTTTAACACCAAATAGCATCATCACATACAACCACGGACATTTGGAGAAAGTAGAGGTACTGATCTCCTAATATTAAAGTTAAGCGTAGAAGAATGGTATAAAGAGTTTAGTTAGGGGATGAGATGAAGAGGGGAGTTGAAGGAAGTAGAGCAAAGGTGAAGTGGGAGGAGGGAGTTGCCAAGGAACCTTTGATAAGGAGGGTGAACCAAAGTTATCATATTATTATGTTTTTTGTTTAAAGTAAAAGAATGGTTTTAATTAATGTAAATATCTAAGGATTATAGAAACACACATAAGGGGGGAGCGCGTGGGTAAGAGAGAAGATGCAAAATATCTTATGCGCCTACACATTAATAAGCTAAATAGCCAATAAAAATCACCAAAGCTTTACGCAAGTGGGTCCCTCTCTCTCACTATCGCATTTTGTGTTTTAATTTTTTCCTTTTGAGAGTCCAAAAATAATATCATATAAGTGCCACGTTACCCCTTCCCGCTACAGTACGCGCGTCCATTATTTATCTACGGTGCCGCCTCATCCCCCTTCCAAAAAAAAGAAATCCCCCCCTCCCCTTCCATTTTCATTTCTTTTCTTCTCTTTCGAAGAACAACAACACCACAGCTTTTATGGGATGGAACCCAACTCCTCTAACAAAGACATTGTAGCTCCTTTTGTTCTCAAAACTTATCAAATGGTCAATGATCCCCTCACCGACTCTTTCATCTCTTGGGGCTCTGCTAATAACAGCTTCATCGTTCTCGACCCTCTCCATTTCTCACATACTCTCTTACCCGCTTTTTTCAAACATAATAATTTCTCCAGCTTCGTTCGTCAACTCAATACTTACGTGTGTAACTTCCCCCTCCCCTGTTTTCCACTTTTTCTTCTTCTTTTATTTTTTTCATTTCTGGGTTTTTATTTTTATTTTTTTTTTCTTTCTGAAAATTAAAACAGGGGTTCCGGAAGGTAGATCCAGATAGATGGGAATTTGCGAACGAATGGTTTCTACGAGGTCAATTTCAGTTACTGAAAAACATTGTGAGGAGAAAACAGAGTTGTAATAAGTATTTGATTGGGGATCAGATGGGGGATGAGGAATTAGTCACTGAAATTGCTAGATTGAGGAAAGAACAGAGGGCTCTGGAAGAACAACTTGAAGGGATGAAGAAACGTCTTGAAACAACTGAGAAACGACCACAACAGATGATGGCTTTTCTTCATAAAGTGGTGGAAGACCCTGAAATTCTTCCACGGATCATGCTTCATAAAGATCCAACTCGGCTTCAACTTTCAGAGAAGAAACGGCGGTTGATGATTTCCTCTTCTTCCTCTTCCCCTTCCACCACTACCCTCACCGAAGGAGATGAAATCGAAGAGGACAGTAATAATCCGCAGGATTTTGGGCCTAATTTCTCGTCGCCGGAGGTTTCTGGGCCTTGGTTTTTACGGGAGGCGGAGGGTAATTTGGGGATTCCAATTCCTCCGGTGCCGGCGATTGATTTAGGGATAAGTAGTAACGGCGGAGAGAGAAAGTATTTGACGGAAATGACAGTGGAGGAAACTCATCCACCACCACCGCCTTATCCATTTTCTCTTTTCGGGTGTGGCTTTTAGTAATTAATTACCTTCACAATTTTATTTTTCTTTATTAATAATTCCTTTTCAGTTTTCTTTTCTTTTTCTTTTTTTTTTTTCCTCCTCTCTTTTTTCCACTATACATTATTTGTATATACACCATATGTAACTCTCCAATTTAATTCTTGAAAAGAAAAGGATAACCTAATTATATTTTTACTCTATATCCTCTACGATATGGAGAAAAAAAAACAAGGTTGTTCTGTATTGTTTTTATTTAAACTTTTAACTGATTTTTCATTTTTTTAAAAAAGTATAGCTAAACTTTTTATTTGATTTTAATTTAAATTTGAATTAAATAGATCTGAAATTGTTAAAACTAAAAGGGGTTTTTTAATTTATTGTATACACACATTCCATGTTTGGTTTTTTATTTTTTAGGGGTCAAATCCTCTTCTCCATGATAAGAGGTATTCCATTCTCTTGAGATGGGTGGATTTTCTTTTCTCTTTTAATTATTTTTATTTTAATATACTTCTATTTAAAATGTTTTTTTTTTAAAAAAATAAAAATTGTGTGTATATCATTCATTAAGTTTAAGAAATTTTAAGACATAATATTGGAAGCTGGGATGGTTGTTAATACTTTTTCTATATCGGAAAGTTTTAATATTTGGTTGGTTTTTTTTTTTTTTTAATAAAAACAAAGATCTTAATTTGGAGTGGTTAGTGAAAAAATTAGGATGATTTAGGAGAAATAATTCCATGATTTGTAAAATTTAGAAATGAATGAATGAATACGTAAATTATCATTTTAATTTTCTGTATTTTATTATTCTTTCAGAAAAAAAAAAGAAAAAAGAAAAAAGAAAAGAGATATTGTGTAAAATTTTAAACTTAGTGTTCATACTTCTAATACTTTTAATAGGTCCAAAGGTTGAGGTTACTTTTTACCTTTTTTACTGGCTAACTTTTTATTTAGGAAAATGTTATTTTCAACTTTCTAGTTTTGAAAGCATTTTCTTTCTTTCTTTCTTTCTGTCCTTTTTAAATGATATTATTCTCGTTAGTTGTTAAAAGCTAAATTCAAACTATTATGGAGATTTTTTTTTAGATTTAAAAAATTATACGGAATTAAAGTTGATAAAAAATAGTGACTTCAAATACTACAAAAAATATTAATTTTCTTAAACAACAACTTAAACCCTAAATTTAAGAAGAACAAAAAAAAAAAAAAAATCCCAAGCTAGGATAATTTGCTTTCATGATAAAATAATTAAATGTATATATTAATATGAGTTGTGTAAAATTATAGAAAAATGGTTACTTTATAATTGACATGACTTGTAACTTTTTTAAACTAAAAAAAGAGAAAATGTACTGTGGTAGAAAGAAATAAAATAAAAATATGTATTATTATGGAAAGGTGGTAACATTGTTTTGTAACTAATTAATTATTTTATTATTTGCCCAGAAAAAAAAACCAAATATCTTATTAGAAAGTATTGATTGATTTTAAAGAATATATAATTTAAAAACAAAAATGAAGGTGGCGCAAATACAAAATCACAAATAATATTTTGCTCATTTTTTATTCTGTTTAGCTTTCTAGATAGGTTTTTTGGATGTAAAAATAAACAATTTATTCAACAAAATAAAATATGTTTATTTGATATTCTCTCCTCACTTCCAAGAGTGCATTCACATATCATTTATAAGTGCATGGATCTTATTTCTTACTCTACTCATCTGCTTTTCTTTTTATAGAAAACGCTACAATAATCGTACAAAATATATAAAAATGAGCGTACAAAACATATAGAAATGAACGTAATTTATCATGTGCTTAACTATTGTCGTATAAAATATAAACGAGCTCTTTAAAAGACGTTATACATATCTATACATATCTGTTAGATGCATCAAATTCATAATTCTACGTAGGCAAGGAGGAAAATATTAAAAAAAAACTTATTTATTTAGAAAAATGAATTGAGATTTTGACAATTTAGATATTAGAATCCTAAATATGTAACTTGATATTGCAAATCTTGGTTAAATGTTGTGGGTCACCTGTTGCCTCCACGTAAGAGATGACAAGTTTTGTTTTGTAAATAAAATTAATTCGAACATTTAGATTTGTAAACTTCACCTCAACCTGGTGAAAAATATAGTTTTGTAATTTTGAACGATATTTCTTTCTACTATTCTTATTTACCTTTCTTTCTTCTTTAATTTACTTTATCAACACCATTTTTGTTTTCATTTCAACTTCTTTTTCTATATTTTTTCTACTTCACTAACTATATAAAATAAAACTCTACCTCTCTTCCCAAACAACAAAATATATTCGTGTCCTTTCTTTTCTTTTCTTTTCTTTCAAGTGGATGAAATGTAATTTATGGACATTCTATGAGATCATTTGACTTAATTAATCAAATCAAGTTAAGAAAATAAATGTTATGACTATATATATATATATATATATATATTATACTTTTAATACTATCATTATCTGTTATTTTATCTTTACACATTTTATTTTAATTGGACAAATTAATTAAAAAATAATTTCTTAACTTAACATCATGATAGGATATGTTTATATAAATTAAAGAACCCTTTCACCCTTTGCTAAGCAGTTCTTTTCTTCTCGTCAAGAAACTTGATTGATAGAGAAACTTAACACCATTAATATCATGACATGATAACGTATGTTATTCTAACTATTGTTATAAAAATCTTGACATATTTATTATTTTATATAATAATAGAATTTTTTTGTATAATAATTAATCATAGAGTTGAAAATATTACTTTCAACGACCAATAAGAGTTTTAGTTCAACTAACATCTCTATATATACGTGAGAAGATAAAAGATCAAGAGTTTTAGTTTATATACTTTGAGAAAACAAAAGATCATGAGTTTAAATCCTCTTACCCTCCCTGAGAAAAATTACTTCCAAACACCTCTAAAATTAGATTTTATAGAAATAATGTTGGGACTACAAGATTAAAACTAGAGTTCTATATAAGTAAAAGTCCAAAAGGGAGATGGTATATGTTATATTTGGTATACGTTGGTTGGTGTGGGATAAGATGTGTGTGACTAAACAAAAAAGAGGGTTGCATTTCAGGGACATGGAAGCGTTTCATAAGGTGTGTTAGTGGCGAAGCAAGTTTGGCGATTATTAACTGATCCAAATTCTCTTGCCGCGAAGGTTCTAAAAATTAAGCAAATCTTTTCCAAATTGTTCTGTGTTAGGTGTTATATTGGGGTATAAGTATAACACCACGACAACAAGGTCATGAGAGAATTTAAGAGTCTATGAGATGATGAATGAAGAGGAGGAGTGGAATGGAGAAAAACTAAGACAAATTTTTTGGGATGAAGATATTGTGTGCACACGAACAATTGCAATCTGTTCGACTAATGGGCCGGATACATAGATTTGATATTTTTCAAAAACTCTATAAACGCAGTGCATATAAACTTGGCTTTTGAGAATCACCAGCCTAGTACAAGTACGGTGGATAGATGGTGTGTGTGTTGTGTCCGAGAGGAAGAGACACGAGAACGTACCTTTGTTCAATTGCAAATCGGCGACAAAGTTAAAGTGTGGAGAGGTTTAAATTTGTCTTTTAAGAAGGTTTGCTGCACATCGGTGGAAATGGAAAAAACGAGATGAAGCTCTTTTGTGTTGGATGTTGGTATCTGTGGGGTGACCGAAATAATAGAAATATGGAGAATCTCACTCGAGATGTGCATGTTGAGGTGATTGCAGTGGAAGCTTTGGCTGTTTTATTGGGCATTAAAGAGGTCTATAAAATGGAGCTATCCAATGTCATGATCGAATTAGATTTCTTTTAACTCTAATCAATGAATTAAAATCAAAACCAGTTGTAGAACTCTACGACTGGGGTATTTTTGGATGAAATACGAGACTATTTCCAACAAATCAATGTGTTTGGGGTCACTTTTATTTATTGTGATTATAGTAAAGTAGCTCATGTTTTCGCGAATTAAATTATCAAAAGTAATTGAACAAAATATTTAAACTTTTGTAATGAAGTTTTGTTTTTTTAGTGATTTTTTATGTGAAGTTAATGGTTTTTTTTTAATTATTTTTGAAAAATTTCATTGAAAAATGGACAATTAAAGGCACACACTAAGATATAATGAAAAAAAAAAGGAAGATCCAAGTACAAATACTAAAATAATATTTTAACTTTTAAAATATAAGAACCGAAATGATATAACTAAGGAGTTGTTTTAAATGAAAAGGGTTCAAAAAGTTTATGTTTGATAGGGTGTAAATTATTTTAGTATAAATTTAGGGTTATGTAGTATAAGAAACTTGTAGGCAAAATAAACCAAAATCTTTTAACACCATAATCACCGTAGGAAAATAGGTCTCTTGTAGACGTTTTTTTTTTTTTTTTTTTTTTTGACATAAAAACGTATATATAGGAATGATGGTTGTCAAAAGATAGGCCACCAATGCAATAACAAAAGAAAGAAAAAAGATCTCCAGAAGATGCATGATCAAAAAAAGAAAAAAAAAAAAAGAAAAAGAATGTTATTGCTCAAAAGTATTTCAATAAAAATGGGTAAACTAAATATATTTTTGGAGGAAGAACTGGTAATATACTAAAATAAATTATTTATTATATTATACCAATTGAATTTAAATCTATAAATTATTGTAAAAGATTCTTTGTGGGATTTCTTTATATGATCTTATTCTCTAGCTTAATATTATGAATGACTTATTTTGTTTCTAAATATATATATATTGAAACTTTAAGTTATATATTAGGGAATGCATATGGATTGGTTTGAAAAACGCTTTACCAAAAAATTTTCTCTTTAACTGCATTTCATAAAAAAATATTTTAGTAAAAACACACCTACATTCTACTTAAAAATGTTTTGGTATACGAATTTGTTTTATTTTTTTTATACTCAAAAGTTCAATCTCATCTGCTAACACTAAAACCTAAAAGCTGCTAATCCAAGTCCAACCTAAATATCAACAGTTAGACCTGTCTGACCCAATCTGTATGAGACCTATGTTTGAAATAGAAAGGTCATTTTGGAAATAAGAGTTTTGATTAAAGGATTTTGAAGAAAGTGTTTTGAGGAGGTGTTTTGAAGAAGGCATTTTGAGTATTAGTTTGCATTGAAGCAATACGACACAAGGAAGGAAAGTTGCAATCAAGATAAAGTAGGCAAATTTCAATACGATATGATGGCAGGTGAGGAAATGTCTAATCTTGATTTGATAGCTGTTACGTGTAAGGTTAAAGTTAAGCATGGTCATGAGAAATATTATGCTTACACTTACACATGTAACACCTAAGAGTTGGCAAGCTTATGACAGCTTAAGGATGACTAATCCAATTTATGATTAGTATAAATAGGAGAAGAGGATAGAAGAAAAATGGGGTTACTCTGATATTTTGTTAAGGAAAAGTTAAGTATGGTGCTGCGATCAAGACATTTAAAGGAGAGAAGAAGAGTACTTAGTGTGTTGTGAATGATTTTTCTAAAGTTGAATTGTTTAAAGCTTTTCTTTCTCAGTTTCATGTTGTCTTGTATGGTTGTTTTATGCATTAATGTTTACAAAAAGAATGATTTCTAAAGAAAGCTTTTATGTTATGTTTTAAGTTTGATAATGGTATATATGCTATGCTTCCGAGCAAATCATTAGTCTTATTTCTATCAATGAAGCTAACTATTATATGCACATAATGGGTAAAGACAACCATGTAAAAAATGACTGCATGGCAGAATGAAGCTTGCCAATGCATAAAAAGAGGGTATTGAGCTTAGCGGCTTGAGCAACGGGGAATAAACTAGGAAATTCTCCAAGGGATATTGTTGATGAAAAGATCATTACAGTAGTCTATGTGTGGGAACGGTTCATATTCTTGATGAAAGGAATATGAAAGAGTAATGTGTGATTTATGATTTATTGGATGGGGTGTTGAAGCCTATTTTATGAAAATGATTTTACATATTGTATGCCCCAAAAAGTTTTCCAAAAGTATCACTCACTAAGTATTTGAATTACGTTTTAAGTTTTCCTTCCCTAGGTAACCAGGCATTAAAGCCAAGCTGAAAAAAGTAAGCTGCTACCCGTTGAGGTGTTGGCAAGACATTTAAAGTTGGAATGCTGCACAAGGCGTTTTAAGATTCATTTTATAGTTTATGTATTAAGAAAGCATGTAATATGTATGTGGAACGCATATTATTAAGTAATAAAGTGAAAGGTGTATAAATTTTGTGTGTTACGTTTCAATTTATAGATTAGTAGGTTAAAAGACTTAAGATTGAACTAGACGATAAAGCCAAAATTCAAGATTAAGCCTAAGCATTCTGGGGTTTAGCATTAGAGGCGTTAGAGATGCTTAAGTCACATCGCATGCCACATCGCGAGATATAAAACACGTTGCGGTTGGCTTGACAATTTAGTCATTTCATAAATTGGATTAGTTATTTATCTATTTTTTTAAAAAAATTGGACTGGTTCATTGACAAACCCATTTAGGCTTATCAAGATCAAGTCGTCAGTTGATCCAAAATATCCAAAACCCAATACAATATAGATTTACAACATAGTACAATGTATGGTTCAGCTAGTGGAATTTCAGTCATTGTTGGAGCTTTAGTAGTTTTAGGAAGAACAAATTATGGTTCACCAAAGGAATTTGCTTTCGAAAGAGTGATTGAAACTTTTATTGGGATTTTTATATCAACTGTAGATGACATCATTTTTCAACCAAAAAGAGCTTCTAATTAAATGAGTGAAAATTCAACTCTATTTGAATTCTACAAAAAATGCATTATTAATTCATTTTGTTTTGAATCAAGCACTATAATGGAGAAGGATTTGCAAGGCTTAAGATCGAATTCAAGTTATTGAGGTGAAGAAAAATTGAATGATGAGGCTGAGGTTGAACCAAATTTCTTATTTATGCATTCATTTCATGGGGATAGCCATTTTAAGATGTCTAATTCCTTGTAAAAAAATGGTTGGTTTATTAGCTTTGAATTGTGAGCAATGAATAATCTTAAAGAGAATTTGAGAGCAGATATGTGGAGAAAGGTTGGGAAGGAATTAGAGGGGGGTTTTGAGAAGTATAAGGAATTTATGACCAATGGTTTTGTGTTATTTTATGAGGATTATTTGAGATCTTCTTCATTGAAGTCTTTGAAAGGGAATGAAATCAAGGAAGATCATTGTGGTGATGTTGAGATGGGAGAGCCACAAATTAAGGATTGAAATAATGATGAAATTTAGAAGGAAAAGTTAGATTGTTTCATTGTTAGCACTTTGAGAGAGATTTGATGGTAAAAGTAAAGAAATAATTTTGAGTTTCACTGCCGTGGCTTTTTGGTATCTAGAAATATTAACTAGTGACACTATATTTACACCGTCGACAGTTGTTGATAACTGCAAACAATATACTTTTGGTATCTTGAGATAATCTTTTTGATGTATTTCTCCCAGCTAAACTGTCGTCGGATGTGGTAGGTGTGGAGTAATATCCAGATTGGAGGGTCAAATAATTTGTAAAGTATTTTGAGTTAGAAGTATTGCTATCATGGGTTTTATGACAAAGACTAAAAGTATTTGATTTATTTATATATTTGTTTGGGCATGCCTTATTTATCTTTCACCTGCACTTTAGTATTATTTATTTTATGTGAAGAGTAGAAGATTGAATTGTAGTTTTCAGGTAAAATGAGAGATGAGAGAGAGAGGAAAGAGTAGTTAATATTGTAACCAAACTATGTACCTCTTCGGTATCACCAAAACATAAACTAACTTCTCACTCCACTATGGTTTGTGAAAATCTATCATCAACCCACGTCCACCTCAATGTCTATTCACCAAATTTTTATATTTCATTTTTTAAAAATTATAGAGTCCCATCATAAATTATGTTGTTATGAAAAAAATATTTTAACTTTTTCTGTTTCTAAATTATTTCACACTCTAAATAAAATAATACTATTTAGTTTTCCAAACTAATATATATTCATTGTCACGGAGTTAAAAATAAAAATATTAGATCATTTAATTTGTTTACATTGTATGGTATTTTAAAATTCCTTTATTTTTTATTGCACTGTTAATGTTATTTTCGCAACTTTTCATCATTTTCAATATTTTTTTGAATAAGATTACAAGTTTTTGTGATTTGAACAATTTTTCAATCCCAATTAAGAATACGTTTATACTATAATTTAACCCACCATTCAAATATATGGTTTCAAAATATAGTTATCATATGAATATGAATATAATTCAATTGATATATATTGATTTTTTCAACTTTAGCTTTAACATCTTCTTTGATAATTTATGATAGTTTTTGATTGAATTATAAAACTTTCTATGAATAAATTTTTGGATGAAGGAGAGCATATATAATAGAGTATGAACTAAAACAATAAGTTAAATGTAATATTGAAAGATGAGAATAAGTAAATGTTAATTAGAATGATAAAATAAATAGAGAATATGATAGGTGGCAATATCTGAGGTTGGAGTTGAGTGGTGTAGTAAAAAAGTAGGAGATGATAAATATTATGTTAATGTGGAAAGGTGAGGAGCGGGGGATTAAGGTGATGTAGGTATCATGGGAAAAGCAAAGCAAAGTGTGGTTAATTGCGGTGAGAAGGACAGGTGTGAAAGAGGAAGTGAAAGGATAATTAAATAAAACAAAGGCGGGGGGAGGTCCCAGGGGAACTGGGTGTGTGCGGGACAGGCGAATGGATTTTAAAGTATTAAGGATGCGGGGACCAAGGGGTGTGGCATGTGACCACGTGGAAGCTACACCACGTGTCCGGGTCTGAGTGGGCAGACTTCATCCTTTGCCAATGGGCACTTTGAGGTGCTGTGGTGGGCAGCAATATGGTGCTCCTCTGTCACACACTAACTCATCATGGTCGTCGTGATACCTCCATCTCACCAATACGGCCCCACCACGTGTCTTCCTTATCATCCAATAAACCATCCCAAATAATGCGGTCCGAACTCCGAGGGCCCCAACTTGCTCTTTTTTTTTTTTTTTTTTTTTTTTTTTTTTTTTATATTTATTACTCTATTCTTTTTATTTCAAAGTTTTAGATTGATGTTATCATATTTACCAAAATTACCACACACACACAAAAAAAAAAAAAAAAAAAAAAAAGAAAAGATTTTTAAATGTTGATTTGATTTCTATCTTCTTTTAAATTGATCCTTTTGGTCTCTCTCTCAAGGGATTATGATAATCATTTTTCAGAGTTTTTTTCAAGAAAAATAAAAAATTCAAACTATTCCTACTCTACGTCAGAAAAATTATTAAATAACAAGAATTCATTAACTACATTCTTTATTTTACCATTTTTTATGACTCTATTTCTTTTTAAAATTAAAAAAATTAAAATAAACTAAAGCTAAAAAGTACAACGAATAATAAACTAATGTATAAATTAAAAAAAAAAAATTTATGCTTCTTTCTTTCTCTCATTTATTTTCTAAAATAGGGTGTGAAGCAATAAACTCCCCTACGTAGTAAGTAAATCATTTTTTTTTATATAGTTTAATTTTCATTGATATTGATTTCAATCCATGTATTATTTAATTCTAATACACGGCTGGTATAATGAGATGTGAGCAATTTTATGAACCAACCAAAATCTAATTTAATAAAATCAAATCTCATTCTGGGGATATGGTACTAAAGTACTGCTACTATTACTCCCAATTATATAATTATTTTTATTTTTTCTTTCCATCTTGTTTATTTTTGAAATTAGCAACACATTCACTATTTATTTGATTTCATCAACTCAAATGTGCTTTCAAAGAGAGTGTTTTGCAAATCCCCACTTTTGTTTAATTATTGCTTTTTATTGATTTTCTTTTTCATTAAATTATGTTTTTTTTTCTAAAAAAAGAAATGTTGCCCTAACTTTTCTATATTCCTTCAAAAACACATACAAATTCCAATCCAACTTTAAAAATACATAAACTAAGTTTTTAAAATTATTTCTTTTAGTTTTAAAATTTTGGCTAAAAATGGTGAGTAGTAAAATAAAAAAATTATATTGTAAATTCTACTTTTATTGTTAGGTGAATCTCCCCCGACCTAACTCTTAGAAATAAAGTTCCAAACTTATAATCTAGAGGTATTATTTTGGTTTGGAGTAGAACTCAACTTTCAATAGCTAACTTCCCAATCTATTTTTTAAATGATAGTTACATCTGTTAGCGGTTTTAGGAATAATCATCAAGTGTATGGTAATGCTTATAAATAATTAAGACTACAACAATATATGTTAGTGATATATTATTGATAGACTCTTACAATTATTGATAGACTCTTACGATGACATTTATTAATTGTATATTTAAAATTTTTAAATATAACAAAATCTATAGATGATAGACTCGATCACGAATAAAAGCTCCATAAATATATTTTTTTCTATATTTAACATTTATTAATATTTTAAATACGATTGCTATATTCTATAGTATCTTATATTTAAAAGTTTACTTGGCTTCACCCCTACACTTTAGATTTGAAGGATTAAGTACCTTCTGTAAGCTTAACGTAGAAAAGATATAAAACATACAAACACTTTTTAGAAGATGTTAAATAATTTTACCTCATCAAATTCAAATTTTCATTCATATATATTCTAAAAATTGACGTCAATTGGTAAAACAAAAATTTATAATTTCAAGTAAAAGAAAAGAAAGACAGCAACTGTATATTTAAAAGTGTTCATTGTGAAAGATATATATACATTTAGGAGAGATATTTAAGAAACACATTTGTCCATTGTACATTCTCTAGATAATATTTTTGTTTTTCAAAAAGTTAAAGATTAAAAATATATAAAGTGAAAAATAGTTGAAGTGAGAGAGGAAAATGGGAATAGGAAAGAGAAAAAAAAAAAAAAAAAGAAAGTGAATAAAACAAAAAAAAAAAAAAAAAAAGAAAAGCAAAAGGGAAGAGAAAGGTGTGGTGTGGCGTAGCAATTAGGAGGAGAGTCGCCATCACAAGGAATGGGAAAGCTGAGGTATTCCTTTATAAAACAAACTTAATTAAACTTTAATCTATGGTTTAAAATCAACCACGCTAATTTACACACTTTTAAATTAAGTATTCAGAAAATCTTAAAATAAAGTTTTTATTTTTTTAATCTTATTTTTCAGATGTGTTGATACGATCTTATTTTTCAGATGGGTTGATACGATAGCAACTTTAAAAATTAGACTCCAATTTGAATAATTGTTTAAAATGTATTTTGCGCGCGCATATATATATATATATATATGTATGTATATATATATTTTTAGTATGACAAATTGCAGTTGTAAGTTATAAGTTGTATATAAACTGTTATGAATTAATTTATGTAAACAATGGTATAAGTGGGAGAATGAAGTTAAAGGTATAAGAAGAGCATGATTTAAACGTATGATGGGCCCAAAGGTCATATGGATTCACTATTCTCAGCCCATTTTGTTGTCAACGTTCTACTGCCCACTTATCTTGGGCCTGAATTTAAAGCATAGTCGCATTATTAATAATTTTTATAGTGATAATAATAAAGCTTAATTTACATAAAACAAAACCCAAAATTATTTATAGCATGTGTAATTAAAAAAATAACTGGTCAATCAAAGAACTAAAGGCACTGATTTCTATCGGTTTGAGAAAGATCCAAATCGAAAAATTTTAAAAAAGTATTTCAAAGACTTAAACCAAACGATCGACCTACCAACATTTACTCATCAGTGCGGTCGAGGTTAGTTTGAACATTTACTAAACCGACCTTCGTTGGTTCAATGACCGTCTTATCGAAAAATCAACTTCGATCAACCGATTACCCTTATTAACAGGATTATTACTTGAAATAATACTGTTCAACGAGATTTTTAGAGAAATTTCATTCGTGGAGTTTAAAGATTACATTTATATTAATTTCAATATAGTATAATGAGTACAATCTCTAATGTTTGACCTTTTGATTTTTTTTTGACGAAAAGTAAATTTAAACCCTAAGCTTGATGATGTACTTGGATGATTGTATATTCTAGGCTTTGATGATCTTCTCAAATGATCGACCTTTAGGAAACTTGTTAATCTTCTTTGAATGGATCTCTTGCTTATTGATCAGCTTGGATCGACCCCTAGCTTGTTGATCTCTCGAGGGAGTTGTTGATCCCTTGAAGGATAGACTTTCAAATTTGTTAAATTTCTTGGATGATCGGTCTATAAGCTAGAAAATCAATTTTGGTTGGCCTTTGGCTTAATGATTTGTTTAGATTAACCTTTGTAGTTTATGACTTAAAGAGCTTCAGAGGAGCCATATATCTTTATATGTTTAGAGCTCGAGAAGAATTGTATTCTCTAGATTTTCAGGGCTTGTAAGGAGTTGTTTTCTTTAGGTCTGCGGAGCTTTAAAGGACTAGTATTTTTCATATCTTTAGAGTTTGGAAAGAATTGTATTCTATAGATTTTCATGGCTTACAAGAGTTATTTTCTTCAGATCTGGTAAAAAGTTATTTTCTTCCGAACTTTTAATCGAGACTTTAAATTTTGAGAGCTTTTTATCTTCAGCTCTTCCAACCCACTTAAAAATGAAGGAGTAAGACTTTTATTTACATAGGTTTTTCGTGGGCTTCAAATGGGCTTGGGCCCAATATCTTATATCATGTATTTATATTGGACTGGACTCGAGAATTTTTAAGAGATTTATAATGTATAACCATTTTTGTATAAAATATTAAGGATATGTCAGTTTATTAAACAATTTGCAAATATAGCAAATTTTTGATTTTTTAAAAATATATTCCAATATTACCCTTGTTTTAAAAAGGATACTGGCGCGAATTTCTCCTCCTCCATTCCCCTGCACGATTTTCTCCCTCTCCAATATATTCTCTACGATTTTCTTCCTTCTTCATCTTTACCATTCTCCACGTTAAGAACGCCTTCTTCCGCCTCCAACGACGCCTTCTTCCGCCTCCAACGACGCCTTCTTTCGCCTCCAACGATGCCTTCTTCCGCCTCCAACCACAACTTCTTCCGTCTCCAACCACAACTTCTTCCGCCCCCAACCAGTCGTCATCTTATTGTCTATTTTCTCTTACTTTCGTTAAATCATCTGGTATGTAATCTTTGATTTTAGTTTCGTTAAATCTCTAGATTCTTTCTTTTTAGTTGTTTCCTCTTATTTTAGTTTTTCTGTTTATAATCTTGGATATGACTTCATCTTCTTGCAGAATTACATGTCTATCATTTTCTATTAATGATAGTGATAGACTTGTATCCTAGTGTATCACTGATAGAAGTCTATCACTAATACACTATGATACAAGTCTATCACTGATAGACACTTTGTCTTCTAGCACTAATACACTATTGTGTTTGTTTGCAACACCTTCTAAAAAGTTTGAAGTTGATATATAAGGACCCTATAATTGATAAGCTCTTCTTTAGATGTGGAAAAGCATATACGCTTGTTGATTTTGAGACTAATATGAGATGGATGGAGTCTATGTATCCTAGTATACGAGACTATCTTAGTAAGGTTAGTTTTGAAAAGTGGGCTCGAGCATACTGTACAAGGAAAAGATATCAAATGATGACTACAAACATTTCAGAAAGCTTAAATGCAGTTCTAAAAGAATCTAGAGATTTGCCTGTTGCAGCATTACTCGATTCTATCAAACAAATACTTCAAAATTGGTTTTATGATCGAAAAAAGTTGCATGTTGTATGAGAACTGTTTTAACTAGTTGGGCTGAGGGAGAATTACGAATTCAACATCAAAACTTAAAAAGCTTCACAGTAAGTTTTTGTGTTTCAATGTTTATTTATTTAATTAAAGGGTAATGTAACAAGACCTATCAATGATAGACCCTATCGCTGATAGAATCTTAACAGTGATTGTTTATATCAGCGATAGATTTTATCAGTGATAAACCATATATGTTGACTAAGTTTTTTTTTCTTCAGGTTAATGCTATTAATGATGTTGAATTTCAAGTGATTGATGGAAGAAAACAATTTATTGTACGGTTAGATTGCAAATCATGTACCTGTCGCGTTTGGGATCTTGATGAAATTCCATGTGCCCACGCCTTGCTGTTCTTTGTGGGCGTAATATGAATACTTACTCTTTTGTTTCCAAGTATTTTTTGTCAAGTACTTTGATTTCAACTTATACTGGATCAGTTCATCTGGTTGGGAACCATGCTAATTGGAAGTCTATTGGGATTGAGAATAACATACTACCTCCAACTTTCAAGTGTCGAGCAGAACGACCGCGAAAACAAAGAATACTATCAATTGGCGAGAAGAAAAGTCACTCAAGATGCAGTCATTGTCATCGTGCTGGTCACAATCGTAGAAATTGCAAATTTCCACCATTTTTACAATGATGTGATATTATGTTTTTTATAATAAACTTTTAGCTTTAGAATATAGAGCATTTATTTTGTGTGTGTAGTAAATACTTTCTATTTGTTTGACTCAAACCGTTCAATAATAATCTACTTTTTTCTCAAGACTATAAAAGTAAAAGTGACTTTATTGTAAAGTCTATCACAGATAGTTTCTATCAATAATAGATTTTATTGTGTAGTTATCACCAATAGTTTCTACCAGTGATAGAAACCAATATACAATTGAAGGAACTAAAAGGGATAATTGATGAAAGGAATAGTTCAAACCTTTTAATAATAATCTACCTTTTTCTCAAGACTATATTGTAAAGTAGTAATATGAAATAATCCACTATAAAGTCTATCACAGATTGTTTCTATCAATGATAGACTTTATTGTGTAGTCATCACCAATGATAGAAACCAATGTACAACTGAAGGAACTAGAAGGGATAATTGATGAAAGGAATGGTTCAATAAATACTAATCTCAATGCAAACAAAGACAGACAAAAAACTTTTTCTTCATTAATATGGTAAAATCAACTAACAACATATGAAGGTCCAATGTGAACTCTGTCACAAACATCCAAAAAACAACTAATGCACTACAATATCTATCTACTAAATACTAAGACATTTGCAATGTGAACTCTATCACAAATATCAACAAAACTACTGCACTACAATATCCATCTACTTATAATTGAGAGATTTGCAAATCAAAACTAGGTGCTAGATCCTTTATTCTAGGAGAATGTCTTGTTGGTTTTGGATAATCATTCTTCTTGCCTCTTGCATTCTTTTGTTCTTTCACATTCTCCAACACTTTCTTTGATGGTTTAGGTTGTCTCTTCGGCCTAGTTTTTTCAATATTTGTCGCTATTTCCATAATTTTCATTTTTGCCTTTTTCTTGAACAACCTGAAAAAATATAATATTGAATTAGAGTTTATCTACATATATACATTAAGTCTATCATAAAACACATCAACCCAATGAACTAAACATCCCCCAAACATATCAGTGATACAAACATATAATAACAATCCAACACAAACAAAGTAAAACATCCTTCAAGCTGATAGAAACATATCACTGATAGAACATAAACAACATCACATAAAAATATACATTAAACTAAATTATCACTGATAGACCCTAACCCTATACACTAACACACAAACCTAAAACAGATCAGCATGTTATACATTCCAACATAAACCAGTTAAACATCCTTCAAATTTGTTAATCAGTGATAGAAACATATCACTGACAGACCTTAAGCAACATAACACACAAAATCTAAATTAGACTAGAGCTTTTACTAATTTCCCAAGTCAAACAGGCTAAACATCTTCTAAGACTATCAGGGATTGAAACATATCAACGATAGACCCTAGGCAACAACATATAAGAAGTGCACATTAAACTAAAATGTCTAATAACAATCCAACACAAACAAGTAAAACATCCTTCAAGTTGATAGAAACAGATCACTGATAGAACATAAACAACATCACATAAAAATGTACATTAAACTAAATTATCTACTAACATCCCAATGCAAACAAACTAAATATCCCTCAAGACTATCAGTGATACAAATATATTACCGATAGACCCTAACCCTATACATTAACACACAAACCTAAAACAGATCTGCATGTTAAACATTTCAACATAAACAAGTTAAACTCTAAATCAGTGATAGAAACACATCATTGATAGACACAAACTGAAAAACATAGCGTAGAATGTAGTGCGGCGGAAGGAATGAAGGAATCGATTTCAAACAAATAGAAAAAGAAGAAAATCTTCTTCAACAATATAGAACGTAGCGCGGCAGAATGAAAACAAAATAGAAGAAAGTAGTACCGGCAGCGTGGCGGAAGGAAAACAAAATAGAAGAAAGTAGTAGGGCAGCGCAGTACCGACACCGGAAAACCAAATGGGAGTAGGAAGAAAGTGGAAGAAAATAGAAAGAGGAGGAAAGTACCGGCATCGGAAAACCAAATGGGAGTAGGAAGAAAGTGGAAGAAAATAGAAAGAGGAGGAAACGCAAAGAATCTGCTTGAAATCGTTTGGACTTTCCCACTCGCGAAGAATCTGCTTGAAACGTGAAGAAAGTGGAAGAAAATATATGTAGGGGTAATTTTGTCTTTTTTGTTAAAAATTGCCATATTTGCAATTTTTTTTAATTTTTTTGCTATATCCTTAATATATTTTGGGTCAAATGCTAAATACCCACTCGCCCCAATTTTTAATTACCTGAACATATCAAAATTTTTATTTTCACAATGGATTTGACTTTCTTTATGTAACAAAATTTAATTAGCCAAAATTTCTCATTCACTGTTACTTGGTATAAAAATCTGACCAAATAATATTTTGAATTCTTGATAGCATGATAGTATCGTAACTTCCAACGAAACAAAACTTTAATAAAATTTGAAATTTTGTTTTGTTTCTTTTCTCATATTATCATCTTGGATACTAAAATCTTGACAAGTTTTGAGATTTATTAGTCCATTTAGATTTGGTACTTTCATTACAGATTAAAGTCAACATAACCTAAATTTTCTAAATCTTCCCATGCCTTTCCTTGATTGGGATCTTGAAAGATTGATATCATTTTACTCTTTAGCTATTTGTTATGCAGTGGAAATAACGAGTAGTTATCAGTCCAACCCAAGGTTAAATCATTAGAGGATAGTTACAATTATTTTCAAATATCTTAGAAGAATGAGGGAGTACATGCAAGTGTATGGGCCAAGAATTTTATTCTTACTGAACACACTGACTTTGATTTCTAAACTAATAAGGATTCTAGGAAATCCATGTCAGGATCAATGTTCACCCTGAATGGGGGAGCTATAGTGTGATGTAAATTAAGCAAGGATGCATTACAAACTCCACTATAGAGGCTAAGTATGTCTCTGGAAGTAGTTTGACTTAGAAGGTTCCTGCATGATTTGAAATTTGTTCCAAATATGAACTTGCTCATCACTCTACACTATGACAACAGTGGGGCAGTTGCGAATTCTAAATAACCTTATTGCCACAAACGAGAAAAACACATAAAGAGGAAGTATCACCTAATACGGGGGATTGTACAACGAGGGGACATGATTGTTACCAAGATCGTTTTGAAGCACAACATTTTTTATATGTTTATGAAGACTCTTACCACTAAAGTGTTTAAGGGTCATCTAGAGAATCTAAGTTTGCAAGATATGTACTTTAGGTAATCTAGGACAAGTGTAAGATGTGTAGTAAGTCTGAGGATGCCCTAGTTTATTGTATTTGAATATATACATTTTATGTAAAATATATGTACATTTATCATTTTTTATGTTTTGTGGATTACTTTATTATGTATATCCCATTAGAATACTACTAGACTAAAGTTTTAGTCTAAGTAGCAGTTTGTTCGGTTTTATATCCTAAAACTCGTAGATAGTAAATGTACTTCATTGACCGTTATTAATAAAGTGTTAATATTGTAATTTCAATAAGTGTTATTGATAGTTTTATTAGTTTTGTATTAATAACCCAAATCCAATAAACTAACATCCTAAGTTGTTTTATGAATCTTGAAAAGTATGTAGAGACATACAAAGATCAATTTTCGAGATACACAATTTAAAAGGGCCTATAATATCGGTATAAGATTGGGTACCTTATCCTGGTAACACTATGAATATAACTCACATTGTATTTGATACAAACATAATGATCCAACCCATTCATTTAAGGAACATGTGGGTGAAGGTATCCTATGCAATAAGTTTGATTAAGACTGAATCACGAAATAGTAACCACTAAATGTAACTTTTTTAGCTAGTTAGGTTTCTATTTCAATAGAATGATCTAGGTAACTCGATCTTAATCCTGAGTGTATTATGAACTTTTGTTCGTGAGAGATTGTCCTTTGATTTATACAGGTGAGAGTGACCAGATTGCAAACTCAATAAGCTTACGATTTTGAGAACAAGACTGAGTAAGAAGCTGGAACATAATCACACAAGATGAAATTTGCTCATTTTTTACTTTAGGATAAGTGTATGAATATTTCATTAAATGGTGTATTCGAGACTTGAGTAAAAGGTCCTACTCTCTCTATGACATGAGAAAGGTTTTTGTTTATTGATTCGACTATAAACAAGTTGTTCATTAGAGAATCACTAATATTCAAGGACTAAGAAGTAATCCGAAAGTAAAACGATAATTTGATCCAACTAGTGTTACGGACATTCGTGAAGTACTAATTTGTTGTTGTTGGTCTATATACGTGGACACACAACCAACAAATATTAATTAATGAGTTTTGCCAATTAATCTCATATCGTTGTAACTTTTAATATGTGGTTCATTAGGTTCCCTTTCTAGCTTGTAAAGGGTAATGAAGTTATTATATCTCGAATGTAGTTTGAAATGTTCAAATTTACTTAGAAAATTAATATAATGTATGGTGATACATTAAAAGTTTATGTGTTAATTAAACTTTATTATATAAATTTAATTTTCGATATGATTCAAAATTAATTTATGAGATAATTAAATATTTGAAAAATTTGAAAAAGGTCAAGTTTAAATTTAATATGAATTCAATTGATATTAAAACTACAAGTTAAAATCAATGTGTATTACATACACATTGATACTATAGGTTATGAGAAAAATAAAATTGAATATGATGCAAATGTAAGTCAAATTAAATATTTGATATTTAATTCGGTAATTAATTAATTAGAGAGTTAATTAATTTAATTCAATTAATTAGATTAAAACTATAGGTTGTGTGGGAGATGTTCATTTGAATATAATTTAAATGAAATTTTTTAACTAAATTAGATTTAGTTATTAAAAAAATTATTTTCATAAATGTAACAAAACACAAAAATATTTACGACCTGTGTAACAAAAAGTAAAAGCCCATGAAATTGGTATAATATTTTCATAATTTTCAAATTTTTCCTTGAACATTGCAAACAATTTCTTACTTCTCTTTCTTCTTCTTCTTTGCGATTTATTCATCTTCTCTTCCCAGATTTCTTCATTTCCTCTTCTAGATTTTCTTTCTTCTATTTTTAAAAGATTTATTCTTCTCTTTAAATCTCATATTTTATCTTCACTGAGATTCTTTGAAGCTACTTCATCTTTATAATATTTGAGAATATTAAAAGATCGTCTAAATATCATTTTGACATGATCTAGTTTACCATTGTCAACACGATCGTTTAAATTTGAAGCTTTCCATTGTTTAGAACAAACTACACTATCGTGTTGATATGATCTAAACAATCGCTTACCATAGTCAATATTATCGTTTAACATGGTCAACACGATAGTTTAGATTTGAAATCCTTTTCCCATCCTTTAAAAAGAACTACATGATCGTGTAGATATGATCTAAACAATCGCTTATCATAGTTAAAACGATTGTTTAGCATGATCAACACGATCGTCTAAAATTGAAGCCTTTGTGCTATCGTTAAAATAAACTACATGATCGTATATCATGACCTAAACGATTGTATACCCTTCGTTAGATTGTATTACACGATCGTTTAGATTGTATTACACGATCGTTTAGAAGAAAATTACTCACCCGCGCGTGTGGCCGATTAATCGCTTGTTGGTTGGGGCATTTTTGGCTTTTGCAATTGTAGGCTTATGTGTTTTTTTTGTTTTTACAATTGTTCTATATAGTGTAAATATTTTACCGATTTGTTATATTTTTTGAAAAATTCTTATTAAATAGTTGTTAATTAAAGGGGTCTTTTAAAAAATATAACAAAATGACAAATATTTACACTGTATAGAACAGTTTTGAAAATGGAAAAAGCCCATAATTCTACAATGAAAAATACAAAAAATGTCCCATCAACAACGCGTGTAATATATTGGCACGCGATTGTTTAGATTTGACTATTGTTTGGTACATGATCGTTTAGATTTAGATAGACAAATCTAAACGATTTATTTTTTCAATTCTCTATACACGCTTATATAATTTAGTTATACGATCATTTAGATTTGATTACACGATCTTTTAGATTTGGATAGCCAAATCTAAATGATTATTTTTCAAAATTTGGTATACGATCGTTTATATTTGGCTAAACGAATTTTTCATGATTCTTTTGGTACATAATCGTTTAGATTTGTTTACACGATTGTTTATTTTTTCAAGATTCTTTTAGTACACAATCGTTTAGATTTGTCTACATGATCTTTTTTTTTGTACAAGATCTTTTAGATTTGGCTACCACAATCTAAACGATTTTTTTAAAGATTATTTGTATATAATGGTTTAGATTTTGCTATTTTTCTTGTACAAGATCGTCTAGATTTGACTATCCCTAAATCTAAACGATGTTTTTTTTTCAAGTGTACACGATCTTGAACAACCTAATAAAAGTAAAAAAAAATCTTTTATATTTGATACACGATCTTGAACCAAATAACAACTTGAAAAGCAAAAGGAAAAGAAGAAAGACGATGGAAAGAAAAAAAATCAAATAGAAGACTCAGATGAAGAGGAGAAGAAAGATGATAAGACAAACTGAAATATTTAAAAAATGGCTAATTTCATGTGAGAGTTATCTAGAATGTGGGGTGAATCCCACGTTTTTTCTCTCTTTGGTAATGTAACCTACAAAACAAAAAGAAAGAAGATGAGATAACACAAAAGAGTTCTCTCAAGAAAATTCTGGATTATTTTTTCTCAATTTATAATGAAAAAAATTCTTAAAAGGCTTCCACAACCTAAACCTGATAACTCAAAGAATTGAGAGGTTTTCTTGTGGTTGTGTTCGTGATCATTCATTCCCAAAGGCACTCATAGTTCATAGGTCGTCAACGAGAACAAGTCTCTATATTCTTTGAATTTATTTTGAAAAGCATGTTTAGCTATAGTTGTACAATATTTTATTCTGCATACATTTTCAATGTACTGGTATTTTTAATTCCCAATTTAAATTGAGTTTTGGTCTTTGTGATTTCTT
Source organism: Cucumis melo (assembly GCF_025177605.1). Lineage (NCBI taxonomy): Eukaryota > Viridiplantae > Streptophyta > Magnoliopsida > Cucurbitales > Cucurbitaceae > Cucumis > Cucumis melo. Next base: position 17,687,024 of record NC_066858.1, read on the forward strand.
CCATTGTGTAGGGGCTTTTATTCCTTCAGTTGTGACAATATTTAATGGGCTGAACTTAAATTTATTTAAATTGTCTACATAATTGATCGAAAGTTGTCGAGGCTTTCAATAAAACCAAATAATTGTATTGTTTTCACACTAATTTTGTGTATTTGTATAATAACAAGTCGATCCATAGAGAACCAAATGATATTTATTTAGGATCACTTGTTGTAAGGTAACTATTTTTTTTTTGGGAGGGGGGTTGTTGAATAAGAACTAATTCAGAATAAATGGAAGGAAAATAGTAAGAACACACATTGAAATATTGTTGTGGAAATTTATCAATGAAACAAAACACCTAGCTAGATATTTATTTCAATTTACTTTTGATTCACAACTCAATCATTGATTCATCATGCATATTGTATCTTTTGCAAACTACGAATAATTTCTTAGCCAGCTATGTCTAGGAAAGCTTGTAACGACCCAACTTTCCGGACTAAGCTGAGGTCACTACCAAATACCAAAACTCGACCATTCAACATAAAATTAGAACGGACCAGTTACGATTCATTAAAAGCATTAGAAATCTTACAAAAAGACGGTTTCGGGCCCTATTTTAAATCAATCATAAAAAGTCTCAAATAAAAAACTCAAGTCAAATATTCTGACAAAATACATAGCGGAAGCGATAAGAAAACCAGACGCGTCCATATGGCCTTCACGCGTCCTTCCTGCCTCTCGTCGGTCTGCCCCTCGCTGTGCCCTTACCTGAAAAGTTAAAGAAGAGAAAAGGGTGAGTATAAACATACCCAGTAAGGGACCTACTACTGGGCCCGTTAGGGGACAACAGTTAACTTCCTATTCGGGGGTACCCTACGTAACAGTCTAGTGGTTCCGTAGAACGCACATATCAGTCTAGTGCTCCCGAAGGATGCACACATCAGTCTAGTGCTCCCGGAGGATGCACATATCAGTCTCGTGCTCCCGAAGGATGCACATATCAGTCTAGTGCTCCCGGAGGATGCACATATCAGTCTTGTGCTCCCGAAGGATGCACATATCGGTCTAGTGCTCCCGAAGGATGCACACATCAGTCTAGTGCTCCCGAAGGATGCACATAACCGTAAGGCACACTACCCCATAGATGAAGCTAACCGTTACCCCTCAGTCCATACTAAACCGCCTACAACAGTCACACCCTAACGACATTCATATTACAATTTCGCCATAGGCTTTATCAGTCAGATAGTATAGGTTTAAACAACTACACCCTCAGTTGCTATACGCATCGCCAATTCGCACACCATTAGGGAAAACCCTAGACCCAATCAACTAACCAACCAAAACCGGACTCACTGTCCTTCCCCTTCCAAACTTCATGATCAACATCCAGCCCAATGATTTCTACATACTGAACCGTAACTTCAAGGTCCATCCACATAAAATCCCAATCTACAGATAGCAGTCTCAGTACATTTACACCAGACAAAATATAATAACAGTGCCTAACAGTCAACACACATACAGTTATTCAGTACAATCACTAACGTGTAATCCCCTGCGGATTACTACGTCTTCGGCCTCGATCCGAGGTCCAGTAGTAGGAAGACCCTTACCTGATACTCGGTTATGCCCCTCGATCGAATCCACGCTCAACGGATCAACCTAAACGAAAACACAAAAGGTTTTAGTTGATGACTCTAGTAGAAGTCGTTTTAAAAGGTCCGAAACACATCCGTTGACTTACCCGAGGAAGGAAAGCTATCTCCAAACAAGCCTGCCGCAGAACCCGAGAGCTTAAACGTCAATTCTTTACTATCTTTAAGGGGTGAAAGATAGGGTCAAAGCTTATTCCAATAATCAACTCGAATCGGATATGGCAACATTAGGGAATTCATCAAAACAAACCTTACCGAAGACTCACCGTGACCCGAAGTGGAGGAAGGAAGGCTTAGGTGGCTCGGCTCGGCTCGGCTTGGCCTCGGCTCACGGCTCGGCTCACTCTCGGCTCGGCTTGGCCTCAGCTCACGGCTCGGCTCACTCTCGGCTCGGCTCGGTTTGCCCTCGGCTCACAGCTCGGCTCAACTCGGCTCGGCTCGGCTTGGCCTCGGCTCAGCTCGGCACGGCTCGGCTCGGCTCGGCTTAACTCGGCTCGGCTCGGCTCAGCTCGGCTCAGCTTGGTTCTCGGCTCGGCTCGGCTCGGCTTGGTTCTCGGCTCGGCTCGGCTCGCGGCTCAGCTCGCCCGGCTCATTCGGCTCGGCTCACTCGGCTCGGCTCACGCGGCTCACTCGGCTCGGCTCACGCGGCTCACTCGGCTCGGACTGGGATTGCTGGCGGCTCGCGGCTGGGATTGTTGGCGGCTCGCGGCTGGAATTGGGTCTCGGGTCGGGCACGGCTCGGGTTCAATCCCTTCTCTTCCGATGGCGACGGCGGTCGAAGGCGGGGACGAAAGAAAGGTCGTCGGTCGAAGGCAGAGACGAAAAGAGAGAGAGGAACGCCGGGGATGGCGGCTTGCGGGGTCGCGCGGCCGTTCGCGGGCGGAAGACGAGTGCCGAGTCGGGATTCGTTGGTGGTGTGCGGCCACGAAGACGGCGGCGACGAAACTGAAGAGAAGAAGAAGCAAAAGAAATGGTGGCGTCGGGCGTGAGAGAAGCCGAAGAGGAGAAGAGATGGGGTGGCGTGCGTGTCGGGCGGCGGTTTTCGGGAGAAGAAGGAGAACAAGAGATGGGCTGTCGGGAAAGGAAGGAGAAGAAGAAGAAGAAGAAGAAGAAAGGAAAATCGGGGGGGGGGGGGGGGGGGGCGGCGCGCGGGAGGGGCTAGGGTTTCCTTCTTCTTCTTTTTTTTTTTAAAATAATAATAATATATATATATATAAATTAAATAATCATAATTATTATTAATAATAAAATATTAATATTAACTAATTATAATAATAATAAATATTAATATATATTAAATAAAAATAATAATAATTTATAATAAATATTAGTATTAAATAATTAAAATAATATTAAATAATAATATTAGTATTAATATTAAATAAATAAGAAATAAAAAGTTATTAATATTAAAACTAAAATGATAAAATACCTAATAATAATAATATAATTACTATTATATTATTATTTTATCGTTTTACAAAAATCTTAAATTTCCGAAAATTCACATGATTTACTAAAATTTACCTCGATCTTCGGGGCGTTACAAAGCTAGCCAACTACGTCTATGGAAGCCAATTCGAACTCATATTTTTGTTTAAATGAAGCATCCTAAACATGCAAATCAATAAGCATTAACATTTGAGGCAACAACTAAGTCGATCAAACAAATTGAAATTGTCTAATTGAGTACTTGATAAGAATTCAATCCTAAGCTAGTTAGAAAAATGTCATTAGATTGCAATTGCCTAATAAATGAGTAATTCTAAATTAGCTTTCGTTATATGCAATTCATACCTAACAATTACCTATTAGAATTAAACCTATAATAATTGATTAATATAATTGGTTATTGTCAGTATTCCCAAGTACATTCAATCATGGTAAGAAGCTGAAGGAAATAATTCAATTGCTTAATAAGTTCATAAGTGATAAATATTGAAAACCTCATAAGAGTTCAAATCAAAAGATAAATCTAAAATCTCTGGCTAGATATGAGTACCTTAGCCTAAATAAATCGTCAAAAGTTAAAATTTTATAATAAATATAATAAATACCTTATCCTAAATAAATATAATAAGCAAAGATCTTCAATTCATCTCAGACTTCTTAGAGAGATTAGTTGAAATTTTCATGGATGATTTCTCAGTTTTTGGGTTTTCCTTTAATGAATGTCTGTGTAGCTTAGAAGATGTGTTGAAGAGATGCAAAGAGATGAGACTCCTATTGAATTTAGAGAAGTGTCACTTCATGGTAACAAAGGGAATTGTGCTTGGACACAAGATCTCCCATGCAGGTTTAGAAGTAGACCCTGCGAAGATTGATGTGGTAAGCAAGTTACCATTGCCTTCAGACTTAAAACCACTATGGAGCTTTTTAGGACATGTGAGATTCTATCGTAGATTTATCAAAGGATTTTTCCATCTAGCCAAGCCGCTAAGCAACCTTTGAGCGCCAACCAAACCTATGATTTGATGACAAGTACCATTAGGCATTTCAAACATTGAAAGACGCGTTGACCTCAACGCCTATCCTCATCACTCCTGATTGGTCATGTGAGACCCGTACCTAGATAAAAAGAATCAAAATTTTGACTTGGTATTGAATAGGTGTTTTGAGAAGAAGCATGTGATAAGATGCTGACGTTTGAGTCAGTTCACAATGAAGTAAAGCGACTCGATAAGACATTTGGGGTTTAAGTTTAAGTATGGTTGGGTGTTTGAGTTCTTTGCGAAATGGAGAAAGGCGAGGAAAAAGTTTAATCTTAATTTGACAGGGTTTACGTGTAAGGTTAAGAATTAAGCATGATTAAGTTAAACATGGAGCTTACACATGTACCACTAAGAACAGGAGTTGACGAGCTATTAAGAGGTTTAGGATGACTAATCTAGTTTAGGATTAGTATAAATAAAGGGAAAGATCAAATTGATAAGGAGTTTGATGTTTTTTTTACTCTGAGAAATCTGAAAGGAAAAGTTAAATGCTTAGTTGATCTTTGACGATAAGAAGAAAAGCTAAAGCTAGACGTTCTGTGTGAAGGAAAACCAAGTTATAGTGAGTGACTTTCCAAAAGTGTTTGTATACGTTAAAAGCTTTCTTTAAATTTTTTATTGAGTTAAAATGATGTTTCATATACAAGTGTGCTAAAGAGATTTCGAATGAAAGCATATATTCTATTTAAAAGCAAGTTTATGTGTTTCAAATGAATATGTAGCTGTGTTTAAACCATTAGTCTTCTTCCTATCAATGAGTTAACTATTATTTATACATAAGGAGTAAAGGCAACTATGTAAAAAAGGGCTGCATGGTAAAGTGAAGTTGGCCAATGCATAAAAGACGTGTATTATGTCCGAAGGTCTGTCCAACAAGAAAAGGATCAGTGAATTCCCGAATGCTGTTGACGAAAAGGTCATCCCAGTAGTCTAAATGCGAGATGATTAAGTCTTGGCATAAGGAATAATTCATTTTCATGGTGAAAGGAATGTTTTAACACTAGATTGTGAGATTTAGTATTCACGTGATCTGATGTATTTGTTGAATGAGGTGATGAGTGCTTGTTGAATTTCGTCTTATGGATTCGGTGTGTATTCTTAGTATAATATATTCTCTACTCTGCGAGTCATGATAATTGCATATGAGATGCTCATTATGGCTCTAGCTTTTGCATAACTACTAAATCCTCGTTGAGTACAAGTTTTTCTATTGTTTGACCAAGTATAAGCGAAACAATATGTTTCCTGGATAATTCAGGGTCGAACATAGGGAATTGATATCAAATATTAGTAATTATAAGGCTGGCTCTTTCATCTAGGCAGTATACATTTTCTATAGAGTATAAAGTAGAGTGTATGTCAAAGCTAAATCTATTATCTGCACTAGAGATTCTGTAAGAGGTAGTAATCATGGTGACGAGATGGAAATGTGAACTAACTTGTATTAAGAAAGAGTGTAGGAATGTCTTTGCATTGCAAGTGATTAAATTACGCGATAACCATGATGCGATAGAGATTAGTTAATTAGCTTTTGATTAAGGCGAGCTGCTCTGAGTACTTAAAACGCCACACTTGTTCGTTTCTTGGGATGAAAATGACTGAGCTTCATTAAGCGATATCTATCTAGAAATTGTTGCTTATAAGACTTATAGTACTTCTCTTTTAAGAGTGACAACCTCTCCACACCAAGTACCCACACTTGTTCTCCTTTCGGGATACAAGTGAAGGAAGTTTACTCGCCAAGGTAGAGTTTGTCTCTAACCTCCTCCTTGCGCGTATTAGCCATGTCCTTGCTACTTACTCTCTCGAGTACTTGGTAACAAGTGTTGGCCATGTGATGATTATAACTCAAGTAACGCAATATACCTTATAAGTTAAACTACTTATCAAGAACTTATCACAAACCTAAACTACTGATAACACATTGACAGATGAACAGTAAAAGAATGTTGGATTGAAAGTGGAGAAATGTACAATGTATTAAAGAATATAAACCTTAGGCCATAGTACAATATGAACTATATACATTACAATGAAATATAAAAGTGAAAAGTAAAAGGGAATAGGAACTATTACAAGTGAGGAGGAATGGAAATGGTGGAGTCTTCTCTAATCACTCTCTAAGCTCTCACTTATAAACTGAACGGAGAAGAAGAAGAAAACTCTTACAGATGGCGGAAAGGATAGTCCTTTTCGCCAGCTCTCTAGGTTTTGGCCTATTCAGGCCAACCTGTTCATTTAGTAGAGATGAAGGCTTTAGATAACCTACTTTCGGCGGGAAATTTTTATTCTTCTGAACATGTGAATGCTGATTGCAGCCTTTGTCAAGTCTCATCAACTCCATCTACCATTTTGATCTGCTAGTGAATCTTCATCACGTGATTACGTGGTTCCTCGCCTATGTATTTTGTTCGCTAGGCAGGGTTCCTATCATGTAGCCTTTGCACATGTTCCTTTGCGGTTCATTGTGTCTTTTTTATATATAATCTTGCGATAAAAAACTTAAAACCAGGGTAAAACAGGTGGGGAGGCTTATATAAGTTGCATTCTCTAATAGTTATGAATTTGCGATAGAAGTTACACGTTTTGACAAATTTATCATGGGTTTAACTCTATTATTCTACCTAAAAGGCTATAATAACTTGTATTTCTACAAGTTATCTGTGAGCCGTGTAAACTAAAATGAAATGTGTTTCCAAAAAGTTTTCTTAATACTTCACTCACTAAGTCTTCTAACTTACGTTTTAAGTTTTCATCTCTTTAAGTGTCAAGGCGTTAAGGCCAGAGTAAGGAAAGACTGAGAAGCTTGCTAGGCGAAGAGGTAGTGCCAGGCATTTAGTTTAAGATTTACTGTCATATTTTTTATATGTCAAGAAAACTTGTGAAGTGTTGAACACTTGGTTAAAAGCTAATAAAGAGGTGTTTTATCTTTTTGTTGCGTTAAGTTGGAATCTTTTGCCTAAAGTAAGAATTTTTCACTTTAAGTTGTGAAGTTATCAGACGATTAAGCAATGCTTAAGAATCAAAGTGAGCATTCTGAGGTTTTCGCTTTAGAGGCATCAAGATTGCTCTAAGTCGCGTTGTGTACTACATGGCAAGTTAGGATGCGTACAGGTGGGGTGTGACAAGTCACAACCCTTTAAACTAATGTACGATATATGTAATGTTGCGGTTGGGGCCAAGTTGGGTTAAAGGAAGAATAAGGTGATCCACGCAATATACTATGCAAGCAAAACCTTAAATGAAGCTCAAGAGAATTACACAACTATAGGGAAGGAGTTAGCTGCTGTAGTATTTGCAATTGAAAAGTACAAGAGTTACACTGTTGGTCTAAAGTCACAGTATGAATGCCGTTGGGGTGTGACTGTCGTGCGTTTTGAAAGGAGGGGAAAGCTGAGTCCCCGTTTTGTTGGGCCGTTTGAGATTCTGGAGCGGATTGGCCCTGTAGCTTATCGCTTGGCGTTGCCACCATCACTCTCGACAGTTCATGATGTGTTCCATGTCTCCATGTTGAGGAAGTACGTGCCAGATCCATCCCATGTAGTGGATTACGAGCCACTGGAAATTGATGAAAACTTGAGCTATACCGAACAACCCGTTGAGGTGCTGGCTAGAGAGGTGAAAACGTTGAGGAATAAAGAAATTCCTTTGGTTAAAGTCTTATGGCAGAATCACCGGGTGGAAGAGGCTACATGGGAGCGAGAAGATGACATGAGATTCCGTTATCCCGAGCTGTTCGAGGAATAAAACTTTCGAGGACGAAAGTTCCCTAAGGAGGGAAGAATGTAACGCCCCGAAGTTCGAGGTAAAATTTTAGCAGTTTAAGTGAATTGTTCGGAAATTTGAGTTTTGGTAAAACGATAAAATAATAATATAATATTGATTAGATTATTATTATCGGGAATTATTATTACAATTTTTAATGTTACTATTTTCTTTTTATTTATTTAAAATAAATATTAATATTTTTATTTAATATTATTATAATTAATTAATATTAATATTCTATTATAAATTTATATTAATTTTATTCAATATATATATATATATATATCATTATTTATTTTTATTATATTTAATATTATTATTATTATTATTATTATTATTAATTTTTATTACATATATTATTAATATTATTATTATTATTATATATATATATATTTCAAAAAAAAAAGGGGAGAAACCCTAGCCCTCCCGCGCGCCGTCTCCCCCCCCCGATTTTCCTTATCTCTCTTCTTCTTCGTCTTCCGCGAAGCCGCCGCTGCAGCCACCCATCCGTTTCTCCTTCTTCTTCATCTCTTCTCCATCCGACAGCGGCACCACCTTCCTCTTCAATCTTCTTCTTCTCTTCAGCTTCTTCGCCGCCGGATCTCCACAGCCGCCGCACCTTTAAGTTTTCCGCCAGCCGTCAGTCCGAGCGAAAGCTTGCAAGCAGCCGCATCCGTTCTCTTCGTCGTCGTCCGTCGGGTCCCAGCTGATGCCGCCACCGTGAGGTTCGCCGGTTGCTGCAACCCCCATCGTACCGTCGTCGTTCGCCAGAAGAAAGAACCATCAAAACCGTGGCTGCCCGTTTTCATCCAATCCGACCCGAGACCCGCTTCCAGTCCGAGCCGTGAGCCACAAACGAATCCGAGTGAGCCGAGTGAGCCGAGCCGAGTGAGCCGCGTGAGCCGAGCCGAGTGAGCTGAGCCGCGAGCCGAGTGAGCCGAGCCGCGAGCCGAGTGAGCCGAGCCGCGAGCCGAACTAAGCCGAGCCGCGAGCCGAGTTGAGCCGAGCCACAAGCCGAGCTATGAGCCGAGGCCAAGCCGAGTCGAGCCGAGGTGGAGCCGAGCCGAGCCGAGCCGAACGCCTTCAAGCCGAACCGAGCTCCTTGTTTCACCAAGCCACCTAAGCCTTCCTTACTCCACTCCGGTTCACGGTGAGCCTTCGGTAAGGATTATTTTGATGAATTCCCTGATGTTACTACGTCCAATTCGAATTGGAATATTGGAATGCGTTATGATTCTACTTTTCATCCCTTGAAGGTATTAAGGAGTTAGCGCATAAGTCCTCGGGTTCCGCGGCAAGTCGAATTGGATGTGCTTTCCTTCGTGCTTTCCTTCTTTCCTCGGGTAAGTCAACAGATGTGCTTCGGACCTTCTAAAATGACTTCTACTAGAGTCATCAACTAAAACCTTCGTGTTTTTGGTTTAGGTTGATCTGTTGAGCGTGGATTCGATCGAGGGGCATAACCGAGTATCAGGTAAGGGTTTTCCTACTACTGGACCTCAGATCGAGGCTGGAAACGTAGTAATCCACAGGGGATTACACGTTAGTGACTGTACTGAATAACTGTATGTGTGTTGACTGTTAATCACTGTTATTATATTTTGTCTGATGTAAAGGTACTGTGACTGCTAATTGTAGATTGGGATTCTATATTGATGGACCTTGAAGTTACGGTTCAGTATGTAGTAATCATTGGTCTGGATGTTGATCATGGAGTTTGGACGGGGAAGGACAGTGAGTCCGGTTTTGGTTGGTTAGTTGATTGGGTCTAAGGTTTTCCCTAATGGTGTGCGAATGTGTGACGCGTATAGCAACTGAGGGTGTAGTTGTTTAAACCTATACTATCTGACTGACAAAGCCTATGGCGGAACTGTAATATGAATGCCGTTGGGGTGTGACTGTTGTGGACGGTTTAGTATGGACTGAGGGGTAACGGTTAGCTTCATCTATGGGGTAGTGTGCCTTACGGATAGGTGCATCCTTCGGGAGCACTAGACTGATGTGTGCATCCTTCGGGAGCACTAGACTGATATGTGCATCCTTCGGGAGCACTAGACTGATATGTGCATCCTCCGGGAGCACTAGACTGATGTGTGCATCCTTCGGGAGCACTAGACTGATATGTGCATCCTTTGGGAGCACTGGACTGATATGTGCGTTCTACGGAACCACTAGACTGTTATGTAGGGCACCCCCGAATAGGAAGTTAACTGTTGTCCCCTAACGGGCCCAGTAGTGGGTCCCTTACTGGGTATGTTTATACTCACCCTTTTTCTTCTTAACTTTTCAGGTAAGGGCACGGCTAGGGGCAGACCGACGAGGGGCAGAAAGGATGCGTGAAGGCCATATGGACGTGTCTGATTTTATTTTCGCTTCCGCTGATGTATTTTGTCAGAATATCTGTTTTGGTGATTTTCTGTTGATAACTTACAAATTTTATTTGAAACCTTTGTGAATTTTGGATTTGATGACTTGAGATTTTATTCAAAACTTTTGCAACTGTGATTTGAAACAGGGCCCGATACCGTTTTGTTGTTATATTCCTAACGTTTTAAGAAATCGTAGCTGGTTCATTATAAATTTTGTGTTGTGTGGTCGAGTCGTAGTATTGAGTAATGACCTCAGCTTAGTCCGGAAAGTTGGGTCGTTACACAGTACACACTAATCATTCTACGATAAGATATTTGATGGTGAAGAAGAACGCCAAACTGTTGTTGATTAGATGGATTTTATTACTTAAAGAGTTTGACTTGGTGATATATCACAATGGTACTAAGAACAAAGTGGCGGATCACTTATCACATCTTAGTAATGAGCTTTTTCTGCACGAGAATAAGGACATTGAAAACTGCCTTCCGGATGAGCAGCTATTCCGCGTTGAAGAGAGGGATCCCTGATACGCAGAAATAGTTAATTATTTAGTTTGTAAAACATGGCCGCAAGACTTCAGTAACTAGAAACCACAAGAAGCTGTTTTATGAATGCATATTCTATATATGGGATGAGCCATTTCTATATAAGTTGGGGCCAGACCACATACTAAGAAGATGCGCTCCAGAGTATGAAATAAAAGAGATCCTCACCATGTGTCATAACGTGCTATATAGTAGAACATTGTGGTCAATTGTGACTGGTGCCAAAGGACTGGAAACATTTCCCATCCTAATAAAATGCCTCAACAACCAATCCTTGAGATAAAACTCTTTGATGTATGGGGAATTAACTTTATTGGATCTTTTCTGCAATCTTGTGGCCATATTTACATCTTGTTGGTCATAGACTATGTATTAAAATAGATTGAAGCCATCTATTGTGCGAAGAATGATGTGATAACAGTCAGCAACATTTTAAAAAAGAACATTCTCTCGTATTTTGGGACGCCACGAGCTCTCATAAGCAATGAAGGTTCTCACTTTATTAATCACATCATAAGAAAATTGCTATAAAAATATAGCATAACCCCCAAAATTGCCACGACCTTCCATCCTCAAACAAATAGCTATGTGGAAGTCTCAAATAGGAAAATTAAGACATTTTGGAAAAGGTCGTAAATTCATCTTGAAGGGATTGGTCTAACCACCTGGACTCGACGTTATGGGGTTATAGAACTGTTTACAAGATGCCAGTTAGAATGTCACCCTATGTGTTAGTCTTCCAGAAGGCCTGTTACTTACTATGAGAGTTGGAGCACAAGGCGTTGTAGACGTGCAACAAGTTAAATTTCGACTATCACGTCGCATGAGACGCGAGGTTACTTCAGTTGTACGAGCTTCTAGAGTGACATTCTTAGACCTATGAGAACGCTAAGATTTATGAAGAAAAAATGAAGGCATGTCATGATTGTCACATTCCTTAACTAGCTGTACTGAAGACAAAAAGTACTACTCTTTAACTCACGTTTACATCAATGACCTTGTCCCTTCATCCAAAAAGTTTCAAAAGGCTTCCTCATAGAGCACCAGACCTGAGCGCTCTGTGAGGAAAGAGACCACCAAGCTCAAACCTACTGAAAATCCTTTAACAGTGCGTGTTGGATCTTTGGCAGAGATGAAATAAAAGATGACGAAGATCTAGAAGACCATCAAGATAAAAGAGAAAACAAAACAATTACCAATCAAGACAACAGTCATAAGGGGAGAAGAGGTTGAATGTCTCGACGAGCTCACTAAAGAGTTAGATGAAAAGTTGGTGAGCCCATTTGATAAGAGGCCATGACTTGGACAAAAAGAGAAACAAAGGACCACTGGGACCAGTAAGGTGAAGAAGAACAAGGTAGGGTCATTCAGATTTGAGGAGACCCAGCCCGACGGAGAAAACCGAAAGGTCTAAGGAAACGCTATAGACAAAAAGGTCAAGGTATAGAAGGATCTATTTTCCTTTGATGGGCTACTTCAAGACTTCTTCTATTCACCCATTAAGGTGTTTGGGTGGAGGAAATTTTTCACGAGGGCGACAAAGATTCAAATGGATGTGGTCAACAAGTTCTGTAATGCGAATTGCCATCCATCCAAGTTCTATGTGACAATTGAAGGCGAGAAGGTTTGCTTCAACGTTACGGCCATCAATGAGCTTTACGACCTGTTTAACGATGTGGAGTACCTAAGGTAGGTGGTGATCACAAGACCCACAAAGGAGTAGACCAGAGAAGTGTTGAAAGTAATCACGTGGCATGGGCGAAATGAGAGATAACACCTACTGGAAGGTATTAATTATATCTACATCAACTCACAACGGAGGCGAGCATGTGGCTGTAACGTGATTACTTTGTATATGCAAAGATGTTGTATTGCATAATGATGAAAAAAGTGTTTAACTTGGGTGCAATCATTCAATCAACATCCTCTCTTGGATGGAAATTCCCAAAGGTGGCATGCCATTCTCCTCAATAATTGAGAAGTTGTGTTTGCACTTCATCTCTTCCTTGGCGAGCATCCCACAAAAAAAAATTGGGTGACATTTGCAACCAGACGGTGTTGAAAATATTAATTACTTTACCTCAAAACAAAGAGGAAGATCGTTGCTTGAAAACGTTGAGTCAAATTAAAGACCTTGAAGGAGATGGAGATGATGACGAACTGCCCTCTGTACTGCCACTAAAAAGAATAGACGCATCAACCTCTAAACAGCCTGCGAAGAAACCATAGGTTGATGCGACCCTTAACCCCTAATCTTTAAACGTCATTCATCCCCTCCGCAAAGACCCCTTGCGTACCAAGAAAGTTATCCAACACCCTCTCGTGAGGAAAGTGTCTTTCCTCCCTGTTTCTACCAAACTTCAAAGGAAAAATCTCCTCCTCTTCCTAAGAAAGACAAAATGCATTCTCCTTCTCTAAAAAATCAAATTCCTCCATCACCTAAAAAGATCCACCTCCCTCGTCTGTACCCATCTACATTCATTCCACTATCTCCTATAAGTGGCAAAGACCTTTGTTTTCTATCCATTAACATACTCCACCACCATCACCGCCATAATCCAAATCCCTTTCCCAAAAAGACCAAACTCTTCTTTCCCCCACCATTTCTCCAAGGCATCGAACCTCTGTGTCGCCTGTACATATTTCACCCTCCTATCACTTGCCCATCTATGACCACTCACCATTGCATTTTAACATCAATAAGCCTTTACCTGATCTGAAGGCTATTAGAAATAAATGTGATTTCCTTCCCCGCAGTGGGTGTATTGCAAAGAGTCCACATGCCTCCTCCAATTGTTGTAATATTATAAAGGGATGATATGCATTTAGATGCGAGCATATTCAACAAGCCACATAAACAAGAAAAGGCGCAACCTAAAATTGAAGACATTCATCAAGGAAAAACAATATGTCCTTGGTATAGATGGGGAGACGAGCTCCTCTACACCGCATCATGAAGAGCCACAATAATTCACTGCGTAGAGTGACGGTGAAGACCTTTTTAATACATTGACAATTATGTTTGCAAGCCAACTTTTGAATATCTGGAACAAGTCTTAGCAGTGCAAACGAACCAAGGCATGAATATTGAAGAGATGAAGCAAATGATTGAAGCCTTGCAAAAAGAGAGTGTCGAACGAAAGTGCTTTCAAGCCTTACTTCAAGAACAATTAGTCCAATAGCAAGGAAAGTTGGACGCGATGTCGATGAGCCAAACTTTGTTGTCTTTGCGATTCCCACCTCACTTCATTGGTCATTATGCAATAAAAAATGATATGCAGATGGTAACATGACATGCTAGACAGTTTCGAGCTTCAATGGATTACACTTACTCGATATTTGCCCAACGCATGCTAGCCCCTATCATCCCACTTAATTTGGAAGCACCTTACGCACTAATCCAACCAGTTAACCTTGGCGCCCTTGAACCTCGCTAAGAAGATTAAATTTGGGGGTGTTTTCCATCTTCTGTAATTTGTTTTAATTTCGCTTGATTTTATTTGCTCTTTTGTAATGATTTATTTGCACAATTTAATCAATTATCTATCTAAGTACAACTTTTCTTCCTTCATTACGTTATACATTTTTTTGTCGCTTGCTTTCTTTCTTGCATTCTTTTCGTTCTTTCTTTTTTCTGTTCACAAGAATAACTTCTATGATAATACCTATGCGAAGTATGATTTAACTTGTATATGGTGATGAATCTTTACTTAATGAAACTTACATTGTAAATAATTATGTGATTCTTTAGGCATGTAAGCTTTACCTCAATCCTCTTCTGCATCTTATCATTCACTTTTCAGCAATAATATGTTGAATTTGAATTTTGTATGTGAGTTAGAGGAATAAATGTGGTAGATTCAGAATGTAATTGTTAAATTTTGTAGACATATTCACATATTATTTATGTAGTTTGGAGTTGTATTTTCTTGCTTGTAGTTGTGATTCTTTGAGTTTATAATGTAGCATATATGATTATTATAATGTTTTATCCTTTTAAGTGTAGTTTTGATAAATTTCATGTTAATTTCTAATTACATCATTACCTAGCAAAATTTCATATTGAAGGCTTTAAACATTTTGAATGATCTTTTGGCTAAGATTTAGATGGTAGATATTTGAGCATCAGTAGATGGGTCTCTCGATATGTATATCCCGACCAAACTCCCGACAACTCTTTTATCTTTGGGAATTCAACTCCCGATGCGTTTTTTAACATTTCCAGTGATTTCGTGCATCGAGAAATGAGTGTTTTCTTGTTGTGATATTTTAATGAAAGGTTTTTATTGGAGATGGGGGTTATGTTAGTAAATGGTACAACTTACTTTATTTTATCATGCGCAATTTATTTAATTACTGGTTATGGAGTTTGGTTATGGGGTTGTTTAAGAATCAGTTAAGATCTCTTTTCAAGGATGGTCTCACAGGTGGTTAGGATTTATTCCTTATATATTGCTAAAATTATTTGTGAGAAGCTATGTGGTTGGAAGCAAGGAAGAAAAAGCATATAAGCTTTTGACAGTAAGTTTTTCTTAGTAGTTCCTTATGGAAAATAATAAGAAAAACTGATAAAAGAAACACCAAGTCATTCGGGCTTGAGTTGAATACATCATCCATAGTTCTGAGATTAAGGGGGAGATAATCTGTCCTTCTTATGAGTTATGATTATTATGTTCTCACATATTTGGTTCTGATAAATCCGTTCTAGAATGACACAGTCATAATTGTGTAGAGTGCTGAACCTCCAGTCATAACTATGTATTCAACAATTATTGCATGTACAATATGTAAAATCTTCTATCTTAGACAAACAACCCACAAATGTAGATGTGTGATCATCGAATTGGGATAACTAATGTTCATGTGTTATGTTTTTCCTTTATGGTACTTTAGTTTGTTTGATTGCGTATAACTGTGTTTACTATTGTTCATAACTAAGAACCATCCATTTCTCATCACTATCAGAGTCGATTAGCAAATGATTATCATTGATAGAATTCGTGAAGAAAATTTAAATACTAGGCCACCTTTGCTAGACGGAGGAAACTATGGATACTGGAAAGGGCACATGGCTGCGTTCCTTATGTCATTGGACATGAGATGTTGGAGAGCTATTATTATAAGATTGGAGCACCCCACTGAAACAGATGAAACTAGAAAAGTGACCCGAAAATTTGAGTTGAAATGGTCAAGCAAGGAAGTTGATCAAAATATATTCAAATTAAACAATACCTGTAAATCAACGAAAGAAGCTTAGGATATCCTTAAGGTGGCATATGAAGGAACCTTGAAAGTAAAAATGTCTCACCTACAGATTTATACTTTACGGTTCGAAGCTCTTAAAATGTTAAAAGAAGAAATTATAGCTGAATTCAATGTCTGAGTACTGGACATTGCCAACGAATCTGATACGTTAGGTGAAAAGATGTCTGATGCGAAACTTGTTCAAAAAGTTATGTGGTCTCTTCCACCAAGTTCAACATGAAGATTACTACACTTGAAGAGGCAAATGATGTGTCAAAGATGAAGTTGGATGAGATGTTTGGATCCTTACGAACATTCGAACTATATTTAGAAGATGGTGAGAGCAAAAGGAAGACTAGCATTGCCCTAACCTCTGTGAAGGAAGAAGTGGTTGAAGAACCCAAGATATCTGCTAATGAAGAATCCTTGGTTGAATCAATTGTGTTACTAACTAAGCAAGTAGCCAAACTTAAGAGTTAATTTTATAAGCATGTGGGTAGTCAGAAGAGCAGTTGTGACTCTAGTTTGGTGTATCATTTAAGATCTTCTAGTTCATTCTCTTTTGCTGGTTTGTACAGAAGAAAAGGTTACGAACGAGGCGAGAAGGACTACGGGTCATCAAAGTTTGAAAGAAATAGTAAAGGATCAGATGCCATGAGTGTGAGGGGTTTGGACACATTCAAACTGAATGTCCAATCTTTCTTAAATGAAAGAAGAAAAGCCTAGCAGTGACTTTTAGATGATGAAGACTCTTCAGAAAGTGATGAAGAAGATGTTGGAAGAACATTAATCAGTATCTCCACAATAACTGAAAAATGGGAAGTGGAAAGTGAAGATGATCAGGTGCTTGAGCAGCAAGGTTTATGGAGAAGTTTATGTAGAATAATCTAAAGGCTTTACTGATCAAGTTCACTGTGACCATGTTTATAAACTTCAAAAGACTTCGTACGTTCTAAAACAAGCTCCCAAAGCATGGTATGCGAGGCTCTCAACATATCTAGTACAGTAAGGGTACAATGGAGATGGTGCAGATAAAACCTTGTTTGTCTTTCATCAAGGCTCTAAGTTTCTGATTGTTCAGATATATGTTAATGACATTATATTCGATGGCACATCCTCGACATATGTTGAAAAATTTATCTATCAAATGAAGGCAGAATTTGAAATGAGTATGGTTGGAGAACTTGCTTTCTTTCTGGGATTTTAGATACAAGGGGCGACATGTATTTTATTTTCTCAAGAGAAATATGCTAAACATCTATGCTAAACATCCGGTCTCTAAATTTGGAGTGGACAAGGACGAGGAAAAACGCACACCAGCGCTGCTCATCTTAAAATGTCGAAGGATACTTCTGTAGAAAAAGTTGATCTGAGTTTGTATCGAAGCATTATAGGCAGTCTACTCAATTTAACAGTAAATAGGCTAGACAATGCATTTGTTGTAGGAGTCTATGCTCGTTTTTATGAAGACC
The DNA here is from genome assembly GCF_025177605.1 of Cucumis melo. Classification (NCBI taxonomy): domain Eukaryota; kingdom Viridiplantae; phylum Streptophyta; class Magnoliopsida; order Cucurbitales; family Cucurbitaceae; genus Cucumis; species Cucumis melo. Next base: position 17,704,558 of record NC_066858.1, read on the forward strand.
CTCGAATGTCTCATCTTCTCAGTGCCAAGTGTATCTTGAAATATATGACAGGCACTATTGATTATGGTATTTGGTATACCTTTGATACAACTGTTATTCTTGTAGGCTACTATGATGCAGATTGGGCAGGGTGCTCAAATGATTGTAAGAGTACTTCTAAATGCTGTTTTTTTTTTCTTGGAAACAACTTACATGGCTCAACAAGAAACAAAATAGTGTGTCTTTGTAAACTGCAGAAGCTGAGTATATTGTTATCGGTAGCAGCAGCTCGCAACTCCTCTAGATGAAACAAATGTTAGAAGAATATGGTATATCTTAATTTTCCGTGGTTCTTTATTGTGACAACATGAGTACCATAAACATCTCTAAAAATTCAGTCTAATATAGTCATACCAAGCACATTAATATTCATCACCAGTTTATCCGTGACCTGGTTGATGATAAGGTCATTTGCCTCGAACATGTTCAAAGTTCTTTACAGTTAGCTAATATATTTATAAAACCGTAGGATGCATCGATCTTCAAGGGTTTAAGGGCTGGGATTAGTGTTTGTCAATGCCTAGAATAACAATTAATGAGTTGAGGGTTTGATGATACAAGCGACCTGTTTTATGTTATTTGGCCTAATTGTCGTGATCCAATCCTAGCTTGGTTACCTGCCATTTAAGTCATAAATTGAAATTTTGTTGGATTCCATGGCATCAGTCGTAAAACTCTTTGTATCCCACGATCATCTCTAGTTAGTTGGCATTTCTTTATGTTGCTTCATCTTCCATTCTTGTACAAGTATAATCACTTGCATCTACACACAATGGTTGCCAGACGTTTCAAGTCCTATCAGCTAACTTCTACTCCATCTATTAGTCATTTTTCCATGGCTGTTGATTCCTCTTCCATGGCTTCATCTCCTCCCAAGAATGCATCTCTTGCTAAGGGTAAACATTACAAGATTATTCTGCTGCGTTGTCTATTCAAGAAAGTTTGTCATCCTGATGCAACTGATGAATCAAATCTCCACATTCCCTCAGCCAATCTTGTTCAGTGTGCACAACAGGTACTCCCTTTAGCCATGCACTACCGATCACCGTCAAAACTGAAGTACCTGATGTCTCCCCACTTAGATTCACCCAACCATCTGTTTCTTCATCCATTCCAGGGTCTAGGGTTTCCATTGAAATGGTCATTCTAGATTTAGATTCAGATTCCTTGAATGGTGAAGACTCAATTGTACTTTCGATGTTACTCCGTCGATACAAGATCGGAGATCAGTCTAGTCAATTGTTTACTTCAGCCGCAGCTGCCTAGGGTACGCGTTCACCGGCTCATGAAGTTTCTCATCGTTAGGATGTTCCTTATCATACTACAGACCATGGTAAGTCTCCTGTTCCTTAAGCTTCCTCTCCTGTTACCCCATTGTCTCCTCAATCTCTAGAAGATTTATATAAAATTGATGAAGATGAGTCAGGTGAAGATACTGATGATGACTACGTTCTTGTCCCTGAGGAAACATATGTTCCAGAAGAAACCACTGTTCCAGAAGATGACCTAGCTTCGTCTCCTGTCAACAAAACGTCTGAGCCTCAGTTGACTAAGGTTCCTAGAGACTCTACCACTCCTCTGTCGCCTCAGGGTCATGTTGGTTCTTCCTCCAAAGAACCTAGAAGACCACTTGTTAAAAGTCAACGAGTTATTTCCACTAAGGCTGGTCGTTAGAAGATACCTTCCAATGTTCCCTTATTGCTAATTGATGGTCTGTCCTTTCATTTCGAGGAGGAGGCTCACAAGTGGAAGTTTATTGTCAAGCATCGTATTGCGGATGTATCAAACATCTCTGACCAGTATCAGTTTTGTCCTGCCATCCTTGAGCCGATCTTAATGCAAGTTTGATTCGCACTGTCTCTAAGGTTGGTCTCTTCTACCCATGGTTGATCTAAGAGTTGGTTGTGAATCTGCCCTCCGATTTCAATGATCCTAGTGTTGGTGAATTCTACAAGGTCAATATTAGGGGTGTATGCTTTACTATTTCTCCAGAATTACTCAATCAGGTTTTAGGGATCACTCTGTCTGTTGATTACTCTATTTCCTACCCCACTCTTGAGTGTCTGACTGAAGAGCTTACTGGTGGAATAGTGCCTATCTGACTAGTGGATGGATAGCTTCCTATTGCATCGTTGACAATTAAATATGCCATCCAGCACAATATAGGTATCACTAATTAGATCTCTTCTACGATCTCTACTTCTCTAGGACATTTCATCTATCTTGTTGGCACTGGGGTCAAGGTGAATGTGGGGGAATTTGTTTTCAATCACTTTCTATGCCATATCTATACGTTTGCTATTCACATTCCTATCTGCTTTCCAAGACTTCTAAGTGGTTTTCTTCTGTCTTAACACCTAACCATCCTAGCTTCCATCGATGCTGTTGGAACTGCACCGAGGGTTATATCCTTGAGCATGCGATTGTTTCAAGGCTCTCATATACTTGATGTTTCTACTTATTTCGATACTATGTCTGGAGGTTCTACGGGTCCACCTATTCCCAGTCTTGGTGTAGGTCAACCTATTGTGGTACCTATGGTCTTAGCCAATTGATTGTTGTAGGCACTGGTTGCTGAGTCCCGCTCTCAGACTCATCAAATCATGAACTTTTTGATCGACATACGATATTGAAGAATGTTCTGCATGATCTTCTTCGAGTGGCTTTTGAGTCTGTCGTGTCTTCTTTTGATCCTCAACCTTAACTTTATTTATGCAACAAGCAAGAGGGAGTTTTTTTTTTTGAACTGGATTTCTGTTGTTGGGTTCTTTATCTTCGGTTGATTTTGCTTTTAGTTTTGTTGGTTTAAGTTACTTTCATGTTTTTAATGGTAGATGGTTTGGTTTTGTTTACCTCTGAGCTTATTACAACGAAGTTAACATTTTGATAGCTACATGATTTATATGTTCTAATGCAAAAATTCTGGCTGTTATGATTCATGTTGATGGTTTTGTAAGTGTTGTGTTGTTGGCAGCATGGTTGTCAGGCTTTTCTACTTATATGATTGATGATGTGTACTTGTTTGCAGAAATAAAGGTAAGTAGTCTCAAGAGGGAGTTTTTTAGTAAATGGTCTCAACTACTTTATTTTATCACGTGCAAATTATTTAATTACTGGTTATGAAGTTGTTTAAGAATCAGTTAAGATCTCTTTTCAAGGATGGTCCCACAGATGGTGAGGATTTAATCCTTATATATTGATAAAAATCATCTGCGAGAAGTTGTGTGGTTTGAAGGAAGGAAGAAAAAGCATATAAGCTTTTCAGGGTAAGTTTTTATTACTAGTTCTTTATAAAAAATAATAAGAAAAACCGATAGAGCAAACACCAAGTCGTTCGGGATTGAGTTGAATACATTATCCATATTCTGAGATTAAAGGGGGAGATATTTTGTCCTTCTTATGAGTTATGATTATTATGTTCTCACATATTTAGTTTTGATAAATCAGTTCTAGGACAACACAGTAGTGTGTAGAGTGCTGTACCTCTAGTCATAACTATGTATTCAACAATTATTTCTTGCACAATATATAGAATTTTATATCTTGGGCAAGCAACCCCCATATATAGATGTATGATCATCGAATTGAGTTAATAAATGTTCATGTGTTATGTTTTTCCTTTCTGATAGTTTAGTTTGTCTAATTGCGTATAACTGTGTTTACAACTACTGTACGCAACTAAGAACCATCGATTTCTCAGGTTATATTTATAAGTTTAATCATGATATGCTATCTTTTTCTTTTGAATTAAACTTTAGATTTTAGAACCACAAAAAACATCCGATTGAAAATTTTTTTCTTTTAACATTGATGTCAATGAACACAAATGTACAAGAGTCATTTGATTAGGACAAGCTAAGCGCAATATATTCTATTTTTAATAGTTGATTGGGAACTAAAAAAAATAGTTGATTGAAAACTCAAAGGAATGTGAGTTGGAGTTTTGTTATAGGTGGAGAGGGATGTTTCTGTGAGTCTCTGGTTGAATGCGCATCAAATGAATTCCACTCTAGAAAAAACAAGACAAAAATAAAATGAATTGGTAAAAGTAGTGACTAATTAAGGAAAAGAGAATATTGGAAAACAAGATACCAATGAGAAAATAATTTTTAATTTTATTTCCTTACACAAAATATAGATCAAGAAAAAAGGAATAAGCCAAATTTGGTTGGAAAGAGATTAAACAAAATCTTTAGGAACTTTTGTTGAGGTACACTTGTTTAGTTCTCTTGGCTTGCGTAGTGAATCAACAAAGTGTCCATCTTCTTACAAAAACTCTCATTAGTATTTGAGTACTAATCTATATTTTAAATATATGCTTTTGTTGTGAAAACGGAGCACAACTGGAATATGAAAATTGAGAAAATATAATATTAAAAATAAAAAATATAATATAATATAAATAGTAAATAAATAAAATAAATAAAGAAATTAAGAAAATTAGAAATTAAGAAAAATTTATTTATTGTCAACTTTCTTCCTCTTTCATGGAATTCTCACCAATATTGTTCATATTTACAAAACTCACTAAATGCCACTATTTATAAGCAATTTTGCAAACACGAGGTGATTTACATGGCCACTAAGGGTGAGTGTTTTATAGACACATGAAATGAGTGTTAGATGATTGATAGGAGGCCACTAAGCACACTAATGGGCATCTATATTTTTACTTAATGGGCATCTATATTTTTATATCAATATTTATAATACTCCCTCTTAGATGCCCATTACATATATACATATATGAAATATGCATCGTTAAAACCTTACTAGGGAAAAACCCAATAGAAAGAAATCATAGTGAAGGAAAAAGAGTACATATTTCATATTTATTTACAAAATAAAATTTACTCTTTTCATAGAAATATCACTTGAGATCTATGAGTCGCCGCATTTTAATGTTGTGCACCAATTTTTCCAAGGTTATGGTAGGTAGTGATTTTGTAAATAATTCTACCAAGTTATCCTGTCATTAAATTTGTTGTACTGTGATGTCGCCATTTTCTTCAAGATCATGAGTATAGAAAATCTTCGGTGAGATGTGCTTTGTTCTATCACCTTTAATATAACCTCCTTTTATTTGAGTTATACATACCAGGTAGTCTTTGTATAGTGTTGTTGGAAGGAGTTTACTAGAAGACAAACCACATGATTTCTGAATGTGTTGAGTCATCGATCTTAACCAAATACATTCTTGGCTAGCCTTATGAATTACAAAAATTTCGACATGATTTGAAGAGGTGGTTGTTATGGTCTACTTTATTGATTGCAAAGATATAGTAGTTTCTCCATATGTGAATAGATAACCTGTTTGAGATCTAGTTTTGTGTGGATCAGATAAATATCCAGAATATGTAAAACCAACTAGGTTAAAATTTGATTTATTTGAATAAAATAATCCCTTATCAATTGTTCCTCAGAGATAACGAAGTATGTTTAATTCCACTCCAATGCCTTTTTGTTGGAGAGAAACTATATCTAGCTAATAAATTTACTGAAAATGCAATATCTGTTGGAATTTGTGTCCTAAAACTTATACTTTGTTTTTGATTCAATAAAATTTATTATTGAATGCTATAATCTTAAAACCAATAAATTAAGGTCCCGAGGCTATTTTAATGAGTTTGTCAAATACACTTGAACTTTACGTAGAGACATAAACATGGATTAAGTTCAAGTTAATATCCCAAATAGTCTATAGTGTATGAATAAAGTTGGGCGCCTTATTCTGGATAAACACCATGGATGCTTCCCGCTCCGTAGTTAGTACAAACGATGTAATCCTTAATCGTTCATGTAGAGACATGGGAGTGAGGGCGTCCTATGTAAATGGTTTATATAAGACTGAACCACGAAATAGTCACTTTTAGTTATAACACCGTAAACTATAAACTGACTATTTCATTTATGATGACCTAGGTAACTTGATCTTAATCCTGAGCTAACTATGAACTTCTATTCATTCGGTAGTATCCTTAGATCTGCATAGGTGAGGGCAGCTCAACATCGCTGGCCCAATAAGCCTCCCATTTCAAGGGTAAGACCGAGTGGATAGCTAGGGACATAGGGTGCAAGATGGAATTTCCTCCTACCCACTTTTGGGGTAGTAGATAGGTTGTTCCCTTAAGGACTGAATCCAAGTCTTGAACAAGGGGCCCGAACTTTTCATTGGTCCAGGAAGGATTCTAGTTTATTGGTTGGACCATAAACCAATTGTTCAATAGTGGGTCTTGAGGAGCAAGATGTAATCTTGGGGGTAAAACGGTATTTTGATCCAGCTAAGATTACGAACAACCTGTGAAGGATCGACTTACCTATTACGATTATATCAGATGGACAGAAATATATGTATAGTGAGGGGAGTGCAACTAAGAGTCTTTACTGGAATAACTCTTTAGTTAACAAATGTTGATTAAGCTTGGTCTAAAAGAGTTTAGCCAGTTAATCTCGAATCGTTGGAGATCATGATCTATAGGTCCATTAGGTTCCCCTACTAGCTCATATGGATTCAACTAAGAACAAGTATGTTGAAGTAACTCGAATTGTTTGAATTAAGATAAGAGAGAGAAACCGACAAATATATAAGATATAAGTCGGTAGAAATAAACTTTAAATTTTTTGTATAAATATGATTTAAATAAATATGAATATAGATTCATATTTAAAAGCTTGAATAGTTTTGAAACGATCAAAGTTGTAAAAGTCAACTTTTTGACTTTTAACTTTGAGAAACAAAACTTTGATCGGGTTTATAGTCAAATATGATTTAAATTTTAGAAAAATGAATGCGGATTCATACTCGAGAGGTTAGAATCAGTCAAGACGAAAAAACTAGTAAAAAGTCAAAAAGTTGACTTTTGACTAAGGAAAGTCAAAGTTTGACTTTGACTAAAATTGGTCAAATGACCAAAATACCCATTTGACTAATTTCTTAATTACTAAATGTTAGTGGATGATGCGACAGTCGATTGTGAATTAAAGGCCACTAATTTCATTAAAGAGTTAATGAAAAGATTAGGTGTTGATTAGATATGAAATAATTTACATGCAACTTACATGTAAAATCCATATAAAACTTCTCATTACCGAATGAGAAAAGAATGATGTTTTCTTTGGAAAAGAACAGCTAAACGATACACTCCCATCTCTCTCTATATTTCACTTCACAAAACCGAGTCCTACAACTCCGTTCTTGGTCCTGAGCATAGTAGGTCAGATTGGTGGTTGTCCTTGTTCGTGATATTTAGGCAGAGAAGGAAAAGAATTCAAAGAAGAAGCCCAGAACTATAAAAGGTAAGTTCTTCGTTTACCTTTTTGGCTTCTCGCTTAGGTCCATCATATAACATGTAGTTGTTAACTTCTAAATCGTTTAGATGCATATAGAGTAAAGCATGACCTACGCTACTACAAAATCTACTTTACTTGACACTAGGTACTTTTATATACTTGACGTTTTTAGTAAAAAAACGTCAAATATTGACTATTTTAAAGAAAAAACATCAAGTATAGTCTAAAAAAAGCGAAGTTTTTACGGAAATTTTTGAACTTTTTTACGTTGGCTTTTACTTGACATTTTTTCCGCGTCAAGTATAAAGGAGAGTTTACTTGACGTTGTATCCGTGTCAAGTATAGTGGACACGATACTTGACGCGTTTTTCACGTCAAGTATAGTATGAAGGAAAATAAAAATGTCGAATGATTCTACGTTAGTTTTACATGACGTTTTATTTCACGTCAAGTATAGTAGAGATTTTACTTGACGGTTTATTAACGTCAAGTATAGTGCAGAGTTTGATTGACGTTGTGATCGCGTCAAGTATAGGTAATATTTACTTGACATGTAAAAAACGTCAAGTATAGTTTACATTTTTATTTAAAAATATTTTGGAAATGTTTAATACAAAAATAAAAAATAAAAAATAAAAAAAATGAAAAGTATAAACATATCATTTATTCCATCCTTTCATTAAATAAATTTATTAAAATAAACTTAATAAAATAAGGTTATTAAAATAAATTTATTAAAATAAATTTATTAAAATTAATTTGTTAAAATTTATTTTAATAAAACAATTTATTAAAATAAATTAATTTGTTAAAATTTATTTTAATAAAACAATTTATTAAAATAAATTAATTTATTAAAATTTCCCTCCTAACCCTTTTCATTTTCCCCTTTTCATTTTCCCCTTTTCTCTTCCCCCCTTTCTTTTCCAAATCCATCTCAAGCCTCCATCTCAATATCTCAAACCTCCATCTCAATATCTCAAGCCTCCATCCAATCTCACTACCGCCGCTAGATGCCGACCCACTGAATCCACCGCCGCAACCACTGGACGCAGACGCTCGTGATCGCACCAGATCTATCGTTTGAACCCGCAACCTACTGCGTTTTTAGCTGCCGCCGCACCCGCTGTAACGCCGCTGCCGCACTGACTGTAACGCTGCACCCGCCGCCGTCGCACCCGACCTATTTTAACGCCCACACTCTAACCGCCGCCGTCGTCACTATTCGTTGGTAAGTCTCTTCACCCATGAATTTTGAGTTTGTTACATCGATGGACTGGTTTAGTCTTTGTATTAAATACCTAATATCTTGACTTAGGTCTTGGGTAATTTACTGTTTGTTTGGCTTCTATGGTAGAGATGTTTGTTTGGCTTCTATGGTAAAGATGGTATTGATCTACATTTAAAAGGATTGATTTTTGTATGAATGAAATGTGATATTTGAATGAAATTTTGATTGATTTTTGTAGCTTAATATTATAAATATTAAAGTGATTAAGCCAAAGAATGCAAAATTTTTAGGTTGAATACAAGGAGAAAAGAACATTCTTTAAAAAAGGGAAAAAAATTATTTGTGGGTTTGAAGACGAGATTCTTTTAAATCTGAAAAATGTTATCTCAATAAATTCTAATTGTTGTTGTGCATTCCCTCTCCTTTAAGCAAGTGACAAATTTTGTTACTACTTTATGTATGCTATTAAAGTTCAAATTTAGTATAGGTGAATTACTTTAAAATACATAGATTTTGTTATGTGTGCTGTTAAAGTAGGGTGATCACTTTATGTGTGTTGTTAAACTAAAATAAATGGATTTTGTTATTACTTTAAAAGAGTTAGAACTTTATGCCTTTATTTGATAGTTTAGACATTAGAATCACAATCATATTTTAGTTTAGAGATTAGAATCATAATCATAAGAATACATAGATTTTGTTATTACTTTCTTTCTTTTCTTTTATTTTATTGGATCTCTATATTTACTATAGGCAAAAGGATCTCTATATTTTGTCTTTTGGTTTAAGATCGTAAAGTTTGAACTTAAGTTCGTTTATGTTTTATGTTTGGATCCTTGATTTGAGACTACTCTAAGGCTTGACGAAGAGTAAATTTGCTTGTTAATTTGAGCTTTGATTTCGATGCAAATGATGTTATTACTAGAACACTTAAGATAGATTGGGATTTCTTTGTTGATAGGATAGTATGTTGCATGAGTTACCTAGCTAATTTTGAATATTGTAATTTTTTTGTAGATCCAAGATTAGCATATTATAAGTATGGATAAATCATGGATGTCAAAGAGTAGATTAACTAAAGAGTTTGAGTTAGGTGCAGAGAACTTTATCAGATTTGGATTTTCTAATACAACTAATACTTCTATACGTTGCCCTTGTTTAAAGTATGAAAATTGTCAAAAATATAAAGCCGATGATATTAGATATTATTTATATTTTAATGGCATTGATGAAAGTTATAAGATTTGGTTTTGGCATGGTGAAGAACTTCCTAATTCATCCTTCCATGGAAAATCTTCTAAGTGTATGTATAAAGAGAATGACATTGGAAATATAAAAGAAATGGTTGATATTGCTCATGAGCAATATTCAAAAGATCCAAGTGGTTTTGAGAAATTGCTTAATGATGCTGAAAAGCCGTTATACAAAGGATGCAAAAAATTTACCAAATTGTCTACATTAGTGAAGTTGTATAACTTAAAAGTTAGACATGGATAGAGTAACATTAGTTTCTCAGAACTACTAAAAGCATTAAAAGACATCTTACCTTCTCCTAATGACCTTCCTACAGCAATGTATGAAGCAAAGAAAATGTTAGGTGCACTAGAAATGGAATATGAGAAGATTCATGTGTGCCGTAATGATTGTTGCTTGTATCGAAAGGAATGTGCCAACACATTTGTCTGCCCTGAATGTGGTGTGTCTAGGTGGAAATATGGTAAAGATGCAAATAAGAAAAAGAAAATCCCTGCTAAAATAATGTGGTACTTTCCACCTATTCCATGATTTCAACGGATGTTTAGAAGTGTTGAATGTGATAAAAATTTAACATGGCATGCTAATAAAAAAGAAATTGATGATAAATTACGGCACCCTGCTGACTCTTTAGCTTGGAAGTTAGTGGACACCATATGGCCAAATTTTAGTTTTGAACCTAGGAATCTTCGTGTAGCATTGTCAGCAGATGGAATAAATCCGTATAGTGATATGAGCTCCAAGTACAGGTGTTGGCCAGTCGTGATGGTGATTTATAATCTTCCCCCATGGTTGTGTATGAAACGAAAGTTCATGATGTTATCAATTTTGATTTCGGGTCCAAAGCAACCAAGAGATGACATTGGGATATACTTAGAACCATTGATTGATGATTTAAAACTTTTGTGGGAAAGTGGTGTGCAATGTTACGATTCCTATAATGAGGAACTATTCAACCTAAGAATTGTTCTATTATGGACAATTAATGATTTTCCAGCATATGAAAATCTTAGTGGATGTAGTGTGAAAGGGTATAAGGCATGTCCAATTTGTGGAGATCACACATCTTCAATACGACTGAAATATGGAAAAAAATGGCATACCTTGGGCATCGAAAATTTCTACCACTTAATCATCCTTTTCGTCGTCAAAAGAAATCATTTAATGGTGAGTGAGAACTTGGAAGTATTCCTGAACCTTTGTCTCGGGAGGTTGTATTTGAAAAAACTAAAGATCTTGACTTTCAAAGAGGAAAAATAAACAAGAAAAGAAAACACTCTAAAGGGAGCACCAAGAGTTGTTGGAATAGGAGGTCTGTTTTTTTCGAGCTCCCCTATTGGAAGCATCTTCATGTTAGACATTGTTTAGATGTCATGCATATTGAGAAAAACGTTTGCATGAATATTTTAGGCACACTTCTCGATATTTCAAAAAAAAAAACTAAGGACGGTTTGAATACTAGACGTGATTTAGCTGATTTGAAGATTCAACCTGAGCTTATTTCTATTAATGGGAATAAAAAAAATTTCATTCCCTCTGCTCACTTACAAAGAAAGAAAAGCGGTTTCTTTTGAAGATGTTATCATAAATGAAAGTTCCTCGGGGTTACTCATCAAATGTTAGGAATCTTGTGTCAATAGAAGATTCAAAACTGAATGGTCTAAAATCTCATGATTGTCACGTCCTCTTATAATAATTGCTCCCCGTTGCCATCAGATATGTGCTTCCAAAACATGTTCGATATGATATAACTCGTTTGCGTCTTTTTTTCAATTTTATATGTAACAAAGTTATAGATGTTACACAAGTAAAGAAGCTGCAAGAAGACATTGTGAATACATTATGTTTATTAGAGAAGTAGTTCCCTCCTTCATTTTTCACGATAATGGTCCATCTCACTGTACACCTTGTTAGAGAAGTAAAACTTTGTGGGCCCATTTATTTTCGATGGATGTATCCATTTGAAAGGTTCATGAAAGTTAGAAGAAACGCTGTAAGGAATCGACATCGTCCAAAGGGTTGTATTGCCAAAGGTTATATATTAGAAGAAGCTGTTGAATTTTGTTCAGAATTTGTATGTGAAGTAGATCCTATTAGACTTGGTTGTCAAAAGTTAAGAGACAATTCAGACAATTCAGAACTTGGTAGACCATTGTCAAGTGGAGTTACTAGCATACCTGAATGAGAGCTTCTACATCAAGCTCACCGATATGTTTTGGAGAATACCATTGACGTGCAACCATATAGAGTAAGTTCTTTTGTCTATACTCCATTTATTTGATTGACATTCATGAAATTAAAAGAAAGTACACTTCAAAAGGAAACATTTGATCACATTGCAACAACACCGAAGTAGATCAACAAACTAGAAATGGATTCAAGATGAACACAACCAAACTTTTATATCTTGGTTACAAGAAAAGGTACATATAACATGAAATTAGTTATCTAACATTATCCTTTCTCATGTATATTCTAATTGTCCAAGTCGTTGTCACTTAGGTTGGAATGAAACTTGCAACAGGAGATGTTGAGGTTTCAGATAACTTGCGGTGGATTTCTCATGGTCCTCATCCAGTTGTGACTACTTACAATAGTTACGCTATTAATGGACGTCACTACCACACAAAGTCGCATGACAAAAATAAAACAGTATAGAATAGTGGAGTTAGTTTAGTTGCAAAAACAATGCAAGTATGTAGCTCAAAAGATAAAAAACCTATAATCGGAGAAATGTCCTTTTATGGTGTGATAGAAGAGATTTGGGAACTTAATTATAATTCATTCAAGGTTGTCATTTTCAAATGTGATTGGGTTGAAAATAGTGGTGGTATCAAAACTGACAAGCTTGGGTTTGTGTTAGTTGACTTAAGTAGAGTAGGACATAAAAACGATTATTTCATACTTGCAACCCAAGCAAAACAAGTGTTTTTTGTTGAATATACTTCTAACGTATTACTGATCATATTTAATCTTTTGTAGGACGAGATTTTGGATAAATCACCTAATGATGAATCACCCAATGATGCATTGTCTCAAGCTTTGGATACTCTAGAATATGGCGGTCGAGTACGTGGTATGGGTGGTTTCATTGCACCTACTATTTATTTTCATCAAGCAAAGCCAAGAAAGTCAAACAAGGTGGATACAACCCAACAAATTATTGATGAAAATGAAGCACTTTGTAAACGTATTCGAGAGTTGGAACAAAAAGTTCAAAACATCCCAACATCGAAACATGGTAGTTGCTCCAAGAGTAAAGTCCAGGAGAACATGGTAGTTGTTTCTAAAGTAAAGTTACAATATTAATTGTTTATCAAAGTGAAGCTATATCATTTACTCGTGGTTTGAAAATCTTGATGATTTAAGGAGAGAGTTTTAGAAAACGTGGTAAAAGAGAAGAAAGAGATTGCTACTAGTGTACGACCGACATCTCTTACATCAAAGAAGAAGGTCGTAAAAGAGGACGAAGTGAAAGAGGAGGAAGTGATTGTTACTAGGCCATCGATATCAAAGAATAAGGTAAATGTGAAGGTGGATTGTAAATAAAAAATTTTAGGTATATGAGTTCTTAGATTGTTACTTACTTGTGTTAGGTAAAAGCTTTAAGGCCGATGACAAAGGAGGTGGAAGTTACTAGTGAACCATTTAATTTACCAATACAATTGAAGTATATTCTTAGTATGCTAAAAGGGTAATGGTTGATGGGTCTTGAGTTATTTGGTATACCTCGAAAGAGTTACGTTTTGCGAGAAGATGTTATTGATTTTTGCAACATGCAAAAAGTTAAGACTTTATCAATGGTGGCTTATATTATGTAAGTAAATGTTACTTCTTTATGATATATATATATTCACAATTTTTAATTAGTAGTAGGTTGATGTATGCAATTAATTTATTGTAGGTACTTATACTCACTCATTATAGATTTGAAGAAGTTTTCAAAGTACGTTTTTATAGATCCATCTCTTATTTCAGCTGGGTTTCAATGTACGTTCTGTAGATCCATCTCTTGTTTCAGCTAGTCATAGTACGATTAATTAGAGCTCGGAACCTTTGTAGTAGATTAATGACTTCCAAACAAGATCAATTAGTTGTTGCTCCTTATAATCATGGGTAAGTATTCCTAGATAAGTATAATTTTTATTAATTTAAACTTGCATTAGTACCAAAATACTAATTACTTGCATATATATTTCATTTAGGGATCGTTGGTCATTAGTAGTCATTAATCCATATGATGATGTGGTGTATCATCTAGACTCATTGAGAACAAGCTCCCGAGATGATATTAAATACGTAACGAATATGTAAGCTAACTATGTTTACGTTTCTTTTTTTTGAATCGCTAAAGAAATTAGTTCATTTTGATTTATACTATACTTGGGAAACGTAGGGTCTTGACGATTTTTCAATCTCAGAAGAATTTGAACAAGACTAGAAAAACAACATTCTGGAAAGCGGTAAAGGTAAATATATTTATGCTACTATTTACAATTTAATTTAGCACATAAGCTAATATGCATTGTTATTTGGTTTTGTGTTATAGTGTCTTTTACAAGTAGGTACTGTTGAATGTGGATATTATGTCATGAGATACATGCGCGAAATCGTGAGTAAAGGCACAAACATTATTACTGATGCACTATGTTTTTAAACTACTTACATTGTAACGTTATAAATAGTATAATATGTGACTAGCTTATTCTTTTTTAACAAAATGTCTACTTGACTTTTTATGTTCTACAGGTTGATAGGAGAAATTCATACTCACAGCTTGAATTGGATGAAATACAAGTGGAGTGAGTTGAATTTTTAGCTCGGTACATATGATAGACACTTAGATATGATCTTAATTTTGTAAATGACTAACATATGAGAATGCCCATAACTTTTTTTGTGTAAATGTTTTGTTCATAGCCATTATACTTATATATATGAGGCCATAGATGCAAGGGGTAGACTTTAGTTTTGGTATACAACACATGTCTTTGGTTATATAAGGATAGCTATTATTATTGTTGATTTTGGAATAGGCCACATATAGGAAATTTTAGTTAGTTATATTTGGATTAGAATTTTGTAATTATTGATGATCAATATGAAGGAGAAGAATGAAATTATTGTTGGTTTATTGGTTTATTTGTCATTTTTTTGTTGTCTAACTACTGGTTGGAAAGGAATGTACCTAATATAAGAAATAGAAAATAAAAAATTTGTATATTTAATATATTAATAAACAATATACATAACGTTAAATACATGACGATTTTTTAGTGTCAACTATACAATTTTGCTTGACGTACGTGTAAAAAGTGTCAAGTATACGATTTTTCTTGAATCAAATATAATATTTTACTTGACGGTCTTTTAGTGTCAACTATACAATTTTACTTGACGTGTAAATAGTGTCAAGTATGTGATCTTGAAGGAAGATTACTTGACGTCAATACAGTGTCAAGTAAATGTATACTCGACGTTTTATTAGTGTCAAGTAAATGAATATTTGACGTTTTTTTAATGTCAAGTAAAGGTACAACAAAAAATGGATTACTTGACGTTAATACAATGTCAAGTAAACGTATACTTGATGGTATTTTGGTGTCAAGTAATCTGATTATACTTGACAGTCGATTACTTGACGCTTTTAAAAACGTCAAGTAAAAGTTTACTTGACACTGTATTAACGTCAAGTAAGCCAATTTTTGTAGTAGTGCTATATCTTCCGCTGCAGCATGTCTCTAGTGTTTTTTCCATCAATATCTGATATTGTATTATTATTAGGATACATAAGTGCACCAATTGCACTAAGATATGATACTTTTGGACCAAGGACTTCTTCATTATCATCTCGAGGTCGCAATATAACTTTCTTCACATCTAGTGAACGAACTTGAATTGTAATGGTCAATGGATATGCTTTATCCATATAAAATCTTTTCAAAAAGTTGATTGATGAACAAATATCTCATCTGCTAAATGCTGTAAACGGAGACAAAATTTTGGTTTTCCCAGATCTTTTATCTTGAATTTTTTCTTAAGATACTCTATTGCCTTTTGAAGGTCTTCAAGAGTTCCAATTATATTTAAATCAAGAACATATATAGTTATAATAGCAAATCTTGACTGTGATTTCTTTATAATAACGCATGGACATATTATATTAATTCGATATCCTTCTTTCAACAAATATTCACTCAAGCGATTATACCATATTCGTCCTGATTGTTTCAATTCATATTATGATCTTTCTAACTTTATTGAACATAGTTCCCGAGAACTTGATTTATATGTTTCAAGTATCTTAAATCCTTTTGGGATTTTCATGAAAATATCATTATCAAGAGATCCATATAAATACGTTGTAACTACATCCATAAGATGCATGTCCAGATTTTCATACACAATCAGACTAATTAAAAATCTTAAAGCGATTGCATTCACTATAGGAGAATATGTCTCCTCATAATCTATACCAGGTCTTCGTGAAAAACCTTGTGCAACTAATCTTGCTTTATATCTTGTGATCTCGTTATTTTCATTTCTTTTTTTCACAAATACCCATTATTATCCTACATGTTTGACACCTTCTAGTGTTTGGACTACTGGTCCAAAAACCTGACGTTTGGAAAGTAAATTTAATTATGCCTTAGTTCCTTCTTTCCACAAAACCAATATTTTCTCTGTCAACATTCTCTGACAGATTTTGGTTCAGAATCCTCATTTTCAGATATAATATCAAGAGAAACATTATATGAAAAATGTTGTCAATAACTATATTAGTTTGATTCCATCGTTTTCCTGTCATGACATAGTTTATCGAGATATAATTATTATCCTCGATTGTTTTATCTTCTTCGACATTTCTTTTAGAAGTCAAATTTTAGATTTCTTCTGGAACATCCACATCTTTAATCGAGTTATATTGACTCTATTCTTTTTTTTGAAGATTTTAATCTTTGGAACCAACTGGTCTACCACGCTTCTGGCGTGTTCCAGATTCATTAATGGCAACATTTTATGTTGGGATATCAATCTTTAGTGGGACATTTGTAGCTGCTATGTGATTTAGTTACTTTATTTGCATCTACAATGCATATGATAATTGATTTTCGATATTTTGCAAATGAATTATTTTCTAAACTTCAAGTTCACATTGATCTGTATAAGTATCTAAATGAGATAATAACGATACATTCCATGTAATTTCTTTTTCCAACTTTTTAATTCCTTCCCCAATGTTGAAAAATTTGTCTCATTAAAATGACAATCAGCAAATTGTGTAGTAAACACATCATCCGTCAAAGGTTCAAGATATTTAATAATTGATGGGGAATCAAATCCAACATATATTCTTAGCCTCCTTTGAGGACCCATCTAATTATGTTATGGTGAAGCAATTGGAATGTACACTGCACATCTAAAAATTCTGAAATGAGAAATATTTGGCTCATGGCCATATGCTAATTGTAATGGCGAGTACTTGTGATAAGCTGCTGGCCTAATACGCACAAGTGACGCAGTATGCAAAGTAACATGTCCCCATATAGATGTAGGGAGTTTAGCAATTAATTGAAAAAGTTTTATAAATGATTATGTTAAACAATTTTGTGTATGAATATGAGTTATAGGATATTCAACACTTATCCCAATAGAGATACAATAATTATCAAATGTTTGGGATGTAAATTTACCAGCATTATTAAGTCGAATATTTTTAATTGTATAATCAGGAATCTGTACTCTTAACTTAATTATTTGAGCAAGTAATTTTGCAAATATAAGATTTCGACTTGATAATAAGCATACATGTGACCATCTGCAGGAGGCGTTTATTAAGACCAAAAAATATTTAAATGGTCTATTTGGTGGGTTAATCGGTCCAAGAATTCGTTATAAAAATGTAGGTGATTTGATTCCCACTTTAACTGGTGATGGTCTAATTATTAATTTTCCTTGAGAGCAAGCATCGGATGATAATTCATTAGATTGAAGAATCTTATGGATCTTGGATGATCCAAGTGATTGTGCCAAATTGTAAATATATTTGGATTCATGAACTTTAGATCCATTGTTGCATATGTTTCAATTACATGTATATGAGTATAAACCAGAAGATAAAGTAGACACCTTTTTTAATATACGTTTTGCATTTGAGATAGTAGATATAATATAAAGATATTCTATCCCATTCTTTCTATCAGTCTCAAAATGATAACCATTGTAATCTATATCTTTAAAACTCAATAGACTTCTCTTTGATTGTCTAGAGAAAAATAATATTTTCTTTTCCACGAGATTTTAATTTTGGACCCTAAATACCTACGAGATTTTAATTTTGGACCCTAAATAAATTAATTTTGGATTTTAAGATGAAATTTCATTTAAGTTGGAATATATTTTTATGAAGGCTTGGTTAGAGTTTATTGGAGGAACTGAAAGCTTTGATTTTTTCCCAATTAAGATTGAATTGGAATTCAACCTCAACTTAGGGTAAGTTAAATTAAATGGATTTTTTTAGGTCTTTAAGCAATTATTAAGTTATTGAACTTAGTTATTTTCCTCCTTATTGTTTAGGATTTATTCTTGGAAAGCTTGACTGTTGCTGTTAGGAATAATTTGGTTAAGCTAAGCTCCAGGTAAGAGATTCTTCTACTAGACCCTCGTACTGAAATTAAGAGTTTGCATGTGATTTCCCTATTATGCATGGATGTAGCTAAAATGCATAATGTATTGATGACATATGTTGATGACTGATAGTTATGACTGAGTTATGTTGATGATGATGACTGATTATGTTGATGTTGATGCATGAAATATTACTCTCATAATTAAGAACGTTAGGATTAATATTCATGCCATGTTTATGATGTTGTGATGTGCTACATGCTATGGATAAGGTGATCTGTTAACTTTATCTATTAGAGTCGTATCCATTGGGTGTCCCTCAGGATCACCACCTTTTATGACTATGTGGTCCGACGGAATCACCAGTCTCATTAGATGTTATATATATAAGTGGACAGACGGGATCACTTACAAGCCAATTATCTTAAGTGTTCCTTCGGGTTCACTGAAGACCAGTTTGTCCTAGGTGTTCTTTCGAGTTCACCAAAGACCAGTTTTGTCCTAAGTGTTCCTTTGGATTCACCGAAGACTAGAGATACCAGAGATGTTCCTACGGGATCATTAGATTGCGTGTGTTCGAGAATGCGCCAGTTTAGGGATACTGTTTCATAGGACTCTAATAGGAAGTTAACAGACACCTAGTGGGACTAGTAGTAGGTCCATTACTGAGTATATATTTATACTCACTCTTTCTATGTTTAATCTTTCAGGCAGAGGTAAAGGTAAGGGTAGAAGCTGACGAATGACAAGAAGTGATCGTGACCTACCATAGGGAAACTTTTTTCTTCTGCTTTCACTTTGCAGCTGTGATTTTAGTATTTATGTAACAACCCAACTCCTTATACTGAGCCGAAGTCATTACTAAATGTAAATAACATGATTTAAGTCATAAAGTTTAGTTGAAACGAATAAAACCTCGGAATTTTATTTATAAAAATCAAATCAGGGTAATGTGCGAAATATAAACAAATATTAAAATCCTACTCGGGCCCTATCTACTTTCAAAGAAATGAAATAGTAAATAAAGAAGAAAATAAAACTCAAGTACTAAATGTTTAAAACGGGGTGTAAGCGGAAGCAGAAATCCCTATGGCTCGCCACGGTCACTTCTGGTTGCTCGCCAGCTTGCCCTTGTCCCTACCTCGACCTCTACCTGAAAAACATGACATGGAGAGAGTGAGTATAAAATACTTAGTAAGAGACCCACTACTAGTCCCACTAGGTGCCTGTTAACTTCCTATTAGAGTCCTGAAAATGGTACCCAATCTCTGGCACGTTCCCGAACACGTACAACATGCGCTCCCGTAGGAATGAAAATCTGGTCTTCGGTGTCCCGGGGGAGCACCTAGAACATATTAGTCTGTAGTGAACCCGGAGGAAGCACTAAGACAATCGAGCTGCGAGGATCCCGTCGAATCACTCGAATCATATCTATATCCATGCTAGACTGGCGTCCCGTCGGACTACGCAGTCCTAAATAGGTGGTGATCCCGAAGAACACCCATGCAGGTACGACTCTAATAGGCTAAGCTAACAGGTATCCTAACCATAACATACATATACGTAACATCATTATGTAATCATATCAGTCTAATCATCATCTCACATCTCATCACAATATCCAACATACAGTCATAACAAGCCACGTCATCACGTTACCATGCCATCATATAAAACCACATCATCAGTCACATCATGCTCTCATTAATTTACATGTGTTATACAGTCTAGTCCTTAACATGCATAACTCGAGGTGTATGCGGTCTCATGGGTCTAGTCATAGAGCTAGTAGTAGAAATCTCTTACCTGGAGATTTGCTCGACGAGTCCTAACAGCAAGCAAAGTGTGCTTCCCAAGCAGCGAGGTCCTAAATGGTTAGGAACAACAATTAATAACCTAACCTTCATGGAAAAGAAGTCCAAGAGTCGTTCGAAGCAACTTACCCAAGATCAAGGTTGCGATAATTCCCTTTAAGTCGAAAAATCCCACGTTCCAACTCTACTTGGTTCAACCGACCCTTTCAGGAAAATAATTTAATTTAACCCAAAATTAAATTATTTAAAACCAAGATTACTCTTCGTTGGGTATGCCAAAAACCCAACCAACTTACTATAAACTTACCAAGGACACGTGGGGGAAAGGACCAAAGAACTAGGTGGCTCCAAAAAGGCTTGGCAGCTCGGCTGGAAAAGCAGGGACCGGCTCGGCTCGTGCGCAGGCGCGACTCGACTCTGACGCAGGTGCTGCGCGCGTGCGGCTCAGCTTGCGGCAGAAGGGAGGCGCGGCTCGACTTGCGGGTGCACGCGGACGCGGCTTGACGCTCGGGCGGGGCTTGACGCAGAGCGGCTGCGCGGGTCGACTTCTAGGACGAAGGCGCAGCGTCTTTGTTCGGGTCGGGAACGTGGATCTACTGCGACAGAAGGTGCGGCTCGGGTCGCGAAGGGGTGATGCTGGTCGAGTTTCTGGCTCGGGCGACGGCGTGTAGTGGAGGAGACGCGGCGTTCGGCAGGTGTCTCGTTTGGGTGCGGGGCGAAGATGCGATCGGGTAGCGCGACGGGGCGCAGCGCACGGCTTCTGGATTCGGACGGCTGGCGGCGCGGGTCGGCTGATCTGTTCAGCTGATCTGCAGTGACGCCCGATGGCGGTGTCTAGCTAAAGGCGGCGACGGCACTTGCTAGGGTTTTCCAAAAATTTTAGGTTGCTTTCTCTTTTTTTCTTTTCCTAAAAAAAATAGGTTTTGCTTTTTGGTGCATGGGTCCCAAGGCTCATTTATAAGGAGAACCTAAAATAAATTCCCTTTTTCTTTTCCCTTCAATTAATTCAAAACCAACAAACCTTCTCTCTCTCCAATTAAAACTCCCAATATCTTAAATTTTCAAAATCATCCAATCACAACATTCTCTTTCAAAAATATATATATTCTTTTCCAAATAAAATATCACATTAGCTTAACTCAATTATTTTATCTTCAACAACCAACCTTACCAATTTAATTATCCAAATCAAAATAATTATAACTCTGAACCTTAATTAATCTCAAATTCAAAATAATCAAGTTCCTCAAATAAATTCGAAATCTCCACATCCACACTCAAGATAATAATAAAAAGGAAATCAAATTGTTGGGGCGTTACAATTTATTATTATTATTATTTTTTTGTATTCTTTGACTATTTTTCTTTAAAAGTAGATAGGACCCGAATTATAAGTTTATTTTAGATTTATTTTTGCACATATTTATTTATTTATAATTTTAATGAGCATTTGAGCTTTTTCATCTAAAACTAGTGTTGTTTTCTCATTTTGTTAAGTAAGTTTTTAATATCTTTTAGTAGTAATAACCTCAGCTTAATATAAAAAGTTGGGTCGTCTCAGATTCTATAGGTAGCTACATTTCTTTTGTTGTAATATTAATGAATAATATATTCCAAGAATTGTGTGATTCTAAAACATATATATTGGAACACTGCATTCCAACATCTAGGGGGATTGATAAGTGAAGGAAAAAAAATCATGATTAGTATCGAGAGAGCAAAACAAAATGGGTCAGTTTATTGTCATAGTCTAAAGATCTCAGATTATTTACTATCAAAATTTAAAAGCATGGGATGGGTCCCTTTTTTAAAGCCCTCACTAAACACATATTTGGACATTGGTTGACAAATATTTCATTGGCATCCCACTTCCAACCTCCGCTATACATATATTTGAGTAATGTAACTGCTAGGATTCTTCAATTTATTCCTATTTCAACCTATTTACTTTGACCCACCTAACCACAATCCCTCCCTCCCTTTTGTGGAAATGTGTATATATTAGAGAAACTATGGAACCTAAGTGGAAATAATGATGGAATTTCTATGTTTTGTCAACCATCCCTAATTTTTTTAATGTACATATATATATGGTTAAGTTATAAAATCTTTTTCTTTAAAAGAATATTGCTCTAAAAATCCAATGGAAGATCGAATCCACGTGGTTAACTACATTGCATTAGTTACATCTCTAGACATAAAGAAATAGAAGTTTTATCATCGAAGATAATAATATAAGACTACATATCAAAGATGTTTTTAAGGTTGGAGAGTTATATAGTGCACCCCTATAAATTGTAGGCTCCGAAATCATCAATAACCTAAATAATTTAGGTTTTGGAAACACTTCGACCAACCCTCACTAGGGCGTGTTGCTCATGGAACTTGACTCATTGACCACCCAATGAAATTGTTATACTTGGTTGTTTCAAACATCATATAGCACATTAAATTATAATTTAAAACTTCACTCTACTTTTTAGTTTTAGTACAAATTTCCCCAAAACTTTTATAAGTTTAAAAAATGCCCCTAAACTTTCAAAAGGGCTAAAAAATACCATTACCATTAGTTTTCGATAGGAATCATTAAACTTTTGTTTCAAAAATACTATTGGACTATTGAAAAGTTCCATAAAAAAAACTTTTAAACAAATTGAACTTAAAAAAAATTAAAAGAAAACACTCTTATTGATCCAATTTAATTTACACCAAATTTAAGCACATAACATAAAAACCAAAATATTAAGGTTATAAAATTCCCCCAAACCTCAAATATTCCAAAATAAAAATTTCTCTTTAAAATATACTAGATTAATATATTTGACTATTAACACACTAAATAATTAACCATTTAAGTTTTAAAATACCTTAATGCTTTCGTAATTCTTTATTCTTATTAGGGTTATTATACTTTATTTATTTATTTGTATTAGAGAAGAGAGGAGATAAAAGAAAAAAAAAAGTAAAAGTTCTAAAAAGTTAGAACATTAACAAAACTATACAGCCGCAAAGGTTATCTAATAATTATTTTTAAAAAATATTTTAAGAGTATTTTTAAACTTTTAAAAGTTTGAAGATGTTTTTAAAAATTCAGTGGGTTAGTAAATTTTTTATTTAAGAAAATATTTTTATTTTAAAATTTAGTGAAATTTTATGGAATTTTATGTTTTGGTTTAAAATTTTGGTTTTCATATTTGGTAGAGATAAAATTGGTGTAAAATTTGGATCAAGAATTTTTTTTTATTAGTTTAAGGATACTTATGAAACTTTTAAATAGTTTAGGGATATTTTTGAAAAAAAACTTTAACGGCTTTTAAACTAACGACAGGAGTATTTCTGAAACATTTTCGAAAGTTTAAGAACATTTTTGAAACTTTTGAACGCTTAGAGACATTTTTGACACAAACTACAAAGCTTAGGAACAATTTTTTTTTTTTTTTTATATTTTAACCTATAATAAATTCAAGGCATTCCATCATTTATTGTAAAAATTATTAAAACATATAGCAACACTAACTAGTCTAGAAGAGTCTTAAAGTATTCATAATATGTCATTAGGTTTATTGAGAAAATATGTAAATAAATTAGATTTCTCTAAAATTATGTTAAAATATGTAAATAAATTAATATCTCTAAAAGAAAAAATCTAAAAATATCCTAGACTTTTTAGGTTAAGGAATTTAGAACTCCTTTAGATAAGTATGAAATTAAAAATATCTAGAATAGCTAGAGAAATCTTTGGCTTGGGCTCCAAGGATTTCTTCATCTTCTATGAACCAAATAAAGAGAAAGAAAAGCAAGCAAAGTAAGTAAAGAGAGGAAGAATTAAAGAAAATAAGAGAAATTTTTTGAGTGAAACTGAAAGTGTGTTCTCTCCAAAAGTGTTAATTGTTTGTAAATTTTCTCAATAAAAGTTTTGTTCATTCACAACTTACTAAATTTTATAATTGAAGTCCAATTATATATTCCGAAGGAGATGAAGAATAACTACCATATCAAAGTATCATACTGGTACATATAATTCACAATAGTTAGCATAGTCCAACTTTTTTGAATTTTATAATATCTGATAAAAGAATAGTTGAGGGTAGTAAGTTGAGGGTCTCAACAAAATAGAACTTCACAAATTGTATAAAATAAATAAATTACTTAACAAACATTAACTTGGTTTTAAAATGAAAGCTAATGTTATCTAAAATAGTCTTTAAATCATAAGCTTGAGATTTATTAGAACAGTTATATATATGTTACTAATTAAAAATATCGAGAAAATATTGCTTACAAAGCTGAATTGATTATTATACTCCATCCTACCAAATTGAAGTTGGAGCCAAAGGACTCTAGTTTATAGTTAATATGAGTGAAGTGTAAAGTTTATTTATTTATTTTTTAATATGATCCATTTTTCAATAAACGGCTAATTAACATCTTAGCTTGATTGGTACCACTTACTTTATTTGTTTACTTTATTATTTTTTTTTGTTCAAATTGAGTTGTTAGGATTTGGGTTGGTTAGTTGTGATGATTCCTATTTTCTTGAGGTTGTTGGATCTTGCGTTCCTTGTCTTTCTGTTTTGGTTTGGCTTTTCGGATGTATGCGTTTCTAAGGTATTTGGGAAGAAAAAGTTCAAGTGTTGGTGTTTGCGACATGGTGGATTTTTTGCGAAAACTGTGGTGAGTAAGTGTTGACTCTTGTAAAGAGTTTTTGGCTAATGTTCCGTTTAGCATAAATAAGAGATTCCAAAATATCAAGGTAATTTGATAATGCTATTGCAAGTAGATACTGATTAAGGGGGAGTAATTCTCTCGATGTTATGACAATAGTTTCTTTATAATTTATATTCTGATGTTCAGATTAGTTTGTATACAACATGTTGAGTTATGTAAAGATTATTGTTATACCTTTGAGTCATAACATTGTAATCATGAAATATTACAAAAAACAATTTATGATCTCTTATCACAAGTCAAGGACCCTTCAAATGTAAATGTTGTGTCATCGAATTGGGTTAACAAAGTCTGATGTTCTTTCTTTGATGATTATGTGTTTCCTAAGCTATTCTTTCAGTAAATAACACACGATACAAGAATTACTACAAGAACAACAATGTCTTTTTTCTCATTTGGTATGAGAGCGGGGTTATGAAGGTGTTTATCGTCATGGAACCAATTCGTGAAGGAAATTTAACTATTAGACCTCATGTTCTTAATGAATCAAATTATGCTTACTGGAAAGCAAGGATGACCGCATTTCTGAAGTCTATTGATAGCAAGTCATGGAAAGTTGTTTTTATATGATGGGAACATCTTACTATGACAGATGATACTGGAAAGGTATCTCGCAAACCCGAGATTACGTGGTCTAATGTTGAGGATGAAGCTTCTTTGGGTAATTATTGTGTACTAAATGCAATTTTAAATGGGGTAGACCAAAATTTGTTTAAGCTCATTAACAGAGTTACATCTGTCAAGGAAGCATGAAGTATCTTAGAGGTGGCCTATAAAGGAACTTCAAAGGTGAAAATGTTGCGATTAAAGATCTTGACACCAAAATTTGAAGCTCTCAAAATGTCTGATGATGAGTCAATAGTCGAGTTCAATGTCCGTGTTCTTGATTTTGCGATTGAGTCATTTGCCCTTGGAGAGAAATTTTCGGATACTAAACTTGTCCAAAAAGTTCTGCGATCTCTTCCTTAACACTTCAACATGAAAGTCACTGCCACAGAAGAAGTGAATGATGCTACAACAATGAAACTTGATGAACTATTTGGGTCGTTGAGGACTTTTGAATTGAATTAAGGAGATGGTGATTCCAAATGTAAATCTAGTGTTGCGTCTCAATTTGTAAGCGAGGATGTGTCCCAACAATAGAAAGAACGTGTTGGTGAAGAGAACTTGGTTGAGTCTATCGCTTTTTTGACTAAGCAAGTGTTTAAGCTCAAGATTCAGTTTCACAAGCATATGGAAAATTATAGAAATCATAATAACCGAGATTTTACATCCTCTTCAAATTCTAGCACCACCTCGAGTTCAACCAATAACTTTGGTTGGAATAAGAGGAGGGAGAATGAGAGAGGAGACCGATCATTTAGGTCTTTTTAAGGCGAAAGAAGTTTCAGGTGCCATGAATGCGAAGGTTTTAGGCACTATCAAGTTGAGTATCCGACTTTTCTCAAATGTAAGAGGAAAAGGCTAACTATCACCTGGTCTGAAGATGAAACATCCTCTAAAATTGAGTTTGAAGAGTTTGGAAGAACTCTTATCAATTTTGGTTCTTCAGATGAACCTAATGAAGATGATTGTTCTAGTGCTCAGAAGAAAACCTTGAAATGTGCTGATAATGATGAATCATCACACCTTGCTACTTGAGGCTGTGATAATTCTTCTTAAAGTGGAAAGAAAGGTCAAGTGGTTTTGAAACAACAAAAGGAGAGGATACAAGCCTTGATGAAAGTGAACGATCGTCTTATGTCAATAATTGTTACTCTTAAAATTGAACTGAAGGATGTTTGTTGGGATTTTGATTCTCTTTCTAAATCAGTAAAAATTCTCACTTCAGGAACACAAATTCTGGACAGTATCTTAAAAGAAGAGAAATCTAGACGTGATAAGAAAAGTAGGAATTTTGTAGGAAAAGTTCTACTTCGAAAAAATCTTCTACTGTTTTTGTTTGTGCCTCAAGCAATTTTGATGATATTGTAGAAGAACTAGTACTCAAGGAAAAAAGGTTTTGTTAATAAAACAAAGGTTCAAAGAGTGTCGAAAAGGTGGATATGTCATTACTGTGATCAGCCTGGACACATATGATCATACTGTTATTGCTTGTATGGGCACTTCTCAAATACAAGATTCTTAAAAAAGAATGTCTCAATTTTTGAATTTAAGTATGAATGGAAAGTGAAGAGTAAATAAGAATGTACAAAATGTAATGTTGCTTTTTCCTATATACATTCGTCAAGATCGAAAGATTAGTATTTCAACAGTGGCGCTGTTTGATAACTTGTAGAAATACAAGTTATTATGGTCTTTTAGGTAGAACAATGAAGCCAAAACACATAACAATGAGTCAATACACGCAACTTCTATTGAAAATTTATAACATAAGAGAATATATCTTGCATAAGTCTCCATGCCTCATTTCAGGCTTGGGTTCAGGGCCCAGGCACCTCTCTCCTCTTTACCCCTTTCTTCTTTTTTTCTCATTTGGTTCTGGTTGGAGTGATGATTATTGGCTTTTCTCTTGTGTCCTTTGAGGTTTCCTCTCCGGTGCAACCTTTATTCTATCTCATCGCAGAAAAATTCCCTGGCCCAAATCTCGGCATTACTACTTGTGCTCTTTCTTCGGCATTGACTGGACATCTTATTTTACCATACATTTTAATGTTTTATTGTAGGATTATGAAGAAAAGAAAAAATATAATGAATTGCAAGAAGAGCGCATGCTAAAGCTATACGATATGAAGATTGCCTGGTGGTCAACATCTCTCAGCGATATACAACATCATCATGCGTTGAAGGTTCACTTGAAGACAAGAATGGTAGTTGGAGTTGATGTGACTTGACTAAGCTTCACTCGGCGCCGACATATGCAGAAGGATAGATGCTTTTCATCTAAAGTAGTCTATATAAAGCTCCCTCCCTACCATGAAATGTGTCTGGTCTAAATTAACCAAAACCTAGAGAGCTCCACGAGAGCCGACGAAAAGGACTAGTCTTTCCACTATCTATAAAATTTCTTCTACCTCTCTCTGATCAATCTTATGAGTGAGAGCTTAGAGAAAGATTAGAGAGAGAAATCATCATCTTCTTTCCCCTAACTTGTAAAAGAGCCAAGAAATGCTTAGGCATTCTACATCTTGGCTCCCTTTCTTTACTTTCCATTTTTGTATTTCATTTGCAATGTTTGACTTTTATAATTGTACAATTGCTGATAGGCCTACATTCTTAAATACGTTGCAACTTTGTTCCTTGTCAATCTATCATCTCCTTACTATTTATCTGTTAAAGTGTTATAAGTAGTTTAGGCTTGTGATCAGTTTCTTAATAAGAGATATAACTTATAGGTTCATCGTGTTTAACTGAGCTTTATTTCATTGCTTGTCCAGCATTTATCGCCAACTGCTCAAGAGGGTAAGTAGTAAGGACATGGCTAAATGCACACAGAAAAGAGTTTGGAAACAAACTCCATCCTAATGATTAAACCTCCATCACTTATGTCTCAAAAGGAGAACAAGTGTGGTAGCTTGGTGCTAAGAGGTTGTCACCCTTAAAAGAGAGGTAATGTGATGTCACACCCTGCCCCAAAGGCTACTCCTTGCGACCAGATGAGGGAGTGTTGCCTAGGCATCCATTGCATATCTCTTTGCAAGATGACACTCTAAATGCCTAGTAAGCGGAACAACTCTTACTCTTGTCTATTTCGCTAAGCTTTTCTATTGAGCCTTAGTGACCTTCATGACTTTCCTCAGCGAAAAATAATTTACAACTTTTGAACTTTATTTTGTCACCTAATACTTTTACGTACGACTTAACTTTAACTCCTAGGCGACATACACAAAGGGATAACAACAAGCAGAGAAATAACTGAACTTCTTCTCTTTATTAGCTTCACACTTTTACAAAGTTCATACATTACAAATTAAAACTCTTAAACTTTACTTTGCATAAAACCAAGTATGATCTTTTAATTTCGTCCTTCTCTCTACCAAGGGGCTTCTTTTCACGCCATGATGTTCATGAGTATAAGACCATTTTTTCCTTTCTTTGCTGCTTCAATTACTTCTTTGAGGTAGAGCACCTAGAGGTGTAAGGTCCTCCTTCCCTTTTTTACCTTAGTCGCCCAGCAACCCCAACTTAGAAAACAATCTTTTGGGCTTCCTTTCCCTGCCTCAGTTCTTCGAAACTTTTGCTCTCTAACTTGGCCTCACCAGCCTAGGTGTGCACTCGCCTTCCTACTGAATTGAGTTTTGAGCATTAAGGAGCGATGCTTTTACAAACTAATTGATTCTACAACGAGAGGTTTGTGAAAGGATTACTAACAATCGTGCAATCCCATGTGATACATGCAATACAACAAGCTAGTCCAAGTTTTTAGTTGTTCTAAACATATATATGACATGTAATTCTGCATTCTTCACTGATTTTAAAGAATGCAACATTGAATATATCACATTTGGCGATGGACTTAAAGGTAAAGTGCTTGGTAAAGGGAACATTAGTCAACTTGGTTTGTCATGTCTTTAAGATGTCGGATTGGTAAAAGGTTTATCGACAAATTTGATCAGTATCAATCAACTATGCGATCAAGGTTTTTCTATAAGCTTGAGTAAGGATAAATGTGAAGTTTTGGATAAGACTGATAGTATAATTCTAAGTGGAACTCGTTTGAGTGGTCTCACTTCCTTTATTTGTTTAGTTTATTATTTTACTGTTCAGATTGAATTATTAGGATTTTGACTGGTTAATTGGTTGTGGTGATTTCTATTTTCTCGAGGTGGTTGGATATTGTGTTCCTTATCTTTCTGTTTTGGTTCGACTTTTCGGATGTGTGTGTTTCTAAGGTTTTTGGGAAGAAAAAGTTTAAGTGTTGTTGTATGCGATGTGGATTTTTACGAAAACTATGGTAAGTAAGTGTTGACTCCTACAGAGAGTTTTTGGTTGATGTGTCGTTTATCATAAATAAGAGATTTCAGAATATCAAGGTGGCTTGATAATGCTATTGCAAGTGGATACTTATTAAGGGGAAGTAACTCTCTTGATGTTATGGTTATGGTTTCTTTATAATTTATATTATAATGTTAAGTAGATTATCTACAACATGTTGAGTTAGATGAAGATTGTTGTACCTTTGAATCATAACTTTGTAATAATGAAATATTACACAAAGTAATTTATGATTTTATCACGCCCGGATCAAGTACCCCTCAGATGTAGATGTTGTGTCATCGAACTGGACTAACAAAGCCTGATATTCTTTCTGTGCTGATTATGTGTTTCCTGAGCTATTCTTCCAGTCAATAACACAGGATAAAACAATTACTACAAAAATAACTTAATGTGTGTTTTCTCATAACATACTTGACAAAATTCAACACAAAAATCCAAGGATTTGTCTTAGTCATGGACGATGATGCATATGCTTTAAAGGAAAGTGTTGAAAGAGCTGACGATCACATCTTTCTTCATTGCACCTTTGCAATGTGTTAGTGGATTAATCTATTTTCTCTAACTTGGGAAAATACTTTCCCTCTCCCATCCATCTTGGTCACCTTCTTCAAAAACCTTATTTATGATGGTTATATTACAAATTCAATGCTTCTGTCTATTGCTCTTTTCAACTTTTAATAGCTCTAAGTTTTTCATTTTGTGTTCAATGATTTTTCAAAATTTTAGTTTTAGTCTTATGTCTAAAACCAATCTAAGAACTAAATTTGTTTTTGGTATAATTTAGTTTAAAGTTCTAAGAACGAAAGTTGTAAGCTTTGAGAAGATAATGTAGTTACCATATTACTTCCTAGTCTAAGAAAACTAAAATTTGTAAGCTTTAAGAACTAAATCTAACCTCATCAAAATTGCATCTGTCTTTTCTATTTCTTTTGTTGAATAAATGTTATCTTGTTAAGTTGAACTAATCATACTTAATAATTATTTCAAATATTGCTAAGCATTATAATTATCCTTTGAAATAAGAGATGTTCTCTAGATTTATAATGAAATACTACAAAAGATATTGAACAGAACCTTGATACATATGATCCAACTCTTCTTGATCTTAGTAATATTGAAGAGAAAATGTCTGATGAAAATAAAGCAGTTATTTTATTGAACTCCCTTCTGGATTCCAATAATGAGATTAAAATGGTAATTAAATATGGTAGTGACAGTTTAACAATGAATATTGTCTTAAATGCTCTTAGACCTAGAGAGCTTGAACTTAAGAAAAATAAAGGTAAAGAACCAGAGAAGCTCTAATGGCTAAAGGCTAGACTAAAAAGAAGTCTAATAAGGGAGGATCTAGCAGTGGTAGGTATAAATCTCAAAGTAAGGTGAAGAAATGTTTCTATTGTCATAAAGAGGGACATATTAGAAAAATATGTTTTGAGTTGAGAAGCAAGAGGAAATTTGAGGAAAAAAGAAAGGAGCAATCACATAATGCTAATGTAACTGAAAATTACCATGAAGCAAAGTTCTAATCATTTCTACATATGGTTTTTGCTCTGAGTGGATCTTAGACTCTGGGTGCTACTTCCACATGAGTCCTAATCGACAATGGTTTCAAGAGTCTAAACAAATTGATGATGGTAAAGTCCTTTTAGAAAACCATAAAAAATGCAGTAATAAGGGTTTAGGAACTATTCAAGTCAAAATGTTTGATGGTCATATCTAGAATTAGCATCATTAAGGTATATACCTGATTTTAAAAGAAACATGTTGTCCATTGGTGTTTTTTGCTCTGCAGGTTATATGATCAAATTGCAAAATGAACCATGAAGATAGTGAAAGGGATTATTATCATAAGGGAGAAGCAAACTTCAGAATGGTCTCTATAATAGAAGGGAGTGTATTGCTATTGGAACAACTGTTGTAGCTTCTCATAAGCACCATCCGAAAGTAAAGCTCTGGCATGAAAGGCTTCGACACATCAATGAAACTGGAGTGAAGCATCTTCATAAACAAGGTTTGTTGGGGAATATTTCTTTTGGCTCCATTGGCATATGTGAACACTGCATATATGGAAAACAACCAGAGTTTCATTTAGTAAATGCATCCACACATCTAAAACAATTCTTGAGCATGCCAATGGAAGTTGATGACTACTCAAGAACTGTGTGGACATACCTTCTAAAATCAAAATTCCAAAGATATACGAAGTTTGTTGAATGGAAGACTTTGGACGAGAATCAATCAGAAAAGAAACTCAAAATACTGAGGAAAGACAATGGCCTTGAATTCTTGAGCAATGAGTTGAAAATCCTTCGTGTTAATCAAGGGATTGAAAGAATTACTGTTAAATGCACTCCTCAACAGAAAGGGCTTGCTAAAAGGATGAATAAGACACTCCTTGAGAAAGTAAGGTGCCTTATGTCCAACGCCAATTTACCTAGAAGTTTTGGGGAGAAACTTTAGAAACAACAACATACCTTGTCAAACAAATGTCTCTCATCAACAATTGGATTTGTCACTCCAATTGAAAAGTGGACTAGACATCCTCCTAATTTTAGTAAACTCAGAGTTTTTGGGTGTGAAACAATAAAGACATAAAGACATAAAGTTACATAACATATAGCCAAGAAATGTCTATTTCTTGGATATTCAAAGGGAATAAAAGGGTACAAGCTATGGTGTATAGAAGATGGAGACGAAAAGTGCATTATTAGTAGAGATATTACCTTTGATGAAAATTGCAATATCATCTACAAAATCAGATGTGGAGTCTCAATAAAAAAGGAAAGAAGTCGTCGAAATTGAAATTGAAATTGAAGTGTGATAGCACCGAAAATGTACTATCTAGCTCCGTTTAATTGGAGATCATTCTATAATTTTATGTTTTTATTTGATTATTATTTTATAGGTTTCAAGTAACTCAAGGTTAGAACTTGTTGGTAATATTGATTTGAGGCTCAAATGAGTAAATACGAAGTCAAGAAGCATCAAAAAACCAGATGTAAAGAGCAAAGAAAAGAGGCAATTTAAGCCTCTGCCTTGCAACGTCGCAGTGCCCTACCATGCTGTGTGTCACAATCGTAACCTTTCAAACACGATTGTGCGGCACTTGTTCCGCTCGGTCAACAAGTCATCCATTTAATATTCGAAATCCACAGACAAACTCGCAGTATGATGTAGCCTCCCTCCACATTCTCAGGAAAATGTTTTTATAAAACGGGAGAGAGAAAGTAAATTGTTGAAAACATCATAAAAGAAAACATTGAAAACGGTCAATTGCAAAGAAAATAGCTTAGCTTGCAAAGAGTGCGACAAGGCTTGGGCGGGGGTTGAACTACTCAAGTACCCCCTATAGTACATATTGAGATTTTTGGCCTTGGCAAGCTTGCATATGAGAAAGCCGAAATGTCACACTGTGGCTTGGCGACACGAAAATAAAAGAAATAACCTAGACTACTTATAACACGTAAAGACAAAGCGATTTAGGGGTATTCAAACATACGACCATAGGTAAACAACACCTTGGACAACCATTTAGGACTTCTTTAACTTCTCTATGTTCTTCTTGTTCCAGGTTGATAGATAATCGCACGAGTTGTTGCACCGTTGATCGATAGCTTGGTCATCCACTCGAATTCAATGAGGCATCAATTTTGATTGACCCTCTCCTCCATCGGCCTTGAAGCTTCTTCTAGGCACACTCGAGCAATATCAGCCATCTGCTCCCATTCCTTTTCAACTCTGTGAATTTGAGGATTGTTCCCTACATAAGGGCCACTAGTGAGCAGCGACAATACAAAATGCCTACTATAGCTAATCTCAAACTGACTTCTCTTTGTCAGCGAATCTGTCTGAGAACTATGATCGAATTGGGCTACATTCAGCAGCTGAACCCAATTCTTTTGTCTGCCATCAACAAGATGATGCAAATATTCTCCGAGCATACAGTTGAATTGCTCGGCCTTAACTTTAGGATGCTTGGTCGCATCGGTGACCCCAAAACTTGGCCTCTCAATCGTGGCTTGCTTCAAACCATTTAAGGCGGCCTGACACTTGAGGTTCCCACCCTATTGAATGTCTTCTTCTTTCAACAACTCAGTCAACGAGCTTGTTCCTCTTTGTAAGAATCCATTTATGAAGTGCCCATTACTATTGGCCAGCTCGAGGCATGAGCATAACTCTATGATTGATTTTGGTATTCTCTCATCACACATTGCGACAATCTTCCTCTTCCCCTCCTAAATCTAGTGAAACTCCACTACATGACCCAACATGTTTATCTGTCTCTTCACAGAACAACACTTTCTTCCCTTGGCATCGGTAAGATCAAATGACGCCACGAAAACTCGTATGCTCTAAGTCTAGTGACACAAGTTGCCTCGAGTCACTTTGCCTTCGTTGCTCTTACTCGACAGTGACTCGGTCGAATATCTGACTTCGAGAAATATTTCACCCCACATGGGCGGTTAAATAAGTTGGTGGGTATGAGAAGCGAATATCTGCGACGAACTGTGAGTTTATTCTGGATACGACGGTTAATACAACATCGTAGGTTTCTGTCCTTCTTCTTCAAGGAAAGGACTGGGGTTCCCCATGGAGCTTGTACAGGTCTACTAACTCTTGTACCTAACAATTTCTTTGACTGTTTTCGAAGTATAGTTAACTCTGGTGGCGTCGTGCAATAAGCATTCTTCGCAGGTGCTTTTGCCTCTGCCGGCAACTCTGTCCTGTGGTCGGTCCTCCTTCATATCGACAAGGACTTGAACCAACTATTTGGCATCACACCACGACACTTCTTCGGAACACACAAAATGTCTTTGAAGACTGTCTCCCCAAGTTTTCCCCATGCCCCAAGCAGGATTGCCACGGATGGTGGTTCCTCTTGAGCAGGACTCTTGTCTATTTGCATGGCCGATATCATTTTAAATCTGTTAGGCTGACGAATATCTGCTTGCACTACTGTGGGGAAAGGTCTAGTAATCACTAGACATTTGGCTGAGGACATTGGTATGATCGGACGTTCATGGAGGAACTCCATTCCCAACACTACATCGAAGTCGTCCATCTTTACAACCACAAAGTCTATGGGGCCTTTCCATCCTCCCAACTTTATCGTCGTTCGTTTCACTAGTTCGACGATAGGTATGGCAATGGAATTGGCGGCCTTCATTCTTCGTGAATCCTTCTCTCAATGGAGCTTTAGATGTCTAGCTTCTGCCTCTGTTATAAAGTTGTGGGTTGCACCGGAATCAATCATAGTGCTCTTAGTTTGTTTTCGGTTGATCCAGACGTCAACATACAATAAGCCTCTTTCCGTTGGCATGTTTCTCTCCCCTGACTTTTTTTGGAGAGACGACAGATACTTTATGGCCCTTATTCTAGGCTTCTCGTCCCCTTCTATCTGGTTGACTTCGCCTTCGGCTTGATTCGACTTATTGTTTGAATCCAGAATTAATAAGGCTTGAAAGCATGGAAGTCGACTTTATTCGGACATTCTTTTGCTAGATGTTTCCCCTCACATATGAAACAACTTAAGGGACGCTTGGGTGGGCCTATTATTCGGTCTTCGCCATGTGTTCTCTGTGTTTGACTGGTAAGGTCTGCGGTCTTTACCAGAACGTTTGTCTCCCTCGACAACTTTAGGAGAGCTTGGGCGACTATTCCTATTCCTTCCAGGTGAGGAACTTTGGTAACGTCTCACATCTTGAGAGTCACTGATCAGATCAAACAACCGTTCGGCTGCTGCATACGCTGACGTAAGGTCTTGGACCCTTCATTCATATAACATGGTCTTGGCCCACGATTTTAGCCTTTCGAAAAAATATAAAACTTTATCTTTCTCCGACATATTGTGAATGTCTAACATCAAGCTCGCAAATTGCTTCACGTACTCTCGAATACTACTGGTGTGTTTCAGCTCGCGTAACTTTCATCGAGCCCAAATCTCAACATTTTTAGGGAAGAATTGTGAGCGGAGTTCTTTCTTCAAGGCATCCCAAGTATCTATCATACGACGTCCTTCTTGCATGTCCACATATCAGGATCTCCACCATAAGTTGGCAT
The DNA here is from genome assembly GCF_025177605.1 of Cucumis melo. NCBI lineage: Eukaryota > Viridiplantae > Streptophyta > Magnoliopsida > Cucurbitales > Cucurbitaceae > Cucumis > Cucumis melo. Next base: position 17,740,540 of record NC_066858.1, read on the forward strand.
CCTCAGACAGATGCATCGTCGCCAGTGTAACTTTGGCCTCCTCAGTAACAATGTTCGTGGCTCTGAAGTACTGTTCAAGGTCAAAAATATAGTTCTCCAGGGCCCTTGCATCTCTTGCCCCACAGAAGGGCTTTGGTTCCGGGATCTTTACCCTGCTAACCGAAATTGCTCCTCCAGCTAGAGCTTGATTTGTTATTGCTCGCACTGTGAGATTCAGTCTTGCGTTCACATCTGCGATTTCATTTCTGACGACATCGAGGGTGGCTCGAAAATCCTCCGACATGTCATTTATCATCTCTAAGAGTGTCTTCTGAGAGTTATCTAGCTCATTGACACATTCTTCCATGTGGGCAACAAAGCCCAACGAACTATCCCCATTTTCGTAGTTAACAATTCTTACAACGTTTCCTTCTAGAGTGTCGACTCTTGCCAAAAACTCTTATATTGGTAATCCTTCGACACGGCCAACTACCGCATCGATTGTGTCAGTTTTCTCAGTAATCTCTTCGAGACGGGACTCCAAGAAGTGGATGGAGTCGGGAACTTCAGCTAGGTAGAGCATCTGCTCCTTGCGCTGCTCTACCAGTCGGTCTCTGTAGGCCTTGCCCGATGGATTCACCGACGACATATTTCGGTCTTATTACTAATTAGCCGATTTGACTCTGATACCACTTGTCACAATCGTAACCTTTCAAACACAATTGTGCGGCACTTGTACTGCTCGATCAACAAGTCAGTCGTTTACCATTTGAAATCCACGGGCAAACTCGTGGTATGATGTAGCCTTCACGTTCTCGGGAAAATATTTTTATAAAATGGGAGAGTGAAAGTAAATTGTTGAAAACATCATAAAAGAAAGCATTGAAGACTGTCAATTGCAAAGAAAATAGCTTAGCTAAATTGCAAAGAGTGCGACAAAGCTTGGGCGGGGTTAGACTACTCAGGTACCCCCTATAATACATATTGAGATTTTTGGCCTTAGCAGACTTGCATATGAAAATGCCGAAATGTCATATTTTGGGTCGACGACACGAAAACGAAAGAAATAACATAGACTACTTATAAGACGTAAAGACAAAGTGATTTAGAGGTATTCGGACATACGACCATAGGTAACCAACACCTTGGACAGGTATGCCCGTGACACTGTGCGTAGCACAGTAAGGCAGTAGCCTTACTATCTGCAGAATGCACACGGCGTCGCATCACGATGCTCTCACCTTGCTAGAAGATATCATAGGAGTGATTGGTCAAGTGGTCAGAGGTTTAAGCTATTATAGAAGGTTAGACCCACATCTTTCTTCTGTTTTTATCACCCTCCTCAATGCTATCATGGTTGAATCTCACTCACGGGAGGTGATATAAACTTGAATATAACAACTGTGTTCTACTAAGGTGAAGAGTTCAGTTGGTGAGATTCTTTTGTAGGCGAAGAGGTTTCGAAATGTCTCTGTTGCTTTTTTGTCCTGGCATTGTAAACCAGGTTGCTCACTAAACATAGCACGTTACAATGCTGGGTTTAAGTCTCATTATAGTTCTTTGGTCGCTTCCAATTTGGAAGATGCAAAGAGGGCTTCTGACTCTTGTTTCCCTTGACAATTTTTGGATGGAATTAACATTGATCTTTGTCTTCCTTTGTCGCATTGACAATTTTTTTTATATAATATATTGGTTTAAAATTAATGATATTAAATAAATAAGAATAATAATTTATTTGACGATGGTCGTAAATGGTAGAACTATTAAAAATATTAAAAAATAAATAACAAAATTTCAAATTTATTTTGGTTTTCTTGTTATATATGAAAAAGCTCCCGATTAGTTAGTGGTGGTTTCTCTCACTCCTGTATTCAACGCTACATCACTAACTACACCATTTTCTCTTTTCGTTGAGGTCATCTTTTAAATTCCTCCACATTTATTGTGCTCACAAAAACAACTAACATCCTTCAGAATTGCAACTTTGCCACTAGCCCCCACCCATATATCCTTCAAGTTGAAGCTTACAAGGAGTTTGTCTCAATTTTCATCTTTCTGTATACTTCCCATGACTTTTCCCTTACATATCCTCCTCTTTGTCTAATAAGAACAACCCCCTATAACTTCAATCCCCATAGGCCAAAATCCAATTTTTCTTTCAAAACTAAAAAGGTATGCTCAAAAAACCCGCCAATATACTAAACACATAACCCCTTTATTTCTTCATGGACGATTACTGGAAAGAATTGCAAGGCAAAAGACTTCACGATCCTCTCTCCAAAAATCAAGTCAGCCCAATTCCACATATTTTGGTTCAAGGGCCTCTCATCGTTGGTGCCGGACCGTCGGGCCTAGCCGTCGCGGCATGTCTAAAGCAAAAGGGTATCCAAAGTTTGATTCTTGAAAGAGCCGAATGTATAGCTTCATTATGGCAGTTCAAGACATATGACCGTCTTCGCTTGCATCTTCCAAAGCAATTTTGTCAACTCCCGTTCATGCCTTTCCCTTCACATTTCCCCACTTACCCAACAAAGCAACAATTTTTAAGCTATTTGAAAGCCTACGCTGATTATTTTAAGTTGAAGCCAGTATTTAATTGCACAGTTATAAGGGCGGAGTGGGATGAGGGATGTGGGTTTTGGAAAGTGAAATCAGTTAGAGATCAAAAGGTTGTTGTTGAGTATTTTTGTAAGTGGTTGATTGTGGCAACGGGTGAAAATGCTGAAGAAATTATTCCTCAAATTGAAGGGTTAGAGATATTTGAAGGCCCTGTTGTTCATACTAGCTCTTATAAAACTGGTGAAGAGTTTCATGGGAAGAAAGTTTTGGTTATTGGTTGTGGTAATTCTGGTATGGAAGTTTGTCTCGATTTATGTAACTTCAATGCGTCCCCTTATATCGTTGTTCGCAATTCGGTAAGCAAACAAAAAAATTGCACTACTCAATTAGTTGAACTAGGTTCAAGTTAATGAATAAAAAATTGCATGCTTTCTCTTTGAATAACTTCTTAAGAATACCCTATGCAAAAATAGAAAATGGGTTCATGGTAAAAATTTTTATCATGGTTGTTAGGACGAATCGCTCCAAATATCTCCATAGCATACCATATTGTTAATTTTGAACATATATAAGCATCCTCATCATTTCGATTTTTGTTTCACCGAAAAGACTTCACACCATAAAAAATAATTGTCTGACTTATATATCCATATAAGATGATCAGCCATTTTAAAAAAGTTTTGACCTTTGTTTTTTTGTTGCATAGGTGCACATTCTACCTCATGAGATATTGGGAAGATCAACATTTGGGTTATCCATGTGCTTGCTCAGATGGCTTCCCATGCGTATAGTGGATCATTTTCTTCTTCTTCTTTCACGTTTGATGTTAGGAGATACATCTAAATTGGGTCTTCATCGTCCAAAATTTGGCCCTTTACAGCTCAAGAATCTGTCTGGAAAAACGCCTGTTTTAGATGTTGGCACTTTTGCAAAAATCAAAACCGGCAAGATTAAGGTAATTATTGTTGGATTACTTACTTGCTCATTAGGTTCTTTCTCAGATTCTTCTCTACAATAAGCCAATGTATCATGGTGTTTTAAATGTATTGATAAAGTTTTTATTTGGTCTTTAGGTTCGGAGTGGAGTGACAAGACTAACCCATCGTGCTGCAGAGTTCGTCGACGGCAGCGTCGAAAATTTTGATGCTGTCATTTTGGCCACTGGTTATAAAAGTAATGTACCCTCTTGGCTAAAGGTGCATACCCAACTCCTTTTTTTGCTTTTTAGTCGTTTAGTACTTTTCATTTAATTTCATTAATCACCCTAGGTTTCATTTCATATAAAGTGATTCAGGTAGCATAGCATGGTGCCTCTTTTGATTTTAACTGAATTTAATACCCAAACAAATATTTATGTTTTATTGTGAATAATAATATATATAAGAGATTATGATAAGACGAGTAGGCATATCAAAATGTGTCAATCCTAGTTGAGATATCTTGTTAACTTATCTTTAGAACCATCATCATATTTCCAATCAAAAAGATCATTATAGATAATAAGAAAAGTAACTTATGTATCTCATAAAGGTCACCTTTTTAACGGTCTTGACCAAACAATAAATTCATTTTGTTTTGAGAGTACAATAAAAAATTCTTTATTTTGTTGAGCTATCCTTGGATGACTAATTGTACCTATTGTATGTGCATGATAATGATTATGTAACTTCTTCTCCAGTGGTAGTTGGGCATTAACTGAATATAAAAAATTATGGGATCTTTGTTTTGTTTTTTGAGTTCAATAAATAAGAACAAGATTTACTTATGACTTAACCAGTGAAGTTATGTTCAAGTTTGCAAGATTTCTTATCAATTAATTATAATATATGTTTGGACAGGAAAGGCATATGTTTGATGAGAAAGATGGGATGCCAAGGAAGGAATTTCCGAATGGATGGAAAGGTGAATATGGACTTTATGCAGTTGGGTTCACAAAGAGAGGGCTACTTGGAGCTTCAATTGATGCAAAAAGAATAGCTGATGATATTGAACTTTGTTTGGAAAATTAAAGCTGATGAGAATTTGTGCTTTAATTTTATATAAATGCCCCTTCACTTACTCTTCTGTATTGCCTCAATCATCACTCCAAACCCACCATTAAAGCAACCCCTTTTTAGTTTACAAATATAAAAGTCATGCACTTTCATTCTTACTTTCGTCACTTGTGGGGTTCAAAAAAAGAAAAAAAAAACTATATGCAATCTCTCCCAAAGTTACTCAATTCATTGAAAAATATCTTTCAAGGGAAAAAAATTTGGTTTAGACTGTCGCCTTTTCCTAATTGTTTCTTTGTTAGAGATTGAAGCTTTGGTATTTGTTTATAATCATGTGGATATATATGTATGTATGTATGTTATAATTTAATTTTATTCTATATATTTACTACTACTTAAATTTATATAGATAAAAATAGGTGGGAGAATTTGAGTTTTTGACTCTTCCATGTAATTATTTCTTGTAATCTAAATCAATCAAGTTCTAGCTAATCCATTATGTGTTGATGCTAATTATATTCTTCTTTAACGAAAATATCTTAAAAGTCTATTTCATCAGTTCTCTTTCCTTTATTACTAATTGACATTTTATTGAATTATGAATGATATCATAGCATTCTGAACAAATTGGAAGTGATGGTAGAACAACCCTATGAATATGTATGAATGTCAAACACATTATTTGGTCATTAAATTATGGAATGATAGGGAGAGATTTATGAAAATATATGAACTAATTAAGATATATAAAAGGGACCATCCATATATATATATATATATATATATATATATATATATATATATGTACACACACCACTAGTGACCTTATTTTGTTGAAAGCAACAAGATAATAAAAAGGGTCTAAAAAAGAAAGAGAGTGAAGAAGGAAAACAAGAAAGTGTATTGGGACAAATGAACATACAAAAGTTGCATGCCAGTCAGCAAGAGGGTCCCTTTAAATTTCTAGCTTTCAAAATATTATACATATCCTATAGTATATACTTTGCTAGCTATATATATATATATATATATATATATATATATATATATATATATATATATATATATATATATATATATATATATATATATATATATATATTATATAACATGACTAATTACATTAAATGTAGTATACCCTTTTCTTTGAGCCTTATCACTTGCCCCTTTACTTCCTATCCTCATCAGTAACTCGGACCACTTTTCATTTTCTAGAGCGTTTGCACAGTCTCTCCCACCATCATCACTAAAAAAAACAACATTTCATTCACTTTAAATGTCATTTGATACTGTGTGACATGCACGTCTCACGTATTTATCTTTAGTTTTCATCATTTAATTAATCTGACCTAAGCTCTTTATCAATTGAGTTAAGGATCAAGTTAGATATAATTTGTGGTTAAACAGAAATAAAAAGAAAACTCTTTGATATTTATTTTGTTTATCTATTAGGATGGAGTAATCAGAATACATATGGAATTTAACAATAAGGTTGAGACGTTTAAAGATTATTTGAAGTAAAATAAGGTTAGGGTGTGGGGATGAGGAATGACAAAGACAGGAATAATGTAATAGAGAGTTGAGAAGGAATGTGTGTTTAGGGTTAGAGAAGATTTGGAGTTGGTGGGCTTTATTCCGACCGAATGGAAGGTAATGAGAACACAAATAGAATCTTTTATCATTGAGTTCATAATAATTTATAGTCTTCTCTTGGGGTAACTCTCTCTCTCTCTCTCTCTCTCTCTCTCTGTTAATATATATATATATATATATATATATATATTATATTAAAGAGGAGAATATCAACATCAAAGGATCAAAAGGTTTGGAGTTGGAAAATCTAATTAGGGACCAGCAGTGCCCCTGCCCTACTAATTATTGCCTTTTGGTCCCTCAAACATCCCATTTTTACCAATCTTGAACAACCCTTTCATCAATTCCCTCTTCCACTTCCACTTCCTGCCGACTCCCAACCTCTCTTCTCTCTTTATCTTCTTAAATTTTGTGAAAAAGATGAAATCAAACTTGTATTTTCTCGGCTTTGTTTGAACAACTACCTCTTTCAGTTTTTGTTTTTCAAAATAAGAGGCAAAAATTCGATCTTTCATTTCTACTTTTGTTATACTACATAATACTTCATTAAGAACATGCAAACGAATTTTAGCTGATGACGTCCAACTAAAGTTTTGGTTCAAAATCAATGTATAAAAATAAATAGAAAAATGTAAATAGTAAATAACCAACATAGAAACCTACGTAGTTTATGCTAAGAGTGTGGTAGTATGTTCTTGGATAAAGGAAGAATAGTTTACTATTAGAGAGAATAGTTCTGATGATAGAGCATCATGTCTCTAAGTATTGAGAGCGTATATATTGTACTTCTCCAAATTAAATTCTATGGATCAAAATCGTAAACCAAATATAAATTCAAAATATAATTAAGTTTTCGAGAAGTCTATACACTATATCAATTTCTTACCCTTAACACACTTCAATACTTAAATGTTCGAATGTCAAATAACAGGTTCAAGACATTCTTAACAAGAGTTTTTTAGAGTGTAAGAGCATTGGTACATTACTTTTACTTACAAATATGAAATCATCTCTTTCGTCGCATATTCTTCGGATCGGTATAGGTTTAAACTTTTTTTATTTTTGCTTTCCAATTTGTTTTACTTTTAAGTTGTCTATTTTTCTTCTAATAATACATGACAAATAAAGTTTTCAAATCCTTTCATTTACGATTCAATGTTCTAGAATCATGAAAGCATGATTGGTCTAATAATTATACCAACAACCTTTTCTTGTTAAAACTTTTCTATTTCTGAATAAGGAACAATGAATTTGATCAAACTATTATTTTGGGCATACAATTATAAATTCTTCACATAAATGAATTGACACGTGTTAAATTAGATTGAGTTTCATGACATTATTTCAAAGGACTTAATTTAGATTAAAGTCATCTTAATTATATTAATATATATATATATATATATATATATATATGTATATATATTATCATGTGATTTTAGTCTTATATATATTAGAGCGATGACATGATTTGTGTTATTAATGTACTTGTCTATATAAAACATATCATGTGAGAGTTAATTGGAGATTTGTTTATGAAACAAGGGCCGCTTGAGATTCATTTAAATTTAAAATCACATGTTTTCAATCTTGTAGGAGAAAGACCTTAGGGTCTATTTGGTTTGACAACATTACTTTGAAATTCATCCACTACGTTAGTTGAATCGCATGTAATATTTCCATCGTTAATCAATTTAAGCCAACATGTGATTAGAGTTTTCGTGATGACTATATATTTTAATTTAGGACTTCTTGCATGTTTGACAAAATAAGCTTAAAAAATTAGGTTCATAGCACAAACTTATTTACTTTTGCAAAAATGGTAAAATGGGCTTAACCCATGCTTGATATACCTGATACACCTGATACACTTTCATACACTTGATATACTTAATACACTACTAAAATACACTTGATATATACTATTGATATTCACTTTGATGCATTCGATATACACATGATATGCACACTTGAAACACTTGATATTTTTCTAATAGACACTTTATATTCATTTGATACACATTTGAAATACCAAAATTTTGATTTATGATAAAATATTTTGAATTTTTTTTAAGGATTGAAAAAGGACAAACAATTATAACCCAACTATAATAACTTACCCTAAACGCCTCCTAAAAAAGTGTCACATTTTTTGACTCCAAAGTTGATAAAGAACAACTTATTTAAAAAAAATATATCACATGGTTTTATTTATACAAATGCCATTCGATTATTTACGTAATTGTTATGAAATTAAAAATCTTTACTATTTTGTCATTTCAACATTTATGTATATAAATATATGAATAAGATGTATTAGGTGTTTCAAGTTTATATTAGTTGTGTACCAAGTATATATTGAGTGTCTATCAAGTGTATCGGGTGTATCAAGTGTACGAGATGTATCACTTGAGTTGGGTTTTTTTTTTTTTTTTGTCATATCTACAAAATTAAAAAATTAGCATGTGACAGTAAACTCATGGCCACCCACACTACAATTTCCCATTATTTTTAAGTGTGATATGTGGTTGCTGGTAACCTAGATCTTCATGGTCTTGTCTTACGAGATGTTTAATTAATCATCCTTATCAGGGATAAGTTCTACAAAATGTCCCACAAGATTTAATTTTTGTCTGAAAATTAATTATATTCTTATTTGAAAATTTTTATTTTATTCTTAAGGAGTTTTTCTTTCTCTAGGCTCACCAAGTTATTGTGTTGGTTGGTTTCCTTAGTTATGGTTTATGCTCTCAACTCCTGTTTTATTTTATTTTTAAATAATTTATTTATTAATTAAAGTTAATTATTTAAATTCTAGACTTGTATATAACTCAATCTTATAAACTAAGATATAAAGTTGTTTAATGTGTAACTTGAATATTATATAGAGACATACAAAGGAATCATGTTTAAGTGATAATCTAAAAGGTTTATAGTATATAGATAAGTTTGCATACAGTTTGGATATACAATAATTTGTCGATGTCAGTCTTTCAAATGTAAAAGGATCTTGATTAGAGGTATAAAGCATCGACTGGAGAAAAAGAACTCAAATTAGACAAAGCTAGGCTAGTGTCGTTGCATTTCCCGCGAAGCTGTAACTTAGTACCTGACTTTCTCGTGCACAAAGGAGAGTGTTGTTGTGTTGTCCTATTGCGCCGCAACATTTTATATATTAATTAACAAAGCTCATGGGCATCACAAAGCTAGCACAACGGTCCACATTAAAGTGTTTTGAATGCAAGAGCGTTACGGTGCTCTACCCTAAATGTCGCAACTCAACTGAAAATTTTCTTTTTATAACCCTAGCTACCTATATAGTAGAGGCATTATCGTAGTCTGATTTTTTTACCTACAATAACTCAATTTTGATATATTTTGTAGACTTTAAATGCAAATTTCCATTGTAATCTTGATCTCGATTATTAGTTTTTACTAAACAGGTAATTTATCGTTTGAATCTGAAGAATTTCTTCTTTTCTATGTATCTTGTGTTGGAATTTATGTCCTAAAATTCGTAGTTTGTAGTTTAATATTATATTATATTCAATAAAGTTGTTATTGAGAACTTATTAGTGAAAATTGAATACTATAATCTTGAATCCAATAAACTAAGGTCCTGAGACTATATAATGTAGGCTTGAACTTTATATAAAGACATAAACGTGGATCAAGTTCAAGTATATAGGCAAAACGATCTACAGTGTATGAATAAGGTTAAACACCTTATTCCACTATGGATGCGACCTGCTTTGTAGTTAGTACAAACAATGTGATCTTAAATCCTTCATGTAGAAACATGGAAGCGGGAACATAATATGAAAAGAGTTTACATAAGAATAGAACCATAAAATAGTCACTTTTATGTTATAACACCATTTACTATATAAAACTAACTATTTCGATTATTAATGACCTAGGTAACATAATTAATCTTAATCTTAAGTTAACTATGAAATTATATTCACATGAAATTATCCTTATATATGCCTAGGTGAGGGCAGCTCAATAGTGTTGGACCAATAAACCTCTCATTTCAGGGGTAAGATAGGATGGATAACTAGGTACATAAGGTGCAAGACAAAAGTCACTCTTATCTATTTTAGGGTTAGTAGATAGGTTCTTCCCTTAAGAAGTGAATCCTAGTCTTGAACAAGGGTCCTCACCGTCTCATTGGCTCGAGAGGGATTCAATTTATAGCTTAAACCTAAAATCAATTATTCAATAGTAGATCAATGGGACTTAAGGAGCAAGATGTAATATCGGGGGTAAAAGATTATTTTTGACCCAGCTAAGGTTAGTAACAACCTATGAAAGATTGACTTATTGATCATAGTTATATCAGATGGAGACAAATATATCCATGTGAGAGGAGTGCAACTACGAGATTTTAGTGAAAAAGAGTTCAGTCAATTAATCTCGGATCGTTGGAGCCTATGATCTATAGGTCCATTAGGTTTTCCTACTGCCACATATGGAATAAACTTAGAACAATATGATGGAATAATTTGAATTGTTCGAATTAGATAAAGAGAGAGAAACCACGAATATATATATGATATAGTCGTTGGTTATCAGTTTGATATAGAGCTTTATATTTAAATGTGATATAAATATTAAAAATATGAATGCAAATTCATATTAGAAAGCTTAAAAATGATGGAAATGGTCAAAGTTGAAAAAAAGTCAAAATGTTGACTTTTGACTTTGAAAAGTCAAACTTTGAACGGATTTATATTTATGATTTAAATTTCAGAAAAATAAATGTGCATTCATGCTTGGGAGGTCGAAATTAGTCAAGATGGATAAAATGATAAAAACTCAAAATGTTGACTTTTGAATTGAAAAGGTCTAAGTTTGACTTTGACTTAAATGGTCAAATGACCATATTGCCCTTGGATTAAAGTTAGTGGGAAAATCCAATGTTTTATTGGATAATCCCACCAGCACTTAGTGGGATAAGTGACTACATAAGATGTAAACACCTAGCCCACTAAGTTCCACTAGTAGTTAGTGGAATGTTAGATGTTAAGATTTTATGAACTAATTGCATGCATTTTTGTATTAATTAGATTATAAATAGGCATTATTTCAAAGAAGAGAAGAATTTTGGCAATGTTTGTATTTTTTGAATTATAAAATGAACAAAAACCAAATTTCACTTTGGAATCTCAACCCCAAATCCCTCTTCCAATTTCCATCTCTTTCTCAATTCCTTCATTTATCGGATCCCACAACCTAATTTAAGTCTAGAGAATAGCAAGTCAACACTAGTGGTGGACTTTGGTTTGAGTTCGTGAGGAGATTACAATGAATGAGAAGCTATCACTACTACAAAAACAACATTACTTGACACTTAAAGATTAGAAATACTTGACAGTTCTAATAAAAACTGCCAAGTAAAATGAAAAAAACGTCAAGAATAAAGAAAAATCGTAAAAATGCATAATTTCTAAATCTCTTTTTCAACGCGATAGTTTAAAAGTGTCAAGTATAATTTTATGTGCTTGACATTTTTAAAGGTCAAGAATAACCTAACTGTACAAATGATTGATTAAAAAATTAAACAAAAACAAAAACCTAAAACCCCCTTTCTCTCCACCCAATACAAATCTTCCTCATTTCTCTCAATCTTTACAAAAATCCTAAACCCCATTTAAATCTCCACAGTAACATATAATAGCCACAAACGACGATGGCTGATGGTGACCCATGGCAGCGACCGACGTTTGACGGTGACTCACAACATGAGCAGATCAACTACACTTGAATGGGCACGAACGACTACATCCAAACGTATTTCGGTGACCCACTTTCTCCCTTTAGAATATGGCTACGCTGTCCTCGTTCTTGTCCTCTACTTCTTTCTCAATTTCTGGATTGTTGATCAAGTTTCAACAGATCAACATTAAGGTACTTGATTTCCTTGTTCTAAAATTAAGAGAGATGTTGATTTTCTTGTGCTGAAGTTAGAAGACGTTGAGTTGGGGAAGGGTATATTACCAGTGGTGTGTAATTGCAAAATTTTGATTCTTAGGGATTTGGAAGAAGATATGGAGGTCAATTTGCCATGGTTTTTATGGGTAACTAATCAAACGAAAACCAAATTTCAAGCTCCGGGTAACCATTTGTTTTCTTTTCCTCTCTTTAATCTCTTCTTTCTTGATTGTGACCAATGATATATTACTTATTGCATTTTTATTTATAATTTTCAATTTTGTTTACATTTATATCATAGATTGGACATGGACATTCTCTCACAGTGCATAGTTTTTTCTCTTTTCTTGCGCTTTGATTGCTCCTTTGTACTCTTTATGATTGGACTCTTAGTTTATATCTCTTTGAATATTTCATTTATTAGTGAAGTCATTACTATTAAAGAAAAAAATTGAAATTGTTTTTAATCAAAGAAAAAAAAAGAAAGAAAGAAAGAAAGAAAAGATTGTTTCTTATCCAAAAAATCAATAAAGAAACGTTGTAGCCACACTTTTTAGCATTTGACTTGTTGGGAACTTGGTCTAAGGGGGAGCCAAAAACTATTTTTGGCTACCTGATTCAAGGTTTGCTTGCATTATGTGTCAAAATGTAGCTAGATTGGTTAAATGTTTTTTTCCTTTTTAGCTCCCTTCATCTTTCTCACTGTGTCATTACTTATATTCTCTTGTTTGGAAGTTAATTCTTTTGCTTTTGGGTGTGTTTTGTAATTTTGAGTTGCCTACACGGATTTTGAATTCTAGTTGGATGTGGGGTTAGCAAATACAAAATTGCTAGGAGTGGATATAATAAGTGTCAAGATTAAATATTCTTGAGGAATAATACATGTCAAGAATAAACAAATTCTTGATGCTTAGAAACTATCAAGAAAAAACTCTTATTCTTGACACTAGATTACTTGACGCATTTAAAAGCGTTAAGTAAACAAATACTTGACAGGTAAAAAGCGTCAAGTATGGCTAATTTTGTAGTACTGTACGAAGGCATGACTTTTCTTTTAACTGTAATTTCATTTAATTAGAGTATTTGTGACATGTGAATTTTTAAATAGTTTAAATGAATTTGGGGTAAAATTGATTCGTAATTTTGTTGTGCATGTCTACTACTTTCCATCACTATCTTTATTTCAAACTAATTTGAATCTTATATTGCTTTTTTTGCTAGAATCCATATAAACTATCATATCTAATCAATATTGTTTGACAAACTATTGATTAGGATTCATTTATTGCTTTAGATTCAACTGTCTGTTATCGTTAAGTATGGAGTGAGTTATTGACTCATGTCTATAAGGAGTCATCCTTTAATTTGTCTAGATGAGAGTGGTTTGAGCTACTGAGCCAATATATCTACCATTTTAAGGACAAAACTAAACAAATAGTTGGGAACATTACCTACACAAGATGATAATCACTATTTTTTCTTTTAGAAAAAGTAGATGATGAATGTTCCTTTAAGTGCTAACTTCGAGTCTTGAACAATGGGGTTTTTCCCTATTATTATCTCAAGAGGGATTTATTTTATGGTTAGACCACAAACAACTTATTCATTATAGAACAAGCAGTACTTAAGAAGTGAGGTAATTATAGGTGCAAAACAACATTTTTGACCTAAATGTAATTACGGACACTGTTGAAAGGATTGATTTACTTGTAGTAGTTATATTAGTGGGTACAACATGTTCTACAATGTATATTAGTGCAACTAGCTTGGTCATTAGTGAAATATTCCGTAGTTAATAAATGTTGAATAATGTTCACATACTTTAGAGGATCAGTCTCTCCTAACTAATATTCACATACTTAGGGGCGCTTCAATATTGTTTCATCACTGATATACACATACCTAAGGACAACGTAGATTTAAGAGAGAAGTAGTCTCATGTCTAGGGAGAACCTAATGAGATTAAATAAGTTAGGTTGTATGTGTGTCACTAGCTACAATCATCATTATTTACAAATAAGTACAATGTTGTAGACACTTAAAATTTACATATTAGTTAATTATCTTTTCCAAGCATTCTACCTCCAGATTGCCGTGGTTTATTTAGGAACTGAGTTACCAATCACTTTATGGTCTTTCATGATTCATTTTTTTTTATTATTCTTTGGTGTTGTGTCTCTAAACTCGCTAGGACATCTTGTGTAACATCTTAATTAGACTGATTTTTCTTAAAATTTCAATGGTCATTGATAACACTTGAAGTATGCTATCTTTCTTTCATTAATTCACGTTTATTTTGCTACTTAATATTATTATGTGTTAATTTTATGCATATTCCATGCTTAGATGGTTAATCAGAGAATTCGGAGTGTATCGATAGTGATTGGAGCGAATTTGAACCTAAAACGAGCTAAGAAAGAAAAATGAATCTTAATAGCAATTTTGTCACTGAAAAGGCAATTCTACACTTGCTTTACACTCACTTGTCGCTTATTTCGAAGAGCTAAATTTTGGACGCACAGACCTTGGCACTCTGGTGCTATGAACTTTTGCAAAAATGATTGATGTACACTCAAAAGAGTTGCAATTCTTCCTTGCGTGAAACCCTATGCTTCGATAAGACTTCATTACCTAATTTAGACCTAATTTCTCAAACTTCTTCCTTTGTATCAAAATTCATTTACTACATTGGTCGAGCAATTGAAAATTATGCTTAGGTTAAGGTTTAAAGTATACAACTTCTTGTCATTCTTTTAACATTGTGGATTCTTCAAGTATAAATGCTATCATGATTTTATTAATCAATCTTGCTTATGTGAATATCTGACAAATCTACCATATTTGTTTTGATTAATTACTTTAGAATTTTGTCTCTAACACATAATTGTTATTGTGAATTTTTCTGAAGATAAAAAGTTAAGTTGAATTGAATCATTGGCTTGGGGTTCCAATCAAGAAATATTTCATCATCTAACCTAGATTGCTTTACTAAATTAGTCGGTTAGACGGTGGAAATTGATTAGTTGTTTATTTTGGCTTTAATCTTAATGTTCATTAATCATAATCAGGAGAGGGTTCCTCAATCAATTTGAAATTAATGTTATTCAACGACCGTCCACTTAAGGTCCTATGTGTCATATAAGTATACACTTGATTGCTTATAATGCATCATTAACTAAATGGATGGTACGAAAGAAGAAGAATCGATATTTATCATACCTAAGCTGAGTTCTTGTAATTGATTGGATTCTAAATCTCATGCAATCTTCTCACATTCAAACACAATTCACTTCGCATCATCATCTTCACTTGTTTGTTTTTGTTTGTTTTACGCACAAACTTTTTTGTTTTCACGACGGTTCAAATCTCTCTACACTTATTCTAGACTACCATTAGTTTGGATCTTAAGAAAATTGCATGTCTCTAGATCTTAAGAAATCTAGCAAGCTCTCTGTGGTTCGACTCTACACTTATTCTAGACTACCATTAGTTTGAAGTGAGATACAAATAAAAGATAAGTTTATTTAGTGAGAGTGGTAGGAAATTTAATACCCTATTTGGCCTCCGACCAAATTGGCGTTGTTATTGAGGAGCTGATTGATTTCTTTTCCATTTTAAGAGCTTGTGGTTTGTTTGCTTTATAATTTCTGTTATTCTATAGTGTAACGACCCAAACTTTTTATACTAAGTTGAGATCATTACTATTAAAAGAAATATATATTTTCTTAAACAGACGAGAAAATAACATTAACCTTAACTAAAATCCTCAAATACTCATTAAAATTATAAATAAATAAAAGTGTGTAGAAATAAGATCTAAAATAAATTCCTAATTCGGGCCCTGTCTACTTTTAAAGAAAATAGTCAAAGAACACAAAAATACTAAAGTCAAAACAGTAAAGTGAAAGCGGAAGCAAAAAGTTTCCCTATGGCAAGTCATGATCACTTCTTGTCATTCGTCAGCTTTCCTCTAACACTACCTCTACCTTTGCTTGAAAAATTAGACATAGAAATAGTGAGTATAAACATATACTCAGTAAGGGACCTACTATTAGTCCTACTAAGTGTCTATTAACTTTTCATTAGGTGTCTATTAACTTCCCATTAGAGTTCTGTAAAGAAATATCCCTAAATTGACATATTTCCGAACACACACAATCTAATGATCCCATAGGAACATCTCTGGTCTTAGTGAATCCAAAGGAACACCTAGGACAAAACTGGTTTTTGGTGAACTTGAAAAAACACCTAGAACAAACTAGTCTTCAGTGAACACAAAGGAACATTTAGGACAATCGGGCTATAAGTGACCTCGTCGGCCCACTCATATACATAACATCTCATGAGACTGGTGATCTCGTCTGACCACACAGTCATAAAAAGATGGTAATCCTAAGGGACACCCATATGTGTAGGACTCTAATAGATAAAGTTAACATAACACCCTATCCAAAGCATGTAGCACATCATAACATCATAAACATGACATGAATATTAATCATAATGCTCTCAATCAGGAGAGTAATATTTCTTGCATCATCTTTAACATAAACCAATCATCATCATCAAACTAACTCAATCATAGCTATTAGTCATCAACAATACATCATCAATACATTATGCATTTTAGCTACATCAATGCATAATAAGAAATCACATGCAAACTCGTAACTCCAATACGAGGGTCTAGTAGGAGAATCTCTTACCTCGAGATTAGCAAACAGATACTAATTCTTTGGTTGATAGTAAATCTTCAATTTACTCAATCCTAAATATAGACAAAATTAAGTCAATAATTTTGCTAATTTTGCTAACCAATATCTACAAAAATTTAATTAGGGTTTTCAATGTACCAACAAATAGGGTTAAAACCCAACTCAACCTTTGACGTAAAATTTCTCAGGTAACTACTTCCAGATTTAGCTAAAAATCCTTAAAGAAAAATAATCCAACTTAAAGAAAATTCCAACTTAAATCTAAAATTAGATTATTCAATGTCCAAAATTAATATATCATGGGTATCACCCAAAACCCATTAAAACATACCGAAATATGTGGAAAATGACCAAAAAAAAAGACTGACAGCTTGGCGGCTTAGCTAGGAATCGGCTCGGCTTGGAGTACTTCGCGTGTGGCTCGGATAGGGCGATGGCTCACGAAGGGGTGGTGGCTCGTGAGTGGCTTGGACGTAGAGAACGGCTCACGTGCATACACGGCTTGAAGGGAGGATCGACTTACACCACAATGACTCGCGTGCAACTCGGATCATAATGACGCGACTCAGTTTGTGTAAGGGAATGGCTCGGCAAGAACAACGACTGCACGGTGGATCAACAAAGGAGACACGACGGTCGATGGACGAACAGAGATCACGCAGCAGCCATGGCTTACGAACGAAGGGATGAGCTAAGAATTTCACATAAGGGCACAATGTAATATAAAAATAAAAAGAATGAAGGAAAAAAAATATCAGATCAACTAATTAATCCATAGTAAATTGTGCTCTACAAATTTTTATGTTTTATAATTGATCCATGATAACTTTATTGTTTAACTTATCAAATGAATCATTTTAAATATATGTTATAAGAAAATCATTATCCAATAAAATTTTAGTTCTTAAAAAATCTCTTTATGTTGTTATAGAGTTAACTCTACAACAATATTAGCAATCAAAATATTATAATTTATTATATGGATTTAAAAACATGAAACATAAAATGATTAAGAATGAAAAACATTGTAAAGTCATTAAATATTGTTACCTAAACTATAAACCCTAACCCGCATTTTCTTAAGAATTTTTAAGTATTTAGGAAAGCCAAGTTTAGTGTTGTTTTGTTGCATATGTGGATTAGGTAACCATGTTGAAGGAAAGCCTAAGTGTTAAGGTGAAGAGAGGTTGGAGGCCAAGTGAAGGAGAGAAGAGAGGATTTGAGGATTTTTGGCTAAATGTGTGGAGTTAAGTATTTTGAGCGTGTCTAGGTGCCAAGGAAAGGCATGAAGCATGTGGCATGTGGCGTGAAAACATCTAGTGAGTATGTTCTAGTTGGCCAAAGCATTTCTTAGACACGAAGGCTATACGTTGAGGGCAAGCAAGCTAAGAATGGAAACAAGCTAAGGAGGTGCACGCGATGAGGACTTTGCGTCCAAGTTTGTGAGGTTAGCAAGGCAACTTGGTTTGAAAGCTTTGGGCGAGGAGCTTTGATGCTAGAGGTTTTAAAAAAGTTCTTACACATTTAAGCCAGTTTGATGAATGAAGGACAGGTGCCCACAGCATGCAAGGCTCGATTTTGTAGTAAGTAGGAGGTAGCAAAGTTGCCATGCAGAGTGCAATATTTTAAGATCAGTTCATTTGAAGAAAGCAAACATTTCCCTCATGCTTTTTCTCTCAAACAAATTGTAAAAGCTTTCTAAAAAATTCTAGTTGTTAGCGTAAGATTTTCGGACGAAAGAGAAACTAGAAAGGTGGTGTTTGAATTCAAGGAAGAATGGAAGGTTAGATTTTAGAGGATTTTGAGCAATGTGGAAACTTTCGAGGCTACAAAATGCATCCCTTTAAATTTAAAGATGAAATTCTGAGGTAAGATAGTTAAGAGAATTATAAGCATGTTTTAAGAGGAAACATTTCTATTTTTATGAATAGATCAAAAGTTATAAGCATTTGAGCTTGAAAAAGATTTTTTTGAAAAATTTCACAGTTTTTGAGTAAGCTTAAAGGTGGTTGGAGCATTAGCCATAAGGTGCATGGCATGTGCACATTTCAGATGTAAAGAGGTTTTTCTATCTTAGAGTTGACGTGTGACACGATCATCACATAGCCAGATGGCATGGGGTATGCACCTAAACCATGTAATAGGTCATACATGCGATGAAGTTCGAACACGTGTAATGAGAGGTACGCAAGGAGACACATAACGAATATGTCAAGCGGCCAAGGCTCACAGCATGTTGCACGAGCAAGGCAAGCACACGCGATCACGTCTCCTGTGGGCCTATATGGGCATGTGCACTGCTTGTCGCCCATGCCCAACAGTCGTGTCATGACACCATTTTTGGGTTGTTTGGTGTTTTTTTTAGATTTTTTAGCTGAGCAATGATATTTTCTTATTTTAGAGAACTAAAATGCGTTTAAATTCTCTAATTTCAGGGCAAGGAAAGATTGAAAAAATCTATAAGCCAAGGAAGTAGCATCCATTTGTAAGTGACAAAATGAATTTAAAAGTGACTTCTAAACTTGTTTTATTAAGTATATGTTTTAAGCTCGCTTTGACTTAACTTATTTGAGAACTAGACTTGATTTACAATCAACGATTTCCAAAGCATGAGTTTGATTGATGAGTTTATTGAGAATAATTTCTTATATAATAATTTATGAGCAAACTTATGAATGCTAAGTTACTCAAACACTTTGAGTATGAGTTTGTTTTAAGCATGTTTTAGTCTATATGTGAGACCTTGATCCAAAAAGGGAGTCCTATTGAAGGAGAACTCTGCCGAAGAAGGTGATCTTTTGACTAAGTGTAAGAAAGAAGCGTTCCACGAAGAAGGATGCAATTGGACAAAAGATGATTCGA
The DNA here is from genome assembly GCF_025177605.1 of Cucumis melo. NCBI lineage: Eukaryota > Viridiplantae > Streptophyta > Magnoliopsida > Cucurbitales > Cucurbitaceae > Cucumis > Cucumis melo. The sequence continues at coordinate 17,760,179 of NC_066858.1, forward strand.
AGAGAAGCGTGCAAACCTAAGTATTATCGTGTTAAAGTAAGCAACGCGAAGAGGTTAAGTTAGCAAAGAAAAAGCATGCGATAAATACTAAGAATTAGGCGTTGGGTGTGGTGTGTGGGGAGAGATACCCACACCAAAGTACGACTGTGATAAGGTACGTAGACGCTCTTTTAAGAAGATGAACATTTGTATAGGGTGATTGGATACCCACTAAGGCAAAGTTAATGTTCTGTGGATTTCCAGAAGAATGTCAGACGAATAGAAGTTTAACTTTTCAAGGAGATAAGGTTGACGTCTTGAGGGAAGTGTCTATTCGTAACTAACGTTGGACTTACGTGTCGAGTTTGAGTTGGTTGTATAGCGAGGTGGAGTGGAAGGGTGACACGTGTAAAGTGCATAAATGACCTATGGATTTGAAAGGTCACTATAAATATAACTAAAGGGTCGAAAAAAGATGGCATGAGATGTTACCATTCTGATAATTTGTTAAAAGGAGTTCCTAGAGTTGAACGACTGGTTGAGGTAATCGCTTGGCAAAAAGAGGAAGCTAAAAGCAGAGAAGAAAGACTAGAGGTCAGTTGTCCGTTGTGAGTGATCCTTAAGAAAAAATATTTATTTATGAGTGATCTTTATGAACTTATGGGTGATTCTCATTCGTAAAATTGTATTTTGATAGTGATTTCCATATGTAAAATATATATAATTGTGAATGGCTTTTATGACAGTTTTGAAATATTACATTATGTTTCTTATATCCAAAAGAAGTATCTTTTGAGTATTTGTTTTGATGTAACCTTTTGTAAGCATGTGATTTGAGTGGTATTAGGTTGTTACATTATTTTAGGCTGTTGAACTAACGTTTGTTGTGTTGTTAATCATGTGGTGTATGGTTTTAAGATCTATCACGAGAACAAGTGAAGTTGAACAATATTTTAGCTAGTATGATCATAGGGACGTGGGCAGAATATGCAAAGAGAAAAGTTGAACATTATTACGAGTTACATCGGAAGAAACACGAGGTTGCTTCAAAGAGAAACAACTCTTACTCTAGTGGTTCCAGAAAATTGATTGGGAAGAGAGGAGCAGAAAATGACAAGATCGAGAACCGAACAGGAAAACCATAGAAAGTTCTCCACTTGCATATTAAGTAAATGTGATTGATAGTCTTTTTAACAGCCAATCATATTTACCTAATATGTAAATGAGGAACTTTCTATGGCTTACCTGTTAGGTTCTCGATCTTGTTATTTTCTACTCCTCTCTTCCGAATCAATTTTTTGAACTACCAGAGTTAGGGTTCTTTCTGTTTGAACAAAGCTTGTATTTCTTCAAACACAGCTCGTAATAATGTGTCCAACTACCCTCTTTACACATGATGCCCATGCCTCTATGATCATACTAGGTAAATAATGTTCAACTTCCCTTCCTCTGTTTGAGTTCCTCCATTACACATAATTCTAAAATGGACGACAAGTTTGATATCAAAAATACATACAATATACATTCAAAAGCATCAAAATAGAACAAGCATAAAAAAGAGGCATAAAAAATACATTCAAAAGCATCAATATATACAATAGAACAACCATCAGAATTTTAATATGTATACAATACAACAGAACAACCATCAGAATTTTAATATACATACAATACAGCAGAACAACCATCAGAACAAGCATCAATATACATACAACACAACAAAACGACAAACCAGAATAACTATCGATATACATACAACACAACAGAACAACTATCAGAAAAAGCATTGGAAATGAATTCTAAATTTTTAGAATTATCAAGCCAGGAGAATTAAAATCTAAACTTTTAGAATGTTGGAAAAAAAACACAAACAACTAAATTCATCGGTATTTGAATTTTGAACACAATCAATTAGCTATTTTACCGAATTCGAATTCCTATTTCAATAACCTTGTTATGGAAACAACATCCTTAATCACATGATTCAAAACATAATTTTAATGATGGTTTTCCTGAGAAAAAAAACTTGAATTTGAATAGAATTTGAATTTGAACAATGGTTTTCTTGAGAAAAAAAAGTTGCTTAGTTGACAATGGCTTCCTAACAAATATTAAGCAACTACTATAGAGACTATTTACGAAGATTTATAAAACCAGGAGAACTAAAATCTAAGCTTTTAGATCTCATGACTAATTCTAACTTTCACTTTCTAAAAATTACACTTTGTAACAAGAAATGATTTGAAACTTTCCAAAAATGGAAGAACAACGACGATGGCAAGGCATGGCGAGCACGATGAAGTCTTCTCCTCTTCTCCTTCTTCTCCTCTCTTTGTCTTCAAAATTTCAGTTCTATCTTTTAAAGAACTGAAACGAAATATATAGGGGAACTTTCGACGCCATTAGCGATTCACAAAAAATAGTTAGAAACAGTCACGACAAATCACTAATGGCGTTGGGTGTAAGTAAACCATTCCCGACGCCATGTATGGAGCATCGAGGATCTTGCTTTAACACATAATTAATGTTCGAGTTTATCCCAACGTCTGTGCAAGCCGTCGAAAACTATATTACCTATTTCCAATGTCGGTTGAGAGTTGTCGGGAGCAGGTGTCCCATTCCCGACGTCATGCATGGAGCATTGGTAATCGTGCTCTAAAACATAATTAATGTTTGAGTTTATCCCGATGCCCCGTACAAGTCATCGGAAGCATCGAGAGCGTAGGAAATAGGAATATAGTTCCCGGCGTTGGTTGAGAACCATCGAAAATGGCTTCTTGTTTTTCGATGTTTTTCATGACATGTTGGGAAAAGATAATATTAAAATAATATTTTTGTCATGTCTCGACGTATGGAACATGTCTTCAGGAATAGTCGTCTGTTCTGACGTGCCTTCTTCCGACGCCGTTTTGTACGTCGGGAACTCTAATTTTTTGTAGTAATCATAGGAACTCCAAAGCTAAGCATGCTTAACTTAGAAAAATCCTATGTTTAGTGGCCTCCTACGAATTTTTCCGGGACGCATATGAGTGAGGAAAAATCATGCTGAAATGACTTATATTGGTTTGTGTGGACAACTTTCACCCTGATAAGCCTTTAATACAAGTAAGAATCTTGTTTAATTTCTAGGTTGTTGCAGAAGATGCAGGGGATGTCGAAGATCCAAATTCCGAATCCTAGGTCTGAGGCATTACACTATTATTCTCAAGTACGACTTTTACATTTGTGTTGTCTTTGCCAAACTTTTTATCAGTACGACAATTTTGATGCCTTATGTATTACAACTTTGTTACAAGTCATCCCACTAGATCAATGTGTATAAATTTAGGCAACATAGTAGAGAAACAAAAATCTCAAACATTTGAAAGAAACTAAAGATATAAATGAAGTTATAATTGTGCAGGAGCAATGTATGGCTTAATGAAAATTAAAGGTTTTTCTTTTTAGTTTGGGATCAAATAGAGACTTATATGTGATCGTAACTATTTTTTATTTAGCGGGAGTTTTTTTATGGTACTTTGTCATATATCTCTTATTTAATTTTGGAGTTCTTAACTAAACTATTGTTTGTTTTATATATATATATATATATATATATTTAATATCATTGTAGTTTTGCTTTTCTTATTTCTGAAGTAATTAAAATGTTGTTTTCCTTACCAACAAGTGGTAGTACTAAAGCTTCTTTAGGTTTTTGGTTTCTTAATTAATTTCTTACCATGTTATATTGTTGTAACATTATCTGAATTTCTAAATAGGATAATAATTTACATTGAAAAATGCTATGGTACAATTGCAAGTTAATTGTATACTATTTCAAGTTTCCTAGAGTGAAAATGTAGTAGTCAAACTTTTGTGAGTATCTTGAAGTTTCTGTTTTGAACTCTCTTCAAACGTATTGTTTTATTTCTTTTTTTCTTTTTTATTACTCTCAATCATTGTTTTCTATGGATGAATGAGAATAGGTTCATATTCTAATCCAGATTATCAAATTTAGCTCCTTCATGGAAACATACTTTACAGTGAACATAATTCTTAATCAAATAATAATATGGAATTATTATGACATGCATCGGCCAAACTAGATCTTTCACAAAGAAGCATAGTGAATTGAAAGTCTTGTTGAAGGAAAAAAAGTGATTGAATAAGCTCAACTCTCACACACTTGGTATATAGAAGGTCATCGAATGAATGGACCATGTGGCACATGGAAAGTCCTTTCCAACTCATTGTGATACAAGAAGAAATAGAGAAAAGAATGAGTCTATTTCACGTTGAATTCATCTTTTTATGCATATTACTGAAATTTTCACATCAGAAGAATTAGAAAATCATCTTAACGAGATAAATGAGATACAAGTTTTGATGTCTATTAATTTTAAGATAGAACTTTAAAAAGAACAACATAGCAAAAATACATTTTTAAGTCTTTAGAAAGAATTCATAAACACATTTTTTAACTCTACTTTTAGTTATTAAACAATGCATCTTAGATGGATAAAAAGTTGTCTTAGATCGATAACACTAAAAATTTTATAAACATCGAATATAAAACAATCCAAAATTTTCAATCTTTATATTTTGTTTCTCAATTTAATAACTCTAAATAAGTATCACTGTTTACTGATCGTTAATTCGAATCTATATTAGTAAGACAAAAAAAAATTGTCATAAGGTACCGATTAAATCTTAAATCATTTTTTCTAAAGTTAAAATTGCACCTTTTTCATTTTCTTATATTTAATGGTGGCTCGCTTCAAAATTCTTGACAAAAAGACTTTCTGTAGATTTGGAAAATTCAAAGAACTAGTATCGAAAAGAAAAAAAAAAACTCAAATTTTGACTGTATGATTGCTAATATATTCTCTCTTCACTAAATTAACATTTTCTTAGTCATCAAAAGTCCAAAGAGGATTAAACTTTTATAGTTAATTAGGAAGGAATAATTAATTAATGTTGAAAAATATTATTGTTAGTATACAATTACATGTCATAGCCCCATGCAAGAGCACACCAGGCTGCCTGCTTCGTCTTGCCTACTTACACATGGAGCACATGCCCTTCTCTTCCATTTTGGACCATTCCCATATCCCTCTAAGGATTTAATTTTCAAGTGGTCCTTTTCTTTTTCCTTTTATTTTCTTCATTACTATTATTTTTTCCCTTTTTTTTCCTTAATTATTAAATGTAGTGAACCATTTTATTGGTATTCTATATTTTTCACAGTGGACCATTTTCCATAAGTTAAAGGACGCTATGTTTAACCACTATGGTGTAACCTTCACACCCACATACACATACACATCCCCATTCAATTCTTCCCCCCCCCCCCCCCCCCCCCCCATTATTAATATAATCTTTGTACGGAATTTCACCATAATTATTTATTCCCCACACAGAATTTTACATCATTCCACGTATATGAAAGAAATAAATTATATATATATAAACTACTTTGAATTAGTCATACTCTAGTAGTAGTGGTTTAGAAGAGCATTTTAATGTGAGATGGCCACCTAATTATCATGGAATACCAAGTCTATTTTGTGGAAATCCAACACTATAGCAGCCACTTCTTTGAACAACTTTTGTCATTGCACGACAACTACAACTAATAATATGGGAAGAAAGAGTGAAAAAGGCAAGACAGACATGCGTGTGAGATAGAAGACGACAAATCTTTAGGGAGCATCACATACATTAGAGGCACATATGTATGAGATATATACTACACTAGAAAGAGTGGCACTACAAATAAAAAAGATAAAAAAAGAAATATTAAAAATTCCTGTTTCACAATTTCTCCCGACCCAAAAAAGACATAAACCACTATATATATTGAAATATAAGTTATTTTAATTCAATTTTTGCAACTTGACTTCACTCTTCAATCATTTTCCCCCATCCATTTCTTCAAATTATTTCATATAAATGTCCTCTGATCCTTCACTCTCTTTTGGCCAACAAGAAATAAAAATCTTCATCTCTCTCTATCTCACTTAAAAACAAGTTAAGAAAAGTATAATTCCATTAATAATACACATATATAAAATAAATATTGAAAATGGAGAGATGAAAAAAAAAGGGATGTATGGATATGTCATATTCTTCAGAGAGAGAATAACGAGGCCCTTGTTTGTATAGTTGTGAAAATTTGGTCAAAAACGTTGTCATTTCAATGGCCACCCAAAAACCACACATAGAAGAAGCTAAGGAGAGAAGAATCTTTTATGTTGAGTGCAATAATATGATTAAATAACCCCACTCACATACCTTGCCTTACACAGCAAACATTTCATAGCAAGTCCAATTGTGCTGCCCTTTGTACCACTTCTTTTCTTTTCTGTTCTTTTTCTTCTTCTTTTTCTTCTTTTTTTTTTTTTTTTTTGGTTCATTTCAAATCATTTCTATATGTTATCTACCTAAGTTTTAGAGAGAGGAATCAGATAAAAACATGGGGAAAATTTATCTAATGTGTGACTGTCAAGTTCTATCCAATAATCGAGATTCGCAAATCTAGTGTAGCGTTCTAATATGAGGGGAGCAATGAAACTTAGAGTGCGTTTGGATTGTCTACCGAAAAATGTTTTATTACGAATATATATTTTATAAAATGAGTTTAAAATCTAAACACTTATGTGTTTGATTCGATCTCTTTATAAATGTTTATATGTAAAACTGTGTTTAATTTGTCCTATACTAACAATGTTTACACTTAGATCAAATTACCATAAAAGACTATTAAACATAATACACTTTGAATCTTTTTTCTAAATATATATTTTAAAATTAATTGCACGTTATCTTGAAATTGTTATTTTTTAGTTACTAATTGAAATTATTAAAGTTTAACCTAAACATTAGTTTCACATTTTTTATTAATTTTTTTTTACAATTCAATTTTAGAAGTACAAATATCTTGAAATGTAAATATATAACTATAAAATATGATTAATTTCCAACAACAAAATATAAATAAGATAAATAATTTTTTCAAGACAATATAATATCAACTAGAGGAAAAAGTATGCAAGTCGACCACGTTTTTCATTCATCTTCGTTTCACGAACTAAACAATCATGTTCTTCATTGACGTCCTCATGATTTCTTTCGCAGATGTTAAGGCAGAGAAGAAACATTTGCATACCTTTAATTTAAATGTATATGAATATATTGAAAAAATATTCAAAGTATTTAAAAATCAAAGAAATAAAAAGAACGACGGAGTAAAAAATAGATAGAAAAAAAGAAGTATAAAAAATGGAGGAAGAAAAATAGATATTCGGGAGGGATTCATGATTAAATTACCAAATAAACATTTGTTCCAAAATTTAGTTGCATGTGTTTTCTCTAAAATGGTTTATTTCATAATCTCAAAATTTTTAAAGTTATTTTAAACAAATGTCAAACACCTTGATTTATCTTTAAACAAATTATTTTAAAAATTAAATACTTCCAAAATGAATCCAAATATACCTAGATTCCTTTATGCATCTCGCACTCTTGTCACACATACAAAGAATGAGACTTTTTTAGTTACATGATACTTGAGGAGGTCGTATCGAAACATACAGCAAAATATAACAACTTAGGTTAATACATCTGTAGAATTCTCATTGTACTTTGGACGATTCCAAAGTGATGTGTTTCAATTAATTGGAGTGAGGTAGATGAGCAAGAGAGAGGCTCTATTCGAAAAAAGTTGGAAAGAGACCGGAGAAAAACATTTCAATTAAGTGCAATTGAAGAATCATCACATCAATTTAAATGAGAGCGTACATTTATCAAAAACTTGAGAATTAAAATATTTATAAATATATGTGAAAAAGTTTTCGTTTCATAAGATATAATTGGACAGTTTTAGTGGTTGCATAAAAACAAGTGCAATGTAAGGTACGACCAATTATTTTTGTAAGGAGTGCGATTTACAAATTCAAGGTATATTTTTTAAGTGAACATAACTCAAGTAGTATAAAATATGTACTACAAGAAATTTGGCCTTTAATGTCGGTTTAAAACCGACATTAACGGCCTTTAATGTCGGTTTAAAACCGATATTAACAGCTTTTAATATCACTTGGCGACCGACATCTTTGTAAGCGTTATTAAAGGCCTTTAATGTCGGTTGGGCTTTAATGTCGGTTTATAACCGACATTAAAGATGTCTTTAATGTCGGTTATAAACCGACATTAAAGACCTTTAATGTCGGTTATAAACCGACATCTTTGAAGGTGTTATTGAAGGTCTTTAATGTCGTTTTTAAACCGACATCAATGTCGCTTAGTGCACATCTTTAATGTCGTTTTTCCACCGACATTAAAGACACATTTAATGTCGTTTTTCCACCGACATTAAAGATACATTTAATGTCGTTTTTTAAACCGACATTAAAGACACATTTAATGTCGTTTTTAAAGATTCATTTCATGTCGTATTTATAATAGTTTTTATGACGGCAAAACCGATATTATTTGAGTCGAATTACGTCCGGAAATGTTCGTCATCGTATATTGTAAAAAATAAAAAAATGGCTTCCACACTAGCTATAATGCCTACTACTCAATGCACACAATAATACCTAATTCACCTGCAATGCACACAATAATACCTAAAATTCCAGCATACACTTCCATATAGAACTACAACAAATACACATCATCCAACACTTACATATAATCACATATCAATAAACACAACTATATTCAATACTATAAGTCCAACTACTCCAAATCCGCCAATATATACACTTATATATAATCACACATATCAAACAACACATCCTACCATCCATGGCAAACCAATAGTAAACACCTACAATGCATAAGATCCAACACTAAAATACAAGTACACTTTTCCACACTTCCATATAGAACTACAACAAATACACATCATCCAACACTTACATATAATCACATATCAATAGACACAACTATATTCAACACTATAAGTCCAACTACTCCAAATCCTCCAATATATACACTTATATATAATCACACATATCAAACAACACATCCTACCATCCATGGCAAACCAATAGTAAACACCTACAATGCATAAGATCCAATACTAAAATACAAGCACACTTTTCCACACTTCCATATAGTACTACAGCAAATACGATCATCCAACACCTAAAATATCAGCACACCTTTCCACCCTTCTACATAGTATTACAACAAATAAAATCATCCAACTCCTAATCACATGTTTAAATAAACAACCAACAACTGTAAGTGAAAACTCAAAAATATAAAGATAATATATAAGATCGTGATTTATAAACACAATAGAAAGTTCCTTCACTAACTAAAGTATAGGTACAAACTATCTAACAAACAACAATTAGTACGGGACCACCTGCTCTTCAAAAAACTATAGGACTGCCCGTCCCCTACAAAAACTTAACTCGACCAACTACTAACCTAACTACAAAAATCAACTACTAACCTAACTACAAAAATCAACTACTAACCTAACTACAAAAAGCAACTACTTACACAAATCTGCTAACAAAAGCTGCCCATTCAGTTCGAATCTCATCAATCTCCTCTTGCCTATATGCATTTTTGGTATTGAACTACACACAAAGAGAAAGATATGGAAAGTATGAGTTTGGATCATAAATTGTAATATGTAAAAAGTTAAAGTAGAAACTTACAAGGTTAGTAATATAAGTACTAGAATTATGCACTATCTCATGTATGTACTTTTGCACGTAGTACCCGCACCCTACAGAATCCAATTGACGAGGGCACTGCATGTACATCAATTGAATACAAATTAATCTTATGTTTCATAAAAAATAATTACCTGTAAATGCAAAATAACCTTTACAGGTCTCCATTTTGGAGTTGATCGATAGCGTTGTAGATCGTGTTTCGCTTGCCATGTCTTCAACCCTCTAAATATTTTGAAACATTAGAAGACAAGAAAGTTAAATAAGAAGTAATAAAGTAAATACACTTACACATTTATGATTCCATGAATGTTTTCATTGACTTTACTCCGAAGAGAGTCCAAAACATAAACGTAATTTTCACGAAGATCGATAACATGCAACATCCAATGAAAACTACAATAAACAACATCTTCAATGTGAGTACACATTTAAGCTCAATGGAAATATATTAATGTGTTTCTTTTCTTTATTTACCCGGTATTATATGGAATTAGCACTTTCTGTTCCAAGTTAACTGCTTCTAGCTGGTTGGCTAAATTTCTGGATCGAAGATCACGATCTTTGATATGTGACGATATTTTTGATTGGTCAATGACAAAAAAATTCTTTGCACAGTCACATTTATCCCAAAGACATCTAAGTAAAAGCAACCATAGTTAAAATATCAACAAACTAACTACAAAAGTGGTATTGGAGATAAAGATGAGTATAAGTTGTCTACTTACGTAATATACGCTAGTATACACATATAGCCGATTTCAACCATGCCGCAGTAATGCAACAAATCTTCACGAGCTAAATAAACAAATTTGTCACTTCCAAATATTAGCTCGTTCATTGGGATGCGAATCATGTCTACATCCTCCATGTTGTTCATGGCATGTCTATTTAAAAGCTTAATAATCCCGTTAACGTCAGTATAATTTGAAGGGTATACGACATCCTTCCTAGTTGAATGCTCCTATCACAACCAAGGTTCTAAATTCAAAATACATATACAAATAAAATCAAAACTTAAATAGTAAAAAAAGATACACACTTGTTTGTCATTGATCGTAGAAACAAGCCGACGAGGCCATTCTATAATGTTACCCAATGCTTGATTTAAAGTCTCTATCTTTCCCTTCACTGGATTGGGTATAGTCAAATTTTCTCCCGTAACCACGTCTACTAGAACTTTAACATTGGGACATCCAACGTTATCCTCAACTATCGTGGCTACTGCAACAATATTATTAATGGATCCTATAGACAATTGGCATGGTGTTCCCTTTACAAATATTAAAAGCATAGTTAAGAACAATTGATCCTATATAGTTAAAAAACTAAAAGTGACAACAAAGTCAATTACCTCCACTCCTTTGTTGGTAGGTGTGTCCTCATCGGCATCAAGATCTATATTAATACTTCCAATGGATGACCTCGAGTGATTACTTCTCTTCTTGTCACTTTTGCATCTCGAGTCATCCTCTTCTTTATGACACATTTTCTCCTTCCCTTTTACTGTGTTGAAATATTGTGATTGAGAGACGAAAGCACCCACGCCTCTTACACGTCCACCATGCTCCTTGGAACCCAATGCGTCAGTCAAGATGTCCTCATTTTTATTTGTTGCAACTAATTCATCCTATAAAACAATACAAGTATAAAACAATTCATCATCAGTTAGGTTAACAAAAGATTATATATTGTAAACATAAGTATACTTACAATCCGAGAGGCACAATCTCGAGTAGCATCATCAAAATAATCATTATTTTTTCCTCTCCGTGCTTCTTTCCAAAGAGTTGAACGATAGGAAACATCATGCGTTATTTTCTACAACAAAAGATAGATATTTAATTAACAACAACATATTAAGATAAATTCTTCAATTTAATTAGAAATACTCACTAGTTCATCGGCAAGATTAGCATATCCCTTACGTGACATGTGGTGATTGTATACGCATTTCGACCTTCTTTCCCTTTGAATACGACTATAATCCTATACAACGTATTAGTTTGTAGGTAGATATCAAAACAATTCTAATTCCATTGAAAATTTAAACTTATTTACCTCCCATTCTTCACTTAGTCTAGCATCCACAAACGATTCCCAATCTTCTTGATTTATATGAGAATAGATTTTGGGAGGAAACTGCAAGAGTGATGGTTGATCATTAGACGGAAGTATATACTTCTGAGTTAACGTGGTCTTGAACGTTCGAAACTTTCTTGATGCACACATAAGTATAGAATGTTTAGCATTGGGTTGTAAATCGAACGACATCTACACAAAAAAAAAGAAAAGCTTAGTTAAACTTAGAGTGTAAAGTAAACTACATTATATGAAAAACATAACAATAGAACTCATACCGATATACAATCATATATTTTATCTTTTAGCTCATTCGGAACTTCTTTCCAAGAGTTGTATGTGATAGGAATCTGTTGTCGAACGCACACACCAATGTAACTTTGCATTTTCTTAGACGTGGCTCCAACAGGTTGTCCGTGTTCATTAAATTGAATGGGCAACTTTTGCCCAGAATTTCTCACTAAGGCCAACTCAGACATAGTAGTTGGCCCACGTGGAACAAATGATTTCTTTCTTACTTCTGGAAGCATTTCTCTTTCATCCTCACTGCTATCCTCCATCTATGAATCTGAAAAAAATGGAAATACATTAATAAGCAAAGTCAACATACATAAGCATAACAATTATGTTACGAACTTAAACATAAATACATTATAAAGCAAAGTAATGACATACCATAAATATAGCAGTTATATTACGAACTTTAAACATAAATACATTATAAAGATACCATAAGCATATGAATTATATTACGAACTCTAAAATTAAATACATTATAAAGCAAAGTAATGACATGCCCTTCTCTACCCATCTACCCTCACAATCATGTCTAATATAAGTTGAATTTGTATCATCAGTCTCATTAGGTGTATCAACATTGGGCATCCTTTTAATGGTTTCGTAACCACACTCTTGAAGCATATCTCCTATTTCATCTTCAAAGAAATCTTCTTCAATAGTTCTTTGTGGAGATGTTAAAACCACCGACCATTCAGGATTTGCAGAATCTTGGACATAGAATACTTGTTTTGCTTGAGTGGCTAAAATAAATGAGTCTGATTTATGTCCAATACGTTTGAGATCAACGATGGTAAACCCAAGCTCGTCCACTTTGACTCCACTTCTATTGTCAACCCAATCACACTTAAATAAAATAAAAGATAATTGATGGTAATCAATCTCCCATATCTCTCGTATTACACCATAAAATGTCATATCTGACATGACAGGGTTTTTGTCCTTAGAACTAGAGACTTGCATCGTAGTAGCGGTTATACTAACTCCACTATTTTGAACTCTCCTAATATCATCACGCCTTTTTGTGTGATAGTGATATCCATTAATTATGTAACCAGAATAAGTGGCCACATGTGGAGAAGGTCCGTGAGCTATCCATCTTAAAGAAGGCGTGATAGAATTTTTAGGTACTTCGAGAGCAAGTGCAACCTACACAATATATTGGATTTAGTTAGATCCAAAACAAACATAAAAGAGTATGATTGTAGTGATTACCCGTGTGGACAGCCAACGACTGAATGAGCGATTATGCTCTTCTTGAATCCACTTTTTACTTCGAGCTTTACCAGAGTTAAGCTTACGCAAACTCTCCATATGTTGTCTGTCATAAATAACAAGTTATTAAGTAATTACATAAACAACTTATATAGAATGAAAATAGATAGGATTTAGCACGTACTCGACGTATGGTAGAACATCATTTACATTCTGAATGACATAAAGATGAGCTTGATTTAACTGGAGGTAAGTTGTATGTCACTAACATAACTGGCCAACAACTATATCTACTGCTAAGATCTCCATGCGGATTTACCCCATCTGTGGAAAGAGCAAGACGTAGATTTCTAGGTTCTGACCCAAACTCTGGCCATAAATTGTCTATTTTTTTCCATGATAATGCATCTTTTGGATGTTGTAATAGATCATTCACTTCTCTTTTTCTGCCATGCCACGTCAATAATTTTGATGTTTCTTTGCTTCGAAACATTCTTTCAAATCTTGGAATTGGAGAGAAATACCACATGACTTTCACCGGAACATTCTTAACCTCCTTCTTTGAATTTTTAGGAATCTTCCATCTTGACATACCACAAGAGGGGCATACATTTGCATCAGACAGTTCTTTCCTAAACAAGCAACAATCATTCCTACAGGCATGAATCTTCTCGTACTTCATTCCAAGAGTACATAAAATTTTTTTTGCTTCATAAGTGGAAGTAGGGCATTCGTTGGGGGTAGGTAAGATGTCAGAAATTAATTGTAATAACTCAGTGAAACTCTTATCACTCCATCCAAATTTAGCTTTCAAATTATATAACTTTATCAACGTAGATATTTTGGTAAAATTCGTACAATTAGGATATAATGGTTTCTTGGTATCATCTACTACTTCCTCAAAATTTTCTGACTTGTCATTAAAATAATTATGTGCAGCCTCAAACATTCCAATTATGTCATCAACATCATCCTCGTCAATTTCTTCTTTTACACTACTAAAGACACTTTCATTGTTTCTCTTTATTGGTAGTGATTCACCATGAAAAATCCATTCTTGATAACTCTGATCGATGCCGTTAAAAAACAAGTGATCTCTAATTGTATTCACATCTAAAGTTTTTGCATTCACACACTTTAAACAAGGACAGGTCATAACATTTGACGTCTTTGAATGCTTCAACCCATTTTTAATAAACATCTCAACCCCATAAGCATACTCAGATGACGTTCTATTCTTTTGCATCCACGACTTCTCCATATTATATAAGATGCAGTTTAATCTAAAAAAAATCAACAAAACAACGAAATTAAGTAAAGTTAAACTGAATCCATATTCCAAAAACTAACAAGTTCTATATAACCCTAAACCTTATTCTCTGTATTCCAATCAGGTTTCGAACTATAATCATGTAAAATGAAAAGACAAAAAATAATAACAAAAGATATATCTATTAGAAGCAAATTTAGTTCTACATATCCTCAGGCATACTTAAGTTCTACATACTTCCACAGGAAAGAGTGGTAACTGAAATTAATGTTGAGCATACATGAAAATTTCAAATAATACATAATGCCATGCCAAAAGGGGGTATGATGGTCTAAGTATGGAACTAAAGTTTTTAATGATTATAAAAAACTTTACTTATTAAAAATGTCATTATTGCATGTTATGAAATGAAAGCCCATGTATATATTATAGCATAAGGAAAGACGAAATAGATGATCACAGAAAGGATAGAAGTTGAAATAATTTTGGGATGACAGAAAAGGGCCCATAGCTAGGCATCTAAATCTTTTATGTTGAAGAAGAATAAATGAGGAGCCATGTGCCTAAAAGCCACAAATCTTTACCCTCTAAAAAGAAGAAAAAAGAAACAAATGCCAAAATGAGAAAAAAAGACAATAGAATTTGAAAGAAGCTAAGCTCATTATATAGCCCATTATTATAATGATAAGTCTTGTCCAAAGTTTGAGTTTGAGCTCTTACATCTAAACTACTAACACACATTATATACATTATTTATGACATTTTGCTTTCATTATATCTTTTGTCTTTTTTTTTTCTTGTTTTTTCTTTCTCTTTTCTTTTAAGATTGATCCTCACAATCACCATGTTCAATGATTTGTGGATATAAAAGATAATATTCTTTAAGAGAAAACCCTTAAAGTTGTTTCAAGTAACAATAATTGTTGGAAGAAGAGCAAGCTAACCATGCAAAAATGTTTGGTTGGAGATAGAGAAGCTTGTTAAGACACTTATCATCTAACATGAACAAAAGTGATGTGAGAGTCAGATAGGAGAGGAAAAGAAAACTACAAAGAAAAAAATTTGGACGTAAATAAAAATAGTTTACTGAAAGAGCTCCATAGTTTGGGTAAAAATAGACACAAGTTAATTTTATTTGGTGTTTTCGTTTTTCATCTTAGTAATACCATACATGTGCATGGTTTTGGTTTGGTTAGATTTAGGCAAAATCATTAATTAAATTGAATCAACTAGTTTCGAAAATTTGTGTGTGAAGAAACCAATTTGAAGCACGAAAAGGACAACAATGTCATCACCAACAATAAGGAGTGGCTCATCTTTGACGATAAGAGAAAATAGGTGAGAATAGACATGGATCATAAAAGATTGTCACTAACGGAGAAGAACACAAAATGAAAATCGATCACTTTAGAATTTAGGACATTTCAAACTCATACAAAACCTAATTATTCTTATGAAGAGAGTAAACGAAGAAATCCATAATCTTACCCACGTTAATAACTTTATTCCCAGTTTTACACCAAGCTTTCACGATAAATTACAACAAACAATACTTTGTGAGAGGGAGAATAAAGCCAGCCAGTTCACAGTTCATGAAGAGAGTAAACATAAAGCTTTCACGATACACTCAGTTCATGAGATCAAAAAGTACAACTACGATACGATACACTCAGTTCACAGCTACGATTTCATCCTAGTTTCGAAAGTTTTACACCAAGCCATTTCATCCTATTCACAGCTACCATAAACTCAGTTCAAGAGATCAAAAAATACAACAAACAATAATAACAATAAAGTACAAAAGAATGATTTAAAGAACAGCCATTTCATCCTTATTTACAGCAATCTAAATCGAAATCAAAAAACATGCTAAAAACCCGAAATTACAAAAATCGCGACCACTTGAAGAAGATGGAAAGTTTACCGTCGTTGCTGTGAATGTGAGAGGGAGAATGAGAATGTGAGAGGAAGACGCGGACGACCGGACGAGTTTCTTTAGAAGGAGAGAAATGCGGTCGAATTTTATTCCAACGGTGGGCGAACAGAACAACAATCGATCGGAATGGTGGCGGCGATAGAAATGGTGGCGGCGATAGAAATGGTGGCGGCGATAAAATGGTGGCGTCGATTAAAATTGTGGCGTCGATCGGAGAAGAAATGAAGGAGATTCGGAGAAGAAATGAAGGAGAATCATTCGGAGAAGACGAGGGTCGAATGAAGTTGGAATCGAATAGCAGACGGTCGAAAAGGTAAAGTAAGAGAGAGAATGTTATTTTTACAAAAAAAATTATTAAAAAAAAATTAAATGGACCTTTAATGTCGGTGGAAAACCGACATTAAAGTGTCTATTTTTTCACAAAATAAAAATATTAAAATTAAAATTTAAATGGACCTTTAATGTCGGTTCTCAAAAAGGCGGACCTTTAATGTCGTTTTAAAACCGACATTAAAGCTCGACATTAAAGATCCGCCTTTTCAAAACCGACATTAATGCTCTTTTTTCATTTTTCCCAAGCGACATTAAAGCCTGTATTTCTTCTAGTGATGTATTATTGCCAACCAAAATATCTAAAGTTGGAATTCTCTCTCGTTCAATGCTGAACTCGAAAGAATAAGAAAAGGTTGAGTTAGATTATTGTAGTTTCTCTTATATATGTAAGGGTATAAAGTTGATAACTTGGTAGATTGTGGCAGCAGTGTAAAGAGAGTTGTTGTGTTGAGAAAGAATATATGAATACGAATGCATTATAACACTGTTGGTAAAGAGTAAAGAGTAAAGAGTAAAGAGTAAAGAGTAAAGAGAAAGGGAATGGAAATTGAACAGTAGAAAGCGTAGGTATTATAGTGTGTGTGTGTGTATGATAATATTTGTAGTGATTGTTGTTCGTCCCCATCTTGTGGGAATCTCAGTGAATAATACTCATTAGGGCATCTTTTGGGAACAACGTTGTTGGTTTTGAAAAAAAAAAAAAAAAAAACACAACCAAAACTTCAAATCAAATTCCCCAACATACGCCCATTTCTGGTTTCTATATCTTTCACTACTTTTTCAACTGGTCTACCCTTTTTTTGTGTTTTCTTTTAAGAAAAAACTTTCTTTTTGTGGGTTGTGTGTTTGTGTAGCGTTTTATAGTGTCTAGTGCTGCACTTTTCGAATTGATATCTCTTTTACACATTTAATTACCTTCTATCCTTAGCTTTTATGCCTATTTAAGTTTACCTTTATTGGTAAAATGGATATAAATTGGGAGGCACACTAGCGAGGCCAATGATGCATCTATCTAGCTAATATTTCTTAAAAAGTATAGTTAAAAATGGATAACTTTATTCACCCTCAAAATTTGTTATCATGGGAATTCAACCTACTCTTACAATATTCTTGAACTTCCCATGTACTTTGATAATTGATATGAAACCAATCATCAAACAAAACAAAAGCCATAAACAGTAGAAAGATGTTGAAACATATATAGACAACTTACTTGATCTTTAATTTAAGGTTGACTATATATAGTACATTTCTCTAAACCCTAAGTCATTAATTTGATGACGAAATAAAAGTTATAGATTAAAGAAATCTAAGACTTATTGAGTAAACAAGTGAGATTTTTGTGTTTAGTCATTCAAAGAATTTCAACAATAAGGATATGCACGAATTAAGATTTGAACGTTTAATTAAGTACAGTACTTTAACAAGATTCAACAAGTGGATTTAACTTTATTTATGTGTTTGTAGCATATTCTTCTAGATGAGTTGGAATGATGTACTTTATTATAATTACGTTGTATTTTATTTTAGTACAAGAACTGCAAGGTGGAGATTGAAACTCCAATCTCTAGAAAAATAAGTGATGTCAATACCACACTGAGCATGTTATTTTTCGACTAGCAAATACTCTTCTAGCCCTATTGGATGTATTTAAATTGTAGTATAAGTTTATAACCTTTTATTACATGCTTAGACCCTAGATGTAACATGTAGCTTGGTTTTGAGTAGATCAAATATGTTCCGGGGGCAATTTAAAAATGTCAAATTGATTTGTTAAAATTGGGTAGTCCATACATATACCATGTTTTTATGATTTTGCAAAAATGGAAACAAATCCTTAAGCCCAACCCAACTAAAGTACCCAAATGACTAAATTGTCCTTTACAATTAAAAATCTCTGATTGTCAACCGATTAAAATATAATCTTCAACAACAACCATTCCTATTTGAGTATTTTCTAATTGTTATTTAACTACTGATAATATTAATTGTTGCTTGATTTTTATTTGATATCATTAGCAATTCGTCAATGATATTAATTATTATTTGATCATTCTCTAATTACTATATTACACTTGTAGTTAATAATATTACTATTTGTCAATAATTATTTTTAGAAAAATTGTATCAAATACAATAAAAAATAAATATAGTTTATTGCACAAAGACATGACAATATTTGTAAAAATGACAATTTTTTACCAGTTATATGATAATTTTTTTGAACGTCAATTCTACCCTTCAATTTCCTTCCTCCCATGCTATTAGTGATGACTTCTATTACTGATAACATGTAACAGTAATGATATTGTTGTTAGTTACAATTACCCATCAATAATTTATTTCAACAAAAGTTACAACTATATCTATTTCATTTATACTATTAACGATAGAAGCTATCATATGGATAGTATGTTGTTAGTGATTCAAAGTTCTTACCGATAGCATGCTAATCCGATCTCTTTTCTCTGTCCATTTATGCTAAAAACAAACAACCTAAATATTTGTGAGACTCGTACCAAAAGAAAAACTAAAAAACTTGACTTAGTAGTTAAGAGAAAGTGTTTTGCTTTGAACAAGGTGATAAGGAGGTGTTTTGAGTTCTTTCACTACAAAAAATTATCGGAGGTCTATCGACACCAAAAAGGTGCGGGAAAAGTGACGTCGATAGAAGAAAGTTTTTGTGACGCTGTGAAGGAAGTGTCGGTAGTATGGATCTCTGGCGACATTGCACAAATAACGTCAACTGAGGGTGAGGCTTCCACGACGTCATGTGAGCAGATGTCATGAAAAAGTTTAATTTAAATAATAATATAAACTTTCACAGTGCCATTCATGAACGCATCGTCGTTGCCCCAATTACTCCAGACATTGCATGCAAGGCGTCGTGAGTGATCGATCTTTTGTCGACATTTCTTTGACCGCGTCGGTAAATGTTGAACATTTAAAAAATCCTAACAACAATATCACGACACTGAATTACATGACGTTGTGAGAAGTGGAACCTCTGTTGATGTGGGGTAGGTAAGTAGCGAGATATATGACGTTTTGACTCCTTTTGACAGGGTTCTCATGATGCCAGTTGTATAGCATCGTGAGAGGTTGAACCTCTGCCGTTTTGACTACTTTTAATAGGGTTATCATGATGTCAGATTGCATGTCATCGTGAAAGGTCAAACCTTTGCCGACATAGAGTCAGTAACGTCGTCAGATGTGTGACATTTTGACTGCTTTTGATAGGATTCTCATGAAGCCATAAGTGGCTACTTCGCGAGTTGGGGATCCTATGTCGACGTCAAAAGTGAAATGTCAGGAGTTCCTCTTTAAAAACAACCACCTTCACGTTCTGTAATTCACAGAACTAAGAAGGGTTTAGGGAAGGTCGAGGGCAGTTGAGAAGTTAAGAAGGGAAGGCCGAGAGAGAAGCCGAGAGATTGGTTTGAAGAAAGTCAAGAGTTGACGCTGCCCATTCTATTTTTTGTATGCCCTTCTATTCTTGCATTCTTTCTTAATGAAAGTTTTTTTTTTATTGAAAGTAAAGACAAAGAACACATAAATTTACATGGAAACTCGAGTATCAGAAGAAAAATCACGATATTTTTCATTTTATTATTTTCTGAAAATAATACAATAGGTATAGGAGGGAATAAATAGAAAAGTACAAAGAGAAAAAAAAAAAGAAAAAATATTTAGGACAAATCTCCGAATGGGCTAAGCCCACTAATTCTAACACTCTCCCTCAAGTAGGGACGTAAATATCAATGAGGCCCAACTTGCTAACACAAAAGTCGAAGTTTGGTTTGAGAAGCCCTTTGGTGGTAAGGACATCAGCAACCTGTCGGCTCGAAGGGATGTACGGAATGCATGTGCTCCACTGTCAAGTCTTTCTTTGATGAAATGTTGATCAATCTTAAGATGTTTAGTTCTATCATGCTGAACTGGGTTATTAGCAATACTAATAACGAGTTTATTATCACAAAAGAGCTTCAACTGAGACTCACATTTCTAATGAATATCAAACAGGACTTTCTGGAGCCAAATTTCCTCACATATTCCCAAACTCATAGCTCTATATTTAGCCTCAGTACTGCTTCTAGCCACAACACTTTGTTTCTTACTCCTCCGAGATACAAGATTGCCCCAAACAAAAGGTACAATAACCGGAGGTAGACTTTCTATCAACAATAGATCATACCCAGTTCGAGTCAGTATATGCCTCAATGGTCTTTCTATCTGTCTTTTTATACATCAACCCTTTACTAGGTGTCATTTTGAAGTATCTTATAATTCTTTTGAGAGCTTCCATGTGTTCCTCATAGGGAGCCTGTATAAACTGGCTGACAACACTCATAGTAAAAGAAATATCAGAACGAGTTTGAGATAAGTAAATCTATTTACCCATAAGGCAATGATATTGTTCTTTATCAACTTGAACTTGATTATCAGAGTCTCTTACTTTACAGTTGAATTCAATAGAAGTGTCAACAAGACGACATCTCAACATACTTGTCTCGGTTAGCAAATCAAGAATGTATTTTCTTTGAGACACAGAGATGCCTTCTTTAAATCTGGTCACCTCCATTTCAAGGAAATATTTCAAATTTTCCAAATCCTTCATTTCAAATTCATTACCCATTCTTTGCTTAAGTTGACAGATTTCTGCCTAATCGTCTCCAGACAAAATGGTGTCATCCACATAAACTATCAGAACTGCAATCTTCCCTATCTTGCAAACTTTTGTAAATAAGTATGATAAGAGTGTCCCTAACTATACCCTTGGGATTTAACAAAGGTAGTGAATCTGTCAAATCATGCTCTGGGTGACTGTTTCAGACCATATAAGGATTTATGGAGTTTACAAACCTGCTGAATAAACTGAGCTTTAAAGCTAGCCAGGGAGCTCATGTAAACCTCCTCTACTTAATCTCTATTCAAAAAGCATTCTTAACATCCATTTGATATAGAGGTCAATCTTTGTTTACAACAATAGAAAGAAGGATTCTAACAATATTCAACTTAGCAATGGGATAAAATGTTTATGAATAACCAACACCATAGTTCTCAGTAAACCCTTTTGCAACTAACCTTGCCTTCTGTTTGTCAAGTGTGCTATCTGCTTTGTATTTGAGAGTGAACATCCATTTGCATCCCACAAGCTTATGTCCCTTGGGTAGAGCACAAACCTCCAAGTATTATTCTTTTCAAGAGCTTTCATCTCTTCCATGACAGCATTCTTCCATTTAGAACACTCAAAAGTAATGTGAATATTTTTTTGATATTATGGTAAAGTCAAGGCTGACAGTAAAAGCTGTAGATTGTGGTGAGAGATTCTCGTATGACACAAAATTAGATATTGAGTGCTTTGTACAGAACCTAGTATCTTTCCTCATTACAATAGGAAGATCAAGAGGAGGATCTTACTTGCTAGCATTTCCAAAATGGTTTGACTTACTTTCGTTTTCAGTATGTTTAGTAACAATCTCGTTCTCATCAACCTGTTCTCTCTATCGATAATGACTCTATCAATACTGCCCTACTCACCCATATCTTTCAAAACAATTGTCGTGGACCTGTCATTCTCACCTGCCTTATTGTTGGTATGTGAGTTTATTGAATTCATCTCAGACCTGTCATTCTCACTCATTCTGTTATTACTGTGTAAGTTAATGGAATTAGTCGTACCTTGATCTCTTATTGGTTTAGAATTCTGGACTAGAGTCGTTTGAACAACATGAGACTTAACTCTCTTTCTAAGATTCCTCCTATAGTAGGTTTTCCAAGGAACTTGATTTGCGAGTAGGACTGTAGTGTGAGAGCTAAGGTTAGGTAAGGTAACCACGGTAGGACAAATAGACTCTAAGGGAAGCATATAGTTAGACTCTTCACTCACACTCTTCTCTTGAAGTAGACTAACGGAAAAAAATGACAATCTTCAATAAAGGTGACATCCATGGTAACGAAGTACTTACGTGAAGATGGGTGGAAGTATTTATAGCCTCGTTGGTGTAGAGGATACCCAACAAACATGCAAGCTTGAGCCCTAGGAGTAAATTTAGTTTGGTTAGGACCATGACTATGAACATAGGTAGTGCATTCGAACACCCGAAAGGGAACATCAGGGATGAGACGCATTGAGGGATAGGATTCTTTGAGGTAATCTAACAGTGTCTGCAAAGTGAAGGACACAAGAGGGCATGCAGTTGATGAAGTGAGCGACAGTGAGAATGGCATCACCCTAGAGATTGAAAGGGAGAGAAGTTGACAACATAAGGGAACGGACAGCTTGTTGAGGGGTGTAAGCACAGGAACTTTGTTGAGGGGTGTAAGCACAGGAACTTTGATGAATAATTTCTTTACAGGATAAGAACTCATTAAGAGAGTGGTTTTGAAACTCACGATCATTATCACTCAGCAAGATTCCAATCTTTGTATCAAATTGCATTTCTATGGTGTGATAGAAGTCCCAGAATGTGGAGGTAACTTTGGATTTGTTGGATATCGAGAAAATCCAAGTAAGACGAGTATGGTCATCAATAAAAGTCACAAACCATCATTTCCCGGAGGAGCTAGTGACCTTGGATGGTCCCCAAACACCACTATGGATAAAAGTAAAAGGTCAGGTTGGTTTATAGGGTTGCGAGGGAAACGAGACTCGATGTTGTTTAGCTTTTATGCACACATCATAAGCTAAGAAAGAAACAATAACTTTAGTAAAGAGATGAGAAAATAGGTATTTCATATATTTCAAGTTGGGATAGCTAAACAGAAATGCCACAACATAAGATCTTTTTCAGAAGTGAAAAAATAGGAAGATAAAAAACTCGTCCTAGAAATGCTACTAAAGGAGGCATCATCATCAAGCAAGTAAAGACCCCTATTGTGTCGAGTAGTGGCAATCATCCTCCCCGAACTCAAGTTCTGAAAAGAAACAGAATCAGATAAGAATGTTTCTTTGTAGTTTAATTCAAGAGTAATCTTGTTAATCGATAGAAGATTATATGAAATCCATGGCACATGCAACATATTATGTAATGAAAGCCCTTTAAAAAGATAAATCTACCCTTTCCGAGCAATGGGGGCCAAAGAGCCATCAACAATTCTTATCTTTTCATACCCAGCACACGGAATGTAGGACACAAAGTGTTCAAAGGAACCGGTTAAATGATCTGTGGCATCAGAGTCCAAGATCTAAGGATTCTTACCATTAATACTAATGAGACTAAAAGGCTGAGGTATACCTAACTAGATAATAGCTCCAAGTGTGGTTGGACTAGCATTCACATAGGAAGAAGATAAAGTAGGCAACAAGGTTACTGGATTCTCAGAAAATATCATTACAGTGTTGGCTATCGTCCGTAGGGTAGCCTCAATTGCTGCAATCTATTGTCAAAGCTCTTTCAGTTTCTGTTGAGCTATTCACAAAGAAGAGGAAGCTTGTACGTTAGGGTTGACATGTGTCTAAGGTTCACCAGCTTTAAATATTGAGAGAATTTGAGGGTTCCTAACATTAAGATGATAACTAAGATTAGTGGGTGGCAGGGCATATGAATTTGACGTAGGAACTATGTGGCAGCATATTAATCGACACGTGGTGGACACTACAGGTAGTGGATGCAGACGAGGGTGGCACAGTTAGGTCGACGGACGACATTTGAACAGGATGGGCCGGCGTGTGTAGTTTTGACGGTGACGCATGGGAGGCGCATGTCGAGTTTCTAGTGGAGTGAAAGATGATAAATTATACAGAATAACGATTCCTGGTGTTTTTTGAATGCAGCGAAGCCATTCTTCCATCTTACCATTGATCCGAGCATCGACGGCGACAGCGACGACGGTGTTAAAACTTGCAGCTATACTCTTTGTTTGATTTCCATCACTATTTGTGTTGTTTAGGGTTGTCAATGTCCCGTTCTAATACCATATTGAAAGTAGAGACAAAGAACACACAAATTTACGTGGAAACCCGAGTACCATCAGAAAAACCATGATTTTTTCTTTTTATTGTTTTATGATAATAATACAATAGGTACAAGAGGGAATAAATTGAAAAGTACAAAAAATTAAAAACAAAAAAGAAAGAAAGAATATTTAGGCAAATCTCGCAATAGGCTAAGCCCACTAATTCTAACAGTTTTCATAAGAAAATTGGTTTAAAGATTGACTGAAAGTGTTTTATATATTTTTAGTTCATTTTGTCAAATGAAAGTATGTGATTATTTTGTATATTGTTAGTTATTTGAGTCCTATTTTGGTTGATTTAATTATTAATCATCTCTGACTGACTAAATAAATGACTAGCTTTATCAACGGGTAACCATATATATTATGATGGTGCAAATATACATCTTTTCTATTCTGTAGTTGATAGTATTGAATGAATCAAAGCTCTGTTGTACAAAAGTATTGACCGATTGAAAGCTCTATATTGACTCAAAACTCTGTTTTATGAAAGTTTTAAACGATTGAAAGCTTTGTATTTAGTATTGAAAGAGTATTATTTTAAAAAGTATAATAGTGTTATTTATTAAAGGTGTGGAAAGTTCATTTGAACGTTTTTGGTTTTGTTGAAAGACCTGTAGAAAGTTTCAGATTGCAACATTTAGTTTTGACCAGAAGTTCTATAATGATTTGTATGGTTTACGCTGCTTTACTTTTGTTTTAGTTAATTAATTTTAGTATTTATATTTCAAATTAGTTTTAGGTTTTAGATTTTAAATTAGTTTTAGGTTATAGATTTTGATTTAGTTGTAGGTTTTAGTTGCTCGAAAACATACAAGCGCAGCGGAAACAGAATCGAAAAATTACTCTATATGCAACTAAACACTTTAGTAATTAACATGCTTAAGACTACCCTAATTACAATGATTAAGGTTAAAAGAAATTCTTTACCTTTGAAGCTTCCTGATGCTCCAAATCTTCTCACGATCACACACCCGGAACCACCACTAGAGATCACCCGCTATACGCCAGACTAAAAATTGAGGTGTAGTACCCGTCGAATGAAGGAATTTAGAGAGATATGGAATGAAGTTTTTGATAAAAATTAGCCAGAAACAATCCTTCTTCAGCTTGAAAAATAAGAACTATTTATAACCTAATTACATGCAAAATTGCATGTAATTAGTTGGATAATTTCTCGACACTTTGTATTCCACTAACATTTAGTAGAATTACTCACCATTCCATTTAGTGGGATTTTTGGATATTCCCATTAATTTTAGTCAAGGGCAAAATAGTCATTTGACCATGTTAGTTAAAGTCAAACTTTGACTTTTTTAAGTCAAAAGTAAACATTTTGACTTTT
The DNA here is from genome assembly GCF_025177605.1 of Cucumis melo. Classification (NCBI taxonomy): domain Eukaryota; kingdom Viridiplantae; phylum Streptophyta; class Magnoliopsida; order Cucurbitales; family Cucurbitaceae; genus Cucumis; species Cucumis melo. Next base: position 17,786,272 of record NC_066858.1, read on the forward strand.
TACCATTTTGTCTATTTTGACTAAGTTCGACCTTCCGAGCATGAATCCGCATTCATTTTCTTGAAATTCAAATCACATTTGAATATAAAGTCCTATAACCGACGATTATATCACATATGTTCGTCGATTTCTCTCTCTTTGCCTAATTCGAACAATTCGAATTATTTCAACATTTGTTCTAAGTTAATTTCGTATGAGCTAGCAAGGGAACCTAATGGACCTATAGATCATGGGCTCCAACGATCCGAGATTAACTAACTAAACCCTTTTAGATCAAGCTAATCAACATTCGTTAACTAACGAGTCATTCCACTAAAGTCTCGTAACTGCACTCCCTTTACTATAGATATATTTTTGTCCATCTGATATAACCATGATCAGTAAGTTAATCCTTCACAGGTTGTTCGTAACCTCGATTGGGTCAAAATACCGTTTTTACCCCTGAGACTACATCTTGTTCCTTAAGTCCCACTGATCCACTATTGAACATTTGGTTTAAGGTCCAACTTATAAATCGAATCCCTCTCAGGCCAATGAGAGGTTGGGGCCCCTATGTTCAAGACTTGGATTCAGTTCTTAAGGGAATAACCTATCTACTAACCCTAAAGCGGGTAGGAGTGAATTTCATCTTGCACTCTATGTTCCCAACTATCCACCCGATCTTATCCCTGAAATGAGAGGCTTATTGGGTCAACGCTAATGAGTTGTCTTCACCTACGCAGATCTAAGGATAATCTCATGTGAACAAAAGTTCACAGTTAGCTCAGGATTAAAATTAAGTCACCTAGGTCATTCAAAACCGAGATAGTCAATTTTAAACAGTAAACAACGTTATTACGTAAAAGTGACTATTTCATGGTTCTGTCTTATGTAAACCTTTTACATAGGATGCCCCCTCTTTCATGTGTCTACATGAACGATTTAGGATTACATCGTCTGTATTATTTACAATGTGGGCCGCATCTATAGTATCTCTAAATAAAGCGTCCAACCTTTAATCATGTACTATAGACTATTTAGACTATTTACTCGAACTTAATCTATGTTTATGTCTCTACATAAAGTTCAAGTTTACTCAAAAATAGTCTTGAGATCTATGTTTTATGGGATTTAAGAATATAGTAATCAATTTCTCAATAACAACTTTATTGAAAAGAATATGATTACAAACTACGAGTTTTAGGACATTAATTTCAACATTAGTATTGCATTTGAATTTACTGGTGTTACGATGTAAGATTGAATGTATATTGTATGTAGTTTTGATATCACACTCGTTGTGTATTTCAGAATTACAATCTGCTATATTGAAGTAGCGAAGAAAGAAAAAGAATAGTATGAGAAGTTTATAGAGGAGCTTATGTGCAATGGGGGAGCTCAAAAAAAGTCAAATAGTAGCATTCAAGAGTTCAACTTAAAAAGAAAAATTGAAAATTACATGAATAATAAAAGTTTAGAACCAAACAAGTAAGTCATAGAAGGTTCCTCACTTGTATATTAGGTAAATATGATTGATTGTTAAAAAAAAAATCTATCAATCACACTTAATATGCAAATGAGAAAATTTCTATGGCTTATTGTTCTGTTATCAATCTTGTCATTTACTGCTCCTCTCTTCCCAATCAATTTTCTGGAGTAACCAGAGTAAGGGTTATTTTTGTTTGAAGAAACCTCGTATTTCTCTCGACGCACCTCGTAATACTATTCAATTCCTCCCCTTGCACATTTTGTCCATGTCCCTATGATCATACTAGTTATAGTCATGCTGATGAGGCAATAGCAGAAGTTAAGAAACTGGCGTCGACGCTTAGAACTATGTTTTAACATTTCAATTTACTTTTTATTATTCATGCAATTTTTAAACCTATGAACGTGTACTTTTTTAATATTTGAATTAATAATAAATTTGATTTGGTATTTTAATACTTTATTTTAAATTTTACGTTAATTGTAATTAAATTTGAATTTTTCATAATTTTTTACTAATTTTACGTTAATTGTAATTCAATTTTGGAATTTTAATAGTTTTTTTATTAATTTTATGTTAATTAATAAAAATAAATAAATCAGATAACACTGTAGACGTCGCGTACAAAACGATGTTGATGTACTCGGTGTCGTAGGCAATAAGGTATTTGCAATGCGTTTAACAAACGTTGGTTGTTCCCCACTACTAACGTGTTGACCATGTCGGCGAAGAGTGTGTCGGCAATAACCCTTTGCTCACGCCATCCCGTTTACGCGTTGGGAGAGCCTTTCACGACGATCTTTTTTACGTTTATTTCTCCATCGGCGTAACCTCTCCCAACGCATTCCTGACTTCTGCCGACACATCTATGCATTGGCATACCCTCTTCTTCTTCTAGTGTTTACGAGTTGATGAGAAGACGAGGAATACTTAGAACGCAGGCTGAGTTTTCTCACAAATTGAAGACTAGGCGACGAGGAGTAAAAAAACTTATGGAAAATTTTCTAAGGATACTATGGGCCACATGTAACGGTTTAAGTTAGGCATGGTTAAGTTAAACATCAAGCTTCCACATGCACCACCAAGAGTAGGAGCTGGCGAATTATTAAGAGTTTAAAGATGAATAATCTGATTTGAAGTTAGTATAAATAGAGGAAAGAATCCGGTGAAGAGAGGGTTCAAAAAGTTTGGAAAAGAAAAGCTAAGTATTTAGGTGTTGTTGAAGGACTATGCAAGAAGAGGAAGTGTAGAAGCAATTTGGGTTTAAGTCATTTAAATTTTTGTGAGTGATTTATTTCTTTAAAGTGTTTTATATGTTAAAAGTTTTTTTTTTTAAGTTTTTACTTATTTGAAATGATGATTTATATATAAGTCTTTCCAAAGATAGTTTGAACGAAAGCTTATGTTATGTTTAAGGTTTTCTTAAAACTTCATCACTAAGTCTTTTGACTTATGTTTTAAGTTTTCACTCCCCAGGTGATTAGGTGTTAAGGCCAAAGTAAGAAAAAATTGAAAAGCTACTAGGCGAGAAGAGAAGATAGGGCATTTGGTTTAAGTTTTAACATTATTTTCTTGTACTTTATAAAGTGTTGTAGAACACACAATTAAAAGGTCAATAAAAGGGTGTTTCATCTTATTCTTTGGTGTTAAGTTATTTATATCGCCCTAAGTATGAATTTTTGTCTTAATATAAAGTAATTAAGCAAATAAGCAAAGTTTAAGGACCTCAAGTTGAGCGTTTGACGTTTAACACATCATAATGCTTAGTCATACCGCGTCTCATATTGTTTCAGGAACGGGGTGTGACAATATCATTTTATAGTAGCATTACCTTGATATCGTTGATATATAGTAACCCATTATGGATATTACTTAAAAATGCTATTAGTATTATTCTTCTGTTGTTACCACCGATAGATATTATTAGTGATTGCAATAGAAAAATATATATTATTGATAGTAGCTATCAAAAATATCAATTGATAGCCTAATTAAACATCATCAATTCAAAATTGATATGTTTACCAAGGAGATATCACTTATAAAAAATATTCTTCTAATGATATCGCTTATACTTATTATCATTGATATTCTTCTAATGCAATCATTGATAGATAATATTAGTGATATCATTTTACGTCGATAGCGATATAAAAAAATTACTTATAGTAGCTATTAGGAATATTAATTGGTAGCAACATTGTTGATAGAAGATATTAGTGAAAGCAACTGGTATCACATTTCTCAAATTGAAAGCTATTACTGATAGCAATTATCAGCGATAGCAGCTAACTATACCAACTGATACCATATTTCTTAAATTGAAAATTACTCTACCCTTCAGTAGTTATAATTGATAAAAACTATAGCAAATAATCTTATCAATTATGTCAATTGATAACATATTTTTCAAATTAAAAGCTATCATTTATAGCATCTATTAGTGATAACAACGTATAACAGCTATCAATTGCTATCAATGATAGCCTTCAATTTAAGAAAATCAAGAAAAATACTTGTAATGGTGACAAGTTATCATTGATAGTAACTATCACTGATAATAACCGAAAACGATTATCAGTGATATTCACTAATTGTAGCTATTAGTGATAGTTTTCAATGTGAAAATTCGAGAATAAGTGTGTGAAATAATCATTTCTCAAATTGAAAGCATACATCACTGATTGAAAATAGTTTTTGATTTGAGAAATTCGACGAGAAATTGTCAAAATGGTGGTTTAACATGGGTCTTGTAATCTTTTACTATTTTTTGTGCTATATATGCAATTATTTTATCATTGTTATACATGCTATTATTTTATGCTTTTTTCCACTAACCCTAATTGTTATTGAAATGTTATTTTGATACATTGAAATTGTCCTAATATTTGATTAGTTAGGGAGAGAATGAGAGAGAAAATATGAAAAAAAAAAAGAAAAAAAAAAGCGCAAAAGCAATGAAGAGAGACATGAAAAAAAATAGGAATAAATGTCCTCAAAGAATTGGCAAATATGGAATACAAAGAAAACAAAATAAGATTAAGTGTTCTACTTCCCTCTACTTGAATTTACCAATCTTCCTTAAGGGAGAAAGAATACAAAGTACAGAAAATCATGGAATACATCCAAATTCCACAAAACTTTAGGTTCATTTACAACTTATCTGATTATAGTTGGTTTTTGTATGTTACCCAATATATTAGATTAATTGTTCATTCGAGTTTAATGTTCATGTTGATTAACAAGAAATTTAAATTTAGAAGTAAACGATTAAAAATCAATTCTCAATTTTAGTTTTTAACATTTTTAGTTGCACTTCCAAACTTATAATAATTTAGTTCTTTTAAATTGTAATGAGTGTTTATTGTGCTCCATAAAAAGGTGGGCCGAGTACATTGGACTTAGGAAATGGATCGACAATAACATTAAAAGGCCCAGCCCTAGCCATTGGAATCATTGCTACAATCTTGACCAATAAACGCCCTTTTGGGGAGACACGATAATACCTTATCATCCTCTTCTTTTCCTAATTACTCATCGGATTCGATCTTTTTCTTCTTATAATCCACATCAAATTCAAATCTTTTTAGTCAACTTTTAATTAGTTTTCATTATTATTTCAAAAAAGAAACAAATAAATTCCATGTGTTTCCATCATCATTATTTGAATTTTATCTTATTAATATACACCAATCAATCTAGATGAAGGGGAAGAGTTCAACTATTGAATCCTAAATCGGCTAGCTCACAAAATGGTAAAGCAAGTTCAAACTCTAGCATTTTAGGACTTGAAGGTTACATTATTGATATTGAACATGTTCCAAACAAATGTCAAAATGTGTACCTTAACATGGTTACATAATTTAAGCACCACTTCACATATGTGTTAACTAAGACATTGAAGTGTATTGGACTTGGCACAACATAGCGTATATAAATTTACAAGTCTACTTTGATGTTATGTCTTGATCAAAGGAGAGAGTTGGGAGAGGGAAAAGACTCAAAATCTCCTTCCAACAATTACTGAAGACGTTTCTCAAAAATTAGAAGAAAAAAGAAAAACTGATAGCATAAACAAAGCTCATTTTAATTAAAAGAAAACTGTTACCTAAGACATTACTTAGAATCCAAGGCTTACACCTCTAATCTAATTAATTGGATTCCTTTCTTAGAAAAGTAAAAGCACTTCCATTATTTCACCCTCCGGATTAGGTGCCGACAGCAACCTTGATTTCCAAACCCCCCCAAGAAAAAAGTACTTTTTAAAGAAATGAGAAAAGAAAAGAAAAAATATATCATATGAATTCATTAAGTACACTCGTTTAAAATAAAACAACAGTAACAAAAATGATTCAATAATGTATTATTTATTCATAACCATTCAAATTAAACTAAAAACTTTATGAATCATAATAACACACACAATCAAACTTCATAGGTGGCACATCAAATCAGAATAACTGAAGCTTGTACAAACTATGGATTTTCACTGAATTCTGGTCAATTGAGTTGGTTGAGAAGAAGAAATAGCAGAAAATTCAGCAAAAATGTCGACAACGAATTTATCCACCATCTCAAGAAATGTTGGAGAAGTAAGACGAGAATAATAATGAAGAATCTCTTCAATATCCAAAGTATGATCCACATTTCTAGCGTCTAACTTCTCCAACTCTTTCATGTTCTTGGCAACCAAACACATTCTTCTCTTCCATCTACAATATTCCAAATTTTCCTGCATTTTCCTTTGATGGGTACCTCCAATTTTCATTCTATCCTCATTTTTCTCAACTCTTTCCATCTGGCTTTCGCCCATCGTGCTTGTTGACAAATGAACTGCAGCATTGGGAGTGTTATTCTTCATAAAGCTTCCATTTTGCACCTCTTCATGGGGTGAAATGAAATGAAAGGTTGAATCTTTATCCATTTCGGAGACGACAGCGGGGAAGGGCGGGGGGGCCTTGGGGAGCCTATGGTAGGTATTGGAGAAGAAAGACTTGAAGTTCCATATTGTTTTCCTGAAGAATTTTTTGGTGTTGGAAATGGTGGCTCTTAGCAGCATTGATTTGTGAATTTTGTTGTATTTGGTGAGAGATGGAAAAGAGAAAGAAGAAGAAGAAGACAATATGTCTTGATAAATATGAAAGGGTTTGGTTTCGGAGTTGGTAATAATCATCTCTCCTTCAAGATTTCTTTATAGAGAAAACAAAAGTTGGATGAGCTGACGGCGATGGATTACTGTATTCTTAGCTTTCTTATGTTTTTATTTACTCAAATTTCAAATTTGGTCTTTATAATCTAAATATTTTAACTTTTATGAAACTATGGAGCTTAAACTATAACTTTTAAAATGATACGAACTCGTTTCTACGATCAAATTAAAAATTGAAAAATATCAATTCAAACTTCTAAACTTTTAAGGTCGTTGTTAATTTAATAAACTAATATTGATTAATAATATTATTTTGAACCCTAAATATTTAATAAGTATATCAATTTATCCTCTCTGTTACATTTTGTATCTATAAATATCACGTGTGAGAGTTATAATTTTGTCGGTTAAATTCTTAAATTCAAGTAATATTTTGTTTAAACATTGTACATTCTCGGATTCTAATGATTCATTTTATTAAGAAGCGTTTGTAAAAATAGCAAAAAAATTTATAATAATAGAATTCACGTCATTGTATTTTCTAAATTAGAAAAGTAACAAATTTAAAAATGGATAGCCCATTGATAATCTTTTGATAGTCATCTAATATATATAATTACTTGTCACATTTATTATATTTATAATATGAAAAAAAAAAGTTATGAACCGTTTAATTTTTTTAAAAAAATTGTTATATAATGCAATTTTCGTTTTATACATGCTAAAAAATTAAGTGCATATAAAATATAATCTTAAAAACTATTTAATTAAATTGGTTTACTTAAAAGTTATAATAATTTAAAAATTAATTAGAAAGTATATATTTTACACAGTATTCTTTTCCAATTAAATGTAATGAAATATCCTTTTATTACAAATTGGAAATCTCATGATCCTCCACTTACCATAATCTCAATTTAGCTTAATCTCTTTTTACTGATGAAGGTGATAATTGATACCCTTACTTACAACTGTTAAAATTATTAATATAATTATTAGTTTAAATCGATAAAAACTCAAAATTTAAAGTTGTAAAAGAATATCAATTTATATTCTCCAATTTGAGTTGTATTCATTAAAACTTAAAACTTTTGAAATAATAATTACACCAATTTAAATAATATTAAACTTCCACATCATCCATCTTAATTGAACTAATAATCTTAAACTTGAACTTTCCTACATCAATTTTAATCCGTTTAAGATTTCGTACCTCAATTTTAATATTTTATTTTTAAAAAAATATATTTTTTTATTTTTAAAATTTTAAAAATAGATGCATTTGGTCCCTAAAATTCTAAGGTATAGCTTTGAAAGATTCGTTACTATCATAACTTTTCAAAAAAACATATAAATGCTTTTAGATTTAAAATAAAAAAACTTATAAATTCTTTTAGATTTAATATAAAAAAGCATTTAGATTTAATATAAAAAAAACATATAAATTATTATTATTTTTTTAAATCTTTTTCTTTCTTCCTTCACTTCTCTTTTCTCTCTCTAATTTTCTCTCTTCCATTTCCATTATCATATTTTTCTTTTAAAAAAAATCAAAATAATCACAATGGAAAACTGTAGATCAGCCTCTTCCTCATCTAACACCAAATTACACGAACTTAGGAAGCATTCGCCTATCTTTGCCATCTATATATTTAGCACCCAAAACGAAAACTCTTCCTTAATCAAACACCTAAGTTATGTATTTAAATTCCATGTTTTGTTATCAGTCTCCATGGACACTGGCCTTGAAACTCCATTATTTCAATACTTCAATATTTGAATGGTAGTTGGTTTTTTCACCGTCTCAATAAAAATGACATTTCTTCCCTTTTTTTTTTTTTTCCCTTCTCCCTTAGTTTTAGTTTTGGTATCTCTAGGTTGAGGTGGGAACTAGAGAGGAAAAAAGATTCCCCTCTTTCCATCTTCACATATCATCAATGGAGCAAAGCTTTGGAATCAACTAGCTAGACCAAACTACTGCATTTTTTTCAATTTTCTTCATAATTAAACCGAAACCCAACTCTCAAATCTGACCCAATCCTCTAGTGAAATCACAATCTTCTCTTAATTTGACACATTAAAGATGACACCCTATATGGGTTTTCTCTTTGGAAATGGCCGATAGTTTGTGACGGAACTATTATGAGATAGAATCAGTTGAAGGCAATTACTAATCCATGTCAAAATGTCATTACTTGAGATGGAGGAGAGAGCACAACTAGGTAGAGCTTTCCACTATAATTTGTTTTTTTTTTTTTTTTTTTTTTTGTAATGATTCTGATAATGGAAATGGAGGTAAGACACAAAAAGCTAAGAGAGAGGAAAGAAGGAAGAAGGAGAGGTAATTAAAAATTTAAACTATTTTTTCCATGTCATATTGCCACATCAGCCTTAACAATTTTTTGTATTAAATCTAATTTAAACCCTATGAATGAAAATTATAATTTAAACCCTATGAATGAAAATTAATGGCAAATTTATTGTCAAAAAATGTATTTTATGACATTCAAAGGAGTCTATATATTGAAAATTGAAACGTGAATTATCATCAAATTTAAATCATAATACCCATTCTAATTGATTTCCTGGTAAAAGTTTAAGCATCTAATTTATTGTAATATAGACAGAAATACAATATCTAAATTGATATAATTCATTATTATTTCTCAACACATACCCTTTGTATAATTTAAAAGTTTAAATTGATATTTTAAAAAAAGATAGTTGGGGTATCAACATTTGATGGTGGATGGATGACACGCGCCCGATTTGATTTTTGGATGTGTGTTTGTTCATAGGGTTATTTGGTTTCCTAATTTCAAGAAATCCATAAAGGAAATATAGAATCTAAAAGGTTTGTTTGTTGTGTGTCTAAAAGCTGCCCAATGGCAATGGTTGGTGTCGTTAGCCTTTTTAGGAGGAGCAAAAGGAGCGGGTACTTGTTCCTTTAAAATTAGTTTTTCTTTTTATAATTTGTATATTACAAACCCGAACTTTCAGTGACTTGTTTTGTTTGTTTCTTTTGTATGTAAAATTACATATTATGTTTCTACGTATAAAACAACAACCAAAATAGCAAATGTATGTATTGAAAGCAATTAACAACAACCCGAGACTTATTTGGAAACTCGAGAATCGGGAGAAAAACCACGATTATAGTTTTTATTACTTTTCTTATGAACAAAATACAATAGGTACAAAGGAGTAAGAAAGGAAAAGATCTAGGAAATATTTAGGAAATAAAATCTTATATATTATTCTTTCCAAAAATACTTTAGGGCAAAACCCTACTAATTCTAACACTCCCCCTCAAGTTGGGACGTAAATATCGATGAGTCCCAACTTGCTAACGAAACGATCAAAGTGTGTTCTAAGAAGCCCCTTGGTAAGAACATCAGCAATCTGTTGGCTTGAAGGAATGTACAGAATGCATATGCTTCCACTGTCAAGTCTTTCTTTGATGAAATGTCGATCAATCTCAACATGTTTAGGTCTATCATGTTGAACTGGGTTGTTAGCAATACTAATAGCGACTTTATTATCACAAAAATGTTTCAATGGTGTCTCACATTTCTGATGAAGATCTGACAAGACTTTTTGGAGCCAAATTTCCATACATATATTCCCAGACTTATAGCTCTGTATTCAGCCTCAGCACTACTCCTGGCCTCAACACTTTTCTTCTTACACCTCCAAGTTACAAGATTGCCCCAAACAAAGGTACAATAATCGAAGGTAGACTTTCTGTCAATAACAGAACCTGTCCAATCTGAGTTAGTATATGCCTCAATGGTCTTTTTATTTGTTTTTCTAAACATCAACCCTTTACCATGTGTATTTTTTAAGTATCTCAAGATTTTGTTAACAGCTTCCATATGTTTCTCATAGGGAGCCTGCATAAACTGGCTGACAACACTCACAGCAAAGGAAATATCAGGACGAGTATGAGATATGTAAATTAATTTACCTACAAGGCGCCGATATTGTTCTTTATCAACTGGAACTTGATCATCAGACTTTCCTAGTTTACAGTTGAATTCATTAGAAGTATCAGCAGGACGATATCCCAACATACCTATCACGGTTAGCAAATCAAGGGTGTATTTTCTCTAAGACACGGAAATACCTTCTTTAGATCTGGCCACCTCCATTCCAAGGAAATATTTCAGATTTCTCAAATCTTTGATTTCAAATTCATCACCCATTCTCTGCTTTAGTTGACTGATTTCTGTTTGATCATCTCCAGTCAAACACAATGTCATCCACATAAACTATTAGAATAGCAATCTTTCCTGTCTTGGAAGCCTTTGTAAATAAAGTCTGGTCAAAGTGCCCTTGACTGTACCCTTGGGACTTGACAAAGGTAGTGAATCTGTCAAACCATGCTCTCAAAGACTGTTTCAGACCATATAGGGATTTTTGGAGTTTACACACCTGCTGACCAAATTGGGCTTCAAATCCTAGCGGGGGGCTCATGTAGACTTCCTCCACAGGGTCTTCATTCAAAAAAACATTCTTAACATCCAGCTGGTATAGAGGCCAATCTTTGTTCACAGCAACAAATAGCAGGACTCTAATAGTATTCAATTTAGCAACTGGAGAAAAAGTTTCTGAATAGTCAATACCATAGGTTTGAGTGAATCCCTTTGCAACTAACCTTGCCTTGTGTCTATCAAGCGTACCATGTGCTTTGTATTTGAGAGAGAACACCCATTTGCATCCTATAGTTTTATGTCCCTTGGGTAGAGCACAGATCTTCCAAGTTCTATTCTTTTCAAAAGCCTTCATCTCTTCCATAACAGCATTCTTCCATTCAGGACACTCTAGAGTAGTATAGATATTTTTCAGTATTATGGTAGAGTCAAGGCTTGCTGTAAACGCTCTAAACTGTGGAGAGAGATTATCATAGGAAACATAGTTTCAAATGGGATGTTTAGTGCAGGATTTGGTACCTTTTCTCAATGCAATTGGAATGTCAAGAGAGGGATCATACTCATCAAGTTTCCTTGTATGACCCTGTTCAGCTTCATCATTATTGGTTTCTATTCTAACCTCAGTCTCATCATCACGGTTCTTTTCTTCCATATTTTCAAGAACAGCAACATCATACTTGTCATTCTCACTCATCGTATTATTAGTACAAGGTTTTGTAGGGTTTTCCATACCTTGGTCTCGAAGAGGTTCGAAATCTTGGACTAGAGTCGACGGTTGTCAAGTAGAGGACCCTCTTGTAATATGTTATCCAGGGAACTTGGTTTGTGGGTAATATTATGGGATGAGGATCAATGTTAGACACGATAATAGGAGTAGGTTCAACAAATTCAAAGGTGTTATTAGACTCTTCACTCACACTCTCCCCTTGAAGATGGCTAACGGGAAAGTAGGATCGGTTTTCACAGAAAGTAACGTCCATAGTGACAAAGTATTCCTAGACGGCGGGTGAAAACATTTATAACCGCGCTAGAGAAGGGGATACCCAACAAACACACAGGCCTGAGCCCGAGGGATAAATTTGGTCTGATTGGGGCCGAAATTATGGACATAAACGGTGCACCCAAACACATGAAGAGGAACCTCAGAAACAAGGCAAGTAGAGGGGTAAGACTCCTTAAGACAATCTAAGAGATTCTGAAGGTGAAGGATACGAGAAGGCATTCTATTGACTAAGTAAGTGGCTGTAAGAATAACATCTCCCCACAGGAATGATGGAAGGGAAGTGGAAAGCATAAGTGAACGGGCTACTTCCACAAGGTGACAGTTTTTTCGTTCGGCCACTCCATTTTGTTGAGGAGTATAGGCACACGAGGTTTGGTGAACAATCCCCTTGGAGGCAAGAAATTCACTAAGGTTATGGTTTTGGAATTTCCGACCATTATCACTTCGAAGAATTGCAATTTTGTATGAAATTGTGTTTTGATAGTATGATAGAAGTTTTGAAAAATGGATGGAACCTCAGATTTATTTGTGATAAGGTAGACCCAGGTAAGATAGGTATGGTCATCGATGAATCCTCGATGAAAGTTACAAACCACCGCTTTCCTGAGGAGGTGGTGACCTTGGAAGGACCCCAAACGTCACTATGGATGAGGGTAAACGGTTGTGTAGGTTTATATGGTTGTGAGGAAAAAGAGACCCAATGTTGTTTAGCCTGAATACACACATCACAAGATAGAGAAGAGACATCAAGTTTAGAAAAAATGTGGGGAAATAAATATTGCATATATGTAAAGTTTGAGTGGTCCAGTCGAAAATGCCACAACATACAATCTTGTTCAGAAGTGCTAAAGTAGGATGACAGTAAACTAACCCTAGACAAACTAATACATGAGGTATCATCATCAAGGATGTAAAGTCCCCTGCTATGCTGGGCAGTGCCAATCGTCCTCTTCGAGCTCATGTCCTGAAAATAAACCGAAGGTAAGAAGATAGCTTTACAATGCAACTCACGAGTGATCTTGCTTATAGATAACAAATTGTAAGACAGTTTAGGGACATGCAAAATATTCTGGAGAGCAAAAACGTCAAAGGGAACTATTTGTCCTTTGCCAGCGATCGGAGCTAGAGAGCCATCGGCTATTCGATTTTTTCGTTACCGACACACGGGGTATATGAGATAAAGTGTTCCGAAGAACCTGTCAAGTGATCTGTAGCCCCCGAGTCTAAGATCCAGGGATTCTTTCCATCAACGCTAATAAGTCCAAGGGACTGAGACGTACCTGACTGAGTAATGGCACCCAGAGTCGGAGTCTTGGTCTGGCTCGCAGTAGGATCAGTTGATTGAGAAGTGCTGGCAGGGGTAGTCTCACTAATGTAGGCACGTCCTGAGTTCTATTTCTCGTTGGAGGACCGTTTCTTACCTCATGGTGGACGACCATGGAGTTTCCAACATTGATCCTTGGTGTGCCATTGTTTCTTGCAGTGCTCACACATAGGAATTGACTTTCCATTATTCTTATCACTGTCATGATTTGAGGACCGAGCGCTAAAGGCAGCGAAGTCAATGGTATGAGTAGTCAATACACCCATGACATTATTGCGATCCTCTTCCAGACGGACTTCAAAACAAACTTCCATTAGGAAGGGAAGAGATCTTTGTCCGAGTATACGACCACAAACATTATCAAATTTGGGATTAAGTCCTTGAAGGAAGTCATAAACACGGTCAGCCTCTTCAAGTTTAGCATATTGCATACTGTTATTTGGTGTGTCCCAAACTGTCTCTCTGCACAAATCGATCTCTTGCCAGAGGAGAGAGAGCTTGTTAAAATAGATAGTCACGTCCAGGGTCCCTTGTTTGTTATTATGGACCTGTTTTCGCAGTATATATAACCGAGAGGCATTCTGTCGTTTCGAGTAAAGGGTCTGAGTTGTATCCCACAAATCTTTTGTTGTGGTTGTATATAGTAGAGGCTTGCCGATCTATGGTTCTATACTATTAATCAGTATGGACCGAATAAATGAGTCCTTCCCTTTCCAGAGTCGTTCCAAGGCGTCTCCTGGTAAAGGACGTACAATCTCTCCAGTTAAGAAGTCGAACTGGTGTCGACCTTCGTGGAACAACTTTATTGATTTGGACCAAGAAAAATAATTTTGTCCATTTAATTTTTCACCTGAAAAATTTCCTGTAAACGAACCCAAAGAGCCAGTTATATAATTTGACGGTAAATTAGGGAACGAAGTTACCAGGTTCTTGGAATACATTGACAACTCGGTTGGTTTGGAATGCGTCAAAGACTCATCCATTTCAATGTCCGATCTGTTCCAGGGTTGATCAATTCTGTTATCAGAAAACAACGGTTGCTGTAAAGAGTCAACGTACAGCGGATGCTTATTGTACAGATTTGACAGATTTAAGGTTGAGGGTTGTTGTCTGGAACTCATAAGCGGTTCATGAGGATACGGATGGCCGGAAGGGTTTGACGGTTGGACATCCGACAGCGCGTAGAAGGAAATGGGTGGGGCAGTGACGTGAAACGGTGGCGATGCGTCGGCCCACGCGCCGGATACGAGCGACACGTGAATCATCTTCTGGTCAGACGGTGGCGCGTACGATTGCGAAACCACTCCCGTTGGGTAGAACGGCAATTTCTCTAAGTTCTCGAGCAGTTTCTCCATGGCGGCGGCGGCTGTGACGGGTTCAGTTTCGATCTGGGTTTCTCCTAGGTTATTTTCTAGTGTTTCATTATTGCTTTGCTCTGATACCATATTGAAAGCAATTAACAACAATCCGAGACTTACGTGGAAATTCGAGAATCGGGAGAAAAACCACGATACTTTAGTTTTTATTATTTTTCTTATGAACAAAATACAATAGGTACAAAGGGAGAATAAATAGAGTACAATAGGAGTAAGAAAGGAAAAGATCTAGTAAATATTTAGGAAATAAAATCTTATATATTATTCTTTCCAAAAGTACTCTAGGGCAAAGCCCTACTAATTCTAACAGTATGTCATTATATGTTTTCTTAATCAAATCATTATATATTTGCATCTCGATCAAACTCTTTACATAGGATGCCCTCACTTTCATGTCTCCACATAAAGGATTCAAGATCACATCGTTTGTACTAACTACAAAGCGGACCACATCCATATTGTCCCTATAATAATGCGTCCAACCTTGTAAATTCTAGTAGTGGATGCTATGGTGATGACACCAAACCCACTAAGAGTTAATGGAATGTAAGATGTTTGGCTTTGGTGAGTTTAAACATGCAACAGTTGCTTGTATTTAGTCTATTTACAGACTATATTTTTAAATGGAGAAAAACTTTTGGCAATTTTAAGTTTATTGTTTCTAAAATTTAAAAAGAATATTCACAAAAATTGTTTTCTCTTCCAACTCTCAACCCTAAGCCCAACCTCTAAATTTTGTCTCTCTCACTCAAATCCTTCACTCATTAAGTTCCACAACATAATTCTAAGTCTGGAGAATAGCGAACCAACACTAGTGATGGTCTGGATCATGTTCGGATGGAGAATGGCATGGTACGTGAGCTTCAAACGTATGAGTTTTCCTTAACACTATTTAATGTAATTGGGGTAGTAATGCATGTTAACGTATAATGGGATTGGATGCAATTTAGTAAAAATGATCCATATTCCACTATTCATGTCTATCGTGTCCATTAAAGGCTCTAACTTTTTTTTTTTTGCATGAATAGAAGTATGTCGAAAAAGCCTTTTCTCACGCATTTTGACGTGTGTTGACAAAATTCTTTCTGCCCACACAACTAACCTCGGCAAAGAAAGACTTTATACCATGCAATAAATAGCTTCTATCAAAGCATTTTGCATCGATGAAACTCAATGTATGCCCAAGCTTGACCTATAAATAGTCATGGGACAACCTTATGACATAGCTAGCTATATGTGATCAATCATATTGAGCGGTACGATGTTGTGCTATGTTGTTTTAAGTGACTTGTGACTTATATGCTTTATAGCAATTCCTTTTAAGACTTTTTGTTCTCTAGTTGTATAAGTTTTCTGCTATTTTATGTATCGAGTTTTTGTCTCATATATTATTGTATTTTGATTGTGTCTTGACCTCAGGCTATGAAATCGCTCTTTTTTTATTGGCAATTTCGTACCTTTGCAACTCTATATGTGCGTGGAAACATATTATTTATACACTACATATATATATATATATATATATATATATATATATATATATATATATATATATATATATATATATATATATATATATATATATATATATATATATATATATATATTAGTTTTTCAAAGAATAATAATTTAAAGAATAATATCTAAAATTATTTACGACTTTTTACATAATCATTTTGTTTTTTATTTTTAGAACACAAATTAACTTTTAAAAACATGGATATATAGAAAGTGAATGATACAATAAACAAAGTTAATAGGTGAAAGTAGAGTTTAAAAGCTTAATTTTCAAATACTAAAAAGATAGTTTGTTGAGTGAAGTCCAAGGTGAGGCCTAAGCTTTAAAGGATAACTTGAGAGTCCAAGCATCTCGAAAGAGAAGAAGGTAGGGTTTTGAGTTTTAGGTCAGCCTATCCAAGTGGATCACTTCATTTCACCAAAAAAATTAGTGATAATTCAGTTGAGCTCACTGACCTAATTAACCTTGCAACCTTGAGGGCTACATCTACATAATGCTTACACCTTTGATTTACACTTCCTTGAGTAAAAGTCCAACAACATGCTCTATATATAAATAGTTTGATTCCACCTCATGAAGAAAAGTAAACAATATTCTCAGTGTTTAGTTGAATTAAATGTTTGGTGTACCAACTCAAGCATTAGAGTGTATTTGCCTTGGTACTATATAAGTATGAAATCTCTTGCATTGAGATATTAAGAATCTTACATTGAGAAAACTAGAAAGGCCCACACTCCTTATAAGATAAATGAATTATTTCTCTCGTTGTCAATTAATTTTAAGATGAAGCCTCATACTATTAAACATAGTATTAGAGTCCATAAAGCCTGGATGAGTATTCGGTCTAATAAAATAAAATTGAGATCCACTCAATATGAGTGAACCCCAAAACAAACAAAACGAATAAAAAATAAAAGAAAGAAGAAAATCTTTCATGCCAAGCACATTCAATGAGAGGGAGTTGGCTGATGGGTCTTCTGCTCATGGACAACTAAACTAGCTTCACCATTGCAATAGCAATAGCAAGAGGAAAAATTAAAATTAAAGAAATTAAAGTAAAAATAATAATAAATAACTTATAACATGCATTAGTTGCTATTGATTATTTCATATACGGGTTTCGATATCAATATGAAATAATTAATATAATCAATATTTACATTACATCTATCCTTGAAAACACATACAAATTATTTGGTGCAAGTCTAAAGGACTCAAGTCCCTAAATCAGTGGCCGCTCCAAAATATTTTATACAATGTGAGTAATATATAATAAACGCACTAAAAAATATTAAAAAAATATTAATAGCTTCGAAGATTAATTAATTTAATACGTATTACAATTGTCATCTACGAGCTTTTATGTTTTGAAATTGATTCATGATAAGTTTATTACCTAACTATATAATAAATCTTTCTCAATATAAGCTAGAAGACAATCATTCATTCGATTGCGTAGTCGAGTCTTCACAATATCAAGTTCAAACCTCGCTAATTATATTTTTTTAAAATTATTTTTATTGAATTATGAAGGGTCATACTAAAATTTCTCAAACCATCGCGTGTTAAGAAATAAGTAAAAAAAGGTTGCAAATGAAATTATAATGTAAACAATTACGAAATGTATACATGTGTATAATTATAGGCTTAAATTGACCATCGAATCCAAAAGAAATGTGGATGTAAGAGAAAGTACCAAAAGTTTAGTTTAGGAGTTTGAAAGTTACAAGTTGAATCATAAGATTGGAAATAAAGTATATTAAAGCAAAGTTGATATTATCCAATGGGTTAGTATGAAATGCTTTGGGATTTGGGATGGAAACAAAACAATTCCGTTAATTGCGCAATAAAATTGGATGGTTGAAAATTCCACACTTTCTATTTTTGACTATTTATTATATATATTTTGAAACCAACCATTCAAATTTAACGTATTCTTATATTGCTTAAGAAAATCATTCACGGAAACACGTGCCTTTACCTTACTCTTTCCAAACTTAATCTTAAAGTTTCTGTCTGTTTTTTCTTTTTCTTTTAATAAAGATTTTTTGTGGACAAAAGGAAATGTAGCGCCCAACAATTTCGGTTTTCTTTTGTTGTTTTGACCATTAATATTAATATTAAGTGTGGTTAATATTATTCTTATTAAACTAAAGTTGTTTTTTTTTCTTTTTATATTAATTATTGAAGTTAGGGGTAAATTAGTCAATTAATGGAGTGGCAAATTAATTATTTGCCTTGGAAAGGGTCAAGGGTGGAGAGAGAAAAAGGGGGCTATTAAATTCTTTTATTATTTTTGGAAATTCTTTTAAAAAGAGGCATTGGGAGACGTGAGACTCCTCATCTCCCCAAAGAAGAAAAAAAAAAGAGGAGAAAACCCTAGCCGCCGCCACTCTCCGCGCCGCCGCACACCGCCGCCGCACGCCGCCAGCTTCAAGCAAGCGCCGAAGCCGATCCACCGCGCGTCTGCAAACCGAGTGGAAGCCGAACCATCCTCCGCGCGTCTGCAGTCGAATCCGCAGCCGCCAGCCGAGCCGGAACTCGCCGCGCCGCTTCGACCTAAGGAGGACAGCCGACGCCGCGCCGCTCCGATCAGGAGGATAGCCGAGCCGCGTCGCGTCGCTTCGATCAAGCCGATCCGTGCAGCCGAAGCTCGCCGCGCCGCGTCGATCTGAGAAGTTCAGCCAGCCGCGCCGCTCCGATCGAGCCGAAGGGAGCCGCTTCGATCCGCGCACAGCCGTCTCCCGCAGCCGCCACTCGAAGCCGATCCACCACGCGTGCCTCCAGCCGACGAACGAACCCGGAGCCGCTCCACGTCCGCGCGCCCGAAGCCGAAACTAAAGCCGCGCCGCATCCAGCCCTCTCCGCGTGTGAGCCGCGTCCGCGTGGGAAGCCGCGCCGCGCGTTTCCGCGTAGCCGAGCCGCATCTCCTCCCTGTTGCAAGCCGAGCCGCACGCGTAGCTTCCTGTACCGAGCCGAGCTGCGCCTGCGCCAAGCCGAGCCGGTCCCTGTCTTCTTCCAGCCGAGCCGCCAAGACCAAATTGGCTCCATCCACCTAAATTTTGGTAATTTAATTAATTATTGTGGCATTTCCCAGTAAGACTCCATGCTTCGGACGTCAATTAAATTAATTTGGGACTAAAATTAAGTTATTTTCCTTAAGGGACGTCTTGGACCAAGTAATTGCTGCAGCGCGGGAATTCTTCAGTAGGGGGGGCTCGAGCACTGCAACCTCTCTAGGGTAAGTTATTTCAAATGAGTCTCGAACCGATAGTCGTTGGCGACCTAATTACGAATTTTGGCATATTAAACAGTTAGGACTTCGTCGCTTGGAAAGCGTACTGCCTCGCGGTTAGGACTCGACAAGTAGATCTCCAGGTAAGAGATTCTACTACTAGCTTCATGTTTAGAAGTATGAGACCATGTATACCCCGACTTTTCATGTTAAGAATTAGACAGTACGTTGTCTGAGATAAATGTTAGTATGATGCAAATGACGATATAGTTATACTATAGCCTGTTATGTGTGGCAAGAGCTGTTATGGCTACGACGAATGTCGGGACGGAGAGTGTAGAGATGATTTATGTGACATGTTATATGCTGATGCCATGTGTATGTATACTGCAATTGGGGTACCTGTTAGCTTGATCTGTTAGAGTCGTACCTGCATGGGTGTCCTTCGGGATCACCACCTATTGAGGACTGTGTGGTCCGACGGGACACCAGTCTAGCATGGATATAGATATGACTCGAGTGACTCGACGGGGTCCTCGCATCCCGACTGTCCTAGGTGTCCCCCGGGGCACCGAAGACCAGAGCTACGTTCCTACGGGAGCGCATGATTGCACGTGTTCGGGAACGTGCCAGAGATTGGGTACCAGTTATCAGGACTCTAACAGGAAGTTAACAGGCACCTAGTGGGACTAGTAGTGGGTCCCTTACTGAGTATTTTTATACTCACTCTCTCAATTTTATGTTTTCAGGTAGAGGACGAGGCAAGGGCAAGGGCAAGCTGGCGAGCGACCCGAAGTGAGACCGTGAAGGGCCATAGGGATTACCGCTTCCGCTTATCTTTATTTCAGACTTTCCATTTGAGTTTGAGTACTTTTCGTTACTTACCATCTTTTATGTAGATAGGGCCCGAGTAGGACTTCAGAACGCATTTACACTTTTTTTTTTTTTTGCATGGCTACCTTGTTTAATTTTTCATAAATGAAATTTCTTAAACCGTATGCATTTTAATAAATTTTATGACTTAAACCACTTGTTCTATATTGAGTAATGACTTCGATTCAGTATAAGGAGTTGGGTCGTTACAGTTGGTATCAGAGCACAGTGTTTTAGGTTCTGTAGACTGACCTACGATGTAAGTCATTTTTTTTGTTTTGGTTTTACTTCACCCTATGGCTATACGGTCCTTCGGCACTCGCCAGGTATGTCTAAAGCCTTGCTAATGTTAAGATTACAATTTTGTCTGAATAGTCTAAGACCTAGATATAGGGTGTTAAGTTCTTGTGGTGAAAAGTTTGTTGGTGAATTTTAGGGAGAATGCCGCCACGTAGGGGTGCACGCCGAGGAGGTGGTAGGGGAGGCAGAGGAGCCGGTCGTGGCCAGCCGGAGGCGCCACCTGTTGCACCGGTAGTCGACCCAAACGCACCGGTCACCCAGGCGGATCTCGCCGCGATGGAGCAGCGTTATCAGGACATGCTGCAAGCTGCTTTGGCGCCCTTCCTTGCCGCCCAGCAGAACCAGGCCGCCCCTGTTCAGGCCCAGGCCGTCGCTCCTCCAGCCCCTGAGGAAGCTCAACCAGTACCAGTTCAACTGTCGGCCGAGGCGAAACACTTACGGGATTTCAGGAAGTATAATCCTAAGACTTTTGACGGATCCATGGACAACCCCACAAAGGCCCAAATGTGGTTGACATCCATAGAGACTATTTTCCGGTACATGAAGTGCCCAGAAGACCAGAAGGTGCAGTGTGCAGTCTTCTTCTTGGAGGACAGGGGCACCGCCTGGTGGGAAACCGCTGAGAGAATGCTGGGGGGCGATGTCAGCAAAATAACTTGGGAGCAGTTCAAGGAGAACTTCTATGCTAAGTTCTTCTCTGCCAATGTGAAGCACGCCAAGCTGCAAGAGTTCCTAAACTTGGAGCAAGGCGACATGACGGTGGAGCAGTACGATGCCGAATTCGATATGCTGTCCCGCTTTGCTCCCGACATGGTAAGGGATGAGGCTGCCAGGACGGAGAAATTCGTTAGAGGACTCAGGCTAGACCTTCAGGGCATTGTCAGAGCCCTCCGCCCAGCCACGCATGCTGATGCACTACGTATAGCACTGGATTTGAGCCTGCCTGAGAGAGTCGATTCGTCTAAGGCTGCCGGCAGAGGGTCAGCCTTGGGACAGAAGAGAAAGGTTGAGACGCAGCCTGACGTAGCACCGCAGCGAACACTGAGGTCAGGAGGTGTCTTCCAGAGACACCGACGGGAGCTTGCAGCAGCCGGGAGGACTCTGAGAGAGCTACCCGCTTGTACTACCTGCGGGAGAGTCCACGGAGGTCGTTGCTTAGCTGGAAGTGGAGTCTGCTTCAGATGTAGACAGCCGGGGCACACTGCTGATGTGTGTCCTCGGAAACCCTTTGAGACGACACCGCCCCAGCCTTCTGCGGCCCAGCAGGGGAGAGTTTTCACCACTACCCGGCAGGAGGCCGAGCGAGCTGGCACAGTGGTGACAGGTACGCTCCCAATTTTGGGGCATTATGCTTTTGTGCTATTTGACTCTGGGTCATCCCACTCGTTTATATCCTCCGTTTTCGTTCAGCATGTGGGTTTGGAGGTAGAGCCTTTGGGTAGTGTTTTGTCGGTTTCTACTCCATCTGGGGAGGTCCTGTTGTCCAAAGAACAAATAAAGGCATGTCGGGTAGAGATAGCGAATCGTATGTTAGACGTGACCTTGCTAGTGTTAGACATGCAGGATTTTGACGTGATACTAGGCATGGATTGGCTGTCAGCCAACCATGCAAATATAGACTGTTTTGGCAAGGAAGTTGTCTTTAACCCTCCCTCCGAGGCTAGCTTCAAATTCAGGGGGGCAGGCATGGTATGTATACCCAAGGTCATCTCAGCCATGAAGGCTAGTAAACTACTCAGCCAGGGAACTTGGGGCATCTTGGCAAGCGTAGTGGATATTAGAGAGCCAGAAGTTTCCCTATCGTCTGAACCAGTGGTGAGGGAGTACCCCGACGTTTTCCCAGACGAACTCCCAGGACTTCCGCCTCCCAGAGAAGTAGACTTCGCCATCGAGTTAGAGCCGGGCACTGCCCCTATCTCGAGGGCCCCTTACAGAATGGCTCCAGCCGAGCTAAAGGAGTTGAAGGTCCAGTTACAGGAGTTGCTGGACAAAGGCTTCATCCGGCCCAGTGTGTCGCCTTGGGGAGCCCCAGTATTGTTCGTGAAGAAGAAGGATGGGTCGATGCGCCTTTGTATTGACTACCGAGAGCTGAACAAGGTGACAGTCAAAAACCGCTACCCCTTACCCAGGATTGAGGACCTGTTCGATCAGTTGCAGGGAGCCACCGTCTTTTCCAAGATCGACCTGCGATCAGGCTATCACCAGTTGAGGATTAGGGATGGTGACATTCCCAAGACGGCCTTTCGATCGAGGTACGGACATTACGAATTCGTTGTGATGTCTTTCGGCTTGACTAACGCTCCTGCAGTATTCATGGATTTGATGAACAGGGTGTTTAAGGACTTTCTAGACTCGTTCGTCATAGTCTTCATTGACGACATCCTCATTTACTCAAAAACTGAGGCGGAGCACGAGGAGCACTTACACCAGGTCTTGGAGACCCTTCGAGCCAACAAGTTGTATGCCAAGTTCTCCAAGTGTGAATTCTGGTTAAGGAAGGTGACGTTTCTTGGCCACGTGGTTTCCAGTGAGGGAGTTTCAGTAGATCCCGCAAAGATTGAAGCGGTGACCAACTGGACTCGACCGTCAACGGTTAGTGAAATTCGAAGTTTTCTGGGCTTGGCAGGTTACTACAGGAGGTTCGTGGAAGACTTCTCACGTATAGCCAGCCCGTTGACCCAGTTGACCAGGAAGGGAACCCCTTTTGTCTGGAGCCCAGCATGCGAGCGTAGCTTTCAGGAGCTCAAACAGAAGCTAGTGACTGCACCAGTCCTGACAGTGCCCGATGGTTCGGGAAACTTTGTGATCTATAGTGATGCCTCCAAGAAGGGACTGGGCTGTATCCTGATGCAGCAAGGTAAGGTAGTTGCTTATGCCTCCCGCCAGTTGAAGATTCATGAGCAGAACTACCCTACCCACGACTTGGAGTTGGCAGCTGTAGTCTTTGCACTGAAGATATGGAGGCACTATCTGTACGGTTAGAAGATTCAGATTTACACCGACCATAAGAGCCTGAAGTACTTCTTCACTCAGAAGGAGTTGAACATGAGGCAGAGGAGGTGGCTCGAGTTGGTGAAAGACTACGACTGCGAGATCCTGTACCACCCAGGTAAAGCAAATGTAGTGGCTGACGCGCTGAGTAGGAAGGTTGCACATTCAGCAGCGCTAATCACCAAGCAGACCCCCTTACTCAGGGATTTTGAGAGAGCCGAGATTGCAGTCTCAGTAGGTGAGGTTACCGCACAGTTGGCTCTGTTGTCGGTTCAGCCAACCTTGAGGCAAAAGATCATCGCTGCTTAGCTGAATGATCCTTACTTGGCAGAGAAACATCGTATGGTAGAGACAGAGCAAGGTGAAGACTTCTCCATATCCTCTGACGATGGCCTTATGTTTGAGGGACGCCTGTGTGTGCCGGAAGACAGCGCAGTTAAGACGGAGCTTTTGACCGAGGCTCACAGTTCCCCGTTTACCATGCACCCTGGAAGTACGAAGATGTACCAGGACTTAAGGAGTGTCTATTGGTGGAGGGGCATGAAGAGGGATGTGGCAGACTTTGTCAGTAGATGCTTGGTGTGCCAGCAGGTGAAGGCACCTAGGCAGCATCCAGCAGGGTTGCTGCAACCCCTGAGTGTGCCAGGGTAGAAGTGGGAGAGTGTGTCGATGGATTTTATTACGGGACTGCCCAAGACCCTAAAGGGCTACACGGTGATCTGGGTTGTGGTCGACAGACTCACGAAGTCGGCCCATTTCGTGCCAGGGAAGTCCACTTACACTGCCAGTAAGTGGGGGCAGTTATATATGACAGAGATTGTGAGACTACATGGAGTACCCGTATCCATCATTTCAGACAGAGACGCTCGTTTCACATCGAAGTTCTGGAAGGGACTTCAACTTGCATTAGATACGAGGCTGGACTTCAGCACGGCATTTCACCCCCAGACTGATGGTCAGACAGAGAGATTGAACCAGATTTTGGAAGATATGCTGCGGGCCTGCGTGCTAGAGTTTTCAGGAAGTTGGGACTCCCATCTGCATCTGATGGAGTTCGCCTATAACAACAGCTACCAGGCTACTATCGGTATGGCACCGTTCGAGGCTCTGTATGGCAAGTGCTGTAGATCCCCTGTCTTCTGGGGCGAGGTTGGAGAGCAGAGGATGCTAGGCCCCGAGTTAGTGCAGACAGACCCAACACATGTGGTGGACTTCGAGCCACTGCAGATTAGCGAGAACTTGAGCTACGAGGAGCAGCCTGTCGAGGTCTTGGCAAGGGAGGTCAAGAAGCTTCGCAGTCGAGAAATTCCACTGGTCAAAGTCCTTTGGCAGAACCATGGAGTGGAAGAGGCAACGTGGGAAAAAGAAGAGGACATGAGAGCCCAACACCCCGAGCTGTTCGAGGATTAGAACTTTCGAGGACGAAAGTTTTTTTAGGAGGGAAGATTGTAACGCCCAACAATTTCGGTTTTCTTTTGTTGTTTTGACCATTAATATTAATATTAAGTGTGGTTAATATTATTCTTATTAAACTAAAGTTGTTTTTTTTTCTTTTTATATTAATTATTGAAGTTAGGGGTAAATTAGTCAATTAATGGAGTGGCAAATTAATTATTTGCCTTGGAAAGGGTCAAGGGTGGAGAGAGAAAAAGGGGGCTATTAAATTCTTTTATTATTTTTGGAAATTCTTTTAAAAAGAGGCATTGGGAGACGTGAGACTCCTCATCTCCCCAAAGAAGAAAAAAAAAAGAGGAGAAAACCCTAGCCGCCGCCAATCTCCGCGCCGCCGCCGCCCGCCGCCGCACGCCGCCGCCGCACGCCGCCAGCTTCAAGCAAGCGCCGAAGCCGATCCACCGCGCGTCTGCAAGCCGAGTGGAAGCCGAACCATCCTCCGCGCGTCTGCAGCCGAATCCGCAGCCGCCAGCCGAGCCGGAACTCGCCGCGCCGCTTCGACCTAAGGAGGACAGCCGACGCCGCGCCGCTCCGATCAGGAGGATAGTCGAGCCGCGTCGCGTCGCTTCGATCAAGCCGATCCGTGCAGCCGAAGCTCGCCGCGCCGCGTCGATCTGAGAAGTTCAGCCAGCCGCGCCGCTCCGATCGAGCCGAAGGGAGCCGCTTCAATCCGCGCACAGCCGTCTCCCGCAGCCGCCACTCGAAGCCGATCCGCCACGCGTGCCTCCAGCCGACGAACGAACCCGGAGCCGCTCCACGTCCGCGCGCCCGAAGCCGAAACTAAAGCCGCGCCGCATCCAGCCCTCTCCGCGTGTGAGCCGCGTCCGCGTGGGAAGCCGCGCCGCGCGTTTCCGCGTAGCCGAGCCGCATCTCCTCCCTGTTGCAAGCCGAGCCGCACGCGTAGCTTCCTGTACCGAGCCGAGCTGCGCCAAGCCGAGCCGGTCCCTGTCTTCTTTCAGCCGAGCCGCCAAGACCAAATTGGCTCCATCCACCTAAATTTTGGTAATTTAATTAATTATTGTGGCATTTCCCAGTAAGACTCCATGCTTCGGACGTCAATTAAATTAATTTGGGACTAAAATTAAGTTATTTTCCTTAAGGGACGTCTTGGACCAAGTAATTGCTGCAGCGCGGGAATTCTTCAGCAGGGGGGGCTCGAGCACTGCAACCTCTCTAGGGTAAGTTATTTCAAATGAGTCTTGAACCGATAGTCGTTGGCGACCTAATTACGAATTTTGGCATATTAAACAGTTAGGACTTCGTCGCTTGGAAAGCGTACTGCCTCGCGGTTAGGACTCGACAAGTAGATCTCCAGGTAAGAGATTCTACTACTAGCTTCATGTTTAGAAGTATGAGACCATGTATGCCCCGACTTTTCATGTTAAGAATTAGACAGTACGTTGTCTGAGATAAATGTTAGTATGATGTAAATGACGATATAGTTATACTATAGCCTGTTATGTGTGGCAAGAGCTGTTATGGCTACGACGAATGTCGGGATGGAGAGTGTAGAGATGATTTATGTGACATGTTATATGCTGATGCCATGTGTATGTATACTGCAATTGGGGTACCTGTTAGCTTGATCTGTTAGAGTCGTACCTGCATGGGTGTCCTTCGGGATCACCACCTATTGAGGACTGTGTGGTCCGACGGGACACCAGTCTAGCATGGATATAGATATGACTCGAGTGACTCGACGGGGTCCTCGCATCCCGACTGTCCTAGGTGTCTCCCGGGGCACCGAAGACCAGAGCTACGTTCCTACGGGAGCGCATGATTGCACGTGTTCGGGAACGTGCCAGAGATTGGGTACCAGTTATCAGGACTCTAACAGGAAGTTAACAGGCACCTAGTGGGACTAGTAGTGGGTCCCTTACTGAGTATTTTTATACTCACTCTCTCCATTTTATGTTTTCAGGTAGAGGACGAGGCAAGGGCAAGGGCAAGCTGGCGAGCGACCCGAAGTGAGACCGTGAAGGGCCATAGGGATTACCGCTTCCGCTTATCTTTATTTCAGACTTTCCATTTGAGTTTGAGTACTTTTCGTTACTTACCATCTTTTATGTAGATAGGGCCCGAGTAGGACTTCAGAACGCATTTACACTTTTTTTTTTTTGCATGGCTACCTTGTTTAATTTTTCATAAATGAAATTTCTTAAACCGTATGCATTTTAATAAATTTTATGACTTAAACCACTTGTTCTATATTGAGTAATGACTTCGATTCAGTATAAGGAGTTGGGTCGTTACAGGAAAGGACTACTCTCTAAACTTATTTTTGCACTTCATTTTTCACCATATCGCTTTCAAATTTTAAAATTTAGAAAAAGATAACCTTTTCTAAATCTTAACCATCATTTAAGAATCACGTTGGGTTGTGCTCAAAATAGTGATTAGGTAAATCTTAACCAATTTAACTATTAACTTTTACACAAATATAAACTAGTCTTATTCAGAGCAATTTCTATGTTTCTAATGTACTAAAATGTCTTCAGTGTTACTAACTATTTTAATATTTATGCTTATGATATTGTAATTAATTGCTTGGATATGTGCCTCATTGTCACTGCAGTGTGAGGCCCTGATTCGAAAGGAAAGGTACCCTTGCTGGAAAATTGATTTTGGTTAAGTGTTGAGAAGTCCTGATAGAAATGATGCGAAAAGAGAGCGGGGCGACACGAAAAGAAATGTGTAAGCCAAGATTCTATCGCGTGAAGGTAGGCAACGCAATAAAGGTAACTAGCGAGGAAGGCGTTGCATTGGGCGTTGTAGCCTAGTGCTGAGCGGATGATTCCTTCAACCATCAACAAAGGGAGAAAGCTAGAAGCCGAGAAGGAAGAAGTTGAGACTAAGTATCTTCTGTGAGTGATAAGATGAACTAAATGTTTTGCTATGAATGCTACACTGTTTCGTTTTACAAGCATTGTTTGAAAGTAATAAAAGTGATTTACAAGTGTTCCCTATGATTGATTACCCTTCTGTGAATGATAATACCCGTTTCATTAACATTTTTTTAAAAAATAAGCGTGAGTTATGAATGTTCTTCTGCGAAAAGTTAAATGTTTTCCATGAATATGAGTATTCTTCGGAAGGTGATAAAGCGTGATTTATAAACGGTTGTGACTTGTAATCAGATTTTAGTATGATTTCTAAACTATTGTTATGATCCTCGTTCTGAAAAAGTGATGTTCTATAAACGTCATATGTTGAGAATTCTTCTTAATGGTTGTGTTTATTAGATGTTTCACTAATTTATGATCATCCATGTTAAGGGTAGGTGGTGAGCCGTTGCTCCCTTATCGTATTCGCGTGGTTGTGTGAAATAAATTCAGTGTATGGAGTTGTAACATTCGCTGTGTACAGTCTGAGTAAGATGGTGATGGGACTCATGTTAACCGTGACTCCCAGGTCTGAGAATAAATGAATGTGGAGGGATGCTAGTGGAAATTCGAGGTAACTCGCATAATACTGGTGAGAGCCCTAGGTCTAGGCGAGGGAAAAATCTCGGGTCTCAAAGTCAAGCGTGTTGTGAAATGAACCCTATGTATGATGTTGTAGCGCTCATTGTGTGATTGTTAAACTGCTATCATAGCGATGTGTGTTAACTATTTGATGCGACGTACTTTATCTGTTGTGGCTTGATATTACTACCATTTGTGGATTCTATGTGTTTTCCTAAAAAGGTTTTCTTAAAGCTTGTCACTCATTAAGTTTGTTTGACTTACATTTAAGTGTTTTCTCTTCTTAGGTTGTCAGGCGTTAAGGTCATGCAAAGGATGGTTATGAGGCGTCGTAGCCTAGTCAAGGAGGGAAGCCAGAGTTACTTTATAGTCTTACATGGCGTGTTAACCATGGAATCTCATCATACGCCTAAGGAGCTTATTGGTAAGTTAACGGCGCCTTAGCGCAGTGGCCCAACTCATGAGGAAGGTGAGTGCAATATCCAAGTTGGTGAGGCCTAATCGGTGAGCCAGAGAGCCAAAGAGTCGAGTCGTGCGAAAGCTAGCCCTAAACACAATCCGCTAATAGAGGTATTTGGGCATCCTAGATGGAGGAGCAAGTGCCACCTTTACACCTCTAGGTACCCACTTTAAGGAGGAGCGTTAGCAGAGAAGAAAGAAAAGAAAGACTATGGTAACTGTCCTTAGGTTACATTGTAGATGACAAAAAGGAAAAAGGATGTGAACGGAGTCTGATGCCTCTAACCACTGCTACAAAGAGCAGCAATAGGTAGTAAATAAAGGAAGGAAGGTGTGGTGCGCCTTTATGGGAAGAAGAAGGATGTGAGAATATCAGAGTTGGTTTATTCTTATGTAACTTAAAGATGTAAATTATAAATTTGTACTTCTGTAAGCATTAAGTTAATGAAGAGAAGGTATTTTCTATTGTGGGCCTCTGGGCTTTTCTCGTTTTCGGAATTGTCCTATACAATGTAAATATTTTGCCGCTTTATTATATTTTTTAAAAAACCCCATTTAATTAATTATTTAATTTAACTTAATTAATTATTTTAATATTAAATTAAATTAAATTAAATTACATTAATAACTTCATTACTTTAGGGGTTATTTGAGGGAACGTGGGATGTTTTCCCACGTATTCCAAGATCTCTCCACCTTCCTATTCTTCAAAGAACCTAAGCCCATAAAGCCTAGATCGTGTAACCAACTAGACCTAAGCCCATAAAGTCATCAGAGAACTCTATAAATAGAGGAGTTCTCTTCAATTGCTGGAGACAAAAATGTTTTACTCGAGAAAGTCTAGAGAGAATTCTCCCAACAACCAGAAGACTACCTAACTCCTGAAGTTAACCACCCTCGAAGACTAAAGTTCTTTTGAAGATACAAGCTTTCTTACAAGACTCCAACTTCAAGAACATCACGTACTCCACTTTCTCAAATCAAGCATATACATTCAATAGAGAGAATCAGATCATCAAATACTAGAGAACGAACCACATCATAAATCATAATCAATATCAATACAAGTTCAAGTCCACGAATTAAATTTATCTCGAATTTCATGTGAACATATTGGAATGCCCAGCAGGACCTCTCTACCTCTCATCTCTCTCGAAATACAAATCAACAAACCAATAAATGACACTAACGAAAGTTAAATCCAAAGTTATACTATCGCAAACGACACTTACACAAGACTTGTCATATAAAGTCACTTAAAGAGAAGCATGCAAGAACAAGAACAAAGTTCTATCCTCACAAAGAAAAGTTGGGAACAACTGATAAAATCTCTTAAAGGTGGGATCGTCATTAAAGAGAATCCTTAATTCAACAATAGCTCTACTCCTGTTTCTGATCAATTGGAGAAATCATGTGAGGACTTTATTCGGAACGAAAGGGGACCTTTGCTGGAAGATTGATTTGGGATAAGTGTTGAGAAGTTCAGGGAGAAAGGATGCAACAAGAGAGTGGGGTGACGCGAAGAGAAAGGCATAGGCCAAGATTTTACTATGTGAAGGTAGGCAACGTGATAAGAGTAATTGGCGAGAAAGGCATTGCATTAAGCGCTAAGAGCGAGGCTTTTGGCAGAATACTGCCAGAAGAAGTATATACTCCCAAGAGATTGAGGTGAGGAAGTAAACTGTAACACCCCAAAAAATTAAGGAAGTTATTATGGGCATTACATTAAGTGGAATTGGAAGTTATAGAATTTATTTGGTGTTAGATTAATTAAAATTAGAAGTTAAGGAATTTATTTGGTGTAATGTGTTGGATTAATTGAATATATATACATGGCTATATATATTTAATTAAAGATTTTAGATTTTAGAAGAAATTGTTATTAATTATGACATGAGAACCCAATATCTCAAGTTGTTCGAAGATTAGAACTTTCGAGGACGAAAGTTTTTTAAAAGAGGAAATATTGTAACGCCCCTAAAATTAAGATAATTTTGGAGTTAATTATCTTAGTTTTGTTTAACTAAATTTGATTTATTGGCCATTATTTTGAATTAATTTAATTAGAATTATTTGATTCAGTAAAAATTGAAATTAATTAAATATTTGTTGGGTAAATATTTAATTAACTAGAGGTTTTTGGCTTGTGGTGTTTGTTGAGATTTTGATTAATTGTATTTCATGAAGGTTGAGTAAAGTTGGGGATTTTTATGTGATGTTGAAATTGAATTAAATTAAATAATTATGGATGTTATTTAATTAATTGTAGAGGAAAAATTTTGTTGGAGATTTGATAGTGATATGTATATGTAGATATAAAATTATGAAAAAGAAAATGTAATTATATTTGTTGAAAGCTACAGAGAGCAGCATTAGGCGGTGGGTGGAGGAAAGAAGTTGTGCTGAACCTTGATGGGAAGAAGGAGGATGTGAGAATATCAGAGTTGGTTTAGTTTTACGAAAAGTAAAGTTGTAAATTCTAAATTTGTACATTTGCAAGCATCAAGTTAATAAAGAGAAGGAGTTTCAAGTTATTTCACTGTGTAATATCTTGAGTGATTTCGCAGCAAAAGATATGAAGGTCTCTAAGACTCAAATGGAAGAGCTTCGCGAAGAGAGAAAAGAAGAGTTATTCCTACTCACTAGGTGTTCGAGGAGCTATCTCGCGTGAGGTATGCATTGAATATCTAGGTGGCATGCCCTCCATTTAGTCGCGTGGTCTGACATTTGGGGCAAGGTGTGATAAATAATCACACCTTGAAGTAGTTCTGTTATCATGGCAGATATAATAGTTGAGGCAGTCATGGTAGAGATGAAAAGGATAATAAATTTCCTGATGAAAGTTGTCGATGAGCGATATCATGAGATCGCTGACGTAAAAGATCATACGAGAACTCATAAAACTACTAAGTCGAGTTAAATTCCTGTTGTCAAAGTCGATGACAAAAGGAAGGATGTGGTGCAAGAAAACCAACCACAACAACAATCAGCTTATGTTGCTTTCCTCTAAGTTAAACAACTACAAACTATGATAACGAACTCCATCAGAGCTCAATATGGAGGCCTGTCTCAGACTTCTTTCATGGTACTCTAAGCCATACACAAAAAAATAGACAATTTGGGAATGTCACTTGGGTACCAGCCTCCAAAATTCTAGCAATTCGATGGAAAGGGCAACTTCAAGCAACACATTGTCTGCTTTGTCGAAACATGCGATAATGTAGGATTAAGAGGAGACCAGTTAGTTAGACAGTTCGTTCGAAGCTTGAAAGAAAATGCTTTTGAGTGGTATGCTGATCTGGAGTTGGAAGTCATTAACGACTGGGAACAACTAAAGAAGGAGTTCTTCAACCGCTTCTATAGCACTAGACGTGTTGTCAGCATGATGGAGTCGACAAATACCAAACAGCTGAAGAGAGAGCCAGTCATCGACTACATAAACCGACAGAGAGCTTTATTCCTGGATTGCAAAGACAAGATCACAGAACTTTCTACAAGTTGGAGATGTGCACCTAAGGCATGCACTACGAACTTCTCTATATTTTGTAGGGAATAAAACTCCATACTTTTGAAGAATTAGCGACTTGCGTCCAACATGGAGTTGAGCATCGCTAATAGGGGAATTAAAGATTTTCTAATCTCTAAAGTGAAAAAGGGAAAGAAAGAAATCAAATGCGCTGAAGAGATTGAAGATTGTGTCATAAAAAAATCTATAGTTGTCCATACAACCCCACTGAAATTTTCTTCCAAAGAAAATGAGACTAAAGCTCAGAAGAGAGATGGCAAAGAGAAGCATCATCCAACTTCTAAAGAAAGGCAGAAAAAAGTTTATCCATTTCCTGACTCTGATATTGCAAACATGTTAGAGCAGTTGCTAAAGTAGCAACTAATTAAATTGTCGGAATGTAAACGATCGAAACAAGGAGGAAAAGTAGATGATCCTAAGTACTACAAGTATCATCAGATCATTAGTCACCCTGTTGAAAAGTGTTTCGTGTTGAAGGAGTTGATTCTAAAGTTGGCTCGTGAAAAGAAGATCGAGCTGGACATTGATGAAGTAACTCAGACGAATCATGTTCCCATTGATCTAACTTCAAGTGTTCCACCATTGACATAGCTTTATGGTCAAAGGGAAATTTTGATTCAGTTTTGGACTTCTAAACCTATAGTTGTCGGATTCCCAAAAAAATTGTGATAACAGAATCCAAAAAAAAAAATAAAGAATAACATGTTGAAGATAATGGTGAAGGATGATAGTTGTGACTCGTCGAAAAGGAAGACAGAAATTTTTTACTCCAGAAGGCTACAGTTAGTCAACAAAGAAAAAAAGTCAGGAAAAAGAAGGTGTGACATCTCACTAGTGTTAGTATGACGTCAACACTAATAAAGATGGCGCAACTAGTGGTTGGACACGCCGCGAGTGGTTAGGCTTTGGTTCAGTATGTGATCGGCTTGGTTCATCCGGTTTGGCTTATAATAGTTGATTGTGTGCGATTTGACATCTGCAGCATCATTTAGCTTATTTTGGGTCGGTTCAATTTCTTTTTGGTTTGGTTCTTCCAACTTTTAGTTGGTTCAGTGTTCTTATTAACTAGTTCATAGATTTCGAAGTTGTTCGAGAGTTTTTTAGTTGTGTTGCGCTTCTCCCAAATCTTTCATTTGGAATTGGACTGCTAACCAAACTTTACCTTCAGTTAGGTATTCTACATCTTTCCAATGAGAATGATATCGTCTACAACATATCATTCTTTCTTCTATTAGTAATAGAGAATGGTAAACACTTGTAAATATTTACCAATATCTATCACTAGAAAACACTGATAGCTAATAGTAGTCTATTGGTGTCTATCATTGATAAACAATGACATTTCTCTATATTTGTTAATATTTTGATTCGTGTTGTTATATTTAAAAACATTCCAAAGATAAATAAGTTAACAAAATTTTCAACTACCACCTCGAAAATTATAACATATGTCAAACATAGATAAGATATTTCCAAAAATATAACTTTAAGGTTTGTGATGTTGAAGAAGAAAAAACACTAGAAGCACGGACTAACGAATACAAGACACAAATACGACACAACACAAACACAAAAGTACACTATATATTTTAAAATGTAGGACACACGACATGACCAAGAGCACATTTTATTTTCATTTTGAAAAAATATATATCATTTCTATGGTAAAAAAAATTCATACTAAATGAATTGGAGTATTTATATGCTTAAAAGACTTAGTTTGTTGTATTTCACACTAAAAAGTTGTTATTATTGTCATATATGTGTCCTTTTAGTCTACTTAACGAATATTCTATGAATGTATAATGCCTTTGTTGCTTACAAGTGTCAAATAGTTTTCTATTAAGTATCTAAGTGTCCACACATATCGGACATGGATGACGGATAAACTAGTTAAACTAAAGTGTACGTTATTATTAATACCAAAAAACCATCACGAAGAAATTAAGAAATTCAAATATTTATTATTTGGAATAATAAATTAATAATAATAATAATAATAATAATAATAATAATAATAATTACTCGGCGGTTTTCATTGATACTTGTCAAAAAGAACCTAGTTTATCCCCCCATAAATCAGAGATTAGGAGTCTGATAATTCCACTCAATCTTTCTGGGAGTCCCATAAGAAGAGATACATCAAAATTCAATTATTTGAGTAGGTTTACTAGGTTATTTAAGTAGGTTTAGGAGTTCAAGGCCTTGATTTGCGATCCTTAGATCCGAGCCTACTTCACCAGCAAGAAGAAGGGAAAGACCACAGCAAGCGAAAGAGCGGGGACCTCTGCCCCAAGATTGAATTTGAGGACACTTCGAAAGTCCAGTAAAGTCAAATCAAGCTCCAGATGAGTTTCATTCTTCATTGAGGCGGTGGAACCAGGACCGGGAACATCAAATCAAGCCTAGGGGGTGCGGAGCTATACCTCTTTCATTATCGTTATTATCATTAAACAATTGTACTTGCAAAAAGGCAATTGTGTGATCAATTCTCCAAAAAAAAAACTCTAACTCGAAATAAAAGAACTTTGAGAGAATTAAATTTTTGTCCAGAACCAAAAACACACAAAAGAAACCAATTTTAATCATAAGATATTAGTATTTAAAAAGGAAAAACGGCGAAGAAAACACAAACAGAAGGAATTTAATCTTTTAGTTTTCAATCAGATTTACCAATAATTGAATGGAAATTATTTTAAATGACAAAATATCTAAAAATATTTAGAAATGTACGTAAATTAAATATTAAAATTTATTGGTGATAGACTAAATATTATAATTTATTGATGATTGACTATGATAGATTAAGATAGACTGTTATGTATGTCTATCATAATACAGATAAACACAAATAGTAGTCTCTATTTTAATCTATATTACGATCCATCTTGATCTAGATAGATTGTAATATTTTGTTATATTTTTTTTATAAATGTTTTGATTCATTTAAAAATAACTCATAATTTATTTTAATTTAATCTATAAGATATGTAAAGTATACCAATAGTATATTAGGTACGAGGCAACAAGTGTTTCATACCTCAATCAGTAAATATTTGAACAAAGACCTAAGTATACTAACAATATATCTAGCAATGCAATCGATATATCAAATTTATTTAATAAGAACAACGATCAACATGACAATTAGACTATGAGTAACTTATTTCGGAGTAAAATATGTGTATTATAAATACATCGGTTAAATATCAATTGATAAAATACTTGAAGTAAAACAATGAGTTTATGAGCATTATATATCTAACAAAATTCAATATTCCAGACGTATCATTAGTAAAAATAATTAACTTACTTTGAACTAAATCATGCGTGTTTTATTTTAGGAAATTTTTTATCCATATAACAAATTACCAAAATATTTATGATTAGTGTGACAAACTCCATAAACTTAGTCATTTTTTAAATATTCTAAGTTTGATCACGATTTATTTATCGTCTTTCTCCTTCGCTCTTTATTTAGCTGTGATTTTTTCCATCGTGTTTCTTGTTTTTCTCTTTTTTCGCTGCATGTCTTTCTTCTTCTTTCTTCTTTTTTTCATTTTTTTCGTCCGCTACGTGCATCGTCTTTCTTTTTTTTTTTTTTATGTTGTTTAAACTAGGGTAACAAAATCTAAAAAATGGTGTATAAAGAATCTTGAAAAAAATTATTTCGCCTAGATTAGGGTAACCAAATCTAAAAGATTGTGTATAAAAAAACTTGAAACAAATCGTTTAGATTGTATAACAAATTTTGAAAAAAAAAATCATTTAAATTTGGGGAAATTTTGAAAAAAAAAGCGTTTAGATTTGAGGAGCTACCTATTGTGTAGCCAAATCTAAATGATCATGTAACCAAATATAAACAATCGTCTAATCTATCGTATATTACAGTGTCATTGTTGACGGGACATTTTTGGTATTTTCCATGGCGGGCATGTGGGCTTTTTTTGTTATTAGAATTGTTTTATATAATGTAAATATTTTGTAGCTTTGTTATATTTTTTAAAAGACCTCTTTATTTTATTTAGCAAAATATTCCAAAGTGTAAAAAGAGTATTTCAAATGTTAAACAAAAATGTGTAATAAATCAATCATAAATACTTGAAGACATGAATGTATCAATAGCATATCTAATTTTCAATCAACATCTCAAGTGCACCAGCTATATGTCTAACCAACAACTGATTTATTATAGATCCAAAGGAGTTCGAGTCTCCACTCAATTGTATGCTTTTTATATAATATATTTTTAAAAAAAATTGACATAATACTAATATCATTAGTAGGATCAGTGATAAATCTGACTTTCAACCCTTTTAATCTAAGTTCAAGACCCAACATCTTACATTTTCTTCGTATTATTTTTACTATATTATGAAACTCCATCAACAAAAAATTTTGAATCTACCACAATGTCTAGCTAACATCAATCAATCGACCTTCGATTATTTTTTTCAAATTGGGATGGAGTTATTAATTTTGTCATTTTTACAAATTTAGAATTGTTGGGTAGATACATGCTTATTTTTCATATTATTTTTATCTTGTCAATGGTACAAAATTAGTGAACCTTATTATATACCACTAATAATATCAATGGTGGTAAAACTTTGTTTTTAGTATAATCGGAGCAGGAGAATCCGAAGTTTTACTAACACACTCATGATGTAATCAATTGCATTATGCTGATTAATTGAGGTAGAGACTAATATCTTAATTAGGGGAAGAGTATTAATAGTTATTTGTTTTGTTAGAGTGAATTGGCTAGAACAAATTGCAACTATTGTATAACGTACTTACATGTTGTAACTTTTGGTTGAGGGTTGAAGTATGAGGCCAATTAGTATAAAAGTAGAGTTTTAATTTAATTTAGAGATGATATAAAGAATAAATTTGAAAGTATATATTTGGGCCAGGTGAGGGGGTTTAGGGTTGGGGGTTTAGGGTTGGGGGTGGGCCAAAAAGTAGAATGTAGATGTAAGTGGAAGTGACAATGACTAGTGAAAGGCCACATCTCTCCAAACTCTCAAATCCCAATCCAAAACAAACAAATACTCATCTCTTTTTAATTTTGACCTAACCCACTACTATATATCTATATATCTCTCTTCCTATGGAATGGACCACTTCTTCCTTAACCTTCCCTTCTTCCATTTCTTTTCTTTACAACTACTCCCTCATTTCTTTCACTCACGGGTTTCCGATTCCAATTCCCTTACATAATACATTACATTTTTAAAACTGGTTACCTTCATTCCTTTTCTTTCTTATGTTTTTCATATTAAAAAAAATAATACTATTGTTTTTTGTTTTGCATTCATATATATATATATATATTGATCACAATACACACTATATTTTATAACAATATTCAAACTTAAGTATAAGCTACATTGTATCCCAAGGCTTACACATGAAAATAACAATGAAAGAAAACTCTCAAATTCTTGTGGAAAAGTCAATAGGAACGGTGGTAAAGGCACACTTTAAATCATTATTCTAAACACAAGTATGTGTTGTTAGCAAGCAACAACTAGATTTTAGTAGTTATCTTAGTTCAATACAATATCTAATTCGGAAAAATAACAACCTTCACTACTTGGGTCTATTAGAAATCTAAAATATTTAATTGCTCTCGACTCAACTTAAGATTAAAAAAAAAAAGAAAAACAAAGCAATGGGATTCTCCCAATATAGAAACATATTATTATTTGTAGCTAGCCCCTTACTAACTCTTCAAAATAAAAATAAAATTAAATAAATATCATAAAAATATTTGACAAATTTAACTCACTTGAGTTCTCAATCGACCAAAATCAATCATACAAAACTAATTCAAATTGAATAAATTACAAATTTAACTTTGGTACATGTGAATACATGAAACATCATCTAATTTATTTATTTAAATCCAATTTGAAGTTTCCAATCGCAAATTTAATCTATGTAATTAAATCCATTTTGTATGTTCAATACTGAAAAGTATTTCACTAATTTCTTCCACTGCATTATAAATATCCAACAATACATCATAACAAGAAATTATTTGTCATTGAGAATCTCATATTAGAAAAACAAAAATCTAACACTCATTTTAATAGATACGAACAATTAATTTTGAGATGGAATCTATACTATCAAAAACTAACCAAGTTTTGCTAAGAAAGCTAAGAAAGGTTGTTTAACGAAATTTTGTAAGCTCCCAAAAGATGTGGAATTATTGTTGTAGGGTTTTGTAAAATAAACCCTATCAAATTTTGAATGCATTAGCCTTATGATTGATGTAATAATAACAAATATGTGTATAAGAAAAACAATGATTCAGATGTAAAGATATGTACAAAAAGAGTAATACCATACACACCTTATTCGTTAATTAATGAAGGATAAAAAAAAAAAAACAAAATTTTCTGGCAAAAGAAAAGAGTTCGAATTAATGGAGTTGTGGTTTTTGGTATGTTAGGTCATTATCAGGAAACAAAAAGTGAAAAGAAAAAAAAAAAAGAAAAAAAGATCATGAGATTTAAAATTGAGAAAACAAAATAAAAGAGAGAGGGGGAAGGAAGGGATAAAGAAATTAATGAAGAAGTAGTAATTGGGTAATGAAGAAGTAGTAATTGGGTGGAATTCAAAAAGAAAAGAAAAGAAAAGAAAAGAAAAGAGTGATTAATGAATGATAGTGTGTGGGAGAGAGATGGGTATGTATGGCTATGGGTATTGTTGTGAAGATGATATATATTGATGAATAATAATGGTGCAAAGTTTTTGTTTTGACATGGGAAGGCAAAAAAGGGTTAGCTCTGAAAAAGGCCATCATAGATATATGTGGAAGATGATCAGTTTTAGGGTACAGAAACAGAAATATAATATAAGGCTCAATAACCCAAAAAATACTAACAAAAACCCAATGCCCAATCTCACCTCACCTCCACCATTCTGCCATTTTTACAGACATTCTCAACCATTCCTACCACTTTCTCTTTCTCTTTCTCCCCCACCCTTTCACTCTCTCCTCATTAATTCAATCCCCCCCCCCCCCCCCCTCATTCCTATCCTCTACCTATACTCCTCCTCCTCTAAGATTCTTCTTCAAACGCACCAATTCCCACACCCCACATCAATTCATAATGCATTATTAATTACCCTCTAAACACTACTTTTTCCACTTCCTTAATTAACTTCTCAAATACTACACTTTTGTTTTTTCATTTCTTTTTATTTGATCTTTTTAAGGACTGGTCCAACCCCAAATGTATTACGAAATAGTATAAACAAGTTCACTTCACTTGCCTTCCCAAACTATATTAAATATAAACCAATTCAGAATTTAAATGGATGGAGGTTGAATTGACACCTTAGTAAGGCTTGGCATCACTCCTCTGGAACCATTTCTTCCGCAAGTTAATTAGCTTAGGCAAGATCTAGACCAAATCAGAGAGAAGCAGGTCTGTCTAAGATTAAGGCCACTATGCACCCACAACATAACTCAAAACAACTCAAAACAAATGAGATATGAGTGTCAATTAATGTTAAGGTTTATAAAATTAATTTAAAGTAATTACAATATGCGAAGTTTTTTTAGAAAAAGTAATTTATTATATATTAACACCACAAATTGAAAAGTGAAGATTTTATGTTAAAAGTATAAATTTTGAAACTTAAATGACCAAACCGAAACAAAACTTAAAACAACAAAACTCAAAATTCGAGGAGTAAAAATGAAGACCAAATAAAAATTAAATTCAAAATTTAAAACTAAAATATAACATTTTGAAACTTGGCTAAATATAAAATAAACCTAAAATTTAGAAACATTATGTTGAATAACTCTTACCCAAAATATAGTTGTCTTTAAATAACTCTTTTAGTATATATATTAAAAATTTTGGATATCTCACTATCTAACAATGAGAATTTTTCATCCACAATAAAAGAAAAGAAGTGAATAATAACTACAAAAGTATGATATATGTTTCTAAAATCCGCATGGAATGGTATAGTCAGATTAAATAATGTCTCCAAGGAAGAAGCGAAGAAAACCCAATGCACACTCTCTCTCTCTCTTTTTTTTTTTTTTTTTTTTTTTTTTTTTTTTTTTTACAATGTAAGTTTGTAACCCACACTTTGTCTTTGCTCTTCTTGACATTGACCCTTCAATTTCCATGCTAAGCCTATTTACCCACTTCAAATTCTACCCTTTTGCCCCTATTCTTTTACCCAATTCCCATTACCCTTTACTTTTTACCCTCCTTTTTTAAGTAACCAATTAACTAAAGTTTACTTACTTGAGATCACCACCATGTGATCATCCCTTCTTTCCACAGCTACCTTTTATATATATTCATTTATGCTAATTAACCCATTTCTGACTGCATACTTTATAAATATTCCTAAACCTTTTTTCTTTTTTCTTATCAACACCCTTTTCCTAGACAGGAGACATCAAATCAACTTTTAGAATAATAATGTATAAATTACTTAAACAAATCAAAAATTAATTATGTTCTGTTGTTGCTGACCTTGGCTTTTCTAAAGAGTTCAATGTTTCTTGTGAGTGTTTGTTGGGTATACACAAACAAAACCCTTTTGTGTTTTTGTTTGGAAAATAAAAACAGCTTGTGGGTTTTGGCTTCAGTACGTATTTACCAACAATACAATAAAATGATATCCAAATAAATTATATGCAAAACCAAAAACATGATTGGGCTTTTGTCCTCTCTATATGTATGCCAAATTGCATTTAGATTTATCATTTTTTAAACCTTTGATTTTTGTATATATTCTTATCCATTAACCTCATCTATCTAATTCTCACAACTCTCATCTGTTTTTAAGTCAAACGTAAGGACATGTTATGTCTATCATTATCATTATTAGATGTAGTTCGATTTACTATGTAGTGTGACACATAAGATAAGTATTTTTTTATTATTATATAGTTTGATTTGATATTAGGTTTGTTCCCTATAGTTGTTTTGTTTTTTTTTTTTTCCCTTTTTTGTGTGTTTTGAAATGAAGATCCCCACGGATCTATTTTACATGAAGATTTTTTTTGTTTCCAGTATTGAAATGAAAATTCAAATGAGTATAGAATGCATGAGAGTGGCAAACACAATGAATGGTTGTTGTGAAGAACAAACCAAAATTGGACACTATTTTCAATATAAGTGATGTTTGTTTCTTGATTGACATTTTTCTCAATTGGTATTCTTTTTTTGTGAGATTGAAAATACAATACAAATGTTAACAACTCATAGAAACCTGGACAACTTTATGTCTTTTTATTTGTTTTAGCCATTGGCTTTTCCATCCTTTCAACCCCCCCCCCCCCCCCCCCTTTTGTTTTGACAAGTCTTAAAATATATATGTGTGTGTGTGTGTGTATTTGTGAAGTTAAGTTACCACTTTAAAGAAGGGAAAAAAAAAAAGCCTGTACCCAAAAGGGGTATTACTGCAAGTCTCTATCTTTTTATTCTTCCCTCCAAAAACTCCATTTTTCAAAAGCTTCATCTGCAAAAATCTTCCTTCTCAGAACCAAAAACTCTTTTCTGTCTTTTCACTTTGATGGAGACCCACATTAATTAATGCAAAACCCAGAAAATAGAATTTGATTATTTCCTTAAATAAGCAATAGAAGTGAGTTAGATATTAATTAATTTACTAATCTTACAAACAAAATAAGAGAAAAATAAATAAATAAACAAAGGGGATATAGGTTTTGTTTGTTCATGATCGATCCATGATTCATCAAGATCCCCAATCTGAAAACAGAGCTTCCCAAATCTCAGTGAACACCTCAAGAATCACATTATGGTGATGATGAGAATTCAAAGAGAGAAAACATTGCAAGAGTTGTTCAAGATCTTTAGCTGAAAATATCTGTTTCTCAACAATCATCTCCAACATTGACATTCTAAAATCATTATACGGATCGCTCGATTTCTTCACCACTGCAAAACTATCTTTCACTTTCCCTTTCAACGGCAAAACTCCCATTTCAGACCCCCGGCTCCGACCTCCTCTTCTCCGCCGTGACTTCTGTCGTCGGTGAGATGCCGACGAATCAGAAGAACGCGATTTCGAAGAGAAGAGGGTGTCCGTTTCATCATCGTCGTCTTCATCCTCGCTACTGTACCACCATGTACCACCGAAATTCGATGAACTAAAGAGGCTGAACGGAATCTCCCTCTTACTCTGTTTCCTCTGTTTCCTTTGTTTCTTATGTTTGTTCTTCTTCTTCGTTGAGGTTGTCATTTTCTCGGAGATGGGTTTTGAGGGGGAGATCGGGGAAGTCGGAGGGCAAGTACGGCCACCGGAAATTGCAGAGGGTAAAGGGGAGAGAGGGAAGCGGCGGGAGATTTTGCGGCGGGGGAGAAGGAAATCGGAAGAGGTTTCGGAGGGTGAGATCTTGCGGAAACTGGCATCGTCGGAGGAGGAGGGAATGAAGACGGCTTTATGGAGGATATCGGAGAGATTACGGGAACGGCAAGAGGCGAAAGAGGATTGGAAGACACGAGAGAGACGGAGCTTGAAACGTGTGTCCATTGGAGAGAAGGAGAAAGAGAAAGAAAGAAAGAGAGGAGGAAGAAGAAGGAGAAAAGGGAGAAATGGAAATGGCAGAGAGAAGTGAGAAATGCATGACAAACCAAAAGTGGGGAATGCTTATTTAAATAAAATTCCGTTTGTGAAAATAAATATTTAAAAATAAAACAAAGACTTCAAAGGAAAGATTTTTTTTTTTTTTTTTTTTTTTTTTTTTTCTTTTTCTTTTTCCTTTTTATAAAACTTGCTACATACAAAAGGCTTTTGGGTGTTCCCATTATTACTCTTTTACCATTTCTTATTTGTCATCTTCCCAAGAAATTAAAAAAAAAAAAAAAAAAAAAAGGAATTATTAGATCTTTCATGGTTAGCAGCAAAGTTCAATGATATGTAATCAAGTTTCCAATTATTATTTTGTTAATCACTTTTCCGTTCTCTCTTTACTTATCATATATTTAACAATACTTTACATTTTAAAATGCTGAATTAGAATTACATTATTTTAGAATATCTTTTTAACTAAATGCTATAAATTTGTTTCATTTTTTTCTTTAAATATAAAATAAAGTATAATTAATTATTTGGTAGTTGTAAAATAATATGTAACAACCTAAATTAATTAAATAGTTGAGATTAAGCATAGATTTGTTTTAAGTATAACAAGTAGTGATATACGAGAGTCTGAATTTGACGTGA
Organism: Cucumis melo; assembly: GCF_025177605.1. Classification (NCBI taxonomy): domain Eukaryota; kingdom Viridiplantae; phylum Streptophyta; class Magnoliopsida; order Cucurbitales; family Cucurbitaceae; genus Cucumis; species Cucumis melo. Next base: position 17,830,082 of record NC_066858.1, read on the forward strand.
AAATATAAACTATACATATCAATTTCTTCTACACGTAATATATAGTTGGTCATTATAACTAATTTTATGGCTTATAAGTATATGATTATACTATATAAATTACTTCTTAATTCTATCAATTATTTTTTACAAATTATACTTTTGTTTCTTTAAAGTTGCAATATTATCGTAAAATCCAAAAAATTTAAAGTAATTTTGTTACTTGATAATTTATAGATCATAGATTAATTGGAATTGAAAGTTAAAAGAATTTATTTGGTGTAACGTGGAATGTTTATATAATTAATAAGTAAAAATTTGATGTTTATATATTATAACATAATTATTGGAAAAAGAAATTAACATCCTAAATTTTTAGGAAACTTTTATTAATTATCTTAATATCTAAATTTTTATTATAATATGTTTGTATATTATAATATATTATACAGTCGGTTTGCCGCTGCCTCTACTGCTACTACTAGAGTATTTTAGGTATTTATTGTGGGATTTTAATATTCATTAAAGGTTAATTGAGACTCTAAATTAAGTTTGTTAGTGTAATTGATTTTGGTTGCATGTCTTTAGAAGGTCCCTTTGACAAAGCTTGAGATTTAAGTGGTGAATTTTTCCATCAAGATTGAAAGGATTTTTCAATCTCCATTTGGGTAAGTTTGGAATGTTAAGGTAATTAAATTAATAATTTCTTTGCAAAAATTATTAATTTAATTTTGGTTATGCATAGATGGAATTATGGTTTTGTTTGCAGCAAGGAACTTAGCATAACCTAATATAAAAGAGTTCTACAACTAGATCTCCAATTAAGGGTTGGATTAGTGTGTGATAATAGTGACACGACTACATGGATATGTGTGGTCTTAATAGCATTCTACCTTATACAATAAGATTTCACGCGACAAGAGTAGCCTATGCAATGAAGGCTACACAAGGAACTATTATGCGTTTTGAGTCTTCCATCACTAGGAAGTAGTGATGTCATCCTCATGTAAGAAAGTAGGCTATTGATTTGACTTTGTCGCCCAATCCAAATTTAGGATAAGAAAATGGCAGTGACATGTGGCATTGTAATGACTCAACTCTTTATACTGGGCTGAGATCATGACTACTTAAATGAAAATAAAACATTCTTAAATCAAAATGGAAAATAACAAATTTTCATAATCAAAACCTCAATTACTCAAAAAAATCATAAATAAATTAATCCTAGCTCGGGCCCTATCTAGTTTTAAAAGAGTGATAAAGAAAGTATAAAAATATTGAAATCAAAATTGATAACATAACGGCGAAAGTAAAACGTTTTCCTATGGCATGCCACAGTCACTTCTTGTCATTTGTCAGTTTTCCTCTACCTCTACCTCTACCTCTACATCTACTTGAAAAATTAAACATTTAAAGAGTGAGTATAAAAAAATACTCAGTAAGGGATCTACTACTAGTCCTGCTAGGTGTCTACTAACTTCCTATTAGAGTCCTACAAAGTAGTACCCCTAAAATGACATATTCCCGAACATGCGCAAACTGTGATCCTGTAGGAACATCTCTGATCTTCAGTGAACCCAAATAAATACCTAGGATAAAACTAGTCTTTAGTGAACTCGAAAGAGACACTAAGACAATCGGGTTGTGAGTGACCCCATCGAGTTACTCATTTACATATCATCTCATATTGGACTGGTGATCCCATCGAACTATACAATCATAAAAGATGGTGATCCCAAGGGACACCCATGTGGGTACAACTCTAATAGATAAAGTTAACAGAACACTCTATTCATAGCATGTAGCATAACATAACATCATAAGCATAGCATGAATATTAATCAAAACATTCTAATTCATGAGATTAATATTTCATGCATTAACATTAGCATCATCATCATAACTCTGTCATAACTATCAGTCATTATTATCAGAATAAATTCAGTCATAACTATCAGTCATCATCAACATCAATACATTATGCATTTTAGCTACCTCAATGCATAATAAAAATATTACATGCAAACTCTTACTTCAGTACGAGGTTCTAGTAAGATAATCTCTTACTTGGAGAGTAATTTAATAAAAAAAATATAATCCTGACAGCAAGGTCAAGCTTACCAAGAGAAATCATAAAGAGTAAGGGTAAAAAATATACTAAGTTCAATAACTTAATTAACAGTTGCTTAAGGATCCAAAAATCCATTTAATTCAACTTACCCAAAGTTGAGGTCGAATTCAATTCAACCTTAATTTAAGAAAAATAATTCCACGGCACCAACTCCAAAAAATAATCAAATATTTTTCCAACAGTATCTAATTAATTTTAATTCCTCCAAAATCAAATAATTTCAACCATTAATTCAAATAACACCAACAATAATTTCAACAAGGTCAAAATTAAACTTAAGATAATAAACTTAAAATTACTTACTTTGGGGCGTTACAGTCATTTTGGCATTGGCTGATTCTCACCGTCGGGCAGAAAGTCATCATTTCTGCATAGAAAATGTCACTAAAAATGGTTATAAATATATGAAATTCAATCATTTTAAAGCTGTTTTTACCTTGTGTTAAATTAAGAACGAATTGAGAGAATTCTCAACATTTCTAGAGATTTTCATAAGCTTGAATCTGACAATAATTTGCAAGAAAGCTTAGGAGATATGTAAGAAGCTAGCTGAGATTGTGAGTGGTTCTTCTTAAAAATGTTTTAAAAAATAAAATGATTTCTAATGTATTTAAAACCTTAAACTTGTTCCCTTGAAAACCCGAATTACATAATTTCTCTTATGCGTTCCAAATGCATGTGATTTATAAATAATGAGATTTCATAAGAACTGAAATGATGAGATCTGCATGAGATATATAAATGAATGTGATTTCACATGAATTAAAAAGATGAAATAAGATGATCTTATGTACCCTATGTGATAAAATGTGATTTCCTCACATTTGCTGTGCATTCTGATGTGGGATGCTTTTCCTCTACTGTGTGATCTAGGATAAGATGCTTTATTCTTGTTGTGTGGTCTGGAATAGAATATTGTATACTTGCTATTTGATTTGGTATGAGACGTCTTTTGCTTGTTGTATGATTTAACATTGGAAGACACGTTATGCATAATGGAATTGATGAAAACTTGCTGAATGCGTTGAGACTACTCCACATAGCTGCAACTCGACAAAAGAGTGTGGTAAACACTTGAGCTGAGGAATGGTACAAAGTTGTAATTAACTATGTAGAATGATTTTGTGTTATGATGATTTGATGAGTTTTATGAAATGAGTTTTATGCAATATGAACATTTATGCATGAGTTACAAAAAAATGATTTTCATAGGATTTATGAATGTTTGATGATGAAATTTGAATTGTGTCGAATCGCTAAACACATTAAAATGATTGGTTTTGGACTCAATGTTTTACTATTAGAAACTCATATTATTTGTATCGTATGATTTGACAAAATGGTTTTTAACGCGTTAAGAAAATTTTGATTTATTAAAGGTGTTGATAAAAGACCTCACTCACCAGTCATTTTAGTTTAATCTTTCAAATGTTTTTTTTTATTTCCCCTCATGTAGTGAAAGACATCCAACCGTTCAACTTGCAGCCTTGATTGCCCTGTTGTGCCATAATCAGAAAGCATCACTTGGTAGTGCCCACTGTCAACTCACATAGCATATAGAAGCTAAGCGAGAAGAGTCAAATTGTGTTTTGAGTCTATGTCTAGTCTCCTTTAAAGAAACTTTTCACTAAGTGATAAATGTATATTGTTATTGAAAATCAATGAATTTTTGCTATTTCAATTAAAGTTTTCATTTCGCATTTTATAGGTTGGTTGTGTTTATTCTCCTTCTATGTGTTTTGTGTGTTATCCATTTAGAGAGATTCGTGTAGAATGTCTAGGTGGTCACATTCCCACTTTGTCGCATAGAGTGACAATTAGGGTAGTGTGCGTCATATAGGCTATGATACTTTTGTGATGGTGAGCTATGTGTATAACCTAAGGTTACCGCTAAATTGTGAATGATAGCCATTGGATTAGGCTAAAGTGTAAAGATAACTAATTGCATATATTTAATGTAGGTTTTACCTATAAAAGTTAAATTTTTGATACATTAATTTTTGGATTAAAGTTTGAATTCTTTTCTTTGAAGGTTGAATTGGCAATTTTTTTAAGGATCAATTTGTGAATTTTCCCATCAAGGTTAAATTGTTTCAACCCCAATTGTGGGTAAATTAAATTGAAAATTTTTTGGATGCTAGTGTAACACCCCAAAAATTTAAGGAACTTATTATGGGTATTACATTAAGTGGAATTGGAAGTTATGGAATTTATTTGGGTGTTATATTAAGGATTGGAGCCAAAATTTAATGGTTAGGTTAAGAAAATTCATGTTGGAATTTTATGAGTGATTTATTGGAAAAGATTTGATTGATTAAAATAATTGAAGATTTAAGTTAATTTGAGATTTTGGAGAGAAAAGTTGGAATTGGTGGAATTGGATTTAATTGGGTATATATATATGGATACATATATTTAATTAATAATTTAGATTTTTGTGGAATATGACATTAATTATTTGGTTTTCTATAAATAATTAATATGGAAAAGTTAAGTTAATTATACGACGGAATATAATTATATTTGTTTGGAAAAGAAGATAATTCATGAGGAGAGAGATGGTTGCTTTGATATATTTATTTAGAAGAGAGAATGATGGTTTAAATAATTAAATAAATAAATAAATATATATATATATATATATATATATATGTTTATCATAGATTTTGGAGAGAGAAAAATAATAATAATAAAAAAGTATAATAATAATTATTATTAATGGTTATAAATGTCTAATATTTTGTGCATCTAAAGAATTTATAGAGGAAAGATAATGGAAATAAAGATATATGTATATTTTGGTCTTATATATATACCCTAAAAGGAAAAGAAAATAATAATAATAAATATTATTGTTATTATTTGAGATTTATAAATAGCATTAGAATTCTTAAGTTGGAAAGAGAAGGAAAAAGAAAAAGATTTTTCATCTTCTTTGCTAAGATAACCCTCTATCACCGCCATCTCACCAATTTTAGCTATGATTGGTTCTTTTGACAAAGCTTGAAGATTTAAAGTGATGAATTTTCCTATCAAGAATAAGAGAATTTTTCAACCTCCATTTAAGTAACCTTGGTAAGCTAATGAAATTAAATTAATAATTTGTTAATTTATTTTGGATCGATTTCTTTAAAGGTTCAATTGGCTAATTTTTAAAGATTTAAATTTTGGATTTTTTCCATTCAAGGTTGAATTGGTTTCAACCTCATTTTTTTTAGAAGTTAATTAATTTGGAAGAATTTTTGGATGATAGTCAATTGATAATTTTATTAAGTAAGATACTGAAATTTTCTTTTATGGTTAGGATCAAATTAATTGGAGAATTTTTATATGGAGTACTTTGTTTGGCTAAAATCTTCAGGTAAGAGATTCTTCTACTAGACCTTCGAACTGAAGTTAAGAGCTTGCATGTAATTTTTCATTATGCATGGATGTAACTAAGATGTATAATGTGTTGATGTTGATGATTGATGATGATGACTGATATAATAACTTATTTACGTTGATGATGATGCATGGTATATTAATCACATGATTAACGACGTTAAGATTAATATTCATGTCATGTTTATGATGTTATGATATGTTACACGCTATGAATGGGCATTCTGTTAACTTTGCCTATTAGAGTCGTACCCATATGGGTGTCTTTTAGGATCACCACCTTTTTATGACTATGGTCAGACATGATCTCCAGTCTCATGAGATGTTATGTATATGAGTGGTCTGACGGGGTCACTTATAGCCTGATTGTCCTAAGTGTTCCTTCGAGTTCACTGAAGAGATCAATTTGTCCTAGGTTTTCTTTCAAGTTCACCGAAGATCAGTTTTGTTCTAGGTGTTCCTTTGGATTCACCGAAGACTAGATGTGTTCCTATGAGATCACTAGATTGTGTGTGTTCAGGAACACGCCAGTTTAGGGGTACTTCTTTACGGAACTCTAATTGAAAGTTAACAAACACCTAGCGGGACTAATAGTAGGTCCCTTACTGAGTATATGTTTATACTAACTCTTTCTATGTTTAACATTTTAAGCAAAGGTAATGGTAGAGGAAAATTGGCGCGCGACAGAGAATGATTCATGACATGCCATATGGGGACTCAGTTTTGCTTCAGCGTCTATGTATCAGTGTTTCAGTATTATGTTTTTAATGAAAATTTAGTTTTCCTCTTTTCAAGAAAGTTTCTTGTGTTATTGTTTCATTTTAGTAATTACCTCAACTTAGTATAAAGAGTTTGGTCGTTACAGTTAGACATTAGTAAGCTTTTATTATTTAAGGTTATTAATTTTTCCTTTTTGTTTAGGATTTGATTTAAATTGGGAAAAATTTACTACCAACAAGGGAATATATTCTTTAACTAATCTAAGGCGTAAGAGATTCTACTACTGAACCTTCGAATCTAAAATTAAGAGTTGTTTTATGGTAGCTAAAATGCATGCATTTACTGATTATGCATTATTGATGGTAGCTAAAATGCATAATGAGATGTAGTTGTTGGTTGATGATATATGATGATTATGCATGCTTCATGGATTACATGATTATGGATTGTTATGATTGATGTTCATGTCATGTTTATGATGATTGTTACATGTTTTTCGATTGTGTTGTCTGTTAACTTTTGGCTATTAGGATGTGTACCTACACGTATTGTGTCCCTGGGATCACCACCTTCTTCAGCCCCATGACTGTGTTCGTTCAACGATGCCACCAGTCTGTCAGTCTCTATTTGTGGTTCGATGAGATCACTCACAACCTGATTTATTGCATGTACCTTCTTGATCATCAGATTATGAGTGTTCTTATCGGATCTCTAGTTCAAGTGTGTTCTATTGGACACACAATATTTTATGATATCTTTTAATGAGAAATTAACAAATCACCTAGCAAGACCAATACTAGGTATATACTTATACTCACTCTTTTTCAATGTTTAATATTTCAGGCAATGGTAGAGGAAATGGAAAGTTGGAAAGCGATAGGAAAGGCCCGTGCTATGCCATATAGGGGCTCAGTTTTGCTTCCGCTTTTCATTATCCATTTTTAGTATTTTGGTTTTTAAACATTTTATTTGAATTTTATTTATTTATGTTTTTTATTTTCATTAAAATTTGTTAGAACCAACTGTACATGTTTTCATGTTATTTTTATTGATTTCGTCAAATATTTTATGAATAGTTGTTTAAAGTTATTTTAATAAAGATTTAGTTTTCATTTTTTCAAGAAAGTGTCAAATTTGTTAAGGTAATGATCTCAACTCAGTATAAAGAGTTAGGTCGTTACAGTTACCTTTAACTTTTTATAATGTTTCCAAACTACCTTTAAAGTAAAATTGGAACTTCAAATAGAAATTGAGACCTAAAATGGTTTGGGTATAGTATGAAACAAGGGCTTTTTTAAAAAAAAATATAACAAACCAGTAAAATATTTACACTTTTTAAAAAAATTCTGAAAACGAAAAAAGTCCACAGGTTTACAATAAAAGATACAAAAAATGTTTCAGTCAACACGTGATTAATCAACCATATGCGCGCGCAAGTAATATTTTTTTTTAACAATCATGTACTACAGTCTAAACAAATAATCTACTATTGTTTAGGTCACGATACACGATCGTGTAGTTTTTTTTAACGATGGCGAAAACGGTTTCAAATTTAAACGATCGTGTTGACCATGCTAAATGATCGTGTTAACTATTGTTAGTGATCATTTAGATCATGCCAACACGATCATGTAGTTCGTTTTAAACGATAGAAAAAAAGCTTCAAATTTAAACGATCGTGTTGGCCATGGTGAATGATCATATTGACAATGGTAAACGATCGTTTAGATCATGTCAAAATGATATTTAAACGATCTTGATATTCTCAAATATGATGTTTTAAATGAAATCAAATAGTATTCATGTTAAGTGACGAATCGTCCGTAATATTTAAGGGTAAATCTAAAAAGTATGAAAATATTTTATCGGCTTCATAGGTCTTTGTTTTTTGTTACACGTGTCGTAAATATTCTTGGGTTTTGTTGCATTTATACAAATTAACCATGAAACAATCTAGTAGTTTAGGGTCTGTTTGATAACGTTTCCGTTTCCTATTCTTTATTTCTCGTTCCTTGTTCTTTGTTCCTTCTTTTGTTAGAACAAAAAAGGGGACTACGTTCGATAACTATTCTCATTTCTTGTTTCTGGTAAAAATAAAAGAAACAAAAATAGAAACAATAATTTGTTTGATAACCATTTTTTGTTTCTTGTGTTATTTTCCTAACACTTTCGCTTATTTTTTTCAAATTTAAATATAATTTAATTATGTAAAAAATAAAAAATATATAGAATTTGTCAAATGTTCTATTTTAACAATTTGCCTAGAATTTATTAAATTATAAAATAAAATAATTATATAAATATTACCATTATCAAATACACATAAGTTTCGTCGTAAAATTAATAACTATTAGATAAATTTTCATAAATATAACAACCTCTTTTTTTTTTTCGGTGTAATTTCTTTTCATCATCTTTCTTCTTTTCCTTTTCTTTTTTTACATCTTTAGATTTGGGTAACCAAATCTGATTTCTTTCTGTCATCTTTCTTCTTTTTCTCCTTTTTTTAGTGTGATTTTTTTCATCGTCTTTCTTCTTTTCCTCCATTTTTTTATGTCATTTAGATTAGGGTAACCAAATCTAAAATATCGTATACAAATCATGAAAAAAATCATTTAGATTGAAGTAGAAAAATATAAATGATCGTGTAAAAAAAATAAACGATCGTGTACAAAAGAATTAAAGAAAATCGTTTAACCAAATTTAAACGATCGTGTACCAAAAAATCTTGAAAAAATAAATGATCGTGTACCAAGAATCTTAAAAAAATTCGTTTAACCAAATCTAAACGATCATGTACCAAATTTTTGAGAAAAAAAATCGTTTAGATTTAGGGTAGTCAAATCTAAACGATCGTATAGCCTAATCTAAATAATTATGTAACCAAATTAAACGATAGAATTGAAAAAATAAATCATTTATCTTTGGCTATCCAAATTTAAACGACCGAATCTAAATGATCGTGTACCAAACAATAGCAAATCTAAACGATCGTGTACCAAACAATAGCCAAATCTAAACAATCATGTACCATATATATTATGCAGTTGTTGACGGTGTGGTTGACGGTGCATTTTTAGTATTTTTCAGTGTGGGCTTGTGGGCTTTTTCCGTGTGGGCTTGTGGGCTTTTTCCGTTTTCGAAATTATTCTGTAAATTTTTTGTCGTTTTGTTATATTTTTTAAAAGATCCCTAACTATTATAATAAAAGAATTTTTATTAATCATATGTTGGAAAATTTGATTTGAAATATCATTTCTCATTCAATTCATTCGCCTTAAATGATGTTGATTCAAGTTCAACTTAATTATATTATTGTGTAAATGTCATGGTTTTAAAATATATATTAAAGATAATCTAAATGAATATTTTAATAAAAGGAATTATATACCGTAAAATTCTAATTGATTTCGAAGGAACTAATAATAATTTAAAATAACATATAAACATGTATATGGACAAAATCTAAAATTTAAAATTCAAAAAACATTTAAATAACAAAATAATTTATAAATTTAAATATTGAACTGTTTTAAATTAAAATTAAATTAAACATGTAAATTCAAACAAAATAAATATAGAAATATAAAAGAAAATTTAAAATTAAATATGAAATTTTAAAATCAACTAATAAATAAATATTAAATTTTAAAATTAATTAAATAAATAATAATGAAAAATAAAATAAATTAAGAAATTTTAAGGAGTCTTTTAAAAAATATAACAAAGCGGCAAAATATTTACATTATATAAAATAATTCTGAAAACGGAAAAACTCACAGGCCCACAATAAAAAATACAAAAAATGTCTCGTCCACCATGCCGTCAACAACGCACTTAATATATTTTATACATGATTGTTTAGATTTTGCTATTGTTTGGTACACAATCATTTAGATTTGATCGTTTATATTTGGATAGCAAATCTAAACGACTTTTTCCAACATTCTCAATACACGATCGTTTAATTTAGTTACACGATCATTTAGATTAGTACACGATCGTTTAATTAGATTTGAATGTTTAGATATGGATAGCCAATTCTAAACGATTTTTTTTTTCAAGATTCTTTTGGTACACGATCGTGTAGACAAATATAAAATGGAAATTATTGTTTTTTCAAGATTCTTAGGTACACAATGGTTTAGATTTGTTTACACTACCATTTTTTTTACACGATCGTTTAGATTTGACTACTCTAATTTAAATGATTTTTTAAAGATTCTTTATACACGATCGTTTAGATTTTGCTATTTCTTATACACGATCAGCCAAATCTAAATGACATTTTTTTCAAGCCTTTTATATTTAGTATATGATTTTGAACAACCAAATAACAGTTTGAAAGGATCTTTTATATTTGATACATGATCTTAAACCAAATAACAGTTTGGAAAAATAAAAAATAGAGAAAAAGAGAAGAAAGACGATGAAAAGAAAAAAATCAAATTGCAGAGGAAGGAGAGAAGAAAGACAATAAAAAGAAGAGATAAACCTGAAATATTTAAAAAATTGCTAACTTCATGCGCTTTGTTACACGGGCCAGTAAATATTTTACTGGTTTATTATATTTATGAAAATTTTCCAAATATTAAACATATAAATATGAAAATTAATAAAGAAAGGAAAAAGAAAAGAAAAAAAAAAGTGAATTGAACCACTTATAGTCAATAATTCTTCCAAGCATGCATCTTTCGACTAATGAGCGAACTAGAAATTTTAGTTAATATTTAAAATAGAATGAAATAAAATGGAAAGAATTGGGAGACAAACAATTACTGTTCCTTCGAAATTTTGAAAAGAGAAATAGAAATGATTATCAAACATATATGGTTCTTAAAAAATGAGAAACATGGACATTATCAAACTAGCTACTAGAGTCTCAATTTTCATTTTAAATCATCTCTACGTGAACTTTGGTCTTTTTTTTTTCAATATAGTAAATTTCTATCATGATGGTTAAGGCTTATATTATAATTAAATTTGGAAATAATTAAATTAATGGAATGGTTTATTTAAAAAAATAAATGGATAGGAATGTTTTCAAAAATAGTACAATATTGAAACTATTTATAAAATATAACAAAATTTATCAAACTCTATGTAACCTATTTGAACAAAATTTTGCTATACTTTATAAATAGCTTCATTTTTGTGCAAATTCCTAATAATTCCCCTCGATTGTTTTAACCTAAGTATGTTACTACACATTTTGACCAAACTCTTTAAATGTCAGATCTTAGTTTTGAAAGTTTGCTATAAACACACAACCAAAATCATTGTTGAAATTAAAACATGAAATTGAACTTAGTTCAACAACCAAACCTCTAAATCTGTCTAAAAATTATATAACATCATCGTCATGTATACATAAACATGCATAATAAATAAAGTAAAAAAAGAGAAATATATAATATGCATTTTAAGACTTCAAAGTAATTAATATAATGTATTTAAAAAATAAAAAGAATGGTATGTATTAAATGACATGAAATTGAAATGTGAAATTATTAGTAATAACTAATTAAATAATTAAGTTCGATGAGAGGGAATATAAAAAATTTTAAAAAATTAATAAGGGGTTGACTACTACACCATTTTCTTACTAAATTGAAGATTTGTTAGGTGAAAAAGATGTTTAAGTTTTTCTTTTTTTTTTAAAAAAAAAAAACTTTGTTGGTGCATTAGTTATGATGTTTCAAAATTCAAATTCAAATTCAAATTTGAATTCAATTAGTGCTACATACCCTACTTTAATTTCTTTCCTCAAAGTAGTGAAGCTTATCCATTTTCACACATCACATTATTCACAACTAATTCAACAAAAAACCTCTCTAACATGTTTCATTAAACATATAAACAACACCATTATATCTCTTTGATCGTCATCATATATTATTAAACATTTTTTAATTAGTGGAAATTGTCTTCCACTCCTCCCTATCAATGCTTGTAAATTCTCCAATTTTAATGATTAAATATTTATGAAAATGTTACAAAACAAAAGTTCAAAAATATATTTATATTAGGAAAATTTTTATAAATATAACAAAACACCAAAATATCTATAATCTGCATAATAAAATAAAAAAAAAATTCAGGTTTGCCATAATTTTCCATTTCTGCAATTTGTTTTTTCCTTTTCATTGTCTTTTTCTCTTCTTCTGCAATTTTTATTTTATTTTTTAAATTGTTATTTGGTTCAAGATTGTGTACTAAGATTTTTTTTTGTTGTTATTTGGATGTTTAAGATGTTGTGCCAAATATAAATGATGCAAAGAATAACCAATATAAATGATTGTGTACCAAAAAATCTTTAAAAAAAATCGTTTAAATTTGTCTATCCAAATTTAAACAATCAAATCAATCGTGTAACAAAAAATAGCAAATATAAATAATGGTTTACCAAATATATTACGTGCTGGATGCTAATTAATTACGGTGACATTTTTTTTCTATTTTTCATTATGAATGTGGACTTTTCGTTTTTAAAAATATCTTGCCACTTTATTACATTAAAAAAAAAAAAAAGACTCCTTTAAACTAATAATTAAACATTTTACGGACTTTAATAAATTGTTCCAAATTATTTTTATATTACTTTAACGTGTTAGTGAGTTTTTTTTTTTTTTTTTTTTTTCCTTTTTTGTTTGTTATGCTTTTGTTAACAACAAACATATCCATTCCACTATCATATATGTGGATATTTAATTCATACAAATTATAAGAGCATATTTAGTAGAGAATTGGAAAGCAAAGATTCACATAAAATATATTGTCGTATTTCATATATTTTAGATATGTGTCTATAGGAGATTCATAAAATCAAATTCAAATAATCTATTCTAGATGTGGTTGATGCTACCTAAAGCTACCTAGGGTTACTTACTAATATTTAGTTTATTGATTTGTATACAATATTATAATTTAGAACACATAATTATATATTTTTTCTAAAGAAAAATGATCGAGTATATAAATATTTCTAAATGTGTTAAAATATAAATTCAAATGAAAATATGTTGTTTTCAAGAAATAGTTTTTCAGCAAGAAATTAAAATTCAAGTAAATTTGGAAACGTAAAAGAGAATTTAAAATATGTGATCAAACATGAGGAGTAAAGTATATGGGTTTGAAAATGTGGTAATGTAGGGATGAAAAGTGAATAAGATGTAGAAAAATGAATGATATTTAAGGAGAGTGAGAGAGAAAGAGAGAGAGAGAAAGAGAGAGAGAAAAGTGATAAAATATTGTAAGTATGATTGTGGTGAGAAAGTTTGTGTACTAATTTTCAGGTAGACAGAGAACTTTTAGAAGGATAAAAACAGGAAGGTTGAGACAACTAACTCACCCACACCAACACCCAACACCCAACAATGACATTTTTGAAACCTTCAAATTTTTCACAATAGAAGAAACTAATTAAAACCCCACCCCCACTATTTTTCAACTCTCCTTTTTCATTACCTAAATAAAAAAAAAAACATTAATTAACCAATAATACTACCTTTCATTTTTTATTATTATTATTAATTATTACTATTATTATTGCTTTCCATTTCAATTCTCAAACATTTTCTGTCCCATATCATTGTCTTTTTGTTTTTGTTGAAATCAAGATCACCATAACTTAAAACTCTTTAGTTTTTTGGTTGACTCCAAAAACAAGAAATGATCAAAGTCCATGCATCTTCTTTTTTTTATTATTCTTTTTCTCTTAAATAAAAATATTGTTCTAAAGAAAAATAAATAAATAAATAAATCAAATGTAATAAATTTTTTTTTTTTTTTGGTTTTGTTGTATATAAGGTAAATAATTTGTCAATTTTTTTTTATTTTTAAAAGATTCTCAAAAAAAATATATATCTCAAAAGAATTAAATAAATAACTAATTGCTGCTAACTAAGTGAAGTTAGAGTATTTTGAAATACATGGTTAAGTCTTTAATTTGAAAAATAAATCATTTAAAGAAAAAATAGTATGTTTGACAACTTTTCAAAATAGTTTTTAAAATATACTAATTTTAAACATTTTTTAATCAAAAGGATTTAAACAAAATATGTTTTTCGAAAAACACTTTTTTTAATTAAGTTAAACGAAGCATAAATAAGTTTATATTTTATATATAACTTATAAAAATGTAAAGTTTAGTGATCTATATTCGATGATCATTTAGACATATATGCTAATTTAGTTTTACACTTTCTGACTTTAGGCTTAAACAAATATTGCAAGAGGATGAAAGGTTAAGACATTTATTGAAGAAGTTGAAAAATCTTGAATAAGGAAGAGAATCTTTGCGTTACTAATTTTCCTTCAGAGTTCTAATTATTTTAAATTTATATTATACTCTTTAATTTGTTTCTAACTTATACGACAAAGTGAAGTGTTATATCCTTTTATAAATTGGTGTGATAGATATGAAATTTCACTATCTAACATTAACATATATTGAAGATATGTTTGTTGAAATAACAAATCACGTTAAATGTAATAATCTAGACCATAGATATGAAACACCACAATTGAATGGTATAAATATGTTTTAAATAAACAAACAATTAATCACATCGATTACCTAATTACAATTGCTATTAGGATTGAAGTGGTGTATCTCCGTTGTGTGATCTAAACTATACTATAGATATATATATGAATAAACATCAAGATCTATTAGTAGAGAGATATGTTTATGCAAACAACCTTATTTTACTTGTATCCTTATTAACTATTAGAGCAAAATCATGTAGTTACATGATGAAGTGGTGTTTATCCTTTCTTGTATAAGTGGTGTTACATACCTTAGATATAAAAATGATGATATATAGATAATGATAAGGTTAAACGAAGAATCTTGTGTCTTTTACCTCATCAACTATTTGAGTCGAAATGACATGTTCTTTCGTACGTACATGAGTGTGACCTAAATCATAAATTTGAAACAGTATTATCGTAACCTAAGAATGGAGATAGATATGTTATAAGAGAATTTGTTATTATTTTGAAATCTGATAAATATTGCAAAACAGCAGATGGTTGAGATGAAGGTTAAGTAAAAGGGTATTATATTAATTAGATATAAAAATGGTAAAAAGTCGGTAATAATAATAATAATAATAATAATAATAATAATAATAATAATAATAACAATAATAATGAGGTAATAAATGAAATTCGCGAGGTCCAAAGCACATTGAGAATGGTAGAGGGGAAAGGGGTTGGGAGAAGAGAATCTAAGAATGAAAGAAGGTTCCAAGCAGAGAAAAACAGAAGAACGAGTGCATATATATATATATATATATATATTTTTAAACCTTTATTTATAAAATATAATACCAAATTAAAAACCAATAGCTAACAGACAGTTACACACAGTACTTTGATTCTACCTTTCTGCTTGAAATATGGTTCATGACAACAACAAAATATACGCAAACTATGGATTTCCTGACCCACTTTCTTTTTATTTTCTTCTTCTTCTTCTCCTTCTCCTTCTCTCCCCATATTCTTAGCCTTTTTTTCCTTTTAAATAATCACTACCATTGACCTCACCAATCATGTCCCAACTTAATTATTTCAAAATCCACTTTTACATTTTAGTTTTGGATTTGAATGCCTATAAAAATATCTATAAATTCACTTATTACTTCCAAAATAGTCTACGTTTTTAATAAATTAATTTGAAATTTTGATATATATTAAAAATATTTTTAACATTTTTATACTTACTCCTTGATAGAAGTGTGAAGAAGTTCTTACAAAAACTCTAATACCATATTTGAAAATCAACCAACTTAATGGCTTAAATTTGTTAAGGATTAATTCCAAACTTAATTTGTAGAGTAATAATTAAATTAGTATTTCTAAGTAGGAGGGTACGTAGGTTGTGGCCTATTGATTTAGTGAGAATGATTAAAGGGAATTAGGATTAAAGAGAGAGTTGTAAGGTTAGTGTGTTAGTAGTAATTAGTATTGTTATTTGTCTACAAATATGTTTGGGATTCAATAAACACATAACTCAACAACAATTGATCCTTCGTACAATATCTTTTTTTTCTCTGGTTTCATATCTTTTATTCTTCTAGTTTTGTTTCTCATTTAAAACTTCAAAATGAAAGGGTTTATTGTGGGCGTGTGTTTAATTAATTAAATCAAAGGCAAAAGGAGGAGTTTTTGGGAAGGAAAGGAGCTGCATTATTTCCATATTGAAAAGAGTATATGAAGAGAGAGAGAGAGAAATGAATATGAATATGAAGAATATGAGAGTAATTAGATTAGATGGTGGAAAAGGTGAATGTGAAGTGTTTGTCTTTGTTTGAATATTTTATTTAACACTGTCACCCGTGAGTATCATCTACAATACTCATTTTCCTTTCTTCAACGCCTGTTTTTCTCTTTATTTAATTATTTTACTTTATGGCATCATTTCACCAACTCCAATCTTTTAAAAGCCAAAATTGGCCTAACCTATATGGTGCCTTTCAGTTTTCCTTTCTATATTTTCAAAATTTTAACATTAACTTCTCCTCTCTACCCATCATATTTATTATTATTATTATTATTATTATTATTATTATTATTATTATTATTATTATTATTATTATTATTATTATTATTATTATTATTATTATTATTATTATTATTATTATTATTATTATTATTATTATTATTATTATTATTATTATTATTATTATTATTTTAATAAGCAATTCATAAAACAACCCCACTTCAAGACGTCAAAAGAAACCCACAAGTCACCAAAAATAATACCTTGATAGAATTGTGGTATTAGAAGAATATTAGAAAACTACGTTAGTGTTATGAAATAAAGAATCAAAAACTAGATAAGAACACAAAAGAAGAAGAGAGAAGAGAAAGAGAAGATAAGACAATTGAATTCAATTGTGGTGTGTATACAAATGATCTCTACAACCTCTATTTATAGGGTTGTGAAAATAATGGTTACAAAACTAAACATAAATAGGGGACAAGAAAGTTATGGATATTGATGGAGAGGTTATTGGATGAATTTGTAACATAAGGAGGTTATGGACATCTAATAATATTTGACTTTAATATTGAATATTCATAACACTCCCCCTTTAGATGTCCATATTATATAAAATAAATGCCTCGTTAAAACCTTACTAGGAAAAAACCTAATGGGAAAAATCCTAGTGAAGGAAAAAGAGTACATCATTTTATATACTTTAATAATTGTCTCATTAAAAACATTGCTAGGAAGACCCAATTGGAAAAACCATAGTCAAGAAAAGAATGCAATATTTTTACTCCCCCTCATGAGTACATAACTTAAATTCTCCGAGTTGTCACATTTCAATGTTGTGCTTAAGCTTTTCAAATGGCGGAGTTGGTAATTGCCTTTGTAAATAAGTCTGTCATGTTGTCTTTTGAAGAATTTTGTTGAATATTGATGTCATCATTTGATGCTTTGTCTTCACATAAGAACACTATTGGCTAGTTTTGTACATCATCAATATCGCTGCATGATTTAAAGTAGTTGTTCTGATCTGCTTCATAAGCTGTGATAATATAGAAAAAATTCTTCTATATGTATTGAGTAACTCGTGTAAGATCTAGCTCGCATGAGTTAGATAAATAACCTGTATCTTCATAATCAACTAGATCACAATTAGATCTATTGGGATAAATTATTGTAAGCTAATAATTCTTAAATTAAACATAACATAGTTTAATTCTATTTCAATATTTTTGGAGAAATATTATTTTTATGTAACAAAATTACTAAAAATATTATAACAGATAGTGGATAAACTAGTAAAGATACTAAAGCACTTATTTCTCAAAATTATGGTTCTTCGCGACCTCAAGTTCTTCTTTATCTTTCTGATACGAAATGATATAATTTTTTTTTTCACATGGCCAAGTGAATGAATCACCATATGAAAGTTCAATGATATAACTAGTCCAATTTCATTTGCTTTATGCTTTATTTGCAAGTTAAGACAAAACATATAATCTCAAATTCTTTTTAGAGAAATTCTATTGTTTTTGAAATCTCTTTAGGAGTTTCTACTCAAATCATCAAATTGGACAAATAGGGGTTATGTTTATATCCTCTTATCAACAAAAATGTAATAAGAATGATGATATTCGTCTGAAATATTTTATAACTCTCTTATTATTGAATCATAAGATTTCATAACCTTTAATCCTTCAGGGATATAATTATTAATAAATTTATATCAATGTATATAATGACTACATCCATAAGGTATATGTTAAGCTTTGCATACACACTAAGATATGTTAGATATCTCATGGTATTGTATCCAGCATAGGAGAATATGTATCTTTCATATAACCAATACCAATTCTTTGTGTGGAACTTGTCCCACTTTCTATTTGTTTTACAAATACTTTACTTGTATTCATCATGTTCGACATTCTCTAAATGTCTAACTAGTTCTCACGATTTGAAACATATAAGTTTATTTTGATTGGATTGTTTCTTTTCACATAATCCAATCCTTTTTGTGTTGTTGCAACATTGTTCAATATGTCTAAGTACATATTACTTATTTTCATAAATAATATCGTGAGCAACATTGTATGCAAAAATGTTGTCAAGTTATTTAAGTATGGTTCCATTTCTTGTCATGACATATAATTTTATCGAGATCTCTTATCCTTATGTACTTTAAGATTCTTATAAGTACTCATATTCAGGATTTCTTCTAGAATATCCATATTCTTAACTGGTCATTAATTGACTATGTAACAACCCAACTCCTTATACTGAGTCGAAGTCATTACTAAATGTAAAAAACATGGTTTAAGTCATAAAATTTAGTAAAAACGAATAAAGTTTGAGAAATTTATTTATGAAGATCCAATCAAAGTAATATGCGAAAATAAAATTAAATTCTAAAGTCCTACTCGGGCCCTATCTACTTTTTAAAGAAAAGAAATAGTAAATAGTGAAGAAAAATAAACCTCAGGCACTAACGTCAAAAACAAGTATAAGCGGACGCAGAAATCCCTATGGCTCGCCACGGTCACTTCTGGTCGCTTGCCAGCTTGCCTTTGCCCTTGCCTCGGCCTCTACCTGAAAAACATGACATGAAGAGAGTGAGTATGAAATACTCAGTAAGGGACCCACTAGGTACGAATCTAATAGGCTAAGCTAACAAGTACCCTAACCATAGCATACATACACATAGCATCATCATGTAATCATAACAGATTAATCATCATCTCACTTTCCATCTCAACAACCGTCGTAAAGTCATAACAGTCCTCGTCATCACAATATCATGCCATAATGTAACCATATCATCAATCGCATCATGCTCTCATTAATTACATGCATCATACAGTCTAGTCCTCAACATGCACAACTGAAGGTGTATGTGAACTCATAATTCTAAACATGGAGCTAGTAGTAGAAATCTCTTACCTGGAGATTTACTCGACGAGTCCTAACCGCAAGACAAGTGTGCTTTCCAAGCAACGAGGTCCTAGCTGTTTAATACGCCAAAAATTCATAGTTAAGTCACTAACGACTAACGGCTCAAAACTCAGTTGAATTGACTTACCCTAGAAAGAGGTTGCAATGCTTGAGCCCCTACCGAAGAAATCCCACTTTGCAGCAGTTACTTGGTCCAAGACGCCCCTTAAGGAAGATAATTTAATTTAATTCCAAATTAAATTATTTAGTGTCCAAAAAATTGAGTCTTGCTGGGTAAGCCAAAATAAATAATTAATTTACCAAAAATTGGATGAAAGAGCCAAATAGGCTTGGCGGCCCGGCTGAAGGAGTAGGGACCGGCTCGGCTTGAAGGTTGGGGATCGGCTCGACTCGCGGTGCAGACAGGCGCGGCTCATGGTGCAGACAAGCGTGGCTCGTGGCGTGGGATGGGCGCGCGCGGGCTCGGCTTACGACTCGGAGCGGGCGTACGCAGGCGTGGAGCGATTTCGGGTTCGGACGAGCGGGCGCGGATTGGTTTCGGGTTTGGGCGTCGGCTGAAACGTGGGTTTGGCTTCGGGCGCAGGAGCTGCGCGCGTACGGCTCGAAGTGTGGACGTCGGCGAGGCGGACGCGGCTGGCTGGCAGACACGGCTTCGACTGGCAGACGCGGGCTTCGGCTGCTCTGCGTCGAATAGAAGCGGCGCGACGCGGCTGGGAGTGTGGACGTCGGCGAGGCGGACGCGGCTTCGGCTGGCAGACGAGGGCTCCGGTTGCTCTGCGTCGGATCGAAGTGGCGCGACGCGGCTTCGGCTGCTCTGCCTCGGATCGAAGCGGCGTGACGCAGCTTCGACTGGCAGACACGGGCGCGGCGTGCGTAGCTGTCGCTTGGCGTGCGGCGGCTTGACTTGGTCTGATCTCCGACGCGGCTGGGAGGATGGGCTTCGGCTCGGTGGCCTGCGGTGGTCGATCGATGGCGGCGACTAGGGTGGGAGGATTTGGGACTAGGGTTTTCTTCGGAAGGTGATGAATTACACGCCTCCCAATGCCCCTTTTTAAAAGAAACAATAATAAAGTAATAATTATTACTTTCTTTTCTCTTTTTTTTTTCTACTTTAATCCAATAACAACCATCCACTCTCTCTCTTCATTAAACCCAACAATTTGACCCTTTCCAAGACATTAATTAAATTTCGTTACCTTCACAAATAATTATTTTATTTTATCCTTAAACTTCATTAATTAAATATCCAACCAAAGTAACTCTTTAACCTTAATTAAGTATAAGGTCAAAAATAATCCAATTCCATAAACAATTTCGAATTTACAAAATTACTCTTGAGATGAATAAATGAAAACTCCAATCTGTTGGGGCGTTACAACCTTCCCTCTTTAGGAAACTTTTGTCCTCGAAAGTTCTAATCCTCGAATAGCTCGGGGTACTGTGCCCTCATGTCCTCTTCTCTCTCCCACGTGGCCTTTTCCACTCCATGGTTCTGCCAAAGGACTTTGACCAGTGAAATTTCTCGACTACGAAGCTTTTTGACTCCCTTGCCAAGATCTCGACAGGCTGCTCCTCATAGCTCAAGTTCTCGCTGACTTGCAGTGGCTCGAAGTCCACTACATGCGTCGGGTCTGCGACATACCTCCTCAGCATGGAGACATGGAAAACGTCATGCATTGTAGAAAAAGATGGGGGCAACGCCAAGCGATAGGCCACGGGGCCAATCCGCTCCAGTATCTCAAACGGCCCTACGAAGCGTGGACTCAGCTTCCCCTTCTTCACGAACCTCAGAACACCCTTCATAGGTGCTACCTTCAGAAAGACCATGTCTCCCACCTCAAACTGGAGATCCTTACGTCGTACATCAGCATAACTCTTATGTCTGCTCTGTGCTGTCAGCATACGAGCTCGGATCTTCTGTATGGCTGTATTGGTGGTCTGCACTAACTCGGGGCCTAGCATCCTCTGTTCACCAACCTCGCCCCAACAAATGAAAGATCTACAACACTTACCATACATAGCCTCAAACGGTGCCATACCGATAGTAGCCTGGTAACTGTTATTATAGGCGAACTCCATCAGATGCAGATGGGAGTCCCAACTCCCTGAAAACTCTAGCACGCAGGCTCGCAGCATGTCTTCCAGAACCTGGTTCAATCTCTCTGTCTGACCATCAGTCTGAGGGTGGAAGGCCGTGCTGAAGTCTAACCTCGTACCTAACGCAAGTTGAAGTCCTTTCTAGAATTTCGATGTGAAATGGGCATCTCTGTCTGAAATGATGGATACGGGCACTCCATGCAGTCTCACTATCTCCGTCATATATAACTGCCCTCACTTACTGGCAGTGTAAGTGGATTTCCCTGGCACAAAATGGGCCGACTTCGTGAGTCTGTCGACAACAACCCAGATTACTGTATGGCCCTTTAGGGTCTTAGGCAGTCCCGTAATAAAATCCATCCACACACTCTTCCACTTCCACCCTGGCACACTCAAGGGTTGCAACAACCCGGCTGGACGCTGTCTAGGTGCCTTCACCTGCTGGCACACCAAGCACCTACTAACAAAGTCTGCCACTTCCCTCTTCATGTTCCTCCACCAATAGACACTCCTTAAGTCCTAGTACATCTTCGTGCTTCCAGGGTGCATGGTAAACGGGGAACTGTGAGCCTCAGTCAAAAGCTCTGTCTTGACTGCGCTGTCTTCCGACACACACAGGCGTCCCTCAAACGTAAGGCCATCGTCAGAGGATATGGAGAAGTCCTCACCTTGCCCTGTCTCTACCATACGACGCTTCTCGACCAAGTAAGGATCATTCAGCTGAGCAACGATGATCTTTTGCCTCAAGGTTGGCTGAACCGACAATTGAGCCAACTGTGAGGTAACCTCTCCTACTGAGACTGCAATCTCGGCTCTCTCAAAATCTCTGAGTAAGGGGGTTTGCTTGGTGATCAGCGCTGCTGAATGTGCAACCTTCCTACTCAGCGCGTCAGCCACTACATTTGCTTTACCTGGGTGGTACAGAATCTCGCAGTCATAGTCTTTCACCAACTCGAGCCACCTCCTCTGCCTCATGTTCAACTCCTTCTGGGTGAAGAAGTACTTCAGGCTCTTATGGTCAGTGTATATCTGTATCTTCTCACCGTACAGGTAGTGCCTCCATATCTTCAGTGCAAAGACCACAGCTGCCAACTCTAAGTCGTGGGTAGGGTAGTTCTGCTCATGACTCTTCAACTGACGGGAGGCATAAGCAACTACCTTACCTTGCTGCATCAGAACACAGTCCAGTCCCTTCTTGGAGGCATCACTATAGATCACAAAGCTTCCCAACCCATCAGGCACTGTCAGGACTGGTGCAGTCACCAGCTTCTGCTTAAGCTCCTGGAAGCTACTCTCGCATGCTGGGCTCCAGACAAAAGGGGTTTCCTTCTTGGTCAACTGGGTCAACAGGCTGGCTATACGTGAGAAGTCTTCCACGAACCTCCTGTAGTAACCTGCCAAGCCCAGAAAATTTCGAATCTCACTGACTGTAGACGGTCGAGGCCAGTTGGTCACCACTTCGATCTTTGCTGGATCCACAGAAACTCCCTCACTGGAAACCACGTGGCCAAGGAACGTCACCTTCTTTAACCAGAACTCACACTTGGAGAACTTGGCATACAGCTTGTTGGCTCGAAGAGTCTCCAAAACCTGGTGTAAGTGCTCCTCGTGCTCAGCCTCAGTTTTAGAGTAAATCAAGATGTCATCAATGAAGACTATGACGAATGAGTCTTGGAAGTCCTTAAACACCCTGTTCATCAAATCCATGAATACTGCAGGGGCGTTAGTCAAGCCAAAAGACATCACAATGAACTCGTAATGTCCGTACCTCGAACGAAAGGCCGTCTTGGGAATGTCACTATCCCTAATCCTCAACTGGTGATAGCCTGATCGCAGGTCGATCTTGGAAAAGACAGTGGCTCCCTGCAACTGATCGAACAAGTCATCAATCCTGGGCAAGGGGTAGCGGTTTTTAACTGTCACCTTGTTCAGCTCTCGGTAGTCAATACAAAGGCGCATCGACCCATCCTTCTTCTTCACGAACAACACTGGGGCTCCCCAAGGTGACACACTGGGCCGGATGAAACACTTGTCCAGCAACTCCTGCAACTGGACCTTCAGCTCTTTTAGCTTGGCTGGAGCCATTCTGTAAGGGGCCCTCGAGATAGGAGCAGTGCCCGATTCTAACTCGATGGCGAAGTCTACCTCTCTGGGAGGTGGAAGTCCTAAGAGCTCGTCGGGAAAAACATCAGGGTACTCCCTTACCACTGGTTTGGAAGATAGGGAAACTTTTGGCTCTCTAATATCTACTACGCTTGCCAAGATGCCCCAAGTACCCTGGCTAAGTAATTTACTAGCCTTCATGGCTGAGATGACCTTGGGTATACATACCATGTCTGCCCCCCTAAACTTGAAACTAGCCCCGGAGGGAGGGTTAAAGACAACTTTCTTACCAAAACAGTCTATATTTGCATGGTTAGCTGACAGCCAATCCATGCCTAAAATCACGTCAAAATCCTACATGTCTAACACTAGTAAGGTCACATCTAACATATGATTCACTATCTCTACCCGACATGCCTTTATTTTTTCTTTGGATGACAGAACCTCCCCAGATGGAGTAGAAACAGACAAAACACTACCCAAAGGTTCTACCTCTAAACCCACATACTGAACGAATACAGAGGATATGAACGAGTGGGATGACCCAGAGTCAAATAGTACAAAAGCATAATGCCCCAAGATTGGGAGCGTACCTGTCACCATTGTACCAGCTCGCTCGGCCTCCTGACGGGTAGTGGCAAAAACTCTTCCCTGCTGGGAAGTAGAAGGCTGGTGTGGTGTCGTCTCAAAGGGTTTCCGAGGACACACATCAGCAGTGTGCCCTGGCTGTCTGCACCTGAAGCAAACTCCACTCCCAGCCAAGCAACGACCTCCATGGACTCTCCTACAGGTGGTACAAGCGGGTAGCTCTCTCAGAGTCCTCCCGGCTGCTGCAAGCTCCCGTCGGTGTCTCTGAAAGACACCTTCTGACCTCAGAGTTCGCTGCAGTATCACGTCAGGCTGCGTCTCCACCTTTCTCTTCTGTCCCAAGGCTGTCCCTCTGCTGGCAGCCTTAGACGAATCAACTCTCTCATGCAGGCTTAAATCCAGTGCTATGCGTAGTGCATCAACATGAGTGGTTGGCCGGAGAGCTCGAACAATGCCCTGAAGGTCTAGCCTGAGTCCTTTAACGAATTTCTCCGTTCTGGCATCTTCATCCCTTACCACATCGCGAGTGAAACAGGACAGCATGTCGAACTCGGCGTCGTACTGCTCCACAGTCATGTCGCCTTGCTCCAAGTTTAGGAATTCTTGCAGCTTGGCGTGCTTCACATTGGCAGAGAAGAACTTAGCGTAGAAGTTCTCCTTGAACTGCTCCCAAGTTATCTTGCTGACGTCGCCCCCCAGTATCCTCTCAGCAGTCTCCCACCAGGCGGTGCCCCTATCCTTCAAGAAGAAAACTGCACACTGGAGCTTCTGGTCTTCTGGGCACTTCATGTACCGAAAGATAGTCTCTATCGACGTCAACCACATTTGGGCCTTTGTGGGGTTGTCCATGGATCCGTCAAAGGTCTTAGGATTATACTTCCTAAAGTCTCTTAAGTGTTTAGCCTCAGCCGACAGTTGAACTGGCACGGGTTGAGCTTCCACAGGGGCTGGAGGAATGACAGTCTGGGCCTGAACAGGGGCGGCCTGGTTCTGCTGGGCAGCGAGGAAAGGCGCCAAAGCAGCTTGCAGCATGTCCTGATAACGCTGCTCCATCGCGGCGAGATCCGCCTAGGTGATCGGTGCGTTAGGGTCGACCGCCGGCGCAGCAGGTTGCTCCTCCGGTTGGCCACGACCGGCTCCTCTTTCTCTCCTACCACCTCCTCGTCGTGCACCTCTACGTGGCGGCATTCTTCCTAAAATTCACCAACAAAACTTTTCACCACAATGACTTAACACTCCTATCTCTAGGTCCAGTCTATTCAGGCAACATTATAATCTTAACATTAGCAAAGCTTTAGACATACCTGGGAGTGACGAAGGACCGTATAGCCATAGGGTGAAGTAAAACCAAAACAAAACAATGACTTACATCGTAGGTCAGTCTACAGAACCTAAAACACTGTGCTCTGATACCAACTGTAACAACCCAACTCCTTATACTGAGTCGAAGTCATTACTAAATGTAAAACACGTGGTTTAAGTCATAAAATTTAGTAAAAACGAATAAAGTTTGAGAAATTTATTTATGAAGATCCAATCAAAGTAATATGCGAAAATAAAATTAAATTCTAAAGTCCTACTCGGGCCCTATCTACTTTTTAAAGAAAAGAAATAGTAAATAGTGAAGAAAAATAAAACTCAGGCACTAACGTCAAAAACAAGTATAAGCGGAAGCAGAAATCCCTATGGCTCGCCACGGTCACTTCTGGTTGCTCGCCAGCTTGCCTTTGCCCTTGCCTCGGCCTCTACCTGAAAAACATGACATTAAGAGAGTGAGTATGAAATACTCAGTAAGGGACCCACTACTAGTCCCACTAGGTGCCTGTTAGCTTCCTATTAGAGTCTTGTAACTGTACCCAATCTCTGGCACGTTCCTGAACACGTGCAACATGCGCTCCCGTAGGAACGAAAATCTGATCTTCGGTGTCTCGGGGGAACACCTAGGACAATCGGGATGCGAGGACCCCGTCGAGTCACTCGAGTCATATCTATATCCATGCTAGACTGGCGTCTCGTCGGATCACACAGTCTTAAATAGGTGGTGATCTCGAAGGACACCCATGCAGGTACGACTCTAATAGGCTAAGCTAACAAGTACCCTAACCATAGCATACATACACATAGCATCATCATGTAATCATAACAAATTAATCATCATCTCACTTTCCATCTCAACAACCGTCGTACATTCATAACAGTCCTCGTCATTACAATATCATGGCATAATGTAACCACATCATCAATCGCATCATGCTCTCATTAATTACATGCAACATACAGTCTAGTCCTCAACATGCACAACTGAAGGTGTATGTGAACTCATAATTCTAAACATGGAGCTAGTAGTAGAAATCTCTTACCTGGAGATTTACTCGACGAGTCCTAACCGCAAGACAAGTGTGCTTTCCAAGCAACGAGGTCCTAGCTGTTTAATATGCCAAAAATTCATAGTTAAGTCACCAACGACTAACGGCTCAAAACTCAGTTGAAATGACTTACCCTAGAAAGAGGTTGCAATGCTTAAGCCCCTACCGAAGAAATCCCACGCTGCAGCAGTTACTTGGTCCAAGACGCCCCTTAAGGAAGATAATTTAATTTAATTCCAAATTAAATTATTTAGTGTCCAAAAAATTGAGTCTTGTTGGGTAAGCCAAAATAAATAATTAATTTACCAAAAATTGGATGGAAAGAGCCAAATAGGCTTGGCGGCTCGGCTGGAGGAGTAAGGACCGGCTTGGCTTGAAGGTTGGGGATCGGCTCGGCTCGCGGCGCAGATAGACGCGGCTCGTGGTGCAGACAGGCGCGGCTCGTGGCGTGGGATGGGCGCGCGCGGGCTCGGCTTACGACTCGGAGCGGGTGTGTGCGGGCGTGGAGCGGTTTCGGGTTCGGGCGAGCGGGCGCGGATCGGTTTCAGGTTCGGGCGTCGGCTGAAACGTGGGTTCGGCTTCGGGCGTAGGAGCTGCGCACGTACGGCTCGAAGTGTGGATGTCAGCGAGGCGGACGCGGCTGGCTGGCAGACACGGCTTCGACTGGCAGACGCGGGCTTCGGCTGCTCTGCGTCGGATAGAAGCGGCGCGACGCGGCTGGGAGTGTGGACGTCGGCGAGGCGGACGCGGCTTCGGCTGGCAGACGCGGGCTCCGGTTGCTCTGCATCGAATCGAAGTGGCGCGACGCGGCTTCGGCTGCTCTGCCTCGGATCGAAGTGGCGTGACGCAGCTTCGACTGGCAGACACGGGCGCGGCGTGCGTAGCTGTCGCTTGGCGTGCGGCGGCTTGACTTGGTCTGATCTCCGACGCGGCTGGGAGGATGGGCGTCGGCTCGGTGGCCTGCGGCGGTCGATCGACGGCGGCGGTTAGGGTGGGAGGATTTGGGACTAGGGTTTTCTTGGGGAGGTGATGAATTACACGCCTCTCAATGCCCCTTTTTAAAAGAAACAATAATAAAGTAATAATTATTACTTTCTTTTCTCTTTTTTTTCTACTTTAATCCAATAACAACCATCCACTCTCTCTCTTCATTAAACCCAACAATTTGACCCTTTCCAAGACATTAATTAAATTTTGTTACCTTCACAAATAATTATTTTATTTTATCCTTAAACTTCATTAATTAAATATCCAACCAAAGTAACTCTTTAACCTTAATTAAGTATAAGGTCAAAAATAATCCAATTCCATAAACAATTTTGAATTTACAAATTTACTCTTGAGATGAATAAATGAAAACTCCAATCTGTTGGGGCGTTACAGACTATTTCTTTTTCAAGGATCTTTCTTTTTGGAACTCACATTTGTTTATCACGCTTCAAGCGTGTAGTATTGATAACTTGTTGCACTAGAACAATATCATTCTTAGATGGTATCTTTGTAACCACTATAACTCGGTTACTTTCTTACAATTATAAATGTTCTTTAAATGCATCTACATTTGATTTGATATCATTTTATTACAAATAAGATATCTTTTGAACTTCTAGTTCAAAGTAATTTGTATAATGATCAAAATGAGCCAAGACTTGCTCATATCATTCAATTTATTTTTACAACATTTTCTTAATTTCTCCCCCTAATGTTGGAAAAAATGTCTCATTAATGAGAACTAGCAAATTGCATAGTAAATATATCATCCATCCGGGGTTTAATTGTTTCATCATCTTAAACATGATCTCATATAATTTTGAAGCTTTTCTATTCAAACATGTGCTACTATATGTTCGTTTACTTATCTCAATCAATTATCAAATGTTTGGGATGCAAACTCACTAACATTCTTAAATCAAAATAATAAGTATATCTATGGCCAACAATAGGATGCGCCAACAAGAATTAATAAACCATGAATCTCTTCCCAAAAGCATGAGAGTTTCAATTTCAAATTTTGCTAGTGAGAGTTTGATAATTAACCTCTTGAGAACAAGAGATTTCTTGATAATTTATTACATGAAAGAATCTTCTAGTTCTTCAATGGATGTCAATGTATATTTCCAATCATACATTAATTTCATTATTGACCCAAAATGACTCTCATGTCAAATAAAATTATGTTTGGATCAATGAACTTCAGGTTCGTTGTTGCATATATATCAGTTACACGAATGTGTGTGTAATATAATTGAGAAGTAAAAGTAGGCAAATTTTCTATATGCACTACTCGCAGAAGATTATATATAATATATGAATATCATATATTATTCTTATAGTCAATCTCTCTAGATATGATATCGATTACAACATATACCTTTTCAGTTTACTAAACTTCTCTTTGATAGATTTACAAAGATAGTAAGGTATATCAAGACTATCAAACTATCAAATCTTGAAGGTGTATTGTTTAGTTTTAAGTATAATATGCATAGATGTACTATATGCAACACATAAATATCAAGAGATTATTCTTATTCTCTCCAAGAGATTAAAAGGAAATCAAAATATTTCATCCATATATAAATGGGCAAAAAAAAAATAATCATCTCTTCAGGAGATTGCAAGTAATCTGTGATATCCGAATAATATCATATTTATAAGATTAAAAAAAATATATGATCTCTTCGAGAGATACAAATAATTTATCAAAGTTTGCTTCATACATCGCTCTCCTTTTCATCGTTAAGGATTTTAATTTTTCAAATAGACTCTTAAAGTACGACAAGTACAAGATTATTGTATCTTTTCCAAACATATTTGGAAAATAAAATTCTCATATTCTCTATTAACATAATTTTGATCTTACTAAATATTGTAACATTCACTTCAGGGAATGCTATTAAATTATTTGATCAAAATTTACCATCCTTTATATATATATATATATATAGAAACATATGCTCAATATATATAATGTTTCAAACTCTCTCTATCAAATTGTTATTGTAAGAGTAAAGATGTTTTCATATGTGCAACTACTGGTGCACGACAAAAAACAATGAACACTAATTGATTTATGCAACTTCAGGTGCATTAAATCAACATTGAGTTTAAGAAGTAATTAACTATTATACATAACTTTCATAAACTTTGTCATAAGAGAATTTAATCAAATATATATAATCACTACATATAAAATTTGTAAGATTCACAAAGTTCACGTGAAAGTAATTTAAATATTCAACAATCAAATAAGTTTCAAAGACAACATTGAGAATTTATTCTCATATTTGAAAAACAACATTAACATTATATAATCTTAACGTATATGTATAGAAAATAAATATTATCATAATATTTGTCAAGTAAAATGAAATCCAATTAGGAAAACAAATATTCTAATTTAAACTTTTATATAAATTAATTAGAAAAACATCTCCATCAAATATTTCAAATATAAGAATTATATTTAAAAATAAGACAAGATTTACCACCATAATCTAAATAACATTAGAACATTTATAACATACATCTAAAATGATATAACATATTTGACAAATCTATAAGTTTTAACCAAAAAAATTAAAGTCAAGAAAACTTGATTATTCAATTTCTTTTCTATTTTTGGATCACTCAAAACAAGGCTATTTAAGTTTCTCAAACATAAATTTTATTCCTCAACAAATATGAAAATTATTTATGGTCTAAAATAATAACCACACATATATATACATATACTTCAAATATAATTTAAGTTTGAATATGTACTTATTCAACACATATGTCATGATATACATATCTCATGCACCCAAAATGTAATATCACAAAATTTTACCATGAAATGTCATACATAACTTGAAACCAAATTAAGGATAGTTTTTCATTAAATCTATGCAATCACAATTTTTTTTTATTTAGTCATTCTACCAAAATATGAGGATAAAGTACATGCAATTTTTTGTCGAACATATGAAAATATGAATAAAGTTTTTCAATTCGATCAAATCAAATTATAAAACTAATAACAAATGTATCCTAGCAAACAATTTCACAATTAACATATATTTCATACTTAGTTATCAAGAAATATGAATGATGGTGATGAGAAGATCAATGATGAATACACCAAATACATACATATATGACAAAATCATCAAAATCAAAATACTCACCATATTTGGACGAAATTCTAAATACCTCAAAAACTACGAAAATAATTCTAGCCGATCTTTAACAAGAATCAAAATCAATTTCTACAAACTTTCAAATTAGTAGAGACTCGTGCTGATAACGTGTTATGAAATAAAAAATCAAAAACTAAATAAGAACACAAAAGAAGAATAGAGAAGAGAGAGAGAAGAGAAGACAATTGAACTCAATTGTGGTGTGTATACAAATGATCTCTACAACCTCTATTTATAGGGTTGTGAGAATAATGGTTACAAAACTAAACATAAATAGGGGACAAGAAAGTTATGGATATTGATGGGGAGGTTATTGGATGAATTTGTAACATAAGGAGGTCATGGACATCTAATAATATTTGACTTTAATATTGAATATTCATAACAGTTAGTAATTAGTTACTCAGTTTATTAGGAAAGTTGGTTATAAATAGAAGAGAGCAAAATGAATCAAGTAAGCAATAAATTGGGAATATGAATTCCAACTTTGGAGTTATCTCAAGATTAGGAGGTGTATGTCTGTTTGTGTGTGCGCGCTATCATAACTTGTGTCATGAACGTTTGTTGAATCATATGCGTCTTGCAGCTACGAGCTATCTAATATATATGTTCAATACTAAATTATGCAATTAGGAATGAATGTATTGAGTTTGGCGAGATGTGGGTTATTTCATATCAATTATTCTATAGGAAAGTAGGTGGTTCGAAGTCTATAAAAGGAACTCTTATATTTCAAATGTCTCAGTTCAACAAACTTTAATCTTTTGTGTGTATTGACTCAAACTAAATTTCCTTTTGTATTTTCTAATTTGGGAGTATAAAAGGGTGTAAGTAGACAAAAACTTTGAAAATAATGGTTTTGTAATTGAGAACGAAGAATGAAAAATTATTAAAAATATAGCGTGTGATTATAATAATTTTTCGCAGTTTTTTTTTTTTTTTTTTTTTTTTGCCCATAGCTTTCTTTCAATTTGGGAATTTTTTTAAGTCGATGCTTGTGTTTTCGACTTTTATTGATTTCTTTAATTTTTTTTTAATTTCTTTGTTAATTTTTTGCTTATTCCTACAACAAAAGTGGGAAGTTTTTTTCCAATACAATGGTCGAACATAGGGATTTAACGAAATATTGATTTGAATGCTGAACTTCGCTTTTGTGGTGTGTTTATACAGTATGGATGCATGCACAATATGAATGTGACAAAATAACTAACCTATTAAATATAAACTTATACGTACATGTTTGAGTAGCGTAAGCGATGAGTGATATGGATGGTGGGTGAGATGAAATGAACTAGAAATATCATTTTGTAGCAAACATCCATGATTTAATTAAGGGAAAAATCATTTAATGATGGTAAAACTAAAAAACAAATTCTAATAATTCCCCAATATTTCCATATTTCCAACTTTTAATTAAGATAAGCACTGCTACAAAAACAGACTCTCTTGACGTTTTTAGATCGTCAAGAATTGTTATTCTTGACGTTTTTAAATCGTCAAGAATTGTTATTTTTGACGGTTTTAAAATCGTCATTGAATCCAGTATCAAGAATGTCGAAGTTCTTGACGGTCGATAAAAACGTCAAGAATAATGAATGTTGACGTTTTATAAACGTCAAGTATACAACTTTCCATGACAGTTTAAAACCGTCAAGATTATAAGTGTTCATGACAGTTTAAAACCATCAAGAATATGAGTATCCATGACAAAAACCGTCAAGAATATAAAAGTTTATGACATTTAATAATCGTCAAGAGTATGAGTTTTCATGACATTTAATAACCGTCAACAAAATGATTGTTTATGACATTGAAAACCGTCAAGAATACACTTGTTTATGGCATTTTAAAACCGTCATGCATTTTTCGATTTTTTTTTTAAATTGTAATTCAATTATATTTTTGTTCCTGTATTATGCTCCAATTGGACCTGTATAATAGTCCAGTAGTTGTTCCATAAATACATATAAATGACAATATTTATCAAATATAGTTTCAAAACTCGAACATATATAAATATATAAAACCTTGCACCATATCATTTCTAAAACTTTACATATATGAATATTGCAGATCATTTATAAGACCAATATAAATACTTCCATCAGACTGCCAAGAATTCAACTCAACATCCTCTAATTAACTAACTTAGCCCAAAAGTATATCTATCTATAATAAATCTAATCAACATCCCTCCATATGAACAATTCAAAAAATTCACCTATATTATCTATATACATAAAGTTTTAGAATGACAACCACAACAAAAAATTTCCTACTTCACAATCATAAATAAGTCGTAATCATATGTACAAACCCAAAAAATCAACTAACTCAACCCGCACCTCGTTTAACTCGACTTGTGAGTATGATTTTCATGTATCAATCTGTATACATGCAAAATAAATGAATTAGTATTCATAAAAATTATTATACCCACAAAAGAAATAATTTGATATATGACTAAAAAAATTCGAATAGAATCAATACATACGGTGTGGCTCAAAGAACTTGGTGTATCGTAGGTCAATTTTTCCTCAAAGGATCAACACATATGATGTGGCTCAAAGAACTTTCTACCCTATATTTTGCCTAAAAGTGCCTACTTTATATAAAAAGAGTGAAGAACATGTTATACAAGCCTTCTTGAACTAAAGATAGAACTTTAGTGTACAAAAATAAAATTAACATGTAAACAGTAAAATATACCAACCTTAGTGCCAAAAGGACCAACAAGTTTGTTTATATCAAGGATATCTCTTCCCTGCAAACATAAACCCGATTGAAAAGAGACTTCATTTTGATATTGAATTATACTTCAGATGCCAACCAATTGAAATATTTACATAAACCAGACTCAATAATTTTCCACAATGACAAGCATACAAAGTCCTCAAAATTTAAAGCATTGACTGAAATAAATGATTAAAACGATAAATTTAAACCAATCTAAAAACTAAACATTGATTAGATGTGAAAAACATACTTCACAACCTCAAGATTTCAAGATTTCTAAACATTGATTTACCTTGCAATTGCCTAACCAACTGCAATTAATTAACAATTCATGGATAAGTCAAATGTATCACTACGTGTAGAGATGTCCAAAACTAACCAAAAACAAGTTAAACAAATTGACAATACTTTTATTCATAAAACCATCCCCCTGTTAAGCTTACTCAAAGAGAAACTAAGAGTATAATTACATCTCTTGAAAACCAAAAGAGAAAGCTAACCAAGTTCTTTTCTTCTAATTGCTGCAAAGTTCCTTAATGCACTCAATGTGGGATCTTTTCTTGTTGGAGTAAGGATAATACTCCTTGCCATTATCAATCCTGTAAAAACAAAGTTACAACATAAGTATGGAAGGAAATAAAGAGACAAACCCTTGTGATATTAAAAACAATTAACTCGATCAAATGCATTAGCAAACAATTAAATAGACTAAAATATAGGAACTAGAACAGTGAACCATAAGTTCAGTTAATGAATTAAAAGCTAAATTATATTTTTTATCATTCAATTGAATGAAGTAGGACATCCATGACCGCTGTTTGAATGAAGCAATCATGGATTACCCTTTGAATTTTCTGCAACATGCTCAAAAGGGATCTGCTTTAATGTGCTAAACAAATCCCTTCTATCTCCATCATCATGTGAGAGAAAAGATTCCACATTGTCATCCAAGGAGGCAATATCTCCAAGATGTTCTATGTCTTCCTAAAATGGGAAATAATTAAATATTATAATTACCGGTTTAATCAAGTAAATGACACAGAAGAGCTATCGAAAATGATATTTCAGCACAAAATAAAGGATATTTTATATCATGTTAAGAAGACATAGCCAAACATGTAAAACAATAAACATGCAAGAATAATTGTCGCCGTCATCACAGCTAATCCATATCTATCACACATACATGGTCATAAGAAAGAGACTGGTATTCATTGGAATCTAAATTCTAGAACATTGGGAATTGAAAAGAAAGAAAGCTAAAAGATATTATTCTAAGTATCAAACTGATAACACCTGTATACTTCACTAGCCATCAGGAATTTTAACCAAAGATCCCTAGAATTATTCTATACCAGACCGATGCATGGGTTGTGATACAAGCAAATGTTCATGCAACAAAACTGGTTAGAATTTTTGTCTCTCTGTTGACGCACATAATATGTTGTTGAGGTAATAAGTTCCTTTACCAGCTGGTTTGTGGACGATGCAAGACCCTCTGTTCCATCATTCGTAAAGAACAACATACAACAACATATTCTTTGGCATGCTATTAACATTCTACATATTGGGGGCAATAACAGCTCCATCAGCAGGCTGTGAGTTAATGGAGTTGATGGTTGGGAGTTAGGTCCAATGGTATTCCCTGTTCCAGTATTGTTAGCAGCTCCAGATGATGAAGGTCCCTTCCTTTTCTGGTTTTGTGGCCCAAATTCAATAAACAATTATTAGGTTGATAATGTATGGAAAGAAAGTTAGCTGTGAAATCTAAAAGAACGCTTTAAACAGTACTCAGATGGGTTAGTAACTCAAAGATTTATTTCGTTGAACTTAAGAATTGAAAGGAAAAGAAAATAAGTTGTAGTGTCACAAGAATTGGCAAAACTTGTTGTACTTGCTAAGGATGCAAACCACTGACAGAGTAATGTACTTAAAAGAGAAAAAAGAGGTTAAATACCTTCAATTAGGTTCATAGCTCCAGAAAAGTATCTAATAATGCCAATCAAATGAAGAACAACTTCTGACTTGTTAAGGATCTCCCAAAATGCTTCCTCGCTTTTACTTGGTACATTTGAAATAATCAAATTCAGTGTTATAGTACATGCTACAGATATTTGTATTTGATGAGAAGTTAGCAAACATGAAAGAGCATGAGAAAGATCCAAAATAAAAGGTTTTTAATAGTGCATTTGGTATAGCACTGACCAACTTTATAGCAACATTAGCTGCTATACTTGAAGTTGCTCGATTCTTATCTTCAAGAATCCACACCAAAAAACAAACAATACCTGTGTCTTATGTTAACAAATATTGGATTGTTAGAATTTTGAATGTAAATCAACTAAACCAAAAATAGTTTGTGTTCAATCCAAACAAATTTGGGTTATCCAGATAGAACAAAACTCCAACATTTTCTCAAAGTGTTGTTATTTCAAGCAAGA
This sequence comes from Cucumis melo, assembly GCF_025177605.1. Taxonomy (NCBI): domain Eukaryota; kingdom Viridiplantae; phylum Streptophyta; class Magnoliopsida; order Cucurbitales; family Cucurbitaceae; genus Cucumis; species Cucumis melo. The sequence continues at coordinate 17,866,261 of NC_066858.1, forward strand.
AAGAGTCCCGAAATATACTAGCATCAAATTAGTCAATTTTAAACGAAGAAAATATGAACAACATTTTAGAACATAGAAAAAGTACCTGTCTTGTGCAACCAGAAGTTTCAACATGATAGAAATAGACAACCACATGCCTCCCTTTAAATTTAGAAAAACTCACATTCCTTCCATCCTGATCTTTCAAAGTGAAAGGAGGAGGGGTTTAGCCCTCATTCACCTACACGTCAACAAAACCGAAACCAAAATGCAACACAAAAATAAATGAATAAAGAACCAAAGTGTAACACTAAAAATCCCAATAAAAGGGGATGAGGGGTACCTTAGAGGAGATGGTAAATTTGAAGGAAGAAGAAGATGAAGGAAGAGATGACAGGAGAATGTGATGAGAACTTTGAGCTCCATGAAACTGGGAAGCAGAGGATCTGGAAAGAAAAGGAAGTTTGTTAGAAGATGGGGTTTTGGGAGTCAGAGATGGGAGAAGAGATGTGAGAGATATCGTTTTCCAACGAAGATGAAGTTCAGCGGAAACACGGCGCAACCACACCACACAAGTGACATTCAATGGAAATACAACATGGCAAAATCGACGGAGACCAAGGAAACAAGGGTTTGCACAGCGTGATGTGTAGGGAGGCAAAACACGCATAAATAAATAAAATTTAGGATTTTTAATTTCTTTTAATAGAAAATTTAATATTTTATTTATTTTAATTACTTAGTAAATCTTGACATTTTTAAAATGCCAAGAACTTTGGAAAATGACTCCCTCCGCTTTTTTATAAAAATTCTTGACGTTTTGAAACGTCAAAAATTTAATTGATATGACTTAACGTTTTTAAAACGTCAAGAAAAAGCATATATTACTTGACGTTTTAAAAAAACATGAAAAATTTAATAGATAATCCTTGACATTTTTAAAATGTAAAGGAAAAATACATATTACTTGACGTTTAATTACAAAATGTCAAGAAATCTGAAAATTGGCCTACCTCCACTTTTCATAAAAAAAAAATTGACGGTTTATCCTTCCAATCACCCCTTTCTTGACGTTTTTTTCAAGAAACGTCAAGAAATAAAAACCACAACCGTCAAGAAAGTTCTTTTTTCTAGTAGTGAAGCTACATCTCAGTGCCTCAATGTTGCATATATTCATCTCTAGAATACATGTTGAAGTTCAAACACTTTCACTTTTGTCTAAGCAATGTGTAAACAAGCATTCATATTTCGACCTTTAATTAAGACAGACTTCTTCTAAGTGATTAAATATCATATGTATTTGTATCTCTAGATATAAACACAAAGATTGAAACCAAATATATTTAACTTTATTTCTAAAGTTGACTCTTTCCTTGTTTAATGTGATTGATAACTTATAGAAATAAAAGTTATTGTCCTTCTTTATTCAAGATAATTAAGGAAGAGTAGTAGCAAACATATCAAATAGACTTACAAATTATGTATTGTGTTTACTATGCATTTGAATGTTTACAAAGCATTGAAATTTTGAAACTATGACCTCTTAGTGTTTTTCATTGCAGGATTTGAGAAAAAAGATGAAGTAATTGGGCTAAAGGCAACTAATCAGTATTCTCAATGCATAATTGGAGGCAATGCTATCAAGAAATGCTACATAATATAAAGATCATGAGAAACCAATTGATGTATAACAAGAAATCTATGAGGCATTTAGAGCACACAAAAAGACAGTCCATTGTTCAACAGAACAACTTTTTCAGAATGTGGTCGAGACCGACGAGAATAAAAATAGTCGTCGAATAGGAACATGCTTAGTAGGGATGAGTGTTAGAAGCCTAAAAATATCATCATTAAAGATCGAAAAATAATATACATACATGGACATTTTAAATGCTTTGCATCCATCCACAAGTCCAAAAGTTTTGTAGTCATTGATCAACCATGGAGAACAAGCAATTATGATCTATAGCTTGAGCCTTTTATGATTGTTTTGGTTTTTTGTTTCCATTCTTTACATTTAGTAATTGTATAAAAAAATTAACACTAAAACCAACACTCACATCAAATTCTATTACTTGTGCATCTCCTTGTCTTCATTTGTCACATGAGTAGCTAAATTTGTCAATGAAATTCTATTACTTGTGCATCTCCTTGTCTTCATTTGTCACATGAGTAGCTAAATTTGTCAATGAGTTAGGAAGTTAGACTCAATCAAGTAGGGATAAACATGGATACCTTTTGTTTTGTTTAACCGATGTAAACTAAATTTCTTGAACATATTGAAAGAGTAATACAAGTAAAGGTAGATAATTGCTTGAAAGAGGCATTTTACTCTTTTGACACTTGTAACGCGTAATCATCTTATTTTGCCTATTTGCTACGTGTTTTTTTTTTTCATTTTTCTCATGTTAAGGCTTCATTATTCTACCTAAAAAAGATATAATAAATTATACTTCTACAAGTTATTAGATAAGGCTTTGCGACGTGTATAAACTAAGAGGAGACAAACTCTGAATTGTGAGTGACAAAAATGAGTTTCAACCTAATTTCTAAACATGTTTTACTAGATTGTGTTTAAGCATGCTTTGAGTAAAAGTATTTGAGTTATACTTGATTTATATGATTGTTTTTCCAAAGTATGAGTTTGAGGTTTAGATATGTTTGAAAAGCTTAAAGCATATTGATGAGTTCACCGATGAATTTTTAAACAAACATGTTATGCTAAGTTTCTAATGTACTTGAGTTTAAAGAATGTTTTAGCAAAGCTAATTTACTAAGGTATAGAGATTTCTTATGCAAAGAGTGATTTTATCATGCTGAGATCAGGATTGAAAAACATACCATTTGAAAGCACGAGATTATTTTAGCTTGTTTTAATCTATACGTGAGATATTCTAAGATATATGGTAACCATACAAGGGAGATTTTCCTGTGCACAAAGGTCTTTTGATGAAGGCATTCAATAGATGCCTAGAGTTTCCATTACTAAGACTAGATTAGAGATGAGGACCTCTACGAGCGCCTAGATTTTCCATCTCATAGTGGCTATATCGGGCACTACTAATGCCTAAATTTTTGTCTCGTACTATTACATCACAAGATAGGGCTATATTGTTTCCTGTTGGTTTTTTATTGTACTCTATGATAATTTTATAGATAATTTGTTTATTGTTTAATTATTTAATAAAAGTTATTATTCTCATTATTATTCAATTGCACGTTATTGTATAATAATATGCATGAATATGTTATTATATTCTATTATTGTGGGAACAATAATAAATTAAGATTAGTATGAGTTATAATTGATAATCATAGGATGATTATATATGTAGAGACATAAATTATAATCATATTTTCTTATTAGAGAATAAGCATTGGACTGACCCCTTTTGAGATTATTACATGGACATGTGTCATAAATTAATAATCTCAAATAATTGATTCTTTTGATCCTTTTGATCCTTAGCCCTAAGATTATCATAGTGTTAAACATAATAATTAATCTATTCTGATGCAATCAAACGTTATCTTTAACCAAATAATTATAAAGGTTGTACTCGAATACTTTATGAATTATTTAGTTGAAATGATTAATCAAGATGGAATTTATCCCACTTATTATGGAGATATATCTCTGGGCCCCTCGATTAACCGTGAATGTGGAAATGCATGATCATGCTATAATTAATTGATAAGGATATTAATGTCATTTATTATTTCAGTGTGCTTATTGATCGAGAAAGCAATTGAAATAGATAAGGTGACTTTGTTCATGCCTCTTGTATTCAATTATGGATATCGCGTGATAAAAGGATTAAGCAAAAATTATATTAGGTTATGTTGGATCACCGACTTAATTTAATATAGGTAGTCATAATTTCTTGCCCTAACGGGTCTCACACGAAAGAACTCGGTCAAATTTATCTTTAGGTTGGGTATTTGATTAATAAATCCAATTTGAGAATTGGAATCCTAATAGGAGACATAATTAATAAGCCCAATTGAAGAATTGTGGGCTTATTAGGAATTCTAAGCATATTATGAAACCCCAAGAAGTCTATAAATAAAACCTTAGGGATCTTATTTTACATACAAGCAAAGACATGAAATTTGTTCTACACAAAGAGAGAATACAGAGAGTTAAAATTCTCACTTTGTAAGGTTCTAACAGATCCGTATTCGAGGAGTCAAATTTCCAGTTCGTGTGTAGATATTGTCAAAGAATGCTTGTGACTTTACAGCGTTTTGGTAATATGAATTTGAAGAATCATCCTTATCAGAACAAGGCAATTCAAATTTGGAACATTGACACAAAGGTATGTTTATTCATGATTTAATTGTTTATGCACGGTATGTTACGTTCTAAGAGTTAGAGAATTTTTTTTATATTAATTCTGCTGCATCTAGCCCTAGTTTGTTTTTCAACAATTCCTATATTTTCATCTCATAGATGTATAAAGATTCAAGGTATAGCAAGAGAAAGAGAAATGTTTGAGAAAGTTGTTTAGTTTGAGAAATATATATTTGCTTTGCTTTGCTTAAAACTTATTTAGGATATCAATGGTACATTAATTGCAATATGAAATATAATGGTTGTTGATCGGAGTAATTTAACTTTGTTTGTGATTTTTCTTTACTTTCTTTGATGTGTATTTTGAGTTGAATTTGATTTCAAATGACTTTATTTTATTTTTTTTATGTTGGTTTTGTTTTGGTTTAACTTTATATTAATTTTGTAGGTCCAGTGTTATGATGTACTTATATTATATGTATTGGCTGGTTAATATACTTACTACGTAATTTCTTTTTTTTTTCAAATTTTATTAAGTATATGAATGATATAACTTAGTGTATTATTATCACTTATATCAACAATATATTGTTAAAGTATATTACCATATCAGTAAAGTGAATCATTATTAAGTAAATCAATCAAGTTTACAAGTGTATATCAATAATGTATCAAGTGTATAAGTAGAACTTCAAGCATATCAAGTGTATTTCATCAATCAAGTGTATCAGTGAACGTATTTGTTGTACTTCAGGTGTATCAAACATATCACGTGCATCAAGCGTATCAAATTTATTGAGTGTACCAATGATGCATAACAAGTTTATTAGTAGTGCATCAAGTGTATTAAACTCATCAGTGAAGCCTTTAAGTGTATCAAGGCAAGAAGGGCATCAAATGTATTAAGAAAAAATCAAGTGTAACAAGGAGTATTAGGTGTATAAAGATGTTTCAGGTGTATCAAAGGGTATTAAGCATACAAAAGAGTATCATGATGCATAAAGTGTATCAAGGTCAAAGGTTATCAAGAAGTGTCGAATGTATATCAAGTGTATCAAGGAGCATCAGGTGTATTAGGTTTGTATCAAGTGTATATCTATAACAAGAGCATTTGTGACATTTTACATTTTGTATATGTAGGCTAGACTTTGTTTTTGCCAGTTTTGCAAACAATAAAATTGTGTACTATGAACATAATTATTATGACATGTTTTTCCTTTTCTGTAAGTGACCCTTCAACAATTATACGAATTTCTAAATTTTTAAATAAATTCATTAATTATGATTTTTCGTGTGGATCTAAAGTGTACGGTGATTTCTAAATTGTAGCGAAAAAAAAATTATTCAAATTTTTGGGTAAGATTAGGAAAATATAGAGAGTCTCAATATTAATCAACACCGAGAAAACCCTCAAATATATAATCTTTATTTTAGTTTGGCTTAAGGTGTTAGAGAAGATGGTATCAGATGACTAGGCAGCCCAATTAGCAAGAAAGTGCACAACTAAATCTCTCTCATCAACAAAATAAAGAAAGCTAATACAGTGAGAAGAAATTACCTCAAGTCACAAGTTTGTTTTTAATTCTCTAGTAACAAAGTGTCACCTATCTCTTGGCATTTATTGTGTGAAGTATTATTTTATTTATTTGATTCTTTTCATCCCAAATTTCAGGGATTTGAAGTGTATATAATATGACCATTAGTCATTACGTGAAATAGAGAAAATCAAGGGGAAACATTTTCCAAAAACATATATGCTCTAAATCTCATCTTGGTATCAGAGCACCATGGCTGACGCCATCACTACTCCAAATTTTTGTACACTAGGTTTTTTTAATCCTCCCCTAAACTAAGTTTTAAATCCGTTGTCCACTATCCAACTTGATAGAAACAACTACTTATGTGGATGACCCTTGCTCTCCCAATCCTCAAAAGCTACAAGCTTGAGGGATACCTCTAGCTGGCGTCAAGCTTAAACACTACCATGACTGAAGAAGAAGTTGAAGCAACTGTTGAAGCTTCAAGTTCATCCACCCCTCAGATTGTGAATCCTTTGTTCGAATAATGGGTGACCACTAATTTGTTGCTCCTCGGATGGCTCTACAATTCCATGACGCTCGATGTAGTCATTCAATCGTAGGTTTTACAAATGCTAAGGACTTATGGAAAGCAATGCAAGACTTCTTGGGTGTTCAATCTCGAGCTAAAGAAGATTTCCTACATTAAATGTTCCATATGATAAGGAAAGGTAATACCAAAATGGAAGAATATTTATGTGTAACGAAAACTAACGTCGATAATTTGGGACAAGCTGGTAGTCTCGTTCTTAAAAGGGCTCTTATTTCACAGGTACTGCTATGCCTTGATGATGTTTACAGTTTAGTCATTGTCGTGATCCAAGGAAAGTCAAACATCTCTTGGCTAAACATGCAGTCAGAGCTCCTTATTTTGTAGAAAAGATTGGACCATCAAAATAGCCAGAAAAATATAGGAAATATCACACAGAGCCTTGTTGTTCATATGGTTCAAAGGCCTTCCTCAAATGATTAAAGAAATCACAGCAACCAAAATTTTCATGGTAACAATAGACATTATTTCAATGGATAATGTAGAAATCACAACAATGGACGAGGACGTGATCGAGGACGTGGTAATAAACCAACGTGCCAAGTATATGGTAAGTACGGCCATTCTGCTTTAGTATGTTATAATATATATAACAAGGAGTTTCCTAGCCTTTTGGTTCAAGACAGAAATGGACAGAGTTCGAATAGATCTGTTAATCCCAATCTAGCAGTATTTATGCCAACTTAGAATGCAACTTCGTTTGCCACTCCTAGCACAATTATTGATCCCAATTGATACATAGCCAATGAAGCCACTAATCATGTAACTGAAGATTGTTAAAATCTAATGAACCCAACTGAATATTCAAGTATTGAAAAAGTTACAGTAGAAAATGGAAATCGTTTACGTATTTCTTATATTGGCAATACCTGTTTGATTGATTGTGACAAGAGACTGGTCCTTAAAAATATATTATGCGTTCCTGATATAGCAAAGAATTTGATTAGTGTTTTAAAACTTGCACAAGACAATCACATTTATCTTGAGCTCCATGGTTATTGTTGTTTTATTAAGAACAAAGCTATAAGGGAAACACTATTGAGAGGAACGCTTAGAGATGGACTTTACCAACTTGAAAGGGTTGGAGTAAAGATAGGAGCAGAATGGATAGTGAGCAGCAGCTTGTGCACAAAAATAAGGGTATATCAACTTTTGTATTGTCTGGAGAGAAAAAAAAATCTTGTCAATACAAATTTTGTTGTATCTAAAGTTGTGTGGCATATGAGATAAGGACACCCTTCTTCTAAAATTTTGAACTCGGTACTAAAGAATTGCAATTTGTCAGTTTTTTAGAACAATGAAATAGAATTTTGTGATTCTTGTCAATTGAGAAAAGTCCATAATCTTTCATTTACTAAATCTGTGTCTTGTGCTGCAGAATCCTTTGATATTGTGCATTCTGACTTGTGAGGTCCAACGCTTGTATGTTCGTCTAATGGTTTTAGGTGCAGTTGTTGTTGCCTTTAAGCACTTTATTACTTATGTCAAAAACCAATTCAATAAAACAATTAAAAAATTTCAATCTGACAATGGGGGAAAGAATAAGAAAATACAACGGTTGTGTTTAACCATGGGAATCGGTTATCATTTCTCTTGCACATATACATCGGCACAGAATGGTAGGGTTGAAAGAAAACATAAGCATGTCGTAGAAATTGGATTCACTCTTTTAGCCCAAGCCAACATATCATTAAATTATTGGTGGGATATCTTCTTAATTGCTGTCATTCTCATTAATAGGATGCCAACTCCAAACTTACAAGGTATGTCTCCCATTGAAATGTTATTTGCTCACAAGCAAAATTTTTCTGAATTGAAGGTGTTCGGTTTTGCATATTTTCCATGCCAAGTCCATATCAATTAAATAAATTTGAGCAACATTCTAAGAAGTGTGTATTTTTTTGCTCAAGTCCAATCCATAAAGGGTTCAAGTGCTTCTAAAAAACGGGCACAATTTTTATCTCCAGACATGTGAGATTTAATGAAAAAGAGTTCCTATTTTCTCAATTATTCCCACCCGAATCCACACTTCAATTGGCCCAACCGACATCTCAATAACCCACGTCGTCTCCCTTCTTTTCTAGTTCTTCCTACACTAAATGTATCACCTCTCTCCAACCGACCTAATCTCCTCCAAGCCCATCTTCTGACCTAATAGAGCCCACCTCATCTTCTGACTCAATATTACCCAGTCCAAGTCCTTCTACCGACCTTCGAAATTCAACCCATTTCACCGACAATAACCCTACTCCAATCATTCTGCCACATCAATCCACATCAACAAATTTTCCTCACTCGTTCTCATTCGCATCACATCCCATCGATCCTCCTCTGCACTCGTCTCCTTCCTCATCCTCTCCTAACATTTTGACAGCCCTCTTGATGTTGATGATATTTTTCACAACCAACCTATACCTAACCATCCCATGGTTAAATTTTTAAACAAAAAATTTGGGGGTCATCTCTTACAACCGACTGGAGCACAACCGAACCCACACAAATAAAAGATGCCTTAGATACTCCTCAATGGACAAAAGGCTATAAATGAGGAATATCATGCTTTACTCAAGTAAAATACATGGAGCTTGGCACCACCGTCTCCCTCTCAAAACGTAGTTAGCAGTAAATGAGTATTTCAACTTAAAGGTCATACTGATGGTTCAATCTATAGATACAAAGCCATAATGGTTGCTAAAGGGTTTCACCAGCACCCTAGTGTGGATTTCTTTGAGATATTCATCTCTGTTGTTAAAGCTTCAACAATCAAAGTTGTTCTTAATATTGCTATAACAAATGGATGGCCACTCAAACAACTTGATTTTAACAATGCTTTTCTAAACGGCCACCTTGAAGAAAATGTTTAGTGACGCAATCTCCTGAGTATGTAAATCACTCTTATCCAAATTATGTATGCAAGTTGAATAAAGCCATATATGGTTTGGAACAAGCCCCCCAAGCATGGAATCTTACCCTTTCTAAAGAATTTTAAAATTAGGCTTTATGAACTCTTTATCAGATTCCTCTTTATTCATATTTCAAAGAAATAATTTTGTTATTTAGTTGTTGGTCTATGTTCATGACGTTATCGTCACTAGTAATGATTCTGTGTTAATTAGCAATCTAATTAATTCATTGGATAAATAATTCTCTCTAAAAAATTTGGGCAGGTTAACTTATTTTCTTGTGTTTTAAGTAAATTATCTTGAATCTAGTTTTATTCTCAACCAAGAAAAGTATGTCGGTGATCTTCTTCACAAACTTCAACTCAGTGACTTAAAACCAGCCCTATCTCCAAGTATTGTTGGAAAAAATTTATCCGCTTTTGATGGCATTCCACTTGATGATCTCTTTGTTTATCGCAACAGTATTGGTGCCTTACAATACCTTACAAACACGAGACCTAACATTGTCTATATTGTTAATCAATTAAGTCAGCTTCTTTATAAGCCTACTGATCTTCACTGGCAAGCGGTTAAACGTGTTCTCATGTATCTCAGTGGTACAAAATCTTTTGGTTTCATGTTTCAACAAGGTGATGATCTAGCCATTTCTACATATTCCAATGTCGACTAGACACCAAACATTTATGATTATACACTACAAAAAATTAGAGCTCTGCTTATGCAGAAACGGGTGTCGGGAAAATGGTACGTTGTAAGATGGCCTTTTTGCGATGCCATGAACAAGGCGTCGAAAGTGTCGAGCTCTGGCAACGTCAAATAGAAAATGTTGACAAAGAATGAGGCTTCCACGAAACCGAGCGAGGAGACGTCGCAAAAACTTTTAATTTAAATAATAATATACACTTTTTGCAACGTCGTGCATGTACATGTTGTCGTTGTTCCAATAACTATCGATTTTGCATGCAAGGCATTGTGAGAGGTCGAAATTGAGCCGACATTTCTTTGATCGCATTGGCAAAGGTTGAACATTTAACAAACTCTAACAACCATTTCACGACGCCAAAATGCCTGGCGTCGTGAGAGGTCGAACATTTATGAACATAGGGTAGACAACATCGCGAGATATGTGATTTGACAAAGTTCTCACGACACCATAAGTGACTGCGTCATGAGTGGAGGATCCTATGCCGACGTCATAAGTAAAACGTCAGGAGTTTCTCTATAATAAACCAACTTCATGTTCTGTAATTTATAGAACTGAAAAGAAGAAGACCGAGAGAGTTGAGAGAGAGACCAAGAAGGAGACCAATCGTCGCTGCTTCATTCCATTTGTCGCAATCTGTTGTCGTCTCTCTTCATTCTAGTAAGTGGTTTACTTTGTTTTAGTTTAGTTTTAGTTAATTAGTTTTAGTATTTAGATTTCAAATTATTTTTAGGTTTTAGATTTTAAATTACTTTTAGTATTTAGATTTTGATTTAGTTGTAGGTTTTAGTATTGCATTTAAACTTAGTGTTGTTAGGATGTAAGATTAAAGTTGAATTTGAGAATGAATTTCAAATTTTTAATTTGAATTCCAGTTTCAATTTGGGAGTTATATATGTTTGAAATTTGTTTCAAAACAATTCAAGGGTGTTTGTTGATATATTTGTGAACATATACAATAGAATGAGTAAAGTGTATTTGGCTAAATGTTATTGACATAATATGACAATGGATGTAAGAAATTTAACTTTACACTTCATAATTATTTGGCAAAATGTATATTGTATGTATGTTTGACATTAAGTTTGTTGTATAGAATTACAATCTGTTATATTGAAGCATCAAAGAAAGAAAAGGAATAGTATGAGAAGACTACTGAAGAGCTTCATTGCAAGAATTTAAAACTCTAATATCCAGTGAAGGAGCTCAATATCAAGAAATTAGAATTAGAAAGTCAAATAGTAGCACTTAAGAGCTCAACATGGACTGTAGTTAGTCTGATCATAGGGACATGGGCAGAATGTGCAAAGAGAGAAGTTGAACATTATTACGAGGTGCGTCGAGGAAAATACGAGGTTTCTTCAAATAGAAACAACCCTTACTCTGGTGGTTTATAAAATTGATTGGAAAGAGAAGAGCAGAAAATGACAAGATCGAGAACCGAATAAGTAAGCCATAGAAAGTTCCACACTTGCATATTATGTAAATATGATTGATTGTTAAAAAAAGGCTATTGTTCAACAAGAGATTTTGGCAAATTAAATCTCGCCACATCATGACAACAAAATTGTGATGATTGGATTTTAATTGGATTTGGGTAGTTAAGTTTTCTCATATCCAACCCAATTCAAGCCCTTAATGAAAAATTGGGTCAAAGAAATAATGGGTATGAATACGTCAAACAAGTGGGCCCGAGCCCAACAGTCAAATGGGCCCAAGCCCAAGCCCAACAGTCAAATGGACCCAAGCCCAAAGACATCTAAAACCCATGAAAATTCTCTATAAATAGAGACCTTCTCATTCATTTTGAAGATCTTTGGTTGAAGGAAGAATCAAAGCTTTGAAGAATCAAAGCTCTGAAGAATTGAAGCTCTAAAGAATTGAAGATTCAAACTTCAAAAAGCTCTCAAAACGTGCTAGTTCTTATCAACATTGAGGTCATTATCTTCTGAAAGATTGAAGACTTGGAAGATTAAACTTTCCTTGAATTTCAGAAGATTGAAGATCGAATTGACTTGCAACTCCAATTTTCTAAAGATCGAAGATCAAAAAGTTCTAAGTTTAAATTGCATTTGAGAGAAAGCATTAAAGCAGTAAATACTAGAGATTGTATCCACAACACCATATAAATCAATACAAAGTTCAATTCCATGAATTACATTTCTTCGAAAATCTCATGTGAACAGTTTAGTATGCCCAATGGGCCAATCTCTACCTCCCATCTCTTTCTCTTCTTGAAGAACACCTAAAGAAATCATGACATCTTAAAGCAACACTTCCAAAGCTCTAAGTGACATCAGCAAGCGGTCAAATACTCACAGTTGCTCAAGGGAGACTTAATCATATGAGGAAATGTCACCCTTTGAGGTCGCAAAGAATATTTGGGAACAATTTTTAAAGCCACCAAAAGGTAGAATTGTAATCAAAGAAAATCATGTGATTGACAAACACAATTCGTCCTTTAAACACTCAAGTGAGGAGACGCCTCACCCAAATATAATGCGAGTTAAGGTGATTGACATGGATATACAAGTGAAGATAGAATGGCAGAGCTTGAAAAGAAGATCAACATGCTCATGAACTACGCAAGAGCCTAAATTGCTTGGTGCTCCTAGCCCACAAGAGATTAAAAGGTGAATGAAAAAAAAAATCAATTGAACTACATTATGACATGATCCCTATGTCATAAAAAGAGTACGTAGCCAGCTTAAAGTTTACTTTGAGTTCAGTAGGATGTAAAAGAAAAAAATATTATGTTTCATTTTGATCTCATAGAAAAGGATGTGTAAATAGCACAAAATGAAATTCATGAGCAGTCACACCAGAATAAGAACATTTTCATTACCATTCAACAAAAATCTTGCATTTACAAGAATACAACGAAAGAAAAAAAGAATGGGAGCAAAGGGCGCAAAGTTAAAACTTTCCCTTGAAGTTCTTAAATTCTTCACGTGAAGCCTCTAGACTCTTATGAACCGTAGCTAGGGTTTCGGTGGCTTCTTCGGTGAGCATGGATGTTTAATTATCTACCTTCTTAATATAGCTAGCTTCGTCTTCCTAAAGAAACTTTGTCGTTGCTTCTTCAAGTTCAAGTTAAAGGCTTTAAACTACATCGTTGCAGGTGCGGCTTCGCCTCCTCTCTAAAATGTCAACCAACAAACTCTACTCCTCTCCGACATGTTGTAGGCTAAGATCTTCATCTCCAATAGGTTGCAGCTGAGAAGATCGTCATCTCAAATATGTTACAGCCTAGAGGATTGTCATCTCAAATATGTTGCAGCCGAAAAGATCGTCATCTTAAATATGTTGTAGCCAAGAAGATCTTCATCTCCAATATATTGCATCAAGAGGGTCATCATCTCAAATATGTTGCAGCCGAGAGGACCATCATCATCATCTTTGATGTGTTGTAGCCAAGAAGACCATCATCATTATCTTTAATGTGTTGCAGCCAAGAGGACAATCATCATCATCTTCAATGTGTTACAGCCTAGAGGATCATCATCTTCATATTTGATGTGTTGCTACCGAGAGGTTCTTCATCTTCGTCATATGTTGCAGCCAAGAAGATCATCATTTTCATCTTCAATGTTGCTGCAGCCGAGATGATCATTTTCATTTTCGTCTTCAATGTGGTCATAGCCGAGAGGATCATCTTTATCTTCATCTTCGATGTAACGCAGCCGAGACGATCATCATCTTCATCTTAAATGCGACACAGCCGAGGCGATCATCATCTCCATCTTCAATATGACACAGCCGAGGCGATCATCATCTCCATCTTCAATGTGATGCAGCTGAGGCGATCATCCTCTTCATCTTTGATGCAGTGCAGCCGAGGCGATAGGATCATTATCTTCATCTTCAATATGGCACAGTCGAGACGATCATCATCTTCACCTTCAATGCGGCGCAGTCGAGACGATCATCATCTTCATCCTCAATGCAAGCCAGTAGGATCATCATCTTCATCCTCAATGCAGTCGCAGTTGATAGGATCATCATCTTCATCCTCAGTGCAGTTGAAGTCGATAGAATAATCATCTTCATCTTTAACACATTTGAAGTCGATAGGATCATCGTCGATAAGATCATCCTCTTTCATGTGTTGCAGCCGATATGTTGTTGTAGTCTATCTTCTCCATCTCCAATCAGACTTGGTGTGCTCCATCTTTAAATTTGTTCAAGCGCTCCATCTCTTTACACTTATATAGCTTCAATCCTAAAAAAAAGGGATAAGTTAGTAGAAAAAATGAGGTAAAAGAATTGCAAAAAAAAAGTTGAAAAAAAAAAGTAGTATGAATAGGGGATAAAAATATTTTTTAAAAAAAGAAAAAGAAAAGAGAATAAAAATCGTTAAAAAAAGAGTTTAAAAAAGTAAAAAGAAAAAAAAAGTAAAAAGAAAAGAGTTAAAAAAAGTAAAAAGAAAAAAGAAAAAAATGAAGTAATTATAAAAGAAAAAAAAAGAAAGAAAAGCAAAAAAAAAACAAAAACAAAAACAAACAAAAAAATGAAAAATGAAAAGAAAGAAAATGAAAAATGAAAAAAAAAAAGAAAAAAAGAAAAAACGAACTTCTTTTCTAGGGTAACCACCTCCATTTTTCTTCTCCTTCTCCACTGTTCTATTTTCCTCTCCAGCTTCTCTTTCAAATTTTAAAGAAGAAGAAAAAAATATATATGTCGATCACCATTACCATCGAATGGTGCCAAAAAAAAGCTTTTTTCAAGCCATTCTCCCTTACCATCGGATGCCAAAAAATTATTAAAAAAATCATCTCTTGGCCGATCACTCCCTTTTCTCCCAAATATGAAAAGAAAATGGAGTTAAAAAAGAAGAATATAGAGGAAATAGTGAAAAAGAAGTGTTTTGATTTTTTGTTTCCACCGATTGTTCTCTATTTATAGAATATAGAATGTAGAAAATCTCAACCAAACTTCTCAACGAACAATTGAGATTGGGTTGGGAGTTGAGATTGAGTTATTAGTTTAATTAAGGGGCTCTTGCAAATATGATAATTAAAGTACCATAAATTAGGCCCATAACACATCATTTTTACATTTACAAAAATAGCAAAATTGAAGCTCAACCCGCATTTTAAAAATACGAAATTACGAAGCTACCCTTCAGTCATTACTGATACCAATATATACGATTGATATACCAATATATATCGTTGAGACACCTGATTTGTTTTGTTGATGTACTACTCATACACTTTTCTTTTACTCTCTACTACTTCACTGATACATATTATTAGTTTGAAACACTTGATATGTTGTTGATACACTTGCTCAATTGTTCATATATTCAATCAATTAAATACACTTGATGCAGTAAGAATGATACACTTTATATATTGTTGATACACTTGTTATTGTTTGCTGATACACTTGATAGATTTAATACACTTAATCACTTGCTAAACTTCGTTGATACATATTATTAGTTTGAAATACTGGATGTGTTGTTGATACACTTGCTTAACTGTTGATACACTCAATCAATAAAATACATTTGATGCACTAAGAATGGTACACTTTATATATCGTTGATACACTTGTTTGTTTCCTGATACATTTGATAAATTTAATATACTTAATCACTTGCTAACCTTTATTGATACATATTATTAGTTTGAAACACTTGATATGTTGTTGATACACTTGCAAAACTATTGATACACTCAATCAATTAAATGCACCTGATGCACTAAGCATAATACACTTTATGTATTGTCGATACAGTTGTTATGATATGTTTACAATCTTAAGAACATGTTGAACATCATTATCGCCTATGGTCAACAAATTAAAACTGAAAGTTCAGTACATGACTCAAACCTGAATTTCAGTATGAATCAAGTTCCCAAAAAAACCAAATGATGATATCACTCTATTTGCTCAAGTAATAAGAGGTAACCAAAACACAATTTGTTTTGTAATCCACGTAGCAATTTTGCTCATCCCATTGACCAACTAAAAAATAATTACTGCCAACTTAACCATAACTACAATGAACTGCAACAATTTTGGAAACATAAAAAACACGTAGTAAGTGTATTAGTCAATTAATACATATAATATCAGTACATCATACCATTGATATAAAAAACTTATACAAATTAAAAGAAAAATCAACTTATACAAATTAAAAGAAAAATCAAACGTAACTAAATAAAACTTAACGGATCTGCAAAGCCCCTTTCGGTAAAAAATATGAGGGACGAATAAAAGATATGAGGAAGAACAAATCGTAGCCTTAATTTCAATAGATAATAAATATGAGCGATTCTTTGAAAAAAAAAAGGAAAAGGTAATGATCAAACTCCCTAACCAATTTTGAACACCAAAATACGTATATAAGTATAAGAAAGAATATTAGAGCTTTAAAAAAGGGAAAGAAATACATACATAATTCTTGTTTTCCCTTGAGAAAAAATGAGGAGAATAGGAGAAGAAAGACGATAAAAAAAGAAGCAGACGAAGAGGGAGAAATCTAAAAGAATGAAAAGAAAGAAGAGAAGAACGATGGAGAAAAGGGAAAAGAAGACAAGGAGAGGAGAAGTAGGCGAAGAGGAGAAACTGTGAAGAAGAACAGTGGAGAAGATCAGAAGAAGAAAACCAAAAATGAAGAAGAACGATAAAAGAAAGACATTCAAGAGGAAGAGAAAAAAATGAAGATTCAGAAAAAGGACAATTTTGGAATAATGAAAAAATTAAAATAAAAAATATCAACCAAAATTAAAAAATTGCTATATTTGCAAAATTGAAAAGGTTAGTGCGAATATTGCTAAATTAGATTTTTATTGTACCACCCAATACAATTTTCCTTTAATTAATTCCTAAACTTTTTTTATTTCAAGTAATAATAATAAATAAATAACTAATAAATCAACTAATTAATTAAAAAAATTCTTTTAAAAAAATTCCTCTTAATTAAATCTAGAAGTGGAAAAAAAATTGGAGAATTAAAAAAAAGATTGCTCAAATCATTTTGTTTTTCCTATGTTTTTCTTACGTTGGAAAAATTTTAAGCTTTATCCCATATTATAAATTTATTTCAAATTTAAATTAAGTAAAAAAAAAAGTTTGGAAAGCTTTTCAAATTTAAGTTTAGGGGAAATTTAAGTAGCACATTTTGCTAAAAATTCCAATTAAGAGATTATGAAAAAATAAATCAAAACTTTGACTTAAATTTATATTTTTATGAGTTGACAATATTCCAATCTTATTCAATTTTAAGTCCAGTTCTCCCAATAAATTCATTGGTAAGAAAAAATATCCAATTTCATTCAAATTATTTCTTGGTCATATTACAAGTGATTTAAATTTTAAAAAATTGAATTAAATTTAAAATTCTCTAAAAATTTGACATCAAGTCATATTCCAAACTTCTTCAAATAGCATTTTAATTACTATGCCAAAATGCATAGTGTGATTAATTTGGCATATTAGCATTGGAGCCAAAGTCAAGCACAAATCACTTGTATTGTTGGTTTCAGCTTATCGTTTTCGAGACTCACTCACCCATACATGTGCACGAATCTCCAAAAGGGGACTTTTGTTGAATAAGAAATTTTGACCAATTAAATCACGCCACATCATCACAGCAAAATTGTGATGATTGTATTTTGATTGGATTTGGGTAGTCAAGTTTTCTCATATCCAATCCAATTCAACCCCTAATGAAAAATTGGGCCAAAGAAGTAATGGGTTCGAACCCGCCAAACAAGTGGGCTTGAGTCCGAGCCCACCAAACACATGGACCCAAGCCCAACAAGCAAATGGGTCTAAGCCCAAGCCCAACAGTCAAATGGGCCCAAACCCAAACCCACCTAAAGCCCATGGATATTCTCTATAAATAGAGACCTTCCCATTCATTTTGAAGATCTTTGGTTGAAGGAAGAATTGAAGCTTTGAAGAATCGAATCTCTGAAGAATTGAAGAATCAAACTTTAAAAAGCTCTCAAGACGTGCAAATTCTTATCAACATCGAGATCATCATCTTCTAAAAGATTGAAGACTTAGAAGATCAAACTTTCCTTCAATTCCAGAAATTAAAGCTCGAATTGACTTGCAACTCCAACTTTCTGAAGATCGAAGATCAAAAAGTTCTAAGTTTAAATTGTATTTGAGAGAAAGCATCAAATTTGTATATAAACCAATATAAAGTTCAATTCCACGAATTACATTTCTCTTGAAATCTCGTGTGAACAGTTATCAATCACATTTACTTAATATGCAAGTGAGAAACTTTCTATCGCTTACCTGTTCGGTTCTTAATCTTGCCATTTACTACTCCTTTCTTCCCAATCACTTTTCTGGAACCACCAAAGCAAGAGTCATTTCTGTTTGAAGCAATCTCATATTTCCTTCGATGAAGCTCGTAATAATATTCAACTTCTCTCTTTGCACATTCTGCCCATGTCCTTATGATCATACTAGCTATGGTCATGTTGAGGCAATGTGCGAAAGTTGGGGAAACTGGCTTCAGCGCTTAGAATTATGGTTTTAGTTTTTAGTTTTTACATTTTATTATTCATGTAATTTCTGAACCTACAAGCATGTACTTTTTTAATATTTGAATTAATCATAATATAAATTCGATTTGGTATTTTAATAATTTTTTATTAATTTTACATTAACTGTAATTTGATTTGGTATTTTAATAATTTTTTATTAATTTTGCGTTAATTGTTTTTAGAATTTCATTAAATTTAAATCAGATAACATTGTTGATTTCGTGTCGATGGTTCATGTAAGTCGACGTACTTAACAACGTCGAGAGTAAGATATTTACGACGCCATTACCAAACGTCGGTAGTTTTCCATTGCCAACGTGTTGACCATGTCGGTAAACAGTGCGTCAACAGTAACCCTTTACCGGCGTCGTCCTATTCACACGTTGGGAGTGCCTTTGATAACACATCTCTCACGACGCTCTTGCCGACATCCGTTTCTGCATCGGCATAGCCTCTTCCGATATATATATCTGACCTATGTTGATGCATCTCTATGTCGACATACGTCCTTCTTCTTGTAGTGGTAAATCTATTACAGCCTACTGTGTCTTCATTAGCAATAATATAGTATCTTGGTCATCTAAGAAACAAACTGTCGTTGCTCGTTGAAGCATGGAATCTGAATATCGAGCTCTTGCCGTTTCTGCATCTAAAGTCATTTGGTTGAAACAACTACTCTCGGAATTGGCTAGTTGCCCATCTCGAAAACTGGTCATTTGGTGTGATAACATAAGTATTGGAGCATTGGCTATGAATCCTGTGTTTCATGCTCGCACGAAGCATATTGAGATCATTGTTCACTTTGTTCGAGATCAAGTTCTTAAAGGTGTCTTGGAAGTTCGTTATGTACCTTCAATTGAGTAACTTGTAGACTGTTTAACAAAATATCTAACACATTCCCAGTTTCAACATCTACAAACCAAACTCAGGGTTATTAATCCACCCTCTCATTTGCGGGGATGTTAGAGAAGATGGTATCAAGTGACTGGGCAGCCCAATCAAAAAGGAAGTGCACAGCTAGATCCCTCTCATCAACAAAATAAAGAAAGCTAATACAATGAGAAGAAATTACCTCCCGTCACAAGTTTAATTTGTTTTTATTCTCTAGTAACAAAGTGACAATTGTCATTTATTATGTGAAGTATTATTTTATTTATTTCATTCTTTTCGTCCAATATTTTAGGGATTTTCAAGTGTATATAATCTGACCAATAATATGTCCTAAATCTCATATTAAGGCAACACCGATATTCTCTATATTTTTCAGACCTTACTTAATTGTTTTTAGCAAAATTTGATTTTAGGTGAAAGATTAGACATAATCTTTGAAAAAATTGAACCCTAGTCAACATAGAAAAGATCAGATTTTTACGTAGATCGACCAATTGGTGTAATAAATTTTAAAAAAACGTGCAATTTCTAAAATTTTCCCAACTTTCTTTAGGATATATATATAGGGCTATTGCAAATATGACAATTATAGTATCATAAATTAGGCCCATAGCACATCATTTTTACATTTGCAAAAATAGCAAAATTGAAGCCCAGCCCGCATTTTAAAAATACAAAATTACGAAGCTACCTTCAGTCTTTACTGATACCAATATATACGGTTGATACACCAATATATACCGTTGACACATCAATATATACCGTTAATACACTTGATTTGTTTTGCTGATGTACTGCTCGTACACTTTTTTTTTACTCTCTAATACTTCACTGATACATATTATTAGTTTGAAATACTTGGTATATTGTTGATACACTTAATCAATTAAATGCACTTGAAGCACTAAGAATGATACACTTTATATATCGTTGATACACATATTTGTTTGTTGATACATTTGATAGATGTAATACACTTAATCACTTGCTAAACTTCATTGACATATTATTAGTTTGAAACACTTGATATGTTGTTGATACACTTGCGAAACTGTTAATACACTCAATCAACTAAATACACCTGATGCACTAAACATGATACACTTTATGTATTGTCGATACAGTTGTTATGGTATTTTTACAATCTTAAGAACATGTTGAACTTCATTATCGCTTATAGTCAACAAATTAAAAGCTGAAAGTTCAATACATGACTCAACCTGAATTTCAGTATGAATCAAGTTCACAAAAGAATTAAATGATGATATCACTCCATCTAACAAAACACAATTTGTTTTGTAATCCATGTAGCAATGTTGGTCATCCCATTGACCAATCTAAAAAACAATTACTGCCAATTTAACCATAATTACAATGAACTGCAACAATTTTGGAAAAATAAAAAACACGTAGTAAGTATATCAGTTAACTAATACATATAATATAAGTATATCATACCACTGATATAAAAAATTGATACAAATTTAAGAAAAAACAGAACCGAACATAACTAAATAAAACCAAACTGATCTACGAAACTTTTTTCGATAAAAGATGTTAGGAACAAATAAAAGAGATGAGGAAGAACAAATCGTAATCCTAATTTTGATAACAATATATGAGCAATTCACAGAAATAATATTAGGGCTTCAAAAAAGGGAAAAAATACATACATAATTCTTGTTTTTTCTGAAGAAAAAATAAGGAGAATAGAAGAAGAAGACGAGGAGAAGATGATTAAAAAAAAGCCGATGAAGAAGGAGAAATCTAAAAGAACGAAACTAAAGAGAGAAGAGAAAGACGGTGGAGAAATAGGAGAAATCGTGAAAAAGAACGACGAAGAAGAGAAGAAGAAAATGAAGAATGAAGGAGAACAATAAAGAAAGAAACAAGAGAGGAAGAGAAAATAGCATAGAAGGGCAATATTGAAATAATGAAAAAATAAAATAAAAAATATCAACCAAAATTAAAAAGTTGTTATATTTGTAAAATTGAAAAGGTTGGTACTAATATTGCTAAATTAGATTTGTATTGTACCACCCAATGCAATTTTCCTATATATAAATAAGCGGAGAGATTAAATTTTTAACTTTTTCACACAACACTCCTCCGCGCCATCAGTCACCGCTTCCTCTCCACCTCCCAATGATTGATTAACTCTGTCGATTGCACCACGTCTCTAGCTGTTGATCGTCGTTCACCACTTTTCTCTCTCTATTTTTCATTCCCCCAACATCTTATTACACAAACTAGCACTACTTCACACCAACTTCCGTCGGCCAATGCTTCATCTCCTTGTCGCTTACCTCCGTCAACCACCACACCTTCGTTGGTCAATCATCTCTTTTTTTTCTCTATCAATTGATTGTTTAGGAAAAATATGAAATAAAAAATAATTAAAGATCCAGATTTGAGTTTACCGCATAAGTTTTGTAGATGGTTTACCAATGTTGGTAAGATCAGTAAATGGTTTACCAATGTTGGCGAGATTAGTAAATTTAAAAATATAAAACAAATTGCTTACCAAATAAACAATAAAAAGTAAAACCATAAGTATTAGTTTTGTCTACTATTTAATGAATAAAAGAATTAGTCGGTAAAATTCAATTTAAATTATTTTAAAAAATGAACCAATTACAGGAATGGGATTGGAATGTACAAGGAGCTAGCAAATTGAATGATCCACAAAGCACAAACACAAAATCTCCAAACCCAACAAAATATTAACATAACAATATGAAGAAGAAGAAGAAGAAGAAGAAGAAGAAGAAGAAACAAAAAACTCAACATTGGTGGAAGAAAGGGAGGGAGTTGTTAAAATTGATCGCATCAGGATCAGAATGTCTCTATTATTCAACCTGCAAAGAGTTATTACTATCAGTTTTGCTATTATTAACCTTATCCTGAAACAAAACTTCCATTTCCTCCAAGCTTTTTCCTTTAGTCTCAGGCAAAAAAAAGTAAAAGAAAAGTGAAGCCACACCCATGATTCCAGATAATACCAAAAACATCCCCCCAAAAGTAATCTCCTTCGAAATACTCAAAAACGTCATCGACACGATTCCACTCACCAATCTATTCACCGAAATCGCCAAGCTCGAACCTTGAGCTCTCATCCTATTTGGAAATATCTCCGAAGAATAAACCCATGTAATAGGCCCAAGCCCAATTGAAAATAACGCCACGTCACCACATAATGCTATTACACTCAATGCTACTCCCCATCTCGGCCTTCCTTTTCCCTCTTTCGTTACTTTCGAGCCCAGGCCCAATAACGCTAGCGCCACCGTCATCCCAATTGAACCCACCAGCAACAGCGGCCGTCTTCCGAATCGGTCTAGATAAACAGCTGACAACATAACGAAGCAGGTTTTTGTAATCCCCATTACCACGTTCACGCCGAACAGATGCCGTTTCTCGTGGATTCCAGCTGCTCGGAATACTTCCGGTGAGTAATACATTACGGCGTCGTTTCCTGATGCTTGCATGAAGAAGTTTATTCCGATGGCGGCTATTAACATTCTCCGGATTGGCTTTGTGGGGTTTATTAGTAGTTCCTTCCAAACCCCTTGCCCGTGCCAGCTGCTGCCTGCCGCCGCGGCGCCGGATATTGATCTCAGTCTTTCTTCTGCTTCGATTTCGTTTGATGAGATTTTGAGTAACACTTTTTTGGCTTCTTCTGATTTCCCTTTCATGATGAGCCAACGTGGGGATTCGGGCATCGTGAGAACGCCTAATCCGACGGCTATCGCCGGGATTCCGGCGAGTCCGAGCATGATTCTCCAGTTGATGTGTGGGGGAAGACCGGATAAGGCGTAGTTGATGATGTAGCCGAGTAGAATACCGAATGTGATGAAGATCTCCGGGAGGGAACTGAGGAGGCCGCGGGATGTGGACGGAGAGAGCTCTGCTGTGTAGACTGGGGCGACCATTAGGGCGTAACCGACGCCGATGCCGGCGATCATTCGGCCGGCAAGGAGGAGAGGGTAAGATGGGGCGAGACCCATTAGTAAAGCGCCGATTAGAAATGTTGTGGATGCGAGGAATGTTGTGTATCGGCGGCCGATTGAATCGGAGGTTCGGCCGGAGGCGAGTGAGCCGATTAGTGAGAGAATGTTTAACGATCCGACGAGGATTTCGACTTGTGTAGAAGAGATTTTGAGATTGTCTTCGATGTAAAGCACAGCTCCACTCATTACTCCGATATCTTCAAGAATCGACCCAAAATATCAGAAACCCAAAACGCGCAAAAAAAAAAAAAAAAAGCCAAAAGAGATTAATTAAATTAAAGAGAAGAAGAAACATACCATAGCCTAACAAAATGGAGTTTGTGGAAGCCAAAATAGAGCAAAATAAAGTGTATTTGTTGATCCCAAATCCCATGGATTGCATTCCTAAGCTTTGTTCTTCCTCTTCAATGGCTTCCACTGCAGGAACTGCAGTGGCCTCCCTCTCCAATTCGTTGCTTGTCTTCAGCGGCATTTTGTGAATATCAATGGACAGTTCTATTTCGATGCGCGAAAATAAAGCAGATAAGAGGGATGTAAATGTAATTCTGATTTCTTTTTGGTAGGTGAGTGAGGATTTAGTTCTTGGAGGTTTTAGGGAATGCCCAAATCTGCTATGAATGGCATTATTTTAGGAACTAATTACACGTCAATTCCTAGTTTCATATGACGTGCCACTTGAAAGATATTTTGTTGATTTTTTTTTCTTGGAAGTTAGTATATAAATTAAGCATCAATTGCTATGGGTATGGCCAATTAAATATCTTTAATTAATCAATGTACAACTTCTGAAAGTTTCTACTAAATGAACTAATTTTGTGAAGTTAGAACACGCTTCCATTCAAAGCATAATAATTAGAAGTCCTAATCGTAAAATACATTGATATCCAATATTGAATTATGTTCAACGTTCTTCACTGTTCTATTTTCTGAGTGGCCCATGAAACAATGGCCGCCGGTTGAATTATTTACAACGGCAAAGGATATGTATTAATGTTTTTCACATCAGTTGTACATTATCAATGTACTGATAGACTTCTAAGGCAACTTCGGAGATCCAATTTGCGGCTGTGCCAAAAAAGAGTTCCCAGAACCAGAGGTCGACGGCTAGGACTGAGGAGAATATTAGCAGTGCCAAGGTTTGATAACGGTTCAATGGCCAACCTGAGACATCCGCCAGAGCCTTGAGAAATGGGAGAGAACTGCTGGCTAGTTTTCGCTTAGTAATTGACCATGCTGTTATCCACTTTACACGACATGGGATGAGATCGAACTCTTCTCGTAATCGCCTCCCCAAGTCAGGCATGTGGCCACCGCCATATAGTATGGCGATTCTGTTGTGCCCCTTGTCAAGGGCATCTCTAAGCGCTTCTGTTGCAGCTTTATTTCTCTCGCCGATTATAACAGAACTCTCCTCCACCTCAGCAGTTACTTGAGTAAATCTTCACCAACAATAAATTACATCAGATCCATAAATAGCTGAGCTAAGACTCACCCATTCAAGCATTTACTCGATTTCAATTCCAAATAGCCTCTAGATTTTAGCTTTCAAATAGAAATGAAGTTCTGAAACTAATAAGGAAACTAACGTGCTAAAGAATTCAAATTATACGTACTCAGATGTTAGTCGCTTCGCCAGAAAAACCTTCATCGCGGCACTTAAATCAAGCCTTGACAATGCTTCGAATTCTGGAAATTCTGATGCTTGACTTCCCCCATCTGCACAAACACTTCCAATGATAAGAAGTCCAACAAGTGGCATAGGAAGCACACGAGATGCCCAGAGAAGCTTTGACTTCCAAGGTTCAAGATCTTCTGGTACTGCAGTTGGCTGAACCATAGCTTTGGTGGATCGTATAGTCATGTCTCTTGCAAATGTAAAGAAGTTTTCCCCTTTTTCTGTCTGTAACATGATACCATCAAATACAGTGTCGAAATATCATCATATAACATCGACCTTCAGGTGTCAAAGACGATCCAAAATTGTAAAAATGAGGAAGCAAGGTCATCTTGGAGTCGAGAGGAAGCAAGGTCATCTTGGAGTTGATAAAGAAGCATACTCTTTAACTTTAAACAGCCTTATACCACTCTAGAAGGCATAAATGTAAAGCGACTATTTCAACAGAAAAATCAAATGGGGAAGTTACTTTTTTTGTAATTGATCATAAAAAGATTCTTATAAAATGCTATGATTCGAATATTTGGAGTATATTCTGTCAATTCAACAATTTCCACTTCATAAATGATCGTACATAGACTAGTTAAGTGAAAAAATCAACCAGAGAATGAAAATGGCCATTTCCAATCACCTGCATCTTGACATCTTTAAAAATATGTTTCTTGCTCAATCGATTGTGTAAGATGTGAGGGAGGGAAAAACCTGAAGTATTCTGAAGGTTTCATAGTCTAGATCTGCATGGCACCAATTAGAAGCCTGGTAATCAAGGCAATCTAATTGGAAATCAAGTGTAAGAACACGAGCCATCTGCCGTTGAATGCAACCCAGAATATTAAGACCTCGTGACCGAGAACTTTTTAGTTTTTTCATAGCAACTGGATTTCTTCTGTTTTCTAAGCTCTCCCTACTAGCCACCATCTCATAAAGTACAGAGTCATAGGACTCGAGTTCTTTCTGTAGGGCCTCAAAATACCTATGCAAAATAGATGGGAACATATAAAGTCAATGGAAAAGCCATATAGTAAATCAACTAATATGCAAAATCAAAGCTAGCAATCGTTATGAAAAGAAAATTCCCTTGAAACCTTCCCATAGTTATATTAGACCTCCAATAATATTTCAGTATAGTAGGAAAAATAAGCGGAAGTCACATGAGGGAATGGGCTGAGTTGTAATAAGCTACAGACTGGTTAGTTAGTCTGTTAGTTAGTAGGTCGGTGAGAGCATGTATAAATAGGTAGTTGTTGGCGGGAAATGGAGTTATGTGATTTGAGGAAATTAGTTGGCTTATTACTTCTTGAGAGAGAAAAGAACAAGATTGCCCTGACCATTGAATTGAGTTTTCCTCAATTCAATTATATTGTACTGATTTTATATTCTTCAATAAAGCTTAAATCATTATCTACAAGTTCGGGATCTATCATTTTGGTATCAGAGCTCGCCGATCCGGTGAAGTGTATTGACGATGGTTCAAACAAGGATCGAAGAGAAGATGGAGATGTTTGATCAAGAGATTACCGGAATAAAGAAGGAGTCGAGTAAGATGCCGGTGGTTGAAGCAACGTTGATCGAAATTACGAAGAACATGGAATTGATGCGTCTAGTGTCCAAAAAGCTTGGCAACAGCAAGCTATACTATCGTACATGGAGACGAATGCGAAGGAGCGATCAATGATAAGTGATCGACTGACTGAGTCGACATTGCGGGAGTCATCGACGATGAAATCAAAGGAGAACAAAGTGACTTCCAGCCAACAAATTGGAGAAAACAGAGCCGAAAAGAAAGCCGATTCAGACGAAAACTCGGGAAATCAAAGCAAATTTAAAAAGGTGGAAATGCCGGTTTTCATTGGTGAAGATCCCGATTCCTGGCTCTTCCGTTGAGGTATTTTCAAATACATAAACTGACTGAATCGAAGAAAATGTTAGTTTCTACTATTAGCTTTGACGGTCCGGCTCTTAATTGGTATCGTTCGCAAGAGGAAAGAGAGAAGTTTGTGAACTGGTCCAATTTAAAAGAGAGACTATTAGTACGGTTTCGATCCACTAGAGAAGGATCTATCTGTGGCCGTTTTCTTAGAATTCGGCAAGAAACAACAGTAGAGGAATATAGAAATTTGTTCAACAAGCTAGTAGCTCCCCTGTCGGATTTACAAGAAAGAGTTGTGGAAGAGACTTTTATGAATGGACTCTTTCCATGGATCGGGCGGAAGTAGCATTCTGTAGACCAAAAGGCCTAGCTGAGATGATGTAGTTGGCTCAATTGGTGGAGAACAAAGAAATAATTAGAGGTGAAGCGAATTTGAATGGATTTTTTGGGGGAAATATCCACCACAGCCTTCAACGAATGTGAAAACTGTAATGAATCAGCCTACAGGTGATAGTAAAGGAAACACTTCATTTCCTATAAGAACTATTACACTGAGGAGTTCGAATACTGGAGAAGTGCGAAAGGAGGGAACATCTAAACGATTACCTGATGCTAAGTTCCAAATGAGGAGAGAAAAGGAACTGTATTTTAGATGTAATGAGAAGTATTCGGCTGACCACAAGTACAAGATGAAAGAACAACGTGATCTCAGAATGTTTGTGGTTACAAATAATCATGAGTTTGAAATCATTGAAGAAGCTGAAACCGAAAATAAATAACGGAGGATGGTGGAGGTAAGAGATGATACCGCAGCCTATGTGGAATTATCCATCAATTCCGTGGTAGGGCTGAATGATCCTGGAACTATGAAGGTTAGAGGAAAGTTATAGGATAAAGATGTGGTAATTTTGATTGACTGCGGGGCCACACATAATTTTGTGTCTGAAAAATTGGTGAATTCGTTACAATTACCAATTAAGGAGACGCCTCATTATGGCATAATCCTAGGGTTGCACAGCTATCCAAGGAAAGAAAATATGTGAATCCTTGGAGGTAAAAATGAAGGAGTGGAGTGTGAAGGAGGATTTCTGCCATTAGAGTTGGGAGGGGTAGATGTTATCCTTGGTATGCAGTGGCTTTATTCACGGGGAGTTACAGTGGTGGATTGGAGAAATTTAACTCTAACATTCCATGATAATGAGAGACAAGTGTGTATTAAAGGGGACCCGAGCCTCACCAAATCAAGGGTGAGTTTGAAGAATTTAATAAAGACAAGGGAGGAGCATGATCATGAATATTTGATTGAATGCAGATCAATAGAGATGGCGATGTTAAATAGAACAGCCCCTTAAGAAACAGATACAAGTTGTGAAACAGAAGGATTAATAACTACTGTGCTAGATCAGTACACTAATGTAGACTGGCCAGAAAAACTACCACCTAGAAGGAGATTCGAACATTATATACATTTAAAAATGGGTACTAACCTTATAAATGTAAGGCCATATCGTTATGCATACCACCGAAGGAAGAAATGGAGAAGTTGGTGGGGGAAATGCTTGCTTCAGGAGTTATAAGGCCAAGTGTTAGTCCGTATTCAAGTCTAGTACTTTTGGTTAAAAAGAAAGATGGTAGTTGACGGTTCTGTGTGGACTACAAAGCTTTGAATAACGTCACTGTCCCTGATAAGTTCCTCATCCCAGTTGTTGAGAAGCTTCATTATTTACTAAGATTGATCAGAAAGCTGGTTACCACCAGATCAGAATGGCTGAGGAAGATGTAGAAAAGACTGCCTTTCAAACACACGAAGACCATTATGAGTTTTAAGTGATCCCTTTTGGGCTAACAAATGCTCCAGAAACATTCCAATCATCGATGAATACAATATTCAAGCCTTACTTGAGGAGGTTTGTTTTAATTTTCTTCGATGATATATTGGTCTATAGTAAGAACATTGAGGACCATTTGAAGCATATGGAGGCAGTGTTGGCTGTGCTTAGAAGACATGAATTGTATGCTAACAGAAAGAAGTGCAGTTTTGGTAAGGCAAGAGTGGAATATTTGGGGCACATCATATCTGAAAATGGTGGGGAAGTGGATCCAGAAAAAATCAGATCCATAGCTGATTGGCCTAAACCAACAAATTTGCGAGAAACACGTGGATTCCTCGGATTAACGGAGTATTATCGAAGGTTTGTGCATCAGTATGGAGCTATTGCTGCTCCTCTTACTCTGTTGCTTAAGAAAGGAGGGTTTAAATGGAGTAAGGAAGCTGATGAGGCATTTGACAAACTAAAGGAAGCAATGATGTCTTTACCAATTCTAGCACTGCCAAATTTTGATCAGTCTTTTAAAATTGAGATGGATGCGCCTGGCTTTGGAATAGAAGCTGTGTTAATCCAAGCTAAACGGCCTATTGCTTTTTACAGCCACACATTGGCGATGAGAGACAGGTGAAGACCAGTGTATGAAAGAGAGTTAATGGCGGTTGTTTTGGCTGTACAGAGGTGGAGACCTTACTTGTTAGGGGCCAAATTTATTGTGTGAACTGATCGGAGGTCCCTAAAAATTTTGTTGGAGCAAAGAGTGATACAACCACAGTACCAAAGGTGGATTGCTGAACTCTTGGGTTATTCGTTTGAGGTGGTTTATAAGCCAGGAGTTGAAAATAAGGCAGCTGATGCTCTCTCGAGAATGCCTCCAACTGCACAATTGTGTAGTATCACAGCTCCGGTTCTCCTTGATTTGAAGACAATTAAAGAAGAGGTAGAGAAGGATGTTAAGCTGCAGAAAGTTATAGCTGAACTCAGTGTAGAGCAGGAACAGAATGACAGCAAGTTCAAAATCCATAATGGCATGCTGAGATATAAGAATCATTGGTAATTACAGAGTCCTCCATTTTGATCCCATCAATTCTACAGACTTATCATGATTCAGCCGTGGGAGGTCATTTTGGATTTTTACGAACTTATAAGAGAATAGTAGGGGAGTTGTATTGGCAAGGCATGAAGGCATACATTAAAAAATATTGTTAAGAGTATTTAGTATGCCAACGTAATAAGACATTGGCCCTTTCTCCTGCTGGATTGTTGCTACCACTGGAAATTCCTACACAGATTTGGAGCGATATATCTATGGACTTCGTGGATGGTCTTCCAAAAGCAGCAGGCTTTGAAGTGATTTTTGTAATTGTGGACCGCTTGATTAAGTACGGGCACTTTTTGCCACTAAAGCATCTGTATTCAGCAAAATCAGTAGCAGAATTGTTTGTTAAAGAGGTAGTAAGGCTTATGGCTTTCCTACATCTATTGTGTCAGA
Source organism: Cucumis melo (assembly GCF_025177605.1). Taxonomy (NCBI): domain Eukaryota; kingdom Viridiplantae; phylum Streptophyta; class Magnoliopsida; order Cucurbitales; family Cucurbitaceae; genus Cucumis; species Cucumis melo. The sequence continues at coordinate 17,896,553 of NC_066858.1, forward strand.
TAGGGATAGGGTGTTCCTTAGCAGTTTTTGGAAGGAGATGTTTCGGTTAGCTGGCACGAAACTGAACAGTTCTGCGTACCATCCCCAGTCAGATGGGGAGACAGAAGTGGTAAATAAGGGAGTGGAAGTTTACTTGCGATGTTTGCAGTGAGAAGCCTAAAGAGTGGAATACGTGGTTACCATAGGCTGAGTATTGGTACAATACCACTTTTCAGAGAGCTTTAGGCATGACGCCTTTCCAAGTGGTTTATGGGCGACAGCCACCCCCTTTGATTTACTATGGTGATGGGACAACAACAAATGCTACTTTGGATGAACAGTTGAAAGAAAGAAACGTGGCTTTAGCTTCTCTAAGAGATCATTTGCAGCTAGCCCATGATCAGATGAAGAAATATGCGGATCAGAAAAGGAGACATGTGGAATATGAAGTCGGGGATCTTGTGTTTTTGAGAGTCAAACCGTATTGTCAAATTTCCTTAAGAAGAAAAAGAAATGAGAAGCTTTTCGCCAAGTATTTCAGGCCTTATAAGATCCTTGAAAGGATTGGTCCAGTTGCGTATAGGCTGGAATTACCTGATAATTAATCCGCTCTGTTTTTCATGTGTCTCAACTGAGGAAATTGGTGGGGGAACACATCAATGTTCAGCCAATAAGTCAACAGCTAAATGAGAACTATGAGTGGGAAGCTAATCCTGTAGAAGCTATTGACTATCGCAAAAATAAAACAGGAACCTGGGAAGTTATGGTGAGCTGGGAAGAGCAGCCAAATCATGAGGCAACTTGGGAAGTTTATGAAGAAATGAAGTGCAGGTACCCGAATCTTCACCTTGAGGACAAGGTGAATTTGGAAGGGAGGAATAATGTTAGACCTCCAATAATATTTCAGTATAGTAGGAAAAATAAGAGGAAGTGACACATGTGAATGGGCTGAGTTGTTATAAGCTACAAACTGTTAGTTAGTCTGTTAGTTAGTAGGCCGGTGAGATCATGTATAAATAGGTAGTTGTTGGTGAGAAAGGGAGTTATGTGATTTGTGAGGAAATTAGTTGGCTTATTACTTCTTGAGAGAGAGAAGAACAAGAGTGCCCTAGCCATTGAATTGAGTTTTACTCAATTCAATTATATTGTACTGATTCTATATTCTTCAATAAAGCTTAAAATCATTTTCTACAAGTTCGGGATCTATCAAGTTACAACCAATTCTGGATTAGTTTATTTAAAACCCAGACTACCCACATAGCATGGAAAATAGTAAAGGCTCATGAAAAGAGAGTTCATGCCAGTGCCGAGAACCCACAAAATGAAAGTTTATAAATTTGTGTTGCTAGATATCTGCTTTATTGATTCAATAGAGGTCTCTGCCTGCTATCTTCCAAAGCTAATTTTATCTTAACCCTTTGAATTTAATTGCAGATACAGAACAGTTTCAATAAAATGCAGCTCTTTCCTTTTTCCTAATGTAACAGTTTCTCATATTGTTGTGGATCCCTTGTTGTGACATAAACATACATCTGGCCCCATTTTAAACAACTCCAAAGAAAAATCAAACTGCATATAAATTATATCTCCTAGACATGAGTTTACAGCCAACAATTCACGAGCGGACAAGAGGAAAAGACAGAAGATGATACAATTTGATAAAATGAGTAGGCATACTCTTTGTCTGCAATATGAATTGTTGATACCAAATCAACCTGAAAAAGAGTAGAAACCAAAAATTAAAGAAACCCCATGTAAAAAATAAGAATACCGATTTGAAAAATTAGAAATTCGAGGCGAAACCTGAACAAATGGCTGGAGAATAGACCATGGAAACTTCTTTTTGTAACTAACAATAGCAGTCTGAAGCTCCGCAGAGGGTCCATCCCGTTTGAACCTCATGAAATCAGCAATTGAATTGTTCTGGAAAAAGGAGTCGGGGGAGGCATCGTCGCGTAATTGATTAGAAAGGGAAGAAGAAGAAGAAGAAGAAGAAGAAGAAGAAGAAGCAGGAATTTGGCACCGGAACAACCTAAAACGCTTGGGGAATCTGGAAGAATCTGTGAAGAAGGGAAATTTGGTGGGGATAGAAGAAGAAGAAGAAGAAGAAGAAGAAGAAGAAGAAGAAGAAGAAGAAGAAGAAGAAGAAGAAGAAGAAGAAGGTGAATCAGGTTTGGAAATGGAAGGAAAGGAAATGGGTAAGAGAAGTGAGAGTGAGTTAGAGACCATATCCTCTCTGCTCAGAGAGGAAGCAAGGAGAGCGAGAGAGAGAGAGAGAGGAGTGGGAAGGCAAAGCCCAAAAAATCTGATAATGTTGAGAACTTACAACTGAAATGAAAAATAAAAATATATTCTCCTTTTTAGGACCATATTAATAAATAAATAAAAATATAACCTTTTGAGCTCTCCTAAGTCATAACACAACACCCTTTCCAATTATTTTGGAAGTAGGGAATGTTATGTTTAGTTATACTTTCATACTTCCTCCATTATTGAATTCCAATCTTTTTTTCATTTTTTTTCAAATTCTAACATTATATTTGGATTCATCAAACTTCAATAAATAGTTGCAAAATTTGCAATATATTCGAAAAAAATAACTTCACTTTAGTTTCAATTTAGTTCATAAATTTTAAAATACAATACATGTTTAGTTCTTTGATATTTTATTTTTTTTTTTAGATATTATAATTCTATTTTCTTTTCCTGTCTTATAATCATTTTTATTTTTTTAATATAATGGTTAAATTATTAACCAAATTATATAAACAAAAACTATTTTTTAAATCTACTTATTTTTTTCAAATCTTCACTTGGTTGTTCAAATTATTGGTAAAACGTTGATAACAAAGGAAGAAAATTGAAGTTGAAAGTGATTTTGTTAGGTTTAGTTTTCAAAAACAAAATAAATACCAAATGGAACCTAAACTTTTAGTTCTTAGTTTTTCTAGATTGTTCTGGATTGAGTTCCAATGTTTCAAAACCTTTCTATTGATCCATTCAGGTTTGAATTTTGTTTTAATTTAGTTTGTTTTTTAGGATTCAGAATTCGTACTTTTAACTCCAATTTTTATTAACTACTCACTTTTCAGCCTTTACAACGAACAGATAAACATTAACACTAAAGAGAAACGATGAACATTTATGAAAAATCAAGGCTAAAAGTATAAATCTTGAAATTTGGGAATAAATGAAATAAAATCTAAATCTCGAACATGAAATTAAACTTAAAAGATAAATTGAAACTAGAGTCTAAATTAAAGACTAAAAGTGTAACATTTTAAATATAGAGCTCAAATAAAAAGTAGAAACAAGATTTGGAGATAAAAAAAAAAAAAAAAAAAAAAAAAAAAAGTGTTTTTCTTTTCATTGATACGCAACATATTTGAAAGAAATGTATTTAAAATGGGTTTGGTTGCATATGTAAACCCCAAAACAAAAGGGAGTTGAAGAAGTTTCTTGCATACACACTTTTTCTTATGTTTTGCTAATAAATAATTAGAATGGATTAGGCTGTGTAATTAATTTACCTCCAAACCTATGAAATCTGCAAAAATCAAGTGTGCTTATGAATCCCATCTTTTAACCTAAAAACAATAAAAAAAAAATTATAAATGAGAAAATAAAATAATAAAATAGATCAAAATATTTACAAAATATAGCATAGTTTTGAAAATATGTGTTTGATTTATTTTATAATATTTTAATTAAAATGCTAAAAATGGTATTTGAAATCAATAAATCTATCAACAAACATTACATAATTATTCAAAATTAGGATATTGATTATATTTGGAAGAGAAAATTTCAAAGTTAATAATACATATAAACATAGTTTGCATATTGTTTTAGTAATTTAGACCAGAAAGCATATATATATATATATATATATATATATATATATATATATATATATAATGAATATATTTAGGTGAATAATAATACAAACACGTTTCTGTAGGTCAATAATTCATGTTGGAGAGTTTTTGTTTTAGGACAAAATAAAACTGATGCATATGAGACTGAGTTTGTTGAGATTGGGAATGTAACAATTTTGCACGCAACGCCGAACAATATTCCAAAAAAGATTGGTTTCTTTCAATTGATTACAATCCATATTTCATTACTGAATTTCTAAATAATCATTTCATATGCCGCATTTTAGTTAAGATTTTGCAATCTATACGTCTTTTCCCCCAATGTGATTTTTCTTTTTAAATTTATATACCTTCAAATCTGAAAATTACTATATTTTTGTGAAATTTCGTTGAAAGGTTTTCGGATACCAATTTTTATATAATAAACCAAAACATTTAAAAATATAATAAAATATTGCTATTTATGATGAACGACCAAAATAGATTACTATCGATTGTGTCGTGATAGGTACAGATAATAGTCTATCTAGATTTGTCGCAGATAGATTATAATACGTTATATTTGTAAATATTTTTAGAAATTTTGTCAATTAAAATAATTTTTTTTCTTTTAACAGTATTGGCTTTTTTTTCAAAATCTTTACTATAAATAGACTTTGAGTACTTTGTTTCTTTTTATCATGATAAGTTGAATTCAAACTGCAATCAGCTAGGAAAAGAAGGAAGTTTAGTCTTATTTTAAGAGAGATGGATAACCATTTAAAGTCATATAAAAAGTTTATATATATATATATATATATATATATAGTCATTTTTTAACACAAATCTTGTTAGGAAAAATACATGTTTCTTTTTTTAATAAAAATAAAAATGAAAGAGCTATTGAATATAGTTTTGATTTAGTTTCTAACATTCCAAGTGTTATTTTTTATTGATCAGCAAACCAAGAAACCAAAACAAACTAACAACCCAAACTAGTGATAAAGAGGAAAATAAATAAAAGCCGGTAGACACCATTATAGTAAGAGAAAGCTTAGAACATGGGGCCCAAAGAAGATAACTTTGTTTTCTGCTCTAAGAATTCTTTTAAAATATATATATATCATGGAGGAAGCAACGTTTAAAGCCTCCTTCACACAAAGAAAAATCAATCTCAACAAAATCAAAATCAACAAAGTTCAATTATCTCATGACCTCTGGACATTTATATTTGAATTTCATCAAAGAATCACTATTAGAAAAATGGACTCTCTTGACATTTGTGATTTTTAATACTTGACATTAAAAAAAATCAAGAAATGGATGATTTCAAAGATAAAACGTTAAGAATTTTTATGAAAAGACGAAGGTATGCTAATTTTCGACTTTCTTGATGTTTTTTAAACGTCAAGTGATATGTACTTTTCCTTGACATTTGTAAAATATCAAGAATTTTTATGAAAAGGTAGAGATAGTTGAATTTTTTTTTAAAATGATTTTGTACATCTAAAAAGAGTGAGTAAACAATTTTGAGCTCACAATAATTAATCCTCACAATACAATAAGAATTCTCTCAAGGATAAGATGGAAAGAATGAAAATTGAAAGCTTTAGAGAGAATAACAATGAAAATCGGAAGCTTTAGAGAGAATAACAATAGTGGCTTTTGCAATTTTTTAGGATTGTAAAGTTAAACAAAGTTCATAAAAATTTGGGTGAAAATGAAGTATTTAAAAGGAGGAGAAGGATATTGAAATCCAAAATTATTTTGGGTCGTTAGATGTAAGTAAAAGAAAATTGAATGGTTGGGAACTAAACTCAATTAGGGTGTGTTTGGATTGCATTTTGAAGCGATTAAATTAAAAAAATAAGTTGTTTTGAAAAAAAGATTATGTCTTTGACAACCACCTAAAATAAACTTTGAAAAAATGAATTTATAAAATAATATAGTTTAGGATAAACACCTAAAACCAACGTATAGAAAAATAAATTTTATGTGTTTAATAGTCTCCCTAATTTATATGAAACACCTTTAGCTATCCTCACAAACTAACCTTCGACAACCATCTCTAACAACTGTTGTCGACCAACTTTCTTTCACTGCTTTTTTCATGGTCGTTGCCTATCAACTTTTGTTGGTCATTTTTCTGTGACCATTGTTGGCTTATTTTTGCCAATCCTTTTTTCTATGACTGTTATCAGCCAATTGTCAACAACCTTTTTTTTTTTTGTGATTGTCATTGTTTGACTTCCAACGACCACTGTCGCCAACATCAGATTACAACCATCTCTGTCAACTGTAGATGACCAACTTTCTTTCACCGTTTTCATGGTCATTGCCTATCAACTTTTGTTGGTCATTTTTCTATGACTATTGTTGGCTTTTTTTTTTTGTTAATTATTTTATGGCAACCGTTACCGGTCAACTTTTATCGATCGATTTTCTATGACTATTATCGGCCAATTACCGACAACCATTTAGTTTTTGTGATTGTCATTGTTTGACTTCCAACAACCATTGTCTTCAACCTCTGATTATCATTTTACAGTGATTATCCCCGACCACCTCAAACCACAATCCTCGATGATCATTATTGAACTTCTATCAAAATCTCCACGAATAAAGTTTATATATATATATACAATCTTTTACTCTATTACAAATCGAACAAGTTTTTACCTAAGAAAACACTTTTGAAAAAAAAAAAGTTACCAAACACACATGTGTTTTTCTTTCAAGGAGTTTTTAGAAAAAAAGTTTAAATTTAGAAAACATTTTTTTCTTAATTCATTCCAAAGAGGCTCTTAGGGGCCGTTTGAGGGAAAGGTTAGGTTATGATAAAACTAGTGTAGGTAATAACATGTGTTTGGGGGAAGAGTTTCAAGAGATAATTTTATGATAAGATGTGTTTCGGGAAAGGTTAAGTGGTTAGGGTTATGATAGTGTTATGATAAGATGTGTTTAGGGAAAGGGTTATATAGAGAGTGTTATAATATTTTTTAAAAAAATATATAATATATTCAATATATAAATTTCATAATTTTATTTTATTAAATAATCTTATTTTTCTTAAAATCATTTGTCTTTAATTTTTTTCAATTACCATATTATTGACGTTAATTCGAGAGGAGTGTATCTTTTTTATTGATGTTATACATATTCATTAAATTAGTTCATAAATTTCAAAACGTACAATCTCATTATTGAAAATGAAATTTGTATATATTTTGTTTTCAATTTAATCTCTCCCATTCACATTTTAATCTAAATTTTTCATTAAATTTTCAATATCATTTGTTAAATTCAACTTTATGTTTTTTTATAATATATATAATTAAAATAATAACTCAAAACTTCACTCTTTGCATTTTTTCCGAATTACTTTCTCAGTCAATCAAATGAACAATTATGCATTTCTAATTTTATAGCCCTTTTCAAACAATTTTATAAACAAAATGAACAAAAGAAAAAAAAAACTGAATGAATCAAAATTTCTTTACACAAAGAAAAGCCGAAAATGACAATTAGGACTTTTATTAAATAAAAACTTACTTAAGGTAAGTATAAACAGATTGTTAAGAAAGGTCATTCTGAAGTAGATTAGTGTCAATTAACGACTAATTCTACACACTCATTACAGAAAATTGATGAAATATAGTAAAATTCTAATGTTATTTATCATCTAATATATCTAAATCGAACCCCAAAAGATTAAGGGCCAGAAAAAAAGAAGAAAAAACAGTCTGAAGAACAAAAAGAGGAGGCAAAATCTATAGTTTAGATATAGATTTAATCACCCTCTTCCCTAAAACTCCATATGTATAATCTTAGAGTGATTTTAGTTTTCCAAACTCAAAAAACAAAATATCCAAAAAAAAAAAAAGAAACGAAAAACACATCAATCTCATATAAATCTTTTCCCCCTCTCTTTCCTTCTTCTTCTTCCCTGTTATTTTTGTTGTTGTAATGAGTTTCTTTTAAAATCTAAGCGGGGCCAATGGTACCGACATAGAAAGGGTAATCTGACAAAGGAGAAGATTTATTAGGAGAAGTAGATCTTTTCTAAGGTTGGGAGATCGAGGAGAAAAATAACATCGAAGATGATATCGTATCAGAGAGTAAAATAGAAAGATTTGGATAGAAAAATAAAGATAGAAACGATGAAAGGGGAAGAGACAAAATTGGACAGAAAAAGGAATGATGCATAAAAAAATCGAGAAGGATTACCACGGTTTTAAGGGGTATTACACAAAGGTAGAGAGAGAGAGAGGGGAGGAGTAGTGTGAAAAGGATTTAGGAGGATTATGGAAACCCTAAACAAGGGTTAGGGTTATGGAAACCCAACCCCACAGTGATAAATTGGAGCTCAAACGGCTCCTTAGTCTTTAAACACAAACACAAATAATAATATAATAATATATTATTTTTAAAATAATTTTTTTAAAGCCCAATAAAAACAAGTTTATTATTAGCCATTAGACACAAACATAAATAATAATATTAAATTCCTTTTCTTTTAAAAGCCAATCCAAAAACAAAAGCCACATGTGTTATTCCTTAACTTTCTTTAATTGGTTCAATTTGATTATTTGGTCACCATCTTGAGAATTTCTCTATTAAGTTTCTTTTAACAATATTTTCTTCGTTTGATCTCTAATTTGGGTGATTCAAGAGGCGTCAAAATCATTGTTCTGAGCTCCACATTATAGACTATTCAAAATAATAAAATTATCAATAAAAATTTCAAATTTGTTATCACCAAAATATTAATTAATTAAGTAATTAAATGAAATTAATTAATTTGAGATTAGGGGCCAAAAAACCAACAATTATAAGGACAACAATTGTTTCACAACTACCCAAAAAATCCAATTAGTCCTTGGAGACTTAAACTTCTTTTTGGAGTCGATGGAAAAACATGTTCGACAATTTGATCTACTTGAAATTGATGAAGATATTCATGATTATGAAGAAAATTCCAACAAGGAGATCGTAGATGGAATTTATTAAAATAGAGGAAGCAGATATCCAAGCATCAAGTTGAACAATGAATAGAAAGTTGCTTATAATATGATGATCGAAACAATTAATACGAATAGATATGCAACATTCTTCATAGATGGCCCTCGAATAACTGAAAAAATCTTTTTGTATCGAGTACTTTTAGCTACAATAAGGTCAAAAGGAATGATAGCTTTGGCAACTACAACATCTAGAATAACAATATCAGTTTTGCCAGGTGGTCGAGTTGCACATTCTAGTATCAAACATTCTTTGGAAGCAAATGAAACATCAATGTGCAACATATCAAAGCAGAGTGCAATGACGGAATTAATTCAAAAAGTAAAATTGATAATTTGGGATGAAGCTCCAATGGTAAAAAAAAGTATACAATTGAATCAATTGATAGAACACCAAGAGACATAATGGATTGTCCCTACTCATTTGGAGGTAAAGTAATTGCCTTTATGGAGGAGATTTTCGTCAAGTGCTTCCATTGCTTCCTAAAGCAACAAGACAACAAATAGTGGCAACTGTACAAAGTTCAGCTGAAGAAAAATATGAGAGCATATGATGATACAAGATTTGCAGATTTTATTTTGCATGTTAGAGATGAAAACAAGTCCATCATTAAAAATGATATCATTAAATTGCCTGACGAAATTGTAGTTACGAATTATGGAAATGATGTGAAAGGGATGTTGATTAGGAAAATATATTCACATTTAGAACTACATGTAGAAATAACAGACTACGTAACAAACAAAGCTATTTTGGTAACAACAGAATGACCATGTCGATAGTTTAAATGAAGAAAGGTGAATTGTCTCGTTATTTTATCAAGAAATTTGGATCCATCCAATGGATTGTATAATGGAACAGGATTGGTACGTCGATCATTCAGCAAAAATATTATGCATGCTTAAATAGCAATGAGTGATCATGTACAAAAACTGTTTTTCTACCACGAATACCATTAAGCTCACCAAATGACAATGGATATCCATTTAAGTTCAAGAGAAAACAATTTCATGATTCGTCTATGCTTTGCAATGACAATTAACAAAGCACAAAGACAAACAATTCCTAACGTTGGAATATATTCCTAAAAATGTGTTTTCTCATAGACAACTTTTGTTGCACTTATCTAGAGGAATTTCAATGAAGACAACAAAAGTTTAGATCAAGCCCATAGGTGAAAATAAGTTACCTTCAATTTGTGCAAAAAATATTGTTTATAAAGAAATCCTTTTTTGATATATACATGATGGAATACAAAACATGTACAACAGAAACAAAGATCAAACTTTACTCTATATGCAACTAAACACTTTATTGATTAACATGCTAAAAAAGACCTAATTCAAACTAATTAGGAGTAAGGAAAATACTTACCTTTTGAAGCTATTTTCGACTTCTCGAAATCTCCTCGCGATCACAAATCGAGACCACAACTAGTGTTGACCTGCTATTCTCCGAACTTAGAATCAGGTTGTGGGACCCGTTAAGTGAAGGAAAAATTAGAGAGAAATGGAATTTGAAGGTGGAAAATTAGGTTGAGATTTGAGAGAAAATTAGGTTTATTTTGTAATTCAAAATTAAAAAAATGGCAAAAAAAAATTAATTTGAAAAACAACCTTTAAATAGATAAATTACGTGCAAAAATGAAGGTAATTACGTTCTTAAATCTCAACACCTAATAATCCACTAATAATTAGTGGAACTTAGTGGGCTAGGTGTTTACATCTCATGTAGCCACCTATCCCACTAAGTGTTAGGGGGATTATCCAACAAAATGTTGGATTTTCCCACTAATTTTAGTCCAAGGGCATTATGGTCATTTGACCAATTAAGTCAGAGTCAAAAGTCAACTTTTTGACATTTTACCTTTTGTCCATTTTGACTAATTTCGACTTCCCGAGCATGAATCCACATTCATTTTTCTGAAATTTAAATCACATTTGAATATAAAACCGGTCAAAGTTTGACTTTTCACAACTTAGTCAAATATGAATATGAATCCGTATTCATATTTTTAATATTTAAATTACATTTAAACATAGAGCTCTATAATCGACGACTATATCATATATATTCGTCAGTTTCTCTCTCTACCTAATTCGAACAATTCGAATTATTCCAACATATTATTCTAAGTTAATTACATATGAGCTAGCAGAGGAACCTAATGCACCTATAAATCATAGTCTCCAACGATCCGAGATTAACTGGCTAAATCCTTTTAGACCGAGCTAATCAACATTGTTAACTAAATGGTCATTCCACTAAAGTCCCGTTGTTGTACTCCCCACACTATAGATATATTTGTGTCCATCTCATATAACCATGATCAGTAAGTTAATCCTTCACAGGTTGTTCGTAACCTTGGCTGGGTCAAAATACCGTTTTACCCCCCGAGACTACATCTTGTTCTTTAAGTCCCACTAATCCACTATTGAACATTAGGTTTAAGGTTCAACCTATAAACCGAATCTCTCTCGGGCCAATGAAAGGGCGGGATCCCTTGTTCAAGACTTGGATTCAGTCCTTAAGGGAACAACCTATCTACTAACCCTAAAACAGGTAGGAGTGAATTATGTTTTGCACTCTATATCCCTAGCCATCCACCCGGTCTTACCCCTGAAATGAAAGACTTATTGGGCCAGCACCATTTAACTGTCCTCACCTATGCAGATCTAAGGATAATACCGTTTGAACAAAACTTCATAGTTAGCTTATGATTAAGATTAAGTTACCTAGGTCATCGTAATCGAAACAGTCAGTTTATATAGTCAACGATGTTATAACTTAAAAGTGACTATTTTATGGTTTCAGTTTTATGTAAACTCTTTACATATAATGTCCTCACTTCCATGTCTTTACACGAACGATTTAGGATCACATCGTTTGTACTAACTATAGAGCGGGCTGTATCCATAGCGTTCCCGAAATAAGGCGTCCAACCTTATTCATACAATATAGACCGTTTGGACTATAAACTCGAACTTGATCCACATTTATGTCTTTACATAATGTTCAAGTCTACACTCGATAGCCTCAGGACCTTAGTTAATTGAATTCAAGATTATAGTATTCTAATTTCACTAATAAGTCCTCATAACCACTTTATTGAATAGAATATAATTATAAACCACAAGCTGTTTTATGACATAAATTCCAACAATACAAGCCTTACATTTAAATTATTTTATATTTTAATGTAATTATTGTAACTTCTTTTTATGTACATCTAATTCTATTACATTTTAAATTTCGTACTTTTAAATTGAATACAACTTAAATATATACATGTATTGCTTGCTATAATCTAAAGCTACATATTTTATGTGCATGACACGTATCTTCTACCGGTTAAAAAAAGAAGAAGAGATTATCTTAATTAACATTCAACTCGTGTTAGCTACGTCTCCTCTTTGATTTTGCAAATTGTGATATTAAGAAAAACGAGGACCACTACTTAGAGACAAGATTCAAAAGCATGATACGTGTAAGGCTCCATCACCCTCCCTTTTAGGACTAATCACCATCCAGCTGGACATAGACAACCCGGAAAATGATGTTGACATGGACCAATAGCCCCACGTGTCATCTTTGTCATACAAGGATTGGGTTGCTTATCGTGTGGTCATCACAATCCTTCTTCTCGAATTTACCCACAACGCCACCGCCCACTTCGATATTTCATTCGCTCTATATATACTTTTTCCAAAAATATCGCAGATTTAAACTTTACCCACTTTCCAAAAACCAAAGAAATTGGAGTGATTCTTCTCTTGCATGAATTCCTACCTTTTCTGCAACTCTATCTTCCATTAATGACTACGCTCGCGAAGCTCCACGTCTACCCACAAACTTTTGAGGGTCCAAGTACTAGAGATGGGCATCTGATCGGAGCTCTTGGTCCGGGAGTTCACCGGTTGGATGTTGGAGTATCGACGAGCCGTGGTCGTGGGTTATGCTTGAGAAAGTGTAGATCCTTCAGAGGAGGGGATGGTGGGGATTTTGAGAAGGAGAATAGTAAAGGGGGGAACCGGAGAAATTCGAGGTTGAAAGAGGTGAAAATGAAGAAGGAAAGTCAGTTTTGGAAATTTTTGAGGTCTGGTGTTTTGGGTAAGTTTAATTTGCTAATGGGATCGGATGTTGATCAGGGGAAGCTTATGGCTAATATGGAGGGTTTGCTTTCTTCGGTGAGTATTGCTGTGTGTTGGTCATCTTATCTTCTTCGTAAACCTTGTCTCGAGTTCATGTATTCTTTATTCATAAAGTGATATTGAGTTGTTTGGAACAAATTTGAGGTATTTTCACATAGTCCCCTGATTATTGATTCTTTACCATTAGTTGGCTTGTTGAGCAAATGTGCCTGTAGTTTTAGCTCAAACCACCGTACCTTGATGTTCGATTTTTTTTTTAATATAAGAAACCAATCGTATTAAAGGACATTAAAAAAATCTACTAATACATCCTCCAAGAATGGCTGCATTCGAAAGAATGATACTAAGCTGATAATTACAAAAAGTTTGACAAACGGATGCCCATAAGGAGGCATTAAATCTCACCCCCTCCATATTTGTTCTAAGGAATTCAAATTGGAAGTTTTCGTTTTCGGTGAGTTATTAGTTTTTAGGATTTCGAATTTAATTTCGGATAATGGGATAAAGATATGAATGAACAAGAAGGAAACTCCTCTAGGCTACTGTGGCATAAAATTGAACCAAAGCCAACTTAAGTCGTAAATATATAGATCTACTTTTTTCTATATGGTAGATTTGATGTATACTCATAAACCAAGGACATATGCTTTAATCTTTATTGGAGACTGTAGTAGCATCACTGACTGGAGCTCTTTTATTATCTTGAATAAATAGGCTGCAGTCCAAATTGGAAGATATATTGTTACAATGATGAGCACTGGTGTCGTACTTGCTGTCGGGTTTCAGTTATCAGGTATACCACATTTTAAAGTTCAAAAAAAGAAAAAAGAAAAAAGAAAAATATTGGTGTCATTGTTGATATTAATATGAATTCTGTTTCTTGAAAATTATGAAGGTGGTGACAGCCAGATGAACACATTGATTTGGTATAGTTGGCTCGGAGGGGTTATTATTGGAACCATGATTGGTGCGAACATGGTATTAGAGGAGCATTGCAGTGCTGGTCCACGCAATGTTGTAATAACTGGAAGGTAACTAATCAGTCCGCAGGGAGAATGTAGATAATTGGCACATTGTTTAATAATTACGTGGTGATAGGATGATTACGTTATCTAATGTCCATTGTTGGCTTGTATGATCTTCCTTTGATATATTAATCTGCCTGCCATGTTCGTAACATGAAGACTCATATATGATCTGTTGTCTGTTACATGGATGGTTGATTATGCAGCACTAGAGGATTGGGGAAAGCACTAGCCAGAGAGTTTCTTCTTTCAGGAGACCGTGTGGTTGTAGCTTCTCGCAGGTGGTCTTCAGAATTAAATTAAAGCTCTGATACTTAATATTTCAACGTTTTTACACCTTTCTAACATCACATTTCCTTGCCCAATAATTTTCTGAAGACAGCTCTGAGTCTGTTCAAGAAACTCTAAGAGAGCTCGAGGAAAACTTAAAAGGTCTAATGGTCAGAAGTGGTTCTTCCAATAAAAGCCTGGCACATGCTAAAGTTGTTGGCACAACGTGCAATGTTTGTGACCCTGAAGATGTTCATAATTTAGCCAATTTTGCTCTGAATGAACTTGGTTCCATTGACATTTGGGTGAGTCATGAACTTACAGTGGACTTTTCATGCACGAACTTGTACTATATGCTGGTTTTCTTGAAGTCTTCCGTAATCATAATTTGAGTTTAGATCTACTGATACATTCTTAAAATAGTGTCTTCATGCCTCATCCACTTTGAGGGAATTTATCTTACTATCAAAAAATAAGCTATGCTTATTCACAAACATTTAAATTTTATATCATTAAGGATATTGTATCATGCCTATTTTCAGTCTTGAGAAAAAAAAATCTTGAATTTGTTTAATTGGAAAAATTGTGGACAGATAAACAATGCGGGGACGAATAAAGGCTTTAGACCATTGCTGCAGTTTACAGATGAAGATATTACTCAGGTAAGCTAAAATTATTAATTCTGAATTTTCCCCCTAAACTTCTTTTGATAAATATGAACATAGTGTTCTCCAATAGATATGAGCTCTTAGAATATGTTTAGCGCTCGACAGTTTATTGGGCATATTTAAAATTAAGATACAACTTACAAGTTGATTTAATTTCATACACCGGTTATTTGATAGATTCTCTCAACAAACCTTGTTGGTTCTCTTCTTTGTACTCGAGAAGCCATGCGTGTAATGAGAAATCAGCCTAAAGGAGGGCATATATTTAACATGGATGGTGCTGGTTCTGGAGGTTCAAGTACTCCTTTGACGGCTGTGTAAGTTCATTGGCTCATTGCTTACTGTGAAATGTAAATTTAGTTGTTATGTCTATGAAATCAAACGTTGGTTTTGGTATTTATGCAATTTAGTTTACTGAACTTTTAGGTATGGATCGACAAAATGTGGTCTTAGGCAGCTTCAATCGTCTCTTTTGAAAGAGTGCAGGCGGTCCAATGTAGGAGTACACACCGCATCTCCCGGCATGGTTTTGACAGATCTCCTTCTTAGGTGAATCAAGTTTTTTCTTACTATCCTCGTATCTCTATATGCAACAGATAAATTGCTAGAAAAACACAGTTTTCTAATCAATGGTTTATGCCTTCCACTTTCCCAAGAAATATATGAGCTTGTGTTATACTTGGTTGATACACATTTTTCTGTGGATAAGTATTATCAATTGGAACGATTCTTACTAAACTTGTAATACTCGTGGCTTCCATACAGTGGTTCAACTGTGAGAAACAAACAGATGTTCAACATAATTTGTGAGCTTCCTGAAACAGTTGCTAGAACATTAGTTCCCCGTATGCGGGTTGTGAAAGGAACAGGAAAGGCCATCAACTACTTGACTCCTCCAAGAATCTTATTAGCTCTGGTCACTGCCTGGCTGCGACGAGGTCGTTGGTTTGATGATCAGGTAAGTTCACTTCCATCATGGGAAGTAGCAAACACAGATGCTTCATAAGTTCAAGGATTAGTAAAATTAAAAAATTCATCAAGAACCCAAATGCACAATTGTGAAGAGTTGTATTATTCATCCAGTCTGTCAAAATATTGCAGGGGAGGGCTTTGTATGCAGCTGAGGCAGACAGAATCCGAAACTGGGCCGAAAACCGCACACGTTTCTCCTTCACCGATGCAATGGAGATGTACACAGAGAATACCTGGGTGTCTGTCTTCTCCCTTTCGGTCGTTTGCGCCTTCATAATTCTCTCAACCACAAACAACACTCTTCCCGGAACTTGACTCTTGTCAACTTCAGCAAAGACGACATCATTCACTTTACCGAATTAGAAGCAGCATTGTTAGGTACTGATAGGGGAGAAAAGAAAGGAGAAAGTGACATTGTTAGTTCATCTAGCATCCTTGCACACAAAGAAAAACCAAACCCCACTACCATTAGCTAATGTATTGACTGCCTAACCACAAAGCAAAGCCTTGAAGTGGGTGGCCTCTCTTGAGGCCTATTTATTTATTTACTTCAATGGATGGACTGATCTGTATTGAAATGTAATGTGTAAAATCTACACAGCCAAGTAAAGTTTGTGCCTTCCTTTTTTTTTTTTTTCTTTAACAGCCACCAGATACATTTTTCTCTCTGTGTGCTGTGGGACTTTGTCAAGTCAAATGCTTTGCCAGTCCACAAATGACAAATGGCTTCTGCTGTGTTTCAATCAGCCTTCCTCATTTGAACAAGCAACAATCGTCTTTATCTCCATCCCAGCCTTGGCTGGCAGCCGGTGGGATACGTATTTTAATTGAAAACATAACCAACGTAGTCCTAAAGATGTTACAAAAAAAGCATATCTTAATCATAGAATCCTATGGCAAATATTTAAGTTTAAACATTGACTTTTTTGATATCAAAAAAGTAGGTGGGCTTAAAATATCCACCCGAACCTATTTTTTAAAAATTACAAAAATATTTCGCTAACCAAGAGCTTGTTTGTTCATTTTTCATTTAATTAAAAAATATATTGATTTGAATGTCGATCCCAACCCCACATGTTAAAATCTATATGTAAACTTTTTAACCCTAAAGACACTTCTACTGTATGTTATGAATATTTCAATTTAATCAAAATTGTTCTTCTTTTCTTTGGATATAGCTAACACATACTTAAGCCACGTAAATGTGTATGTTCATAGTCTTTGCTACTTACCATTTTTGTTTGTTTATTTTTATTTGTCAATAGTAAAGAATGATGTGTGGAATGAATGGCCTAAAATGGACCACAACCAAAGGGCACATGGTGGACCTTATACTTTCTCTATTTACTAATTACTTATCCATAATTCCCTATTTCACTTCCATTAAACCTTACCTCACTTCACTTCAAGGGAATGAGAATCATCCAAAGTGACATTTCCATTTGTGGGGTTTATACCCATTCTAGGAATCTTATTCCTCTTTTCATTTTTCTCCATCATCTCATTCTTATTCTTTATTTCCTTATATATTGGTTCATTTTCCTTATTTGGTCCTATCAATTGTTTTTATTTTCCAACTAACCTTATAGTTTTCCATATAGCAACCTACCGTCACATGTAACCGTTGCCATATGTCAAAGGATATTATTGTAGCACAATTCAATCACCCTAACAAAAGAAAGAGTAAGTAATCTTTAAAGGAGAAATTTAACCTTATTTTCCTATATATATGTGTGTATTGGTTGAGTAACAATTTTTGTGTTTGAAATTTAAGTTTCATATATTTGAATTATGTACGGTAAAAACATTTTTTTGTTGCTTCAAAATCTTATTAATAATTATACTTGATGTCTTATGAACATAACTTAAAATTGAAAATAATATATATATTTTTAATTTAAGTTCATATTTATTTAGTTCTTATAGTTTGAAATAAAGTTACAATTCAGTCCATATAATTTTAAAAATTAAAATTTATTAATCTTTATAATTTGAAAAAATCTACTATGTCTATGATTTAATTAAAAAGGCATACATATAATCTCTACGGTAGATATTATTTAGAAAGGTGATATAAAATCATACAAGGGAACTCTCTTTAAATCATTATGAATAAAATTTCAATTTAACTTTCCTTCGAAAATAAAATGGAAAGTTGTAGGGTATTGTGAGAGATTCAAAATTAGGAAAGTAAATTGTTTTTAGATTTTTTTTGTGTGTGAAATTGTGAAATTATGTACATTAGAACCTTTTCACTTTTCATAAATATCCAAGTACATTATCCACGTGTATTTTCTGTGGTTTTGACATTTATTAGAAAAATAGAGGATAGGTGACATTTTAATTATAATAAAAAAATTTAAAATATATAGGGTCTTTTAGTAATTATGACATCCATTTCATCATCAAAACGATGGTAGAATTCACCCTATAGTTAAAATTAAAAAAGAAAAAGAAAAAAAAAGTTGAAGGTGCAACGCTACCATTTGGAAAGAAAAATCTTTTGGCTTTTCGTCACATAATTGTTTAATTAGTGGAAATTGTATTACATCATATTTGGATCTCCTTTCCAAGTTTAAATTAAATCCCATATGTAAATAATAATAATTATAATAATAATAGCAATAATTTTGTAAATATAAAACATATTGTGTTCATTGTGAATGTGGTGTGTCTTTTTGTTTTCTTTCCTTCTCTTCCAATACATATATGTGGTAGGACAACCAACAACTGAGCTTTTTACTACATTAACACTAAATCAAATTATAAATTTATTATTGTTGTTTTTTTTTCCCAAAAATGTTGTTAATATATTGTTTTTTATAAAAGAATTGTCAAAAATAGTAAATTTGACAAAATATTTACGACATATAACAAAATTTCATATCCTATTAATAATAAATATTGATAGACACTAATATACTTCTATTAGTTGCATTGATAGACAATGATAGAAGTCTATCGATTTCTATCATTAATATAATCCAAAATTTTATTATAGTTTGTAAATATTTTAATTTATACATGTATACATAATATAATATAATATAATATAATATAATATAATATAATATAATATAATATAATATAATATAATATAATATAATATAATATAATATAATATAATATAATATAATATAATATAATATAGGAGGAGTTATTTAATGTGACAAATCCTACTACTATCTCCTATATTATCCCTTAAAAGTTTTAAATACATTTTTATTCAAATTTACTTTTATCGTGTTATTGAAATGATAAGATTAAAAATGAAAAATGGTTGAAGATAGAAAAATTAAAGTTGGTGAGACACTTTATTTCAAAAAGAAAAAAGGGGTAAAGTAAGTAAGTAAGTATTATATTGCCCTTGAACTCTTTTGAGATTGGAAGGAATTCTCTATGTCATGTGTTTGTATTAAAGAAATAAATATATGATATATAGTATAAAATGCTCAAATATTGAAAGGAAAAATCAGCTTTTGGCTTTAGGCACATGCATGTTTAATCCCCAAAATTATATTATATCAACCTTCATTTCCTTTCCAATCCCAATTTTAATTAGAATCCTACCTGCTTATTGTGCTTACCCCTTTTAGAGCAAATGAGGCCAACCTTTTTCTTTAGATAATAAAAAAAAAAAAAGCATCAATTAAGAGTAGTTTAGATATTTAAGACATTTTATTTTTTAGTACAACAATTACGAGAATGGATAATTGAACCTTTTATCACTACTCACTAGATCATATAAATTACCATGGAAGATATATTTTTCCTTGTGGGACTTTATTTTTTATTAAAGTTTGTAATAAGGTTGTTCATGTCATTGCAATGATAGAGGTTTGGTTTTTCACAATATATTTTGTAGTGTTTTTTTTTTTTTTTTGAGTTTAAGTTTGGTAGTAGCGATAGATGGTGGATTACATTTAGTTTTGTCTAGTATTATAAATTTAATTTATGGTTAAAAGAAAAATGAGAAACTGATATGTATGATACAAATATTTATATGTAATTAGATATTTTTAGAATATTGTGTTGTGAATGTGGTGTGTCTCATTGGGTTTTGTTTTGTTTCCTCCAAGATGGAGGTTTTTGTGGGACAGCAAACGAATAATGATGATCCAATATTGAATCTTTCCCCTCCCACTATTTCTCAACCAATCTTCAAAATATTAAATTTCCATTTGTCCACTTTTCAAACATATATATATATATATATATAT
Organism: Cucumis melo; assembly: GCF_025177605.1. Classification (NCBI taxonomy): domain Eukaryota; kingdom Viridiplantae; phylum Streptophyta; class Magnoliopsida; order Cucurbitales; family Cucurbitaceae; genus Cucumis; species Cucumis melo. Next base: position 17,916,717 of record NC_066858.1, read on the forward strand.
ATATATATATATATATATATATATATATATATATATATATTAACAGTGATAAAATATCATTTTCCTTCGTCTAAATACTAAACATTTCTTTATCATTATTTTCCTATTCCAAGAATTTCATGAGAGAGAGAATTAAATTCAAAGTTTTGATTGAAATAATAATATAAATAAATAAAGGAAAAAAGAAAGTCTACTATGGATAGCTGGACAGAACCCAACTTCCACCATTATTTCATTTTTGGAAAAACATATGAATTCTCAATTCTTCATTCCAATTTTTTTTTTATTTTTTTATAAAAAAAATATAAATTTTTTTTATACCATATGGATTATAAATATTGATAGCTTGTATGTCTATCATTTATAAAATCTAAAATTTTACTATATTTTATAAACATTTTTAGTCATTTTGTCATTTGCCATAGTTTTTCATTTTGATTTTTCTATTTTTCAATTGATTAAAAAGTTAGTCTAAATTATAAGTTTGGTTTCAAATTTTCAAATTTGATTTGATCCTTCATTTGTAAGAAATATGAACATAAGCTTTTAACTTTTTGTTTTGTTGATAAGATGTTAAATTAAATAATGTCTAATAGATATTTGAAATGTTAGTTATATATATGTTGTATATTTTGAAAATTAAAAGAAAATTAGGGATTGAAAATTTTGTGAATAAAAAAGGTTAAAATTTTAAGAATTGAAATTGTAATAGGTGAGGTTAATATTATGTGTTTGTTGAGTTATGAGTTATAGAGGTGAAATATAAGAAAGAAGTTGTAAATTAATAAAAAAAGAACATGTTGAATATTAAAGAAAGAAAAACTTAAATTATGGGGAGCGGTTGATTAGGCATATATTCCCCAAATTAGAAAAATGTACATAAATATATAAAATGGTTATCCGAAATAAATAAATAAAAAAGAAAAGAAAAGAAAAGAAAAGGAAAATGATAAAATTAAAATAGAATGAAATCCCACTTTCAGCTCCGTTGGAAAATAAATTAAAAGAAAAATAATCCAATTGCGAAAGGAAAGGAAAGGAAAGGAAAGGAAAGGAAAGGAATGGAGAATTAAACGGAGGAATTGGCGGGCCGTGTGGGTCCCATCTATCTTAACATTATTATTATTATTATTATTATTACTTTTTCACTCTTTGTTTTGTTTTGGAGTCGACAGCTCACATAGTGCAATACAGATTATAGATTTGGTACTCTTTTCACAATACCAAATTTCTTCTTCTTCTTCTTCTTCTTCTTCTAATAATAATAATAATAATTCCGCCATTCCTAATCTTCTACAATTTTCAGCTTTAGAGCACGTATTTTCAATCTTCCTTTTCTTTTTTTCTTTTTACAAACCTCAACCACTTCCTTTTTTTCTTTTTCTGGTTTTTATTGCTCTCGACTGATATTTTTTTTTGGAACAATGTCGTCTCCGTCTCCAACCTCGCCGCCGGCGACTAACACCACCTCACCCCCACCTCCCACCACCACTGCACCACCTCCGGCAACCCCATCTCTCTCACCGCCTCCTCCCGACTCTGCCTCTCAGCCTCCTCCTGCTTCTTCATCTCCTCCGCCTTCTACTACTCCTTCCCCGCCACCTCCGGATACTTCCACTCCATCTCCGCCTACTTCTTCTCCTTCACCACCAACCCCACCTTCGACCTCTTCGCCTGCGCCTCCATCTACAAACTCGACTACTCCCCCGCAGCTGCCTAGTCCGACGCCGCCTTCGGGTTCTGGTACACCTGCGAGTCCCGGAGAAAATTTGACTCCGTCGTCTCCCTCACCGTCGTCGGGAGTTTCGGCTGGACTTGTGGCTGGAGTCGCCATTGCTGGAGTGGTGGTGGTTGTTGTGGCGTTGATTGTTATGTTTTTGTGTATGAGAAAGAAGAGAAGACGCGACGAGGAGGCTTACTACAGGCCGCCGCCGCCACCCCCGGCGTATAAAGGTGAGAAGGGTCAAATATATTCCAGATTTCTCAACTAAACCCTTAATGGATTATGGAATTTGTAATTAACTTTTATGAATAATTGAATCTCAGATGGCCCATATGGTCAACAACAGCACCACTGGCAATCACATCCCCCGCCGCCGGCAGATCATATTGTCGGGGCAGTGCCGAAGCCATCTCCTCCACCAGCACCACGGCCACCGCTGTCACCTCCGATTATAAACAGCAGTGGGGGCTCTGGATCTAATTATTCAGGGTCTGAAAATTCGCTTGCTCCTGCTTCATCTTCTATTCCCTTAGGCTTTTCACAAAGCAGTTTTACTTATGAAGAGTTAGCAATGGCCACAGATGGGTTTTCAGAAGCCAATCTCCTTGGACAAGGTGGGTTTGGTTATGTGCATAAAGGGGTTCTTCCAAATGGAAAGGAAGTGGCAGTGAAGCAACTTAAAGCTGGAAGTGGACAGGGAGAACGTGAATTTCAAGCTGAAGTGGAAATAATCAGCCGTGTTCATCATAGACATCTTGTTTCCTTAGTTGGATATTGCATTACCGGCTCCAAACGATTGCTGGTTTATGAATTTGTTCCTAACAACACATTGGAGTTTCACTTGCATGGTATACCCTTTTGCTCTTTGGGTTGATCTGATACGTTTTATTGTTGGGAGATTTGAGAATCTTAATAGGATAACTCTGTTTTTCCAGGGAAAGGACGACCCACCATGGATTGGCCAACGAGATTGAAAATTGCTCTCGGATCTGCCAAGGGATTGGCTTACCTTCACGAGGATTGTAAGTATATTGTGTTTGTGATAAGATTTGTTCTGGCTTCTGGGTTTGTACAATTCATGTATTGAAAAGAATCTTGTGATGTAATGTGCAGGTAATCCTAAGATCATTCATCGCGACATCAAAGCTGCAAATATACTTTTGGATTTGAAATTTGAAGCAAAGGTAAATAATGGCAGCTTTCTGAATTCTTGAATTTGAATCTATAATAAAGTTGACTCTGTTCAAGTTACTGCCAAGTAGAAGAGTAAATGAGATTTATTCTCTTCTAACAAAATGGGTATGTTGCTGATACGTTGAATTTGATATCTTTTTTCCAGGTTGCTGATTTTGGGCTTGCTAAGTTGTCTTCTGATGTTAATACTCATGTTTCAACCCGAGTCATGGGAACTTTTGGGTATGCACTCTCGAACCACATTCAATTCATGCCATCAATCTGAGTGATGAATTCGTGATAAACTGATAAACCATATTTTTGAGTTCTTGAATTTGATATCATGGTTACTCCATTCAGATACCTTGCTCCAGAATACGCTTCAAGTGGGAAACTCACTGAGAAATCAGATGTCTTCTCCTTTGGAGTGATGCTTTTGGAGATGATTACTGGACGTAGACCTGTAGATACAACTCAATCATTCATGGACGATGGATTGCTCGATTGGGTAAGCCCATTGAGCCCATTAGCTATTAGCAATTAGCCATTAGCCATTAGTCTTTTTTGTTCAAATTAAACATCTATACAGACCTTCCTCAGAATTGTGAAAACTAAATCGACCCATCTTGTCAATTTCAGGCAAGGCCATTACTACTTCGGGCCACGGAAGATGGGCACTACGATGGTTTAGTAGATCCAAAGCTGAGAGATAACTACGACCACAATGAAATGGCTCGCATGGTTGCTTGTGCAGCTGCCTGTGTGCGCCATTCAGCGAGGCGCCGACCACGGATGAGTCAGGTGGTTCATGCTCTTGAAGGTGAATCCTCACTTTCTGATCTTAACGAAGGGATACGGCCTGGACATAGCTCTGTCTACAGTTCTTATGGAAGCTCTGACTACGACACAGCTCAGTACAATGAGGACCTGAAAAAGTTCAGGAAGATGGCGTTGGCAAGTCAGGAGTACGGCAGTGAGTTCAGCGAGCAAACGAGTGAGTATGGTTTGTATCCATCTGGGTCGAGTGGCGATGGCCAAACAACCAGGGAAATGGAGATGAGAATGACGGCGAAGAAAGAAAGTGGAGGTTTTAGTGGAAGCTCATGGGGAGAGGAAGTAAAGAAGCACTGATTCTGTAATGTGTACAATCTACAACACCTTTCTTTCGTTCTCTTGGATTTAGTTTTTGGATTATAGGAATTCTTTCAAAATGTAAGTTGAGTTTGTAAAACGGAGGAGTTTTAAGATGAAAGATTGGATTAGATTTTGTCTTACACAAAACAAAACAAGTTATAAGATGGATTTCGATTCTTTTATTTGTTCTCTGCTGCATTCTGGATTTGTGTACAGCCTAAAATGCACTTCAAGTCTTCATGTACTCTTTCTTTGAAAGTTATACATAGGTTGATTTAAGAGTTCTTTTCACTCAAAGTACTTCAGTGGTGAGCTGTTTACACCTTTTATCAGGTCTACAAATGACACCTTTCAAGTCCTTTAGGGTGCGTTATCATGTCATTGTCGAACAGAAACTTATGAAGTTATAATGTTAACTACATATAAACAATCATTTTACAAATATTCTTGTGGAGAAGTGCCACTAAACAAACAATAAAGCATTTAGATCTAAATTGGAAGTTGTCTAGTAATTAGAACCTTGCCTTCCTGGAACGGGATTCAACAATCGAGCACTAAGGTTACTAATTCATAATGAAAAAATTGTTGTCACAGCCACAATGAATCAGGATCAATTTGATCAAACATGTTTCAAACCTTATTTGATTACGATTGAAGCTATTTACTTATTACTTTGATAGATTAGGATCAATTGGTAATGGTATACTTGTTATAGGCAATAACTACAACAGATTGGTAATCTTTCTATTGCACAAATATCATCTCTTGGTGGTCCTACGCAATAAATTTATTGTATTTGTTGACTATAAATTTGGTTGTGAACCCGACATTCCATTAGGGCAATGATAAAGTAGTAATTGCTTCTTCAAATAGGTCAGCGCCGTGCAAGGAAAAAAGGAATCGCCCTCAAATTTTCTACTCTCCATTGTATCATATCTATAACTACGGGTATTACACAGCATTTACGCGTCTAATTTTACACCAAAAATTCTTTCATGGAAGTATATTATACTTCAAAAACTACAACATCAAAATTTTCCCTCTAACTATATATTGGAAAAACGTGCAGATCCAGATCCTCTTCGTCGCCGCCGTCGCTTCTGTCTAATCCGCCAAAAACTCAAAAGGAGCAAAAGCCCTAAAAGTGTAGAAACCGAGTGAGGGATACATTTAGGAAAAGGAAACCAAATTCAGGAGCAATGAGGAATATATACTGACCTGTTAATGCAACTACAGCAGGAACAAGCCAATGATTAGGAACAGACAAAGGCATGTCAGGCTGCAAGGAAGAACAATTAAGAATCATATTGATGAAATAATATATAATTGGTAATTTATGTCCAAATCGTCTGGAAAGTTTAACCTCACCTCATCCCGGTAGAACAAGCTTAAGTATCGGTTACCATATGTATCACTTCGGTCTTTTGAAGTTGACTTCGGAGGTCCCATTGAACTTTCTGAAGTAGAATTCAAGCCTCGTCCCAAGTCAATTACAGGAAATCCAGGAAGTCTTCGATTTCTTCCCCGGACTTGTGTACTGTATCCCTTGGTCCCCCATACTTCAAACCTAGAATCACTTCTGCATATCAATTCCTTTCCAGCAACAGCAGAATACAAAGAGAAATTTACGTCACTTCTTCGAGATGGTAGTTTGCTGTCTTCTAGATACAAAGGTGTTTTTCGTTTGGAAAACTTGGTGAATAGTACCGGATCTCTAATATTTCCACTCGTAAAATCTAATATTTTCCTCAGCAGCCAATAGCAATTTGTAACCATATGGCTGCTATCCAGACAATTGGAATCTCCATAGACTGCAATGCGACCTTCTGCCGCCTCTAATAAGCCAAGAATCGAAAAGTCAGCCTGCATTTGTTTACGAACAGTTAGTTTATAGGTATTACAAAGACCACAATATGAAAGGATGAATGCAAGACCTTTATATGAAGAATCTTGATGTCAAGAAGAAAACAGAACGAATCTATAATTCAAGCATGTAAGCATGTAAGCATGTAAACTATTTAAACGTTCTTTACAAGTCTTCTATGGTGTCATGCTCCTTTCACAGGAACCAAGAAACTAACTTACCAAGCATTAAATAGATATGCTGCTGCTCAACTTACTAATTCCCTCTTGTGCAAGATATCAACTGTTTTAAGGATCTATTCAACTAAAATACAGAGTTGTTCATAATTGCTTAATTTTCAAAATAGGAAACTGGTTGTTTAGTCAAATCTTAAAAGAATTTTGGTCCCACAAAAATTATTTTAAGATGGATTTTCATAGAGATACTTATGACAAGTTACCTTACTCATGCTAGACGTTAGTATGCTCTGAGCTGCCCCACTCTCTGAGCTATCAACGAAAGGGAAACTATGTACATAACCACCTTGTGGAAACCTCACAATATCTGTTCCTGACGCATACCTACTCTGTTCACCGTCAATAGAAAAATCACCATTCAGAATCTTATCCCCGAAAGCAATGCCAAATGGGGCTAAAAGATCATTGAGTGCAGGAATATTTGCACCTCCAGTAACTGGTGTCCACCAGCTTCTTGTGTTATCATCAAAGAACCTCATCTTTACCATTGTTTCTACATTATACCATTCGGAAAACACAGCCAATCCCAATCCAGTAGTCATAACATCATCTCTCAACTTCTCAATTTCCTCTTTGAAGTATTCGTCTTCAAGATCCACTAGTAAAAGTGTTCCATATTGACGAGCATCAAAGCATGTAAGAGGAGAACCAAGGGTTTCAACATAGTACCCAGCATCTCTTAACATGTTAAACATTATATGAAAATTTGTGTGCAGGTGGTCTCCATGCCAGTCCAGAATGTCATTGCGTACATCCAAGGAATCTCTAGGAATATAACCAGGAGGATATTTGATATTATGAAATTGATCCCATAAAATTCGTTTTGATCTTGGAGGTGTAGGAACTACTTTTAGCTTCAGCTGTAGCACACAAGTACTAATCCGGCGGTTCTTCTCGCCTCTTGATGGAGGACTATATACTGTTAGAGTCACATTGCCCTCAATTTCTCCAGAAAATTGAGCACCTTCTTCCTTAATCTGCATATGCAGTGCAATATAACCAGTCCATGGCCAAATGACCTTAGAATAAGTGAAGTGAATACTTAAGAGATTGGCTTCTTCATCAGAAGGGTGCCAAGTTGGTTGACCTTCAACATAGCCAATTACACCCATACCATTTAAAATGGTAGCATTGAAAATAATAGGCATTGCACCTGCATAAAGAGGTTGGCGGCAAAAGGGCCATGTATAAGGGCAATCTGTATAGTCAAGAACACCAGGGAAGATGCTTGCCCTGGGTTGGTAGCTCTTAAGTACTTCATATGATTCTAACCTGAGAATATTCAGAGAAATAAGAATATACTCTAGAAGCAAAACATATAAAGAAAAACAACAATGAGAGTTTAAACCTACAAATCAACTCTGCCAGCTCCTTGCTCGTACATATTAGGACCAGCGAGCTTTGCAGCCCCCTCAACAAGTGCTTGTTTCATGCTAGCTGGATTTAAAATAACCTTCCGCTGGCTTTCAGGGATGACACTAACAAGTAGACATACCACACCAGCAACTACAGGACTAGCGACACTAGTGCCTGATAAACTTTTGCACCCAGTACTAATTTTGGATCCCATAATTTCCCGACCATATGCAACAACATCGGGCTTCACACGACCATAACTGAACAAATGACAAGTTTGAGAGTGTCAATATGGACCAAAGGAGGGAAAGAAAAAAGAAAGTACAGTAGTATAACTGTATAAGGTAAAATAAATTTAGTTTAATAATTGTGGGGGTGGAGAATCAAATCATGACCTTTGTGACGGTAATTTGAGCATTAATTGATATAAACTCATTATATATATTGGACAAGTAGTCAAAACCTTATGGGCTTAAGTTTGAATTTCGATGCATCCAACACATCTGCTTCATTGAAGGCCAAATTCCAATCAAAGGAAGGTAATAAATAATTGCCCAATATTACCAAGCAAGCAATAGCTATAACATTTTGAAACTGCTCAAAATATCTGAAGGAGATAGGAGTAAAATACTGAAGGAACTTTAAGAGTCTAAGCAAAGTGTAATCTACCCATGAGGCATCTCCCAAGTAGTCATGCCACGTGAGGAAAATGAAGCAATATGATCATTATAGTCAATACCCCCAACACCAATGACGTCACTCTGATCTGCAGGATTGTTTAAAGTCCCATAAAGTGGTCCATCATTTCCAATTGCAGAAACCATGATGATATTATTTGCTGTTATTTCCCAAATCTGGCAGACAAATAAAAAGTTTAACATACAATGATGATGCCATAATTGCACTCATTAGCTTCCGGTGACACACATGATTACAATAAGTCTAATGCATAGAAACTCAATTAATTGGAAATAATTTTTTGATGCCTGGATCAAAGGCCTCTCACATTATTAATATGTTACAACCAGAAAGCCAATAGTTTAAACTACAGATGCAACAATATAAGAAACCAAATACTCAATAAGCTAAGAAATCTTCTGAAGAAACTTCATCAAGAGATTCTTGAAATGAGAAAGTCTTCAACCGCATGTTCATCAATGATCATGTTATAAGTTAATATTAATAAAACTGCAAGACTGTATTGGTCGTCCAATAATTGTAAACATATAGGTTAAATTACAGGTTTAATCTTTAAACTTTGAACTTTAAAAGTGTCTAATAAGTCTCTAACTTTCAAATTTATGTCCAATAGGTTTTCAACAATTAATTTTGAGTCTAATAGATCTGTGAACTTTAAAAGATTTAAAAGTTCGCAGAATAAATTTTGTATTTTAACCTAACATATATCATGAAGAAAGAAATAGCAGTATCCCAACAATGACACATTTCAATGATTTCATTAACGAAAAGCTCTTTGTAATAGCAATGCTAAACTCTAATCTGAAAAGAAGGTAAATAATTTCATTTAATAGGCAACTCACATGTAGGAGATATTTATTTGAACAGACATATTCAACAATTAACTTAACCTCAAACCAAAAAAGAAGTCATATTCAGATGATAACTTATTTTTCCAGATCACCAAATCGCAATCATCCAATCAAAGAAAACTTACCTTCTCTACAAATGGAAGATCCAAGTAATCTGGTCCACCAATGCTTAAATTTAATACATCCATATTTGTAGCAATTGCATAGTTGAATGCATCAAGGAACCAAGAAGTGTAGGACACCTGCAATAGGCTGAATACATACTTTTCATAATCCTTCTTTTAGATGAAAAGAAACAAAAAAAAAAAAAAAAAAAAAAAAAAAAAAAAAATTTAAACCTTCCACTGTGTTTGAAGAAAAACCAGGGAAAATTGATATTGAACACATATTTGCAGTTAAAAGCTGTCATAAACACATGTTAATGTAGAGGAATCCTCAATGTGCATTACCTGTGCATCTGTAAACACACGAAAAGCATATATCTCTGTATCTGGAGCAAATCCTAGACATTCTTCATCTCCACCCGCAATGACACCAGCGACAAATGTCCCATGTCCAAGATTATCATTTAAAGTATCTTCATTGGTCCAATTGGTTCGCTCCTGAAAATACTCAAAACCCAAAATCAATCATGTCATGAATCTTGATAGGTGGAAATTTTCCTTGGATCTAATAATTAAACAAAACGCATGTTGAATGGAAACAGATTCCAGGATTTTATTACCTTGATATTCCTAAAGTGAGGGTGATTAGCACGAATACCAGTATCGAATATAGCCATCTTAACTTTGGAACCAGTATACCCTTTTGCCCAAAGAGAGTCTGCTCCAAATAGTGAGGTAACTTGAGATCTCTGAAATCAAGGACTGCTTCTCAGAGAAAGTTAACTAGAACCAAAATTAAAACGGGAAATGAAGGGAGACATTTAGTCGTATTTCATTTGGTTTTTCCACATAGAACTATAGTAAATGGATGAAGTATATGCATTACAGTAGTTATGATTGAAATCTGACCTATAAAAATTTAAACTCTCCTTCTGAGTTACAATAAAGTCTCATTACTGAACTAGAGCTTTTCCTATAATAAATTCAATCAGTCTGATATACAGAATTCATTCTACGAGACACATGAAGCCCTCACTGCATCGTCCTTTTCCTCATAGTTGATGTCCGAAAGCCAAATAAAACAACAGAAAAGATTAAATATGCCATAAAAAGAATATTACCTCCATCGACAGATGCCGTCCCCATCTATTAGAGGCATTGGTAATTGCTGTATAACGTTCTCCGCCTCCTTCTTTAAACGACATGGAGGTGAAAATCTTCCCCGGACGCTTCTTGCCATCGACAAAAGCTCCAACTCTACCCGCATCCTCCGTTAGCAAACCCCTCACATGACTTGCATCTACATTCACATCCTTGACAAGCTCCAATTCCTCAATCTCCTCAATCAGCTCCCCTCTCACTGAGTCCTCAATTGACACCAAACCGAAATCGGTTGGATACTTGGACGCAGGGTTCCGCCTCTGGATCCATTCCCAGCCGCCCGATCTAACACGCGATTCCAGATAAAACCGATGGTCCTTCGCCTGCCTGTATTGAAGGAAGCGAACAATGTAGTTCTGCTTTCGGAGGACTGAGTTTCTGTGAGTGAGATTATTGAAGGGAGATGGATCGAAGGTTGAGTAGTTTGGAGTTAGGGTTTGGAATAGGGTGTTGGGTTTGAATTGGAAAAGAGAGATGGAGATGAAGATAGGAAGAAAGATGGCGATGAAGGAGACAGAGGAAGAAGCGATCATGATTGCAAGAACAAGAAATGATGAGAATTCATTGGATTGACGGGAAATGATGGATGAACTGAGTATGATGAAGACGGGGAAATTGGAGTTCGTGAAATTTTTCTCAGGACTTTCCGTCCCCTCTATCTCTCTCTTTCCGATGATTGCACTTTCTTCCTCAGTGCTCTTCTTTAGTTTCCGGCATTTATATATTTCATCGTCAAATATTTTAGGGAAAGATAAGTCCAATTCTAATATAATCGGTCATGAAATAAAATAAGGGAAATTTAAAAAATGGTAAAATGTACGAATTATTTAAGCTTTATGTCAACATCAACCTAATGAGTTTTTATTTTGCCATTAAATATAAATAGTTTCTATCTTTTAGAATTGGACAAACTATTTTCAAACTCATTGCCCCATCAACATATTCAATATCTTTTTTAGATTTGTTTTTCAATTCTATCTTGGTTGATTTGTTTAGATTTAGTTGACTAATCTAAACAAGCTATCCTTTAGATTTGTTTACCTAATAAAAAAACTATAGGATCGAACGAAAAAGAAAAGAAGAAAGGCATGCACGCAAATCTAAAAACAAACAAACAAAAAGATAGAAGGACAAACCTGTAATATTTAAAAAATGAGTAGTTTTATGAAATTTGTTAAGTTTGTTATATTTAGGAAATTTTCCTTTTAAAAATTTAAATATTTAGTTTTCGAATTTATAAAAATAGACATATTTAGTTTTTGAGTTGGGGTCTTTTAAAAAATATAAAAAAAACGGCAAAATATTTACGCTCTATAAAACAATTCAAAAAATGGAAAGAACGTATATGTCTATCGTATAAAATACCAAAAATGTCCCGTCAACCGAGCTGTAAATAACGGCGCATAATATATTTTCAAAATTTGGTACACGATTTTTTTAATTTTTTTTTGATATACGATCGTTTAGATTTCTTTATACGATGGTTTACTTTTTTTTACACGATCGTTTACATCTGGCTACTCCAATTGAAATGATTTTTTTTCAAGATTCTTTATACACGATTTTTTATTTTTTTTACACGATCGTTTACTTTTTTTAAGCGATTGTTTACGTTGGATACTCCAATCTAAATGATTTTTTTTTCAAGTTTCTTTATACACAATCTTTTATTTTTTTTACACGATCGTTACTTTTTTACACGATCATTTACATCTACTCCAATCTAAATGATTTTTTTTAAGATTCTTTATACACGATCTTTTTTTTTACACGATTGTTTACTTTTTTTACAAAATAGTTTACATTTGGTTATTCCAATCTAAATGATTTTTTTTTTCAAGATTCTTTATACACGATCTTTTAGATTTTGCGTACACGACGTAGAAAAAAGAAAAAGAAGAAAGACGATGAAAAAGTGAAAAAAAAAAAGAAAAGAAGAAAAACTATGGAAAGATTAAAAGATGATGGAAAGAAATTGCAGAAAAAAAAGAGTAAAGAAGAAAGACGATGAAAGAAATAGCAAGAAGAAGACGAATCGCGAGGAAGAAAAGAAAGATGGAAGGTGCAAAGCTAGAATATTTAAAGAATGACTAACTTTACAGGCTTTGTTATACGGGCCGTAAATAGTTTAGTGTTTTGTTACATTTACAAGAGTTTCTCTTTCAAGTTTTCAAAAATATACCTTTTTAGTCTCTGATTTTTAAAAAATGAATTTTAAATTTTTATGAATTAACTTTATGTTTTTATTTTAAATAATTATATGACATCTAAAATTAGAGGGAATAATTTCTAAAAATCATATTCTCTCTAAAATTATATTTTTTATTTTAACATCATTTAATTAATTTTTTTTAAAAAATAAACAAAAAATACTTCAAGAATCTTTTAAACCTATTTTTAATAGAGTAAAGGTGGATTATGGGGGTTAGGGTTATGTAATCCAACCCCGGTTTGGGGGAAGGGTTATGTAACCCTAGTTTTAACTTCTTAACCCTTCTTCAACACTTCTTAATCATTTTTCAACCTTTCCTCAATCCTTCTTCACAACATTATCATAACACTTCCTTCATAACACTTCCCCCAAACACATCTTATCATAACACTTCCTTCATAACCCTTCCTCCAAACACATCTTATTATAATCCTAGGTTTATCTTAACACTAGGTTTATCATAACCCTAACCCCCATAACCCAACCCTTCCCCCAAACGGCCCCTAAAAATATTTGTTTTGAAAACTTAAGAAACAAATGGGTTTATTCTTATAAACTGATTGACTAAAAGGTATATTTTCAAAACTTATAGACCAAACGTACTTATTCATCAAAATTTGGGAATTAAAAAGTTAATTTATAAAATATCAAGATAATATTTAACCTGTAATATTAAGCTTAACCTCAATTCACATTTATATTTGTTGAACACTGGATGGTTTTTCTACATCGAGATAGGTCAAATCCCTCGTATGTTTCACAATTTTCAACCAATTGTTGAAGAATAACTTTCTAGGCATCCTCGTTTTCGAGGGTTGAGAGTTTTCTATTCCTTCTAGTCCCTCAAATTTTCTCTTTTTCTATCCTGTTTTATTTTTTCATTATATGTATAATTTCATTTGGAATATAGTCAATTAGTTAATATTAATATAATAAAATTAAGAGGTCTTTTAAAAATATAACGTCAAAATATTTAATTATAATTTTAAAGACGAAAAAAGTCCATAGGCTCGCAATGAAAAATACAAATATCAACAACACGTGTAATATATATTTGACTATCGTTTAGATTTGATCATTTAGAATTGGTTTTTAATTTGTTTATATTTGTTACAGGATCGTTTAAATTTGAATAACGATTTTTTTCAAGATTTTTTTTGTACACAATCGTTTATTTTTTGATACACGATCATTTAGATTTGGCTACCCAAATCTAAACGATTTTTTAAACATTCTTTGTACATGATTGTTTATATTTAGCTATTTTTTATACACGATCGTTTAGATTTGGATGACGTTTTTTCAAATCTTAAGAAGAAAAAAATCAAATCGCAGAGGAAGAGGAGAAGAAAGACAATAAAAGGGAAAGGTAAACCTGAAATATTTAAAAATTGTAACTTCATAGGTTTTATTAGTGGGGTGTAAATATTTTACCGATTTATATTTATGAAAATTTCTTTAAAATTAATATAAATATTTAAAATCAATAACAATCTATTAAACCTTTATTTAACTAGTTTTATAACGAAATTTTATTAAATGAATGAACATTTTCACATAAATTATTATTTTTTCGGTTAACAACATTTTTAATGAAGAAACTAAGAATAATTAAATTTAGTTAGCACAAAAGTTTATTTTTGAATAATAATAAATTATATTATTGTTTTCTAATACTCAGATATTTATTGAAGTTAATTTTAATTTCATCATTCATTTGTGAATGTAAAATCATTATTTTTACGATAAGTTAATTGTTTATTTTAATTTGTATTAATTTAGATTACTTTATTCATTATTAACGTATCATATTTATATAAGGAGAATTGTCAAAAATTGTAAATTTGACAAAACATTTACAAAGTATAGCAAAATTTTATATTCTATCAACTATAAATATTGATAGATATTGATATGCTTCTATCAGTAATATTGATAGACAGTAATAGAAGTCTATCATTGATAGAATCCAAAATTTTGTTATATATCGTATATATTTTAGTTTATTTTACTATATTTAAAAAATGTCCCTTTATAAAATTGTTCTAGTATTATTTATTAATATATCATATTTATATTTTATTTTTTTTTCACTTTTTATATAATATATTTTTATATTATTTAATGGTTAATTTACATATAATAGAACTAAAAAATATTTACGACCCGTGTAACAATAAACAAAAGTCCATGAAATCGGTAAAATATTTTCATAATTTTCAGATTTGTCCTTGAATATAGCGGACAATTCGTCACTTCTCTTTCTTCTTCTTCTTTCTTTGTGATTTGTCTAAATCTTGCCTAAGTAGATTTTGAAAATGATAGAAAGGCTTTTTAGAAGTTGAAGACCGTCATAACTTTATTGTCTAGTTAAACCATGAGTTAGGAGTCTTTTGTCTAGCCACAATGAAACTAGAAGTCTTATGTAAAGAGTAGTTGTTCAATAAAGCTTGTTGTCACTTCGAAGGGAATGATCACACTAGAACTAAGTAAAGACTAGGATAGCCCTCCGATTCTAGCAAGACCTAGTTACTATTTGCATACCAAAGAAAGAAAAGAGTGACTTGCTTGCTATATGTAAAAAAATTGAGGTTATCTTTGAGCACAAAAAAAAAAAAAAAAAAAAAGAAAAAGAAAAGAAAAGAAAAGAGAGTTAAGTCGGTTAGGTTAGAATGTGTTAAGTTCCTTCAGTATCAGAACTTGTGCAAAGAACTCTTCACTTTTGGCCTAACAAAACAAAACTTGCCTAGTTCTTAGAGTTCTTAACCTTACATCGAGTTGATCGAGGACTTAGAAAAGAGGAGAAATCCTTCTCGATCCACAGTAGGGGAAAACAAGTCCAAGGCATTTTTAAGTCTTTCTAATCATGTCTAGAGTCGGAGTAGCAAAACTTGAGTGCATACTAAACATGTTTTCGCTGGGCAGTTGTAGTTAAAACTTGTCTCCAACCAATAGCTGGCTTTCTTTGAATGACCAAATGAAACTTAGAATTACTTTAGATTGATTGTTGAGGCATAGAGTTAAGCTTACTTAGTTGACTTGTTAAGAAGACATCAAAGCTATACTTGCATGATTGTTTGAGATTTTACACTTAAGTTTGCTGTGTGCTTCTCGTGCATGCTGCACAATTGACTGATCCTTATTAGAATTACTTTGCTTGGGACGACTAAAGCTTAAGTGGGGGAGGGGGGGGGTTGTTTGATGGGACAATATTTTCATTTTTACTATAATAGTAGCATATAAGAAAATTAAAAAAAAAAAAAAAAAAATATATATATATATATATATATATATATATATATATATATATATATATATATATATATAAAATAAAAAGTTTGCATATTCTTGCCTCTTGAATTCATCTTTTCTTAAGTAGTACCATAAAGGATAGAAAATATAAAAAGATTGCATGCTCTCTTTTCCTCTTCTTGCTTATAGTATATGCATGATCTTTACTCTACTTGCTTTTTGATGCATGTGTTCTTCTCTAAATAACATAGAAACCTTTGAAGACATAGGATTAGTAGAAAGAAGATTAAGAAGAGAGAGGAGAGAAAGAAACTTAGAAGAAAATAATTTAGGGTCAAACAATCCTTAAGAAGGTCCACCCTTAGAACCCCACTTTGAGCAAAACTTAGAACGACTTAAAATGGGGGAGGAAGCTAGAGAGAAAACTTTAAGATAACTCTTTGAGCCATATATTAACCAAAAAACCATCTAGCATTGTAGTTCCACCTACCATCCATCCTTTTGAGTTAAAATCTAATATCCTTATCCATTTGCGAATCCCTAAAGGATGTAGTGGGGAGGATCCAAATAAGCATCTCAAGGACTTCTCCATGGTAAGAGAGTTGATGAAACCACATAACGTGACGGAAGAACAATTGAATTTGATAGTCTTCCTTTTCCCTCATTGATGGTGCAAAATGTTGGCTTTACTACCTAGAATCTGACTCTATTACAACTCGATCCCAAATGAAAAAGAAATTTCTAGAGAAACATTTTTCCATAACCAAGGCTAACTCAATCATAAAATAAATCTATGGAATTAAACAAGCCAATGGGGAGACTTTGCATGAATATTGGCAACAATTTAATGAGCTTTGTTCTACTTACCCATACTACCAAACTAATAACCAATCCTTAGTACAATACTTCTACAGTGGCTTAACCCCCTTAGATAGAAATTATGTCGATGCGGTGGTAGGAAGTGCACTTGTGATAAAACCCCAACTGAGGCTAGGACATTAATTGCTAGAATGATGGAAAATACTCAAACCTTTGGGAGTAGGATCGAGAGCTCAAATTCTTCCTCTAGTGAGATAAGTGAGCTTAAAAATCAAATGAGCTATCTTATAAGCATGGTTAGAAGAGATACCCATTAATTGATGATTTGTGGGGTATGTGGGAAAATCAGACACTGTAATGATCAATGCCCACAAGTAAAAGATGTCAACCTAGCTAATGGGTTTAGGAGATATGAACCACCAAGTTCCAACTTTTACAATCCTTCATGGAAGGATTACCCAAACCTTATGTGGGGATCTCAAGAACCTAGACAAACACACCCATCAAATCTTTCTTCCTTAACTAACATGAACTTAGAGGGCATTTTAACCAAAATGAGAAACAACAATTTGACTTTTCAACAAACAATGCAAAATTTTCAAAAAGATACCTTAGCTTTTCAACAAGAAACAAGGCTAGAATTTCTAGTTTAACTAGCCAAATGTCTCAACTTGCTTCAACGGTTAGTAAACTTGAGTCTAAGGGTAAGCTTCCTTCACAACTTGATGTTGCAAATGTATGTGCCTTTACTCTTTGTACTAGTAAAGTTGTAGACACTTCTAGTTTAAGTACTACTTTGCAAGTCTAGCAACCCTTTCTTGTTAAAAAGGATAAGGTAGATTCACATTCAACTTCATTTTCTTCAAAATGTACTTTTTCTGCTTCAAAATCTTTGAACAATGTTGTTAATGCTCCTTTTTCATCCAAGTTAAATCCACCAAGGAAGGACAAAGCCAAAGATGAAGAACTTCTTGAAATCTTGAAGAAGGTGGAGATAAATCTTCCTTTACTTAGTGTGGTGCAACAAATTCCCAAGTATGCCAAATTCCTTAAGGAGCTTTGTACAAAGAAGAGAAGACACTCCGACAAAGAAAATATCATTGTAAGTCAAAATGCTTATGAATTAATCAAGAAAGATATGCCAAAGAAAAGCTTGGATCTAGGTATGTTCATCCTTCTTTATGTGTTAGGGAGTAGACAAATTAACTATGCCATGTCAGACCCAAGGGCCTCAATAAATGTTATGCCTATGCATGTTTCTAAAGAACTAGAGCTAAATAATTTGCAAAAGACCAATGCAAGCATCCAATTACTGGATAGGTCCTATGTTAGCCCTTAGGCATAGTTGAGGATGTCCTTATTAAGGTAGGAGAGCTTATTTTTTCCACTGATTTTTTCAGCCTAAATACCCATAAGACATGCACACCTAGAACATCTAATATCTTGTTAGGTAGGCCATTCATGAAAACTGTCAAGGCCATACTTGATATCGATAAGGGTAGCTTATCTATAGAATTTGGTGGAGATAGGATATCATTTAACATTAATGAGTCTATGAAATATCCCATGGAGAACTTTTTCCTCAACTACCTTGATTCTTTCAAATATATTCCCATGGCATGTGATAGCTTGTTTGGAAACCATTTTGAGAACTATGTTCTTGAATTTGAGTCTTTTGAGAACCTTTTGTATGATGAATATGCTTCTTGTAAGAATTCTTTTTGTAAGAATTCTTTTTGTGATTATGACCACACATGTGTTAATGAAGGAAATGTTTGTTTTGAAGAAAATAGCGTTTTAGATGAATCCTTGTTTGAACTTGACTATGAGCTAGATTTAGGAGAAGATGAGAACTCAAATTTAGATAGTCTCATGTACCTTGATAAATTCATCTAAGTTCGTTTTAAAAAGAATCTAAAACTAGCTCTAGAACCTTTATGTGCACCTAGTCATAATTCTTTGAATATTGACAAGGAGGTTGTACATGTTCTAGATTCTTCTTTATTTGCTAAAAAAGAGACTTCTTTGGAACAAAGCATGCATGTTGAAAATAATTTCCATTTAGAACAAGAAACAAGGGTTGAAATTTCTAGTTTAACTAGCCAAATATCTCAACATGCTTCAACAGTGAGTAAACTTAAGTCTAAGGGTAAGCTTCTTTCACAACCCGATGTTGCAAATGTAAGTGTCCTTACTCTTTGTACTAGTAAAGTTATAGATACTCCCAGTTCAAACACTACTTTGCATAAGTCTGGTAGCCCCTTCCTTGTTAAAAAGGATAAGGTAGATTCACATTTGGTTGCCATTTAGGTATTGAAGTGCTTCTTTTATACTTTTTTTTTTTTTTACTTTTTGGTAAGTCATGAGTTGTGAACTTACACTTAAGCTTTGTCAGGTCGTTTTCAAAGTTCGAGTGATACTTACACAATTTTGAGCACTTTTTAGGTTGGTATGAGAATAAGTTTGATGAACTTACACACTTGGTTATTATTTTGGGTCTTATAGTACTTTTTTCACACTTTTTTGAACTTGTCGGTAGGTTATGAGTTATGAATTTACACTGAAGCATTGTTAGGTCGTCTTGAAAGTTCAAGTGATACTTAGAGAGATTTTGAACACTTCTTAGGTTGGTTTGAAATAGAGTTGCACTTACACACTTAGTTGTTATTTTGGATCTTGGAGTGCTTTTTTTCATAGTTTTTGAACTTTTTGGTAGGTTATGAGTTACGAACTTATACTTGGGCATTGTTAGATCATTTTGATAGCCTAGAAACCTTTTGAAAACTTTTTATGTTTTCTGAAACTATGTTTTTTACACATATACACTTGGTTGCCATTTTAGGTATTTATGTGCTTTTTTCACAATTTTTGAACTTTTTGGTATTTTATGAGTTATGAACTCCTACTTAAGCATTGTTAGGTCATTTTAAACACATTTTAGGTTGGTTTGATACTAAGTTTGTTGCACTCATACACTTTGTTGACATGATGGGTCTTGAAGTGCTTTTTTCACAATTTTTGAAATTTTGGTAAGTTGTGAGTTACAACTTACACTTAAGCATTATTAGGTCGTTTTGAAAGTTCAAGTTATACTTAGACACATTTTCAAAAACTTTTAAGATTGGTTTTAAACTAAAATTGTTGCAGTTACACAATTTGGTTTCCATTTTGGGTGTTGAAGTGCTTTTTTAACTCTTATTGAAATTTTTGGTAGGTTATGTGTTACGAACTTACACTTAAGCAACGTTCAATTGTTTTGAAAGTTCAAGTGATACTTAGACACGTTGTGGACACTTTTTTGGTTGGTTTAAAACTAAGTTTGTTTCATTTACATGCTTGGTTGCCAATTTGGGCGTTGAAGTGATTTTTTTTCACAACTTTTTGAACTTTTTTTTAGGTTATGAGTTACGAACTTAAATTTTAGAGTTGTTACATAGTTTTAAAAGTTTAAGTGATGCTGAGGCAGGTATTTGGTCATTTTAGGTTGGTTTGAAACAAGGTTAGGTTCACTTACACATTTACTTGTCATTTAGGGCCTAGAAATGCTTTTATCACACTTTTTGAACTTTTTGGTAGGCTATGAGTTACAAACTTACACTTAGGCATTGTTAGGTCATTTTGAAAATTCAAGAGATACTTAGACACATTGTGGACACTTTTTAGGTTTGTTTAAAACTAAGTTTGTTTCACTTATATGCTTGGTTGCCAATTTGGGTGTTGAAGTGATATTTTCCCACTTTTTGAACTTTATGTTAGGTTATGTGTTATGAACTTACATTTTAGAATTGTTACGTCATTTTGAAAGTTTAACTATACCGTGATAGGTTTTGAACACTTCTTAGGTTGGTTTGAAATAGGGTTAGGTTCACTAACACACTTGGTTGCCATTTTAGATCTTAAAGTGATTTTTTCATAGTTTTTGAACTTTTTGGTAGGTTATGAGTTACAAACATAGACTCAAGTATTGTTAGATCGTTTTGAAAGTTCAAGTGATACTTAGACACCTTTTGGTCACTTTTTAGGTTGGTTTGAAACCAAGTTTGTTAAACTTACACACTCAGCTATTTTGGGTCTTTAAGTGCTTTTTTCATACTTTTTGAACTTTTGAGTAAGTTATGAGTTTTGAACTTACACTTGAGCATTGTGAGGTTATTTTGAAAATTAATGTGATACTTAGAAATGTTTTGAAAACTTTCTCGATTGATTTAAACTAAGTTCGTTAAACTTACACACTTGGTTGCAATTTTCGGTCTTGAGGTATTTTTTTTTTATGTTTTCTAAACTTTTTGGTGGGTTATGAGTTTCGAACTCACACTTGAGCATTGTTAGGTTATTTGAAAGTTCAAGTGATACTTAGACACGTTTAGGTTGGTTTGAAACTAAGTTTGTTGGACTTACGCACTTCGTTGTCAATTTGGGTCTTGAAATGTTTTTTTAACTCTTATTAAAATTTTTGGTAGGTTATGAGTTACAAACTTACACTAAAGCATCGTTAAGTCATTTTGAAAGTTCAAGTGATACTTAGACACATTTTGGACGCTTTGTACTTTAGTTTAAGACTAAGTTTGTTGTACTTACACACTTGGTTGCCATTTTGGTCTTGAAATGCTGTTTTCATACTTTTTTAACTTTTTGGCAGGTTATAAGTTACGAACTTACACTTGAGCATTGTTAGGCCATTTTGAAAGTTGAAGTGATACAGAAACGTTTTGTACACTTTTTAGGTTGTTTCAACTAACTCTGTTGCACTAACCATTTGGTTGCCATTTTGGGTCTTCAAGTGTTTTATTCACACTTTTTGAACTTTTTGGTAGGTTATGAGCATTGTTAGGCCATTCAGTCGTTTTGAAAGTCACGTTTTCAAAATGTTTTAGGTTGGTTTGAAACTAAGTCTGTTGCACTTATACATTTGGTAGCCATTTTGGGTCTTGAAGTGTTCTTTTTTTAACTCTTATTGAAATTTTTGGTGAGGTTATGAGTTACGCTTACTCTTAAGCATCGTTAATTCATTTTGAAATTTCAAATGATACTTAGACACGTTTTGAACATTTTGTATTTTAGTTTATGACTAAGTTTGTTGCACTTACACACTTGGTTGCCATTTAGGTCTTGAAGTGCTTTTTTTTTAACTCTTATTAAATTTTTTGGACACTTTTTAGATTTGTTTGAGACTAAGGTTGTTGCACTTACACACGTGATTGCCATTTTGGGTCTTGAAGTGCTTTTTTTTTTGAACTCTTATTAAATTTTTTGGAAGGTTATGAGTTACGAACTTACACTTAAGCAACATTAGGTCGTTTTGAAGGTTAACATGATACTTACAAAGGTTTTGAACACTTTTTAGATTTGTTTGAGACTAAGGTTGTTGCACTTACACACTTGGTTGCCATTTTGGGTCTTGAAGTGCTTTTTTTTTTTTAACTCTTATTAAATTTTTTGGAAGGTTATGAGTCACGAACTTACACTTAATCAATGTTAGATCGTTTTGAAAGTTCAAGTGTTACATAAACACGTTTTCAAAACTTTTTTAGTTTGTTTGAAAATAAGTTTGTTGCACTTTCACACTTGGTTGCTATTTTGGGTCTTGAAGTGCTTTTTTTTTATTCTTATGAAATTTTTTGGTAGGTTATGAGTTACGAAGTTACACTTAAGCAATGTTAGGTCGTTTTGAAAGTTCAAGTGATACACACGTTTTGAACAATTTTAGGTTTGTTTGAGACTAAGTTTGTTGCACTTACACATTTGGTTGCTACTTTAGGTCATGAAGTACTTTTTTTGCACTTCTTAACCTTTTGATAGATTACGAGTTATGAACATACACTTAAGCTTTTATAGGTCGTTCTCGAAGTTCAAATGATATTTACACACGGTTTCAACAATTTTTAGGTTGCTTTGAGACTAACTTTGTTCCACTTACATACATTGTTGTCATTTTGGGTCTTGAAGTGCTTTTTTCACACTTTTTAAACTTTTTGGTAGGTTATGAGTTACGAACTTACACTTAAGCATTGTTAGGTCATTTTAAACACTTTTTAGGTTTGTTTGAAATAAAGTTTGTTGCACTTACACGCTTGGTTGATATGTTGGGTCTAGAAGTGCTTTTTTCGCACGTTTTTTAAATTTTGGTAGGTTGTAAGTTACAAGTTACACTTAAGCATTTCTTGGTCATTTTGAAAGTTTATACACGTTTTGAACATTTCTTTGGTTGGCTTGAAACTACGTTTGTCGCACTTAAACAACACTTGGTTGGCATTATAGGTCTTGAAGTGCTTCTTTCGCACTTTTGAACTTTTTGGTAGGTTATAAGTTACGAACTTACATTTAAGCATTGTTATATCGTTTTGAAAGTTCAAGTGATACTTAAACACATTTTCAAAACTTTTTTGGTTGGTTTGAAAATAAGTTAAAAAGTTTGTTGCACTTATACGCTTGGTTGCCATTTTGGGTCTTGAATTGCTTTTTCTAACTCTTATTGAAATTTTTGGTAGGTTATGAGTTACGAAGTTACACTTAAGCAACGTTAGGCAATTTTGAAAGTTGAAGTGATACTTACACATGTTTCAAATACTTTTTATGTTTGTTTGAGACTAAGTTTGTTGCACTTACACACTTGGTTGACATGGTAGGTCTTGAAGTGCTTTTTTCAAGCTTTTTTAATTTTTGGTAGGTCGTGAGTTACCACTTACTCTTTAGCATTGTTTGGTCGTTTTGAAAGCTTATACATGTTTTGAACTTTTTTTTGTTGGTTTGAAACTATGTTTGTCACACTTACACAACACTTGGTTGGCAGTATAGGTCTTGAGGTGCTTTTTTTCGCACTTTTTTAAGTTTTTAGTAGGTTATAAGTTACGAACATACACTTAGGCATTGTTTGATCATTTTGAAAGTTCAAGTGATACTTAAATACATTTTCAAAACTTTCTTGGTTGGTTTAAAAATAGATTTGTTGCACTTACATACTTGGTTGTCATTTTGGGTCTTGAAGTGCCCCTTTTGACTCTTATTGAAATTTTTGGTAGGTTATGAGTTACAAATTTACACTTAAGCGACGTTAGGTCTTTTTGAAAGTTCAGGTGATACTTACACACGTTTTGAACACTTTTTAGGTTTGCTTGAGACTAAGTTTGTTGCACTTACACACTTGGTTGCCACTTTGGGTCAAGAAGTATTTTTTTTTTTTTGCATTTCCTTAAGTTTTTGGTAGGTTATGAGTTACGAACTTAAGCTTAAGCTTTGTTAGGTCGTTTTCAAAGTTTAAATGATACTTAGACACGGTTTCAACACTTTTGATGTTGCTTTTAGACTAAGTTTGTTGCACTTATATATTTTATTGCCATTTTGGGTCTTGAAGTGCTTTTTTCACACTTTTTAAACTTTTAGGTAAGTTATGAGTTACGAACTTATAGTTAAGCGTCGTTAGGTTGTTTTAAACACTTTTTAGGTTTGTTAATTGAAACTAAGTTTGTTGCACTTACACACTTGGTTGACATGTTCAGTCTTGAAGTTTTTTTTCACACTTTTTTAAATTTTGGTAGGTTGTGAGTAACAACTTACACTTAAGCATTGTTTGGTCGTTTTGAAAGCTTAGACACGCTTTGAGCAGCTTTTTTGTTGGTTTGAAACTACGTTTGGCACACTTACACACTTGGTTGAATTTTTTGGTAGATATAAAATCATTAAAGTTATTAT
Organism: Cucumis melo; assembly: GCF_025177605.1. NCBI lineage: Eukaryota > Viridiplantae > Streptophyta > Magnoliopsida > Cucurbitales > Cucurbitaceae > Cucumis > Cucumis melo. The sequence goes on from NC_066858.1 coordinate 17,940,990, forward strand.
AATTTAAAAATATAATTATTAATCATTAAATACATAAAATTAAGTTATTTGTCATAGGTAAGAATAACTTGCCACTTTTTTATTTGGTAGTATTCTTTTTAAATCTAAAACATTTCAAAATAAATAGTTTATTATTTAGAGAAATGAGATTGAATGATTGAATAAAAAATGATATATTTTAATTAATACAAAACACAAAAGAGAAGGACTACATGGTCTTGAAGAAAGTGACATTTCTATAATTAATTAAAAATGAAAAGGATAAAATAGTCAAAAAAAAAAAAAAAAAAAAACAAAACAAAACAAAAAAAACATCGTGGGTCTTTAATTTCAATGAAATATTGTTTAATATAACTATTATTTTAATTACGTTTTAAATTTTAATTTCTTCGATATTTTAATGACTATTGTATAACATATCTGTTTATTTTTTCAATTTACATTTTTTTTTAAAAAATTGTTTCAATTTAGTTCTTAAGTTTTAAATATTTTTCAATCTAGTATCTCTCATGGTTATTGATAAAAATATTCCATATCAAATTTACGTGACATATTATTTAATACATGAATGATAGAACATTATCTTTTATTTTTTATCAATAATATTGTAAAAATAATAATAGAGGAAATCTCTAAAATTCTACAAATTTTAAACTTCTTATAAAATAAGGATGTAAATGTACTCGTACACATTTTGTTTATGTCATAATTGTTTTTTTAATCAACCATACATAGTATTTTAATATTTAAAAAAGTTTTATTCTAAAATGTTTTGGGTGCAAAAGAAAGTTGTGTTTATTTTATCCTAATGATTTCTTTATTACCAAAATTTATTTTTACAATTAAATTAAACCTACTTTTTATATCTCTTTTAGTTGTTTTTGTTTAGTTAATTGAAGTTGATGTTTTTTATATTTCATTTTAAAATTAATTCTTGCTCTAGGTTATACATGTTCATCTTCAACTTTGTCTATTATTGGTTTTTATCTTTCTTTGATTCTTATTTTTTCACCCTTGATTGCATTCTTCATTTTCTTACTTCAGTTCAAAATCATCAACTTTGCAACAATTTCTTTCATAGTAGATTAGTTTATATAATATAGAATAGCTTATTAATTTAATTTTAAAGTATAGTCATATAATAAAGAAATATACTTTAACTTATAGTAGAATGAAAAGATAAATTTTGTTTAATTTGTTTTAGTAATTCATAATTAGTTTCAGTTGTGGATTGAAATTGTTTCCAATATTATTGTTTGCACAGTGATAGAAAAATCGCTAGAAATTTTCATTCCCATTTTAATTAATTGAGAGAACTCTTTTATCTCTTGTATCCTAAAATTCATAAAAACCATGTAAAGATTTAATTTCTTTACTTTACTTTCTTACAAATTGATCTCACCTAACACCCCATTCACATGTTATAATTTTTTACTCTTGATTAGAGATTTGTGTTTGGCAAATTTGATTTTTTGAAGGCAACAAAATCATTCCGTGGAGAAGTTTGTGCTTGAATGCCTAACGTTCTATCAGGTTGGTTTGTAGATAAATCTAGAGACGACAAATTCTACCGAGAATTTGCACGGTTGTGTTGTAGAAATAAGTGGCGGTTTCTTGTTTTCCACCTAGTGAATAGGGAAAAGGGTGAGAGAGTTATTGGTTTGAAAAGTTTGGTTGCCTTTGTCCTCACCTGGGACATGGATAAATAGAGGTTGGGACGGGCATTGATTTTCAGTTATTTCCTTGGCACGATTGTCTCTAGTTTCACGTAGTATGGTCAACCAGAGTAATGCAATAAGCTAGCTGGAAAATCTTTTTGTTGAGAGAAAAAACTCTCTGTTTACAAATAAGGCTCCCAATATATTGAGAGCAACCACACTAACAAATAACAACCAAACGACTACTTAACAACCAAAAGCTTGTAAAACAAAATTGTTTACTTATAGTATTGATTTGTTCACATTTAGTGTGTCCGGAGTAACTTAGGCAAAAAAATGATTTGAAAATAAAATTGATTTTTTGGAGTACCTTTGACAAATTTAATAATTTAAAGTGTATAATATTTCTTTGTTTTCACGGATTGCAGAAGAAAATTGCTTTGTGCACGATATCTAAAAACAACGGTGACTTTTGTTGGTTTGATATTTGATCTAATCTCAAATTACAATTTATTCCATTTAAAACAAATTTGATTTTTTTAATTTCAAATTTAAAATTTTTAAGCCCTAGAAAAAGCAACAAACACGTCCCAAATTTCCACTTTCTTAAACATCATTACCGAGAGCCCAGTTCTGAAGGTTGGCGAAGAAAAGGAGATTGAGAAGAATGGGTTGAAGAAGAAACTTGTTAAAGAAGGTGAAGGATGAGAAACTCCTGACACTAGTGATGAGATCAAAGGTAAAATCATGATTTTAAGATTTATTTCTATAAATTTATAGGGTTTTTTTATGTTGAATGTCATTGATTCAGGGTGTTTGTTTGTTTTTGTGTAGTGCATTATACGAGAACCCTTCTTTATGGCACTCAATTCGATTTGAGCCATGAACTGAAGGAATGAAATTCCCAAAGCGGAAGCGTATGAACGCCGTGCACAATTTGTAAAACCAATAAATTCAAAGAAAAACAATAAACAAAATAAGCATGCTTCTCATGGAGGAAAATGTGAAAATAAACTAACCCTTGTAGAACCAATTTCTTCCAAACTTTCAAGACAACACAAAATCTTCCTTGTTATTCTCCAAGTAAAGAATCACAAAGAGTTGTGAGCTTCTGTAATTTTTTGGTGAGGGAAGAAATTTTGAGAGAATTTTGTTTCCTTTGGAATACATAGAGATCGTAAGATAGTGCTTAAAAAAAATCTCTCTTTTTTCTTTTAAAACAAATCTTAACAATAAAATAGAGGGGGAAGTTATCAAAATAACTTCCTCCCTCTTTCCCACGTAGAATAACTCCCTTCATTCTATTTATTTAAAACAATATTAATCAAATTAAATTAAATCAATATAAATTTAATTAATATATATTATATCTCATATAATATAAACTTTATATTATATCATATATAACCAATGGTTTAGATCTCTCATATAATCTATAGTTCTAATATGAATCGAATCCATATTAATTTTAACCTATAGTTTATTTATATTATTATTATTATTTGAATCATATTCAAATATTAACTTCTCTCATAAAAACTTTACATTATAATGTATCAAATACATTATATTAATTGTATCAGATACAATTTATTCCCTTTAATCAATTTGAACAATTCAAATTAAACCAAAATAAATTTGATTCTCATTTATCCTTATTGAGCTAACAAGGGGACCTTATGGACCTACAGATTGAAGCTCCAATGAAATGAGATTAATTAATTAAACTCTTTAATTAAATTAATCTGTATTCATTAACTATTAGTCATTCCACTAAAGACTAATAGTTTGCACTCTTCTTACTATAGATATATTTTTGTGTCCATTAGATATAACCAATCAACAATGCAATGACCCTTCACAAATTGCTCGTAAGTACAGCTAGGCCAAAAATTACCATTTTGCCCCTGTAATTACATCTAACTCCTTAAGTACCATTGATTCCTCTAATGAAATAATTATAGTCCTACTATAACTGAACTCCTCTCAGGCCAAGAGAGGGTTTGGCGCCACATTGTTCAAACCCTGAAATCAGTCCTTAAGAGAGCAATTTCTCTACTTACTCTATCTATAAAGAAGGAGTGAATTCCTTCTTGTGTAATTGTGTTCCCAGCTTCCCAATCAGACGAATCCCCAAAATAGTAGGCATATTGAGTCGGCTACATAGGCCACTCTCACCCATACAAATCAAAGGATTGCCTTCATAGACAGCAGTTCACAACTCACTCAGGATTCAGGTCAAGTCACCTATAATCATCCTGGTGAAATGTAGTCTCAACTAGTAACGGTGTTAATAAGAGAGACTATTCATTTCATGGTCCGGTCGTATACAAACTCTTTGTATAGAATACCTCCGCTCTAATGTCTCGACATGGATGATTAGGATCAAGTCATTTGTAGTACTTTAGAACAATTGTAACAACTACAAAGCAGGCCGTATTCGTAGTGTCACCAGGATAAGGTATCCAGCCTTATCCATTTACTACAGGCCATTTAGGTTCTCACTTAAACATGATCCACTTGTATGTCTCCACATACATGTTTAGGTTACAGAAGATAGCCTTAGATGTTAGTTTATTGGTTTTGTGGGTTAAACTAAATGTCAAATAAAATAAAATAATTAATTTTATTAGATAAATAAAAAGTTTGTATAATATATACAATTACAAACTACAAGACCACGAGATTTAGGGCATCAACCCCAAAAATCGTGGAACGTCTTTCAAGTTCAAGCTCAGGGAAGGTAATTTCGTCTGTAATTTGATGTTATCTAATGATTGTAAATGTACTATATTTTGCTTCCTACGTCACAATCATGTGTTGGACTTTTATTTTTACATTATGGTTAGTTGAGCTCGGATACAAAGACTGATCTAGCGTTATAATTATTGGACTTTTGTTGATCTTTCGTAGTCCATGGTCTGTTTCTAGTTGTTCTTCCATTTTGCTTTTTTATGTACTGGTCTTTTAGCTCGTAAGTTTGAAGTGGATTCAAATTTGCTAATTACAATCCTGGATTAGATTATCAGTTTGCTAGTATGCATAGATGATCTCGAATACAAATACTGATCCAACGAAATATTTATTGGAATCTTGACGATCATTCTAATTAATCCATGGTCATTTTTAATTGATCTTCCTTCCTTTTTTTTTTTTTTTTGATTCAGTGGTCATTTACCTCATATCATGTTATCTATTTTCATGAGGGAAAGTGATTAAAGGATGGGATCCAACGAAATGTTTATTGGAATTCCACAGAACACAACTCTTCAATTTGATGTTGAGCTACTTTCATGGCACAACGCCAAAGATATCTGTACAGATGAAGGAATCTTAGAAAACATCCTTGTTAAAGAAGATGGTCGGGAAAAATCGAAGGATCTAGACGAAGTTTTGGGTGGATTATCCATTTCAATCTACTTTATTTGTCTTCTCGTATGGATAGAACTTTTTAAGTATTTCCAAACTAACTATGTGATTTTTATAGTCCGTTATAAGCCTCATCTTGAAAATGGTACACTGATCTCAAAGTCTGGTGGGTCGAATTCATTGTTGAAATGGGTAGGTTATTCATTGCACTTGAAATCTTGTTGTCTTAAATGTGACGGGTGTCTGGATTTCTTACTCTGCTTGTGAAGGGTACTTTTGTCCTGCCTAGGCAACAACTGTGAAGACGATGTGAAAGGGGGAGAAAGCTTTGTTGACCGTGAGACCACAATGTGAGTGAAGCTACACATTCTCTTCTCTCCAGTTCTTTTGTGCCTTGAATCCATGGATGAGTTGATTCTTACTTATTATTTTATCATTTAATAGATAGATTTGGGGAATCTAGTAGGCCTATAGCTAGAGAATAAGGTGTTGTGTCTCTAAATGGTACACTTCAAATAACCCTTCAATTGGATTCTTGGAAAATTGTTACAGAGATCACTGGGGATAAGAAGGTGTTGAAGAAGATTCAGAATGAGGGAAAAGGATATGGACAGCTAACGAGGGAGCAATGGTGCAAGGTGATATAATCGTATGTCGGTTGTTCGATAACTGCTAATGATTTAAATTGTAATCTGACTTAGTAGCAAACTACATTGAGCAAAATTCTTTCCAGTGAAACTTACCAGTAAACTGGCTGATGAGACAATTTTTACTAAGAAAGGTGACGATGAGAGACCATTTGAGTTCCAAATTGACGAAGGTATGTTGATCTTGGTGATTTTCTTTGACCGTGGAAGGATTTGTATCGTTATTGTTTTACTAACTAAGCTGTAATCTGGAATATGGAACAAAAAAAAAAGTCATTGAAGGACTCGATTTAATTTGGCTGTGAGAAAGATGAAGAAGGGAGAAGTTACCTTGGTGACGATCCATCCACAATATGCTTTTCTATCTTTTGATTCATCACAAGATCTAGTTGTGGTTCCTGCAAACTCAACTGTATATTACGAAGTTGAGCTGGTTTCGTTTGTCAAAGTATGTTTGAAATATCTATTTGTTGCCAAGTTTCTCAATAGAGAACGTTCTATCAAACTAATACCAATTTTTGTTATTGCATGAAAAAGAATCTTGGAACGTGAACAAAGCAAAAGATAAAATAGAAGTAGCAGAAAAAGAAGGAAGAAGGAAACGTTCTGTTCAAAGCTGGAAAATATGAGAGAGCATCGAGAAGATATGAAAAGGTATTTTGAAGTTCAACAGAAGTTTAAAATCGTCACAAACTCTAAAAAATAGATTGGTTAACATTGTTGTTCATCATCTAATTGTTTGATAGGATGTCCACTACGTTGAATATGATACTTCTTTTAATGACGAGGAGAAGTAACAGAGCAAGGTACTAAAGATTTTGTGCAACCTTAACAACATTGCTTGCAAATTGAAAGTTAAAGACTACAAACAAGCAGACAAACTCTATACAAAGGTCTGCTTGTGATACTTTCACCTCAATCATGTTGATATTATAGGATCGATTTACTTAGTGGCCTAACATACACATCTAATTTCTCTTAATCAACAAGTGTGTTAGAACATGACAATAGGAACACGAAAGCTCTATATAGAAGGGCTCAAGCATATATTCAACTTGTTGATCTTGATCTTGCTAAACGGGATATCAAGAAAGTCCTCGAGATTGACCTAGATAACAGATAGCTCATTGACTATAACTAAAAAGCACAGATACAACACATCAATGTACCAATTTTAGAAAGAAAAGGAAATCCTAAGATGCAGACACTTCTTTATGAGCTTTATTCTATTTCTTGTTTGTTAAGGTACATATAACTTCAACATAAAATACTAAATGGCCACTAAAAGGCACAAAATCTATAGTTATTTATTATTATTTTGTATCTAATTGATTTCACCTTTAAATTTGGGTCCAACGTAAATTCTTTTTGCAAGAGTGTTCCAAAAGTGTTTCAAATGTGTCTTTAGGTGTTTGAAATTAATAATAAATAAATACAAACCCGACCCGAAGAGTCTACCCAGTATGGAGTGTCAGTGTTTCACAGGTTGACAAAATCCTTAAGTAACATGTGTATACAACACGAACGTCTCGAGTCAAGTTTAGTAGTTTAACTGTAGCAAAACATGTTTAATTGTGCTAGTGCTCATGCATGTGTATCATCATTACATTGTCAATGCAGAGATGTGAAGATTGAATGCAATGAATTGAAAAAGAAGGTTAGGGAATACAACAAGAGAAATGCACAATTTTACGGCAACATTTTTTGCGAAAATGAACAAGTTGGAGCACGCTAAGTCTGCTGTAAGTTACAAAACCAAATAGCTAATTTCTCTGTCTTATTCTATCCTGAAATGAACCCTTTTGGACATAAGACATTGCAATTATGGATTTTGCATAAGTAAGCAAGAGGCAATACAAATGACCATTGATAGCAAAACTTAATGGCCAATAACGTTTGATACTTTAGCCTTCGTAGCATCACACTATGCATTAATGAAATGTAATGTTGTGTCATGTTTTGGAGAATATATAAAATTGAATTGGCGTCTCGTTTACACTTTGTATAAATAAGTCAGGTGTCTTGAAGGGTGCTTTTGCACTACTTTGTTTGCTTTTTCCTTTCAACTAAGGAAAAACAATAAAAATATATCCTCTTGTCTTCCTTGTGTTTTAGTGTGCTTCCTTGTATACATGGTTTTGAAACTTTCCTTCAAATTGATGAGCTTCTAGTGTCAAAGCACTAAGACACATTTGTTGTTCTAAAATTTATTGAGCTCTTTAGTTATCTTATTACTCTAGTTTAATAGAATAACTTTAGGGTAAATTTACACTCAAATCTAATTTTACCTTAACCATTGTATAGATCTATATGTGTAAACAATATCTTATAATATTGCGTTATCTTATTAACTATGTTGCGAAGTTTGTGTTACATTTCACTAAATTGTACTTTTTTTTATTAAAAAAAACAACTTTGTTCTATTGTTTGAAAATTTATGAGTAAATCTTAATTCAGCCACAACCTTTCGAGATACATGTACACTATATGTTGCATGTTTTAAAGAATTAATAGGAAATTAAGCTATTCAAAGAGAAACAAAAAGCCCAATTTCTCAATCGAATTTAGCTTTATAAAGGAGTTGGAGGAGATGATCTAAATTTGGCTGATTTTTTGGGGTGGTGTTATTTTGTTAATTCTTTTACCAAAGTTATGAAAGATTGGATGAAAATTGTTATAATTGATTATTTATAATCATAATTTTTGTGGATGCAATAATCAATCGTGTATTAGTGGTCAATTTACACTATTAATCGTGTCATAATTTTTCAACACAACTAATATCTATTCGGACTCCTTGTATTATTGTATTCTTTTATTAACTTAAATATTTAAATTTGTTTACAACACATCAATTTTAAAATTTCATAAAACTCAAATGTTAAATATCAAAATTAAACATATACATATCGATAGGTTAAAAAATATATTTTGCAATAATATTCAAAATTTAGGATGAGCAGTCCAGGTGAGTGGTTTTTGTAAAAAAATGTCTCTAAAATTTTAAAAGTTAAAAGATACCCTTAAACTTCCGAAAAGGGTTAAAAAATATCATTGATGTTAGTTTTGGATGGAAATCGTTAACGTTTTGTTTAAAAATTACTCATCAATTATTGAAAAGTTCCATAAATATCCTTTTAAGCTTAAAAAAACTTCAAAAATATTTTCATTAATCCAATTTTTACACCAAAATTTTTAGTACTTAAAATAAAAACCATAGTTTTAAATTTCCATCGGTATGTTGATATTTTTATTGATATTTTCACATTTTCATGTTTTTGACATCAATAGAAGGGGTGAATCGATATTTTCAATACATCCTAAAAAAATATACGAATTACATAAAATAAATATCAAATGACACTTATATATAATATAATGTAAATATAATATAAATAATAAACATGTTTCCTCAATTGAAAATAATGAAATATTTATTTATTTTTTTTTGACTTTTTTATAACATAACAAAAATATGTGTTCTTCAAATAAATGATTCGCGGAATCCACTTACTTAGTGATGGTTAAGTGTCAATATTTTCCAAATAAGGCTTCCATATGGTTCATAGCTCTCTCTCACTCAAAAACTTTACAAAATTAATCGAATTTGGTCCCACAACCAGACATTAGAATGATATTTGTTCCAATTGCTCAGTAATTACTGCTGGACATTTATAATGAAAGAAAGTGAATTTTTGGTGAATTTTAAAACATAAAAAAATAGATTTAATTGTGTAAATTAAATTTCTTTGTTAGAAACTTCAATTTGAGTTGAAACCATCAAATTAAGATGTTGTTTAATGTACATATTTAACTTGTATGAAAGTTAAATTTGTCGTTTCTTCGATTTGAATCAGTTTGTTTGATTTTAGTCAAATAACAACTAAATTGAGTTAAATTTGACAAATGTTTCAACTTTGTATTTTATTTGTATTTGGAGAGTTACTAAGTTGTTAACATTTAAACAGGAACTTTTTCCTTCATTTGGATCATCCATGTCAAAATTGAAGAGTTCTCTCCATTCTTTTTTTTCTTTCTTTCTTTCTTGCTTGCTTTCTTTCATTTGTTCTCATACAAAGCAAATAATTTTCTTGAGAACAACACATATTAGAATCATACCTCAACTATAGTTTGAACATACAAAGTTTTTTATGTTATTTCAAATCTTTGATTATTTTCACACCCAAGCTTTATTACTTCATTTGGCTTAAGTTTGAGCTTAAATATTATAGATTAAGTGTATTTGTTTCCAATTGAAGTGTTATCGGTTTGTGAGTGTATTTAGTTCATATTATATTCAATGTTTCCCCCAACAATCTAATATTGAATGAAAAATTTGTGAGAGAAAAAATATAATATTATTTTAATTTCATTGGTATTTCCACTTTGATTAATTTTGAATGTGAAGGCTACTTCTTATACTCGTTGATTGATCAATAGGTTTGGGCCTTTAGAGCACCCAAGTTTTGGAAGGAGGGAGGAGATAGACAAATGTGGATATGTCTATATCTCCACACATGAGCCGTAGTTGTCCCTCAAGCGAGGGGAGGTGAGATAAAATAATATATACTTTTACTAAAAATTTATTTTCATTTTCCAAAACGTTTTACAATTTTACCGTTTGTGTAATATATACTTTTACTAAAAATTTATTTTCATTTTCCAAAACGTTTTACAATATTAGCGTTTGTGACTGTTGGCTATCTATCTTATACCACTATAAATCATCTTTTCATTCTTATTCTGTGATAACAAAGTTTCCCGAGCTTTAAGTGTATCTGCCATTTTGAGTGATTTTGATTCCAGTTGATTTCTGTGTAAAATCAAGTGAAGACAAGAGACTGTTTTATCCTAGGGACGACGAGACAATATTCTACTTGCAGAATCCAGAGTAGAGCCGCGAAACGTCTTAAAGAGAGTGTGTTTCGTGACTCAGCCGTCTACTAACCATGTTTCTGTTTTACAATTTCTGTTCTAGTGCCGATCTGCCTTGCCATTGCTGTTCTTATTTCTATGTAACAGTTTGGCTAACTGATCGAGCCGTGAGTTGAAGACCAAAGTGCAACAACATCTAAAAACAACTAAACTCTAAACTGGTGGCTACAAACTACTTCACCAATGTCGTTACTTATGCCATGACGGGATCACACATTGACAATGTTGGAACTTATGTCCTAAAACTCGCAGTTTGTAGTTCAAAATCATATTCTATTCAATAAAATTATTAGTAAAATTACATACTATAACCTTGAATCCAATAAACTAAGGTCTTGGGGCTATCTTGAGTAAACTTAAACTTTATGTACAGACATTGATAGCTTGTAGAAATACAAGTTATTATGGTCTTTTAGATAAAACAATGGAGTTAAAACGTGAGATAAATGATCAAAACACATAGCTTTTGGTGTAAAATTATAATATCAAGAGAATGTACCTTACGTAAGTCATTACGCCTGATTAACTATGCTTTCAAGTGCTTTTCCATGCATGTTGGCGAAAAGAAGAAATGAAGCGAGAATTGCACGCATTGACTAGCGATAAAGCTATCTAGCGAGTCAAAAAGCGAGATGTCAATACAACAATACACGAGATGATTCGCTAAGAAACAAGAGTGGTAGATGAGGCTGATGTGACCTGAAATGACTACTTTCAGCACCGACATTTGTAGGCAAGGACAAATGTGCAACATAGGCAAGGATGAATATGGAGCATGGGTAATTAATTTCTCGCCTAAAGTATGCCTATATAAGAAGCCAACTCCACCTTGAACAGAAAAGACAAGAGGAGGCCATCCCTTAAGGAGGTCGGTAAACGGACGAGTTTTAGAGTCCTTCACCATTTGTAGTAGCTATCATTTTCTGGTCAATGTCTGAGTGAGAGCTTAGAGAGAGAAGCTCCCCCCCCAATTTAGCCACTACTACCGAGATCATGCAAGATAGTATTGATAGTGCCTTGCTATCTTGACCGAGTAAAGGTAGGATAGTATGAACAGAGCTTTGTTATCTTGACTATTATTATTAAGCGCGATAGGTCGAGTTAGTTACTATCGTGATTGGATTTTTAGAGTATAGAATTAATAGAGATGAATGAACGGAGGTTTGTTTAAAAAAGGAAAAGAGATATTTAAAGACAGAAAGAGTTTACCAAGTGAAAGGTTTTAGAAATTCTATGTTATGTGTTCTATTTTGATAAATTATCTATGTTAAGGGTTAAACTTTAAAGATTAACTATTTCAAAAGCATGTTTTATAAAACCATCACTCACTAAGTCTTTTGACTCAACCCTTTCAATTTTAAAAAGTTGTTTAAATATTTTAAGTTTATTATTGGTGTCAGTGAGTTACTCTGTTAGAGTTTGTTTTGGGTTTCTAAATTGGAGTTGTTAAATGTCTTTGTAAGATTTTTCTTTATAAAATTTGTTTATTAAATGGGTTGCGCTAAAGTTTCATAAGTTGTGTTATTTTGCTTTCTGATGCATCTCATGTACAAGGTTTTGTGTTAGGTCAACTGGTGTCGTTTAGACGAAAACGATGACGATTGACTTTACTTCATCTCTTAGGTCTAGAGTAGGTGATTCGAGAGGGGGTGTGACAATTGTAATGCCTATAATATTTCAAGACTATTATAGGAGGCATTAAAAAAGAAATACAAGCTAGAAGATGCTGATACTACGAAAATCCTTGGGGAAAAATTCTTAGATTACAAGATGATTGATACCAAGTTGTTAGTTAATCATATGGAAGAATTGCAAATTATCATAAATGAAATGTGAAGTGAAGGTTTGGACATCAGTGAGCCATTCCAAGTTGTAACCGTGATTGAAAGCTGCATCTTTTGTGGAAGAACACAAAATGTAACCTCAAACACAAGCGAAAGGAACTATTCATGGATAATCTTGTGGCAAAACTTCACATAGAAGAGGATAATAGAAAAAGAGATAAAAATGCGCTAGAAGTTGAGCGAAAGCTCATGTTGCCGAAGCTTGCAAGCATAAATTCAAGAAGAAGCTAACCACCGCATTTGAGAAAATTGTTGGGTTTGTGGTAAGAGTGCCTAACATTGCGATGTGCAAACACAAGAAGGGACAAATTTTCAATAATTAGGTCAATGTTGTGAAAAATGATGATCTGGTTACCGTCATTTTTTAGGCAAATATGGATTCACACACCAAAGGTTGGTGGATTGATACTGATGCTACTAGACACATTAGTAAGGACAAATCATTGTTCATTACATATGAAAAGCAAGATGGCAGTGATAAGTTGTACATGAGAAATGCTTCAACTGCCTTTGTGGAAGGCAAAGGCAAGATCCTACTGAAATGGACTTCTGGAAAGATACTTACCCTCAATGATGTGTGGGATGTGCCAAAGATTCGAAAGAATCTAGTGTTAGAAACTCTACTTAATAAAAATGGGCCCAAGCTTGTATTTGAGTCGAATAAATTTATTTTGATAAAGAGAGGTATGTATGTGGGAAAAGACTATCTAAGTGATGGCATGTTCGTACTGGTACAAATGCCAAAGAATAATAATAACAATAATATCAACTCTTTTGCTTATATTGTTGAGTTTGTTAGAATTTATGTTCTAAAACTTGTTGTTTGTAGTTTGAAATTATATTTTATTCAATAAAGTGGTTATTGAGAACTTATTAGTGAAAATTGAATACTATATTCTTAAATCCAATTAACTAAGATATCGAGGTTATTTAGTGTAGACCTAAAATTTATGTAGAGACATAAATGTAGATCAAATTCGAGTATATAGCCCAAATGGTCTATACTATATGAATAAGGTTGGGCGCCTTATTCTTGGGACATTATGAATGCGACCCATATACTAGTTAGTACAAATGATGTGATCATGAATCGTTCATGTAGAGACATGAAAGTGGTGACATCCTATGCAAAGAGTTTACATAAGACTGGAACTATTGAAATAGTCATTTTTACGTAATAACATCGTTGACGGTATAAAAGTGACTATTTCAATTATTAATGACCTAGATAACTTAATCTTAATCTTGAGCTAACTATGAACTTCTATTCACATGAAATTATCTTTAGATCCTCATAAGTGAGGGCAACTCAACAGTGTTGACCTAATAAGTCTTCTATTTCAGGGATAAGAACGAGTGGATAGCTAGGGACATTGGGTGCAAGACAGAATTCACTCCTACCCGCTTTAGGGTTAGTAGATAGGTTATTCCCTTAAGAACTTAATCCAAGTTTTGAATAAGGGGTCTCACCTTCTCATTGGTCCAAGAGAGATTCGATTTTTGTGCTATTAACTTACAAAAGAAAAACCTATTTCTCGACTCTCAAACCTAAATCATACCTCCAATTTCCATCTCTCTCTCACTTAATTCCTTCACTTATCGAGTCCCACAACTTGGTTCTAAGTCTAGAGAATAGTGGGTCAACACTAGTGGTGGTCTTGGATTCGTGTCTGTGAGAAGATTACGAAGATCTGGAAGCTTTAAAGGTATGATTTTCTATTAACTCTAATTTTAATTTGTTTAATTATGGTAGTGACACATGTTAATTTCTAAATGGTTTAGATGCAATTAGGATAAATTGATCCATAATTTCGTTGTGCATGTCTACCACTTTCCATCATACAAAAAGGAGTTTTTCAGAACAAGAGCACATTTAAAACACTATTATGAGCAATTTTTTCTTTGATTCCTTTCATTTATCCGATGATTGCATGTTTGAGAGTAAAGGTTTTGTAAACCTTGGGTAGTTACTGACAATTACCATTTAGCATCGTGGTCGGGCCGAATTTTGATATGGCTTTATAACTATACAATGACAATATGGCTTTGTAACTACAAAGGGTACTCGATGGAAGCCATAGATCACTCATATGCTTGTAAGCACACACAATTGTACTTTTCCAAAAACGACCAGGCTTGTACAATATTCAACTTTATGGGGGAAAAACGGAAATTGTACTTCAAACAAAGTTGTAAGAGTAACTAGAGATGATATTTTTTTTGTTGATCCCAATTAAACACAACCTGCACTTAACTATATAATCTTTTACCAACGTTATGTGGTAAGCTCGACACCATACCAATGCGAGATAAGACGAGAAGAAGTAAGTTGAAGTTTAAGCCTAGCCCACAAGGAGCTTACAAAGAAAGAGTGTGGACGAGATCCATTGCTAACACAATTAAATAAAAATAATCAAAATTGCATTTTCCGAAATGTTTATGCAAATTATCAAAGGTTTTTTTCCCCCCGAATTTCTTTAAAAATTTTTTGGAGGAATATCTGAAAAACGAAACTTAAAGTTAATTGTTGAAGCAAATTTAGTAAAATTAGATTTGTACATGGACGGAAAAGTCCCATAAAAATTGTAGATATATAGTATCATTGGGACTTAAAAAGCGGCATTGACGCTGGAAAATAGTGTCATAATGAGCAGGAATTTGATAACGACTTTATAAAAAATGTCCATCAACTTTGATGTTTGTATCTAAAAAATCTCTAAATCCTCAAAAATTTCTAAAATGCTATTAAACTTTTGAAAAAGGCTAAAAAATACTTTTATCTCTAGTTTTGAATAGAAATCGTTAAAGTTTTGTTTTAAAAATGCTTCTAAACTATTAAAAAGTTCTTTTCACACGAGATTTCAGGAGAAATTTAATTCGTGGAATCAAACTTTGTATTGATTTATGTATTGTGGATACAATCTCTAATATTTACTCCTTTGATTCTTTCTCTCGAATACAAAAGTAAAATTTAGAACTTCGTGGTCTTCGATCTTCAAGAAGTTATAACTACAAGTCAATTCGAGCTTCATCTGGAATTCAAGGAAAGTTTGATCTTCCAAGTCTTCGATCTTTCAGAAGGATGATTTCGAGGTTGATGATAACTTGCACGTCTTGAGAGTCTTCAGAAGTTTTTGTCTTCAATTCTTCAGAGCTTCGATTCTTCTTTTTAATCAAAGGTCCCCCAAATGAATGGTAGATGTCTCTATTTATAGAGAAATTTTATGGGCTTCAGGTGGGCTTGGGCCCGTTTGCTTGTTGGGCTTGGGCTTGGGCTTATCTGTCTGTTGGACTTAGGCTTGGCCCATTTGCTTGTTGGGCTTGGGCTTGAGCTTATTTGTCTGTTGGACTTAGGCTTGGCCCATTTGCTTGTTGGGCTTGGGCTTGAGCCCACTTGGCACTCTGGGCTTGGGCTCATTTGCTTGTTGGGTTCGTGCCCGGGTCCACTTGTTTGACGGGTTTGGTCAATTATTTCTTGCCCTAATTTATATTTAGGGCATAATTAGATCGAGTACAAGAAAACTTAATTATCCAAACCCAATCAAATTATGATTATCACAATGTTTATTGTGATGACGTGGCAGAATTTAATTAGCCAAAATTTATTGCTCAACAAATGCCCTTTTTCGAGATTCGTACACCTGCATGAGTGGATGAATTTCGAAAACAATAATCTGAGATAAAAAATACAAGCGATTTGTTCTTGATTTTGGCTCCCATTAAAAATGTCAAATTAATCACTATGTATTCGGATATGAGTGTTTAAAACACTATGTGAAATTTAATTAATTAATTTATTATTATTATTTTTAAATAGTAATTGGAAGATTGAAGCTTAAAAGTAATGAAATTGGAATATTGCCAATTCATGAATGTAAGCCGTTGTTTATTATTATTATTGACTCTATATGTTAATTCTTTTTTTTTAGTGTAAAAGAGAAATGGGAGAAGGTAAAATTAGTACTTATTTATTTATTTTAATATATTTTCAACATATTTAGAAGAAACGAGAAAGAAAACAAAAAATAATAATAATAAGGAAGATAAAAATGTGTATATGAATGGCGATCATTCATTTTTAAGTTTTTTTTTTAATATATATATATATCTTCCTCTTTTGAATTATTATTATTTATATATAATATATAGATACATATTTTCTAAAAAAACGAAAGAAAAAGAAAAAAAGATAAATAAATAAAAAATCTCAAACTTCTCCAAGATTTAAAAAAAAACTTCTTCAAGATTTAGACGAAGATCTCAACAATTTTTAATGTTAAATCTCAACAATCCTAGATATGATTTATTTTTAGTCCCTAGAAATACTTGATGCTATGATGCAAAGAGGCACAACATTCACATTATTTATTGTCAAAGAGGGAGGAAGAAGAAAAAGGTTTTTCTTTGTTTTTTTTTTTTGCTGATTTTTTTTTCATTCCACCGGCCCCACGCCTTTGTTAGTCTGCACCGCCGCTGCACCATCGTACGAAGACTCATTGCTTGTTCGTCATTTTTTTTTTTAATTTTTAGAATAAGTTGAAAGAAGGAGAGAAAAAGAATGGGATGCAAAGAATAGAGTGAAAAAAAATACAGGAGGGATGTAGAGGAGAAGGAAGAAAAAAGAAAAGGTGAAAGGAGAAAGAAAGAGAAGAAAAAAAAAACAGAGAAAAAGGAGGAAGAAGAAGTGCGGAGAGAAAACAAAAAGGAACAAAGGGAAGAGAAAAAAAGGGGGTGCGGCGGCTAGGTTTTTTGTCTTCTTCTTTTTTTATTTTTTATTTTTTTATTTTTAATAATATCTATTTATAATTATTTTTCCTTTCTTTTTTGATTTTTTTATACATATTTTTTCACAATTTCTAAAAGAAAGATTTTTCTCTGTCTTTTTTTTAACCTTCTTTTTTTTTTTCCTTGTTAATCTCTTTTTTTTATTTATTTATATATGATTTCTATAATTTTCTTCTTCTTTTTTTTTAATTTTTATTTTTTCATAAATGTTTATTGCTATTATTATCATTATTGTTTTAAAATTAGTTTCTTCCCCCCTTTTTTTTTTTAACTTTCCACTTTGTTTGCTTTTTTTTAAAGTCTATTATTTATTTATTTATAATTCTTTTTCTTTTCTTTTCTTTTCTTTTCTTTTCTTTTTGTTATTTTTATTTATTTTTATTTTTATTTTTTTTGTTTTCTATATATATATATATATATATTACCTTTTCTAAAAGAAAGACTTTTTTCATTTATTTATTTATTTATTTGTTTGTTTGTTAATCTCTTTTTTTTCTATCCCTAGCTTACCTAATTTTTTTTTCAGGTTCACACCAACATGAAGCTCTATCAAAGGTTGGTCCCATTTTTTTTATTTACTATTAACGATTTTTTTCTTCTTCTTCTTCGTTTTTTTTTTAAAAAAGAAAGGAAAAAAATTGAAGATCCTATGCGAGTATATATGAAGTTACGATCTCCTGGATGCCCTGCTTCTATGACTGTCAACTTTGGGGTTTATTCGTGATAGACGATCCAACTCTATCATGACGCCCTTCCTCGACGCCTGGGGTTTGTTCGTGATAAACGATGCAACTCTATCATGACGCCCTGCTGCTTCTTCGACGCTTGGGGTTTGTTCGTGATAGACGATGCAACTCTATCATGACGCCTTGTTGCTTCTTCGACGCCTGGAGTTTGTTCGTGATAGACGATGCTACTCTATCATGATGCCCTGCTGCTTCCTCGACGCCTGGGGTTTGTTCATGATAGACGATGCAACTCTATCATGAAGCCCTACTGATTCATCAACTTCTGAGGTTTGTTCATGATAGACGATGCAACTCTATCATGATGCCCTGGTGCTTCCTTGACGCCTGGGTTTGTTCGTGATAGACGATGCAACTCTATCATGAAGCCCTACTGATTCGTCAACTTCTGGGGTTTGTTCATGATAGACGATGCAACTTTATCATGACGCCCTGCTGCTTCCTCGACTCTTGGGGTTTATTCGTGATAGACGATGCAACTCTATCATGAAGCCCTGCTGCTTCCTCGATGCCCGGGATTTGTTTGTGATAGACGATGCAACTCTATCATGACGCCCTGCTGCTTCCTCAATTCCTGGGGTTTGTTTGTGATAGACGATGCAACTCTATCATGACGCCCTATTGATTCATCAACTTCTAGGGTTTGTTCATGATAGACGATGCAACTCTATCATGACGCTCTGGTGCTTCCTTGACACCTGGGGTTTGTTTGTGATAGACGATGCAACTCTGTCATGACGCCTTACTGATTCATCAACTTTGTTTTCATATACTCTTTGTTCAAAGACAATGTCATCAATACTAACTTGCTTGTGATGATTTACTTTTATAGAACGATGGTTTACTTCACGGAACGATTCTTGTCTGGAGTTCGACATCTCGTAATACTTTCTGATAGAAATCAACCCAGAGAAGATGGACTTAATCTCATTGTGGAGAAGCCATGGGCTGGCGCTTTTGTAGATCATTGGCCACGCTTAAACAACAACTCAGTTCTTCCCAGATTATCCGTGGAGTTACCTTTGTCTGAGGGAAAAAGCACATGGGTCTTGTAATCTTCTATCCATAATGAGGCTCCTAATTCTAGCAGAGCTCTCACTCTTGGACAACGTTTAATTGAAGGCCAAACACATTGGGGTACTGTGACCAAGGTCCCTGGAGAGTTTTGCTTTACTGACTGTTATTGGGAGTGGTTGGAGCTTGTAGTTGGTCGAAATACACGACTTCTTTACAGTACTCGTTTATATGGTGCAGTAACAGCTTCTTTATACACTTATGATCGC
Source organism: Cucumis melo (assembly GCF_025177605.1). Classification (NCBI taxonomy): domain Eukaryota; kingdom Viridiplantae; phylum Streptophyta; class Magnoliopsida; order Cucurbitales; family Cucurbitaceae; genus Cucumis; species Cucumis melo. The sequence goes on from NC_066858.1 coordinate 17,960,257, forward strand.
AACAGTGATGTTGTTCGAGCATTTTGTGAAGCATGGTGTCCTTCGACTAATACTCTTCATACTATGGTGGGCGAGTTATCCATTTCTTTGTGGGACTTATGGTCCTTTGGGGGTCTTCTCATTAAGGGAGATTTCTACGAGGAAAGGATCCCTTCTTTTAAAGAATTAACCTCCACCTCGCGGGACAAGACGAAGTGTCTTCCGACGACCTGCCAATATCTTTTCCAAGCGTATTACTCAATAGTTTGTACGCAGAGGAATGATCGCTCGGCATCTTCTAAGAATGACTCCCAAGTAACTATTGGCTCTTGGATTTCGTTTTGGTATCTTGGATCTAGGAACTATGATAAGCCAACAACGCGAAAGCAAAAGGAGGCGTTGCGCTCCAAATCTACTCGAAACCCTGATGGTTCGAAGATCCAAGCTCGTGAGTGGTCTTCTAGGGAGAGCATGTTATTTGCAGAACTTGGAATCAAGGATGATTTGAAGGATGAAACGTATTTAGCTGCCTTCTTATCTTGCTGGTTGTGCCTTTTCGTATTTCCTCAGAAAGGATCGTTTTTTTGTCCTGGAGTATTTAGGGCTGCAAGCCTAATGGCGAACATATACCATGGGCTAGGTTTGATAACCAAAGCCTTCAATCCGATAGGACACATGGACTTTCACTTTTCCATGCATTACGTCCATGGCTGATTAGCCTATTATTTCGACACTCATTATCCACTTCCCACGAAAGTTCGAGGCCCCAAGATGACTAATTTTTCAGGTGAAGGCGGGTCTATTTATTTTGGCGAATATGAGGCACGTGAATTAATCCATAATGGTACGAGAATTCAATGGCACGCTAACCTCCAGAACAGGAGTAAACATGAACGCATGGTTGATACCCATGATTCATCGTTTCTGTAAACGTCATATTTCGTAAGCATGCGTTCCTGCTACTTGTCCTCTCGTTACGAAAATACCTGGATCATAACATCATACAGTCCGTATCGATTTGGACGACAATTTGGCTTTTACCAGGACATCCCTAATGATATGGCATGCCACCTGCGATCACGCTGGATAATATATTATATCACTGGAGAATATGTACGAGGCGTAACACTTTATCCGAGCTATACTTGCCCGCCCGTTCGTTGGAGCCTTGCAAGCATGTGACTCAGCGATTTACAGACTGGTGAACCATGAAGCACGGGACCTATTTTGAGGATAACAGACACCATTTGGTGAGTAGTGTCATTCCTCCCCCTTCACAGCCTAGACTACCGAAGAACTGAGGGAGCAACCTGGGTGGTAAAGAAATTCGATTGGTTGAGGCGATGACTCCTAATCTTGAGGAGGAGGTAAAGGAGCATAAAGATGAGAGCGATAACAGCAAAAGTGATCGTCATTGGAAGAGACCTTTGAAGAAAGCGAAGGTATCAGGTGATCATCCCGACGGAAGGGGTTTAAGTGCTTTGGAAGTTCCTGATGTTCCACCACTGGTTTGCACGTTTTCCCTTCTAATTTTTTTTTTATTTTGTCCATCTTCTTCGTAAGTGACTTACTAATTGTTTACTTCTGCAGTCACCATTGAACGATCATCTTGAAGGACTTATAGAGCCAGACAGTGATGAATCTTTGACGGGACCTCACGCAGTTGATTCGACCTTTGAGGAAGTTGGTACCTCGAAAACTCCCGTCAATAAACTGGCTGAACAATCCTTACGCCCATCTGCTCTTCTCGAGGAGATTCATCGAGGCAAGATGACAGTGGGGGGAAAAGACCTTGAGAGCCCTTCATCCAAAGAAGGTGTCTGTCCTAAAGCATCTTTACAAAAAGTTAGCTCAGCACATGCTCCCCTTAAGTTTTCTGAATTACCATTAGGCGCTTCTAATAAACAGACTACGAGAAACCCTGAACCTTCTCAGTGGGTTGGTGAAAAGATGGTTTCAAACTTCTTCCAGAAAACAGCCTTATGTATGTGGGAGGATATTCAAGATAAGATCATGCGAACTCCTTTTGAATATATGCCAAGACTTAGGCCAGAAATAGCGACGGTTCTCTCGGGGATTGAGAAGATCCATGCAGATGGCCTGACTTCTCTTGAAGAGTATCTAAATAGTTACCTTAAGAGGGTAGACAATTTTAACGATGTGCAATCTTCATATTCTGCACAGTTGTTGTCGACGGACAAAGCTCGTCAATTAAATGAGAAGACATCTGCCATCAGTTATTCAGGCGACTTTGGTGAAAAAACTACGAGGAGATGCCAAAGTTATTCAGGAAAGAACCGCAGAGTTATCTTTAGAAAGGAAGGAACTGGAGAAGAGACTTCGGAGCATAAATGATGAGTCTGAACAACTGTCGATTTTATCTTGTGAAAAGCGGAGGCCATAGACCAACAGGAACTAGAAGTTGCCAAGCTCCAGGATGAAGTCAATACCCTTGAAAGCACCCCTACTATTACTGAGGAAGCAATTGAGGCACTAGCTACGGTTCGCCAGAGCATGGAAGCTGCACGAGAAGAATTTAAGAACTTCAAGTGGAGGCTTTGATTTATGCCCCATTTGCCCCTTTATTCTTTTGCTGCAAACCTTGTAGATGTGAAGATTTTTGTTGAATTATAATGCAAAAGGATTCTTTTTTTATATATATACATTTACATTTATTTTACCATGTTTTCATATGAGCAGACAATGAAACATGACTTTTTTTTTTTTACATGCGACTGAACTTAAAGTGAACTTTAAGTTGCCTACGTACCCTTTTTATAATATAGGGATCAAGTCATGACGTAGTTCAAAATTTATTTATTTATTTATTATTATTATTATTATTATTATTATTATTATTTGTTTACATAACTGGATTAGGCATAAAACATCTTGAGAAATTTGCCGTTGATTGGGCCAATTCGTAATCTGTCTTGATCGATGATTTTGTATGCTCCATTCGTGAAAACTTCTTTGACAATGTAGGGTCCGTCCCATTTAGGTGTGAACTTATTTCCCGTATGCCTTGTCGTGATAATAGGTCTTCTTACTGCGAGTACTAAATCACCAACTTGAAATGATCGGGGCCTTACCTGTTTGTCAAAGGCTTTTGACATTCGTGCTTGATAACATTCGAGTGCTTGTTGAGCTTCTAGTATCTTTTCGTCAAGTGCTTCTAACTCTTGAAGGTGTAATCTAGCATTGTCTTCAGTAGTTAGCCCTTCTGGAATCACCATTCTTAAGGAAGGAATTTCTCTTTCTAGTGGGAGTACTGCTTCAACGCCATAAACTAAGGAATAAAGTGTAACACCCGTAGGAGTACGATGGGTAGTTCTGTAGGCCCACAATGCTTCCCAAATCTTTTCTTGCCAATCTCTTTTGTCTTGGAGACCACCTTTTTAAGCAGACTGCACAAAGTTTTGTTGAATGCTTCTGCCAATCCATTTGCTGCAGCATTGTACATAGAAGTCTTGTACTGTTTGAAGTTAAATTTTTCACATAGCTTGTCCATCAAAGTGTTAGCGAATTGTCTTCCATTATCAGTTACGATACGATGAGGAATACCATATCTGTAAATGATGTGTGTCTGAACGAAATTTACAATGTTTTCCTTCTTTGCTTCTCTTAATGGCACGACTTCAGCCCATTTAGAAAAATAATCAGTTCCTACAAGGATGTAAGGATGACCAGCCGATGATTTAGGCGTGATAGGTCCAACCAGGTCGAGTCCCCAAGCTTCAAAAGGCCATGAAGCTATTGTCGGATGGGCGGCTCTGGTGGCTGATGTATAAAATTTGCATGGAATTGACAAGCCTCACAATACTTCACAAAATGCATCGAATCGTAGATCATGGTAGGCCAGTAGTAACCCATTCTTTTCAACTGATATTGGAGCTTTGGACCAGACTGGTGGGCACCACAAATACCTGAATGAGCTTCCTCTAAGGCCTTTGTCGATTCTTCTTTTCCTAGGCATCGCAGTAGAAGTCCCTCATATGAGCGTCTGTAAAGTGTGTCTTTATAATAAATAAATCTCGCAGCTCTTCTACGTATTTCAGCTCTATGTCGAGGATCGGTGGGAAGTTTTCCATGCTCCAAATAGTCTATAATGGGTTGGCGCCAATCTTCTTCATCAATTGTATACACAGATATCACATCAGCTTCTTCGTATTGACTTTCAATTGAAGGCACAATCCATTTTTGGCAAAGGGAAATGTTTATTGGTATATCTTCTGAGGCTGTTAAAGCAGTGGCCAAATTTGCAAGTGCATCAGCTTTCTTATTTTCTGATCTCGGTATATGCTTCAATATTATGCTGTCAAATCTGTCCATCAATCTTCTAGCATAACTAAAGTAAGGCTTCAAGTCTTGATGCTTTACCTCGTACTGATAAGAGAGCTGATTTATGATTAACTTCGAATCGCCGAATATTTCTATGCACTTTATTCCAAATTCTGAAGCCATTTGAAGGTCGATAATAAAGGCTTGGTACTCGACAACATTATTTGAACATAATTCACCGAGTGTGAAGCTATATGGCAACATATGTTTCTCAGGAGAAATGAAGACAATGCCAACACTAGCTTCACTTCTTCGTGCCGCACCATCAAAGAACATGATCCAAGGCTCCATGCTTTCAACAAATAATACTTCCTCATCAAGTAAGTCGTCACATAATTTCCAATTTGATGGAACTGGATGATCAACCAGGAAATCTGCCAATGCTTGGCCCTTCACTGCTTTTTGGGGGATATATACAATATCATATTGTTGGAGTATAATAGCCCACTTCGCGAGCCGTCTCGAGATGACTAGCCTTGATAAGATATATTTGATAGGATCAGCTTTTGCCACCAAGTGTATAGTGAAGGCTTGTATATAATGTCTCAGTTTATCTATTGCAAAGAAGAGGGCGAGACACATTTTCTCAATTGGAGAATAATTTAATTCATCTCCTGTCAGAGTTCTACTTAGATAGTAGAGTGCAGATTCCTTACCCTTATCATTTTCTTGTGCAAGTAATACCCCGAGCGAGGTCTCTTGAGCCGCAATATATAATATTAATGGTATTCTAGTTGCAGGCGCACTTAAGACCGGAGGGTTGAGCAGATACTTCTTTATGCTATCAAATGAATTTTGGCATGACTGGTCCCAATCAAAGACTGCATCCTTCCTCATTAGTCTCTAGAATGGTTGACATCGACCTGCAAGATTAGATATAAACCTTCTAATGTAAGCCAAATGACCTTGCAATCGTCTCAATTCGTGCAGGTTCTTCGGACTTGGCATCTTCTGGATAGCATCAATTTTTGAGTGATCAACTTCGATGCCGCGATGTCTCACTATAAATCCCAAAAACTTCCTTGAAGTTACACCAAATGCACATTTGAGAGGGTTCATTCTTAGTTGATATTTTCTGAGGCGATCAAGTACCAGCTTCAGGTCTTTCAAGTGATCGCATTTCTTCTTGGACTTGACTACGAGATCGTCAACATAACATTCAATGTGTTTATGCAGCATATCATCAAAGATCCTTTTCATAGCGCGCTGGTATGTAGCACCTGCATTTTTCAATCCGAAAGGCATTACTTTATAACAGTATATACCTTTTGGAGTTCGAAATGCTGTTTTCTCCTCGTCATCTAGAGCCATTCTAATCTGATTATATCATGACGACCCATCCATGAAAGATAAAGCTTCATGCCCTGCAGTTGCATCTATCATGATTTCCATGATAGGCAAAGGAAAGTCATCTTTTGGGCATGCGTTATTTAGGTCGCGAAAATCGACACAAACACGTAGTTGGCCATTCTTCTTCCTTACAGGAACAATATTAGCTATCCATGTTGGGTACTTGACTTCACGAATAAATCCAGCCTCAATGAGCTTATTTACCTCTTCCTCGATTTGAGAAATGAGTTCTGGTCGAAATCATCGTTGGGCTTGCTTGACTGGCCGATGCTCTGGTTTGATCGTTAAGCGATGAACGGCCACCTTTAGATCGAGTCCAGGAATTTCCTTATATGATCATGCAAAGACATCTTTATATGCTTTGAGTAAGTTTACATACTCATTTTCATCATTGTCAGAAAGTTGGGTGCTTATGAAGGTTGGACGAGGTTCTTCTTTCGTACTAAGATTGACTTCTTTTAACTCGTCAATCGTTGATTGACCCCCATCCTCAAGTAATAACGGAGCCGCTTCGGCATCCTCTTCAAATATATCATGATCAGATGTCTCTTCTATTGTAACATGGCAACAACCTGCCACATCTACTTCATCTTCTGGTTCATTATCTTCAGGTCGAGTAAAAACAACACCATGTCGCTTTACTTTCAATGAACCCTCTGTATTTACTGAGACGAACATCTTTCTTTTCATTCTTGATGGAAATGCACTACGAATTTCCTCCTCTTCTGTCACTAGGCTAGATTTGTTTGAGACGGATATGGAGGCTTTCTTTTGGCCTCTTGTTACTGACACGCTTAACCTTTTGAAGGCAGATTTTCTTGTGGTCGGAGTTGGGCTTATAGATTGTACTTTCTTTGCATTTGTGTTTAGCCTTTGAAAGGCAGAAAGTCGAGTGGAGCTGCAGGTTGAAACTTGATTACTGTCTTTCGCTATCGATGTACTCACCCTGTGGAAGACTGAAGGACGTATAGCAGAAAAAGCAAAGCGATCAAAAACTGAACTTCTTTAACTTCTATCTTTTTTACCCTCTTTAGAATCTTTGCTTTCTTCAACTATAATGTGGCATGTATTAGCAACTTTTGCTTTTCCTTTACCAATTATTCGGACTGGTTCAGAAGACTGATATCCAATTCCAGCTCTGGAATTAGGTATAGAATATCCTTGTTTTTTTAAGCTTCTTTTGAGTAGGGGAAAGCTCAGGCCTTTCGTTAAATATTTTCACGCTTTTAAGCTCAGTACGAGTTGTAAAGTCATAACCCGCCTTTGCCATCAACTTATATGCCTTTGGGTCGAATCCCTCCACTGTTCGTCTTTCTGGAAGGTATGCTTCTAAGTCTTTTTTCTCAATTTTTTTCGCTTCTCCTTTCTCTATCTTGGTAAGCGGTGCGGTGAAATTTTCCTTTAATATCTCGGTATTTTTTATCGTCAGATTTTTTGAACATTCTGCGAATGGTGATTCTCTCTTCTTACGTCGAGACAAAGGAATATAACGTAAAACAGGGGGATTCGAGACTTCCTTTTGTAAGGTTGCTATCTTTTCAGCCTTTGGCGCCCTTAACTTAGTTTCGGTCGTCAATTCACCATTTTGTTGACTATTAAGTGCATCCCCTTTATTTGTTTTCTTGCTTGTGATCATTTCTTGCTCGTTCTTAAAAGTGCCCTTAGTCACTGGAACTTCAGTTGATATGATTTCACTCACGTCTTCACTTTTTGTATAAAATTTTGCATCAACGAAGTGAGACTCAGCCTTTGTAAATGGCCTAGAGTTAGCATCAACCTTCCTAATTCCCAGTTTATAAAATTTGAAGCATTGATGAAGCGTGGAGGTTACTATTCCATTTTCATGTATCCATGGACGTCCCAATAACATTTTATAAGTAGTCCTCGAATCGATCACATGGAATATTGTGCTTGCCTGCAAATCCCCTTTGATGATCTGCAAACGAACAGTGCCTATTGCCCGTTGTGCTCCTTGATTAAAGCCTTGAATCACCAGTTTACTATTTGATAACTCTTCTACTGAGATACCTAATTGATTCATTGTTGACTTGGGCAGAATGTTGACGGCGGAACCTTATCTATGAGAATTTGATTAAGCCTTTGCTCCCGAACGTATCTTGACACATATAAAGGTCTATTATGAAGCTTTGACCCAAGTAGCAAATCTTCATCACTGAATGATATGGACATACAACAGGAATCACACGCCTTCGTTGGTGATGTAACAGTAGTCGAGAGATCATCATTTTTTAATATCTCGATGATTGTATCCTTAACTTCTCGTGATAGTGTCAACAAATCATTTATGCCTAAAGAAAGCAAATCCTCTGGCCTGGGTGTCTCCTTCATTGCATTTAAGGGGAAAGCATCCTCCTCCGTCGTACTGGTAGTATGACACGAGACTATTTCCATTGGAAAGTTTTTAGGGAAGAAGTCTTTTAGAATTATCGGTCGTTGTGGTCGAGAAAGCCCCTCACTTTCTTCAATAATCGGTAGAAACTTTCTCAGGTTCTTTCTTGTGTTTCTTCTCTGAGACTTACCCTTGCTCATGTATGTTCGGTACGAGCCAAATTCTTTTTGGGAAAAACTTTGCTTGTGCTTTTTTCGACGCGTTACCAGCGTCCATCCCTCCTCAACATTATCTACTTGTTTTTCTTCTTCCTTAAGGCCATCAGCCCGGAAGTCATTATTTTGTAAATCCTCCGGTGAAGAATATATAACAACAGGTTCCAACGATCCAAATTGGATTAGACTCCCTATAGCAGACAATCTACTATCTGATTGTATGATTACTGCGGCGTGATTTGTTTGTGTCACATCATCAAGTTCTAGCTCAATCTTTTTGTCTAGAGCTAACTTTAGAATCAACTCCTTCAACACAAAACATTTTTCAACGGGATGGCTGATGACCTGATGATATTTGCAGTAATTGGGATCGTTTACTTTTCCCATTTCTGCAAGTTGTTTACATTCGGGGAGTTGAATGAGTTGTTTTTCCAGTAGTTGGTCTAACGTATCAGGTAAGTCAGAGTTTGGAAAAGGATAAATTTTTTCTTGCCTCTCTTTCAATGTTGGATGTCTTTTTTCGCCTTCGTCTTGGCGTTTTTCCATTTTCTTTTCCTTTGAGACAAGCTTCAAAGGGGTTGTACTGACGACCATAGCCTCCTTGGTTGCACCCTTTAATACCTTCTAGGTGCTCTTCACTTCTTTCTTTTCTTTTCTAATTTCTGGGTCTAATAGATCATTGTTTCCTCTATTAGCAATACTTAACTCCATATCATGAGCTCTGGTTGCTAACTCTTCAAAGGTACGGGGTTTTATTCCCTGCAAGATGTACAGGAGCCCCTAATGCATTCCTTGAGTGCACATTTCAACAGCTGATAATTCAGTTAATCTATCTTTGCAGTCAAGACTTAATGTTGTCCAGCGATTAATATAGTCAATGACTGGCTCACCTTTTCACTGTTTGGTTGCAGTTAACTCTATCATGCTAACAATACGTCGGGTACTGTAGAAACGGTTGAGAAAGTCCCTTTCAAGCTGCTCCCAACTATCAATGGATTCAGGCTCTAAGTCGGTGTACCAGTCGAAGGCGTTTCCTTTGAGAGTTCGAACGAACTGCTTGACTAACAAATCTCCTCGTGTACCAGCAGTTTCATAAGTTTTGGATTGCCCTTTCCATCGAACTGTTGAAACTTGGGTGGCTGGTATCCATGTGGCATTCTCATATTGTCAATCCTTTTCGTATATGGCTTGGAATATAAAGAGAACGTTTGAGCAGGTCCACCGTATTGAGTTTTGATGGAGTTTGCAATCATCTCTTGCAGCTGCTAGACAGACAACGATGCAATCGAGGTAGAATTTTGTGGTTGACTTTCTTGCATAATCGCTTTCCCTTTGTTAACATTTTTTATAGTGTGTGTGACTTGATTCAGCAGCGTCACGACTTTCGATGTGATTCTTCAACAATGCGATCTCAAAATCCCTTTCTTCAACCGCCTTCATGAGCATATTAACCTTTTTTTTTAGCTCTGCCATTCTGTCTTAGCTTGTATCCACATCAGTTACCATAACTGACATTATATTTGGCTGTGGCGCCTCCTCGTTTGAGCGATCAGACAACGAGTTGTGTTCGTCAATCGCAGGATTCTCTTTGATTACAATTCCACCTTTGGTGGCTTAGAGATTTGCTTCCAAATATTCTTTGCAACTTCAAAAGGAGGCATATCTTCAGATGACTGAATCTCCCTTGAGTGGCTGCGAGTGTTTGGCCGCTTGCCGATGTCACTGAGAGCTTTGGAAGTGTTGCCTTGAGATGTCATGATTTTCTTTGGATGTTCTTCAAAAAGAGAAAGAGATGAAAGGTAGAGATGGTCCCACTGGATGTGCCAAATTGTTCACACGAGATTTCAGGAGAAATTTAATTCGTGGAATCGAACTTTGTATTGATTTATGTATTGTGGATACAATCTCTAATATTTACTCATTTGATTCTTTCTCTCGAATACAAAAAGTAAAATTTAGAACTTTGTGGTCTTCGATCTTCAAGAAGTTGTAACTACAAGTCAATTCGAGCTTCAATCTTCTGGAATTCAAGGAAAGGTTGATCTTCCAAGTCTTCGATCTTTCAGAAGGATGATTTCGAGGTTGATGATAACTTGCACGTCTTGAGAGTCTTCAGAAGTTTTTGTCTTCAATTCTCCAGAGCTTGTATTCTTCTTTTCAATCAAAGGTCCCCCAAATGAATGGTAGATGTCTCTATTTATAGAGAAATTTTATGGGCTTTAGGTGGGCTTGGGCCCGTTTGTTTGTTGAGCTTGGGCTTGGGCTTATCTGTCTGTTGGACTTAGGCTTGGCCCATTTGCTTGTTGGGCTTGGGCTTGAGCTTATCTGTTTGTTGGACTTAGGCTTGGCCCATTTGCTTGTTGGGCTTGGGCTTGAGCCCACCTGGCACTCTAGGCTTGGGCTCATTTGCTTGTTGGGTTCGTGCTCGGGCCCACTTGTTTGATGGGCTTGGTCCATTATTTCTTTCCCTAATTTATATTTAGGGCATAATTAGATCGGGTACAAGAAAACTTAGTTATCCAAACCCAATCAAATTATGATTATTAAAATGTTTATTGTGATGACGTGGTGGAATTTAATTGGCCAAAATTAATTGCTCAACAAGTTCCAAAAATAGCTTTAAGTTATATAAAAAAGAAATATTTCCATTAATCCAATTTTTACACCAAATTTTTTAGCACTCAAAATAAAAACAAAGAATTTAAGTTAAAACTATAGTTTTAAATTATCATTGATATGTGGATATTTTATACTTTTCACATTTCCATGGATTTGATATTGATATGAGGGGCAAATCGATATTTCAATAAGAAATGTAAATACAATAAATGTGAAAATGACACTAGTATAAATATAATATAAATGATAGACATGTTTGTTTATTTGAAAATAATAAAATATTTATTTACTAATTTAAAGTTATTTTTTGAATTTTTGTTTTTGTAGTTTTCCACAAATATCCATCTAAATTTAAATTTCATATCAATCAACATCGATATTTTAAATCTTTTGATTAAAACATAAAATTTCACAAAATCTAACAAAGTTAAAAAAAAAATTGTCCTTAAAGTTAAAACATATTAAAACAATAACGTCAAACAAACAAAAATCTCACACTGATAGATCTATCGTACTATCATCGTGTGTTAATAGTCAAATACTTTGACAATTAACTACATGTTAATTACAATAATAATTATTGAAATTAGTTGTGTTGATAATCTATTATGTTAATAGTCAAATAAATTTAAAACTATGGTTTTAACTTAAAAATGTGATCTTAATTTTACTTAATGAGAAAATTGGTGTAAAATTTGGATTAATAAGGATATTTCTTAACTTTTTTTTAAGCTCAAGAATTATTTTTTGAAGCTTTTCAGTAGTTCAAAATTATTTTTTAAATAAAACTTTAACGATTTTCATTCACAACTAAAGACAAGAATATTTTCGAATCTTTCCAAAAAATTTAAGGACACTTTTAAAACTTTTGAAATTTAAGAATATTTTTGACACAAACATCAAAATTGAGGAACATTTTTTTATTTAGCCAAATAAGAGTCAACAAAATATGAACTTATCAGTAGAGTTAGAGTAAGTAATATCCAAATAAGAGTCTTTACTATAAGTCTTGTATGTTTAATTGAACTTGTGTGATAAGCTCAACATCACAGTGATCAAAGATAATATTATGAGAAGATTAGAGTCGATAAACTTACACACAAACTGTAACAACAAAGAACGTGTATGGCATCATAATTAAGGAAAAAAAAACAATCAAAATTATGTTCCAAAAGTTGATGGAAAATATCAAACTTTTTTTTTTCCTGGATTTCATTATTTTGGAAGGGATAGCTGAAAAAAGAAAAATTGGTCATCCCATGCCCACACATATATATATACGTCAGACTTCCCTTCGAGCAGGTAGAGGAGTGGACCTACGTCCTCGCTTTTCTTCTTTATATTTGTAAAGCGATTTCGAATTCAAAAACGAATATATAACATTAAGTATATACACACGTATGGATGTGGAGTGTAAATGCTATCGTGGCCACTCTTGCTCCCTATCAGCCATTGGGCTCTAATTTTATTTAAAAAATTTTGGCAGCCTCAAAAAGGCATCAAGAAATCTGAAAATGATAAAAATTTGTGGATAAGAATCTCCAATTGATTTCACAACACAAACTTTGGCCACTAGAAAACGATATTGGCTCGTTTACATGGAGAAGCTGCTTCTACTGCTCGTCTTTCATGCAAATGCACCGCCGTCAACTGCTCTTCCTCCTCCTGCACCTGCCCAGCTGAAAAGGTACCTCCTTATCCCCTTTAGCTTCTTACTTGAATGCAATTTCAGTCCTGACCTACTTTTCAAAAACTAAATGGGTGTTTTTGTGATCATCAATTTGATTGAATTGGATATAGCTTTTCTGGTGTGGGTTTTGTATTTCACTTTTGGAAATTTGGGTTTCGGAAGAATTTGGTTGGAGATGGAAGAATTTGAACAGAATAAGGGTTTTGATTCTCTTGTGTTTTTATTTGTAGAATTCATATTGGAGGAGCTTTATCTCCATTCATCTTCACTTATTCAGTGGCAGTGAAATACGTTGCTATAATAAATTGGGATTTTCTGATGGTGAGGCGAAAGTTTGAAGAGTAGGCCAAGCAGAACTGAGAGAGTCCGGCCAGCAAAAACCAGAGTTTTCATGGGTGTTCATAAAGAGGGAACGATTGCAAGCAAAAATCTGTCTCAAGGATCACCAGAAATGGTACTTTGGGAAGCACTCGCATTATTATTAATGTGTTCATTGTCAATGATAGAACAAAGTGTCCTGTTTTTCAATTATATGACCTATATAATCATCTAATTCACTTCGATAACTTGGTAAATCATCTGCTTGGTTGGCTATGCTTATAAAATCAAATGTTTTCTTCTTTTATTAAGGCTGTTTGGTGAGTTTCGGTTCTTCCGTTTGATTTTACTCAACAAATTATTAGGTTTTCTTATATTGCGTCTGAGAATTTGAGACCTACTAAAACACTTTTCCTTTTTTTTCATTATGTTTCACTGTATATGAAGTTTTTTGTTTTTTTCAAGAAAAACTGGTAAACACTTGAAAACATTTGTAGTGATTTTTGGAAACATATTAAATGAATGTTTTCCTCATATAATTCAAACACTCCAAAGTCTTCTGCTGTCATCCTTATAGTCGTAGCCTTTTCTTTTTTTCACTATATTTTGCACATGTTTCACGGTATCCTTTTGTTTGTTGAAATATTTACTCTAACTTTGCAGGAATCATGTCTCCAGAAGAATCAAGTGAAGTTAGTTTCAACTCCAGTCGATTCACAAATTCAATCCCGTTGTCTTCTCTGTTTGGGTAACAATAGCTGCCGAACAGTTCGTTCAAGAACAAAGCTAATGAACATCTTGGTTGAAAGAGGGAAGCCTCAAGAAGCTGAATTCATTTTCAATAGTTTAGTAGAACAAGGACACAGACCAACTACTGTGACATACACAGCTCTTGTAGCTGCTCTGACCCGGCAGAAGCGTTTCAAGGCCATTTCAGGACTTCTGTCAGAAATGGAAGAAACTGGCACTAAACCCGATTCCATATTCTTAAATGCCATAATCAATGCCTTTTCTGAATCTGGCAATGTAAAAGAGGCCATGGAAATTTTTCAGAAGATGGAGGAGAGTGGATGTAAGCCAACAACTAGCACTTTTAATACTCTCATCAAAGGCTATGGAATCATTCGTAAACCTGAAGAATCTATGAAGTTATTAGAATTAATGACGAGGACTACAAATCTCAAACCCAATAACAGGACTTACAATATCCTTGTTGGAGCTTTGTGTAAAAAGAAAAATATAAAGGAGGCATGGAATGTAGTGCATCAGATGCTTGCATCTGGAGTTCAACCTGATGTTGTCACATATAACACATTGGCAAGAGCATATGCTCAGGATGGGGAGACCAACAAGGCAGAAAGTATAATAGTGGAAATGCTAAACAAGAAGGTAAATCCCAACGAGAGAACATGTGGAATAATCGTAGGTGGTTATTGTGAACAGGGGAACTTGGCTGAGGCTCTAAGGGTTGTCTATCGAATGAGGGATCTCGGAATACATCCAAACCTTGTTATTTTCAACTCTCTTATCAAGGGCTTCCTAGATATTGGGGACTCGGATGGAGTTGATGAGGTACAATATTTTTCATACTTTTTCCATTCATTTTCTACATCATTTTTGTGTGATCGTCGAATGCCCCCTTGTTGGTGAACTTTTCTTCCTTCTGAAGTGGTTGTTGATCGCATGGATAATGATTATAAACTTGAGCAGGCATTGACAATGATGGAAGAATCTGGTGTAAAACCAGATGTGATAACATTTAGCACCATTATGAATGGTTGGAGCTCAGCTGGGCGTATGGACAAATGTCAAGAAATCTTTGATGACATGTTGAAATCTGGCATTGAGCCTGATATCCATGTTTTCAGCATTCTAGCAAAAGGGTTTGTCCGTGCTGGTGAGCCTGTGAAGGCCGAGTCCCTGCTAAATTCCATGAGCAAATATAGAGTGAAACCAAATGTCGTGATTTTCACGACTATAATTAGTGGTTGGTGCACTGCAGGTAAAATGGAGAAGGCATGGAGGGTTTTTGAGCGTATGTGTGACATGGATGTGTCTCCCAATTTGAAAACCTTTGAGACCTTAATATGGGGCTATGGAGAAGCCAAACAGCCATGGAGAGCAGAAGAGATCCTTCAAATGATGGAGGAAAAGAATGTTGTTCCCGAAGACAGCACTCTCAAGCTTGTATCTGAAGCTTGGCGCTCAATCGGTATGGTAAATGATGCCATGGCTCAAAGAACAGAGGATAATGAAATTCCATGGAGAAATTCAGAGAGAATTCACAAGGAGGAAGGCCCACCTGCATCTTATTCTAATCTTCTCAAATCAGAAATAGTGATCGTATCCAACGGTAATGGATCTTCTTATTCCCAAACAAGAAGCAGGACACTCCCAAAAGGAGTTGAAGTACCATCTGGACGTCCACGGAGCACGTCTACTTCGATGCTCCTTCGTCAGACCCGCCCATCTCGTCCATTGATCCTATTCCATATCCAGAACCAGACCCAGTTTTGGATATGGAGGCAGCATGCTACTACAACTTGCAGAATGATGTTCATCCATTAGTGACGACAAGGAGGCGACCAGCTGTTCCCTGAATCTACGATCTTAAAAAGTTGATAAATATAATCTTGCTTGCTATCTAAAATTATAAATGGTTAAGCATTACAAATACTTTACCCTTGTTTTGGATGACTTTGTGTAATTCAAGTGTACCCAATTCATGTAGACGATGTAAATTCAATTTGAGGACCAAAATCCAAACTACATGATCACATGTATATTTGCTATTCTGATAATATTTATACTACCCACTTGATGGTTCATTTTAGCTACCAGCACCACTGGAAAATTTGAAACTCTAACCGAGAAGTTCCAAAACCCACTTCACTGGGGTTGTTAGATGACGTAAAGTTTTGAAACATGTCAAGAAATTACAATTTCTATTGAACAGTATCAGAGAAAAGTTTTTTTTTTTTTTTTTTCCTGTCAAATTACCAAACTTCCAGAGTTGTTGACGGGCTCATAATGGCTTCTCCATCTTCGTTCTCGCCTGCCTTCTTCATCCCCATCTTCGTCCTCTCTCCGTTAAGAAGGGGCTTCGCATCCTCGTCCCCATCCTCGCTCTGTTAGGAACCGGTCCCGTGAGAAAATGAATTATCTCTATGACTTTCTAAACTTTTTCCATCCTATATTTGTCAGAAGATATTGTAACGACCAATGTTATTTATATCAATAAGCTTATAGAAAGACCATGGTTTGACCATGTTTCGAAAGAGCAAATATATTCACATCTAATCTAAATTCCAGTGGACTTCCTGCTTTGTTGTCGTCTACTTTCATCCTCTGTGGAACCCCCAATTTCAAATCTAGCAGCTCGAAATCGTTCACCGAGCCACCACAGCTCCGCCACAGAGAATGCTCTCTTTTCATCTCTTCTCTTCAGCTCCATCTTTTCACAACACTTCTCTACAACGTACGGGCCTCCCGAAACCCAATAGTCCTTCCTATCTCCCAATTCTCAATCTCCATTCAATCCCCAATTCCCCCAAATTCGCACACACCCACTTCGCCAATCGCTCTATTCAATCCGGAACCTATAGTTTTCTAGCCTTTAAGCCTCCGAGCGATGGAACCCACTTGAAGAGGGGTCGCTGCAGTGCTGTTAATGACTCTGACGAAAAAACTAGGTCGGTTTTAGACACCGGCGGCGGTGGTGATGGAGGTGGCGGTGGCGATGGAAGTGATGATAATGGGAAGGTGGAAAACCAAAAGGATTCTTCTGGGTTTCTTCCTGAATGGTTGAATTTAACTTCGGATGACGCTAAAACAGTCTTTGCAGCCATAGCAATATCTCTTGCCTTCAGAACATTTATTGCAGAACCGAGGTACATTCCCTCGCTATCAATGTACCCTACGTTTGATGTTGGGGATCGACTTGTAGCAGAGAAGGTAGAAATCTTGTTCACTATTGTTAATCTTACTTTGCAACTGTGTTTCATGGTTAATGGAAACTTTATATAGATTGGAATATCATATTCATATGGCAACAAGTTTGTGTCTCAGAGTTGAACTGCCTATTGATTTACTCCTATTTGTTAATGAATAACAAAGTAAAAATTTGCTTTGCATATTTTCTTTGTTCCAAGTTCTTCCATTGTAGTGTTTGACTTTGACATAAAGGGAGAAGATCTATGTTTACCGTTCTGTCTATCAAATTTTGGGGATTTGGATCATAGTTTCATGGAAAATAAATGCTTATAATGTCTTTTACAGGTCACATACTATTTTAGGAAGCCTTGCGCTAATGATATAGTGATATTTAAAAGCCCACCAGTGCTTCAGGAGGTAGGATATACAGATGAAGATGTCTTCATTAAAAGAGTTGTTGCTAAAGAAGGTGATACTGTAGAGGTGAGAATTTTTACAGGATTCTTTTTTTTTTTTTTTTTTGGATCATTATCTGATGTTGCTGTACATTTCATCTGTCTTGGTGCTACTGATTTAGATCACTCGAAAACAGATACTTCTACCATCTTTTTATTTAATGATACTTTAATAATACTATAGGATTGAAAAATATAAATAATATTAGTTTTTTTTCTTTGAGTACCAACAACTCCTGGGTGAGGGATTGAACCTCTGACCTCTCGGGACAGAGGTCATGACAATACCATTAGGTCAAGTTTACTTTGGTGAATAAGTATTAAGTCTACAACTATTGTGGAACAAAACATATTTATGGTTGTAATCTCCTGCTTTCGATTATGTGTTTTTTAAGCATCAAATATATATGTGTTTTAGGTTCACTCTTGACTTGGTACATGAACTGATTGCAGGTTCGGAAGGGAAAACTTATCGTTAATGGGGTTGAGAGAGACGAAAAATTTATCCTTGAACCACCATCATATGATATGACTCCAGTTGTAAGTGTTACTTTCTTTTTTCTGCATTTTTTTAAGGAACTTCCTGGCATAGTTTTATATGACAACCTTATAGGACAACAATTGATGAGTACAGGCAGTGATGAGTTTTCATTTCGGTTGGATGAAAAGAGAGTATATTTTCTTCACTTAATGAAATCTATATCAAGCATGGATATACATTACACCTCTTTCATTCCTTGATGCAGCAAGTGCCAGAAAACTCAGTCTTCGTGATGGGTGATAATCGCAATAACAGCTATGATTCTCATGTTTGGTAAAGTCTCCACTCATCTCTTCACTATTACTGCGTGTAAGATGTCTTTTAAAAGAAGTGTATTTAAGTATAAGACTTCTGAATATAACCAAATATTTTGATACATTAGAAAAGTATAACAGTTTTGTTCATATAACCAAAAGTTTATGTCAAACTCAAGCTAACTCAGGCACTTCCTAGAAATTATTTTCTTCTCTGTGCTGATAGCTGACTATACTAATTTTTTCAGGGGTCCTCTTCCTGCCAAGAATATAATAGGGAGATCATTATTCCGCTATTGGCCTCCTAACAGAATCGGTGGAACAGTTTCTGACCCGAGCTGTGCTATTGATAAGGAAGAGAGCATTCCTTCCACACCAGAAATTTCCAGCCTACAGACCACAAATTCTCAACCATAACGGTTTGGGTCATGTTCCTGTAAGTTCAGTTCGTCCCTCTGCAAATGCCTTTATGGTCACCATTTGTTACCTTATTATTTGCAAGCTCTTTTTATTTGTAGTTTGAGGAACTGGCCATTTTGTGTAAGGCCCTAGATATTATTGGTCTTGGTTTTTGCAAGTTACTAGTTGACTCAACACCATCAATTATCTGTAATTTGAACTTCAGTCCCGTCTCTCTTATGCGTCAACCACAGTTGAAAGATCTGAAGATTCTGAACTAGTGACATTGTCATTCTTAGTGAAACCAATTGATCAATAAGTTATTTGATGGTATACAAATATGTTCTCTTGAAAGGACCATTGCATAAGTTGGAGTACATGTGATCAATACCAGCCATGGATGAGAATCTGTAAAACGTATCCTCTTCTGAATTTCTTACTTTCTCACTGACAAATGAAGGTGCCCAATGCAATTCTAGTCCAATATCTCTGGATGCGATTTCTTTTTGTATTTTTTGGATAATACCTGAGGATGGAGAATCTACCCTCTGACCATGAGAAGGATGTGCTCATGTTGGTCTCTGATTGTGATATTTAAATGTGTATGAAATATAGCTGATCTACAAAAACTGCTCACTGTTGATGGAGAATCATGCTTCTAGAGTATCTATTGCGGAAGGGTTGTTTGGATTCTTCAAATTACTTTCTAACTATTTAAAAAAAAAGATACTAAAGTAGTCATTTTTGGGATCTTTGGACCAAAGAGTTGTGAAATAATACTTCTCGTTGTGAAATCCACCCCTTGTTGGGCGTAAAGGGTTTGTGGGTCCCACTGTTTAAAAAACACGGTTTAGAACTCACGGTAGAAGCATTTATCATATTTAAATGGAAGGATCTGTGTGTTTGCTTTTAGTTAATTTTTCTTTCACTATAACAGTTGTAGACCCCAAATGAGAAGGATATCTTAAAGCTATATCTTCCCTTTCGTCTCCCGTGTGTATGAATCTGTCCCTTAACTTTTTTTAAAACTTATTTTGATCATTCTCATTATGATTTGTTAGTTTTCTATGTGACTTTATATTTGGATGATTAGGTTATAGATTAATCATATTAATAAAATTGAAAATTAATTAATAAATCTTGTTAATTTATTCTATAAATTTTGTATGTCAACACATAAACGTAATTAACACACTTGAATCAAATATACACAAATTAAAATATATTTTTGTTCTTTTTCCTCAAAAACTCAAATCTCTCACATTCCCTCCTCGACTCCTCCATCCTTTACTTTTCTAAAAAAAATTGGAATTTTGAAGCAAATATCAAGATAAAAATGTGTTATTTTTTTAAAGTTGGAGGATCCAAACTCAAAATAGAATAAGATAAGAACTAAAATAGAATTTAAATTTTAAGTTAATTCGAACGTTGAGCGATATTGGGTGAAAAAAAGAAGTTAAAAATACTATTTTGTTTATATGTTAGAAAAGAAAGAAAAAAAAGTCTTTATTAGTATTCTTTATGATAATAAAATATAAAAATATATTCAATTTTTTTAAAAAAAAATTATTTATGATTTAACCATCTTATCTTCAAAAAGTATATTTAGGAAAACAGTCGTTAAACTGCTAGCTCCATTTTCCTTTTCAATAGGCAGTAAAAGTGCTTTAATTTATAAAAACAATGTTGTCTTGTCAGAAGCATAAAGAACATATCATTTCATTTTGTCAAATAATTATACCATCATTGCGCATGCTCTGTTGTTGTTTTATGGAAAGTAGTTGTCAAAACAATAGTATGTCCATAAACTGATCCACTGATCTTCTTTTTTTTTCCCTTAATTATTCCATTGCTTTAAAGAAGAAAGAACTAAGTCAACAGCCTATTTTTACAACCATAGTATGATCCCCTACGAGTAGAATCTTTCCCTTCCATTGAAAAGAACGATGCAAGATGGAGATTCTAATGTCTCAATCATATGTACATGAATCGGCTTTAATCTTCATAGGCTTCGAGTTGCGAGAGTCAATCTCCAAAGAACATGATACACGCTTTCTATGCTTTGATCTTACCAGTTTCCCTACCACATTCCCTCTTGAATGGACTTCAAACACCAACATCATAGGAATGTTTCCATTTTTATCCAAGGCTTCTAGGGTGGCTCCAGCCCCATATAATGGCACCTTGTTCCCTTGAAGATTCACCAATTTGATTCGATTGCTCTGTCTCGGTTGATAGTATTTCTTCAACTGCAAAGTAAGAAAAGATCTCATATATTTTCCTTTTCCTGTGGATTGGTCACCATTTCCATTTCTTAATGTCTTTTTTTTATGGAAGTTTGTTGTTAGGAATTTTACCTGACCAGAAGCAACTGCGATCTGGGAGTACATAAGATTGATGGGAGAGGAACTGACATGAATGCCAAAGAAAGTTGCAGGATTGTGAACAGTGATCCTTAATGAACAGTTGATAGTCAGTAATTTGGTTGGAACTCCTGTTGTGTCTGATCCTTCTCCAAAATAAACATTATGAACGGTCATGCTCTGAAAGAGAAAAAGGATAAGAACAATGAAACAAAAATCACTTCTCTTACATTGACAACCAAATAATTTCAAACATCGAATCCTTAACTGAGAAGTTATGGTGCCGCAGCCAAAACCAGAGTTAGACAGAAGAAGAATCAAAATAGAAATATATATGAAATTTCAGACATGGGTTATAGATAATATCAATTCTTCACAAAGATCCAAAACGCCAGAGAAATCTTAAAATATTCGTATCTATGGGCAAATATTATTTTAATCAACTACAACAAAACAAATCAATATTCTAACAATTTTATATAGTTTCAGAGTATATATAGAGTTAGAAACACAACCTTGACTTTGATCTCTGCTTTGAAAGGTCGGCTAGCACCCCAAATAATTAAACAGAACAATAAGAATATAAAAATAAAAGCAAGCAAAGCCATCAGAATCTGGCATCTTCTAGTTAACCCTTTATCTCCATTTAGATCATCATAGTCCCCCTCTTCTTCAATCACATTACACTCTGGCCACCCTTTATCGTTGCGTTTCCGGCTACCTTTACGGCCAAGAGAGGATCGAAAGGTACCGGAAAACCGACTCGCCGACGAGGAGCGAGAGTGGCGAGTATAAGAGGGATGAGAAGGGCTTTCCATGGGGCTGTTGAAGGCAGGAGTGGCATGGGTGGAAGATTTGTCGCCATCGTGAGAATCTCTCGAAGGGCTTTGCACATAGTAGAGCGGCCGCTTCGGTGACCTTGGCGAGGATGGAGCTAAACTCGTCACATCCGAATCGGATTTGGCGTGCATCATCTTTCAAAAGGAGTAATGAAAGATGGGTCGCAATGGAAATTCGAGGGTTCAATAAGAAATTCAGAAGCTAAAGAGATAAAAACCCCAGATTAGTTTCGCTAAGAAACAATGAAAATACAAATTGAATCACTTAAAATTGGGAATCGAGAGAGAGAAACCAGAGAGATTGTAAAGAAGAACTTTCCCTTTTGTGGGAATGAGAAAGAGAGGGGAAGAAGAAAGGTGAATGGGGATAAAGAGAGTAAAGCCGCAGTGATGAGCCATCAGTCACCACTGAGAAAGGGCCAGGGAGGGAGATTCGGGTTCAGTGGAGAAAGCTGGGAGTGTAAGTTCGGAGCTCAGGCTCGTGATCTGAAGCTAGAGGCTTGGATATGAGTGTCGGTAGCTTCAGGTATCCCGTTTATAGTTCCCGGAGCTCCGTTATGCTTGACGGGGTTCTAACTTCCAACCATAAGGAAAACGACGTTATTAAATTTGTCTTCTTAGGAGAAAACGTTAATAAATTACTGTGGCTTATTATCATTATTGCTTTTCCGAAATTTAATTACTAATTTATTTTATTAACACTTGAATAAATTGACGGGAAATTATCAATAAGGTATGATTTGGGCTTTCTTGGCCGATATTTTGACCGGATATTAAGTAGCGTAACTGAGGTTATGATTGTTATCTGTTTGTCATTTTATTGATATTTAATTGTCATGAAATTGTTATATTGATATCTAATTTCAATTTGAATACCATCTTTACCGTTATATACTTGTATATCGATTTGATTACTATTTGATTCCTGTCTAACTTCTATTGTGGGGTAAACATAATGTATAAAGTATTATAAGGGTGAACGACACTATATTGCCTTATGATTATTAAACATCAAGCAAGAAGACCTCGTAAGCAAACGATTCCTTAAATTATTGAATCAGCAAAGCACACGAAGCAAGTTTGTACATGTTTTAACAATAACATTGTAGACTCTAAGGATATCTTTGTTTGTTTTTTTTATAACGGTTATCGTATGACAATTAGAAGTTAATTAAATGACTATTCTAAAGCTAACTAGAATTGAAAAAAAAAAAAAAGAAAAAACATAAGGTAATCAAATGGCAATCATATAACAATTACATATCAATCAAATTTTATGCATAAGTTAAATCAATGAGGGTATTTTAGACTTTTCAGTTTCAGTTTCTCTCTAATTGGGTTGGGTGTCCAATTTTGTTGCAAAAAATCAAACTTTAGGCAATGGGCCTAATTTTTCAATTTGTATTGACAAATTTGCAATTGTCGTTACTCTTAATGTTTAAAAAATTAATCAAATAGCAAATCACATAGTAATCAGATGTCAATCCCATGACTATCAAATGACTATTAGAAGGTAATAAAATGACAATCAAAAGATCATCAAATGATTATCTCACAAGACTAACTAAAATTGAAATAAAAAATAACTGAAGATAATTAGATGAGAATCAAAAGGTAACCAAATGACCCATAACTAAAATTGAAAATAAAACCAGTCGAAGGTAATCAGATAACAATCAGAAGATAATCAAATGACTATTTCACAAGACTAACTAAGATTGAAAGAAAATGTAGAAGGTAATCAGATGACAACCGGATAACAATCATAAAACAATCAAATTGTTTTAAAAAATGAGGGGCATTTTTGACTTTTTAGTTCAAGCCTATTAGCAAAATTTGGGTTGAGCTGATCGAATTTGCTAGTTTTGAAATTTAAAATTTCAAGTGACATGGACCTAATTTAGTTAAACTTTTTTTGCTAATGATGCAAGTGCCCTCAATAAATTGTGTTCCCTCGTGAATGTTGTTTCATTTCATGAGAATAACCAAATTAAATAAAAGGTACAATTATTCAAATGACCATGAATAACTCTTTAAATTAAGTGTTCTCTTCAATTTGTATACATTACATTTTTGTTTCTATACCTTCTCCAAGAATTTTTCTCTCAATTTTTGAAAATTGTGGAAGTTCGATACATCCAAAAAGTATTGTTTGTTGATCTTTTTGATGTGATGTTACTTCTAAAAGAAATGTGATTTGTTCTATCTTGGGAGACAATTTCTCTTGAAACTACGACACTATGGTGAGTAAGTTGTCTTAAGGAGACAATGTAAATTTGTTGGGTCCAAATCTTTAATATAGTGTTATATGTGTTTTTCTGCTTTGGTATGGTTTTGCTACGAATAACAATTACCATGAGTAATTTTTAGGTTTTGTATGGACGACTCATTCGTAAGAGCGTTTCAGTTTCATGACTCTCCTTGTGCAAATGACAATTATGACATTTCTCGCTTGTGTCACGTTGGCTTTTCAGAAAGCACTCAGAAAGCACAAACTCGTCATGTTCTCGAGTACCTATCCAACTTGATGAAGGCACCTTATTTTAAGCATATGATTCCAATGAACAAAACTCAATGGTGATTTTGGAATGTCTCAACATCCCCTATTGCGCTCGCAAGTAGGCACCCAGCTCAAATGAAGCACCTTAGACATAGCTCGATTCAATTATCAAAAGTCAACGAAGATTTTAAATGGCTTGAAACGTCTTGTCGTCACACTCATGAGTATGCACTAGCTCGATGAAGTCCGCCTATCCCTTGCCCGATTCAATCATCAAATTGTGAGGCTTAAACAAGGGTTCGGAGGCCTTATCAAGATTGTTAATTTTTCTTGCAATACATAAAAAATTGGGATGTCTTTGGCAATTCAGATCCTTATTTTTTAAATCACATCGCGATAGAAAATGTTGATTTAGAGGATTGTTTTCGAAAAATTTCATGTGTGGGCAATAAATCGGGTCAAAGCTTTTTCGCCATATTTGACAGATCTGATCACATATCAGATATATACATTAAAGAATTTCAAACTTCAATCCAATATGAGATCGTCGTGGAGGAAGTTTGATGCATGCTCTGGAGCTTGTGTTCTCTCTCGTCTGCCACTAGATCCATTCTTTGTGCCTTGATATAGGTTAGTCGTTAATCCTTATGTGCATTATAGGTCTGATCACTTGAATGATCTAGTCAATTTAAATAGCCGCCAATGCACATGTAAAATACTCAACTAAGATTCTATGCTCACATGCAATCGTTTTTGAAAGGTCACAAAACATTAACTTGTACACCCTTTTTAGTCAATATTATCAAGTGGAATCGTTAATATCAACATATGCCGAACTAATCTTCCTTTGTCAGACATCCTTTAGAGTGAAGAAGACCACCTAGATACATGGACTATGTTATACTACCATAAAAAAATAACTACCATCATTGGTAGATCGCGTGTTAGTATCATTCCTTCTACTGAAGAACATGTGCAAATTCAGAGGTGCACTTGGTGTGGTAATACAAGACACCACAACAAAACATGCACAAAGTTAATGTCAACCAATATAAATAGAGACCGACGACGGTAAAGGTAAACAACTTAAATGTGATCCCTTTTTTCTACATTATTTAGTATTTTAATTCAACTTACATAACTCTAAACAGATCCCTGTAAATTTAAAATTTCTTATATAGCTCAATTATTATGAATTACAATCACAATCACAATCAGGTTTAATCTTTCATATATCGGGCTAGGGATAGTTTTAATTTATCAGGAAGTGATTATAATCATGATCATGAAAAGAATACAGAAAGAGAGCGATTTAAAATCTTCATCGGGTTTTGATGATTGAATGCGGCTAGGGCTAGGACACTTCCTTTGGATTCGGTGCGTACTTGCGAGCACAAGGGGGGAACGGTGAGGAATTTCAGAATTTTCATTGAGTTTTGTTCACAGGAGTCGTGCTCAGAATAGGGCACCTTCATCAAGCTGGATTGGTACTCACCAACTCGATGGGTTTGTGCTTTTTGAAAAGCCAAGGTGACGTAAGTGAAAGCTTATAATTCTTATTTGTGCACGAAGATAGAAGATTATAAAATTAAAATGCTTCTACAGATAGGCTATTCGTACAAAAACTCGAGTAATTTCTAGTAAACTTTGAAAGAAGCTTTTCTTTAAGTCTTCTGGAAGAACTTCAATTTCTTAATCTTCTTCATCCTAGTTCTTCTAGTCTTTTTCTCCCAAATAAAAGGTAGGGTTCCTTATCTATAAAGTTTTTATTATTTTTCTTATGAACAAAAACAATAGGTACAAAGCAATAGGAATAAGAAAGGAAAAGATTTAGAAAATATTTAGGAAATAAAATCTTATATTTTATTCTTTCCAAAAGTACTAATTCTAACAGTTTTTTTAGTTTTTTTAGGTGGCTTATGGTGTATTTGGATTAATTTTTAAAGTATTTAAATTAAAAAAAAAATATTTTTAAAAAAATTGAGGTATTTGGTAAGTTTTCGAAATGAATATTTAAAAAGTGAGATTGAAAAATAATCCATTTAAAAGAAAACACTCAAAATCAAGTTTTGAGAAAATAGATTTTTAAACAGAACTATGTATATAAACACTTCGTAAAAAGGTCAAACCAAACATGTAGGTGTTTAAGTTTTAAACTTATTTTAAAGAAAGTGTTTAAAAGAATTTTTCCTTAGATAATCCAAACACAAGCTTTATTATTTTTATATTAAGTACAACAACAATAGTAGTTTGAAAACTATTTGCAAAACACGAGTAGACTAAAAATTATTTGCAATTTTTTTTTTGTTTTATTCAATTTAGTGTTTGAAACTCTCAAAATTCAGTCTGGCATCATAGTGCCATGGGACGAACATTGTAAATTCTATTTTCAATCATCAATCGAAAGAGATTAAAAATAAAATAAAAAACCATTATCGAGGTAAATACTAATACTATTATAAAAATTATTAATACATAGATGCTCATTAGTATGTTAAGTGTCCATAGTCTTATGTCACCCCCTTAATCATCCAACACCCTTGACATATGTCTTGAAGACATCATCTCTTAGTGGCCAAGTAATCCACCGTCTACTTACCATTTTTCCTATAAATAAAGACATTGGGTGGATTTGTGAAGACACATGTAGGACAAATTTCCACATGAATGGGAGATAGTGGATTTTAAAGAGATTTTTCTAATTTTCTTAATTTTAAATTTTCTTATTTATTTATTTATTTTAATATTATACATGGCATCCCCTTAATCATTCAACATCTTTGACATGTGTCTTAAAGATATCATTCCTTAGTGACCATGTAACCTGTCTCATGCTTGGCAAATTACCTATAAATAATGGCATTTGGTGGATTACATGGACAAACTCATATTAGTGAACTTTCCAAATTAATTTGAGTGGGATTTGGAGAGATTTTTATAATTTTTTATTTCATTCCTTTATTATATATTTGTTTTATATATTACATTATATTAATTTTATTATTATATTTTCTTGATTTTTGTATTCCGATTGTGACTCATTTTTACAATGTGTTATTAGCATGAGCTTCAGTTGTCTCCTCCGTTGAAGGTAGGTCCTAACGGTATGTCGGGTTTCCCTACTTATTATAATTAATAAAATAAATATTATTTTACATGTTTGATATATATTAAATTTCTATTATTTGATACTAAGAGTAATAATTATTTATCGTGAATGCTTGATACACTGAAATGTTATTAAGAATATAATCATCAGAAAGTAATTATATTCTACATTTCGGATATGGTCGTGCAGTAGCAATATCGAGAGAAATATTATGAAGAATATTATGAATTTATCTTAATGTCTTCTCGTGGTTGAATGAGACAACGAGTTATTGATTAAAAAATCATCAGTCGATTAAAGAATCAACATTTTCCTAAATTAAAAGTTGTAAATTTTAATAGTGGTGGATGAAAATAATGAATCTTGACCAACTTGAACAATCTCATTCCCTGAAGTTGTGAATTTGACAATTGTAATCAAGGTTATAACCACAGTAAAATAAGAAATAATTATTTTGCATGGTTGGTCGTTATAGTCATCCAAAGCTCAAAAGAACAACATGAAATGGTAGTTAGAAAAGAAAAGCTCCAGAAAAAAAAATGTGGAAGCAGATATTGTGTAAATCCTAGATTTAATGACCTTTAAGACTTACACGGACTTGGTAAAAGAAAGAGAAAATAAGTTAATAGAAAAATGGAAGGAAATTTCCTTGGAAAGTTGGTTGAAGACTAAGTGACAAAGTTTGTGCATCATTAAATTCTAAGGTTGAAAAACAAAGTAAAAAATGGCTAACTGTGAGTGTAGGTGTGGAAGAGAGCTAGGCAGCCAAGAGAAAGCGTAAGAACATCTAAAGGAAAGTATTGGGCGACCAAGGTTGTTGTGTGTGTGTAGGTCGAGAGGTGTGGTGTTGCCAAGATAACCTCTAGGCATATAAGGAAGGCTAGGTGAGAAGGACTTGGTGGGCGACATAAAAGAAGGCAAGAAAAACCTCTAAGGTTTCAACTAGGCGACCAAAGAATGGGTTGAGAACCTTCAAGGACAACTAGACAATATGGGCATGTAGGTGACAATTAGCTAAGTAAGAATCTCTCAAGGTATGTCTAGGTGCCAAGCTTGAAGAAAGATAAAGTGTAGGTGAGAGAACCTCTAAGGAGATGTCATGGACGACAATTTGTGCTAAGCAAGGTGGCTTGCTAGGCAAAATAACCTAAGCTAGGTGATCTTGTACACAAAGGTGGGCCTTACGGCTATTTAAGTGAAGTTAGCATGGTGAGTAAATTAAAGAGTTTGGGCATGGACTTAATGGTTAGGTGAGATATTGAAGAATGTAGGAGTTCAAGGAAAGTTGGTATAATTGAATCTAGTGTCCACAACATGCATAATGCATTTTTGCAGCAAGCAGGAAGTGTGAATGTGTGGCAACATATTGGCATGCAGGGTGCTCTATAAAAGAGCAACTTCAGACGTTGCGTGTGTTCAAACCACTTGAAAAAAGCCTTCTAAGTGAGTCTATTTTCTGGAGGGGGCCACCTGACAAAAAATAAGCGAGGAGTCTTAGGTTTGAGTTCAAGAAAGGAAAAATGTCATTTTCAAAGAAATTTTGGACAATCTTGAGTCCCAGAAGGCTATAGGATGCATTCCTTATACATTGAAGCTAAAATTTTGAGGTAATAAAGTTAAAACAATTCTGAGCAAGTTTGTAGAAGGAACCTTTTCATTTTGAGGTATGGATTAAACATTATAAGCGTTGAAAGTTGAATGAAGTTTCTGGAATTTTCACAGTTTCTAGGCAAGCTTAAGGTGGTCAAACATCGCGGTGTAAGCATACACTGTTCAAGTAAGGAGGTTATTTTGGGTAGTTTGGGGTGCACAACACGACCAAGGCATGGCCGAGCCACATGGTTACACTCAGGCCGTGTACATGGCCATGAGCTCGAAGGAGGCCCACAACATTGTGCCATGCAGCCAGACGGGTGCGACACTTGTGCGTGCAAGGCAAGAACACGACTAGGCATTTTGATGCCCTCTGCGCTCGCACATGTTGACTGTGCCCATGCCATGCAACCAACAGTGTCATAGCTTGGTTTAGGTTGTTTTGATGTTTTTGGAAATTTTGAGCAAATTTTGGATATTTTCCATGGCCAAGGAATTAATTAAGACTTAATTAAATATGAAATTTTCAGGTCAAGATGAATTTGAACGAATTTCTTAGCCAAGGCTTGAATCAAATTTGTGAGTAACACTTTGTTTTAAAAGCTATTTATTAAGCATGATTTCAAGCTACACAAGCAATAGCTTGTAAGTGATAAAACAAACTTATAAAATAATTTCTAAGCATGTTTATTAAAGAATATTTTTAAGCATGTTTGAGAAATGTATTTGAGTTTACTGATTTCTATTTAGATTTGCAAAGCATGAATGTTAAAGTATTTGCAAGCTGAACACATGATTTAGCACAACAAGAATGTAGCTGGTTTTCCAAAGTTCACGTTATGTTTAAGCCAAGTTTTCAAGCATGTTTTGATGATTTTGTGCCCACATATTCTAAGTACTATCTATGGCCCCTATGCACACATTTGGTTAACTCCGCTACTGATGGGAAGGCTGACGAGCCTATGTTAAAAATCCATAACATAGATATACTTGTTAAAAATCCATAACTCCGCTACTGATTTCTATCTAGGTATACTTGTTATGCCTATGAGGAAAATGAATCAATGAAAATTGACCTAGGTCTGTCTTTTGACAAAGAAGTGTTTCAAAGCCTAATCCATTTTATGATGATGAGGTGTCAGTACTGCCTTGATTACAGGTTAAGAACGAGTTTTGGAATCATGATTCAAGAAAGGTTTATGAAATGTTTTAAGTTCAAAGTAACGTGTTATGAAATAATTTTCCACTGTTTGGAGTGTTTCGTTATACCAAGAATCTGCATGTAACTATTTTAGAAAACATGTTTTATAAAACCGTCTCTCATTAAGTCTTTCAACTTAACCCTTTAAATGTTTCTTACTTTTCAGGTACAAATTGTGCATTCTCGAGTGTTAAACCTAGTGTTGTGAGGCTAATCGGTTTTTAATAATTGTTAAGAATTGCAGGGAGTCAGTGTTGACTCTATAAACAAGTTCAAGATAGGCATGTTTACGGTTATTTTTGACAACTCATTGTTATAAGTCAGCCTAATAAAAAGGGTTATAGTCATGTTTAAGCTTCCGCTAATGTTACATAGAAATTGCAACTATTAGGTCTAAATTATTAGTAAATGCACGTAGCTTGTGTTGTTATTCTTTTCAAGCATGCATTTGTATTGTGACTACTAGTTGAGTTAGACAGGTTAGTGGATTGGTAAGTGTTGTCAAGATATAGTAACGCTTTCCAACCCTTACACCCTCATTTAGAGGGGGTGTGACATTTTGCATATCAAATTTATAATATATTTGGTCCATCCAGTATGAAAAATTTGGAAGTGGTAAGGTTTTGAATCTTTTGGAAGAGAAAGTTGGCATATTTGATAAAATAGCAAGTGTTTTATTTATGAATTAATATAATAATTATTTCTTTTTTATCTTTAATTTTTTAGGGGTTTTTTAAAAAATATAACGAAGCGAAAAAATATTTACATTGTATAAAACAATTCCGGAAACAGGAAAAAGCCCACAGACCTACAATGGAAAATACCAAAAATACCCCGTTAACCACGCCGTCAACAACACGCGTAATATATTTGATACACGATCGTTTAAATTTAGCTATTATTTGGTACATGATCGTTCATATTGGATCGTTTAAATTTGAATAGCCAAATCTAAACTATTTTTTTTAAGATTCTTTATAAACGATCGTTTAATTTTGTTACACGTCGTTTAGATTTGACTATTGTTTAGTACACGATCGTTTGAATTTGATCGTT
Source organism: Cucumis melo (assembly GCF_025177605.1). Classification (NCBI taxonomy): domain Eukaryota; kingdom Viridiplantae; phylum Streptophyta; class Magnoliopsida; order Cucurbitales; family Cucurbitaceae; genus Cucumis; species Cucumis melo. The sequence goes on from NC_066858.1 coordinate 17,991,362, forward strand.
TAGAATTGGGTAGCCAAATCTAAATGATTTTTTTTCAAGATTCTCTGTAAACGATCGTTTAATTTGGTTACATGATTGTTTAAATTTAACTATTGTTTGGTATAAGATCGTTTAGATTTGATCGTTTAGATTTAGGTAGTCAAATATAAACGATTTTTTTCAAGATTCATTGGTACACGATCGTTAGATTTGGCTACACGATCATTTATTTTCTTGTACACGGTCGTTTGGATTTGACTACCCAAATCTAGACGATTTTTTTAAGACCTAGTAATGATTACGAGGAGACATACTCTCCAGTGGTAGATGCAATCACATTAAGATTTTTAATTGGCTTGACTAGGTATGAAAATCTAGACATACATCTTATAGATATAGTTACAACATATTTATATGGATCTCTTGATAATGATATTTATATGAAAATCCCAGAAGGATTTAAGATACCTAAAACATACAAATCAATTTCTTGGAAACTATATTCAATAAAATTACATAGATCATTATATGGATTGAAACAATTAGGACGAATGTGATATAATTGCCTAAGTGAATATTTATTGAAAGAAGGATATCAAAATAATCAAATATGTCCATGCATTTGTATAAAGAAATCACAGTCAAGATGCTATTATAATTGTATATGTTGATGATTTAAATATAATTGGAACTTTTGAAGAATTTTCAAAGGTAATAGAATATCTTAAAAAATAATTTAAGATGAAAGACCTCGTAAAAAAATTTGTTTTGCCTTGCTTTAAAAATTGAGCATTAAGCAAATGAGATATTCGTTCATCAATCAACTTATTCAGGAAAAAGTTTGAAAACATTTTATATGGAAAAAGCACATCCATTGAACATTCCAATGCAAGTTCGTTCATTAGATGTGAAGAACATATATTTCGACCTCGTATTGTTAATGAAGAACTCCTTGGTCTAGAAGTACCATATCTTAGTGCAATTGGTGCACTTTTGTATATTGCTAATAATACAAGATCAGTTATTGCATTTTCAGTAAATTTGTTACCTTTATACAATCCTCTAAAAAAAGACATTGGAATGGAATTAATCATATACTTCGTTATCTCCGAGGAACGATTAATATAAGATTATTTTATTTAAATAAATCAAATTTTAACCTAGTTGGTTTTACATATTCTAGATATTTATTTGATCCACACAAAGCTAGATCTCAAATAGGTTATCTATTCACATGTAGAGGAACTATATATCCTGATAGTGAAACCCTGATCACGTTTTAAAAATTATGCGTTAAGATCACACGCGAGAGGAATTGGCTGCATTTAGGTTACATTCGAGCTATGCGATAAGAAGAAAACTGTGTAAGGCGTTCTAGCTATGCGATAAGAAAATATCTATGCGTTGAGATGGGAGGCGATATGAGCTTCCTTCATCTTGAAGTAGCTGATGTCATCCTTATGTAACAAAGTCAGCGTTGAAGTGACTTTGCCACCAACTTTGATCAGGATTAGGTAGTGGCAGTGGCCACGTGGTGTTTTGATATTGAATGATCCTCACTACCAAGCAGAGGTAATCATTCCGACTTAGAAAATTTCACTGGAAAAACTTATAAATAAGGAAAGTCCTGCAAGTTTAAGAGCCATTTACCTTGTGTTTACTTAAGAAAAGTTTTAAGTATTTGCAATAAATTTTGGGAGCTACCATGAGTTAAGCCTCGAAAAAGAGTGGCTAAGAGCTCAAGGAGAAGGTCACCCAATTGTGAGTGGTTTTCTTTAAAGTATTTGTGAAATAAATGAATTTACATTATGAATTCTTTTATATATCTCTTTGAAATTTTTGAGTTCAATAATTTCTATTATGTTTCTCAAATTCTTGAAATGAAGTTAACTTACAAATGAATTAGATTTAGAAATGAATTTGAATGGTTATTGCAAAATGATTTTAGTACCCCATGCCATGAGATACCTCACACTTATTGTGTGTTCTGGTGTGAGATGCCCTATTCTTGCTGTGTGATCTGAAATAGGATGTCATATACTTGTTGTGTGATTTGGTATGAGATACCTTATACTTATTATGTGATCTGGTATAAGATGTCCTTCGCTTGATGTGTGATATGGCATTGAAAGACGCATTATTTGTGATGGAATTGATGAAAATTGTTGTATGCATCGAGATTACTCCACATAGCCACAGCTCGATGATAAGAGTCTGTTGGCACTTGAACTGAGGAAGGTACAAAAGATGGAATTTGTTGTGTAAAATTATTTTGCATAATGATATTTTAAATGCTATGTTAAAATGCTTTCCTATGCGATATGATTTATGATGGAATAATTTTGCAAGGAAATGGTTCTATGAACATTTACAATGAGATTTAAATCTCCTAATGTAGCGAAAGGATTTGATTTGATCTTATGTTTTAATTGAAACACATACTTATTTGTATCGCATAGTATTTGTGAAAAGAACTATGCAACACGTTATGCGGAGAGTGTTCTATTAAATGTTTTGGTGAAAAACTCCACTCACTAGATTCTTTTGTCTAATCATCAAATGTTTTATTTTCTTCTCCCTCTTCCTCCCTCCCCCTAGTAGCGAAGGAAATCCAATGTTCGACTTGCCATCTTGATCCCCTATCATGCCATAATTGTGTTGTATCAACTTGTTAGTACTCATCAGTCAGCTCGTATAGCATGTAGAGTTAGGCGAGAAAAGTAAAATGTTGTTTTTGAAACTTGTTTATATTTATTTTGGGAAAACTAATTCTATGCACTCATCGAAAATATAATCTCGGTTGAATTTCAACGAAGTATTTGTTATCCCAAAAATAAGTCTCCACTACGCGTTGAGAATGATTACCGGTGTTTATTCTGCTTACTAGGCGTTTAGTGTGTTATCTCGCGAGGAGATATGTGTTGAGTGTCTATGTGGTCATGCCTCCACATAGTGCATGAATTGACTGTGGGGCGAGGCGTGACAAGATGGTATCAAAGCACAAGTTCTTGGGAAGTTAGAGTCGTGCATATAGGTGTCACATGATAGAGTATGATGTCTAATGTATTAATGCATTATAGGAGGTTACACTGCGAGGAAGGCCAAGGCAAGGCAAGCAAGTGGCAACTAATTTATAGTTGTTATAATTGTTCTAAAGTGCTACGAATGATTTGATCCTAGTTATTCATGTCGAGATATTAGAGCAGGGGTATTCTATACAAGGAGTTTGTATAAGACCGGACCATGAAATGAATAGTCTCTCTTATTAACACTGTTACTAGTTGAGATCACATTTCACTAGGATGACCATAGGTGACTTGATCTGAATCCTAAGTGAGTTATGAACTCTTGCCAATAAAGGCAATCCTTTGATCTGCATGGGTGAGAGTAGCTTATGTTGCCGACTCAATATGTCTACCATTTCATTGATTCGTCTAATTGGAGAGTTGAGAACACAAATACACAAGAAGGAATTCACATATTCTTTAATGATAGAGTAAGTAGAGAAATTGCTCTCTTAAGGATTGATTTCAAGGGTCGAAAAATGTGGTGTCATACCCTCTTTTGCCTCGAGAGGAGTTCAATTACAATGAAACTATAACTTATTGTTCATTAGAGGGAGCAATGATACTTAAGGAGTTAGATGTAACTATAGGGACAAAACGATAATTTTTGGCCTAGTTGTATTTACGAGCAATTTGTAAAGGGTCATTGCACTGTTTAGATGAGATATAATATTGTTTGAATTTATATTAATTTTTTTTAGTTAATATAAATTTAGTTAATAGAATAACTCCTTTGGGAGTTCTTCCATGTTAGTCGAGGGAGGAAGTTATTTGATAACTGCCCCATCCATCCCTCTTAAATGATTAAGATATATAGAGAGAGTAATTATTTTTCACTTATCTCTAGGTTTTTCACGATATCTCTCTGCAAACCTCTACAAATCTCTCCTTAAAAAATAGAAAGTTTTTTTTCCCTTCACTAAAAACAATATCACAGAAGTCCACACCTCTTGGTGTGATTCTAACCTTGAGAATAACAAGGAAGGCTTTGGTGGTGTTCTTTATATAGCGAGGAATCTACAAAAGTTAGATTTTTTTCTCCGTTCCTTCTTTGAAAAGCATGCTAATAGGTTTGTTTTTTAAATATTATTTTGTATTCTCTATTTTGTGTTTATTTTTTCAAATTGAATTTCAATTGCACGACGCTCACATGTTTCTGCTATGGAAATCTCATTCCTTTACTCATAACATGCAAGTGTTGGTGTTGCAGCAAGTATGAGGTGGCAAAATTGCCATGCAAAGTGCGGTATATTAAGGTTAGTTCATTTGAGGGGAGCTTATATTTTCCTCATGCGTTTCCTCTCAAACCAATTAAAAACGTTTCGTAAACGAGTTTAGTTTTTAAGATAAGGTTGCAGACGAAGGAGGAACAAGGAAGGTGGTGTTTGAGTTCAAGGAAGAAGAGAAGGTCAGAATTCAAAGGAATTTAAGCAGTGTGGAGTCTTTGGAAGCTACAAATTGCTTCTCTTTGCATCTAAAGCTGACATTTTGAGTTAAGATAGTTGAGACAATTTTAAGTAAGTTTGAAGAAGGAACTTTTTTTTTATTTTTTATTTTGATGACTAGATTAAAAGTTATGAGAGTTTGAAGTCGGAAGAGAATAGACGTTTTGAGTGACTGTATGTGCGCGCATGCTGCCTGTCGTCCATACCTAGCCACTAGCTGTGCCAAGACACCATTTTTGGGCTATTTGGTGTTTTTTTAGACTTTTTAGCTGAGTTTTGATATTTTTTATTTTAGAGAATTAAAATGGATTTAAATTCTCTAATTTCAGGACAAGAAGAGATTGGAAAAATCTACAAAACAAGGAATTAACATCCATCTGTGAGTGACAAAATGAATTTAAAAGTGATTTCTAAACATGTTTTATCAAGTATATATATGTTTAAAGCACATGCTTTGGGTTAACTTATTTAAGAATTACACCTGATTTATATCCATGATTTTTAAAGCATGAATTTAGAATGTTTTTGTGCTAAGTAATTGAGTTTAAAGATTATTGAGCAAAGTTTGACTTAGAAACTTATGATTTACTGAATGCAAGAGTTATTTACAATATGTCACTTGAGTTAAAAGCATGAGATGTTTTAGTCTATGCCATAGATATTCTAAGATATATAAAAATCCTATAAGGGAGATTTTTGTGTGCACAAAGGTCCTTTGATGTGGGATGTAGTAGATGTCTAGAGTTTCTATCACTACACTAGGTTAGAGATTATCGAAGTATTTCTGTAATCTAATAATTAGTAATTAATGAAATTCAAATTCGATTCCCCATTTTTCCTAATCAAAATATATCTTGTTAATTTTTAAAATGAAGGTTTGGAAAATGACATTTGTCTCTGTTAACGCTAAAATTTTTAGCCAAACGGTGTCCTTCAAATGCTATGTTTCTTTGTATTACCAATTTCCGTCAAGTGGTTTTTGGAAAGTAACTCATTTGAATGTATGCATATAGTATGAAGTTATGAGATTTTACCCATAATTTTTCGTGGTTTTAATTAAAATAAAATATTGTTTCTGTTGTAAACAAATCAACCTTATTTTCATTTTTCCTACATTTGCTTGTTTATCGTATTATTTTTTATACAATTTTCTGAAATTAGCATTTAGAAAGCAAAAATTCATATGCAAGATTTGCAGAAAGAAACAAATAAATTCATAATTATATTAATTTAATTAGTAAAAAAGTGTTAAAATCACTGCAAGAAGATCACATCTAAATGAAAGTGATTTTGAGAACATGAAAGTATAAATAAGTAAGGATTGAAAATTGAAAATTACTGCCTATATCAATGAGGTATATTTTCCTTTTGATGACTTAATCATAGAAATTCAAAATTAGGTGGGATTAGCTTAGAGCAACATTCTATTCGTGGGTGGCCTCCTAAAATCATAAAGGAGAGTTGAGACTATCGGATGTTAAATTTAGATTTCAAATTTTTGTTTGAACCCTCAACAAGGGAATGCTGAGATTATCATTTATCAAATCCATATTTCAAATCATCTTTAGAATCTTGAATTTGGAGTGTTATATTAACAAAATATTTCAAATTAAACGAAAATTCACTACAAGAAATCTGGCCTTTAATGTCAGTTTAAAACCGACATTAAAGGCCTTTAATGTCACTTGGCGACCGACATCTTTGTAAGCGTTATTAAAGGCCTTTAATGTCGGTTGGGCTTTAATGTCGGTTATAAACCGACATCTTTGAAGGTGTTATTGAAGGTCTTTAATGTCGGTTCATCTTTAATGTCGGTTTATAACCGACATTAAAGCTGTCTTTAATGTCGTTTTTAAACCGACATTAAAGATGTCTTTAATGTCGCTTATGACACATCTTTAATGTCGTTTTTCCACCGACATTAAAGACACATTTAATGTCGTTTTTAAACCGACATTAAAGACACATTTAATGTCGTTTTTAAACCGACAATAAAGACACATTTAATGTCGTTTTTATACCCATGTTAAAGATACATTTCATGTCATATTTATAATAGTTTTTATGACGGCAAAACCGATATTATTTGAGTCTAATTACGTCCAGAAATGTTCGTCATCGTATATTGTAAAAAATAAAAAAATGGCTTGCACACTGGCTATAATGCCTACTACTCAATGCACACAATAATACCTAAAATTCCAGCAATGCACACAATAATACCTAGTTCACCTGCAATGCACACAATAATACCTAAAATTCCAGCCTACACTTCCATATAGAACTACAACAAATACACATCATCCAACACTTACATATAATCACATATCAATAAACACAACTATATTCAACACTATAAGTCCAACTACTCCAAATCCTCCAATATATCCACTTATATATATAATCACACATATCAAACAACACATCCTGCCATCCATGGAAAACCAATAATAAACACCTACAATGCATAAGATCCAACACTAAAATACGAGCACACTTTTCCACACTTCCATATAGTACTACAGCAAATACGATCATCCAACACCTAAAATATCAGCACACCTTTCCACCCTTCTACATAGTATTACAACAAATAAAATCATCCAACTCCTAATCACATATTTAAATAAACAACCAACAACTGTAAGTGAAAACTCAAAAATATAAAGATAATATATAAGATCGTGATTTATAAACACAATAGAAAGTTCCTTCACTAACTAAAACTAACAAGTTCTATATAACCCTAAATCTTATTCTCTGTATTCCAATCAGGTTTCAAACTATAATCATGTAAAATGAAAAGACAAAAAATAATAACAAAAGATATATCTGAAATTAATGTTGAGCATACATGAAAAATTTCAAATAATACGTAATGGCATGTCAAAAGTTTGCATTAACTTGTTACACTATGTTCTGAAATCAAGAAAGACAATACACAATCAAGAGCAGAGTGAATAAGAACAAGGATTTAACTGGTTCAGCTGCATATGGTCTGCATCCACAGTGCAATTAGATCTACACCTCCACTATTACAAAATTTTTGAAGATCAATTACACTGATGTAAATCCTCTTGACTTTGTTACTTCAATTACATAACTAATTTACCAAGTTAGAACGCACCAGCTCACCAGAAAATACTAGACTAGTTGCTTTATCAAAAGAAAAATCATTGTTGGTTATACATAAGTCTCCAATCGGTTCTAATGACCATATAGTTTGTGTCCCTTCACTCCTTTTATTTATTCTTACAAGAATACACTTTCTAAGTCTCAAGTTAAGCTTGACTTTCATGTTAATATGCATTTGCTGCACTAAAAAATACTGATCTAAAGGATCATTTGATCGAGCTTAAATAATTATTTGATTAAATTCCTTTTTAGAAATGAGATTTTTATGAACACCTTGACCGTCCCACCCAATTTCAAAGGTACGAAGTAAGAAATTTTTTTTTAGATATGCTAAAGGGTATTATGTGTCTCTACATTCCTACTTTATTGCTGATTTTATAAGAACTTCTTGCAACTACAGCAGTGTTATAGCTTTATTTTCTCCATTCATTTTCCCGCCTAAGTTAAGCTAATTCTAAAGAGAATAGTTTTTTGATTCCTTTCTATGAACCCAGTAGAAAGTAAGAACTTCCAGTTTGGCGAAGATTTTAACATAGCACAACTTCTCGAAATCAAATACAAGAAGCTGTCATCTACCAAAACATAGCACAACCTGGTTGCCTACCTGTCACTACACCTCATCTACCAAATACAAGAAGCTTGTACTAAATCGAAATCAAAAAGCATGAAAAAAATCGAAATCAAGCCATTTCATCCTTATTTACAGCCATTTCATCCTTATTTGCAACTCCAACCATTTCATCCTTATTTACAGCAATCTAAATCGAAATCAAAAAACATGAAAAAAAATCGAAATCAAGCCATTTCATCCTTATTTACAGCCATTTCATCCTTATTTGCAACTCCAGCCATTTCATCCTTATTTACAGCAATCTAAATCGAAATCAAAAAACATGAAAAAAAATCGAAATCAAGCCATTTCATCCTTATTTGCAACTCCAGCCATTTCATCCTTATTTACAGCAATCTAAATCGAAATCAAAAAACATGCTAAAAACCCCAAATTAAAAAAATCGCGACCACTTGAAAGAAGATGGAAATTTTACCGTCGTTGCTGTGAATGTGAGAGGGAGAATGAGAATGTGAGAGGAAGACACAGACGAGCGGATGAGTTTCTTTAGAAGGAGAGAAATGCGGTCGAATTTGATTCCAAGGTTGGGTGAACAGAACAACAATGGTGGCGGCGATAGAAATGATGGCGGCGATAAAAATGATGGTAGCGATACAAATGGTGGCGGCGATAAAAATGGTGGCGTCGATCGGAGAAGAAATGGAGAGGAGTCGTTCGTCTGAGGGAGATGGTCGAATACATTTGGCGAAATGGCGTTGAGTATAGCAGACGGTCGAAAAGGATAAAGTAAGAGAGAGAATGTTATTTTTCACAAAAAAAATTATTAAAAAAAATTAAATGGACCTTTAATGTCGGTGGAAAACCGACATTAAAGTGTCTAATTTTTTCACAAAATAAAAAAATTAAAATTAAAATTTAAATGGACCTTTAATGTCGGTTTTCAAAATGGCGGACCTTTAATGTCGTTTTAAAACCGACATTAAAGCTTAGTCTTTAATGTCGGTGGAGAACCGACATTAAAGGTCCGCCTTTTCAAAACCGACATTAATGTTCTTTTTCCATTTTTCCCAAGCGACATTAAAACCTATATTTCTTCTAGTGATTAGAAAATATTATGCTGAAAAGGGTTTTCCATGGGAAAATTCTTTTTACTTTTTTTATTTTTTAATGAATTAGAAACTTAAAATTTGAGCATTGATTTTTGGGTGTTTAATTTAAGTGGGAAAGAAGAGAGTGAAGTTGGAGGAGGGGAAGAGAGAAAGCAGGAAGAAGATGAAGTGGGAAAAGAAAACGAGGATAGGAGGAACAAATGCCTTCCTTTTAATTTAATTTATTTTTTATTTTATAAATGACCATTATCGATTAGTATGCTTAATCGTCGTAGCCACATATCAACTCATTAATCATCTAACATTTATGTCATGTGTATCAAATATTCAATCTTAACGATCATGTCTGACTGATTATGTAACCTACTTTATGCTTGCCAAATTATCTATAAAGGGTGACATTTGGTAGAGATTTAAGATACACTAATATCGGAGAGATTTCCAAATAATTTGGAAAAAAATGGAACTTTTTTAGAATGGTAATTTCTTAATTTTCTTATTAATTTTTTTTATTTTCTTATTTATTTATTTATATATTATATATTATTTTATTTTATTATTTTAATATTATAATTTCTCGATTTCTATATTGAGGGTGTGCCTCGTCTTCACACGATGTTATCAAAATTTCTTGTTTCTTTTGCCAGCTAGCTTCATGTTTAGTCTAATTTAGTGTAAAAGACCAATTTTGAATATAGTTTTTTTTTTTACCAAAATTGAACCTTTTAAAATCATATTTTAACGCTAATTTTTTTTTACATGATATCAGTTGTAAATTATTATTTTCTTGTAATTTTAGTACTAGGTCATACCCTCAACTTATTATTTTATTTTACTCTTACAAGTAAAATTTATTAAAAAAATTAGCATAGTTCAGCTAGTTCATAAATCTATTTTTAAGATAAAAGAGAAATAAATACTTTTATAACAGATGAAAAAATGTTGAGAAACAAAATAGTAGTATTCTCTCCATAATTTAGGGATACTAAAGGGATGTTTGTTCATAGTTATTTTTAGGAGTTGAGTTTAGTCGATAATTATTATAGTGGAGAGTAATTATAAAAGTTAATACGAATAATGAAGTGAGAAATATAAGTTAACACAAATAACGAGATGAGAAATGTGAGATACACGAATAACGTAATAATAAACCTCATCAATTGTTGGTAAATCCAAATAGTATATGATTTTTTTTATCCACCCGCTCATCTCAATTACATGTTGGTTGCCAAATGCCCCTAAAAGAAACTGGCGGAGCCCAATTTACCAAACAACACAAACATTACTCATATTAATTTATCTTAATGAAAAATTCTTGATGATTTGATCATTCTGGGAGAAATTATTGTAATAACAATATTGGTGAAATATATCAAAACTTCAGGTTGTATCAATACTTATTATTGACCGAATTTAAAATTTTATTATGCTTTTGTAAATGACTTGGTTTATTTTGCTATATTTAAAAATGACTCTATAACAAATTGGATTAAAATATTTATAAATCATAGTAATATTTCAAATTGATAAAATTTAAAATTTTGCTAAAATAATTTTTCTTAGAAAAAGAAATAATTTTTTTAATTTAATTTATTGTCACCGCCAATATAAGAAATGTATCGTTTTTGGTTAAAAAAGAAAAACTAATTAATTCCAGCGCTATATGAGTATAACATTTTTCTTAAAAACTTCGAGTTATATCCACACATTTAATTCAACCCCTTTAATAAAAACCTATAATCTCCGAATTTTGTAAAACTCACTCTTCTTTTAAGACCATTAAATAGGCTACATACTGTATTAAGCCATGGAAGGGAATAAAAAGCTTTTAGAAAGGTGAGTGGCAACTACCAAATGACGTACAATATAATTTCAAAAATAATAATTTCAGCCTCATAATTTTAATATTTGTTTATCTTAGTTTGTACACTTTCAAAAATATTTGTTTTCGTTCGGTACTTTTTAACCCTTTTCATTTTGGTCCCTTCGCAATTAAAAATTGACCATTTTCTTCCATTTATTTTTATTTTTTTTATCTCATTTCGTCAATAACCACTCTAACATGACACTTCAATAAATTTCTTGATATAAATTTGTTTTAAAAGATTTTCATTGTATACAAAATGAGATTCAAAAAGATTTTTTTTAGAAGTACAAATGTCAAAATAAACAAAAATTAAAAGTAAAAAAAATCAAAATGAACCCATGCTAAAAGTACAAAGTCTAAACTAATATTTTAGTATATAGTTTTGTTTCATGCTATAGTATTTCTTTTTTTATTTGTAGTATGTTACCAAATGCATAAACTTTTGAAACGTACAAGAATTTGAAAGTGTCGAAAAGAGAAGAGAATAACTTGGAAAATAGAGCAAAACATAAATGTTAAAACAAACATAGAAAGAGACAAAGGGTTCAACAATAAGAAAATTATCTGCTTAGATTAGCTAGATAGGGAAAGAAAGCAAAAACAAACCTTTTACTTGACGCATTTGATAAGAACCAATGGATAAGATAACAAAAGAAAGCTACCTGTAACTGCAAAGCTTTTTGCTAAATCATGCAATATTATACTACGTGTCACATTCACATTAACTAGTATAATAATGCATAGATTTGGGGTATTAGGGATGCTCAAACACAGTCACATTTCTACACCTAAAATGACTACTTGTGATAGAAACCCAACGAAGCTATTAATCATTCTCATAACCTTTCTGTGTTTCAACAACATAATTGCTAAGAATGAGTGGATCAGTGATGCCACTACTGACCAAACTGGGAAGATATGGGCACTTCTGATTGCTGGCTCCAATGGCTATGATAATTACAGACACCAGGTACCCTTCTTGTATCATTTCAATTATACAAACTATACATAAAATTATTTGATGAAGTTAGCATAATATAGCTGACAATTAAGAAGCATAAACAACTTTAGTTTGGCTCGAGTTTTCGTGTTGGACACATAAATACTCTTAGACCTATTGGACATGTATCAAACATACACTTCTCGGTGCAATAGACGTGTTAGACACTAGTTGAGATTCAATATTTGTTAAACATGCATAAAACATTGTTTTACATCCGTATCCATCAAACTAATTTTTTAAGCAAATAAATGCAACTCTTAACTTTGAACTCTTTCTACCATAAAAATGATATGTATTTTAATAAATGTGTCTTCATGCTTGTCTCCTAGATTTAAAGAAAATGACACATCATCATGTCTTGTATTCATAACCGGCTTCTTAGATTTACAATATATATAATGCAACAAACTCATTGAATAATTATTCCAACCACTCGCTCTCCTACTAATAAATAGTAACGACCTTCTTCTTTTTTATATAAAAAACCAAAAACCTAGGCGGATGTATGCCACGCATATCAAATACTGAAAAAGGGTGGAATCCCTGATGAAAACATAATAGTTTTCATGTACGATGATATTGCATTTCATCCGAGCAATCCAAGGCCAGGAATCATTATCAACAAACCAGATGGAAATGATGTTTACCATGGAGTTCCCAAGGACTATACAGGAAAGCATGTGAATGCAGTCAACTTTTATGCTGCCATATTGGGAAACAAGTCTGCTCTGACTGGAGGAAGTGGTAAGGTTATTCATAGTGGCCCTCAGGATCATATTTTCATCTACTACTCCGACCATGGTGCTGCTGGGATGCTCGGTAATAAGTTTATACTTACTACTACTTTTCGCCTCAACAAATTAAGGGTCTGTTTGGATTGATTCTCTAAATCCTTAGAAAATACAATTCAAACTGGTCAACCTTGAACTTCCTTAACTTCCTTATTAAATTTGGCTGTATTTTGTTCCACATGATTGCAGGAATGCCTGAAGGCGATTATATTTTTGTCAACGATCTAATAGATGTGCTGAAAAGGAAACATAAAGCCAAGAATTACAAAAGCATGGTACTAAAATATGGAATATAGATCATAGAACAATAATTACGAAGTTCAAACTGTATATCAAAGTTACAATTAGTTAACATAAAAATTCAGGTAATATATGTGGAAGCATGTGAGTCCGGGAGTATGTTTGAAGGAGTACTTCCAGAAAACATAAAGATATATGCAACAACGGCATCAAATGCAACAGAGGATAGTTGGGCAACATATTGTCCTAAGCAGTCTCATCGTTCTCCCAAAGACTATAACACTTGCCTTGGAGATTTGTTCAGCGTCGCTTGGATGGAAGACAGGCAATATTTTATTTCAACACCTTTTATCTATATTAAAGAATTGATATAATTAAATTAACTCATCCCTTTAAGCTTTTGAGTTCGGTTGTATTTTAAGTTTTTAACATAGTATGCATCCAAGTTCGAGTTCCTATATTCAGGCCCTTGTAACATCGGTTTCAAGTCTACATAGTCATTCTCTAATCATCTTAAATAAATCTGTGTTGTGCCATAATGCGCAGTGACAAGCATGATTTGAGCAAAGAAACTTTGAACCAACAATATCATGCGGTAAGCTTCCTAATTCTTAAATGAACTCAATCTTCTTAAATCGCACCACTAATAAACATTTCCTTGTACATTTCCAAACTGCAGGTTCGAAGAAGAACTTTTGTTGATAAGTCTGGCTATGGTTCTCATGTAATGTTGTATGGGAACAAAAGGATCGGCAATGATTTCCTTGACACCTTTCTTGGTAATAGCCCTGATTATGACAACTATAAATACTCTGTTCAGAGTCCTCAAACTATTTCATCGCTGTCAAAATTGTCATCAAATTCAGTAAGCCAGCGCGATGCTAGTCTCATTCATTATCAGTACAAGGTATGATTTATCCAACAACGTATATATTCAATTATGTTCCAATCTACTGCATAGTCTAAGTGTCTAGACTTTTGCTTTGAACAGTTTCAAGAAGCTCCATTTGGGTCTAGAGAAAAGATGGAGGCTAGAGAACAGTTAGAGGATGAAATTTTCAAAAGAAGGCATGCTGACAATAGTATAAATAGCATTGGCAAACTTCTGTTTGGACAAGCAAGGAGCTCAGAAATACTTCACAATGTTAGGGCGCAAGGGCAATCCCTGGTTGATGATTGGCACTGCTTCAAGACATTTGTAAGTCCTATTTTTCAACTCCAAACTTATTTTATACCATCAGAAACTTTGTCAATGCAATAATCTCTATAATACAGGTAAAAATCTATGAGAAACACTGCAACAGAATGTCCAGCTATGGGATGAAATACACACGAGCTATAGCCAATATATGCAATGCTGGGATTACAATGCACCAAATGGATCAGGCCTGTCTCCAAACTTGCCTTGGTAAAACCTGAAGTGGGAATAATTTCTAATATTGTTAACCTGCCAATCTAGGCACCCAGTGTTTATGTACGTATACAGAATTTGTAATGCAAATAATAAACTAATAATATTAATCTTGAACTGGAACCGTCGATCATTTCGAACTTTCTTTGCTAACACCCAAGCAAACTATCTACTCAAAAATCTTCTTTCAACCCCAGACAACAAATGCAATTGTAGCTCATTCAGAGGGAAAGAATCCGTATAAAGTTTGCTTTGGATCAGTATGGCAATGTGGGTGGTTTAATCAGACTTTATGAACAGAAAATTCTAAGTGGACGTAATTAAACAAATCATTAGATCTTTTTCAGCAAACTACGAGAAATTAAGCATAACAATTTCAACCACTGTGTTTTAAAACTAAATAAGAAAGATTAGCAATAATACGAACTTAAGGAATTTAGTCGGAGAAGAAACGGGGTGCTTCAAAGAGAACGACCTTTTTGCCGGTGGCGAGGAAGTGTACAGATTCTTGCGGGAGCTTATAGTCCTCGTCGAAGTAGTAGGCTGATGCCCCGTCCGGCAACGTATCCCCAACGGAAACCGGAGCCGGCTTTGATTTGGATGCATCGCCGGCGGCATCTAGTGGGAAGGGGATTTTGTACGGAAGGCCTCCAAATGAGATGTGACCGGGGATGCAAATTCTAACCAGTATTGTCTAATGATCAGTGTCTTGCGAAATTACTAAATACCCCCATCTGCCCGCAAGGCTAGTTTGCTGTGAAGTTCTCTCATTTCCATTTCTCGTCCTTAGTTACGTGTTCTCGCTTAATCGTAATATCCAAATTCCTCACTTTATCTACTTTTCGCTCTTCAATAATTTTTTGTTCCCCTTTCTCGTTCTAAATATCTCTTTCTTGTTTTTTATTCTCGTACCTAAATATTATTTCTTGCTCATAAATAATTTCTCGTTCCTCTTTCTCATTTCAAGTACCTATTTCTCGTTTCTTTGTTCATATTTTTATTTCTCTTTCTAGCTTATATAGAATGAAGAAAACTTTAGAAAATGGAGAAGAGAAAGTGAGAACAAGAAATAAAGCATAAACATGGAAGAAGAAGAAGAAGAAGATGCAAAAAAAGAAAAAAAAAAAAAAAGAAAGAAGAAGAAAGAAGAAAACAAAAAAAAATAAAGAACAAACGAGAAAAAACAGCTGCAAAATGAGGAAGGAAGAAAGAAAAAAGAGTTAAAGTGTAATTTCATAGGATAATGGCATTTATTTTTTAACTTGAGACTACTTCTCATTTTAGGCCCTTTAAAGAGAGCTATCTATACAATTATTCCTAGTGGAAACTATGAAGATTAAAAAGAGAAATTACAAGGATTTTGTACGGATGGCCTCCAAAAGGAGGTCTAGATGATATTTGGCCCACAATCCAAATTCTAGTGAGTAGTGACCTTCTTATGATGCCAGTCGTCTATGAATTGACTAAAATAACCTCATCTACACTTAAGGCAATTCTGCTACAAACTTCTTATCTTTTGTATTTCTCGCTTCTTGTTCTTGTCCTTTGCTACTCGTTCTCACTCAACGTAATACTCAAATTTTCCACCACTTGCATTTTTCTCGCTCGTGAACAAACTTTTCATTTCTCTTTCGTTCCAAGTATGTCACACCCCTTCCCAGAACCATCACTTACTGATCCCAAAAGAGGGTGCAAGGGTTGACAAGCACTACCATATGTTAACAACACTTACCGACCGACTAAGACTAACTATCACTATAAGAACCTGAGGGACTCCCGATGCAATAAAACGTCGGGAAAAGTGATAAAAACGTCGGGAAAAGATATCTCGACGTCGTTTCCTGCGTCGAGACCATCGTCGGAAGAAATGCGTCTAGAGAAGTATTCTCGATGCATCACCAACAAGGCATCGGGAATAACTTTATCCCTACGCCTAATTTGCTGACACGTGTCATGCGTCGGGAATAGTAATTCTCGATGTGATCATTTTCGACGTCCCTTTGTGCATCGAGAATGATTTATCCCGACGTACTTATAGCCGACGTCAGATGTTCGTCGGGAAAAACTATCCCCGACGTGTCGTGTGCAACTTATTCCCCACGTTGTTTGCGTCAGGAATTCCTTTTTATATGTATTTTTCTTAATATTTAAATTTTTATTTTTTCCCTAAAATATTTTTCTCAAACAATTTCTCTATTTTGGATTAAATTAAAGGAAATTCAAAATAAATTAGTAAATTACGAAATACAAACACAAATTAAACAAAAAAATTTAATATTGATAATACGAAGAAGTTCAAAAAACATAATAGCGTTCATAATACAAAAATTATAGTATTCAAAATACAAAGAAATGCAAAGAAAGTCATACGTCTCCTAAAGAGCCTCGTATACGCCACTCTACACTGCGGATCCTACAATGATACAAAAGTAGTTAAGTTTAGTACATATATCCATATCGTCACTATATACTATCATTACAAAAACTTAAGAATAATAGAGACATATATATATATACTGCAAAGCTAGGGATCATGTGGTGGTCCTTGCTGTGCCCGAGTCAAGTCTTGTATCAGTTTTCGCATTTGTTCCACTTCTGAAGCTAACGCTTGGTGATTTTTATCTGGCATTTCAGTCCGTTCCAAAGCTTCATTAAGTTTAGCTTATAATTCAATCTCTTTTTCTGTGGACTGCGAACGTGACGTCGTGGAACTGCTCGCCCTGATGTCGTGGAACATGACGTCTTGTGGACCTTTAGCTTCGGTCCCCAACCAAGGCCATTTGAGTAGCCTGGTCGTCTATCCAACACCTGATCGCATATCTCATCCCCAAAGAGCGATTGACTACCCTCTAGGGTAGATTGGGACTAGAATTCCAACATTTGATTCAACAACAAATTTAAAAACTAAGTTAGGTAACGCAAAAAGAGGATAATTAATAAGGACATAAGTGTTGCTTCAATAACTTACATGTGCATCCTCTATAGTCTGCGACACGAACGTCCCGACTCAAACGTGTGTTTTCCAGAACAACTCTACACGATCGACCAACTCTTCTTTTTTTCTTAGCGAGCTCGTGCTGTCATTGTAGAAACGACTTTGACCCTCTGCTATGGTTGTAAGGCTACCCTTATCTAGCAGCCTTGTTTGTTCGTGATTGCTCCTGCATAAAAACAATTATATTGTTTAGTTCTTATACATATTAAAAGTTGAAATCATAACTAATCATGACAAGTGGTTCAATTGTTCATCTGGAATGTACGGCTCATGTAGTGGTCGTAGAGGAAGTGTCAATTCTTATCATGTCCCACCAATAGGTTGGGTGGGTTCGCACGAGCCTCATCGGGGTCATTGTACTTTTTGAAGTGTCTGTGATAATCAGCCCGGAACTCTTTAAGCGTACCGAGCATCTAATGCTCAACAAATCTATTCATTGCTTGATCATTGAAATCAAGCACAAAAAACCATTACACATTACAAAAATAACACATTAGATTGGTTAACTTAGATATGTTTCAAATGAAATCATAAATGTGTAGTGGACTTAATTACCTGGACATGACGACCTCAATGTATTCTCTGCCAACGTCTGCCCACTTAAGGTAAGGACGGGAAATGTCTTTCGTACGCACACCCCTATCGTCTGGCTGAAGCGAACGACGTGCGAGGAAATTATAATTGCTACCATTTTTTGAGCCATCTAGGTAAAAAACTTGATGTGCCTAAGTCGTAAAAATTACAGGTTCCTTCGCATACAAAAAATGGGACGTGTTGATAGATTTGTATCCTAATTCAACGTGTGTTCTTTGACTTTTGTTTACATTCGTGTCATACCACTGACACTTAAATAGCCATACATTTCTTCCCAACAGATATTGTACGTTCAACACTTTGTCTAAAATACTGTAGAAATTATTGTCGTCACTCCCACTTCAATCGCTTTCACCAATGACCATCAGTCCACTATTTTGTGTAGTATGTCGAAAATCAAGTTCAGACATGTGAAATCTCTGCCCACCCACGATGCATCCATTATAACAACGAACGTCAAATGATGGTTCCATGGCAAGTGAGAAGAAATGGTCAGATAGATTTATAGACTTGCGTAGTTCTAACACCTGAAATGAATGTGACAACGATTATAGACATTTCACGTGCTTAAATACGTTAGTGCATGCTTACATGTCATACTAAAACTTGCTATATACCTATGCTCGAAATCATTCAGAGAATGCCCATTCATGTCTTTTATACAAATCCATAGAATTTTGAGCATGTCGGCGTATTAGCCTCAAATGTTTCCTGACGGGGATGAGGATGAGTTTAATTTTTGTAAGAACAATGTATAACAAATATCTAAGAATTACGAAGAAGAGGAATGCTTAGTTTCGATACTCCGATATTTCGTCTACATTGTTCAGTATGTACCAATGGAAGAGTCGTTTCTTTTCCTATGATATAGTGCGTACACTTGACGCACCTAAAGGTCGTATTTTCTGCTTGAAAATTTCAAAGTCACCAATTACCTCGTCCTCTACAATGGTATCATCATTTCACTCATCTCTTGTGAATTGAGTCTCTATACCACTTAGGTAACATGAACAAAAGGTGTTTGATTCATTCATCACATACGTTTCTACAATTGACCCCTCAGGACGTGCTTTATTTCTAACATACTTTTTTAAAATGCGTAGATTTCTTTCAATGGGATTCAACTGTAAGAAACCAGACCAGTAACCTTCGTTTCATATGGTAAGTGAACGATAAGGTGTACCATAATGCTAAAGAAGGCAGATGGAAATATTCTTTCCAACTTACAAAGTATGATCATGATATCTGCTTGCAATCTGTCCAAATCACTTACTCTTATCATTCTGGCACACAAGTCACGAAAAAATTACATAATTCAGTAATAGCAGTGTACACGTTTTTTTTTGGTAAAAATGCTCGAATACCAATAGGTAGCAATCGATGTAATAAAACATGACAATCATACGTTTTGAGTCCTGATATTTTTCCCTCTCTTTCATGCACACATCTCGATATATTAGAAACAAATCCATTGGGAAACTTAACTGATTTCAGGAACTTGCAAAACTCAACTCATTCACTACTAGTCAACATATAGCTCGCGTGTGGCTTGACCAATCGGTTACCAACTTCTAAAAGGTGTAAATCCTTTCTTATCTTCAGATCTTGTAGGTCCAACTGAGCATTCATGGTATCCTTGATTTTCCCTTTGATGTTCAACAACGTACCAACCAAATTGTCACAAACATTCTTTTCAATGTGCATTACGTCAAGTTTGTGATGTAACAGTAGTCTTGACTGGAGAAGCCCTACACTCTATTTCTCCATTGTATAGCCTACTTCTATGCCACACGTGTTTCTCTGGAAGATAGAGTCTATGTCCTATGAAAGATATTCTACCTCGTATCCCGAAGGACGATCTATCACCCATGGATATAGGACATGTCTGATACCCCTTTGTACTCCACCCTGATAGGTCACCATACACCGGAAAGTCATTAATCATCCACAACAAGGCTGCATATAGCTGAAAGAACTGACCTGTAAGAGAGTCATACGTACGCACCCCGAAAGTCCATAATTCTTTCAATTCCTCAATCAATGGTTAGAGATACACATCGATATCCCTACTAAGAGATCTAAGACCGGGTATGAGCAGTGACAAGAAGAAATTTGTCTCTTTCATGCATTTTCATGGTGGAAAATTGTAAGGAAGTAACACAATAGGTCACATATTGTACGAGGTACTCATTTGACCAAATGGGTTAAACCCATCTAAAGCCAAGCCCAAACGCACGTTCTGTGGATCAGAAGAAAAATCACGAAATTCAAAATCAAAGTACTTCCACCCCTCTACATCAGCTAGATGTCTCAACACATCAATTGTTTCAACACGTTTATCCCTATGTCATCTCATGTCAACAGACCCTTCCTGCGATACAAACAAATGTTGTAATCTCAGTACCAAAGGAAAATTACGCAATACCTTATGCGAAATTTTTTCCCTCTATTATGATTAACCTTGTATCGAGTCTCGCCACATGTAGGACAATGTTGCAAATCAGCAAACTCTTTCTAATACAATACACATTCATACTTGCACACGTGGATAATCTTGTATCCTAAGCCCAAGTCACAAAGTTTTCGTTTTGCTTCATAAAATGAACTAGGGATAGTACTACTACACATTGGAAACGCTGCTCTTAAGAGTTCTAACAATATGTCGAACAACTTGTTACTCCAACCATTTAGAATCTTCACATGCATCAACTTAACCAAAAAATTCAACGACGAAAATTCAAAACAACTAGGGTACAACTCATTACGTGCTTCATTCAATAAGTCATGAAATATGTTTGTTTTATCTTGATCTATATCTACCCCAGTATTCATGGTATTTCATCTTCCAAACAACGTTCCTCTGTTTCCTCTTTCTATTCAACCGAGACTTGTAAATCATTTAGCATACAAAACATATCATCTTCTTCATTAAATTGTCTACTACTAGTTCCTTCATAAAAAGGGTTATTATTAGTTCATTCCTCAAAGTTTTGTGTACCTCTAAAGCTTAATGACTCTCCATGATACACCCATTTTGTGTAGTAGGGGAATATTCTAATTGCCAGTAGATGTCGTTCCACACCTTCTAATGAGCTCCAATTTAAATTAATACATCTCTTGCATGGACACCTTAATCGTTCGTAGGCATCAACGTGAAACTTGACAAATTCTAAAAATTGGGTCACTCTCTCTCTATACTCAAGGAAGAACTTATTCCTAAGTTTCATCAAATCCTTGTCCATCATTTAAGTCCCTAAAACATAAATAGGTTTGATTAGAAACATATCTCTTTCTTTTCACATCCATAACTTACTCCCCTAAATTTTCACTATTTTTCACTAATATACAATCTCTCAAAATTTTTACTAAAACTAACTTCAAACTACAAAAGCTACCATAACTGTAGGATAGCCAACGCAACCAATTATTAACAACAAAATACTTCAATCGTCGCATCTTACCCATCCCTTCCAACAACGCTACCTTACAAACTATCCTACTACCACTCCTTGAAACCATCTCAAATATAAACAAATTCAAAACAAAAAAGGCTACCATAACTGCAGGATAGTCATCCCAAATCAACAAAAAAGTTATTCAACACAAAGAGGCTATCATAACTCACAATAGCCAAAACAAATCTTAACACATATTACAGAATTTTTAATGCAAACAAATTCGATTGGCCCTCTCAAATTTTCAATTCAAACCCCTCATCCCCTTCAAAAATTCTATTTAACCCTCTCCATTTCAAATTTTCAATTCATCCCTCCACCCCCTTCAAAATTTTATTTAACCCCCCCCCCTTCAAAATTTAAATTCAACCTCCACTTCAAAATTTTCAATTTAACCCTAAACCCTCTTAAAAATTTAAATTCACCCCCTTCAAATTTTCAATTCAACTCTAAACTCCCCCTTCAAAATTTAAATTCAACTAAACCCACTTCAAATTTTCAATTCATCCTCCACCACTTCAAAATTTAAATTAAAGCAACCCCCACTTCAAATTTTCCATTCAAACTCCCTCTAAAATTTTTATTCAACCCACTTCAAATTTCAATTCAACAACATTCAAAGTTTCAATTCAACACACATTCAATACAACAATACATTTCATAAACAAAAATTTATTCAATGAAATAATCCTAAAACAATTTTTGTTAAAAAAAACCCTAAACTATCTAAATAAACCTAAAAATTAATGATTTTAAACTTACCTCAATGTACGGTGGCAGACAGCGGCAAGGGACGACGGCGGCGAGGGCAACGACAGCAAGGGCAACGACGACGAGGGCACGGTGGCAAATCCTTCTTCATTTCGCTTCTCTGTTTTTTTTGTTTGCCTCTTTGTTTTGGTTTTGTGTTCACAGAACTAAAATAAAATTTATAGGGGATCTCCCGATGCAGCCCTAAAACTTCAACAGATCCTACTAAGAGTATCGAGAATGCTCCTTATTCCTAACGCCGTTCCCGACGCACAACAATAGCGTCAGGACTGCTCCTTATTCCTGATGTCATCCTCGACGCATGATGCATGGCGTTGGGAATACATGTCTGCCATAATTAATGTGGCCTAATTTTCGATGGTTCTTTTTCGACGCATACACGACGTGTCGGGATAACATGTAATTCCTGATGTTGGCCCCGACACATGATGCATAGCGTCGAGAATACATCTCTGAAATAATTAATGTCATCTGTTTTTTTATGCTTCTTTCCCGATGCGTCGTGTATGCATTGGGAAAACATATAATTCCCGATGATATTCTTGACGTTCATTTTATAGCGTCAGAAATAACGTTTTCTCCCGACGTTTTACACTGGGCATTGGAAGATCCTTTCATTTTTGAAGATTTTTCTGCCGATGTCTTTCTCTACGTTGGAAGAACCCCGATTCTTGTAGTGTATTTCGGTTACCTGGACGACTCTTGTCAGACTATTTGACTTATAGCTGTAAGCTCAGCTTGAGGGAACACACAATCGATACCTGAAAAGTGAGAAAACATTTTGAAAAAACGAGTTGAAAAACTATTGAGTGCCAATTTTCTAAATCTAGCTTTACTAAATAGTTATGCTCGATCTTAAGCTTCCAAACATATAATTCATGAAATATCATAAGTTATTATGTAAATACAACTTAAAGCTTATTATCATCTTATAAATATTGTTTAAAGCCTTTACAATAATTTCATAAGTTCTGAGGTACATTAGGTTATCACCAGATTCCAACTATAACATCCATACATAATAACCAATAGGCTAGCATTAGCTGAACTTTCCCCCTTAGGTACTGGAGCTTTCACTGATGTATTCATAGCATAGACCCTCTAAAAATCCTTCACATTAGTATGAAAAATATATTTGTACATACAGAGGTAATTCATTATAATTCTGGCATAGCTTAATGAAAATATTCACACATTAAAGCTTTCAAACATAATGTTTTACAACACATACTGGAAAACAACTCATAAAACATGTATAGCATAAACTCATTTATCAAACTCATGTTTTGCAAACATCTTTCTAAATCAATAAGAAATGTCACTTTTAGAAATCTCAAACATGCTTATAAGCCCTCTCTAATTTACTTAAACATGTTTAAGATAATCTAGTTGAATACATGTTTGTAAATAGCCTTAAAATCTTGCTTGTGAAACCTTGAAATCATACTTAAACAAATTATGCTTAAATCAAACATTAGAAATAATTTAAACACATTTATCACTCACACACACACATGCTTAAATCACACTTGGCAATCTTATGCATATTTTAAATTATTTAAATGCATCTAGTCCCTCACAAAGTTGTGGCTCAACCCCTTGACTTGGAAAATCCTTATAACTTCTCTTATGCTGAAATAATCATATTTAATCTTCAATATGCCTTTTTTTATCTAGAAAATATTCAAACTCCAAGCAAAAATTGTCAAATTACTAAAAAAGGCCTAAATATGGCATGTAGGTTGGGCTAGCACATAGGCATGGGTGGCAAGCTTGCACGCGGGCACAGTGCCTTGGGGCCTGGCTGCGTGCTAATCTCGCCTGCCTATACATGTTGCGTGAATGGTTGCCTGCATGTATTGCTTGTCGCACGCCCCATGTCACCTAGTCGTATGCTAGCCATGCTCCTCGTGCATCTAAACCCTAAAAAATAACCTCTCTACATTTCTTTGCCCAAAACACAACCCTTATGCCCTAAAGCCTGACCCACCTTGCTAAATGCCAAAAACTAGGTTTCCATCTAAAATCTTAATTCTAGCTTTGGAGGTTAAAAACTAAAAATAAAACTTCCTTGTACAAGGTTGTCTAGAATTTTCTAAAGTAATTTATCTCTAAATTTCAGTTTAAGGTTCCAAATAATGCATTTTGTACCCCTTAAGAACTCAACACTGCTCAATCTTGTCTAAAAACTAACCTTTTGTACTTTAGCTTAGAAGTTGAGCTATTTCCTCAACTCTCTTTAGTCCGATAGCCTTACACTAAGAATTAAGACTCAGTTTGAGAGTTTTTGCAATTGAAATTACTCAATTGACTCGAGTGGTTTGGAAAACTTCTCTTCCAAAGTTTCCTTTATGTAATGATCCTTGCATGGCTTCCAATTGATACCTCTTACTTGTCACTTTACACCTCCTCCTTGCATGGCTGACCCCTTGACACCTCTTAATTGCAGCAATTTAAGTGTTCACATGCTATGACATTTGTATTCCACACCACCTCTTGCCATGCCACTTAGATTCCACTCCACCTTTCGCTTAAAAATGCCTTGAACCTTGTTATTGCCACCTACATTAATACTTAGTGATCCTCCTTCCTATCTCTCTGCTCAAGGCTATCATGTCACCTCTACCATGACATTGCAACAATGACATACCAACTATGTCATTTGAACCATGGACCCAAAAAAAATATCACTCATCAACTAACACTTCTAATTGAAATTTCTTCCTAACTTCCTTTCACTATAACTATTACAAGAACTTTTAAATGATTTTAGGGATCCTAAATTTCAAGGTTTACAAAGAACCTATTTCTCATTTCTGATTTTCATGTCTAAATAATATTTCTCACTTGTGAATAACTTATCGTTTCTCTTTCTCGTTTCAAGTGTCTATTTCTCGTTTCACCTTGTTTTTTCTTTTGCAGAACAAAGAATATTTTGGAGAACGGAGAAGAAGAAAAAAAGCATAAAAATGAAAGAAGAAGATGATGACAACGCAAAAAACGAAAAATGAAAAGAAGAAAAAACAAACAAGAAAAAAAGAACGACCGCAAAATGAAGAAGAAATAAGGAAGAAATGGTTAAAGTATAATTTCATACGATGATGACATCAGTAAAAGGTCAAATCTCATTTGTTAACTTTGGACTATTTTTTATTTGGGTCCTTGGAAAAAATATTTTTTTCATTAAGGTTTTTTGTATAGATGACCCACTTTCAGGGGCCCAAATGAAAAATGGTCAACTTTTTAAGGGTTAATGAAATTTGGTATTCTACATGCATCAATGTTCTGCGAAATTACCCTACATGCTCTTAAAAACTATTTATCACGTCTACTTCTCTAAAAAACAACTCGTTCCTCGCATCTCAATGCACGACACAAGATCCTCATTACACATCTTTCAAGACTAGGTAATGATATTTTATTTAGTCATACTTCTTGCATAATGTCTACTTAACTTGATGCACAATCCTCGATCCACATCCTTGGCTACACATACTACTAGTTGTTCGCACGTGGTTTTCTTCCACAATCAAGAGAAAATTTCTAACAATTGGCACAATCCTTCCTAACCAAACTAATGAAAAGTCATTTGTAAATAACATCAAGAGATTTTGAAAACAACACCACATTATTTGATTATGAAAAACAAAACCCACTAATTTTCCATCCAAAAAAGCATAACTCAAACCCATATCAATTCAAAATCAAAACTTTTGAATAAATCAACAACTAGAAAGGCAATTTAGACTAGTTGTTCTACTGAATCAAGTAAGTTATTCTCAATTAGATTTTCTATTTTGTTGACAGTTTTATACGTTTGAATATCTTCAACGAGTGCATTAAGAGAGGGACGAGTATGAGAGCAATATGGAGTGTATTTGTTAGTTGGTGGCATTGTAAGTATCGAGTTAGAGGGGTAGCTTACTATGGGGAGTAATGTGTGTAACATAAGAGCACGATATCGGGTAATGTGCATCTTATAGTGCATATCAAATAATGTGTAGCGTTCAACGCGTAAAGGGGATTTGTTTTTTCCAGATTTCATAACTTTCTTATTCTATTAAAAGTTTATTTATTTATTTTTTCTATTTCTTCAAAGATGGTAAAGAAAAATATTTTCTTCCCACTTGGTACCAACATGTGATGAAGAGAAGTAGTGTTGTGAAAACGAGGCACAACATGAATATGGATATTGAGAAAATATAATATTATAATAAATAAAATAAAATATATAAATAGAAAATAAGGAAAATAAGATTATCCAAAATTCTCTCCATTAACTCTAATTTATTTGGAACTTTAGCTAATATGTGTGCCACTTACAAAACCACTAAAGACCTCTATTTGAAGGAAAAATGGCAAGTAGAAGGTGACAAATGATGAGCACCAATGGTGTGTCATATTGAGACACATAGACAACAAATGGGGTAGTTATAAATTGCTACTTGATAATAGACACTGAGGATAGACATCTCATGTCTTCTTGTTGCAGAACAAAGTAACGAGTTGTGGATAAAAAACCACAAATCTCGACCAACTGAAACAAAACTATTTCCTGAAGAAAGTGTTGTGAATTTTAATCGTGGATGAGGTTGAGTTTGTGGTCAAGCTAGAGACCATGGTAAAGGAAGCATAATTATTATTTTCGTGGTGGTCGTTTTAATAACCAAATTTCAAAAGAACCACATGAAACAATGATCATAAAGTGAAAACTCCACAAAATAAAAATCCAAAAAGTGATGAAAAATATGCTACCGATGTGGTATGACTAAACATTGGTCACCTATTTTCCATACATTAAAACACTTAGTTGATCTATATCAAGTCTCCCTAGAGAAGAAAAAAGAAAATATGTAGAAGTCAATTATGCCTATTAAGATAACGATATATTTGATTCATCTAACCTAACTAATTTGGATGTGATAGATTCCTTTTTAACCCCTGAAAAGTAGACTGGCACAATTGATAGAACAACACACATGTTTCTTTTGACTTTGAAAATATCTATAATAATGTGGTTATTTTGTTATCTATCTTCATGTTTTGTTTTTGTTAATATTAAACCTTTTACATTCCTAGTGCATTTTACTTATTGTAATTATTTCCTATTAAATGAAGAAATATGCATCATTTTCATATGTTGAGTGATTCAGAAATGAGCATCGAAAAATCTATATCTGGAAGACAGTGGAACCACACATAATGCTTAAAAATCAAAGATATTTTTCCAAACTAGCAATGTTGGATGCAAAAGTCAATACAATGTCAGGTTCTGTATGCAAACGTAATTGAAGGGTTTGGAAATGCAAATTATTTTGCCTAGAGGAACAAAATTCACAATTGATAATGCATTGTTCTCCAGTCAATCAAAGAAAAATCTGTTGAGTTTTAAAGATATACATTGCGTTGGTTATCATATTGAGACTGATAAGAAAAATGAAATAGAATAACTTTATATTATATCTACTATCTCAAATGAAAAACGTATATTAAACAAATTGCCTTTATCTTCTTGATTATATTATATTCATATACAAGTAGTTGAAACATATGCAACAATAAACCTGAAGTTCATGAATCCAGACATATTTGCAATTTGGCATAATCAATTGAGTCATCCAAAATCTATAATGATGAGAAGAATTATTGAATATTCACAAGGACATTCATTGAAGAATCAAAAGATCCTTCAATCTAATGAATTATTATGTGATGCTTGCTCTATTAGCCCACCAAGTTGTAACGCCCCGAAATTTCGAAGTAAACTTTTACCGTTTTATATAATTTTTCGGAAATTTTAATTTTGGGTTTATTTCTGAAATTCTGAAATTAATATTTGTAAATTCATATAATAATAATATAATAGTAATTATATTATTATTATTATTAGTAGTTATCATTATCCTTATATATAATATAATATTTATGTTTTCTATTATCATTATTATTATTAGTATTATTGTTATTAATTAAATTTTTTTAAAAGTTAATATACATATGTATATAATAATACTTTATAGATTTTTATTATTAATTAGGATAATTAAAAATTGATATATATATATATATATATGTATAATAATATCCTATTTATTATTACTATTAAAAGATATATATATATATAATAATAATAATAATTTTTTTTTTAAAAGAAACCCTACCCGCGCGCGAGCCCCATCTAAAATTTTTCTTCTTCTTCGTTTCGCCTTCCTCAATGCCGCAGCCGTCCCTCCCTCTCTCTCTCCTTTCCGTCAGCGCCGCTGTTCGCCATTTCTTCTCCGTGCACGCCACCGCCCGGTTTCTCTTCTTTTCCTTCCGTCGCGCACGCCGCCGTCTTTGTCCACGTCGTCGAAGCTGTCCGCCGCGGCCTCCCTCTATTTCGGATCTCCCCTCGGCTTTAGATCGTCCCACCTTCCGCCGTCAAGCCGTCGTCCTCCGTCGCGTGAAAACGGAACCGGTCGTCGGACTCTACCCAGCCGCGGCACGCCCCCATCGTACCGCCGTCGTTCGCCGGAAGAGAGAACCCTCAAAACCGTGGCTACCGTTTTCGTCCAACCCGACCCGGTTCCAAGCTGACCCGAAACCGCTTCAAGCCGAGCCGCCAGCCGAACCAAGCCGAGCCGCGAGCCGAGTGAGCCGAGCCGCGAGCCGAGCCGCGAGCCGAGCAAGTCGAGCCGAGCCGAGAACCAAGCCGAGCCGAGCCGAGCCGAGCCGAGCCGAGCCGAGCCAAACCGAGCCGAGCCGAGCCGAGCCGAGCCGAGCCAAGCCGAGCCGAGAACCAAGCCGAGTTAAGCCGAGCCGAGCCGAGCCGAGCCGAGCCGAGCCACCTGAGCCTTCCTTCCTCCACTTCGGTTCACGGTGAGTCTTCGGTAAGGATTGTTTTGATGAATTCCCTAATGTTACCTCGTCCGATTCGAGTTTGAATGTTGGATTAAGATATGGCCCTACTTTTCTCCCTTGAAGGTAGTACAGAGTTGACGCTTAAGTTCTCGGGTTCCGCGGCAGACCTGGTTGGAGATAGTTTCCTTTCCTTGGGTAAGTCAACGGATGACCTTTTAAAACAACTGCTACTAAGGCCATCCACTAAAACTTTCGTGTTTCGTTAGGTAGATCTGTCGAGCGTGGATTTCGATCGAGGGGCATAACCGAGTTTCAGGTAAGGGTTTTCCTACTACTGGACCCCGAGTCCAGGCTAAAACCGTAGTAATCCACAGGGGATTACACGTTAGTGACTGTACTGAATATCTGTATGCGTGTTGACTGTTAAGTACTGATATTATATTTTGTCTGATGAAAATTATACTGT
This sequence comes from Cucumis melo, assembly GCF_025177605.1. NCBI lineage: Eukaryota > Viridiplantae > Streptophyta > Magnoliopsida > Cucurbitales > Cucurbitaceae > Cucumis > Cucumis melo. The sequence goes on from NC_066858.1 coordinate 18,021,099, forward strand.
GACTGCTATTTGTGGATTGAGATTTTATGTTGATGGACCTTAAAGTTACGGTCCAGTATGTAGTAAAACACTGGTTTGTATGTGGTTCATGGAGTTTGGACGAGGAAGAACAGTGAGTCCGGTTCTGGTTGGTTAGTCGATTGAATTTAGGGTTTTCCCTAATGGCGTACGAATCGGTAATGCATATAGCAACTGAGGGTGTAGATGTTTAAACCTATACTATCTGACTGACAAAGCCTATGGCGGGACTGTGATATGAATGCCGTTGGGATGTGATTGATGTAGACAGCTTAGTTTGGACTGAGGGGTAACGGTTAGCTTCATCTATGGGGTAGTGTGCCTTACGGATATGTGCATCCTTCGGGAGCACAAGACTGATATGTGCATCCTTCGGGAGCACTAGATTGATATGTGCATCCTTCGGGAGCACTAGACTGATATGTGCGTCCTTCGGGAGCACTAGACTGATATGTGCGTCCTTCGGGAGCACTAGACTGATATGTGCATCCTTCGGGAGCACTAGACTGATATGTGCATCCTTCGGGAGCACTAGACTGATATGTAGGGTACCCCTGAATAGGAAGTTAACTGTTGTCCCCTAACGGGCCCAGTAGTGGGTCCCTTACTGGGTATGTTTATACTCACCCTTTCTCTTCCTTAACTTTTCAGGTAGGGGCACAGCGAGGAGCAGACCGACGAGAGGCAGGAAGGATGCGTGAAGGCCATATGGACGCGTCTGGTTTTCTTTTCGCTTCCGCTATGTATTTGGTCAGAATATTTTAACTGTGATTTTGGACTGGTGACTTGACATTTTATTTTGTGATTTTTTTTAATTATTTAAAATAGGGCCCGAAACTGTCTTTTGTAAGGTTTATACTGTTTTAATGAATCGTATCTGGTCCGTTTTAAATTTTACGTTGAATGGTCGAGTTTTGGTATTTGGTAGTGACCTCAGCTTAGTCCGGAAAAGTTGGGTCGTTACAGTTGGTATCAGAGCCTAAGTTTTAGGTTCTGTAGACTGACTTATAATGTGTGTCTGTGTTTTGTGTCCTTATGGCTGAAACGATCCTTGCCGCTCGTCAGGTACGCTCTCATGAAAGTATATGTATAACTCTACATGCATTACCTTACCTAAGTTAAACTGCAAATTCAATTACCATTTATGACTAAAGGAATCGTTTGGTGGTTGTTAGGAAAATGCCACCAAGGAGAGGTGCACGTAGGGGTGGCCGAGGAGGCCGAGGAAGGGGAGCAGGACGCGTTCAGCCTGAGGTGCAGCCTGTAGCCCAAGCCCCTGACCCGGCTGCGCCAGTTACTCATGCGGACCTAGCCGCCATGGAGCAGAGGTTTAGAGATATGATTATGCAGATGCGGGAGCAGCAGAAGCCTGCCTCGCCAACTCCGGCGCCAGCTCCAGCACCAGTTCCTGCTCCAGCTCCGGCTCCGGTACCAGTTGCGCCTCCCATCTTTCTTCCTTTGGAAAAGAACTGGGGCCCCATACGGAGCTTTTGCAGGCCTGATAAACCCTGCATTCAGTAGTTCATCTAACTGTTTCCGAAGTTCAGCTAACTCCGGAGGCGCCATACGATAAGCATTCTTCGCAGGCGGTTTTGCCCCTGGCACTAACTCGATCTCATGATCAATCATTCTCCGAGGTGGCAAAGACTTGGGTAAACTATCGGGCATCACATCACGGTATTTCTCTAGCACGCGCATGATCTCCTTAGGGACTGTCTCCCCTGAGTTCTCTGACGATTTGAGTGGGATGGCCATAAATGTTGGTTCGTCTCGAGAGAGACCCTTCTTTAATTGCATGGCCGAGATCATTTTCAATCCATCTGGTTGACGTAGGTCAGTCTGTACAACCAAGAGTGTAGGTCCAGTGATCACCAAGCATTTGGCCAAAGGCATTGGGATTACCTGATGTTCAAGTAGGAACTCCATTCCCAGTACCACATCAAAGTCATCCATTTTTACTACTACAAAGTCTACGAGGCCACTCCATCCTCCCAATCTTATCATCGTTCGTTTCACTAGTCCGATGATAGGTAGGGCAGCAGAATTCACGGCTTTTATTCTTCCAGCATCCTTCTCCCAGCGGAGATTCAAACGTTTAGCTTCTACTTCTGTTATGAAATTGTGGGTGGCACCAGAGTCAACCATAGTGCTTTTGGTTGGCTTTTGGTTGATCCAGGTGTCAACGTACATTAAGCCCCTTTCCACTGGTGTGTTCGTCTCCCCCACCTTCTTCTGGAGAGATGACAGAAATTTCAAGGCCCCCATTCGAGGGTTATCAACTTCTTCTGTCTGGTCTACTTCTCTCTCGATCTGACTTTGTTGATTGTCTGAATCTGAGGCTAAAGATGTCTGAAATGCATTGAAAGCAGTTTTATTCGGGCATTCCCTGGCCATGTGTGGTCCCTTACATATAAAGCAACTAAGAGGACGATTGGACAGATTCTGGTTACTTGATCCTCACCAGGAGTTTCCAGTATTCGATTGATGGGATCTACGATCTCCATTAAAGCGTCTGTCCCCTCCTGTAGTTTTAGGAGAACTTGGGCGGTTGTTCCTACTTCCTCCAGATGAGGAACTTGGATGACGTCTCGTATCTTGAGAGTCGTTAGACAGGTCAAACAGCCGTTCGGCTGCGACGTACGCGGACGTGAGGTCTTGGACTCTTTGTTCATATAGCTTTGTCTTCGCCCACGGCTTCAATCCTTCGACAAAACAGAAAACTTTGTCTTTCTCGGACATATCGCGTATATCCAACATCAGTCCCGCGAACTGCTTCACATACTCCCGAATACTACCGGTGTGTTTCAGCTCGCGTAACTTCCGTCGAGCCAAGATCTCGACATTTTCAGGGAAGAATTGTGAGCGAAGCTCTCTCTTCAAAGCGTCCCAAGTATCTATCGTGCAACGTCCCTCCTGGATGTCAACAAATCGGGACCTCCACCATAACTTGGCATCCTCAGACAGATGCATCGTCGCCAACGTGACTTTGGCTTCCTCTGTAACCGTGTTTGTGGCCCTGAAGTACTGCTCCAGGTCAAAGATATAGTTTTCTAGGGTCTTCGCGTCTCTTGCCCCACAGAAGGGCTTTGGTTCCGGTATCTTCACTCTACTAACCGGAATGGCTCCCCCAGCGGGAGCTTGATTTGCCATTGCTCGCATTGTGAGGCTCAGTCTCGCATTCACATCTGCGATTTCATTTCTGACGACATCGAGGGTAGCTCGGAAGTCCTCTGACATGCCGTTTATCTGGGTGGAGTTGGGAACTTTGACTAGGTAGAGCATCTGTTCTTCTAGCTCTACTAGTCGGTCTTTCTGGGCCTTGCCCGATGGATTCGACGACGACATGTTTCGGTCTTATCGTCAATTAGCCAATTTGGCTCTGATACCACTTGTCACAATCGTAACTTCTCAACACAATTGTGCGGCACTTGCTTAGCTCAATCAGCAAGTCAGCCGTTCGAAAATCGGAATCCGCGGTCAAACTCGCGGTATGACGTATCCTCCCTTCCCGTTCTTGGAAAAATGTTTTTATAAAACGGGAGAGAGAAAGTAAATAGTTGAAAACGTCATAAAGAAAGCATTGAAGACTGTCAATTGCAAGGAAAATAACTCAACATGCAAAGAGTGCGACAAGGCTTGGGCGAGGGTCGGACTTAGTCATGTACCCCCTATAGTACATATTGAGAATTTTGGCCTTGGCAGGCTTGCATATGAAAAAGCCGAAATGTCACACTATGACTCGGCCACACCTAAATGAAAGAATTAACCTAAACTACTTTCAAGACATAAAGATAAAGTGATTTGGGGGTATTCGGGCATACGACCATCGGTAAATAATACCATGGACAATTATGCCCTTGACACGTGGCACCTCATTATGAGGTTAGCACGCAGCAAGGCTTGCCCAGGCCATGTGCCATGCCAAGCTCTGCTACCGTGCCACTAGGTGCCAACATGCCATTTTATGTTGTTTTTGGGCTGTTTTGCTAATTTGATAATTTTAAGAAATTCTTGGTTAGTTTCTTGATCAATAGATTAACTAAGACTCAAATATAATTTTTTTTAAGGCCAAGGAGATTTTGAAGGAAATTCCAAACTAAAAGCTAACATGGAATGTAGTGAGTGATTAAATGATTTTTATAATATTTCTTAAAGCATGATTTATAAGTTATTACTCAAAGCATGTTTCAAGAAAAATGTTTAAGATTACTGATTTGCTATTGAGTTTGCTAAAGTTCAATGTTCAAGTATTTACAAGTTGATTTCTAAAAGACTATGTTATGTTCAACTGAATGCTATGGCTACGTGTTATGAGATCAAAAGTATGTTACAAAGTTTTCAACTATGATTTATTTTAGCCTAAACCTTCTATGAGACCTATTGTGCATATGTGGTTAACTCCATACTGATGGTAGGGTTGATGAACCTATTTTGACTAGGGGCCATTGAAAAGCGTGTAAATGATCATGTATTAAAGAAGAGGATAATAGTAAAAGTTGTATCCTATTAGCGATTCCGTCTTAGGACGAAGAGGTTTAATACTGCCTGTGGCTGTGGATCATGTCTTCCAAAAGATCTATGCAATATTATTAAAAATTCAATGGTTCCAAGTACCACATGTTATGAAATAAATTGCTAAATGTTTCTTAAGCCAAGGTTTTATTCTAAATTGTTTATGAGAACATGTTTTATAAAACCGTCACTCACTAAGTCTTTTGACTTACCTTTTCAAAATTTTTCTCTCTTTCCAGGTATAAATTATATTATTGTGATTATAAAAGTTGTTTTACTAAGATGGGCTACATCTCAGTTTTATTTTCTATGACTATTATAGACTTTCGCTTGCAAATTGTTTAAATGTGTAAGGCTAAGGGTCAACTGGTGTTGTTCCGAGGGGAATGATATCAATCAAAATCATGTCATCTCTCGAGTCTAGAGTAGGTGTTCTAGGAGGGGATGTGACATTAAGTTCCCCTATTTTTTTGTTTTTTGTTTTAATTAAGGAGTAATGTCATTTCTATTGCATCGTTAATAGGGCAAGTTAGTTGAGTCACAACAATGCTATGGCAATGGTGAAGATTCATCTTTCTATGCATCAGAGGTTGACAACAAATTGGACGATGTATTCATGGATATTCCCATTTCGAACATTGATAAACAACATGTTGACGACAAAACAAGAACATCCATAAGTGAAGACCCCGAAGATGGAATTGTACCAATTGACATATCTTCAAGGGGTGAGGATGTCCCACCACCTCCTGTCCAAGTCTTGCTAGAGCTGAAAGAAAAGGTATATTGAATTACAAATTGTATCAGTGTATGGTGATTTAAGTAATAATACTAATAGTATGCTCATTTATGATTGTCTAGCCTATCGATTAGGGCATAAAGGTCATCTCGCCTTTTGATTTTATAGATGTCGTACCTAAGAAAAGAACGACAAGGAAGAGAGGGATACCGTAGAAGTTACAGAGTACAATTATTGAACAAGCATAAGGGAAGAAAAGAAGGAAGAGAGTGCAGTCGTACAATCATGTTTACAAGATCCTTGTTAATTTCAACAAATGCTTTTCTGCATACCTCTCGAACTCAAGGAGAGCAAAGGAGTTAAGGAAGACCATGCGGAGCTCAAAGGCGCTTCTGTGGTTCATGGATCTCTTAACACCAACCACATTCATAGACAACAACATATGCATTTCAACTTTGGTACGCATTTCATTATGTCAGTTATGTTGGTCATAAACAAGTTACTATTCATTGTTTGCAGATGATCAACATAATGTTCCTGTTCACTCAGAAAAATTATAGGACAATACCAATTCATCGCACCTGAAGAAAAGCTTCACTTTAGTTGATTATACCATTGCGGTACAATCATGTTTTGGTTGACCCTACTATGCATAATTTTTCTAAGGCGTTGCCTAGGATTTTATGAGGAGATTAAGAGGGGCACTCGATAGATTGATGTTGAGTACACCTGGATCAAAGATGCCACCATCTTGAAATACATGATGTGGGAACTACTATACTACGACAAGGCATGGATGGACGTCGAATGCACTGCATGTCTTACAACATCGAGGGATGTCATTGTATTTTGGTCGTGTTGAACATGGTCGAAGGACAAATCATGGTATAGGATTCATTAATTGATTTCACTTTAGATCTAGAGTTGGTGAAAGAACTCAACAACATGAGGGTGTAATCCCGGCTCTTATGCACTATAGTGGCATTTTCATGTTGAAGCCTAACTTATTTAAGACACTGTGGCCATTATATCACGTTCAGGATGCACCACAGCAGATTGGTTGAGCTGATTGTGAGATTTATTGTTGTAAATTTTTCAAATATGATGTAACCTACTCATCTTTTCGAACCTTCACCCAGATAACATTCCATTGTTTTGTAGATAATTAACAATACAACTACGGACTAATATAGCATTCTTGTAGTCTAAAAACATTTATTCAATTAGAAGGAGATTCACAAAAGCTTATTTACTAAATGTCGATTAGAAGTAGATTGGACAGATGTAACTGATGAGGAAGTTGGTTATAATATTAATACCAAACAGAATGAATGGAATAGAGAAAACAAGTCAACCAACAACATGAGGCTTTAAATTATTAAAACTCGAGTTAAAGTTGCCCCAAGATCCGCTAGGATGAAAAGCAGAAGCCTTTAGGTCATTAAAACTCGAGCCAAAGTTGCCCCAAGATCCCTCGAGATGAGAAACAAAACCTTTAGATTATTAAATCCCAAACCAAAATGACCCGAGATCCCTTAGGATGAAAAACAAAAGGCTTTATTTATTAAAACTCAAGCCAAAGTTGCCTAAGATCTGTCAAGATGAAAAATAGAAATGTATCGGAATGAAGTGAAAAATAAATAGTCAAGAATGGTATCATGATATTAATTTTATTTATAGAAACACATGTAAACATACTAAATGTAGATTTTCCATGCAAATTCAAAATACAATGTACTATTCATTGTCTTCGAGTTTAGTTCTACATGTTTTTCAATTATGACCTACAACCTTGCAACGAGAATACCGATGAATCTTTTTCTCTATTTCACCGTTTGATGGAATTTGCATCGTTTGACGACGGCCAACTTGACCAACTATTCGTGGTGGTAAGATGACTCTATTGACAAATGATTTTGTAGTTTTTCATTCAAAAGCATGACATACTAGGAAGATAAGTTCGACGTGACTGGTCTACTAAGATACGACGATGTAGGCATTGGAACATAAGGTGTATGGGTCGATGTTCATGACCCTACAAGCAACAAGTGTATGTGAACACGAGATTTCATAGTAATCGAAATACCGACACATACAAGTTTTTTCGTGTAAATTGATGCAAAGATTTAAATGAATTTCTATGATCTCCAACTCGTGGTGGTCAATTGGTGGCATTACATCCCTTCTAGACTTCAAATCAACTAGCTTAATTAAGGACTCCTCGTGGTTAGAAAATAATGAATCTCGTTTTGACGCTATTTCCCTACGCTTAAAGAACCATTCTTGGTGCATATCTCTAATGTGGTCCAAGAAAGCGGTGGAAGGGAGTGCTCGTGTGCCCTTTAAAACTTCATTGATACACTCCACGATATTAGTACTCATCTAATCATATAGTACACCACCCTGATATACAAGGCCCACCTCGACAACCCTACTTTGGTCAGATACCTTTGAACTCCCTTGAACTGAGCCAACTTGTTCCAGTAATACTAAAACACTGACTCACGACATGCTTTGGCAGCTAACATAAAATTCGTACACAGGTGACATTGTTGAATTTTGTCGTTAGGTTCAAGCTCAAGTGATGGATACAGAGTGTGTGGAAATTATTTAGAAAGACTAATGTGATGGATTTGACAATACTCTTGTGGCAGTCAGATACAAATACTAGCCATTGACAACAACGATAGTTGTTCATAATCTTCTTATGAACCACGTCCATGATTCATCATTTTCCTTATCACCCAACCCAAAAGCCACTGGATATACTTGCTTAAAGCATCAATGGACACTACTATGAGCATGATAGCTTATACTTCGCCTTGCAATATGCAACGTTAACCAAAATAACTGGCCTGATGCAGTTTAAAAGATATCTATTAAACGCCCCAAGTGCCATATAAACGTACTTAAAATAATCATTAGGTTTTGTCTCCAAATCGTAGTGATTACCAGGGTTACAAATATTCTTCAGTGGTCCCCCATATCGAGCTAACAAAGTGTAAGATTCTCTAGGGGAACCTTTGACCATGGACAAAGCACCTTCTCATCCTCACATAAGTAATGTCTAGCTCATATTCCTTTCGAAAATCTTGAATTATTTCCTTCGACCTATAACCACGACTAACATTTTGGTACTTCGAGTTAATTAATTCAATTATTACCCCAACTCTTAGCTTGCTATGATCCTGCTTTTGTATAATCTTTTGACATGTGTTCACTATCATACTTAGAAACTTTAAACATATCGGAATCTCTCATTTAAATGGTCCTTAGTTTCTAGAAACAAATTGAATCTATGCAGCTTATGACATATAACTTCTTATTTGATTTATGGACACGATATTAAAAAATTCTTCCTAATAGCAAAAATTTATTCGCTAAGTCTTTCTTACTTAAAACAAATAACCAATCTGGATATCATCAAGGTATGACTTGGCTGAAACGACAATAGTGTGATCCATCAATTTTTCAATACACTTCTGCTTCTTAACACTGATTGATTGTTCGTCGTCACTGTCCACTAAACACTCTGACTAATCATCACGAGCCGAATTTCTATATCACCCACGTGTTCTCTTTCTTCACTTGATTCTACACTAAATGTACATTCAACCTCTGTTGCAATCAATGTATGGTCATCTATCAATTGAATATGATTTGCAGAATGAGTACTGGCATCCACCTTAGATACCTCAAACGCCTCAACATAATAATCGTATGATGACTCTACATGTACCATGCAACCAATCCATTTGTATCGTCTTACAGCTCTAAAAGACGCACGTTAGTAATCAATGGACTCAAATCCCAAACCTCATTCAAGACACCATTGTACGTTGGGATTAACTGAAGGTTGGCTTAGGTGACGAAAATTTAATATTTTTTTGGGCCAATGGAATAGTAAATGATGTCAAAGTACTCATAGATTGACGGGATGGTATTAATACCTTAGAAATTAAAACCACTACTTGAGACACATCATGACCAAATAAAAAAAAATGAAGATCTTCTTGATTACTAATAACAAAAACCGACACAAGGGGTTTCACATTATACAAGCACCTCAAAATCAATTCATACTCAGCAGAATTGATCCCACAAATTCTATAAATTTCTTGTAAAAACTCCTTAAATTTTATACTAACGTCGACATTCAACCCTATCATTTGACCTTTAACTTATTCTTTCTTAGTCTCTTTCCATTCCCCACCAAAACAAACAAATACACGAGACATCCAATAAGTAAAGAAAAATTAAAAATACATCTAAATCTCGAGGTGAAACCATTACACACTTGATCAAGATTTGAAACCTATACTAATCTCAGGGCAAATATAAAATAACTCGACTGAGATCCCTCGTAAGAATCAACATTACATATGAAAATACCTAAAAGAAACTATTGTTAGCCTAATCAGTAAGCAAATGACAAAAAAAACGTAATTTGTAAACAAGAGTAAGTTATATTCACCTCATTTTTCTTGATGGGTTAGAAAGATATGAAATGTGGGAGGAAGAAAATGAGAGAAAGCCCAAACAATTGTAAAAAATTTCTTGGGAGTTGGTGGTGAAACTTGTTGAGCAAGCTATTTCATTTTTTAATATAATAATAAAATTTTTGGTTATCAAGGCAATATCGTCATAATTGAAAAATTAATTGCTGGATGCATTTTACTATATTCACAAAAACTCACCGCAAATCTCCAACACATGACATTACATGAAATCTCAGAGACAATTCGACAGAAATTATAGAAAAAAATTAATTATATTCAAATTTGAAAAATGGACATAAATCTATTTTTTCAAATTTCACGATAAAAGATTTAGTTAAGTTTTTGAGAAAATTTGAGAAATGGTTAATCTCTAGAGATGCACCAAAAAACCCATTAAAAGCTATTTTTTACGATTTCCGCATCTTTGCACTGCTCTGTTTCTTTTAAATTTCAAATCTCGTCAAATCCGACCGGAAATATTTGGATTAAAACCAACAAAATTTTCCAATCACTTTGTTTTTCTTTTTTCCTCATTGAAATGATTTCAAAGACATAGAGTGGGGGAGTTGCAAGCCATGGCGCAGGGCCTCATCCAAACGGGAACAAACCACTCTTTCTTCTTCTCATCTTCCAAATCCAAATTCCCATTACAAATATGCAAATTTCCCTTCATTCTACCATCTCTTCGTCTTCGTCTTCGTCTTCTTCCTCTTCCTCGCTGTTTCTGCAGCTATTCTTCTTTGCAACAATCAATCGACCTGTCCAACTACAGGGAAGCTTTCTCCAAGCGCATGGATATGGCTGGACTCAAACCCCACCACCATATAGGTCAGCTTCCTTTCTGCGGAAGTATTATTTGTAACTTGTTTCTGTTATCCTTTTGTTTCACAACACACAGGCTGTGACTTGAGTGCCAAATAGCACTAGGTTCTCTCCCAAAGTAACCAAGAACTGAAGTGGCAAATGATAATGCTATCTTCCAATTTCAAACTGACATCATTTACCCTTTATTCTTTGCTTCTTTTCAGCTCTGGGAGTTAGTGGAGGGCCCGATAGTATGGCTCTTTGTGTTCTTACGGCGGGCTGGAAAATGGATGGCCTGGGTACCTCATGTAAAAGTAGCACTTTTCTTGATGGGCTCCTGGCAATAGTCGTGGATCATGGGCTTCGTGCTGAGAGCAGAGTCGAAGCACAAGTTGTCTACAATCGAGTTACTCAATTGGGTACAACTTCTTATCAGCGTGATTTGCTTAGTTATGATAAAATCAATCCAGTAGAATTTTCTGATATAAATGTTCAACTTGTATGTTACTCTGTAGGTATCCGATGCGAGCTTGCGTCTTGTGATTGGATAAACGGTAGACCAAAGCAGGGTCACTTGCAAGAAGCAGCTCGTGATATGAGGTGCTTTGCGTTCTTCAAAATATGCTTAATCTCTGGTGTGAAGATGATTGTTGTCGACTTTGGTTCTAATATTAGCTAACTTTTAAATATTTGCTTCCTGCCACGGTGATCCACTAATTTATGATTTTAATTCATTTGCTTTCCCTCCAGGTACCAAATGTTGCAGAAAGTTTGTGTCCAACACAAGATTGGAGTGATACTTGTTGCGCATCACGCGGATGACCAGGTTGAATTTCTGATATCAAGCATACATTTTCAGTTTAAGTTCTTGCCTTATTAACTAAAATTGATTTTCCCAAATCTTAGTATTTCCATGTTTGCGATAACTTGTATTGTAACTTCACTCTTTAGGGCTATTGTAAACTGAATTAGTGTACTGCTGGAAGCTTGTTAGAGATGCTAGAAATGTAGTGATTGCTGGGACACAATGCAGGCTGAGTTATTCATTCTTAGGTTGTCTCGCAGTAGTGGTGTGCTTGGACTTGCGGGAATGCCTTTCACTTCTCAAATTTTCTCCTCGCACACATATTCTTACAGCGAAGTTTCCAAGAATTATGGTGTCCTTCTCGTGAGACCACTAATGGATTTTTCTAAAGATGACATGTACAAGGTAAAAGTTTAAAATCGCATAAAAATATATATTTAGAGACGGTGCTTTCATTCATTTGGCCGGTACTATACATGTTAACGTTATTCTATCTGCACTTTGCAGATATGTCAAGGTGCTAATCAAGATTGGGTTGAAGACCCAACAAATAGAAGTTCCTTGTTTGCTCGAAATAGAATTCGAATGTCATTGGGAGATCTGTCATCGAGTGAGTTGCTAAAATGTTAATATTTATGAGGTGTTCTTCAAAATGCATCCTATTGTCATTATTGACATTACTATTCAAATAAGAAAGGATCTGATTAGTCCTAGTAGTTGAAGGAAGTTAAGATATTCTTCTAAGTGTGAATTAGCTTAGGAAAAGCTCTCTGATAGTACAGAAACTGTTATATATATGCATAAAGAATAAGATTTAGGTTACTCAACTCCAATTAGAGGTAAAAAAAACATCACTATGATTTTCCACTTATTATTTTTTATTTTTATTTTTATTGAAACAACTGCTTTCATTGAGAAAGAACTGCTTCCACTTTTGAACTCGTGTTAAAACTATCATCTTCTTTCTGACACAACGCCTGAATAACAGTTTCTGCATTAATAGTCAAAAAGAAATTTTGTTCCCAGAAACCATGGCCCACATAAATCTGAAGCTAAAAGTCTTGAATCTTAGGATGTTTAGTGACTAAGATAAGCAGTTGACATTTTGATGGTGCCTTGCCTGGTTTTCTACTGTTATAATATAACAGTCAGGGGACTGGCTTTCTTTCCCATAGATGGTTACTCAATATACGAGATCCATGATTTCCTCTTGCCATTTTTTGAATTTCAGGTACTCTCAATTCTGAGCTACATGCCATTATTTCTGCCTGTAGGAAAACACGCTTATTTATTGATCAAGTCTGTTTAAGCCTTGCAAATTGGACTTTGACCATAACGGAGGTGGGTACTCTTTACATCTGTGTGTATTAATTGATCTTACCGTTTAAACATTCATTTTTTAAGAATCTCTTCAGCAGTTCTCCCTCTCGGCCCTCCATTTTTTAATTTAACATTATTAAGTTTTGATGGATGAGAATTTGGGTCCTTCTTGTAGGTGGGATATGCCATTATTAATTTGGAGATTCTGAATCAATTGAAAATTCCAGATATTTGCCTGACAAAGTTTGTGTCCTTAGTTTTGCAGGTAAAACATTATTAAATATTGTGTAATGACAACCGTTGTATTTTGAAGCAATTTGCCAATTAACATTGTTGTAAGTCCATAAAAAATTTTCAGTTCATCTCTCAAAGGCACAGACCAGTTAGAGGTAACACTGCAAAATTGGTGTTAGACTACATTCAAACAGTTCCTTGCAAGGTAGTATACAAGTCAACCCCTTTATTAAGACACTTCATGTTTCCATATTTTGTATTTGGATAGATATATTTGAAAATTTTAATTATTAGTTCATTAAGCATAAATTACATATCACTATGTGGATCTGTCAGACACTCAGAGGTTCTGTTGAAAAATAATATTTATAAAGGTGGTTGGCTTTGCTTTACCTTTACCTGATGCGTGGAATCACTTTTCCCTACATATTTGATCTTAAGAGTGATATTCCAAAATGGTTGTCTTACTAGTCAACTCCTTTTTCTTAAGAAATATATCATTGCTTCTATATCACTAATTTTCTTTACATAATTTCTAAACAAATGATCTTTTCTTGCCATACATTCTGGGTTCAGCATCATTTAACTTCTGGTTTGTCTATTTTCTTGGAGTTAAGAAATCAAATTGTGTTGGCTCTGTGTAATGTGTTCAAATGAACTATTTGGGTAAAATGAGTACTTTATGGCAAGAGTGCATCTATTTGAACTTCCAGTATTGTTTATTGAGGAACATTGCAGTAGCTTTGTAGATCCCTAAAGTTCACAGAAATAACTTAGGCATCAACCTGCTGGGCCAATAATCCGTTTCTTCTCCCATGTCCTTTCTGTACTTTATGGTTACAGTAATTATTCTTATTTATGGCCTGCACATAAAGTTCAGAAGCAACTAGTATAGACTCTTGCAGACTTAAATGTAATGGAGTCGACCTGTTATATACCAGCAACGTTTTTCTCCAGTTTTCATTAAAATTCAAGAGGTAGAAGTCTATAGGAAGCTGTTCTTTTTGTTGCTTCATGAATTACTTCATTTGACTTTTTTGTCATCGCTCGATTTCCTCTATTCTTTGTTTTCTTATTAATTATAAAAAACAAACCATGCAGACTTCACTGACAGCCGCTGGCTGCTACATTTGTCCAGCTCCTGGATCTAAGGGCACCAGGTGCATAGTCTGTTGTTCTGTGGATTGCCCTTTGCCTTCCAAAATAGAAGTTTTTCATGCGCCCTCTTATAAGAAAGAGAGAAACGATGTTTCTGATGGGTTAGAAAAAATCATTAATGATGGGAAGTCATATTTAGAACACTACATTCCTGAAGCTTCAGATGTGCACTTCTTGGATGCAACCCCTGAAACTGTTCTAGATGAAGCAAAAAGGCTAAATATTATCAGTGAATCAACCTATAGGATCATCGTTTCGCTGCAGATGCAAGAGACCAAACTCTTCAAAGCAGAACCAAAATTCACTCCTGGACATGAATCAAAACATGGTTCACACTCTGTACGAACTTCATTCAGTGGGCTGCTTAAGCCGGGGCAAATATGTAACTATATGAACAGGTTCTTTATCACTTGGAAAATAAAAGATGAAAATGAAGTCAACACTTTTAAGGCGGCTGGTTGTAATGCATTTTGCAAGTCCTGTGTTTTAGGTTGTCATATGGAGTTAGAGGTGCGGCACATGACCGAATCTGATTGGCTTTATCTTTCCAAGTTGTCTGAGTGCAGTTGCACTGTAAAGAATTGTCAAAACCCAAGAGACACTTTAGCCAGTTTGGAGGGGCAGACCATGGAGAGTACGAATAGATGTTTAAATTCTGCCAGATCATCAGCTAGAGAAGCATTGGTGCTGTTGAAATTGATTCCAGTTGCTGCAAGAAGAAGTCTTCCAGTTCTAGTCAATCATCAAGGGTTGCTTCTAAGTATTCCAGTACGTATAAATTTTACAATTACAAATGAAACTGGATGTTCCGTATTTAAAGGGACTGGATCTTTCCAATTCAACAGAATGGGAAAAGGTCCATGGCTTGACTTGTACCAATTTAGACGGCATAATTTATATTTACTCAACTGTTCTACGAAAAAAGAACTAGAAAGAAATATTAGAGGCATTGCAAAAATTTGGGTGATCAATGTTTTAGGAGCAAACCATTCTCATATTCCAAGTTCCTAACATATCACATACACTATTTGTACTATTCCAAGTTCCTAACATATCACATACACTATTTGTACTAGTGACAACATGAGCATATTTCAGGACTAATTGACATGTACGCTTTTTCTTGTGGTTTGAGGTTGAAAAAGTTGGTAAACTTCAAGGTTGGTAGTTTAAGAAGCGCATGACTAACAATCTTTCTTTTGTTTTCTTTTTGTTTGGTGATTTTTTCAGTGCATTAGGTTCAGCCATTGTCCATGGCTGGTTGCTTCTGCAGAGTTCAAGCCAATGGTACCATTCGGTGGAGGCCATAGTTCATTCTTATAGATGCAGAGCGCACAAGCTGCACCTTTCTACGAACCACCAGGCTTGTATGGTATTCAACTTTGTGCTTGTATAGCATTCAACATAGCTTGGGAAGAAAGGGGAGCTGTACTTCAATGATCAATCGAAGTTGTAAGTTGTGATTAGAGAGGATAAGTTGACTTGATTATTTTAATTAAATGTTCTAGAATTTCAATTATAATAATTGAAGAAGAAAGTGCAATTTCTCTATTGTCTAAGTTTGAGCATCACATCACCTATCCTCACGACTTTACATCTAACATCTGTGGTTACTTTTCATGGATACCGAGCTTCTTTCCCACTGTTTGTGGGATATAAACTATTTATTACGAGGAGTCATATGAAAGGTACAATCTGAGTCAATGACGTAAACTTCTTTATCCTCAGTATTGCCCTTCATGGTCTTTTCATTAGTTACTGCCAGTATTTTAGAATACTTATAAGAATCATCTCCAATAGAGAAATTTGCTTTTCCATGCTCCCTTGGTCTCTTACACTCTCCACATTCTTTTGTTTTTTTTTTCTCTGAACCGTTCCTATTAATGCCCCTCATTATGGCGAAGTAGCATTTAATCAATGAGTTATAAAATGGTTGCTTCGCTTTCTTCTCCCAACTTTTCATCTTTCTGATTTATTTCTGAGGGTAGCCTTTTAAAATCTAGGTTTTCATTCTGTGTCTCTTTCTTTCTTTTTTTTTTTTTTTTAATTATTATTATTATCAAACCACCCATTTCTAGTTGCATTGCCTTTTTCCATTCTTTAAAGCATAACGCTTCTTTGAGTGATCTTGGTTCCTGAGTATCAATTGAGTTACATGATGAGTACAGTAGATAGCTTTAAAACTTTGGTTTGATGATACTACATTTTGATCATGTTTGCATTGGATGAGAGGGAATAACATACTCAAGAAATTTCAGAGGAAGGAAGAGATATCGAACAATTGAAGTGGGAAAGTCTTTTTCATTAAAAATGACATGTCTATCCCTTTGGAATTAGCCACTTATAGTTATAACAATCTTTTTAATGAAAGTGACCACTTTCATTAAAATACAAATATGAAAGAATATACAAGCATACAAAGAAGGAAGTCCACAAAAAGGAAGGACACCCCTTAGGAATGGGTTACGGCTCAAACTATGCAGTCATTCCTATAGAATAATTAACAAAAGGCCTTCGAGATTGAAGTCTACGAAGAAAAATGAATACAAACATGTGCCCAAGCTCCCTAGGGTCCTCTCCACTCCCTTAAACAACTTAATGTTCCTCATCCCACAAAACCCATAACACCACATACATCGACAAACCAAAGAAGCTGGTCTTTATCCCTGAAAGGTGGATTGAGGGACTCCTCGATCCTAGCACTGCTTATAGCACTTGAAGTTATTACCCTTGTTTGAATCACTATAGCTCAGGAGACAATGTTTTGAAAGGTGCTCGATGTTTTGAAAGGTGCAATCGAGCACACCCTAGGCATAAGGTGCAAGGGTGGCACCTTGCCTTAGAAATGCGAGGTGCGCCGCTTTGAGTTTTTAAAATGACTGGTCAAGAAACACGTACAATGCATGTGAAATCTTGTAGTTTCAATTAGTTGCTTTTTTAATAGTAATTTATGAACATATAATAAATAAAATTAAAAGTTACACAAGGTAATTTTGATTTTGATGTTTTCATATTATCGTCTTTTAAAGAAAATCTTCTATATAATTTAAAGAGATAACGTATTCTAGTAGTTAAATTATTGAATTAATAGATTAATATTTCACTATTGTAATATATATAATTCAATAACTTTTATTCTAATTTTTTTAGAGAGGTCGTTTAAAAAATATAAAAAAACGGTAAAATTTTACATTGTATAGAACAATTTCGAAAATGGAAAAAACCCAGAGGCCCACCATGTAAAATACCAAAAATGCCCCGTCAACAATGCGCGTAATATATTTGATAACGCGATTTGGTACACGATAGTTTAATTAATTGGGTACACTATCAGATTTGTTTACACAACCGTTTAGATTTGGGGTACTCTAAATCTAAACCATTTTTTTTTTCAAAATTTGGTATACGATCGTTTAGATTTGGCTACACGATCGTTTAGATTTGCCTACACGATCGTTTAGATTTGCCTACCCCAAATCTAAGCGATTTGTTTTTTCAAAATTTGGTATAAACGATTTTTTTCAATATTCTTTATACACATGATCTTTTAATTTTGATTACTCTAATTTAAATGCCTAACTAATTTTTTCAAGATTCTGTATACACCATCTACATAAAAAAGAAAAGAAGAAATACGATTTTTTTCAATATTCTTTACACAATCTTTTAGTTTTGGTTACTCTAATTTAAATGCCAGATGATACAATGCATGCAGGGAATGAAAAAAAAAAAGAAGAAATAGGAATAAAAAGAAATAGATTTGGTTATCCAAATCTAAAAAAAAAAAAAGAAATCGCATAATGAGTACAAAGGAAGAAGACGATGAAAAATCCAAGGAGGAGAAAAGGATGGAAGGGTAAATTTGGAATATTTAAAAAATAACTAAATTTATGGGCTTTGTTACACGAGCCGTAAATATTTCAATAGTTTATTATATTTAGGAAAGTTTTTCTTTTTTAAATTCAAAATCGTATTAACTATTATCTTTCATTCAATTAAATCTTTTATTTTTTTTTATTGTTTTCTCTAATTTTGGATCTCGTTAATTTTAGATTGTTTTTTTAAGAATATAAATGCACGTATTTATTTTATTTTTCTTTTGCACATTCATCTCACATATAAATTAAACGAATCAATATACTAATGTAACACACCTCCTTCTCGAACAGATGCATCATATCTTGAAGAGTTGTATTCCATCAACATCAAATGTACTAAGTCACCTAAGATTTTATCTGAAAAGTCACAACCACTCGATAAAGGGTAATATGAGAATTTATGAAAAATGTAGAACAAAATGGACATATAAAGATTCTCCCTACATAACCCCTTATAACATAGTAGAGAGAAACGATAAATAGATCCCTTAGAAAATATAGTGGAGTATCAAAAGATTCAAACAAAAGCTGACACTCTCAAATGTAAGATCTCTCTCTCTTTTTTCTCTCCTCTCTCTTATTTATTTTGCCTACTTCCTTCTTTTCATTAATTCTCTGACTTTCTTTTTTTCTCTAACATCCGTTTTTCTTATCTGCCGATTATTTGAAATTTTTTTGGATTTTTTCACCAACTTTAGTCAAATTTGTCTTTATTAGTCAAAGTCAAACATTGACTTTTTAAACCAAAAGTCAATATTTTGACTTTTTTACCATTTTGTCCTCCTTGACTAATCCCGACCTCCTTAGCATGAATCCACATTCATTTCTTTGAAATTCAAATCACATTTGAATATAACACTATAAGAAATCGGAGCAATCCTGACGGCGAAATAGACATCGGGATAAAGGACGTCGTAAGAAGAATCTTTCCACGACGTAGTGAAGAAGGTGTCGGCATTAGGGAGCTTTACCGACGTCGACAGAGCATAAGGCTTCCACGACACCATGCAAAAAGACATCGTAGAAATATTTTATTTAAATAATAATATATATTTTTCATGACACCATGCATGTACACATCACCTTGTCCCAACAACTGTCGATGTCGCAGAGCATAACATTAGAAAAATTTGAAAATATTATTGAAATTGATATAAATTGTGACATCTGCATGCATGGCATCGATAGTTGTTAGGGCTGTGCGATGTTGCGTTGACCGCATCGACAAAGGTTGTACCTTTAAATAATTTTGATAACCATTATGCCAAAATGCATGGCGTCGTGATAGGTTGACCTTTTGTCGACGTAGAGGTAGGTAACATCACGAGATATGTGACGTTTTGACTGATTTTGAAAACGTTTTCACGACGCCATAAGTGATGGTGTTGACATTACATGGAGAAACGATGACGCCATAAGTGACTACGTCGCAATTGGGATTCTCTCGACATTTTTAGGGTGCGTCGGGAGAACCCATATCAATTTAGTTCTGTGAATTATAGGACAGAGAACCAAACAAAGAAAATAAGAGAAAAGAGAAAGAAAGAAAGGAGAAGAGAGAACGTCGTCCGTTGCACGTTTGTCGTCAACCATCGCTGCTGTCTGTCGAGTTCTTTATTTAGTTAAAAGTAAGGCAGCCTTTATTTAGTTAGAATTATAGTTGCCCTTAGTGCAAGATAATTTTTTTGCAGTCTTAGGTAGATTTTAACGCTTGTTAGTTCGAAAGTGTTAGATTTTTAGTTTAAACTTAGATATAGTAAAAGTTGGGATATTGTGTACTTTTGAGGTGTGGCTTATTCATGGAGTAAAATTAGCATTTGATAGGAGGAATATAAGACTAATTACACGTATTTATGTTCTAGGTTTTTAACTTAAGAATAAGTTATCAGTTGAGTATAGAGAGGGAGTTTTTCAATTTTTAGAAGTTACAAAGTATCACGTCGATGAGTATGGACGGATAAGGTGTCCATCCAAGAGATGTATAAATTCGAATTGGGACTCATTAGTGGGTGTGGAAAGACATATATTAATGATTGGAATGTGTCCCTCCTATACAGAACTGGTGTATCATGGAGAGCCAATGACCTTGTATAGAGGTATATAAAGATTTGTTGAAGAAACTGGTCAGACCCTTTCCATGAAAAAACTAACAGCGACCCCTTCCATTGAAGGAACCAGTAGTAATATGTTTTCTGAAGACAATGAAATGTTGGGTATGCTGCATGACTTACAAGCTTCGATTGAACACGAAGAAGAAACGATGGAGGAAGGTTTGGAGAATGAATGTCGTTCAATAGTGGTGTAGAAAAGAAGACGACGAATATATTTAAGAAGTTATTAAACCAAGCACGTCGTGAACTATACCCCAGCTGTTAAGAATTTTCATCCCTGAAATTTTTTATTATGTTGATGTCTCAATGTTATCAATGGTTGGAATAACAAGTCCTTCAACATGTTATTAAAACTGTTAAAACGTGTGTTTATAATGTGTAGTACTACTATCCCTAGTTTTTTCTATGAAGCAAAACAAAAATTGTGTGACTACGAGACTATTCATGTTTGTAAGTATGATTGTGTATTGTACTAGAGGAGTTTATCGATTTGCAACATTGTCCAATTTGTGGTGAGTCTCGGTACAAGGCTAGTCTTAACAGAGGGAAAAAATTCCACACAAGGTATTGCGGTACTTTCCGTTGATATCGAGATTACAAAGATTGTTTATATTGCAAAAGGGCTCGTTTGAAATGAGATGACATAAGGATAAATGAGTTGAAATGGAGGACGTGTTGAGACATCCAACTGATGCAGAGGGATGGAAGCATTTTGATTTTGAATTTCCTGAGTTCGCTTCAAATCCACGAAATGTTCGTTTGGAATTGGCTTATGATGGATTCAATCCGTTTGGACATATAAATACTGCTACAGTATGTGGCCTGTGGTGTTAATTTCTTACAATTTTTCATCTTGAAAATGCATGAAATAGTCAAACTTCTTCATGTCATTGCTAATACCTAGTCCAAGATCTCCCAGTAGGAAAAATGGTGTTTACCTCTAACCATTGATTAAGGAACTGAAACAATTATGGAGTATTGGTGTTCGTACGCATGATTCTCTTACTGATCAGTTTTTCAGTTGTAAACAACTTTGTTGTGGACTATTAATGACTTTTTGGCATATGGTGACTTATCTGGATGGAGTACGAAATGGTATTGAGCATGTTCTATCTACATGGGAGATAAATCGTGATTCGAGATAAGAGAAAAAATAGCTTTCATGGGACACCGACATTATCTTTCAGATAACTACGTTTGGCGTAGAAGTAAGCTACATGATGGAAGTGTAGAGCGCAGGTCTCGTCTAGTTGTATTGAATGGGCATGATATCTTGGAACAATTAGATTCCCTAGAGTTTCTAGTGATGAGTAAACATCCATCATTGAAAGATAAAAAATATGAAAGAGAGCACAAAATTGGACGAAGAGAAGTATTTTTTTCGATCTGCCTCACTGGCCAAGTCTACTAATACGTCATAAATTGGATGTAATGCATATTGAAAAGAATGTTTGTGACAACTTAGTTGGTATATTGTTGAATATTGAAGGAAAAATGTAAGATACTACGAATGCTTGGTTTGACCTTTAGGATTTGAAAATAAGAAAATATTTACACCTGATAGAAGTCGACAACAGATTGGTGAAGCCCCATGCAAGTTATATGTTGACTAGCAGCGAACAAGTTGCATTTTGTAACTACCTGAAATCAGTTATTCTCAATGAGTTCATTTCTAATATTTCATGACGTGTGAATGAAAAAATGAGAAAATATTAGGTCTTAAGACCCATGACTGTCACATTTTGCTCTATCGGCTTTTACCTATCGGTATTGGAGCACACTTACCGAAGAATGTGTACACCGTTATTACTGAGTTGTGTAGTTTTTTCACGACCTATGCACAAGAACGATAAGAGTAAGTGATTAGGACAGGTTGCGAACAAATGTCATTATCATACTTTGCAAATTGGAAATAATATTTCCATCTGCCTTTTTCAGCGTAATAGTACATTTTGCTGTTCACTTACCATATGAAGCAAAAGTAACTGGCCCAATTAATTATAGTTGGATGTATCCCATTGAGAGAAGTCTACGCACGTTGAAACAGTATGTTCGAAACAAAACGCATCCCGAGGGGTCTATTGTCGATGCATATGTGATAAATGAATCAAGAACTTTTTGTTCAAGATATCTAAGTCGAATTGAAACTCGATTTTCTCGAGATAAACAAAATGATGATAGTATTCCTAAGGATGAGGTAGTTTGTGATTCTGAAGTGTTCATGCAAAAGGTACGACCATTAGGCGCGACAAGTTCACAATCTCTATCATTAGAAGAGAAATGCCAGACACATTGGTACATCTTGAACAATATAGATGAAATTGCGGAGTATCGCAAGTACGTACTTTCAATTCTATATACTTCACTATCGCTTTAAGTTTTGTTAAGTTATAGTCGTCAAAAACTCACAACTATGAACTTTAGAAAACACTTGAAGTTGATACATTGACAGGCAAATAGGGCTGTCGACTTATTCAAGAGACATTAATGGGGATTTTCTGATTGGTTCAGAGATCAGATATGTATTTCGAGTACATAAATCCATTTGAAATTTTCCTAGGCCTATTTCAAACATATATTCATTAACAAAACAATTTCAGGTCATCAAAACGCATGAGAGAGACAACCTTTAGCATGATTTCTTTTCACTTGCGATGGAACCTTCACTTGACGTTCGATCCTATAGTGAATGCATCATGGGTGGGGTACGATTTCACACGATAGATCATGATTTCTGACACATAACACAAAATAGTGGAGTCCTGGTAGTCGATGAAAGCACTACCAATGGAAGCCATGACAACAAAGGTGTATTAGATGAAGTTCTTTCCCTTTAGTATTTGATGGAACGTTGTGTTTGGCTGTTCAAGTGTAGATTGTTTGACATGGATAAGAACAAAAACCATAGGAAACACGTGGAATTGGGGGACAAATCAATCAACACATCCCGTTTTTAGTTTCCTGAAGAACCAGTCATTCTCGCAATCCAAACTCATCCTTTTACATTGATGACCTAAAAAATGGTGCTAATTAGAAGGTTATTCAGGTGGTCCAAAATAAACGTATATGGGACGTACTCGAAGTGGATGATGTTGAAGATCAACAACTAAATGTATCCAAAATCGTTGTCGGTCATCATATGGTTGATCACATTGAGGAAAACACTATGTGCAGACTCAACGTTGATCCTACAGTGGTGGAAAGACCAATTGTGTGTCATGTCGTTGACGACTTTATAAACAATGATGATGAACAATTATCCGTTCAAAGAAAATCAAACAATGATGAATAACAATAAGTGATGAATCACATATTTACATATATTTCGTTTTTTATATATTCAATTTCAAGTACTCTCACATGTTTACTTAATTTTGGTTTATATGTTCTTAGGTACTATGTCTAATTTTCCTTTTGGTTTCAATGAGAACGATTCTCTTTCTGATTTTAACGTTGAGGAGTTTAATAACATAGAAGACATGTCATCGATGGGCGACACATCAGGTTAGTCACCGTTACATAAACAATTATTGCATAAGTCTTTTAGTTTTTGTTTGTGAAATTATTATGTTTACGTAGATGTCTCTCAACCTACTGCTCGCACTTCTAAGAGATGGGAGCACACGAGGAACCTAGAGTTGGATAGATATGTTGCACAAAATGGGAAGATCCTCGTATCTATCGCTCTAGGATAGGATAAGTCGATTTTGCCACACGCCGTTCGCTTTAGCAATACCATCGACGTGTTAACGTGGGATACTTTTCCAGTTCACTTTCTTAAGTGGATTGACATTACACCAGAGTACATCGAGCTTATGAAGGGCTGTTTACAGGTAAGTTTTTAAATCCTTTGTACATATATCTTACTTATACGTATATATATATAATCCTAATCTGTGTGTACTTTTCTTTTGTAGCAATGGTTCATACTTGAATCACAGATTTAACACTTTCTCGGTTTGTTGAGCATCAAATGCTCACCTGTTGGAAAGAATTCAAGGGGAGAACCACCTTCCTTTCAAGAAGTTTAGTGATCCTAAACAGGCTGGTGTCAACCCACCCCCTAGATTGAGGAAGAATGACACTTCATATGCGACCACTACCTTACTCGACAGTTTCATTTGATTTTGAACTTTTAATGTTCTCAAACGGTAGATCATTTTTCTTTGTATGTAACATTTTGATTGTTTTCATGTATGAGCAATCATCGATGAACAAGGCTGCTAGAGCAAAGTAGCCCTACAACCACAGTAACTGCGCCAAGTCGTTTCTACAACGACAACATGAGCTCGCTGAACAATGGGGTCATCTAATTGACCGTGTAGAGTTATTCAAGGAAACTCGACGGATGTGCATGTAAGTATCTAAGCTGTCCTTTGTCTTATTTCACACAACATTTAATTTATAGGTTTTACTTAAATAATAAAATTTTTATTACATAATCAAATGCTAGAACTCCAGTCCCAACCTACCCCAAAGGGTTCTCAACCACTCTTTGGGGACGAGATATGCAAAATAGTTTTAGGTAGACAACCAAGCTACTCAAAAGGTTTTGGTTAGGGCCTCAGACCAAAGTCCAAGACACTCTACTGACAGTTCTTCGTCTACATCCCATGAGCGACAGCTGGCACACGCTAGGGAGGTAACGAGCTAAAAGTTCGTCTTTAGGAAGTAAAAGAAGAAAGTAATCAAAAGCATAAATAAAGTGCTCGGTAGATGGAAGAAATGAAGAAAATGATTGAAGAACTCACTCGGGCTTAGAGAGGACGTTGATTTCATTGAGGTACGTAATTTTTAACTTTTACGTTCTTTAATTTCGTATTGGTGATATATATTTAAACTTAATTTTGTGTCATTATAAGTTCGAAGGCATGAAGAACTTGATGAGCGGTGCTTAGATTATGTTTTTAGTTTTCATTATTCATGTAATTTCTGAACTACGAACGTGTATTTTTGGTATACTTGAATTTATTTTAATATAAATTTTATATGGTATTTTATTAAATTTACATTAATTTTTTTAGTATTTGAATGAATTTAAATCGAATTCAATTTCGATTGCAAGAAAAAATATTATAAAAAATTAAAAAATATTATAAAAAGGTTTTCCTGACGCAACATATGCATCAAGAATGGTGTCTGTGTTGATGTCGCATCGTCACAAGGTATTTTGACGCCACATCGGTGGTTCATGTACAACGATGTACCTGATGACGTTAGCAGTACATTATTGTCGACAGTACCCTACTTGCAATGCTTTGATTAAACGTCGACATAACCCCACTGTCGACGTGTTGACTATGTCAGCGAATCATGCGTCATCATTACCTGTTTGACGACATTGTCTCATTTCTATGTCGGGATTGCCTTTCACGATGCCTCACTCATGACACCCTTGTCGATCTTCTTTTCTATGTTGGCGTAGCTTCTCTCGACGCAACTTTGACTTCTGACGACGCATGTCTGCATCGACAAAACACCTACTTCTTTTAACTAATAACTAATCGCCATATCATATATATTTGTTGGTTTTTTTGTCATTTTCTAATTTGAACTATTCAAACTATTCCAACATACTGTTATAAGTTTATCCCATATGAGCTAACAAAGGAACCTAATAGACCTATAGATAATGAGTTCCAATGATTTGAGATTAACTAGTTAAACTCTTTTAGACCGAGCTAAACAACATTCGTTAATTAACAAGTCATTCCATTAAAGTCTCCTAGTTGCACTCCCTTCACTATAGATATATTTGTATCCATATGATATAACCATGGTTAGTAAATTAATCCTTCATACATTATTCGTAATCTCGAGTTGATCAAAATACCATTTTACCCCTAAGATTACATCTTATTCCTTAAGTCCCACTAATCCATTATTGAACAATTGGTTTAAGGTACAACCTACAAATCGAATCACTCTCGGAAAAATGAGAAGGTGAGCCAGGAGTGAATTTCGTCTTTCACCCTATGTCCTCAACTATCTAACCAATCTCACTACAAGAAATAAAGCCTCTCATGACCCTACAAAGTGTGGGTATATATATTAAAGGGCATAAAAAAAAAGATCTCTTGTCGTATATAGCGCCATCGAGAAGAAAGTTGGGAGTACTGCGTCCGGGGAGGAAGTTTCGATGCATAAACGTGAAGGCTTTGGGAGTTCCTTTCTCTTGACGCCAGACATCTCAATGGATGGTGGACGTAAGCAAAAGGTAATGCCTAACATGCCCATCCTAGCATTAGGAGAAAGGAACTCCCGATGCGATGTTGGGAATGGCTTCCCCGACGCTATATTTACAACATCGAGGGAAAGGTTCTCATTCCCTATGCATCAAGGCATTGGGAGATACTTTTAATTATTATTTTTCCAAGATGTTCAATTTTTTTTATCATGAGATACTTTTTTTTTTTAGTCTTGATTCAATTTAAATTCAATAACAACAAGTACAAAATTAATAGAATCATTAAATACGAAATTGTCATTTATATAATTAGAAAATAAATCCAATATTTATTTCAAACAATTACATATTTTTTGACGCAATTACATAAAAAAGAAAAAAATACATCATCTTTCCTTGCTCCAAACACCATTTTCAAAGAAGTCCACACCTACAATGGCATGAAAGTAAATTTATATACCATCGATAACAAACTAAACAACTTAAAAGTTGAAAAATATGTACCACAAGTGCTCAAGGTCCTTTATGTGCCCAAGCTATATCATCAATCATCTTCTTCATTTCTTCCATTTGTTGGGCATGCATCTTCGATGTTCTTCATTTTTCTTCAATCAATCGTTTAGCTTCTTCAAGTTCACTTCTTTGTTCTTCAATCATTGATTGTGCACTCAAGGCTAGCTCTTAGTTTGCTAAACTCTCTAAAGTGCATTTCTTGCGAATATAAAGATGACGAGTTTCTACCACTCTTTCGGGACTTGGGCATGGGGTCTCCACTTAGGCCTTTTTAGTACCCCAGTCGTTTACCAAAAATAGTCTCGCATATCTTGTTCCCAAAGAGTGATTGAGAATCTTTTGAGGTGAGTGCAGACTGAAGTTTCAACATTTGATTCTGCATACATGCAAACTGAAGTTTCAACATTTGATTCTGCATACAAAGTGTTAAGTTATGAGCTCACAAATTAAAGTAGAAAATAAAAGACAATAAACCATAAACTTACATGCGCATCTGCAGTCGCCTGTGAAATGAATTGGCCACTCCTATTAGCGTGTGTTTCTTTAAACAACTCCACATGTCTCACTGGCTTACCTCGTTCTTCAATGAGCTCAGTTGCCATTGTAGAAACGACTTAGACCCGCTACTATGGTTGTAAGGTTGTTTCGCTTTAGCAGCCTTGTTGATTTTTTATTACTTTTACATGCAAACAATAAAAATGATACATACAAACAACAAAAATGAAGTAACGTGAAGGAACATTTGAACATGTAAATCACTTGAAATTGTCGACTCAAGTAGTGATTGCAGAGGAAGTACCAATCTTCCAAACGATTAACTAATCGATGGGTTGACACGCTCTTGTTTAGGTCCGCTGTACTTTTTAGAATGCCTATGGCAGTCTCCCTTGAACTCTTTGAAAGTGGTGAACATTTGATGCTTAATAAATCGATTAAGTGCTTGATCTATGAAATCAAGCATGAACCATTGCTACAAAGGAAAGAACATACGAATTAGGTTTCTGTATATGTAGGTTTAACATATATGTAAAGTAATTAATAAACTTACCTGTAAACCGCCCTTGACAACCTTGATGTACTCTAGAGGAACATCAACCCACTTAAGGCAGCGGACTAGAAATGTATCTCTCTTTAATACACCAATGGTGTTACTAAATCAAATAGCATATGGCGAGATTGGCTTCTTTGTTCCTAGGGCGATGGAGATTGCAATCTTTCCATTCTTCTGGATGTATCTCTCCAACTCCATATTTCGGGAGTGTTGATGTCTCCTAGAAGTGTAAATGGGTTGAAAGCCATCTAAGAAAACATAATACTATTAGAAATAGAACTTCATGTTTACAATTGTCATCAAAGTAACAGGACTAACCTAAAGTGTCACCCACCAAAGACAATCCCTCGTTATTGAATGCGTTGTCAGACTCTAGAAATAGATCATCTATCTCTTAGAATATGCTAGGGAATTATGACATAGTACTTATGGACAAAAAAATCAAAATTAATTAAACAAATGAGAGTATTTCAAACCAATTCTAAAAAAATGAAATATGTGGATACATGATTCGTCATTATTCGTCATCGCTTGATTCGTTTAGAGGTGATAATTGTTCATCATCATCATTTATGAAGTAGTCAACGATATGACGCACAAACGGTATTTCCACCATTGTAGGATCAACGTTAGGTCTGTACAGAGTATCATCCTCAATGTGTTCATCCACATAACTTCTGACAATAATTTTTGATTCATCTAATTGCTCATTCTCAATTTCTTCCACTTCGAGCACGTCCCACATACGTTTATTTTAGACCACTTGAACAACTTTCCCATTGGTACCATTTTTTGGATCCTTGAGGTAAAAGACTTTATGTGTTTGGATCATGAGAATGATTGGTTCCTCAATGAACAAAAAACACAACGTGTTAATTGATTTGTAGCCTAATTTCACATGTGTTCTATGGCTTTTGTTGTTGTTCGTGTCAAATCATCTACACTTGAATAGCCAAACATGTCGTCCTAGTGGATTTTGAAGGTCCAACACTTCATCTAAAACACCGTAGAAATTGATGTTGGTACTTCCACTGCCACTATTTTAACCGACTACCATGACTCCACTATTTTGTGTAGTGCATCGAAAATTACGCTTTAACGTGCCAACAATGCATCCACTATAAGAGTAAACCTTAAATGAAGGTCCCATCGCAAGTGAGAAGAAATTATGAAAATGATTTTCTCTCTCATGCATTTCTAGAACCTGAAATTGATGTACATAAATGTATATAAATTCTCAAATTCATGTACGTTATATATCTGAGCTCTAAACCAATCAGGAAATGCTCGTTGATGTCTTCAATAGAAGTAAAAAACGCTTTGAGTTTGACGACGTATCAACATCAAGTGTTTTCTAAATCGATAATTGTGAGTTTGTGTGACAACAATAACAAAGACTTAAAATAGTCAGTGAAATATAAAGTTAGAAATACGTACTTGCAGTAGTCGTTTATTTCAGCTACATTGTTGAGGATGTACCAATGTGCGAATCGTTTCTCTTCTTGTGATAGAGTTCGTAAACTTGACGCCCTAATGGTCGTACTTTTTGCACGTACACTTTAAACTCACCAATTACTTCGTCATCGGGAATATTACCATCATTTTGTTCATCTCTTGTGAATCGAGTTGCAATCCCACTTTGATATCTCAAACAAAAAGTCCCTGATTCATTCATCACACATGGTTCTACAATAGATCCCTTAGGACGTGCTTTGTTTTAGAAAAATTATTTTAACGTGCGTAGACTTCTTTCAATGGGATACGTTCGACTGTAACCAACTAGACCAACAACTTTGATTTCATATGGTAGTTGAATAACAATGTGTATCATTATGTCGAAGAAGGCAGGTGGGAATATTCTTTCCAATTTATAGAGTATGATTATGATATCCGATTGCAATCGGTTCAAATCACTTATTCGTATTGTTCTTGCGCACAAGTTATGAAAAAACCACACATATCAGTAACTGCAGTACTAGACACATCTTTCAGTAGATATGCTCGAACACCAATATGGAGAAGTTGATGTAGCAAAACGCGACAGTCATGTGTTTTAAGACCTGATATTTTTCTGTCTCTGTCATTCACACATCATGAAATATTAGAAACGAATCCATTGGAAAACTTAACTAATTTTAGAAACTTGCAAAGCGCAACTCGTTCACTACTAGTCAACGTGTACGTTGCATGTGACTTCACAAATATGTTATCGATTTCTATTTGGTGTACATCTTTTCTTATTTTTAAATCTTGTAGGTCCAACCAAGCATTCATGGTATCTTTCGTTTTTCCTTTAATATTCAACAACGTACCAATCAAGTTGTCATAAACATTTTTTTCAATATGCATTACATCCAGTTTATGACATAATAGTAATTTGGACCAATAAGAAAGTTAAAAAAAGATACTTCTCTTACTCCAATTGAGAGGTCTTTTTCTTTTCTTATCTTTCAGTGAGAGATGTTTACTCATAATTTGGAATGCGTGGATTTGAGCTAATATAGAAACTCAAAGCTATTAAAATAAGAGAATATGATACCCAGTGTTTCAACGTAGATCAAGTTACCTTAGTCATAGCTACATAAGTCCTCCAAATCATCTATGAAGCCCAATATGGTCTAATCTTTCACACCCCTTACCTAGCGACTTTCACAAGAAGGTGGGAAGCCAACATAAGTCGACTCTTCTTATACGCATATTAACCTTCTAACTTAACACTTTCTTACTTAGAAGACTTGTTGTATAACATTGTAGTAAAATTTTCTCATAAAAATCACAGTGGAAAATCTTATTAAAACATACTATAGTAAAACTCTAATTTAAAACAACATAACTATACTCATCTTACATACTGCACTTAGACACATAATACATAAGTCTACCGAGGATAATGACAACCTGAACCTGCTAGACAAACTGGACAATTGACAGCGGTAATGTCATA
The DNA here is from genome assembly GCF_025177605.1 of Cucumis melo. NCBI lineage: Eukaryota > Viridiplantae > Streptophyta > Magnoliopsida > Cucurbitales > Cucurbitaceae > Cucumis > Cucumis melo. The sequence goes on from NC_066858.1 coordinate 18,051,872, forward strand.
CACCCTCTTGAACCACCTACTCTAGACCCAAGACAACCGATATCGTCTTTTCTCTCAACGATGCCTGCTGACCCTAACATTTAAACCTCTACTTAAAACTTTGCGGAAACATATAACTTGTTTTTTAGAGAAAGAAAGTTCGAGTGCAATCTATCTTATTTAAAAACTTTTAGAATATTTACAAAGATTCTGACAAGACTAGGACTTTCAACACAAATCACTTTTTAGTACCCATAACATAACTTGGCTATGTTTTGATACACTTCCTAAAAAATAATCACTTTACAAATTCTTCTATCAGACTGGTTGGCATAACAACAATAAGCTTAGCTAAGGAAAACATGATCATTACCTGGAAAGTGAGAAAACATTTTGAAAGAACGAGCTAAAAATGCTCAGGAAGTTATGGTTTTCTAAAAACTTCTTTCTAAATAGTTATGTTCCATGCACAACTTTGAATGTAGAAATCATTGTAAACTTAACGTACTAAAGCTTTTAGAAACGTTTCATAAATCCATCATCATCTTAGAGATACATTAAGCTATCTCATACCAACTTATAGCTATACATTCGTATTTTAACATATGTCAATATGATCTAAACCTTCCCTCATAGGCACTTATGCTTTCACTGATGTAGTCGTCTTATGCCTCCCTATAAAGCCTTCACATCAATAGTTAAGAATCATATATGCATAGTTAGAGGTAATTCGTTTAGTATTAGCATAACTTAATGAAAAGCATTTAAATATAAGTCACTCACAAGTTATTGCAAGCTTGAAATTCAACTTAGAAATCTTAAGGAATTAAACAAAACATTTAAATCACTCACAAACTTAAGGTTTTTCTCCTTAGCTTGAGAAAAATTCTCAAAATTCTATTTATTCAGAAATAGAGTATTTATACTTCATTTAGTCCTTAAAATTTAGAAAATATTTAAACTAAAAAAAATGACTAGAACACCCATAAATGCCTAAAAATGGCATGGCGGTAGGCTACAAGTGCGTGCGTAGGCCCAACAGCCTGGCCGCATGTTAACCTAGAAATATCTTGCACATCGTGTGTCCCTCACAATCGCATGTCGTGTGTTGCGATCTGTGTGCAAGATTGGTTGCACACTAGTTATGTTGCCGTCATGTGATGTGCATGACTGACCTTGTCTGCATGTGCATGTAGCCTACATGGCCTAGACATGTGCCTCACATCACCTAGTAGTGCCTTGGGTATGCATGTTGCAAGCCTTAAGGCCTAAATAACCTCTCTCGTCTATTTTGCATGTTCAGCTTAACATGTCTTCCTGACACTCGGCCCACCCTTGGACCTTACCCAGAAACTTGATTTTTGTCCATAAACTTTCTTCCCACTTTGGAGATTAATAACTAAAAATCTACAACTTTAATGAAAAAACTTCGTTTTATGAAGTTGCTTAGAATTGTCTCAAATATCTTACCTTCAAATTTTAGCTTTAGATTCTTCTAAGTAATGCATTATGTAGCCCTCAAGATCTCAACAATGCTTAAATTTTCCTGAGAAATGACCTTTGGTGCTTTTGTTTAGAAGTTGAACTCCTTCCTCAACTCTTTTTAGTCTGATAGTCATACACTAGAAACTAAACTCATTTTAAGAGATTTTGCAATTAGAATTACCCAAATGGCACGAGTGGATTGTGAACACCATTCATAAAGTTCCCTTTATAAGAGGTCTTTGCATGCTCCCTTGATGACACTTCCTCTCTGCCTTTTACACATCCTACTTGTCACTTTCTACCTTATGTTGATTACTTTACACCTTCTACTTGGCAAAACCTAGGTGCCTTGTATGCCATGCCCTTTGTCCTCCACTTCATTTGTTGGCCATAATGTCTTTTCTAAAAGTTAATAAAAATGTGTCGCATTGGAGTTTCCTTTTAAAAAGATTGATTTTATGCTTTCGTTGAGTGTTAAGTATTCTTCTGTTAAGTTTTAAGTAAAAGTTTAGAGCTTAGGGTTATCAGGTATCGGTAGAGGAACAGACGATATCAGTTGACTTTACATCGTCTCTCGGGTCGAGAGTAGGTGGTTCAAAAGAGGTGTGACAGGTAAGCTCAGCTCTGAGATCACGATCATTACCTTGAAAATGAAAACTTGAAAGAATGAGCTGTAAGGCTTAGTGAGTGACTGGTTTTAATAAAATATGAACAAACTTAGCTTTAACTTTATTTCCTAGTTTTATAAAACATTTTCATTCATGTATCTTGAAATAAAACTCTTAATACATTTCTCTTGTTCTTTACTATTTTACTTAACTGTTTTGCCACTATACTCAGCAACTCACCTATAGCCATATAATTTTGTCGGCCTTATTTAAAATTAATTCAATTGTTAGATTAATTTTTCCTTAATTTGGCGTTTTTTTTTATATATAATTTTTTGATTAACCAACTTTTATAAAAAAAAATGTTATTTAACTACTTTTAAAGTCTTGTGGGTAGTTTCATTAGAGTAATTAAAGTTACTAAATATGATAACTTTTTTCAATTGGTTTTGATTGTTAAAGGTTCAATGCCATTTTGAGATAAATGCTAATGTTTGTATTATTTTCAAATTAAAAAAAGGTTAATTTTCATAAATTTAACAAAACACAAAAATATTTACAACTCGTGTAACAAAAAGAAAAAGCTCATGAAGTCGGTACAATATTTTCATAAATTTCAGATTTATCCTTGAATGTGACGGACGATTCGTCACTTCTCTTTCTTTTTTTCTTTGCAATTTATTCATTTTCTCTTCTAGATTTCTTATCTCTTCTTCTTATTTCTTCTATTTTTAAACGATTCATTCTTCTATTTAAATCTCTTATTTCATCTTTACCATTTTCGGCAAGATTCTTTGAAGCTACTTCATCTTTCTCATATTTGAGAATATCAAGATCGTTTAAATATTATTTTGACATGATATAAGCAATCGTTTACTAATCTCAACACGATCGTTTACCATGGTCAACACGATCAGTTAAATTTGAAGTCTTTTTCCTATCGTTTAAAATGATCTAAATGATCGTGTTCACATGATCTAAACGATTGTTTACCATAGTTAAATGATTGTTTAGTATGGTCAACACAATCGTTGAAATTTGAAGCCTTTTTCCCATCATTTAAAATGATCTAAATGATCTAAATGATCACTTACCATAGTTAACATAATCGTTTAGTATGGTCAACATAATCGTTTAGTACGGTCAACACAATCGTTGGATTTGAAGTTTTTAACAATCATTTACATTGGACTACAGTATCGCTTACCATAATCAACACAATTGTTTTTCATGTTCAATATGATCGTTTGCTATGATCAACACGATCGTTTAGCATCGTCAATATGATCATTTAAATTTGAAGGTTTTTTCCATTGTTAATAAAGAACACACGATCGTGTATCATGAGCTAAACGTTAGTATATTATTCGTTTAGAATGTAGTACACAATCATTTAGAAGCTGCACTCTTTGTTGTTTTAGTCCTTCCTGATTATCTTGTTGTTGTTGCTCATCTAGTTGCTCGAGTATTGTTGTAGGCACTTCATACTACATATATTCATTACGTTCTCCACGATCACGTCTGTGTCCATACATGTATGAAGATGATGGATCAGACCCTTAATCATAATATCCTTCTCAACGTTTGACGATGATGGACCTATCTCCATAGAAAAAATTATGGTTATTAAATTAAATCAACATAACATACCTTGAATCATAAGCGCGTTCGTGTAATTGATGGTCATTGACATGTAGGAGTTGTGGAGCGACCATTGAGAATCGTTCCTAAGTCCATATTTATAAGAGTATTAATGGTCCAACAATTTTTCGAATACCTTGTTTTGATCCCTTGCATAACTGTCTATACAACCATGCCAAATAGGCTCCACCCCAAGAATATCGTCCTGTTTCGTGTAGATTGTCTATGCAAACATACTTCCACTCATTAACTGTAAAATATATGGCTATGCATATCTTATGATAGTTTCCTCATCGGCATCATCAACCAATGTAGAAAATTCTGCCTCCTGGCCATATTAAACTCAATCTCAAACCTCTAATTTGTTCAACATGTGGGGTCACATTAAGTAACACTTAACAAAGATGCAACCAATCATCATAGCTCAGATCGGTAACGAACTAGCCATCAACAGGTAATCCTATCAAAACTTTGTGTTGTCAGTCACCACCTGTACTATAATTGGATCGTGTTCCCAAACGTCATCTATTGCATTCATGTCCAACTCAATGAAAGTATTTCATGGAAATTCATGTTTGCGACCATCGAGGTCCATCTCTTCGTATTCATTATTAGTCTCTGATCTAAAGTCTCTATATTCATTGTTAGCTAGCATTAGATATTGGTACAAGCTTATTCATTTAGATTTAGTACAAGATTCTGTAGATTTACTACTCCCTCTCTCCCCAATATCTATACTCACTCATTTACTACTCCCTACACGCTGCACACATGTACACGCAAAACACTCACATATATTAATGTCAAATTTTGGTTGAAGAAAACGTGCTACCTCACGTTACATTGGTAGTGTCTAATTCAGTAAGGAAATTAAATATTAGAGAAGTAAGAAATTATTAGATAACTAATATGGAACCATTATATGGGATTTGAGTAGGATTTATTTTGATCCTACAAAAACTAAGATATTAATTTTTTAATCTCTAGTAGGTTAGGATCATATTTGATATTATCTTTACTTTTTGGCCTTATTTGCTATTTCAACGATATTATTATGACTAATGATTCTAAAATGGTTAAAATCATGTTTTATTTTTAAAAAATTATTTTAAAACATATATATAACAGTTAAAAATTAAAATTTATATTTTTTTCAAAATTAAAAATAAAAAAATGATTTAAAAATGGGTTTAAAAATTGGAATGGAGGATATTATGAAAAGGGATATTTAAAATTTAAATTAAGGAGTACAAATTTGGGTTTAGTATACCCCTTCCTACATTTGTGCTGAAGAGAAAATTGTAATGGAAATTAGAGGTGAATGATCCTCATTTTGCTAATAAGTTTTTAAAACAACATTGTTTTAATAAAAATGAGTTTCTTTTAGAAACACTTTTTTAAGTCAATGCAAAGAAGTTCGAAGTCTTCTACTTAAATTGACCAACGAAAAAAATGAAAAATGTTATTAAACTAAAAATAAACCATGGTATATGCAATATATATTTACAATTTTTCACTATAATACCGATACATTAATATTTGACTTATATTTGAGATCACAATAGATTAGTCATTAATCTTTACCTATGAAAAATAGTAAAAAAAAATCTTCTAAAATGTAGGAAAGATTAATTTTAATCAAAGAAGAGAAAAGAGATAAATGTAAAAGTTGATCTAATAATAATTATAATTAAAGAAGACTTCAGAAGAAAATATAATAGAAGAATGATAAAAACGTGTATTTTTAAAAAATATTGATGACTTATTTGGAATGACTAAGAAAAAAAGGTTTTTCAAAAAATCATTTTTCAAGGTTAGCAGCGGTCGTCGGAGTTGGTGGAGGGAAGTTCGTCATTAGAGTTGTTAAAAATGACAAATAGTAATCGGCTGGCAATGTTCATTGAGAGCGATGTCTGGAGTTGGCCAACAAATTTTCTAGATTGAATTAGGAAAAAAAAGTAATCCATGGGCTTAAACCCATGGAAAAAACTGTAGGAAGCCTAGGTGAAGATGGTTGTCAATTAATGGTGAAGACGGTCAGTGGTCGCCAATGATTAAGATGATTGGTTGGTCACCGACCATCATGACAATTGATCGCCAAGAGTCATGGCTATTGGTCATTGATCATCACTACGACAGTTTGTTAATAGGTACAACGATTGATCATTAACGATAACTATTGTTCGACAATCAAGATGTTCACTTGATGACAATAACATCCAAAGTTGTAGGTCACCAACAATCATGATGATTGATCACCAATGGTTAAGACGATCAATAATCGATTGTCGACAATCTGGAGTCGACGATCAAGATGATATAGAGCCAAAGGTCAAGACAATTGATCGTCGACTAGGGGAAGTGATGCAAAGAGAAATAAAAAAAAAAAAAAGGTAGCCTGTCGCGAGGAAGAAAGAGGCAAAGAAAAAGGAGTTTAGCTTCTTGAGAAAATCCGACGAGAAAAATTATGGCTTCCCAAGATAATAAGGTTTTTGTCTTGAGGAAATATCAAATCAAAAGATTGATTGTTAGCTTACGCATCGAGCTTGGTTTGGATGCATAGTGCTGCAAAGTGGTGAAGTGACACGTATAAAGTTGTAATTCTAAACTGACAGGTAAACAAAGTAATCGGTCCAAAATTATTAGAATCAATAGGAGCAAAGACCTAAGAAAATTGTTGTTACTTGAAAGTTTCGTTAAGAGAGTGTAAAGAGTTGAGTTGCTGCTGAGAGTGTTCTAGGCGAGGAGAAGTGTTTGGGAAAGAAAAGGACCAAAAGCTTTTATAAGTGACCTTAAATCCTAAACTCCTGCATGAGTTTCTTTCTTAACTCTATATTCCTATGTAAGTGATTTTCTTAAATAAACACTCCTCCATGGGCGATCTTTCTTAACTCTCCTGCAAGGGTTATTTGCAAACTAATGTTTTGTAAACATTTTCTTAATTGATTATTCAGAGTCTGAGTTATGCATAACACGTTATGTATCTCTATGATATTATATATTATGTTTGCTATTGTTATTTGAAAAGAGAAAATGATTGCTTTTTATTTGTTGATTGTGATGAGTGCATGCAAGCCATTACCCTTATTCATATCAAGTGAGCAGTGCTTATGCAGTGTACACATAATGTGAATTGCGTCGTGTGGATGACTGACGCAACAAGAAAGAAGTGAATCACAAAACTCTCAAGAGGCTGTGGATGAAGTGAACGTCACAGTAGCTTAGTCGCAAGATATATACTGGCGAGAGTGAATCATAGTAAGTTTGGCGATAAGAAGGATTCATGTTCTTGGTAGAAAGGAATAAGAGGAGCTAATGTTAGATTTATGTGCTTTATGAAATGTGGCATTAGAAGACGCATCAGAGAAATGAAAATGTTTTGTGCTTGACTTTTATTCCTAAAAAGGTTTTCTAAAATCCTCACTCACTAAGTATTTGACTTATATGTTTAAGTTTTTCTTCCCTCAGGTTATCTGGCATAAAGGCCTAAGATGGATTGTGACACGGAAAAGCTGACCAAGTTGGTCTATAGACGGTTTAAAGTTATTATGTCCAAGGAGCGCTACAACACACAATTTTGTGCATAGGCTGAGTCTTGTCTTGGAGATGAATTGCTAGGTGTTCAAGGAGAAGGATACGAAAAGAGTTTTTATACTCTTGAACACCTTGGTGCGAAGAGCAGCAATCCAAGGGGGTGAAGGAAGGCGTGGAACTTAGGACTTAGATTTTATTCAAGTGACTTGTGAGGAAAATGTATTTGTAAAGTGTTGAACCAAGTAATAAAATTATAGTTGTATTTTTCTATTTTTTTCATTGTGTTACGTTTGTATCTCATTGGTGCTTACAGAAGTTGAGTTAAGAGCTTAGAGCTAGGCGATTAAGCTAAGTTGTTCGGTCTAGTGTTTTCTGCTGCAATAAGTTGAAAATATCTTCCGAATTCAAAGTTGGAACTCTCCACTGGAGATTGGTTTGAGAAGTTTCACTTACTAGGCGTTCAACTCGTTATCTCGCAGAATGGTATTCATTGGGTGTCTAGGTGGCATGCCACCTCCTAGTTGCGTGAAATGGCTGGCAAGATGGGGTGTGACATAGTTAGAGATTTTAACTATAAATAGAGGGTTTGGATTGAGAGCAAAGCTTGAAGAATTTGGTATAGATTTCCTTTAGGAAATTTGGGAGTGTTTAACCCTCTCAAAAGGCTAGGGGTTACATTGCTGTTCTTTGATATCATAGCATAAGTTTCAATATATTTTCCATATTTAATTGTTCTTATGTTGTTTGTGTTCTTGAGAATCTCTTGTTAGGGTGATATACTAATAGTTATGTGTAAAATATACATCAATAGTACTCTTTTGCCTTTGCTTTTTGAACCTAATGCAACTCTTTTATTCGAGTTACTTACACATACACTTCATCCTCGTTGTTAGTAACTCAAACTGCAAATTAGTTTTTGAGTTGGTCTAGTTAATTCCTATTTTCTAGGAAATAGTTGAAGTTTTTTTTAGTTGTAGTCAAATCTAAGTTCCTATTCTTGTGGAGTTAGTAGGATTAGTTGCTAACTTTGTGAAATTTATTTTTAGACGTAAGATATGTATTTATATGAAGTTTTCTAGAATTAAACTTATATTTCCCATCTTTTATCTCATTAGTTAGAATAGCAGTTGTATCAGAGTCCTCAATTCTTAAGGGATCTATAAGTAAGAATCAATGAAATAATATCTTCGAGAGAAACTGAGTGATATTATAAGAGTTGTTAGAGATGGAACTAGGATCAAACAGTCTTTCTTCATTGGCTCCACCTGTGTTTGATGGTGAAAACTATCAGGCGTAGGCTACTAAATGCAAGCTTACATGGAGGGTTGTGATTATTGCGAAGCAATTGAACAAGACTATGAGATTGCTCCACTTTCTGATAACCCAACAATACATCAAATCAAGACTCACAAGGAGATGGTCACCAGAAAGGCAAAAGCTTGAGCTTGCCTATATTAAGTTGTGTCTCCTATCATATTTAACAGAATTATGGCCTTGAAGTTGGCAAAGGAGATCTAGGAGTTCCTCAAGAGTGTGTATGAAAGTGATAGGAAGATTAAAGGTATGAAAGTGTTGAACTTGGTGCAAGAATTTGAGAGAATACAAATGAAAGATTTTGAATCCATTAAAGAGTACTCAGGTAAGTTGAATGGGATTGCAAACAAGGCAAGAGTATTAGGAACCAACTTATCTGATAATAGATTGTTCAAGGATCTAGACCATTCAAGTCAAGGATGAAGTAGGGAAGCAAAAACTCAACAAGGAGGAGCACATGTTGTACAATAAGAAGAAGATCAACTCTTTCTGGCTACTTGTTTCTCATCAGTCACTCAATGTAATGGTTGGTTAGTTGGTTTTATTGGGTGTACCAATCACATGACAAGTGAGAAAGAGTTGTTCAAGGATCTTGACAAGTCATTCAAGTCAAGGGTGAAGAGAGAAAACGATGAGTATCTATAAGTAAAGGGGAACGACAGAGTGTCAATAGAGGAACCAAGTTGATTACTAAAGTGTTGTTTGTCCTTGAAATTGATCAAAACTTAATAAGTGTTGGTCAATTAGTAGAGAAGAGATTCAAAGTTTTGTTTGAATAAGGAAAGTGTCTCATTTCTAGTTCCAGTGGGAATGAGTTGTTTAAAATAAAGATGTAACGCAAGAGCTTCTCATTGGATCTACACGAGAAGAAGTAGATATCTTTCAAGTGCCAAGTGAATGTGTTGAATTATGCTGAGAAGTTGCAGTTCATCCGCACTAACTTGTGTGGACCTCAACCTACTCTCTCACTTATAAATGTGGTAGCTAGTATTTTATTATCTTTATTGATGATTATACTAGAATGTGTTGAATACATTTCATGAAGCATAAGTCTGAAGTAGTTGAATTGTTTCTGAAGTTTAAGAGATGGGTTGAGAATCAAAGTGGTTGTAAGATTCAGGTGGTGAGAACTAATAATGGGACTAAATATACATCATAAAGGTTTAAGTCCTTTTATGAAGAAGCTGGGATAGAGCATCAACTTACTACTCCATATTCTTCACAATAAAATGGAGTCGGTGAGAGGGAGAACATGCGTGTTATGGAGATGCCAAGATGCTTATGTCTCAGGAAGAACTTGCCAAAGGAATTTTAAGTTGAAGCAGCAAACATAACAGTCTTTCTATTGAATAGACTACCTATGAGGGTATTAGAGAAGAAGACACCTTATAAAGCTTGGTTTAATACTAAACCAAAACTAACAAATTTGAAGGTGTTTGGTTGTTTGTGTTTTTTTTTTATGTTCCACAAGTGAAGATAGACAAGTTGAGTGAAAAGACCAAACCAGGAATCTTTGTAGGCTATAACATTGTGTTCAAAGCCTACAAGATCTATCAACCTCACATAGAGAAGATGGTGACTAGCAAAGATTTTCACTTTTTGGAGGATGAGGGAGTGAGACTAGACAAATGAAGCAAATGTGAAGCAACAAGAAGACTCTCTAGGTCATGATGAATTAGTTGATGATGCACCAATTAAAGAGACTATACTATTGAGGGAGTTGTATGAAAGAAGTAGTGTAGCTGCATTAAAGCATGCAAGATATGAAAAAGCAAAAGGAGATCCAAAGTGGATGGAGGCAATGAAGAAAGAGTTGAGTATGATAGAGAAAAACAATACATTGAAGCTGGTGGAGAAGCCTACAAACAAAAAAGTGATTAGAGTCAGGAGCTTTCAAAACCAAATTGAACCCAGATGGCTATATGAACAAGCTCAAGGCTAGGTTAGTGGTAAAAGGGCATGCACAAGTTTGGGAAGTAGATCTTTTTTTAGACTTTTGCACCAGTTTCAAGAATGGACATAATCAGATTGCTACATGTTGTGTCAGGATGGAAGGTGTATCAATTAGATGTGAAGTTAGTATTTCTAAATGGAGTGTTAGAAGGAGAGATCTATGTTGAGCAACTAGATGCATTCCTTATACCAGGACATAGGTGATCACTTGTTAAACTTAGGTTTTGTTAATAGTTTTAATGAATCCACACTCTATGTGAAGAAATCAAGTATTGGTATTGTGATTGCATCTCTCTATGTAGATGGCTTGCAAGTGACAAGAAGTGGTGATGTTTAGATAAAGATATTCAAGCAAAAAATGATGAACATTGATCTAGGTCTGTAGTATTTCTTCTTAGGTATGACAAATTCAGCAAAGGTAGAATGAAATGTTCCACTGTCAGAAGAAGTACATAAGAGAGAGATATCGAAGAGGTTCAATATAGCGGAGTGTAAAAGTGAACACTCTAATGATTTGGAAGGAGAAATTGCAAAAGAATGATGGAGAGGAACCTATCGATGAGAATGTGTACAGAAGTTTAGTTGGATGCTTCATGTATCTCATCTCCACTAAGCCTGACATTATGTACACTGTAAGTGTCTTATCTAGATTTCTTCAATGTCCAAGCAAGAATCATATGGTTCCTGAAAAAAGGGTTACGAGATATCTGAAAGGCACAATGTCTTTTGGGATCAAATTTAGTAAAGTTGAAAATTTTAAGTTGTAACGCTACTTAGATAGTGACTGGGCTGGGTCATTAGATGATATGAAGAGCACTTCTAGCTATTGTTTCACTTTTGGTTAAGGGTATTTCACATGGTGTTAAAAAAAGCAAGATATAGTGGCTCGGTCAACTGCAAAAACTAAATTCATTACAGCGATGCTAGTAGTCAACCAAGTTGTTTAGTTGACGAAATTGATGCATGACTTGCATCTGAAGCTGGAAAAGTGTGTGAAGGTGTTTCTAGATAATCAAGTCACTCTAGTCAAATTGAATCCGATTTTTCATGGAAGGACCAAACATTTTAAGATCAAGTATTATGTTCTGAGAGATTCAAAAGGAAGGAGAACTGAAGCTTGTACATTGTAGCTCAGAAGAGCAAATAGTTGATATCTTCACTTTACTAAGGGTGTGTTTGGTTGGGATTATGAAGTGTTTGATTTTGCAAAAAAAACTATTTTCAAAAAAATTGTAGTGTTTGGCAAATTAAGATAATGCATTTTTTACAAATTGATTTATAAAATAAATCTTCTTAGAGAAATCCTTAAAATCCATCTTCTTACAAAATGAATTAACCAGGAAATTGAAATGTTTTTCATCTTATATCAAAAATTATAAAAATACCCTCCATATTACCCCATCCTCTCATCTTCCTCCACATTTTTGACGTAGCTGTCGACATCTCCACCACCTAAGCTGTCAAAAACATCTCCTTCATTGTTCTCCTTATGCGATCACTTCTTAGGTATTATATAATCGAAACCCACTAATTTCTCATCCATCTTAATGATTACAAATATCCATCTTAATGATTACAAATCATACTTTCAAGTTTTTTTTTAATTTGGTCATTTTTTATTTGATCATGCAATTTTCTTCATGTTTCAACATCAGTTCTTGGTGGGTTACACTCATTTTCGGGTGGAGTGACTTAATTGCTTGAGGTTAGTGTATGTTATTTTAATTTTGTTCTCGTTTTTAGTTTTTTTTTTTTTTTTTTTTTTTGCGTGGGATTATCTGCATCAGTTTTTTTATTATTAGGGAAATGGATTAGGAATTTCACTATTGCCAATGTTCTTTTGATTGTTTTATTTGATATTGTTGTTCATCTAGGTTGGTTGTCTTGTTTTCCCTTTCCTGCTCTGTTTTATGGGTATCAAAAACTCGGTTATTTGTTGACAGTTTAGTGGAAGTTGAAAGTGAATGTTGTTATTAGGCTTAGAATAATACAAAACTATAGTTTGAAAGTCTAGATAAAAATAGGATTATAACGAGGATGACACAACAAATGGGTATTTCTAGTTATGCTTCTTCTCTACTTTTATGTTTATATATATATTTGAGGTTCTTGTTGTGATGAATAATTTGTTTCCCAATGGCTTTTTCTTCTTCTTCTTCTTCACAACAATCATTAACAATTATTGTTTTTACTAGTGGAGCCACTACAAAGATTTCGACTATGTTTTTTGTTCTTAATGTAAAGATGTTATGTATTGTATGTGTGGTGTATAATAAAGATTAAGAGGTTTTATATGATCTTTACTAATTTTGATAAGATCTGTATGGTGATTTTTTTGTGGAAATCAAACATTTGACTTTTAATTAGGGAAGAAGATCGGACATCAATTACGGGAAACTTAGTTTTAAAGATTCAAGTCGGTTCATAATCCATTAATTGGAAATCTTTGAGTTTTCTTTTTCTTTTTTAAAAAGTCGGTATAGGTTAGTTCCTCTTAGCACCTTCGTCATGTTCCTAGCTTCATTCATATAATAAGAAATTATAGAGCAGAAAATCGAATACAAAAGAGGCAGAAAATAGGAAGGGAAAAGAGAGGTTACATGAAAACATTGAGTTTTAAGGAAATCTGGATAGAGATATGGCTTTAGAAAAGGGCTTTGATCACATACACCTGAAACCAACTAAAAATCTTTGAATTAAAATGATATGAAGTACCAAGATATTAACCATAAAATGAAATTTGGAAGTCTTGGAGTCTATATTAGCAAATAATCTTAATGATTGACATTCTATCTAAGTTTTTATAAGGGTTAAAATACCATATTTTAATCTCTATATTTTTGCTTTCATATTATTTTAACTTATTATCCCATTTTAGCTTATGTATTGGTCATTAAATCTCAAATTCATGTATATACTTTGTGTACAAATTGTAGTATGTTTAGGTTGGGTAAATTTTATGTTAGTTTAATTTATATATATACAAATCTCAAGTCGTCACTATCCCAGGGTTGATTCTCTTTGGTGAAAGGGAGGAAGAGACAAAGAAGTAGTAATGGTGAAAGGAAGAGAAAGAGAGTTTTTTGTTGGACAAAGTTTCTTTAATTTGCTTAACAATGGACCTCAACGACTTGTGCTTTTATCTGTATTTGAAAATTAATAGGAATGTAACTAATGTAATGTCTAAAGTTATTTATTTATTAAGTTCAAAAATCTATGGAAGTGAAAGGATTAGAACTTTTAACATTTTGGTTTGTTGAGTTATGGTCATGTTTGTTGACCGCTTCTAAATACACATGCAAATACACAACGTGAAGTTATTAATTGTTTATTCATCTGAGTAAAACTTTGATGCATCTCTCATATCTCCTGAGTTGAACATGTGTATATTTTTCTTCTTTAATTAGAATCCGGCTCTTAAAATTTGATTGACCTTTTCAATTGTGTCTTCTCGGCTTTATTTCTATTGAAGTTCTAATAAATAGAAAAGTCTGTTACTTAACCCATCTTTTTGTTTCAATAGATGTGCATAAATATAACTACAAATAGAGATGAAGAAGAAAAACAATTCAAGGCAATTTGGGATGATATTATAACGGATGCATTTATCCATGCTTGTGTTGATGAAATTTTGAAAGGGAACAGGCCAAATGGACATTTAAGTAAAGAAGGATGGAAAATGTTATTAGAATATTTAGAGAGAAAACCAAAAGAAATTATGATCAAAGACAAATGAAAAATAAATGGGTTGTATTAAAAAAAAGATTGGCAGATATGGACAGACTTGGTTGGAAACAACACATGCTTGGGTTGGGATTCACTGAGACAAACTATTGATGCACCAACTAAGTGGTAGGAAGAGAATTTAAAAGGTATATCATTTATTTATATAGTTTATTTATTAGGAATAAAAATTGTAATTAAATACTTATTAAATCAATATCTTGTAGGTTAAGCCTGAGGCAACAAAATTTCGAGCAAAGGAGTTGCAAAATGTAGACCAATTAGATATTCTTTTTAAAGATATTACAGTTATGGGAGATGGAGCATGGGCACTATCTCAAGGATTTGTACCTCAAAGTACTGAAGGCAATTCATCTAGACATGTAGGAGAGAATGATGATACATTTGAGGATATGGTGCATAATGATACTGATGATTTGGAATATTCAATACATACTGCTAAGGATTACACTCAAGGGAAAGGAAAAAAAGAATAGGATCAAAAGGTAATCTTGCAAATAAACTTTGTGATCAATTGGAATGTGTGTGTGGATCAATAGATAATTGGAGAAGAGATCTTCCAAGTTGCAGTATTTTTGAAGTGATGAATGTCTTACGAGACATACCTCGAAATATAAAAGGTGATGAGCTTTTCATAAAAGTCGTAGATATCTTTACAAAAAGTAAAAATAGAGAAATGTTTGTAGTGCTACAAGAGCATAAGATCTTGAATTTTTAATGGAGCCTGATATCTTCACACTGGTTACAAATTTGTAATGGAGATCTTAAATGATCACGAGGATAGATGTCACCAACAATTTAGAATGGAAAAACATTTATTCCAGAAATTGTTAGTAGTACTTGAACAACAATGTAACTTTAGTAAACCCAAAAGTATAACTTTGGAGGATGCTATTGCAATGTTTCTTATTACACTAGGTCGCGGTTTCTCAAATAGAATGGTTCAAGAAAGATTTCAACACTCGAGTGAGACTATATCAAGGTGGTTTAATATAGTGCTAGATGTTATTTGTCACATGGCTGTAGATGTAATTAAGTCTATAGATCCACAATTCAATACTACTTCTGATAAGATTAAACAAGACACTCGATATTGAAAGTATTTCAAAGATTGTATTGGAGAATTGATGGTACTCATATACAGGTTGTAGCACCTAAAGAAAGGCATATACCGTACATTGGTCGAAAAAGTATTACCACGTAAAATATTATGGCAATCTGTGATTTTAACATGTGTTTTACATTTGTTTGGGCTGAATGGGAGGGAGCTGCTCATGATGCTCGAATTTTTGTGGAGGCATTAAGAAGACCACATTTAGGGTTTCCTCATCCTCCCAAAGGTTAGTATGTAAGAATATTATCTTGTAGATTCTAGTTATACACAAACGAAAGGATATTTAGGTTCTTATAGAGGTGAAAGATACCATCTTGCTAATTTTCGATGTGGAAGCCAACCAAGAGGCATAAAGGAGGTATTTAATCATAGACATTCTTCATTAAGATGCACAATTGAAAGAACATTTGGTGTTTAGTAGAATGGAGAATTGTTCGGTAAATGATTAGTTTTCCATTTAACAAACAGGTAAAAATTGTTGTTGCTTAAATGGCTCTTCATAACTTTATAAAGGTTCATTCATAGAGTTCAAGCCTTGTGACGACGATGAGATGCTACTACTTTCAAATGATGAAATAAATTATGAGTACGTCAATGAAGAGCATAAAGGTTCAGTTCGTGAAACAAAGATAAATGAAGAACGTGATCGAATTGCACAACTTCTCATATCTAATTGATATTATATTATTTAAGAAAATTTATTATTATTATGTTCAGTTGTTGGAGATCAATTGTAGTTTTTATGATTATGAATTTAAGTATCAAGATACTTCTACTTCTAAAATAAAATTATAAAAAAAAAAATTAATATGAAAAAAAAATAACGCTTGGTCTTAACTTTACTAATTTCAAAATTTTAAAACAATTAGTTTCATGATATCATGAAATTTCTTTTTAAAAAAATCAAAATATATGTATTTCCTTATGAAATTAGGTAATAGTATTTAGTAGTCCTTTATGGTAATTTGAGTTAAATATAAACATTTTTTGTATATGACAAACCAAACAAAATTCACATATAAATACTTATAAAAAAAAAATCTAACCAAACATAAAAGTATTTAAATTTTAAACTCATTTTCAAGAAAGTGTTTAAAAGAAAATTTATTCTTAAAATACATTTTTATAAAAAAGACAAACACAAAAAGCATCCCAGGTCTTTTTGCTTGGGTCGTTTTCAAGCTCTTAGGAGCAAGTCGTGTGTTTCCGATAGCTGAATGTTTTGTAACTTAAACGGCAAATTAGTTTTTGAGTTAGTATAGTTAATTCCTAGTTTTTAGGAAATAGTTAAAGTTATCTTTAGTCGTAGTCAAGTCTAAAATGTATTATATGGAGTTTTCATTGAGTTTTCTAGAATGAAACTTATGCTTCTTGGAGACATCAATATCTAACAATCAAAAGTTTTTACTCTTTAATCTCCTTTTCCTTGGACATATAAACTTTAATTTCTTCCTTCACATGATAAGATCAGATTTTTTTTACAAGCATTTCTATAATCACCGAAAAGGTGTTCTTTCATTTTAAAAACTCATCTTTTAGTTACTTGAACAAAATCCACATACTAATAGTATCTCGTTCATTTAGCAATCAAACATATTTCCATGCTAGATCTTTGCTTAAACTTCCCTCAGCGATCTAATTATTAGAAAATCAAACTACTTAGTAACAAACTTAAAGAAATTGACCACAAAAGTGAGGAGTTGGGATGTACCAAAAATTTCATGAAGATTGAACTTTAAAGGCTACTGTTTTGGAGAGTTTTCTTTGTTTCTTGTTATAACAGAAGTTACAAAACATAGATCCCAACGTGGGATCAGTAGCAGTAGCGAAGAAGAAGAGATGAAGTTGAAGCTTCGAAGGTTATTATTTTGGACTCTTCTTCTCTGTATTTTTAAAGACAAAACAGGGCTGGACGTTGGAAGCAGACAAGAAGATCATTCTGTTTTATGAAAAAGAAGAGGTGAGCTGTCGTGTGCGTGACTAAGAAACAAAAAGTTCTTTGTTTTTTAAAACAGAGTTGGACATTGGCAGCAAAAAGAAAAGATTTCTCTCTCCCTCTTTTGAAGAAGAAGACGAGGAGTCGTCACATATTTTTTTGTAAGAAACTGTGAAGACGAAGTAATCGGCCGGTTATACTTGTAAACTAATCTTAGTCGTAGGTATAATGATGCCAAACTTAGAATTAGGGTAAAAGAAAAAGCTCGCACTTCTTGAAAGGCGATGTAAGGCACTTGCCTTCTTCAATGTGCGTTGCTCATCCGAGGCGAGGTGCCAACGTAGGCGTCAATGTTGCTCCTTGTGCCTAGGTGCTTGCCCGAGTGCGCCTTTCAAAACACCAAACACTGGAAACAGTAGTTTTTTGTG
Source organism: Cucumis melo (assembly GCF_025177605.1). Taxonomy (NCBI): domain Eukaryota; kingdom Viridiplantae; phylum Streptophyta; class Magnoliopsida; order Cucurbitales; family Cucurbitaceae; genus Cucumis; species Cucumis melo. Next base: position 18,069,608 of record NC_066858.1, read on the forward strand.
TGACTTAAGTTTGGAAGTTGAACTTTCAATAGCCACGTGGCTCTAATACCAAAACAGATTTTAGAATAACATATTAAAGATGATTTCTGGTGAAAGTAAATGGAAAACTTACTGTATTCATTTATTGTAGGGATTTAAATACCCTAAAGATTACAACTATATGAAGTGGTTAGAGAACCATGGTGAATAACTTACATTTAACCACTTGCACCACTAACCAAGATAAACAATAATTAACTTCCACAAAAATAGTCACGTGGTTAATAAACTATACCGAGTTGTCTTGACCATGTCAATTGAGTCATTTTACAAAAAGTAGTTGAAAATATGGGAGAGGGAAAATCAAATTGAGGATAGTACAAGTATTGTGTACGTTTTTATTGTTAACTTAAATATAAATCAACTATCAAATCAGTATCGATTCTATCATCTCAATTTTTTAAATATAGCAGTTGAGAATAAAGGAGAAATGTCACATTTGTAATACAAGTTTCTTCCTTTTCAAAAAACATTTGTGAGATTGGGGATCAAATCTCCATTGGAGTGCATGTTGAATTCCAATGAGTTAACTTTGTCCATAGAAATTTCAATCCTTCTCCAAATCAAGCATTGGAGGTGCCCTCCACTTCAATCGCTTCCTTATCATCCCAAATCCTACTCTGTTCCTCTCCCTCTTTCTCATCTCCATAGAACCAACTGAAAATCAAATAGTGCAACAAATTAGCGACGCCCATCAAGCTCAACAACCAGTAGTAGTAATCATAATGCCCCTGGTTCAGATTATCTGAAAGCCATCCCACATTCCCATTCTTAGTCGTCCTCTTCTTCACTACGCTCACAGTCAGCGCTGCCACCAAGCTCCCTCCGCCCATTCCCAGCGAGAACAGCGCTACTGCAATGCTGGCCATGCTCCTCGGTAGCTGCGAGTAGAAGAATTGAATCTGTCCTATTGCGTTCAACGCTTCAGCCAACCCCGCCAGGCAGTGCTGTGGAACCAGCCACATCGCCGACATCTGCACAATTCCTCCTGGTACGTTGGCTAGACCTTCATGAATTGCTCTGTTCCTTCGTTTTCTCTCTATTCCTGCCGAAACTATTGAGGTCAAGCATGAGACTACCAATCCGATGCCCATTCTTTGCTTTAAAGTGAGTCCATTTGATTTTTTGGTGAACTTCGCTAATAGTGGGACGATGATTTGATCGTATATCGCGACCCAGATTGTAAGGGTTAGAATTGCGAAGACAGCGAAGGAAGCCGCTGGGAATTGAAAGTGGGGTGTTATGTGTCTGTCCATCGTGCTTGCTTGGAGAGAAGAGAAGGTGAATTGGTTAATGGTGGCACTGATTATAATGCCAGTGGACCAAATTGGAAGTACTCTGATTACTGCTTTTAGTTCCTCTACACGTTGAATCGTGCTTAATCTCCATGGGAATTTGGCCATTCCATTAGAATCCACATCTGTTTCTTTGTTTCTTATTATGCAAGCCTTGTTTAGAAACCTTGAAAGCAAGATAGAAGAATCAACCTAGATCATTTTAGAAAATCTAAAAGCATAATAAGCAACAATTATGGAACATTTTGATTATTAACATACCTCAGTTTAGGCGTTGGGGTGACAAGCTTTGAACCTTTATGGTAAAACCATTTATCAGAAGCTTGTGGGGGAAATTCCAAGTGTCTATTTCTCCAAGCTGCAACGATTACCTGAGTCAAACTGCTAAGCAGACTCTTGTTTGCCATCAGTTTAACATACAATGAAGAGCCAAGAAAGAACATGACTGTGGAAAACAGCATAAGTCCAACAGGAACTCCAAAACCCACAATCCAACCGGCAGCATTCTGGAGATAAACCATAAAGACCACCGAAATGGTGACTGAAATTCCAACTGAAGCATAGTACCAGTTGAAGAAGCTCTGCATAGTCCTCTGGTTTTTGGGGTTGCCTGGATTTTCAAGTTGATCTGCCCCAAACGCCAAGGAACATGGTCGAATTCCCCCAGCTCCGGCTGCCATAAGAAGAAATGCAAAATACAGAAGCATTAGCTGAGCAGTGTTTGCTGAAACACAAAATTCCGATGGTGGTCTACAGTGTGGAGGCCTTGCTTTTGGAAATATGGCTGTTAACCATAAAACCACCATCCCCTGAAGTCCAAAAGAACGATCAAAGTTGAAAAACAGCTGAAATAAACAGATATTCAGGTTGGCAACTAAGCAAATGAATCCTTGCTTACAAGAAGTGTAACCACTGTCCCCATGGCGATGACCTTAAACCGACCCAAGTAAGAATCAGAGAGGAAAGCCCCACCAATGGGCAAAAAGTTTGTCAATGCAGACCACAGAAACAAGACGATGGCTCCTTTAGCTTTATCCATGTGATATTCATTCATCAAGTAAAATATCATATTTGCATGAAGACCAACATTTGAAATCTTCTCAAATGTCTCGTTTGCTGCAGATTTGGAGTTTTTGTTAGTGAATATATTACAAATTTATGCATCAGAACTTTTAGAACTTGTTGAAAATTACCTATAATAAAAGGCATAGTTCGAAGACCACCCTTTTTCCTTTCAACCTTTTGGGTGGTTTCCATTTTCTCTGAATTCTGGTTCTCCATTGGCTTGGTGTTGGCTTTGGGCACATGTCCATAGCAGGAGAAGCAAGCTATAACGATCTAAAACTTTGTTCAATCCGCAAGTGGAAACAAAAAAGAGAGCTTATTTTAATTTTAAAAAGGTTATTCCCAAACTTTGTGTTTTTTTGGATTGGACTATGTTGGGTGGGTTTTTTTCTAAAATAATCCTGGGATGCTTTCTACATTTATCCTTCTCTCAATGATTCCATTCTATTCTATGCCATGAGATTTCTTGTTTGTCATTTAGTATAATATATTTTCTGCGAGTAGTTGAATCCTTCTGCTGTCACCATTTATTTCTCATTTCATTTTGCAGTTCTCAGAGATCCTTCAAGAGTTTGTTTTGTTACAATACGAAGAACACGGGATATAAAAGAACTAATTAGATCACATATGCTTTTATTTTATGTTTCTATTGTTTTTCTTTTTTAGTAAAAAGTAGATCAAATTATATTGTATTTATGTTTTTTTTTTTAATTTGAATGAAATTAGTATGATATGTTTTTTAAACACTATTTTAAAAATTTTAATGATGTGAAATTATGATATAGTATTGTTTTATAAGTTTTTATTTAAATTGTTATACATATGTATATATTTATGTGCCTGTTTGTGTATATATGTACAAACATATATGCATTTATATAGTTTTAATGACATTTTTACTCCGGATTAGTTGCATAAATGACAAAAAAGCCTAAAATAATAGTGGACAAGGATAAAATAAGTATATATATATATATAGCATAAAAAATAGTAAAACATTAAAATATTCACGTACAACCACCATTTTGGATGCTTCTTGTCGAATTCTCAAATTAAAAACTATTACCCATAGTATATATAAGTGATAACGACTATCACTGGTAACATCTATCGCTGATAATTGCTATAAGAGATATATGTTATGTGCTATCACTGATAGCTTTCAATTTGAGAAATGAGTATTTCACTCCACGATCTTTTTCACGTTAAAAGCTATCACTAATAGCTACAATTAGTGACTACCACTGATAGCTTTTATCGGTTGTTATCACTAATAACTATTATCTGTGATAACTTGTCACTATTATAAGTATTTTTTCCCAATTCTTAAATTGAAAGCTATCATTGATAAGAATTAATAGTTGTTATATGTTGTTATCTTTGATAGATGCTTTCAATAGAAGCTTTTAATTTGAGAAATATGTTATTCGTTGATGATTGATAACGCTATCAGCTATAGCTTTTATCACTAATAGTCACTGAAAGAGTAGAGAAACTTTCAATTTGAGAAATATGATATCAGTTGCTATAGATAGCTACTATAATTGATAACTGCTATCGGTGGTAACTTTCAATTTGAGAAATGTGGTATCAGTTTCTATCACTAACATCTTCTATCAACGATTGTGAGGCCTTAGTATGGAGAAAGAAAGTTCTGCCGAAAAAGATCCTTGTTAGGTAGTTATTTCGGATAAGTATGAGACATCCTGTGAGGAAAGGATGTGAAAAGAGAAAGGAGGTGTGAAAAGAAATGCTTAATTCTAAGTTCTATCGCGAGAAGACAAGCAATGTGATAAGAATAAGCTAGCGAGGAAGAAGCATGCAATGAACACCAAGAGTTAGGTGTTTAGCATAGTAATGTGAGAAGAAATGTCTTTTGTTGCTTTCCAAGAAGGTAAGAAAAAGTTAGACGATTAAAGAGTTTGGCTTTCCAAAGAGATAAGGTGTGTATCTCAAGGGAATGTCTAATCGCCATTGACGGTTAGCCTACGTGTTAAGTTAATAAAGAGAAGAAGTTCGGTTATTTTCTTGTTTTGTTATTATCTCTTTGAGTTTGCTGCTTATGAGTTAAAGTTAAGTTGTGCTATGTAAAAGTACTAGGCGACAAAGTAAAGTTCAAAAGTTGTAAATTATTTTCCGTTGTGTTTATCTTTGTGCTTGCCACCTACAAGTTGTTGTATTAAGTAATAAGAGTTAGGCGATGAAGCTAAGTTGAAGAGTTGTTTTCCGCTATAGAAAATTGTGAAGGATTTTAAGGCTCAATGGAAGAGCTTTGCGAAAAGAGACAAGGAAAGGAGTTGTTCTGCTTACTAGGCGTTCAGGACGTCATCTAACGGAGAGATATGCAGTGAATGTCTAGGCGACATGCCCTCATCTAGTTGCATGGAGTGACATTTGGGGCAGGGTGTGACAACGATGTTGCTATCAATCGATATTACTGATAGTTACTATAAGTAATTTTTCTATGTTGCTATCAATGTAAAATGATATCACTAACATTATCTATCAATGATTGCATTAGAAGAATGTTGCTTATAACAACTATAAGCAATATCATTAGAAAGATTTTTTTTATAAGTGATATTTCCTTGGTAAACATATCAATTTTGAACTGATAAGGTTTAATTAGGCTATCAATTGATATTTTTGATAGCTACTATCAATGATATTCTTCTATTACTATCACTAATAATATCTATCAGTGGTAGCAACAAAAGGATATTAAATAGCATCTATCAATAATTATACTTATCGATGCTATCAGTAATATCCCTAATAGGCTACTATATATCAATGATATCAATGTACTGCTACTATTGTTCATTTTTAGCATAAATGGAAAAAGAAAAGAGATTAGATTAGCATGCTATCGGTAATAGCTTTGATCACTAATGACATACTTTCCATATGATAGCTTCTATCGCTAATAGTATAAATGAAATTGATATAGTTGCAACTTTTGTTGAAATAAATTATTGATTTCATATTATGCTATCAATATTTATATCATTTAGAAATTCAAAGTTCAAGTTATCGGTGATAAATTCATGAAAAGCATATTGACACATTGGGCATGATGTCTGCTCACACAAGATTTTTGAAGAAATTTGGTTTGTGGAGTTCAACTTGTATAGATGTTATATTTATGTTGATTTGATGCGATGTGGTTTGATCTCTAGAATTTGATTCTCTAATTCTCTCTTGGTTGGATGCTTACGCTTGATTTGAGGAAGCGAAGCTTCTTGAAGTTGGAGTCTTGGAAGAAAACTTGTATCTTCAAAGGAGCTTCAATATTCGAGGGTGGTCGACTTTAAGGAGTTTAGAAGTCTTCTAGCTCTTGGGAGAATTCTCTCTAAACCTTCTGATATCAAAAATTTTCAACCACCACAAATGGAGAGAACTTCTCTATTTATAGAGTTCCCTGGTGAGCTTTTATGAACTTAGGCCTAATTTGGTTCATGGACCATACCCATGACATGGATTTGGGTCATATTTAATTTTGGGCTAAATTAAGCTTTTTTTTTTTTTTGCTCAATTGAATGTTAGCACAACTAAATAATATTTAATTGAACCAACATAAGTACTTTGATCCAATTGTCATAATAAAGACATGTGACATTATTAGAATTGTCCAACTTGTCTTTAAATTTAATTTAGGACACATGCCAATTTTCAGTTAATCACAAATACAATTATTTTAGTAAACGATATGAAAATTTGTAATTGGTTCCAAAATTTCTTATTCAACAATGTCAATGATATAAGTCATCACGGAGAGTACGAGAAGAAGGAAATTGAAGGGAAAAATTTTGAGAGATAACACCTTTTTGGTTTTATATTTTAAAAGTAGTACAGTTTTAGAAAACTCGTAATTTTGTTTTTCTTAGGGTCAATCTCGAGATATCGACCCCAAGATTCTTCCCAAATTTTAAAAAACTCTTTGAAGGATTTATCTCGGTCGAGTGCATCATCGAGATAGTGTTTTTTTTTATTAAAATTTTGAAAATAAAGATAAAGAAGTCAAACAACGTAACAAGATACTTTGGATATTAGAATAAATTTTTCTTAAAGAATTTTGTTCCTTGAGAGCATCAACAAGAACAACCTTAAATAAATGGGGATTGAACTTTAATTTAAACTAATTGGCCTAAAAATGACTAACCCCTAATAAAAAAATGAGTTGTTTTTAGTTTCCATTTTAGCTTCTATTTTTAAACTCGGGACATCTTGGGGCAACCTTAGTTCGAGATCATATAACATAATGCTTCTGTTCTTTAGCTCGGGACCATCTCGAGGCAACTTTGGCCCAAGATCAATGACATAATTTCTTCTATTTTTAAATTCAGGGACATCTCGAGGCAACCTTAGCCCAAGATCATCTTACATAAATGACTAAATATTGAACTTTAAACTAATCTACATTATATTTGTGTTAGATTTAATGAAGTCTTTATGGTGTGCCTATCAAACAAGTCAACCTACAACTTTTGTATCCAATAGATCAACGTTCAACACACACCAAAAAATTTAGCTCGGTCATCTCAAGGCAGCCTTAACCCAAGATTATGCTACATAATGCTTATGTTTTTTAGCACAAGGTCATCTCCAGGAAACTTTGGCCTGAGATCATTGCCATAATTACTTAAAATTTTTAGCTCGATGCATCTCAGGATCACGATGACCTGAGAAAAGTTAACTTAAATGCTTCAAGATGTCACCAAGAGAGTGTGTTTTCAACTCGGGGACTCTCATTGTAAATCTGGCACGAAAAGAACTAACCTCAATGTCAAATTTTAAATGAAAAACACATTCTCTTGGTCAAGTGTGACGTATGCGACCAAGAGAGACTGAGAAATTTTCTTCAAATAGTTTTTTTAAATTTGAGAAGAATATCGGGGTCGATCTCGGTCGAGATTGAACTCGAAAAAAATAAAATTATGAGTTTTTTAAAATTGTGCTACTTTTAAAATATAAAACAAAAAAAAGGTACTAGTTTTGTCAATTTTCCAAACTGAAGGGTAAAATTGATGCATTTAAAAAAAAGCTAGCATGAGAGGAAGGAACCTGAAGGGCAAAATTGACATTTTAAAAAAATTACCTTATGATCGGTCAAAAATTGCCATTTAATATAAATCAATGGGATTTCACTGGATTTTTATTTAGTACATTTAACTTTTCAAGGTGTTTAGAAGGTAGTTAACAGAGAATAAAATTTTTAGGAACACTTTGTAAGACTTCTAAAATAAGAGGAACCAAAATTTAAACTATGCGTACTTTCTGATCTCCCTTTATTCTTTGTTCCTTGTTAAAAAAACAAATCATTGAGGATGAATTTGTAATTCATATCCAAGATATAATAGTAACTCCGTTTGGTTATGTTAATGACTTTGAGGGTCGTCTAAATAATAGTTGGTTTTGTTTTGTAAACTCTTGTTTTCTTCCAAGAGAATGTATGCATAAATTGAAAACTAATAAAATAAAAAGATATTTTCAAATATAATAAAATAAACTAAAATATTTATAAAAATATAGTAAAATTTTGGATCTTCAACATATAAATATCTATCATCGATAGAATCTAAAATTTTACAATATTTCGTCAAATTTTTGCATTTTTGACAATTCCCTTAAAATAAATTAAGCTAAAATAATAGTTGATTTTCTATACAAATTATTAAATTCATGCATCTAACAATTATAATGAAGTGGGTTGAATTATTTTCCAACTTTCGCTCCTTTAAATCTGAGAAACGACTATTTTTCTTTTGAAAAAAAGACTATTGAATATACAGTTGATATAAATAAATGTGTAATTAAAATATATAACAAACTATCCATCATGAATTGTTTCTCATCTCTCTAAACTCTCCTTACCGTATGAATTCATTATGAAAACCATCTTCTAATCTTCGTCCACTGTGAAGAACACAACAAATTTGTTGGGTGTAGAAACAATTTCTTTGGTTGCCTCTGTCTGATTTTCCTCGTTGAAATCTCAAATTTATAGCCTTTAAATAAACAGTTAGGAATAGAAGATGATTTCAAAAATAAAAGTAAACAATTAATCGAGTTTAATTTCACTATCAATTATGAGATTTAAATGCATTTAAAAGTATTGAAGATGTTCACTGGGAGAGAAGGGCAACGTGGATAAAAAAATTAAACATGAATATGAATAGAAGATTGATCAATAAATTTATTAACTACCCATAATTAATTATAATATGGAAAATGATGTTTAAAATGAAAATTACGATTAATCTCAAATATTCAATTGGAAGACAAACTTCATAGAAGAGTAAAATGGGGAGAAAAAAATTTCTTTCTCCATATAGCCTCTCTTCATTATATTTTAGTTGGATAAACGTTTAATTTTATCAAACAAGGCTAAAACCTTACTTGAGCAAGTCAATTTAGACTAAAAATTAACTGGAAAATTTCTCATCCAATGAGCATTAATATTTTTTTAAAAAAAAATTGCAAAAGCCGATTATTACACTCATGAACTTTCAATTTTATCAATTACCGCCATCCCTTGTGATTTCTTGGCAGCAATCAACCTCATTTACTATATTATTTTTATTTGTTTATGTATTCTTTTTATTTCTCTCTTGTTCTCAATCCTCTCTCCTCATCCTCTTTTTCTCATCTTTCTACGTAAGCGAGTTAATTTAGATTCACACTTAAGATTCATTTGAAAATTGTTCATTGAATTATAACAGTGAATTTTTGTAGAGAATATTACAAAAACCACAACTATGGAGCTGGTTAGCATCACTACTTTCAATTTGTATCCTCTTGTTGGTTTCTTAATGGTTGAGTTGGAATATCTAGAATTCATTATATGGCGCACTGTACAAGCCCTTCAGTTCTCATATATAAACTCTCTAACCTAGCATCGTACGTTGTTTTGTATTCTGAAAAATATCTCTTTAATATTATTGTTCTCCCTCTACCTCGTGGACGTAATTAACACACTATTTGTGAACCATACACATCTGTGTGTCGATCTTTATATGTTTTTCGTATTGCTTAATTATGGATTTCGTAATAAACTGGTATGATCAAAACCTACTATTTAGGGTTTCAAATTTTTGTTTGAGAATTAAGAATAGTAAAAATGGAAACAATCACTGGGAGGAACAATTTTGGTTTATCGTAGATCAAGATGTGATTCCTGCTTAAGCAGTAAGAAGGGATTGTGGGTGTCAGTGACTAGTAAATTGAAAAAGGTTGCCACGGATGACGAGGAATGGGAGACTCTTGAGAAGAAGGTGCAATCGATGATCGTGTTGTGTTTGGCTGATGACATCATATCAAGGTCGCATATGAAGAAACTGCTGCTAGTCTGTGGTTAAAGTTGGAGTCTCTATCTGAAAAAACTTTTAACCAATAGGTTGTTTATGAAGAAATTTTTGTATCATCTACATATGCAAGAAGGTACATCTCTTCAAGAACATCTTGACCGATTGAATAAAATGTTGTTAGATCTACAAATTATGGTAAGCAAAAATGGAATCACAATCATAACTCCTCAAAGTCTAAGGGACCTAAGTTAAACGACGTATGTAATTACAGTAAAGAAAATGGGCATTGAAAAATCGGATATCCTAAGCAAAAGCATATCAAGAATAGAAGGAAAAGAGTGATAAGAAGGAAGCATCTTATCATATGTGTGCTAAAAAAGAGAGTGTATTCTTATATACACTATGGTAGTTTCTACATGTTGAATGAAGTCATTTGAGGCCCAAGTCTGAAATAGAAGGGTCAAAAGTTGGCATTGAACAGAGGCAATGTGATGAGAAAACATGCATCCAATAATGAGGTAAAAAAGTACTTTTTTACAAAAGAGTTAGATGTTTTGAGTAGATCGTGAGATGAAACCAAGAGTTTAGTATTTCAAGGAAAGGCCTAATCTCGATTAGACAACTGGTTACGTGTTGAGTTTAGACTTGATGCATGGTTCGATGAGTTATAAGCCGACACATGTAAAGTTCTAAGTAGGAGGTGGCAAACTAAGAGAGGCTTAGTGACGACTAATCAAAATAAATAATTAGTATAAATAAGAATGAAGGGTTTGAAGAGGAATTATTAAGTGTTGTTATTCTGATAATTTTTGAAGTGTTAAGCTGCTTACTAAGGAAGCACTAGGCAAGAAGAAGGAAATTGAAGTTAGGCGTTCAGAAAAGAAAAAAGCTAAGGTTAAGTATTTTATAAGTTACTTTCTAAATAAAAGAAGTGTTTCGAAAGCATTCTTTCTGAGTCTTGTATTTTATTTATGTTTACTGCGTATTGTACTATTGTTGATGTGATGTTATTTTAAAAGAAAGTTTCTAAACTAAAGTTTTTATGTGATGATTGTGATGCTTGTAAATGTGTGTAAACCCATTAGCCTTATTCTTATCAATAAGCTAACTATTATGTGTACATCATGTGTAAAGGTGTTCAAGTCAGCAACCTAAGCAACGAGAAATGAAGCAAGGAAATTTTCTAAAGGATTCTGGTGAAAGGAATCCCAAGCCTAAGCATAGAATGCTAGTGAAGTGAATCCTAAATATATGTGGCTTAATGGTGAAACGAATCCCAAGTCTATGTGAGGGAATGATTCATGTTTTCGTGGAAAGGAATAAGTGGAAGCTAATGTGTGATTTATGTTTTATTGAAATGAGGCGTTGAGAGCCTATTTATAAAAATAAAAATGAATCAATGTGACTAAATTTTATTCCCTGAAAAGATTTCTAAAATCATCACTCACTAAGTATTTGACTTGTGTGTAAAGTTTCCCTTCTCCAAGTATCAAGCATTGAGGCCAAGTAAAGAAGGTAAGGTGAGTAGCTACGTGTTAAGGGGTTAGCAAGGCATTTTAAGTTGAGGAAGTTGTGCTTGGTGATGAAGGCCCAAAAGCTTTACTTTAAATCTTTGTTGTTAATGAGAGCATGAACATTGTATTTGGAATGCATGCTGTTAAGTTAATAAAGAGAAGTTGTTTGTTTCATTTCACTGTGTTGTGTTATTCTTATCGCTTAAAAGTTAAAGGATTTGAGTTTAAACTAGGCGATAAAGTTAAGATTCAAGCTGCATTGAGATTGGTTGTTGAAGTAATTTCGCTTACAAGGCGATAAGCGTGTTATCTCGTAGGGAGATACGCATTGAGTGTTTAGGTGGCCACATCCCACTTGGTTGCATGACATTTGGGGTGGGGCGTTATAGATCAGACATGCCACTAATGACAAAGAGTCTTATTTCCTTTTGTGTACTTGATAGTAAAGGTTACCATTTCCAAGTTAAAGGTGGACTAATATATGTCTATAGGGGTTCTGAGGTAGTATTGAGAGGCAGAAGATATGAAACATTATATCTTCTATCAGGTTTCACTATAACAGGTTATGATTTTGTTTCATCGTCTCTTGTTCGTAAAAATGATATGACTAAGTTGGGGGATATGAGACTTAGTCATGTAAGCGAAAAAGGAATGTGAATTCTGTTATAAAGAAATTTTTTATGTAGGCATAAGGCGCAGGATGCTGAATCCTGTGAGCATTGTGTTGAGTTTTATGTCCTAAAACTCGTAGATAGTAAATAAACTTCGTTGATCGTTATTAATAAAGTGTTATTATTGTAATTTCGATAAAGTTTTATCAATTATTAGTTTTGTCTTAATAACCTAAAACCAATAAACTAACATTATAAGTTGTTTAATGAATCTTGAATTATATGTAGAGACATATAGGGATCGATGTTCTAGATATAACTGAAATGATCTATAGTATAGGGATAAGGGTGGATACCTTATCCTGGTAACACTATGGATTCAACTCACATTGTATTTGATATAAACACAATGATCCAACGCATTCGTGTAGTTAACATGCAAGTGAGAGTATCCTATACAATGAGTTTGTATAGGACCGAACCACAAAATAGTGACCACTAGATGTAACTTCGTTAACTAGTTAGGTTTCTATTTCATTAAAATAACCTAAGTAACTTAGTCTTAATTCAGAATGTATTACAAACTCTTGTTCACGAGGGATTGTCCTTTGATTTGTAAGGGTGAGAGTGGTCAGATTGTCGCTCAATAAGCTTATCATTTTTGGGACAAAACCAAGTGGAGAGTTAGAAACATAACACCAGATGGAATTCACTCATTCCCAACTTTGGGGTAAGTAGATGAGTATTCCCTTAAATGGTGTTTCTGGGACTTGAATAAAGAACCCTATATTCTCTTTATGGTACGAGAGGGGTTTCTGTATATTGGTTGGACCATAAACAGACTATTCATTAGAGGAGCACTAGTATTTAAGGATTAGAAGTAACCCAAGGGTAAAACGCAAACAACATCAACCTAACCTACTACAAGATTAAAATTTATTCATTTTACATCAACGATCAATAAGGACTGGATTAAGCTTAGAGATAGATTCTCAAAAGAGTATATTGATAAAGTTGCACAATTCATGGAAGTGGCAAAGTGTCATGTAAATATAGTAGGACAAACAAGATGTCCGTGTAAAAATTGTCAAAAATCAATGTGTCAAACATTAGATGGAATACAACGACATTTATTTGCTAATGAAATATCTCTTTCATATAGTTAATAAATTTATCATGAAGAACCAACAAATTTAGCTCAATTTGAAACACTCATGACTCCTTTAGCTCTTTTAGTTGATGATGGATTAGTAGATGACGACTTGAGGGAATTACCTACTGCTAAGAATAATGGCAATGAGTTGTTTGACCTTTTAATTGATTTGCAAGGACCGATGAAAGAAGGGACATGTTATGAAGATGAAGAATACTTTGGAGATGAGATGCACGAGAACACTAAACAATGGTTTACTACAAACATTTTTTAGGAGTTGATGCATGAAGCGTGCAATCCACTATACCCTAGTTGTACCAAATTTTCCTCATTCAACTTCTTGGTGAAATTGATGCATGTTAAGGTTCTCAATATTTGGAATAAAGAATTCTTCAATATGTTAATAAATTTGTTGAACGATGTCTTTCCAATTTTTGTTTGCAACCAACCTCATCGCGTCACTTACTCTAATGTGATAGCACTTAGGCTCAAACACTTCTCTTCGTATCGCCTTATCTTCCATCACATTCTTTTTCGCATAACACCTTTTATCTACACTTAATCATCACAATCCTTCTCAGCAGGACACCTCTTCAACAAGACTCTCTTTCGGTTCAGCGTCCCAAATTTTATTATTTCACGTTGTGGGCTTATAGGCTTTTTCCTTTATCATAATTGTTCTATATGGTGTAAGTATTTTTCGCATTTTCTTCTATTTTTGAAAAACCTCTTTAATCAATTAATCTTAGATCATTAGAGCTTCAATCTATAGGTTCATAAGGTCTCCTTGTTAGCTTAATGAGGATAAATGATAATCAAATTTATTTTTGTTTAATTTAAATTGTTCAAATTGATTAAAGGAAATAAATCGTATACGATACAATTAATATAATGTATTTGATACATCATAATATAAAGTTTTTATGAGACAAATTAATATTTTTAATATGATTCAAATAATAATAATAATCTCAATAAGATTCATAAATAAACTATATGTTAAGATTAAAATGGATTCAATTCATATTAGAACTATAAGTCATGAGAGAACTAAACCAGTGGTTATATATGACATAATATAAAGTTTATATTATATGAGATATAATATGGTTTAAATTTATATTAATTTTGTTTTATTTTAACTAATATAAATTTAATTAATAAAACAACTCGTTTGAAAGTTATTCCACATTAGTGGAGGGAGAGAGTTTTGATAACTCACCCCTCTATCTCTCTTAAATGGTTAAGATACAGAATAATTATTATTGATTGATCTCTCCCTACTTTTTCACGATCTCTCTATTCTGCAAATCTCTCAAAGTTTTTCCTTCAAATCAGTATCATAGAAGCTCACAACTCTCTGTGTGATTTTGTGAGAACATGTCACGCCCCACCTTAAAGACCATTTAGTGCGACCAGATGAGGACGTGCCACCTAGATATTCATCGCATACGTCACCATGAAGTGATGCGCTAAACGCCTAGTAAGCAGAACAACTTACTTAACTCATCTTCTCGCCAAGTCTTTGTCTCGAATTTAGACTTTCTTATCATAGCAGAAACTTTATAACTTTTACACTTTACTCCATCACCTATGACTTAATACAAATCAATTTTGACTTCTAGGCGATAAGCTTGAATAAGGATATAGAGGAATAATATAACTTCTCTTTATTAACTTAACACTTTATAAAGTTCATACTTTACAATTACATTCCTTTTCTAGCAAGCTATAAAAATTAAACTTAGTTCTAACCCACTTTTCTTCCTTCATCGTTCAATGTTGCTGCTTAAGTGAGGGTAGTTAAATGTGTAAGACCTCATTATCATCCTTCTTCTATGGTTGGCCAGAGACCATTTCAGGGACAACCTTTAGGACTTCCTTTCTCTGACTTAGATCTTTCAACCACCGAATTTGGACTCACCAACCAGGGTGTAGCCCTTGACGCCTCTTCTGAACTGAAGGGTAGCCCTTAGTGTTAAGGAGCGAAGTTCTTACCTACCGACTACTTAAACGTAGGATGCGATGACACGGCTTGCTCGCCGTACAAGTTTACGTAACAACCCACATTTCCCTCATTTACTTGGCTTCTACTCCTAACACCCATTCTTTACTTGGCTTCAACATCAGATAACCTGGGGAGGGGAAACTTAAAACGTAAGTCAAAAGTCTTAGTGATTGATGAGTTTAGGAAATACCTTTTTTAGGAATACAACATTTTCAAATATAGCAACAATATCATCATTACACATACATATACTTCTTAACACATCAATTCATAATCACAACCTTTTATCACATCAAACACAGCCACAACAATTGCAATAACTTTCACGCGATTCAAGTCATTAAGCATTCACCACTCATAATTGGGACTTGGATTTCTCCTATCGCTTAGACTTGGGATTCACTTCTCCAGCGTCTTGCGATTTACTTGAGATTTCTACCAACACCTCGTAATACTCATTCCTTTCTCAGACCTGGGATTCGCTTTTACTAGCATTTCATCGTTTAGTTCTGGGATTCAATTTCACCAGTGTCTCACATATCATTCATCACCTAGATCTGGAATTCACGATCACCATCATCTAGCATCAAGAACACATCTCATGGTCATTCAGACATGAAATTCACTTCTACCAGCATCTCATCGCCTAGACCTAGGATTCACTTTCACCAGTCTCTCGAAATAGACCTGAGATTTCTACTAGGGTCTGGCAAAAGATCTCTTTATCACACATCACACAATCAATAACACAAAAAACGTTAGCTCAAACACATAATGACATAATAACACAATATCATTTAGATTACAAGGTTACCGAAGGATACTGTAACACAAATACTCGCAAGTTACTTCTTTCGGGCATAAAGATCAAATACAACATTTTCAAACACTCATTCATCTAAGAAAACCATTCACATAGATATTCATTTTACATATGGAAACCATTCATCGAAACATAATTGTACATGTGAAACTCACTCACAGAGAATCGTTCGTTTCTAAGGATCAGTCATAAAATACTTAGCCTTAACTCTTTCCTTCTATGCTTTTAGCTTCCTCTTCTCGTCTAGTGGTTCTCTCAACCAGTTGTTTCAACACTTAGAACTTCCTTTTTTATCTCATCAAAATGTCTAACATCTCATGTCCCTTTTTCTTCCGGCTTCGTTAGTTCTATTTTTAGTGACCTTTCACATTCAAGGGTTGTCTCCATGTTTTACATGTGTCAAGCTACCACTCATCAGGTCGTGCAACCAATCTGAGTTTAACACGTCGGTAGCTATCGCTCGTGATTAGACGTTTCCCTTAAGACACCAACCTTATCTTCTTAGAGTGCTCAACTCGTCTGACTTTCTTCTCGAGAAGCCACAGAACATTTACTTTCCTCAGAAGGTTGTTCAGCCACTTCATACGGAGGACTAATCTTTTCAATAGGACGTTTACCTCATTGCCACACTCTTATTCCTAGGTACTTCTCCCTACATTATTACCCCCAACTACCCCCAACTACCAAGTTCTTAGCATCAAACTTCTTCTTTGTCAGTTAATTTCATCGCCTCGCTTACTTAACGTTATGGCACTTAGACTCGCATACTTCTCTTCACACCATTCTTTCTCCAATTGCATCCTTCCTCACAAAGAACTCCTTTTTTATACTTATTAAAAATTACCTTTCTCGACGGAGCTTCTCTTCTTCAAGACTCCCTTTTGTATTAAGGTTGTACACCTTAATCACGCTCTACCTTATGCGATAATAATGCACATGATCAAGAACTGACTATGCGATGAGACATCTATGTAATGAAGGCTACACGAAGAACTGTGAAGCGTTTTAAGCTTGCTTCACTTAGAAGTAGTGATATCACCTTTGTGTAAGAAAGTCGACGATTGATTTGACCTTGCTGTCGAACAAAAATTTAGGATAAGGATGTGGTAGTGACACATGGCACTTTGACATTGAATCCTTCTCACGACCAGGTAGAAGTAATCATTCTGGCATGGAAAACTTCACCTGATGGACTTATAAATAGGTGAAGTCCGATCATTTTGAAGCTACTTTTACAATGAGCTTACTTAAGAAAGGATTGAGAAAATTTCCAAGATTTCCAGAAGATTTTCAAAGAGCTTGAACCCAACAAGGAATTGCAGGGAGGAGTAAGGAAGTTCTCGGTTAAAAAGTTAGGTGAGGAAGCACATTTATTGTGATTGGTTCTTCTTAAAAATGTCTTCAAGAAATAAAAGGATTTCCAATGTGTTTAAAATCCTTAAATGTATTTCTATGAAAAACCATGAGTTGATTGATTTCTCGCATGCTTTCCCATTTCTTATAATGTATGTGATTTAGAAATTATTGGAATTTAACATGAATTCAAATGAAAAGATAAAATGAGATGACCATATATGGCCTATTGGATTAAATGTAATGCCCTCACACTTGTTATGCATTCTAATATGGGATGCCTTATCCTTATTGTGTGATCTTGAATCAGATGCTCTATTCTTGTTATATGATCTGGAATAGAATGTCTCATACATTTTGCATGATTTGGTATCGGATGTCTTTTACTTGCTGTGTGATCAGGCATTGGGAGATGTGTTATGCGTAATGGAATTAACTTGCTAAATCCATTGAAACTACAATGAGGTCCTGATTGCGTTCCGTCAACACGATAAAAACTCTGCGACAAAGATATTGAGCAAAGAGATTCTTGTTCGTAGAATATATCCCACGAAAGAAGTATATGTGAGACCCTGACCTGAAGAAAAGAAGTTTGAATGGAGAGAATCCATTTCAGATAGGAGTATAGGACATCCAGCGAAGGAACATGCAAAGGGTAAGAAGGTGATGCAAAAAGAAATGCCTAAGTACCATCACGAAAAGGCAAGTGATGCGATAAGGATAGCCTGACAAGGAAGAATCATGCATTAGGCGCTAAGAATTAGACGATTATAATAGAATAAATGTATATATCTAAGGAAGATGGCGAGGAAATGTCTTATTAGGATGACTCGACCACTTGGTGATAGGAAGTAAATGTCTGTTGCTTACCAGAAAGATAGAAGGGTCACACGATTAAAGAGTTTAGCTTTCCAAAGAGATAAGGTATGCATCTTGAGGGAAAAGTCCAATTGTTGCTGATGAATAGCCAACATGTCGAGTTTGGGTTGGCTGCATAGGACGATGAGTTGATAAAGAGACACGTGTAAAGTTTTGAAACGACCCTTGGATGTGGGAGGTCTTATAAAAATACTAAGACCAGAAAGGAAAAAAGTGAGTTTTTGTTTGGAAGAGTAAAATTTTTAGATGAAGGTGAAAAAGGAAGATCCTGATGATAGACGACTAGTCGAGGAAATCGCTAAGCGAGGAAAGGCATCCAAAAGCAGAGAAGGAAGGAGTCGAAGCTAAGTATAATTATGAGTGACAAATAAGATTCCAACGTAATTTCTAAAATTTTCCATTTATATTTAAATCTTTTCTTTGTTTGTAAGAAAATGTATTACAATAACAATAAATAGTCTCATCAGTATGCAAATGACAAGGAAAACGTAATTTCTAAACTAAACTGCGTATATTCACCAAGTTTTTCCTTGATTATTTTGGGGAAGACAGTAATAGAATGTGGAAATGAGAGGAAAGTACAAAACACTTTTGGAAAGTTTTTGGAGTCACTTTCTTGGGATTTTATGTGTGAAACTTCAAAACTTCTTCAAAAAGTCATTAACTACAACAATAATAAAATAATAATTTTTGGACTTAAGGGTATTTCCATCAATTTGGTATGAATCCTAACATGAATTTCACTGAACGAGGTAGAATAGAGCCCAAGTTCTCAAAATCTCAGGCCTGAGTTTGATCTGACCGGCACCAAGATCTAAAATATGAACTTTTCTGTTTTAGATCTCGATGGATCTCAAGACAACATTGCACTGAGATCTAAAACATGAACCTTCATGCTTTAAATCTCGATGAATCTTGGGACAAAATTGCACTGAGTTTTAAGACATGAACTTTTCTGTTTTAAATGTTGGTGGATTCTAAGGCAACAATGCACCAAGATCTGAAACATGAACTTTTTTATTTTCAATCCTGATGAATCTCGGGACAACATGCACCGAGTTCTAAAACATTATCCTTTGTTGTGCTTCTTTACAAGATCATTTGTTGAAATTATAGTTGAAAACATGTATTTGGAAATTAATTATTAAAAGAATTAATTGCAAGACATTCATAACAATAATTAATTAGAAAACATTTATTATGAAAATTAACTACAACACTTTTATTACAAGAATTAACTACAAGACATTTATTAGGAAATTTAATTACAAGGCATTTATTACAAGAATTAATTACAAAAACATGTTTTGTTAATCTACCATAAATATATATTTATTCGCTCATAACTTCGCTACATATTGTTGTCTAAACAATTTCATATTCTTTTTGTCTAGACAATCCTTTAGAGAATTACATACAAGATACTCAACAACTTTAGCACGAACAATAGCACAATCCAACAACTTCCTATATTGGAACACATCTTCAATTTTATTTACTAGCCACAAGCTGTAGTGGAATCGTGTAGGTGAAGTGTCAAGTCCGGCCATTATAATGAGTGATGGAATGACATGTGCGATTGTTTGGAGAACTCCGTCAACAATTGTTTGGTCGTTGTAGTTGGACATAGAGTGAAAAACATGTATCTTGTAATGCTTTATGTCAGTCGCAACCATCACCCCAATATTGTCTTATGTTGACTGGCCCGAACACCAAATTAACTTTTAAGCATGATTTGCAATTCTAAATGATACTAATGACGTAGTTAAAGAAGTATTTCAAATTTGGTTCATTGCATAGTGTGGCATAGGCAGTTTGGTTCATCTATATGACCTTCTTACCATCCTACATAAACACCCCATCATCATCTAGACGTGCAGTGATCATTTCATCTACTTGAATTGTATCATAGAGAACAAGAAAAGAATAAACATAAGTACTGCAATGTTCATCAATCTAATTTTGATAAAGTCTTTTCAAATAAAGAGAACTAAACATAAATTATGCATCCAATACCGTAAACTGATAGATGCACAAATCCATCCTTGAAAGTATCTTCTTTTGCACTTGCATCATATCATGCACAAATCCCTTAATCTCACTTTATGACACCCAACCCAACCTAAGTAGCCCTAACACCTCAAAAAGAAACGTCATAATGCTCAACTTAAGTCCTTGAACTTTAGCCTCATTGCCTAGTTTGAACCTAATCCTCAAACTACTAAGCGATAAAGAAACATACAACTCAAGACATTCAATAAACTTCTCTTTATTTACGTACCATTAAAGTGTTCCATATATATATATATATATATATATATATATATATATATATATATATATATATATATATATATATATATACACACACATTACATGTTTTCTTAAATATATGAACTAAACAAAAAAACTTCAAAAGCCTTGCACAACTCCACACTTAAACACCTTTCTAACGCCTCAACATGTAACAGCCCGCTTTACCTTTTCCAACTTGGCCTTAATGACCAGTAACCTAGGAAAGGAAAACTTAAACCATAAGTCAAATACTTAGTGAGTGGGATTTTGGAAAACCTTTTGTGGAAAACAATCACGTAAAAACATTTCTTAAAACAGGCTCTCAACTCTTCATGCAATAGAACATAAATCAAACATTAGCCTTTCATATTCCTTCACCAAGCACATGAACCATTCCCGCACATAGACTACTATGATGGCCTTTTCATCTATAGCATTCCTTGGAGAATTTTCTGTTTCATTTCTCGTTGCTCAGGCTTGCTAACTCAATACGCTCCTTTTACGTATTGGCCAAATTCATATTGCCATGAGGTCCTTTTTCCCATGGTTTTCTTGACTCTTTATGTGCACATAATACCTAACTCATTGATAGGAATAAGACTAAAGATTTACTTATATACATAGCATACATTCATCAAACATAAGACTTTAACTAGAAACATATATAACATATACGCTTTCTTTAAAAATTATGTCTCTTACAAACATTAACGTGTATTTCAACAACACATCAAACTTTAGAAGGAAAGCTTTAAAATCTCTGTTTAGCTTTAGAAAATCACTCACAACACACTAAGTATCCCTTCTTTCTCTAAATTCCTAACTCTCAATATCTTCTTCTCCTTGCTTAATGTTTCTTCAGCAGAATAACTCTAAGAGATTTTAGGAAAACATTCATTTCTTTTGACCTTTCACTTCTATTTATACTAATCCTCAAATTGGATTAGTCACTCCTTAAGCTTCCTATATTCACCAGCTCTTACTTGAAGTGCTACACGTGTCGATTTATCATTTCTCTTAGCCATGCTTAAAATTAACCTTGACATGTGGCCCATTAATTATGATTAGGAAATTTTCTAGAATTTTTCTCTCTCAGCACCTAACTTCTCCCCGTGCTGAACATCAAAACACTAACTCCCTTGCGTTTCAAAAAACTTGAACACGTATTCTTTCATCGCGTCGCCTAGCTCATCTCAATCTACCTTCAAAATGCCTACTACTACTCCAAAACGCCTTCTATTCAAGATACGGGTCTCAAATCATCAACAAATCCATGTTCTGCAAAAAGAAAAGTGAAGTATTAACAATATAGCATATAAATAAATGACATGTCACCCTAAACTTACATCTTCTAACACCTATGTGTTTTTCTTCAATGTTTGAAAGAAACCTTTTTTCCAAAATGTATAAACAACATTCCACTCTTCGTTTTTTGTCTTCAGATGTCCTCTCAAGAACAAGTATGCCCTCCACTTGATTCCATCAACCGGCCTAAGGGGATCGTACCTCGGTATCCACCTTTCTTTAACTTTCACTACAACATATTGGGCTTTTAATAGCCCTCCAAGATAGCCCATTTGAAATTGAGCTATTGAAAAAGAAAAAAATTAATTTAGAATAAGCTTAAGCGCGCCATTAGGAGCCCTTCAAAAAAAATTTCATCCTTTCATCATTCCACACATCGGTCATTTCATCCCATCGCATCGCATCTTAACTCTAACTCAGGATACCCAATCAGCCCTCATCTCATCACATCTCCTCATTGATTTCTTCATCTCACTTCAATCAATTCGATCTTCATCTCATTTCTTTTCATCATCAGTCGGTCGTCTTCATCTAACTCTATCTCTTCATCAGCCGACCGCCTCTATTCGACAAGTTGTCTTCATCTCAACTATCTCTTCATCAGTCATCTGCCTCTGTTCGACAAGTCGTCTTCATCTCAACTATCTTTTCATTGGTCACACGCCTCTGTTCTTCGTTTCTATCTGGAGTTGTCTCTACAAGGGAACTCATCGTCGTCCAGTGATTTGAGGTTAATATTCTTCTTCCTTTCTAGATTATTTTATTTCTACTGAAAATTGAAAAGATTACTTTGGGAATGAGAAATAGAAAAAAGGCAGAGAAGAAGAAAAGATAAGAAAGGAAGGAAAATAAGTGTCTTCTTCTCCATAATCACTGTTTTGATATGATAATATAGTTTTTGATATGATATTATATGTCTTTGTGGTTGTGATAATCCAAGTGGTTGATCTTTTGAGTTCTGATATGAAGTCACACAACCTTCTTAGACTGTCTTTAAGGGTGATGGATGAACAGTAAACTCAAGCATTCAGTGATCCATTAGGGATAACCACACTTCAATTGAAAGCTGAAAATAGATTTTCCCAAATGATCAAGGAAATGAGCAGTAAACTTAGGCATTCAAAGACTAATAAATGATGGATTAAGTAATATAGTTTAGCATTACAATAATCAAGGCTTATAATTTCAATCAGAAATGCATGGTTGTTCATCGAGAGTTGCTGAAAATTGGTAATAGTTGATATAGTCATATATGTACATTGGCCGAATTGTTATTGTCGAGTTCAAGTCTCTAAGACTATTGATCACTAAATTTAACATTCAAATATTTCCAATTAGGTTTATGTATATCATTTGGTAGCCAAGTAGGCATATTTATTGATTATATAAAAGGGAAAATTAAATTATGTGATTTTTCAGATTATTTGGTACTAGTTAACATTTTGAGTATGAACTTTCGAGTACTAAGTTTTAATTCTATTTAGTGTAGGTACCAAGCTAAAGGAATTAGATGCTTAAACAAGCAAGTAATCTTTATGACCAAATTGTCTTGATTTTTTTATATTTTTAGAATTATGTTCATAATTTATAATGATCCTTGAGAAGTATTTTCCTATTAGTGAATTTTTCTATCTACTGAAACATAAAACAGTACCACTCCTTGACTTCTTTTTGTATTCTAAAGAAGTGTGTAGATGTCTAAAGAAGTGGTTTTTTTGCTCGCTATCTTCGTTTATTTCTTGACTTCTTTTGATATTCTCTTTTCTCAAGTAGTGCTTGTTGGCCAAGTCATTGACGATTGAACTGGTCATTCAATTAAGTGCACCAACATCTAAAAAATGTTCAACAAAGATTGGGTACATTTAAATCAAGATGACATTAACTAACTTTTAATATTAAGCTAACCTTTAATGCATATTTAACTAAATTAACTTTATTTAATAGTGCTACTAATGAGTATATGAAAGAAGCATGGGGTTTTCTGCAAGAAGTGAAGAAAAGGAAGCCAAATGTCAATAAATTTTTATGTCCATGTAAAGACTATAGAAACCTGACACATTATGATTTTCAAATCATATATGAGCACTTGGTCATTAAGGTAATGGACCCTACATATAACTTTTGGTACCATCATGGGGAAGTATGTGAAAGAGATGAAATGGAGAATGAAGTTGATGATAGTTTTATGTATGAAGCAACGAACTTCTATGAGAGCACATATATGGGAGAAGAGGATACCATTCACAACAATTCTACATCAAGGAAAGAAAACAATTTTTTTCAAAAGGTGAAAGACGCAAATATGTCATTGTATGGTGGTTGTACAAAGTATACAAAGATTTCAGCAGTTGTAGCATTGTACAAACTGAAAACTTTTAATGGTTTGTTAGATACAAGCTTCACTAGCCTTTTGGGGCTTTTACATGACATGCTTCCAATCGACAATTTTATTTCAAGATCTATTTATGAAGTTAGAAAATTATTTAAGGAATCTGATTTAGGTTACCAAAAAATTAATGCATGTGTTAAAGATTATTGCCTATTTAGAAATGAGAATGAAAAGTTAGAAAGTTGTTCTCATTGTGCGAGTTCAAGATGGAAGATTGATGAACGAACAAACCAAATCAAACAAGGTGTGCCCTCCAAGGTATTGAGATACATTCATATCATTCCACGACTTAAACGAATATTTAAAATAAATAAAGTTAGTGAAAGTTTACGTTCGCATTGGAGCCATAAAAGTACTGATCGAAAGAGCAGACATCCCATTGACTTTGTTGCATGGGAAACAATTGATAAAAAATGACTTGAGTTTTCAATGGATTCACGTAGTCTTAGGTTGGGCCTTGCTACATACAGGTTTAACCCATTCTCCAATTTAAGTAGTCGATATAGTTGTTGGTCAGTCATGCTTGTTACTTACAATCTTCCTCCTTGGTTATGCATGAAAAATGTAAACATAATGTTGACATTGTTGATTCGTGATCCCAAACAACCCGGAAATAATATTGATGTATATCTATAACCCCTTGTGGAATATTTACAACAACTATGGAAAGGAATACAAGTTTATGATATTATAGGTAACACACATTTTAATTTGAGATCAATTCTTATGTGGACTATAAATGATTTTCCAGCATATGAAAATCTTGTCGAATGCACTACAAAAGGTAAATATGCATGCCCAACATATGGAGATAGTACTACTCACTCTTATTGGTTGAAACATAGTAAAAAATTTGCATATATGGGTCATAGACAATTCTTGTCAAGGGCTCATCCATATCGAAGAAACAAATCATGGTTTAACGGTAGAATAGAAGAAAAGTTACCTACTAAAATAGTTTCAAGTAGTGTAATTTATGCCCAACTTAAAAATTTTGATAATTGTTAGGGAAAACGTGAAAAGAAAAAGAACAAAAGTCATAAAGAATCGTCAATTCAAAGGTGAAAGAAGCGACTGATTTTCTTCGATCTACCATATTTGAAGGTAAACCAACTTAAAGTTTATGATATATCTTATTATATTTCAAATTATTATGGTTCGAACTACGTCATAAACGATTTGAAACTTTGATTGTTTAGAAATTACCAAAACGACACAACTTGGATGTCATGCACGTGGAGAAGAATGTATGTGAGAGTATTATAGGTACATTATTAGATATAAATGGAAAGTTAAAAGATGGGGTTAATGCAAGAAAAGACTTACAACTTTCGAAAATTCGTCCTGACCTGTATCCTCAAGACTGTGGAGGAAGAACTTATCTACCTCTGGCTCCACATATTGTTGAAGTTCAAGAAGAAATTATTTTGTTCAAGGTTGTACAAACTGAAGTTTTCTAAAGGATACAGTTGAAACATTTCAAAGTGTGTATCATTAGATGAATGCAAAGTAATGGGGTTGAAGTCTCATGATTATCATGTGTTGATGCAACAATTTTTATCAGTGGTGCTTAGAGGCTTGCTCTCAAAAGGTTCAAGACATGCAATATACAGGCTATGATTATATTTCAATAGACTTTGCCAACGTATAATTGATAGAGAGGTTATATTGGATCTTGAAAACGAAGTGGTGGCCATTTTATGTCTTCTTAAAAGGTACTTTCCTCCGTCATTTTTTGACATAATGACACATTTGGTAATTCATTTGGGTCGCGAATCCTACATATGTGGACTGGTTCAATTCCGTTGAATGTACCCGTTTGAAAAGTACACGTCTTTGGTCTATTGATAATTCTGATTTTTCGTGTACTAATGACATTTATTTTAGATACATGAAGGTATTGAAAGTTTATGTACAAAACAAAGCACGACCAGAAGGGTGCATTGCAGCATGTTACTTAGCTAATGAATGTGTTGACTTTTCAAACAAGTATTTTAAACAATCAGTTGAAGTAGTGAATAGTCAACAACGTAATGAAGAATACCAAAACGATGTTATCTTAGAGGGTCGTCCTATATCTTTTAGAACTTCAATTAAACTATCCGAAGATGTACTTGAAAATGCACATCGATATGTCTTATTCAACACATCAAAGGTGAAACATTTATAGAGTGAGATATAACCCTAAAAAATATTATTTAATATTGTAATTTAAGTTTATTATTTAATGATAGTTTATTTAGACAAGATGCATATGAATGAACTCGTGATCTTAAATAAGAGACTAGAAAAAGATTCCAATCTACTTTGGAAGATTCATATAGAACAATTTCCATTGTGGTTGAAGTCTAAGGTGATACTAACTAATTTGTAAACACCCTATCAAACATTGGATATATGAAACTGTAAGATACTTTAACTAACAGGCAAATATGTTTATTCTTATCATATTCAATTAGATTCATCCGTTGAATGTAACTTTGACTTGTTAAAATGGCTTGCAAATGGACCAAGAAAGAATGTAATGTCTTACACTGAATACATCATAAATGGGAAAAGATTTCACACAAAGAGTGTTGAAAAATCAACTCAGAACAGTGGTGTTGCTGTAGATGCTACAACATTATGTCGATCTAGTGCCAAAGATAAATCTCAAGTTATGGATGTAGTTGCTTATTACGGAGTGTTACAAGAAATCATCTTGTTAGACTATTATATCTACCAGCTTCCAACCTTCAAATAGGATTGGGCAAATGTTCGCAATGGTGTAAAAGTTTAGGAAGGATTCACTCTTGATAACTTACATCAAGGTCAAATCAAGTTTGTACGAGAGTCTTTTATGCTCGCCTCCCAAGCTAAGCAAGTGTTTTACGTTAGAGAAAATGACACTTCAAATTGGTATGTCATATTATAAAAGCACTACCAAAAGGGTTACACGACTTGGAAATGTACAATGAGAAATATGATGATACTTTGGTTAGTAATGAAAACATAAGTACGATGAAAATTAAGTGTCCACCCCAAATGTTTATCACCCAAGACTAGTGAGAAGATAGTTGAAGGTAAACCTATATTGGACTGACCATTAGCTGCTCGAACAAGATTAGCAATTCGTAGGCAAGCAACGACTTCTAACGTGAATGGATTTCAAGAACCTTCATCTCTAATAAGTTCATTACTTTTTATTTCTAACTATTTTATACTTCAGTCAGGGTACAATGTAAAAGATTGGCAAAAAAAGTTTTTCTTCCATAAGATGATTAGATTATGGAGGGCTGAAAAACTTTGTTTAGTAAAACAAATTCGAGATGCCCCAACAAAGGATGCAATTTTGAAACTGATGTCTGATAATTTGCAATCTGTGGATGATTGGATAGACTTTGTGAGTGAGAAGACTAGTGCAAACTTCAAGGTATGTAAATCGCTACTTCAAAACGTATACACTTATATTTGATTATTATTAAACTTCAAGGATCGCATTGAACAAACTGAGGCTGAGACGACAGTTTCAATAACAAATGTGGTTGATGATGCTTTGATTAAAGTTCTTGGCCTTGATCGTGGTCATTAAGAGGATTTGGGTTTGGTGTGATTCATTCAAAACTATCTCTTTTGTTTCAACAAGATCACAAATATACGGTTCTTGAAAAAGAATATTTGAAGATGAAGGAAGAAATGGTAGAAATAAAAGCAATGAAAGATGAAATGATAGAAATGAAAGAACTTATGTTATCTTATTTAAAGAAACATGTATTTCTTTTTTTTCCTTTACTAACTAAGATTCTTTTTTTACTAATTTGTGTATTTTGATTGTTAATTTGTGTGGTTGGTACATTTAGAATGACTACTTTATTTTGTAATTTTAATATATTATGAATGAAAGCTAATTCATTCAAAAATTATTTTTGACAAAAACATTACCTCTTTCATAGCCATAAGTTATTATACCAAAAATTATAGAAAGATTTGTATAGCCAGAAACGAAATGGTATCAAAAAGTTATTATAATTATTATAATAATTGAAGACGATTAAATATCCTTATTATAGCTGGAAATACTATATTATAGCTAAATATTATAGCTACAAATATTATATTATAGCTGACATTTATAGTTATAAATACTATAGTATAGCGTCAAAAAAAGGCTATTATATCTCAAAGATAACACATTATTTAAACTATATAAACTTATTATAGCTCTGACGAAAAACACTATCAAATGTTTTTATAGCAACGTATATCTTCAAACTCTACGATAGCACTCATTATAGCTTCGGATAAACGCTATAAAAAGCCCCAGACTTTTAATAACATAGGCTGTTGGAACTTTCGAAAAACGCTATAAAAAGTCTATTATAGCTTTTTTCGTTAGCTATCGTATATGTTATTTCGTGTAGTGTTTTGGAATCGAAATTATAAAGGAGGGTTCTTCGATCAATTTTTTTTCTTTCCCTCTCTGGGTGGGATTTTTATCAACTTCTTCCTCTTATGTTGGGGTGGAAATACGTCCTTGTCCTACAATCCATTAAGATTTAGTAATTGACCTTAAGTGATTCTAATCTGTAAACCTTAAATTCTACATGTCATACATACCTCGTTCTGTTTTGATTATGATTTCTTTGGTGAGGTTTGTATGTCGAAAGGAGGTTCTTTGAATTGTTGTTCATTTAATGTTAGGATTGGAAGCATTGGCACAACATATTCAACCGAATTATTCACCATGTCGACTATTGATTGGACCATGACACCTTCAATCAGATCTACCAATGGGTCTATCTCTCGTTAACCGAATCTTTGTCAGCTTGATGTGTTCCATCCACATCAACACTGTGGTCCTCGTGTATCTGACCATCCTTATCACCTTCTTCCTCACAATCATTTCTATCATTGGTGTCTCCGGATGTAAAGTAAGGATTCTAAGATACTCTGAAAAGAAATGAAAAGTATGTCAAACGACCTAGACGGTCATGAACCGAACAATTAAACATTCATGTACTGCTTAATTTAAACGAAAACAAAAGGAATGCAAACACAACATACCTTGACTAAGACCATGAGCAACTTCTTCATGGCTGATAACTTGGCTGTAAAGGATGACTCCATGCAATCCAATCTGGAGTCCGCCTTGAACTCAATGCGTCCAGTCTTAAGTCCATGCAGTTCTCACTGACTTCAAACTTGAGCTCTGTGTATGTTGAAGGGCCACAAGTGTCACGAGCAGAGGCAATGAGGTTATCCTTACAAAGATGGGTAGGGAGTGGAAGTTAATGCAAGGCATGAGGATGGGTAGGAGGAGCATCCTTGAAGAGGAGCAATGAGGTTGTCCTCGTAACCTTTTGTAGAATATCAGAACCTTGAACAAGAAATACACACTCCTCATTCATCGGCTCAATCACCTGTATATAGGTATGAATTTTGAATATCAACCAACAAGTATTAGTTATTAAACCCTAAACCCTAATCAAAAGAGAAAGAACAAAAGAAACTAGAACGTACCATTTGTGACTCAAAAACCTTTGACTCGATCAGCTTCAACCCAAGTAAGCAACTACAACTCCATCACATGATGTGTGGTATCGCATCATATGTAACTTTATTGTCTACCCACCCACTTATAGAGAACACTATCTCATACGCCCAAACTTAAAAATGCAACAACGATGTTAAGAAAAGAACAATAAGCACAAAAGTATTGACTACTGAAAAGAAAAACATAAATAAGTATAGAATTACTAACCTGAAAGGCGAAGGGAAAGTCATATAGGCTATAGGACTCAAGGGACTTCTTATTATGCAAGCCAACTTTTCCATTCAATGCCCTTTCAAGCTACCTAAGGCCTTAACCTATATCAACTGACCCTAGTCATAGTTGACGAAGTCTTATAAATCGTCTATAAGGCCTAACATGGTCTAGTCCATGTGATGCCTCTTTTCCTTCCCTGTTATCGCCAGCTTGATGAAATAAAATAACATCTTCACCACATCCTCGTCGCTCTCAAGATTCAGGGTCAGGTACTCTTTGTCCAACTCAGACCCTTTTATATTCGTCTTATTGATCGAGTATAACCGTCTTAATATAAGGGCTTTCTACTATTCTAACTGAACGGCACATTTTGGCTTATACCTCAACCCTGTGATAATATAAAAATCTTCTCACCCAAAGGAGATCTTCTGTCCGAGTAATTTAAAACTAATTAGGTTGTCCTATTTATCCTTGACCTCTCTCAATAAGATTTAATGGCACTACAAGAATTGAGGGCTCTCCCGATTTAGGCACGCGTTGGTGTAAATAACAAAAGGAGTCAAAAAAGGATCTCTCGACATACATACTATTGTTGGGAAGAGCGTCAGCAATAGCACGTTGGCTTAGGTATTCCTGACGTGAAAACAGGACGGCGTCGAGAATGTCGTACTCCTGACGCCTTACACGTCAACAGACGGTGTACATCAGCAATAAGGCACTTCTGACGTCTCCTTCATGCGTCGATAATAAGTGTCTCCCAATGTTCCATTCTAACGTCGGCAATAGGTTACTTCCGACGCAACGTCAACAAAAGTTTTCCTAACGCCTTTCTAACGACGTCGAGGAAGGGCCTCATTCCCGATGCCTTTTATGTGTCGGAAGTAGGTTTTTAATGTTTTTTAATTATAATATTAATTTTTTCATTCGGTGTGATTCGATTTAAATTCAATCAAATCTTGAAAGACAACTAAAGGAAAATTAATAAAAAAACTATTAACATACCAAATTGTATTTATATTAAAAACTAAACCCAAATATTCAACAATTAGAAATTCAGAAAAAGAAATTACATAGAAAATTTAAAAAAAAATGTAGAATCTTCTAATCTTCGTGGGCGCCATATTCCCACAAGCCCAAATCTACAATGACAGAAAAGTAAGTTTGGATATATATCACCAATGACAAATTAAACAAATTAAAAGTTAAAAAATACATAACCTAAGTACTCACTCTCTTCTCTGTGCCCGACTCATTTCCTCGATCATCTTCTCTTCATTTCTTTCATTTGTTGGGTATGCAACTCTGACGTTCTTCGTTGTTCCTCAATTCATCGTTGAGCGTTTTCAAAACTAGCTCTTAGTTCCCTAACCTCTCTCGAGTGCATCTCTTGCTCATATGAAGACAAAGAGCTACTACCAGCCTTTTGGGACTTGGGCTTGGGGCCTCAACCAAAACCTTTTGAGTAGCCCGATTGTCTACCCAAAATGGTCTCGCATATCTCGTCTCTAGAGAGCGGTTGAGAACATTTTGAAGTGGTTTGGAACTGGAGTTCCAGCATTCAATTCTGCACCAAAAGTTTTAAGTTATGCACTGACAATTAAAAGTAGAAAATACAAGAATAGGTTTACATGCGCATCTGCGGGCGCCTATAAAACGAATTGGCCACTTCTAATGGCGTGTGTTTCTCCAAACAACTCCACTAGGTCCACTGGGTGACCTCATTGTTTTGTGAGCTCATCTTGTTGTTCTAGGAACGATTTGGACTCACTACTAGCAACCTTGTTGGTCCTTAATTGTTCCTACATACAAACAATCAATATGTTACATCAAAACAACAAAAATGAAGTATCTTGAAGGAAAAGTAGAAGATGTAAATCACCTAAAATTTTCGACTCAAGTAATGATCGTAGAGAAATTGCCAATCTTCTACACGATTCACCAATCTTTACGGTGGGTTGGCACGTGCTTCTTCAAGGTCGCTAAACTTCTTGATATGCCTATGGTTGTCTCCCCTAAACCCTTTCCACGTGCTCAACATTTGATGCTAAACAAATTGAGTAAATGCTTGATCTGTGAAATCAAGCACGAACCATTGCTACAAAAGAAAATAACATACAGATTAGGTTTCTACATATGTAGGTTTAACATATATGTAAAATAATTTATAAACTTACCTCAAATTCTCAAATTCTCAAATTCAAATTCAAATTCAAATTCAAATTCAATATTAAATCCTAAAAACACTTCAAAATCTAAATTCCCCCTCAAATTTTTAAATCATTACCCCCCTTAAATTCAAATTCAATATTAAAATTTAAAACTAATTCAAAATCTAAATCCTAAAACTAATTCGAAATGTAAATCCTAAAACTAATTCAATAAATCTAAACCTAATTCTTTAACTAAAACAAAACAATAAAAAACTAAAACATTTACTAGAATGATGAGCAGCAGCGGCAGATGACGACAAATGGTAGGACGGTGAACGGCAGCGAGCACGATGACAGTGGCGAGTTCCTCAACGATGGTCTCTCTGTCTCTCAGGTTTCCCTTTTCTTCTTCTTTTTCAGTTATGTTTTTCACAGAACTGAAAGAAGGTTTTTTATTAGAGAACTCTTGACGCATAACGAACACCAATGATAACTATTGTTTTATGTTTGAGACGATTTTTACCACATGTGAACAACAAGTCAAATTAGATAGGAAGAAGTCTTTAGTATTGATTTTGTTGACAAAAAGCATCTGCAAAAACATAAAACTCACATAACAAAACAAAATCAATAATTTCTCCTAAAACTTGGGGTAATCTCTAGGCAATCTCTACCGAGAATAAGATGAATTAACAATTGAATTCAGGCAACATGTCACTCCCCGTCCCATGATCACTGCATGCGACCATGAGGAGCACGATTGCGAATCTCCCTGCGAGATAGCACGCAAACACCTAGTAAGCGGATTAACCCAAACAACTTAACACGAGGTGAGAACTCAATTTGAAATAACATGACTTCATTGATTTCTAATAAAATAGTATATTTTTTACAGTACAAGAGTTTCTTTATACTGAAAATATACAAATCTCAAAAACTACACTTCACTTTGCTCGTTTAACTCTACATGCTCTGTGAGCTGACAGCGGCCACTACCATATGATGCGATTTACATATGACACAATAGGCAATCAAAATAGTAAGTCAAACGTGAGGTGTACTTCGGTACCTGTACTAGATAGCCTCGAGACCTTAGTTTATTGGATTGAAGATTATAGTATTATATTTTCATTAATAAGTCCTCAATAACTACTATATTGGATAGAATGTAACTTAAACCACAACAAACTCCCCTAAACATAAAGTCCAACAAACTTCCACTTGGACTATGAAAATGTTTCTTCTAATATCTATATGGTACTTAAGATTCGATCACATTGGGAGTTTGGTTAAGAGTAGACTTTTCAATTAGTTAGAAGATAACTCTTTACCTTTATGTAAGCCTTACCTTAAAAAGTATAATGACCAAAAAAAAATCTTTTACCAGAAAAGGTCTTAGAACCAAAATACTATGAGAGGTCATACATTCGAACCTCTATGGACCAATGATTGTCAAAAAATCTTTTATCAGAAAATCTTTTATCAGAAAAGGTCTCAGAATCAAAATACTATCAGAGGTCATACATTCATACCTCTATGGACCAATGATTGTCAAAGTTTAAGAACGATATGAATATTTCATCAATTTTTTTTTATGATTATTCAAGGTTCGGTCATGTTTACCTATTGCATTGCAGATATGATTCTCTTGAAAAGTTTAGAGAATATAAGGTTGACGTTGAGATTCGGTAAAACTATAAAGATATTTCGATCAAATTGAGGTGGAGAGTACGTGAACTTGAGATTTCAAGACTATTTGATAGAACATGGAACTCAGTCACAAC
Source organism: Cucumis melo (assembly GCF_025177605.1). Taxonomy (NCBI): domain Eukaryota; kingdom Viridiplantae; phylum Streptophyta; class Magnoliopsida; order Cucurbitales; family Cucurbitaceae; genus Cucumis; species Cucumis melo. The sequence goes on from NC_066858.1 coordinate 18,103,324, forward strand.
TCTTTGCATTTAGTACGCCTAAGTAGAGCAGTGTGTCAGAAAGAAGAAACTAAGCCTTGTTCGACATGGTTCGTTTTATAATCATCAAATCACATAGTATATTAGTACTGGACAGGATTTCCCCACTAATGTAGTCTTAGATTAAGCTGCAGCTCGACTCGTGTGTACCATTAAGGAGAAAGTCTTTTCCTGCGGTTTCCTCCGTGTCGGAGCTAGCTTGATTTTCAAGCCTTTATTTTCTTTTTTTATACATGTATCATACAATTATCCTTTTTCAATTTGGGGAGAGATGGTTGAGTGGACTAAAGTGTAGAATTGCTAATTTGTTGTACGATTTTTTTGTACCGAGGGTTCGACTCAATTTCAAATAAAAAATTTGGATATGTGCAATGTGTTTAGGGATCCAAATTGTTTCGAACCGCAAGAACAAATCACTAGCAATGACTCAAGCATCTTATATAGACAAAATATTATTTAGATATAAAATGCGGAATTCCAAAAAGGGATGGATTGCAGTTATGTATAATCTAAAATAGTTTAATAAATAAAAAGACTGTGCTTCTGTATAGAGCTAAGAATATGATCCTTATGGGATACAATGATTCTGATTTCCAAAGATGCTAGAAAGTCTACATCAAAATCAATATTCACTCTAAATAGACGAGCAGTAGTGCGAAGAAGCGTGAAGCAAAATTGTACTATCTTATCTAGGAAATTGTGCATCATAGTGACATTGTAGTAAGCTTGACACTAGTTGAGCAAATCACGGCTATTTGGTTTACAAAGTCCTTCATGGTTAAATTGTTTGAAGGTCACCTAAAGAATTTAAGTCCATGGAGTTTGTGCACTAGGACAAGTGGGAGAATGTTTAAGTGTATGCCGTATTCATATGTTTATCGTATTCATACGAGTAATTCTCTCATGGTTAAGTTTAGCATTATTTTATTCCATTAAATATTTCAACATTAAATACAAATTTTGCTCCAATTAGTCTTAACTATCTATCTAAACAACCTCTGATCTCGCACTTTTTTAACCAAGACAACCTTTTTTGTTTCAAGAACTAGTTTCCTAAAATAAAAAATAAATATGTTTAATGACTCTTGGATTTAGTATTGAGGTTGAAGTATCATATTCTCCTAAGCAAGTTTTAACAACTAGTAAATCACATTTACCTTTTGCTTCCTCACATTTACCTTGTGCTTCCTTCTCAACTTTCAAGAAAGCCTATTCTAGTTGCAGTACTAACATTTTAACATTTACCTTTAGTAACTTTCTTTCCCTTATTACTTTTAAGAGTTCACTCTAGTCTTAGAGGACGATCCTTCCACTAATTCTTTCTTTGTGGCAGCAACATTTGCTTCCACTTCCTTGCCCGACGTATTCGTCTAAAATGGTACAAAACGCTTCAAAAAAAATTGTAAAACAAAGCTCACTTGATATGCCTCATGATAGGACCATCATTTATTGAAGGACTATTAACACTAACCAACAACTCATGGGTTAACCCATCGACCATATGCTTCCCGAACATTTTGGTTAGCATTTGAAGTTACTTGAGGACATTTCCCAATTAAGACAAATCTTAAGTTTCTCAATAGCTAAGAATTGTACTATTAAATTCATGCCAAAAAATACCAATTAATTTAGCAAATATTAATGATATTTCCTTCCTTAACCAAACAATCTTGACCAAATATATAATTAGTTTAATACAAATTAAAATAAAAAAATATTTAGGAAACTTTATTAAGTTAAATATAAATTTTAAAATATGTTATATATAAACATTTATTAAGAATACAGGTTCAATTAGAATATAATTTTATTAAATAAATATGTAAACATTTTGTAGAGATGTAAAGGATTAGGATATAACTAATTAAACATATCTAATTTTATTAACTAAATATATAAACATTTGTAGAGATGTAAAGGATTAGGATATAACTAATGAAACATATTATGGACATGGATTCGCACGGGAAAGATTTAGTTCAATGTTCTATTGTAAATAAATCTAAAATTCGATTAGGATTTAACACAATATCCATATTGTTATAACAATTTGTTCGCAAGGTTTATTAACACTTCTACTATAATGGATGATTTTACAAAAAAAATTCAACAATTCAAGCTTAAAGCTGAGAATACCGAAAAGAATCTTCCACCACTGATCATGAACATTTCATCTTTCGATCTACATAGTTTCATCCCACTGCAAATAAGTCGTAAAATTTGACTTGATGTAGAGTCCCTTCAACAAGTTTTAGATATGTTTTTTCCTCTACTATTATATCATTATAGGAGTAATGTATACTACCTTTAGTAGTATACCTTACAAAAACCATCAATTGTTGCTCCTCACCAAGCCCATAATGTTACCTTCCAGTCTAACAGAGTTAGTTTTTCGCAATGCTATACTCGATTAACAAAGTTTCAATTCGTCCAGCTCAAAATCCACTTAACCTACGCTTGCTCCATCTTCGTCTAAGCTTAATTCTTCACAACCACCCGATCCGCAAATGCACAAGAGCATCTGTATTGTTGAATCACATCAGGATTCTTGAGCTGGCCTATTTAAACCATTTCAGAATACATTCAGATGGTAAACTGAATTCCCTGAAGACAAGTCTACTTTATCAGCTAGAGCTACCATGTTTTTCAATTCACTACCATTTGCCAATATACCATTTGTCACAAATCATTCCAAACCACCCTTTCCCATTTTCCTAATGTACTAGGGGAGTCCCATTTTCCTAATGTACTAGGGGAGTCTTAGTATCCTTACTCTATTTTCCTAGCAAAATCAAACATAACATACCATGACTATTCGTGTAGACTCTGGGTGAAAGTCTCCACTGATAGTTCATCAACATTAACAGAATCCAATTTCAAATATAACTCAATTAACGAGTTACCTAAGAAACAGCATAATAAGTTAGTAAACATAGTGTTTATAAAAAATGTTTCGCCGAAAATAATCAGAAAAAAAAAAGCAGACAAAATAAGAACCAACTGTACACACGAAATCGAAATTGTAGAAATTGGATCAACTGAGCTTCGCCTAAAAGACTAAAAAACTTCGTTGGTGAGAAGGAAAAAAGGGTCATCAGATAGGAGCGAAAGACTAAAAACGATGTATAATCACAGTACATTCAGTTGAACTATGCTTACGATCATCATATGACCCACATCGTAAAATCGTTGCATCAAATCCAAGAACACAAGATCAAAAAAAAAACAGAAATTAGACACCCAAAGCCTCAGAAGGAAGGCAGTAGAGGTAATTGTAATCACAAATGATCATACAGTACGAATACCAAATTCCTCATCACAGACAGGGGCAAACTCAAATCCCATCAACAGATCAGTTTTAAAATATCAGAACCAACAAAACGTTTTACCCTCATCACATCACAGATCAACTAATAAAGAACAAGGATAAGGAAAATGGCCTCATAGAGAAGATTAGAGATGTCAACATGCATAAATTCAGACATATGCTTGTCAATAAAAATATTTAATCATCGGCCATCTGAATTAAAAAGAACTTCGAAAAGCAAACCAAAATCTTAGCATACAAAACCAAAACCGTTTATAAAAACGCTATAGAATGAAAAGATGATTGATAAGAAAAAAGGGACTCAGAATATGGGTGGTGATATATCAGGATGGTCGTCAAGGCCATTTCACACAGCCAGTTACGACGAACGAGACCTTTAGATACAATCGTCACCGTCCCCTTCAATTCAGAAGATTTTGAAGAATATGAAAGAAAATTGAAAGAATCAGACTGAGAAATAACCCTAGATTTCGGAAACGCTAGACTGACTGACCTGAAAGACGCCTTCGAGTATGAAGTTGAGAGGATGAAGGTCGCTTTATAAAGATGGGGGAAGGGGCCTTCGCGGCTAGGGTTTTTCCGATTAGGGTTTTTCTTGATGTGTGAGAGTTATACTACTCTACGCGAGGATGCATTTTAACAATATACACCATCCGATCAGTTTGAGTAAAACTGAAATGCTCATTGGCCGTTGGATGAAATTCAAACGGAGAGTTGAGATTTAACCGGAAAGGATGAAAAAGAATAAAAGATTGAATAATCGTACAAATTTTAGTTTGATTTTTTTTTAGGTTCTCTCGACTTTCTGTCGTGTTATATTTTAGTTTTTGAATTTTAAAAAATACAGGACTAACAAGAATAATGTAAAATAGAAGATATACTTTTGATAAATTACAAATATATTTTTAAATTGACAAAATAGAAAAACAGAAATAATGCCTTATATGTCTTTACATATGTGATAAATGTGATTCCTAAATGCAACTGTTTACTAATCCCCAAAAACTCTATAATTAAATATTATTTTGCACCCATAATAGAATATTCTACTTTCCCCACAAAACAGGAAAAAAAACTTCATCAAATCACATTCGAATCTCTGCAAGTGATCACATCTGGTTCAATTTGTACAGGCCACCATTTCAAATTGTCCATTATTTGAAATTTGGAAACAATGGTCTTCCCTTATTTTGCATTTGAAAACCCTAACATCTTCTTCTTCACGTTTGGCATTTATCTTTCAAATCTCCTTCCAAAAATACACATCTCCGTTCGCTTTAAATCTTCACTTCTTCGTTCACTTCCCTCCGTTCAAATCATCGGTGAGTGTTCGTTTCACTTCTCCTTCGTATTCAGTGAGTATTCACTTCATGATCCGTTTGAAAAAAATCTGTTTCTTCACTTCAATCTTCAACGTTCACTTCTTCACTTCAAATTTATTTCGAAAATACACATCTCTTTCACTTTAAAAATACGCATCTCCTGCGTCCGATCAATCTCCGTTCGCTTCTTCACTTCAATCTTCAGTGTTCGCTTCTTCTTTGATTTTTTCTCTATTCGCTTTTTCTCTCCGTTTCTTCTATTAGTCAAAGTTTCTTCAAATCTTCACTTTGATTTTGTCTGTTCTTCCGTTCTTTGCATTATAGTTCAAATTTTCAAAGTCCCTTCAAATCTTCAAATTTTCAAAATCCATTCGTCACACTTTAATTTCTGTTTGTTTGCTTCAAAAATCACCAAGTTTTTCAGTTCGTTCGCATACCTTCGTTTGCTACGAAATCTTGATTGAGTTCTTAATATATGTGAGTTCTTCGAATTCTTCAATGTATTTTCTTCTTCAGATTTGTTCTTTGCATTATAGTTCTTCCATTGTTGTGATGCCTTAGTACTATTTTTTTAACTCAAATGTTATATTTATAGATACAGTTGAACGGATATTTTATATTTTATTTGTTTATTTAATTATCATTTTAGATTATATAAATACAAAAAGAGTTTGAAGAAAAGGTGTTTGTTTTTTCCTTTGTTCTATTTCAATTATGTATTATATAAATTGATTATGACTTTGACAAACAACAAAATACTGAAAGCGAAAGCAAAAGCGAAGGCGAAGAAGAGGAACAAGGAGAAGAAGATGAAAAACGAGAATAAGATAAACAAGTAGAAGAAGACAATAATGAAGAAGGGGAGGGTGAGACAGCGGTAGATGAAGATTTGAGTTCATGGACGAGTGAACAAGATGAAAGATCAACGGATAATAAGAAGAGAAAAAAGACTGCGGAAAAGGGAAAGAAAGTAAGCACATGGTTAATTTGATAAAGTATTGATTATTTTCTATATTGGCTATAAATTTTCGTTTTATAATATAGGTGAATGCTATTAAAAATGAACAAAAAGCAAGAGAAGATCGAAGGAGGAAGGGAAAAACACCAATGAAACCAAAAAAAAACTGAGGTATGTGTTGTATGGTACTGCCGTCTATGTGAAGTATGATAATTAGATAGTATTTGTGATTTCTGTTGTATGTGATTCATTCAATTATACTGTATTTGTGTATTGTGAATGTAACTCATGTTCTAAATTAACTCATGTTTTGAATGTAGAGTATAGTATTGTGAATGTAACTCATGTTATGTTTTTTAATATAACTCGTGTTATGTTCTTGTGTATTGTTTATGTAACTCATTTATGAATTACACTATATGTTTTGAATTCTTATGTATATGGTGCATTTAATTATACTGTATTTGTGTATTGTGAATGTAACTCATGTCTGAATGTGTGGAGTATGGTATTGTGAATGTAGCTCATTTGTGAATTATACTGTATGTTTTGAATTCTCATGTATATGATGCATTTAATTACGATGTATTTGGGTATTGATTCGGGAGTTTTATGCAGTTTGTATGTTGAGTGTATTTCATGTTCTGAATTACATTGTTTATTTTGACTTCTGTAAACATTGAATATAATTATAGTGTATTCAATTCTATGGATCTTTTGAAATTTATATATGGTAATTACAGTGCATTTCTCTAAATATGGAATCAAACAATGACAACTAGGTGAGAGAAAAATTTAGAGATGATAATTAAATAGACTTCCTTCACCTGGTAAAGAAAATATTGTAAATCAGACAGTACAGAAAAAAAACGTCTCACGTGCTTATCCATGAAACTTTGTTTAACAGCCATGTTTTCCTTCAGATCTTTAGATATGTTCTCTTCAGATGTAGAACCACTGCTATTTGAGTAAGCCGTGTCATTATCACTTGCTTTTGACCCTCTTTTACGTGCATTTAACCCCGTTTTTGCACCAAACAGCCCTAAGATGCTTCGATCTGGTGATTCAATCCATTCTTTGAATTTATGGAGCCCATCTTGGATCTGGTGATTCAATCCATTCTTTGAATTTATGGAGCCCATCTTCTTGCAGAAATGCATTCATAACCTCAACGGCATTAACAATGACAATCCCAGTATATCATAGAATTGAAAAATCTATAATGACAACAGAGGTTTGAATCCTTGCAAATGATAAATTCCTATCAATATGGTAAGCTCATTCATGTTTAAATTACCTAACCGCTTCTGTATAATCACTTCCAAGTAGTAGCGTCATTTGAATTAACTTGTCCTGATTTAGACCAAGCTCTTTTATAATGTCCTGAAAGTCAAAGTACAATGGGCAAATTGTTCGAAAACAAGCTATATAAAATTTCGACAATATACAAGAATGATTCTTTTAAATGAATGGGAAAAGGCAAAGAAAAAATTGATGATAGTTCAGATTGCTCTTCTTGGCGTATATATATATTTATACTCCTTTTGTTATCAATTTAAATTGGAGTGCTTTTTGGTGAGGATTTGACATGTTCTGTATTTGTGTATTATGAAGAGTATTATGCTAAAATATTATTAAATTGCAAAGATTTGATTTTCAGCTTTATCATAGCATAAGACGGATGTATCTTAAATTATTGTCAATGTTCACACGAGATTTCAAGAGAAATTTAATTCGTGGAATTGAACTTTGTATATTGATTGATATATGTTCGATTTTCTGGAATTCAAGGAAAGTTTAATCTTCCAAGTCTTCTATCTTTCAGAAGGATGATTTCGAGGTTGATGATCTTGAGAGTCTTCAGAAGTTTTTGTCTTCAATTCTGAAGAACTTCGATTCTTCTTTTCAACCAAAGGTTCCCTAAATGAATGGTAGATGTCTCTATTTATAGAGAAATTTTATGGGCTTTAGGTGGGCTTGGGCCCGTTTTCTTGTTGAGCTTGGGCTTGGGCCCATCTATCTGTTGGACTTAGGCTTGACCCATTTGCTTGTTGGGCTTGGGCTTGAGCCCACCTGGCACTCTAGGCTTGGGCCCATTTGCTTGTTGGGTTCGTCCCCGGGCCCACTTGTTTGATGGGCTTAATCCATTATTTCTTAGCCTAATTTATATTTAGGGCTTAATTAGATCGGGTACGAGAAAGCTTAATTATCCAAACTCAATCGAATTATGATTATCACAATGTTTACTGTGATGACGTGGTAGAATTTAATTGGCCAAAATTTATTACTCAACAGTCCAATATATTTTTAAATTGGCTACATTATTTAAAATGTGTGGGAATAATTAACTGAACATATATATGCTAAAATATTCTTAAATTGCAAAGATTTGATTTTCAGCTTTATCATAGCATATGACAGATGTATCTTAAATTATTGTTTCATAAATTATACAAAATAATTATAGGGATTTAAACATTATATTTGGAATAATCTTAGAGATTCAAACTAAATTAAAACCAAAGTGTAATTTTAAGGTGGGATATATAACAAATACTATCTTTGACATAATTTTAGGGATTCAAACTAACCATCTAAAACTAAGGTATAAAATTTGGATTTAAAAATAATTTGAAATTTTTGAATTAAAACTAGAGAAAACCGTGGCCTAACGTGTAAAATTAGGGTGAGATATCAAACATTATCTTTAGCATAATTTTAGAGATTCAAACTAACAATCTAAAATTAATAAACATAATTTGAATTTTAAAACAGTGTTAAAATTTTGAATTAAAACTAACGGTTTAAGGTGAAAAATAATGTTAAAATATAAAATATGTATTATGTATTATTTATGTCTATTTTTTTGATGAATAATTTGAAGAATAAAAAATACTAAATAATTAAATTTATCTTTGGAGTTAAATAACAATATATATATGAGTTCGTTGGAGGGTCCTCCTACTTATGGTAATTGGTATGCATTGGTTTTGGAGATGCACTTGTGAAAGAAATAGAAAAATGGGTAGTTCGGGTATACAACAATCAAGGTCATCATTGACATTTAGTAGTGTGTTGCAAGTTTGAATCAAAGTGACGTTAGGAAATCTAAAATTAAGGGATTCTCCATTATCTTTGACATAATTTTAGAAATTCAAATTAACAATCTAAAATTAATGTGTAAAATTTGGATTTTAAAATAGTGTTAAAATTTTGCATTAAAACTAATGGTTAAAATAGGGTGAAAATAATGGTAAAATATAAATATGTATGGTGTATTATTTATGTATATTTTTTTATAAATAATTTGAAAAATAAAAAAAGCAAAATAGTTGAATTTATCTTTGTAGTTATTTTAGGGAAACGAGGTAAAATTTGAATTCAAATTGACGATTTTAGGTGATGATGTAGATTGAAATCGTTATTAAAAATTTGTAATACGCGTATTATTAAATATATTTTTTTATAAATAATATGAAATATAAAAATTAGTTAATTACTTGATTTTGTATCCTAATAATTAGGAGGTGTTGAAACTAAAGACATAAAATTAGGGGATATTAGTTCAATCTTCTGCAACAATAAAATATTTTTTTGATTTAGTTAAGATTTTCTAGAAGTGAATGTGTTTACAAATATACTGTATTCGTGCTATGTGATATTTTGTTTGTTTTTTTTATCTCAACAAATACAATGTATTTGTATGTGAGCAATTGTCATTCGTGAATGGGTAAATATATCAAGTATATAAAACGAAATATCAAGTATATCAAACGACATATCAAGTATATCAAACCAATAATGTGTATAAAGTGTTATTTAATTCATCAAGTGTATCAACAAAGCATAACAAATGTATCAAAAATACATCAAAGTGTATCAACAACATATCAAATGAAATGTGAAAATGTTTAATTTTAGAGGATATGTTTGTAATCTTGTATTTTTCAAATGTGAGTCGGGCTTGAATTTTGTCATTTTTGCAAATCTAAAAGTGGTGTGCTATGGACCTAATTTATCAAACTAATTTTGCTATATTTACAAGAGTTCTTTTAATTTTTAATTAAATGTTAGATGGTAATTTGATGTTTTATAAAAAAATTCAAAAAATCATCTTGACTTCAAGATAATGATTGTAACCATTTTAGCACATTATCATTTTATTTCATTATCTCAACTCATATGCTAGATGCAATTTATTTACATCCAAATTTTTTAGTGTTTGGAGTTTGGAATATTTTGTGATACATTAAAATGTTTTCTTCTCTTCCTCCCAATTTTTTCTCTTTCTTTTTTTGTTTTGTGGTACATTGTGGAGTATTTGTTTGCGATTTGTGTTCTAGTTTATTTTACCTTGTCATAGATGTTAATATTGATATTATTATAGAGCCTAATAATCCAAATATATACGTCACATCATCATTTTTTAACGAAATTCTAACCACAAGTACTTACCAAAATGAGCTTTTTTTTCAAAAGTTTGGGGTCCAAAACATACATTTTTAAAAATTTAGAGACCAAAATAGAATAAAGTAAAAAATTTAGGGATCAATATAAGATTTTAATTTTTTTTATATATTTATTTATTTAACCATACAAATTAGTACATTAAAAAGGGAAAATTGAATGAATATTGCACACTTAAAAAATATTTATTAAAACAATGTAGTTCAAAAACTATTTAGTAAAACATAGTCGATTTTGGTAGATTTGGTTTTCTAACTTGTCGATTGAGTGCTCACTGCATCTTTATATATATATAATAATGGTCGAATACTCTACTAAATATCTCTTTTCAATTTAATAATAACGTATTATTTTAAAAATACTTGAATATCGACCAAATATTTTTTAATCTAGTACTTTTTTTGCACCAACCGGTTTTCTTAAAAAAAATTTAGAAAAGGTATAAGGGTTCTTCAAAAATAGAAAAAATTGACAAATTATTTATACCCAACAAAATCAACCAAATTTATTACCTAATTTTTTTTATGGAGCGTAATATCTTTTAAATGTTTTATTTTTGACAATTTCCTAAATCTTCTCTTTTAACTACCTCTATTGTTTGATAAATCAAATTGTTAATTGATTAACAAAATCTCTTATTTAGGGGAATAGTTATAATAGCATAGAAATGAATATATTTATAAAATATAGTAAAAATTTTAAATGGGTTAAGATTTGATGAATTTTGCTATATTTTGTAAATAATTTCAATATTTTGTTATGACTAAAAATGATTCTTTTAAATTATAACTCGTGAAAGTTGATAATAGTAGAATGGTAGCTTTATTCAGCTTTTTTTAAAGATCTCCTAATTTCTTAACCATTTAAATAAACTAGTCGAGATTATGTCCTCGCATTCCATAACACTGAAAATAAAAAATGCATATTTAGGTTGAAATAAGTCTTTTAATTAATATAGTAAAATGCAACCAATAGCACTCTTTTTTTGCATTTTGCAAATATAACAAATATGACAAGTAATTAGATATATCATATGACTATCATAGCGCTATCAAAAAGTTATCAGAAGGCTATTCGTTTTTAAATTTGCTACTTTTGCAATTTATAAAATGTTTTGCAATTTATAAAATGTAGTGACATGGGCTCTATTATTATAATTCTTTTTGCTATTTTTGCAAACGTCCCAAAATTTTATGATCATAAGACCCATGTCACTATATTTTTTAAATAGCAAAAATAGCAAATTTAGAAGCGGATAGTCCTCTGATAGCTCTTTGATAACCGTCTAATCTAATTACTTGTCATATTTGTAATATGCAAAAAAAAAAAAAAAAAAAGTGCTATAGACCACTTTTTTCTAAATTTTTTTGTCATATGATTTAATCTTCCTATATATATAATCAGTTGAAGATAAATTAAGATCAATTACTAATGTGATTGATATAACATCTTTCCACACCACTCATAGACCATCTTTTCACCTCACAAGTTCAACTTTGATTCATTCTGTTTAAGCACCATTTGTTCACCGTTGTTCGTGCTTCATTCCACAACCATCTAGCTTCTTGTTGGTAGTCCATTCAAGTTGTAGGTTGTTTTCTCGACTGTTTCATACTTCTCTCAATCCTTTTTTTTAAAACTTATTTTGGCCATGGATCTAACCATAATGTCGCTTGTTCTTACTTAGAGAATAGTACAGTTTGGGCGCATAGAAAAGCATCAAGAAGCTAAATTTCATATGGACGTTAGATGCCACTTCAACTTATGATGTTGGCATTTTTTTTGCTTAAGTTGTATCTCTTCTTGAGTTTGTGAAGACAAATCCTGGAAGGGGTGTGATACAAGCTCAAATGACAAAATTTTACCAACTGGCATGACTTAGAATCTAAAGAAGACAAATGTTGAAATCCAGAACAAAGATTCTTCAACACATAAATAGATGGATGACCCAAACAACAATGTTATTTAAAGGGAGACGATACGTTAGAACATGTGATGAATGTGAATATTATGGCTCAAAGATGTAAATAATTTTTTTGTGATGAATGATGGATATTGTGCTTTTATCAATAGTTTGTTTTGTCATATGATCATGAAATAAACAATAACCCAGAAAAAATCAAAATACATCGATGAAGATAATGAGTGAGTTCGCTGAAAGAAATCAAATTAAAGGAGAATTGTGGTAAATATAAAACTAAGGATAAAGACATTGATTTGGTAAGATGACAGCTCCTGTCCCTAATACAAGTGTAGTGGTTCCATCGGCTATAATGACATTAGGTGAAAAAGTAGATGGGCAAAGGTTAGAAAGTAAGTTGGAGTGATTCAATAACTTATTTCAATGTTGAAAAAAGAAGACATCTAGAAATGTTACTTGTCTTTACGGAGGTTGTCATCAAAAACTTCTGTTGTTGAAATTTAGCAAACTCCTCTACAGAAATAATAATGAGCTTTTGAAGATTACCAGAAGTAGAAGCAACATGTGCAGATGACACCCTCGAAGTCTTATTCGACAATTTCATGCATTCATATCTTGTATGGCCAGATTTATGACAATAATAACAAACAATATCTCCTGAATTTGGTCTTAACTTTTACAACTATTAGATCCACCCTTACTACCTATATAGTCATTTGTGTGCACAACCAAAGCATTGCTAGAATCAAAATGACATAACTGCTTGTAGCTTCTTTGTACAAATTATTCGAGCACACTTCTTCCAACCCAGAGATACTTGAGCCTAACAAAACATGATCTTTGATCATCTCATTTTAGGTGCAAGATTGTAAAAAACTAACATAAAACGATTTTTCACGCTTAGCCATTTGCACTTTCGGGTCAGTGCTAATTGGCATCAATGCATTGAATTTCGCACATGTACTTTCACCTCCGTAAATGATTTGTACGGGATTTCTCCCCATGACCTGGTTGATACATAGTCTTATAAACGTTATATACTTTATTGATGTTCTCTTTTCCAAAAGAATGAAAATCCAAATAGCCTAGTAGTTCTTTGACTAATTCGTAGTGATTTGCTAATCCAACGATTTCAAGAACAACAGAATTCTTGGTTTGTATAAGCACTCTTGAATCATCCAGCCAAACCGTTTTATTAGCATCACTAGATGGCCCTTCAATTATATGTTCATCTATTAAATACAAATGAAATGGCAAACATTTTATCTCCATGAATACTAATTAGATTCATTCGACTTGTGTTCGGTATCTTTTAACATCATGAAAATCATCTCAGACATGTTTACTAATTTCTGATCGAAATATTTAGAGAAATCAACTACTCTAAAGATGATTTTACACAAATGTCTCAAAATTTCATTTATTTTTTAATTAAATGTGTTTTCTAGAACCATTCTAACCTTCACATCAATTATAAATAAAATTGATTTTCGAAAACATATATAATATAATATCATAATTATATTATACCTCATTCATTATCTATTTTATAACTTCCATAATTAATGTAATAAATGATTCGGATTTATATTTATATTTAATATTATGATACCATTTATTGGAGAAATAACTTTAATATGATATAAAGTCGAATCTCATATGGTAATATTTATTTTATATAATTTCTACAAATTGATTTTATTCAATTTCATTCACAACACAATTAGAGAAATCACCTTACATCTTTCCAGCATCATCCACATTTTCACCGATCAACTTTGTTGGTTATTTAATTTCATCCGCAACACAATCCACATTTTCACCGATCAACTTTGCTGGTTATTTAATTTCAGAGATCTCCTTCAACCAATTTTTTCACATTTCTGTTCCCACGTTTTATATTTTTCATATACCTACATAATATACTATATATTTTTCGTATACCCAAATTTGTTGACCGGAAACTACATAATATACTCTCTATTTTCTATATACTATAAACAAGAATTATCTAATATACTATATATTTTTCATATACTCTAACAAATTTTGTATATAACTAATTCTTGCTCATCGAAAAAATTTGAAGAAAATAAATGGAATGAGAAAATAGGGACGAAGAGAGAGATCGAAATGAGAGAGATCAGAGGGGAAAGAATTTTTTAAAAAAATAATTAAGAGGTAATTTTGATTATAATATTGTGATAACAGAATTAATTGAATATCATATTTACATACAATATCCAATAGAAGAAAACATTAATTACATAGATGCAAAAATTAATTACATGGGATGATCCTACCATTTTCCTTATTTCATTTTTAAAATATTATTTTTAAAATATATTATTAATAATAAAGAGAGTTAGTTTGATCCATGGGACTCAGATTCGTCTAAAATCGGAGCTCATATTTATGAAGAATTTGACAATATTAAGTTCAAAGAGACAACTATTTAGGCCATAGTAAACCCCAAAATAAACAAAAATGATTTTAAGGAAAATATGTATAGCAGAAAACCCTAATTTTTCAGAGAGGCTTTACTTTAATCAACAACAAAACAGGAAAGATATAGCTCAAACGACGCAACCAAAAGTTTGAGGAGAAGATTCCGATCACACCCACAGACGACAAAGACGGCCGGAAGGAGACGCCGACGGGTGGTACAAACAGCAGAAGGTGGCAACAGCGCATGTGCTTCACGCGCTAAATGGACAAACACCAGACCACTAAGAATCTGTAGATCGACAACTGGGCTTCCCTTCAAGACGAGTGGTGTAAAAAAAAAAAAAAAAAAAAAAAAACATGACGAAAAGACAAGCCTAACAGCAACAACAATGGCTGCATGCGACCACTTACAAAATCCTAGACAAAACCACCGCACAAAACCCTAGACGAAACTCAAATGGATTTCGAACGATTATTTTTGGAGCCTCTGGTTTTATAATGCACGCATTCCATTACAACGAGGTTCATGGAAAAAACAGGTAGTCAAAATCACTTCAAGATAGCAAGAATGCCATTCTATTCACATTTTCATTATAAATGTTATTTGTCCAAAAGCGCTATCGTCTCATAAAACATTCTTTGTCCACGAATACAGTCATCTGGAATGGCAATTTTTTTCATAAAACTTAAATATACGCCACATTTGATGATATAACACTAAACTCAAAAAAAAAAAAAAAAAGTAATAAAGTTAAGCATAGAAATGTTGGTGCAAAATATGTACAGCCTCAAATATACATCTGATGCAACTGAACAATGCGACTCATCAAAAAGAAAGTATACATTCTCGATTGAATTAGAATACGAAGCTAAAATTTCTAATGCACACCCAATTCCTATCCTAGATCAACAAGTATTCTCACCCCTACCCAACATTTGATGATATAACACTAAATTCAACTACCAGAATCAAATTTTTACCATAAATACGGTTCACCAGCTAAAGGTATTGATGCCCAGAAGGCGGCAACTACTCTGAATCTCCGACAACTGCAGTGTTGTCCCCAAGATCGTATACATTGATTGTTAGCAGCCAGCAATGGTAAATCTCTTCAGAGTCAGCTTCTAGTCAATCTTCTACTATCAATTGGTCGAATATCTGAATCCAGTATGGACAGTATCTGTGGCATCGACATGCCTCCAGACACGACGATTTCTGCAATTTAAATAATTAGAGTTCGTTTTTATTTACTCTTACAAAGCTACCATTCACGTCCTCTTAAAAAGAAAGATAACCCTACTTATTTTTGGTGGATGAGATGAGGGGCATCTAGTTCTTGCGTAATTCAGGAAAAACTGTCCAGGTGATTCTTATGATAATGACATAAAAAGAAAAACTTACCAATTCCTTCTCGAACTGATAAATTTGGTCTAATAACATCCTGAGAGTTGACTAGAAAAACATCACCAATGTAAAGATGATTGGTGGGAACATATACACAACATAGCTCCTCCTCTCCAGAATAGCTCTGCATTTAGAGGGGAAATGGTTGATCAGAATATCGAGCTTTGCAGCACCAGTACATTATAATTTATGCCAATTGCAAAAGGTGTGACATGACTTAAGTTAAGTGCATATGGATTTATCCAGATAATCAAAAGAAAATAGAAGTAGTCTACTCTCTAGCATATATTGAATTGAAATAAGCATACTTGGCAACTTAATCCTCACTTAGGCCACTAATCTGAAAAGCTCATCTCGGCATGGACCTCAGCGCCTCATGAAGCCCTTTTTTTATTTGTTAAGTTTTAAAAAGAAGCTAAGAGATATCCTTAGAAACTGTTCAACTTTCTCCGGTTTCTAATAGAACCTTTATTCTTTTTTTAAACCTTTCATTACCTTCTTATTCAAACTACTAATTCATTTATTGTTACTCTTTTATTGGACACTTGATAAGAAATACTCATTTTTCCTCATAACGTACCTCACGCTTTAAAAAACACTGCTTAAAGCTACCTATAAATTGTTGGCAGCCCATCCCGTTCATTCAATTTTCAACACAATGAAAGTTTTTAAATATAAAGATTTAACCAAAACTAAGAATCCAAGATATAATTATAGATTCACGAAAACCTTAAAAAATAAATGAACTCTTATGTATCAATACAATGCAAAAGAAGTACGAAAAACATGATACAAAGATATGATAACAAAACATCATTTTCTACAAAAGATATGAATAAAGAAATTATTCAATATAACATATTTCTATGTCTAACAATGTCAATGGTTTTCATGCTTAACATGGCATGTGCGTCCATGTGGAACAAGGGTATTATTGGTTGTAGTTGGTCCTTATGAACCAAGTTTCCACATTTCAAATTATAGCATTTCCATTTAAATACAGCTTATAAGAAGAGATAACACAGTATGGAACCAACACAAAGTAGAAAGATCCTTTGAATATATCTAGTGGCAATGAATTTCATGCTTAACATAACCATGTGCGTCCAAGTGGAACAAGGGTATTATTGGTTGTAGTTGGTCCTTCTTACGAACCAAGTTTCTGCATTTTAAATTATAACATTTTCATTTAAAATACAACTTATAAGAAGAGATAACACAGTATGGAACCAACAAAGTAGAATGATCCAATGAATATATGTAATGCAAGGATATAACGTAATAAATGTTCATGAACAGGAAGATTCCATTCCACAGCCAGCAAAATATAAATCATTAAATCAGTCGTGCTATCAAGAATTATCAAAATCAATTATTTTTGCAATTATATGATTCAATAAGAAAATCCTACATTTCTTATCAAATTACATCAACACCTTTTTATTGTCTGTGAGGATGTAATATACAACACAAACAATGTAATGAGGTTTATTAAATATCCAACAAATATCGAAGTGTTGATGAGTCCAGGTGTCCCCAAACTATCTCCTAGGCAGAATTTTCTCCAAAGAATTGAAGCACATACCTGAAGAGTGACAGTTGAAGTGATGAACCCAAATGCATATTCACCAATACGAGGGTGCCTAATGATGGCAACTTCCTTGAAGGCTTTGGTGTTTTGATCTAATAGATAATCACAAGACCATTGATGGTTCATACATAAACTTGACCATGTTAAAAACAAATATACTTATGAAAGCTGTACCTGGTGAAATAGCTGAACTAATCTGCTTAGAAGCATTGTAAATATGCCGAACAAATGGCATGCGCTTGATGAACCACTCTCCAAGGGCCAGAACAGAAGCACCCAACCATGATGACATGAACACCCCAACAAGGAAGATGAATGTTACAGATGTTGCAAATCCAAGACCTTTTCAAGAAATGAGAATAAGCTAATGGTAAGAAATTTGAATTTACAATTTAATAGGTTTGTTGTAATGAATAGATGCTCATTAATCAATTGGAAAAATGGGCATTTGAATGTTTTTTCGTCAATAGTACCAGCCTACATATGAGGGAGGCAAAAGAGCAAAAAGAAAACAGACGTTAATGGAGGTAAAGAAAAATAATCACTCATGTACTTGTAGGTAGCAGATCAAATTCATATCAAATAAATTCCGCATGGATTGAATGGGTTTGGAAGAAGTGTTTTTTTTTTTTGAAATAGATTTTTTTTTTATTAATAATAGAAATTCAAAGTACAAGAGAGATACAATGAGCGTAATAAAGAAGCCTAAAGAGCAAAAAGCAAGCGGGATCAAGAGGTGCACCCGCACATCTCAACTAGGTTGAGATCCCCATAGCACCAAAACATCAAATCCCAGGTTTGGAAGAAGTGTTAGCTCTTAAGAGATAAAGATTGCTTACCAAAGATATCAATTCCAAGTTGAGCGTAGATCGGAGAAAAAAATCCATCCACAAAGTGAATAAACCACCATGTTATATAGAAAGTTATTGCAATTGGAAATAGAATGACACTGCAAAACAGCCAGATGATAGGGTGTAAAGATATTAAAACACTATCATCAATTAGTACTTAGCACAATGACAAACAAATGTGATTGAAACCCTAGCACGTTCATATGAAAACAAAGGAACATAATTTCCAATTAAAAACTTATCACCCTGCTAAACGTAATTTCTGAGTAACTAACAGCTCTATTGTGAAAGAGAGCAATTTTGAAGTGCAGTTTAGAAACAACAGCCTGAAAGTGCAATGTTAGCAATGATGGCTTGACTACAATGCATATGCATGAAACTTTACTACAATGCTTATGCATGAAACTTTACCAAATATCAACTGAACATATGACATTTTGTCTGAGCATCAAAAACACTGATTGGCAGAAAATACAGAGAAAAGAATAAATAACAAACCATCCGGTCATGAACTTTTTTGAGGCCCAGCTCCTAAAGACTCTGTAAAATGTCTGCACAGTAGATAAAGTAGATATTTCAACCCACCACAGGTGATAGAAAATAATACAGATTGATGATTTAAATAACGAGTAATTGGCTATTCCTATTTTATATGCAGAAAAGGCAACATACGCTTGACGCATAGCAAGAAAAGATTTCAACATTCTCCCTCAGCTAATTAAGTTCGGTGTTGAACACATCCATAGCCATTCCACTATATTTATTATTAATACATTCGTACCTCATGGCAGAATTCAGGATGTATACTAGATATTCAAAAGATGTTATTTTTTTCTCATTCGTACTCATGTGATTCCATCCCGTCAATTACTTTTCAAAATCCAAAATTCAAGTTGACAGATCAAATTCATGGATTGAATCATACAAGAGCGACCACAAGGCATCTGAAATATAATATCTGATACGCTACACGGAAAGAACCAAAGATGCCAAAAATATAAAAGAAGATGACAGTAATTGCTTGAGTAGAATCAATGGAAAGAAAGTTGATCAACATCTTCATCATTTTGATTTCAGGCGCCACTTCAAGCAGAAGACCCGTTTGGAGATTTTCTTTGTGGCATGTAACGGGTGTAAATGCATTCAAGAGCTACAAATGAATGAAGGAATTTAAATTCGGCAATATGGAACTGTCTTTAGGGAAGGCAGGGAAGTGATAAAGATTAAAATACAGATTGTTTAGAGAGAAGAGTCCTAGTCCTCCTGACATGTGGAGGATGCATCAAAAGATGCGTATTTAAAAAAAAAATTAACAAAATTGAGATCAATTCAGCTACAGTTCCAACCAGCTTCTTATCTCATTAAGTAAACTCCGTCTTTGATAGGAAGTCCATTGATGGCCACAATTTCAGAAATATTGATTTAATCAATTGAATATTTAAAACCCTACAGTGGAGAAGCACCTTGAGAATTCCAAATACGTAAAACTCCTAAAGCACAAAACATAGTAGAGTGAACAATTAAAGTAAATAAATATCAGCTCATGCTCACACCATGACAGAGGCAATCCACCAGGCAATAGCAAGCATGAGAAGAAAAAGACGAATGAAAATAATTGAAATGATTAGAAAGAAGCGAAACTGAACCTAAAATAGAGTTCGACACACAGATATTTTCAATCAAACAACAAGCAAACAATACCACTGAGTAGCTTCCAACAATCAGGAAATGAAAATTAAAGAGAAGTGAAGAATACCTCGCGGCCAGTCTGTTGCGAGGATGATGAAGATGACGAGGGCTTGCAAGAGGCATCGTCCTTAGGAGAGGAAGCGACGGGAATTAGAAGCTCTAGATCTCGTTCTCTATCTCTGGTGGCGATCGCGATCGGCGCTTTGTCGTCGGCCATCACCGGCAGCCGGTAGCCACCGCGTTGTGGAGCTTAAGAAGCTTCGCCCCGAAGACCAAAGACTGGGAGCAAAGGAAGGCTTTGTTGAAAGTCAGAGATTGAATTAAAATAGAAATTAGAATGGTAATTTCAAATATCTTTCCTCTTGTCCAAACAGTGCTACCTTTCTTTGACTATATATTATATTATAAATTTATAACCATTTCTTTTACTTCCCTTTTTTTTTCTCTCTCTCCTTTTAATCAATTATCAATTACACAACTAAATTCAGTCATAAAAGAAATAGATTTTTATTTAATATATTTTAATATTTTCTAGTACAAGACAATTTAAATACATCGCCTAGAAAGAATATTTAAAAGTTTATGAGCTTTCTTCAAATTTATGAAAGTTTAGAGATATTATAAACGTAATGAAAAATTGCACCAACCAACTTCTATAGGGTTGGTTACAGTAACACAATCATTTCCTTCGGTTTATTTTTTGTTGCAATCAATCATTTTTCTTAAAAAAATCAATTCTTATTTATATAACTTACGTGGATAAAAAAAGAAAGAAAGAAACTTGTCTTATTTAAAAAAAAAAATGGGGAGAAAGAGTTATTTTGAAAATTGGGATTAAGGCTTAAAAACTAATTTGAGTAAATCCTTTGTAGATAAATTTTGTTAAAAAAAAACTCATAACTTCTAATTGCATTCGATCTCCAATCTATTTGAATAAACTTGCGAGATGAAGTAACTAAATCTTTGAATCAGAATAAAGATGATTCTAAAAGTCTAGAAGCTAACAAAAAAATGAAAAGTATGCGATCATTCACCTTAGGTAGAGTTTTTTTTTTAGAACTATAAATGAAAATCCTAAATACAAACTAACAATCACTTTCATCTTCAAACTTGTGAAATGTTTTTCAAGTTTGTATTTATTTGTCAACTCCAGAAATCCATTAAAATCTAATTTTATACATTTTTTTTTTCTTTTAGTTACGATAAAATCAACATTTTTCACTGCTAAATGTAGTTGTTCGGCTAATGGTTGGATGAAATTTGATAAATTTTGAGTTTGAACGTGATTCTTGATATTCCATGATTTTTTATATTCAGTTACTAGTTGGATGGAATATTTTTACTTTTCATGCATTTCATAGATGTGGATTACCTCTTCTCCGTGTGTATACATTATGGAGGTCAATTTGTCTTACATGGAAAGGACAAAGCATCATATGTGAGAGAAATGCGCAAAATTGAGATAAATGCATTTTTTATATGATGTTCATATCTAAAATTACATAGTGATAATGGAGGTAGGTATATTAGAATGGACAAAATTTAATTATTTTGTTCTAGGAATGAATTTTGGAAGGTTATATTTTTTGTTGAATGATAAAGATATCTTGAAGACGTTGAGGGATTTAACGATGAGTTTATTAATGAGTTAAATCTTTTCAGAGCTTTGGATGAGTCGAATTGTAGGTTTTTTTTTAGAGACTTGAGCTCACCAATTCAATATGACGAAGAAGGTGTACAATAAAAAAAAATATATTTTTTGTATTTAACACTTTGATGTTGAAGGAAGAAATCAAATTATCTTTAGGAATGATGTCTGTGAGTTAAGAGCTGCTTTAAGAGAATACTCGATAAAGAATGGTCATAAGTTCGATATATGTTAAAAATGAGCTAGCAAGGGTTATGATGTCAAGAGAGTTGTGTTTGGTGATTACATGCATCTAAAAAACAAGATAAGAGTACAAGGCATCTTATCCCAAAATATTCAATTATCATGGTTAGATTATTTGTCGGGAGAAAGTACACCCCAACCAAATCTTAGGGAGGGTTTAGAGATTGATAGGACTTCCCTTCCACTCTATCGACCAAGGTATTAAAGATCTAAAAATATGAACGAAAGAAATTTCAAAGAGTTAAATCTTCAAATTTGTTGCAACGTCATCCAAAATTGATAATAGCTAGCTTGGCCAAAGAAATCAATCAAATGATTTGTCCAAATTTGTTGCAATACATAGGTTATCTAAAATGGATAATAGCTCAACTAAATGGATCGTCAAATGATTTGTGGTATTTACCTTCAAATTTTAGAATCGTCTAAAGATTTGGTCTCTTCACCTTCCCACATTCGTTCAAATCCCAACTACATTGGAGAGGTTATGGGTTGTTTTTTTTCTTCAAAATTTGTAGTTTGGTATGATTCACCCCTTATTAAATTTTATACATAAAATTCTAATTTTCAATGTAAATCTTCCTTTGCAATCTTTGTGTTTTTCTTTAATAAGATAAGTTTGCCATTTTTATCCATGTGAATATTAATATAAATAAAAATTGATTTAATAAAAGGATTGATTGCGACCAAATAATAAACTTTAGAGGATAGTTTATCAAATTGATGGTTCAAGGTTGTTATTATAACCAACCTCCTATTTCACTATACACTGTTTGCTTCAGTCAGGCAATAGACGTGTGTGTGTTTAAGATATTTCCAGTCTACTGCATTAGGTGGGCGGACGTAGGCATAGAATACATCGAGGTCGTCAAGGGTGACCTACAAATACGCCCACTACACATTTCTATTTTTATCTGAAACATATTTAAGTTAACTAAGCTAATAATGTGTTGTTTTTTGTAATGTGTAGTGTTTTTTCGTGCTCAGTTTCAATGATCAAGAAATGAATAGGTTCGTTGAGCATCAAATGCTTAGTACCTTTAAAAAGTTCAGGGGCGACTGTCACAAGCATTTCAAAAAGTACAGCGACCCTAAGGCGGCATGTGCCAACGCATGACCCATATTTGTAGGACGTAATGAGGATTGACACTACCTCTGTGATCATTACATGAGTTGTGCATTCCAGGTGAGCAACTAAACGCTTTGTAATGGTTAATTATGTTTTCAACTTTTAATATGTATAAGAAATAAAGAATATTATTGTTTTCATGCAGGAGCAATCACGAACCAACAAGGTTGCTAAAATAGAAGCAACCTTACAATCATAGCAGTGAGTCGAAGTCGTTTTTACAACGATAGCACAAGCTCGCTGAGGAAAGTGGGGAATCGGTCGACCATGTCGAGTTGTTTCGGAAAACACAAGTTCGAGACGAGACTTTTGTATCTCAGGCCACAGAGGATGTGCATGTAAGTTATCCATGAAGCAATACTTCTACCCTTATTTGTCCTCTTTAATTTATTTGTGACTTTTAACTTAGTTTCTAAATTTGTTGCATAATTAAATGTTGAAACTTCAGTCCCAACCTATCTTAGAGGGTTCTCAACCACTTTTTGAAAACAAGATATGCGAGACTGTCTTGGGTAGATGACCGAGCTACTCATCAAAAGACCTTGGTTAGGGACCTAAGACCAAGACCTGCAAAACGACCAGTGCGAGCAGTGCCACGACCTCGACGCAATCCACAGCGAAGCTTCAATTATGGGCTGAGCTTGATGAAGCTAAGTGAGCGATTGAAGAATAGACAAGAAAGCAAGATATGTTAGCTTCACAAGTAGAACAAATGCAAAAGCTCATAGAAGACATGACTTGGGCATAGCAAGAACCACCACATGATCCCTAGATTTGCGGTACGTATATATATTTCCATTATTCTTAAGTTCTTGAAATAACATTATTCAGTGATGATAAGCATATGTACTAAACTTAGGCACGTATATTGGCACTTTTGTATCATTTAAGGTACCGCGGTTTAGAATGGCTACGAGACTTGTTAAGAGACGTATGTTATTTTGTATGAATTTTGTGTACTTTTTTTTTGGAACATTTTACTATTTTTTGTTTGTATTATGAACTTTGTTTAAATTTTTTAACTTTCTGTATTATGAATATTTACTATTTTTTTTATTCCGTAATCATATTTAAATTTTTGTTCAATTTAATATTTTATTTCGGCGTTTACTAATTTATTGTGAATTTTTCGTAATTTAATATTGCATAAATTGTACTAGAATCGAAAATGAATATGAATATTATAATTGAATAAAAAACATTTAAGATTCTTAGTATTATCTGCATGATGACCATTAAAACGTGCCTCAGATACCTCCATAATCTCCATTGTTAATGTTGACAATAGAATCCAATGATATCTCCACATCATATACATACTCATGATTATTAACACAGATTCTGATATGTCTACATGTTTCCTGTTGGCTAACCTATATGTATCAATCTTCCGATTCTAACGAACACACGTTATATATGAGCCCGAGGATTCAAAGATCATACCCCATTCAAACCCACATTGTATTTGAGGATAAACTGAAGCTCAAATGTGAATAAATGAACATCTTAGGTCATTTATGGGTTGGTATCTTCAAAATGAAAATAAAAAATTGAGACACATCATTGCCAATTAGAAAAAACTGAAAATCTTCTTAATTGCAAATTACTAAACGATTATAAAAGGCTTCACATTGGACAGGCATCTTAAAACCAAATTAAACCTAGTGAAATTTATCTTACTAATTCTATAAATTTCATGTAAATCCCAACATTCAAAATCAACCCTTAGCTTCATTTTTACTCCAACATATTATTTCTCATTCTCGTTCCATTCACCGAAAAAACCCAACAAAGATACAAGGCATCCTACAAAAAATACATAAGCCTATAAAAAATTAATAAAATCAATCAAAATATCGGGAAAACGAGATATTCTCAATCCAAAATCATTCAAATCTCGACAAAGATTTCAAACCCAACACTAAATCTCAGGGAAAATATAAATAAGTCTAGTTAAGAATTATGACTTGTCACCAAGATTATGTGAGTGAAAAGCCAAACATAAATTATTGATTTTTCCTGAAAACATGGAATGTGAGGGTTGAGAGGAACCAAAACACACTTGGAGATTAGTTTTTGAGGAGTTGTTGTGAAATCTTCTTGAGTAAGCCAATCATGTTTTACGTTTCATTAAGAAAAGGATATAAAAGAATAATACAATAATACTTTTGGCATTGAGGTCGTTTTTGTAAATTTTATTTTCATTTACGTACACGTGAGCAAATTGAGGAGTATCAAAATTGAGTAAAAATCTAGGGGTTGATTTGGCTGGAAAAGGATCCAGAAGAAGTACCTTTGACGACTTTAAAAAAGATGTGTTATTTTGAAAAGTAAAGACTAATACTGGTTATTTTGGATGATTTCCTAATCTCTAGTGTCTTTAGTTGAGTTCATAACAATGGAATCCTGTAGTTGTAAAATTTGCAACAATATTAGATATTCATTATAAAATAAGAAAAATAGAAAAAGGTTGGAATTATTTCATACGCAAAACAGCGGTCAGCTTGGAGGAGTCACTGTAGAAATAGAGAAAGACAAGAGAGTTTTTGTTTGCTTTGCTTTACCCTTTTCGCCTATATAATTATAATATATAATTCCATCTCTGTTTCCATTCCGATTTGGCAGCCACCACAGATTTTCCATTCCCTGTTTTAGTTTCTCCACTTATATAATTAATAATAATAATAATAATCATCATCATCATCATCATCATCTTGAATCCGATCGAGAAGAAAGATGTTGGAAGGGAAGGCCACCGTGAAAGAAACCGACATGTCGGAAAAAATGCAGATGCACGCCATGGCCTCTGCTTCTCACGCCCTCGATCTCTTCGACGTCTCCGATTTCCTCTCCCTTGCTTCCTATATCAAGAAGGTACGTTACGTTGGTTGTTACAATTACAATTCATTTTAATTTTTCATCAATATTTTTCAATTCAAATTAGGATTTTGATGGTACTTATGGAAGTGGTTGGCAATGCGTGGTGGGTTCTAATTTCGGCTGCTTCTTCACTCATTCTATGGGCACTTTCATTTATTTTTCCCTTGAAACTCTCAATTTTCTCATCTTTAAATCCCCTTCCTAATTCATATCTTTAGGGCTGCTCTCCTCTCTTTCGCCCCCCCTCTCTATCCCTAAAATTTACATGGAACGACGAGCAACAACAAACCCACCGTACGTTGCGTATGTATTATTATTGTCACATGTGATCCGTCTTTTAATTTCTCCTTCTGCTATGTATGTTTTTTAATAATTCATTTTTCTCTTTTACTTTCTTCATTTTTCATCATATGAACACATCTATATTATCTTTTATTCTTATTATTATTGCAATTCATATGAGGTTTCCAAAACTAGTTTTTGCCTTTTCTTCTCAAATGTATCATTTTAGAAAGTTTATTCTAGAGTTTGACAACGTCCAACAATGAAGTTGGACTTGGAATATTTCTAAATAAATATATAATAATTACTAATTTGAACTTGGAATACCCTTCATAACAATGTCCTCTCCAATTTAGATTCATACTCGTACCCTTTTGATTTACACAAAAGAAAAAAAATGGTGAATATGTGATGTAATAGCAATTATAATTATTAACTCAATTTCATTCAAATTTGTTTTTAAAAAGTATTTGGACAAAATAAACTATTTATACATATGGAAATAAAAACTTATTACATTTTTAGGTTTGATCCTTTTATGAAAGGTAAATATTTGGTTATTTTTTAGAATCTTTAATTAGTAATACAAATAGGATTTTACTTATATTTCTTATTATAATAAATTTAAGAAAAAAGCCTACGGGTCCCCTCCCCGTCCCCATTTAATTCTCGAAGAATTTTTTTGCTTCCCCTTCTCTCATCTCCTGCCTAGATGTCTCTACCTTGATCTCCATCCCAACTGGGAAAGTAACATCCCTACAAATAAACCAACTTATATTTGTTTTAAAAATAAATAATCACAACAAAATCATGAATGTTCAAAAATATAAGTAATATATCGTAAATGAAAAAATTTATAAAATATAACCAAATTTCAGATTTTATCAATATAGATATTAGTGGATAATAGACTTCTATCAGTTTCTATTAATAACATCAATAAATATTAATATAAGTCTATTGGTATGTGTCTCATTGATATGATCTAAAAATTTTCTACATTTTATAATTTTTTTGAATCGTTTGTTTATATTTATAAATTATGAAAAGACGTGTAAATCAATTTTAACGAGATTAGTTTACTTAGAAAACTAAAGAAGCAAAGAAGACCTTCAAGTTAAACATCAAAGTAAAAGGTAATAATTTTAGTTAAAGAAAAAGTAAGTAAAGATTGTAATTTTTTTTTTAAAAGGTAAATATAATAATAAATGAGCATAACAAAGAAAATAGTTCAAAGAAATATGAAGAAGAAAAGAATCTTAGTTAAAGGTTTCATTATGCATCTTGACTCAACTAATTTTCGAATTTGTCACACTTATGGAATAATTCTATCTTTTCCTTTTAATCTACTCTTTACGTTGAAAATCTATTTTACAATTTACAATTCAAAAAGAAAATTTTATAAATTAACTTATTAACTCTACTCAATTAGCTAAAGGGGTATTCACAAAATAAAATAAAAAAAGCAAAACAAGTTATAATAATTAAGTCCATAATACACAAATTTATTGTTTGCAAAAATAACAAAAACAAAGCCTAGCTCACATATATAATTAAAATGTAAAATATCACAAATATAATGCTCTCATTACTGATATACATTTGAAACACTTGATAATACACCTAATATACCTAATATTTCTTGATACCCTTGACATATATTTGACACTTCTTGATAACCTTTAGACCTTGATACACTTGATGCATCATGAAACTCTTTGATACCCTTAATACTCTTTGATACACTTGGAACACATTGATACACTTAAAGGCTTCATTGATTCTTCTTAATACACTTGATATCCTTTATGTCTCGATACATGTAAAGGCTTCATTGATTAGTTCGATCCACTTCATACATTGCTAATAAACTTGTTATGCTTCATTGGTACACTTGATACACGTGGTATATTTGATACATCTGAAGTACTACATATACATGTACTATGATTCACTGATAGAGTTGATATACTTGAAGTTCTACTTATACACTTGATACACTATTGATATACACTTGTAAACTTGATTGATATACTTGATAATGATTCACTTTACTAATATGTTGATATGCTTTAATAATATATTGTTGATATACTTGATAATGTTACACAGAGTTATATCATTCCTATACTTAATAAAAATTGGAAAAATAAAAATTACGTAATAAGTAGATAAACCAACTAATGCATACAATATAAGTATATCACAACATTGATATACAAAACTAATACAAAGTAAAACCAAAATAAAACCAACGTAAAAAAAAAAATAAAACAAATCATATGAAATCAAATTCAACTAAAAATACACATCGAAGAAAGTAGAAAAAAACCACAAACGAAGTTAAATTACTATGATCAACGACCATTATATTTCATATTGCAATTAATATTTTAAAATAAAGATTAAGACAGAGAACAAATTGTTTTTCTCATATAAAAAAGGATGATTAGAGCCTTAAAAAATAGAAGAAGAAGAAATAAGAGAGGATTAAAACATTAAAAAGGAAAAAGAAATAAATTATTGAAAGATAATTGAAAAATAATAATAAATTTAAAATGTAAAATATTTTAAAAAACGAAAATTTTGTCATATTTATAAAATTTTGAAACAATGTATTATATTTACAATATCATATTCTTAAGGTCACTACCGCAATTTCCCAAAGCTAAAGCATCCTATTAACTCTAGATGATGAAGTAGACGATGACTCAAAAGAACAAAGGATAACACTTTTAATTTTTCTTTTTGGAGGGCCACAAGAACAAAGGTCGCCTTCTCTGGCGTGTGGGATGGGAAATAGGGAATCATTGTTATTCTGCATAAACGTCACAAATCGTTGGGTCAGTTTGAGTATGTGAACTTTTTGTATTTTTGCAATCTCAAATCAATCATTTCAATTTGCATTATTGAACCCTTCAATTTTATTTTCCCAAAAAAAATGATCACAAATGCTATCAAACTTCCACACCCTTCATTCGACTAA
Source organism: Cucumis melo (assembly GCF_025177605.1). Classification (NCBI taxonomy): domain Eukaryota; kingdom Viridiplantae; phylum Streptophyta; class Magnoliopsida; order Cucurbitales; family Cucurbitaceae; genus Cucumis; species Cucumis melo. Next base: position 18,132,487 of record NC_066858.1, read on the forward strand.
TTTGAAAAGTCTTTCAGTGCTTAACATCTCTTTTTCAACTTCTTTTACAACACTTCTGGGTATTAAAATTGACTATTATAATTCACTAACGAATCTTAAACTTACTACAGTATAATTATTCGAAAATTTTCATTGTCTATTATTTCAACCATTCTCTTATATGTAACTCTAACTGAAATAGTATGTCTCAAATAGAAATTATTATTACAAAGAGTAAAGTAGTTTGTTTCTGAAATAGACTTTTGTCTAGTGATTCCGTTGGCAAAATAAAAGCAGCACCTTTTTTGGCGTGTCACGTCAACTCTTTTCTCAAATATGCATTGGAATAAAGATTTTAGGTGTAGTAATTGAAAGTTTTTTTTCCTCTGGTATATACAATACAGAAGATACAATTTTCTGATGTTATGTAAAGGACTCTTCAATTAGTCCACTCAAAATCATCATTTCTATATCATTTACCACTTCCTCACTTTCACTTCTTGAAAATCCATTCTTCCAACCAATATCCCACATTCCATTCATCACTTCTTTGCACCAAAGGTCTCTACTCAACACTGCATATAGAGTATCTACAATAAGATTATCGCCACAAATTGTTTGGTAACTTGTTAGAGTGTCGATGTCGTCGTTCACTTCTTCAACAAGTTTTTCTATAGAAATCTCTATCTTTGTATTGCTCTTATCTCCTAGTAATAAAGAATTGCCTACTAGTAAGTTATGATGGCCTTTACGGTCCATGAGTTCTATTGCACAATCTACAAAAAGTTTCGTATTCAGGGATTCGGGATCATTGCAGCGAGATGCTGCCTGCAGCATTGTTCTACCATTTAGATGGAGATCATAAAGCTCCCCTGCATGACAGAGGAATGATGAACTTTTCAAAAGTAATGCTTTCAGATTGGTCCCTTGATTGCAGCTTTTGGTATGTGCTTCAGTATGACCATTGCGATCAATTTCTTCAACAGTACTTGTATTGATATCGAGTTTGGGGCTCAATGGCAAGAGAGAGTTAGGGTTCTCATTGCAGCATTCTACAAGATTTATGAGAGAACCAAGTATAAATCACAAACATTTAGACAATTCCAAGTACTTGTTCTACTTAGGAAGGCAAAGTTATTGAATTTCACTAAAAATCTCTCTTGGATGAAGATATATGAGATTCAAGTATGGGGATAGAGAATGAACGTTTCCCTTTCCCTTTAAGATGAATTGTGGTCAATAACAGTAGACATTGCAACTAATCCTATTTGTGATGGAAAATTTACCTATAATCTTTGTATCACATTCGTCCATTTCGTTCTCCATAGTAATTAAAGCCATAAGGGTAGTAGTGTTTCGATTTATCTGAAAATCAACAATTTCATTCGTAAGACAAACCATGTGAGCCTGTAAGATAAACACTGCTTCACTCTCCTTTTACAAGGGAAGAAAAAGTATACTGAAGCATAAAAGAAAAATAGTTTGATGTACCAAAAGTTAAAGGATAGGTCAGAACTCACAAATGAATTAACTTCTGAATGGGAAAGGACTGGTTCATCCTTTTTCTGACAGTCGCGATTGTTAGATATTGCTCTCACTGCTCGTTCTGGCACAGGATCTTGAATGGAGCTACGTTGTTTATGAGTTCTGTTCTTCCTTGGATTAGTGGATGTCACTTTTTCTTGATGCTGTGGTCTTGACACAACTTTTTCTTTTGAAAATTCTTTTTCCACTGGTTTAGTCAGTTTCTTTGAAGAAAGAACTTTCCTGTCAATTGGTTCTTTCTCATGGGGCATATCAGGCATTGGACTAAATATTTTCAACTTCTCTGCAGTCTTTTTCTTAGTATCAACAGTACATTCTTTTAATTTTTTTGCTTCTTTTTTTGGTTTCAGCTTTCTTCCTTCCTCAGCAATCTGTTTGACTGGACTCCCTTGCCCCTTTTGTTTCCTGTGCAATTTATCTGAACTCATAATTCCACCATGGAAATCAAAATCTCCAGCCGACTGAAGTTCTTTCTTTTTCGTACTTCTTAGCTTAGTTTTTTGGTCAAAAGCATCATTTTTTGAGGAGACATGTGCTCGGTGTTCCTCAAATTCGTCAGGTGGGAGAGGCTTGTGTTTTATCAATACAATTGGCCGTCCATCTTTCAACCTTTGTTTGGAACCATCATTGTAGGAATTTGAGCAATGAATGTTAAACTCTATATCAGAATCACTCTCTCTAAGCTTGTTGACAGGCATTTTTTCAAGTATTTCTCTCAAGGTTCCTTTTTGATGATCCTCCTTGTTGATGACAGATTTAGACTTGGGCATATTCAAAGTTGCATTGATGCCAAAGAGAGATGTCTTGTAACCAGAGACTTTTTTAAATTCGAACTCTTTCTTTGGAGTAATTTGCATTGATCTTGATGGAATTTCTTCAAGCCCCATAAGCTTAGCTATCAAGTTATTACGTTTCAAATTCTTCTGTTGAGATGTTGTACCGTGACAACAGTTGACATTATCATCAATCAATGAAGATTGGCTGGAGCAAGTCAATGAGATTTCCGACCCCGAGTTGGAATTTATATCACGAAAACAAGATTTACGTTCACCAACTGTAACATTACGCACAGAATCTCGCTTCACTGGGCTGTTTCCAATCATCTTCTTGACCTCATCAGCACCAGTTCTGGAAGAACCATGTGTAGAAAGCTTTGATCTTTGAACCTCAACTGGAAAACATTCATCTTCAAGATGACAAGAAAAACTTTTTGGATATGTCATCTTCAACTGCATCGACTCATTCGAAGCTTCTTGCAACTTAGCCAACATAATCAGTGAATCTCTTAAACTTGAAGTTTCTTCCAACAAATCCTCAGCAATCTTCTCTGTTTTCCTCTCAGATCTCATTCCCTTAGACCATGAACCAACCATATGATTCAACTTCTCAGCTCCCTGGCAAACCTCCATGAATGAAATAGAAGATTGGCCATGAATTCTCTCTCTCATTTCTTTAGAGATTAGCTCCTCTTTCTCTACATCAGATACTAAATCCTTACTTGAATTCCTACTTGTCCTATGGGCTCTAATCTTTTGTTCTAGTTTCTGAGAATTCACTCTGGATATCTTCATTAAATTGCAATCAACCACCCCTTTTGGATCATCACATGTGATAAATGATCTATAAACTACTGATTTTACACTGTCTAGAGGCATTTTTATTCAATGGAGAAATTACATCAAAAAAATCAGCTTCTACTCTTCCCCCTTCCCTTATAATATTTCCACGGTTTTAATTTAAAAAATAAACAATCCTCTAATGCTCAGACGGCAGTGTTCAAATGAAAACAAAGCAAAACGGTTCATCAGATGAGCCAAAATAAACAACAACGTGGGGAGAAGGTTGAAATTTTCAAACTTTACAACTTAATCAAGCAGATTTGAACACAGTTGATATGAAAAACGAAGCTATCTTCCTTTGATCTTCTTGCAAAATTCAAAACCAGAAGAGAAAAATGACTAAAACAGAGAAAACTTACCAAACCCAGAAGAGAAATAGGTGGAAAAATGAAAGTACAAACAAAAAAGAGAAAAGACATACAAAATTTGTAGAGAAATACCAAACCCCATGTGAAGAAACAGAACACTGAACGAAATAGAAACAGAGGAGTCGGTGCATTGACTTCGTGGCAGCTTAAAACAGAGAGGATTCAAAACAGAGAGAGAGAAAAAAGTCCAAAATTTGGAGCTCAAATTTAATTTTAGATTAAATGGGTTTTGTTTATTTTTAATTTTATTTTTTTCTATAGGACAAGAAAATCAATGGAAGATCATAGTTGTCATAAATGGGGGACACTTGGTTTTTTTCATACGTGTTTCTGCAGAGTGCTAAAACAGCAACTCTGTTTTTTTTAAAAAGAAACAAAAACCAAGTAGCAGAAGGGTCAAATCTAGGCAGAAGAACCCTTCTTCCTCACGAAACCTAAGATTACCCGTGACGATTTGATTTTAAAAGGGTTTAAACAAAGTATTTTAAAGCGAAAAACACAAGTGATATGTTGTAAAACATGTTTCCTGATATGAACTCAGAAGACAGAAATTTAAATGCAGTGACAGTGATGAGTTGTAATAGTTTTACTATTTGAATTTTGGGCTTGGGGGGTACTCTTATGAAGTGTAAATGTGGCAAAAGGAAAAAATCTTTCTTTCCTGACATTTTTTACTTCCAGTCTTTTATATTAAGAAATAAATGATAAGGTTTTTAAGTGATGCCTTCCCCAACTAAATTTTCTGGGCGATTTTGTTGACCTTTGCAGTAAAGTCAGTGGGCTTCCATGAAACAGGGCATGATTTTGGGTCGTTTATAATTAATTTATTCGTGATTGATTTTGTTTTATTTACTTTTAATGAAGAAACACAGCCTGAAGTATTTTATTATTGTTCATGGGAAAAGATAAGAAGACCCTTCCAAAATCTCATTTTCGTTATATATTATGTATGCATGTGTGCATGTTTGTCTACACACATAAGAATGTGTTTGAAATTGTTTAGAGATTATAAGATTCACCATATTTGTTTTACGCTTCATATGTTATTAGATAAGTCCTTGCACCGGTGGTTTCTCAAAAATGAATGTTCTACGAAAAATGTTGATCCTTTTAGAATACCAATTGTTATGGGGAGAGGATAAATGAAAAGAAAAAAATTCTGGCTTTCCAGTATATTTTGTATTGAATACAATCCTAAAATACATAGTAAAGTAAGAATGAAAAATTTGTACCCCTAAACTCACACACACTAAATAACACTCGATATAAAAACACTTTTTAAAAGAAGGGTAATTATAATGGTAGTAATTTTAGAAATGATAATTCAGTATATAACAACATTAAAAAAAATTGTAAATATAACAAAGTCTATTAATTATAGACTTTTATCGTTGATATACTCTTACGGTTATCAGTGATAGACTTCTATCATTGATAGATTTTGACAGGTTTTCCTATATTTGCAATTTTTAAAAAATGTTGCTCTATACTTAATTATTTTGAATCTAATTTCTATATTGGCAACTATCACTTAGAAGAATAGAGAGAGTAAAATATGAAGAATGACCCTTATATAATGGCCAAAACAATAAAGGGTATAATTGTTGGAGATTACATAAAATATGCAGAAAGCACTTGTGATTGTTTGTGGGGACGACTTTCACTCTAATAAACCTTTAAGATAAGTAAGGATGATGTTGACAGGTCGCAAGGGATGCAAGGGAATGTTGGAGATCAGAATTCTGAATCTTGGGCCTAGGGCGTTACAGATGGTATCAGAGAGGAACCTCTCTCAGTAAAATGTGGTTTGAAAATGAACTAAGCAGAAGGTGGTGGACATGTAATGCCTCAAATTTCGGAGGGGAACATGAATAAATTGATATCACATCTAAATGAGAGGGATCCTGAGGACATGAAAGTAAGGTTAAAAAAGACTTAAAATAATTAAAAGTTACTACCTATATCAACAAGATGTGCACTTTCCTTTTTGGTGCCTTGATCATAGGAACTCTAAAGTTAAGTGTGCTTAGCTTGAAACAATTATATGTTGGTTGATCTCCTTAGAATTTTCCTAGGATGCATGTGAGTGAGGACAAAACATGCGGAAAGGTCTCGTGATGGTTTGTGGGGATGACTTTCACTCTAACAAGCCTTTAAGACAAGTAAGGATGATGTTGTCAGGTTGCAAGGAGTGTAGGAAAATGTCGGTTGTTCGTAACCTCGACTGGATTAAAATATCGTTTTACCCTCGAGACTACATTTTTCTCCTTAAGTTCTACTGATCCACTCTTGTTAAAAATCTTAATAAAAACTTTATTGAATAAAATATGTTTTTGAATTACAAATTACGAGTTTTAGGACATAAATTTCGAAAGTAACAAATCAAGAATATATTTCAATTGAGATAGAAACAAACCTCTAGTTTTGGGGTAAGAAACTTCAACACCAAGGAAATAATTAAGTTTTCCAAGATCTTTGAGAGCAAACGTACAACTCCAAGATTGAATTAAGTCATCCTAGTCCTTGGTAGAATTTTCCATAATAATAAGATAATCAACATAAATCAAAATATAACAACAAGTAGTAGGTGTAATACGAATCAAAGAGATATATCAGCTTTGGAAGTTCTAAACCCAAGGGAATTTAAACTCAAGCTCAACTTTTCGTAAGTTGCACGAGGGGATTGTTTAAACCCATAAAAGGCCTTTTTTAGATGACAGACCAGAGGTTGAGAGCCTTTGATTTCAAAACCAAAAGGTTGCTTCAGAGAAACATTTTCTTGAAAAATACCATGAAGAAACACATTACGAACATCAAGTTGACGAATAAACCATCCTTTTATAATGGTAATGGTTAAGAGCATACGAATCGTAATAGGTTTTACAACAGGACTAAATGTCTCATTATAGTGAATGTTAGGTATTCAATGGAACCCTCTTGCAACAAGACGAGCTTTGTATATGTCAATATATCAATCTAGGTATCTTTTAATTTTAAACACCCATTTACAACCAATAATTTTCTAATTCAGGGGTTTAGGAGCTAACACCCATAATTTATTATGTTGTAAGGCATTATATTCTTCTAACATAACTTTAATTTCTTTAAATGAAGATGTTTTAAAGCCTCTTTCAGCATCACAAGGTTCATGTTAAGTATAACCTATTAAAAACACTTTGGGTTTAAAGATACCAATTTATCTTGAGTTATCATTGGATGTGTCGACACAGTTGATGGACAAGTATTTGTGGAAATGGGAGCAAAATGTAATAAGCTTGTAGAGTGAGAGACCAAAGTTGTTTCGTTTTGAGAGTCTCCATGAGTTGTTTCATCCTAAGAGTCACCGTGAAGCGTCTCTACAGAATGCACATTTGTAGGGTTTAAAGGATTTATGTTATCAGTAAATAAATCAAAGTTATGCCTTCCTCATTATGGTTCTTGATAGGAAGTTCAAGAATAAAGAAAATGATAACTTGTAGAAATACAAGTTATTATGACCTTTTAAGTAGAACAACGGAGCCATAACAAAGTGTCAAAACGTGTAGTTTTCATTGCAAAATCTATAAAGATGAAAGAATATAGCATACATAAGTCTCTATGCCCGTTTTACCATGTTTTTAGTGTTTTTATCATAGGATAATGTAGAAGAGAAGAAATAAGTGAATCGCAAAAGGAGTGCGTGCAAGAACTAAGCGATAGAAGCTGCCTACGAGGCCGCGATTAACATCACTAGGCGAGATGTCACAACATCATGCAAAGAGATTCACTAGAAGACAATAATGGTAGTTGGAGTTCATGTGACTTGACACTGTTGCATTCAGCGCTAATTGTTGCCACGTGCCTAAGATGACGTGGAGCAGCCGACGTTCTTAAAATGGTTAGTTTTAAAATAAAATAGAAGTCGCCACCAATCCTTTTTATGGTGTGATTGAACACTGAAATATAGTAATTTTTTTAAATAAAATCATTAAAAAATGGTCTGTGAAAACTAGAGTTGAGTTCGGGAGTCATTTGTGTATGAGAAAGGTGTTAGCACCTCACAACACCCGTTTAGAAATCAGTGGCCAAATTTTAAATCTTGAATTGTTTCATATTCTTTAATTTTTTTAAAAAACTAATGTCTTGTTTTATCCCTTATTACGTCAAATATTTGAAGCAATGATCTCATAAAATAAGTGGAGAGCATTCCATCAATTAGACTATATTGAAGAAAATCTTCTCACCTCAAGAAAATAAGAAATTAGTACAATTTCTCAAAATCTGTCATAGCAATAACTTTTTGATAAAGAATTTTTTTAAATTATTAATTAAAATCATTTTTTCTTGGGATCAAATCTTGGACTCCTAAAGATGTGATCCCTCACTTCAAGAATTCTAGAAAATCAGACTTCTAAATTTTCTAGATTTCATCGTAGGATTTTGTTTGAGGAAAATGGTATAAGTTATTCAAAAAGATTGATTAGGAAACATTATGAAGTCATAGATTAAGTTTCGAAAGTTCGAAAGAAATTTATAACTTTAAAGAAAAATTTTCTAAATGATTTAAAAACAAAGGTTCCGTGAAAGATTTTAAAACTTAGAGAATTTTAAATTAGAAGGATTTTAAAACAATGCAAATTTTAATTAGAAAGATTTATAAATTTTAAGTAGAAATCGAACGGAGGTTTAATAGGAAAATTAAATAAGTAAAAACAATAGTAAAGAAGCATCATAACAAATCAAGCAAATAAAAAAATAGCATATTGAGATAAAAACATATTGGAGATCGATCTCGGACTCCCAAAGAATCGACTCCTCACCTTAAGAATTCTAGAAAATTAGATTCCCAAATTTTCTAGAGTCCATCGTCGGTTGTTTCTTTAAAAGAAAACATAATTTAAAATGTAAACAAATTTATACAATTATTAGCAATAACATATTAAATTGAGGAAACAAATAAAATATTAAATAATATTAAAAGACGAGAACATATTAAAGAAGCAATAATCAAGATAATACATAAATTGAGGAAAAAATAAAATATTAAATAATATTAAAAGACGAGAAACATATTAAAGAAGCACACACACGCATGCACGCACGCGCACGTGCACCCGCACGCCCGCACCCACGTCCTAACCATTTTGAAAGTTGTAAAAATTTCTAGGGTTTTTTTTTTATTGTGTGACCTTATCTTTAAGTTGTGTTGTGTCCCATGAATGAAGAAGAAGAGATTATTTATAGCCAAAATCATTTTTTCAAATGGCTAAAAATTCAAAATGGTGGGGTCTTTTTGAATTTGAAATAATACTAACTTTGGCATAAATCTCAAAATGGCATGAAGCCTTTATTAACAAAACCGATTTAAAAAAGTTACTATATTGAGTAATTCTCCACTTACCTTAGTTACCCTAACTAAATAGTTTAGTTATTTTAACCAAACTACCTACAAAACTTAAAAAGTAGTTATATAACACTTTTATTTTTTAAGAAAAATGTAGTTAATCAAAAAATAAAAAATAAGCCAAATTGAGGAAAAAATTAATCTAGCAATTATATTGATTTTAAATAATGTCGGAAAAAATTAGGTGGCTACATTGACATGCATAGAAAAATAGAAGTTTTTCACCTGGAGTAGCATATATAAAGCCTCCATATCTACTAAGAATAAACAAGGTTTGGAGTTTGAATGGACCAAGGCGGAGGTCTGAATGGACTAGCACCTAGAAAGATCCATGAGAGTTGGTGGAAGAGACTAGCTCCTCTACCTTCAGTAAAATTTTTTCCTTTGCCCTTTTACACTCGTCAACCTGTAAGTGAGAGCTTAGAAAAAGACTAGAGAAAAGAAACCACCATTCTCTCCACCTAACTTGTAAAGAGCCAAAGAATGCAATCCAACGCATTCTGTAGCTCGACACATATCTTTTCCTTCCATTTTTTTACTTTATGATGTATGGTATGAATGTTCTTCATTTCATGGTCGAAAGGTCTACATCGTAAGTACAATGCATTTTTATCCATTGTCTATTTTTTATTCCCTTGCTTTTCATCTTGTTGATGTGTTTTAAATAGCTTAAGTTGATGTCTGATACTTAATAAGGATTCTTTATTTATAAGTCTCATTGTGTCTAGTTGAGCTTAACTGGTGCTTGGCTAGTGTTGGTCACTAACTGCTCGATAGAGTAAATAGCAAGAATGTGGTAAAACGCATAGGAAGGAGTTTGAAAACAAGTTCTTGGCTCATGTTTAGACTCCGGTCATTTGTGTCTCGAAAGGTAAACAAGTATGAAGTTTAGGTGCTAAGAGGCTGCTCATCTTAAATAAGGGAATTAATGTGATGCTTATAAACAAGGAAGTTCAGATGTATATCCCTTGACTTATTCTTTACAATTTGTGTCCCAAAAGGAGAACAAGCATGGTGTTTAGGTGTCGAGAGGTTGCTCGCCTTAAATATAAGATGGTCAAGAGATCTATATCGCATCAAGAATAAGTAGTACAACTTAGAGCACCTAGAATACTAAGACTTTCCTTCATCTTTCTTAATGAAAGTTAGTCTATTTTCAACAATCACACTATTTTCTGTCGCCTTCTACAGAATCTCTAGTGTAAATAGTAATCTTAATACACACGTCCATATTTTATTGTATAAATATTGTATACCGCCTAGATAAGAAGTAGATTTTATAATTAGGTTTGATAGAAATTCTCCGTCTTCGAACTTGGCTTACCCAGGAAACCTCTTGCCTTGCTTATACTTGGGAAAGCGAGAGAAAAACTTGTACTACATGCATATCATTAGGAAGCAGCAACACATATATATGCATCTTTTATTGCATCATCCTATTTTAATCATCCATTACTGCTCACTTAGAGCTTAACGTAATGCAACTACAAATGATTGTTGCTTTGTCAATATTGCACGAACCATACAACATGAGGGATATCAATAGTTTTAGAACTATTTGAAGTAGAATGATTGGAAAATGAGGCATAAGGGAAGGATTGTTTATCAAACAATAAATGACGAGAAATAAATATACGACCATCTAAGGACAATCATTTGTACCATTTGTGCGAGGTGCTATAGCCAATAAAAGTGCAAGTTTGAGATCTAAAATAATTTATGGGATTGATAGGGCCATAGGTATGGATAACATTTACACCCAAAAGGTCTAAGTGAGGGATAATCGAGCTTCTAACCAAATCACTTCTCCAAGGGATTGATGTGATTTAGCACAAGGATAGGAAGACGATTAATAAGGTAAACACTAGTCGAGAAAGCTTCATCCCAAAATGATAAAGGTAAAGTAGCTTGGGAAAGAAGAGTGAGACCCATATCCATAATATGTTTGTGCTTTCATTCAACCATGTCATTTTGGTGTGATGTGTGAGGACAAGTGATATGATGTTCTATATTTTGTGTAAGGAAAAGAATAAAAGTTTTGAACTCACCACCCTCAATAATTTGAATACTTAAAATAGACTGGCCAAGTGAATTTTCAACAAGTAGTTTAAACTTTTAACAGGCAAAGAAAGCTTCAGATTTAGATTGAAGAAAATAAATCCACTTAGATCGATTATAAACATCAACAAAACTTATGTAATATCGGAAGCCATTACAAAAAAGGTTAAAAGCAGGCCCTATAAGTCGCACACCACAAGTTATAAGGGATGAGTATATTGAGTAATAGAGTTAGGAAAAGGAAAAGCATTATGTTTCCTTAAAGCACAAGCCTCACAAAATTGCAATTTATTTTTATCCACTATGGGACGTATAACATTTTCAAGAACAACTTTAGTAAAAGAAAAATGAGGATGGCCTAGACGCTTACGCCAAATATCAATAGAATTAACATGTAAATTGAAGATAGAGTAGGGACAATGCTCAACACTTGAGATTTGGTAGTATGAGTTTCAAACAACGTGACACTTTGATGGAATCGTTTGATAATCGATATAGTCCATCATGGAGCAGACCTTGGAGAAGAGTTTGGCTAGTAGCTTGATCCTTTACATAACAAAAAAAAAAAAAGAAGATGAAAATCAACGAAAACATTATTATTCTCGACAAATCGAGACACACTAATCAAGTTTATAGTGATTAGTGGAACATGGAGAATATTATTAATAACTAATGATTTTGAGGGAACAATAGATGAATTAAATGACAAAGAACCATGATGATGAATTGGCAAACCTAACCCATTTGCTGCATTATATCTGATTTCCTCCACCATACTCAGTTCCAGTAGATAGGTTATTCATACCATGGGTGAGATGATTTGTAGCTCTCGAATTAAGGTAACAATTACTATTCAGGTTCAAGTCAGGGAAGGTGACAAGCATTTGCGAATGACCAAGCATATTAGTATATATCAGAGCAATAACGTTTTGAGAAGAACTTGGTGGGTTGAATTATGAAACATATCGAAAAAAGAAATGATTAGCAATATGTTTGAACTTAGCGTGCAAATTTGGCAATGAGGTTTGTTTCGACCTCCCCAACCACCTCAATTTGAACGTCCTTCGCCAGGATCGCCCCGTTGACTATATTGATGGTTATTGTGATTAGATGGCCGATTATTGTTAATTATGATTCGATCTTCTAGAGGACCCTCATTCTCTTTTAGATGATTGAGTAGCAATATTTGCAGTAGGTAGAGAGTTTTTTCATTGTCGACTTTGTTCTCACTATGGGACTCCTGAGTAAGAGAGAAATAACAACTTGGTAAGAAGAGGAGTCAGTACAAGCATATATAACATATATTATGAACTGATATTCCGATCCTAACCTGGCAAGAATGTAGAGAATATGGTCATCTCTAGAAACTGGTTTGTCAATAGAGGCAAGAGCATCAACACACTGTTGTATCTTCATGAAATACTCTTTTAACGACATAGCTCATTTTTTAATGGTATGAGGTTTGTTCTTAAATTGCATAGCCTCAGCTAAATAGCGAGAAGAGAAAATACCTTAAAGAGTTTCCCAAATATCTTTCGCTCAAGTACAATGACGTATTTGATTAAGAATTTCTTCACTTATCAAGCTAAGAAGCCGAGAGGAAATAAGACGATCCTTTCTTTTCTGCACCTTGTACTTACGATTCAAAGTATGAATAACCAAGGATAAAGAACTAGTAGTGGTGGCATCAACTGGCTCTCTAACAACTGTGATAAACTTCGGTGGAGGTTGAAAATCGAGATCAAGAAAACTCTTAAAGCTTCCGAGTACTTGAAATTTCTATAGAAGAAAATGTCATATCCTAGTTTTAATACTGAGATTCTGTTACCTGAGCCAAATATTTGAGGTATAGATGAAGATGATCCACCTGAGGTTTCGATACCAAGTGTAGAGGCTTTGTTGCTTATTGCAACGGAGAAGAGGATCCCAAAAAACACTTAAATGAAAGAGGTAGAAGCCGAAAAAATTGAATTCGTCAGAATAAATTCTCTAATACCATGTTAGAATACCAATAGTTATGGAGAGAGGATAATTGCAAGAGAAAATCCTGATTTTTCATTATATTTTGATATCGAATACAATCGTCAATTATATGGAAAAGCAGGGATGAAAAACCCTTGCCCCTAGAGTCACACATATTGAATACTACCTCATATAACAAATATTGTCTAAAAGAATGCAGAGAGTAGAACATGAAGAATGAGCCCTAATACAATGGGTCAAAACAACAAAGAATAAAGGAATGATGAGCCTTGATATATGACTTAATGGGCTATCTTAAGAGATTCTGAAAAAAAATTTCCTTATCGGTGGTTTCCTTTGTTGCCTTAGTCTACCATATTTTTTTCTTATTTATTGTGTAGTTGCTATGGAAGTTAGGATTGCTTAATATTATTTTGTTGTACATATTTAAATGACACATAGTCTGTTGATTAGGTTTGATCGTTTAGGTTGTTTGAGAGCAACATTGGGTTATGTTATTGTAATTGATTCTGTTGTGTGCTTGTAAAGAGAGTGCATTGCATTTTGTGGAGACTTACTCAATCACACTTATTACTCATACGACGTGATGCTTCTAAGAAGGGATTTTCAAAGCTTGGAGGGAGCCTTAGCCATTCAAGTAAAGGGAACTTTGCATTCAAGAGAAAAATACGATTCAAGTGAGAAGAAGTCTCACACCTTGAGAGAAGCTCAAAATTTTCAAAGTGGGAGTCCTATCTTAGGGGGCCTGAGGCATTCTTCAATAATACGACAACTTAGGTGGCACTTAGTTTCTGTGAGAGAGAATATCATCTAGGGGGAACCCGGGTGATTGATTGAGTGATAGAGTTGTTTGGGATCATTATAATCTTGTTATCATTATAGATAAGTACCATATTGTAATTGCTTATCATTGATATTAGTGAAGTTATCTTTCTTAGGGCACACTCCCCTAGATGTAGGCGATTTACAATGAACTGAACTACCAATCTCGTGTGTTCATACATCTTTATATTTTCTCTAATATCTTTTGTGAGGAATGTTGTAACTTTGTAAGTTCAATAGTTATCTCACAGTGACAACTTTGTTCTTATTTTTAGAATTCATTTTCATGTATTTAATTTAAAAAATAAAATATTTTAAAAAGTAAAAGATTTTAAAAAAATGGAGTGTTTACCGACTACAATAGCTTTTGAAGAATATTTTGAACAATTTTTTTTATCAAAATAATTCAAATAAAAATGAGTTTTTTTTTCGAGTCCAATCCAAATGGGGTTCTTAATCTCTAACTTTATCATGTCTAATAGGTTGAGTCTTAATAATATTATTTTTTATTAGACAACTTACAAATAACTCGACTGATTTTATAAGAAAGTCATCTAATAGTACAACATTTCATCTAAACCTTTTATTAAATTCACGTTCTTTATTTATCATTATTTCAACTGTGATCATTCAATATTGCTTAAAGTTTGTGTCAAATATATTCTTAAAATTTTTACATTGAGTTTAACATGACTTTTCAACATTTTAAAGAATTCACACATATACAAATATACATGAATTTGCCTTCAATGAAACCACAATATATTAACTTGTTTTGTTTTTGTATTTAAAAATAAATTTAATTTACAAATTTTAAATAAATATCTAACAAGTTCAATGTTCTGTTTGACACAAAATTAAAAGCTTAGAAATTTATTGAATATTTTCAAACTTTAGGAAGCTTTTTGACGCGAGATTGAAAAAGTCCAATGACTGGTTGATAAGATATACTTAGGTATTTATTACATTTATAGAAAGATTAATGAATGAGATGGCCACTAAGTTGTCCCTTGATAACCGTCTTAATTTAAGAATATACATATTTGAAATTAGGAATAATTTTGTTACGAGAACCACTAATAATCATTGAAACTTTCAAATATATTTGATTAGATTAAAAAAAAAAAAACACCTTATGACCGAAGACTATAAGGTGGAAGGATGAAAAGACGAGTACTCAAGCTTAAACACTCTAGAAACAAGTTTATCAAACTTACTTAAACGCCAACCTTCCATAGTTACTAGTCATATTGAATATAGATTTGAATCCAAATCTCTATCATTTACGAGTAATATTGCAAGCAAGAAAAAAGTGGGGCCTAAAAGACATTAAATTATTAATTGAGTAACTTTTAATATTATGTCCATTGATGGAGATTTGAAATCACATCACATAACTTGAATGGTTTTATTAGCGTTGACAAAAAAAGTAAAACGTTAGGTTAATTTGGATTTTTGTTATTTGGAGCTAATGGTTGGATATTTATGGCGCAATTAAAGATACTGAATTTTTTTTAAGGTTAATTAAATATAAGAAATTCTTTTATGTCAAAAATTTCCTTAAATAACTTGTTTCTTCATTTGAACCATCTCATTTCAAATTGAAAATTTATCTCATTTCTTTTTTTATTTATATCTTAAATTTAGTTAAGAGCGAATAGTCAAGAACTTTGCAAAATCAAAGTAGTAAAAGATTGATGTTCTATCGACAAATAATTATCTTTAGAACAACACTTTTCACAAACATGTCTTGACTACTTATTGTCTTTTCTACGATATATGATATACGAAGATTCTTTAATTATTTTAATTAAAAAATCATATTGTACTATTTAGGTTATCTTTTAGTTTGAATATTATTGTTACATGCATTCTTTATATTTAGTGAAAGTGTAATTAATTTATAATTGTAATGAAAAAAACAAAAACAAAAACTTCCATTTGAAATGATGGAAAGTTTTGGCATTTAAGTACTGACTCCAAAACTTAACTTTTATATGGTAGAGATGTTTTGTGGATTGTGATGGACCGAGTTGAAAGACTTTTTAAATCCAATTCAAATATTGGGGTTGTAAATTTCATTAACCCATAACTTTTATTAAGACATGGACCAAATCCAACTCAACCATGAAATATTTCATGTGGGTTGAGTTGGTGGGGGCTATTCAAGTTATTTATTTAAATTTTTATTTAAAAAAGAAGTAAATTGTTACTACGTAAGAATTCCATTAAATTACTTTTATATGAATTAAGATTAAAAACTCAATTTCAATATATGATAACATTCTCGTTCTCAAGTGCTACAAAATCATTTTTAGGAGTTGTTGGGAGTAAATATTAGAAAAATGATATTAAGAATGTGTATGGAATATATTTTCAAGTAATTTATTTAAAAAATAAGTAAAAAATTGGAGTATTCAACGACTACTGCAAATAACTTATGAAATTTTAAATTGTTTTTATCAAAAGAGTTTAAATAAAAACGAGTTTTCTGCAAAACATTTTTTTCTCAATTCAATCCAAATGGACCTTAAATAAAACTAAATTAATTTATATGACATAATTGTATGATGAGTAAAAAATAGGTTAATTTCCATAAATGTAATAAAACTAAAAAATATTTACGGTCCGTGTAACAAAAAATTAAAACCCATGAAATACTATTATTTTTTCATAAATTTCTGGATTTCCTTTCGCTGTTTTTTAATATTGCTGGACCATTCTTCACTTCACTTCATTTTCTTCTTCTTTGCGATTTATTTCATATCATTAATTTTATTCATATTATTACTTCTCCTCATATTCCCCTTCTTCTTGTTTGCAATTTATTTATTTCCTCTTGTCTCAACACGTTATAGGTTTTCCTCTCTAACCTAGATCGTGGTATGAAAAACACTTTTTAAAACAATTTTTTTCCAACTTAACTTCTATGGAACTCATTATAAATTTTTGCAGAAACTCCGACAGTATCTCCCATAAAATATGGGTTAGCCAAACCTGGAAAGAGCTGAAAACTACACTTCTATACATATATGAGATCTTCAGACACAAAATCCCTTCGAGTGTGTTCCACCACACACTCATCCAAACAATTTCAAAGTTCCAAATAGAGTTTATATCCAAACTAGATATTAGTTACAAAATAATAATAGTCTAATGAGGGATTCCTCAAAATATGCCCATAGCATGACTCTTGCTACTTCTAATCATCTCATATTGCAATAAAAAACTTAAGTGTATGCATACAAAGAAGGAAAGTCTACAGTCAATTGAAGGGAACTCAACCAATGCTTCGTCCTTGACAGCTATCTGGGGGGGGGGGGGGGGAAGAAAACAGTAAAAACGTAAGTTGAAAACTCAGGGAGTGGTAAGTTTCTTAGAAGTAAAAACTCACAAAAAATGTTTGAAAAGAAAATATGTAAATATGTATCAATAATGAAATAATAGTTGAAACGTCATTATCACATAGCCACCAATCAAACCAACAAGCTTGTACTCAATCCAACCAATGGCAAGACGTCTAAATATACAACCAAGGATAGCTTGCACATGACCAAGGAATCATGCAGCCAAAACTAGCTCACGCATATTTAGTACTTGCCACATAGCAACCTCTATCCAATCAAACTATGATAGAATACTAAATACACGATCGATAATAGCTCACACATGATCCATATCTACAAAAAAAAAAAAGAAAAAAACACGCATCCAAACTGAGCTTACGCATACTTAGCACCTACACGGTAACAACCTCCATCCAACCCAATCATGATAGCATACTAAATACACGATCCAGAATAGCTCACACGTGATCTATATCCATAAGGAAACACGTGGTCAAACGGATCTCATGCATACTTAGCACCTACCATAGTAACAACCTCCATCCAATCCAACCATGATAGCATACTAAATACATGGCTCGGAATAGCTCACACATGCTCTATATCAACAAGAAAATACACGGCCAAACGGAGCTCAAGCATACTTAGCACCTACCACAGCAACAACCTCCATATTCGCTCCTATGTGCACATAGAGCCACCCACCATGGGTTAAGCTAGGCCTGAAGTCATATCACAATCCTCCATCCACATCCTCACTTAGGCCCAGGTTCTCAGATCTTTGGTCACGACCTCTTTCAGTCTTGGAGCCCTCTAACAACTACAGGTGGTGCTATGGAAACACATTCACGTAGCCTTAGAAAAATCAGCTTCTCGTTCACCGTAAACATTGGTTAATCATATTTCAAAACCAAGTATAATAAAAAACTTGAAACACGAATTTATAGAGTTCAAGCCATACACATTCTTAAAATCGTGATGAATAAACACATAGTTTAAGTATAAATGAAAACAGGAACTTGAAGTTCGCTTTTATAAGATCCAAGTCATAAACATTCTTTAAATCACGATGCGTAAACACATTGTTAAAACATAAATGAATACGTAGTCGTAACAAGTTTAAGTCATGGTAATTTTCAAACGATATCATAAAATAGCATGTATATGTACAAAGAAAGTTTGAAAATGAGTCACTCACTGTCAATAACTCGATCTCCCGAGATTATACGCTTTTTCCACTTCAATTTGACTCCAAATCTTAGATTTGATGAGAAGAAATTGGAAGGAACAAGGTTAGTGGCGATTCAGGCACTTGTGGAATGATGACAAAAGTTAATTAGGTGTTGAACAACTTCGAAGATGATGAAACCCGTGGAGGAACTAGATAGAGCAACATCGATAATGGTCATCGACTTCAAAATCAGCGTGAATAATGGTGACACGGTGTGCTGGTCGTCGTCCAGAGTCGGAGGAGATTTATCGACGTCGGTGAGTTACATCGTTGCCGACTAGCGTCGTGACCCACATTCAAGGAAGATGGCAGATTGTCGGTGTGAGAAATTTCTATAGAAATGGAGGGTGAGTTTGTGATGTAGAAGAAGGATGAAGAAGAAGAAAACTTCTTTTTTTCTTCTTTTTTTTTTTCTATACTTTATTCATTAAAAAAATATGAAGAAAAGATAAATGAAATTACTATGTTGCCCTCACTTCAATTTTAACTTCCTTTTTTCCTTTAACTTCATTCTTTTCGAACACTTAATTTCCAATTAAATTTGTTCCAATTTCCTTGTTAAAACAATTCAACTTTAAGGAATTAACAAATGGATTTAAATCTTTTTTCCAACTTAGAAAATATATAAAAGGAGAATTGGATGAGAGCTTACACCTCTCCCAAAATTTCTTCATTCATCTTCATCTTTTATCTTCTTTTTTTTTTCTTCTTGGTACAAGATCTAAACAATATTGAAAAATGATCTAACGGTCGTGTGTCAATATCTAAACGATCAATTGCCTATCCCAAATAGACAGAGATAGACCATTATCACTAATATAGACTATTATCACTAATAGATCGTTTAGATTTGGTACAAGATTGTTCAGAGTGGGTACGAGATTGTTTCGATTGGGTACAAGAGTACAAGATTGTTTAGACTGGGTACAGGACCATTTTTAATCATTTTTTCACGTGTGTGATTGATTAATCACGGGGTATTTTTATTATTTCATGTTATGAGCTTGTGAGCTTCTTTCTTTTTCAAAATTATTATAAATAGTGTAAACATTTTCGCGCTTGGTTCTATTTTTAAAATAAAAAAATATATAAACAATTTATATGACATATAAATGTATCAAAAGTAAATAAACCCCTAAAAATATATATATAAACAATTTATACGACATATAACTGCATCAAAAGTGAAATATATATATCGAAATTAATAATAATTTGAATTAGCTTAGGTTATTTTAGATAAATTCATGAACTAACACCACGCCTAAATATTTTATTTATTTGAATTCAATCCAATTCAAATGAGTGGATAATCTAACTGGAACCATATGGAACTTAGTTGATTCATATTTTCTTTTCTTTTCTTTTCTTTTTTCTGTGGTGATTATCAAACTTTTTGAATACCCTAGTTAACAATTATGGAGAATTTTTATAATTCAATCATCATCATGCAAATATTTGTGGTGAGGTGCAACTTCACTTAATACGCGCGCGCATGCGTATATATATATTCCCCACATGTGGAAGTTCTTATTTTTATTCGATAACACAGTGATGTCCTTTTGATAGATTTGTTGGTTTTGGTTAAAAATGTCATAAGAGGTGGTGGAGAAAAAGACCCAATCATTTTATATCTATATTAATTGTGGGGCGACTTTAATAATAGCAAACTTTAATATTTATTTTGGATAGATGACAAAATTATATTAAAATTGTCAAAAACGACGAAACTGAAAATATTGAAAAAGAAACTCGTTACAAAAAGGTTTTAAATGCCCCTATGCTAGTTAAAAATCCCTCCTTCAAAATACAATCAGTGTAAAAACACAAAATACATTGTAATTGAATCACACTTCTAAAAGAAACATCAAATCAACTCTTTTTAACTTTTTCCAAGAAACAAATCGTAAAACTAAAAAATAAACCTTTAAATATCTAATTCCCTTCTAGACCGATTCGTCTTTTCGGCATATTCAAAGGAAAATGTGGAAATTACGAAAATATTTTATCGACTTCATGGGATGTAGTTTTTTGTTACACAGGTCGTAAATATTTTTGGGTTTTTTACATTTATGTAAATTATCCAAAAAATATGCATAATATCAAAGTAATATAAAGAGACCCTGTAAACTTGCTTCCAACAACCAAATAACTTCACTCTAAAGTTTTGTATTAATATGCATATTACGATATCTCTAACGGGAAATAGAAGATTCAATGGTTGGAAGATCCACGAGCAAGCATGGAAGACCAAAATTTTCAAACAAAAGAGGATGGGATGGAGATAAAAAATAAAAAATGAAGGAAAAACTTGGTAACCTGTCTTTGTTGATTGTACTTTTTAAAGCAATACAACGTAATTGTAAACCACAATAAACATATGTAGGTAATGAATAGGAAATGAGTGGAATGGACGTAGGAAATGAAAGATTAACAAAAAGAGGAAGAGGAGCAAACATAACAAGATGAGAAGGTATAATATCGACAAAGTAGTACTTCAAAGTATATACTGCATTTCATATATTATGAATATAAATATTAACCAAGCAATGTTAAGGGATAGAAGAGTAACAAACGTGAATAAGATAACAGAGAAAAAGAAGACCAAACTAAAGGTGCAAGAGATGAAACATAGTCAATGAAGTCCATACTTCAAAAACATAAGAAGATACAACGGAGACGAAGGAAGAATCTACTAATGATAATAGAAGAACAAAAAATAAGGACAAGAGTAAGAAGGTAATTTTTAAACAATAACTTGTAATAGCTAGAAAGGTTTCTTATAAAAGATCAATTTATTTACCGTAATGAACAAATATTAGGTAAAAATCAGCAAAATTAAGAAAAAGGACAAAAAATCAAAGAGACATAAGGAGAAAGCCCCTATAACATAAGAGAAAACAAAGGTATGTGAATCAATTACACTGTATTTTAAAACCATTAGTGTACACCATTTTTAATTTAATTTATAGATAGTAGAACTTGTAGATAGTAGAACGTAAGTCAATCTTTTACTGGAGTTTTTAAAGGGATTATTAGAATTATAATGTATTCAGGTTGTTTGCCAGCAGATCAAATAATTTTTGCTCATACCTGGCATTTATATGTTAGGAACCTTGATCTTTTGGTGATATTATAAGGTGAATCCAATAATATAGTTGAAGTACAATGTAATTGAAATATCATTAAGTATATTTACATAATTCTAACTTATATATGTCACTGATCTATTTGGAGGCATTGAAGTTCAATTTTATATGTATTAACTTATACAAGTATAACCTAAGTTTGATTACCCACACATATTAGGACTGCGTATACCTCATGTGTTCTTCAAGACGCAACGAACAACTGAAAATAAATTTGCAAACTAAAAGCACTTTAATAGAAAAGGTTAAGGAAAACCTAGGAGAAACATTGACAAATAGGTTCATAAAGAAGGAATGTTTGGACATTTCATGGACTTATCCATTACTGATCAGTCATCCCAACTCTTACTCCATATGAGCCAAAGAATGTGCAAACCAAAATCAATAACAAAATTAAACTTTTTGATAGGGAGCGGGTTTGAAATTTGGATTGAGGGAGTTCACATTAATAATGAGACATAATTGTGAAGAGATACCAAAGGTGAAAAAAGAAGACATCAAGGGAGGAAGACATTTAAAGATGTATTTTAAGAGTTTGAAATTTGTTAATAGACAGTACCTAAATGTCATGTTTAATGTAAGCACGGCTAAAATCGACAGTGATCGCCTTAAGATGGCAGAATTGTATTTTTTTGAAAGTTTTCTGATACTAAAACAAGAGAACCTGAATATTGACTAGAACCATATACTTATGGTCGATGACGACGACTTCTTTGGCAGCTACCCATGGGGCCAGGTGGCATTTGATCTGCTGAGGGATTTTATGAACAAAGGAGTATGTAGTAAAGGACAATTGGAAATATCAGTGGGAGAGTTTATATTCCCATAATTGGCTTAGGCATACATGGTCATACCTATGTTGAGTTCTCCACCAAATTGCTTTGCAACAAAAATATTAAATAAGGTACAAGGAATCATTAACTAAGTTGTAAATACACAACTAAAATGGAAGGATTTAAAACATAAGGTGTTTGATTCTACAATGGTATGAAATTCTTTAATCAATAATAAATACCTATCATTATATACTACTTACAAGTTGCAATATTTCCATTGCTGCTAACAAGTGGAAATCAATTTTAATTGCGGAGGAGACAACAATGCAATAATGCAGGGACTTGAACACAGAACCTCCCTAAACCACCTGCTATGATTCCATATTAAATCAATAATTTACCCAAAAGTTTAAGTTAGTAGTTGAAGATAAATTTAATTATATATGACTAACAAAAGTTACCGAACTAATTTTGTTTTGAATTAAGGGAAAAAAACTACGATATAGTAGAAAAATACTTTTACATTCCAACCTTTAGAAATCTACGCAATACCTATAGAAAATTATTTATTATTTATTAATTTATTATTTAATCTATAATTAATTTGTAACCACAATAAGCAGTAATTTATAAATATAATGTATTAAGATCAAAGTGATTTAGTTTTAAATTTAACTCGTTACTCTAATTAGAAGATAATTTACATAAACGAGTAAAAACACGTGCATGATGTAGCTTTAGATTATAGTAAACATTGCATCTATATGTTTTGGTTGTGCTAAATTTAAAGGTATGAAATTCTAAATATAATAGAATTAGATATATATGGAAAGAAGTTACAATAATTAGATTAAAATATAAAAATGATTTCTTTATAAACAATATTTTTTTTACAATTTGAAGATAACTTATTGTCATCTATGAGCTTGATCCAAACTTTTGTTGTTTTCATTGAAATTCCTCCAGATAATGTAATATAAAGTTGTCTATGAGAAAACACATTTTTCAGGAAGATATATTTCAACATTAGAAATTGTTTGTCCTTATGCTTTGTTAATTGTCATTACAAAGCATAAATGAAAGAGGAATTGTTTTCTCTTGAATTTAAAAGGATATCCATTGTCATTCGGTGGGCTCAATGATATTCATAATTCAATATATTACAAAATGTAAATTTCGTTTTCAAATTAACGTTTCAAATATGGTATTAATTACAAAAATCAATATCTTTTAAGCAACTTTATCAACAATTATAAACTTTGAATGTGAATGTGAAGATTGTACCTTGTTTTTGAATTGTTGCTGACATAACATTGTTAACAATTGTAATTTTTGTCAACTACTTTTTTTTTTCTGAAAAGTTGCAAATTTGCTATAGTTGGTTCTATCATTTTATTACAAATGAACGAAAAAGATAAAAATATGTACTTTATATTTTGTAAAATTAAGAGTTTAAAGAATTGAAGTTCGAACATCGGAAGATCAGACTATGATTTGAAATGTTTTGGCATAACCGTTGAAAATAATATATTGTAACTTTAGTTGATCACACACTCAAAGTACCGACGAACCTCCCTCAACTTTATCGTCTTTATATAATATATATATAAAAAATTATTTAATTTTTAATACTTATAGATAGCTTAGTGGTTATTTTTTGTCTGTCGATCCGCTACTGACTCAAAGATTGTTACCATGAATGAAAAAGTTATTAGATCTAAATACACACTTTAAATTTGGCAAAATTAAGAGTTCAACGTAGAAATCTCAAAATACACTCAAGATTGAATTATTTTCTAAATAA
The DNA here is from genome assembly GCF_025177605.1 of Cucumis melo. Taxonomy (NCBI): domain Eukaryota; kingdom Viridiplantae; phylum Streptophyta; class Magnoliopsida; order Cucurbitales; family Cucurbitaceae; genus Cucumis; species Cucumis melo. The sequence goes on from NC_066858.1 coordinate 18,156,551, forward strand.
CAAAAACTATTCTAAACGCTCAATTTAAAAGTTTACAACATGCCATCTTCAACTTTTTATTCTTCATCTTCAGATACTGGAAATTGACATACACATCAATAATATAATTCTAAAACTTTGCTAGAAAAGTTGTTCACAATGGTAGAGTGAGAGTTCTCTTCAAACTTTTTTTTTTCTTTCTATTCAATCCTAATTCATAATCCCCAAATTGAATTCACAAAGTAATGGTAAGCATTCAATACTAAGGCGATTTGATTACATAATTCTTCGAATCTTAATCTTCCCCCCCAAACAATGAAAACTGACAAACAACCAATAATATAATTCTATAACTTTTTAAAGTTCTCTTCAAATGTTATTTTTCTTCAAAATAATCCTAATTCACAATCTCCAAATTTAATTCACAAATTGTAAGCATTAAATAATTAGGTGATTTCCACTGTAATTTTGATTCGTTGCTTTATGAAGCATTAAATTATCAAGGTGATTACATAAAAAAAAAACAAAAACAAAAACAAAATAAAGAAGATTTAATTCTTATTCTTCAAATCTTTAATCTTTGTCTTCAATTCATGGAAATTGACAATTAACCAATAATATAATTCTAAAATTTTTAGAGTTCTTTGCATTTTTTTTTCAATTTAATACTTCATATATAATCCTCAAATTTAATTTACAAAGTAATAGTAAGTTCAATTTTAATTTTGAACCGTTGCTTTATGAAGTAAATAGTTACGGTGATTACATAAGAAAAATAATTAAGGCTATTTAATTAAAACTTTAAACTACTGCTTTGAAATTAGAAATAAAAAAGTAAAGTTTCAATTTAAATTAAGAAGTCAGGCGTAACTAGTAAAAATTTAAAAGGATAGATTTGTCACAAAAATATATATATTTTTAGAATCCTACCTTTATATATATTATAGTTACTGATTTAAATATAGATTATACATTTTTATGAAATAATATTATTTTAATATTTATTCATGAAATACGGTGATAAGAAAGTAATGATAAAAATAGAGTATCGAAATTGTGTACCAAATACACGAGTACTAGAAACGTGTACCCAACACACTTATAAGCAAGAGAAACATGTACCTGGTACATGCTTAAGGCCTAAAGCGTGGATAAGATCTAAAACTTCGTTTCACATCCTCACATGTTGTTAACCTGCTCCACGACATGCCAAAACTTTTTCTTACTCAATTTTGAACAGAATTTGTAAAAAGAATTGCTTATTTCACAAGGAACAAAAGTTGTACTTAAAAGAATGTATAACTATAAAGGAAGCTGCTTAAGTAATTAACATAACTATTAAACTCAAATTCAATTGGAATTTAGAAAAATCAATACATTACAAAAATTATAGAAACTAAATTACTATAACCTAAAAGCTAAACACGTTTTAAAAATAAAAAATAAATAGAAACATAGAGAAATTGAACTTACTCTTATTATCGATTCTATATTTAATAAACATTCAATATTTAGGGTCACCACCACTTAAAAATCTCCCTATCCTCTTAGTAATGGAGGTTTTAGTTTTTTGGAACCAAAAGAATTTTTGGGAAAAAAATGAAAAAAAAAGTGGAGAGAATTTATATAGTAGATTCTTTGTATTTATTTCTTCCAATGTATGGATATTTTCAAATAAAATTGATTTTTGGGTTTTGTAAAATTATTCCAGTGCGTAAGGGTTCTTATTCCTCTAGAGATAATTAGCAGTTATCAATGTTGGATATGATCATTGGACAACAGTTAAGAATATCCTGAAGTATTCTAAGAAAATTAAGGGACTATATGCTTGTATATGGAGTTAAGGATCTGATCTTTACTGGATATACTCATTCTAGCTTTCAGCCTGATAAAGATTTGAGGAAATCGACGTCAAGATCAATGTTCACTCTATATGGAGGAGCAATAGTTGGAGAAGCATCAAACAAAGTTTGATTGCTGACTTTACAATGAAAGCTGAGTATGAGAAAGAGGAAGTGGACGATGAGTTGTTGCTTTATCTTGAGCATTTATATTGCTTAGCATTAGAAATCCCATAATCAATCAAACTATAAACCTTTTTACCTGTTTAATTAATTAAATTTTTATTATGATTTGAATTACATGCATTTTGGGTATCCAATTTCGATTAATATTAGTCATTGTCCTGGATCTAGTACACACAACCCCATATTCAATCTCACCAGCTTTCCCTCTTCGATTAATATTAGTCATTGTCCTGGATCTAGTACACACAACCCCATATTCAATCTCACCAGCTTTCCCTCTCTAAGGTTTTTCTATTCCTTTCTTTTCTTTTTCTTTGAATATTTTAAAATTTTGCCGTTTGATTTCTAGCTATTATTGTTTTTTTTTCCTTTATCATATATTTTGGTGCATTCTTAGTAAATTTGAGGTGATTTAAAGAAAAAATTGGTTGTCCGAGAACCAATTTTTCTATATTACCTTAATAGAAGACACTGTTGAATAAAATATTTTGAGACCAATCACAAATTTCCATGTCATTTACTAAATTAATGAATAAAAATACAAATAATTGAATTTGGGACTAATAAAAAAATTGACATGTGTCCTAAATTAAACTTGAAGACATAAATTGACCAATTCTGATGATGTCACACGTTTTCATTATGACCATCGGATCAAGTTAATTATTTTGGTTCAATTAAATATTATTTTCTTGGGCTAAAATTTATTGAGCTAAAAAATAAGATTAAGTTAGCCCATAGCTGGGAACAACTGAAAAAGGAGTTCTAGAATTGCTTCTACAAGTGAAAAAGGACTACATCAATCGATGGAGGACTATGAGCCTTGACTGCAAGGATTGACTCATCGAACTGTCAGTTGTAGAAATGTGTACCCAAGGCATGCACTAGGACTCATCTACATCCCGTAGGGAATAAAGCCTCATACATTTGAAGAGTTAGTAACTCGCGCTCATGTGGAGTTGAGCATCGTCAGCAGAGGAACTAAAGATTTACTTGTTCCTTAGTTCCTGAAGTAAAAAAAGATAAGAAAAGAGACGAAGGGTGTGGAAAAGATAGAGAACAGCACCGTGAAGGGATCTATGGTCGTAAACAGAACTCTGCTCAAGTTCCAAAAGGAAGGAAGTGAGATTTGGAAAGAAGGATAATAGAAGCGAGAGACATCTAACTTTAAAAGAAAGTCAGGAAAAAGTTTACTTGTTTCCTGATTCAGATATTGCAGACATGCTAGAGTAACTACTGGGAAGCAGTTGATCCAGCTACCAAGAATGTAAGCGACCTGAGCAAGTAAGAAAGGTAGATCATCCCAACTACTGCAAGTATCATTATGTCAAAATTTTGTGTGCTAAAGGAGCTAATTCTAAGGTTGGCTCGTGAGAAAAAGATCGAGTTGGACTTGAAGGAGGTAAATCAAACAAACCATGTTGCAGTGACGATAATGTCAGAGGCTCCTTCGTCAAGATTGATTTTTTAGCAAAGGAAAAGCATGGTGTAGTTTGAGACCTTTGAGGATCCCCGAGGAGAGGAAAGACCGATTGAAGAAGAGATGAAGGCTGGATTGTTGTGACTCGCCAAAAGAAAAGACAGTTGACTTCGACCTAAAAAGAGTCTAGCTTCTATCAAAATTATAAAAAAGGGAATATGACTCAAAAGAATAAGAAGAAGAAGAAGAAGAATACTCATAAGCCAAAGCTTGTGTAGGAGGAAGACAAGAATTTCCCTCAACCTCAAAGCTTAGTAACCTTGGTGGACTTCCTTCCAATAAACTTCCTTTGTGATCATTAGGATGAAGTCTTAGAAGTCATTGCATGTCATGCTATTAACCGATGAAGGAAGAAAATATCCCTTTAAGATCACTAGAAAAGGATGGAGTGGTAAAAGACCTATCGAGGTTCGACGTGAATGATCTATTATCACTTCCTCAAGAAACCAAAACCATCATTATTGATGTATTATCAAATTCAGGAGCATGAATTTCGAATATGCTGACTGCGACATACAAGAGTGTTCCTTATTACATGTCTATAGACTTCTCAGATGAGGATTTGCTATTGGGATTTAAACTTCATAATAGACCCTTTTATGTTTCTGGATATGTTCGAGAACAGAGAGTACACCAGATTCTCATCGAGAATGGATCAGTTGTCAACATAATGTCGAAGTCAACTATGAGGCAATTAGGCATCTTGATAGACGAGCTCTTAAATAGCAAGCTGGTAATCTAAGGTTTTAACCAGGGTAGCCAAAGAGCAATAGGCATGATACGCTTAGAACTCACAATTGGCGACCTAAAGGCTAGTGCATCATTTCATGTCATAGACTCAAGGACCACTTGCAAATTGTTACTCAGTCGTCCTTGGATTCATGGAAATGGAGTAGTAACTCCAACACTACATCAATGCTTTAAATTTTATTGAGATGGTGTAAAGAAGGTTGAAGCCGATACTAACCCATTCTCAGAGGCTGGGTCTTACTTCGAAGATGCAAAGTTCTATTTGAAGAATGTTAATATTTTAGAAGCTTTGCCTATAGAAATTCCTCTTATAAAAAGAGAAGATAATTCACAACTAAAATCACTTGCAAGCAGGGAACTACATGAAACTATAGGAACCTTTAACTCTGAAAAGGTTGAAACATACACTGGCAGCACAAAGAGTATGAACTTGAAGGATGAAAGGCTTCAAACCCACCGATTTTATGCTATGTCCCTTTATCGAGGTGCAAGAAACGTGGGTCACTGTTCATGGAGTCTCCAAAAGGCTTGAAGGTTGGTGACATCAAATTGTTAAAAGAAAGCTTCACTACACCACTGACTAAAATAACAAAGGAAGAGATAAAGATAGACCTGATGGAAGTGAACTTGGCCCAAAGGTGGACGGAAGATGGATTTAACCCCAAGGCTTACAAATTGATGGCGAAAGCAGGTTATGACTTCACAACTCACGCTGGGTTCAAAAGCTTGAAAATTCATGAACAACAAAAGCTCTCCTTAACCCAAAAAAAGCTTTTACGGGAAGGACATGCTATACCCGTGTCAAGAAAAGGACTCAGATACAAGTCGTCAGAGTCGGTTAATATAACTAGAAAGAGGAAGAAAAAAGCGGTTGACAACAATCATATAACTATAGTAGAGGTTGATAATATGGAAGAAAAAAGAGGTGATAGTTAGAGAACTTCAGAGCTTGACCAAATTAGGTCGCCCATTTTACGCACCTTAGTATTCGAAAGACTACGCATGATAGAGGCAGAAAGTGAAAGTCATGGTCAGTGCCTAGCCTTGATGAAGTTTGACCTTTCGAAGGCTAACTACGACCTCTAAAAAAGAGAAAAACACATGTTAGGCCTTGACGACTACAAGACCATCAGCCTTTGAAAGAAAATGTGTGACTAAAAAGAAAAATGTATAAGCACCCCGTGCTCTAATTTTTAATCTTTTTAGGGATGAAGACCCACATGTCAACATTGGTTCAAACATAGATACAAAAAAGAAGGAATCAACATCCCGTGTGTTAGTTTGGCGTTGAATTAAGCATATAGACTTGAGAATTGCCATGATAAGGAGTTTTCTTGTGAGGCAAAGGGAGAGAGAGAAATTCACAGAAATATTCCTTGAAAGTGAAAAGGCATGATGTTATACTAACTAATCTTGAAAAGGAAGGCTTATAACAAGGAGAAGGTGAAACCTCATGTCATCACATCACCATCGTTGAGGAATCAGAGATTGAAACTCCTGAAGAAGGAGTAAAAGATGTCCCACAGAGTTTAGAGGATGGTGACCAATCTACCATAGATGAGTTAAAAGAGATGAACCTTGGTACAATAGAGGAACCACAGGAAACTTTCATTAATGCATCTCTCTCTAGTAAAGAGGAGGATAAGTACGCAAGTTTGCTCACCGAGTATAGGGACATCTTTGCTTGGTCGTACAAGGAGATGCCAGAAATCGATCCAAAAGTGGCAGTCCATCATCTCGTAATCAAACAAGGGTACCGATCGATTAAGCAGGGGCAACGACATTTTCGACCAAAGCTTATTCCTTAAATCGAAGTTGAAGTCAACAAGTTGAATGAAGCATGATTCATTCATGAGGTCAAATATCCAATGTGGATAGCAAGCATTGTCCTTGTTAGGAAAAAGAACAAGTAGCTTTGCGTTTGTGTAGACTTTCATGACCTGAATAATGCATGCCATATGTTGGAATTTATGTCTTAAAATCGTAGTTTGTAGTTAAAACTATATTCTATTCAATAAAATGGTTATTATGACTTATTAGTGAAAATAAAATACTATTATCTTAAATCCAATTAACTAAGGTACCGAGACTATCTAGTGTACGCTTGAACTTTATGTAGAGACATAAACATGGATCAAGTTCAAGTTTATAGCTTAAATAGTCTATAGTGTATGGATAAGGTTGGGCGCCTTATTCTGGAAACACTATGGTTTCGGCCTATTTTGTAGTTAATACAAATGAAGTGATCCTAAATCGTTCATGTAGAGACATGGAAGTGGGGGCATCCTATGTTAAGAGTTTACATAAGACTGGAGCCAAGAAATAGCCACTTTTAAGTTATAACACCGTTGACTATATAAACTGACTATTTCGATTATAATGACCTAGGTAACTTAATCTTAATCCTAAGCTAACTATGAACTTCTGTTCACACGGGATTATTCTTAGATCTGCATGGGTGAGGGCAGCTCAATGGCGCTGGCCCAACAAGCTTCCCATTTCCGAGGTAAGATTGGATGGATGGCTAAGAACTTAGGGTTCAAGATGAAATTCACTTCTACCTGCTTTAAGGTTAGTACATAGGTTGTTCCCTTAAGGACTGAATCCAATTTTTGAACAAGGGATCTCACCCTCTTATTGGCTCGAGAGGGATTCGGTTTATAGGTTGGACCTTAAACCAAATGTTCAATAGTGGATCAGTGGGACTTAAGGAACAAGATGTAGTCTCGGGGGTAAACTGGTATTTTGTTCCAGTCGAGGTTACAAATAACCTGTGAAAGATTAACTTACTGATCATAGTTATATCAAATGGACACAAATATATCTATAGTGAGGGGAGTGTAACTATGAGACTTTAGTTGAATGACCCGTTACTTAACGAATGTTGATTAGCTCGATCTAAAAGGGTTTAGCCAGTTAATCTCAGATCATTGGAGCCTATGATCTACAGGTCCATTAGGTTCCTCTGTTAGTTCATACGGAATTAAGTTAGAACAATATGTTGGAATAACTCGAATTGTTCGAATTAGGTTGAGAGAGAGAAACTGACTAATATATATGATATAGCCGTCGGTTATAGGGCTTTATGTTTAAATGTGATTTAAATGTTAAAAATATGAATATGGATTCATATTTGGAAGCTCGAAATTGATGGAAATGGTCAAAGTTGTGAAAAGTCAAAATGCTGACTTTTGACTTTGAAAAGTCAAACTTTGACTGGCTTTATATTCAAATGTGATTTGAATTTTAGAAAAATAAATGCGGATTCATACTCGGATGGTCGAAATTAATCAAGATGGACAAAATGATAAAAAGTCAAAATGTTGACTTTTTACTAAAAAAGTCAAAGTTTGACTTTGACTAGAATGGTCAAATGACCATTTTGTCCCTTGATCAAAGTTAGTGAAAAAATCCAACATTTTGTTGGATAATCCCATTAACTCTTAGTAGGTTATGTGGAAGCTCATGGTGATGACACCAAGCCCATTAAGAGAAAATGAAATGGTGAATCAATCCATTACTTGTTAGTGGATTGTGAGGTGTTGGGCTTTGGTGATTCAATTACATACAAATTTTGCATGTAATAAGTCTATTTAAGGGGCAATTTTCATTTTGAAGAAGATTTTTTTGCCATTTTTGTAATTTTGAATTACAAAAATAAACCTTTTTCTCTCCCAAATCTCACACCAAAATCTACCTCTAAATTCAATCTCTTTCTTAAATTTCCTACTTTGAACGGGTCCCACAATCCGGTTCCAAGTTCGAAGAATAGTGGGTCAACTTTAGTGGTGGTCTAGTTCGAGTTTGGGAGAACATTTGGAGTTTCAGAAAGCTATAAAGGTAAGTATTTCTTTTAACCCTAATTTAATGTAATTAGGGTTGTGCTTAATGCATGTTAATCACTAAATTAAGTTTATTTGCAATTAAGGTAAAAATCCAATCTTTTATCCGCTGCGTTTGTATGCTTTCCATCAACCTAAAGATGATTATCTTTTATCCATCACAGAAATCATGGTTGATGCAATTACTGGCACGAGGCATTGTCCTTTATGGATGAGTCGTCTGGATATAACCAAATACGAATCGTCCTGTAAGATGAAGAAATGATAGCCTTCAGGACTCCAAAGGGAATAAACTATTACAAGATGATGCCCTTCGGATTGAAAAATGATGGTGGTACTTATCAACGCGCTGTATAGAAAGTGTTTGATGATATGTTGCATAAGCATGTCGAGTGCTATATTGATGACCTTGTGGTTAAATCCAAAAGATGACAAGACCATAGGACCTAAAGTTTTGTTCGACCGCTTGCAAAATATTGACTGAGGATGAACCCTTTCAAGTGCGTGTTCGGTGTGACTTTAAGAAAGTTTCTTTGTTTCATTGTAAGGCACCAAAAGGATCAAAATATACCAATCCAAGATTGATGCCATTCAGAAGATGCCAAGGCCAAAGAGTTTGCATTACCTAAGAAGTCTCTATGGATGATTGGCTTACATTCGAAGGTTAATTTCTAACCTGGCTAGTCAGTGCCAACCGTTTCAAAAGTTGATGAGAAAGGGAGAAACTTTTGTGTGGGATGAGACTTCTCAGAATGCCTTGGATAACATAAAGAAATACTTGCTTGGTCCTCTATTGCTAGGAGCTCCAGTACCTGACAAGCCACTAATACTTTACATTGTTGCACAAGAAAAGTCCATAGGGGCATTGTTGGCTCAAGAGGAGGAAAAGGAAAAGGAACGTGCTCTTTACATATGTTTCCATGCCTCAAGTGCAAGCAACTTTCCTTTGTTGGCTTCTCCAACTTAAAGATATTCTTTTTCCAAAAGAAATACATACATATACACACATACATGACCTCATTTTTGATGCTCCAATGAACTTTAGTACGATTTATAGAAGACATTTGGGAATTAAGTATAAGCCTAAAGAAAGGACAATTGTAAGCTTAATTTTTGGTAACTAAAATCAAAGTTTGCATGAGGTTTTGAAGTATAATTCATATGAATATTATCCACAACACACTTTTCAATTGAGTTTATTTCCAAGTTGCAACCTGCAAGTGATTTCTTCTTTCCCATCATTTAAAATCATTTACTTAATTTTTTCATAATTTTCCTCCATGATTTCCACCAAATATGATTAGCAATTTCACATGATTAATGAAATTTATGTGATGAGGCTGATCACCCTAAATAAACTTAAGACATTATTCGTTAGGTATAAAACACACTACAAGAAATCTGGCCTTTAATGTCGGTTTAAAACCGACATTAAAGGCCTTTAATGTCACTTGGCGACCGACATCTTTGCGAGCGTTATTAAAGGGCTTTAATGTCGGTTGGGCTTTAATGTCGGTTTATAACCGACATTAAAGGCCTTCAATGCCGGTTATAAACCGACATTTTTGAAGGTGTTATTGAAGGTCTTTAATGTCGGTTCATCTTTAATGTCGGTGGATAACCGACATTAAATATGTCTTTAATGTCGCTTATGATACATCTTTAATGTCGTTTTTCCACCGACATTAAAGATGTCTTTAATTTTTTTTTAACCGACATTAAAGCTGTCTTTAATGTCGTTTTGAAACCGACATTAACGATGTCTTTAATGTCGTTTCTTCAAATTTATTTTTATTAAATCCTTGCATTATTGTCCATTTTGTATGACACCAAATAGTTAAAAATGAAATCTTTTACTTGTACATATACAAAATAAAATCTTAATAATGTGTACATTTATATACAACTTGCTCCAAACACAAAGAAATTATGAAGTTTAATTATTACACTGATCATCCTTTGGGGAAAAAAAAGAAAGAAAGAAAGAAAAAGAATATATTGAGAGAGCAATAACTAAAACTGCAACTAATAGTAAACTAGAACGCTTCACAAATGACCAACTTCAAGATCTTGTCACAAAGATGAGGGTCTGGCTAATTGTACTCACTTGCAACTATTTCTTCTATTGCAGTCATTTGTTTAGTGATAGCTCCCTGTAAAAGACATCAAGAAGGTTCAATTAAGTAACAATGTCATGACTTAGTTGCTAGTAGAAATATTCACATTTGATTACTAATTAATAAAGTAAAGGGTTGGTTACCAAACATAACTTTTATTGCGCAATGCGGAAGGTAGATCCTTGTTAAACTAAGTATTTGAAACAACACCACAAAAAAAAAAAATTATTAAACCAAGTGCAACCACATAACCGTCTTACCAAGATAATATTGTAACTTGTTCATTCAAGTCTTCCTAAAAAACAAATTGAGAAACATGGTAAGATAAACTTTTTTGTATAATACCTTCAATTCCAAACAGTTGACTGAAGCTTGAACTTGAACCATCAATTTCCTACATATTATTTGGTGCTTGTGATTTGCTTGATTACATAGATAAGAGAACAATATATCTCTTGGTTGTTCTTATGGCTAAACAACAATTATTACAATAGAGCCATAAAAAACAAGAATCTGATTTGAACAACATAACCACATTACAAAGCAAAACAGCAAACAAAGCATACTCCTAAACTCAATGTCACGTTGCATTTGCTGAATATCCATAAGATAACCAAACAAAGCATAATTTCATAAATTTCTTAGCATAGTCATACGAATTTACTCATAATTGAAGCCTTTGGTAATGTCCTACAATACATTAACGTTAGAAAATATTGTTACCTCTATCTCTGTTCATTATCAGATTTCTTAAACTCAATGTCACGCTGCCGTTGCTGAAGCAAAAAATATATACAAATATACAATTGCAAGTCCTTGCAGCCGAAACCTACATAATTCAGTAAACATCACAAACAAAACAAAAATGTAAAAAATAGAAACCAGCTTATTTAACAAAAAAAAAAGGTTCAAAGCAAACCGAATCATTTGAGAACAGATTCAACAAGCCAGAAATCCAAATGTGATAAGTGTCTACACCCGTACTCTTCTTCTGCTTAATTACCCCTACCTATTTCTAGCTTCCTTTAACATTATTATTATTCAGTGTATATATATATATATATATATATATATACCAATCTCTTGTTGCATGAAGCATATAATGAATTATAAGCTACACTTTCATTTTTAGTAAAGGATAACCCATAACCCAAACTTTTTAGACCTTAAATTTCCAAATTGTCATTTAGCCTTTAATATTTTATATTTTATATTCTATAAAACTAGAATGTAACATATTTTCTTAAACGATAAAAAATGACTTAGTTCAACCAGTTTTTTCAATTTTTGCTTGTTGTGCACATGAGCATGCTGTGCAAGAAAGGTAGGCATAAACTCCTTAGACTTTGGGAGAGGCACTTCACGGAACCACTCATGATCAAGAGCTTCTTCAGCTGATATTCTCTGTAAAAAAAAATAGTGAAATTCAAATAAGCAAATGAAAGTAGAATAGAATTCACTTGAATTAATTGATAAACTGGTAGTTAGAAAAAAATATGATATGAACTAAAAGAGCATCTTCCAAACGTCAGCAAGTTCTTGTGATGGGCTGTATAAACCCAAGCTTTTGACACTGTAAGACATGATAAATATATCCAAACTCCACCATGTCTCCTTCATGTGCTTCTGCTCCATCTCCCTCAAAAACTTCTATTAATTGGTACTAAGAATGTTACAACTAAAGTGAACAATCACATACCACATTTGATTAGTATCTTTTTTTTTTAGTTCGAGTCTGACAGTGTCGCAAGTAGTTGCAGTAATGTGCAACAGCAACAAAAATATCAGACATTTAGAATGTGTAATAGAATCCATAAGGATCTATACCCTAAGGCAATCATTTAAAATAAGTTGATATCCAGAGTTAGTAAATACCGGTTTGATTAGTATTTTGTTTCCTTTACACCAAATCCAAATTAAGTTTGAGTCTGACAATGAAAACATAATAATGACTTGATTTTCCTATGAAGATCAGCAAGTAAATGAACATACAAGTTCCAGAACAATTCAAAAGAGTGGCTTGGATTCTGCCTCTTCAATCTTCAGTTTCTTGTTTCCTTTTTACAAAAAGCATCATTTAGAACCAAGTAAGGAAACACAAAGTATGACTCATAGGCTAAATCAATGTATTCAATACTGAATGATTAATACAGTTCAAAGTAACCCAATCCCACCATTATCAAGGAAAACTACAGAAGAGAGAAAGAGACAGAGAGACTTCTTTTCTCTTTTGAAACTTTCGATTTGATGAAGCTCCTCTCAGGCAGCTGCATCATCCAAAGATCAGAGCAAAGGGAAACTGAGAGAGAGAGAGATGGAGAGGCTTACGGTGCGTGCGACTTCAATAAATTACAAGATTGAGAATAAATCGATAAAGGGGTACAGATGTCCCGACTGGCGTCGGGGCTGATCTTACGACAAGGTAGCGATGTTCCGACGGGTTTTTGTGCAAGATCGGTCCCAAATCTCTTGGTTTGTGAGCACTTCAGTTTTCCCATTAAAAAGAGGTTAGGGATGCGGACGACAAATAGATCCAAAGCAAAAGAAACACAAACAAACACATTACATATTCAAAAAGGGATGGAAGAAACTGACGATGACGACAGGGATGGAAGAATCTGATGTATGCTGGTGGTGGTGGCGGCAGCTGTCGAAGAAGAGAGGGAAGAAAGTGATGAGATTGAGAAGGGTGAAAGAAATTTGAGAAAGATGAAAAATAGTGTGTAGGAGGGTTTGAGAAAAGAGTAAAGTAAGGGAGTGAAAGTTGAATTTTTACAAAATTAAAAAATAAAAATAAAATAAAAATGGGCTTTAATGTCAGTTAAAAAAAAGCAGGGTGTTTAATGTCGGTTTTAAACCGACATTAAAGCTCTATCTTTAATGTCGGTTTAAAACTGACATTAAACATCCGCCTTTTGAAAAACGACATTAAAGCCCATTTTTCACTTTTTTCACCCGACATTAAAGACTAGATTTCTTCTAGTGGTTAAAGGAGATGGAAGATGAAGGAAATGATTCTATAAGTTTTTTACTAGGGGGCGTTGTTTGTACTTTCGATAGGAGAGAGTTTAACATCATAACTGGACTATGGGGTCCTAAAGAGGACTATGTTCAGTTGGTTGGGAATAGTCGACTGTTGAAGAAGTTTTTCAAAGACAAGGAGTGTATTTATGTTAGCGACTTAGAGGATATATTTTTGGAATACGAGGGTGATGACGATGATATTGTGAAATTAGCTTTAGTATACTTTATAGAGATATCTTTGTTGGGAAAAGATAGGCGAACCAAAGTCGACATTGGTTTTTTCAAGATTGCTGATGATTGGAATACATTTAATAATTATGATTGGGGTCGGATTGTTTTTGGACGCGCGCTAAGTCCTTGAAAAGAGCCTTGGACAAGCAATATGCCAAGGGAAAGAAGAAATCAACACAGACAAAAAAATATACTATCAATGGATTTCCGCATGCATTACAGGTATGTGACTTCTTACTTCTTACTTCAAAACTTATGCATACATTTAAAATTAAACGATCGTTTAGTTATTTTAAACGATCGTTTAGTTATGTTAAACGATCGTTTAGTTGTTTTCAAACGATTGTGAAACCACTTGTTTATATATCTATATATATCTTGTGGCACTTCATAAACTTGTTTGTCAAATGTCGAATAGGTTTGGGCATATGAGTCGATACCAATCATCAATGGATGTGGTGTAGATAAAGTAAGCGATCATGCCATACCACGAATACTGAGGTGGGTGTGCCAACAATCACCAAAGTCCCAAACTATAAGCCAGGTGTTTGAGTCGCCAATAGTAAGTAGCAAGCAATAGTAACTAACTTAAGGATCGCATGATTTTGTGCTTATTTCTTTGTCCTAAATACATTTGCCTTTTTCTATTTGTAGTTGATAATTAAGGCGGTCATTGAGATGACACCTGAAGAGGAGCAGTTGAAAATTGCTTCAGGTGAACTTTTTGAAAACCTCCGCTCATCTACCACTGTTTAGTCGAAGAATGGTGGTTCAAAAAGAGGAAGAGAAGTTGTTAATGATGAAGATGACTTTAAAAAGAGTAAGAAACAGAAGTCCAAGACTAAGATGAAAAAGACTATTCGAAATCTCCAAGATCGAGTAGCGGTTGTTGAAGGACAACTTACTAGTATAAAATCAGATATTGACGAATTGAAGGGCATGATGTCAACCATATTGAAGCACATTGGACTTCAAAGAAAGGTTAGGAATGAAACTGTTATGTGTATTGACGTTAGTTGTTTCATATTTGGTAATTACTCATTCGTTAAGTTGCATGTTCTCGCTAATTCATTTTGAGGTTCCATAGGGTGACGAAGGAGATCGCAAGGTGTTTGAAGGCTTAGTAGATCATACATTAGAAAGTGAAGAAGTGGATAATGCTAAGACCGAAGATGTTGACACAAGCGGTACCCCTAATTGATTGAGGATGCCAAAGGAGGATGAACACATTGAACTTAAAAAGAAGGTTTGGTTCCATGTTCTTGCTAATATTGATGTTTAATTTCTATCATTATCCACACTAATGCATTATGAGCTTCCATAGGGCGACGAAGATGTTCACACCGTCGGTACACCTCCTTGGTTGAGGTTTAATATTGAGTTAGAGAAGCCAATCGATGTGTTGGAGAAGAAGGTTGATATTGGTTTAGAGGAGCCAATAGATGTTGTTGACGATGAGGTTGAAATTGAGGACAGTGGGAAAAAACTTCCTACTCATTTTGATGAAGACGTCACAGAGATAGAACCATTTCCCACTCAATGACCACATGTTCGGCCCGCCCGTAGGAAGCATGCAAGTGTTTACCTATCAACCCCATTCACAACTCTACCTAAACGGTCTGTGACATCAACCACCACCACCTCTCAGTCTGAACCAATTGTTTATGATTCTATGCACAAAATACTTGACGTCCATTTAGATAGACTTCGAGCTTGGATTACAGACAAGTGTACAAACGATGAGGTACGTGAAACCTTTCATGGGAAAAAATCGAAGGTTTTTTTCAGAGACTTGTTTATGTGTCGCCGGTGGTTGGCGGATGAGGTAAAGGATTATCTTATCGTTTATGGTCCCTATCATGTTACCACACAAGCCAACCTGAACTTCACCAATATCAACTTTATTCTCATCTAATGTATCCATTCCAATTGGAGGATGAGGGTTTAAATTTTGAACTTGGTTGCTCCCAGATACTGAATTGTAATCTTTGTTTAACACTTTCATGCTTCGGTTGC
This sequence comes from Cucumis melo, assembly GCF_025177605.1. Classification (NCBI taxonomy): domain Eukaryota; kingdom Viridiplantae; phylum Streptophyta; class Magnoliopsida; order Cucurbitales; family Cucurbitaceae; genus Cucumis; species Cucumis melo. Next base: position 18,172,017 of record NC_066858.1, read on the forward strand.
TTGTAGGCTCAAATGATAGGTATAGGGGGACCTCCAATGGATTTTCACTAAGAATATAAAACTTCAAATCACGGTCATTGCTTAACTCAAATAGAGGAGCTTCCTTTTCCCCTTTTATCTCATATATACATCTTATCTTTATGTCGAACTTTGTAGGGTCAACTTTTGCAAGGTCATATAATTCATATTGTAAATCTTTGTGCGTTATTTCTTTACTGACAACAATGCCTTTTAACACTCCTCCTTCATATTTTCTTCGTCCCTCATCCCATGCACCACCGTGACGCACTAAAATCCAAACATGTGCCATCCTTAAACTACCTTAAGTAGTTTTGTATCTTCAAAAATTGATTTGAACTTAAGAACCTACAAGATGCGTGCAAGATGTAAAGAAATAACAAAAATAACTGCAAGATGTGTGCGGGCCTAAGAGAGTTACTAAACATGCAAAGAATAGCTCTAAATGGATTAGGAGGTGTACGAATTTCATTTTGAAATAAATAGTGAAAGTTTAAAACGTGCGAGATACGTGCGAGATAAAGCATGAGGGCCTAAGAGAGTTACTAAACATGCAAATAATAGCTCTAAATGGATTAGGAGGTGTACCAATTTGATTTTGAAATAAATACTGAAAGTTTGAAACGTACGAGATGCGTGCGAGATACGTGCGAGATAAAAAAAATACGTGCGAGATAAAAAAAACCTCCATTCCTTCTATTCCTATTGCTTACTCCTTCTCTATTTGATCCAACTAAATCCTCATCCTCTAGTTCAATTCATTTTTCACTACCCATTGAACTTTCTAAGAACTTAAAACTAAACTTTGTCTAAACTAATTTACAGCAAATAAGTCCAATTCCAAAAACTAGACAATTACAAATGAAAATAGCAACAAATACCCCAACCAAACATTTACTTACAGCAGATAAATTGAAAATCGGTTAGACATGAAACTCACCTAAATAAGAGAAAACGCTTGAAGTTGATTGAATGGTTCGAAGAGGAGCGACGAAATGCACTGGACAATGACCGACGAAGGGCAAGTGACGATGGGCGGAGTAGGTTCAGGTGTTCTACGCGAAAGAAAAGAGAAGGGAAAGGAAACTATACGCGAAAGAGAAGGAATCGATCGTGGAGAGAAGGGAAAGCAAACGTGGAAGAGGGAAAGGAAAAGAAGGGTATTTTTGTCCATTCACACCCAAATTGTCCTAAAAGTCTTTCTTTTGAAAACTTTTGCCAAAAGTCATTTAAACCTATTTTTTTAATCTATTTTTGGCAATTTCCCAATTATATTTTAGATTAGATTCTCAAATTAGGTTTATTACGACGAAAAATTTGGAGCTCCCTTCAATAATCTAAACGTATAATTCCCATCCTCGTACACACCATAGTTTTCTATTGCATTCTTAAGATATCTCATCACTCCAATTCTTTATTCAGTTTCTTGATCCATATCCAGAACAGTCGTCCAATCTCAGAAGCTAAAGATGCAGTTGTGTCCACCGTACAATTTTTGTTTAGAATGTAGCTAACCCCATTGAAGAGATGCATAATGGATTTTGAGAGGTCTGGATCTCAAAGGTGGAGAAATGAGTTTCTCAGTTTTTGGGACTCACCATCTGAATGAATTCTATGACTTCTTCAGTTTAGTAGGTATGGGTTTTGGTTTTTTCTGATTTATCACTTTGGTATGTCGTTCACGTGTTCACTTTGGCTTTGTTGTTTCATTGTATTCTTTGTGAAATTCGATGGGCATTCAGCAGTAGTATACTATAACGACACTAGTCTTACTACTAATTTGGTTATTCTCTCTCTTACACGTATGTGTGCACACACACACATCGCCTCATTATCCAATATGATTTTCCTCTTCAAGAGCTTTGAATTGCCTTTGATCAGTTGCGAGAGAACTGGAGGACATGGGGGCACTTTTTTATTAACTTACTCCATACGGGTTGACAGTAATGCTTTCTTCTCCAATTTTTCTTCATTGGTTTGCTTGAGTGGGACATAGCTTGAGAGGGGGCTTTAGTTCAATAGCCAAAAGTTCAACAGAGAAAGAGGAGGAATTTGAGGAAGATGTTTTATGAGAAGGAATTCGTACGGGCATGACCATGATTACCGAAACCAAAGTAGAAAGTTACACTTGAGAGGGAATGAACGTTTACAGAGGAAGATGAAGACGTGAAGTTGGAGTTTATTGAGGAAGAGTACGAATTTGGATTTTATTTTATTTTAATTTGTTTTCAAAATTTGTCTAAAGTATCATCTAGTTTGTTGATGAACTTTTTCAATTTAATTTGTTTTTTTAATCATGTGTACCCAGATCTCAAGATTCACATAATCACATAGATTATTGACGCCTTATTTTGTTAATCGCCTTCAAATTTGATAAATCCTAACTAAATTTGCTATTTTTTCTGAATAATTTAATTATTATTAAATAATATATAATATATATTTTTAATAACAATTTGAAATTATATTTTAGATTAGATTTACGCAAATTACATTTATTCATATTCTTTTATTTTTTTTTAAATCTATTTTGGTGGCAACGCAAATCACGTTTTGATTAAGAAGCTATTCAGCAAGAAGAAAATCCTTTGCTTTGCGCCAAATGTATGAATACTTTGAAGGGTTTGAAGGAGAAGAAGTCGGAAGCTCTAATCGTTTTGCAACTACTGCGCGAAGACTTTGAAGGCTTGAAGGGAACGAAGGGGACGAAAAGTTGATGGGATAATTTTCAACTTTCGAAAGGAAATTAGGATTTTTATAGGTGTTAATTGATTTGATTGTATTCATAGAGAAAAATTAGGGAATAGATATAATTTTTTTTTTTTGGAAGTTTGAGTTAATTATAGGATATTTGTGGTTTTTTGAATATTTGTATTTGAGAGGCAAGCTTTTCACTTAGATATAGGACATTATTGCAACATTTTTTTTTTCATATTTCTTGATTTTTCTATTTTATCAATTTAAATTTAAATTTGTCTTTTATTTAAAGTAAACATTCTATTTTGCTATTCTTCTATTAAGCCCTATTGATATTTTTGTAAAAAATAATTAATGAGATTCTTTTTATTATTTAAGGATTATTTAAAAAAAGAGGTTAAAAAGATATTTGTTTTAAAAGATAAAAGACCTTCATCATAAATAAGGAATATTTTATCTATATCTTTTAAAGAAGACCTCGAAGATTTGATAGAGTGATTATTTATTGAAGCTCTATGTTTGGTTCGGTGTGAGCATTATTGAATATTCAATTTGAAAGCATTCTTTTGAGAGAAAAGTTTCGAAGGTACATCAATTATCTTCTTTGTGATGACAAATTACTGAAGATGTACTGGTGATCTTACTGTATACGAGTTGATAAGAAATATGAAAGAAGATTGAAATAGTTGAATTGTGGTCAATGAATTTAGGGGTAGCCTGAGTTTATCTTCAAGAAGATTCATCCATATATTATACTTAAAGATAGTCATATACATAAGAAGAATGTTCCTCATGTGATTTCTATTTGACAACTTTGAATCTTAATAATATTTCTTATCTGAGCTACGAAGCTCCCCAGACGTAAGTGGTATTCGTCGAACTGGGTTACCAAAGCTCTTTGTGATATTTACTTTTGCAGTATACTTAGCAATTCCTCTTGTTATGTACTTTGGAATTAACTAAAGGACTTCATCAATTATCTCATAACTTTTTCAATTGGTATTAGAGAGGGTTGGTAATCCATGGAGATAATCAGGGAAGGTCATTCAATCGCTCGTCCTCCTATATTTGATGCAAAAAATTATTCATACTAGAAGCCCTGGATGATATCATTTCTTAAAACTCTTGATGGAGGGACTTGGAGAACTGTTGTAGCTAGATGGGAACCACCAATGATCACCGTAGATGGTCATTCTATTTCTAAATTTGAAGTTGACTGGTCTGATGTTGAAGAACAAGTCTCTATGAAAAATTCTAGAGTCATTAATACTATCTCTAATGGTGTTAACTTGAATGGAGGTTGCATATGAAGGCACTACAAAAGTTAAAATATCCAGATTATAGTTGGTAACCTCAAAACATGAAGCTTTAAAAATGTCTGAGGATAAGTCTGTAACTAAATATAACGAGAGAGTTCTGGAAATAGTCAATGAATCATTCAACCTTGAAGAAAAGATTCCTGAATCCAAGATAGTACAAAAAGTGCTGCGTTTTCTACCTGGAAAATTTAACATGAAGGTTACAACTATAGAGGAAGCACATGACATAACAAAGCTAAAACTGGATGAATTATTTCAGTTTCTTCTTACATTCGAGATGGCTATATCAAACAGAGAAAATAGAAAAGGTAAAGGTGTTGCTTTTAAATCGGTATATGAAGAAGAGTCAACTGACAATAAATCACCAAGTGAAGCAAATGTAAATCAGTTTATAGCTGTTCTGACGAAACAGTTTTCTAAAGTGGTAGAAAGTTCAAAAATATGAATACAACTAGATCCAACTCTAGGAACTCAATTAACTTCAAAAGAAGAGATAGTGAAAGTTATAATAGAAGGGATAATGAAAATTTTAACAAAAGGGATGGTGACAACTTTCGAAGAAGAGATGGTGAAGGTAGAATTTTCAAATGTATGGGTGTGGAGGAGTTGGCCTTTATTTGACTGAATGTCCTACGTTTCTAAGAAAGCAAAAGAAGAATTTTGGTGCTAAATTATCTGATGAAGACACTAATGATAGTGAGAAAGATGATGGTGGTACAAATGCATTCATTGTGAATATAATTGAGACTGATTCTGTAGTTAAAGATGAAAATGAAGATATTGAAGGAGAAAGTGAAAATGACTTGTCCTTCAAACAGTAAAAAATTAAATGGAAAGAAGATTTAGAAGCCAAAGCTATACAGAAAGAACAAATACCTCTCATAGAAGAAAATGAACATTTGTTGTCATTAATATCCTCTCTAAAACAAAAATTAAGGGAGGTGCAGACATAATACAATCAGACTATGAAACCTATCAAAATGTTAAATTCAGGGTCTGAAATCTAGATCGAATACAGAGTTCAGGACAGTCTAGTTCCAATCGATGTGGTCTTGTCTTTAACTCATCAATAGAGAGGACTAGTCAAGAAAATGGGATAAAATTTGTTCCTGCTATTGTGAGCATTAAGTCTAATCAACCAGTTACAACAAAAGTTGTTAGCTCTTCCACAAAAACAAATAACTGAGTGTGCCATTACTGTGGTAAAAGAGGTCATATTAGACCTTTCTGTTATTCGTTACAGAGAGACAGAATTCTTCATCGGAAGATTAGTTATCGTCCACAAAAGCATAAATCTAATACCTTTAATCAAAATAGAAAGAGAAGTTACAAGTTTTGGAGAGTAAAGCAATCAGAAAAGTGTAGTATTGCTTTTACAACGATTCAGTCCTCAACAGATGCATGGTATTTTGATAGTGGTTGTACTAGACATATGACAGAGAATCGATCTTTCTTCTCTAAGTTAACATAATGTTCACCTGGACATGTTACGTTTGGGGACGGTGCAAAAGACAGAATTGCAGCAAAAGGAAATATTGTAAAACAAGGTTTGCCATGTCTAAAAGATGTTAGGTATGATGAAGGGTCAAGGCTAATCTAAGTGTTAGTGAACTATGTGATCAAGGCTATACTGTTAATTTTAGCAAGGAATAATACATTATGACTGATATTAATAAAAATATTCTTATGAGTTGCACTAGATAGATTGATAATTGTTATCACTGGGTGTCTAATAATAATTATTCATGTCATTTATCTAAAGAAGATCAGACGCATTGCTGATGAAGTGAATGTATCAGATAAACATCACTCATTTTTTAGTATCATGGATTTATGGAAATCACTGTGGTGGCAAGCTCTCAGTCTTTACATCTATCTAATCATGAATTGGCTTCTGTCTTATCTCGAGGAACATTGTAAGCTTGGCTGGTGAATAAGATTTTTATTGTATTCCTTAGTGTCAAATATGTCATACTCCATAAGATTGGCATTACAAACTGGTTTCCTTCGTCTCATGCTACCAGTGCAGCTGATCAGTCTTAAGAGTATATATTATTTTATGTTCAAAGGAGGAGAAGAGTTTTGTGCAAAAAGTTGTTTTTGATGGGCCACCTGAAGGAGAAGTTGAAGTTTGTTGTTTTTGTACTTTTTGTGAACCTTATATGATTGTTATTAATGTTGATTGTAGAGTTTTGTACAGATTTTATTTTCGATGGATTAAGGAGTTTGTGGTAGATTGGCTTATTGTGTTTTGGGTCAAAAGAGCAGTATATTTTGTCTCTATGATTCGCCCTATGTTTTGATGTTTGTAGTGATATATGTTTTGGGTCAAAAGAATAGTATATTTTGTTAGTTTGATGGCTCTTGTTGAGTTCTTATTAATATATGCTTCTAGAAGTCTCTGCGTCTTAAGATGTTTTTATATCTATTCTTTGGCTTCCTGTTGATGATATTTTATTATGGGGCATTTGGTTGAACATAAAAAGAATTCTTCTATTTTTGACAAAAAGGGGGAGTTTATTGAGATTTTTGTAAAAACGAATTAATGAGATTCTTTTTTTTATTTAAGGATTATTTAAAAAAGAGGTTAAAAAGATATTTGTTTTAAAAGATAAAAGATCTTCCTCATAAATAGGAATCTTTTATCTATATCTTTTAAAGAAGGCTTCAAAGATTTGATAGAGTGATTATATATTGAAGCTCTATGCTTGGTTCAATGTAGGCCCAACTGAACATTCAATTTGAAAGCATTCTTTCGGGAGAAAGGTTTCGAAGGTACATCAATTACCTTTTTTGTGATGTCAAATTACTGAAGATGTGCTGGTGATTTTACTGTATACAAGTTGATAAGAAATATGAAAGAAGACTGAAATAGTTGAACTACAGTCGATGAATTCAGGAGGAGCTTGAGTTTTTCTTCAAGAAGATTCATCCCTAAATTTAGAGGAGCCTGATTCCTTGAAGTTATAATGTACTTAAAGATAGTCATATACATAAGAAGAATGTTCCTTATTGTATTGATTTCTATTGACAACTTTGAATTTTAATAATATTTCTTATCTGAGCTACGAAGCTCCCTAGACGTAGGTGATATTCGCCGAACTGGGTTACCAAAGCGTAGGTGATATTCGCCGAACTGGGTTACCAAAGCTCTCTATGTTATTTACTTCTGCAGTATACTTAGTTATTCCTCTTGTTATTTACTTTGGAATTAACTAAAGGACTTTATCGATTATCTCATAACTTTTTCAAGCCCTTTTTAATTTATATTTATTATATTTTAGTTTTCATTTTGCATTATGTTCCAAAATTTGACTTTCGTCTTTTTCTAGTCTTTTGTTGTTCGATGTCTTTCTATGAGACATTTTTAATTTATATTTATTCTTTTAGCTTGCATTTTGTATTAGGGATTTTTCTTTTTAAATTCGGAGTTTGTTATGATATTTTTACTTTTGGTATTCTCTGGTTTTTCTTATAATCTATCTTTTATTTTGTTAGTTGGTGATATTTTACAAATGTGGAATTTATCTTCTTACGCAGTTGCATTTTCTCTTATAAGCTTTGTGGTGAGATGTCAGTATGAGACATTTTTAATTTTGATAATTTCATAGCTTGCTTGCATTTTGTATTATGGGTACTGTGTTTTTATTATTGCTTTGAATGTTTAATCTCATAATGAGTTAATGTTTGTAAGTGTTCTTATGTGTGAATGTGGGATTTGTTTTTTTATATGGTTGTTAGGAATGTGTTTAGATATAAGCTAAACTTTATTTTTATTGTTTGGTTTCTTACGGGAACAATATTATGTTCGTGAAAGCAAATGTTTTTTTTTGTTGCTAATGCTACGTTGAACTTTAAGTGTCTTTTTATGTTAAAAGGTTTCATGAGTAATGTGTAATTTTGCTACTCTATGATATTTTCCATGAAGACTCTTGTAAGGATATTTATAACTATTTAAATGAGAGTTTGTTATTTCGTCATTTTAAATAATTTTGCTACAATTGAATGAAAGTTTGTTGTTATTCTTGCCGAAGTGGTAATGTTAAGCAATAGACATGCGCAATAGAATTATGATTAATTTTAGCCTAATTGCATCTAAACTATTTAGAAATTAACATGCTACATTGCCCTAATTAAACAAAATTAGGCTTAAAATAAAATCAAACCTTTGAAGCTTCCTGATCCTCGTAATCTCCTTACGAACACGAACCTGGGACCACTACTAGCATTGACCCACTATTCTCTGAAATTAGAACTGGGTTGTGGGACTCGATAAGTGAAGGAAATTGAGAGAGCGATGAAAATTGGAGGTGGAATATAGGATTAAGAACAGAATCCCATGGTCGGAACGAGGAATATCGAAAAGCTCCTCATAAAGTTCACCAGCAGTAGATGGTTTCGTCAATCGAGGTTTTTTAGAAGTTTTAAAGATTACTTTACTTAGGAATAGACAAACTTGTAGCCACCTTTCTTTCCAGGACATCAGATAGAACTGCATTGTCATAATAAGAGGATTCTGAATATATGACAATAGTTTCTACAGATTCAAAATCCAATAGATGAAAACTAACTTTTCTTGTAGATGAAGAGCGAGAAACTTTAGGTAGATTAGCATTAGTACCTGTAGTAGCAGGGATCTAAAATGGAGACTTTGTGGTCGCCCTGCTAGATGAAGTAGTAAAATCTTCATGCAAAGATTTTGAAAAATCAGATGAGGAAGATTCAAAAATCTCACTTATTTAACGCAACCTCCAGAGCGAATTTCTTGTTGGAATCATCTTATACCGTTTAGGTTTTGGAGCAGATTTAGTGGAGAAGGATGGTGCCGATGGAGAAAATGATGAACGATAGTGAGTTTTCTTATGGGCACCATTTTGGAGAGGAAGCACGAGCTTTAAAGAGCAGAAGGCGTGAGTAAGGGAGAAGACCAAATGATGAAAGAAGGCGACCATTCGGCAAGATAAAGCGACATGTATAAATGCTCATTTTAATTCAAATGACTTTCTTGAGAGTTGGACAACTTAAACCAGGCCCAAAAAGAAATCATAGTCGGCCCATATAATGGTATCCATAATTGCTATTTATTAAGTTGACATACTCCCAGCCTAGCTTAAAGCTTCTCAAGCAGAATGACTTCTAATGGTTTTTGTTAAAATATCAGCCAGTTGAACAGAACTACGAACATGCTCAAGAGAGATTTCCTTAGCTTCAACAAACTCTCGAATGAAATTGTGTGGGATATCAATATGTTTGGTTCTACTATGCTGGACATGATTTATAGATTTGTTGATAGTACTCATGTTGTCACAATATAGAAGCATAGTATCTTGACAAATATCATACTCAGATAACATTCGCTTCATAAAATGAAGTTGCGTACAGCTACTACCAGTCGCTATGTATTCTGTATCAGCCGTGGATAACGATATATAGTTTTGCTTCTTACTAAACTAAGCTATGAGATTGTTACCCAGAAAGAAGCATGTATTATAGGTACTTTTGCGATCATTAGCACAGCCTGCCTAATCTGCATCACAGTAGCCTACTAATACATAAGTAGTATCAAAAGAGTACCACAACCTAAAGTCAATAGTTCCCAAAACATATTTTAATATACGCTTAACACAGTTTATATGAGATGCTCGAGGGTCAGCTTGATATCTAGCACAAACTCCTATGACGAATGCAATATCAGGTCTACTTCCTGTGAGATATAAGAGACCCCTATAATACTTCAATACATACTCTCATCAACTTTCTCTCCAGAACTATCCTTGGAAGCCTTGATATGTGTTACAATAGGAGTTCGTTTGGTTTTGGCTTTATCAAGATCAAACTTCTTTATCAAGTTTCGTGCATAGTTTTCTTGTGAAAGAAAAATTCCAGATTCACACTGATAAATTTGAAAACCTAGGAAGAAGAATAGTTCTCCCACCATGTGCATTTCGAGTTTTGTTTTCATTTTCTCTACGAGTTTTACTATCAAGGAATGAGGTTGGCCTCCAAATATGATATCATCCACATGTACTTGAGCAACTAAGAACTCTTCACCCTTCTTTTTGATAGACATGGTCTTATCAGTACCACCTCGAGAGAAACCTTGTGCTAAAAGAAAAACATAAGGTTTTTCATACCATGCTTGGAGAGCCTACTTCAGCCCATATAAAGCCTTGTGAAGTTTATAGACATAGTCAAGATTAACTAGATCTATAAATCCTTTTGGTTGAGAAATATAGACTTTTTCATAAATATATCCATTGAGGAACACACTTTTGACGTCCATCTGATGTAATTTGAACTTTCGATTACATGCAAGACCAAGTAGCAAACGAATAGACTCCAGACGAGCAACAGATCCAAACGTTTCTCCAAAATCTACTCCTTCAACCTGTACATATCCCTGGACTACGAGGAAAGCTTTATTTCTGGTGACATTCTTTTTTTCATCAGTCTTATTTTTAAGGATCCATTTAGTACCAATAGTATTGACATGTGAGAGTTCTGGAGTTAATTTCCAAACCTTGTTCCATTCGAATTAAAAAAGTTCCTCCTGTTCGCTTGTATCCACTGATCATCTTTCAAAGCTTCAGTAATGTTTGTAGGTTCTAATACCGACGTGAAACACATGTTGACAACCCTTTTGGCATAGTTGCGCTTGTCCTTCTTTCAAGTGGTAACCACATTACTAATTTCTCCAATGATGTTACTAGATAGATGGTTTTTCTTTACATGAGCGGAAGGGACAACACACTTATTATCGAATGATTTAGTCCCAACAGAGTCTGCATTGCTGGTCTTTGAACAAGCTCTAGATGTGATACAACTGTCATTTAATGGACTATTCTCAGATATTACAACTGTAGGCATAATTATGGAGTCTTTTTCTGCATTAGTAGAACTTGTCCTCACAGAAGGTTTAACAGTTGAAGAATGATCCAAAGACGGTTGTCTTGAATCATCATCAACATCTTTTCTTTCAGTAAGATCTTCAGAATCATACACAATCACATTTATAGATCTTATAATATCTTTAGTTCACTTATTGAAGACTCGAAAAACTCTGCTATTTGTGGAGTACCTGAGAAAGATACCTTCGTCAGACTTAGAATTCCATTTTTAATGATATTCTCGGTCAGTAAGAATATGACGCTTGCTACCAAAAACATGAAAATATTTGAGATTGCGTTGTTAGACTCTTTGTTTTGTTAAGTTCCAGATCCTCCGTACTTCTTATAAAACTTGCTTTTAAAATTTGAAAATTGTCTTGACAATAAAGCAACAGTCTTTGCTAAACTCTCATCTTGAGTTCATTTCTGATTTGATTTTGTAGCATCATCACTTACCCCTTGAAATGCAATACCAGTTTTCTACTTTTGTACATTATCATTAAATGATAGTTCAAATGTTCTTAAAGACCTGAATAACTCCTCAAGTCTCATGGTGGCGGTGTCGTTAGCTTCCTCAATAGTAGTAACTTTCATGTTGAACCAAGACAGAAGGAATCTCAAAACTTTCCTCACCAATTTTGTATCGAAAAGCCTTTCCCTAAGAGCAAAAGATTCATTCGCCAAATCCAAAACACTGACATTAAATTCTGTGATCGTTTCATCTTCAGCCATCTTGAGAGCTTCAAATTTTGAGGATTAAATCTGAAGTCTTGATATTTTAACTTTGGAAGTCCCTTCATAAGAAACCTCCATAATATTCCAGGCTTCTTTAGCTGATGTGCAAGTCTCGATCATATTAAATACATTTTGATCAACACCATTATATAGTGCATTTAATGTTCAAGAATTTTCAAGAGATGCTTCATCCTCTTCTTGAGACCAGAAGATTTCTGGTTTCAGGGTGACTTTTCTTTATAGCATCCTTAGTAGATGGATGTTCCCATCCAGTGATCACAACTTTCCAACACTTACTGGCAATAGATTTAAGAAACAATATCATTCTTACTTTCCAGTATGTGTAGTTTGCCCCATATAAGACTGAGGCTTGATGTTGAGGTTCCTTCACACATAGAATCCAATTAACATAGACAACCCGCTTTGCTACCAATTGAAAAAACGATTAAAGTATCAACAACAGTAGTTGAGACGATCCTTCAGTTAACAACTAAAGATACAACAAATGGTGCAATAAGTAAAAACAGTAGGAACACAAGACATTATTAACCAAGTTCAATTATACTGCATCTATGTTTGAGGGGTTCTTGACTCAAGATAAGAGATTTTATTTCTTTGAGATATAAATCATAATAACAATATTATGTTGTTAGGTACAGAGATTAAAACACCTATTATTTAGTTTGTACTTTAAGTGATACAACTTTACTACAAGTAAATCTATCGCTAATCTATTTCAAAGATAACTTACATAAAACAAAAATCTCCCCCCTTAATCATGTTTCTCATCAATTGGTAGATTAAGGTTGTGTAATTGAAGATCTCCCCTTTAATCACGTTTCACATCAAATAGTGGATTAAGACTCCTTATTTCTTCATGCAACACAAGCTTGGTCTTAGGCATTAAGCCATAAAGACTTTTCTTCGACATAGAAACAACAATTAAATCCACAACAATCTACGAGACTTACACACTTGTTTAATTGCTTCACAGAGGTTTTTTATCAACTGCAATTTTACATGCACACACAAACGCCAAGAACCCCGCAATACATAGAAACCAGGATTCGACGTTTGAATAGGAAAGCAAATCTTGGATCCCGAAATCTGCTCCTTCAAATAATATAAGATAATATCTTTTAATTGAAGGAATATCTTTTAATAACATAATAGCACCAAATAATATCTTTTAATATGGGATAGTCTTCAAATCTTCACACATAAAACTTTTTGTCATAACGCCTTTCACAATGACAATTCTGAACTAATATAATAACACGGGCCGATGCAGCATCAAATACTTCCTCTGACTTCCGAACACGGGCCCTCAAATATTCTAACAGAATGCTTCTAAGAGTAAAAGTTGTCTTTACAAACAGGTCCTTTTGACACAAGTTTTGTCTTTGCTTACATGTTTTGCCCATTTCATTTGGACGTGATATCACATATTGCTTCATTCATTTACCCCTTCTAGAATCGAGGCGTTATACAATATTATTACATTATAGTATAAAATGTTAACTTGTTTTAAAAAGTGTTTGACGATATTTATTAGAAGTTTAGTTCGGCGAATGAATTTCTTGTATTTGTACAATCTCTAATAAATGATTCTTTTATGCTTTTCCAAAAAACTAAACATGTTCAAGAGTTTTGCAGCTGCCCTTGCAATTTATTCTCTATTTTGATTTATTCAAATACTGTTTCAATTTCTTTTCAATGTTGACTAGTTTCAAAGTCTCTGTAGCCCGTTCTCAAAGGTGAATTTATTTTCATGGATTTTGACTAAGTTGTTCTTAATGTTGATTAGTCTTGAGGCTTTTCAACTTTTTATCAAAATATAATTCTTAGGTTTGAAAGTTGTCTGACATTCAAAGTGTTGTCTTCAAAGGCATGTTTGATTCTCAAAAGTTTTAAAGTAATGTGCTTATTTTATCTCTCTAGAATTTCCTTAGGAGTCTATGACTTTTGCTTTAAATCATCTTTGGAGCTTCTTATAATTTTTTAATCTTCTTGAGATATTTTCAAGTTAAGGTTTTTACATCTTCAGAGGACAAAACGTAATCTTTGATTGAAGCTTCCATTTCCAAAACTAGCTTCTCTGCAGTATTCAAAATGTAGAAGCTTCGAAGTCTCGACTTTCAAAACTCAAAAGTAGCAAAGCTTCAACTAGCTTTGATCTTTAAAACTTATAGCCTTCAAATTCTTAGTTTTCAGTACTTGAAAACTTGAGAACTTCAATTCTCCCAATCTACTTTTTTTTTTAAAAAAAAAAGATGAATATTGGTTAGACCACCATGGTGTTCATCTCCTCACCAGTAAAAAATCCATTGGTTAGCCTGGAACAAACTGTGCACCTCTAAAGATCATGGTGGGTTGGGGTTCAAAAGTTTAGAAGGGTTTAACAAGGTTCTTGTGGTGAAACAAATTTGGAGGTTATTAGTGGACTCAAATTCCTTTGTTGCTAAAGTGTTCAAAGCTTGATATTATCCTCATTGTTCATTGTTTGTAGGCTAACTTAGGTAATGGGATTTCCATGGCTGCATTTAATGATAGATCCTTGGATTCCACGCTCTTATGGATCTTGGTCGATCACCCTACCTCGACAGGAGATCAATGATATGATGGTTGCTGATTTAATTTTGGAATATGGACTATGGAATGTGCCTTTATTGCGTAATATGTTTTTGGAGGAGGATGCCGAGATTAGTTTTCCATTTGACTGAGGATGGGTGGTTTTCAACAAAGGGCGCGTATAAATTGTTTTGAATCATTCCCAGCTTTCTTCAAGTCAATCGATTGATTGTGTGAGGTGGTGGAAAACGCTTTGAGTTTTTAGAGTTCCCAAAAAAATTAAAATCTTTATGTGGCAAGCCTAATCCTTCCATGATATTCTCCCATCTAATACTAATATCTTTAAAAGACATATTATTGAGTATGTTGATTCTGAGTGTTGTGGTGAGGATGTGGAGAGTAGAGAAAATACCTTCCTTAGTGTAGTATAACAAGGCTTTGTTACTTTTGGCCCTGAAATTGGGTTTCCATTTCAAACTGGGCTAAAGTTAAGTTTGTTAGGGGAGGTGAAATATGTTAGAACATGCATGATAATTTACACCTTAACTAGATACAATATACACAAAGCATACAGTAATAATGTTCAAGAGTAAGCCAAAATAGTATAACAAGGCTTATTTATTAATTGAAATAACTAAGAACTTGTAAGCCAAAATAGTATAGTCGAGGCACACTTCTGATAAGTGTTACCCTGACACTACTACAAATTTAGTCTTCCTTGACGCATACAAATTTTGATTTCTTGAATGACCATCAAGAAAAATATTTTTCTTGATACAATATTTATTTAACGTTCACGTACGTCAAGAAAAGTTTCCTTATTTTGTTAAACAAATATGAAAAAAATGTGGTTTCTTCGTCGTGGTTTCTTTGATGGTCCAAAAACGTCAAGCAAAATATTTTTTCAATGGGCAAAGGACATCAAGGATATACCCTCTTTTCTTGATAGTCAAAAAACATCAAGAAATACATCTCTCAATGGACAATACATATCAAGAACTTGTCAGGCATGATCCATAAAAAAAATGTCCTCCAAAAACCAAAAGAAATTTTGCACCCATTTTAAATTTTGACATCGAAAAAAAATGACGTATTTGCACAATTTTCTTGATGCGTATCGTCCATTAAGAAATATATTTAAGTTAATATTAGTCACTCGTCAGGTAAAGACCCATGGGCAAAGGCCCATGGGATGGGCCAAATTAATGGTGTTTCTTGATGGGTAATGCCCGTCAAGAAAAAATTTGTTGATGGTCGGGTTTTCTTGATGTCTGCCTATTTTATGAGAAAAAGCCATAAAGGTAGATATTGTTTTGATATGCTTTGCACATCAAAGAAGACCAATTTGTAGTAGTATGAAGATAATTATTGACTTTACAAAGGCTGAAAGCATAACACATTAATCGTCTCATTAGGATACAATAACTAACTTTCATAAAACTACAACTATTTGCATGAAAGAAACTACAAATTTAACTTGCATATATGTTACATTAGTTAAATTTGTAAATGAAGTGCATCTAATTTTATAGTTTCAAGTCAACGTGAAGTTTCTAACCATTGATTTAATCTACAAACAATTAATTAATTTTTTTATGTTTCAAATATTCACAAAGTGAAGTAAATATCTAAATTAAAATGTCCTTGATTCAATCTTTTCTTTAACCCAAACTTCCGACACATACCTAAATTGGATTGAATTCTAGGTCTACGAAGCTTAAATAAACTACTTATAGAAATTTGTAGGAATGGCAAAATCGAAGGTGGCAGTTGGAAATTTATCAAAAGTTGGGGAAAATAAATTTTTTTAGCAAAAGTGTGACATGCACTTGTCTGATTTTTTCAATATTCCCATTTATACATTGCATTTTAAACGTATCTCAGATTTATAACTGTCACGAACTACATGGATAAGGTAGCCAAATTTGTGAAACATATATTTTCTTAGTTGACTCTCGGATTATAACATAACCGAAATGAGATTGGAGGTCGAATTTGAGCATATCTTTCCTATATTTTTTTAATCTTGAAATCGATATTAGATATAATATTTTGTTTTTATTTAATTAGATTTCGAAAATATCTATCTTTAATAATCTTTAAGAAAACTGTTGCAAATGTAACAAAATATCAAACTATTTACCGTCCGTGTAACAAAACCATTTTTTAAATATTCTAGATTTGCCCTTCTATCTTTCTTTCTTCCTCGCGATTCGTCTTCCTCCTCTATTTCGTCTTCTTCGTTCTTCCCCTGCGATTTCGTCTTTCTTCTTTCCTCTTTTTCTTTTCTGCAATTTCTTTCCATCATCTTTCTTATTTTTCAATTCTTTATTTACGTCATTTAATCTATCCATCGTTTTTCTTCTTTTCCTGTTGTTTTTTTTCGTTTCGATTTCTTTCCATCGTCTTTCTACTTTTCCTATTCTTTTTTTCGCTGCGATTTCTTTCCATCGTCTTTCTTTTTCTTTCTTTTTTTTTTTTTTTGCGCGTTAACATTTGGGTAACCAAATCTAAATGACTTTGTATAAGACTGTGTACAAAAAAAATAGCAAAATCTAATGTGTATAAGACTGTGTACAAAAAAATAGAAAAATCTAAAAGATCATGTATAAAGAATTTTGAAAAAAAATCATTTAGATTGGAGTATCCAAATGTAAATGATCGTGTAAAAAAAAGGAGATGATTGTGCAAAAAAAAAAAAAAGATTGTGTATAAAGAATCTTGAAAAAAAATCATTTAGATTGGAGTAGCCAAATGTAAATGATCGTTTAAAAAAAGTAAATGATCGTGTGTATAAAAAATCTTGAAAAAAATTCATTTGAATTGGAGTAGCAAAATGTAAATGATCGTGTAAAAAAAAGTAAACGATCATGTAAAAAAAGTAAACGATCGTGTAAAGAAATCTAAACGATCGTGTAGCAAAAGAATTAAAAAAATTGTGTAACAAAATTAAACGATGAAATTGAAAAGATAAATTGTAGTCATATATAAACGATCACATATAAATTGTAGCCATATCTAAACGATCGCGTATAAATTATAACCATATCTAAACGATCGTCTTGTAGCCATATCTAAACGAACGCGTATAAATTATAGCCATATCTAAACAATTGTGTATATATTGAACCATATCTAAACGATCGCGTATAAATCGCAAATATATTACGCGCGCGTTATTGAAGGCGTGGTTGGCGGGGCATTTTTGGTATTTTACACGGTGGGCCCTAGGCTTTTTTCGTTTTTGAAATTTTTGTATAGAGTGTAAGTATTTTGCCACTTTTTTTATATTTTTGAAAAGATCCCTAATCTTTATATATTTATTTAGTTAGATTACGAATAATTATTTTTAATAAATGTTTAATATATTAATTAGTTGTATGATCTATCTTTAATAAATCTTTAATATATTTTTCTTAGTTGTATGTTTTATTAACCAATTTGTACCATTAACTAGGATCAATTAAACAGATATCATATTTGCATTTTTAAAGTTAGATTTAAAAATATTTCTCTTTTATCTTATTTGTTTTGACATAATTTGTAAGTTAAAGTACTTCTAATGTACAACATTCTTCAGCAATATATTTTAAAAAGTTATGTATGTACAGAACTGACAATTATAGAATTTTCACCAATACATTTTTGTAATGACTTTACAACATGTAAAGACAATTTGTTATGGTAGATGGATTGAAACTTTCCAGTATCACGATTATTGCGTCGTTGAGGTTTGTTTTTCATTTGCATCTTCGTTTCAACAATTTGTATTTCTTAATGTTGGAATTTATGTCCTAAAACTCGTAGTTTGTAGTTTAAAAAATTATATTCTATTCAATAAAGTGTTTATTGAGGATTTATTAGTGAAAATAGAATACTATAATCTTAAATCCAATAAACTAAGGTCCCGAGCCTATCTAGTGTAGATTAAAACTTTATGTAGACACATAAATGTGGAATAAGTTCGAGTATATAGCCTAAATGGTCTATTGTGTATGAAAAAGGTTAGGTGCCTTATTTTAGGGACACTATAGATGCATCTCGCTTTAAAGTTAGTATAAATGATGTGATCCTGAATTGTTCATGTAAAGACATGAAAGTGAGGGCATCATATGTATAGAGTTTACATAAGACGGGAACCATGAAATAGTCACTTTTCCGTTATAACATTGTTCACTGTATAAAACTAACTATTTTGATTATTGATGACCTAGGTAACTTAATTTTAATCCTGAGCTAAGTATGAACTTCAGTTCATACGGAATTATTTTTAGATCTACATAAGTGATGGCAGCTCAATAGCATTGGCCTAATAAGCCTCCCATTTCAGAGGTAAAATTGGATGGATTGGCTAGGGACATAGGGTGCAAGACGGAATTCACTTTTACGTGCTTTAAGGTTAGTAGATAGGTTGTTCTCTTAAGGGCTGAATTCAAGTCTTGAACAAGGGGCCCCACCCTCTCATTGGCTCGAGAGAGATTTGGTTTATAAGTTGAACCTTAAATCAATTGTTTAATAGTGGATCAGTGAGACTTAAGGAACAAGATGTAGTCAGAGGTAGAACGATATTTTGACCCAGCCAAGGTTATGAACAACCTTTGAATGATTAACTTACTGATCATGGTTATATTAGGCAAACAGAAATATATCTATAGTAAGGGGAGTGCAACTATGGAACTTTAGTAGAATGACCCGTTAGTTAACGAATGTTGATTAGCTCGGTATAAAATTGTTTAACCAGTTAATCTCAGATCGTTTTAGAGCCCATGATCTATAGGTCCATTAGGTTCCCCTGCTAGCTCATATGAAATTAGCTTATAATAATATGTTGGAATAATTCAAATTGTTTGAATTAGGTAAAGAGAGAGAAACTCATAAATATATTTAATATAGTTGTCGGTTTTAAGTTTGAGATAAAGCTTTATGTTTAAATGTGATTTTAGTATTAAAAATATGAATACGGAGTCATATTCGGAAGCTTGGAATTGATTGAAATGGTCAAAGTTGTAAAAAGTCAAATTGTTGACTTTGACTTTCAAAAGTCAAACTTTGATTGGCTTTATATTCAAATGTAATTTGAATTTCAAAAAATGAATGCGAATTCATGCACGGGAGGTCGAAATTAGTCAAAACGGATAAAATGGTAAAAGATCAAAATGTTGCTTTCGACTTGAAAGAGTCAAAATTTGACTTTGATTTAAATGGTCAAATGATCATATTGCCCTTAGATTAAGTTAGTGGAAAAACAAAATATTTTGTTGGATAATCCTTAGTGGGATAGGTGGCTACATGAAATGTAAACACTTAGCCCACTAGGTTCCACTAATTGTTAGTGGAATATTAGATGTTGAGATTTTATGAACAAATTATATGTAATTTTGCATGTAATTTGCTTATAAATAGGTTCATTTTTCAAATTGTAAAAAACTGTTGTCTTTTTTAGTAATTTTGAATTACAAATTCTTTTGACCTATTTTTCTAAAAAAATCTCTCAACCCTTAAACTTCACCTCCAATTTCTATCCATCTCTTTAATTCATTCACTAATCGGGTTGCACAACCCTGTTCTAAGCTTGAAGAATAGTGGGTCTGCACTAGTAGTAGTCCTCAGTTTGAGTTTGTGAGGAGATTACGAGGATCGAAAAAAGCTTCGAGGTGAGCTTTTCGATAATCTTTAATTTAGTTTAATTAGGGTAGATGATGCATGTTAAACTTTCAGCGTGTCATCTCATAAAGAGATACGCGATGGATGTCTTAGGCCACATGCCTTCATCTGGTCGCATGGAGTGACATTTGAGGGAGGGCATGATAGATCTTGAGTAGTCTCATATTTGTTGTGTGGTTTAGTAGGGGATGCTCATTACTTTTTGTGTGATCTTGCATTAGAAGACACATTATGCGTAGTTGAATTGATGGAACTTGCTGAATGCATCGAGATTACTCCGTACAAATGCAACTTTGTAAAAGAGTGTGGTAAACGTTTGAGTTGAGGAAAGGGTACAAAGATGTAATTAAACGTTGTAGAATGATTTTTTGAGGTGATTAGTGTATGCGAGATGCATACCTTGTGATATGAATTAGTGTGAAAGAATTGAAATGTAACATTTTCCATATGAATTATGATGAATGAATTATGATTAATAATTTTAAAAGGAAAATTTCCTAGGATTTATGAAATTGGTTGATGAACTGAGATAGTATGAATCACCCGAATCCATTGAAAATGATTTTGATTTAAACTCTATGTCTTTTGGTAGTACTGAATATTATTCATACCACCTAATTTTGGCGAAATGAATGTAATGCATTAAGGTCAACTTTGATGACTTAAAGGCATTGAGAAAAGATCCCACTCACTAGACGTTTTCGTCTAACCTTTCAATGCTTTGTTTTATTCCCCACCTCCAAGGAACGAAGGACATCCTGCGTTGAACTTGCAACCTTCATCGCTTGCTATGCCCTTCTAATCGCATCATTTTGGTAGTGACCACTGTTACCTTGCATAACATGTAGAAGTTAAGCGAGAAGATTCAAGTCGCTGTTTTGAGTTTGTACTTAGTTTCTTTTGAAAAACTTATCTATTAAAGATCAAGTGTACCCTTGTGACTTGTTTATCAATGAAGTTTTCTTGTTTCATTCAAGTTCAAATTTTGTTTTTAAATTTGTGGTTGCATCTATCTCCGCTTACTAGGTGTTCAACATCTTATCTCATGGGAGTTATGAGTTGAGTGTCTAGGCAGCACACCTCCTCTAAGTAACGAAAAGTGACAATTGGCATGAGGTGTGACACAGTGTATAGGAACTCTTGTACTTAACTTAGATGTACTTTTTTATTAATCATCAATGAAGTCTTGTTATTTCAAACTGAGTTCTCATATCATGTGAAGTTTAATGTTTGTATAAATTTGCTTACTAGGTATTTTGTGTACTATCTCACAAAGAGAACACTGTTGAATGTCTAGGCTATCATGCACCCACATGGTTGCATGGAGTGATCTTGGGGCGGGTTGTGACACTCACAACGTCAACATCAACCAACCATGGAATACTCAACCTTTGACCTTTCGTGTCAGGCGGTAGAACAACTCTCAAGAAATCTTCACGTACTTGTTTCCAATTATGCATTAACAATCCCATAACAGGCTCCATATCCATCAGTAACCCCAACTGGATCACAACGTCCTGCAACATGAAGCTGAATTCCCCTTCAAGACATATGAAATATGTAGGTCTTTAGTCTTCAACGTTTCACCAAAGCATGTAATTAATTGCCAATCCAATTGCATGAATCTTATTTGGGAAATAAGAAATCCAAAAGCTTCTAAGTACATGACAATATGCTGATCGAAGGGGATTGTGCGTTGGGATGTTGTCTCTCTCCTGTGACAACTCAAAACCACAATGGAGGAAGCACACATACATATTGTGAGCGATATGACTATTGTTGACATAATTGAATAGGATTAACAGGGTCAAGTTCTATTGTGCAAATTTTCTAAAAAGTATTTCAAAGATAACATAAGAGTATTTCAATAATAACATAAAAAAAGGAAAGTTCGAACATAAAAGTGATCAATTAAAAATATTACAAAAATTCAAAAGTATAAAATCAAATAATTACACAATACAAAAATGCAATCAAAATATATATGAATTCAAGCCCTAAAATATAGGTTATTCAAGATTCTAAATTCCTCACTCTTTTTATTCATGAGCCCACCATATTAAACAAACATCCCACATATATCAACATTTAAAATATCCCCAATCTTCAAAATTTAAGTTCTAAAATTTTACTATATCATAGGTGGATTTTGATTCTAAGTGTCATAACAATTTTCTAAGAATTTTTTTATTTGGTTTTGATAGAAAATTAAGTTTTACAAAATTGAACAAATATACATAAACTCAAATACCTAAAATCATCGTGAAAGGCAATCCCGATGTGCAAATGGGATGGCATTGGAAAAGGGTTATTACCAATGCACTCTTCGTTGACATGGTCAGCACGTCGGCAGTGGTGAACCACCGATGCTTCTTAACAGCATCGCAAATACCTCACTGTCAATGTCGCCATGTACATCGGCATCGTCTAGTATGCAGTGTCGAGACTGCTTCTGATTTAATTTTTTTTATTAATTAATGTAAATTAATAAAAAAAATTATTAGAGTTCCATATTTTATTGATTAATGTAAGATTAATAAAAATTATTAAAATTTTAAATTCAATTATAATTAGCATAAAATTAAAAAGAAATTATTAGAATACCAAATTGAATTTATTATTAAGTGAAATATTAATAAAGTACACGTTCGTAGGTAATTCAAGTAATTCAATATAAATTACATAAATAATACAAAGTAAAAATGAAAACTTAAACATGTATTCCATCTTCTGCACAGTGCCTCAACATCACTGTAGCTAGTATGATCATAGGGACATGGACAAAATGTGCAAAGAGGAAAGTTGAACATTATTACGAGTTGTGTCAGAAGAAACATGAGGTTGCTTCAAATAGAAACAACCCTTGCTTTGGTTGTTCCAAAAAATTCATTAGGAAGAGAGGAGCAAAAAATGACAAGATCGAGAATCAAACAGGTAAGTCATAGAAAGTTTCCTACTTGCATATGCAGCTTACCTGTTCGGTTCTTGATCTTGTCATCTTTTGCTCCTCTCTTTCGAATCAATTTTTTGAACCACCAGAGTTAGGGTTCTTTCTGTTTCAAGCAAGCTTGTATTTCTCTAGACGCGGTTCGTAATAATACCCAACTACCCTCTTTACACATGTTGCCCATGTCTGTATGATCATACTAGCTAAAATAATGTTCAACTTTCCTTCCTCTATTTGAGTTCTTCCATTGCATATAATTCTAAAATACACAACAAATTTGATATAAAACATGCATACATATACAACACAATAACTAAAATACATTCAAAAGCATCAATATACATACAACAAAAAAAAACATTAGAATTTTAATATACATACAACACAACAGAACAACCATCAAGAGTAAGGGTATTGAAATGAGCATGCCATATATATTTTAACTCTTTTAAAATCAAACTATAACTTCTTGAACTAGTTTTCCCAAGGAAAGAAATGATACATTTCAACCAGAATTCAATTCAAATTTTCCAATGATCAAGTGCAAGAAGACCATAATTGATTAACTCATAATAAAAGGAATGTTTTAATGTATCAAGAATCAATTTCAGATACATGATGTATATCAACAAGAAAACGTCTTCCAAATTTCTAAATTGTGACATCCTATTCTAAGTATAAGTCATCTATACTACTTGCAGCCCTCTTATTCATAATTACATTCCTTTATCATATAGAAATCAAGTAGAAATATTAATAAGTATAGCAGAAGAAAAATATAATATAAGATTTAGCAGGCAATGCTAGTACAAAGATTTAGCACACCTTATGTCTTGAATACTCCATTGCGCGAGTATTTCCTTGGAAAGATTGTCCCCAAACACCATTGACTTTGATGCAACCAAATCAAAAGAAAGTCAATACAAATGGTTTAAAAAAATTACACTTTATAACAAAAAAATGGTTTGTAACTTACCAAAAATGGAAGAACGGCTGCATGAGAGATGACAGCGAGGAGGCAGACGACGGCGAGGGCAAGGCAGATGGTGGCGAGGGCGAGGCAGTGGTATGATAGATTTCTTCTCCTCTTCTCCTTCTTCTCCTCTCTTTAATTTTCTTCCAAAATTCAATTTTTCTTTTAGAGAACTGAAACGAAATATATAGGGTAACTCCCAACTCAATTAGCGATTCATTAGGAATAGTTAGAAACAGTCTTTACGAATCATTAATTCTTCAGGAATATGTATAACATTTCTGATGCCATGCATGAAGCATCAGGGTTCTTGCTCTAATACATAATTAATGTTTGAGTTTATCTTGACGTCCGTGCAAGTCGTCGGAAACTATATTACCTATTTCTAACGTCGATTTAGAACCGTCAGGAACATGTGTCCCTATTCTCGATGCTACATGCATGGCATCGGGACTCTTGCTTTGACACATAATTAATGTTCAAGCTTATCTTGATGCCCCGTGCAAGCCGTCGAGAACTATATTCCTATTTTTGATGTCGATTGCGAACCGTCAAGAATAGGTGTACCCATTCCCAATGCTACATGCATGGTGTCGAGATCTTGCTCTGGCACATAATTAATGTTCGAGTTTATCTCAACGCCCCGTACAAGCTGGTAAAAACCGCCGTGGTTCGCTTCTTTTTTTGGACATTCTTCATGACATGTCGAGAAAAGATAATATTAAAACAATGTTTTTGCAATGTCCCGACGTATGTAACACGACATCGGAAATAGTCGTCTATCCCGACGTTCCTTCTTTCGAAGCTGTTTTATGCGTCGGAAACCCCCTGATTTCTTGTAGTGCTACTTTCATGGCTAACTTCTTAACACCTCCTATTTCCACTTTACACCTTCTACTAAACTCTTTACACCTCATACTGACCTCTTCATCCTAACATGCTGCCTTGGTTGCCTAGCAACACATTACAACAGCTAGCATGCGTTGCTTGTCCACTTAGCCTTCTTCTTAGAGGTTATCTTGACAAGTCTTGACCATCTTCTTACCAAAATGCTTAAACACCACTCTCTTAAAAGGTTTTCCAAGCCACTTTTGTCGTCTTTCATCATGCAAAATGCCTAGCATACAAATGGCTTTATAACCTTTTCCTTAGAGAGGTTATTTAGACAACCTTTGTCGCGTAGCCTAGCCTCTAAATGTCGGGTCATTCTATCCTCAACTGATCAAAGAATTTATAGTAAATTAATTTTCTTCATCATTTCCTTTCAAGTCACGTTAACCATGACACTAAAACAATGACACACCAATCGTAACACTTGGTAACCACCAAAACTTTGTAAAACTTTTCTCCAATTTTCCTTGCCACATCAATCTTAAGCCATTTTTTTCCAACTAAACTCGACCCTTATTCACCTCTTGAGTTCCTTAGAAGACTTAGGGATCCTTGGGTTCAGGGTTTACGCTACCTTCTCGACTTATACTTTAAGTTAATGTGTAAGGAACCATTCGAGGATTATACATGCAAATCCTTGGAGTTCCTGAAGTGGAAAGTCTTAGGACCAAAAGAAAACAAAGAACCATTGAAGAACTACTTTGGATCCTAAAATAAAACTGTGTTTGAGGCATTGTCTTTTGTCTTTTTTGGGACGAACATCAAAACTGCTTAAACTTGACCTATTTTCTAGTGAGGAATGAATTTTCAGTGGCTTTTTGCACTGACCAAAATTTGGCCACTTTTTTAAAGCATAGGTCACATTCCTCCTAGAATCCTTGAATTAGAAAGGCCTAGTACCAAAACAAAACAATGAAACCTTGAAAGACCACTATGGACGCTGAAATAAGAATTGAGTTTAGGGCATCGTTGTTCATCGTCTTTTGAGACCAACATCAAAACTGCTTAAACTTAACTTATTTTCTAGCAAAGAATGAATTTTTGGTGGCTTTGGTTATTTTTTAGAAGCCTCAACCAGTTTTCAATCGTTTTGGTTAGTACCTTAGTACTCCTCCAATGAGCTCCCTTCCTGACTTATACTTTGAGTAAATGTGTAAAGGATCATTTTAGAATTATATAAGCAAGTCCTTGAAATTTCTAAATGGGAAAGGCTTAGGACCAAAACCAAACAAAGAACTGTTAAAGAGCCATTTTGAATGTAGTGGAGCTAACTTCTTGGTAGATGGTATTGCCATCATATTTGAAAGCGCGAGTTTGACTTTATTATTGTACGATTTTATTTTAATTTCACATTTTTTCTTTACCTTCGTAATCCCTGCTCGGTTTCTCTCTCTTCAAATTTAATATTTTGGCAACATGAACTCAGCTCAACTGACATCTGTATGTACCCAAGGATAAGAGGTCTCGAATTCAAATCTCTCTACCATCGCGTGTATTACAATACCTTTAAGAAAAGAGTCATTTTGGACTCCGAAATAAAACACAGTGTCTGAGGCATTGTTTTTTGGGACCAACACCAAAACTGCTTAAACTTGGCCTATTTTCTAGGGAGAAATGGGTTTTCAGTGAATTTTACACTAGCCAAATTTTGGTCATTTTTTGAAAGCATTGGCCAATTTTCAATCGTTTTGGTTCGTAATTTAGTATACTCCTAAGAAGCTCCCTTCCCAACCTATACTGTTAGTAAATGTGTGATCTTGCGAACACACGATATGCTGAGTAACAGGCGTATAGCTTCAAGCCTAGCTACAGGTGCAAAGGTTTCATCAAAATCTACACCTTCCACTTGAGAGTAGCCTTGAGCAACTAATTGGGCCTTGTTTCGTGTTACCTGTCCTTTCTCATCTGTTTTATTTTTAAATATCCATTTAGTTCCTATGATGTTTGCTTTCTCAGGTTTAGGAACCAAAGTCCACATATTATTTCATTTGAATTGCAATAATTCCTCATGCATTGAATTTATCCAAAACTCATCTTTGAAAGCTTCACGAATGTATGTTTAATAGATTAGGTGTAGCAAATATTAGCAATCATCTTCGCATAATCAATCTTGTCCTTTTTCCTTGTAGTAATCTTAGCTGAGGGATCTTGAATTATGGAACTTGATGGATGATTCTTTTGGACATGGGAAGATGACATAATTTCACTTACATCCGTCGTTACTTCCTTCTGAGTTGATTTAGAGCTATCATCAAAGCTATTTACACTTGTATCAACTGTAGGAGCAACAACTACTTCAGGTGCAACAAAAGGTTTAGATAGTAAAACATCATCATCATCTGTTTGTCTGTATAATGTTTGCTCATTATCATTCACAACCACATTTAATAGTTTCCATAACCACTGTAGTTCTATTATTGAATACTTTATAAGCATAACTATTATGAGAATATTCTAGAAAAATCCCTTTTTCAGATTTAGCATCCCATTTTCTGTGATCCTCTCTATCAGCAAGAATATAACAAGTACTTACAAAGATATGAAAGTACTTAACATTTGGTTTTCTACCCTTCCGTAACTCATACAAAGTTACAATAGTTCTAGAACGAGTAGTAATTCTATTGTGAATATGACAAGCAATATTTACAGCTTCAATCCAAAACTGTAGTGGCAGAGATTTGGAATGGATCATAACTCGGGACATCTCTTGTAAAGTTCTGTTCTTTCTTTCTACTACTTCATTTTGCTGTGGTGTTAGAGGTGCTGAGTATTCATGATGTATTCCTTTTGTTTCACAAAAACTATTAAATTCTTCATTCTCGAATTCCTTTCCGTGATCACTCCTAATTCGAACAATATTCTTCCTTTGTTCACGTTAAAGGCTCAAGCATAACCTGATGCATACTTTGGCAGTTTATAATTTTTCTTTGAGAAATATTATCCAAGTGAAGCAAGAGAAATCATCCACAACTACAACACATATTTCTTCCCTCTAAGACTCTTAGTTTGCATCGGACCCATCAAATTCATATGTAACAATTATAGAACTCTATTTGTATAACACTCCTTCATACTTTTGTAAGATGCCCTGATTTGCTTTCCTAATTGACAATCATCACAAAAGAGCTTACTGTTTGAGTCAATGTTTGGAATTCCTATGACAACCTCATTCTTTATAGCTTTATCAATACTACTTAGACTAGCATGTCCAAGTCTCCTGTGTCATAGTCGAGTTTGATCTTCTTTGATTGAGTGACATACATTAGTATTGTTTGATACCCAATGGTAACAATTATCAATTTGTCTATAGCCACTCATAAGAACTCTTTTATATGCACTGGTCACTATGCAATTATCTTTGCTGAAATTTGCAAGGTAACCTTGATCACAAAGTTGACTGACACTAATTAGGTTTGCCTTGAGCCCTTCAACATATCTTACATCACTTAGACATGGCAGATTATATTTGTCTATATTTCCTTTTGCCAAGATTCTTCCTATTGCACCATCTCCAAACGTAACATGTCCAAAGGTACACTCTTTCAGTTCAGAAAAGAAGGATCTATTTCTAGTTATGTGTCTGGAGCAACCACTATCAAAATACCAAGCATTAGTTGAAGATTAAACTATTGTGAAGGCAATATTACTCTTTCCCAAATTCTTGACTCTCCATTCTTTATAGCTTCTCTTGCTTCTTAGAGTAAATGAGTTTAGTTTGTGCTTCTGCGAGTGATAAGTAACTCTCTGATAATGAACTTTACATCTTTGTAAAGCATATAAAAAAGGACGAATATGCCCATTTTTTACCACAGTAATGGCACACCCAATTATTTGTTTTTATGGAAGAGCTAATAGCTTTTGTTTCTACTGGTTGATCAGACTTGATGCTCACAATAACAGGAACAAACTTTATCCCTTTCGCTTGACTAGTACTCTTTACTGATGAGTTAAACTCAAGACCACATCAATTGGAACATAACTGCCCTAAACTCAGTATTTGATCTAGATTTTCAGACCTTGAATTTAACATTTTGATAGATTTCATAGTCTGATCATATTTTTTCTAAACCTCCTTTAATTTTTGGTTTAGAGAGGACATTACTAACAATAAACGTTCATTTTCTTCTATGAGACTATTTTTTTTTCTTTCTATATATCTCTGGCTTCTAAATCTTCTTTCCATTTAGTTTTCAACTAGTCGAAGTCAAGTCACTTTCACTTTCTCCTTCAGTATCTTCACTTTCATCTTTAACTATAGAATCAATCTCAGTTATATTTACAAGGAATGCATTTGTACCACCATCATTTTCCTCACTATCATCAGTGTCTTCATCAAATAATGTAGCACGAAAATTCTTCTTTTGCTTTCTTAAAAACGTAGGACATTCAGCCTGATAATGGTAAACTCCTCCACACTCTCTACATTTGAAAATTCTGCCTTCACCATCTTTTCTTCGAAAGTTGTCACCATCTCTTCTATTAGAATTTTCATTATTCCTTCTATTATAGCTTTCACTATCTCTTCTTCTGAAGTTAATTGAGTTCTTAGAGTTAGATCCAGCTATATTCAAATTTCTGAACTTCTTTACCACTTTAGAGAATTGTTTCATCAGAAGAGCTATGGACTCATTTACATTTGCTTCACTTGAGGTTTTATTATTAGTTAACTATTCTTCATATACTGATTTAAAAGCAACATCTTTATCCTTTTTATTTTCTTTGTTTGATATGGCAATCTCAAACGTCAGAAGAGACCAAAATAATTCATCCAGTTTTAGCTTAGTTATGTCATGCTTCCTCTATAGCTGTAACCTTCATGTTGAATTTCCCAGGCAGAGAACACAACACTTTTCGCATTATTTTGGATACAGGAACCTTTTTTCTCCAAGATTGAATGATTCATTGGCTATTTCCATAATTCTCTCGTTATTTTCAGCTACAGACTCATCTTCGGACATTTTTAAAGCTTCAAATTTTGAGGTTACCAACTGTAATTTGAATATTTTAACTTTTGCAGTGCCTTCATATGCAACCTCCAATATTTTCCAAGCTTCTTTGGCAGAATTACAAGAGTTAATCAATTTAAACACATTCAAGTTGACATCAATAAAGATAGCATTAATGACTCTAGAATTTCTCACAGAGGCTTGTTCTTCAGCATCAGTCAAGTAAACTTCAGATTTAGGAACAGACTGACCATCTACGATGATCATTGATGGTTCCCCTCTAGCTACAACAGCTCTCCAAGCCGTTCCATCAAGAGTTTTGAGAAACGATATCATGTGAGGCTTCTGGTATGAATAATTTTTGCCATCAAGTACAGGAGGACAAGAGATTGAAAGACCTTCCCTGATTATCTCCATGGATTAGCAACCTGCTTTGATATCAATTGAAAAAGTTATGAGATAATCAATATATCCTTTAGTTAATTCTAAAGTAATTGACTAATGTATTAGCTAGAGAGACAATAGAAGTAAATAACACAAAAAAATTTGGTAACCTAGTTCGGTAAATAACACCTACGTCTGGGGAGCTGTGCACAACTTAGATGAGCAATATTATTAAGATTCATAGTAGTCAATATACATCAATACAGTGAGTGATATTCAACTCAAGCATAATGACTATATTAAAGCACTTAATGACTTAAGAGTTTAGGCTACCCCTAAACATATGAGTGAATCTTCTCTTGAAGATATCTTCATACTCCCCTTGAATTGAAGATGATCTCCTGATCATTACTTCTTTTTTCATATTACCCATCATTTAGTTTATCACAGAGCAACACGTTGAGATCATAGATACTTAATCGCACTACCTTCTTCTGCTCACAGCTACTGTAATGATAGTTTCGACTAGCAACACCGAATACTTTCTTCGTTCATTAGTTGTCACAGCACTCACCCGTTTCGTAGTGTATAAATATATATTTCTTTAAGAATAATCTCAAAAAGATATTGATAAAATATTCCTAATATAAAGGAAGATCTTTTATATTTTTTAAATTAAATAATTCATTAAATAAAAGATAATCTCATTAAATCTTTTTGACAAAATTCCAACCTACTTAATAAAAATGAATGTTAGAAGTTTAAATCTTGGAACATAATGGTCGAATTGACACAAAACTCAAATTTCAAAAGTAAAATGGTAACATTTTAAACTTATGGAAGTATTGAAACCAAATTAATGATATTTTGCAATCTATAAACTTAAAAGAAAACTAAATTGAAACTTGACCGAAAATAGGATGATTTTCCTTTTCCATTACCATAGCAAACAAAAATGAAATTAGTTTGAATATTTTTAACAAGATATAAAGGGAATCCAACCAATATGCTGGGTTGGTCAAAATTCATATGAAATTGGTAATTTGAAAATTTTCAAAATCACGAGGTTCCAATTAGATGTAATTTAATTACTTCTAATCTAGATTATTATTAGCCACGCAGACCAGCGTCTCTAAATGCGCGGGGAAATCATTGATGACACGCCCAACTTATCGACTTCTTTATAATATGGAACCATATCAAAATCGACGTCAATGTTCATGGTGCTTCAAGCCCCCACAAATGGCTTTTTCTTCCCTAATTTCTGTACAGCAAAATCATTTTTTCTCCTCCAATGCTCTCTGTAAGTTCTCATCAACTATTACTACATTCAATTCCCCTTGTTTATTGCCTTTTCCCAGTTTCTCTTCTCCTAAACACACACTTCCTTTACTTAGAGTAGGAGATGGAGTTGTAGGAGAATTCTCTACTGCCACAAACCGTAAACCTTCGAGTAAACCTTCTTCTTCGATGACCCAGAAGCTAAACGAAAATGGGTCTCCTCATTTAGGGCATGGGAATGAAACTCTTGTCAAGAAATCTGTGCTGGACCTTGTTAATTTAGAGGTGGATGAGAGAACTGGAAAGAGGCTTGAGAAGGGTAAAAACGCTAGGAATAGCTCTGGCTCTGTTAATGGAATGAAAATGGGTGATGGGATTTCTTTCCTTAAGACTAGTAGCGATAGTGCTTCATTGAAGGTTTCTAGGGGTTCAAGGGATGGTGGGAAGATTACGGAAAAGAGGAAGGGAAATCAGGTTGTAGAGAAGAAGGGGAAATTGTTAAAAGGGAATAACGAAACCTCATTTCGAGCAAACTTGGATATGTGCTCGAAGACAGGGGATTTCATGGGAGCAATTAACTTGTATGAATGGGCTCAAAGGGAAGGAATTAAGCTGGAGCAATATCATTATGCTGTCATTCTGTATCTTTGTTCCTCAGCAGCTTTAGGTGTTATTCAACCCGCTAAGAGTGGTTATGGTAACCAAACTTCGATTCCCTTAACTTCGTCTGAGGTGGGTTCTTATGAAAATCCCATTATGCTGGATGAACGACATTCCACCAAGACTAGTTATGTTTCAAAGAGTGGAAACTATGGAAGAACAGAATTGAGTGCTGAAAATGATAGAAGTAACTCGGATGGCGTGATTGACAATAAGGAGAATATATTTCATACCAACGGATCTATGGTGCCGAAAGCTTGGATTTTGGATGAGAAAAGCCATTCTAATGTTTTAGTAGACGAAGATTTTAAAAAATATGCTCTTGAGATGGGATTCGAGATATATGAGAAGATGTGCGCTGAAAATATCCCAATGAATGAAGCAACCTTGACATCTGTAGCCAGAATGGCAATGTCGATGGGTGATGGTGATAAGGCATTTGATATAGTGAAGCGGATGAAGCAATTAGGACTTAATCCTAGATTACGCTCTTATGGCCCTGCCCTTTCTACTTTCTGCAAAAATGGGGAATTAGAAAAAGCATTTTCAGTTGAGAAGCATATGTTGGAGCACGGTGTCTATCCAGAAGAGACTGAGTTGGCAGCACTCTTAAGATTAAGTATTAACGTTTCTAATGCTGAGAAGGTTTATTATTTGTTGCACAAACTAAGAACAAGTGTAAGACAAGTCTTGCCCTCCACGGCCGATCTTATTATTACCTGGTTCAAGAGCAAAGATGCTGCAAGAGTGGGAAAAATAAAATTGGATAGAAAAATAATAAAGAAAGCAATGGAAAATGGTGGTGGAGGTTGGCATGGACTGGGATGGTTGGGAAGGGGAAAATGGAGTGTATCATCTACAAATGTTGGAAAGGATGGCTTGTGTAAATCCTGTGGGGAAAAATTGGCAACAATTGATCTTGATCCTATTGAAACTGAGAATTTTGCTGAATCTGTAGCAGCTATAGCCACGCAAAGAGAGAAAAATTCAAGTTTTCAGAAATTTCAAGTATGAGTAGTTCTTTGTGTATTGTTATTCATAATCTGGACGTTCTAAAAGTTATATTGAAGCAATTTTTTTTCCTGCAGAAATGGCTTGAATACTATGGACCATTTGAAGCAGTGATTGATGCTGCTAATGTAGGCCTATTTAGCCAAAGAAAATTCACACCAGCTAAAGTAAGTTATCAGGGCACAACGATAGTAATTGTTTGAACAGTTTTTCGTTTTCTTTTTGTTCTTGTGGAGTCTCATTACTAGTCACTGCTTTAGGTCAATTTAATTGCCAACGGGATACGACAGAAGCTTCCGTCAAAGAAGTGGCCACTGATTGTATTGCATAACAGGAGAATCACTGGACGTAAGATGGAAGAACCAGTAAATAAAACATTGATTGAGAAGTGGAAAAATGCCGATGCTCTATATGCAACGCCTACAGGATCAAATGATGATTGGTGAGAAATAATTCCTCTACCTGTTGAACTTGAAACTACAACAATACACGCATCTTCGTACATTAACATTACAGTTTGATGGATAACGTGAGAAAATTTTTCTTTCATTGATGTGTCTATGAAGCATTTTTTAACTAACTTTTTCTTCAGGTACTGGTTGTATGCAGCAATCAAATTCAAGTGCTTAATCGTGACGAATGATGAAATGAGAGATCACACATTCCAACTACTTGGAAATGATTTCTTCCCTAGATGGAAAGAAAGGCATCAAGTGAGTAAAGCTTCTCCAAAGAGAATTCTCGTAGTAAAAAGGCTTTTCAAACTTAATTTTTCCTGTCCAATGCCATTCTGTAAATGTGATCCAGAATTGACTTCTGTTATCCAAATCATTGGCACAAAATTGTTTTAAATGATCATTAATACAGATGTGTTCGTGGTTTCTTATTGACAGGTGCACTTTAGTTTCTCTGCTACTGGTCCAGTATTTCATATGCCTCCACCATGTTCCGTCGTAATTCAGGTCCAAACCTATTACAACAAGTCTTAATCATAGATTGGAAACATACAAACATGTTTCTCTGTAACTAGGAAGTGGGAACAGAAGAAATGTGATGGCTTGTTCTCATATTGCATATCTTTTGTCACAAGCTCAAGAATTGTTCTCATATTGCATATCTTTTGTCACAAGCTCAAGAATTAATTATTTGACAATACGGTTCATGGCATAATTTGTTAACAGGAATCGGAGAATGGGCATTGGCATGTGCCCCTTGCATCAGAGCATAGTTATGAAGAAGATAGAAAATGGTTGTGTATTACAAGAGGGAATTTACAATCTCAAATGGCGAGGCAAGAGCCTCCACGCAAAGTTGAAGGTACTTAATAATTTGTTCACCCAGTATTTCCTCTCACCTGAATTAATACATTTCCCACATATTTGAGAATGATTTTTGAAATGGCTAAAATCTCTTTTGGTGTGTTTAAAATCACTGTGAAAAACATTTGATGACTTGAAATCAACTGAATTTTTAATCATATTTTTAACTATTAAAATTGATTTTAGATTATTAAAAGCATTTTCTGGAGTAGTTTTAAAAATGCTAAAGTTATTTTAACCATTTTAGAATCACTCAAATATGTAATTAACTGGTTACCATCCCGCGCAATCCTCTCTTGAGGCTGAATTTGTTACTTTGTGTTGTCTCCAAGTCATGGTTTTAAATCACAACAGGCTTGTACTTAAATATTGAATTAACTAAGTTTCCTGATCAAGTACTGAGGAATCAAAGCAGTAGCCACACGTGATTAACTATTGGGATTTATTCAAGCACGAGTCAACTAATTTAGACATACATTTTGATCAAGAGGTCAAATCTCTCCAGCCACATATACATGCTGTTAAATTAAAAATAATGATTAATTGGTTGTGTAATGTATTTAAATGGATGTAACATTGACAACATGAGCTGAGCTCAACTATCTGTCTGTATCTGAGGGTCCCGAGTTCAAATCCTCCACCCCTAGTTGTATTACAATGCCTTTTCAAAAAAAGAAACATTCATATTACAAAATATTCACCATTAGTCCTATGATGTGGACTAATTTTATAGTGACACTTCTTGGTTTGTGACAGAACATTATTTCTGAATTATGTATCTACCTCCCTTTCAAAACTCGGCTATTTTTCTGTGTAATCTGATCTGCCGATCATCATTGAACAGAACCGCAATCTCTTCTTCTCAACAAAGGAAATTTGGGAACTCGAGCTGACGTTGATATCAAGAAACAACCCTCAACCCAAGTCCGTACGAGAAATTCTTCACAGGAAAGTTACAAAAGTCTCAAACAAATACTCTCTGCAGCTGTGTTCTCGGACAAATGCAACTTACTAAAAGAAATAGAGGCCGCAGAGAAGCTTGGTGGCTGCACCATAGACTTTCAAATATGAAAAAGAAAAAAAGAAAAAAAGAGAGAGATCTTCCACGGTTGGCCAACATACCAAATTTTCCTTGTCCATTTGCGATCTCATTGCTGTAACTGTAACTGTAACTCAGATATTCTTCACCTAACATATCATTGAAGTAGTGAAAAGAAAGAGAAAAAGAGTTGATAATAAGGTAGGTGGTCACGAGAATGTAAGTTCCAAAATTTTGGCATTCAGCAACGAAACCCATTCATAGAGTAGCTTCTTGGAATGGTAAAAACTGTACCTTTCATTGATATTCGTGTAAATAAGTTTTCAACGGTTATTTACAATCTTTAAAGAAAAAAAATGGGTCGGTAATCAACAATAGAATACAAATAGAAGTCACGGGATGAAGCTATTTCTGTCATTTTCTCTTTCTTTGTTTTGGAATTTTTTCAGAGAATTGTCAGATTCTCTCCCTTCAATCGTTTTCGAACTTTATCTGTTGCTTTTTATATCATTATCCCAAGCTTGATTTGTATATATGAATCACAGGCCTACAGTCATTAACTTTCTCTGATTAGTGGCAAAAGGCACTTTCACTTCCTCTTGTTTACGAAAGACCGGAGAGCTTTTGCAACCATTTGATCTTTTCATATCTGTTCAGGCATGGTGAGGAGAATGTTAAGCTCTATTTCTTCAGGTGGTTTGAATGCAGAAGCCGAGGCCGAGGAAGCTACTCGCTTCCAGAATGCCCTCCTGGTATACATTGCTTATTCCCCCTTTAATCTCATCCCTTTTCTGGAAAACAAAATTGCATTTTTCTAAGTAAATATGTTATGAGCTTCTCCAGTCTTTTCCGTTTTTGAGAAAATTCAAAATCTCTGCCGAAAGCGAAAAAGAAAAAATAAACTAAGGAGTCATATAATATGGTTGTACTTTACTGGGTTTTTTCTTTGGGGAACAAATTCGAACTTTCTGCAGAAAAGAAGAAAGGAATGGCCATAAGATGAATGAACTCCACTGGGTTTCTTTTTCTGGAACAGATTGAAACTTTACAGATTTTCTGGGGTCTCTCTCATTGGCATAAATCAAACACTCTGAAGAAGAAAATGGAAGGAATGATTATATGATGCAAAACCCAACTGAAGTATTGTGTTTATGATCCATGTTGAGTTTGTATATTGGTTGAGCTTTAAGGTGTTCCATGGAAAATCTTTCTTTGGCAATTATTCTCAACTGTGTAGTGGAGATGATATCTTCAAATATGCAGAACTTAAAAGCACTTTATGCAACATATTAATTAGAATAGTTATCAGAGCAGGCTCTACAATATAAATTGATATATGTAACTATTTGATTGGCATCACACCATCGTTAGGTAATTGGTAAGAGAAATATTTATATATTCTTTTGATAATGGTAACTCAAACATTGTGCATAAATTTTTCCTTTTTATCATTTGGTTTTCAGGAACTAAAAGGCTTGCGTTCCCAGCTTCATCAAGCGGCAGACTACTGTGAAACAACGTTCTTGAAAACTAAAGAGAAGAATGAGTGAGTTTTGTACTATTTTTTATTCTGCATGGAGGCAAATTTACCATGATGAAACTTTAGTTTAAAAATGTTTATAGAACTCTAAAATTAGTGAAATAAGAACAGTTATTACATTGAAAGATATTACTTATTAGTAAAAGAAAGTGTATGAATTGTGGAAGATTAGCAAAAGAAAGTGGGTAGGCAAGGGAAGAGACTGCATAAAGATAGGCATGGCAAAAGAAAGCATGTGTAAAGATTGATATTATAGGAGAAAGTGTAGGAAAAGAAAAGTTAGTGAGAGAAGGTTTACGCTGAAAGAAGGTGTTGAGAAATTGTAAATAAAGTATTCAAAGTACTAAAATACTGGATAAAAGATAAAATATCTGTGAGTTATTCTTAAATTGTAGTCTAACGTAAATATTTTATGTAAAAGTACCTTTAAACATTCAAAATAATTTTGCTGTCTTATAAACTCTCCTTTAACATGCCACGAGCCAAAATGATACCAGTTTCCAACTGCAGAGTGGTGGAAAACACCAAAGAGTACGTATGCAGGGCCATGGTAACTGTGGTTGATCATCTTGGAAATGTCACTTCCAATTTAGAGAGCTGTATTTCTCAAACTAATGCCTTCAACGAGGTCGAGCTTCGATTAAACTGCTTAAACCAAGTATGTAGCCTCTGATTCATAACTACAGCATTCATTCAGATGTATCCTATGGCATGTTTCATTAAAAACCTTTGGTTTTTGGCAGAGACTCCTCTCCTGTGCACAGTATGCTCAAAAGCTTGAACTATCCCGACTACGTTGGAGTGAAATCCTGCCCAGGTATCATCCCCGCTATGTCTCTCCCGGTGAGCAATTACTCTCTCTCGTACACCCACTCGTTTTTCGTTTCATTTAACAATAACATGTCAAATAATTTCTTTCCATAATTCTGCCGTACCAGTTGGCAAAAATATGGAGCAATTAACTCGAAGTTCGAGGTGGACCTTCTTTTTCGTTATCCCTTTTTTCCCTCTCAATGATCCTCATGCATACATACATATATAATATTTGTGTCTGATGGCATGATTACAGTATCAACCAGTGGAGGGACACGAAAGACCTTCCGTTTGCAAACACTGTTAATAACTGCAAGCCAGACATTTTTACAGAGAAGTCAATGCCAGTTCTGTTGTACAAATTCTACTCTTACAATCTATCTCCTTACAAAAACTTGAGTCGTAGATTCACTTCAAAGAAAGATGACAAGGAAAAAACATTAGGTATACTTCAAAAAGGTAAAGATTAAGTTCAATTTCTACCTGACTATATAAATGAGTATGATAATTCATTCACTTGATCAAGTTTCATATCTTTTGTGTTTTGAAGGTGAGATTTTTACTAAAAATTTCAACAGTCATGAACTTTCTGGACTTAAAGAAGGTGATTTTTTAATGATTTCCTTCTTTGCCTTATTTTAGCAATATCATCAGCTGGTGACCATGGGTTTTCATTCCGATCAAAAGGTCCAAATTCTACATTTTATTTTCAGGTACATATCCTATGGTTATCTTTAATGAATCTGTTTTGAAGTTTTTGGAAATTTTTAAGTTTTGCATTTGCATTTGCAGGTTTCTAATCAGAAGCGTGGAAGCCATAGAAAATCAAAACTTGGAAGTGATATATTTTCCCTTCTAAAGCGAACTAAACAAGTAGCTTAACAAAACATAAGCTGTGAGAGTGGTTTATTTTAGTGATTGTATGATTAAATGTGTTCAATCGCTGGCTTAAATTTTTTTTTTGGAGAATTGATGGTTTAATATGGTTTCAGAGCAGGTGGAGTATTAGTGATATATAATTAAATTTGTTCTTAATCACCAATTTAAGCTTTGGGTGGATTGAAGATTTAATATATTATAATAATTTCTTGAAACTTACAGTTTTTTAATATAATTTTAGCCCTTATCTTAACGCGTGTGTTGACTAGAGTATTAGCAACTACACAAACTATTTGATTTCTTCGTTTTTTTTAAATTAAACTTATCAACACTAAGTCTTTTAATTTCGTTATTCAATTTTTTACTCAGTAATATTTGTACTACACGCTTATATTCAAAATATTGAATATTTTTGGGAAATTGCCAAAAATAGCTTAAAAAAGAGGATTAAATGACTTTTGGGATAGTTTTTGAAAATAAAGAGTTTTAGAACAATTTAGGTGTGAATGTACAAAAATGCCCTTCATTAAATTTCTCTTTCCCTTTTCCTTCTCTTCCACGTAGAAACTTTCAGCTTTCGCTTTCCCTTCTCTTTCGCGTACAGTTGTTTCCCTTTCCCATCTCTTTCGTGTAGAACACCTCAAGTAAAAAAAAAATCTCCTTTTGTTGGCTTTTGAAATTTCCCGCTCTATTCCTACACTCTGCTCTTCGAAGATACTTCGATCGTTCGTCACTTGCCGTTCGTCGGTCCTCCATTGTATTTCGTCGCTTCTCTTTTTCGAACCATTCAATCAACTTTGAGCATTTTCTCTTATTTCAGTGAGTTTTATCTCTAACCCATTTTTAATTTATTTGCTGTAAATGTTTGGTTTATGTATTTGTTGTGAGTTTCATCCGTCTGGTTTAGGCTTTTTTGGAATCGACTTATTTGCTGGAAATTAGTTTAGTCAAAGTTTGGTTTAGGTTCTTCGAAAGTCAAATGGGTAGTGAAATGAATTGAAGTTAAATATAGTTGGCATTTTGCTTCTTTTTCTTGGGATCCCTTCTTTAAATCTGAATTGGCTACCTCTTAGAAGTGCAATTGAAGCTCTTTTATTTAGCAGTGAGTTTTTTTTATCTACATTGCTTTCTATCTATTGTGTATTATTGTCTTATATTGTGAGCAATTTCATGCCGCTATGGATGCTTCTCAAGCCACTCTGGCTTTCACTTTGATCACTTTCACTTTAATCCATTTGGAGTGATTCTATGCATGTTTATATGCATTAGTTTGTATTGTTCTATGCATGTTTAGTTTGTATTAGCCACTCATGGTTTATCTCGCACATATCTCGCACCTTCCAAACTTTAACTATTTATTTTTTAAAATCAAATTAATACACCTCTAATCCATTTAGAGTGATTCTATGCATGTTTAGTAAGTCTCTTAGGCCCTCATGATTTATCTCGCACACATTTTGCACACATCTCGCACGTATCTCGCACACGTCTCACACATTCCAAACTTTCACTATTTATTTCGAAATGAAATTGGTACCCCTGCTAATCCATTTGGAGTGATTCTATTGATGTTTAGTAAGTCTCTTAGGCCCTCATGGTTTATCTCGCACACATCTTGCACACATCTCGCACGTATCTTGCACACGTCTCACACATTTCAAACTTTCACTATTTATTTCGAAATGAAATTGGTACCCCTGCTAATCCATTTGGAGTGATTCTATTGATGTTTAGTAAGTCTCTTAGGTCCTCATGGTTTATCTCGCATGTATCTCGCACACATCTCGCACATTCCAAACTTTCACTATCTATTTCGAAATGAAATTGGTACCCCTGCTAATCCATTTGGAGTGATTCTATTGATGTTTAGTAAGTCTCTTAGGCCCTCATGGTTTATCTTGCATGTATCTCGCACACATCTCGCACGTATCTCACACACATCTCGCACATTCCAAACTTTCACTATTTATTTCGAAATGAAATTGGTACCCCTGCTAATCCATTTGGAGTGATTCTATTGATGTTTGTTAAGTCTCTTAGGCCCTCGTGGTTTATCTTGCATGTATCTCGCACCTTCCAAACTTTCACTATTTATTTTAACTTTCACCATGCTGTTATGACATGTTTAGTCAGTCTCTTATGCAATTATTATTTCATTTGTTCCTTTTTGTTCATGCTTCAATTATGACATTGACATCGATTGATGGACCCGCGTACAAGATTAATATTCTTTTAGTTATTAGTGTGATTACATATAAACGATCGCTTAATATTCTTTTAGATATTAGTGTGGTTTATATAAACGATCGCTTAATATTTTTTATGTTTATTAAGAATATCGTTTAGACTTTACTAAATGATCTCTTAAAGATATATGCACGATCTTCTACATTAGTGTGATACATATAAACTATCGCTTAATATTCTTCACCTGTATGTTTAGGAAATCGCTTAATATTCTTTTAGATATGAGTGTGCTTTATATAAACGATCACTTAATTAAGTCAAAATGATCTTTTAAATATGTATATACGATCATGAAAGCAGCTGTGTAGCAAATAATTAAAAAAATATATAAATTAAAGCAGCTGAGTAGCAAAGAATTAAAAAATATATAAATTAAAGAATTACAAACTAAACGAATAGTCGTGTGAAATATATAAACGATCGTTTAGTTATTTTAAACGATCGTTTAGTTACGTTAAACGATCGTTTAGTTACGTTAAACGATCGTTTAGTTACGTTAAACGATCGTTTAGTTATTTTTAAACGATCGCTTAATTAAGTCAAAATGATCTTTTAAATATGTATATACGATCATGAAAGCAGCTGTGTAGCAAAGAATTAAAAAATATATAAATTAAAGCAGCTGAGTAGCAAGGAATTAAAAAATATATAAATTAAAGAATTACAAACTAAACGAATAGTCGTGTGAAATATATAAATGATCGTTTAATACAATTAAACGACCGTTTAGTTATTTTAAACGATCGTTTAGTTACGTTAAACAATCTTTTAGTTACGTTAAACGATCGTTTAGTTACTTTAAACGATCGTTTAGTTATATTTAAACCATCGTGAAACCAGTTTGTATATTAAACAAATTAAAATCTGTGTCAATACGTGTGTTTTTTGTGTTCCTAAATGAATAAGCCAATTGTTATTTTTGTCTTCTTCATCTATCTGGAAGCACATAAAGTAAGAATGTTTGGAGACATCATTAAGAAAACACATCCAGACAGATAAATAACAAACTAAAAGAAAAGTAACATTCATTAATTAGTGTAATAATTAGTATATTGGTAGAGAAATTTCTAATTTTGTATGCTCGACTTCTCGGTATATGAAATTGTATTGATACACGTTAATCTGTTGTGACCTATTTCTTTACATCGACCACACTTATGCAATTTTGGAGCTTCACCAACACTTGGAATCCTTTTTTTCTTCGGTCGACCAACTCTTTTGACTACTTTCGGAGGTAAAACAATCATATGTACATAGTCTTCGCTTGTCTTCCAATCTGACTGATTTCCAACTAGGTAGACGGCCTCCGCATATGCTGCCAACAAACATTCATTGGTGTAATAATTAGCACATAATCTATAAACATTTATATATATATATATTGCGATCCCGT
Source organism: Cucumis melo (assembly GCF_025177605.1). Taxonomy (NCBI): domain Eukaryota; kingdom Viridiplantae; phylum Streptophyta; class Magnoliopsida; order Cucurbitales; family Cucurbitaceae; genus Cucumis; species Cucumis melo. Next base: position 18,214,231 of record NC_066858.1, read on the forward strand.
GCTGCAGCAATGGCATGTGAGCATGGTAGTTGCTCAGCTTGAAACTCCTTGCAAGTGCACTCTTGCAAACTAAATCTTTTACTTCGATTCATTTTTCACTACATTGAACTTTCTAAGAACCTAAACCAAACTTTGACTAAACTAATTTACAGCAAATAATTCCATTCCAAAATAGCCTAAACCAGACATTTACGAATGAAATTCGCAACAAATACCTAAACCAAATATTTACAGCAAATAAATTGAAAATGGGCTAGAGATGAAACTCACCGAAATAAGAGAAAACGCTCAAAGTTGATTGAATGGTTCGAAAAGGAGGAGCGACGAAATGCACTAGAGGATCGACGAACGATAAGCGACGAATGGTCGGAGTATCTTCGAACGACACTAGAGCAGAGCAAAGTATCGGAGCAGAACGATTTTTTTTTTTTTTTTTTTACTTCAGGTGTTCTACGCGAAAGAGAAGGGAAAAGGAAACAACTCTACGCAAAAGAGAAGGGAAAGCGAAAGCTTAAAGCTTTTACGTGGAAGAGAAGGGAAAGGGAAAGGGAAGGAGAAAGAGAAATTTAATGAATGACATTTTTGTCCATTCACACCTAAATTGTCCTAAAACTCTTCATTTTCAAAAACTATCCTAAAAGTCATTTAACCCTCCTTTTTAACCTATTTTTGGCAATTTTTCAATATTTTTTTACGAAGTACCATTCAATACAATTATTTTATAAAATTGCTTTAGATTAATTTTATAAATTTATTTACTAAAAACATTATATATCAGTTAATTTTCATATATATAACATATCGAGAAAAATATGTATGATAAGTATAACAAAATGAAAAAACCCACAAAACTAGTCATTTTTTTAAATATTACAGGTTTGTCCTTTTTTATCGTCTTTTCTTCTCTTCCTTTTCTACGATTTTTTCTTTCATTATCTTTCTTCTCTCCTTCTGCAATTTGTTTTTCAAATTGTTATTTGGTTGTTAAATATCGTGTACCAAATATAGAAAATTTTGGAAAAAAGTCAAATATAAACGATCGTGTACCAAAAATAGCCAAATTTGACGATCATGTATAAAAAATAAACGATTGTGTAGTTGAATTTAAACAATTTTGTACCAAGAATCTTGAAAAGAATTCGTTTATCCAAATCTAAATGATCGTATAACAAAATTTAAACGATCGTCTTGTCAAATCTAAACGATTACTTACCAAGTAATTTTGAGAAAAATCGGTCAAATCTAAACGATCAAATCTAAAGGATTGTGTACCAAATTAGAGGATCGTGTATCAAAGAATATTGATAAAAATCATTTAGATTTGATTACCCAAATCTAAACGATCAAATCTAAACGATCATGTACCAAACAGTAGTCAAATTTACACGATCGTGTACCAAATATGTTACGTAAGTGTACCACAAATATTACACACATTGTTAACGGGGCATTTTTCGTATTTTCATTGTGGGCCTATAGACTTTTTCCGTTTTCAAAATTGTTCTATACACGGTAAATATTTTGTCGCTTTGTTATCTTTTTTAAAACACCCCTTATATATTCCTATAATATAATTTTTTTTAATTATTGGTTAAATGTTCTTTTATGGATTAATATTACTTCATGGTGTTTTTCTTTTCAATTCTGTTTGTATTTCAACTTGAGGAAATTTTTAAATATAACAACATAAATCAAAATTATTTACAAAATAAAGCAAAATTAAAAATCATATCATATGTTAGATGTTGTAAGCAATGATAGACTTCTATTAGTGTTTATAATTGACAGAATATGAAATTTTACGATATTTTGTAAAAGGAAATTGCATCAAATGACAAAAAAAAAAAAAAAAAAAAAAAACAACCCATAATACATCTTTTTTGCATATTACAAATATGACAAGTAATTAAATATATTATGTGGCTATCAAAAAACTATCAGAGGGCTATTCGCTTTTAACTTTGCTACTTTTGCAATTTATAAAATGTAGTGACATGGACCCTATTATCGTTAACTTTTTTTGTTATTTTTGCAAAAGCCCTTTTTGTAAATATTTTCAGCATTTTTATCATTTACAATAATTTTCTTTAGTTATCATTTTTTAACTTTTTTTTTATTATAAACATATATGATATATATTTCTTAGTGAATTATGGAAAATTTTAGAGAAAGAAAAAACTCACCAAAGGGATTATGTAACGGTTTATGAATTACAACATATGAAGTTATTTTCTATTATCCATTTTTTTCATGTAAACACCTCTATGTAAGGTGTTTAACAAAATAACAGAATACTCATACTCTTTCATACCAAAAAAAAAAAAAAAAAAAAAAAAACAAACAGAGAGAGAACAAGTTGTACTCATCTAAAAATTTCTTCAAGAAAGTGATCCTTCCAATGGAAGTAGGCATCATTTGGCCAAAGCATATCTTGTGTTCACCTTCTTCTTCTCCTTCATCTTCGATGTATACATGTGTTTTCTCCTCTACTCATAAAATAAAATCACCATCAACAAATCTAGGTTTTGCAAAACAAAGCAAAGAAACAAAGAGATGAAGAGAAAGGTATTTCTATTTTTCCTTTCTTTTTGTTTTTACCGTTTTTTTTTCGTGAAGTGTAGATAAAAAAGGAAGAAGAGAATTGAGGGAAATTGGCAAAAGTAGAAATCTTCTGGTTTTCATTTTCAAAAGTAGGACATTTTTTTAAAACTAGTAAAAATGCACTCAATCTTGAAGAAATGGTTTCAATAGCGGAAACATATGAGCGTCGTGCAAATGTAATTCAATTTGAAAAAAAAAAATTAGAGAAAACAAAAGTAAAGCCTAAACATGCTTCTAAGGAGGAAAGAGAGAAAAATTCCCACATTTGTAGAATCTCAAGAAAATCTCGAATCTTCTTAGGGTGAAAATCAACAGAGATTTGTGGGCTTCTGTGATTTTGTTTGGTGAAAGAAAAAACGTTTATGAGATTTTCTTTTTAGAACAAAGAGATTGTGATTTACAGAGAGGTTGAAGATTGTATATTAACCATTTTTATTAAGAGAGATAGAGGGAAAGTTATCGAATAACGCCCTATTTCCCCCTTTATGTAGAATAGCTCCATTGGGAGTTATTTTATTAATTAAAAATATATTAATTAAAATAAAATAAAATTAATGTAAATTTAAACCACATTATATCTCATATAATATAAACTTTATATTATATCATATATCATATAACCCACTTTAATTTAAACCACCTCACCCACTTTAAGGTTCCATGCCAAAGTCTTTAATTGAAACGCACAAACTAACCTCTTTCAAATTGCCACATGCCCTTTTCTCCCTCACAAACTCCTCACTCAATCTCATTGCCAACTAGCTTCAATGCCTAAGTCTTCTCACAACTTCAATAACCTCTCAAGACTTGTCCCTTCTTGCTTAAGTGTCTTTGGCCGCCTATGATACTTCCTTTAAAGGTCTGCACACCTAAAGCCATACCACTCCTGCCTTGGCTGCCTGCCTACCTCCTTAGAGGTTCTTAACTTCTTCTTGTTCGCCTACTTATGCTCATCTCGCCTAGCATGGACTTGCCAAAATTTTCTCTTGACAACCTAAAAGTAAAAAACAACTTAACCACCTTAACTTAGCTTTTCTTTTTTCCAACAACCATGACACACTTACCATGAATCTCCTTGAGTTACTTTCCCAACTAATTCCAACCTAGATTTAACCATCCAAACTCTTTAAAGACTTAGGTATCCTAAGGTCCAGGGTTTACAAGAAATGTAAATATTTCAAGAAGAAGCCCATCTAATCCAAGATTTTTTTTTCCTTAAGAAAAGGAACCAAGGAAGATCTTATGGATTGACATCGCTAGAGACAGAGACCAATCTATACTCAATATCAGTCAATCAACCTATTGTGAAAAGGTAATCAAAAGGTTTAACCTAACAAATGCTAGACCTGTGTTTATCTCTATTGCACAATACTTTAAACTATCAGTTGCAAATTCTCTTATGACACTAACATAGAACACAAACAACAAATGAAGAATTTTCCTTATAATCAAGCTATGGAAAGTCTAATGTACCTAATGATCTCTATAAGACTCGATTTATCCTATTCAGCAAGCTTAGTTAGTAGATATGTGGCTAATTCTAGAAAAAGACATTGAGAAGCAACCAAATGGATACTAAAATATTTAATGGGGTCTATGTATGCTAAACTAATCTACCAGAAGGCCATAGAATCAGACCTGGAACTAATTTGCTATGTGGATTATGACTGCTAGTGACAGTGATAAGAGAAGAAGCCTAACAGCGTCGTATATCTTTCTCCATGGTCCTAATCTAATGAGTTGGAAAGCAATACAATCTATTGTTGCTCTCTCAACCACAAAAGCAAGATATATAACTCTAACATAAATGCCAGTATAGGATATATAGCTCTCAACCACAAAAGGAAGATCTACTTTTACTACCGAAAGGGGCTAATTGGTGTCAGTACAGGAAATTGGACAGAGGAAGGGTCAACAAACATAAATGCTAAAAAAACTCAAATAATAATATTTTATTTTATTATGAAAAACAATAATTATTGATAAAAAAAATTGTCGTTACGTAAGTTAAGGAATTTAATTCATGATATTTCATTAGAGTATTGGGTTTATGACTGCTTGGTGAACTTGAGATCACTTTTGAGAATCTTGTAAAGATAAAAAGTGAAATGTGCCTAAGAATGTTTAAATGTTATTTTAATTAATTAAATTAACATATTTATTTATACTATTTAGGTTTTCAAAATTTTTGTTTAAACTTCTAAACTTTATAACTTAGACTATAAGTTTTGGTCATTTAAATTTTAATAATTTTGAATCTAATATGATAGTAATATCATTAACCTTCTTTAAAACTTTGGAAAATTGTTATTTTCCTTTTTAAACTTTTGAATTTGTTCCATAAATGATATTGCACTTTTTTAATTTTTTAATGTTACACAGATTTTCATATAATCTTTTTAATTAAACTAAATATTTAAAGTATATATGAATAAAATTCATTAGATTATTTTTCTTATGCCATAACAAAAGTTTGTAAAATATATTTTAAACAACATATTATATTAAATCAATGCGACAGAGAATGGCAAAATTAGGTAATTAAAAAAACCTACAAGGAGAAAGTAGAGGGAATGAGAGAGTGGGAGTAAGGAATAGTGACAAAAGAGAAATGGGGGAAGGAGTAGAATAGTCCTAATCCTAATCCTAATTCTAAGATTATAATAACCCGTGGGCCAAACATGGAGTGGGCTATAACCCACTCCACTCTTTCATAGTTTGAGTGTCAAATACTCCCTTATGTGATAACCAAAACACAATACATCTATCCAAAAATTCACAATTCCACAACAGAGCACAACATATAGACATAAAATTTCACTTTATCCAAAAAAAAAAAAAAATTGAAGCAAAAGAGATTAAAGTTCTGAAGGTTCATACCTCTGAAAATACTGCCAACATGCTGACCAAGCACGCTCCAAAAATGCTTTGAGCTGGTAAACTTTGATTTACCAGAAAAAGGATGATAAAAGTCAAATAATGGAAGGATCACTAAATCCTAAAGTGTTGGATTCAATGTGGAGATTTGTAACAATTCATTAATTCTAACATTAAAAGTTATTTTATGTTATTGATTTTTTCATGTAAACACTTCTATCTAAATGTGTATAACAAAACAACAAAACACTCATACTCTCTCATACAAAATAGAAAAAAAAAAAAGAAAAGAAAAGGGTTGTACTCATCTAAAAATTAGAAAATGGTTGAAACCCTTATCTCGTGTCATCCCAGTCAATGTTACCCGAGTTAATTGGCGTTTCATGTGGTTTTCGACCAAGATTTCCCTGAGATTAACCCGAGCTTTAATACAGAATACTTATTTTGTTCAAATTTTTCTATTTTGTAAATGCCTCTTGTGACCAAAATCAATTCCAAGGACTTCTTCCTTGCAAACTTAACCTACTATTCACATCTATCGAAGACCGTGTCAAGTATAAAAAAAAATAAGTTAATACCTAGGAAACTTTACATGTTTAAGAAAACCGTCTTTAGACATTTGTTGGACATGAAGTTGATGTTCAATGGACCTGTTTACCATTACATTTTTTTAGAGAGGACGAGGAGGGACTGAAAAGTACAATTAGTTTTAAGTTACTTGGTGAGAAGACCTCCTTCAGGCAGGAGGACTTTTACATAATAATGAGGTTGATATATAGGCCCAGACATGAGGTTCATTTTGAACAGGACAAGGCCCTTTGGTTAAGAAGGCTATATTTGGAGGATAAGACAAGCATGAATGGATATGAGTTTGAGAAGGATTACTCAATTCTTTAGTTTGAAAACAACGATGATACGATGAAGATGTCAGTATTCTACTTCATTGAGCTTGCGATGATGGATTAAAAGAGGAGGTAACACATGGATTGGACGATGTTAGGCCTGATTGACGGCTAGAAGGACTTCATCAATTATGACTGGGGTGAGTTGGTATGGACCAAGACCTTTACTAGTTTGAAAGGGGCACTTCATGGAAAAGTGGCCTTGCATAAGAAGAAACCTACAAATAACAAGTCCCTAGAATCGTATAACCTTTACAAATTTCCCTTCGCCTTTCAAGTTTGTGATTATATGCTCATTGTGTTTAATTTTTTATTAGTTATATGGTTGTGTAAACGATATCATTATATTTGTAGGTTTGGGTCTACAAGACAGTGTCATCCATTAGTGGGCAGGTTGCTCATAAGAAGTCATCATCTGCAGCACCACGCATCATGCGATAGACTTGCACACACTCACCTGGGTTGAAGGTGATTGAGTCTCAGGTTTTCAGGTCGCAAATGGTACGTTACGATTCATTTTCTTCCTCCACATTCACTATAGTATTCTAGGGTTTTTTCTCTTAATTAACACCTTTTGATGTTCCAATTTCAGGTCCGAATACATGAGATTGAACTTGTAGATGACAATCGTACCTACCTTGATCAAAGTCTTGAAATTTCGACAATGGAAGGTTAAGAGGAAGGCCCGCATGACCCTTATCCTCAGCACGTCGAGCATCCCTCTCCTCCTCCTCCTGTCCAGCATCCCCATTCTTCTCCTAGGGACGATGGTTTTTCCATCGCATATACAGAGCAACCTATTCAAACTGATAGACCCTGAGCAACGTGTGACTGTAGCCAAACATGTATGTCGCTTGGAAGCGAGATTAGAAGAATAGGCTAATTCCTACAACTAATGCAGCATCGATGTCAACCGAGTTATCGACCATAAAGGAGCTTTTTTATGGATTGGTTAAGTTTTTATTATTATTCACATGATTTTTTTTATTGTTTTTGTCTTAGTTAAGTACTAGTTCTTACCTATGTTTCTACTCTTTGTTAATAGGGTAAGATAGTTAACTCCCAACCATGCTATGTGGATGGTGAAGGTACGTAGTTCAATGCATTAGAGGTTGAGAATTTAATTGGCAAGATATTCATGAATGTTCCTGCTTCGATCATTGATGACCAACCCACTAACGAGGAGACGAGAACATTCATCAATGACGACCTCGAAGATGATATCATACTGATCGACGTACCATCAAGGATGAGGATGTGCTACCATCGCAGCCCCAACCCATGCTAGAGCTGAAGGATGAGGTAAATGGTTTTCAAACTTTGCATTCCTTTATATGATGATTTTAGTAATAATAAAACAAACCAATAAACTTAATTATGAATTGTACAGTCCATCGAGTTTGATATGGAGGTCATCGCGCCTTCGATTTTTTCGAATGAAGTACGTAAAGAAAGGACAACAAGAAAGAAAGGTATACCCTAGAAATTGTGGTCCCCAAACATCGAATAAGGACAAGGGGCTAAGAGAAGAAAGAGGGTGCACCCTTACAATCTCGTCAGCAAGATCCCCGCGAAGTTTAATGAATAATTCTCGACATACCTCGCAGACCCTCAGAGAGAGAAGGAGTTGAGAAAGACAGTTAGATCCTCGAGGGCGCTTCCGTGGTTCATGGACCTCCTAACCCCGTAGACATTCATGTACGATGATGTATGTACTTCAAATTTGGTATGTTTTTCATTATGTATGTCATCATTTGACACTAATTAGTTGCTTCTCACCATTTGGAAACAATCAACACATTGTTCATATTCACCAAGAAGAAGTTACAGATCAATGTTGATCCCTCGTATGTGAAGAAACGATTCACTACGACTAACCATGAAATCATAATATGTTTAAACAACTTCCAATTCAATTGTTATTCTTAACTTGTTAATAATGTGTGTTCTGGTTGACCCTACATTGCATAATTTCTTAAGGCGTAGTGCAGGTTTGTACGAGGAGATTCAGAGGGACACTCACCTCGTTAATGTTGAGTACACCTGGGTTAAAGACAGTATCGTATTGAAATACATGATGGGTGAGTTACCGGATTATGGTAAGGCATGGATAGACGTCGACTTCATATGCATGCCTTACAACATCAGGAGAGGCCAATAGGTTTTGATTGTGCTTAACATGGCCAAGGGACAATCAATGTCTGGGATTCATGTATTGATTTGATGTTGCAAGTGAGCCTTGATAAAGAGCTAGACAACATGAGGTGCATTGTCTCGACTCTGCTGCACTGCAATGGCGTGTTCATAGTGAAGCTCAATCTACCTTCAACACTATGGCTGGTATATCATGTATAGGATGCACCCCAATAAAAGGTGGTGGGTGATTGTGGGATTTATTGTTGTAAATTTTTTAAATATGATGTAACCCGCTCCTTCTTCCTAAGCCTAAACTTAGAAAACATTCTTTTATTTCGTCGACAACTAACAATACAATTATGAGCCAATTGAACCTTCTTGTAATTAGAAATATAATATTAATTGAACTTTTATTGATTGCTATCTTTGTGTTATGCTTAGAGAAATCGTAATGAGATTCACAGATTATTTTTATATATTGAAATTAAGTGAGTTAGATGATTTAGAAATTGAAGTCGTTTAGGTTAAATGATTTACATGCCGTTGGTCGAATATTGCCTCAATCGTTGTGATGTGCTTAAAGAACTTCTAATGAGATTGACAAAAGTCATTTATATATTAAAATCATGAAACTTAAATGATTTAGAAATAAAGGTTAACTCTTCTCGGGCCAAATTTGTCATGAGAGTCCCCGAGTTGAAAAACATAAGCATTTAGGTTAGCTGTTCTCAGGCCATCGTGGTTCTGATATGCACCTAGCTGAAAAATAGAAGACTTATGTCAATGATCCCGATCCAAAGTTTCCCCAAGATGGTTCCAAGCTAAAGAATAGAAGCATTATGTAAAATGATCCTAGGCCAAAGTTTCCCCGAGATGGCCTTGAGCTAAAAAAACAGAAGCATTATGTAAAATGACCTCAAGCTAAGGTTGGCCCGAGAGCCTCGAGTTTAAAAAAAAACATTAGGTAAAAACTCTCAGACCAAGATTGCTCCGGGATGTCCTCAAGTTGAAAACAGAAGCATTGGGTATTAAATCTTGGGACAAATACTCTCTATGGTATACCGAGACAACCAGTATAATTTTCTTTATCAATCATGTATAGGTCCCTATTTACTTGCCTTAGTGTATATGTATATACCACCAATTTAATTTCCTTATTGTATATGTATAGACCCTAATTTATTTTATTTTATTTTATTTTTTTAATGTAATTTCCTTATTGTATATGACACCAATTTAGGAACATTTTTAAATATAGTAAAATAAACTAAAATATTTACAATATATAGCAAAATTTTGGATTCTATCAATGATAGACACCGATAGACTTGTATTACTGTCTATCAATATGACTAATAGAAACATATCAGTATCTATCAATGTCTATCATTGATAGAATCTAAAATTTTGCTATGTTTTGTCAAATTTTCTATTTTTGACAATTACCCTACCAATTTAATTTTCTTAATTTTCTTAATTCAATTTTCTTATTATTTATGTATAGACCCCCGATTTAAGTTTCGTAATTTTCTTAATTTAATTTTTTTATTGTTTATGTACAAATGTAAAGCGTAGTGAATGATAGGCTCGTTGCATTCTCATGTATGAAGATCAATTAAAAAAGAAAATAAGAGTTTCGATGCATTCTCATGTATGAGAAAGAAACACATAAGTCTTATATTAACTTCATTCATAAATATAAAAAAAAGAACAAAACAACAAAAATGTATTATTACTAAAGTTTGGCTCTTCATGTCTTAATATTGTGACCTACAACTTTGCACCGAGAATGCCAGTGAATCTTCTTCTTTATTTCATCACTTGACGGGTAGCACACCATTTACCGACGACCAATTTGAATTTATGTCCTAAAACTTGTAATTTGTAGTTTAAAGTATATTCTATTTAATAAATTGATTATTGAGGACTTATTAGTGAAAATTGAATGTTATAATCTTGAATCCAATAAAGCAAGGTCCCAAGGCTATCTAGTGTAGACTTGAACTTTATGTAGAGACATAAACGTAATCAAGTTCGAGTATATAGCCCAAACCGTCTATATATAGTCTATGAATAAAGATGGGCACCTTATCCTGGGGACACTATGGATGCAGCCCGCTTTGTAGTTAGTACAAACGATGTGATCCTGAATCGCTCATGTCATGAAAGTGGGGGCATCCCATGTAAAGAGTTTACATAAGAATGAAACCATGAAATACTCACTTTTAAGTTATAACATCGTTTATTGTAAAAAAAAGTGACTATTTTGATTATTGATGACTTAGTTAACTTAATTTTTATTCTGATTTAACTATGAACTTCTGTTCAAACAGAATTATCCTTAGATCTGCATAGTTGAGGGCCAACACCGCTAGCCCAATAAGCCTCCCAGTTCAAGGGTAAGATAGGGAGGATGGCTAGGGACATAGGGTGCAAGATAGAATTCACTCATACTCGTTTTAAGGTTAGTAGATAGGTTGTTTTCTTAAGAACTAAATCCAAGTCTTGAACAAGCTAAGGGGCCTCACCCTCTCATTGGCTCGAGAGGGATTCGGTTTATAGGTTGGACCTACAACCCATTATTCAATAGTTGATCAATGGGATTTAAGGAGCAAGATGTAATCTCAGGGGTAAAATGGTATTTTAATCCAGTCGAGGTTACAAACAACTTGTAAAACTTACTGATCATGGTTAAATTAGATGGACACGAATATATTTATAGTAAGGGGAGTACGACTACAAGACTTTAGTGGAATGATCCATCAGTTAACGAATGTTGATTAGATCGGTATAAAGTAGTTTACCCAGTTAATCTCGGGTCGTTTTGGAGCCCATGATCTATTGGTCCATTAGGTTCCCCTGCTAGCTCATATGAAATTAACTTAGAACAATATGTTGGGATGATTTGTTCGAATTAGGTAAGAAGAAAGAAACCGACAAATATATGTGATATGATCATCGGTTATCGGTTTGAGATAGGTCAGAATTAGTCAAGATGCATGAAATGGTAAAAAATCAAAATTTTGACGTTTGACTTGAAAGGTCAAAGTTTGACTTTGACTTGAGTGATTAAATGACCATATTGCCCTTGGTCTAAAGTTAGTGAGAAAGTCCAACATTTTGTTGGATAATTTGCTAACACTTAGTGGGGTAACTAGATACATAAGATGTAAACATTTAACCGACTAAGTTCCACTAATAGTTAGTGGATTATTAGGTGTTGAGATTTAATAAACTAATTACATGCAATTTAATTAGCTTATTTAAAATTTATTTTTCGATAGTTGAAAGAATTTTTGATAAATTTATAAATTTGAATTACAAAATTCTTCCAACATATTATTTCTCTCCCTAATCTCAAACCTAAGTCCAACCTTCCAATTTCCATCATTCTCTCTCAATTTCCTTCTCTTATAGAGTCCTACAACCCATTTCTAAGTTCTAACTTCGTGTTCATGTTCGTAAGGAGATTATAAAAATCAGAAAGCTTCAAATGTATGTTTTTCCTTTAACCATAATTTCATTTAATTATGATAGTTTATGCATGTTAATTACTAAATAGTTTAGTTGCAAATAGGATAAAATAAATCATATTATTTCTACTGTGCATGTCTCGTATTCCTTCACAGCTAACTTGACCAACTATTTGTAGTGGTCAGATGACTCTATCGAGAAACCCTTTTGCAGTTTTCTATTCGAAGACATGACATACCGAAAAGACAGGTTTGACATAACTAGTCAACCAGGACTCGACGTAGTAGGCACGAGAGCATAGTATGTACGGATCAATATCCCTCACCTCATAAGCAGCAAGTGCATGCGAACACGAAATTTCTTAGTAACTAAACTCGCCCGAACATGCAGGTTTTATCGTGTAAATTGACGTGAGGATATATATGACCGTCAACCATCTCCAACTCAGGGTTGTTTATTAGCTGCACTACGTATCTTCTGGACCTCAAATCAGCCAACTTCAATAGTAACTCGTCGTGGTCAGATAATACAGTTTCTCAACTCAACATTATCTCCTTACGTTCGGTGAACCATGTCTGGTGCATAGATCTTATGTGGTCTAAGAAAGCAGTTATCGACAGTGTCCGTGCATCGTTCAAAACCGCATGCATTATGCGATATTTGTCGTCATCTAATCATATCACATTCCCTCCTGATTGTACACAGCCCACCTCGACAAACCTACTTTAGCCAGATGCTTTTGCACTCTTGGGTAGCGTGCCAACTTGTTTCAATAATGTTGTAATACGAACTCTTGGCATGCTTTGGCGGCTAGCATGAAATTCGCACACAAGTTATCGATTGAACTTATCGAGGATGACTTGTGCAATGGATTTGGTGATACTCTTATGCCAACTGAATATGAACGCTAGCCTATTCACATTGCCAATAGTTGTTCATAACCTTGTCATGAACTAGGTCCATGATTCGTCATTCTCTTTGTCACCCAACCCAAATGAAACCGGGTACACTTGCTTATTAGCATCAATTGACACTACTACGAGTATAATACCCTTGTACTTCTTCTGGTAATGAGCCGTATCAACCACCAAAACCGACCTTATAGAATTCAAAAAACCCTAGATGGATGTCCCAAGTGCCATATAGACATACTTGAAATGATCATCGAGATCCACCTCCAAATCATAATGAGTCCCTAGATTGGCAATCTTCAACGCTTCTCCATACCAAGCCAATAAAGCGTAAAATTCTCTAGGGGACTCCTTTACCATTGAAAGTGCGGCCTCTCAGGCCCTCTAGGCCATCTCGTACAACAAATTGATGCCAAATTCCTTTCATAAATCTTGAATTATTTCTTTGGGCCTATAACGACGACTAACGTTTCATACTTCGACTGAATTAGTTTGGCTATAACCCAACTCTTAGCTTGCTTATGATCTTGTTTCCTTAAGACTTTTTGGCACGTGTGTGTATTCTCATACTTAGAAACCTTAATTGCCTTTCAGTTTTGTAGCCCTTAGTTGCCGCAAACAAACAAAATTGGAGCATCTAAGAACATACAATTTCTTGTTTGATCTATGCACACGAAACTGAATGTTTTGCATGATGGAAAACACCGCAATTTTCCTTGCCAAATATTTCTTATTCAAAAACAAATAACTGACCTATACGTCTACTAGGTATTACTCGGTTGATACGAAAATTGTGCGTTCCAACATCTTTTCCACAAACTTTCGATTTTTCTTGCCAATTGATGGAGGTAATTCTTCATCTTCACTTTCCACCACACCTTCCTCAAGTGGTTTGCTGGTCTTACCCAATTTTGGCTTTAAATTTTCGTGATCATTGTCAATATTGCATTCATGATGTAGTTGGGCATCTATCTTAGACATATCAAGACCATGAACATATCTACTCCCAATTCAACATCAAACATATGAAGACCATGAATATCATTATCAATTCTGAATTCAATGTCACTATCATGGCCAACATCGTCCACAAACTCATCATTACCAATGCTACCTAATCCGTCTCTATCATTTTCCAACTCTAAGGGACACAAGTTTAAGTCAACTTACTCAAATTGCGGACCTCATTTAATACATGTGAGCACTTATGGTCGAGATTAGGGAAGTGAAGTTTCTTGCTTTCCTCGCTATTGGAATATTACATACTTTGCTAACCATTGGAATATTAAACACTTCTGTCGTAGTACTCCTAGGGGATGATTTTAATACTTTAGAAACCAAAATGGCAACTTGTGACACATCATCTTGATTTAAATAAAACTCAAGGTCTTCTTGATTGACAATAACGAAAGCCCCCATAAACAATTTCACATTGTATAGACACCTAAGGATCAAATCATGCTCATCAGAATTTATCTCAATTATTCTCTATATTTCCCTAAAAAATCCTCATACTTGATATGCACAATGACATTTAACCCTTTTAGCTGTCCTCCGACATATTCTTTCTCAATCTCCTTCTATTCACCCCTAAAACCAATAAAAAAATGAGTCATTCTACAAATATAATGAAAAATAATGAACATAAGTGTAATCTTGAGGTAAAAGTATAAAAACCTCGACCGAGATTTCAAACCCTACACGGATCTTGAGATAAATCAATACAGAATCCGACCAAGATATACAAATGAGCAACAAGATGACGTAAGAAAATGCATTACAATAACGATGGACAACGTCATGAACATGCAAAATACAGAGTAAACATTAATATTCACCTGAAATATTCCTAAAGAACTTCTAAAAAAGCTCGAAACACTTTGTTGCTTTGAGAGAGTGTTTGGGGAACAATTTTGGAAAGAGAAGCACTTGGAAAACTCACTTTCATTTTTAGTATTTGTCGTGGGACACTTGAAAACTTAAAATGTTTTCAACAAGCCACTAACTACTATAATAATAAATTCAAAATATTTGGTCCATGAGGGTATTTTCATCAATTCAGTGTGGATCTTTGATATCAAGTTCACCGAATAAGGCATAATAAGGCCTGAGTCCTCAATATCTCGAGTCCTTGTTCGATCCAGATTGAACCCAGATCCATAAAACATTTAGAAGTATGTTTTAGATCTAGGGCCAACGCTGCACCAAGATATGCGTGCTGTGAATTTTTTTATTTACAACTCAGAGCATCCCAGGACAACGGTGCACCAAACTCGAGGAGTCATTGATATCTCTTCTCTTATTTTCTCATTTAAAACTCGAGGCATCCTAGGCCAATGATGCCCCGAGTTATTATTCTGAAGCAGTATGTTATAGATCTCGGTCAATCTCGAGATACCATGTGTCGAGACATGCATTTTGAAGCATTTTTTAATAGAACTCAGTGTGTATAGGGATGTCGATGAACTGAGATCTATAACTTAGATCAATTACAAGGCATTTATTATGGTAATTGATTGCAATAATGAATTTAATATGGTAGTTGATTGCAAGAAATCATTTATTAGAAGAATGTATTGATTATAAGAAACTCATTTATTACAAGAATGAGTTTGTTAAAAAAAATAGATTTATTACAAGGTTGAATTTATTACAATAATTTTACAACAGATTTAGAAGCACATGAGATTATTGCATGAAAATATTAACACGTATTAGACAAAAAAAATTATTCGACCATAACTCGACAACGTTGTTGTCTCAACAACTTCATGTGCTTCTAATCTAGACTTGGATTGGACCATCAACCGCAACACATTCAACAAACTTGGTGCAAAAAATTCCACAATCCAAGGACTTCTCACTTAGTCCTTCTCACTCACCAAGGGACATTCTTGAAATGTGATATTGTGATGGCTAGACCAAGCACTAAACAAAGGGAGGGGATGACACGCACGAAGGTGCAGAGGATGGGGTCAACAATAGAATAATCAATGTAGTTGGGCATAGAGTTTAAGATATTCACCTTCTAATTCTTGACTTCGGTCACAACCATCATCCAATGTTGTTCTTGTTCACTGGCCCCATCACCCAATAAACTTCATACCACGATCTTTAATCTTTGATGACACCGAGAGTGTAGTCAAAGAAGTATCTCAAATTCGGATGGGTTCATAACTGGGCATGCACGTGTAGTATGGTCCGTCCATGGTGCCTTTCTACCATTTTCCATCAAAATCCCTTCGTCATCGAGACGTTTAGTGATGGTTTCATTTTGTTAAATTGAGTCCTTATAGAAATAAAGATGACAAAAATAGTATGTATTATTCAGGTGTATCAATCAAATTAAGACAATCTAAATATAAAGAGCAGAAACTAACCATGAATGATGAGTCCAATACCATAAATTCGTATTTGTATAGATCTGCTCACGAGTGCATCTTTCGTTGAATGTGTATCATAAGTAGTTCCATGTTCTATAAAAAGGTCAAACATTAGAAGCATAATATTTAAATAGAAAATTTAAGTGCTAACCCTAAACTTACATCTCGAACGACCCAGGTGTTCTTCTCAAGTGTCTGGAAGAAATCCCTTTTCCAGAAGGAGTAGACAACAGTTCGCTCCTCATGCTTGGTCTTTGGATTTCCCATCCATGACAAGTACGCCTTCCACACGTCTGTATCAACTTGTCAAAGGGGGTCATATGTCGGTTCAACCCTTTCTATGACTTTTAGAACCGCGACACTATTTGTAAGGAATCATCAACTGGTTCCTTCTGTTTCTTTGCATCATTGGAGGGAATTTAATCGGCTTATTCCTCTTACTCTGGGTGGAGGTGCTGTAACGACCCAACTCTTTAAGCTGAGGTCATTACTACTCAAATGAACATAAAACTACTTCAATTAAAATAGAAAATATCAACTTTTCGTAATTTAAAAACTCAAATATTCATTTAAAACATAAATAACTAAAGTAAGTAGAAATAAATCCAAAAGTAAGTTCTTAACTTGGGTTCTATCCAGTTTTAAAAGAGTAAAATAAATAAAAATGCATAAATGCTGAAATCAAGTTTAATAACATAAGGCGAAAGCAAAAGTCGTCCCCTATGGCATGTCATGGTCACTTCTTGTCATTCGCCAGCTTTCCTCTGCTCTTACCTCTACCTCTATCTGAAAAAAATCAAACATAAGAGAGTGAGTATAAAAATATACTCAGTAAGGGACCTACTACTAGTTCCACTAGGTGGCTGTTAACTTCCTATTAGAGTCTTGTAAAGTGGTACCTCTAACTGCCACGTTCTCGAACACTTGCAATCTGTGATCCCGTAGAAACACCTCTGGTCTTTCGTAAACCCAAACACCTAGAACAAAACTAGTCTTCGATGAACACAAGGAACACCTATGGCAAATTGGTCTTTAGTAAATCTCAAAAGAAACACTAAGACAATCGGGCTGATAGACCTCGTCGAGCCACTCGTAAACATATCATATAGCAACCATCATGACAAACTGGACCGGTGATCTCGTCGAACTACACGGTCATAAAAAGGTGGTGATCGAGGGACACCCATGTGGGTACGACTCTAATAGAAAAAAAGCTAATAGTACACTCTATCCATAGCATGCAGCATAACATAGCATCATCATAAACATGACATGAGTATTAATCGAAACATTCTAAATCATGAGATTATTACTTCATGCATAAGCATCGACAACCTCAAATATCATCATCATAAACAAAACTTAGTCGGATCTATCAATCATCATAACCTAGACCAGTCATTACTAGCAATCATCGTAAACATAAACACATTATGCATATTAGCTACATCAGTGCATAATGGAAAAGTTATATGTAAGCTCTGACTTCAATTCGTAGGTTTAGTAGGAGAATCTCTTACTGCCTGGAGATTAGCTTAACCAAATGTAATCCTTACAGCAAGGTCAAGCATCCAAAGAATAAATCCTAAACAGTAAGGGCAATTTACTACGTTCAATAACTTAACTCGCAGTTGATTAAGGATCAAAACTCCAATTGATTTAACTTACCCAAAGTCGAAGTTGAATTCGATTTACACTTAGTTGGACAAATTCCCAGCTCAACTTCCAATTAAATCTAACTAATTTAATCCAACACCTAAAATTACATTAATTAGAGTCTAAAAATCAATCTTTGTTGGACACTAACCAAAACTCAACCAAAACTTACCAAAAATAGGTGGACAGGCCAAAAATAAGTTTGGTGGCTCAAAATGGCTTGGCTAGAGGGGAAACTGGCTAGGCGACTCGACTGAAGGATAGTGTAACGCCCCAACAAACTCGTTTTTGTTTATTTTGCTATTAATATTTATGTATGGTCTTGGAAAATTCAAATTTTTGGGAGAACCTTATCATTTTGAATTTTTCGGTTTATTAAAGTTTGGGATTTTTCATTTTGTTTAAATATTAAGTTTTTTCTATTATTTTATCTATTTTAGTATTTAGATTTAGTTGGTGATTTAATGTTAAATGAAAGGAGGGTTGGTTGAATTTGGTGAGATTTAGAGAGAGAAGGTGGTTGGTTTGGGTTATTTAAGGGAAAAGAAAAGAGATATTGTTTTATAAAAGCCTTGGGTCTCGTACGTAAAGAAGAAGAAAAAAATCAAAGAAAGAAAGAGGGGAAAAAAAGAGAAAAAGGGAGAAAAAAAATAATAAAACCCTAGTCGCCGCACGCCGTCGCCGCCGCCGCGGACCCGAGCCGCCAATCCTTCCCCTCTCTGTTCAGCAGCGCAGCCGAGTCTGCAGTCCACCCGAGCCGTCGCCGAACCACGAGCCGCGTCACCCTTCGCGATCCGCAGCAGACAGATGTTTCGGCTGCGCTGCGTCGGATCGAAGCGGCGCGACGCGGCTGGCTGACGGATCGGCTGCGGATCGCGAAGGGTGACGCGGCTCGTGGTTCGGCGACGGCTCGGATGGACTACAGACTCGGCTGCGCTGCTGAACAGAGAGGGGAAGGCTTCGCGGCTCGGGTCCGCGGCGGCGGCGTGCGGCGGCTAGGGTTTTATTATTTTTTTCTCCCTTTTTCTCTTTTCTTTTCCCCTCTTTCTTTCTTTGATTTTTTTCTTCTTCTTTACATACGAGACCCAAGGCTTTTATAAAACAATATCTCTTTTCTTTTCCCTTAAATAACCCAAACCAAACACCTTCTCTCTCCAAATCTCACCAAATTCAACCAACCCTCCTTTCATTTAACATTAAATCACCAACTAAATCTAAATACTAAAATAGATAAAATAATAGAAAAAACTTAATATTTAAACAAAATGGAAAATCCCAAACTTTAATAAACCGGAAAATTCAAAATGATAAGGTTCTCCCAAAAATTTGAATTTTCCAAGACCATACATAAATATTAATAGCAAAATGAACAAAAACGAGTTTGTTGGGGCGTTACAGATAGGGCGGCTCGCGACTCACGGTTGGAGGAGGTGCGCACAGGGAGGCTCGGTGAGGCGCACTGGTTGGGCTTGGTGAAGGCGCGGCTCGATCCAGCAGACGTGTGGCTTGGGCTTGGCAAAGGCATGGCTCGATATAGCAGGCATACAACATGGGTCGGGTATGCGACGATCATTGGTCGAAGATCGCTCGACGACAGCACTACTGCATGGTGGATGACATGACGCAGTGCGAACGGCTGATGAATAACGGAGACAAAGACGGATGGACACAAAGACGACCGAGGACAGACTGACGCGATGGCTTGAGTGACTCGACTTCCGTTTGATGAGGGCTGAAGGCGTGTGCAACGAAACAGGACGACGGTTGACGAAACGGTGCGACTGAAGAAGATGGCTCGAGCATTAGACGGCTACGGACGGTGACGAAGACGGAAAAGCTTCTCAATGGCTAACCGATCGTGAATCTAACCGACGACTCGAACCGGTGACAACGGATTGATTGGCAGCTATGGTTTGTGAAGGTAAGGAATTAGGATTTTTCTCTTGTGATGAGGAAGAAGATGATGAGTTAGGGTTTCCACGTTTTCCAAGGGCTATTTAATGAAATAATAATATATTATTATTATTTTTCTTTTATCCTTTCCTTATTTTATTCCCAATAAACAACTTTCTCTCTCTTCATTTAAACCCCTCAAATCTACTTTTTAAACTCAAATCTCCCTCTCTCTCCAATCAATCACTTTTATCTTTCCCAAAATAAATATTCTTACATAATTATATTATCTACATAATATAATTATTTCAACTTCAACTTTAATTAATTACATAATCATATATAATTAATCAAACTTCTTCCAAATACAAATCTCTTAAAACAATCAAAACAAATAAAATTAATCAAAATTCCAACTTTATTTAATTAGATATTTTTCAAAATATCTAATAAATTCCAAACTTCACAAATCAAATATTCCAACAATTGAAAGAAAATTACACCCAAAATTTTCAAAATCACTTAAGATAATTAAAATTAAATTACCTTAATTTGGGCGTACAGGTGCTTTCTTACAATACATCAAAATTTAGTTCAAAAACTAAACCCTAAACCCTAAAAGAAAACCCTAAATAATTTTACATACCTCATCCTTGTCTAGAGATGGTTCGATAATGATAGAGGAGGTGAGGCTTGGATGTTAAAGCATAACTCTTTAGATTGTAGTTTGAGATGGAAGAATCGGAAAATGTGGCACGCCATCTTCAACATCGCTACTATCGATAGGCACAACGAGAACCCCGACATCTTTAATGAGGATCTTTGATGCATTTACCATTGGATCTGTCGACTTATCTTCTTGGCTAACTTCTATATCGTTTCTATCGACATCTAGGTCTGGGACCACAACGGGATTGACGACACCAATGTCGGGGTCCTCATTTGTACCCCATATCCTCACCACCTCCTTCTTCGTAGTCCTCATCATTGTTGGTGTCTCTAGATGTTGACTAAGGATTATGAGACACAACTCTGAAAGAATTAGAAAATTACGTCAAACATTAATTAATTGATTAAATAAAACAAAAGGGAAAAACAATATTAAACAACCTGCCGCTGTTAGAATTTATGTTCTAAAACTCGTAGCTAGTTTGTAGTTTAAATTATATTCTATTCAACAAAGTTGTATTGAGGACTTATTAGTGAAATTAAATACTAAACATCTTTATAATAAACTATGGTCCCGAGGCTATCTAGTGTAGGCTTGAACTTTATGTAGAGACATAAACGTGGATCAAGTTCAAGTATATAGCCTAAACTGTCTATAGTATATGAATAAGTCGGACGTCTTATTTTGGGGACACTATGGATGCGACCTACATTGTAGTTAGTAAACATGATTTTATCCTGAATCGTTCATGTGGAGACATGGAAGTGGGTTGCATCCTATGTGAAGAGTTTACATAAGACTGGAACCATGAAATAGTCACTTTTACAACACATTGACTATTTAAAACTTATTATTTCGACTATTGATGACATAGGTAACTTAATCTTAATCTTGTGCTAACTATGAACTTCTATTCAAATAGAACTATCCTTAGATCTGCATAGGTAAGGGCATTTCAACAACGCTAGCTTAATAAGCTTCCCATTTCATGTGTAAGATCGAGTGGATGGCTAGGGACATAGGATGCAAGATGAAATTCACTCCTTCCCGATTTAGGGCTAATAGATAGGTTGTTCCCTTAAGGACTAAATCCAAGTCTTGAACAAAGGGCCAAACCCTATCATTCGCTTGAAAGGGATTCAGTTTATAGGTTGGACCTAAAACCAATTGTTCAACAGTTGATCAGTGGGGCTTAAGGAGCAAGATGTAATCTCGAAGGTAAAATGGTATTTTGACCCAGTCAAAATTACAAACAACCTGTGAAGGATTAACTTACTGATTATTGTTATATCAAATGGATAAAAATATATCTATAGTGAGAAGATTGCAACTACGGGACTTTAGTTGAATGACCTATTAGTTAACGAATGTCGATTAGCTCCATTTAAAAGAGTTTAACCAGTTAATCTCTAGTCGTTGGATCACATGGTCAATAGGTTCATTACGTTCCCCAGCTAGCTCATATGGAATAAACTAAGAACAAAATGTTGGAATAATTTGAATTGTTCGAATTAGGTAAAAAAAGAGAAAATGACAAATATATGTCATATAGCCATCAGTTATCAGTTTGAGATAGAGTTTATGTCTAAATGTAATTTAAACATTAAAAATTTGAATGTGGATTCATATTCGGAAGCTCAGAATAGATAAAAATTGTCGAAGTTGTAAAAGGACAAAATATTGACTTTTGACTTTGAAAAGTCAAACTTTAATTGGCTTTATATCCCAAATGTTATTTAAATTTCAAAAAAATGAATGCAGATTCATGTTTGAGAGGTTGGAATTAGTCAAGACTAACAAAATGATAAAAAGTCAAAATGTTTGACTTTTGACTTTGACTTGGATAGTCAAATGACCTTATTGCACTTGGACTAAAGTTAGTAGGAAAATTTAACATTTTTTTGATAATCTCACTATCACTTAGCGGGATAAGTGACTATATGGGATGTAAACTCCTAGTTCACTAAGTTAAACTAATGGTCAATGGAATGTTAAGTGTTAAGATTTGGTGAACTAAGTATATGTATTTTTTCATGTAATAAGGTTATTTATAGGCTTCATTTAAAGTGAGATTTTTTTCTCTTTTTTGCTAATTTTGTATTGTTGACTTTCAAAGTAAGACCAAAATAATTTTCTCTCAAGAAGCTTCAAAAGTATAATCTTCTCTTAACCATAATTTTATGCTTAGGATAGTTGATGCATGTTAGTTTTTAAATAGTTTACATGCAATTAGGGCAAAATTGATCTTGTTTTCCATTGTACATGTCTCTCGTTTTCCATCAATTGCGACTTTGATCGTTAACAAATCGAGGACTCCATATGGAGTTCATGCGATCTAACATTAATTCCATATCGTCAATCCTAGAGTCAAAGTGGTCTGCACTCGCTTCTGTCTCAGCTGGCTTCGAACATGTTGAAGAAGGACCACCAATGTCCGAAGTAAATCCCTCAAGGTTATCCTCATGCTTACAAGGTTGATGTTGAGCGGGAGGATGAGTGGGAAATTAAAGTTGATGTTGAGCATAAGGATGGAAAGATAGAGCATCATCTCAAAGAGAAGCATCGTGGGCATCCTCGTAATCTTCCATAGAAGGGATGTCGAGAACTCGATCTAGGTATGCAAGCTCCTCTTCCGTGAGCTAAATTGCTTGTATACGAGCTTGGATTTGGAACATCAAACAACAATTATCAGTAGTTAAACCCTAAACCATAGGTAACGGTGGAATAAGAAAAGAAATAAGGACTTACATTTGAGACTTGAAGACTCGTGACTCAATTACCTTTAACCCAAGAGAGTAAGTGCAACTCCATCGCATAATGCGTGGTATTGTATCATGCGAAGCCTATTGGCTACCCGCCCACTTATGGACGATACTATCTCATATGAAAATCTAAATATGCAAGAACAACGCTAACAAAAGAACATCAATCACAAGACATATCACTAAATAAAACATAATAAGCAAGATTGAGTTACTAACCTAGAAGGTAAACAGGAAGCCATATAGGCTATAGGACTCTAAGGTCTTCTTGTTTGGGGGCTCCTTCTTATGCATGTCACCTTCCCCTTAATGCCACTTTCAAGCTAGATAGGATTTTCATTCATATCAGCTCATCCCAATCGTAGGTCACAAAATCATCAAGGTCATCGATTAGGCCTAACATGGTCCAGTCGATGTACTGCCTCCTCTCCCTCCCCATCATGGCCAACTCAATGAAGAAGAAGAGCAACATCTTCACGGCATCCTCGTCACTTTCAAAGTTTAGGATCAGGTAATTTTTGTCTAACTTCGACCCATTCATGTTGGATGGATTGCCAAGGTAGAGGCGTCTTAACCTCTAAGCTTATCCTCTTCAAACTACACGGGACGTCTCAACTAACCCTCAAACCCTGTGATTGTATCAAAGTCCTCAAGCCTAAAGGATACCTTTTAATCGAGTAGTTTAAATGAGATAGCATCATCCCGTTCATCTTCAACCTCTCTTGAGAGGATGTAGTGGCAGAGTGGTCCGTTGAAAAATAAACTTCACGTCTAGGAATTGACCAAATATTGTTTTCCTGAACATGTGCACTTGCTTGGGTGTAAGCTTGTTTTTTATGTTCTACACTATCTTTGCTAAGTGCAAACTACATGTAAGGTTTTCCAAGAAAAAGTCCTTAGAATTGATTTTTGTGACAAGAGGCATCTGCAAGAAAAAGAAAACACATATAAATCAGTATTCTTTGATGAATCTCAGGCCAATCTCGAGGTATTCTCAGTTGAGAAAACATGAATAAGCAATAGAATTTTGGCAACATTGCACCGGGATGCCACGAGATTAGGATTTTGCATGCATTATGTATGGTAATCTCAGTTCTATCTCGGTTGAAATCGGCCCCGAGATTATCCTACAAAATGCATGTGAAACTCATCTAATCTCGAGATATTCGGGGAGCTTGTCATCCTAACAAGTGGTATCAGAGCGAGTTGTTAGATCATAGAGATAATCAGAGAGGGACCATCAGCTTCTCGTCCTCCTGTACTGGATGGTAAAATTAATTACTCATATTGGAAACCTCGTATGATATTTTTTATTAAAACATTAGATGGGAGAGCTTGGAGAGCTCTTGTGGTTGGATATGAGCCTCCGATGACCACTGTGGATGGTGTATCAGTTTCGAAACCTGAGTTTGACTAGACAGATGCTGAAGAGCATGCATCAATTGGGAATGGTAGAGCTATAAATGCAATATTCAATGGTATGGATCTAAATGTGTTCAAACTTATAAACTCCTGCAGTACAGCTAAAGAAGCGTGGAGAATATTGGAAGTTGCTTATGAAGAGACTTCTAAAGTCAAGATATCCAGACTGCAGTTGATAACATTGAAATTTGAAGCTTTGAAAATGTTTGAAGATGAATCAGTTTTAGAGTACAATGAGAGAGTTTTGGAGATTGCTAATGAATCACTGTTGCTTGGTGAAAAAAATTCTGATTCTAAGATTGTGCGCAAGGTATTACGATCTCTACCAAGAAAATTTGACATGAAGGCCACTACAATAGAGGAAGCATATGATATAACCAAATTAAAACTAGATGAATTATTTGGGTCTCTGCTTACTTTTGAGATGGCTATATCTCACAGAGAAAACAAGAAAGGCAAGGGCATCGCTTTCAAGTCAATATATGAAGACGAGACAACGGTAAATCAGTCTGATAAGGAAGAAAACATGAACGAATCAATAGACCTCCTGATCAAACAGTTTTCTAATGTGGTTAAGAAATTCAAAAACTTGAATACCACAGGATCAAACGCTCAAAATTTGATTAACTATCAAAGAAAAGATGGTGAGAACAATAAAAGAAGGTTTAATGAAAATTCAAACAGAAGGAATAGTGATTATAGACGAAAAAAGAGGGCAAAAGAAGAGTTTTTAGATGTAGAGAATGTGAGGGAGTTGGCCATTATCAGGCTGAATGTCCCACGTTTTTAAGAAGACAAAAGAAAATCTTTCAGAAAATTTTTTGTGATACATTGTCAGATGAGGACACTGATGATAATGAAGAAGATAATGGCATGAAGCATTCACCGTACACATTAAAAAACTGATTCTGATAATGAAAGTGAAAGTTCTGAAGAAAATTATGATAATAAGTTGACATTTGAGGAACTCAAAGTATTGTGGAAAGAAGATACTGAAGCTAGAGCAATACAAAAAGAAAGAATTCAAGACCTTATGGAAGAAAATGAACGATTAATGTCCGTCATATCATCTCTAAAGCTAAAATTGAAAGAAGTTCAGAAAGACTACGATCAGACGATAAAATCTGTGAAGATGTTAAATTCAGGAACTGAAAATTTAAACTTAATACTAAATTTAGGACAAGATAGTTCAAGTAAATATGGTCTTGGTTTTGATGCTTCAAAGAGAAGTATTAAACCTACAACTGAAACAAAGTTTATTCCTGCTTTAGTAAAAGACGAAATTGAAACAGTTCCTACGACGATAGTTGTTAATCCTCCAGCTAAAACTACAAGATGGACTTGTTATTACTGTGGTAAAAAAAGGTCATATCAAACCTTTTTGTTTTAAACTACAAAGAGACAAATGGTGGTAGCAGGAGGCAGAGTATGGTAGTTTAAAGAATAAATCAACTTTCAAAAACCGAAACAAAGGAAAAAGAAATTGAATGTTCTGGAGAGTTAAACTGTTCGAACACTGCAATATTGCCTTTACAACAGTTCAATCTTCAACTGATGTTTGGTATCTTGATAGCGGTTGTTCTAAACACATGACTGGAAATAGATCCTTCTTTTCTAATATAAAAGATATCTGGACATGTTATGCTTGGAGATGGTGCAAAAGGAAGAATCCTTGCAAAAGGAAATATTGAGAAATATAATCTACCATGTCTAAATGATGTACGATATATTGAAGGGCTCAAGGCAAACCTAATTAGTGTTAGTCAACTATGTGATTAAGGTTATACTGTTAATTTTAGCAAGAAAAAATGTATTGTGACTTATATTAGTAAAAGTGTTCTTATGAGTGGCAACAGACAAATTGATAACTGCTATCACTGGGTGTCTAATAATAATCATTCATGTCATTTATCTAAAAAAGATCTGATGCATTGCTGATGAAGTGAATGTATCAGATGAACATTACTCATGTTTGAGTATCATGGATTTTTGGGAATCATTGTGGTGGCAAGCTCTCAGTCTTTGCATCTATCTATTGATGTTTTGGCTTTTGTCTTATCTCGAGGAACAGTGTCAGTTTGGTCGGTGAATGAGATTTATGTTGTATCCCTTAGTGTTAAATATGTCATACTCCATAAGATTGACTTTACAAACTGGTTCCCTTCGTCACGTGCTCCCAGTGCAGCTGATCAATCTTAAGAGTAGACATTCTTTTATGGGGGAGAAGAGTTTTGTGCATATTTTGTTTTCGATGGATTAAGGAGTTTGTGGTAGATGTGCTTATTATGTGATGTGCGCTACGTTTTTATGCTTCTAGTGATGTTGTTTCTGGTGATGTATGTTTTGATTTCTGCAATGGTTTCAGTTTTGACTACTGTCAGTTCAATGGCTTTTGTTTAGTTCTTATTGACATATGCCTCTGGAAGTCTCTGCATCTCAAGATGGTTTTATATCGATTATTTGGTTTCCTATTAATGATATTTTATTATGGGGCATCTAGTTGAACATAAAAATAATTCTTCTTCTTTTGACAAAAAGGGGGAGTTTATTGAGATTTTTGTCAAAACGAATTAATGAAATTAAAAGAAGGTTAAAAGGATATTTGTTTTAAAAGATCAAAGATCTTCCTCATAAATAGGAATCTTTTATCTATATCTTTTAAAGAAGATCTTGAAGATTTAATAGAGTGGTTATGTATTATGCTTAGAATGGTGTGGGTATTACTGAACAATTTGAAAGCATTATCCTTCTGCCTTGTTTCTTCTCAAGTCTTCTGGTTCATCTGAAAGTTGATAACCTAACTCTAAATGATGACTATGTTGTTGAATGTTGAATGTGGATATCCTGAAGTTATTTCTGTTGAAGTTGTGCAGTTTAGATGTTGGAATCCTGAAGTTATTTATGTTGAAGCTATGCATTTTAGATGTTGTTTTGAAGTCTGTTGCAGGCTAATTCTTGAAGCTGTTTATGTTTCTATTGAAGTTGTGCAGTTCATATGCTGTTTTGAATATTGGCTACAAGGTAGAGAAATGAAATGATGGTTGTGTTGATCTGCTGTGTTAATTATGTGGTTGAATATGGATGTTTGTTGATTGTTCTTTTATGAAAAGTCTCTGAGATGCATTGTCTTGAACCACAAAAGAAATTTCTTTTAGACAAAAGGGGGAGTTTGTTGAAGATTTTGTTTAAAGGATATTATGATATTATTCTTTTAAAAGATAAGATAATTAAAGAATAAAAAGGATTTTATCTAAAAGATATTATGAGATTATTCTTTTAAAAGATAAGATAATTAAAAGATAAAATATCCTCCTTTATTTTAGGAATCTTGCTAATTATCTTTGAAAAAATAAGATTTATACATATAAATCTTATATGTATAAATAGGACTTTCGAATACAGGGTTCGACAACGGACAAATATTAAAAAGATTATTCACGGCTGAAGGTTAACAAAGAACTATTTGCAGAAGCTGCAGGGACGAAAATGCAGTATGATCTTATGTATATAAAATCAACATGTTGATCTAAGTTGATATTGTTGATGAGTAATGAAAAGGACGAGACAGTTGTTTACATGATCACAGTAATCTTTAGAAGTATATAAAGATATCGTCGAAGACATTTACTCATGCATTCATGGGGAGCCTAAAGTCAGACATCATTGAGGAGAGTTACTCAGGCATTCAGGGGGAGCCTGAAGTCTGAAGCCGAGACACATGTTATATAGTCGTATAGTTGAACAGAGTATAGATGTTGTATCGATGTATATTGACTAAAGTGAATCTTAATAAAATTACTCATCAGGGTTGTGCACAGCTCCCGAAACATAGGCAACATTGGCCGAACTGGGTTACCAAAGTTTCTTGTGTTATTCTCTTCTGCTATCCCTCTAGCTATTACAACTGTTATTAGCTTTAGTATTAACTGAAGGTTTAATTGATTATCTCACATTGTTTTTTCAAGTGGTATCAGAGTCATGCCTCTAACTTAACCATCCTAGTATAATCCTCAAGTGCCGAACAAAGATGTTTTAGAGCCTCGAAAGCCTCAAAAGTAGGTCACGATGAGATCCGTGGTTAGACTTTATTGAATGGGCGGGGTGCTCCAAGAAGAGGAGTTAACTCATAGAGCTTGGCGGATGGGATGGCTATTTAAGGGGAGGATCATGGTAATTTGTTCAAGGGGAGGAGGATTGTAATGTGGGACTTGTTTGAGGGGAGGATTGTGAATCCGACCATAGTCCCACATTGGTTAGATAAGGGGATGATCTTAGGTATAAAAGTGAGAACAACTATCTTCATTGGTACGAGGCCTTTTGGGATTATACCAAAAGCAAAGCCATGAGGGTGTATACCTAAAGTGGACAATATCATACCATTGTGGAGAAATTCAAGGAGCTTGTCGTCCTAACATAATCCAACTTCCTTCATTCCCTTTACTCAACAATCTCTTGTCATGGATGTTAAACGTTTAAGAGTTTTGTTCAATGATAGATGAGATGAAAATAACCATTACCAAGACTTCCACTTCATTGAAGTTTGTGTCCATTTGAACAGATCTTTCAACCAGCTTGTTAATCCAATCTAAAGTTTTATTTTAAAGAGAATACCTCGTCTTCACTATTTAAAGTTTAGATTGTTTCAGATTTTTCAGTTTTCTTTCAAGTTATCCCTAAAGCTCTCAATCAATCATTAGTTCTTGTATTTGTCATCATCTTGTCTTTCATCTCCTTTAATTATACAAAGAATAGAGGGTTTTTAAATGGATTTGGGTATTCTGTTTTTTATCCCAACAAAATAGCCTAAAAATTTTGCATGTTGTTTTAGATAAAATCGCCTCAAATATCTATATATAATATTAAATAAATAATCAAATATTATGAATATAAATTAAATATTTTTCCTTAAGAGGATGAAAATGGTAAAGATATTCAAATCTTATGTTTGTTTAGATAAAAAATTGTTGAGAATGAATTTTGTACCTATGTAGTTCTTCGAAAAATACATGATGAAAATGCAAAATGAAGTTGAAGATGAAACTAAAACTTCAAATGAAACTGTAATTTGCAAAAGGGAGGGTAGAGACTAGGGTTTACCTGCTTGAAGAAGATAAAATGAAATTGTAACTCAAACATTGAATATGTAACTTAGAGGAGAATCGAAACAAAAATGGAAAATGAAGATGACTGCAAGAGTACTGGAAAATGGAAACGAAGGGTTCTGAGTTTGATTAGACAAGTATATGGAGTAATTATGTTCTAGAATTTATTTGAGTGTAATTATATTTTGTTTTAGCTTTAGAAAGTAGATGGCATTCTATGTATGTAGGGATATTTTGGGTTTTTACAAATTTCTATTTATTATATTTTTTATTTGTTTTGTCATTTTTGAAAAAGAAATAGTTTTGCTATTTTTCCAAATGACAAGTGGAGATTGCTATTCTTCTAGTTGACCCTAAAAAGTTTAAATTTTATTTTGGTCCCTAAATTATGTATTTTTGTTCTATTTTGGTCTTTAAACCTTTTTAAATGCATGTTTTAATCTCTCAAGTTTAAAAAGAGCTTACTTTGATTTATTGTCGTTAAGATTCCGTTAACCTTTTGACGATATGATGATGTGACTTTTATATTTGAATAACGATATGATGATGTGATAATTTCTATATTTGAATGACTAAACTCTAGATTCATCATATTAATTAAATTGATTAATTGTGCGAATATTTATCTGCAATTTCAAAGAGTTTATTTCTATATGGGTTGTTCTTAATTTTTTTTTTTTTATTTCTGTTAACACTAATATGGGAGTTCTATTTTCTTTTATTCTACTTAATGTTCTTATGATTTGCTTCAAGGTTCCAATTTTAAAAAAATAATAGAAAAAGATGTGGGAGTGGAGAAGAAACGAGAGAGAGAGTTGAGTTTTGGAGGAAAAAAAAGATAAATAAATTATGTTTTTATGTTGACATAAAAGATATATATAATAAATTAGCAAATTTTTTTTGGTTATTTATCAACTTAATTAATATGATGAAGTCTAGTGAATTCAAATATTGAAAGTCACGCATGTTTAAAGAGTTAATAGAATCCTAAACCAAAAGACTAGAGTATTTAGCTCTTTTTAAAAGTTGACATTTTTGAAAAGTTAAAGAATCAAAATAGAATAAGATACAAAGTCCATATATCAAAATAAAATTTAAACATAAAAAAGATTAACAAGAGCTAAAACTAACCTAACTTTATTGATATCCAAATATATTTGTAAAAACAAATCTAAAACCACTATACTCAATTTGATACTGCTTAAAAAAAATAAGAAATGTTAAAATCAATTTTTAAAGGAAAAATAATCTAATTTTGAACCTTTTGTTTCGAGTATTTTAAAAGTAGTTTACTCAAATGTAAAACCGGAAAAGGCTTTTTGGTCTATATTTTATTATATCTCATCATTATTATATTAAATTTAAATTTCACTTCATAACGTGAGTGTAGACTTAGCTTAATGTTACATCTTAGAGAGGTAGGAGATTCTATTCTCGAAGCTTAGCATGATGTTACACCTTTTAGATGGGAAATTCTATTGTTTGAGTTTGATTAAAAAAACACTTTATAATATTTTTGAAGTTAATTAATAAATATTTGCTATAAAAGAGTAATGGAATTTTTGTAGGAATGAATCATTTCCAACCTTTTACAAGATCATGAAACTAATTGCTTGTGTCAGAATGCATTTATTGCATTTTATATATTATTGTATAAATATGTCCCATTACCAAAAAAAAATTGTAACCATGGTCATGTCTATCATAACTTTCAATTTTTTCATGTACAACATTCTACATGTGATATTATATAAAACGTTGAAGTGTGATTTGATGTAAGTAGAATATCGATTTTCTTTTGTATCTTTTGGAGAAGCGGTCAATAATAAGTTAGGGTTTTGGAAATAGACCATTCTTACGAAAATCTCATAAAAATTGAGGTCAAATATGTAAATTACAAAACCTAAGGACTAAATTGGAGAAAAACTCAAACTATGTTGTAAAACGGTAACATTCTATAACCTATAAACTAAATTGAAATCAAACAAACTTCTAGACTAAAAAGAGCAATATTTTGAAGTGTAGGGAGTATTTTTTTTTCTTCCAGAAAAGGGTTTAAATACTATTTTATTTATTGTTTTCAATTTTGATTTATTTGGTGTCTTTTGTTTTAAAATATTGATTTTAGTTTTTCTAGTGGAGAATCCGTGGAAATGGCAAATATAAGAATGGAAATTAGAAAAATAGCAAACTGTTATTTTTTTTATTTATTTATGGCAAAACTAATAGTCTGAAATAGTTTCTCACTTTTTTGGTCCAAAATTATCCCTCAACGTATGAGAACTGTCCAGATTCAAATACAGTATATTTAAGGAGATCGGAAAATCAAATAAAATATCACATATCCGATTACAGTATATTTGTGAACACACCCACTTATAATAATTATTAACTAAATCAAAAAATTATTATATTATTTCAAAGATCCCTAAACATATTCAATTGGTTTAAATATCCCCTAATTATTCCAATTTTTATGTTCAATAATTATATATTCAAACTTTAGCTATTAACGCAATGAATACGTACTAAAATTTTAATACAATTAATACTTCCTAAAATAATGATAAAAGATGATGCAATAATTAACTATTAACAAAAACATTAAAAAATAAACGAAAAATCATTTAAAAGATTCAAATTTCAAAAAATTCAAATTCAAATTCCAACATTTCCCTAGCAAATATAATGGAAATACTTAAGTTTAGAATCAAATCTCAACCCTCCCTACAATCATGCCAAATAATATGTGATCTATTGAAAAGCCATTTGAAAATTTGAAGAATATTAGAACCGGAGAAAATTTGAATTTTTTTTTTTTGAGAACTCGGTATTTTTTACCGATACATGTAGAAAACAAAGGAAAAATCCAAAGGTTGAAGAAGGAACAGAAGCGTGAAACGAAACAACTCACCGATACATTGGGTGGTGCAAACCGATTAAAAAAGGAAGGGCGTGCAGACGGTGGAAAAGCAACGGAAGAGAAAGCGGCGGTGGAAAAACGGAAGAGAAAGCGACAATGGAAAAGCGCCGGAAAGCCTTTAAAAACCGGAAGAACAAATGCGTCGTAAAGTCTTTACAGAAGATTGTTTATTTTTTGGGACGGAAAAATTAGAAAATTGAAAGAAGTGCATGGTATGTATTAATTACAGTGTATTTGTAGTTTTTCTTATTATTGTATTTAGGAGTCTATATTGTAAAGTAGGTAGGGGCATTTAAGACATAGTTATCACATTTATTATGTGATAATTAACTGTTTTGCTATTTTGACAATTTAAAAATAAATTTGTCATTTATCCAAAGTAAACCTTAGATTTTGCTATTCTTCTTGTCGCCTCTTTTATAATTTGTCTAATTCGACCTCTTCGTCCGTGCTATCATTTTTGTCCATTCATTTTCAATTCTAATAAGTCAAAATTGCAACGTTTTTAAGATAAAAAATCAGTTGAAATTACATTACAAAAAGTAAAGTTTTGAAAGTGAGAGTAAACTAAATTAAAAATTTAGTGAACAAAATAGATTCAAAATCAAAATAGTATTTACACCTACGAAAAAGAAATAGGAAAAGCCCTTTTTGGAAAAGAAAATGACCCAATCAAACAACCACAAGCAGAATCATCACCCAAGCGTGTACTGAAAAAAGTTGCCTGACCCTTGACCTATGAAATATTATCCAATCAGATTCACAACTTTACCTTTGCCCTTCTTTACATTTCTTTAACAAAGGCTTGAATATTTGTTAGGCATCTTTCATATTCCATGCCCTAATTTCCATTCCTTTTGTCTTTAATCCATTCTTTCTTAGACATGATGTCATGTTCTTAGAGAGATTATAGATGTGGCAAACATATAAATTTTTTGTTTGGGCTTTTAAGAGTTCACTCACATAATATGAGATCAATAAACTAATATAAAATAATAAAAATGTTTGTGATAAGTAATAAAAGTTCAAGAACATAACTTTTTAAGTAGATTGCAGTTCTATAAATGGAATGTAATAAGTTTAAATCCTAGAAGATGAAATTATAGTTTATAATCTACCCGCTTTCAATTTTTGTTAATTTCGTCATTATAATCTAAAATTTTTTATGAGGTTAATGGTTTAAAACTGTGTGGCACATTTTCGACTAATAAAATGTGAAAAAAGATATAAAGAAATGTTTTTTTTTTTTTTTTTGAGATCTACTTACTTATTGATTTTACTTTTGGTACCATGCAACTCTTGAAATTGAATACAAATAAGTATAATAATATAAACTACCATACCAAAGGGTATCAAGCTTTAGAATCAAGTGACCAGTAATAATATCCAAAACTATCTCTAGAACTCAACAACCCAACTTATCCCAATATGTTATGGATTTGAAGAAGAAAAAGACCAAAAGAATTTGTAAAGGCATTATCATGAAAGCAACATTTAAATAAAAGAAAAAGAAAAAAAGAAAGAGTCCTTACCAAAGTGCAAATGTCATCAACTCCATTGTTTGTCAAATTTAAGAGCTAACATCAACATACTTTAGTGATATTAGAACATTGTGGAAGTTCAAATCCCCACTTCACATTTTTTTCTCCTATATAATATTGAGAAAAGTAAAACAAGTCAAAAGAAAAGCAGTGGATTATTCGTCTGAAGTGTGGGCTGTTTCATCCCCATTTTGAAGTGAAGAAGAGAGAAGACGACTGTCACAATCCAGTCTGTTTATAATCGTAAAAACTAAAGCCAGAACTTTACAGATTCCCTGTTGACTTCCAAAATGACCACTCACGAGAAAGTAATCGATCAAAATCATCCTGTATGGGCTTTGAATGAATCAAGTTCTTCGCCAATCTACTCACTCAATTAACTCAAGCCCCAACACATCGAAAAGGATCCTATCCACAGAACTTTTTAAGACAAAAGTGTGGGTCTTTCAGGGCCAGAAATACGAGTCAGGGTCCACTTGAATGATAATGAGAGAACGTGGGTGGCGTTCTTAGCCGCTCGAGGTTCTTTTCATGTTGGGTAATTTGCACGATCAAAAGTCCCCACCGGCTTCAAGATTAAACAAAACCCCCACCAAAAGAAAGAAAATCAATAAATTATTGCGCCTTTCTTTCTGAGATTCATGTTGTTTTGGTCGTCTTTGTGGATGTTTTTATTTCTTTGGTGACATTCTTTCTCCCTGTTGTTGTACTGTACTTGATCCACAGTTAACTTCATTGAAGATGAACGTTAATCCAAACTTCCCATGGCCTTTTATGCCAATGGGTAGGGCCATTTCTTCTATTTAGACTACCCCATTTCTTCATCTGCTCTGTAATTTTTAAAGTTGGAGCTTTATTGCGTGGACGAACAGAGACCGTTTGAAAACATCGAAAAATCTTCAGCGCCAGAAAGCTGCTTCTGTGACCTTGATCCTCGCAGACCTCTGTTCTTCAGTTTTCTTCCTCAGTCTTAGGTCGGTGACTGTCTGAACTCATGGTTTTTGGAGTTTTTCAGACCCTTTCTTTTATATCTGTTTTCTGACTTGTGAGTTTTGGTGATTTCTCTAAGATTGACTGACACCATTTATTAGCTCCTTTTCAGTTGTATTTTTTTGGGTTTAAAGGGATTCCGTTTTGGATAATTAATGGGTTTCTTCTTTGTTGTTCTTTTGTTGTAACGCATTATTTCTTTTTTAAAAATTTTAATTTAAAACCAGTAGATCAAGAATGTCGTTTTCATGTTTATCCGAATTCCTCCTCGAAATCTTGAAAGTTTCAAGGTCATAAGTTTAATCAGCAGAAAATCTCGAGGAGTACTTATTGATTCAGTTGTTCACTCTTATTCTATCTTTGTACTACCATGGTTGGGTCTTCTAAAAGATAAGGTATGTGCAGAATCTGAAAGATTTTCTCGCCTTCTTTTTCTCATTTTTCGGGCATTCTCTCCACAATTCCGGTACTGGGTGTTCGAGAAAACTTCGTTTCTGAAGATTAAGCTGAAGAGTTGTTCGTCTCGCATTTTACCCGTCAGTGGGTTAGTTTAAGCTTACGGCGTGTTGTACTGTGATTTGTATTCGTGGTGCGATTGCAAGTGGCTCGTTCACAGGTTTATCGAGCTTTGGCGCGTGAAGCCTGATGAATTTTGCGGCAATTCTTTTGACGCGCTCTACTTCATTTCCATATTTACTCTAATGGGTTGCGTTTATTCGAGGGTTTGTATTGGCGAAGCTACAACTCCAAGATCTTCGAGAATTGCCGAAACCCAAAATGCCAAAACCGCCACTGAAATCGATACGATCTCTTCTTCGTCTTCCGATAGCCGAGAACGTGAGACCGGCGACCGACTGAATCAATTGAATTCAAACAACAGAGATTCAGAAGCTGGAATCACGAGACTTTCGAGAGTTTCATCCCAGTTCTTGCCCGCCGAGGGGTCTCGAACCGTTAAAGTTCCTTCTGGAAACTTCGAACTGCGATATTCGTTCCTTTCTCAAAGAGGGTATTATCCTGATGCCCTTGATAAGGCAAATCAAGACAGTTTTTGCATCCACACCCCATTTGGGAACAGCCCAGATGATCATTTCTTTGGGGTTTTCGATGGGCATGGGGAATACGGAGCACAATGCTCGCAGTTTGTTAAACGGAAGCTCTGTGAAAATTTGCTTAGGAATAGTAGGTTCCACAGTGATGCGGTTGAGGCCTGTCATGCGGCCTATTTAACAACCAATTCACAGTTACACGCCGATATCTTGGATGATAGCATGAGTGGTACTACTGCTATTACTGTTTTAGTTAGAGGTACGACTATATATGTTGCTAATTCAGGTGATTCGAGGGCAGTCATAGCAGAGCGGAGAGGAAAGGAAGTTGTGGCTGTTGACCTTTCGATTGACCAAACTCCGTTTCGAACTGATGAACTGGAACGAGTTAAGCTTTGTGGTGCTAGAGTTCTTACACTTGATCAGATTGAGGGGCTGAAGAACCCTGATATTCAGTGCTGGGGTACTGAAGAAGGAGATGATGGTGATCCTCCTAGGCTTTGGGTGCCCAATGGGATGTACCCTGGCACTGCTTTCACAAGAAGTATTGGTGACTCAATTGCTGAGACTATTGGAGTTGTTGCTACACCTGAAATTGTTGTCCTGGAGCTGACACAGGATCATCCTTTCTTTGTAGTTGCTAGTGATGGGGTATTCGAGTTTCTTTCAAGCCAAACCGTGGTCGACATGGTAATGTACTACTCAATGATATGTCTAATGTACTTCATATTGTGTTTTTTTCTTTCCAAAACCAGTAATATTGGTTGCTAATTCTTGATTGATTACTGCTTAAGGAACTACTGAATGATAAAGCCTCCTTCTACATAATATGGAATCTCGTTAATTCATACCTTTCCATCTGTTTCCCCCTAATGCTCCTCTATCTGCTGTCATCTTCCAGGTTTGTAAATATAAAGATCCCCGTGATGCTTGTGCTGCAATTGTGGCCGAGTCTTACAGACTTTGGCTTCAATTTGAGACTCGAACAGATGATATCACTATTCTTGTGGTGCATATTAATGGGCTCACCAATGTACAAGGACTTATCTTATCTTTTTCTGTTCAAGTTGAAGTTAAGAAAATCATTAGTTACTATAGTTTCTTACATTTAGTTCAACAGATATTTGTTTTATTTGGTTAGACGGTTACTAGTGAATCGACAAGATCTGGTGGAGGAGGTTTTGTTCCATCTGCTATTCCTCAAGTCATGGAAGTGACAGGATCAGAGTCTCCCTCTACATTTGGCTGGAATAGAAACAACCGTGCAAGGCAAGATTTGTCTAGGGCACGTCTCCGGGCTATTGAAAGTTCTCTAGAGAATGGTCAAGTCTGGGTGCCTCCATCTCCAGCTCACAGGAAGTCATGGGAAGAAGAAGTAACCACATGTCTTGCTTCTAATATAAAATCTTTAGAAATTTGTTTCACTGTTTGTTATTTATTTATTTACCCTGAATGAACCTTTGAGGTGTTGAGTTCTTTCCTTCATACTCCACAGGCACATATTGAACGAGCATTGCACGACCATTTCCTCTTCAGAAAACTAACTGACTCTCAATGCCAAGTTTTATTGGATTGCATGCAAAGAGTTGAGGTCATCCCTGGGCAAATTGTAGTCGAACAAGTAGTTTTCTTTCTGTATCTTTCTTTTTCTTCCCTTATCATGAAAGCCAACTGCCTCCCTTAAATCAAAATACATGCATTCAAATGAGAATTTAAGTGCATCTATTTTTATATGGTGGATTTTACATGAAAGAAATGAAGATGCCAATTATTTTTTATGTGCACGACCTGTGTTGTTTGTAGGGTGGCGAAGGTGACTGTTTTTACGTGGTTGGCAGTGGAGAATTTGAAGTCTTGGCAACCCAGGTTCCTATCATGTTTCTTTCTTTTGATCCATTATATTCAAGCCATTTTCTTGAGACTTTATGTTGACTCAATGATATCATCACAATTACAGGAAGAAAGCCATGGAGAGGTCCCTAGGGTTTTACAACACTACACAGCTGAGAAGCTCTCTTCCTTTGGCGAATTGGCTTTGATGTTGGTTTTCTTTTGTTAATGCAGCTTTATATTTTATCATATATGGGTAGTACTTCGTTTGTTATGCATATAACATATGTACAGGTATAACAAACCACTTCAAGCTTCTGTACGTGCGGTGACAAGTGGGACACTTTGGGCTTTGAAAAGAGAGGACTTTCGTGGAATTCTTATATCAGAGTTTTCTAACTTGTCATCTTTGAAATTGCTTCGATCTGTGGACCTCTTGTCGAAGTTAACAATCTTGCAATTGAGTCACATTGCAGACTGCCTTTCTGAAGTTCAATTCTCAGATGGGGAGCTGATTGTTGATGGGGTAACCTCATTTTACAACAGCACATAACTGACAAGTTTTATTTTCTTAAACTCTTAAAAGTATTTATTTCTTTATTTTTTAGACCGAAGGCTCATGTGCACTGCACATTATTCAGAAGGGGCAAGTGAGGATTACTTTTGATGCAGAGTTAATGAGCAATTCAAATGTTTACAGCTTCAATTATGTCAGTCAAAAAGAGGATGGTGCTGCACAGAGCGGTAACGAGATTTCAGCTATTAGGAAAGAGGGAAGTTATTTTGGCGAGTGGGCACTTCTTGGTGAGCATATCGGCTTCTTACGTGCAGTTGCTGTGGGAGATGTTCTGTGTACTATTTTAACGAAGGAAAAGTTTGAATCAGTTGTTGGCTCCTTACCAAAGCTCTCTCAAGATGATCAAAAGTATATTGCACTTCCTTTTGAGTTGTGTTAACATAGTTTTAACATATTTTTTTCTTCAGTCATATTTTAGACTCTACATATTGTTTGACTTTATGTAGGGCGAAAGAACACTCTTCAAACTCTCTCCATCAGTCTGCCAAATTTATTGATATTTCAGCTCTTTCTAAAGTTGAGCTCTCTGATCTGGTGAGAATACATTTTCCTGTTTGTGCTTATGTTACTGTAACTATATTTTTTGCCCTTTTTCCAGAAACTGACACCTTATGTTATCTTCGATCTTCTTTTTTTTTTTAGGAGTGGAAAATGTGTTTATTTTCCACGGAATACAGTGAAATTGGGCTAGTTCAGTTAAGGAACACAGGTTATCTTGTAGTAACTCGCCGATCTTCTTTTTAATGCCTATGATAATGTTCATGTTAGATCTCTACTTCTCAAGCTGATGGAACTGCCTTTGTGAATTTGAATTTGAAGCAGAAACTATGCTTAGTTTAAAAAGGTTTACAAGACAGAAGGTCAAAAGGCTGGGACTTGAAGCACAAGTTTTGAAGGAGAAAAATCTTATGAAGACTATCAGTTCTTCAGCTTGTGTGCCGGAACTTCTTTGCACTTGTTTTGATCAATCACATGCTGGCATATTGCTAAAGACATGCCTGGCTTGTCCTTTGTCTTCGATACTTCACGTCCCACTCGATGAATCTTCTGCACGTTTCTTTGCAGCCTCTCTTGTTATGGCGTTGGAGGATTTGCACAAGGTTTGACTCTATGGACTTGCTGTTGGCCCCCTTCAAATCCTGAATCAATTTTAGCCATATATTTTGCAATTTCTCTCCATCTTCTCTTCGTTTGAATTTTCAGCTTGGTGTTCTCCACAGAGGAATTTCCCCTGATGTTCTAATGTTGGATCAAACCGGACACATACAGGTCTATACCTTCTCTGATTTTTCTTTTCCCTACATGAATATATTCTTCGAGGTCTCCGTCTTCAGAAAAAGGGAGCAGTCATTACAACCTCACTTATATTTCTTGTATTCCTCTTATTGCAGTTGGTAGACTTCAGATTTGGGAAAAAGACTTTGGGTGAGAGAACATATACTATTTGTGGGATGGCCGACTTTTTAGCACCTGAGATAGTTCAAGGCAATGGTCATGGCTTTGCTGCTGACTGGTAAAAATGCAACTTTGGTTGCTGTTTGCAATTGATATAGTCATCTTAAAAATAACACCCAATGCTTAAATCATAAATGAGAACATATTCAAGCCATGGTGTCTATTGGACTTTGCTACTTTCACTTCAATTGAACTTACAACTCCCTAACTATGTTAACGCCCAGGTGGGCATTAGGAGTCCTAATCCATTTCATGCTGAAATGTGAAATGCCATTTGGATCATGGCGACAAAGCGAGCTTGATACTTTTTCGAAGATTGCAAAAGGTCAACTAAGTCTTCCCCAGATTTTCAGTCCTGAAGCAATTGATCTCATCACCAAGGTAATGCTAGTGATCAACAATCTCCTCTATCCTTCCCATTCTCAACTGCAGTTACTGACCTTGTACTTTGCTAACCCAATCATATTTTGTAATTTTCACCTTTTTTAATAAATAATATGATCAGTTACTTGAAGTCGATGAGAAGAAAAGACTTGGAAACGAGAACCAAAACGCTGTTAGAAGTCATACATGGTTTGATGGCGTTGATTGGAAGGGGATCCGTGAGGGTACCTTTCCCGTTCCTGAAACAATAACTTCTCGTGTAGCTCAATATTTGGAGAGCTACCCTGAAAATTGCAGTGCTTCGTTAACTAAACCACCTCAAGATCTTGAAGAACAGGACGTCCCTGAGTGGATCAACGACTGGTAGAAGTACAGCACCAACAAAACTTTCCATCAAAGTATGTACGCAGGCTCTTCCCAGGTGGAGTCTGTCTTCTGCTGATTGGTTCATGTGGTTTTCTGAGACACGAATCGATAATTTCAGAAATGGTTGGATATAATGCAAGTTGCATTGTATCAAGTCCATATTAAGATTAGGTTGGTGAATAGATCATATGTCTCCCATTTTTGTCTGTTGAAATTTGATTCCTTGTGAATACAAAGTAGGTATATATATGTAAATGAAGTAGAGTTCATTTTTTGCTCTACAGTCAAATTGTTACTCATCTTGTGAAACCTTCTATTAATGGTTGCTGATAATAAATCAAAATCTTCTTCTCCATCTAATAATGGCTTTATTGTTGGTTTTCTAGAATTCATTAGTACTTAATATATTGTCTCTCTATTTAATTTGATTTAGAGACTGGAAATTCACCAAGTCTTTGAAATAGGCTTGTGCTTTTGTGAGTAGATTGTTAGAGGAAATTCACAAGCCATTAATGATAGTCTATCTTGGGATAGTGGTCTATCTCTGTCTATATGGGATAGACAACTTATCATTTAGATATTGGTATACAATCGTTTAGAAGAAGGGTGAATACGAGGGAGAAGTAATAATATGAAAAAATTAATAATACGAAGAGGAAAAGAATAAATTGTAAAAAAGAAAAAAAAGAAGTGAAGTAAACGTTGTTCTTGCAATATTCAAAAACAACAAAAGATAAATCTTGAATTTATGAAAAACAATGATAACTTCGAGTTTTAATTTTTTTTTGTTACACGAACTATAAATATTTTTTGGTTTTATTTATGTAAATTAACTTTTTAGTTTTCACACTTTAATAATTATGCAAATTTGAGTAGCATAATTTGGAATATAAAAATGGTTGTTATCAATTTTAGAATTTCCTCCAAACATATACACTTACCGGTTATCTATTAGGTATATATTTGAAATAAACCCTTGTATATTTACTTTAAAATATAAATGAAACACATAAAACAAAGATTGATAACTATAATTCTAAATTAAAAGCAACCCAACAGAAATCAGAGAATTTGAATTTTAAGTTAATATTCGAAAATTATAAAAGATAACTGGACAAACTTGTAGTGATTAGAAAAAATATTCTTCATAAACAAAATTAAGTTTTAAAATATTTTAATTATAAAATAATACCAAATTATTATAAAAATAAAATAAAAATTGTCGCTTTAAAAAATGCCTATAAATTTCAAAAAGTTTAAAAAATAACTTTAAACCTCTAAAATGAGTTCAAAAACATATTTACAGTTAGTTTTTATAAAACGGTTGGTGTTTATGATAAAAATATTCTTAGTCTTTCAAAATTTTCAAAAAGAAAAAAAAACTTTTACTATGAACAAAATTGTTTTCCCTCTCTATTTTCCATCTTTTTCGATACCCTCCTATTCCTTTTTTTTTTCTCTCTCTTCTTATTAACTATTTGATACAATTGTTTATCTATATTAAATAAATCAATAAAATTACACTCCTTGATTAAGACATATGAACTATAATAAAAAGGACCATGAATAAAGCACAAAATGATTTTAAGACTAAAATATTTTAACAAAAATGTACATATATCTTAGTAGCAAAACACTTTTTAATTTGACTATTTATCATTTTGGTGTGTTAGAGGAGATTTTGATTTTGGGATTTTGTATTTTAACTTAAATCTTCTGTTTTATTTTGGTTGTTTAGAAAATTTGTGCAAGCTAGCTAAAAATTTGAAAATCAAGAGAAATACAAGAGTATCTATATTAAAAAAAATGAGGATATCTATACAATTAAAGGTAAAATTAGTTCTTTTCGAAGCATTTTTGACATGAAAGAAAACTTCAAACAAATTGATCCATATTAATCCTGTAAGCATTTATTTATTTTTATTTTTAAAAGCTATTTTTGGCCCGAGAAAATAAAGGTTTTTGTTCAAATACTAACAACTGAGTACTTTTTAACTTTTATTAAATTAATGATATTTTTTAGCTTTCGAAAATTTAGAGGTATTTTAAATACAACGGTTTCTATTCAAAACTAATGGTAGGAGTATTTTTTTAACTCGTTTTGAAAGTTTAAGGATATTTTTTAAACTTCAGAAGCATTTTTGACATGAAATGTAAAGTTAAGGGACATCTTTTATAATTTAGTCATAAAATAATATAAAAATCAAATATGAGTGAGAATGAATCTATCATATTTTTTAATTCTAAAGTATATATATGCATTAATTAGAGTTACTTTTAAAAATAGTAAAATATTAAAACTTTTTGCAAAAATATAATAAAATTTCTCAAAATCTCTGTACCTTATTTAAGTTTTTTGTTTTATTTCGTAAATAGTTTCATTTTTCTTCTATTCATAACAATTTCTCTATTATTACTTAATAAATAAAATAAAAGAATCATCAAATAACAATTTTTCACACGAGATTTCCAAAAATATATAATTTGTGGAATTGAACTTTGTATATTGATTTATAATGTAGTGGATACAATTTCTAATATTTACTTCCGTAATGTTTTTTCTCGAATACAAATTAAAACTTAGAATTTCTTGTTCTTCGATCTTTAGGAAGTTGTGGTTGCAAATCAATTTGAGTTTCAATTATATTCTAGGAAGGTTTAACCTTCCAAATCTTTAATCTTTCTTAACATGTATATCTGGGGTTGATAAGAACTTTCACGTCTCAAGAACTTTTAGAAGTTTGAATATTCAATTTTTTAGAGCTTCGATTCTTTCTTCAATGAAAAGATCCTCAAATAAATGGCAATCGCAATGTCTCTATTTATAGAGAATTTTTATAGATTTTAGGTGGGCTTAGGCCAATTTGCTTATTGAGCTTGGCTTGGGTCCATTATCTATTTGACTTGTATTTGAATTGGATTGGATATGAGAAAACTTAATTATCCAAACTTAATTACTCAAACTCAATCAAATTATAATTATCACAATTTTTGTTGCGACGACATAGGGTAATTTAATTGAACAAAATATTTTATTCAACTAATGTCCCCTTTTCGAGATTCGTGCACGTATATGGGTGGTTGAACCTCAAAAGAGATAATTTGAATTTAATGTACAATTTGATTCCTCTACTTTGATGATACTTTTGTTCAAAATATTTTTGGTCTGAAATTTTGTTTGCTTGACACATTTCACTCCAAGTAAACAAAAGATAAATTTTAATCTTTTATCTTCTTATTCGAAGTCGATTTTAACTTGAACTAAAGTAGAATTTATGCTCCACTTAATTGCAAATTGAATTTTGTGAGTAGCATCTCCATACAAATTTGAAGTATAATTTTGAGTTTATTGTTGTCTTTACTTCTACTTTGATTTGGA
Source organism: Cucumis melo (assembly GCF_025177605.1). Classification (NCBI taxonomy): domain Eukaryota; kingdom Viridiplantae; phylum Streptophyta; class Magnoliopsida; order Cucurbitales; family Cucurbitaceae; genus Cucumis; species Cucumis melo. The sequence goes on from NC_066858.1 coordinate 18,258,514, forward strand.
GTAGAATTCTGACCTCCCCGAGATTTTTCTTGCCTTCAATTTTGACTTGGTGGAGCTTGGAATATACCACCTAATTTGACTCGAGGCATTGAGATGAAATTTGGTTGAAACCTTGAACTTTGGTTTAAAATTCGGAATATCCTTTCAATAATATTACAACAAAGTTAGAGAATATAATGTCAATTTTTTTGTTTGGAAAGAGTTTGATCTTTAATTAAGAAAAAAAAAAGTCAATCCAACTATCAGTTATGGTTTTGAATTAAACTCCCATTTTAATCTGCCCCAATACTCCTTTTTTCTTTGAACATGGAGCACGAATATCCAAAACTTGATTTAACCCATAAAATTTGAATGAATAAAACTTAGTTTGGACTAGAAGTTGAGATATTGAATTGGAATAAAAGTGGGATTCAAAGCCAAATTTGATAAATTTGGGGATTTTTTTATGATTATCGAAAAACCTATCTTAACAGATTTGTCATCAAGTTTAGAGATTTGCCGGTAGGTTGAAGATTGAAGATTTGATATTTTCACTATAAATAAAAGAAGGCAGAAGATGGAGCATATTCAATTCTACTCTCTTTTTTTCTTTATATCTCGACCTCATCTTATACAGAATAAGAAGGAAGACACATTGCAGGACTTGTAACCTCACCTACACCAACTGCCAGAAACCCTTTCGTCACTGCACCGCTGCAGCCTTTTCCGTCGTTCGACAATAACGTGCGCTTCAGAAACCTTGAATCCACAGCTTTCTGATACGTTCGTTTCAGCTTTCCCGCGCCGCCGTGCCAAAAAAACTTATTCTCTGCTTTTGACGAGTTTGATAGCTTCCACCGTAGTATGGACTTCCTTGAATCTGAATCTATTGATTATTTTTTTATTTTTTTATTTTTTTATTTTAGGAAAGGTGAGGAAGAAAATGGAGATAAAGAGGGTGGCGGCAGAGATCATGAGAAACAAAGAAAAAAAAAAAAGAATGGAGGCAAACAGAAGGTGAAGAAGAAGAGAAAAGAACAGAAAAGAACTTTTTTTTTTTTTTTTGAAAGATGGGGGCAGCGGCTGGATGGAAAAAAAAGAAAAAGAGAGATTTTCTTGTACTTTTGTTTTGTTTTGTTTTTTTAAAAAAGATAAAATTCAAAAAAGTTTCTTTTCTTTTTAATTAGGGTAATTATAATGAGTAGCAATTTTTAAAATAATTATTAAGTATGTAGCAATATTTTTAAAAAATTACAAATAGCAAAATCTATCAGTGATAGACTTCTATCTCTATGATTGATAGATTCTTATGGTTTATCAGACATTTGCTACATAGTCTATCGATAGACTCCTATCATTGATAAAGTTTAAAGATTTTGCTATATTTGCAATTTTTTTAAAATGTTGTTATATACTTAATTATTTTGAATATAATTGCTACATTTGCAACTATCCCTTTTAACTATTTCTTTAAACACTCTATGCCAGCATATTATTATCATTTATGTTAAATTGTCAAGAATGCATAATCCCCCTAAGCGTGCGTAAACCCCCTAAGCACGTTGTTTCAATTTGGTTCATCTTCAACATGGAACCAAGCGGCTTTTGTCACTATCCTTGTAACTAAACCTTCATTGATCATCAATTCTAATACATTCAACGACATAGATCATGCCATCCAATTTTTTTAGTGAGATCATTCTTGAAAAACTTTATGCTAAACCGCATTTGCAAAACTGCATAGTTCAGATAATAAAACATAAACCATCAACTTTATTCTATATAGAAATTAAGGCAAAAGAACATACATCTTTTAATAACAAACTCCCACTAAACCATGAAATTAGAAAATTGACTAACACCAATATGAGTAACATACAATGAAATCTTTAGTGGTGTATTTTTAGTCAATGAATCTGTCAGCATCAAGTTTGTTCTTTCCGTGTTCTATCAAAAATTTGACTATTCTGAACTTATTCTTTCACAATTAGAAGCTTTATGTTTACATGCTTTAACTTTGTATTGTTGGTTATTGGAATACATTACTATTGACAATAATTTTATTGGTCTTTGTCAACTACTATTTGCAGCCTTCAATGAAAATTTCAAGTATTCATTTATAAATCATAATAAAAATATATAGAAATAAAAGCTAGAGGATAAAATCCTTGCGCGGGTCTATCTAACTTCGATAAATTCAATAATAAAAAAAATACTAAAAATCCAAACTATAAACATAAAAGTGGAAGCAACAAAAAGTTCCCTTATGGCAAGTCACGATCATTTCTTTTCATTCGCTAGCTTTTCTCTACCTCTACCTTTGCTTGAAAAATTAAACGTAGAAAGATTGACTATGAACATATACTTAGTAAGGGACTCACTACTAGTCATGCTAGCTGTCTGTTAACTTCTCATTAGGGTTTCGTAAAGAAGTACCCCAGAACTATCGTGCTTCTGAACACGCACAATTTGTGATCCCGTAAGAACACATTTGGTTTGTCGGTGAACCCGAAAGAACACCTAAGAGAATTGAATTGTAAGTGACCCAATCAGACCACTCATAAACATATCATGACTGGTGGTCTCGTCGAACTCACACAATCATAAATCTGTAAAAATGTGATGATCCCGACGGACACTCATATGTGTATAACCCTAATAGACAAAATTAATAGAACACCGTCCATAACATGTAGCATAACATAAATATCATAGCATAGCATGAATATCAATCATAACGTCCTTATCATGTGATTAATATCTTATGCATCATAACATATCGCTCATCAACATCAACACATTATATATCTTAGCTACATCAGTGCATAATGAAAAATACATGCAAGCTCTTAATTTTATATTTGAAGGTCCAGCAATAGAATCTCTTACCTCGAGGTTAGCTAACAAATCTTTCCTAGCAGTCATAGTCAAAGCTTTCCAATGAATAGGTCCTAAACAGTAAGGAAACAATTTAATAACTAAATAGAATGTCTCTAACATCTAAGTCCTTTTCCAATTTACCTTACCAATAACAGGGGTTGAAACCAATTTAACATTTAGGGTACTGCACCAATGACTACTCCAAAACTAGTCAATCAAACCTTCAAGAAAACAATCCATCTTTAAGAAAATACTCCAACTTCAACTCAAAATTAATCTATTTTAAACCAAAGATTAACACTTGATGGGTATACCTAAACCCAAATCAAGAACTCACCAAAAAGATGGCTTGGAGAAAATAGGGCACGACTCAAGTTCAAGGAATTTGACTAAGAAAATGGCTTGGGCAAGGAAACTTAGCTCGTGAAAATGGCTCGGACTTGGCTTGCGTGTGTGGCTCAGAGTCGACGAAAACTTCACGTGGTCAGACGATTCAGATTGAAGCGAACAGAGACGAATTCAAGAAACTTGATCCGTGAACGCGAAGCACGACTGGTGGAGGCTTCCGCGAGAACCAGGTTTATGAATGGGAGATGCAACAGACGGAGACTTGAGAGAAACTTTAAGCTACGATCGATAGATACTTGAACGAAAAACTGCGAGGATACTTAAACGACAAACCACAACGGATACTTGACGAAGGCGTGCAACGAGACGTTCTTTGAACGACGATGGTAGAAAGATAAAGAAGATCGGAGATGGACGGCAAAAGGTGTGGCGGCAACACTAGCGTTTGAAAGTGAAGAAGATGATGAATAGTGAAACTTCACGCATACTAAGGCCTATTTAAAATAGTAATAATAACAATATTATTATTATTATTTTCTTTTCTTTTTCCTCGTTCTTTTTAGAAATAAATCAAAATAAACTTTATTCTCTCTCCTCATTAAATCTTTTCTATCACATCATCTCTTTTTTTCCTCCAAAAATCAATAATATAAAATCCTTAATAATTATATTCTCCTTAATATAACTATTTCTCTTCCAAAAATTTAATTATATATAGTTATATATAATTAATAATAAATATTAAATCTCACCAAATTAATTAACTCAATAATATTCAGCCCAAAACAATTCTTTAACAACAAAAAAAAAATCCAAATCTTCAAATTAATTAAATGTTCTTCCAATAAACATTTAATTAATCCCAATTCCCACCAAAATCTCAAATTAACACCCGAATAATTTCAACATAATTAAATCAAACTTATGACAATTAAATTTAAAATTACCTTAACTTTTGGGGCATTACAAACACGTCAAGGATACTTCAAATCACACCACGTCTCACGTGGCATTTTGGGTCTCGTGCGGGACGGGGTGTGACAATTTATGTGTAGAATCAAATGTTGGAATTACTATCATCACTCACTCTAGAAGATTCTCAACCACTCTCAGGGGCGGAAATATGCGAGACGGTTTTGGGTAGACGACCAGACTATTCAAAAGGTTTTGGTTAGGGCCCCAAACCCAAGTCAAGGAAAGGTGGTAGTAGTTCATCGAGTTTGGTGTCTCAAGATATGCATGCTAAGGAGGTCCAGGAACTAAGAAATATGATTGAAGAACAAAGAAGAACGTCAGAGATGCAAACCCGACAAATGGAAGAAATGATTGAAGAAATGACACGAGTATGAAGAGGACCTTAAACTTAAGGTACGTATTTTTTAAATTTCTAATTGTTTTTTTTTAGAATAGATAATTTTATTTCAAATGATTGTTCTGGCCATCTTGCAATTATGGTAGTATTTGTTTAAACCTAGCTTTTGCAGTCAAATGATTGGTTATGACTATCTTGCAATTATGATAGTCTTAGTTGAACTTACTTTTGAAGTGAGTTTGAGGGGTTTTGATTTACTTTGTTTTTGTTTCAGCTTGAATCTAGATTTTTATGATTATCATTTATCTTTGGTTTCGAATTGTATCTTATAGATAGAGATATGTTATGTTGATCTCTAATGCATATTTATACTTGTTCTTTTAAATTTCTTTGTTTTTATCTTTTTATATATATATATATATATATATATATATAAATGGAACTGATATGCTTGTCGTGCAAAGTTTTTTACATGGTTATTTTAAATATTGTTTCTCTGTTGTTCTATCTATATGGCTCTAGATCTATCATCTAGGTGCCTCCTTTTAATCAAGATTGGTTTGGAAAAAAATTGAGTTGGGATTTTCCAATTGGACATGGAACTTTGTTCTGGAAGAAATTTGTGGGTGTTGTATGTTAGCGTAGATTCTTTCCTGAATACTAAACCATTTGTATGAATAAGACCTTATGATATTTGGTCAATACATACATATTGTATACATAGTCTAATAATCCCAACCTATTTCATGGCTTAGTTTGCTTGCAATTCTTTTTCAACCTTCAATTACGTAGTAGGAAGGCACCTTTTTTAAATATGCATATTCTTTTTTTAATGTCGATGAATATCATACTCCATGAGTACCAAGTCATTGTTATTGTTATTCACATCCATTTTGGTTTATTTGAAGTTTAAACAATGTATTTTACTTTCATGTGATTGTAGGTGTGAACTTGTTCGAAAATGACGTCTGACGATGAGGGATGATGCATTTTTCTTTTGTATGTATTTGTTTCAAATAAACATTGAAAAACTTTTTTTATGACATATGTTCTAATTTTATAAATTGAACTTTGGTATTTCAATGTAATTATTAATTTTGTAAACGTTTCGTTTGAAAAATTTACTGAATTTAAATCGAATCAGAACTAAGAAAGGTACCACAAATTACACAAAAAAAAAATAGCAGATAATAATTGGAAAAAAACAACTCCTGACGCAGATATTGTTGGGAGTTGTTCATCACTCCCAAGGCCGAGTACACAAGCTCAAATGGATCCTAGAGATATTTCTGCGCTACTCCACCTATTCTAAATTGAGGTTGAGTTTATAATGATCTCAAATCTTAGGTCGAAGAGAAATAAGGGGTTCCTACTCAAGGATTGGAAGCAAGAAAAATCCTATATAAAAAGGTGATTCGAGAATAGAAGAAGGTAATTTAGAAATTCTGATTTATTTTTTCTACATCTTAATTGATCAAAGAATGTTAGGCATCATAGCCTTTTTAAAATTTAGAATTTTTGTCACATGAATATTAGTTATGTTACTTTTATCTAGAATTTGTTTTGTTTTATCAATTTTTTAATTTTTATAGTTTAACTAATAATACATGAGACGGACATTCAAAGCTTCGAACTTTTGTGGCAATTTCGAGTTAGACTTATATTAAGCTTATTCTTAGTTATTGATTAAATATTATTATTGGAGGGACCAGATTGGATAACTAAATGGGCAAAATGAAAGTAGTTATAACTTATAATACTAAATAAATAACAGTAATATATCGTTAATTAAATGTAGGATGTATTTGAATACATTTTTCTCATAATCGGATCTGAATGACATAAAACGAATCTCTCTGCTGATATTTATATATCATTCAATTTTTCTTTTGTCTTATATATACGTTCGTTTAGCGAATTGATTTCAATTATAAATAGATCCTAATTGTGTTTTAAATGATGTATGATATGTTGAAAGGCTTAAGGCAAACCTAATTAGTATCAGTCAATTTTGTGATCAAGGTTATATTGTAAACTTCAACAAAGAAAATTGTACAGTTTCTAATTCTGATAAAAGAGTTCTTATGAGTGGCTTAGATAGGCTGACATCTGTTATCATTGGGTATCAAACAATACTGATGTATGTCACTCAATCAAAGAAGATCAAACCCAACTATGACACATAAAACTTGGCCATGCCAGCCTAAGTAGTATTAATAAAACAATAAAGAATAAGGCAGTCATAAGAATTCCAAACATTGACTCAAACAGCAAGTTCTTTTGTAATGACTGTCAACTGGGAAAGCAAATAAGGCCTCTCACAAAAGTATGAAGGAGTGTGTTCACACGAGATTTCTGAAGAAATTTGATTCGTGGAGTTGAACTTGTGTTGATGTTGTATTTACGTTGATTTGATGCGATGTGGTTCGATCTCTAGAATTTGATCCTCTGATTCTCTCTTGGCTGGATGCTTACGCTTGATTTGAAGAAGCGAAACACATGATGTCCTTGGAGTTGGAGTCTTGGAAGAAAACTTGTATCTTCAAAGGAGCTTCAATCTTTGAGGGTGTTCTTGAAGTTGGAGTCTTGGAAGAAAATTTATATCTTCAAAAGAGCTTCCATCTTCGAGGGTGTTCTTGAAATTGGAGTCTTGGAAGAAAGTTTGTATCTTCAAAGGAGTTTCAATCTTCGAGGGTGGTTGGAGCTTCAATCTTCGAGGGTGGTTGGAGCTTCAATCTTCGAGGGTGGTCGGAGTTTCGATCTTCGAGGGTGGTCAACTTCAGGTGGGAGAATTCTCTAGACCTTCTGGAGTCAAAAATTTCCCACCCTTGCAAATGAAGAGAACTCCTCTATTTATAGAGTTCCCTGGTGGGCTTTCATGGACTTGGGTTGGTGTGGTCCATGGACCATACCCATGGGCTCAATCACATGTATTTAGGTCATATTTAATTTTGGTCTAAATTAAGCTTATTTTTTGGCCCAATTGAATTTTAGGCCAAGTAAATAATATTTAATTGAACCAAAATAATAAATTTGACCCAATTGCCATAATAAAGACACGTGACATCGTTAGAATTGTCCAATTTGTCTTTAAATTTAATTTGAGACACATGACAATTTTTAGTTAATCCCAAATACTATTATTTTAATAAATGATGTGGCAATTTGCGATTGGTTCCAAAATTTCTTATTCAACAGTGTGTTATACAAATATAATTCTATAACTGTTACACATGGATCTAATGGGTCCTATGCAAACTAAGAGCCTTGTAGGGAAAAAGTATGTGTTTGTAGTTGTGGATGATTTCTTTCACTTTACTTGGGTAAGATTCCTCAAAGGAAAATCAGATACTGTCAAAGTATGCATCTGTTTATGATTAAGTCTTCGGCATGAACAAGGGAAGAATATTGTTTAAATTAAGAGTGATCATGGAAAAGAATTCAAAAATGAAGAATTAAATAATTTCTGTGAAGCAGAAGGGATTCATCATGAATACTCAGCATCGTTTATACCACAGCAAAATGGAGTAGTAGAGAGGAAAAATAGAACCTCACAAGAGATAGCTCGAGTCATGAATCGTGCCAAGTCTCTACCTCTATAGTTTTGGGCTGAAGCCGTGAATACTGCTTGTCGAAAGACTTATGACCAATACGGAGCAAAAAGAAGAAACCGTCGGGGGATCGCTTTTTGCCCCAGAACGAGAAAACTGAGTCCGGGGCATTCTCGCTCGCATTTTCTTGGGACGACCATTGGAATTTCTCGAGCTTAGTCCATTTCCTTCGCTGCAAGTGCATTTCCAGCGGTTTCTGACATTGGACTAGCGTTCGCCATTCGTTGGAAGCATTGGCCATCTTTTGGACCGTTTTGGGTCGCACCATAATTCTCCCTCTAACGAGCTCGCTTCCCGACCTATACCTCCAGAAAACGTGTCAAGGAGCATGCCAGGAGTGTGGGTTGAAGTCCTCGAAGTACGAGCCCCAAAGATCGAAAGACTTATAACCAATACGGAGCAAAGGCAAGAAACTGTAGGGGGACCGCTTTTTGTCCCAGGATGAGAAAACTGAGTCTGGAGCATTCTCGCTCGCGTTTTCTTAGCACCAGCACCGGAAGTTCTCGAGCTCATCCTGTTTTCTTCGCTGCAAGTGCATTTCCAGTGGTTTCTGACACCGGACGAGCGTTCGTCACTTGTTGGAATCATTGGCCATCTTTTCGACCGTTTTGCGTCACACCACAGTTCTCCCTCCAACAAGCTTGCTTCCCGACCTATACCTCCAGAAAATGTGTTAGAAAGCATGCCAGTAGTAAGGGTTGAAGTCCTCGAAGTACGAGCCCCGAAGATCGAAAGACTTATAACCAATACGGGGCAAAGACAAGAAACTGTAGGGGGACCGCTTTTTGCCCCAGGACGAGAAAACTGAGTCTGAGGCGTTCTCGCTCCGTTTTTTTAGGACAAGCACCGGAAGTCCTCGAGCTCAGCCCGTTTCCTTCGCTGCAAGTGTATTTCTAGAGGTTTCTGACACCGGACGAGCGTTCGTCACTTGTTGGAATCATTGGCCATCTTTTCGACCGTTTTGGGTCACACCACAATTCTCACTCCAACAAGCTCGCTTCCCGACCTATACCTCTTAAAAATGTGTTAGGGAGCATGCCAGGAGTGTGGGTTGAAGTCCTCGGAGTACGAGCCAAGAAGATCGAAAGACTTATGACCAATACGGAGCAAAGGGAAGAAACCGTCGAGGGACCGCTTTTTGCTCCAAGACGAGAAAAATGAGTCCGGGGAATTCTCGCTCGAGTTTTCCTGGGACGAGCACCAGAAGTCCATGAGCTCAGCTCGTTTCTTTCACTGCAAATGCATTTCCAATGGTTTTTGACACCGGACGAGCGTTCGCGACTTGTCGGAAGCATTGGCCATCTTTTGGATTGTTTTGGATCGTTTTGGATCGCACCACAGTTCTCCCTACAACGAGCTCGCTTCCCGACCTATACCTTCGAAAAACGTCTTAGGGAGCATGTCAGGAGTGTGGGTTGAAGTCCTCGGAGTACGAACCCCAAAGATCGAAAGACTTATGACCAATATGGAGCAAAGGGAGGAAACAGTTGGGGGACTGCTTTTTGCTCCAGGATGAGAAAATTGAGTCCGGGGCATTCTCGATCGGGTTTTCTTGGAACGAGCACCGGAGGTTCTCGAGCTCAGTCTGTTTTCTTCGCTGCAAGTGCATTTCAAGTGGTTTCTGACACCGGACGAGCGTTAGCGACTCGTTGGAAGCATTGGCCATCTTTTGGACAATTTTGGGTCGCACCACAGTTCTCCCTCGAACGAGCTCGCTTCCCAGCCTATACCTCCGAAAAACGTGTCAGGGAGCATGCCAGGAGTGTGGGTTGAAGTCCTCGAAGTACGAGCCCCGAAGATCGAAAGACTTATAACCAATACAGAGCAAAGACAAGAAACTGTAGGGGGACCGCTTTTTGCCCCAAGACGAGAAAACTGAGTCCGATGCGTTCTCGCTCCGTTTTCTTAGGACAAGCATCGGAAGTCCTCGAGCTCAGCCCATTTCCTTCGCTGCAAGTGTATTTCTAAAGGTTTCTGACACCGGACGAGCGTTCGTCACTTGTTACAATCATTGGTCATCTTTTGGACCGTTTTGGGTCACACCACAGTTCTCCCTCTAACGAGCTCGCTTCCCGACCCATACATCTGAAAAACGTGTCAGAGAGCATGCCAGGAGTGTGGGTTGAAGTCCTCGGAGTACGAGCCCCAAAGATCGAAAGACTTATGACCAATACGGAGCAAAGGGAAGAAACCCTAGGACGAGAAAACTGAGTCCGGGGCATTCTCGCTCGCGTTTTCTTGGGACGAGCATCGAAAGACCTCGAGGTCAGCCCATTGCCTTCGCTGCAAGTGCATTTTTAGTGGTTACTGACACTGGACGAGCGATCGCCACTCGTTTGAAGCATTTGCCATCTTTTGGACCGTTTTGGGTTGCACCATAGTTCTTCCTCTAACGAGCTTGCTTCCCGACCTATACCTCCAAAAAACGTGTTAGGGAGCATGCCAGGAGTGTGGGTTAAAGTCCTCAGAGTACGAGCCCCGAAGATCGAAAGACTTATGACCAATATGGAGCAAAGGGAAGAAACCGTCGGAGGACCGCTATTTGCCATAGGACGAGAAAACTGAGTTCGTGGCATTCTCACTTGGGTTTTCTTGGGACGAGCACCAGAAGTCCTCGAGCTCAGCTTGTTTCCTTCGCTGCAAGTGTATTTCCAGTGGTTTCTTACACCGACGAGCGTTCACCAGTCGTTGGAAGCATTGGCCATCTTTTGGATCGTTTGGGGTCGCACCATAGTTCTCCCTCCAATGAGCTCGCTTCCCGACCTATACCACCGTAAAACGTGTTAAGGGAGCATGCCAGGAGTGTGGGTTGAAGTCCTCGAAGTACGAGCCCCAAAGATCGAAAGACTTATGACCAATACGGAGCAAAAGGAAGAAATCGTCGGGAGATAGCTTTTTGCCACACGACGAGAAAACTCTGTCCGGGGCATTCTCGCGCGCATTTTCCTGAAATGAGCACCAGAATTCCTTGAGCTTAGCCCGTTTCCTTCGCTGCAAGTGCATTTCCAGTGGTTTCTGACACCGGACGAGCGTTCGCCACTCGTTGGAAGCATTGGCCATCTTTTGAACCGTTTTGGGTCGCACCATAGTTCTCCATCCAACGAGCTCACTTCCCGACCTATACCTCCAGAAAATGAGTCAGGGAGCATGCCAAGAGTGTGGTTGAAGTCCTCGGAGTAGGAGCCCCGAAGATCGAAAGACTTATGACCAATACGGAGCAAAAGGAAGATACCGTTCGGGGATCGCTTTTTGTCCCAGGATGAGAAAACTGAGTCTGGAGCATTCTTGCTCGCGTTTTCTTGGGACGAGAACCGGAATTCCTCGAGCTCATCCCATTTTATTCGCTGCAAGTGCATTTCCAGTGGTTTCTGATACCGAACGAGCGTTCGGCACTCATTGGAATCATTGTTCATCTTTTGGACCGTTTTGGGTTGTACCACAGTTCTCCCTCCAATGAGCTCGCTTTTCGACCTATACCTTTGGGAAACATGTTAGGGAGCATGCCAATAGTGTGGGTTGAAGTCCTCGGAGTATGAGCCCTGAAGATCGAAAGACGTATTACCAATACGGAGCGAAGGGATGAAACCGTCGGGGGTGTGCTTTTTGCCCCAGGACGAGGAAACTGAGTCCGGGGCATTCTCGCTCACGTTTTCATGGGACGAGCACCGGATGTCCTTGAGCTCAGCTCACTTCCTTCGTTGAAAGTGCATTTCCAGTGGTTTCTGACATCGGACGAGCGTTCGCTACTCGTTGGAAGCATTGGCCATCTTTTGGACCGTTTTGAGTACGAGCTCTGAAGATCGAAAGACTTATGACCAATACGGAGCAAAGGGAAGAAACCGTCAAGGGACCGCTTTTTGGTCCCTCAAACCGTCAAGGGACCGTATTGGTCATAAGTCTATCGATCTTCGGGGCTCGTACTCTGAGGACTTCAACCCACACTCCTGGCATGCTCCTTCACATGTTTTCTGGAGGTATAGGTTGGGAAGCGAGCTCGTTGGAGGGAGAACAGTGGTGCGACCCAAAAGGGTCCAAAAGATGGTCAATGCTTCCACCGAGTGGCGAACGCTCGTCCGGAGTCAGAAACCACTGGAAATGAACTTCCAACGAAAGAAACGTGCTGAGCTCGAGGACTTCCGGTGCTCGTCCGAAGAAAATGCGAGCGAGAATGCTCCGGACTTATTTTTCTCGTCCTGGGCGAAAAGCGGTCGCCCGACGATTTCTTCCCTTTGCTCCGTATTGGTCATAAGTCTTTCGATCTTTGGGGCTCGTACTTCGAGGACTTCAACCCACACTCCTGGCATGCTCCCTGAAACGTTTTCGTGAGGTATATGTTGGGAAGTGATCTCGTTGGAGGCAGAACAGAGGTGCGACCCAAAACGGTCCAAAAGATGGCTAATGCTTCCAAAGAGTGGCGAACACTCGTCCGGTGTCAGAAACCCCTGGAAATGCACTTGCAGTGAAGAAAACGGGCTGATCTTGACGACTTCCGGTGCTCGTCCAAAGAAAACGCGAGCGAGGATGCCCCGAACTCAGTTTTCTCATCATGGAGTAAAAAGCGATCCCCCGATGGTTTCTTCCCTTTGCTCCGTATTGGTCATAAGTCTTTCGATCTTTGGGGCTCGTACTCTGAGGACTTCAACCCACACTCTTGGCATGCTCTCTAACACGTTTTCCATAGGTATAGGTTGGGAAGGAGCTCGTTGGAGGGAGAACTGTGGTGCGACCGAAAATGGTCCAAAAGATGGACAATGTTTCCAACGAGTGGCGAACGCTCGTTCGGTGTTAGAAACCACTAGAAATGCACTTGGAGCGAAGGAAACGGGCTGAGCTCGAGGACCTTCGGTGCTCGTCCCAAGAAAACATGAGCGAAAATGCCTCGGACTTAGTTTTCTCGTCCTGGGACAAAAAGCGGTCTCCCGACTGTTTCTTCTCTTTTCTCCATATTGGTCCTTAGTCTTTCGATCTTTAGGGCTCATACTCTGAGGACTTCAACCCACACTTCTGGCATGCTCCCTGATACGTTTTCTGGAGGTCTAGGTCGGGAAGCGAGCTCGTTGAAGGGAGAACTGTGGTGCGACCAAAAACGGTCCAAAAGATGGCCAATGCTTCCAACGAGTGGCTAACGCTCGTCCGGTGTCAGAAACCACTGAAAATACACTTGCAGCAAAGGAAACGGGCTGAGCTTGAGGACTTTTGGTGCTTGTCCCAAGAAAACGCGAGCGAGAATGCCCCAGACTCAGTTTTCTCGTCCTTGGCCAAAAAGCGGTCCCCCCGACGGTTTCTTTCCTTTGCTCCGTATTTGTCATAAGTCTTTTGATCTTCGGGGCTCGTACTCCGAGGACTTTAACCCACACTCCTGGCATGCTCCCTAATACGTTTTCTGGAGGTATAGGTTGGGAAGTGAGCTCGTTGGTGGGAGAACAAAGGTACGACCCAACACGGTCCAAAAGATGGCCAATTCTTCCAACGAGTGCCTAATGCTCGTCCGGTTTCATAAACCACTGGAAATACACTTGCAGCGTAGTAAACGGGCTGAGCACGAGGACTTTTGCTGCTCATCCCAAGAAAACGCGAGTGAGAATGCCCCGAACTCAGTTTTCTCATCTTGAGATAAAAAGTGATCCCCCGACGGTTTCTTCACTTTGCACCGTATTGGTCATAAGTCTTTCGATCTTTGGGGCTCGTACTCTGAGGACTTCAACTCACACTCCTGGTATGCTTCCTGACACGTTTTCCAGAGGTACAGATCAGGAAGCGAGCTCTTGGTGGGAGATTTATGGTGCGACACAAAACGGTCCAAAAGATGGCCAATGATTCCAACAAGTGTCGAACACTCGTCCGGTGTCAAAAACCTCTAGAAATAGACTTGCAGCGAAGGAAATGGTTGAGCTCGAGGACTTCCGATGCTTGTCCTAAGAAAACGGAGCAAGAACGCCTCGGACTCAGTTTTCTCGTCATGGGGAAAAAAGCGGTCCCCCTACAGTTTCTTGCCTTTGCTCCGTATTGGTTATAAGTCTTTCGATCTTCGGGGCTCGTACTCTGAGGACTTCAACCCACACTCCTGACATGCTCCCTGACACATTTTTTGGAAGTATAGGTTGGGAAGTGAGCTCGGTGGATGGAGAACAGTGGTGCGATCCAAAACGGTCTAAAAGATTGTCAATGCTTCCAACGAGTGTCGAACGCTCGTCCGATGTCAAAAACCACTGGAAATGCACTTACAGAAAATGAAACGAGCTGAGCTCAAGGACCTCTAGTGCTCGTCCCAAGGAAATGCGAGCAAGAATGCCTCAGACTATGTTTTCTCGTCCTGGGGCAAAAAGCGGTCCCCCGACTGTTTCTTCCGTTTGCTCCATATTCGTCATAAGTCTTTCGATCTTCGGGGCTGTACTCCTAGGACATCAACCCAAACTCCTGGCATACTCCCTATTATGTTTTCCAGAGGTATAGGTCGGGAAGCGAGCTCGTTGGAGGGAGAAATGTGGTGAGATCCAAAACGTTCCAAAAGATGGCCAATGCTTCCAACGAGTGGCGAACGCTCGTCCAGTGTCAGAAACCACTAAAAATGCACTTGCAGGGAAGGAAACAGGCTGAGCTTGAGGACTTCTGATGCTCGACCGAAGAAAACGTGAGCAAGAATTCCCCGAACTACGTTTTCTCATCCTGAGGTAAAAAGTGATCCCCCTGACAATTTCTTCCCTTTGCTCCGTATTAGTCATAAGTCTTTTGATCTTCGGGGCTGTACTCCGAGGACATCAACCCACACTCCAGGCATACTCCCTATTATGTTTTCCAGAGGTATAGGTCGGGAAGCGAGCTCGTTGGAGGGAGAAATGTGGTGCGATCCAAAACGGTCCAAAAGATGGTCAATGCTTCCAACGAGTGGCGAACGCTCGTCCGGTGTCAGAAACCACTGGAAATGCACTTGCAGCGAAGAAAACAGGCTGATCTCAAGGACCTATGGTGCTTGTCCCAAGAAAACGCGAGCGAGAATGCCCCAGACTCAGTTTTCTCGTCCAGGGGCAAAAAGCGGTCCCTCGACGGTTTCTTTCCTTTGGTCCGTATTGGTCATAAGTCTTTCGATCTTCGCGGCTCATACTCTGAGGAATTCAACCCACACTCCATGCATGCTCCCTGACACGTTTTTCAGAGGTATAGGTCGGGAAGCGAGCTCATTGGAGGGAGAACTGTGGTGCGACCCAAAACGGTCCAAAAGATGGCCAATGCTTCCAATGAGTGGCGAACGCTCGTCTTGTGTCAGAAACCACAGGAAATGCACTTGCAGCAAAGGAAACGGGCAGCGCTCGAGGACTTCCGGTGCTCGTCCCACGAAAACGGGAGCGCGAATGCATCAGACTCTGTTTTCTCGTCCTTGGCCAAAAAGCGGTCCCCCCGACGGTTTCTTCCCTTTGCTACGTAATTGTCATAAGTCTTTCGATCTTCGAGGTTCGTACTCCAAGGTCTTCAACCCACACTCCTGACATGCTCCCTTTCACGTTTTCCTGAGGTATAGGTTGGCAAGCGAGCTCGTTGGAGGGAGAACTGTGGTGCCACCGAAAACGGTCCAAAAGATGGCCAATGTTTCCAACGAGTGGCGAACGCTTGTCAGGTGTCAGAAACCACAGGAAATGCATTTGCATTGAAGGAAACGGACTGAGCTCGAGGACCTCCGGTACTCGTCCCATGAAAACGCAAGCGAGAATGCTCCAGATTCAGTTTTCTCGTCCTAGAGCAAAAAGCTGTCTCCCGACGGTTTCTTCTCTTGGCTCCGTATTGGTCATAAGTCTTTCAATCTTTGGGGCTCGTGCTCCGAGGACTTCAACCCACACTCTTGGCATGCTCTCTGACACATTTTTCAGAGGTATAGGTTGGAAAGCGAGCTCGTTGGAGGGAGAACTTTTGTGCGACCCAAAACGGTCCAAAAGATGGCCAATACTTCCAACGAGTGGCGAAAGCTCGTCCGGTGTCAAAAACTACTGGAAATGCACTTGGAGCGATGGAAATAGACTGAGCTCGAGCACTTCCAGTGCTCGTCACAAGAAAACGCAAGCGAGAATGCCCCGGACTCAGTTTTCTCGTCCTGGGCAAAAAGCGGTCCCCTGACGGTTTCTTACTTTTGCTCCGTATTGGTCATAAGTCTTTCGCTCTTCGGGGCTCGTACTCCAAGGAATTTAATCCACACTCCTGGCATGCTCATTGACACGTTTTTTGAAGGTATAGGTCGGGAAGCGAGCTCATTGAAGGGAGAACTGTGGTGCGACCCAAAACGGTCCAAAAGGTGGCCAATGCTTCCAACGAGTGGTGAACGCTCTCCCGACGTCAGAAACCACTGGAAATGCACTTGCAGTGAAGGAAACAGGCCGAGCTCGAGGATTTTCGGTGCTCATCCCAGGAAACCGCGAGCGAAAATGCTCCGGACTCAATTTTCTCGTCCTGGGATAAAAAGTGGTCCTCCGACGGTTTCTTCCCTTTGCTCAGTATTGGTCATAAGTCTTTCGCTCTTCGGGGCTCGTACACCGAGGACTTCAACCCAAACTCCTGGCATGCTCCCCGACACATTTTTAAAAGGTATAGGTCGGGAAGCGAGCTCGTTGGAGGGAGAACTGTGGTGCGACCCAAAACTGTCCAAAAGATGGCCCATGCTTCCAACGAGTGGTGAACGCTCGTCCGGTGTCAGAAACCACTGGAAATGCACTTGCAGTGAAGGAAACGGGCTGAGCTCGAGGACTTCCGATGCTCGTCCCATGAAAATATGAGTGAAAATGCCCCAGACTCAGTTTTCTCGTCTTGGGGTAAAAAGCGGTTCCCGAATGGTTTCTTCCCTTTGCTCAGTATTGGTTATAAGTCTTTCGATCCTCGGGGTTCGTACTCCGAGGACTTCAACCCACACTCCTGGCATTCTTCCTGACACGATTTCTAGAGGTATAGGTCGAGAAGCGAGCTCATTGGATGGAGAAATGTGGTGCGACCCAAAACGGTCCGAAAGATGACCAATGCTTCCAACAAGTGGCAAACGCTCGTTCGATGTCAAAAACCACTAGAAATGCACTTGCTGCGAAGGAAACGGGATACAATCGAGGACTTCTGGTGCTCATCCCAAGGAAAGGCGAGCGAGAATGCCTCGGACTCAACGACTTCTGGTTCTCATCGCAAGAAAACGCGAGCTAGAATGATCTTGACTCAGTTTTCTCATCCTGAGGCAAAAAGCGGTCCCTCGACGGTTTCTTCCGTTTGCTCCATATTGGTCATAAGTCTTTCGATCTTCGGGGCTCGCACTCTGAGGACTTCAACCCACACTCCTGGCATCATGCTCCCTGACATGTTTTCCGGAGGTATAGGTCAGGAAGCGAGCTCGTTCGAGGGAGAACTGTTGTGCGATCCAAAACAGTCCAAAAGATGGTCAATGCTTTCAACGAGTGGTGAACGCTCGTTCGGTGTCAGAAACCACTGGAAATGCACTTGCAGTGAAGAAAACAGGTTGCGCTTGAGGACGTTTAGTTCTCGTCCCAAGAAAATGCGAGCGACAATGCCCCAGACTCAGTTTTCTCGTCCTAGCGCAAAAAGCGATCCACCAACGGTTTGTTCCCTCTGTTCCGTATTGGTCATAAGTCTTTCGATCCTCGAGGCTCGTACTCCGAGGACTTTAACCCACACTCCTGGCATACTGTCTAACATATTTTCCGAAGGTATAGGTCGGGAAGCGAGCTCGTTGAGGGGAGAACTGTGGTACGACCCAAAACGGTTCAAAAGATGATCAATGCTTCCAACGAGTGGCGAACGCTCGTCCGGTGTCAGAAACCATTGGAAATACACTTGCAGCGAAGGAAACAGGATGAGCTCGAGGACTTCCAATGCTAGTCCCAAAAAAATGCGAGCGAGAATGCCCCGAACTCAATTTTCTGGTCTTGGGGCAAAAAGCGGACCTGCGAGGGTTTCTTCCCTTTTCTCCATATTCGTCCTAAGTTTTTGGATCTTCGGGGCTTGTACTCTGAGGACTTCAACCCAGACTCCTGGCATGCTCCCTGACACATTTTTTGGAGGTATAGGTCGGATAGCGAGCTTGTTGGAGGGAGAAATGTGGTGCGATCCAAGACGTTCCAAAAGATGGCCAATACTTCCAACGAGTGGTGAACACTCGTCTGGCGTCAGAAACTACTGGAAATGCACTTGCAGCGAAGGAAACAGGCTGAGCTCGAGGACTTCCATTTCTCGTCCAAAGAAAATGCGAGCGAGAATGCCTCGAACTCAGTTTTCTCGTCCTAGGACAAAAAGCGGTCCACCGACGGTTTCTTCCCTCTGCTCCGTATTGGTCATAAGTCTTTCGATCCTCGGAGCTCGTACTCCAAGGACCTCAACCCACACTCCTGGCATACTCCCTGATACGTTTTCCGGAGGTATAGTTCGGGAAGCAAGCTCGTTGGACGGAGAACTGTGGTGCGACCGAAAATGGTCCAAAAGATGGCCAATGCTTCCAACGAGTGGAGAACGCTCGTCCAGTGTCAGAAACCACTAGAAATGCACTTGTCGCGAAGGAAACGAGCTGAGCTCAAAGACTTCCGGTGCTCGTCTCAAGAAAATGCGAGCGAGATTGCTCTGGACTCAGTTTTCTCGTTCTGAGGCAAAAAGCGATCCCTCGACGATTTTTTCCCTTTGCTCCGTATTGGTCATAAGTTTTTCAATATTCGGGGCTCGTACTCCGAGGATTTCAACCCACACTCCTCGCATGCTCCCTGACAGGTTTTTTAGAGGTATCGGTCGGGAAGCGACTCGTTAGAGGGAAAACTGTGGTGCGATCCAAAACGGTCAAAAAGATGGCCAATGCTTCCAACGAGTGGAAAACGCTCGTCCAGTGTCAAAAACCACTGGAAATGCAGTTGCAGCGAAGAAAACAGGCTGAGCTCGAGGACTTCCAGTTCTCGTCCCAAGAAAACGCAAGCGAGAATGCCCCAGACTAAATGTTCTCATCCTGGTGCAAAAAGCGGTCCCCCGACGGTTTCTTCCCGTTGCTCCGAATTGGTCATAAGTCTTTTGATCCTCGAGGCTTGTACTCCGTGGACTTCAACCCACACTTCTAGCATGCTCCCTGACACATTTTCCGGAGGTATCGGTCGGAAAGCGAACTCGTTGGAGGGAGAACTGTGGTGCAACCCAAAACGGTTCAAAAGATGGCCAATGCTTCCAACGAGTGGCGAACGCTCGTCCCATGTCAGAAACCACTGGAAATGCACTTGCAGTGAAAGAAACGAACTGAACTTGAGGACTTCTGGTGCTCGTCCCAAGAAAATAACAGCGAGAATGCCCCGGACTCAATTTTCTCGGTTTGGAGAAAAAACCGGACCCGCGATGGTTTCTTCCCTTTGCTCTGTATTGGTCATAAGTCTTTCGATCCTCGGGGCTTGTACTCCGAGGACTTTAACCCACACTCTTGGCATGCTCCCTGAAACGTTTTTCGGAGGTATAGGTCGGGAAGCTAGCTCGTTGGGAGGAGAACTGTGGTGCGACCCAAAACGGTCCAAAAGATGGTCAGTGCTTCCAACGAGTTGCGAACGCTTGTCCGGTGTCAGAAACCACTGGAAATAAACTTGTAGCGAAGGAAACAGGCTGAGCTTGAGGACTTCCAGTGCTCGTCCCAAGAAAACACGAGCGAGAATGCCTCGAACTCAGTTTTCTCGTCCTGGGGCAAAAAGTGGTTCCCCGATGGTTTCTTCTCTTTGCTCCGTATTGGTCATAAGTCTTTCGATTTTTGGAGCTCGTACTCTGAGGACTTCAACCCACACTCCTGGCATGCTTCCTGATACGTTTTTGGGAGGTATAGGTCGGGAAGCGAACTCGTTGGAGGGAGAAATGTGGTGCGATCCAAAACGGTTCAAAAGATGGCCAATGCTTCCAACGAGTGGCGAATGCTCGTCTGGCATCAAAAACTACTGGAAATGCACTTGTAGCGAAGAAAATGGGCTGAGCTCGAGGACTTCCGGTGCTAGTCCCAAGAAAACGCGAGCGAGAATGCCTCTGACTCAGTTTTCTCGTCCTAGGGCAAAAAGCGATCCCCCGACGGTTTCTTCCCTTTGCTCCGTATTGGTCATAAGTCTTTTGATCCTTGGAGCTCGTACTCCAAGGACTTAAACCCACACTCTTGGCATACTGCCTGACACATTTTCCAGAGGTATAGGTTGAAAAGCGAGCTCGTTGGAGGGAGAACTGTGGTGCGACCCAAAACGATCCAAAAGATGGCCAATGCTTCCAACAAGTGGCCAACGCTCGTTCGGTGTCATAAACCATTGGAAGTGCACTTGCAGCAAAAGAAACAGGCTGAGCTCGAGGGCTTCCAGTTCTCGTCTAAAGAAAACGTGAGCAAGAATGCCCCAGACTCAGTTTCTCATCCTAGGGCAAAAAGCAGTCCCCCGACGGTTTCTTCCTTTTGCTCCGTATTGGTCATAAGTCTTTCGATCCTCGGAGCTCGTACTCCGAACACTTCAACCCACATTTCTGGCATGCTCTCTGACACATTTTCCAGAGGTATAGTCGGGAAGGGAGCTGGTTGGAGGGAGAACTATGGTGCGACCCAGAACAATCCAAAAGATGGCCAATGCTTCTAACGAGTTGCGAACGCTCGTCCGATGTCAGAAACCGCAGAAAATACACTTGCAACGAAGGAAACAGGCTAAGCTCGAGGACTTCAAGTGCTCGTCCCAAGAAAACGCGAGCGATAATGTCCCGGACTCAGTTTTCTCATCCTGGGGTAAAAAGCGGTCCCCGACGGTTTCTTCCCTTTGCTCCTTATGGGTCATAAGTCTTTCGATCTTCGAGGCTCGTACTCCGAGGTCTTCAATCCACACTCCTGGCATGCTCCCTAACACGTTTTCTGGAGTTATAGGTCGGAAAGCGAGCTCGTTAGAGGGAGAACTGTGGTGCGATCCAAAACGATCCAGAAGATGGTCAATGCTGCCAATGAGTGGCCAACACTTGTCCGGTGTCAGAAACCACTGGAAATGCACTTGCAACGAGGGAAACAGGCTGAGCTTGAGGAATTTCGGTGCTCATCCAAAGAAAACAAAGCGAGAATGCCCCGAACACAGTTTTCTCGACCTGAGGCAAAAAGCTGTCTCCCGCCGGTTTCTTCCCTCTTCTCCGTTTTGGTCATAAGTCTTTCGATCCTCAGGGCTCGTACTCCGAGGACTTCAACCCACACTCCTAACATGCTCTCAGACACGTTTTTCAGAGGTATAGGTCAAAAAGCGAGCTCGTTGGAGGGAAAACTGTGGTGCGACCCAAAACGATCCAAAAGATGGACCATGCTTCCAACGAGTTCTCCCTCCAACGAGCTCGCTTTCCGACCTATACCTCTGGAAAACATGTCTGGGAGCATGCCAGGAGTGTGGGTTGAATTCTTCGGAGTACGAGCCCCGAAGATCGAAAGACTTATGATGAATACGGAGCAAAGGGAAGAAACCGTCGAGGGATCGCTTTTTGCCTCAGGACGAGAAAACTGAGTCTGGGGCATTCTCGCTCACATTTTCTTGGGACGAGCACCGGAAGTCCTCGAGCTCAGCCCGTTTCCTTCGCTGCAAGTGCATTTCCAGCAGTTTCTGACACCGGACGAGCGTTCACCACTCGTTGGAAGCATTGGCTATCTTTTGGACCGTTTTGGGTCGCACCACAATTCTCCCTCCAACGAGCTCGCTTCTCGACCTATACCTCTGAAAAACATGTCAGGAAGCATGTCAGAAGTTTAGGTTGAAGTTCTCGGATTATGAGCTCCGAAGATCGAAAGACTTATGACCAATACGGAGCAAAGGGAAGAAACCGTCGGAGGACCGCTTTTTGCCCAATGACGAAAAAACTGAGTCTGGGGCATTCTTGCACGTGTTTTCTTGGGACTAGCACTAAAGGTCCTCAGCTCAACCCATTTCCTTCGCTGCGAGTGCATTTCCAGTGGTTTCTGACACCAGACGTGCGTTCGCCAATCGTTGGTAGCATTGGCCATCTTTTGGACCGTTTTGGGTCGCACCACAGATCACCCTCCATCGAGCTCACTTCCCGACCTATACCTCTGGAAAACGTGTCAAGGAGCATGCCAGAAGTGTGGGTTGAAGTCCTCGGAGTACGAGCCTTGGAAATCAAAAGACTTATGACCAATAAGGAGGAAGGGGAAGAAACCATCGAAGGACCGCTTTTTGCCCCAAGATGAGAAAACTGAGTATGGGGCATTCTCGCTCGCGTTTTCTTGGGACAACCACTGGAAGTCCTCGAGCTCAGCCCATTTCCTTCGCTGCAAGTGTATTTCCAGTGGTTTCTGACACCAGACGAGCGTTCACCACTCGTTGGAAGCATTGGCCATCTTTTGGACCTTTTTGGATCGCACCACAGTTCTCCCTCCAACGAGCTCGCTTCATGACCTATACCTCCGAAAAACGTGTCAGAGAGCATGCCAGGAGTGTGGGTTGAAGTTCTCAGAGTACGAGCTCCAAAGATCGAAAAGTACTTGTTATATTCTTTTCGATAGAGAATATCACAGAAAATGGGATGCTAAATCAGAAAAAGAAATTTTTCTAGGATATTCTCATAATAATCATGCTTACAGAGCATTCAATAATAGAACCATAGTAATTGTTGAGACTATCAATGTGGTTGTGAATGATAATGAGTAGAAATACAAATGATCAAATGATGATGATGATCTTCCACCTAAACATGCTATTGTACCTTAATTAGCTATTACTAATACTTCTACAGTTGATACAAGTGTAAATAACTTTGATGATAGCTCCAAATCGACTAAAAAAGAAGTAATGACTGATGTAAGTGAAATTATTCCATCTTCACATGTTCAAAAGAATCATCCGTCGAGTTCCATAATTGGAGATCCATCTGCTGAGATTACCACTAGGAAAAAGGACAAGATTGATTATGCAAAGATGATTGCTAATATTTGTTATACTTGATCTATTGAACCTACATCAGTAAATGAAGCCCTTAAGGATGAGTTCTGGATAAATACAATGCAGGAAGAATTATTGCAATTCAAACGTAACAATGTGTGAACTTTGGTTCCTAAACTTGAGGGAGGAAACATTATAGGAAACACTATTTAAGAATAAAACATATAAGAGAGGACATGTAACAAGAAACAAGACACGATCGGTTGCTCAAGGTGACTCTTAGGTGGAAGGAGTAGGTTTCGATAAAACCTTTGCACCTGTAGCTAGACTTGAACCTATACGCCTTTTACTCAGCTTATCATGTATTCGAATGTTTAAATTGTATTAGATGGATGTTAAAATTGTTTTTCTAAATGGGTACTTGAATGAAGAAGTTTATGTAGCTCAACCTAAGGGTTTTATTGATCCAGTGTATCCTCAGCATGTGTATAAACTCAATAAAGCTCTATATGGTTTAAAGCAATCACCTAAAGCATGGTATGAACGACTCAACATTTACCTTAGTCATAAGGGATACTCCAGATGAGGTACTAACGAGACCTTATTTGTGAATAAATCTGACAGAGACCTGATAGTTGCACAAATCTATGTAGATGATATCATATTCGGAGGCTTTCCAGAGGAACTTGTTAAAACTTTTATTGATATTGTGCAGTCAAAATTCGAGATGAGTATGGTTGGAGAACTGTCTTGTTTTCTGATTCTTCAAATAAAGCAAAGAAAAGAAGACATCTTTATCACTTAGGAGAAATATGCTGAGAATATAGTTTAAAAAATTGGCCTCAACAAGTCTAAGCAAAAAAGGACTCCACCTGCTATGCATGTTAAAATCACTAAGGATAATGATGGGGAGTCTGTAAATCATAACTTAACAGAAGTATGATTGAAAGTTTGCTTTATTTAACAATTAGTAGACCTGATATTGCTTATGCTATGGGTGTATGTACACGATTTCAATTTGACCCTCGAGTTTAACATCTAGCTGCTGTTAAAAGAATAATCAAATACGTTCATGGAACAAGAAAATTTGGAGTTCTATATTCTTATGATACAAATTCAATTCTTGTTGGTTTTTGTGATGCAGATTGGGCTAGATGCTCAAATGATAGAAAAAGCACTCTAGAGGGATGTTTCTTTCTTGGGAATAATTTGATCTTCTGGTTCTGTAAAAAGCAGAATTGTGTTTCATTATCTACAGCAGATGCAAAATACATTGCAGAAGGAAGTGGGTGTATTCAGCTTATTTGGATGAAACAAATGTTATAGGAATATGGTATTCATTAGGATACTATGACACTTTATTGTGGTAATATGAGTGTAATCAATATTTCCAAAAATTCAGTTCAGCACAGCAGGACTAAGCATATTAACATCAGCCATCATTTTATCAAAAAGCTTATAGAAGAGAAAATAATTTCCCTAGAGCATATTCAATCGAATCTGCAGTTGGTAGATATATTTACTAAACCACTAGATACAAGTTCTTTTGAGCACTTAAGGGTTCGGTTAGGAGTTTACAAATTTTAATTTTATTTTTTATTAATTATAAAGACGTAAAAAACACATTATGGTTTTGTTAATGGGCACGTCATCGTCGAAATAGCCTTTAATGAAGAACATTTCATTTAAGCGGGAAGTTATTTTGTTTAAGTCTCCTCAGCTTCAAGAAATCTGTTATCTTCATAGTGCACGTTCTTAAAGCCTGTCTCTGTCAAATTCAAAAATGGTGAATACTCATAACGAAAATTATCAAGCTCGTTCATCCAAAGCTGTTGATGAAGCTTCTGACTCTCGAACCAACATGCATGGCATTTGAACGAGGGATCGTCGCTCTCCCACTAGAAGACCTTATCCCCTGCGTCTGAAAAGACTCAGGTAAATCCTTCTGATAGCCCAACTTTATCTATGCATGATGAGAATATTGCTAGTAGTACTATTGAGAATGTCGAAATGGAACCAGTTGTTTCAAGTCTCATGTGTCTGAAATGGATTTGGATGAGCGAGATGATGTTCCTCTAATTAGGCTGTTGAGGAATGACTTATTTTCCACTACTGAGTCCAATGTAGATGAAATTGGATAGTCTGGTCATTCACCTAGTTATGTCTCATGTTCAGAATAGTTCACCAGTTGATATTCCACAATCTGTCCCTAATCCTAATCCTATGGGTCAGTCTACTGACAATATGGATAAGAACATTGCAGATACTATAGAGAGAATCCCGATATAAATGTTGATGATCATGTTGAACAAACTGATAATAGTGCATCAGACAATGTTATACCAGATGTGCATCCTCCTTAAACTGACTCTGAACAACCTCCAGCTAAATCAAGACCGAAAGGAAAGAAATTCCAACAAAGTCATCGTAACATCACCACGAAAACTAGAAGGAAAAAGATTCCACCGAATATTTCATTTGTTTCCATTGATGATATTTTGTTTCATCTCGAAGAAAGTGTGCAAAGATGAAAATATGTAGTGCAGAGGCGTATTGCTGACGAGGTGAACGTCTCTGATAAGAACCATTCTTGCTTAAGTGTTATGGATTTAATTGTCAAAGCAGGTTTGTCCAAAACAATTTCAAATGTTGGACCTTTCACAACAGTGCACATTCGAGGTTTAAAGTTCAAGATTTCTCTTGCCGTGATAAATGGTTTCCTAGGAAACGTTGTGGAGCCTAACTCTGCTTCTTCACATCCAACTAATGAAGTTTTAACTTCTGTACTATTTGGAGGAACCTTATCTATATGGCTAGTAAATGGGATTCCAACTGTTTCACTGAGTATCAAATATGCCATTCTTCATAAAATTGGCATTGCTAACTGGTTTTCGCCGTCGCAATCTTCCTATGTTTTTGTTACTTTAAGGATTTTTCTTTATCAAATATGCAATGATGATAATGTGGATGTTGGACTCTTTATATATAATCAGCTTTTGAGACATATGGGAACACTTATTCCCTCCTCTTTATATATAACAACAGATCTAGCAGAATGATGTCCCTGTTGAAGCTATGTAGTTTTTTTTTTCTTTTTGAAGTTTGTTTATTATGTTGAAGTTTTTCTAAGTCGGTTTCTTTTGTTTTTCATTTTGAAGATTGTAAGGGACTCATACAAGGCTATATAATCGTATCATGTTTATTGTTGATTTGTTGTGGTGTTGGTTATGAATTAGAGAAATGAAATGATGATGGTTATTCTGTTGATGAATGTGTTGATTTGATGAACTGTTATGAGGTTAAATATGACCATTTTCTGTTGTTGCACTATGAGAAGTCTCTAAGAAGCATTGACTTGAACTTGAAAAGAAATCTCCTCCTTTTTACAAAAGGGGGAGTTTGTGGGATTTTGTCAAAAAGATTTTATGAGATTATATTTTATTAATGAGTTATTTAAATCCCAAAAAAAGATAAAAGATCTTCCTTTATTTTAAAAATCTTATATTATTATCTTGCTGGAAATATTCTTGAGGAAATATATATATATACACCACGGAACTTGTGGTGATTGTGACGGCTGACGAACGCAGAAAGTATTTTGGTGCTACCAATCGAAAGCATCGTTGCAGTTGCTGTGAGCAGGAGAAGGTAGTACAATTAATTACCTATGGTTTCAACAAGTTGATTTGTGATGAATGTAATGATGAGTAATATGAAAGAAGAAGCAATGGTCAAGAGATCATCTTAAACTTAGAGGGAGTATGAAAACATCTTCAAGAAGATTCACTAATATGTTCAGGGGGAGCCTGAACACTTACGTTATTAAGTACTTTAATATAGTCATGTACTTGAGGTCAAATATCACTTACTAAATGATGTACATTGACTATTGTGAATCTTAATAATATTACTCATCTGAGCTGTGCGCAGCTCCCCAAACGTAGGTGCTATTTGCAAAACTGGGTTACCAAAGTCTTTTGTTATTTACTTATGCAGTATACTTAGTTATTCCTCTCATTATTTACTTTGGATTTAACTAGAGGACTTTACTGATTATCTCATAACTTTTTCACACTCGTCAAACTAAATAAAGGCAACCAAAGCCTATATCCTCTAATATAGCACCAAGAAAGAACAATATTTAAAACAATCTTCTAAGATAGATCGAAAGCTTCTTTCTTAACAACAATTCTTTTTCTAACAACATATTCAGCATCAACATGACCAACAGTTGGAATATGAGATATATTAACAACCTTAAGCCACTTATAACCTACACTAAAATATATTCACCCACATCATCATCTTGACCATCATAACTCACAACATTTTGATCAACCAGAACACTATCAACGATCAAATTCTTAGATGCCCTAAAATTAACAAATTTTTAGAAGTAACATTGGTAGATACATTAGGAGAAGCAAGGTCATCCTTTAACACATTCTCAAAATAACCATCCATGAAGCAACAATAATAGCTTTATTAACCTCAGAAACATAATCAATGTTAGTAGAAGCATCACCAGTATCCTTTTTAGAATAAAGAGGCTTACATACCAAATTTTCAAATAAGACAATGATGATTTTAACCACAAGTACGAAAAAAGCGACATTATCATTAATGACATCACATATCATAAGAGGCTCAAGAAATATCTTAACACGACTGATGACAAGCTTTGTGAGGATAGTAGTATGAACAACACAAGCTTTACAGTCATAAATCTAAGAATATTGACAAGTATTCACCTTGTTTCTAAGGGATAACTTGACCAAACTCTAGCTTTCTACGATAACAAATTTGTAGTTACTATAAGAGTACAATTCTACATTTTTGGGAGAGAGCACAATCATTGTACTTATGGATGTCACAGCCAAGTTTAACAACATTAGAAGTCCACAAGTCACAATTATCACAAGATCATGTACTTGTCATTATGAGAGACTTATCTCTACAAGTCAGTAGATGTCTAACTTTTTAAAACTTAACATTAACTCCTTCCTTGATCACATAGCTGACTTATGTTGATGATATTTATTGTTAAACCTTTCAAAAGAATAACATCATTGAAAGAAGGAAGTCAAGAATATTGAAGTTTTTTTTTTTTGCCAATAATCTTTACCACCATCACTATAAGTAACATGTTTAGAACCACAACACTTTAGATTAGTTTGAAAATACTTCTCTCATGTCATATACATGGAACAACCACAATCAAAGTACCAGTTCCTCTTAGCTGAAGGATGAAGAAACGTAAAGGCTACACTACAATTAATAGCCACAAGAGAAGCATTCTCTTGTTCCCACCATTCAAACCTCTATTTGAGTTTTGTTCATAGGTCTACCATAAAGGTAAAAAAAGTGACGACCTTTCCACATAAATAACACACACCCACTTCCTCCTTTGATTTCTGATGACAAGATAAGATGTCAGACCTTTGCGAACAGACATTTGGTCTGACATATGAAAATGTTGAGTAAGAAGAGAAATAGTTTGTGAGGAAGATCCAACTTTAGAGATAATTTTCCCATACTTACTGAATCCAACATGTAATCAATCATCAACTTGTTTTCCAGTACTGAGAATCTTGTTTACATCATTTATTCCTAAGTTTAACATGTGAATGAACTTGGAAAATGATTCAAATTCCATTCGAGATCTTTTTAAATCTATTTTAAAATAAAAAAATAGTACTCAATAGACGATGGTTATGAAGGGATAAAGCCTTTGCACAGCAGAAGAATCAATAGATACCTTAACTCAATATAATTAAGAACCTAAAAATACCAATACTTTGGTAAAAAAAAATACAGAAACTAATTTCTATTATGGTTAAGCATGCTAAAAATTACATTATAGAGAAGAAGAAGAATACTTACGATCATGGACAACTCTAGATCTACAAATCACAAAATTTAGAGACACCACACTTGGAAACAATCCTATTCTTCACATTATTTGGTTTTTGGAAACCAATTGGAAGGAGGAAAATTTAAAGAGAGAATTTTCTTCTTGAGAGAATTGTATCATACGCCAAAATCACAGAACTGTTCTGTGAATTGCGTATAACTCCCCCTTCTTCAAACCGAAGAAGAGGGAAAGTTAGAGAGAATCAGAGAACGTGGAAAACCACCCACATTTCCTATTAATTTAATTTTATTAAATTAATTAATTAAATCATATTTAATTAATATTTCATTTAAATCATATTTAAATGAATATCTCTCACCTAACCTATAATTTTAATTTAATTAATTTAATTAATTTAATTAAATCAAATTTAACTAAATAAAATTAAACTAAACTATTAATTAATTCTCTAATTAATTAATTACTAAATTAAATATCTTATATTTAATTTAATCCAAATTTGAATCATATTCAAATATAAATTTCTCTCATTATTTATCATATACACATTAAATTTTGACGTATAGCTTTAATATGAATCTAAGTCACATTAAATTAATATTTGAACTCATTCAAATATTTTATTCTCTCACAAATTAATTTTGAATCATATCCAAAACTAAACTTATATAATAAAGTCTAATTAAAATATAAACTTTATATTATAATGTATCACCATACATTATATTAATTCCCAAAGTAGATTTGAACATTTCAAACTACAACCAATATAAATAAATCTCATTATCCTTTACGAGCTAGGAAGAGGACCTAATGGACCTACAGATCAGAAGCTAAAACAATATGAGATTAATTGGCTAAACTCATTAACCACATTAATCAATATTCGTTAACTATGTGTACACTCAACTAAAGACTCACAGCTGAACTCTTCTCACTATAGATATATTTCTCTATCCACAGATATAGACCAATACCAGTAAGTTAGTCCTTCATAAGTGTTTGTAACATCAGTTGGGTGAAATTACTGTTTTATCCCTAAGTTACTTATAGTCCTTAATTACAGTTTTACCCCTAAGTTATTTTTAGTCCTTAATTACCGTGCCATAGAGAAGGTAAGACCCTTTGTTCAAGTCTCGGAGACACCATTTAAGGGAACACTCATCTATTTATCCTAAAATCAGGAATGAGTGAATTCCATCTTGTGTGATTATGTTTTCAGCTTTCCACTCGGTCTTGTCCCCAAAATGATAAGCATATTGAGTCAAAAATCTGGCCACTGTCACCTGTACAAATCAAAGGACAATTCCTTGCGAACAGAAATTCATAATACAATCAGAATTAAGACTAAGTTACCTAGGTCATCCTAATGAAATAGAAACCTAAATAGTTAATGGAGTTACATCTAGTTGTTACTACTTTGTGGTTCGGTCTTATGCAAACTCATTGCATAGGATACCCTCACTCACATATCACTTACATGAATGCATTGGATAATTGTGTTTCTATCAAATACAAAGTGAGTTGTATTCATAATATTACCAGGATATGGTACCCAGTCTTAACCCTATACTATAGACCCTTTAAGCTCATCTCGAACATTGATCCCTGTATGTTTCTACATACTGTTCAAGACTCATCAAACAACTTAGATGTTAGTTGATTGGATTTAGGTTATTAAGACAAAACTAATAATAAAATCAATAACACTTATTGAAATTATAATAATAAAACTTTATTAATAATGGTCAATGTATTATATTTACTATCTACGAGTTTTAGGACATAAAACCAAACAGGTTATCCTCATTTCTCATAGGTTTCTTTAACTATCAAGTTGCCAAATTGTTGGGCAGAAAGACATGTCTCACTATATGTTTCACCCAACTTCAAGGTTGGAGTATCAAATTCCACATGTTTTTCTAAAGAAACACAACCAGTCAAGGCACAAATTTCATCATCAAATTCACTACTTGTAACTAATTCATCATTTGACAATGTAACTAAGTGCTCTTTACTTTTCTTCTTAAAAAGTTTGGACATTCAACTTGATAATGGCCAAAGCCTTCACAGTCTCTGCATCCATTTTTTCTTGCTTATATTGAGTGTTGTTCATTGTTTGCCTTCTTCTTTTCGATCAAAAAGTCTAGAGTTCTCAGCATATTGAAGTTGTTGTCAATAATGTCTTTGATATGTAAGGAGTTACAATTACCAGAATGATTGTTAAAAATTTTCATAACCTTATGAATTTTCTTTATTAACAAAGAAAGTGAAAAACAGTGTGAGATAGTCCCTCTAGTTAATTCTAACGTAATTAACAGTTGTAATAGCTAGAGATGCAACAGAACAAAATAACACAAGGAACTTTGGTAACCCAGTTCGGCCAATGTTGCCTACGTTTGGGAGCTACGCACCGCTCCAATAAGTAATATTATTATGATTCACCCTTAGTCAATATACATCGATACAACATATGATCTCTGTTCAACTATATGACTATTTAACATGCTTATTAGCTTCAGACTCCAGGCTCCCCCTGAATGTATGAGCGAATCTACTCGACAATATCTTTATGCTCTTCGAAAGTTTACAGTGACCACTTTGATCACTGCTTCATCGTTCACCTTACTCATCATCACAATCATCTTAGATCAACATGTTGATACCACAGATAAAAGATCGCACTACCTTCTTTATGCTTGTAGCTTCTGTGATCAATCTCTCAACTGATCTTCAGTAGAAAAATCCTTCTTATACTTTAGCTCGCCCACGCCTAACGTACCAGCAATATATATACCCGCAATTTAAACATAAAACTCTATCTGTAATCTAAAACTCGATGGCTATATCACATATACTTGTCGGTTTCTCTCTCCTCTCCTAATTCGAACAATTCGACTTATTCCATCATACTGTTCTAAGTTTATTCCATATGAACTAGCAAGGTAAACTAATAGATCTATAGATCATGGGCTCCAACGATTTGAGGTTCACTGGCTAAACTTTTTCATACCGAGCTAATCAATATTCGTTAACTAACATGTCATTTCACTAAAGTCCAGTAGTTGCACTCCCCTCACTATAGACATATTTGTGTCCATTTGATATAACCATGATCAGTAAGTTAATCCTTCATAGGTTGTTCGTAAGCTCGGTTGAGTTGAAAAGTATCATTTTACCCTCGAGACTACATCTTGCTCCTTAAGTCTCACTAATCCACTATTGAACAATTGGTTAAAGGTCCAACCTATATACCAGATACCTCTCAGGCCAATGAGAGGGTGGGGCTCCTTGTTCAAGACTTGAATTCAGTCCTTAAGGGAATATCTACTAACCCTAAAACGGGTAGGAGTGAGTTTCGTCTTACACCCTATGTTCCTAACTATCCACCCAATCTTACCCCGGAAATGAAAGGCTTATTGGCCCAACACTAATGAGTTGCCCTGACCTATGTAGATCTAAGGATAATATCATGTGAACAGGAGTTCATAGTTAGCTCAGGATAAAGATTAAGTTACCTAGGTCATCAATAATCGAGATAGTTAGTTTTAAACAGTAAACGACGTTATAACGTAAAAGTGACTATTTCATGGTTCATTCTTATGTAAAACCTTTACATAGGATGCCCCCACTTTCATGTCTGTACATGAACGATTCAAGATTACCTCGTTTGTACTAACTACAAAGTGGGTCGCACCCATAGTTTCTTTGAATAAGGCCCCTAACCTTTATTCATATACTATAGACTATTTAGGCCATATACTCGAACTTAATCCATGTTTATGTCTCTACATAAAGTTCAAGTTTACTCAAAATAGCATCGGGATCCTAGTTTATTGGATTTAAGATTATAGTATTCAATTTCTCAATAACGACTTTATTGAATAGAATATGATTACAAATTACGAGTTTTATGACATAAATTCCAAACAATAAGAGCATAAGTAAGGAAAATATTGCATAATGATAAAGAATCCACAAATCTGCAAATCACACTTTCACATTGAAAAATATATTCTGCACAAGTTGTGGCCCCGATGTTCTTGACAAGTCTTTAATATGTTGCTTAAGATGTTGTTCAAGTTTTATCTTTGATAAAATTAGCCAACCAACTGCAATAAAAGGTTCCATCACAAGAAATCGAGGTTATCCCGATGCAGAAAAAGGTGTCGGAAGAAAAAACATCAAGAACGACCTATTATTTCGATGCCAATTTACACCCGTTGGGAAATACCCATTTTCCCAACATCGTGATCTAGACTTCGGGAAAGACATCGAGAATAATAACTTATTCTAACGTGACATGCAAGCATCGGGAACCAACAGTTGAAAATTATTGAACATTAATTGTATCAGACAAATACTTCCAACGCATCATGCATGGTGTCGGGGACGTCGTCAACAGTAAGAGGATCACCCGACGCTTTTTATGTGTGTCAAAAATAGCGTGGAGAGTAATGCAAGATCTCCAACGCCATTAGTTATTCATCAGGAACTGCATCGAGAGTAAGGAAATCTTTTGACATTTTCGTGCTGCATCGGGAGTTCCGCTATAAATTGTTGTTTTAGTTTTGTGAAACACAGAACCGAAACGAAAGAGAAAAGAAGCAACAAGAGATCAATTCGATCGACGATCAAAGAGAAGAGAAGCGTCTGGTCGTCGCCACCGTTGCCCTCGTCACCGTGAGCTTACCGTCGTCCCTCTCCCACCATCTGCCACCGCACATTCCTAGTTGAGGTAAGTTTAAAGTCTAAAATTTAAAACGAACGTTTGTTTAGTTTAGGTTTTTACTTTTAAAAATTAGTTTTAGGATTTTAATGATAAATTAGCTGTAGGATATTGTTTAGGAATAGATTTTTGGTTTTGGAATGAGAATTTTGAATGTAGGTTGAAAGGGGGGTATTTGAGAAATTGATTTGGAGAATTGAAATTTTGAATGTGTGGGTTGAATTTGAAGAGGGGGAGTGGTGTTTAATTGAGTATTTGAAGGGGGTAGGTTGAAAATTAAAGAGGAGGAGGGTTGAATTAAAATTTTGAGGGCGGGGTTGAATTGAAATTTTGAAAGAGGAAGGTTGAATTGTAATTTTAAAGGGGAGGAGGGATTGAATTGAAATTTTGAGGGGGGTTGAATTGAAATTTTGAGGGGTGGTTGAATTGAAATTTTGAAGTGAAGGATTATGGTTGAAAATTTAAGGGGGGAGGGAGTAATGGTTATTATTGTGTTAAAAATTCTGTAATATGTGTTATGATTCGTTTTGGCTATCCTGCAGTTATGGTAGCCTTTAGTTTAATTCTAATATTTATGTTTTAGTATTTTTGAATAACTTTGTTGTTAATTTGAGATGACTATCCTGTAGTTATGGTAGCCTTTTTTGTTTTGAATTTGTTTGTATTTCTGAGGGTTTGAAGGGGTGGTAGTAGAATAGCTCATAAGGTAGCATTGTTGGAAGGGGTGGGCAGGATGCGAAGATTGAAGTTGTTTGTGGTTAATAATTAGGTTGTGCTAGCTATCCTGCAGTTATGGTAGCCTCTGTAGTTTAAAGTTAGTTTTAGTCAAAATTTTAAGAGATTGTATATTTAAGGGAGTAAAGGATGTGAGAGGAGAGGAATATGTTTCTAATCAAATCTGTTTATGTTTTAGGAACTTAAAAAATGGACAAGGGTTAGATGAAACTTAGGAATAGGTTTTTCCTTGAGTATAGAGAGGGAGTGACTCAATTTTTAGAATTTGTCAAATTTTACGTTGATATCTACGAACGGATACCTATATCTACTGACTATTGGAATATCCCCTACTACACAAAATGGGTGTATCATGGAGAGTCATTAAGTTTTAGAGGTACAGAAAACTTTAAGGATGGAACTAGTAGTAACCCTTTTGATAAATGAACTAGTAATAGGCAGTTTAATGAAGAAGATGATATGTTTGGTATGCTGAATGATTTACAAGCCCCGATTGAACAAGAAGAGGAAACAGAGGAACATCGTTTGGAAGATGAAACACCGAGGATATTGGGGTAGATATAAATGAAGATACAACAAACATATTTCAGAACTTATTGCCTTAAGTGGGCGGACGTAGGCAGAGAATACATCAAGGTCGTCAAGGGCGACCTTCAGATAAGTCCACTACACATTTATGATTCCATTTGAAACGTATTTAAGTTAACCAAGCTAATGTGTTGTTTTTGTAATGTGTAGCGGTTTTTTGTGCTTGATTTCAATGATCAAGCAATGAATAGGTTCATTGAGTATCAGATGCTCACCAACTTTAAAGAGTTTCGGAGGGACTGTCACAGACACTTTAAAGTATAGCGACCCCGATGAGGCTCGTGCCAACCGACCATACCTATTGGTGGGACGTGATGAGGATTGATACTTCCTCTGTGACCATTACATGAGTCGTGCATTCTAGGTGAGCAACTGAACTCTTTGTCATGGTTAATTATGATTTCAACTTTTAATATGTATAAGAGATAAAAAATATAATTGTTTTTATGCCGGAGCAATCACAGACAAACAAGGCTGCTAGACAGAACAGTCTTATAATCATAGTAGCGAGTCCAAGTCATTTCTACAACGACAGCACGAGCTTTCTGAGCAAAAAGGGGAGTCGATCAATCGTATGGAGTTATTCCGACAAACACACGTTCAAGGCAAGACGTTCGTGTCCCAGGCTACGGAGGATGTGCATATAAGTTATCCAACCAACACTTCTGCTTTCATTTGTCCTCTTTAATATATAATATATTTTTTACTTACTAAGATAGTTTCTAAATTCGTTGTAGAATCAAATGCTAGAACTCCAGTCTCAACCTACCCCAGAGGGTAATCAGCCACTCTCTGGGGATGAGATATGTGATACAGTATTGGGTAGACGACCAGGCTACTCAAAAGGTCTTAGTTGGGGACCCAAACCAAAGGCCCGCAAAACGACGAGTGCCAGCAGTTCTACGACGTCATGCCGCAATCTATAGTAAAGCTTCAATTACAGGCTAAGCTTGATCAAGCTATGCAACGAATTGAAGAGCAGACAAGAAATCACAAAACGTTAGTTTTAGAAGTAGAACAAATGTAGAAGCTGATAGAAGACATGACTCGGGCACAACAAGAACCACCACATGATGATCTCTAGCTTTTACAGTATGTATATATATTTTCATTATTCTTAGGTTTTTGAAATTACAGTATATAGCGATGATATATATATATATATATATATATATATATATATATATATATATATATATATATATGTACTAAACTCACAGTGTAGAATGGTGTACGAGGCTCGTTAGAAGAAGTATGGCTTTATTTGCGTTTTTTTATATTATGAACATTAATTTTTTTTTATTATCAACGCTAACTTCTTTGTATTATGAACATCAAATTTTTGTTGAATTTGTGTTTGTATTTCGTAATTTACTAACTTATTTTGAATTTCTTTAATTTAATAAAAAACGAATGTGAATATTTTAGGAAATAAAGACTCTCGATTGAAAAACATTACAGGAAAATATTTTAGGAAAAAAATAAAAATTACATATTTAAAATATAAAAAATACATATTAAAAATATTTCCCTACACACTACAAACGTCAGGAATATGTTGCAACCATCGTGTCGGGGATAGTTTTTCCTGATGGCTGGCCGATGTTAGATATATACACGTCGATAGTGGTTATTCCCGACGCACCAGTGACGTTAGAAATGTCGACGTTGGGGATTACTTATTCCCGATGTATCAAGAACGCGGTGAAGAAAACGTAAGGAGAAGGTTATTCCTGACACCTTGTTGGTGATGTGTCGAGAAAAGGTCTCCCTACGCATTTCTTTCGACGGTCTTCCCAATGTTCCTTTCTGCGTCTAAAATTTGTTTCTCAACGTCTTTTCCACTTTCGTCAACATTTTTATGTGTCGGGAATCTCCTCATTTCTTGTAATGTTTAATGCAAAATATTGTAACAATTACTATGCGAAAGTTGGACGAAATTGAAAGTTTGAGATAAAAGTTGATACCTAAGCTAAAATTTAAATCAAAATATTTCATAATTGCTACGTCAGAATTAGACATATAATCCTCTAAAAACAGGAGATTATAAACCCCATATGCCAATCCTAAAAAAAACCTAAAATTGGTGTGTTTCCATTATTTAAATAATGGTTGACATCAACATTTCAAAGATACCTTCTTCAAAAAATTTCAACATTTCCATAAATTTGAGAGTTCCATATTATACTTCTCCACATGTTCATCATTTATTTAACCATTGGAATTGCAAGTTGATAGAGAGAACAAAAAGTCAAAGCTTCAATTCCAAGTAATATGAGACATTTTCTTTTCTTTTCTTTTCTTTTATTATAAGCCAAAGACAAAGAAAGAAAACTCATCTCTTACGTCAATGCTAGAAGCCCAACTTTTAAATTTAAAAAAATCAACAAAAAAAAACCACCTAAAAATATGTGATTGTATCTTCAAATTTAAGTGTTAAAATTAGACTTTGATGGTTCAATTTTTATCTTTTTAGGAGTTTAGTTTTACTACCAACTAGTCTAATTTTAAAACTGGTTTGAGGCTGGATTTTTATTTAAAGGGTGTTTTTGCAATTTAGCCAAAAAAAGAAAAAAAAATAGATTTTAGGGCAGCTATCGATTAATGAAGTTGTTCCAATCAACACACACCCTGTTTTTAATGCTAAATTCTCTGCAACTTTGCCATTTTTTAATCATAATCTTCTTGTTCTCTTCTGCTGCTTCCTTCATGCTGTTTGACTTAAAGCAGGCAAAGAATCCTGCCTTTTCTTCTTCTTTTTTTTTTTTTTTTTTTTTTTTTGTTCTTTTTTGGAAAAAAAGTTTGAATTTTGAAGTTACTCGAACAGATTGCTTTACCCCACTTAAGAAAAAATGAGATCTCGAAAATGTTATAGAAACTTTTAGAGCAATGTAGAGTCTAAGAACTTATGAATTGTATAGTAACATTTAAAAGAAATCCATTTCTTTAAATATCTAAACTAAAAGTTCTCTAAATTTGGGACCTAGTTGGGGACCCAGTAAAAGGAAACTACAAAAGAAATTTAATTGAAGAGAAAAGGTAAAAGAACTGGTTTGATTTATACTGTTTCTACTATTTGTTGTCTGTTCTCAGCTGTTTGAAACCTTTTTTCTCTATTAGCAAACCATTGAACTGTTCTTTTAGCAATTGGGTACCAAATTTTCCTCATTCTTTCTTGCTTTACACTGCTTTCCAGATCAGAAGATTCCCCATTTTCAACTTTTCTGTTAAAATTCATATACAGATCATCATCATGACCAAATCTTGATATGCCTGTGATTTCTGACACTGATCTTCTTGCATCTGGGCTTGTAATTCTTGTTGTTTGACTTGGATTTGTAGAAGATTGTGATGTAGAAGGGTACCCAAGAATTGAGTTGCTTTGGATTTTTGTGTTGAGTTTGCTCTCAAATGATCTCTTTATTTCCATCTCCTCTTTGATCTTCAAGATTTCATCAATTTGCATTGATCTTGGTAGAGTTGACTGCTCAATATCTGTATCTAAGGAAGTGAATCTACAGCTTGAAATCGCATCAATCATCTCTTTGTTCAAGAACATCAAATCGGAGGAACTTATGTTGCTCCATCGATTCATGAAAACGAAATCCGATACGATAATTTTGTGGTTGTGTCTGTGTAAGTTTTTCATTTTCTCATCTTCATAATCACAAGAAGCTTGTGGTATCAACATTTCATTTTCCTTATCATTCTTTAAGATCTTTCTGAAGCTTCTTCGAATACTGAATCTAGAAGAGCCATGGAGTATTTGTTGTTGTTGTTGTTCTTCTTCTTCTCTCTGTACAAAGAGCTCTATGTTCGAATCTTGTTTCAGTTCTGATAAGTTGCTCAATAAGAATCTCATGCTGCTTGAATTTGAAAGAAGCTTCAAGTCCTCGGAGCCAACTCTTTGCCTGCAAAGGGGACAGCTAGCATGTTTTTCTAGCCAATGATCAATGCAGTTAATATGAAAAGCATGCTTGCACTTTGGCAATAACCGAAGAATTTCGATATCTTCAAATTTCGAAAGACAGACTGCACATTCCAGCCCTTCTTTGGTACCTTTCAGTGTGGAGAATCTAAAGAATGGAAGAGATTCAATCACCGTCTTATCAATTCCAGAAAACCGAGAACTTGACCTGATTTGTCTAGGATGATTTACACCATCCACACTAATAGAAGCTCTTCTATGGCAGAACTTTGCATAAACAAGAAGAATAAATGTCAACAAAAACATAACTCCTAGAATCCCAATCACGAAGCCAAGACTTGGCTGGAAAGCACTGTTTTCAGCATCTTGAGAATCAATTTGAGCTTCAACAACAAAGAACACAGAAAAGAGGAAACAAACATTCAAACTTAACTGGATCATTGATTCTCCAATGGCGAATTCTTTTTCGGAATCTACTGATCTTCAGAAGGGCCAATATCTCAATCAAATGAAGCTAAAAACTCCCTTTTGATAGGCATGGAAAAGGGAAAGAGGAGTAGAGGTTTTTATATGAAATAGACCTTAAATAACCTCTACAAAGAGAATCATTCATTCATCAGTTTTGTGGTGGTTCATGTATTCTTCTCTGGCTGCTGTTCTATGACTTCACCTTCAGAAATCAATTTAAAAAACGAGTATTTTTGTAGTTTGAAATTCATAAAAGAAGATGACAAGGTTGAGGGAATTTTAAATTTGTTGAAAAATGTGGGCCTGTATTTGATAGGCATTACTTGGGAGGTAAGTAGCAGATAAATTAAGAGAGGAAAAAAACAATAGCTAGGCATTAAACTGTGACATCACCTTCTCCGAAACAAAACTTATCTCAATGCCACCAATCATTTTGGTTAGTGGGTAAATAGAACCAAATTATTACTTTTATCATTTAGCAATGGCATTTATTTATTAATTTATTGCTATCATTATTATTTTAATACGGATTGCCTGTCTTAAACAAATGGAAATTCTAAGTCCTGCAACATGCAAGGGATTAAGCACACATGCTGCAGAACTCTGGCTAGATTGTCATAGTTGGTTACTAATAATTTTGTTTTTC
Organism: Cucumis melo; assembly: GCF_025177605.1. Lineage (NCBI taxonomy): Eukaryota > Viridiplantae > Streptophyta > Magnoliopsida > Cucurbitales > Cucurbitaceae > Cucumis > Cucumis melo. The sequence continues at coordinate 18,298,495 of NC_066858.1, forward strand.
TAAAGCTTTTATATTTGGGGTCTGTTATCAGGTGCTCCGAACAAAACTTACATTTTATTTCTGCTATATAAACTCTCTAACCCCACTGTAAATCTGTATGTCAATTCTCTATTGTTTTATGTTTTCTCTTCATCTTTGATTGTCGATTACTTAACAACTTTTATAAGTTAAAAAGCCAAAATATTTAAAAGGAAACGAAGAAAAGATTAACCATCTTAGGTTCATGTTTACATTTAAGAAAAGTCACCAAAATAACTCAAACTTTTGGAATAGAAGATAGCAGCCTCTCACTTCTGAAACAACACCCAAGAGAAAAAAAGAACAAAAAGATCCATTTTACATAATTAGAAAAAAATCAAATGACTATTTTTAAACATGGATTGCAAACCCTTGAGATTCATTTTGTCTATGCATCTGGCTGCTGTGTGTACTTTGAGAGTCGAGACCTTTCTTCCCTATTGGCAAACCATTGCACTGTTCTTCTAGCTATTGGCAACCATAGCTGCCTAATTCTGTAACTTTTTGCATCAGCTTCAATCATAGAACTGTCTCTTATTGCATTCTCATTAAAATAACCAAATCTTGAAAATGCAGTGGTGTCTGAGACAGATCTTTCATTAAGATTTGTTGTCTTTGATGTACTTGCATTAGAATCTGAGGTAGATGAAATTCCTGAGATTGAAACTAAGCTATTTTTCTCAGCTATGCTTATCCTCCTCTCAAATGATCTCTTCATTTCCATCGCTTCCTTAATTTGTGAAGTCCTTTTGCCCTCTCTTTCTCTTGTTGCTGATCGGCGAATGCTTTCTGATTCCAAAGAAGAGAATCTACTGCTGGACATGGCCCCAAGCATTTCTGTGTTCAAGAACATAAGGTCAGAAGAACTCAAGTTGCTTCATCTGTTCATGAAAACAAAGTCAGATACAAGAATCGTGTGTTTATGCTTGTGAAAGAGCACTCGCTCGTCACTCTCGTATTCACCAGCTTCACTTTCAATCAATACTTCTTTTTCCTTGCTACCTTTTCCTATTTTCCTGAAGCTGGTTCCGTCGTTGGACCTTGAAGAGTAATGATGATTTTCCTCTCTCAGCACAAAGAGCTCCATATGTGAATCTTGTGGCAGGTCTGGCTGGCTGTTGTTCCTGATTAGTCTTATACTGTTAGATTTAAAGAATGCAACGTCCTCGACACTTATCCTACACCGACAAATGGGACAGCTCGAGTGCTTTTCGAGCCAATGGTCTATACAGCCAATGTGAAAGGCATGCTTGCATTTCGGAAGCAACCGAAGGACTTCAATGTCCTCAAATTTGGATAAGCAAACAGCACATTCCAGCCCTTCCCTTGATCCTTTGAGTGATGAGAATCTAAAGAAAGGAAGTGCATCGATAACCTTTTGATCAACCCCAGAAAATCTTGAGTCTGATCTGAGAAGTCCATGCCTGAGATTAGCCTGTGGTTCGCCACGAAAATGGGAAGTCGGGTGACAGAATTTTGCATAAACAACAAGGATGAAAACCATGGAGAACATGATGGAGAGGATTCCAATAACAATGGTGAAGTTTTGTGGAATAACAGAACCAGCTTTTGGTGGAGAAGGTGCTTGTGCAATGACAGGAAAAAGAAAAATAATCAAAATGATCATAATGATTCTATTAAACCTACCCATGGAGAAAACTCGTGAAAAACTCTTCTAAATACTCATGAAAAAAACTCTTTTAAACTCTAAATGTGACTTTGCAAGAACAAGAACACTTCATATCTCTGGTTGAAATTACAGCCTTTTGTAGCTTTCTAAGGACTTGGAGTTGTTGAGAATTAACTTTGTGAATCATTTGAAGATTGGTAGGTTGAATATTTACATCAAATGATAAGTTGCACAAAAATTCTAGCAGCCAAAAGAAACAACCTTTTGATAAATTACTACAAGTATATGAAGCAAAAGGCCTCTGATGTCCAATCAATTCTCACAGAGCTATCGTATCGCTGCAAAAAAGGCAGGGTGTGACATTAAACTAAAGTATCTGAGGAAGACAAATTCAATTGGACAAGCCAAGTTTATGATACTTTAATTGATGTAAGAACATAATTTTAAGTGAAACAAAACAATAAATAGTTCATTAAAGGCAAACCAAAAGTCAAATATATAGCTAACTTTCAAGCTCCACAAAGTCAAGGTTGTATAATGTTTGCCTAATTTTTTAGTACAGATTTTTAGCAAGACAGCTAGAAGTAACCTTCCCTTTGAATTTCCTCCAAATAAAAAACAGACTCGCCGATTTGAGCATAAAAAAGTTAAAGTAGTTAACCATTTATTCATTTTCTTAATTTCAGAAGTTTAAATTTTCATCCCCAACTTAGGAGCCCAGAAAAAATTACGACTCCAAAGAAATTAAAATGGAAGAAAATTAGAAATTCCTTGAGTGGGATGGATGGTCCAAAATTTGGAAAGATGTCTTTTGTCCTTTTCATTTATTTTTTTTTTCTATATAAATTTTTAATATATATATATATAATTTAATTGAAATGTCATGGGCAAAAAATTGAATAATGACATAGGAGTATATCAAATTAAAAAAAATTATAAACGGTGCTTCAGGAAATTAAAGTTCCCCTTCAATAATGTCAAACTTATAGGTCACTCTTTGCACCTAAAATTGGAAAGTGAAGGGTTGGCAGTGAGGGCACAAGATATTTGCTGACACGTGGATGGCAGTCAACGATCTGATTGGTTACAGAGAGGAAATCTGACAGGATACAATATTAAGCTGCACACAAAAGACAAACAATGTTGGTTGTTGACACGTGTAAAAGCTCCACTTCTCTTCCAAGCCAAACAGGTATTCTGATGAACTTCATTGGATGTTATACTGTCATTCTCAAACCTTGTACAAAACTCAGTTGGTTCTGTTAAAACAGAACTTCTCCAGTTTTGAACAAATAAAATGATGAGAAAAGTGATCTTTTTGGAAGGGGATAATACAAGGAATGTTGTTTAATTCAATCCACAAGAGAATTCCCAACTATTCAAACAAAAAACATAGAGGTTATGAGTCAAACTTTGTGTAGAAGTTGATTTCAATCCACAACAGAATTCCTAACTATGCAAACATAGATGCTATGAGTCAACTTTGTGTAGAGGTTGAAGGATTGTTACTTGAAAATGGAGCCAAACAAGCATCATTTTCCGAACTGACGAGCTCTTCACTAGCATGTCGAACAAAGTCCTCTGGAGACATGTGGGTACCATGACAAGCACAGACAATCTTGATCTGGTCTGTATTGTATCTGTAAGTCACACCAGAAATAGTTCGACCATTTGGACCGGTACCCGTGGTAGATACCCAAGGTAGATTAGGGAAAGAACCAGATCCCCCAAACTTGACATCAGCATCGAGACCTGGCTTTATAGCAGAAATTTCATTGAACAAACCTCTGCCCGGCTGTTCTGATGAATCTTTCACCCCAAGGCTACTGCTGCTTCCTTTTGCCCCTGCTTGAGAAGAGGACCCTTCTTCAACAGTAGGCTGTCTGCTATTATTATCAACTTTCTCTTGTTCTGACGTCCTGGGATCATATTGAGTAACCTCAGCTGAACTAGGAAGAATTCCTTGCATTCAAGGAACATTCATTGGAAAAGTTAAGAATTTATCTTGAAATAAAAGCTTCAAAGGAAAAGGAAATCACACAATAATATATAGGATGGTATACAAATGTACAACGCGCCCATTGCAAGTATCCTAGAAATTTGATAGACCTCCAGTCGTGGAAGCATACAAAAAAATGGTGGGGAAAATTGACATATATGTAACGGGACATTATTGTATTAATGAATAGATGGTAGCAGAATCATGGAAATATTGTTTTTGTCATCAATACTATATTGGTAGGAACAAGAGTTGGGTATGCTTCTTTTTGGCTTAAAGCTGGGTTGCTAGTAGTAACTTGTATGTGAGAAAGGGACTCCTGAATTTCTTCATGTTTATAAGCATTTGAGCCACCGATGGATTTAGTATAGGCCCGAGGGGTTGAGCCTCCCCCAATTTTATGCTCTTTATATAATATATATATATATATACCGATACCAAAAGCTAGTCCAGTCGTAAAACTATCTCCTAGTCCCCTCTAGACCCAAGTTCAAACCTCACTCCTTACATTTTTTTTCCATATTATTTTTACTAAACTATAAAGCATAAGGCAAGAATTCCTCATCTACCTTGAGGAATGCTTAGGGTTTACGATTTAGGGTTCACCATTTCCAACGAGGAATGCTTGTCAACAAAATTTCTAAATCTGCCACTAATTCGGTAAACTCTATCGAAATCTATAATAAAGCCAAGCGAAATAACAACTGAAACCTCAAAGTTGTTTGGTAATAATAACAAAAATAATTTATAATTTTCTTCAATATTCATTTCGAACATAGTCTATATCCGTTGACACTCTTGCTGTTAACTGATAGGTACTGTTAAAGAGTTCTTTTAATTCACAGAAAGCATACTATAGTAGAGTATTACAAAAACCTTTCCGCCCACACAAGAGAGAAACCAACACTCAAACTAAAAGACCGACTGTCTCCTTTACTCACTTCACTTCATATTGAAATATATATCTTCAATAACTGTAAAGTAACTCCCTTCATAACTATCTACTAATCACCTCCTGAAACTTTCCGAAAATAATCATCCTTACTGTTAGATGATTCTCCCAATTCACTAGTAACTACTTCCTTGCCCTTTCTGCCCCTATGAACATACTGATGTATAATCGGTGGCCTATCATTAACTTTCAATGATGTAACTTAAAACCAAGAGCGATCTAGAATAATGAAGGAAGGGAACAGCCGCAGTTTTATTATTATCTTGAAAGATAGAATGAGTTTTCTAGCAGATGAGGTAGGATAAGATGTTTACCTGAAGACGGTTGACTTCTGCTACAGGGATTATGCAACTGTGGTTGGGAAATCAAACCCCGGGAACTATCTTTATCTAAAGTTGGAAGCTGGCTAGAAGAATAGCCAAACATCAAAGGCAAGTTTCCAGGATTCATAGGCTGGAACCCACATTGCTCACCATTTCCAGTGAGGAATGCTTGCCTTATGCTGTGTAGGGAATGGCCAGTTGAACTGGATGCACCAGCATCATGAGAATCTTTGACTATTGGAGGAGAAATACCATTCTGCAAACTTGTAGTTTGAATAGAGAACGGAATGCTTCTGTTCAAGTTTTGAAGCTCGATATCACTACCTGATGAACTGTTAACCTTTTTCTGCCCACTCAGGTCCGTAGTACTTAACTCAGCACATCCATCATTTTGTGAAACTGGCCTTGACGTAGAACCCTCAAGTTCAGACTCTCCAACATCCTCATTTTCAGCAACAGAACCATCCTCGGTTGTGGAATTACGCGATGCTTTTACCTTGTCATCAAAATTATTCTGACTGGAATCTCCTTCATGTTTCTTTTGGCAGTTTATCTCCTCAAAAAATATCTTTCGCTTATTACTCACCTCTGGCTGTATTTCTTCCTGAATATCTATAGGGTTCTTCTTTTGCATTAGCCAGATCCCAGTGGCCTTCAAGTTCAGGGAATTATCTCCATCAGTATTAGCCCGGGAAAGGTCACTAAAAAGATTGTCTTTAAGCTTTATTGAGTCATTTCTCAAGATAACTGGGCCAATATCTAGTCTCTGATTACCACCTTGAAGGAAATTCTTGAAATCATCAATAATTTTACTGCCTCTATCACTTTCCTCTGTTCCAACATCAGAAGAGCAGGCATTTTTCCCTTTAGACTTGACCGATGATCCCCCACAAGACAGACCCAAGCTAAGCTCAAGCCCGTTGTCCTCCATGTTTCTAGTTAAAAGTTTCTCCAAGATAACGAGTACTGATCATCCATGAATACTAGACTCAGGCTGGCATAGAAAAAGAATCTAAAGTGTAAGAGAACTATCAAAATTGACTAACATATCATGATATATAAACCTTGCCCAACAACCAATGCAGGGCAGAAAAATGCCAAATGATGCAGCAGAACACGAGATCATATTCAATCATTGTAGAAAAATCCTCAATCCCATATAAATAATACACAAAAAGAAGAAATCCGCTACATTTTACAAACATGTGAATGACAGGGCTATTTTAAACTATATCGATGTCATGCACACAATTACAATAATCGAGCCAACGAATCTTGTAATCACAGAACTAATGTATTCATTCTAACAAATCAGAAACTCAACAATCTGATTTTTGGTTACCTTCAACGAAAGTTTCTAGAGGATCAATCCACTTTCCACTTTCCAATTTCAAAACAGCAGTTCTACAGATACCAATAAAAAACATAATACGTACATTCTATGGAAGAATCAAAATAAACAAATCCGATATTCGAGATCTCGGAACGGATTCAAAAGAAAGTAGCAGTTGATTTCCCACACACTTCTATGTCAACAGAATATCAATTAATTGATCAAAATCCCAATTCAACCCATTCACTTAACACACACACCTTGATAACTAGAAAATACTGACATGATCCAAAAATCTCAAGACATAAAAGAAAGGGTTCAATCGTTTCTACTAAGTTCAAAAAAGGAAATCGAAAAATTTACCAGAAACGGAATGAATCCAAGCGAGCAATACAAAGTGACGGCGGAAGACATTGATTGAAACAGAGGAACATAACCCTAAATCAAGTGTGATCCTTCTGAAATCTGCAGTAGAGTCTACTGATTTGGCGGGATGAATTAGCTTTGTCAGTGGCTTGATCTGTGTGTCTTCACTCGATGAATTCAAACTCCTGTCCAATTTTACCTATTAATCGGCAATGCTTTTGGAGCAATTCGCGGGGTTTTGGCCATCTAATATGCAAAAACTTTAGATCAGATCGGTCTACGCATTTTTCCTTTTTTCAACGGACTAAAATTTAAAATTCCTTTTATATATACATTCAAATCGAAAAATATAACTAAATCAACCAAAATATTATAAAATATCACATTCGCATATCAATATATATGATATTTCAATATATTTGTATCACTATAACTACATTTAATAGTTTATTTTATCAAGTCTATCATAAAAATATCTATAATATACAAATAAATTATTATATTTTGTAAATATTTTTTAATTTTTTTTACTTAGAATAATTTCACACATGTGTGACGCAAGGATTTGAATGTTCAGCCCCAAAAGAAAAAAAAATAATAATAATAATAACTTAGTTACTTCAGCTATAAATGATATGATATGTACTTAACAATTAAGAGGATGTTTGCCTCTGGGATTAGAGAGGAGTTAGCCCATTTCATCTTTGGCCATAGTATTATGATTACTAGGATAATGATTTTTTTAATTCTAGTATTATGATAATACTTTGTTCTCACTCTCCTTCCTCCTCTTCTTCACATCTCTTCTCTCACTAAGCTCTAAATATTTATCGAGGAAAAGTAGAAGGTCAAGCCAAATACTGACAAAAGTTGAGATAATAATCTGCACCCCAACGTAGACTATTATAATCCATAGTCAAACTATTATAATCCTTAAACTATTATGAGTTACTTCTTGCCTCAAATGCCCCCTAAAAATTGTTTTAATGAAAACATTGAGTTTAGGTTGGTAACTTTACGTTTAATTTTTACAAATCAAGCCTATAAATATATTAGGATCCCACCTAATAAGAGTTATCTCAAGAACATAAGATGGACTCAAGAATAATCAAACAAAAATCAAATACATAAATAAATGAAATATATGCTATAATACCAGAAGAATAAGAAATCAAATAAACCCTACCCTCTTTCCAGACTATCCCAAATTACCCCAAAAAAAAAAACTCACTAACAAAATCTTCACACCTTTCCCTCATCCCCACGTTCTATTTATAGTAAAACAACCTAACTTATTACTAACTAACTATTTACTAATATGTCCAAACTAACAACCATATTAATATGGAAAATGCATATTCATTATCTCACAATTATCTTAATTTTAAAATTTTTTTGTCTCAATAAGATTTTGCTCATTTCTGGGATGAATTTGACCTTATAATTAATATTTTAAAAAATCATTATTACGTATTTTATTATATTTAATTATAATTAAAAAGTCAATTGCATTTATTGCTTTTTAAAAAACGGACATTTATTAACTTGCAGTCTTTAATATTTTACCATAATTTTTTGGTGCAATTCTTTCAACATTTGCATGATTCTTGCATCTTTAACCCATTAAACGACCTTTCCCAATTTAAAGTCATTTCAGTATCCCACGTCGCCTAGTTGTGTGTTGGCCATACTGTGTGTAAAATCTTAAGTCAGATAACCTCTTACCTTCAACCGTGCTCATGCTTGGAGCCTTGCAACCTGATGCTTCTGCCACCTTCAATCTTGTCCAGAAAACCTCTTTCAACTTCAAGCATTCATAACTTTTAATCTAACCATCAAAATGAAAAAACTCCTTCTTCACACTTGCTTAGAATTGTTTTAACTAGCTTACCTCCAAGATTCAGCTTCAAATTCGAAGGGATGTGATCTATAGCCTTCAAAAAACCCCTATTGCTTAGAAACTTTCGAATTCTGACCTTCCCTTCTTCTTTGAACTCGATCAACACCTTCCTCACGTCTCTTTTGTCTAGTAGCCTCACCTCACCAAATAGACTATTTTAGTAAACTTTTGCAACCAATTTGAGAAAAAAAACATGAAGGAATTAAGAGAACTCCTCAATTGAACTAACCTTAACCTTAATATAAAGCTCTGTGCATAGCAACCTTGTCACATCCTGGCTGCCATATTTTCAAACTTTTCATGTTGTGGACATTTGTCTCTGCTCAACCGTCCGCCTTAAATGCTTAAAGATCTTCCAAAATATCAAGCAACTTGGCTTCTCTTCCAAAGCCTCCTAACAAGACCATGTTGCTTAGCTAACCTCACAAACCTTGATTGCAAAGCCCTCATTGCATGTGCATGGCCGCGTGGATCACCACGTGTGCACTACCTTTGGCTTACCATAGCGCTTAGCTTGGTGCTTTGGAGGTTCTCCTTGCCTAGCTCCTATTGGCTTGTCTCGACGTCTAGCATGCTTTGCCCTCGATTGACACTTAGCCCTCTCGCCTATATATGTCTTGGCCACTACATGCCTTGAGAGGTTTGCACACACAACATCACAAAATTCCTTTGCCTTGAGGGCCTGGCAAAGTTCAAAACACCAAGTCTTTCGACAGTTTGCCAAAACCACTTAATCTTCCTTTCTTTCCTCCACTTGGCTACCAACCTCTCACTCCTCAACACTAAACAACAATTCAACAATAAACTTTGACTTTTTTTAAAACTCAGAAATTCTTAAGAAATAATAGGTTTAGGGTTTACGTGTTCCATCATCTTTATTTCCATGTGTTATGTTTGAGGGTATAATTAGATTTGTTTTATCATGTGTGTGTGAGGGTATAAGTATAAGAGTTTAGTTAGTGCAAGTACAAAAAGTGTGAGATTTGTTTCACAAAAGTACTTATGTCATGTGTGTGTGAGGGTACAACAATGATATAAGAGTTTAGTTAGTGAGGGTACAAAAAGTGTGAGATTTGTTTCACAAAAGTACTTATGTTCTACCTTTCTTACTAACTAAACTCTTCACTAATGGATTACTCATCTCACTATTAATTGGTTTTGAGATAGAACTTCATATTATTAAATATTCATGACTTTCCTAAACTTTGAGTTCTTTCGAACTTAAATTAGATTAGGGTAGGTTTGATTTATAATTTTCAAGTTCGGGTCAATTTGTTTTATCCTTAAACTTGAATGTCCAAAATTACTATTGTATCAACTTTTCCGTTAAATAAAGATTTGAGAAAACAATCTAATGAACTCTCTTGTTCACAATTTTGAAAGAATACGAAGGCTAAAGATGAGAATATACCTCAAGCTTAATTCCTTCTCCTCCATGTCCCTTGAAGATACAATGGCAATGGTTATTATTAAAATTATTGTGTTTGTAGAAAATTCGTAAATTGTTGAATTTTGATTGATGACTTAGAACCACTTCTGACACTTTGCCTTTGCGAAAAGGGAATAGCATAATTGCAAAACAACTTTATAATTTAATTAATTTCTTTTGACTACTAATATATTTGGGTTTAAGAAGCAAACTAATAAATCTTCGAAGACAAATATAGAGATGTTTTTCAACTAACTGATTTTGTTGTTTTGTAATTCAAATAGTAAAGATTTGTTTTCTTTGAGTAGTTTGATTATTTTTTTTGGAGTTAATTTCAAAGGCAGAGCATGAATTCTTGAATTTCTTGTAGTATTTATGAATCCCTCTTTCCTCTGATTATCTTTAGACATTATTTCTTTCCTTACTATTTTACTTTCTTTTTCAACATTTTATTTCTTTTGTGTCAAAGCATGCAAACAAGATTCGACTATTTCTTGGTTACCGTCGGTTGCAAATTTTGATGAGGTCTTTATTTTGCTCAATTGAATTATTGTGCTTAGTTTCTTTTGAAAATTGATACTTAGATTCCATTCATTATATACAGCTTACTGGTGATATAGATAATAGATATGATATCATACCCTCTCAATTTATATATGTATATCATGTGGAATTCATCCCTATAAACATTTATTTATTGTTATTAAAATAAAATGGTAAAGCAAAATAATCGATTGTAAAGATGTCCACATGACAAGCGATGAGATGCGACTCTTCATCTTCACCCCTATCCTCACGATTTATTTTATTTTTTGTTTTTGATAAATAAGATATATATCCAAACATGTATAAAGAGTGTAACAAAGCTTTTAAATATTAATCGTGTACTTTTTTACATAATTTAAATTAGGTAGATCGTGTATAAAGAATCTTGAAAAAATTTTACATCGTTTAGATTATGCACCCTACGATTGTGTAAAAAAACAATCGTCTATAAAAGGATTAAAAAAATTTTGTTTAGACAAATGTAAACGATCGTTTACAAAAAAAAAATCTTGAAAAAATAAGTCAAATCTAAATGACTTTGTGATAGAATTGAAAAGTAAAAATGATAAAATATATAATTGGTGTTGTTGGTGACCTAATTGATGAGACATTTTTTTATCTTTTATTACGGGAAGGTGGACTTTTATCATTTTCGAAATTGTTATTAATAAATATTTTGTTTATATTTTTGAGAAGGGAATGCGAAAAAAGAAAATAATCCCCACTCGTTTTTATCATTCCCGGGTACGGGAGGGACTTGCGATCACGGGTCTTCCAGCAACTGCAGTGACCAGTTCCTTGCTAGCTGCTGTGAACAATGACTTCCAGGTTATCCAACGGATCAACTTTCTTCTTTTCTTCTTCTCAAGTTTTGAATATTTGCTTATTTTTTTCCATTTTTTTTCCTTACAATCAGGCGATTGAGAGTTTTCAAGCGATGGATGACATCCCAAGGCATACAATGCAGCGATGCTCTTCAATTCACGGATACCCCCGACAATGGAATCTCCGTCAAAGCCTTGTGCGATTTACGGGAGGGTGATGTTGTTGCAAACGTTCCTAAACTTGCTTGCCTCACCGTCAAGACCACCAGTGCCTCTTCCATTATAGAAGAAGTCGGTTTGGGTGGCTATCTGGGGCTTTCGGTTGCTCTCATGTATGAGAGAAGTTTAGGGGAGAACTCTAATTGGGCTGGCTATCTCCAGCTTCTGCCTGATGAAGAATGCGTGCCCTTGCTTTGGTCTCTGCAAGATGTAGACCAGTTTCTTTGTGGAACTGAGCTACACAGGGTAAGTCCACTTCCTTTTTCTCTGTTTCTTTAAGTTCATGCATGGAGTTGTTAATTAAAGGAATTAGTTTTGTTGAAATTTGTAATTGCAACTCTCTGAAGTGACTGTGTTATTTACTCATTTGTTGAACCCAAAGAGAATATATTTTCTTAATCTGGATGTTATTGGCATATCACACCCTTTTACCTGCATCAACTGATTTTTCTCTCACCTGCCCCCTCCCTTATAAGACAATTGCTTCCATTTTCTATTTTCTCTTCCTTTCAATAAATTTGATTAACTTACTTTATTCTGCTTCCCGTTGGACTTGTGGAGGTGAGTAATGTAAAGGTACCCGTTTATCTACTCTGTTGAAGTAATTTATCCTCTTTTTTACCCTCGAAGTAGGAGTAGCCATATAGTAACTTTTAGAGATCAACTTTCATGTTATTGAGGAGTCTTGTGCACATCTACTATTAGTAGATGGTTAGTGTAAGTAGTGAGGAGCTTGTGGATCTCAAGCTCAATTGGATATCTTATCGATTATTCAGGGTTTATGAGACTCCCTGCGTCTCAACTATAGCCAAAGGGAGCACGTTTCTTAGATGATTAGCAAGAACCTTAGCCAAAATCTTATAGTAACTCATTATGAGACTAATAGGTCTGAACTCCCTCACTCTACTGTCATTTTCCTTCTTAGGGAGTGGAAAAAACTAAAAAAAAATAAAAAAAAGACTACACTCAACAGTAAACCAACTTCTCAAGATTACCAAAAAAAAAAAAAAAGACTACAACAAATATACCTGACATATAATAACTACCTCAACACTCTAAGCACAGGTTGTCAGGTTTCGTAATTCAAACTAAACGACTTTCCAATTCAAAAACATACTTCCGAACTCTATGGCTATTAGGGCCTTGGTAAATATTTAGGATAAGAGTATGCTTTTCCTTGTGACCATATGTTTATTGATTATAAAAAAATGCTTAAGCTAATTAAATATCTTGACGATAATTCAGGGTTTAGTGTAAGTAGTGAGGAGCTTGTGGATTCTTAGGCAATTGGAACATGTTGATGATAATTCTGAGGTTTCCTTCACATATGATTTTGATACCTATTTCAAAAGGTGAAGTTGATAAAGTAAATAAGTCACCCATTATTCCTTCCAAATTATCTTCTTTGATTGGAAAATTTAGTTTGTAATTGAAATCAATACCACCTCGTTCTTCATTGAAGTGGTTTTGTCCAAAGGAACTAACGTTGAGGAACTATCCTGATCTTTGAGACTAAGCCTTACCGTTTTTCTTTAAAGAAGTTATGTTTTCTATATTAGTTTTCAAGCCGGGAAGTGGCAACTAAATAGCTTCAGCATTTGGCTGGCTGTTTCTCAATTCTTCCATACACTCCTGCTCTAAGGAAGTGCAGTGAATTTTTTTGGGGGGGAGGTGGAATGTTTTTATTGATGGACTATGCTTTGCCATCACTAGGTCGTTTCTCAAAGGCGTCTAATTCCAAATTTATGTAACTTCAATAAGCTGTCTCTCACGAGATAATTGTTGGGGAAAAATCTTCCTATTCCAAACAGGAAGATGGATGAGGTTAAGTTCTCTCTCTCCCTTTTTTCCTCTCTTCTCCCCCTTCCATTTGGTCTGTTCCCTTCAATCCATCTTCCCCGACAAATTATCCAGCGACCATGTGCTCCACCTCCACTCTCGGGCATCACCTCCAACATTTCTTTAGCAGCCTTCTCGACTGTTAGATACAATGGAAGTTGTAAACTGTAGGTTTTTTTATTCATACTATTGTGCTTGGATGGAGAACAAGCGAGTCCACTTAGAAGACGTTGAAGCTCGGATCATCTTGGTTATTTCAGAGAGTCAGTTGAAATGGTATTCTAACGTCTTAGCAGAGCTTATCAGGGGTTTAGAGGATTGCTCCTTTTAGAGATTTGGAGAGTTAGACCGCGACAGATTGAAGCTATCCAAATTCATGGCTGACAATTGTTGGATTATTTGCTATGGTTTTTGGTCGGCCTTAGGTGGACGACCAACCATTAGGGTATCCTCAGGGGAAGCCAAAAAGGGGATTTTGACTTCATTGATGGACTATGCTTTGCCATCACTGGAAGTCACTTGAACCTTCTTTACTTCTATTAGGTCCTTTCTCAAAGGCACTCTAATTCCAAACTCATGTAACACAAAACTTACTTCTTCAATAAGCTGTCTCCAACGAGATAATTGTTGGGGAAAAATCTTCCTCATTCCAAATAGGAAGACGGATGGGGTAAGTTCTCTCTCTCCCTTTCTTCCTCTCTTCTCCTCCCTTCTGTTCGTTCTGTTCCCTTCAACCCATCTTCCCCGACAAATTATCCGACGACCATGTACTCCACCTCCACCCTTGGACATCACCTCCAACATTTCTTCGACAACCTTATGACGTTTTTTTAGTTACGATTCAGCTTCTCGACTGTTAAATATAATGGAAGATGTAAGTTGTCCGGTTCTTCATTCGTACTACTTCGCTTGGATGGAGAACAAACGAGTCCACGTAGAATATGTTAAAGCTCAGATCATCTTGGTTATTTCAGAGAGTCAGTTGAAATGGTTTTCTGACGCCTTAGCAGAGCTTATCAGAGGTTCAGAGCATTGCTTCTTCTAGAGATTTGGAGAGTTTGACTGCGGCAGATTGAAGCTATCCAAATTCAGGGCTGACGTTTATTGGATTCTTTGCTGTGATTTTTGGTTGGCCTCAGGTGGACGATCAACCATTAGGGTATCCTCAAGGGAAGCCAAAAGGGGTGGTTGTCATCCCTTCAGATAATGGAAAGTTCCTTTCGAATTTGGAGAACAATTGGTTCTTAAGCCACAACTCAACGTCTCAATACCCTCCTTCAAATTAGAGCTCAAGTTATTCCGAAAGTTAAAAATCTAGACAACTCAGTTTGTAAGTGGAAAAAAAGAAGATAGAGTATCAGTTGGGAGAAAAAAAGAGCTTTAATGCCCCTGTTTTGAAAACAGTCTTACAGAACCAGCAAACCCCTGTTTTGGCACCAGTAAAACAGAGCTACTTACATTAAAAAAAAAAAAAAAAATAGACCACATGCTATTTGGTTCACAAGAAAGCTTAAGTTTTAAAGGAAGATTTCAATAGCATATGGGTTGTTTCTAGACTTTTTGTGTATAACGAGTGGAAGGATATCATTGAACTCTTGGAGGAACATTTTCAAATCAACATCAGCCTCAATCTCCTGTTCGAGGATGGTTAGTATTAGTGGACTTGGCCCAAGAAAGGATATAACCTAATTTTCTTTCCTTTTTTATTACAAGCTTATTGTTCATTAATTCTTCCTATTGTATTCTTTGTTAAAATGAGAAAATAATAAGAAAGTCAAATTGTGGTTTTTCTTTCGGTACTCGGGTTTCCACGTAACTTGGTATCTATTCACTTTACCACTTTTAATATGATATCAGAGCAGGGTATAGAGAAAACCCTAGACATGAACATTGATGGAACCCAAACAGAGACCAACCACGAGACAGCCGCTGCCGTTGCCGTTGCAATCAACGTTGCCACTATGGAAAAATTGCTCCACCAGCTTCGAAGTCGCCGCACGATCACAATCACTCTCAGAGCTAGCCGCGCCGCCTAGTGGAGAGAACCAGCTGCACGAGCCACATTCTTTTGCCCACGTGCCATTGCTGCCAGGTGCGTATCCCCACGTGCCTCTGCAGTTTAGCCAGCCTACTCCTAACCGCGGTCCTCTGTCCAGTCGCAACACCCTCTTAGTCAGCCGCACTTCCAAGCGGTGCCACCACCCTTGTTTCACATGCTGCCTCCTTTTCAAGCACTGTTGCTGGGTTCGATAAGTCAACTACTGAGTTCATCGATAATTCCACTCTCTTGTACTTCTGCAGCTTGGAGTTCTATCAGCTCAAACTCTTCTACTGCATCTTCAAATACTTTTAACTCGTCAGCTTCATTTTGTACTAACAGGACTTAAAGTTCTCGCTGATCCTTAACCTTACACTGATGACCTATGGTGTATCGTTCATCACAGCGGAAACATAATCCTTTCTCTCTTTCCGCTTTGAATCCAATGTTAGATAACGCTTGAACATGCCCTCCTTTTGAACTTCGGCTTGATTCACACCTTGCAACGTAATCGTCCGCGTCGGAACTAGTTTAACTGCCTTTGGTATTTCCTTCGTTGCGGTCGGTAGAATTCCTTTAAGATTGTTCACCACGTTCACTCATTTATTTTTTTCAATGATTGTGTCCGTTTCTCCTTTCTTCTCCGTCGTTTCAAACCAAACCACTTCTCTATTTTTTACTCTTTGGGTCACTTTCATCATATTCACAAGCCCAACGGGCTCCCAGCGTTCTACCTCAGCCCTAACCTATCCTATGCCCTATGGTACAAACCTATTCATGAATGTATTCTCCAAAATTTCATCATACAAATGAGGCAACGGTGCAACAAGCTTATTGAAAAGATTTATATTTTCTTCTATAGTTGATTCTTGTTTAATCACAAGAAATTGGCTACATGCCGTCCCTTGCTCAGGAGATTGGAACTATTGCAGTAGTCGCATCTGTAATCCTTTCATTGCAGTAGTCGCATCTGTAATCCTTTCCAATCGAAAAATGGCTCTTGGTCCTCCTTTGCACGGTACTAGTCCAAAGCCGCTTCTTTGAAACTTATAACCACTATAGTCAATTTCTCCTCCTCCATTAGTTTATGAATTTGAAAGTATCTATCGACCCGGAATAAGTAGGAATCAAGATCAGTGCGATTGAAAATTGACATCTCTACTTTCTTGAATTTGCTCCATTCCAATGTTGCATCTCCCGCTCCAGATCATGCAACTTCGTTCGTAATTATTGAAAGGAGAGAAAAGAGCACACATCAATTACGTGGAAACTTGAGTACTGGGAGAAAAACCACGATATCTTGTTGTTATTATTTTCTAATGAATTTTACAATAGGTACAATGAGGGATAATAAATAGAATACAGAAGGGAATAAAGAAAAGGAAAAAATTTAGGAATTAGAGAAAATATTCCCATAATCTTTCCATAAATACCCTAATGGCCAAGCCCACTAATTCTAACAGTAATTGCAATCGTTTCTGTTAGTGTTTCCTTCTCATTCTTACTTCCGCTTGATTTGCCTCGTTCATTATTCAAAGGTGTATTAGATCGCAATTGCACGATCTCAGACAAGAGATTCGTCAACAACTTCTTCATTTCTTCGAAACTACATTGTTGACCATCGACTTGTTCATTCAATCGTTCCACGCTCTTCGATAAGGATGCCATGGATTCCTCCTTCTTTGATAGTTTCTGAATTTCCACACTAATCATCGAAATTTCGACTTTGTTTTGCGTCAGTCTTCTCCTCCAATTGTTTCTACGCCATATTGAGTGCTTTTCTGAGGTTTGATTGCTCTGATACTGATATGAAAGGTATTGATCTTTATTGTAGTAGTAATGGATCGAACAGTAGAATAACTAGGGCACAATCACAAACGATCGTTCCTAATGACCTATCCCTCACTCTCGAGAAGATACTTTCCAATGTCTAACTAACTCAATGCACTTCGAGAATATTTATACTATTCTCCCGAGTGGTCCCCACGCCTACAATTCCCTTGCCCGTACTAATCTTTCCTCTCCTACTATACTGATGCACTATTGGTTCATTTCCTTGGCACCAAATGTTGTGGGATCTGGCAGGTTGTCCTGTAAGGTTATTACTTGAGGTGCACGTAAGTTGGTCTGGACACTACGAGTATATATATAAAACTATTAAAGCAGGGGGAACATGCCAAAAACAGATTAGCTTCCCTGGCCAAGTCTGTAACCTAACCCCAGTACTGCACCACTATTCTTAATGTCAATTTCCACATCATTAACCAGGAAGACATTCTGATTCAAAAGGGGATTTCAACAATCAAGTTCTCGATTCTTTTAGGCTAAGAGAAGGTGATGATACTCTATATCTTTCTAAGAGGTCAAGGACTGAAGGGTTGTTGAATTTTATATAATAGATCTGTTGAATATTCCAGCCAGAATAATTTAATTGGCGAAAGAAAATACTCGATGTCATATGGCTTTGTTTTCACTTCTTGAAGTATTTTTGTTCATTTTGTATTTGTAGAAATGAAGTTTTCATAATGTAATGAAGCAGTGCATGTGAAGTGGTAATCTATGTAGATGATTTTTCTTACACTTGTAGGCAGACTGTGAAAGAGGACAAGACTCTTATGTATGAGGACTGGAAAGAGAATATCCTGCCTCTTATGATGTCTGCACCTCTGATGTTCAGTCCAGAATTTTTTGGCGTCGAACAATATTTTTCTGCAAGGAGCCTCATTTCGTCTAGATCTTTCGATATTGATGACTTTCATGGGTTTGGAATGGTCCCTTTGGCAGATCTGTAAGTGAATCCATCTTCTATATTGTTATCAATGTATATACTTCCTTACAATTTCTGTTCTGTGCATCGCTTACCTATGGCCAATAGAGTGAGTGAGAGGTACTCAACTTCTCAAAATTCTGGCCAAATAGTAACTCCAAAAAAAGAAACGACAGTTTAAGCCATTGTCTGCACTCTGCCTATTTAAGCCATTAAGGTTCATCACATTTTTCTCTAAATCTTAGTGTCTTCTTAAGAATTCCAATTGAGGCATATATTCTGAAAAGAAAATCCGTCATAGAATCTGTGAACACTAAGACAAAGCTGAGCTGAAACGATCAACCAAAGAAGTTACTTGTTGTGGAAGAGCCTTAACAAGCATATATCCTTAACAGAAAAGCCAAAATTGAATTTGAAAAGGCAACACTAGGAAAAGGCCTTGAGACGAGCTGAGCTGAAACAATATAGCTAAAGAAGTTGCAAGTTGTGGATGAGCCTCAACCGCTTTAACAGCAAGCAATAAACCACAATTATTTTGAATTTGGAGCCAAAAGTGGCTTGAGGATCGTTGGAGAAACTTGACCTTGAAAAATAAAAAGTTTTGATTTCTCACTCTGTCAATTCAATGAATCCAGGTTTAACCACAAGACCAATGCTGAGGATGTACATTTTACCTTGGTGTCTTCTGACGTCGAGTCCGATGATATTACTTCTCAACTAAATGATGTGCATCCATACGACGACGAGTCCAAATGCTGGAATTCTCCTGTTGATAAAGTAGGATCAGATTCTCTTGTAAATGAGGTAAACAATGCAGATGATACCGACTCAAACTCTTCTGATCTCAGAGATGATCCTACAACGCTTGAGATGATTATGGTAAAGAATGTCAAAGCTGGCAATGAGGTTAGAATTCAATCTTTCAATGATTTTGTAATTAGATCTTGTCGATCTCTGTTTATGGTTGGTGGGAAAACATATTCAGTCTAAGGGTGTTTGGAATAACTTTTTCGTTTCCTCTGCTGCACATTAGGTGTTCAATACATATGGGTCTTTGGGAAATGCTGCTTTGCTTCACAGATACGGATTTGCAGAAGCAAATAACCCATATGATATCGTGAACATTGATTTGGAGCTAGTTATCGATTGGTGTTCATCTCTATTTTCCAGGCGATACAGTAAAGCAAGAGTATCATTATGGAGAAAGTTGGAGTATTATGGTTGTGATAATGAAAACATTGAATATTTTGAGATAACATACGATGGGGAACCACAAACTGAACTACTGATATTATTATACATAATGTTGCTATCAGAGGATGCATTTAATCACTTTGATCTAACTATATCAGTTTCTGGGAATTTTAGTGGTGTTATGTTGTATCAAATGGGAAAGAGTATCTGGATTGAAGATTCAAAAATTAGGAAGGATGTTTTGCTTACCAAAGATGTTCGTAAAGCTCTCGTGTCACTTGCAGATATGCGTGAAGCTTTATATGGTTCAAATCATTTAGAAGAAGACCTTGAGACGTTGTCTGGCATACAAGATAATAGGAAGTTATATCATTCTTTGATGTTGCGTGTAAGCGAGAGGACGATCCTGAAGAAACTCAGATCTTATGCTGCTGTGGCTGGTCAGTTATCAACTAGTGAAAGGCGGTCATCTTTGAGGAAGAACACCTGAACAAGTAACTTTTAATTTTTCAGCTCATTATCTCCAAATTTCATTCAGTAGCTTTTGGTTTTTTCACTTGAATTATTCTACTTGTCACAGTGACTCTTTTCTTGGATCTCCAACTTCATTCCTAATTTTATCATTAGTGATGCTAATTTATGGGAGCTGTTAATGTTAAGCCGTGTAGCTACCCTACTTTCAAAAGACAGAAGGCTGAGAGAAGAAAACCTTCCATACATAAATATCTAAACAGTTATTGATTGATTTTTGTTTTAAGAAGCAAAATGTTGTTTTCTCAACATCCTAAACCTCTTTTTTTTTTTTCCTTTAAAAAAAATTTCTTTGGGTAGTTCTTTTTTTTTAAAAAAATAATGAAAGGATTTTATATAAAAATTCTCATTAACGAGAATCAAGAAACAATAAGGTGATATTGTGAAGTTTCTTGAAAGTAATTGTCGCCATGTACTCGAGACAACGCGGAGCGGTCAACGTCTTTAAAAAGGGTTAATTTTAAAAACGAAAAAAAAGTCGTTATTATCATCTTCTTTACGGTGTGGTGTGATTGGATATTGAAATAAAGTAAATAATTTTAAATAAAATAAAAAGTGGTCTGCGAAAAAGAAAACTAGAGTTTAGTTCGGGGTCATTTGTATACGGAGAAGGTGTTAGCACTCTATAATACTCGTTTAGAAAACGTTGATTAGGAAACTTTATGAAATATATATTTACTTTTGAGTTTTAAAAAATAATTTTAAAGAAAAAAAGAAATTATAAATGGTTTAAAAAGCAAAATTTAAGTAAGATTTTAAAAATGCTTATAGTTAAGGTTAAAAATATTTTAAAAACTTCACGAAATTTTTAATGAAGGTCATAGGAATAATGCACCTTGAACCAAATCAAATATACACACAATAAATTAGAGTATGATGTCAATGCATGTATATAATAAAAAAATATAATAATAAATAAAATAAAGAAATAAGAGAAAAAGGAAAGAAGGAGGAAAAAAATTAATAAATGAATAAAATAAAGAAAAGGAAAAAAAATAAAATAGAGGGTGACAGCGAAATTTCCGCCACCATACAAATATAATAATAATAATAATAAAATAATAAATATAATAACAATAATAATAATAAATGTGATAATAATAATAGTAAACTAAAAAAATTATTAGTAAAAGAAACTAAATAAGTAACTTAGTAGAAGATGATGATGATGATTAATAAGTAAACTATAACTGTATTGAATAATTTAATCTATATTTTTTTGTATACCTTTTGTTTATTTATAATGTTCATAAAGGATTTCAATTTTAATATTTATGCATAAGGGTTTGGTTTCGATTCAGTTTTATTTATGCATAAGCAGTGTGATTTCAATTCGGTTTGACATAGATAAACGGTTTGGTTCGGTTTCATATGAGATTTTTTTTGCATTTTTCGTTCGATGCAGTTTTAGCTTCAAACCAAATCGAACCGTGAATATCCCTACATAACGAGGAAAGCCGAGATGAGTCAGGCAAGTGGCGACAGATGTTCTAGCTATCGTATTTGCTGATAGAGTGCATGCATCAGACGAAGTGTCTATAACCCACATAGTTCGGTGGAAAGAAGGGTTGAGGAAGGCCTGGTGGATCACCTCCCTCAAAAGATAAATAAAAGGTTCTGTATCGAGAGACTGAAAGCATTAAGGCAACGACCTTTGCATGAACCACTTATTCGGCTGACACGGAGAAGTGATTAAGTTTAATAGAAATATGTTTTGGGGTGATGGACTGTCCCGAAGAGAAAAAGGTAAAGTTAGAAACGTTCTTGTTACAAGAAGGCACAAAAGACTTGTGGACTCTTTACGCGGTAGGACATGCGAATAAGGTACCGTCATATGGGATGACTGCAAGAAAGCCTTCAAAAATAACTTCTATCCTCATTCCTTCTGTTACACAAAGAGAAGCAAATTCATAAATTTGGTCCAAGGCGACATGATTGTTGTAGAGTGTGAGAAAAGATTTATTAAGTTAGCTAAGTACGACTCATCTTTTGTATCTGATGAGGCAGACTAAGGCAAGTTATTTGAAGAAGGCCTGCAGATTGAAATTAGGGCATCAGTCACTGCCATCATGAATTGGTCTGACTTTTCTAAGATGGTCTAAGCTACTGTAAGGGTTGAAAGATGCATGGCAGATGATAAGGAAAATAAGGTTAAGAAAAAAGACCTAGGCCATTTGGGTTTCAGTGGCTTGAGAGGGGACGAGTGATGCAGCGAGGCCAGGTGACAAGCGGTAGGCATTTAGCAATGGGAAAATTCCAAACTCGTTCTCATAACCCCCATAAACTTCAGGACCAGTTATGGGGGAGGATTCTAGAGGCAACGAAGAGACAAAGGGGGGGTACCTCAGTATGAACGGAGAATGAGCCTCAGTGAAGGCCAGCGAAGGGACAAAATTCGAAATTTGAGGAAAGAAGTAGCCTTCCAAGGAGCTGTTTTAACTACCAACAACTAGGGCATTTTGCCAGAAATTGTCCAAATGTAGGAGCTCAAAGAAACCCATGAACTATGTCACAATTGATCAATCAGCCCTACCGACAAAACAAAGTTGCAGCTGGATTTAGTGGAGTCAGAGGACCTGAAAGGCTTAAGTCGCAAGGAAAAGTTTGCGCTATGACTTGGAGTGAGGCTAGGGACAACCCTCACGTAATCACTCGTTATTGATTTGTAATTCTTCTACTTTTGTATTCTTTGACTCCGGGGCCACACATTCTTTTATTTTCGTATCGCACGCTAAAACCTTAAATCACCAAATAGAACCTCTAGAAAATGTGTTGCTAATTAGTACCCATTGTGGAGAGGTGTTCTTAGTAGAACAAGTGTGCCGAGATTATGAAGTATGTGTTGGGAGTGTCGTAATGAATGTAAAGAAAAAGGAGACATGCGCAACAGAATAAAGGATCAATTTTACTCTAATTACATCTAAACAAATTTAGAAATTAACATGCTTTAACTACTCTAATTAAAATAAAATTAAGGTTAATGGAAAACTTACATTTGTAGCTTCTCAATCTTTATAATCTCTTCACAAACTTAAATTCGGGACCACCACTAGAGTTGACCCGTAATTCTTCGCACTTAGAACCATGTTGTGGGACTCGCTAAGTGAAGTGAAGGAAAATTAGAAAGAAAGATGGAAATTGGAGGAGGAATTAATTAGAGTTGAGATTTTTGGAAGAGAGAAAAAATTTGGTAAATTTTTTGTAAAAACAAAAATACAAATTTAGCCAAATGTCTTTTCAAATTTGAAAAAGAGCCTTTAAATAAGCTAATTACATGTAAAAGTGCATGTAATTAGTAGGGGTGTGAGAATAACCCTTATAACCCTACAACCCGGACTACCCAACCCATATTATATGAGTTCGGATGAGTTAGTTTAAAATGTGGGTTGGGTTGGGTTGAAAATTTTGATATTTTTGGGTTGGTTGGGTCTCGGTTGGAGGGTTGATAAATTCAGGTCAACCTAACCCAACCCGAATTAATAAAATATAATATATATATATATATTTATTTATTTATTTATTTATGTGTTTGAAACTTTGAATTAATGGATGTTTGAAATTTTGAATATACAACAATTTTGAAATTTTTTTAGAAAAAGAACAATTTTGAACTTTATAAACGTTAGAAATTAGGAAAAAAAAAAAACCCAAACCGATTTACACCCCTAGTAATTAGTACACCAAATCTCAACATCTAACATTCCACTAACCATTAGTGGAACTTAGTGGGCTAGGTATCTACATTTCATGTAACCACTCTTCACTAAGTGTTAGTGGGATTATCTAACAAAATATTGGATTTTTCCACTAATTTTAGATCAAAGGCAATATGGTGATTTGACCATTTAAATTAAAGTCAAAAGTCAACATTTTGACTTTTTTATCATTTTATCTATCTTAACTAGTTCTGATCTACTGAGCATAAATCCACATTCATTTTTTCAAAATTCAAATCATATTTGAATATAAAACTGGTCAAACAATGAAAGAAAGATCCTAACCTCTCCTTATATTGTTTGTAATAAATAGTCATTTCAATAACTTACTTATGTTGTTTATAATAAATAATCATTTCAACATTTTATTTGTTTTGTTATAAATAATCATTTTAATTTATCCTTTCAATATTTGTCTCAAAAAATATATAAATTTTATAAAGAATAAAGAAGGGAGAAAGTCACTCATACATGGCCTAAGTGGATAGCAAATTCAACAAAGCCTATTTTAAGTTATAGAATTTGGAAAACCAATCATTACGTGGGTGAATAGTGTTTTGAAAACTCATCTAAAATATTTAACACTATTTGTAACCATTATGCACTCGAATAAAATAGACTTGGTTTTCCAAATTCCATAGCTTAAAAAATATAAGTTGTTTGTAATATGAGAAATAAATGATTTGTAACATTTTGTAAGAAATAAATACATATAATTATTATAAGAAAAAAAAATCCTTTTCAAATTCCATAACAATAACCATGAACGGTCCAAATTTTTAGTATAAATATAGATGCATCCTTTGAGTTAAATTTTCTATCCAAAGTTTTTGTTGCTTTCAAGTTTTATCTACTCATTTTTTGTGCCAACTCAAAAAAAAAAAAAATCGATTTAAGATAATGCCAATATTTACATTTTGTTGTTGTTTCGTAAGTTAATTTTTATTTCCATTTTAAATCTGTTGACTTAATGGAATATTTGCTAATACGAAGTTTGGAACATTTTCAAAATAATTGAAGCCTCAAAAGGAGTGTTATTCATAAAAGAATATAAAACTAAAAAGGGAGAAGTGTTAGATGTATTGAAAATTATTATTGTCAACAATTGAAAGTTATTATTGTCAACAATCATACATATTTGTTAAATTTAATTGTTTATCACTTCATTCTTAATTTTAATCTAATTTTTAATAATATTATTTATTAGGATTTAAATATAGTTTATTTTTTAAGCTCCTCACATTTATTACTTAAAATTATATTTAAACAACAGTTTACTTAATAAACAAAATGTAATATGTTTTCTTTTTGAAGTAACAAAAGTTCAAATTAGTCTGTACAATGACTTGATCAAAAAGTACAATAATGTTATAGAGAAAGGAAAATATAAAAATTCAAATGTTGAAATAAGGAAAAAAACATTGTATATAAAAAAGTATTCATTCAATATTGTTATTTTTTAAATTTACCACTACATACTATTTATTCATTTTAGCACAAATATATTTTAACAAAGTTCTCACATGGAAAGCACATTTTTAGTTATATGGTGTTTTTAAAGAAAGATTTAGAGAAAATACTTAATTTGACTATGAAATTTCACAAATATCCTAAAATAAGATTTTTTTTACTTAATTAGGAATTCACATATTTGTAGGACAATTTTAACTTTATGATTAACATTAATTATATAGATAATTCAAAATTAAGAAGTATATTTGACCTTATTTACATTATATTTATCATTATTGTCTAAACTATAACTTCCTTAATTATGATCTTGATTAATGTAAAATCTTAATTATTAATGAAAAAACGTTACCTTATATAATTTATTTTAAATTATCATCAAATAATATATCTTTGAATATGTAAATAATTTTCAAAATTCTCCTTCTTAATTATTCATCAACCGCATAATTCTTACATCCTCATCTCCATCGTCAACAGTCATTCTTCTCTGTTACATCCGTCGCCTGCTATTTATCCAATTTCTCTAACAATTTTGATACATCCTCCATTGGAAAGTTATCGAATTTCTTCACAAATTCCATCCAGTCATTCTTCATCTCCTTATATTTCATCCATCATCGATTTCGATTCTGTTATTCACATAATCTTAATTTATTTCTCCTTTCGTTCTCCTCACGTATTCGGTTAATTGTCTTCCTTAATTCATTATATTTTTCTGTACTCCATTAAATCATAGTATTTCTAGAACGTTTAGCGTTATATTCCGAAATATTTGTTTTAGACATATATCACTTCATATATATAACAATGCATATATTTATTATTTACAGTATCCCCAAGAAATTTCAATTGTCTGTTATGTGAATTAGTTTATATATACCCCTTCATATATATAATAATATACATAAATTGACATACAGTAATTGACGAATATGATATGTGTTATGTTTTTTTAAGATATATACCGCTTCTTATTTACCAATACATATATATGAACATCTAGTAACCGTAGAATATTATATGTTTTCTTCAAGTAAGCCCGATTCTGTCACCGAAAAATCGCAACATTTTTTCAATTTTGGTACATCCAGTTTCCTTATTCACGTAATCTTATTTCCTCTATCACTGATTTCGATTTCATTCTTCACCGATTCTCAGTTTATTTCGTTTTTTTGTTATCCTCATACTTTTCCTCAATTCCTCATATTTTTTCTTACTCCATTACATCATAGATTTCCTAAAACGTTTTAAACTTCGATTCCGTAATATTTGCATTTAAATATATACCACTTGATATATACAATTTATAAATATATGTTGACATACAGTTTTCAAATAATATGATATATCGATTCTGTTATTTAGTGTATATATCCACCTTCATATATACAATAATACATATAAATTGATATACATTTACCGAAAAATAGGATATGTTAAATTGATTTATGAATAGTATATATGAAATAATACATTGAATATTTTATGAATGAAAGGTTATGTTTTCAATTTATTAAATTGAGTAAGAAAAAATTACCGAAATATATGTTACGAAACAGAAGAAGAAAGAACAAATTTGTGAAGGAAAAAAAATATATGATACAAAACGGAAGAATAAATAATATACGAAAAAAAAGACTAATTGTATCACAAGAAGCAAATCGAAAGGGAAGAAAAAAGAACAAATTTGTGAAGGAAAAAGAATATATGATACGAAACGGAAGAATAACTAATATACGAGAAAAAGTCTAATTGTATCACAAGAAGCAAATCGGAAGGGAAGAAAAAAGAACAAATTTGTGAAGGAAAAAAAAATATATGATACGAAACGAAAAAATAAATAATATAAAAAAAGACTAATTGCATCACAAGAAGCAAATCGAAAGGGAAGAAGAAAGAACAAATGTTTTTTGTAATAGCAATCGAAAAAGAATGCCGATGTCGAAATTGATGATCATGAGAAATTAACTTTTAGTTGGTGAAATTGAAAATATTTATTTTTTAGGATAATAAACAATATTATTACCATATAAGATAATAATTTATACCACATTTAAACCATTCTAAAGTTAATAAATATTACATTAAGAAATTATAAATATATATATATATATATATATATATATATATATTAATAATTAAGAAAGTTTCAATTGATATAATAAATATGATTGTTGATAATTAAGAAAAATATTGTTCAAGATTAATGAAATTTGGATAATAAGGTAAATTCATCCATTCTTTTGTGAAAAATATTAGTTCATTTAAGACTTTTATGTAATATATTAAAAAAAAATAACCATTGTGTAATATCATATAACAATTTAGGCTATTTTAGTTGAAACCCCGTTTTTTAATGTTTTTATTTACAGGATAGTGATTGTGATACTAGAGCCTCACCACAATTGCTAGTTTGCGACATCGTCCATTATGCCCTGCCCCAAAAGTCACTTCATGCGACCAAATGGAGGCATGCCACCTAGATACTTAATGCCTATCACCCCGTGTGACAAACGTCGAACGCCTAGTAAGCGAAATAACCTTTGAACTCTAACTTTAGACAAAGCTCCAACTTTAAACTTTAGAGACCTTCTCAACTCAATGCAACAAAATTACACAACTTAAGCAATTGAATTAGAAAACTCACTTAGCTTTTCTTTAACCATAAGTATAGAATAATGTAGCAAAAATAAATAAACACAGCCTTCTATTTCTTAGACCAATGCTTTACATTTACATTTCTCTTTTCTTTAATACAGAGGTAAATCCTAAATCTTGAACGTCTATCCTATCCTTTACATAAACTCTCTTGCAGCCCTTGACATTCAAGGTGTTTAGGAGTATAATCTCTCCCTTACTACAAGGAAATATAAAGGGAACACCGCTTGCTCGCTTAGCTTCCACACGAAGCAACTCCTCTTACCCTTCTTACCCTCAACGTCTGAAATTTATTTTACATTTGAGTACAAGTTATTTATGTGGGTTAACATTGGAAAAAATCTTTTGGTGATATGGTAGCAACAAGTGCAAAATTTTGATCTATGAAAAAGATTGGAGACTTGGCTTCAGCGGGAAAGAACTCTAAGTTTCAGATTTATAATTTGACAAAAAGTCCAACAATGCATCTCATCCCATTGGCAATACAAATTCAGATAATATTGAGCATTGATTGATGAAGCCCAACACTTAAACCAGATAACAAGGAGGGCCAAAATGAAGCAAATTGGAAAAAGAAAAAAAAAAAAAAGGATCAAAGCAGCTTAATACCTGCTTCCCTCACAGAATCAATAACAGCTTTGACCTTACCATGATATTTCTGTTCTCTTTTCAAGTGCACACAAACAGCCGGGATTCCCTTAAGCAAAAGCCTCTCTCCCAACAATTTTCCAATCTTTGCAGCAGCAGCCACATCCCTTGTCGACTCCATACTTGACCGCAATGCCTTCTCTTGTGAGCTTGCGGCCGAAGCAACAGTGGCTGTTTCAGAGTGGATCACCTGGGCACTCACAAACTTGTTTGTGAAGTGCATCTTCAAGACATATGGCTTTAGATACTGGATTAATCTTGGTGGCTTGATAGGAGGAGGAATCACCATCTCCCTTGACTACTCCAACTCAATTATACTCTAAACAACACAAGTAAGGGTGAATATCAGAATCTTCAATCCTCTCAAGCTTAAGCTAAGCTACCACTCGGTTAGTTCTTCATTAATATATTTGTTCAAATACTATTGTTTTCCCTATTTTCATTCATCATTTTTCCCTTAAAAACAAACTTTCGTAGAGAAAAAGAAAATGAAAGAACAAAAACCACCTCCGATCAAGCGAAGTGAATCCTAACACATAAATACAAAAAAGATAAGTGACACATGGGCATCTAAACAAATCATTGTTTGATAGTCCTAGCTTTCCAAGTAATGGAAATGGGTAATGGTTATGCTATACTATTAGTAGCAACAAATAAAAAGGGCAATTGTTCTTGAAAGATTTAAAATAGCATCATTCATAAGACCAAGGTATACATACATTAGTTCTATTTTGCAAAAATTTTTCGCTAAATGAATATTAGTAGTGAAAATGGACAACAAAACCAATGAGCATGGATTAGACGGACCCAATTTTCAACAACACTAGTGGGTTTGATTTAACTGATTCAGTTTCGACTAATTTGTGCTTATATTGTGCCCGGTTCCTCATGGTTTCAATTTGCAAAGACCCAAGCCAAATTCAGGAAACTCTACCCACTATGGCCACTGCAAAGTGTTTTCCAAAAGGTTCAAAAAACTCATAAACATAAATCCAAACTGAAAACAGCAGTATCGAATTTTCCCACATACATTCAACATTATAGAATCGGGGTAGCCACTTTGAGCAAGCCCCTCAAATAATTCCCCCAAGCTGAAAGAGAAAAGTGAAACTCCCAATCATGGTAACAAACAATGCTCATTACATTCCTATACTATCAACAATTCTAGCAACATACTGAACCCAATAAACGGTTTCAAAAGAAAAGGAAAACAAATTAGAAACAAAATTCATCAGCAAGATGTAAGATATCTTAGATGCATCTAGAAATGACAGTGGTCTAACCCTCCATTCCATTGGAAATCCGAAAGAACTTTAAATCCTTTCACTGACCTAATTAATACTAAATTTACCCTATTCTGAAGTTAATTGAGTGAAGAAATAAGAAGAAAGAGAAGGAGAAAAGAAGAGATCCGGGAAGACCTTGATGGGAAACGGCTACGTGAGGTTGCCGGAAGAACACGCCTATCGCCTACACAACAGACAATTGGAGAGAGAGGCAGGAAAAAGTTATAAGAAGAAACCATGGTTTAGGTTTTATACAAAATGGAAAGATTCAGAGAAAGTACGCAGTTGTGATATAAAACATCGCTAATATCTTAAAATAAAATATATTTTCTATATTTTTAGGACAATTATAACTAATTATTAATTATAAATAATTTTCGAAATGGAAAACTTACCTATAAATATAAGAGATCTTTTAAAAAATATAAAAAAACGAAAAAAATATTTAGACTCTTTAAAACAATTACAAAATCGAAAAAAGCTAAGAGACCCACCGTATAAAATACAAAAAAATACCCTATCAACCATGTCGTCAATAACGCGTGCGTAATATATTTGCGATCGTTTAGATATAACTACAATTTATACGCGATCGTTTAGATATGACTATAATTTATACGCAATCGTTTATATATGGTTACAAGGCGATCGTTTAGATATGATTATAATTTATATGCGATCGTTTATATATAGCTACAATTTATATGCAATCGTTTATATATGGCTACAATTTATACGTGATCGTTTAAATATGACTACAATTTATCTTTTTCAATTCTATCGTTTTATTTTGTTACGCGATCGTTTAGATTTGGGAACCCAAATCTAAATGATTTTTTTTAAAATTTGGTACACAATTTTTTTTAATTCTTTTGGTACATGATCGTTTACATTTCTTTACATGATCGTTTACTTTTTTAATGATCGTTTACATTTTGTTACTCCAATCTAAATGATTTTTTTTCAAGATTCTTTATACACAATTTTTTTTTACATAATCGTTTACATTTGGCTACTCCAATCTAAATGATTTTTTTTTCAAGATTCTTTATACACGATCTTTTAGATTTTTCTATTTTGTTGTATACAGTCTTATACACAGTCGTTTAAATTTGGTTACCTAAATGTAAACGCGTAAAAAAAAAAAAAGAAAAGAAGAAAGACGATGGAAATAAATTGCAGCGAAAAAAAGAAGAGTAAAAGTAGAAAGACGATGGAAAGAAATCGAAGTGGAAAAAACGAAGAGGAAAAGAAGAAAAACGATGGAAAGATTAAATGGCATAAATAAAGAATTAAAAAAATAAGAAAAATGATGGAAAGAAATTGCACAAAAGAAAAAGAAAAAAGAAGAAAGACGAAATCGCAGAGAAGACGGGAAAGACGAAATAACATGAGGAAGACGAGTCGCGAGGAAGAAAAGAAATATGGAAGGGCAAACCTGAAATATTTAAAAAATGGCTAACCTTACAGGCTTTGTTACACGAGCCATAAATAGTTTACAGTTTTGTTACATTTAGGGAAGTAAATATAACAAAACTGTAAACTATTTATGGCCCATGTAACAAAGCTCATAAGGTTAGCCATTTTTTAAATATTCAAGGTTTGCCCTTCCATCTTTCTTTTCTTTCTCGCGATTCGTCTTCCACTTGTTATTTCGTCTTCCCCGTCTTCTCTACAATTTCGTCTTTCTTCTTTTTTCTTTTTATTTTCTGCGATTTTCTTCCATCATCTTTCTTATTTTTCAATTCTTTATTTATGCCATTTAATCTTTCCATCGTTTTTCTTCTTTTCCTCTTCATTTTTTTCACTTCGATTTCTTTCCATCGTCTTTCTACTTTTCCTCTTCTTTTTTTTTTGTTGCGATTTCTTTCCATTATCTTTTTTTTACGCGTTTATATTTGAGTAACCAAATCTAAACGACTGTGTATAAAACTGTGTACAACAAAATATCAAAATCTAAAAGATTGTGTATAAAGAATCTTGAAAAAAAATCATTTAGATTGAAGTAGCCAAATATAAACGATTGTGTAAAAAAAATAAAAGATTGTGTATAAAGAATCTTGAAAAAAAAATCATTTAGATTAGAGTAGCCAAATGTAAACAATTGTTTAAAAAAGTAAACGATCGTGTAAAAAAATAAAAGATCGTGTATAAAAATCTTGAAAAAAAATCATTTGGATTGAAGTAGCTAAATGTAAACGATCATGTAAAAAAGTAAACGGTCGTATAAATAAATCTAAACAATCGTGTAAAGAAATCTAAATGATCGTGTACCAAAAGAATTAAAAAAATCGTGTACCAAAATTTTTTAAAAAATCATTTAGATTTGGGTCCCCAAATCTAAACGATCGTGTAACAAATTAAACGATGGAATTGAAAAGATAAATTGTAGCCATATCTAAATGATCGCATTGTAGTAATATCTAAACGATCGCGTATAAATTATAGCCATATAAGATCGCGGTGTAGCCATATCTAAACGATCGCGTATAAATTATAGCCAGATCTAAACGATCGTGTATAAATTATAGTCATATCTAAACAATCGCGTTGTAGCCATATCTAAACGATCGCGTATATATTGAACCATATCTAAACGATCGCGTATATATTGAACCACATCTAAACGATCGAGTATATATTGAACCATATCTAAACGATCGCAAATATATTACGCGCGCGTTATTGACGGCGTAGTTGACAGATCATTTTTGGTATTTTACACAGTGGGCCTATGGCTTTTTCCATTTTTGGAATTGTTCTATAGAGTGTAAATATTTTGCCGCTTTTTTATATTTTTGAAAAGACCCCTTTCGAAATTAAATTCAGAATATTTTCTTATTTACCTTATATTAAATTTATTATTTCCTTACTTATACTAATAATTAATATACAATTTTTATTATATTCAATAATATGTTATGTTTTATTGTAGATTTGTAATTATTATCAAATAAAATCTCTTCTAATATAAAAATATTTTATTTATTAAATTTTGACAGTTTAATAAATCATAAATATTATTTTCATCACCACGTAAAACATCATTAATTTTCATCCAGCGCTGGAAGAAGAAGTAAAGAAGAATCGGTGAGCTTCAATGTCATTATCATCATCATAATCGAAGGGACATAAAAAGATATAAATGTGGGAGACATCACGTAAGCCAAAATCAACAAGTGAGATTCCATCATCGGCCTAGAAGATGTGACATTCAAGATCGTGGTTGGGAATGATGATCAAACGGTGAGAAGAGAGGTTGCGTTGGTGAGCAGTGGTTTGAGTCCTAAGATCACAAATGATGACATCGTCTTCAACCTCGATGAAGAACAAAAAGCCAGTCAAATATTGCACCACCAACTTCATCGCATCTCTGCCATATACAATTTAATAAATTATTCTACGTTTTAAAATTAATTATAATGCAATAACAATAATAATAGTAGTAGTAGTGTTGTTGTTGTTGTTGTTGTTGTTGTTGTTGTTGTTGTTGTTGTTGTTGTTGTTGTTGTTGTTGTTGTACTCACCGGAAAAATTTGAATGAGATGAACGGAATACGATAGAATGGATGGAGAGAGAGATAGGAGGGAGCAAAGAATTTTTGAACAAAATCACCAAAAGAAAAATAATTATGGGGTAATTATGATTATAATATTACCATAATAGAATTAATCACATACTATATTTACATAAAATATCTAATAAATGCAAATCTTGGTCCATTTTCCTTATTTCATTTTTTGTTATTTTTTAATATATTATTAATAAGTAGTTTGATCTTTTGGGCTCTACATTTGTGTAAAATTGAAAATCATTAGGACATTTATGAAAAATTTGGCAACATAAGGTCAAACTTGTAATAAGAATTTTAGGCTATAGTAGTTAAAATATCTACAAAATAATAGGGTATAAGAATAACCTGAGTAACCCCGACAACTCTGACTACCCAACCCATATAATATGAGTTAGGTTGGATTAGTTTAAAACGTGGGTTGGATTGTGTTGAAAATTTTGATTTATTTCAAGTTGGGTTGGGTCTCGGGTCGAAGGGTTTGAAAAATTTGGGTCTATATATATATATATGGGGTCCTTTCAAAAATATAACAAAGCGGCAAAATATTTACATTGAATAGAACAATTCTAAAAACAAAAAAAGCCCACAGGCCCGTTATGGAAAATACCAAAAATGTCCCGTCAACAATGCACGTAATATATTTCGTAACGTGCGTAATATATTTGGTACACGATCAAGAAAGACGATGCACGTAACGAAAAAAAGGAGAAAAACAAGAAAAACGATAGAAAAATCGCAAAGAAGAGAAGAAGGATGGAAGGGCAAACCTGGAATATATAAAATATGGCTAACTTTATGAGCTTTGTTACACGAGCTGTAAATATTTTAGTAGTTTGTTATATTTATGAAGGTTTCTCTATATATATTATATTATATATTTATTTATTTATTTAATAAAAGTTAAATAATCTTTTGAGTTTCGAGAGTTTTTATTTATTTATGTATTTTTTGCTTAACTTGATGCGAAACACATTTGATTTAATACTTGATGACTTTCATTTACAAACATTAAAATTTAGAAATGGAATAATAATAATAATAATACAATCCGACAATCCAACCCATATTTTACGGGTTGGGTTGAAAACTTAATTTAGGTTATTCGGGTTGGCAACCCAACCAACCCGAAAGTATGTGTTAGATTGAGAATGTCTCCCAACCCAATCCAATCCAACCCGTTTACATCCCTACAAAATACTAATTCTTTTTTGAAAGGGGATTTTAAAAAATATAATAATTAGGCAAAATATTTACATCATATACCAAATTTTTAACCCATTATTTAGAAGCCCAAAACACTGGGATACCAAAAAAGCCCATGAAAACCTAAATCACCCAAATTAATTGCGTTTTTCTTTTCTTTCCATACTCGACAGTATACTTCACACGTAAAACGTTAGAAGTGAAATCTCAGGGCTAATCTCAGTGTTTCCCGACTGAGATGAAGGACATTGGTGAGTAGACAAACTATGGGTATTTAAGGTAAAACCCAAAATTCAATTTGTCAAAAAAATGGCGTCGTTGTCGGAGAATGGCACGATATAGTTTCTTTCTTGAATTTTTGCTTGCATAATTTTTTTTGTTAGGAATTTTTAGAAATTATATAAGATCTGTAGCTTTTCTTTAATAAAAAAAAATCGTATGCTATTTTCTTTTTCTTTGTTTTCTTTAGTGTATGACTAGGTTGTCTAATGCAACCTTACATGAAAGCAGATTGAGGAAAGAAAAAAGAAAGCAAGTTAGTTCATCACAATTAGAATCTCACATCCATATTCTTGAACCATCTTTAAAGTGACCTTTAGAGCCAATCATAGAGAACCATTTGAACAATCCAATGGGAGAGGAGACAACCGAGAAAACCCTTAGGGAACTTTATGAGCCCGATGTTCATCAAAGGGCAATAGGTATAGTGATCCCACCTACCACAACCAACCTCCATCTTAGGTCGAACTTGATCTCAAATTTATCCATCTTTAGAGGATCCAATGGGGAGGACCCACATAATCATCTTAGAGACTTTTCTTGGGCATGTGATCTCTTCAGACCTCATAGGGTAACCAAGGAACAATTAAACCTTAGGACATTTCCCTTTTCCCTTGCCAATAGTGCCTAAAAGATGGCTTATAAACTTAGAGCCCCAAACCATAACTTCTTAGGAACAACTTAAGAAAAAGTTCTTAGAAAACTTTTTTCCAATTTCTAGAGCTCAATCAATTTTAAAAGAAAACTATGGTGCTAAGCAATCACATAATGAAACATTATTTGAATATTGGGAGAGGTATAATGAACTTTGTGCTAGGTTGCCATATAATCAATTAACTGAAAGGGACATTGTGCAACAAATGTATGTAAAGATGAAATTAAATAAAATCCTAACTCGGGACATTGCCAACTTCTTATTCTAAGCTGAAGTCATTACTAATTAAAAGGTAAATAAAATAAAAAAATAGAAAATAAAACAAAACCTCAAATTACTCATAAAAAAATCATCAACAATTGTATGTAAAGATGAAATTAAATAAAATTCTAACTCAGACCCTATCTAGTTTTAAAGAAAAATAAAATAAAATAAAATAAAATAAAAGTAAAAAATGCATTTGATCAAATGACATAAGACGGGAAGCAAAATGATTCCTATGGCTCGCCACAGTCACTTCTTATCATTCACCAACTTCCCTCTACCCTTACCTCTACCTCTGCCTGTAAAATTAAACAAGAAAGAGTGAGTATAAAAACATACTCAGTAAGGGACCCGCTACTAGTCCCGCTAAGTGCCTGTTAACTTCATATTAGAGTCCTGTAAAGTGGTACCCTAAACTAGCACGTTCTTGAACACGTGCAATCTGTGATCCTGTAGGAACATATCTAGTCTTCGGTGAACCCAAAGGAACACCTAAAACAACTGGTCTTTAATGTACTCGAAGGAAACACTAAGACAATCGAGCTTTGAGTGACCCTATCGAATTACTCATAATCATGTTTATGTCTATGTCATACTAGACTGGTGATCCCGAGGGATACCCATGTGGATAAGTATCGATCATATTTTTTTTAATCAAACATTGTCATCAAAGACATAACACAGTCGTTATCATCAATATATTACCAGTTATAAACATAATATCAGCCACCATCATCAATCACCCATATAATGACAATCATTATCAATAGCATCAGTTTATGCATTTTAGCTATCGTTAATGCATAACCATAAACACATGCGGTCTCTTAAATTCAGTTCGAAGGTCTAGTAGTAGAGTCTCTTACCTGGAGATTAGCTTAATCCAAAATTATCCTAACAGTCGCAGTCAAGCACCTAACAGTCAAGTCCTAAACACAAGCGAACCCAATAACTAAAATTAATAAATTAGTTAACAGTCGCCTAGGGATCAAATTCCAATTATTTCAACTTACCAAAAGTTGAAGATGAATCCAAATATCTTGGTTTAGGAAAATTCTACAGTACAACTCCCAATTGATCTATCATAAAAAAAATTATTCAATTAAATCCATAATTAAATTATTTCGGGTCCAGAATCGATCTTTGTTGGGAACCAACCCAAAAACTCACTCTAAACTTACCAAAGAAAAGGTGAAAAAGGTAGGATATGGCTAGGTAGCTCACGGCTAGAGGAGGAAACGGCTCAGGCAGGGGCGGCTCGCGACTGGAAGTAAATGTGCACAGGAAGGCTCAACGCAGGTCGGGTCCAGCAGGCGCACGACGCGGGTCGACTTGGTAAAGACGCGACTTAGGCGCCGAGGACTTGGCTAAGGGGTGCGAAGACAACTTGGAGTGGAAGTCAACGGTGCGGGTTGAGGCATTCATGACTCGGGCTGCGCGTGAAGACGACTCTTCGAACAGACGGAGGATGCTTGTTGACGATGCCAGGCGACGAACCGTGACTTGTGACAGAAACGCTAACGGCTACGGATGGCTAGCGAAATGCGAATGGCGAGGATGATGGAGATCAGACGGAGACGAAGACACTGACGAATGAAGGGGATGGTTCGAATGTGGGTCGGCGATCTGCTAGCTTACGAAAGAAAAGAGGCGACGCAGGGCGGAGGCGACGACGATACAAGGGTTTTTAGGGTTAGGATTTTCCTCGTTTTTTCTCAATGAAGGAGATGACACAACTCCCCATGCCACATTTAAACAAAATAATAATAATAATAATATTATTATTATTATTATTTTATTTTTAACTTATCCTTTTTCTTTTCCTCCTCTCCCAAAAAATCTTCACACACTCTCTCTTCATTTAAAACCCACAAAATCTTCTCTTTAAACTCAATTTTCCCTCTCTCTAATCCAATCACCTTTATCTTTCAAAAATAAATATCCTTACCTAATTAGTTTGTCCACATAATATAATTATTTTAACTTCAAAATCAATTAATTATACAATCAAATATATAATTAATCAAATTTTCTCAAATACAAACAATTAAATAATATTTAATAAGTTCCAATTTTTACCAATAAAATATTTCAACAATTAAATAACACCCGAAAAATCAAAATTTAACTTAAGATAATTACAACTAAATTACCTTAAAGTTGGGGCGTTACAAAAAGGTTTTACTGCTACTGCTGAGGGCAAAGGGAAGCCTAAGGTAGACATCAACGGGAAATGTTTCCATTGCAATGTGGATAGACATTGGAAAAAAAACTGCCCCAAGTACCTTGCTAAGAAGAAAGAAAAGGAAGGTAAATATGATTTACTTGTCTTAGAAACATGTTTAGTGGAAAATGACCATAATGCCTGAATACTTGATTTAGGAGCCACTAACCATGTTTGTTATTCTTTACAGGAAACTAGTTCCTTCAAGTAGCTTGAGGAGGGTGAGATGACACTCAAGCTTGGAACGAGAGATGTCATTTCAGCTTGCACAGTGGGAGATGCTAAGTTATTTTTCAGAAATAGATTCATGTTTTTGGAAAACTTGTACATAGTTCCTAAAATTAAAAGGAACTTAGTTTCCGTTTCTTGTCTTATTGAACATATGTACTCAATTAATTTTTCTATGAGTGAAGCATTAATTTCTAACAAAGGTGTACAAATTTGTTCGGCTAAGCTCGAAAATAACTTGTATGTATTAAGACCTAATGAAGCAAAAGCAATTTTAAATCATGAGATGTTTAGAATTGCTTACACTCAAAATAAAAGGTAAAAAATTTCTCCAAATAATAATACCTATCTTTGGCATTTAAGATTAGGTCACATTAATCTCGATTGGATTAGGAGATTGGTAAAGAATGGACTTCTAAACGAGTTAAAAGATGATTCATTACCTTAATGTGAATCTTGTCTTGAAGGAAAAAAAATGACAAGAAGACCTTTTACTGGAAAAGGTTATAGAGCCAAAGAACCCTTAGAACTTATATATTTAAACCTCTATGGTCCGACGATGAATGTAAAAACTAGAGGAGATTTTGAATACTTCATCTCTTTTATAGATGATTATTCAAGGTATGGTTATTTATACTCAATGGTGCATAAGTCTGAAGCTCTTGGAAAGTTCAAGGAATATAAGGTTGAAGTTGAAAATCTATTCAGTAGAAAGATTAAAATACTTCAATTTAATCGAGGTAGAGAGTACATGGATTTGAAATTCAAGGACTATATGATAGAACATGGAATCTAATCCCAACTCTCAGCACCTGGTACACCTCAACAAAATGGTGTATCTGAAAGGAGAAATAGAACCTTGCTAGACATGGTTCGTTCAATGATGAGCTATGCTCAATTGCCTAGCTCGTTTTGGGGGTATGCAGTAGAGACTGCAGTTCATATCTTTAACAATGTTTCCTCGAAGAGTGTTTCTAAAACACTGAAATTTTGAGTTATGGAGAGAACATAAGCCTAGTTTAAGTCACTTCAGAATCTGGGGTTGTCCAGCACACGTGTTAGTGACAAATCCCAAGAAGTTGGAACCTCATTCAAGATTATGCCAATTTGTTGGTTACTCTAAAGAGACGAGAGGTGGTCTATTCTTCAATCCATAAGAAAATAGAGTGTTTGTATCGAAAAAGGTTACTTTCTTGGAAGAAGACCATATGAGAGATTATAAACCACGAAGCAAATTAGTATTAAATGAAGCTACTGATGAATCAACAAGGGTTATTGATGAAGCTGGTCCCTTATCAAGCGTTGATGAAACCACCACATCAGGTCAGTCTCTTCCTTCTCAATCGTCGAGAATGCCTCGATGCAGTAGGAGGATTGCATCACAACCTAATCATTACTTGGGTTTAACTGAAATTCAGGTTGTCATACTAGATGATGGTGTTAAGGATCCATTGTCCTATAAATAGGCAATGAATAATGTAGACAATGACCCAAGCTCTAGACGGCAGTCGTTCGTACACCGCAGACGCTCCTCCTCCACAAGACCCAAACTCCGCATAAGCATTGTGCACGACTGAGGGCAAGCTTTGTCATGCCTTTATGCAGACGCAGACGCTTCACCAATTTTCTTCGTAGACGCTTCACACACAGGTATCGTACATGGCTGCGACCCATTCCGCTTCACCATAGACGTTCACGCATAGGCCCCAACTCCGCTCCACCGAGCATGACTGAGGACAACTGTAATTTTTTTTGTCATCTCTAGAAAATGAGACAAAATGATTGGTTCATTGGTAAAGAAAGTTTTTTCCACCTAAAATGTACCTCTCTCCCGTGTTCTTGCAACATCCCTACATTCGAGGCTTTGTTTTGTATTGGTTAATATAATATATATATATATATATATATATATATATATATATATATATAACATAAGGCACATTGCTATTTGATCCATGGCTGTTGATGTGTTTGAACCAATTAAGGGTTTTTATGTGTATTAGTTACTGAATAATTCCTTCTGTCGACTAACATTATTTTTCTTCCCAGTTGATGATAGATTAAAGTTCCAAAACACCTAAAGGCATGAACTTGACCTCATTTCATGAAAAGGGGAAAAATTCATAATTCATATGTTTCAACTTCAATTCTTGGATAAATGTTTGACACCGTTAACATGTATCAAGAAGAAGTGCCAAAAATTGGTTAGTGCTTTAATATCATATAATTACCATGTTAAAGTTCACTTAATAACAAGGGAAAATATTATCTTTTAAGGGCTTCTAATGCATTTGTACTACATTGATAATTTAGAGGTTCAAAAACTTCCTTGCTTTGAAGAGAAAGTGCCCGAATATATCTTCATGAAGTGGAAGTTTTGCTATGAGTTGTACATAAAAGACATGGTGGACGCCATGCAGCTTGATCTCGATGCTAAAAACATAGCTGCTGAAGCCACAATTAAGAAGTACAAGGAGGTAACTTCATAACCCAGTGATCAACAGTTTCTACAAACTCATTAATTGTGGTAGCTTATTGGTTAAAACACCATCTCAAAAGTTTGTTTAGTTTATGTTCCTATATTTTCAATTGTCTAATTTTAAGCACCGTAATTTTCATAAATCTTAAATTTAGTTCATAAGAGTTATTTTTTTACCGAAATTGATTAAATAATAACAATTTTTTTAAATAAGGAAAGACAATATGCGAATATATTTTCAAAGTTTAT
Organism: Cucumis melo; assembly: GCF_025177605.1. Classification (NCBI taxonomy): domain Eukaryota; kingdom Viridiplantae; phylum Streptophyta; class Magnoliopsida; order Cucurbitales; family Cucurbitaceae; genus Cucumis; species Cucumis melo. The sequence continues at coordinate 18,339,339 of NC_066858.1, forward strand.
AGTAAAAATGCCCCAGGTAACGACGCCTTTTTAAAGAAATGAACAATAAACCATCATTGAAGACTAAATTTGGATTAAAATTGAATAAACTTTAAAGTATTGGGACCAAAATAGAATCTACGACATTATAAGTAAATAAGGTTGAAAAAGAAAGGGCTTGGAGATATTGAAATACTATCGTATCTTGGCTTTCTAGATCAGTAACTGAATAAAAAACAACCGTTTCTGTATCATGATTGTTCTTTATTTTTGGGGATATAGATATTGTATGATGCGGAAGAACTCAAGGGGAGCCCGAGGTCGAATGAGGATGTATACCAGGAGGCTCTTGCAATTTTTCAAGTTACGTATGACCATGCTATGAGCCACAATGTGTGCAATTGTGGCTTTGCATGGAAAGTTGCAGGTTCGGCTCTCTTCAAGCTCTATGCTATAAAACATTATGAAAGAAGCTTTCTTTGTCTTCCTTTAGTTATGCATGAGATTTTTAGTTAAATTATTGTAACGACCCAACTTTCCGAACTAAGCTGAGGTCACTACTCAGTGCTAAGACTCGACCACAAAACACAAAATTCATAACGGACCGGTTACGATTCATTAAAACGTTAGAAATATTACAAAAAACAGTTTCGGGCCCTATTTTAAATCACAGTCACGAAAGTTTCAAATAAAATACTCAGGTCATCAACTCAAAATCACAAACCAAATATTCTAACAAAATACATCAGTGGAAGCATAAAGAAAACCAGACGCGTCCATATGGCCTTCACGCATCCTTCCTGCCTCTCGTCGGTCTGCCCCTCGCTGTACCCTTACCTGAAAAGTTAAAGAAGAGAAAAGGGGTGAGTATAAATATACCCAGTAAGGGACCCACTACCGGGCCCGTTAGGGAACAACAGTTAACTTTCTATGTAGGGGTACCCTACGTAAACAGTCTAGTAGTTCCGTAGAACGCACACATCAGTCTCGTGATCCCGAAGGATGCACGTATAAGTCTAGTGACCCCGAAGGATACACCTATCAGTCTAGTGATCTCGAAGGATGCACATATCAGTCTAGTGATCCCGAAGGATGCACATATCAGTTAGTGATCCTGAAGGATGCACGTATCAGTCCAGTGATCCCGTAGGATGCACCTAACCGTAAGGTACACTGCCCCATAGATGAAGCTAACTGTTACCCCCCAGTCCATATTACACCGTCTACAACAGTCACACTCCGACAACATTCATATTACTAATTCACCATAGGCTTTGCCAACCAGATAGTATAGGTTTAAACAATTACATCCTCAGTTGCTATATGCGTTTCCAATTTACACATCCTTTGTGATATTCCTTAGGTCCAGTCAACTAGTCAAATCAGAATCGAACTCATAGTCCTTCCACGACAACACTCCATGAACAACATCCAGACAATAGACTACCACACACCTAACCTTAAGATTTATAAAGTCCATCAGCATACAATTCCAGTCCACAACGTAGCCCATTGACATAACTACAATATACAGAACATTCGGGCATCGGTGTCTATCCGCAAACAACTCCTTACACCCGATGGCACACAAGCTACAACTAGCGGTCACGTTACCTTTACATCAGACAAGAGCATAACAGCGATACTTAATAGTCAAACATGCATCAATTCATTCAGTACAGTTACTAACGTGTAATCCCCTGTGGATTACTACGTTTCTAGCCTCGATCCAGTAGTAGGAAAACCCTTACCTGATACTCGGTTATGCCCCTCGATCGAGTCCACGCTCAACGGATCCACCTAAACAAAAACACAAAGGTTTTAATCGATGATACTAGTAGAAGTCATTTTAAATGGTCCTAAGCAACATCCGTTGACTTACCCGAGGAAAGGAAAGCTATCTCCAAATAAGCCTGGCCCGGAACCCGAGAACTTGAACGTCAACTCCTTAATACCTTCAAGGGATGAAAGGTAGGACCAAATCTTATTCCAATATTCAAACTCGAATCGGATGTAGCAACATTAGGAAATTCATCAAAAACAATCCTTACCGAAGACTCACCGTGACCCGAAGTGGAGGAAGGAAGGCTTAGGTGGCTCGGTGAACAGGGAGCTCGGCTTGGCTTGGAGGTGTTCGGCTCGGCTGGCGACTTGGGTTGGCCAGCTCGCGGCTTAGCTCGGCTTGGATCAGTTTACGGCTCGGCTTGGATCAGTTTACGGCTCGACTTACGGCTCGACTCGGTCCTCGGCTCAGCTCGGCTTGGGGCTCGGCTCGGTCTTCGGCTTGACTCGGCTCGCGGCTTGACTCGACTCGCGGCTCGGCTCGACTTGGGGCTCGGCTCGGGCAAGGATTGCGGCTCGGCTAGCTCGGCTCCACTCAGCCCGCTTGGAGCCGATTTAAATTCCACACCACACGGCGGCGAAACACACGGCGGCGATGGCAAAGAAGGTTTGCCCGGTTACTTACGTCGATGCTAGATATACGACGGCCGATGCTGTACAACCGAGGCAGAGACGGCCGATGGCTGGCCGTGCACGCGGAACCCAGAAGAAGACGGTCGGAGACGGCTGCAGTTGGGTGGCTTTCCGTCGGTGATGTGCGGCCGGTTAGACGAAGGAGGGAGCGTTCGTGCGGACGGTGAAGTACGACCGAGCTGGAGACGGAGAGGAGGTCGGAGACAGGGGCGGAGGTGGAGACGTGCGCGAACGGAAGGAAAAAAAAGAAAACGGACGGCGGCGGCGGCGTGAAAAGCTGGAGACGAAGAAGAAGGAGATGGAACGGCTGGGGGGGGGGGGTCGCGCGCCTTTAGGGTTTGTTTTAAAAAAATATTATATATATATATATATATATATATATATATAACAAAATAAATATATAATAATAATAATAATAATATAAATAATAAAAGAAAATATTAAATAATAAAAATAAAATTAATAATACAATATTAATATTAATTAATTATAATAACATTAATATCACATAATGAATATAATATTCAATAAAAAAATAAAGGTATTAATATTAAATTATAATGATAATAATAAATAATGATAATAAGATAAATAATATTATATTATTATTTCATCATCTACAAAATTTTAAAATCCCGAAAAATTCACATAAATGCTAAAATTTTACCTCGAAATTTGGGGCGTTACAATTATGTAATATGATATTCTTGCATCTTATACTTGGATAGCTCGATAAAATTTAAATTAGTTCTAATAATAAGGGTTCAGTTTTATGGCATTTATCTTGTTGTGTGTTAGAATTTTGTATTTGGTTGATAGGCTTCTCATCTCAATTTACTATTTCAACAATGTACATTGATATATTTATTTTTGATTGAAAGCTTTAAGTTTTAATCAAGTGGTGGATTTACCCTTTTATTATTTTCCTGTTTAGTTTGTTAAGGATACTTGAAGAATCCTTAAGTGCTTGACAAAGTAGGAATAAATCCTCCTCATGGAGTTCTTTTGAAAGGACCTTCTGGCTGTGACTAATGAATAAAATATTTGAAAGGAATAAAATATTTGAGCTGGAATTATTTGAGTTGTAACATATTTCATCTATACAAATAAAATATTTCATCGATGTTGTGACTAATGGTAAAAAGTGCCCATCGATGCAACCATGGTTTCTTATTCTAATTCACTCTAGTGTTCCTTCACTAGTTAAAAACTATACTTTGAAGTTTTCTTCTTTTAGTTGATTTGATTCATGAACGTGATGTATTGCTGGAGTTTTCTTCTTTCAGTTGATTTGACTCATTTTAAATTTTCTTTGGGTCAAATGAGAAGATAGCACTGCTAGGTGCAATACAGTCTATTTGAAGGTTCAATGTATTGCAGGCTTCTTGAATAGAAATAGCTTGGTGATTACTTTTGTATGCTTATTCATTTTTGTGAATGATGTTCCGTAATTTGTTAATCCTTGAATTTGAGGTTGCTACATTCACAAATATGAATATGTATTCAGTAGGTGTGCATATGATACTATCAGGCTAGCTATTTGAAATCAGAAATTGATGTTTAGTCAAATATTGTTGGGGATGGGGATGCCCTGATTATAATCAGAGTTTTAAGTTTAGTAAATTGGTATTATTGATGGAAGCTTGTGCTTTACTCGTTGTTTGGTTTGGACTATACATTGACATGTTTATGACAATTATATGATGAACTTGTTGATCACAATTATATTATGAACAATTATATTATGTCTTACTTTTTCTAATTTATTTTACTTCTTATTGGGATATCTGTTGGTTTGTTTTCAGTTCTTTATTTGTTTCTTCCTTCTAATTTATCTAACTTTACTGATAGTTGTTCAACAGAGGTTTGCCACGAGTAGTAGGCATTCTATAGCTAGCGTGCAAGCAATTTTTTTTTTTTTTATATATTTTTCACAATATACAATGATGAACATTTAATGTCAGTTTTAAACCGACATTAAAGGCCAGATTTCTTGTAGTGTAAAAACTATCAAAAATAAAACCCCCTTATTCTTGACACTGGATTAGTTGACGCATAAAAACTGTCAAGTATATTTATATACTTGACGCTTTTTACCTATCAAGAATAAGTATGCTTGACGCTTAAAAATTGTCAAGTAAACCTTCTTTATTCTTGACACTGGATTACTTGACACATTGAAAAGCGTCAAGTAAACCAATACTTGACAGGTAAAAAGCGTCAAGTAAACCCAGTTTTTTAGTAGTGCACATTTTACGATTATGAATATGGAAAATGGATGTCAAGACTGCTTTTCTAAATGGAAAACTTGAAGAGAGTATCTTTATGTCTTAGCCTGAGGGGTGCATAACCCAAGGTCAGGAGCAAAAAGTTTGCAAGGTGAATCAATCCATTTTTGGGTTGAAACAAGCATCTAGATCTTGGAACATTAGGTTTGATGCTACGATCGAATCTTACGGTTTTGACAAAGACGTTGATGAAGGTTGTGTATACAAGAAAATCAACAAAGGTAAAGTAGCTTTCTTAGTACTTTATTTGGACAATATCCTCCTCATTGGAAATGATGTGGGATACCTGACTGACATTAAAACTTGGCTAGCAGCTCAATTCAAAATGAAAGATTTGGGAGAGGCACAATATACTCTTAGGATCCAAATCATAAGGGATCGTAAGAACAAAACGCTAGCATTGTCTCAGGAAACCTATATTAACAAAATGTTGGTTAGATATTCGATGCAAAACTCTAAGAAGGATTTATTACCTTTCAAGCATGAGGTTCACTTGTCTAAGAAACAGTGTCCTAAGATACCTCAAGAAGTTGAGGATATGAGACGTATTCCCTATGCTTCGGTTATGGGCAACTTAATATATGCTATGCTCTACACTAGGCCAGACATTTGTTATACAGTGAGAATAATCAGTAGGTATCAGTCCAACCCAGAGTTAGACCACAGGATGACGGTTAAAATTATTCTCAAGTATCTTAGGAGAACGAGAGACTACATGCTTGTGTATGGAGCTAAGGATTTGATCCTTATAGGATATACTGATTATGATTTCCAAACTGATAAGGATTCTAGGAAATCCACGTCAGGATCAGTGTTCACCCTAAACGGAGGAGTTGTGATATGGTGTAATATCAAGCAAGGATGCATTGCAGACTCTACTATGGAAGCTGAAAACGTTGCTGCTTGTAAAGCAGCAAAAGAAGCAGTTTGGCTCAGGAAGTTCCTCAATGATTTGGAAGTTGTTCCAAACATGAACTTGTCCATCATTCTATATTGTGATAACAGTGGGGCAGTAACCAATTCTAAAGAACCTTGAAGCCATAAATAAGGGAAACACATAGAGAGGAAGTATCACCTCATACAGGAGATTGTGTAACGAGGGGATGTGATCGTCACCAAGATCTCTTCGGAGCACAACATTGCTGATCTATTTACGAAGACTCTTATGGCTAAAGTGTTCAAGGGTCATCTAGAAAGTCTAGGCCTATGAGATATGTACATTAGGCAACCTAAAGCAAGTGGGAGATGTGTAATAGGTATGATGATGCCCTAGTTTAGTGTATTTGTATATATACGTTTAATGTAATATACTTAAACATTTTACCATTTTCGATGTTTGAGGATTACTTTATTATGTACATCCCATGGAGATTAGAGTTTTAGTCAAAGTGGGAGTTTGTGGGGTTTTATGTCCTAAAACTCGTAGATAGTAAATATAATCCATTAACCGTTATTAATAAAGTGTTATTATTATAATTTCAATAAGTGTTATTTATTTTATTATTAGTTTTGTCTTAATAACCCAAATCCAATAAACTAATATCCTAAGTTGTTTGATGGGTCTTGAACAGTATGTAGAGACATACAGGGATCGATGTTCAAGATCAACTTAAAGGGTCTATGGTATAGGGATAAGTCTGGGTACCTTATCCTGGTAACACTATGGATACAACTCACTTTGTATTTGATACAAACGCAATGATCCAACGCATTTGTGTAGGTGACATGTGAATGAGGATATCTTATGCAATGAGTTTGCATAAGAACGGACCACGAAATAGTAACAACTAGATGTAACTCCGTTAACTAATAAGGTTTCTATTTCATTAGGATGACCTAAGTAACTTAGTCTTAATCCTGAGTGTATTATGAACTCCTGTTTGCGAGGGATTGTCCTTTGATTTGTATGGGTGAGAGTGGTGAGATTTCCGACTCAATATGTTTATCATTTTGGGGACAAGACCGAGTAAGGAGCTGGAAACACAATCACACAAGATGGAATTCACTCATTCCCGACTTTAGGGTAAGTAGATAAGTGTTCCCTTAAATGATGTCTTCGGGACTTGAACAAAGGACCTTACCCTCTTTATAGCACGAGGGGGATTTCTGTTTAGTGGTTGGACTATAAACAAGTTGTTCATTAGAGGAGTACTGGTATTTAAGGACTAGAAGTAACCTAGGGGTAAAATGGTAATTTGACCCAGCTGGTGTTACGAACACTTGTAAAGGACTAACTTACTGGTATTGGTCTATATCCCTGGACACAGAAATATATCTACAGTGAGAAGAGTTCAGCTGTGAGTCTTTAGTGGAATGTACACACAGTTAACGAATATTAGTTAATGTAGTTAATGAGTTTAGCTAATTAATCTAATATCATTGTAGCTTCTGATCTATAGGTTTATTAGGTCTCTTTCCTTACTCGTAAAGAGTAATGAGATTTATTTATATTGGTTGTAGTTTGAAATCTTCAAATCTACTTTGGGAATTAATATAATGTATAATGATACATTATAGTATAATGTTTATATTTTAATTAGACTTTATTATAGAAATTTAATTTTTGATATGATTTAAAATTAATTTATGAGAGAATAAAGTTTTTGAGTTTAAATATTAATTTAATGTGAATTAGATTTATATTAAAACTATAGATTAAAATTTAATGTGTATATGATACATATTAAAAGTATAGGTTATGAAAGAAATTTATATTTGAATATGATTCAAATTTGAATTAAATTTAATATAAGATATTTAATTGGGGTATTTTCAAAATTATAACAAAGCGGCAAATTATTTACACTCTATAGAACAATTTCAGAAACGGAAAAAGCCCATAGGCTCACAATGTAAAATACCAAAAATATCCCAATAAACGCGCGATTAATTGTCCTTGCGCGCTCGACTAATGTTAATAAACGACTATTAAATGGCATAGTGTAGAACAATATATAATTGATACACAATCTTGTAAATTACCAAATAAACGATAAAAAATAAACATTAAACGATAACAAAATACTTTAACGATTGTGTAAATTATCTTTAACGATTATCTCATATGTGCGTCTGATCATGTTTGAAAATATAAACTATAATTATACATGATTCTGTACATTACAATAATCATATATATATAAACGATAAGGTAATAAACAGTAAAAGATGACGAAAAAGTTTAAGTATACACGATCATGTAGAGAAGTTTTAACGATCGTTTATATAAGTATAAACGAACATTTATAGAAACTCCAATAACTCGTAATTACAAAAATGCCATCAAAATCAAGGGGCTATAAGGAGGTGAAAGAACTTGCTCAGACTTTTTAGTTCATCGTCTTCCTCGTCAATCGTTTATATCCTGGTAACTACTTCAACAGAACTGTCGTGATTGACGATTTGACTTGTATACAAAGAGGTTTGAATCTATATTCATTTCGATCTATCTCCATCATCTATATATATCTACCACGATCTATATCGCATACACAGAGGTCTGAATCTATATTCATTTCGATTAATTTATATCTATCATGATCTATCCCGAATACAAAGACGTCTGTTTCTATATTGATTGTATATATTTCATTGAATAATTTATATTAGTCTTCTTTTTTACAAATAGATGGTGAGCAAGAATCCACAAGCATCATGTAACAAATCAATAAAGTGTAAAGTAAAGACAGAAGAAAGAAAAAGGAATAAAGGCAAAAAACTAGAATGTGAATATCTGTCTGTATAGCGTTGTATATTCGTGTATCTTTTTCTTTATAGCACTCTGTTTTTGTAAATTTGTTAAAACTTACCCTTGGTTGAAACATACTGTTTATTATGTCATTCAACAGGTGAAACACTATCCAAATGACATTATTATGAAAGATGAACAAAAAAACCTTAGAATTACTGTGTACTACAGTTTAGAAAATTGAATCAGATCAAGTAAAAAATAGACCAAAGAATTCTTTCTCAAGTTTTGATAAACAGTCCTTTTAGCCAGTTCCTTAACATTAAAAGGGCTAAAATACCAACAAAATTCCTAAATTTTCTATTAAGAAAACAATGTCATACCAAAAAAACTAATGTCCTTGCTTTCAACTTCAATGGACATATAGCATAATTTGGGTTGAAAGAATTTTGTTTTATGACTAGACCAAAAGGTCACAAATTCCCTGGGTTAAATCTAGGAGAAAGAAAAGAAAATGGTCTAAAAATGCCATTTTTCGTCATGATGACTTTATAACAAGAAGAGATATAGAAAGAACTTTCAAAATGTTGTGCAACGAGGAAGACTTATTGAAAGAAAAACTAGTTAACCTCTATATCTTAGAAGCATTTTAATTCCCAAGCAGCAACACAACCACATAAATCTCCTACATCTAGACATATTGGATAATGAAGAAATCGTCAAAGACTATCCATGGGGAAGGTTATCATACATCCTAACATATCAGTTCTTAAAAAAAGCATTCTACAATGACAAGGATGCTATATACTTTCAAGGATTTCCCCTAGCTTTAGTCTATTGGGCTTTTGAGAAAATACCAAGACTTTATAGTTTAGATGTTGGTTTTGGAAGAAAGCTTGCAATTGAAGGGCCACTAATTGTAACATGGGAATGTTTGGAAACAAGTGACTGGACTGTATATCAATACCTTTGCTACTTTTTCACTAATAATCTAATATCATTTTATTTGTAGTTTTCCATGACACCTCTAGACTCATCAGAAGAAGAATCTCAAACAATTTTGAGATATTTCAAAAATATTAAGAAGTAGGAAAGAAAAGAAAAATTAGAGCAACAGGAAAAAAAAAAGAGAAAGAAATTGAAAAAAAAATAATGAAACAAATAAAATATGAAATGAAATAAGATAAATCAGAAAAATAGAAACAGAACAAATATTATTAAGACAAGGAATAAAAGAAATAAAAAGCATGTTGACAATGGTTATGACAAGCTTAAATGTTCCACCATCATAAGCCAAACTTCAACAACAACAGAATGAGAAAGAAATTGCATATACAAAAGTCGTGGAGAAAAATAGACCACCTACTTGTAGCCTTGATCTTCTTGATGAAGATGAAAATGTTAATATAATGGTGAAGTATGCAAGAATACATTGCCCTACGGTTAGTGCCTTATTCATTATGTACTCCTTTGTTTTATATAATGTTCCTTAATTTTCAAATAAAACACGATTATGTTGTTTCTTTTTCTTTACAGGAAACTATTGTTTTGGAAACACAAAGTAGTTTGGAAACAATAGCAACTATAGATTTAGAAACACCCAAAACACAAATATTGCCACAGGTTTAATTCTTTTCCAAACAATAAATGTAATTTATATCGTATAGACAAATATAATTTATCTATCTAGATGTGTTTTCTTCATGATGTCTCTTAACATTCTTACTTTATGTGCTTGCAGATAGATGAAGAAGACGAAAAGAACAAGTTTATTCATTTAGGAACACAAAAAACATACGTATTGACATAAGTTTAAATTTGTTTAATATACAACTGGTTTCACGATTGTTTAATTATATTAAATGATTGTTTATTTATATTAAATGATCGTTTATTTATATTAAACGATCATTCATATATTTCACACGATTGTTCGTTTAGTTTACACACATTTTAATTCTTTGCTACTTAACTGGATTCATGATCGTGTATACATGTTATACGATCGTTTATGTATTTTACACAATCGTATATACATATTTAAACGATCTTTATATTGCACGACTGTCTACATTTTCTTGCACTATCATTTTGACAGCACATTCTCTTTTTACATTTAGATAATTGAATTTGAAGATGGAGAAAAAGAAAAAGAAGTTGAAAATAGAAGCCAGGAAGACAAAACAAAACGAAGCCAGATTCAATTGGAAAATATTGTAATCGTTGAAAAAAAAATAGAAAAACAAGAGGAAGAAAATATGAAAGATACAACAAAAGGAAACAAAAGTTGATAGAAGAGGATGAAGTTGATAATAACGAAACTGAAGAGGAAATTGATACTGATAGTAGTCAAGAGCATGCACCACAAGAAGTGGAAACAAAAGGAAACAAAAGAGAAATTAAAGAAAAGCAAAAGGAAAATAATGGTCGTCAACGAAAAAAGACAAAAGTTTCAAAATTGATATGGAGACAACCAATCTCAACACAAGAAGAAAACAACAATTAAAACGAAAGAAGAATGTCAACTCAAGAATACATTGATACTGCTTCATCCTTTGACCTACAAATTTCTCAATATTTTAGAGACGATTTATAGTGTTTATGAAGCTTGAAATCTTTAAATTTAACTTTTGAAAATTTCTTTATTTTATATTCGAGAAATCGGTATTCCATTTCACTCTTTATATCCTACACTATCTTGTAAAACGTATAAAGGGATCAATTACATTTATTACCACGATCGTTTATATTCAACAAGACTATCGTTTAATTGTATAAATGCATAGTCGCTTAAATAATATACTTCATGATCGCGTAAATTGTACAACATCATCGTTTAACATTATATGTTTTTGCCATCGTTTAACAATGCGATCAATTACATCTTTTAAAAGATCGTTTTGACTTAATTACACGATCGTTTATATATATATATATTAAACAGTAAGGAATGCGATTCCACATTTTAAAAGAGACACGTGAATTTACAATATTGCCCATTTGGTAAAAACCAAGAATATACATACCGCCTTCTTCATTTTCCATCACTTCGCAATTCACAAATGCACTGATCACTTAGCTTTCCGTCTCAAAGATTTCCTATTCCATTTTTCTCTCAGTCCATTTTTCTCTTCAACGTCAAAAGGTAAGTTGCTGAACTTTTCATACTATAATGTTACGTTTCGTCTTCTTTATATTTCAAATGTTTTGACTTCTGTCTTGAAAACTATCATTATGTTCTTAAATTCTTATTCTCAAGCGTTTCATATTCATTTAAACTTTTATTCTAGAGATTGTTAAACGTTTCAATTTATCATTACTTGCCGATTGATTATATTACGAATGTCTTTCTGTTTGGATTAAACGATCTGTTACATCAAGTAAAGGAATAATTTAATTTTAGGGTTTATGGTTTAGTGTTTTATAAACGATCATGTACATAACGAAAATATATTATGATAATTATTTTCAAGATGGTCGTACCTAGCGACAAGTACTTTCCTGCCACTATCTCATGCCAAGTGCACAAGATTGGCAGTCTTATTAAGGATAAACTGACCAAGGAACAGCTGTAGATGTTCGACAAAATAATTTTTGGTCCATTATTGAATATCAACATGGTCTTCAAAGGCCAGTTGATCCATCATTCTTGTTGAGGGAGATACATGAGAAGCTAACGTAAATTGAATTTGTTTTTCTGTTTTGGGGAAGAATGTCCATTTCACCCAAAATGAATTCAACATCATAACCAGTTGTGGCCAACCAATGTAACATTGGAGAAATATTATGATAATATGTGTCTACAAAGCCTTCTATTCGGATCAGAAAACAAGAAAATAATTACATACTTGGAACTTGAGGAAATTTTCAAGAATTTTGAGTTTACAAATGATGATGATGTTGTAAGGTTGCCTTGGCTGTTTTTATCGAAACTGTGATGGTCGGGAAGGATAAGAAAGCACAGTTTGATATGAATATTTTGGAAAGAGTTGATGATGAAGAAGTTTTTAAGAACTTTGATGGGTGAACTTTCTTCTAGACTCGTTTGCTCAACGGTTTGAAGACAAGTCTACAAGGAAAAAAAAGAAGCATACGAGTTAAAGAAGACTAAAAGTTCCAAAGCAGTGATATACTACAACATCAAAGGCTACGTACTTGCTTTTCAGGTGATTTTTATTTGTTTGTACACTTTAATTAAATACAAACTACATCAAAGGTTAACATATTTGTTTAAATGTTTTAAGTATCGGCTTATGAAATACTCTCAACTGCAAGTGAGTACCTGGCCATAAAAAACAGTAAGATATCAATCCCTAGAATATTAAGATGGAATTTAATTCCATCTTACAAAATGTTGCAGAAGAACATATTCGACAACAAAAATGTAAGTAAAATTTGTTAGTGATCGTATCAAACAATTGCAAGATCGTTTAAAACAATTTCACGATCGTTTACATTTTAACATATATGATCGTTTAGCTTAATGCAATATCGTTTATATTGAATACCATATGTAGTATCATATTAGTAGCTTAGTTTGATATTCAATGTATTAACAATTCTTTGATTGTAACATTGCAAACTGTTGTTAAACCTAAACTGAAGCTATCAATCCAAGAGAAAGCTTTCATGGAGAGTCGAATTCGAGGAGATGCTAACATGGAAATAGAAGATGATGAATCCATGCCAGATATTAACAACAGTGATATCAATACTCCTGATGATGCAATGAACAATCAATCATTGGAGCAATCAGACTCATCTCCATAACTGTCACCATGAAAGAAACAAAGACAAACAGTGTTTGACCGGTCTGAAATGCATCCAATAACCAACAAGAGATGTTGCAGATCAAAGAAGTCCAATGACAAAGAACAACAAAGTCATTCGCAATCCTACAAAACACTGAAAAAGGACATGAAAGAAGTTTGTAAAGATTTATCCACACTGTCTTCTTTAGTCTCTAGGATGGATGATGCAATTAAAAAGCAGTTATTGGAGCTGTCTGAAATGAAGCAGATGCTGAAGAGACTGGTCCAGGTAAGCTTTGTTTTCAGAAAGTATTTCGTTTATCAGTTTTTTAAATAAATGATGTTTAACTAAAATATCCGATCACCTATCAAATTTCAACGATCGTTTATCACAGTTACACGATCGTTTAGATAGGATACATCATCGTTTATTTTTATATACACGATCGTTTAATTTTATTTTTGTTTTTATTTAATTTTAGTTTTTAGAAAGTATTTCGTTTATCAGTTGTTTAAATAAATGATCGTTTAACTAAAAAATCCGATCGCCTGTCAAATCACTACAAGAAAATCGTTTAACTAAAAAATACGTCGGCATAAAGAACGTCGGGAATAAGGGCTTTCCCGACGCCCTCAACAACGCGTCGGGAGATGCGTCGGGAAAACCACCTTTCCCGACGCACCATGAAGGCGTCGGCAAAAATACATCGGGAAAAGGGGTTTTTCCCGACGCCGTGAATAGTGCGTCGGGAGCGGCGTCGGGAAAAAGTAAATCGGGGAAAACGGGTTTTTCCCGACGCCGTGAACAGTGCGTCGGGAGCGGCGTCGGGAATAGGGGTTTTTCCCGACGCCGCGTTAAACGTCGGGAAAAGGGGTTTAATGAGCGTCGGGAATTCCCCTTTTCCCGACGCATTGTGAGGGATTTCCCGACGCCACGTCACTGCGTCGGGAAATCCCCTTTAAATTCTTTTCCGTTCTGTATTCACAGAACCGAAGCCGAGAGGAGAGGAGAAAAAGAAAGGAGAAGAAGAAGAACGTCGCCCGGCCGTGCTTTCCTTTTGTTCCGCCGCCGTCCGTCGCCGACCGCCTCGCCGTTGTTCCTCGTCGCCGTCTGCCACTTTAGGTAAGTGAAATATGTAAATTTATTTAGTTTTTTTAGGGTTTTTTTTGATAAAAATTAGTTTAGGGTTTGTTTGTTTTTTTGTTTTTTTTTTGTTTCAAAGTTAAAAAAATGTATGTATTATTGAAATTGTTTAAAGTTCTTTTTTGTTTTTGTTTTAGTTTTGCTTTAGTTAATTAGTTTTAGGATTAGTTTTAGAATTTAGATTTTGAAATAGTTTTAGGATATAGATTTTGAATTAGTTTTAGGTTTTAGTGTTGAATTTGAATTTGAAGTGGTTTTAGGATTTAAGATTGACGTTGAGATTGAAGTTGAAATTGAATTTGAGATTGATAAAAAATTTGAATGTGTAGAGATTTTTGAGGTTATATTGAATTGGGGGGGGGGGGGTGTTTATTGAATTTGAGATTGTGATTTAGGATCTCCAATTACTTAGTCGTTTGAACTTTGAGAAATACCTAATAAACTTTTAATTTTGTGTTTATACAAAATGTTTAACATTCTTCAATCTTATATACGGATGGTTTTAATGGGTCTACTCAACATATTTCTTAAAACATGAGATTTATGAGAATGTGTTAGAATGCTAAGTTTCTGAAAATATTAGAGCAAAGAGATAATTTAAAGCAAAGCTAGATTTGAGACTTGCTTAATGCAAGAGTTTCTTTTTTCATAAGCATGCTAACTTAAGAAAGTTAAAGTTTTAGCATGAGATTTTTGAATATGCTTAAGTCTATACCGAGATGTCTTGATCTGATAGAAATTCTATGGGGAAGATTATCTTGTGTACAGTGGTCGTGTAATTATTATGAAATGGAATTACTACTTATCTGGGGAGAGGGAGGTTTAAGTTAAATTGAAAATGTTTGTTTTCTATGTCCATAGCCATTATTATGTCATATCGACCATCAAATTTTATGGAGACGGACGATATGTTCCTCCAGTTTGAGGACGATTTAGATAATAACATCGCAGGAGGGTCATCATCTGTGGGCGACAATACGGGTGAGTCTAAGAATTTTCTTCATTTTAACTTACAAATATTTCATGTTCTTTTTTCTAACTTTATATGTTATTGTCTATTTATTGAGCAGAGTCTTCTTCTCAACAAACGACTCCGACTCCTAGGAGACGTGCGCAGTCTCGACTCTTGGAGTTAGAGCGCCACGTTGCAATAAATGGGCGCATTCCGATGACGATCGCCCCTGGAGCGTTTAGATATGATACATCATCGTTTACTTTTATATACACGATCGTTTAGCAATCGATTTTTTTTTAATTTTATTTTCATTTTATTTATTTATTAGAATCAAAATCAAAATCAAAGGAATGATGATATCCATCAGAATGACAATGATAATCATAATAGAGAAGATATGATCAGCAATGATCAACCATATGTTGAAGAATAACATACTGAAGAACTTAACATGGAAACTCAAAGGTTAACATTTCATTCATTGTTTACTGCTTTATATTGTTCAAAATTGCTTACATTCTAAATAAGTAACAATTGTATTTTTTTCTTATTCTCATTTTTTTTTCTCATTTTGTATAGGGAACAAGAAACAACTCACTTGAACATCAAGAGGAATCAGGTAGTGATATTAGCATAGATGGCAAGGATGCAAACTTGCTATTAACTATAAGAGATTTATCAGATAATATAAATGCTCAAAGTTAGAAAGAAAAAGACCTGCCAGAAATGATTACTACCCTTCCACTTATGAGCCAACATCTTTCACTTTGTAAGATACTACCATCATTAAATAGTACTCTCAAACAACTTGCAATGGCTCAATTGGATCAAATTGTACAAATTCATGAAGTGTCACCATCAATTTCAATTGTAAATGAAGAATGTCAACTGGTATATATACACAACAACTGTGTAGTCCTTTGAAGCAAGAGCTTGTTTCTTATCTAATATTATGCATTGTAGGAAATACAAAAAAAATGATCAAGCAGTTACTTTGGTTGAGATAGAAAATGAAAATGAATAAGTAACTGAGAATGAAATAATTGGAAATGTGTAGCAATCTACTGCAACTGAAAAATAGAATCTCAACTGGTATGTATACACAACAAATGTTTAGTCCTTTAAATTAAGAGTTTGTTACTTGTCTAATATCATATATTACAGGAAAGACAAAAACAGCAGGTTGAGATTAAAAAAAATGATGAAGCAGTTACTTCGATTGACAATGAACTAGTAACGAAGAAAGAAAGTTCTACAATTGATTTAGAATCTATATTGGTATGTATATAAAAGAACTTAAAGTACTTTGCATCAATTATTATTGTTTATTATTTTTTCCTTAGTTAACAACATTGTGCATTATAGGAAATAAATAAACAACAAAAATCAATGAAAAGAAGGAAGCTATGTAAGATAGCAGATAAAAAGGTGCTTGATCAAGATTAACAAGTTAATCCACCCACAACATCTATTGAGGTCATATTACAACCTACAATACCTATCCCAAATGTCAAATTCAGTGATGTAGATAGATATGATCCCATGTGACAAGTGGATCCAAAATTATGGAAGGCATACTTATCTTGGAAGAGATAAAAAAAAAAAAACTCATGAAGAAAGGACAGTAATGTCCACAACCAGAAAGAAATAATTTTTCAAAAAGCTTGAAGAAAACACATGGATACTAGGAGACGTAAGTACTCTTTCCAAATTTCATTTTATATATAAAACTACACGATCGAGTACAATATACTTTATCTAACCAAACGATCATTTATATATAATACACGATCGCTTAGTAAGGAAAATAAGGTTGTAAACGATCACTTGTATTTGTTAAACGATCGCTTAAACTACCGCTTCTATTCACTAAACGATCGTTTAATTTTTTTTGTAGACCATGGATTTACTCTATCCAAATTTCATTTTATATACAAAACTACATGATCGAGTACAATATACTTTAGCTAACCAAACGATCATTTATATATAATACACGATCGCTTAGTAAGGAAAAGAATGTTGTAAACGATCACTTGTATTTTCTAAACGAGGATTAAACTATTGCTTCTATTCACTAAATGATCGTTTAATTTTTTTTGTAGACCATGAATTTACTATTGTACCACTTAGAAAAAATGCTGCATATCAAGCAACTTTGCAAGTATGCTTTTAGAGTACTAGATTCGACGTTTATAGTAAGTTGTTATTCTTTAATTTTTTTTCTACAGAAGTTAAACTACATAATTATATTTTGACTAAATTTTTTTATTTGTTCTTCAAGACTGGAATCAATAAACAACACTACATAGTTTGATAACGACTTTTTGATAATCATGTGCTAATAGCAGGCAATAAGGAAGCTGAATGACAGACACAATAGCACACTTAGAACTATGGACAGAACCAGATTTGGATTACTATTTTAATTCAGCTCTTAGTGATTTCGAAGATAAAGAAGGGTGGGGAGATGTCAACTACGTGATTGGCTGCATCAACATAAAAGAACATTGGTTGGTTGTTGCAGCTGATATGAGAAAATGCAATATCTACGTGTTCGATCCAATGCCAAAATATGTTGAAAAAAACTTGTTGATGCAACTCTTGAAATGCCTGCACGATGCATCCCCTCACTTGCAATTGCAATTGGAATGAATGTCCATTTAAAACGTTTCAAAAATAGCCCTTGGCCAGTAGTGAGATCGAATACCACATTACGAAAAGGTCATTCATTAGATTGTGGGATTTTTTGTGCGAAATTTATTGAATGCCTTGTAACAAATGCGTATGATTGTCTAACTGTGGATAACATGAAACTGTTTAGACAATAGTATGTATTAGAACTTTGGGCAAATAAATTCTTTTGATAAATAAATGTATATTTGTTTCATGTACATGTCCAGTTTTTACTTTTTAATTTTAGTAAACTTTTGACTGAATGTTTGTATTCATTTAGATAGATATCACAAAACAATTGTATAAAGATATAAAAACATTAGTGTAGAGAAATGTAAAAGATCGTGCATATATCTTTAAGCGATCTTCTTAATACACATAAACAATATTAAGCGATCGTTTATATATACCACATTAATATCTAAAGGATCGTGAATTTTTCGATTAATCTAAACGATCATGTAAAATATCATGGACCACCATCCACTAAAGTCAAACCGATTTCCTAAACGTCAATGTAAAGAATATTAAGTGATCGTTTATATGTATCACACTAATGTACAAGATCGTGCATATATCTTTAAGCGATCGTTTAGTAAAGTCTAAACGATCTTTTTAATACACATAAATAGTATTAAGCGATCGTTTATATATACCACACTAATATCTAAAGAATCGCGAATTTTTCGATTAATCTAAACGATCATGTAAAATATCATGGACAACCATCCACTTAAGTCAATCCGATTTTCTAAACGTCAATGTGAAGAATATTAAGCGATCGTTTATATGTATCACATTGATGTCAACAATCGTGCATATATCTTTAAGCGATCGTTTAGTAAAGTCTAAACGATATTCTTAATACACATAAACAATATTAAGCGGTCGTTTATATATACCACACTAATATCTAAAGGATCACAAATTTTCCGATTAATCTAAATGATCATGTAAAATATCATGGACCACCATCCACTTAAGTCAAATCGATTTCCTAAACGTGCATGTGAAGAATATTAAGTTATCGTTTATATGTATCACACTAATGTAAAAGATCTTACATATATCTTTAAGCGATCGTTTAGTAAAGTCTAAACGATCTTCTTAATACACAAACAATATCAAGCGATTGTTTATATATACCACACTAATATCTAAACGATCGCAAATTTTCCGATTAATCTAAACAATCATGTAAAATATCATAGATCCCCATGCATTTAAGTCAAACCGATTTTCTAAACGTACATGTGAAAAATATTAAGTAATCGTTTATATGTATCACACTAATGTAAAAGTGTAACGCCCCGAACTTTCGAGGTAAAAATTTATTTTTTCGTTTTATATAAATTCTCGGGGATGTTAAATCTTGAATTAATTTCTGAAATTCTAAATTTATATTTGTAAATTTTATAATAGTAATATAATAAGTAATTATATTATTATTACTATTGGTATTTATTATTACCCTTATATATAATTTAATATTAATATTTTCTATTATTATTATTATTAGTATGATTATTACTAATTAAATCTTTTTGGGTTAAAATATGTATAGGTATATAATAATACTTTATATATTTTAATTATAAATATTGATAAGTAGAAATTAATATATACATATATACATATATATATATATAATAATAATAATATCTTATTTATTATTATTATTATTAAAAGTTATATATATATATATATATATATATATATATATATATATATATAATAAATTTTTTTTTAAAGATTAACCCTAACCCGCGTGCCGCCTCTCTCTCTTCCCCCCCGCGTGAAAACTTCTTCTTCTTCTTCCTCTCCCTTCCTCGCCCGACGTCGCCAGTCCTCTCTTCTCCTTCGTCTTCTTCTCTTCGGCTTCTTCATCCGGCGAACACAAACGTCGCCCGCACGCCTTCGTCGACCGTCCATTTCTGTGTCCGCACATCACCGGCGGGAAGCACCAGCGACGGCCGTCCCCGACCGCCCTTCTTCTCAGTTCCGCGTGCACGGCCAGCCGTCGGCCATTTCTACCTCGGTGGTAAAGCGTCAGCCGTCGTATTACCATCGTCGACGAAAGAAACCGAGCAAACCATTTCTGCCATCGCCGTCGCGTTCCGCCGCCGGGCAGTGTGAAGATTAAATCGGCTCCAAGCTGGCCGTCCAAGCCGAGCCGCGATCCCCGTCCAAGCCGAGCCGCGATCCCTGTCCGAGCCGAGCCGCCATCCCTGTCCGAGCCGAGCCGCCATCCCTGTCCGAGCCGAGCCGCCATCCCTGTCCGAGTCGAGCCGAGCGAGCCGAGTGAGCCGAGCCGCGAGCCGAACTAAGCCAAGCCGAGCCGAGCCGAGCCGAGAACCAAGCCGAGTTAAGCCGAGCCGAGTCCAAGCCGAGCCGAGCCGAGCCGAGCCGAGCCACTTAAGCCTTCCTTCCTCCACTTCGGTTCACGGTAGTACAGAGTTGACGCTTGAGTTCTCGGGTCTCGCGGTAGGCTTGTTTTGGAGGTAGTTCTCCTTTCCTTGGGTAAGTCAACGGATGACCTTTTAAAACAGCTGCTACTAAAGTCATCAACTAAAACTTTCGTGTTTCGTTTAGGGGGATCTGTTGAGCGTGGATTCGATCGAGGGGCATAACCGAGTATCAGGTAAGGGTTTTCCTACTACTGGACCCCGAGTCCAGGCTGAAAACGTAGTAATCCACAGGGGATTACACGTTAGTGACTGTACTGAATAACTGTATGCGTGTTGACTGTTAAGTACTGACATTATATTTTGTCTGATGTAAATATACTGTGACTGCTAATTGTGGATTGAGATTTTATGTTGATGGACCTTAAAGTTACGGTTCAGTATGTAGTAAAACACTGGTCTGGATGTGGTTCATGGAGTTTGGACGGGGAAGGACAGTGAGTCCGGTTTTTGGTTGTTAGTCGATTGGATCTAGGGTTTTCCCCTAATGGTGTGCGAATTTGTAATGCATATAGCAACTGAGGGTATAGATGTTTAAACCTATACTATCTGATTGACAAAGCCTATGGCGGAACTGTAATATGAATGCCGTTGGGGTGTGACTGATGTAGATAGTTTAGTATGGACTGAGGGGTAACGGTTAGCTTCATCTATGAGGTAGTGTGCCTTACGGATATGTGCATCCTTCGGGAGCACTAGACTGATATGTGCATCCTTCGGGAGCACTAGACTGATATGTGCTTCCTCCGGGAGTACTAGACTGATATGTGCATCCTTCGGGAGCACTAGACTGACATGTGCATCCTTCGGGAGCACTGGACTGATATGTGCATCCTTCGGGAGCACTAGACTGATATGTGCATCCTTCGGGAGCACTAGACTGATATGTGCGTTCTACGGGACCACTAGACTGTTATGTAGGGTACCCCCAATAGGAAGTTAACTGTTGTCCCCTAACGGGCCCAGTAGTGGGTCCCTTACTGGGTATGTTTATACTCACCCTTTCTCTTCTTTAACTTTTCAGGTAGGGGTACAGCGAGGGGCAGACCGACGAGAGGCAGGAAGGATGCGTGAAGGCCATATGGACGCGTCTGGTTTTCTTATCGCTTCCGCTATGTATTTTGTCAGAATATTTTGACTTGTGATTTTGAACTGGTGACTTGATATTTTTATTTTGTGACTTTTTGATTTATTTAAAATAGGGCCCGAAACTGTCTTTTGTAAGGTTTCTAATGTTTTAATGAATCGTAACTGGTCCGTTTTAAATTTTATGTTGAGTGGTCGAGTTTTGGTATTTGGTAGTGACCTCAGCTTAGTCCGAAAAGTTGGGTCGTTACAGTTGGTATCAGAGCCTAAGTTTTAGGTTCTGTAGACTGACTTATGATGTGAGTCTGTGTTTTGTGTCCTTATGGCTGAAACGATCCTTGCCGCTCGTCAGGTACGCTCTCATGAAAGTATATGTATAACTCTACATGCATTACCTTACCTAAGTTAAACTGCAAATTCAATTACCATTTATGACTAAAGGAATCGTTGGTGGTTGTTAGGGAAATGCCACCAAGGAGAGGTGCACGTAGGGGTGGCCGAGGAGGCCGAGGAAGGGGAGCAGGACACGTTCAGCCTGAGGTGCAGCCTGTAGCCCAAGCCCCTGACCCGGCTGTGCCAGTTACTCATGCGGACCTAGCCGCCATGGAGCAGAGGTTTAGAGATTTGATTATGCAGATGCGGGAGCAGCAGAAGCCTGCCTCCCCAACTCCGGCGCCAGCTCCAGCGCCAGCCCCAGCACCAGTTCCTGCCCCAGCTCCGGCTCCAGTACCAGTTGCGCCCCAGTTTGTGCCGGATCAGTTGTCAACAGAGGCTAAGCACCTGAGGGATTTCAGGAAGTACAATCCCACGACGTTCGATGGGTCTTTGGAGGACCCCACCAGGGCTCAGATGTGGTTATCGTCCTTGGAAACCATATTCCGTTACATGAAATGTCCTGAGGATCAGAAGGTTCAGTGTGCTGTTTTTATGTTGACTGACAGAGGTACTGCATGGTGGGAGACTACAGAGAGAATGCTAGGTGGTGATGTGAGTCAGATCACGTGGCAACAGTTCAAGGAGAGTTTCTATGCGAAATTCTTCTCTGCCAGTTTGAGAGACGCCAAGCGGCAGGAGTTCCTGAACTTAGAGCAGGGTGACAGGACAGTGGAGCAGTATGATGCGGAGTTTGACATGTTATCCCGCTTCGCTCCCGAGATGATAGCGACCGAGGCGGCCAGAGCTGATAAGTTTGTTAGAGGCCTCAGACTGGACATTTAGGGTTTGGTCCGAGCTTTCAGACCCGCTACTCATGCCGATGCACTGCGCCTGGCAGTGGATCTCAGTTTACAGGAGAGGGCCAACTCGTCTAAGACCGCTGGTAGAGGTTCGACGTCGGGACAGAAGAGGAAGGCTGAGCAGCAGCCTGTTCCAGTACCACAACGGAATTTCAGATCAGGTGGTGAGTTTCGCAGCTTCCAGCAGAAACCTTTTGAGGCAGGGGAGGCTGCCAGAGGAAAGCCGTTGTGTACCACTTGTGGGAAGCACCAGCTGGGCCGTTGCTTATTCGGGACCAGGACCTGCTTTAAGTGCAGGCAAGAGGGTCATACAGCTGATAGATGCCCGTTGAGACTCACGGGGATCGCGCAGAATCAGGGAGCAGGTGCTCCACACCAGGGTAGAGTCTTTGCTACCAACAGGACTGAGGCTGAGAAGGCAGGCACAGTAGTGACAGGTACGCTTCCAGTGTTGGGGCACTACGCCTTAGTTTTGTTTGATTCGGGTTCGTCACATTCTTTTATCTCTTCCGCATTTGTGTCGCATGCCCGCTTAGAGGTAGAGCCCTTACACCATGTTCTATCAGTATCTACTCCTTCCGGGGAATGTATGTTGTCGAAAGAAAAGGTGAAAGCATGCCAGATTGAGATAGCAGGCCATGTGATTGAAGTAACGCTGATAGTCCTGGATATGCTGGATTTTGATGTAATCCTGGGTATGGATTGGTTGGCCGCTAACCACGCCAGCATAGATTGTTCACGTAAGGAGGTAACGTTTAACCCTCCCTCGATGGCCAGTTTTAAATTTAAGGGAGGAGGGTCAAAGTCGTTGCCTCAGGTAATCTCAGCCATCAGGGCCAGTAAACTGCTCAGTCAGGGTACTTGGGGTATCTTAGCAAGCGTGGTGGATACTAGAGAGGTCGATGTATCCCTGTCGTCAGAACCGGTGGTGAGGGACTATCCGGACGTTTTTCCTGAGGAACTTCCAGGGTTACCTCCGCACAGGGAGGTTGAGTTTGCCATAGAGTTGGAGCCGGGCACGGTTCCTATATCCAGAGCCCCTTACAGAATGGCCCCCGCAGAACTGAAAGAACTGAAGGTACAGTTACAGGAATTGCTTGATAAGGGACTCATTCGACCGAGCGTGTCACCTTGGGGTGCGCCAGTCTTATTCGTTAAGAAGAAGGACGGATCGATGCGTCTGTGCATTGACTATAGGGAGTTGAACAAAGTAACCGTAAAGAACAGATATCCCTTGCCCAGGATTGACGATCTATTTGACCAGTTACAGGGAGCCACAGTGTTCTCTAAGATTGATCTTCGGTCGGGATACCATCAGCTGAGGATTAAGGATGAGGATGTACCGAGGACAACATTTCGTTCCAGGTACGGACACTACGAGTTTATTGTGATGTCTTTTGGTTTGACGAATGCTCCGGCAGTGTTTATGGACTTGATGAACAGAGTGTTTAGGGAGTTCCTAGATACTTTTGTGATTGTGTTTATCGACGATATCTTGATATACTCCAAGACGGAGGCCGAACACGAGGAGCATTTACGTATGGTTTTGCAAACACTTCGGGATAATAAGTTATACGCAAAGTTCTCGAAGTGCGAGTTTTGGCTGAAGCAGGTGTCCTTTCTGGGCCACGTGGTTTCTAAGGCTGGAGTCTCTGTGGATCCAGCTAAGATAGAGGCAGTCACCGGTTGGACCCGACCTTCCACAGTCAGTGAGGTTCGTAGCTTTCTGGGTTTAGCAGGCTATTATCGACGGTTTGTGGAGAACTTCTCTCGTATAGCTACTCCTCTTACTCAGTTGACCAGAAAGGGAACTCCTTTTGTTTGGAGCAAGGCATGTGAGGACAGTTTCCAGAACCTTAAACAGAAGCTAGTTACCGCACCGGTTCTTACTGTACCTGATGGTTCTGGCAGTTTCGTGATTTATAGTGATGCTTCCAAGAAGGGTCTGGGTTGTGTTTTGATGCAGCAGGGTAAGGTGGTCGCTTATGCGTCTCGTCAGCTGAAGAGTCATGAGCAGAACTACCCTACACATGATCTAGAGTTGGCAGCAGTGGTTTTTGCTTTGAAAATATGGAGGCATTACTTATATGGTGAAAAGATACAGATATTCACGGATCATAAGAGTTTGAAATACTTCTTTACTCAGAAAGAATTGAATATGAGACAGCGAAGGTGGCTTGAGTTAGTGAAGGATTACGATTGTGAGATACTGTATCATCCAGGCAAGGCGAATGTGGTAGCCGATGCTCTTAGTAGGAAGGTATCACATTCAGCAGCACTTATTACCCGACAGACCCCATTGCATCAGGATCTCGAGCGGGCTGAGATTGCAGTGTCAGTGGGGGCAGTTACTATGCAGTTAGCCCAGTTGACGGTACAGCCGACTTTAAGGCAAAGGATCATTGATGCTCAGAGTAACGATCCTTATCTGGTTGAGAAACGTGGCCTAGCAGAGGCAGGGCAAGCGGTTGAGTTCTCATTATCCTCTGATGGTGGACTTTTGTTCGAGAGACGCCTCTGTGTGCCGTCAGATAGTGCAGTTAAGACAGAATTATTAATTGAGGCACACAGTTCCCCATTTTCCATGCACCCAGGTAGTACGAAGATGTATCAGGACCTGAAGCGGGTTTATTGGTGGCGTAACATGAAGAGGGAAGTAGCAGAATTTGTTAGTAAATGCCTGGTGTGTCAGCAGGTTAAGGCACCAAGGCAGAAACCAGCGGGTTTATTACAACCCTTGAGCATACCGGAATGGAAGTGGGAAAACGTGTCCATGGATTTCATTACAGGGCTACCGAGAACTCTGAGGGGTTTTACAGTGATTTGGGTTGTGGTGGACAGACTTACTAAATCAGCGCACTTTGTTCCGGGTAAATCCACCTATACTGCTAGTAAGTGGGCACAGTTGTACATGTCTGAGATAGTGAGATTGCACGGAGTGCCAGTGTCGATTGTTTCTGATAGAGATGCCCGTTTCACTTCCAAATTCTGGAAGGGCTTGCAGGCTGCTATGGGCACGAGGTTAGATTTTAGTACAGCTTTCCATCCACAGACTGACGGTCAGACTGAGCGTCTGAACCAAGTTTTAAAGGATATGTTGCGAGCGTGTGCATTGGAATTTCCAGGTAGCTGGGACTCCCACCTACATTTGATGGAATTTGCTTATAATAACAGTTATCAGGCTACTATTGGCATGGCACCGTTTGAGGCCCTGTACGGCAAATGTTGTAGATCCCCGGTTTGCTGGGGTGAGGTAGGTGAGCAGAGATTGATGGGTCCCGAGTTAGTTCAGTCTACTAACGAAGCGATTCAGAAGATTAGATCACGCATGCATACCGCTCAGAGTAGACAGAAGAGTTATGCAGATGTGAGGCGGAAGGATCTTGAGTTTGAGATAGGGGATAAGGTGTTCTTAAAAGTAGCACCTATGAGAGGTGTTTTACGATTTGAAAGGAGGGGAAAGCTGAGTCCCCGTTTTGTTGGGCCGTTTGAGATTCTGGAGCGGATTGGCCCTGTAGCTTATCGCTTGGCGTTGCCACCATCACTCTCGACAGTTCATGATGTGTTTCATGTCTCTATGTTGAGGAAGTACGTGTCAGATCCATCCCATGTAGTAGATTACGAGCCACTAGAGATTGATGAAAACTTGAGCTATATTGAACAACCTGTTGAGGTGCTTGCTAGAGAGGTGAAGACGTTGAGGAATAAAGAAATTCCCCTGGTTAAAGTCTTATGGCGGAATCACCGGGTAGAAGAGGCTACGTGGGAGCGTGAAGACGACATGAGGTCCCGTTATCCCGAACTGTTCGAGGAATAAAACTTTCGCGGACGAAAGTTCCCTAAGGAGGGAAGAATGTAACGCCCCGAACTTTCGAGGTAAAAATTTATTTTTTCGTTTTATATAAATTCTCGGGGATGTTAAATCTTGAATTAATTTCTGAAATTCTAAATTTATATTTGTAAATTTTATAATAGTAATATAATAAGTAATTATATTATTATTACTATTGGTATTTATTATTACCCTTATATATAATTTAATATTAATATTTTCTATTATTATTATTATTATTATTAGTATGATTATTACTAATTAAATCTTTTTGGGTTAAAATATGTATAGGTATATAATAATACTTTATATATTTTAATTATAAATATTGATAAGTAGAAATTAATATATATATATATATAATAATAATATCTTATTTATTATTATTATTATTAAAAGTTATATATATATATATATATATATATAATAAATTTTTTTTTTAAAGATTAACCCTAACCCGCGCGCCGCCTCTCTCTCTTCCCCCCCCCCCCCCCCCGCGTGAAAACTTCTTCTTCTTCTTCCTCTCCCTTCCTCGCCCGACGTCGCCAGTCCTCTCTTCTCCTTCGTCTTCTTCTCTTCGGCTTCTTCATCCGGCGAACACAGACGTCGCCCGCACGCCTTCGTCGACCGTCCATTTCTGTGTCCGCACATCACCGGCGGGAAGCACCAGCGACGGCCGTCCCCGACCGCCCTTCTTCTCAGTTCCGCGTGCACGGCCAGCCGTCGGCCATTTCTGCCTCGGTGGTAAAGCGTCAGCCGTCGTATTACCATCGTCGACGAAAGAAACCGGGCAAACCATTTCTGCCATCGCCGCCGCGTTCCGCCGCCGAGCAGTGTGAAGATTAAATCGGCTCCAAGCCGGCCGTCCAAGCCGAGCCGCGATCCCCGTCCGAGCCGAGCCGCCATCCCTGTCCGAGCCGAGCCGCCATCCCTGTCGGAGCCGAGCTGCCATCCCTGTCGGAGCCGAGCCGCCATCCCTGTCCGAGCCGAGCCGCCATCCCTGTCCGAGCTGAGCCGCTATCCCTGTCCGAGCCGAGCCGCCATCCTTGTCCGAGTCGAGCCGCCATCCTTGTCCGAGTCGAGCCGAGTGAGCCGAGCCGCGAGCCGAACTAAGCCAAGCCGAGCCGAGCCGAGCCGAGAACCAGGCCGAGTTAAGCCGAGCCGAGTCCAAGCCGAGCTGAGCCGAGCCACCTAAGCCTTCCTTCCTCCACTTCGGTTCACGGTAGTACAGAGTTGACGCTTGAGTTCTCGGGTCTCGCGGTAGGCTTGTTTTGGAGGTAGTTCTCCTTTCCTTGGGTAAGTCAACGGATGACCTTTTAAAACAACTGCTACTAAAGTCATCAACTAAAACTTTCGTGTTTCGTTTAGGGGGATCTGTTGAGCGTGGATTCGATCGAGGGCCATAACCGAGTATCAGGTAAGGGTTTTCCTACTACTGGACCCCGAGTCCAGGCTGAAAACGTAGTAATCCACAGGGGATTACACGTTAGTGACTGTACTGAATAACTGTATGCGTGTTGACTGTTAAGTACTGACATTATATTTTGTCTGATGTAAATATACTGTGACTGCTAATTGTGGATTGAGATTTTATGTTGATGGACCTTAAAGTTACGGTTCAGTATGTAGTAAAACACTGGTCTGGATGTGGTTCATGGAGTTTGGACGGGGAAGGACAGTGAGTCCGGTTTTTGGTTGTTAGTCGATTGGATCTAGGGTTTTCCCCTAATGGTGTGCGAATTTGTAATGCATATAGCAACTGAGGGTATAGATGTTTAAACCTATACTATCTGATTGACAAAGCCTATGGCGGAACTGTAATATGAATGCCGTTGGGGTGTGACTGATGTAGACAGTTTAGTATGGACTGAGGGGTAACGGTTAGCTTCATCAATGGGGTAGTGTGCCTTACGGATATGTGCATCCTTCGGGAGCACTAGACTGATATGTGCATCCTTCGGGAGCACTAGACTGATATGTGCTTCCTCCGGGAGTACTAGACTGATATGTGCATCCTTCGGGAGCACTAGACTGACTGTGCATCCTTCGGGAGCACTAGACTGACATGTGCATCCTTCGGGAGCACTGGACTGATATGTGCATCCTTCGGGAGCACTAGACTGATATGTGCATCCTTCGGGAGCACTAGACTGATATGTGCGTTCTACGGGACCACTAGACTGTTATGTAGGGTACCCCCGAATAGGAAGTTAACTGTTGTCCCCTAACGGGCCCAGTAGTGGGTCCCTTACTGGGTATGTTTATACTCACCCTTTCTCTTCTTTAACTTTTCAGGTAGGGGTACAGCGAGGGGCAGACCGACGAGAGGCAGGAAGGATGCGTGAAGGCCATATGGACGCGTCTGGTTTTCTTATCGCTTCCGCTATGTATTTTGTCAGAATATTTTGACTTGTGATTTTGAACTGGTGACTTGATATTTTTATTTTGTGACTTTTTGATTTATTTAAAATAGGGCCCGAAACTGTCTTTTGTAAGGTTTCTAATGTTTTAATGAATCGTAACTGGTCCGTTTTAAATTTTATGTTGAGTGGTCGAGTTTTGGTATTTGGTAGTGACCTCAGCTTAGTCCGAAAAGTTGGGTCGTTACAAAAAGATCGTACATATATCTTTAAGCAATCGTTTAGTAAAGTCTAAACGATATTCTTAATACACATAAATAATATTAAACGATCGTTTATATATTTAAACGATATTAACTTTCCATCAAATTTAATAACAAACGTGTATACATAATAATGAAAGAGAGAGAGTACGCATTTTCATTAATTGTTCAAACTTTTTCTTGCTTACAAGTCCTACTATTATGTCCTTTATGGTTACAATTGGAACATCTAGTTGAACTACTAAATTCGTCAATAGATGGAATTCTTTGTTTTCTTGGTCTTCCAGCCTGCCGTTTAAAGACTACAGGTAATATTTTCATGATAGAATCTACAACTCTCCAATCAAAATGAGATCCAACAGGTTGAATACAGCCATTGTATGTTGCTGATAGTGTTTCTCTATAATAAAACTCAGATACATAAGAATAGGTATCTAAATTAAGCATTCATAGAACAGCAAGAGCATGTGCACAAGGAATTTCTTCAACATCCCATGTTTAACTTCACAATAAACTGTTGATTTCCATCTGTTACTTGGTATTCAATCCTACTTTTTGGATCAACCTAATATATAACACAAATAAGACAATTAATAAAATAATAAGAAATAGATTTTAATCTCTATATACATCACATATATAGATATCAATCTATCAGTGCCTATCTGAGATAGGAACAAATAAATTGCTACCTTTATCTATCAGATAGACAAAGATAGCAATGTATCTCTAACTGTCCGAGATAAAAAAAAATCTTACCAATTATCTTCTCGACTTTTCATGTTCTAAACGCAGAACGTTCTCAGTCCAAGAAGTCAAATGACTCTTCATTGTAGAAGCAACTTTACTTCGTTCATAAAACCACTTCTGCAATACAATCCTAATTGAACAAAACATCGTAGCCACAGGTAGTTCTCTAAGATCTTTAAACACTGAATTTGCACTTTCTGCACAATTTGATGTCATCATTCTATACTTCTCAAAACCAACATTACTAAGATAATCTCTGATATTTTGACAAACAGACTCCATGCATCTCATGTGGTACTCAAATTCTTCAACAGTGTAGGCACAAGCACAACTAAAGAAATATTTATCAAGTAGTGGATTCTTAAAATGAAGTTTCAAGTTACTTAAAAGACGTTTTGTGCACACACAATACTCAACATCAGGAAACACTCTTAAAACTCCTTTGGGATGCTAAGATGCCTATAAAAAACAATTACTAAATTAGTCAACTCTGAACAATTACCTCCTATCTTCTTAAAAAACCATGTCCATGATACATCATTTTCAAAATCTACAATGGCAAAAGCAAGAGGGAAGATTTGATTGTTACCATCTTGTGATGCGGCTATTAATAGGATGCCACCAAACTTACACTTAAAAAATGTCCAATCAACAAAAATAATAGGTCTACATATTTCCACCCCTCAATTGATGCATCAAATGTAACAACCCAACTTTTCGAACTAAGCTGAGGTTGCTACTTATTGCTAA
The DNA here is from genome assembly GCF_025177605.1 of Cucumis melo. Classification (NCBI taxonomy): domain Eukaryota; kingdom Viridiplantae; phylum Streptophyta; class Magnoliopsida; order Cucurbitales; family Cucurbitaceae; genus Cucumis; species Cucumis melo. The sequence goes on from NC_066858.1 coordinate 18,370,036, forward strand.
GACTTACAGTAAAACACACAAACTCATAAAAAGACCTGTTTACGATTCATTAAAATCCTTTAATACAAAAGAAAAACAATTTCGGACCCTATTTTAAATCGCTTTCCAAAAGTTTCAAAACATAACCCATAAAGTCATCAAAACAAAATGGAAGAACGATTGTTCCAACCATGACTCCATTTAATAATAAAAAAAATAAGAAAATAGAAATAACAATTATGTTCAGTGGAAGCATAAAAAACTAGACATGTCCATATGGCCTTCATGCATCCTTCTTGCCTCTTGCTGGTCTGTCCCTCGCGTTACCCTTACCTGAAAAAAAATTAAAAAGTAAAATGGTGAGTATAAAAATATATCCAATAAGGGACACACTACTAGGTCCGTTAGGGTAATAACAGTTAGCTTCCTATTAAGGGGTACCCTATATAAACAGTCTAGTGATTCCTTAAAACGCACACATCAATCAGTCTAGTGATCCCGTCGAATACACGTATCAGTCTAGTGATCCCGAAGGATGCACATATCAGTCGAGAAATTCCAAAGGACACCGTGCCTACAAGGTACACTACCCATAGATAAAGCTAACCGTTACCCCTCAGTCCATACTAAATCGTCTACAACAGTCACATCACAATATCTTTCAAGCTAACGACTTAGTTTATAAGCTTAGTCAGTTAAACAGTTTAGGTTTAGTCAACAGTCTCCTTAATCATTATACATATATCCAATCCACACAATATTGTTATATTACCTAAATTCAGTCAACTAGTCAAATCATCACTTTGTAAATTCACCTGACAGTAACTTCGTCTCAGTCCAAACCCTAGCACAGCTATAGGTAATCGAGATTATGCATAACGTCCATATTATACATAATGGTTGTATTCAGTCTACAGCACAGTCCAACAGCGAATACACAATCTACACATGAGGTTCCCGAACTCTTAGTCCATCAACGACATAACTCAATAGTAAGCAGCCCAACAACATACCTCAACTATACATAACATTAAGATTTTCATAATCCATTGACATTACTAATTCAGTTAACAGTACGGTCCATCAAAATAACTAAATTACACAAAACATCCAGGCATCCGTACTCCATCAACAGAATAACCCACTCACATATATACAAACTTCATATAACATTTTAGGCCTCCAAGCCTCAACAACAGAACATCCCATTCACATCTATATATATACGTAAAGCTACAGCTAACAATCATGTCACCTTTAATCAGCCAAGGATGCATACTAGTGATGTTTTCTAGGCATACATGCATCAATCAATTTAGTACAGTTGCTATTGTGTAACCCTCATATGAATTACTACGTTTCCAGTCTCGGTTTGGGGTCCAGGAGTAAGAAGTCCCTTACCTGAGATGTAGCTAAAATCCTTGTTCAAGTCAGCGTCCAAACGAATCCACCTAAACACAAACATAAGGATTTAAATGATGACACCACCAAAATCCACATTTAAAATGCTCCAAGGCAACATTCACAGACTTACCCAAGTAGAGGAGACTTAACTCCAAACTACACTTGCCGTAAAACCCAAGAATTCGAGCGTCATCTCTCTAACACCTTCAAGAATCAAAAGTTAACCTAACCAATAAGTCTAACGTTTTATTTCAACATTAATACTCGAATCGGCTATAGAAAACGTTAGGAACTCCTTAAATTACCCTTACCAAAACTTACCAGAACTTAGCACGGAAGGAAACGACTTAAGTGGCTCGGTGAACAGGGAGATCAGCTTGGAGAATTGGCTTGGCTTTGAAGGCAGCTCGGCTTGAGTTGGCTCGGCTTGACTCACAGCTCGCAGCTCAATTCACGACTCGGTTTGCGACTCGGCTCAATTCACGGCCCGACTCAATTTACGGCTCGACTTGGCTCGCAATTTCTTTACGAGGACCCGATGCGGCTAGAGCTTTACGAACAGCTACCGAAGCCGACGAAAATCGTGGAAGAAAATGGTGTCGGCAGTGCGCGGCTCTACTTCAACGCGACGGACGATCGAACGAAGAAGAAGGGGATTTGGTGCGACGGCAGCGACTAGACATGAGCAAACATGACCAGACGAGGTCGGAAGGCGGTCGACGGCACTCGGCTGAGGGTAGAGATAGTCGACGGTCGATGGAACGAGTGAGAAGGAGAGGGAAAGGGTCGGAGACTTGCGCGGACGAAGGCTGCAACTGCCTTTGTAGCTGAAGAGACGGACGGCGGTGACTGTGCTTTGCGGACGACACACAGAGAAGGAGCGGCGGCCCAGACCAGGCAACCACACAGCTAGCGGTTGCTTTGCGAGGACGAGAAAAGAGAAAGAGGGATTGGAGGCGACGGTCAGTGCTGTCGGGAGAAGAAGAAGAAGAAGAACTGAGGAGGGGTGCTGGCGGTGCGCGGGAGAGAGGAGGAGAATTAGGTTTTTTCAAAAAAAAATATATATTAAATAATAATAATAATAATAATAATAATAATAATAATAATAATAATAATATAATTATATTATATTATTAAAATTTATACTCTTCATTTTCGTTTTCTTTTCTCTTTTAAACCAAATAAAAAAAATTTAGCACCCAAAAATTTTAAAACCTCAAAATTAATATAAATTGCTAAAATTTACCTAAAAAATTTAGGGTGTTACACCGAAAGTCATAAAGCAAAACTTGAAATGACCAAAGTCATCCATTTCTAAAGCAGTGCATGTACCTATAATAATGAAAAACACATTTCTATCAGCACAAACAAAAAAGAACAGAAAGAATATGAAAGATGCTAATATTGGTCTATCTGGATAGACTGTGATATTAGTCTATCCACATCTATCTGCAAATGAATTTAAATTTGATATAAAAAATTAATCATACTTGGGTTAAATTCAACCAATTTATCAAAGAATCTTGGAATCAATGCATACGATTCAACTGTGTCACCATGTAATATCTTTACCATATGTTCTTTCGCCCTTCAAACTTTTTGGTAACTTATATTAACTCCAAGACTTGTACGAGCCTTATGCACAATCTCTTTAGGAATGGAACGATCAGTAGACATGAATCTAAAATCATCTATCAAACAATTGCCAATTGCTGTTGAAGAAGCTTGCATGTGAGAACTTTGGGCAATACTCAATGAACAATCATAGTCAGAAGTGTATTTTCGTAGCATCTACAAATCACTCTTCTTATAATGTGATGCCCTTGCATACCATTTGCAGCCTTCTTGCAGACATCTAAATTCAAGAGACCTCAAATTTGATACTGTAGTTCTAAATTGAAAGTTGTTCCTTACTGCTATTATGTAAAAACATTTTGAAAGCACTTATTTACTTTCAAATGAACTTTTTTCCTTCAAATCAGAATAATAAGATATGTCTCTTATAACTTCATCATTTGAAACAGAAGAAGAAAAACCTATACTCAATGACATATCAACATTCTCCTGTACATTACTAGATGAAGAAGACATTCTCAAACAATTAACACTTACATGGGTAACTAATGGATGTCTACTAGTTGCATTTTTAGCAAAAGCTAAATATCAAGCAACATCATTGTCCTTCTTTATTGGCACAACAGTTTGAACATTATTTTTACCAAAATCAAGTAAAACAGATAATTCTACTGATTAATCCAATTCAAGTTATTCACATGTCAAAGCAACCAAAGAATTAAAGTTTACTCGCATATCTACCAAAATTCAGGACACTGAGTAATTCTCATAAACATTGCAGCCATTCCATTGACCTTCATAAAAAACAACAATAGGAATAGACATTCTAATCTGTAGAAAAAAAATATATAATTAAGTATTTAGATGTAATAAGAGAATACTAAACAATCGTGCTAAAAAGTTAATAAATACTAAAAGATCGTTTAACACCAATAGACGATCGTATATAATAAATTAAATCATCATATAGAATAAGCTATAGACGATCGTCTAAAGACACTGATCGTTTAAACCATCGTATTGAATTTGATACACGATCGTTTAAAGACGTTGATCATACAAAATATTGAAAATTTTCGTGTTCATAAAGATGAACGATCGTGTTCATATAGCAAAACGATCATATGTATATTGCTAAACGATGATGTTGATAGAGGTAAACGATCAAGTGATTCAATGAAAATTATCGTAAAAAGCTTGAAACTATTGATATTTATAATGAAATACACAATTCTTACAGTGATTCTTAAAAGTTTAAAACGAAAAAACAAAAACACATTCATACTGAAATATAAATTCTTAAATCGACGTAAACAATAATCAAAATCTTCGACGATCTTTATAACCAAATACATGATGTCTTACAGTAATACCTACATATTCTAAACATTCTACTTTCATGTCAAAATATATAATTCTAAATGAAATTTTATAATCAACTAAATAGTTCAAAGAAAAAATAATATTTAGAATACTCACCGAAATCAAAATCACCAAGACGATATTAACAGAGCAATATACATGATCTTGATTGTCCAAGATGACAAGAAGAGAAACTATGTTATCGAAGATGATGGATATGAGAGCGAATGTTGTCGAAAATTATGAAAAAGACAAAGAATGATCAAGATGAAAGATATATAAAAGACGAGATGAATAACTCCGAATCAACGATCGTGAAAAAATCAGGAAGAAGAAGAATATCATATTTGAAAGATCGTTATAAAAGATTAAGGGCAAATAAAGAATTCTGAAAAAATAATTTGTAATGGGCTTGTTATACGAGCCGTAAATAGTTTACAGTTTTGTTACATTTATGTAAGTTTCCCTATTTAATTTTGTAATTAATTAATTAGATAACTAATTAATAGTTTAATTAAATTAAATTAAATTAATTAAATTAAAACTATAGGTTATGTGAGAGATATTTATTTAAATATGTTTAAATGAAATATTAATTAAATATGATTTAATTAATTAATTAATTTAATAATTTTATTAACTTAGTAAAATTAAATTAATAAGGAACGTGGGTGGTTTTCCCACATTCCAAATTCTCTCCAACTTCCCTCTTCTTCAGTTTGAAGAAAGAGGAGTTATATGCAATTCACAGAAGAGTTTTGCAATGCGAATTCTGTCTTTTTTCTCTCTTAAAGAAATTTCTTCTCTGTAAAAAAAAATTCCTCCGGTTCCCACAAACCATCTCAATCTAGAGAATAGGAAAGTTTGCAAGTGGTAGTGTTCTCCAATTTGAAGTTTTGTAGATACGGAGACGTCAACAATCGTAAGTTTCCTCTTCTTTCTTTTTCTCTGTATTTTTTTAATTCACCATGCTTAGCCATAGAAATTAGTTTTGTAATTTATTTTGCCAATGTATTGGTATTTTTTAGGTTTCCAATTAAATTAGTTAAGGTCTCTGTAATTGTTCCGCTGCAAAGGGCTTTCATCCCTTCATAGTGAGCATACTATTAATTCAACTGGAGTCATGAAAAATGATATAGAAATCATGAAAGCATCCATTTATGAGTTAGAAGATAAGTTTTATCAATTAGCAACACATGTTCTTAAAACGGAAGAGAATGACAAACTTCCTGCCAACCCAACCCAACCATGCAAATGTAAGTGCTATTACTTTAAGAAGTGGCAAAATTTTGAATAAAAATAATGATGTCTCTTTATTTCAAAATGATAGAAAATGTTGATTCAAATGCCAAAGAAGAAAATAAGGTACAAACAAACTCCTCTTTTTCTAATGCTTCTTTTTCTATTAATAGTGATTCAAGAAACATTGTTAATAATCCTTTATACCCATTTCCTTCTAGGTTATCTCAACTAAGGAAGAAATTCAAAAATGATGAAGAACTCTTTGAAGTCTTCAAGAAGGTAGAAGTAAACATATCCCTCTTGATGGCAATCAAGAACATACCGAGGTATGCAAAGTTTCTTAAAGAGTTTTGTACTCACAAGAGGATGAGTAGAAGCTAAGAAAAAGTAATGGTTAGTAAAAACGTGTCTTCACCTTTAAAGAAGAATCTTCCAAAAAGTGTGTCGACCCAGATATGTTTTTGCTCCCTTGCACAATAGGAAATAGAGACATATCTAGTGCAATGCTTGATCTTGGTGCATCCGTTAATATCATGTCTTTTAGTATTTTCAAAGGCTTAGGGATTAAATGGACTTGAAAAGACTAGTATTTGTATTCGATTAGCTGATCGATCTTGCATTTCACCATTAGGGGTTGTAGAAGATGTCCTAGTTAAGGTAGAAAATCTTATATTTCCCATGTATTTTTACATAATTGAAATGAATAATGAATATGCACATTCATCTCCTACCATACTTTTAGGAAGATCATTCTTGAAAACTGCTCGAGACATAATTAATGTGAACAAATGTCTCCTTAATGTTGTGTTTGACGATGATATAGTGTCTTTCAACATTTTTTATGAAGTAAAGTCCTCTAATGATCATGTTTCATTGAGTACACTTGATACTTTGTTATAATTAGAGACACTAGAAGAGCATGATAAATTCAATGAGCTTATTGATCAAACAACTTTGGAATATATGTTGATATATAATGAATTTGCTAAGAACAAACCTAGTGATGATGACCTCTCTATCTTCCTTGACTTTGTTGCTAGTGTAAATGATGAGTATGTCTTGGTTGATAATCTTGCAACAAATGGACAATGCTTTAGATAATGATTTTGCATCTAGTAATGAGCATGATCTTAGAAGAAACATTTATGATGATGTTGGCATACCTTGAAAGGCATTGCCATTGATAATGATCTGGCACAAACTTTATGATGAGAAAATTTTTGAAAATGACAATGGTGCATGTGAAAAACCTACTTTAGATTTTGATATTGACTTTGCACTTGATCTTAATTTTGAGATTTTAGATAGATTTAATGATGATTTTGTTCATGAGAACTTTGATGAATGATTTGACATGATTGACAATTCTCTAAATAATCATGAATATAGAATTTTATTACATGAAAATTTGATCATTGATGAATTTGTTAATAAATTTGTTGACAATGATGTCTATCATGATCTCGATAAGATTGATACATCATCGATTGATTTTTATTTTAATAAATTCTACAATGAATATGATAAATTCTATCTTTGATGACAATGATAAGATTATTAGTAAGGAAGAATTCATTTTTATTTTTTATAACAATTCCCAAGTTGAGCATAAGTTCTTATTCAAATTCCATGATCATAATCAATTTTCTTCTCCACTTAATTATCTTGCTTTCAATTCCATATCCTTTGAATTTCATGATCCTCTCATTGATTATATGTTTGCAAAAAAATACTCTTCAAATGGAAAGGTACATCTTTTACATGGATTGAGGATCGAACTAAACTCTCTTCCTCTCAACCTCCTTAACTTTTTTCTTGATATAATAAATTATCTCCTTCTTGCTTCCACTAACCATGTCTACTTTATGCATAAGCAAGGAAACACAACCCACTAACCATCAATGCTTACCACGTCGAGTAGTAATCGCTGAATGCCTAGTAAGTAGAACTACTTTTCTTTTATAACTAGATGTAGGGCTTAAACACCAAGCTTTCTTAACACAACAGTGAAATAAGAATTAAAGTTTATCAATCATAGCCTTATTACTAAGCCTCTAAGTCTTAGCTTACAAGGTCTTTCTACTATTTAGGCGAGAAACACAAGATAATACAAATGAATACATAATTTTTCTTTTTTAATTTAACACTTTTACAAGGTTCAAACATAACTAACACTTTTCCTTACAACAAGACTTTAAACACAATCTTACGGCTTCCATTTGCCCAACACAGCCTTTCCAACTTCACGTCTGGTTTACTCGCCTTATCATGTAGCAATGCACATTCTTACCCTTTGCATGTTCTTTTGCGAGATGTACTATACTCCTATCCGAAATGACTTCCCAACAAGGATTTTCTCCACCCAAACTTCTTTTCTTCTGTTCAAGGCCTCACGAATACTCCTTTCGCAGAATATAACTAGTTGGGACAACGTGTTCCGAACTTAGCTAGGTGTAAACACTATACTTCTCTCTTCATAATGTGTCATTGATTTAAGATCATTACATGTAACATGTTCCTTTTGAATCTCCTCATTACATACTTCTAAGCCCTTGTTGTGTACACGTTTTTCTATTGCTTGCCCAAGTATAAGCGAAACAATAGGTTTACCTGGATGATCCAAGGTCGAACACCGGGAATTGATGTCAAAGCATAGTTCTAAGATTCGCTAGGTGTTTAAGCAATATAAAAGAATAGTTACATAGTGTAATGAGCGTAAATTTAAACTATATCTATTTATTTACACTAGAGAATCTGTAAAGGGTATTAAGATGGATGCGGGATGGAATAGTGAACTAGCTTGCATAAAAGATGAGGTGAAGGAAGTATATGCATTACCAGGAAATTAAGCAATAAACGATCCTTGATGCGATATAACTAAATTAACGTGCTTGTAATTAAGGCGTGATCCTCTCAGAGTCATTAAACGTCACATATGGTCACCTTTCGAGATCCAAATGACCAAGCCGCATTAAACAAGTTATATTTATTCTGTCACACTCATAAGATTTATTGAACTTCACATTTAAGGGTGGCAACCTCTTGGCGTCTAGTACCCACACTTGTTCTCCTTTCGAGATGCAAATGATGGAGTTATCTTGTTAAGGTGAAGTTTGTCTTTAAACTCCTCCTTGCAATCTTTAGCTATATCCTTGCTACTTACCCTCTTGAGTTGTTGGCAATATACATTGGTCAAGTGATGAAAATAGCTCAGCTAACGCGATAAGAATTATAAGTTTTCTTATCAAGAACTTATCATAAGACTTAAACTACAAATAACGCAAAGATGAGTAAACAGTAAAGAGATAAATGGATTGAGAAAGTAAACATATACATTGTAATAAAGAATATAAACCTTTAGCCACTGTACAATATAAATAAATACAATGTAAAGAAATATAAAAATGGAAAGAATAGGGATGTCGTTACAAGTTAGAGGGAAAATTGGGATGAGCTCTTCTTCACTTGGCCTTAAGCTCTCACTCATAAACTAATCGATAAAAAGAGGAAGAAAGATTTTACAAACGGTGGAAAGGCTACTCCTTCCCACCACTCTCTAGGATCGGGCACCTATAGGCACAAACACTTTTCTTGATGGTGATGGTTCCTTTATATAGGTATATTTAGACGAAAAATCTAATCTTATGAGCATGTCAGCGTCGAAAGTTGCCTTTATGCTAAGTCACATCATCTTCAGCTACCACTTTTGTCTTTTAGCAAACCTTTTCTCTCCTACTAATATGGACTTCTCACCCACTCTTCTCGCGATTCCCTCTGCGATTCACTAGCTTCCACTTTTGTTCATAATCCTGTGTTTAGACAATAGAGACAGTCATGAAAGCTTATGTAAAGTGTATTTCCAAATATTTATAAATTTACAATATAAGCTACACATTTTGACATATTTCTTATGCATTTTGGTCACATCATTATACCCAAAAGTCTATAATAACTTATATTTTTACAAGTTATTAATATCCTACGGTCAAGAATCTCTTCGCTCATTATCCTTGTCGCAAGGTTTTTATCGTGTTGACGGTACACAATTAGGGTCTCACATGTAGTTCATCTTTATGTGGCATAACGTATTTCATTGTTAGCCAGTTCTTAAACTGACGAAACAAAATACCTACAGTTTGGAGAATGTTTTTCCTAGGTCTTAGATCAATGACAAATGCAGCCTAAATATTTAAAAGTACTTAGTAAAGTGTACGTACATCAAGAACATTATCAATATACACTAAAATTATGTATGCCTCAATTGTACTGAATATCTTATCTTTTAGTTCTGCAAACACACTTTTTCAAGACGTATATGTGATAGGGACATGATAATATGTTGCAAACCCTATGAAAGACTTTAACTTCGCTCCATTCTCACCAATGGGTAAGTCATTTTCATTGTACCTCAGCCACCTTCTTCTCTCCCAAACTTATAATACGAGTTATATCGAGTAGGTCCTCATGGTCTCTTTATCTATTTTAGGGTTTCATTTGCAATATTAATCTCTTCTTCCTCATCCTCAATTCCAAATGTTGCATTCAACTCACCAACTCTAAGTTCTTCATTAAAATCATCCATTTGACGTATGAATCAAAGGTTGTCAGTCAAAATCAAGAAATAATTAGCATAATATACAAGTTTTAAACAATAAAAAATGAAATGGGATGAATGAACATAATAAACTTATGGTACTATTAGTCTGAAATTTTAAAAACACACAATTATCCATGTACCTTCACAATCTGATCGTACGTACGTTGAGATGTTGTCATCCAAGTCATTATTTAAATCGACATATGGCATATCATTAGGTATTCCTGGACACTTTAGTATTGTATCACCAAGTTCATCGTCTTTATATCTATCTTCAAAGTCTCTTTGTGGTGGAGTAAGCACAACTGACCATCTAACATCGCTTGGATCCTTAACATAAAATACTTGTTTTGCTTGGCTTGTTAGTATGAAGGAGTCTAACTTGTGTCCTACTCTATTTAAATCAACTAAAACATAACAAAGTTCATCAATGCAAACATCGCCATTATTCTGAACCCAATCACATTTAAACATAGGAACATTAAACGTATTATCATTCAGTTCCCATATCTCTTGTATCACTCCATAGAATAACATATCTCTAATGACAAAATTTTTATCTTTAAAACTAGACACTTGCATTGTTTTTGCAACTAAGTTAACTCCACTGTTTTGTACACTTTGATCCTTATCACAAGACTTTGTGTGTAGAGACATCCATTTATTGCATAACCACTATATGTAATAATAAAAGGATGAGGACCACGAGCAATCCTCCTTAAATTATCTAAAACTCTAGTACTTCCGACTTCAAGCTCAATTAATACCCACCACGAGAATTCTTATTTCAAGTTGGACACATAACATGTGTAACTAAATTACGTTACCATAACAGGTTTAACACTATACCTCTTCTTGTAGCCAATGTATAAAAGTTTTATTATGTTCCTCTTGAAGCCATTTTTTATTTTTAGAATTTTTCTAATATTGCAATTACAAAGCTTTCATATGTTTTTTTTGTAGTCATCATTCAAACATTGTAATATAGTTAGATTAATTATATAAGAGTCAGTGAAACAATCAAGAAAGCAATGAATAAACTTACTCCGTATATGGTTGGATATCAATTGTATTTTCCAAGACATATCGATGAGCTTGATGTAGAAGTTCTTGTTCAGGTTTGAAGGAAACTCCCATGGACAATGGCTTACCAATATTTGAAATGTTTAAATGGTCTTGTGACTTACGAGTCCCAAGCCCAATGAGATATACTCCAAATAAGAAATTAGTACATAATTAAATAGCTTCTTCTATTAAATAACTTTCAGTTTTATAACCTTCTGAACGATATCTATTCCTAACAGAGTTTTTGATGACCTTCATGAATCTTTCAGAGGAATACATCCATCGAAGATATATAGGGCCACAAAGTTTGACTTTTCTAACTATGTATTCTATGAGCTGAATCATGAATTTGAAGAATGAAAGGGGAAAATACTTTTCAAATAAACACAATGTTACCACGTTATCTTCTTCCAACTTGTCTAATTGTTGCATATCTAATACCTTGTTGTATACAAGATTGAAAAAGATACACAACCTAGTTATATCATAACGAATATGTTTTAATAGCACCGACTTATCGCAACTGAAAACAATTATTGTATGAGCACATGAGAATCATGAGATTTTAAATTATTAAGTTTTAAATTTGTCATTGACACAAGGTTTCAAAGGTTACTCTTCCAAATATTAGATTAACTAAATCGCGTCTAGCATTCAACCCATATTTACTTTTTCTAGGAATATCAAGAAGCGTACCTAAGATATTCATGCAAACATTATCTTCAATGTGCATCACAGTTTTGAAGACAACTTCTTATTTTTTTCAATGTGCATAAAAAAAAATTTCAATATACATCACATCTAAACAATGTCTTATATGAAGATCTTTCCAATATGGCAACTCAAAAAATTGAAGATAATCTATTCCAACAAACCTTTTCACTTTTGTTCATCAACAGTTTCTTATGGTTCTTTTTCCCTCTAGGAAATTCAAGATCTTTCAATTTTAAATACATAACCTCCCCAGAAAGTGGTTCTGAAATTATACCAAGTTCTTGTTTAACACTGAATGACTTATTTTGTCGTTGGTACGGATGATGGTGTGCTAGAAATTTTTTATGTCCTAGGTATGCCAAGTTTTCCCCATACTTTAATCTTATAGAATTGGGCATGCCTTATACCCTTTCACAAATTGGGCATGCCTTATACCCTTTCACGCAACATCCACTAAGATTACCACATGCAGGAAAATCATTGATTGTCCACAACAAAACTAACCTTAAGTTGAATAGTTCTTCTCGATAAGCACCATAACATTCAACACCACTTTTCCATAAAAGTTTTAAAACTTCAATTAGTGGTGCTAATTATGTGCCTATATCATCCCCCAATTGTTTTGGTCTTGAAATTAGCATTGATAGTATCATGTACTTTCTTCTCATACACAACCATGTTAGAAGTTTATAAATAATCATCACTACCTACCAACAACTGTATTTAGAACTCATGTCACAAGATTTACTCCATCGCCTGAGAATGCTAAATGAAGATTTTTGGATTTAGAACCGAAGTCTGACCATTTAAAGTCTATTAAGTTCCATGCTGGAGAGTTTGCTGGATATTGTAACTTACCATCCTCAATTCTTTCACTAGCATGCTAAGTCAAGTTTTCAACACATTCAATACTTCTGAATAACCTTTTGAATCGTGGAATTGGTGGAAAATACCATATCACTTTTGGGGAAATTTGTTTTCTTCCTTCATTTGTATCCTTAACGTTTTTCGACCTTGATTAACCACATTCAGAACATTCAATTGCATTAGCAAATTCTTTCCTATAGTGACAACAATTATTAGGGCATGCACGAATTTTTTCATATTCCATTCTTAATGCATCTAATGTTTTCTTTGCTTCATATAATGAATTTGAGAGCTCATATGTAGTAAGTAGAATTTCCTTTAAAGTTTTAAGTAATTCAGAAAAATTAGTATCACCCCATTCATACCTAACTTTTAAATTATGTAATTTAACTAGATTAGACAACTTGGTGTACTTTTTGCATCCTTCATATAATGATTTTTCAGCATCAATAAGCAACTTCTAAAATCCATTTAGATCTTTTAAATACTCCTTGTGAGCAACTTCAATCATTTCTTTTACACTTCCAACATTATTCTCTTCACATGTATGTGTGTCAAACTTTGAAGATTCTTTATAGAAGGATAAGTTAGAAAGTTCTTCCTCATGCCAAAACTAAATTTTATTAACTTTCATCAATACCATTAACAAAAAAAATGATCTATAACATCCTTTCTACTATGCTTTTCACAATTCCCACATTTCAAACAAGGACAGTGAATGTAGGAGCTATTAGTATTAGAAAATCCAAAATCGATGAAGTTTTTCACACCCAATGTTGGTTTTTTATTGTGCGCTACAATAATTTTATGGATAATTGATTTATTGTTTAATTATTTAATAAAAGTTATTATTCTCATTATTATTCAATGGCATGTTATTGTATTATAATATCCATAAATATGTTACTATATTTCAAATATCCCTAATCGATTATTATTGTGGGAACAATAATAAATTAAGATTAGTCTAAGTTATAATTAATAATCATAGGATGATTATATATGTAGAGACATAAATTATAATAATATTTTCTTATTAGAGAATAAGAATTGGACTGACCCCTTTTGAGATTATTACATGGACATGTGTCATAAATAATCTCAAATAATTGATTGTTTTAATCCTTAGACTTGAGATTATCATAGCGTCAAACATAAGACTAATCTATTCTGATGTAATCAAACGTTATTTTTAACCGGATAATTATAAAGGTTGTACTCGAATACGTTAGGAATTATGTAGTTGACAATGATAAATCAAGATGAAATTTATCCCTCTTGTTATGGAGAGATATCTTTGGGCCCCTCATCAAGCGTAAATGTGGAAATGCATGGTCATGTTATAAATAAATTAATAAGGGTATTCATGTCATTTATTATTTCAATATGCTTATTGATCGAGAAATCAATTGAATTAGATAAGATGACTTTGTCCATGCCTTATATTCAATTATAGATATCGCGTGATAAAAGGATTAAAGCAATAATTATATTAGGTTATGTTGGATCTCTGACTTAATTTAATATGGGTAGTCATAATGTCTTGCTGTAGACCAATTATGACTTATGGGCCCATTTCTATATAAAATTAATGTAACAGGTCACACATGCAAAAACTAGGTTGAATTTATCTTTAGGTAAGGTAATTAATAATTCCAATTGAAGAATTGAAATTCAATTAGGAAACGTAATTAATAAGTCCAATTAGAGAATTGGAAACTTATTATTGGAAACTTATTAGGAGAAGTAATTAATAAGCCCAATTGGAGAATTGGAAGCTTATTAGTAAACCCCAAGAAGCCTATAAAAAAGACCGTAGGGGTCTTATTTTATATACAAGCAAAGACATAAAATTTGTTATACACAAAGAGAGAATAGAGAGAGTCGAAATTCTCACTTTGTGAGGTTCTAGTAGACTAGAGTTCGATGAGTCGAACACCCAGGTCGTGTGTTGATACTGTCAAAGAACGTTTGTGATTTTGCAGCATTTTAGTGATACGAATTTGGAGGATCATCCTAATCAAAACAAGGCAATTCGAATTTGGAACATTGGCACATAGGTATGCTCGTAAGTACAGCTAGGCCAAAAATTACCGTTTTGCCCCTGTAGTTACATCTAACTCCTTAAGTACCATTGATTCCTCTAATGAACAATAATTATAGTCCTACTATAACTGAACTCCTCTCAGGCCAAGAAAGGGTGTGGCGCCACATTGTTCAAGCCCTGAAATCAACCCTTAAGAGAGCAAATTCTCTACTTACTCTATCTATAGAGAAGGAGTGAATTCCTTCTTGTGTAGCTGCGTTCCCAGCTCCCCAATCAGACGAATCCCCAAAATGGTAGGCATATTGAGTCGGCTACATAGACCACTCTCACCCATACAAATCAAAGAATCGCCTACATAGGCAGGAGTTCACAACTCACTCAAGATTCAGGTCAAGTCACCTATAGTCATCCTGGTGAAATGTAGTCTCAACTAGTAACGGTGTTAATAAGAGAGACTATTCATTTCATGGTCCGGTCTTATACAAACTCTTTGTATAGAATACCCCCGCTCTAATGTCTCGACATAAATGATTAGGATCAAATCATTTGTAGCACTTTAGAACAATTGTAACAACTACAAAGCAGGCCGTATTCGTAGTGTCACCAGGATAAGGTATCCAGCCTTATCCATTTACTATAGACCATTTAGGTTATCACTTAAACATGATCCACTTGTATGTCTCCAAATACATGTTTAGGTTACAGAAGATAACCTTGGATGTTAGTTTATTGGTTTTGTGAGTTAATGCAACTAAATATCAAATAAAATAAAACACTTTATTTTATTAGATAAATAAAAAGTTTGTATAATATATACAATTACAAACTACAAGACCACGAGATTTAGGGCATCAACCCCAACAAGGTATGTTTATTCGTGATTGAATTGTTTATGCATGTTCTATTTACGTTCTAAGGGTTAGAGAAGTCTTTTTTATTTTAATTCCGCTGCATTTAGTCCTAGTTTGTTTTCCAATACCCAACTCATAATCTTTAACCAACAATTCTTACACACCATTAGGTTTCTTCAATTCAAACCCCATTACAAATTTCCCCCGAACTAAACAAATAAAAAAAATAAACTCTCCAACACACCATATTACTGAACCCCATTCCCCAAACACAAACCAACCATCATCTAATACCCCTTCTTAGATCTAACCCAAGCTCCACAACACAAAATCAACATCCTCATCATCCCATTCCCAAGCTTAAACATCTCTATAGGAACAAACCCAAGAATTTTTGAATAACCAACCCATGTATTTATGAAGAATAAGTATTCAAAGAGAAAGACAACAATATAGTACAATGATACGAGAGGTATTGTAAAGATCACAGGGAAAAAAATAAAGCCAGGGAGAAAAATAACAATACTTCTTAACTAAATTAGATGGGGATCAATCACAAGAAGTTTGCAAAAGACCAACAGAATTTTCAATATAGGTCTAAGCTAATCTCTAGACAATATAACTAAAGATAATTACTGTTCGGATGGTTGTTTAAGCCTTACAAAAATTAATTAGAAACAATTACAAATGAAATCTCATTAGCAAAAGAATAATCAAACTCAAATCTCTAAATCCTATCATTGTTTAAGCAACTTAAACATCAACTTAACAATCACAAATGAAGAAAGAACAACGCACCTAATTCAGTATCGTGGTCAAAGAAGAAAAGGGTTCAATGGGTTTGTTCAGAGGACATCAGTCGACGATCGGAAGTGTCAAGGTCGTTTTAGAATGAAAAGATCGAACGAAGGATGACATGAAGAGATCGGGCATGAAGATACTGCTCTCGTGCAATTAATCCTCGCGACAACCGTGAACAAGGAAGCACGACGGTGGTACAAAAAGGAGCGAGGCGCACAATAGCCGTACAAAATAGAGCACAACATTCAAGATGCATCGTTTGCTAGGGCTTTCATTTTATTTTTGAACGGATCGAGCATGAAGGATCGGGCGACGATTTCAAATGGAGTACGGTGAAGCTCGTTTCATTTTCAAAGGAGAGGCATGAAGGATCGGACAACAATTTCATTTTTGAAGGAGAGGTGTGAAGAAGCGTCGTTTGCTGGGGCTTGACGTTTTAGGTCATTTGCTTCAATCTGCTCATTTCTTTTTTTTTTTAATTACTTAATAAAACTTGACATTTTTAAAATGTTAAGAAAAGTATCTTACTTGACATTTAAAAAAGTCAAGAAATTCGAAAAATTATCTCTCCTCCACATTTTCA
The DNA here is from genome assembly GCF_025177605.1 of Cucumis melo. Classification (NCBI taxonomy): domain Eukaryota; kingdom Viridiplantae; phylum Streptophyta; class Magnoliopsida; order Cucurbitales; family Cucurbitaceae; genus Cucumis; species Cucumis melo. The sequence goes on from NC_066858.1 coordinate 18,387,123, forward strand.
TAAAAATTCAACGTAAAGAATTTAATAGATATTAGAGAACACTACTAGCAAAAGTACATATCATTTAACGTTTAAAAAAACGTTAAGAATGTTGAATTTATAAAACTTCTTGATGTTTTAAAAACGTCAAGAATTTAATTGATATTACTTGACATTTAAAAAACATCAAGAAAGCTGAAAATTAGCTTATCTCTGCCTTTTCATAAAAATTCTTGACGTGCTTTTTCTTTGAAATCACCCATTTCTTGACATTTTGTTTTTTAAAAAACGTCAAAGTAATTAAAACTACAAATGTCAAGAGAGTCCCTTTTTCTAGTAGTGTTCTATAATTTAATGCATGCAATTTTGTATGAAAGTATGTATTTGAGAGCCATGAGTAGCAACTAAATTAAACTCGCTAGATTGAGAGCCGTAAGTAACTAAACTCTCTAGTTTTAGGGTGTTGATGTAGTTACATATGGATTTAGTTTTCAATGCTATTGTGTGTTTTTTTTTATTATTATTTATTGGCCATCAATGAATGCTAGATTAAATTTCCAATTGAATGTTATTAAGTTTAATTGAATGTTTTGTTAGAATTTTGTCAAAAAAAAATTAATGAGATTATCTTTTTATTTAATGAGTTATCTAATTTCAAAAACATAAAAGATCTTCCTTTATTTTAGGAATCTTTTATAAATATCTTTTTGATATTATTCTTGAAGATATATATATATATATATATACACACTACAGAACTTGTGAGACTTGGTACGACTTACGAATGCAGAAAGACGTTTCATGTTGTTAATCGAAAATACTGTTGCAAAGCTGTGAGCTAGAGAAGGTAGTACAATTAATTATCTATAGTCTCAACATGTTGATCTATGATGAGATTAAGATGAGTAATATGAAAGAAGAAGTGCTAATCAAGAGATTACCTTGAACTCAGGAGAGTGTGAAGTTATCTTCAAGAAGATTCACTCATATGTTCAGGGGAGCCTGAATTCTTAAGTTATCGTCTACTTTAAGATAGTCATATACATGAGAAGATTCTTTCTTATAGTATTGATCTATATTGACTATTGTGAATCTTAATAATATTACTCATCTGAGATGTGTGCAACTCCCCAAACATAGGTGGTATTTGCCAAATTGGGTTACTAAAGCTTTCTGTGTTATTTACTTATGTTGTCCCTTTAGCTATTACAACAGTTAATTACTTTAGAATTAACTAAAGGTTTTATTGACTATCTCACAACTTTTTCAATTGGTATCAGAATGGGTTGCTAATCAAATGAGGTAATCAAGGAAGGTCTGTCAACCTCACGTCCTCATGTACTTGATGGCAAAAATTATTTGTACTGGAAGCCTCAAATAATATCGTTCATAAAAACTCTTGATATGAGAGCATGGAGAGCGGTTGTAGCGGGATGGGAACCACCAATGATTACTATAGATAGAATTTCTAATCCTAAATCTGAAGTTGACTGGACTGATGCTGAAGAACAAGCCTCTATAAGGAATGTGAGAGCTCTTAATGCTATCTTTAATGATGTTGAATTGAATGTGTTTAAACTAATTAACTCTTATAGCTCTCTACCAAAGAAACACGAAAAATCTTGTAGGTTGCATATGAAGGCACTACAAAAGTTAAAATATTCAGATTATAGTTGGTAACTTCAAAATTTAAAACCTTAAAAATGTTTGAAGATGAGTTTGTTGCTGAATATCGAGAGAGTTCTAGAAATAACGAATGAATCATTTAACCTTGGAGAGAAGATACCAGAATCCAAGATAGTGTGAAAAGTGTTACGTTCTCTGCTTGGAAAATTTGACATAAAGGTGATAGCTATAGAGGAAGCACATTATAACTAAGCTAAAATTAGATGAATTGTTTGGGTCTCTTTGCATTCGAGATGGCCATATCAAACATAAAAAATAAGAAAGGTAAAGTCATTGCTTTTAAATCTGTATATGAAGAATAGTTAACTAACAATAAATCACCAAGTGAAGCAAATGTCAATGAGTTAATAGCTCTTATAATGAAACAGTTTTCAAAAGTTGTAAAGGAGTTCAGAAATATGAATTCAACTTGGTCCAACTCTAGAAATTTTATTAACTTTAGAAGAAGAGATGGTAAAAGTTATAATAGAAGGGATAATGAAAATTTCAATAAAAGGGATGGTGAAAACTTCTGAAGAAGAGATGGTGAAGGCAGGATTTTCAAATGTAGGGAGTATAAAGGAGTTGGTCATTATTAAGCTGAATGTCCCACGTTTCTGAGAAAGCAAAAGAAGAATTTTCATGCTACATTATCTGATGAAGACACTGATCATGATAGTGAAGAAGATGATGGATGTACAAATGCATTAATTGTGAATATCACCGAGGGCTGATTCTATAGTTGAAGATAAAATTGAAGATTCTAAGAAAAAGTGAAAACAACAACTTGTCTTTTGAGCAGTTGAAGATTCAATGGAAAGAGGATTTAAAAGCCAGAGTTATACAGAAAGAAAAAATATAGAATTTTATGGAAGAAAATAACGATTAATATCAGTGATATCTTCCTTAAAACAAAAATTGAGGGAGGTCCAAACAGAGTATGATCAAACTATAAAGTTTGTCAAAATGTTAAATTCAGGGTTTGAAAATCTATATCAAATACTGAACTTAATACAGTCTAGTTCAAACAGATGTGGTCTTGGCTTTAACTCATCAGAAAAGATAGTACGTCAAGCAAATAGTATAAAATTTGTTCTTGCTACTATGGGTATCAAGCCTGACCATCCAGCTGAACTAAAGGCTGTTGGCCTTTTCTCAAAAGTAAATAACTTGTTGTGACATTATTGTGGTAAGAAAGGTCATATTCGACCCTTTTGTTATGCATTATAAAGATATAGATTTCAACATAAAAAAGTTGCTTATCTTTCACAGAAGCACAAATTAAATTTATTTACTCCAAGAGGCATGAGAAGTTATAAGGAATAGATAGTCAATAATTCAGGAAAATGTAATATTGCTTTTACTACAGTTCAATCGTCTACTGATGCATGGTATTTTGATAGTGGTTGTTCCAGATACATGACTGGAAATAGATCATTCTTTTTTAAATTAAAAGAATGTTCATCTGGACATGTTACCTAATGGGGTGGTGTAAAAGGAAGAATTCTTGAAAAAAGAAATATTGAGAAATATAATCTACCATGTCTAAATGATGTGCGATATGAAGGGCTTAAAGCAAAACTAATTAGTGTCAGTCAACTTTGTGATCAGGGTTACATTGTAAATTTTAACAAAGATAATTACATAGTGACTGGTGCAAATAAAATAGTGCTTATAAGTGGTTGTAGACAGGCTGATAATTGTTAACATTGGGTATCAAACAATACCTATGTATGTCACTCAATCAAATAAGATCAAACTCGACTATGGCATAGGAAACTTGGACATGTTAGTCTAAGTAGTATTGATAAAGCTATAAAGAATAAGATTGTCATAGGGATTCCAAATATTGACTCAAACAGCAAGTTCTTTTGTGGTGACTGTCAACTAGGAAAGAAAATCAAGGCATCTCACAAAAGTATGAAAGAGTGTTATACAAATAGAGTTTTGGAACTGTTACACATGGATCTAATTGGTCCTATGCAAACTGAGAGCCTCAGAGTGAAAAAGTATATCATTGTTGTTGTGCATGATTTCTCTCATTTCACTTGGATAAGATTTCTTAGAGGAAAATCAGATACTGTCAAAGTTTGCATCAATTTATGCCTGAGCCTTCAACGTGAACAAGGGAAAAATATTGTTCAAATTATGAGCGATCATGGAAAAGAATTTGAGGATGAAGAACTTGATAGTTTCTATGAAGCAAAAGGGATTCATCATGAATACTCAACACCTTTAACACCGCAGCAGAACGGGGTAATAAAAAGAAAGAATAGAACCTTACAAGAGATGACTCGAGTTATGCTTCATGCAAAATCTCTTTCACTACAGTTTTGGGCTGAAGCCATGGATACTGCTTGTCATATTCACAATCGAATTACTACTCCTTCTGGTACTACTGTAACCTTGTATGAGTTATAGAAGGCAGAAAGCCTAATGTTAAGTATTTTCATGTATTTGGAAGTACTTATTATATTCTTGCTAATAGAGAGTATCACAGAAAATGGGATGCTAAATCAGATAAAGGGATTTTTCTCAGATATTCTCATAATAGTCATGCTTATAAAATATTCAATAATAGAACAAGAGTGGTTATAGCGACTATAAATGTGGTGGTAAATGATAATGAGCAGACATTATGTAGACGAACAGATGATGATGATGATTTACCAACATAACCCTCCCTTGCACTTGAGTTAGTTGTTGTTGATGTTCCTACAGTTGATACAAGTGTTAATAGCTATGATGATAGCTCTAAATCAACTCAGAAGGAAGTAATGGCTAGTGTGAGTGAAATTGCTCCATCTTCAAATGTCCAAAAGAATCACCCATCAAGTTCCATAATTGGAGATCCCTTAGCTGGGATTACTACTAAAAAAAGGACAAGATTGATTATGCCAAGATGATTGCTAATATTTGCTACACTTCATCTATTGAGCCTACATTAGTAAATGATGCTCTCAAAGATGAATTCTGGATAAATGCAATGCAGGAAGAATTATTGCAATTTAAATAAAATAATGTGTGGACTTTGGTTCCTAAACCTGAGGAAGCAAACATTATAGGAACTAAATGGATATTAAAAAATAAAACAGATGAGAAAGGATCTGTAACAAGAAACAAAGCCAGATTGGTTACACAGGGTTATTCTCAGGTGGAAGGAGTGGATTTTGATGAAACCTTCGCACTTGCAGCTAGACTTGAAGTTATTCGCCTCTTACTGAGCATATCATGTGTTTGTAAATTCAAACTGTATTAGATGGATGTTAAAAGTACCTTTCTAAATGGGTACTTGAACGAATAAATTCAAACTGTGTCAGATGGATGTAGGTCAACCTAAGGGTTTTATTGATTCTACGTATCCTCGGCTTGTGTATAAACTTAATAAATCCCTATATAGACTAAAGCAAGCACCCAGAGCATGGTATGAATGACTCACAAACTATCTTAGTCACAAAGGATACTTTAGAGGAGGTGCTGATAAAACTTTATTTGTGAATAAATCTGACAAAGACTTGATAGTTATGCAAATATATGTGGATGATATCATATTCGAAAAATTTCTAAAGGAGTTCGTTAAAATTTTTATTGATATTATACAGTCAGAACTTGAAATGAGTATGGTTAGAGAGTTGTCATGTTTTCTGGGTCTTCAAATTAAGCAAAGGAAGGAGGACATCTTTAGAACTCAGGAGAAATATGCTAAGAATATAATTTAAAAACTTTAGCCTTGACAAGTCTCAGCAAAAGAGGACTCCAGTTTCTTTACATGTTAAAATCACCAAGGATAGTGATGGGGAGTCTATAGATCATAAACTTTACAGAAGTATGATTGGGAGTTTACTTTATTTAACAACCAGTAGACTTGATATTGCTTGTGATGTGGGTATATGTGCACGATTTCAATTTGACCCTTGTGTTTCACATCTTGCTGCAGTTAAAAGAATAATCAAATATGTTCATGGTACAAGCGAATTTGGAGTTTTATACTATTATGATACAAATTTAATTCTTGTTGGCTATTGAGATGCAGATTTGGATGATAGAAAAAGCACTTTAAGAGGATGTTTCTCTTTTGGAAACAATTTAATATCCTGGTTTAGTAAAAAGCAAAATTATGTATCACTGTCTATAGCAAAGGCATAATACATTGCAGCAAGAAGTTGGTGTACTCAACTTATTTGGATGAAACAGATGCTCCAAGAATATGGTATTCAATAGGATACCATGACACTTTATTGTGATAATATGAGTGCAATCAATATGTCTAAAAAATTCAATACAACACAGTAGGACCAAGCATATTGATATGGACATCATTTTATCAGGGAGCTTATAGAGAGAAAAATAGTTACACTTGAGCATGTTCGATCAAATCTTTAGTTGGCTAATATATTTACTAAACCATTGGAGGCAAGTTCTTTTTAGTACTTGAGAGTTGGTTTAGGTGTTTGTAAAATTTAATCTATTTGTTTATTTAGGAAGACGTGGAGAAAAGCATCATGGCCTACATTTATGGACACGTCAACGCCGAAATAGCTTGTATTAAAGGGCACTTAACTTTTAAACGAAAGTTACTTTCATTTTAAGTCTCCTCATCTTCAAGGAACCCGTTCATCTTTAAAATTCTGTAGCACACATTCTCAAAGTTTTTTTCAAATTCGAAAATGGTGAATACGCATAAAGGAAAGTATCAAGCTTGTTCTTCCAAAGTTGTTGTTGAAGCTCCTAACAGCTGAACCAACATGCATGGCGTTCGCATGAGAGGTCATCGATTTAAAAGCACTCCCTCTCGAAGACCTTATTGCCTATCGTTTGAAAAGAATCAAGTAAATCTTTTTGATAGCTCAAATTTATCTGTGCATGATGAGAAGATGGTTGGTATTGTTGCTGAGAATGTCGAATCTGAATCGGTTGTCTCTAAGTCTCATATGTCTGAAATGGATTCGAATGAAAGAGATGATGTTCCACTAGTTAGCTTGTTAAAGAAGGATCTATTTTCTAAAGTTGGGTCTACAATTGTTGATGCTCTTGGTTCTTCAGTTTACTCTGATGGTAGTTCTTCCTCTGAAGATATATTTGTTCCAACACCTAGTTAGCCTTCTACCACAAATGAAGACGTTGGTCAATCTGGTCATTCTTCACTAGTTAGGTCTTCTATTCAGACTAGTTCACTAGCTGATATCCAACTGTCTGTTCCTGATCCTAACCCTGTGGGTCAGTCTACTGTTAATGTTGATGAGAACGTTGCTAATAATGACGGTGAAAACCTAGATGAAGATGTTGGTAAGCATGTTGAACCAACTGATAATGGTGCACCTGGTGATGTTGAACCTAATGTGAATGCTCCTCAAACTAAATCTGAACAACCTAGTGCTGACCCAAAATCAAAAGGGAAGAAATTACAACAAAATCGTCATAACATTACTACGAAAATTGGGAGGAAGAAGATTCCACCGAATATTCCATTTGCCCCCATTGATGGAATCTCATTTCATCTCGAAGAAAGTGTGCAACGGTGGAAGTATATAGTGTAGAGGCATATTGCATATAAGGTGAATGTGTCTGATAAGCATCATTCCTACTTAAGTGTTATGGACTTGATTGTTAAAGCATGACTATCAAGACGATTTTTAATGTAGGTTTGTTCTATCCTCAGCTGACAAAAGAATTTATAGTCAATTTGCCTTCAAAATTCAACAATCCTAGCAGTCCTGATTACCAGACAGTGGACATTAGAGGCTTGAACTTCAAGATTTCTCCTGCTATAATCAATGGATTCTTGGGAAACACTGTGGAGTTTGGCTCTACTCCTTCACATCCATACAATGATGTTTTGACTTTTGTACTATCTGGAGGAACTCTGTCTATATGGCCTGTGAATGGGATTCCAACTGTCTCACTAGGTATCAAATATGTCATTCTTCATAAGGTTGGCATTACTAATTGGTTCCCCTCTTCACATGCTTCCAGTGTTTTTGTTGCTTTAGGGACCTTTCTTTATCAAATATGCAATGATGATTCTATGGATGCTGGCCTCTTTATATATAATCCACTTTTGAGACATGTGGGAACATTTGGTGTTAACATTCCTATTCGTCTGCGGCAATTCTTCTTAAAGTCTTCTGGTTCATCTGAATGCTGTTATCTTGACCTCAAATGATGCTCCTGGTCCTAACCCAAAATCATTGTCATTAAGTTATAGGCCTTTTCAAGGAAGTCATGTTCCTGACATAGAACATGATATGAGACCCTCTAGGAACCCCCGTATGTTTGACATTGATGATGTAGATGAGAATGTTGAAGGGTTCCTTGTTCATCGTGATTTAGCCTCCAAGATAATTAATACGCTTATAGCTGAGTCTTGAGCTCTATCTACGTCTATAAATCTGTTGTCTGATAGAAGATTAGAGGTTGATTCTTTTGTTCGATATCTGAAGTCACTTATTCCCTCCTCTAGTATTGATGTTCCAGAACAAGAGTAGTGTTTCTTTTCCGTTCAAAGGGGGAGAAGTTGTGAAGTTAGGAGGCAAGAGTAGTTGTAGAGGTTGATATCCTGAAGTTGCTTATGATGTTGTTTCTGTTGAAGCTTTGAAGTTTTGATGATGTTTTGAAGTTGTTTATGTTGAAGTTTTGAAGATATTTTGAAGTTTTTTTTTTCTTTTTGAAAAATGTAAGAAGCTCATACGTACAAGTTTATATGATGGTTATTGCTGACTTTTTGTTGTTGTATTTTTTGTTATTAATTAAAGAAAAGAAATGATGATCATCATAAATGGATAATTTTTCTTCATGAATGAGTTGGTCCGGTGTGTTGATATATGGTTAAAAATGGCCATCTGCTGACTGTTGCACTATGGGAAGCTTCTGAGAAGCATTGACTTGAACTTGAAAAGAAATCTCCTCTTTTTGACAAAAAGGGGAGTTTATTAGAATTTGTCAAAAATAATTAATGAGATTATCTTTTTATTTAATGAGTTATTTCATTTAAAAAAGATAAAAGATCTTCCTTTATTTTAGGAATCTTTTATAAATATCTTTTTGATATTGTTCTTGAAGATATATATATATACTACAAAACTTGTGAGACTTAGTACGACTTATGAATGCAGAAAGACGTTTCGTATTGTTAATCGAAAATACTGTTGTAGAGTTGTGAGCTAGAGAAGGTAGTACGGATTAATTATCTGTGGTCTCAACATGTTGATCTATGATGAGATTAATGATGAGTAATATGAAAGAAGAAGTGTTGATCAAGAGATTACCTTGAACTCAAGGGGAGTGTGAAGTCATCTTCAAGAAGATTTACGCATATGTTTAAAGGGAGCCTGAATTCTTAAGTTATCGTGCACTTTAAGATAATCATATACATGAGAAGATTGTCTCTTATTGTATTGATCTATATTGGCTATTGTGAATCTTAATAGTATTAGTCATCTAAGTTGTACGCAGCTCCCCAGACGAAGGTGGTATTTGATGAACTGGGTTACCAAAACTTTTTGTGTTATTTACTTCTGTTGTCCCTCTAGGTATTACAATAGTTAATTCTATTATCTCACAACTTTTTCATGTTTAACATTGAATCATTGTTAATCTCTCATGGGAAGTGGTTAGATTAACAATGGGAGTTGCGAATGACTTTACTGAATGTCGTGTTTCTTCAACTGATTTCAAGAGGTTAGTTGTCGATTAAGTTGCATGAAAGAAATTAAAGATTTTTTTCTTTTTCTTTTTCTTGAGAAAATAATATATGGTTCTAAACTTTAAGCATAATGTTTATACAAAATTTCATGATTAATCTAAGGATGGTCTAACAAAATCAACGCTCTAAAACACTTCAATCTCTTGAATTCTCTTGAATAGCTAAGTAATAATTGTAATTTAATCTCCTTGGAATGATATTCAGGATTTTAGATTGTTTTCTCTATTGTTACTTGATGTGTGAGCTTGAGCTCATCATCATGCACAGAGAAAGCAGATATGCAAAAATACTGACGATAGAGATTTTCGAAAAGGAATGCATTTTTGCAGTATCTGCATTTCCAAAAGAAAAAAACATCTACTTGTTTGAAAAATTACAACCAATGCAGAGACATCTGGGAGAGCATCTATGAAACTGCCAACACATAATTTGCAACATATTTTATTAAGGTTGGGCTACCTTAGCAACCAATCCAACTGCCACATGCCATTATTTCACTAGCTTTGGTGGCACTACCTATATGATGGATTCAGTGCTTGGACAATTCCCATTCTTTGATTGTCAATTTTCATGTTTTCTAATTTAATTTAAAGACCTCTCTAGATTTTTAATTAGTTTAAAACTTATTAATCATTGATTTAAATTGATGATGTGACAATTGTAATTGACCAACATTTTACGAATAAAATACGAAAGAAAAAGAAAAATAAATTAGATTGATAGTTGATATTTTTTTCTATATCAACAACTTAAATGAATAAACAATATATAATTTAAAGATAATAAAAAAGAAAATTTGCAAAAAATAGCAAAAGAAAATTATGATAATAAGGTTTATATCACTACATTTTTTAAATTGCAAAAGTATCAAATTTAAAATCGAATAGTCCTCTGATAGCCCTCTAATAGCAGTCTCTAATTACTTTTCATATTTTTCATATTTGCAATATGCAAAAATGAGGTACTAGGGGTGCTTTTTTCTACAATTTTTTGCCATTTGGTACAATTTTCTAATAAAAATGTATACCAAGTCCTGTATAACTTAAAGTCAATAATAAGAAACAAACATTTATGTATAGTTTGAAAAAGATAGTACCTCAAATATCAAGAGTAAAAAATGTTGAGTTTAGAATGTTCTAGATTCAAATGCAGCAAAACTTGAACCATGTATTTTTAGAAAGAAAAATGAATGATTTAATAAATAAATAAATAAATAAATAAATATTTTCAAATACAGCAAAGTGAATCAAAATATTTATTAAATATAACAAAATTTAATATCGATTAAAAGGTTTTTAAAATATTTTGTAAATATTTTTAAGAAATTTATCCATTGGATTAATTTTATATAAATAAACAAAAGGAAACTTAAAATATTTGAAATTATAAAAAGAATGTTGATTAAAAAGAAAAAAGAAAAAAAGAGGATAAGGGAGTATGATAAGTGATGAGCAAGATTCAAAGTAAGAAGTCACCCAATACCAAACTTAAGTGACAAAGACTAAACAACTAGGGAGGCACATGGGAGTGTCAGTCAGTCCATTAATTGCAACAAAAATTTTCTTTTCTTTATTATTTTTCTCTTTCTTTTTCACACTTTTCAAAATTGTTGTCTTTCCAATTCACACTTTTTCTTCTTCTTCTTCTTCTTCTTAAGTTGCTTTTGGATTTTGGCTCTCGTGGACCCCACATCACCCATGTGATAAGCAAACAAACAGCCCTTATCACACCTAAATAAATTGACTTTATGAATAATGAAATGAGTCACCAATCCATTTTCCTTTTCTTTTCTTTTTTTCTTATTGATCTCCTTTTCAACATATCACTACTCCTCTCCTTTTGATTCCCCGTTCATTTCTTCCATATATTTCTCTACTTAATTAATTTTGATTCTTTTGGTTTTCTTTTCTCTTTTTTTTTTTTTTTATATGAAATTGACACCACCATGTCATTGTAATTGCTATGTATTTGTTGCTTTTGTTCTTGCAACTACAACTACGCTAAATTGTCCATGCATCTTTTGTTTTCCGACTTCTAAAATATCCATGGTTGAGTTTTCAAAATTAAATATCTATTTCTTAGAATTTGTAATTAAATTTTACTTTTATGAAAATAATTCATTTCAAAACTTATAAATTCTTTTTATTTATAATTGACGTTTCTAGAAGACTTTGGAAAGACGTGTCGGCAGCCTTTGGAAAATGAAATTGTACTCTTTGTCCTTATTTCACTTTTATTTATTTCCCTTTCTTCAATGTACACATTTAAAAAGTCTTTTGGGAAGTCCAAAACTCAAATTAAATTAATTAATCAAATAGCACTACGACTTGAAAATTTTTAATTTTAATTTGCATCTTCTAATAAAGTAGATCTTCAATTAATTTAATTCCTTATATCGATTTAGGGATCATTTTTTTCATATTAACATTTATTTTAGGTTAAAGCAAGTCTGATTTAACCGACGAAAATAGTGTCAGTGATTCATAGATTTTTCATATCTTGTGTGAAAATTTATTGATGAAATAGGATAATTAATTCTATATAGAATAAATATGAAGGTAGAGTTAATTTTGGTTCAAAGAAATCCAAGTGTCAGCTAATCATTCATCGTCCTTATGGAAAGTTCATCTAATCCCAACCATAAGAGGAAAATAGTAAACTTTATATTTTTTTTCTATAAATATATTATTATAACTTCATATGGATGTTTCTGTCTAACATCTGGAACTTAAACTTCTTGTTCTTTTCTCCGTTTTCCGATTCTCCTTCCCAATCTTTTGACATCAAAGAGAAATTTTTCTTTGCTTTGAAGGTTCTTTTTTGACGGTTGATGCTTTGGAGCTCCACCTTGATTCATTTTTTTCCTTTTCGACTAAGGAGGTTCATTTTTCCTTTTAGTTTCTTAAAATGTTAACTTTTATAAATATAACAAACCGTCAAAATATTCAAGGTAATAAAATGAAAAAGTCAAAAACTGACTATTTTTTTTTAATATTTCATGTTTTTTATTCCTTTTTATCGTTTTTCTTTCTGTTCTTCATCTACGATTTTTTTTCTTTTCATCGTCTTTTTTCTATTCTTCTGCAATTTTTATTTTATTTCTTTTTTTAAATTGTTATTTGGTTCAAGATCGTGTATCAAATATAAAAGACTTTGAAAAAAAAAATATTATTTAGATTTTGGTAGCTAAATTTAAACGACCGTGTATAAAAAATAATTGATGTCATAACCAAGTTTAAATGATCGTGTACCAAAGAATCTTGAAAAAAATTGTTTAGCCAAATCTAAATAATCGTGTAATCAAATCTAAACAGTCGTGTAATCAAATCTAAACGATCGTGTACCAAACAATATTGAAAAAAATCGTTTAGATTTGTCTACCCAAATCTAAACGATCAAATCTAAATGATCGTGTACCAAATCTAAATGAGAGTAATAAATAATCAAAAATCTTTTATATTTGACTACCCATCTAAACGATCATGTACCATACAATACCCAAATCTAAACGATCGTACCAAATTTATTATTTGTGTTCTTGACAATGGTATTTTTTTGGTATTTTTCATGTTTCTTGTGAATTTTTTTCATTCAAAATTGTTTTATACAGTATAAATATTTTACCGTTTTGTTATATTTTTTAAAAGATCCTTTCTCAAAACCTATTTGTTTTATACATTTCTATTTGTTTTCCTTAAAACCTTATTCCTTCACCGCAAGGTTCTAAACTAGCGAGAGAAAGTAAGAATAATGGAAGCAAATAGATAATCCAAAATATTTTAAAACATTTTAAAACTGTTCGTTTCCATTTATTTAAATTTATATTATATTGTTGTAGGAAACTTTTCATAAAATATTTACGACTCATATAACAAAGTTCATAAAGTTAATCATTTTTTAAATATTCCAAATTTGTCTTTCCGTCTTTCTTCTCCTCTTCGTCTATTCCATCGTCTTTCTTTTTTTTCTTTTTTCTTTCTTTCTTCCATTTTCGTCTGTTTCGTCGTCTTTTTCTTTCTTTTGTTTTTTTCTAGTATGTTATTTGGTTCAGCGTGTATCAAATATAAAAGATCTATTTATTTCAAACTTTTTTATTTGGTCATTCAAGATCTTTTTTATTTGGTTATTCAAGATCGTACGCTACATATAAAAGACTGAAAAAAAAACGACTTAGGTAGCCAAATGTAAACGATCGTGTAAAAAAAGTAACCAAATCTAAATGATCGTGTATGAAAAGAATTTAAAAAAAAAAAACCGTTTAGCCAATATAAACGGTCGTGTACCAAATCTTGGAAAAAAAATCGTTTAGATTTGACTATCTAAATCTAAAGAGCCAAATCTAAACGAGTACCAAATAATAGTCAAATCCTAAACGATCGTGTACCAAACAATAGCCAAATCTAAACGATCGTGTATCAAATATATTACGCGCGTTGTTGATGATGTGGTTGACGGAACATTTTTTGTATTTTCCATGGTGGGCTTGTGAGTTTTTTCTGATTTTGGAATTGTTCTATACAATGTAAATATTTTGTCGTTTTGTTATATTTTTTTAAAAGACCCCTATCTTATACGTATCCCTTTTTTTTTAAGTTGACAAAAGAATTCAAAACCCCAAATTTTGTGTTCGTTAACACATAAATATTTGTTGAAATATTCTCTTCTTTTTCTAGTGCGGTATCACATTTATATGTTCACTATGGTAAAAAAATCAAATTTAACAAATTTAAGTAAATCATAAAAGAACAAAATACAAATTTTTAAAACGATTGGAATTAAAATTAAAAACAGGCTGAAGTTTTGCTATTATATTTCTTATTTTATCAATATAGAAAGTGGAATATCCAGCTTGTGTTTGCAAATTCATGTAGCTCAAAACCGTTTATACACTTTAGTCAAACTCTAGAAAGTTGAAGTACATATGAAAAGATGATATATAATATATTTAAAATAAGTTTCACATGGAAAGGCCTACATTTGCAGGTAGATAAGCAGTAGTACATTTTGATTCACCAACTCAGTTGTATGGGGCTTATTTAATATATTCAATTTCATAGTCTAAAGATTCCTTTCCAAAACATTGAAAAATCCTCCTATTGCTTTGAACATGAGAAAAAAAAAAAAAAAAACTCTCTATTATTATTATTATTATTATTTTTTGGGAATAGGAGCCTTTTACATATTGTCTCTTTCTCAGAGGACATATAATCAATTTTTGAAATTTGAAGGATGAAGAGAGAGAATATTAATCTTTATATGTGGTTGCTCATTTTATTGTAATTTGTGTACATATCAATTAAAATATATCAAGGTTAATAATGAATGATCCTTGTCATATGCAACTAAAAAAAAAAAAAAAAAAGGCTTTAATCGAAGTTTAGATGGTGAATTTTTAAGTTTTGGTTGTATTTTGTTTTTAAATTATAAATTCTTTAATGGTTAATCTAATAAAGCACAAAAATATTTACGATTCATGTGATAAAAAAACAAAAACCTATAAAATCAGTATAATATTTTAATAATTTTCAAACTTGTTCTTATGTCACTTCTTTTTCTTCTTCTTCCCTCTTTGCAATTTTTTCCCTTCCAAATTTCTTCATCTCATCTTCTAGATTTTCTTTATTATATTTTTAAACAATTTATTCTTCTATTTAAATTCCTATTTCATATTCACCATTTTCAACCAGATCCTTTGAAGCTACTTTGTTTTTCTCATAGTCGAGAATATCAAGATTGTTAAGTATCATTTTGACATGATCTAAATGACCATTTATCATTGTCAACACGATTGTTTAAATTTGAAGTTTTTTCTCCATCGTTTAAAAAGAACTACATAATCGTGTTGATATGATTTAAACAATCACTTACCATAGTCAATACGATCGTTTAGATTTGAAGTTCTTTTCCACTCGTTTAAAAATAACTACAGGATCATGTGCATATGATCTAAACGATTGCTTACCATAATCAACATGATCGTTTGTCAACACGATCGTTTAAAATTACGGCTTTTCTCCCATTGTTAAAAAAAACTACATGATCGTATATCATGACCTAAGCGATCGTTGATCATTGGTTCAGACTGTAGAACATGATCGTTTAGAAGAAGAAGATTATTCACATGTGCGTGTGACCGATTAATCATATGTTGACTGGGATATTTTTTGTATTTTTCATTGTTGGCGTAACGACCCAACTCCTTATACTAAGTTAAGGTTGTTACTATTAAAATAAATGTCGATTTTATTATCTAAAAGAAAAGAGGAAATTATAGTTCTTAAATAAATAATTTCAAATACTCTTTCATAAATCATAATTTAGAAAACAAATGAAATAAATGCTAGAAAATATAATCCTAGTTCGAGCCCTATCTAACTTTTAAAGAAAAATAACATAAAAGTAATTAAGGAGTTTCTATAAATTCTAATCAAAATACTAACACTCAAATACTGAAAAGCATGAAAGGCGAAAACAACATAATTCCACTATGGCAAGTCACGGACCCTTCTTGTCATTCGTCAGCTTTCCTCTACCTCTACCTCTACTTTTGCCTAAAATATTAAACATAGAAAGGGTGAGTATAAACATATATTCAGTAAGGTACTCACTACTAGTTCCACTAGTTGTTTGTTAACTTCCCATTAGGGTCCCATGAAGAGGTACCCAAAACTGTCATGCTCCCGAATGCAATCTATTGATCCCGTAGGAACGCATCTAGTCTGTCAATGAATCCAAAGGAACACTAATGACATCGGACTGTAAGTGATCCCATCAAACTACTCATAAACTTGACATGACAGATTTGTGGTCCCGTCGAGCTCACACAATCATAAATCTGTGAAAGGTGGTGATCCCGAAGGACACCCATGTAGGTACAACCCTAATAGCCAAAGTTAACATACACTACCATCCATAGCATGTAGCATATCATACACGTCATAAACATGGTATGGATATCAATCATAAAGTCCTAAATCATGAGATTAATAAATCATGCATCATAAACATATCAGTCAATCCATATCATTCATCAATCACAACACATTATGCATCTTAGTTATATCAATGCATAATGGAAAATACATGCAAGCTCCTAATTCATTTTCATTCGAGGTCTAGTAGTAGAATCTTTTACCTCGAGAGTAGCTAAAATCCTCAACAGTCCAAAACCCAAATAACCAATCCTAAACGTAAACAAAATTTAAATTATTTGCTTAGGCTTCCAAACTTACCAAAACTGAGGTTGAGACCAAATCAACCTTAAATGGGAAAATTCACAGATTAATCCTTCTTCAATTTTGCAATGAACTTCAAAGAACAATAATCCATCCTTAAGAAAAAATCAACTTAATCCCAAAAATTAATTTACTTAAACCAAAATTTAAATATTTGATGGGCATTAAAAAAACTCACCAAAACTACCAACTAGCTCAAAAAGGACAACAAAAGCTCAAGCAGCTCGACTAGGAGAGCATGGCTCGGACAGGGGGATCTCGACTCGCTTTTACAGACATGCGACTGAGAAGGA
This sequence comes from Cucumis melo, assembly GCF_025177605.1. Classification (NCBI taxonomy): domain Eukaryota; kingdom Viridiplantae; phylum Streptophyta; class Magnoliopsida; order Cucurbitales; family Cucurbitaceae; genus Cucumis; species Cucumis melo. Next base: position 18,403,997 of record NC_066858.1, read on the forward strand.
ATTGACTAACGGAGGAAGAATCGGCTTGTGACGGAGAAAGAACTTGACAGACACTTTCGGCTTCAATTGAGACGAAGATAGAGACGAACGGACGGACGACACAATGGATGGAGAGGTGAACGACAATAAAGCGTTTGACAGAGGGTTGGGCAGCTTGCAAAAGAGAAAGGCTTCACGACGAAGACTCAACTGACGTGGCAGACGACGCGACGAACGGACGCTTCCAACATAGTTAAATTAAACTAAGATAATTAAATTTAAAATTACTTTAATTTTTGGGGCGTTATAGTCGGTCGGTGGATTTTTTCCGTTTTCAAAATTGTTCTAGAAGGTAAATATTTTATCGGTTTGTTATATTTTTTATAAAACCACTTCTTTAAAATTTTAATTTATTCATATATTTTTAGATTTACAAGTTCTTCATGAAAACATTTATTAGGTCTATGACATTCTTGAAAGTTTAAAAAATTAATGGGTAAGTTCTAAAGTTAATGGATCTATTTGATATGGAATTAAATTTTATACTAGATTCTAAAACTTTAATTTGTTTTTGTAGTTAAATAAGATTTTAAATTGTTGTATAGCTTTTAAAGAATTTATTACACATATTTGAGAAAGAAGCATGTGTTGAACGAATGTGAATCCTAGGTCTGAGAAAGATTGAATGTGTCAAGACTCTGGAAGAAATCCCAGTTACTCGTATAATGCTGATTGATTGTGAGTTCCAGATGTAGGCGATGGGAAAATCTTAGGTCTAGGCGAGGGGAAAACCCCAGGTCTCAGTAATGAACTTGTTTGCGAGATGATTTGAGCATGCGGTGCTCGTAACACTTTGAGTTGGCGATTAAATTATTTGTGGCTAGATGTGATGAGATTTATGTGTTGCGGTTTGATCTTGTTGGTTCTGTGTGTTTTCCCCAAAAAGGTTTTTCCAAACCCATCACTCACTAAGTCCGTTTGACTTATGTTTTAAGTTTTCCCTTCCCTAGGTTGTCAAACGTTGAAGCCAAGCGAAGGATGGATCTCAGGTGTCGTAGCTTAGTTAAGGAAGGAAGACAAAGTTACTCTGTAGTCTTACATGACATACTAGCCATGACATCTGATCATATGTTTAAGGAGCTAGTTGGTAATCGCATCACTCTTTAGCGTGGATGGCTCAACTCAATAGGAAGGTGAGTGCAATACCCAAGTTGGTGAGGGTAAACTCAGTGAGCCAGAGAGCCAAAGAGTTGAGTCAAGGAAAGGATAACACTAAACGCGGTATGATAAGAGAAGTGGTTGGGCGACCGAGTGGAAGGACAAAGTTTCACCTTTACACCTCTAGCTACGCGCCATAAAGGGCAGCGTTTAACGACAAAGAAAGAAAAAGAGACCCCGAAGGATATCCTTGAGTTGGATAGTAGATGACAAAAAGGAAAAAGGGTTGAGATTGAAGTCTTATACCGCAGAACACCTTAGCGCGAAAAACAACACCTTGGTGAGAAGAAGAAGGACGTGGGAAGACCAAATCGGGTCTTATTTTATGCAAAGTAAAGTTTAAGGGTTGTAATTTGTAATGTATGAACTCTGTAAGTGTTAAGTTAGTAAAGAGAAGAAGTTAAGTGATTTCACTGCTTTATTGTTATCTCTTTGAGTTTGTCGCCTATGATTTTGAGTTCTTTCACCAGATTTTCACATACATTTGAATGAAGGAGATGCTCTTGTACTTATAGATGTTGGAATGATGGGACAACACATGGTCTGATGCACCATTAATTTTCTAACTTCTGAAACACTGTCATGCGGCACCGAAGATGTCCTTTCATCCTTTGGCTGACAATCTCACCAACTATTCTTATCTTTTAGTGATTCATATCGCCTAGTATCTTCTAGTTGGTTGACGTGAGCATTGACTGCCTAAAATGGTTTCTTCATTTCGCTTCCTGCTTCTCTTCACTAAAATTCTATGTTAAGACACTAAACACCGTGATAAATAGGCATCTACTTTTTATGACTCGCATTTCGCATTTATTTTATTTTAACCCATTTTGTCAAGCGTTATTCCTCTTTATATTGCAATAATTAAATCCATTATTCTACCTAAATGCTACAATAACTTTTATATTTCTACAAGTTATCAATGACTAGTTTTTTTTTTCTTTGCAGGTTCATGCACGATAAGGATATAAAGATAGGGTATTCACTATTTCCCAAGCATCGGATTTGGTTCACTAGCATAACTTTGGCATATGTTCTAAAACGGTTAAGATTTTGTTGTTACAATTTAATGGCCGTCTTGATAACCATATCAGAAAACATGTCAAAGTTCTTATCTTATTTGGGCAATATGAAGAAGTAGACCTTATAGTTTTTCCCGTGTAGTTTAATTGTTGTCTTCTAAATTTCTTTTTGGCTAGGGCTTGCATATCCTCTGGATATATTATCTTAACTCTTTTAACTCTTTTAATTTAAATATTCCTTCATTTAGAATTTTCAAACTAGAATGTTTGAATTAAGGTTTAAGATTGTTTTATAATATGTTGTGAACACTTTCAACCTATTTTGAACTTTTTAAATGTTCTATTATAGATTGTTGTCGAATTATAGTGTTCTTAGATGTTAAACACTTAAATGTTTTTTTTTTCTTTTTTTGTGTGTTGTAAGTGAAATGTTACTATTTATATTGGGTTGGTTTTAGTTTTTGGACATCTTAAGATAATTCAATTATGGTGCTTCTGGTTATTTTCATCATGATCAATATTTGCATGAGAACGACAAATTCCGCAACATTTCAATCAAGGTCTATTTTTGGTTTTGGTTGATTATGAATAGTATTACCTCTCTTAACCGTTCTCTTCGTGTTGGTTAAGGTTTTCGAACTATGTTGTAACTCCTAAACTTTATTGTTGTTTTAGACCTTCAGAAAGTTGATGTTTGTTTAATGAAGTGGCTTTTTTAATAAGAATTTGTGGGCTTTAATCTATCCAAGTGGTTTCCATATCTCCACAAAATTATAGATTTGACTATTGTTTTAAGATTGAAAGTGAGACTTATATTTTCTTTTACTTCACATTTGGATATATAGGAAATAACTAGAAAAGAAATAAAGTGATAGACCACCAAAACTATTGTAAGTTACGTTAGACTAATAAATTTGTTGCAAATTTATCCAGCTCAGCATAGTATGAAACTACTGCAATTAATCCAGCCCGACACAGTATGAAGAACTTCAACAAGTTCATTCAACCAAATAATTTGATAGACCCTCCTTTAACAAGTAATAAGTATACCTAGTCTAATCTTCGAGCTCAGCCAATCCTATCTCATAATGATAGATACCTATACAATTGAGCTTGGGAACCAATGTTCAACCAACACTCCTCAAGAACCTTATTCAAAACTACATCAGACCATATCCCCTAGTTCTTGATTCCACATAGATCAGTTGGGGTCCCACTCCTTTCAGGTTGGACAATAATACTCTCGATGATATTGATTTTAAAAGAAATTTAGAAAGGTAGTGGGAGAACACAATCCAAGTAGGTCATCCAAGATTCACTTTCATTCAAAGACTTAAAGACCTATCCAAAACAATTAGAACTTGGCAAGCTGAGAAGATGAAAATTTTGGCTATTACTAAGGCAAGCCTTATGATGTTATTGGCAAATTAAAAGAGCATGAAATGATGGGCCCAAATGATAGCAGTAGAAGGCTATCCCTCAAAGCTGATGCCAATCAAGTTAATTTTCTCAAAGAATCTTAATACTGGTCTCAAAGAGTAAAAAAGCTTTAGGTCAAAGATGGGGACAAAAATACAAACTTCTTTCATAGAGTTTGCATGAGTAACACCTTATCACAAAGATCGTTGACAAAAACCACATCTTATAAACCTCCAACGTAACACTTGCTGAGAGCTTTATCAATCACTTTAAAGCCTTATAAAACGGAGGTCACAAGGAAATCCTTCTTATTGAAAATCTTGATTGGCATCCTATAACAAACTCCATCCATTCATCTCTTTGTGAGCCCTTTCAGGAGGAAGAAATCAAGAAAGCTATTTTCTCTTTTGGAAGCAACAAATCTCCCGATCCAGATAGTTTCCCTATCAATTTCTACGAAACAATTTTGGTATATCCTCAAGAAAGATATTATTGATAGTTTCAGGGATTTCCACTCAAAAGGCATCATCAACAAAAATGTAAATAACACATTCATTGCTCTGATTGCCAAGAAGAAAGAGTGCACTTTGCCCAAGGATCTTAGGCCTATAAGCCTTACTACATCCCTTTAAAAGATTATAGCAAAAACAATGGCCAACAAATTGAAAACTACTCTCCCTAAAACGGTCTCAGAAAATCGGCTTGCCTTTGTAAAAGGGAGACAAATAACGGATGCGATCTTAATGGCAAGTCGTTGACTATTGGAAAACAAGCAAAATCAAAGGATTTTATCTAGACATTGAAAAGGTATTTGACAAAATAAATTGGGACTTCATTGAATACATGTCAAAAACTTCCCTATTACTTGGAGAAAGTGGATTACGACTTGCATTGGAAATGTTCAATTCTCTATTCTCATCAATGGTAAACCTCATGGTCGAATTAATTAAATAGGGGTATTCACTAAAGAGATCCTAGCTCTCCATTTATCTTTGTACTGGCAATGAACTACTTCATTACACTTTTAGCTCATCTAGAGAAAACAGATACAAACTTCGCACTGCTCTGTAAAATGGATGTGGAGGTACCAAATGGAACTAAACGGTCTTTGGAGGACAATTATTCCGGCTAAGTAGAAAGGATCTCACCTTGGCATAATCCCAACAAAGGGCAAATTCAGTTCCTCTAGAGCTCCTTGGAGGTCTATTGTTAAAGACTTAAATTGATTTGAAGAACACTATAAGTGAGAATTGAACAATGGAGAGCTCATTTCCTTTTGGCACAGTAATTTGAGCCCCATTGGCCCTTTGTCCATTAAATTCCCTAAGCTTTTTTCCATTTCCAATAAAAAAGACGAAACTATCGAGGAAATATGGAACAACTTAGAAGGATAACAGAACATAGCACCAAGAAGAGAGTTGAATGGTAGAGAATCCATTCTACGGAATCAAATAAAAGCAGTTCTTCCAATTCCTTGTAGGGATAAAGGGATGAGAAAACCATTATGGAGTCTAAATGATGACAACCTTTTCTCTACGGCATCAGTAAAAGAAGCTGAGACTAGATACCCTCTAAACTACAACAATGGTTTCAAAGAACATATCTTCAAATGCCTTTGAAAATCAGTTATACCAAAGAAATGCAAATTCTTCATATGGTCCATTTTATATAAAGGTCCAAACACAAAGGAGGTTCTTCAAAAAAAGGCTCCCTCAATCCTATCTGGTGCATTATGTGCTTTTCAAGTTATAAGAATAGATACCATCTTCTTGTCCACTTTTAAACAACAAACAGATCACCAAGTAATAGTTGATGATATCAAATCTCTTTGTCACTCCCTTTGCCAATTAAAATCAACAAAAGAGGAATATAATCATATCTTTAATCTTGCAGTGGCCATTCTTTGGAATATTTGGTTCGAAAGAAACAATAGAATCTTCTCTAACAAACAAAAAAGTGTATTAAATTTATGGAAAGATGTTTGTAACTACCTAGGTTTATGGTGCATTAGACACCCCATCTTCAAAGACTATAAACCTAGTACTATAGCATTAAACTTCAAAGCTTTGCTCATATAGGAGCTCTCACATTTGGGCTTTCCTCTAGTCCGGCTTGTAAGCGCAATTTCCTATTATTAATAAATTTGTGTCTTGGAATAGCTTTAGGACTTCTTCTTGGGTTTCTCCTAAGCTCTCTCGGACGCTTAGTCTCTTTTTTCAAAAAAATAAATTTGTTGCAAATTGATAGATGTGATTGTGATGAAAGGAGATAATGAAAGCTAAACCTAATGGTTCTAGTATCATTGGAAACCATCAAGGAAGGTAATACATATATGCACTTGTAGGTCCTTCAACATCGTAAAGAAGAATAAACCAATTTGGTGGTCACGGTAAGAGAAACTTCTTTCCATAATGCTGTGAATCACTCATAATTCTTTTCAAATATCTTTTTAAGTTTTGTATTTTTACTTCAAATCTTAAAACTAATAATGTTTGTAGTCTTGTTTTGATTTGAGGCCTATTTAAAGACTTCAAGCAAGGTTGAAGTATTGTCAACGTGAAAATGTGAGTTGAGAGATTTGCTCAACTTGTTTTGCTATGATAATCGATTAAGATGCATATTATGTACTAGGAATTTGTTAAAGTTGACTGCACTAAACTCTCTTTTACTAGCGTTTGAAGAATTTCAAGGTGTTTTTCAATGTTAACTAACACTTGAAGCTTATTAGCATTCTTACCAAGTGCATGGTGTATTTTTTCTCAAAATATATAAAAATCTGAATAATAAGACATTTTCAAAACATTGCAAAATATTGAAACTATTTACCAAATATGACAAAATACATCAAACTCAATATACCATTTAAATTTTTTTGCTATATTTTCTAAATTGTTTCATCTTTTTACTATTCACGACAATTTTCCTAGGATGGTTTAAAGAAGATAATATTCATTAGATTTATTCTAAATTTAATAAATATTAATGTAAACATTATTTTGATGCATTTAAATTAAATAAGTATTTTAAATTTTATTTTAAAAAATTTAAACATAATATTATAGTCAATAGAGATACTTATACTTTACTCATAAAAAAAATTCATTAAATAGTGTAACTCTTCGATTACAACTAAGTTACATTTCTATTTCAAATCAAGTGAAAATAGATAATTTTAAATGAATGGCAAGTAGTTTATCAATAACTTTAGAAGTTGGTTTGCTTTATATATACATAGAGAGAGAGAAATTGTCAAAAATGGCAAGTTTAACAAAATATTTACAAAATATAGCAAATTTTAGATTCTATCAATGATAGACATTGATAGACACTAATATGCTTCTATTAGTCATAGTGATAGATGTCTATTACTGTCTATCATTGATAGAATCCAAGATTTTGTTATATATTATAAATATATAAGTTTATTTTATTATATTTAAAAGTGTCCCACATGTATACTTCTAAAGTTTGATTGATAATTTAACTTGCGCTATTTTCTCTTATTTATTTCTTACATGATATACAATAAGAAAATCAATATCTATTTTTTAGGGTTTTGAAGGAGGAAAAGTATCTTTTTATTAATTATTAGAACAAAAAAAGGGTAACAAATAAAATTTTAAAAATTATCATACATCAAACAAAAATAATAATAATGAAAACAAAATTTACATAAAACATTTAAGGTATATGATAATATGAAAACAATTTTTTTTCTCTTTGATTGGTGTTTGAGATCAATTGCACTTTTTTTAAGGTATAAACACATTCAGTTACAAATATTACAATTCAACATTTGCTACAACTTGGAGCTATACAAATGTGCAATTTAGGTGATGTAATATCTTTTTTATCAATTAAAAGTTTGACCATATATACATTGTAGAATGATACTTTTTAATTGGATGACATAGTTTGATGATGTTAGACGGTAAACATAGTTGCAAAACTCCACAAATAGTAGAAATCCTATCAAACTAATATGTAGCCAATTTGATGTGCATGGAGAAGAATGAAGTGAAAGAATAAAAGTTAGAAAATAAAAAATAGAGAGAGTACAATTCTAAAACTTTTGAGATTCTATAATAAAGTATAATTAAATGAAAAACTATTTAAGCTATAAAAAAATATTTTTGGTATTCCTACAAAGGTTAAATAAATGATTATTTACTACAAACCACATAAGAAGAGATGGGGTCGTTTTCTTTCGTTCTTTCCTTATTATTTATTTTTTAAAAAATAGTCAATCAATACGAGTGGATTGACATTAATATGTAAGATAATGTTGTAAATTTAGAATTTGAAGGGTAAAGAAGTCCAATAATGAATTTTCTTCTTAGCCCTTTCTTAAGATAGTAAGATAAGATAAGATAAGATAAGATATTTTTCAATGGTGTTTTTGCAAAAAAACATTCCCTTTGAGGCTCCAATTATCTTGGAAATGTTACCAACCTCATGTTAGCATATTGTCACGTCCCGTGAAACGACACCGAAAGAGCCCCAAAGTTGCGCCGAAATGTGCCCACGGCTCCCTAAGGATAGGCACGGAGGAGCCCCGACGTGGCCACAAGACAGCCCACGGGTGGCCACCCCACACGCCCATGACATTGGCGTGTGCCTCTCGAGGACAGCCATGACATGTGTGCCACGACAGCCCAGGAGTACGGCACCATGACACCCCCGGATGCCCATTGGTACGGCCATCGGCCCCAAAGCACCAACAGTCAGCACAGCCCATGCGCGCGGGCACATGCGCATAACCAGGCGGCAAGCCCAACATGCACGCGGACAGGCATGCACGCCCACCAGACGTCGTCCATGCTCGCCCAGGAAAGGCGCACGCGGCACGATGCGCGCGTGCCCCTGACAGGCCGCAAGCACCAGTGCCCGGCACCAGCGCTACCGCGGCAGCCCATGCGCATAGACAGCAGTGCATGGCATGGCAGCCAACCCAGCATGTGCACACACAGACGCACACGCCCGCCAGACGGCCGCCTAGACACGCACAGGCAAGGCGCGCGCGGCAGGATGCGCACGCGCCCCGCACAGGCGACACCCAGCATGGCGCGCGCAGCAGGATGCGCGTGCGCCTCATACGGATGTGGCATGGCATGCACGACAGGCAGCACGCACGCCCCACGCAGGTGCAGCATGACGCGTGCAGCACCACGCCCATGCGCGCGCGGCAGGATGCGCGCGCGCCCATGTCCGCCCAAGCTGAGAAGAGCCCAGATGCTTCTAGAACTTTATATGATGGTCGGGATAACTCGGGAAGACTCCAGAAGACCTGCGAACGCCCGTGAAGGGGCTGGAATGCGCGCGATCAGCCCGGATGGCCTATGTCGGTGCGCGTCCAGCTGAGAAGTCTCCAGACACATCCAGAAGCTTCTATGTCGGTGCAGAGACATACGATGACGGTCAGAAGTGTCATGGTAGGTCCAGAATGTTCTAGAGTCAAATGTAAAGGGCCAAACCGCCTTGGATCTTCTAGATAGGTCCTCAACCGACCTTCTAAGCCCCTAAGTCGGTTGTGGAGGTTATAAATAGGAGTTAGGGGGCTCATTTGTAATCAATCCTAGAATCCTAGGCTCCTTGGTAAACATGGAGTATCCATAGGACAACCTTGGTGTTTGGCATGTCCTAGCCAACCAAGGCAACCTTGCCTCTTCCTTTACAAATGGCAATACCCTGGCAAAGGATAAAACATTGTAAGCAATTGTATTTGGGCATACTTGGAATAAAGGGAATAATTCTAAGGAAATGCTAAGCCTAACTCTCTCTCCCGCCAAAACTCTCTTACCCATCAAACATCAAGTATATCAAACAACTTCCGCTGCAGTTTCATCGTTAGTGTTGGATGCACTAACGTCCTAAATGGCTTACTTGGCTAATGTGGGCATAATTTCTAGCAAAGTAGATAAAACTTAAAAGCAACAAAATCTTTAGATAGAAAATTTAACTCAAATGATGCATCTATATTTTTATTAAAATTGGACCATTCATGGTTCTTGTTATGGAATTCTAAAAGGCAACTTTTTTTTATTATAATAATCATACATATTTATTTCTTTCAAAATGTTACAAATAATTTATTTCCCATGTTACAAACAACTTATATTTTTTAAGTTATTCACCCACATATTGTATTTGAGTGCAAAATGGTTACAAATGGTGTTAAATATTTTAAATGTTTTCTAAAAACATTATTCACCTACATAATGATTATTTACTTGCACTACAAGAAATCTGGCCTTTAATGTAACTTGGTGACCGACATCTTTGCGAGCGTTATTAAAGGCCTTCAATGTCGGTTATAAACCGACATCTTTGAAGGTGTTATTGAAGACCTTTAATGTCGGTTCATCTTTAATGTCGGTGGATAACCGACATTAAATATGTCTTTAATGTCACTTATGATACATTTTTAATGTCGTTTTTTCACCGACATTAAAGATGTCTTTAATTTTTTTTAACCGACATTAAAGCTGTCTTTAATGTCGTTTTTTCAAATTTATTTTTATTAAATCCTTGCATTATTGTCCATTTTGTATGACACCAAATAGTTAAAAATGAAATCTTTTACTTGTACATATACAAAATGAAATCTTAATAATGTGTACATTTATATACAACTTGGCTCCAAACATAAAGAAATTATGAAGCTTAATTATTACACTGATCATCCTTTGAGAAAAAAAAGAAAGAAAAAGAATATATTGAAAGAGCAATAACTAAAACTGCAACTAATAGCAAACTAGAACGCTTCACAAATGACGATCTTCAAGATCTTGTCACAAAGATAAGGGTCTGGCTAATTGTACTCACTTGCAACCATTTCTTCTATTGCAGTCATTTGTTTCGTGATAGCTCCCTGTAAAAGACATCAAGATGGTTGAATTGATAAGTAACAATGTTATAACCTAGTTGCTAGTAAAAATATTCACATTTGATTACTAGTTAATAAAGCAAAGGGTTGGTTACCGAACATAACTTTTATTGCGCAATGCAGAAGGGTCTGAGGGTGGTTAGATGGATCGATGGCAGCAATCGGAATATGCAAAAGAACCCAAAACTTTTTTTTTAAGGAAATTAAAAACATGAGTTAGCATAAATATTTCCATTTCTCATTATCAATAAATTAAATTAAGAGACTAAAAACTCACTCCTCGATTAACTACATTAACTAAAGCAACAGCCATTATAGCTATTTAAGTAAATCCTAAGAGAACTGAAGATGACGATTGACTATATTAGTTAAAAATCAAGAAAAATAAAAACTTCAGACTTACATGTATTTATCATAGCAATGAAACTCACCAATCTCGGGAAACATCCATCTTCCATCAGCAAAAGGATGTGCAGAATACCTGTAAAAGGTCCCTCTATATAAGCCCTCAAGCAACACCTTTGAAGTTCCCGTTTAAATATCAATAATTATTATAAAAGTATCTAAGCTCTCCAAAAGGGCCAAGACCAATGCTTTTCCTGTATCAAATCTCCAACTAAGTGACCAAAATTCTTAACAAAGCGGAATATGAAGTCTTCATAGCACTGGAAAGCATATCATGACTATAAAATAGAACCACAAATCAGAGGTAAAGATATGATCGCATTCGAAAAGAGTTTGTGGGACTACAACATCAATCGAACTTTCAGCACAATGATAGTACAACAAGATCAAAATGAAGAAAAACAGCTTTGAGATCATAAAAGTTTATTCTTACGGACCATTCTTTTTATAAGTACTTCAACGCTTTGACTTGTCCTGATCATTCTTTTTATAAGTATTCAAACGTTTTGAATTGTACTTGAAATGGAGTAGACAAGCCAGCTACAGACAACTCAAAATCATTTCATGCTATAATATATAATAGACAAATAAATCATTTAATTACTAAGATGGTGGGAACTTACAGAGAAGCACTTGGATGATGGAACCCACAGATTTGAACTACCAGTTTAAAAAACAACAGTAAACTTTTGAGGGGGAGTACCAATACCAATCTCACCAAAATACTGAGCATTCAAGTAATTCTTTAATCCAACAATATCAAAATCACAGTTAGTTATGAGATGAGGATGATATGATAGTTCCAAACAAAGGCAAGATTTTTTTAACTTCCCATGAACAAATTCTCCTTTAGTTACTTGAAAAATATAAGTGAATAAAAAAATCCAAGCATCTAATAAGTGACCACATCTACATTTCTTGTTTCGTTATCAACTTTCTATTCATGTTTTTCAAAAACCAAGTCAAGTTTTGAGAAATAGCCACCACCATAATAGTCTTTTCATTGCCAAACAAAAGAACCAAACATAAAGTCACCACCAAAACATTTTTTTCTTCACATAATTAAACTTCCCGCTTTTCTAAATTGTTAAACTAAGTATTTGAAACAACACCACCAAAAAAACTTTCTAAACCAAGTGCAACCACATAACAGTCTTACCAAGATAATATTGTAACTTGTTCATTCAAGTCTTCCTAAAAAACAAACTGAGAAACATGGTAAGATAAATTTTTTTGTATAATACCTTCAATTCCAATCAGTTGACTGAAGCTTGAACTTAAACCATTAATTTCCTACATATTATTTGGTGCTTGTGATTTGCTTGATTACACAAATAAGAGAACAATATATCTGTTGGTTGTTCTTATGGCTAAACAACAATTATTATAATAGAGCCATCAAAAACAAGAATCTGATTTGAACAACATAACCACATTACAAAGCAAAACAGCAAACAACTCCATAACCAATACAGCTATAATCAATATCTAATTTCTCATATGTTCACTATCTATAACCTGAAAAAGAATACTCCAATCCAACTTTTACAGACAAAAATCCAATCTTCCCATTCTCAGAATGAGTGTGATCTACTTCCAAGTGTAGAAAAAAGCTAATTAAAGAGCAAATAATTGAGGGCCAAAAGTAGATTTTTGGATTGGTTTTTCTTGGCCTATGTGGTAGGAATACGTATTGGAAATGGCCACAACTAGGTAATAATTCACTAACAAGTAAAGAACTTGTGAGATGATCTTAATACCACATCAACGATGATCTCATGAGATGCATACAATTGATTGCATATCTGTCCATACTTACAGCTATTATTATGATTTTCACTATCATTGTTGTCTTCACCATTTCCTAAATTATGTCTACTATTATAAGTCACTAAATTAGCCAAAGTGAAACCATTGTGTGCACAAATAAGTTGATACTATTCCATGGTTTCCTTCCTCCTCCCTGTAAAAACGTGGTTAGACATTAAACTCAATATGCAAATTAAAAAACATTGTTAGAATTCTAGTCAATATGCAAATATCCTAAACAACACTTTAACTAATAGGACAAACAAAAAAAAAAGTTTAGACTTCAAATAAAGAACAAAAAATCTTAACTATTAAAGGTCATTAATTGAAAAAATTTATGATTTATGAAACTTATAATTTCCAAGTGTAGTAAACGTATTGGAAGAGCTTCTCACAAAGTTAAAAGGCTACAACCAAAGAAACACAAGTCAATATTATAGTTCACAAAAGCAGAAATGAGTAGGTAACATAATCCTACTAAATAATTAAAGTTCATAAATGTAGGGTTAGACATTCGATCCTACAAAGCATACAAAAAGTGAGAGATATCTCAAAAATTAACTTTTAATTAAGTCGGAGTAACTCAAGTACAAAATGAAGTATTATAGCCACACTAGGTATACACCATTAGCCAACATTTCAAAAAGTTCAAATATCTTCAACCCCACATCTTGTTAAATTGAGTATTTTATAAAACAAACTTAGAATAAGTAGTTTATACAACAGACTTGGAATAAGTAGTTTATACAACAGACTTGAATAAGTAGTTTATACAACAGACTTGGAATAAGTAGTTTATACAACAAACTTGGAATAAGTAGTTTATACAACAAACTTAGAATAAGTATTTTATACAACAAACTTAGAATAAGCCCTTTTATAAGTCTTTAACTAGGTTGACTCAAAACATTATTTTTATCAATATCTTGAATAAGTTCTTTCAACATATAGAATACGTTATAAAATGTAAAAGAATAAACATATCTCAAGATTAGAAATACATTGAAGTACTGTTGCCCATACCAATATTTAGTGTTGAACTAAATCCCTATATGCCCGAGAAATATAATGAAAAAAGTAGAAGAAAACCTGTTGCTCCGTAAATTTGTAGAAAAGCAATTGTGCAATATACCAGCTCCCCTAGATTGTCTTTCACAACCTGCAAAATTAGACCAAGTGAAGACAAAGAAGGTGGCATTGTAAAACAATTAGATGCATTAAATAATTTGGAATAGAAGAAACAATACCTTGAGGCCAAAACAAAACATATAGAGAAAAAACTTAAACATAGACATCTGCAAACCTAAAAACACTTGATCATATAACAATGAAGTTCAGTACTCAACTAAAGATACAGAGAAAAGACTAACCCATAATTCTTTAAATTATCAATCAATAATCACACATCCTACAAAATTTCAACCCCATATTGCAATGTGCTTGTATGTTATACAACAGAGTTGGAATATTGCCTCTAAAAGTTATGGTTATTATAAGCATCAATGCATGGATAAAAAATATATGTTTAGATAGGAAACAAGAAAGGTAAGCTTATAGAGAAATCACAAATCCCTCAACAAAATAAGCAACCATATTCCAGGTGCATGAATAACCAAATTTATGTCCCATTCTTGTATCACTCTCAGCTCATCCTTTATCCTACTCTTCATTGACAATTACTTACAAGTATACAATTAAATACATTAACAACAAGTAAAGCACAAACAGTAAAAGAGATAAAAACTTTCTTTCCAACGGTTCAAGTAAGGAAGTAACAATTTGAATACCCAATTTCTTCTTCTTTACCAACCACATTCCTTACAATCTCCATATAAATGGCTCCCCTGAATTTAGTGATTTCCATTAACTGTTCTTGTGTACTTCCTCCTAGCAGCTTTTGCTTGCTTTTCCTTGTATGATTTTAGAACCAAAAGCTGAGACTCAGCAATCTTTTTCTTCCTCATTATAGCTTCTCTTTTGACCTCTTCAATAGAGAGTGTGTAAAAGGAGTCTGGTAGTTCAATGTTGGCTGCAATATTTTCAGGGACAACAAAGAATACCCGACTCTGAAAATAATAAATTATCCAAAATATCAGTTGTGGGAGTTGTGAACAACAAAAACTAAGTACAGTATATTTCAGAAGTGTTCATTCAGTTTCTCACCACAGTATTCTAACAGATCATCTTAGTACAAATTGATTTCCAGAACATTTTTTGAGAAATCACAAATTGTGACTTCAGCCAGTTAACATGATTGAGGCATATTAAATAGACAACTCAGTCATGCCACTTCCCCAATAAATAGAGATCAAACTTCTCATCAACAGAAGGTGCCCTTTTCTAAGATGCAAATTGTTGTCCATGGATCATGAAGCTACAATTTTAAAATTCCTATTCTGCCTTTTGCATTAGCAAAAAGGAAAAGTCTATCTAATTATTGGCATTGATGAATTTTGAAGTTCAAAATAATCTTGGTTTTAAAAAAGAAAAAAAATACTCCTTTCTAAATAAAATGAAAATCAGTTCCTTATAAATACTTCAAATCAAACACAAGCAACGATGCATCCCTACTGGACCCTTACCCAGGCCTATAAGCTTACCCCTAAACAGTATTCAAGCATGGCTGCTTTTGCCACCTATCAAAAGAATTCCCATGGTATAGGAAAGAACTATATCTTAAAAGAATCGTCGAACAACAGCTAATTGACGCTTCTGCAACAGATCTGGCCACAAGCCAACCAGATCGGAGCTTGTGAGATAGATACAGACGTGCGACGGTGGTGGCGAGGGATGGACATGAACATGGTTGAAGAAAAGGACTCCCGACGGTGGTGGCAAGCATAACAGCGGTTGAAGAAAGGGAGGAGTGACGACGGTGGTGGCGGGCACGGGCTGGGCACGAGGGACGATGGTGGTGGTGGTGGCAGCGACTGTTCAGAGAAGAAAGGGAAGATTGTTAGATGAGAATGAGGAGTGAAGAAGAAATTGGAAGGAAGAAATCGTGTGGGTGATTGAGAAAGAGTAAAGTAAGAGAGAGAAAGTCATTTTTTTACAAAATAAAAAATTAAAATTAAAATTAAATAGGAGCTTTAATGTCGCTTTGCAAAACAAGGATGTTTAATGTCAGTTTTAAACCGACATTAAAGCTCCTTTTTTAATGTCAGTTTAAAACCGACATTAAACATCCGCCTTTTCAAAAACGACATTAAAGCTGATTTTTCATTTTTTCCAACCGACATTAAAGGCCAAATTTGTTCTAGTGTTTGCCATACGCGTTGGTGACTTTCTCCCTTCCTATTTATTATAAAATTTGTATTTGTTATTATTATATTATAATGGAACAAATATTGAAAGGGTAAATTGAAATGATTATTTACAAATAACTTAAGAATATGTGAGGAGTTTCTTTCATTATTTTTTTAATAAAATAAATTAAATGATAATAACTTAAGACTGACATTAATAAAAAAAATTACAATACATGTGAGTTACTTTTTTATAAATTAAAAACAATAACTTAAAATTGACATTAATATTATAAATTCTAGAATTTGACAAGGGATAGAATCGTCTAAAACTGATTCTTCCCAAAGCCATTTTTAATATACTAAGGATATGGATAAAGATAAGAATAAGGATAAGGATATTTGTATTATTGTGTTAGCTCGATGGCTGATGCCTCTTTATTATTGTAACGCCCCGAATTTTCGAGGTAAACTTTTATCGTTTTGCGTAAATTTTTCGGAAATTTTAAATTTTGGAGTAATTTCTGAAATTCTTAAATTAATATTTGTAAATTTATATAATAATAATATAATATTAATTATATTATTATTATCATTATTATTTATTATAATCTTTATATATAATTTAATATTAATATTATCTTTTATTATTATTATTAGTATTATTATTATTATTATTATTATTTATAATTATTATAAGTTAATATATATATATATAATAATATTTTTTAAAAAAAAAACTCTAAGGCGCGCGCGGCACCACCACCCCCCCTCATCCATTTTCGTTTTCTTCTTCCTTGCGCCGCCGCAACCCATCTTCTTTTCTTTCCTTTCAGCGCCGCCTCCCACCATCTCTCTTCCTCACACTCGCCGTCGCCTCCGTCCCCATCTCCTCCGTCGCGTTCCGTCTCCATTTCCGTCTCCAACGTCGGCAACGTCTTCAACTTCATCGTTTTCGTCCGCCGCGGCTCCCTACCATTTCGGGTCTCCTCTCGGTTCAAAGCACTCGGACGCCGCCGTGCGTCCTTCGTCCGGTCGTGTCCGCCGTCAATCCGTCGCCCTCCGCCGCGTTGAAGCAGAGCCAGTCGTCGGACTCCGCCAAGCCGCGACGCGTCTCCGTCGTCGAACGCCCTAAGATTTGTCGTTCGTGGTTGCCCGATTTCAAGTCGACCCGACACGAGAACCCGCTTCCAGTCCGACCCGTGTTTCAAGCTGTAAGCCAAGCCGCGAGCCGAGCCGCGAGCCGAGTCGCGAGCCGAGTTGAGCCGAGCCGCGAGCCGAGTTGAGCCGAGCCGCAAGCCGAGTTGAGCCGAGCCGCGAGCCGAATTGAGCCGAGCCGTGAGCCGAGGCCAAGCCGAGCCGAGCCGAGCTGTGAGCCGAGGCCAAGCCGAGCCGAGCCGAGGGTGAGCCAAGCCGAGTCAAGCCGCGAGCCGAGCCAAGCCGAGCCGAACACCTCCAAGCCAAGCCGAGCTCCCTGTTCACCGAGCCACCTAAGCCTTCCTTCCTCCACTTCGGGTCACGGTGAGACTTCGGTAAGGATTATTTTGATGAATTTCCTAATGTTGTTACGTCCGATTCGAATTTGAATATTGGAATAAGATTTGGTCCTACCTTTCATCCCTTGAAGGTATTAAGGAGTTGACGTTTAAGTTCTCGGGTTCCGCGGCAGGTTTATTTGGAGATAGTTTTCCTTTCCTCGGGTAAGTCAACGGTTGTTGCTTAGGGCCAATTAAAATGACTTCTACTAGTATCATCGTTTAAAAACCCTTGTGTTTTCGTTTAGGTGAATCCGTTGAGCGTGGACTCGATCGAGGGGCATAACCAAGTTTCAGGTAAGGGTTTTCCTACTACTTGACCTCGGATCGAGGCTGGTAACGTAGTAGTCCACAGGGGATTACACGTTAGTAACTGTACCGAATAAATATATGTGTGTTTGACTTTTAAGCATTGTTACTATACTCTTGTCTGATGTAAAGGTAACGCGACCGCTAGTTGTAGCTTGTGTGCTATTGGGTATAAGGAGTTACTTGCTGGTAGACCCCGATGCTGGATGTTCGGTATAGTGTGGTTATGTTAATGGGCTACGTTGTAGATTGGAATTGTATGTCGTTGGACCTTGAAGTTACGGTTAGGTACGTGGTAGTCATTGGTCTGGACATTGATCATGGAGTTTGGACGGGGAAGGACAGTGAGTCCGATTTTGATTGATTAGTTGATTGGGTCTAGGGGTTACCATAATGGTGTGCGAATTGGAAACGCGTATAGCAACTGAGGGTGTAGTTGTTTAAACCTATACTATCTGACCGGCAAAGCCTATGGCGAATTTGTAATATGAGTGTTGATGGGGTATGACTGTGGTAGACGGTTTAGTATGAACTGAGGGGTAACGGTTAGCTTCATCTATGGGGTAGTGTACCTTACGGATATGTGCATCCTGCGGGAGCACTAAACTGATATGTGCATCCTTCGGGAGCACTAGACTTATATGTGCATCCTTCGGGAGCACTAGACTGATATGTGCATCCTTCGAGAGCACTAGACTGATATGTGTGTTCTACGGAACCACTAGACTGTTATGTAGGGTACCCCTGAATAGGAAGTTAACTGTTGTTCCCTAACGGGCCCAGTAGTGGGTCCCTTACTGGGTATGTTTATACTCACCCTTTTCTCTTCTTAAACTTTTCAGGTAAGGGCACAGCGAGGGGCAGACCGACGAGAGGCAGGAAGGATGCGTGAAGGCCATATGGACGCGTCTGGTTTTCTTATTGCTTCCGCTGATGTATTTTGTTAGAATATTTGGTTTGTGATTTTGAGCTGATGACCTGAGTTTTTATTTGAAACTTTTGTGACTGTGATTTAAAATAGGGCCCGAAACTGTTTTTTTGTAATATTTCTAACGTTTTAAGAAATCGTAACCGGTCCGTTATAAATTTTGTGTTGTGTGGTCGAGTCTTAGTACTGAGTAGTGACCTCAGCTTAGTCCGGAAAGTTGGGTCGTTACAATTATTGCCATCTTCCCATTAGACATCCACTGCTCCTTGAGCTCCTCTTGGCTATTAAGGAAAACTAGATATGTGTACAAAACATATTAGTTACAACTAATGAAACTATTTTAACTCAAATTCTAGCTATACCCATTAACCAACAAATGTAACAACCTGCCCTTTCTAACCTTACAAAAACCAAATAGATTATAATAATTGGATCAATCCTTCAACAACCTCACACAAAAGGTAAAACTTATACTAGAAGCAATATATTATTGTCATTCTTATTATCACAACAAATTTATTATAGATTGCTTTCAAGAAATATATGAAGCTCATGAAAGTAGTAGAGTAAATTCAAATACAAGTTCATTCACAATGGAAACCAAAAGCACAATAAACTATTCCATAACCCGTAAATTAAAAAAAAAAAAAAAAAGAATATTTTTTAACTTTTTAAAAATCGTATAAATATGTTAAAGAAAATGTAAACTTCAGTGTTAAGGTTGTTGAGTATCCAAACGAATACCTCAATCAACATCAATCATGCAAGTAATCAACCGTCCAATTAGTTTTTAAATAATTAATTCAATGTTTGTTTAAACAAATTTTGGTACGATGGCTACGAAATACTGTTAAAACTAAATTAAGAGTCTTATACCTAATCACATGGTTGATTTCATAATGGCAATATGATTGTCAATCTTATATATAAGTATGTATGTGTGTATATATATTTAATAAGAGATTCCTAAGCCTTGACTAAAGTTAAACAAATACCCAAAGTATTTCTTTTTCTTTGATTTATTTATTTCTTTATTTATGAGCTTGCAAACAAATTCCACATAAAAACATATATATATATATATATATATATATATATATATATATATATATATATATATATATATATATATATAAGAATTAATGACAACCTATGATAATACCTAATTTTTGAATGGATATATTATTATTATAAGTTGAATTATTGTACCAAACCATGACCTCATCAAACCACACAAAGCCTGCCCAATGCTCTTTACCAATACACAACTTCCAAGATAATTAAATAGTCCATAAGATAATAATTAAATAAATTAAAGAAAATAGGTTAGATCATTCTTCAAATATAAACTATCATCAGCTTCTTAGATATTATCGTTTTTTAGCCAAATTCTATTTATAGCTTTGAATTTTCTGCTTTATTTCATTTTCATTTGTTTCGTTTTAATTACTACAATTTAATTTTATATTTAGAGAATTAATTTAATTTAATTTTATAATGAAAGTTTTCTTCAAATCAATATTTAGAGGATTAATATAAGAAACACAAATGTATTTCATCTTTATGGATTTAATAATGACTAAAATAATAATTCAGGTATAGTGGAGAAATTAAAATAAAATATTTAAAGTTGATAGATGACAAAAGAAAAATATTCTACATTAGAAAATTGGTTAGTTCGTTCATTGCATGCTTTATTTGGACTGATAATTTACAAAAATCAGTATTAGAGGCATGGGTTTTAAATTAATTTCAAATTCACAAGAGTAATGATGTGTATAATTCAACGGACTAAAATAATATTTTACTTCTTTTTTAAAACTCACAAATTCGATTTTTCTTTTTCAATTAAAATTTTAAAGGTTTCCATCTTCATGCTCTATTTCTATGTTTGGTTTATGAACATATATCTAGTAAATATTTATTATAGTTTTTATATTTTTAACTTTGGTTCATGTACTTTTACAATTTCCATTTTAGTCTTAATTTTTTCTTTAAAAAAAATAACTATCATTATTGTTTTAATATTTAAGGATTAAAATGAACTAAACTCGAAAGTAGAAGTATCAAAATGTAAATTGTGGACATAGAGAGACCAAAATAAACAAAAGTTCAAATATAGGGACCACGATGAATCTTTTAAAACTTATTCGATGCGACAATACCTGCATGTTCAATATTGCAACATACAATAAAGTTTAAATGACAATGGTGTTGGCTTAATCCAAAGAACAAATACACACGATGGTTTATTTATTGAAACAAACAAGTTTTCTTATGATCAATCTAAGTGTAAATCGTTCCTAAGTAGTCTCCGCAAGGACCGAGGTTGATAAGTAGCGATTATGATTAAATCCTTCATCAACATATCAACTTCTCTCAAAGCTTAAGGAATTGAGGATTATCCCTAATCACTTGAGAGTTAGCTATGCATGGTGAGAATAAACGAAATGATAGAAATAAGTGAAAAAATTAAACACCATGACAGGTTGAATATTGGATGAGGAATTTGTTACAGTATATGAAGAGTGAAATATAGAGTATGAAAGAAAATAAAAAGTGGAAAGAAATAGAAGGAAATAATGCTTTGTAGTGAGGTATATGCGACAACCCTCCCCTTAGTTTGTTGATTAGCATGATGAGGTTCTTAATGAAGATCCTCAGGAATGCACGGAGATGGTGACCTTTAAAATTCTCTCAAATTCAGCACTTAAGTTTTGAGAGAATTTGATATTTTAAATTAAATAATCATTTTAATTTACCTTTTCAATATCATCACTTAGACACTAGCTAGACAAATGAACTTTGTTGTCACATAGTTGTTTTCTTTATGCTTTCAAGTGGCACTTGGGTTTGTTAGCTTCTAATCAATGAATCATACAATTTCAGTGCATTAGTCATAAAAATGAAGCATAGATCATTTTTTATACGAAGTGGTGCATATTACACATTTTACAATGATGTTCTATAGGTTTTTAGAGCACCAAATTAAACATCCTAACTTTAAGAAAGAGTAACATGCAAAAATACAAGTTATCGAAAGTATAGGGATCAAAAGAAACCAAAACCAAAAGTATACCAATATATTGTTTAAACTAACTTTAAAAAACAAATAAATTAGAATTTAATGATTTTTTTTTTTTTTGCTTTTGCAAAAATAGCAAATAAAATTTATGAGAATAAAGTCCATGTCACTACATTTTCTAAATTGTAAAAATAGCAAATTTAAAAGTGAATAATTCTCTGATAGTCCTCTGATAATATTTTGATAACCGTCTAATAGCCATCATATTTGTCATATTTACAATATACAAAAGAATATACAATTTTTTTCTAAATCTTTTTATCATCACATACAAAAAAAAAAAATAGAGAGTCCAAAACAAAGGAAAGAACCTTTAAAATCCCATGAACATGATACATGTTTGTGGGCTTACCTGATGTTGGTGCCTCCTTTTTGAACTCAAAACAGGACAAATATTTGATGGAACATTATGCATTTAGAACCCCAAATTCTAAAACTAATCTAATTTGATGGTTTTTAAGGATATTGAATGGATAATGTTTGAAAGAAAAAATTGGAGGACAGACTGTCATTTTTTGTAATTTTAATCATTGTCCTTTTTGGAATAATGAATCATATAATTTTTAAAAGAAAAAAAATATATTAAAGTTGGAAGAGGAATTATTGTATCCACAAATTATAGCCTATACTTATAGTCTTTGATAAAAGCAAAGAGCAATGTGTTAGGCAGGCCATCCAACTTATTGATTTTCCCCTGTTTTAGTGTCTTTTCTATTGACACCATTTTTCATAATATAATATGATTGATGTTTTGAATTCTATTTTAACATATAAATATGATTAATTCACTTTTTCACTCTTTTCTAATTATTATACTAACTTGACCGCATACTTTATTTTTACGCGATAATAATTGACTTTGTATTGTGTATCAACTCAAATTTTAAATTAACAATTGTATCACGTTTAAATTTTGATTTTTTATATGAGTACAAATTTACCTCCTTTTCACCCAATTCTATGAGAAACATGTAATTTCTATCGATTAAATTCCTAAACTTTTATTAAAAAAGTACTTTTTAAACTTTATTATTCATAGTTTTCTTAAAAAAGGGTTCATGTATTTAATCTAAAACTAAAACTAATAAATATTTTTCACAAATAGATATTTCTTCAAATCAATGATAGAGATGTTTTCAAATACGGTGAAAATAAACTAAAATATTTACAAAATATATCAAAGTTTTAAATTTATTGACAATAAACATTAATAGCGATTGATAAACACGTTATTGATTATGAGTATCTATCAATGATAAAATTTTAAAGTTTTCTAAATAGCTTCACCAATTTTACCGTATACAATAATTTTTTTCAATGGTACGTGTCTCTAAATGAGAATATAAATATGTTATTTGGTTTCTTTCTTGTTTTGTTAAATTATATGATATGAAGTAGGTATATTTTAAATTATTTTGCATATGCTTTTATCCTATATTCTTTCTTTCTTTTACCCTCTACAATTTTTCCAAAACATAAAGAATAATTAGGAAATGGTATATAACAAAAGCATATACTATGTCTAAGAATCCTTCACCCAAAATATATTCTCTCAATTTCTTTAGTCCCATCAAAATTTTAAGTTTAATACTTATTTGAACCATACAAGTTGGAAAGCTTAAAGAATTTAAATCTCAATTAAATGCTCTTTTTGTATGTATCAATATATTACTTAATGGAAAACTTGTTTGGTTTATCTTTACCAATAATCAATTTTAAAAACAAATCATTTAAAACAGTAAAATATTTAATAACCATAAAAATTGGTTTTTGAACTATTTTCAAAAATGGTTAGAAAAAGAAAAAAAAAAACCTCTAATCAATTCAATTAGATTCGAATTTTTTACTCCCATTTTAAAACAAAGAGTATTGACATAATTAGAATATATTTAGGAAATATTATTCTTAGGAAATATTATATTATTCTTGTATATTCTTTCCTTTAGTGTGTTTTAATATGGTTATATATAGGGCTGTAATCTGTCATTATTATCAATGAATCATCAATGAAATATCGATATTCCATACAATTTAACATGATATCAGAGCTTTAGGTTTTAATCGATCTCTATTTTCGTGTTCGATCTCTACCTCCGTCTATCGTCAATGACTAGCCATAGACGGAGGTAGACCCAGCAGCCCCAAATGTAAATCTCCCACTTTCACTCTTTGTTTTTACTTAAAAAAAAAAAATCCGCCCCCACAATTCCCTAAAAATCCATCCGCCGCTAGTCGCTTGCGACCCACGTCCGTTGCCGCCCCCAACTTCAGACGCCGCTGCCGCTGCCTTCAGATCTGCCATTCCTCGCCCGTTCCTTTGCAACCCACGTCAGCTACATGAAGCTTCTCGCATCAGCCGCCGTCGCCGCCCTTCAAATCCGCTCCGCCCCACCTCCGTTCAGATCTCCGATCCAAGCCGTCAACTCCAAGTCGTCGTGGAACAGCCGGAATATCCTCACCACCCTCTTTCCTCTTCAGGAACAAATCTCATTACTTGTTTATGCTTCATGTTTGCATTTAGGGTTTGGCTACTCTCCACTGACGTTCCCTCCTCAACATTATAACACTCCGTCTCTATCTCGATCCTTTTCTTCGCTATCTCGATCTATATATATATATATATTTATATTTATATATATTTATTCTGTTTTCAAATCAGTAATTATTTCTCCGACCCAGAAGTTCGGTATGTTCTTCGTAGGTTCTGTTATAGATCGAGGATCTATGTCTCCATCCCATAAGTTCTTCCTTTTGTTCTTCGTGGGATCTATCTCCATCCCAGAAGTTCTTCGTTTTGTTCTTTGTGGGATATGTCTCTAACCTAGAAGTTCCTTGTGTTTTTCTTCTTTGTGGGTTCTTGATATCCTAGATTTACTGATTTGTTTAGTAAGTTTTTCTAACAAACTCAAGTTTGTGATAACCTTGAGTTTGAGGGAGGATATTGACATAATTAGAGTATTTTTAGGAAATATTATTCTTAGGAAATATTATATTATTTTTGTATATTCTTTCCTTTAGTGTGTTTTAATATGGTTATATATAGGGCTGTAATCTGTCATTATTATCAATGAATCATCAATGAAATATCGATATTCCATACAATTTATTCCATACAATTTAACAAAGAGGATGTAGATTTTTAAATCTTCTTTTACTACATTTGTGCATTTATATATTAGTTTATCAGAGGTAAATTGGTATCCTTTAGCAATCAAATAACAATGAACATCAAATAATAATTAGATAATAATCAAATAGCAATCGATATCATTGATAATTTGTGATAATCAAATGAATATCCGATAACAAGTAGACGGTAATCAAATGTAGTTTCACATTTTTAACTATGAAGGTATTTTGATCATCCAAAGTTTCAATTGGACACAACTTGTTAATTTGTCATTCTTCCAAATTTTAAAATCTCCGTGATGAGCTTAATTTTTTTACTTGTCCCAAGTTATGGTTACATAAAGTTAGAAAAAGTATGAATACAATGTTTATTAAAAATTATGAAAGGAAAAGATCATCGATCATTCAAACTATTTCAAAACTTAATAAATTAAACGAGTCTTTTAAAAAATATAATAAAGCGATAAAATATTTACGCAACAATTTCGAAAACGGAAAAAGGCCATAGACCCCAATGAAAAATATCTACAATGCACGTAATATATTTGGTACACCATTGTTTACATGATCGTGTTTAGATATGAATAGCTAAATCTAAACGATTTATTTTTTCAATTCTATCGTTTAATTTAGTTACTGTTTTAGATACTTATTTAGAGTTTTAGATACTTATTTAGATTTAGCTAAATCATTTTTTAAAATTCTTTTGCTACAATATCATTTAGTTTTTTTATATAACATCGTTTAATTGTTTAAATATTTTTTTTAAAGTTTTTTATACACAATTATTTAGATTTAACTATTTTTGTATACGAACGGTTCTTTATTCTTGTATATGAATATGAGCGGTTATGTAGGTGATTTGTTATATTTATGAAAATTTTCCTAAATTAAATAATATTTTATTTAGATAGAAATTTTGATGATTGAAATAAAATTAAAAATTATAAAGTTGAAATTTTGTTTTTAGATTTTGAAATGAAATTTAAAAATGAAATGTCAAGTGGAGTCAGAAGCATCAAAATCATTAAACTAAAGAAGCCAAAAGAAAGAAGTAGAGATTCCCAGTCAGATTCCATTAGCTAACTTGCACTCAAAAACACCAACATTATGAGTATTTTGCATTCACATCCCACCATTACATTATACACTCTTTTTTCTTCTTAGGAACACACTATCCTTAAGGATTTTTAAGGATTTTTCTAAAACATCTGTAGCAATACAAAATATAGAAAACTAACCAAATATACACCAAAATATCACTAATATAAATAATAGTGTTCTTTTTTTTTTTGAAGTTGTAATTTTCCAAAAATATGAATGAAAATTTATAATTAACATATGTCAAATTGAGTTAAGTGGTATATAGCATATACCAACTCTATGCCTTGGAACCTGATGTGCAATTTAAACCCCCAACAAAATAGTCAAACAAAAGAAGAAGTTGAAGTTAAAGCAAACTTACACTAAAACATCACCCTTATATTCCCAGCATATTGCATTCACATCACATCACATTTCATTACATCCTTGAAAATTGAAAAAACAAAACAAAAAAGCCATCTACTAATTTCAATACAACTTCTCTTCTTTCTCTCTCTCTCTTATTTTTCTCTCTCCTTTTTCTAATTTTTTTTCCCATTTTTTTGTGGGACTTTCTCACTTCCCAAACACTTTATACAACAAAAAGAAAAGTGTTGGGAGGGAAAGAAAGGATTCCCCAAATTCCATTTTTACCTAACAACAAATCAAAAAGAAAAGGAAAAAAAAAAAAAAAAAACTCCTCAAATGCTTCTCAAAGCATTGAAGAAATAAAAAAAAAGAAAGATGATATCGACAGCAGAAGAGTCTCAAATCAACAACTGATGTTATCTTTCTCACTCTCTAGAAGCTTATAGATGGAGCAAGCAGCCATTGATGGAGTTCTGAACTGAAGGTTAAGGTCTCTTATTCACAAGATGGTGAAGAAGCAGAGCAGGGGATTATGTACTTGAATACAAAAACAGGAATGCTTGATTCTCTTTCAACAGCATCCTTTCTTCATATGTTTCTCTTTTTATGGGTTGAGTTAAAAAAGTGTTAAAATCAAATTATTCAACTGAAGATGTTCCTTCTCCTCCACTCAATATCCATGGGTGTCCTGCAAAACAACAGTTTTCAACTCCCATAAGAAAACAGATAGATAGATTCACTAATTTTCAAATAAGTAATGAATTTTCACTTGGGGTTTTGAGGTTTCTTCAAATGGTTCAACATTTACTAACAAATATGGATCAATCAATAAACAGTTGCAGGAACAATCAGATCAAGAACATAAAATGGTTTGATTCAATATAAGAATAAGACTTACTGAGAGCTTGTTCGGCTGAGAGTCTTCTAGAAACATCTCGACAAATCATCTTCTTCATCAGATCCTTAGCCGCTGAAGAAACCGACCTAAAAACCCTAGTCGGAAATCTAAGATTTCCTCTAAGAACAGCCTCAAAGACCTCCGCCGCAGATTCACCGTAGAACGGGGGAAATCCGGCCAACATCGTGTAAAGAATCACACCGGCACTCCACACGTCGACCTTCCGGCCGTACTCAGATCCTCTCAAAACTTCGGGCGCAACGTAATAAGGCGTTCCGACGACACCGTACATAAATCCGTCTTCATCACACCACTCAGCCGATCCGAAATCGATGAGTTTCAAATTGTTCCTGGAATCGAAGAGCACATTGTCAGGCTTGACATCGCGATGAACGACGCCATGGGAATGACAGTGAGCGAGGGCTTGGAGAAGCTGCTTCATAACGACGGCAGCTTCAGATTCAGAAAAGGGACGACGGATGATCCGATCGTAAAGAGAAAGGGGTTCACAGAGGTCGGAAATCAAACAGAGGTAATGGTCGTTCTCGAGAACGTCGATTAACTGAAGAATGTTGGGATGGGGAGGGAGAAGAGCCATGATTTTGGGTTCTTTGACAAGGCATTCCTTGTCAGTTTCATCGATGAGATCGGTTTTAGAGATGGTTTTGCAGGCGAAGAACTTGTTGGAGATTGGGCAGAAGCAGCGAGTGATGATTCCGAACCTTCCTCTTCCGATCTCCTCGAGGATTTGGTATTGGCTGTTCACGATCATGTCGGCCATTGCTGAAGAATGGTTTCTACTTGTTCCTTGGGAAATTGGGGGATTTTGGTTTTTGCTCTCTACAAAATTCTCGAAAGTCTATCTCTCTCTATCGGGTGTAGTTATAGGAAGTAGGAGAGCTTTTGGGGGAAGCAGTTGGGAAATGGGGGATTTTTATAGGGGGCTCGGGGAATATGGGATCCTTATTTCGAATATTCTTTGTTTTGGAATCCTTTTTTACTTTAGTTTTGGGGGGGTTTATTTGGGAATTACGGTTACTTGCTTCGATGGTTTGTGTTTGGGCTTTAAGGGGTTTAGGGTATTGTATTGTTGTATCGATTTTACTCCTCCTTTTTGGTTGCAGGAATTTGTGAATCTTACCATTCAAATATATATTTATCAATTACTTCATAACTGTTTCGGCCTCATAACTTCCTCTCAATACCTTTTCTTTGTTCTCTCTCTCTTGTTTTTTTTTTTTTTCTTCTTTTTAATAAACAGTGTTTTGTTCTCTTTACTTGATATTTGTTTTAACTTTATTTGATAACTTTTTTTAAATGTTAAAATATTACTTTGATTTTTATATTTTAAAGTTTGTTCAATTTTAGTCGTTACTTTTAAATGTTTAATTTTAGTTATGAACTTTCAATAAATATTACGGTTAAGCTCTACTACTGGTGTATGTAGTTTTGCACAACTTATTTCGTTATTTTTTTTATTAGCATTTTGACTATAAACTTTTAAAAATATTTGCATATTTTGTTTCTTTAGAGGAAACGTATTATCATTATTTAATCAATTTCAATAAAAATTAACCTCGAATGAGTAAATTTAAGATTTACTTAAGTACAAAGATTAAAAATAAACATTTGAACTTGTGATGATGTTGTGTTTATGTTGATTTGATGCGATCTTTGAAATTTCATCATTTGATTCTTTCGATTGAATGCACTAATTTAAGTAAACGAAACGTGTGATATTCTTGAAATTAAAGTTTTGGAATAATGTTTGTATCTCAAAAAAAAAAAAAACTTGAGCTTTAAGTGTGATCAACTTTAAGAGTTAAGAGTCTTCTGATTGTGAAAATTTGTCACCCCACAAATGAAGAGAACTCCTCTATAAATCTACAATCCTTTTCTACATTGGGCAACTTCACTCCACCATGGAGCCTTTTCTACATGACTACCTTTACTCCTTATGTGCATATAACAATCAACTCATTTATAGGAAGTAGACTAATGGTTTAGATACCATTTCGTAATCATTGAAACACAAAATATGCTTTAAGAAATAATAAATATGTTTTAAACATAGAATAGACTTTACTTAGAAATCTCTTTAGAAACATTTGTATTGAAATCATTACTTCAAATCAATAAACACTTTAATAAAAAATGCTTGAAATCAATTAAATACTTTGAAGAAAACACTCACAACATTTTATGAACTAAACCCGAAATGCCTTTCTTCTCTCTCTTCATGCATAGTCTAGTAGCAGAACTTCAGCACTTTGCCTTTTTCTCTTTAAACTTTCAGAATAAAAATAATTAAGATTCTAATCTCATCCTCTATTTATACTAGTCTTAAAATAGCTTAGTCATCTTTAAATCCATAATAAGTCACCATCTCCTACTTCTTAGTAGTACACTTACAAACTTAAGGTTTAACTTAATCATGCTTAACTTAAACCTTACACATGGCCCATTAAGTGAATTTAGGAAATTTATGAGAAGTTTCCTTATTTCTGAGAAGTTTCCTTATTTCTTCTCGTCAAGTTACATTTCACAAAAAACTCCAATCGCCTAACCTTTCAAAAGTCTTCTCGCATAACCTTTCTCACATAGTAACCCACCTCTTCTCGCGTAGACCACCAAAAACGCCTATTTTAGGATAGTCAAATTTTTACTTCTTCTCTTAACGGATCTTAATTATGGGTCTTAACTATGGGTCTTACACATCCTATATCAAATCACATGACAAGTATGATGCATCCTATTTAAGATCATACAACATGACTAAGACATTCTATTCCAGAGTATACAACAAGAATAGAGCATTCTATTCTAGATCACACAATAAGAATAGAGCATCTTATCCTAGATCACTCAGCAAGGATAAGGCAGTACGTTACATAGGGTATAATGATCTTCATACTTTATTATTTCAACTTTGTCAAATCTCATGCATTCTTTAGAATACACTATTCCAGTCCATAATAAGTATAATTTACGTGTAAGTCATATACATCTAAAGTATTGGAAAAATAATAGAAATCGTCTATTTCCTAGCCTCAATAGAAGTCTATTTAAGGATTCAAACAAATTATAGAAATCTTTTGTATTTTGAAAACATTTTATAAGAAGAACTACTCACAATCCACAATCGGCTAGTTCCTTCATCCAACTCCCAAGCCAAGAATTTTCTTGTAACTTCTTGTCAGATTCGAGCCTCTGAAAGTTTTTGGAAATTTTGAAAATTTTCTTAATTCTTTCTTAATTCAACATAGGGTAAAAAATGGCTTAAAAATAGTCTTACTTCATCTATTTATAGGCCCCTCCGATGACACTTTCCAATGTAGAAATGACGACTTCTGCTAACGACGAGAATGGTCCAATCTCAGCATGCCACGTGTCTATATTAAATCCTTATCCTGGTTTTGGGTTTTTGGCGACAAAGTCAAATCAGTCACTGACCTATTGATGGGCTATGCCACTACTTTCTAATGGAGTAACCTCAACATCTAACAGTTCAATTCGTCACAACTTCCCAATACAATTTCTTTATCGCGTTGCCTTCTCGCAACATATGAGTTACTTCTAAAGGATAATTTCATTGCATAAGGCAAATCATGATCGAGTTCTCGTAGGAAGAGGTAGTATGGAGTGATAAGGACAAACATTTGATGCTTGAGGGATGGGGAATCATAACGGTGATGTTGCCATAACAATCATCATCTGACTTGAAAAAAGGCAAGGGGAGAGAAGAAGAAAGGAAGCAATCCAAGATCCCTTCCCTAAATTAGATGTCGACAGAATTCTATGATTGACCAAAGAGGAAATAGCCAATATTAATGTCAAGGCGTAGGGAACCAAAGCTAAGACAAAGTAAAATAGGGAGCTACATACAAAGGAATGTGTGGAGCTTTACAAGAAGGTGGAGGCAGTACCTATCCCTAAGGAAAAGAGTAAGACGAAAATATCCTCCAGTCTAGAACTTGCTGAGGAGTTTGAAAAAGAGATATGGATGATGACTACTCTCGAGGAAGAATCCAGGCTGCCACCACCCGAGAAAAAGAAGCTAAGAAACCCTATAGTGCAGATAGTGAAAAAGAACAACATGAGGCAAATGGTCTCTCAGCAGCAAGAAATAAAAGCGAGGGGGAGATGGGGATTAGATTCTTTACAACTCTCACTCTAAGCTCTCATCTAAAGTAGAAAAGAAAAAGTAAGGCTGAAGCTGATCTCGTTTCACCAGATTCTCACACACACTCGAATGAAGGAGATGTGCTTGTATTTATAAGCGAGGATCGATGAGACATTACATGGTTTGAGGTGCCATTAATTCTCTCACCTCGAATCTTTGTTCTATGGCGCTAGAGACGTCTTTTCATCATTTTAGCTGACATCTCACCAACCACTCTTTCATCACTTGGTTGGTTGAGCGAGCCTAGATCGCCTGATGTACTCTTTCATTTCACTAATTTGTTTATTTTCTTAAAAAAATAAAACCATGATAAACAGGCGTTTTACCTTTTTCTACTTGTATAACACATTTGTTTTATTTCAACCTACTTCGTTAAGTCTTATCTTTTTTTATATCAGATTAATGCTCCATTATTCT
The DNA here is from genome assembly GCF_025177605.1 of Cucumis melo. NCBI lineage: Eukaryota > Viridiplantae > Streptophyta > Magnoliopsida > Cucurbitales > Cucurbitaceae > Cucumis > Cucumis melo. The sequence continues at coordinate 18,435,916 of NC_066858.1, forward strand.
ACATAAAAGTTTACAATAACTTGTATTACTACAAGTTGGCGGAACTTACACACTAATGGCTCTCAATTGAACCATTACCCTCCATTCTGACTATGGCGAAAAGACTAGCCAGTGAAGATGCTTTTGGATCTAAATCAAGCAAAAAGAAACCTAAAGCGAACGCGACTATAAACCCAAAACCATGGGCCATCCTTCTCCCTCGAACCAAGCCTTTAAATTACCAAGCTCCTCACCCTAAAAATCCACAGCTAAAATGCCCTCTCGTTCATTTGATGTAAGGTGAGGTGACAGTGGCAGAGTATAAACAAAGGTTTACAGAATTTGCAAAGTATGTGTTGACGATGGTAGCCACGAAGAAAGATAGGTGTAGTCATTTTCAGATAGGCCTAAAGTAAGAAGTAAGAACACCAGTAACGTGTCGCATGGTGTGAGGCATGAATCCAAAATGGAGTCCTGTTGAAGAGGATCCCCATTTAGAAGAGTCGCATTGGACAAGGTGTTATAAAAGGTACTCTACAAAGAAGGATGCAACAGAAGATAAAACGAGATTAGAGAATCACTTGAGTTTAAGTGCTATCGCATTAGAGTAAGCGACACGATGAGACAAGCTGGCGAGGAAGAAGGCTGCAACAGATGCTAAGAATAGGCGTTGGGTGAAGTGATGTATGAAGAAGTGCTTGCACCTAAATATGGTTACAACGAGGTAGTGTTGATATTGTTCTTTATCAATTGGAACTTAATCATCAAAGTTTTCTAGTTTATAGTTGAATTCAATAGGAATGTCAGCAGGACAACATCCCAACATACATGTCTCGGTTAGCAAATCAAGAGTGTATTTTCTTTAAGACACATAGATGCCTTCTTCAGATCTGGCCACCTCCATTCCAAGGAAATATTTTAGATTTCCTAAACCCTTGATTTCAAACTCATTACCCATTCTCTACTTAAATTGACTGATTTCTGCATGATCATTCCAGACAAAATAATGTGATCCACATAAACTATCAGAACTGCAATCTTCTCTGTCTTGAAAACTTCAGTAAATAAAGTATAATTAAAGTGTCCCTAACTGTACCCTTGGGACTTGACAAAGGTAGTGAATCTGTCAACTTATGCTCTGGGTGACTGTTTTAGACCATATAAGGATTTCTGGAGTTTACAAACTTGCTGACCAAACTGGGCTTCAAAGCCAAGTGGAGGGCTCAAGTAAACCTCCTCTACTAGATCTCCATTTAGAAAAACATTCTTAACATCCAACTGATATAGAGACCAATCTTTTTTTGCAACAACAACAAGGACTCTGACAGTATTCAACTTAGCAACGAGAGAAAAAGTTTCTGAATAATCAATAACATAGGTCTGAGTAAACCCTTTTGCAACTAACCTTGCCTTGTGTCTGTCAAGTGTTTCATTTGCTTTGTATTTGAGAGTGAACACTCATTTGCATCCTACAGGCTTGTTTCCCTTGGGCAAAACATAAATCTCCCAAGTGTTATTCTTTTCAAGAGCTCTCATCTCTCCATGATAGCATTCTTCCATTCAGGACACTCTAAAGCAATGTAAATATTTTTCGGTATTGTGGTAGAGTTAAGGTTGGTAGTAAAAGCTTTGAATTATGGTAAGAGATTCTTGTATTACAAATAATTAGATATGGAATGCTTTGTACAAGACCTAGTACATTTTCTCAGTGTAATAAGAAGATCAAGAGAAGGACCATACTTGCTAGTATTTTCAAAATGGTTTGACTTAGTTTCGTTTTCAGTATGTTTAATAACAACCTCGTTCTCATCAATCTTATCCACTCTGTCGGTAATGATCCCATCAATATTGCCCTTCTTACACATATTTTCTAGAATAGCTATTTTGGAACTGTCATTCTCACCTACCTTATTGTTGGTATGTAAGTGTAACGCCCCGAACTTTCGAGGTAAATTTTTTTTCGTTTTATATAATCTTTCGGGAATGTTAAATTTTGGATTAATTTCTGAAATTCTGAATTTATATTTGTAAATTTATATAATAATAATATAATAGTAATTATATTATTATTATTATTAGTATTTATTATTATCCTTATATATAATTTAATATTAATATTTTCTATTATTATTATTATTATTAGTATTATTATTATTAATTAATTTTTAAAAGTTAATATATATATATGTATATAATAATATTTTATATATTTTTATTATTAATTATGATAATTAAAAATTAATATATATATATATATATATATATATATATATATATATATAATAATATTCTATTTATTATTATTATTAAAAGTTATATATATATATATATATATATATATATAATAATAATAATAATAATTTTTTTTTAAAATTTAACCCTAACCCGCGCGCGAGCCCCCCCATCCATTTTTTTCTTTTCCTTCGTTTCGTCTTCCCCGCGCGCCGCAACCATCTCCCTCTCCTTTCCGTTCAGCGCCGCCGTCCACCATCTCCTCTCCGTGCACGCCGCCGCCCGTTTTTCTCTTCTTTTTCTTCCGTCGCGCATGTCTCCGTCTCTGTCCACGTCGTCGAAGCTTTCCAGCTTCGACGTTCGTCCGCTGCGGCCTCCCTGCCATTTCGGATCTCCTCTCGGCTTCAAATCGTCCGACCGTGTCCGTCGTCAAGCCGTCGTCCTCCGCCGTTTGAGAACAGAGCCAGTCGTCGGATTCCACCCAGCCGCGACTCATCCCGTCGTCGAACGCCGAAGTTGTCGTTGAGGTCGCCCCGGTTCCAAGCTGACCCGACCCGAGACCCATTTCCAGCCGAGCCACAAGCAAACCCAGCTGAGCCGCGAGCCACCAGCAGATCCAGCCGAGCCGCGAACCACAAGCCGAGCCGAGCCGTAAGTTGACTTGAGCTGAGCCGCGAGCCGAGCCGCGAACCGAGTTGAGTCGCGAGCCGAGCTGCGAACCGAGTTGAGCCGCGAGCCGAGCCAAGAACCAAGTCGAGTTAAGCCGAGCCGCGAACCGAGTTGAGCCGCGAGCCGAGTCGAGAACCAAGCCGAGTTAAGCCGAGCCGAGTCGAGCCGAGCCGAGGACCAAGCCGAGTCAAGCCGAGCCGAGCCGAGCTGAGTCGAGGCCAAGCCGAGCCGAGCCGAGTTGAGCCGAGCTGTGAGCCGAGGCCAAGCCGAGCCGAGCCGAGAGTGAGCCGAACCGTGAGTCGAGGCCAAGCCGAGCCGAGCCGAGCCACCTAAGCCTTCCTTCCTCCACTTCGGGTCACGGTGAGTCTTCGGTAAGGATTGTTTTTGATGAATTCCCTAATGTTGCCATATCCGATTCGAGTTGAATATTGGAATAAGCTTTGGTCCTATCTTTCATCCCTTGAAGGTATTAAGGAATTGACGTTTAAGTTCTCGGGTTCTGCGGCAGGCTTGGTTGGAGATAGCTTTCTTCTCCTTGGGTAAGTCAACGGATGTTGCTTAGGACCATTTAAAATGAATTCTACTAGTATTATCGATTAAAAACCTTCGTGTCTTCGTTTAGGTGGATCCGTTGAGCGTGGACTCGATCGAGGGGCATAACCAAGTTTCAGGTAAGGGTTCTTCTACTATTGGACCTCGGAGTGAGGCTGGAAACGTAGTAGTCCACAGGGGATTACACGTTGGTAATTGTACCGAATAAATATATGTGTGTTGACTTTTAAGCATTGTTATTATATTCTTGTCTGATGTAAGAGAAATCCGATCGCTAGTGGTAACTTGTGCGCTATCGGGTATAAGGGGGTTTCTTGCTAGTAGACCCCGATGCTAGATGTCCGGTATAGTGTGGTTATGTTAACGGGTTACGTGGTAGATTGGAATTGCATGTCGATGGACCTTGAAGTTACGGTTACGCGTATGGCAACTGAGGATGTAGTTGTTTAAATCTGTACTAGCTGACTGGCAAAGCCTAGGGTGAGATTGTAATATGAGTGTTGAGGGGGTATGACTGTTGTAGACGGTTTAGTATGGACTGAGGGGTAACGGTTAGCTTCATCTATGGGGTAGTGTGCCTTACTGGTATGTGCATCCTTCGATAGCACTAGACTGATATGTGCATCCTTCGGGAGCACTAGACTGATGTGTGCATCCTTCGGGAGCACTAGACTGATGTGTGCATCCTTCGGGAGCACTAGACTGATATGTGCATCCTTCGGGAGCACTAGACTGATATGTGCGTTCTACGGAACCACTAGACTGATATGTGCGTTCTACGGAACCACTAGACTGTTAAGTAGGGTACCCCTGAATAGGAAGTTAACTGTTGTTCCCTAACGGACCCAGTAGTGGGTCCCTTACTGGGTATGTTTATACTCACCCTTTTCTCTTCTTAAACTTTTCAGGTAAGGGCACAGCGAGGGGCAGACCGACGAGAGGCAGGAAGGACGCGTGAAGGCCATATGGACGCGTCTGGTTTTCTTATTGCTTCCGCTATGTATTTTTGTTAGAATATTTGATTTGTGATTTTGAACTGATGACTTGAGTTTTTATTTGAGACTTTTATGATTGATTTAAATAGGGCCCGAAACTGTCTTTTGTAATGTTTCTAACGTTTTTAATGAATCGTAATCGGTCCGTTTTAAATTTTATGTTGTATGGTCGAGTTTTGGTATTTAGTAGTGACCTCAGCTTAGTCCGGAAGGTTGGGTCGTTACAGTAAGTGAGTTGAATTCGTCTCAGACCTGTCATTCTCACTCATTCTGTTATTACTATGTGAGTTAATAGATAAGTCATACCTTGATCTCTTAATGGTTCAAAATCCTAAACGGGAGCCGTCTGAATAACAGGAGACTCAACTCCCTTTCTGAGATTCCTTATATAGTAGGTTTTCCAAAGAACTTGATTTGTGAGTAGGACTGTACCGTGAGAACTAGGGTCAGGTAAGGTAACCACTGTAGGACAAGTAGACTATAAGAGAAAGCATATAGTTAAACTCTTCACTCACACTCTTCCCCTAAAGTAGGCTAACAGAAAAAAATGGACGATCTTCAATAAAGATGACATCCATGGTAACGAAGTACTTATGTAAAGATGGGTGGAAGCATTTATAGCCTCATTGGTGTAGAGGATACCCAATAAACACGCAAGCCTGAGCACTAAAAGTGAATTTAGTTTGGTTAGGACCATGGCTATGAACATAGGCAACGCATCTGAACACTCGAAGGGGAACATCAGGTATGAGACGCGTATGAGGGATATGATTCTTTGAGGCAATCTAACAGTGTCTAAAAGTGAAGGACACAAGAGGGCATGTGATCGATGAGATGCACGACATCACCCTAGAGATAGGAAGGGAGAGAAGTTGACAACGTAAAGGAACATAAAACTTCTAAAAGGTGACGATTTTTTCGTTTGGCAACCCCATTTTGTTGAGGGGTATAAGCATAGGAACTTTGGTGAACAATTCCTTTAGATGATAAGAACTCATTAAGAGAGTAGTTTTGAAACTCACGACCATTAACACTCTACGTGATTGCAATCTTTGTATTAAATTACGTTTCTATAGTGTGATAAAAGTCACAGAATGTGAAGGTCATTTCAGATTTTTTAGAGATCAGGAAAACCCAAGTAAGACAAGAATGGTCATCAATAAAGGTCACAAACCATCGTTTCTTGGAGGAGGTAGTGACCTTGGATGGTCTTCAAACATCACTATGGATAAGAGTAATAGGTCAATTTAGTTTATAGGGTTCTGAGGGAAACGAGACTCGATGTTATTTAACTTTTATTCACATATCACAAGCTAAGGAAGAAACATCAACTTTAGTAAAGAGATGAGGAAATAGGTATTTCATATATTTAAAGTTAGGATGGCCTAAGTAAAAATGCCACAACATAAAGATCTTTTTTAGAAGTGGAAAAGTAGAAAGTTAAAAGACTTATCCTAGAAATGCTACTAAAGGAGGCATCATCATCAAGCAAGTAATACCTCTATTGTGTCGGGTAGTGCCAATCATCCTCCCTGAGCTCAGATCCGGAAAAGAAACAGAATTAGGTAAAATTGTTGCTTTGTAGTTTAATTCACGAGTAATCTAGCTAATTGACAGAAGATTATATGAAATTTGTGGCACATGCAACACATTGTGTAATGAGAGCCTGTTAAAAAGAGAAATCTGCCCTTTCCCGACAATGGGAGCCAATGAGCCATCAGCAATCCTTATCTTCTCATTTTCAGCACACGAAATGTAGCACATAAAGTGGTCAGAGGAATCAGTTAAATGATTTATGGCACCAGCGTCCAAGATCTAAGGATTCTTATCATCAATACTAATGAGACTGAAGGACTAAGGTATACCTGATTGGACAATAGTTTCAAGTGTGGTCGGACTAGCATTCACATAGGAAGAAAATAAAGTAGGGAACAAGGTTACTATTCTCAGAATACATCGGTACAGTGTTGAATGTCGTCCCTAGGGTAGCCACAATTACTGCAATCTATTGTTGAAGCTCTTTCTGTTGCTATCGAGCTATTCTCAAAGAAGAGGAAGCTCACACGTTAGGGTTGGAATGTGCCCAAGGTTCACCAACTTCAAATATTGAGGGAATTCGAGGGTTCTAACATCAAGATGATAACTAAGACCAGTGGGTGGTAGGGCATACAAATTTCACTGCAGAAGTGGTGGTGGCGGACCGAAACTAGGTGGCAGCATATTAATCGGCACGTGTGAGATACTACAGGCCGTAGATGAATATGAGGGTGGCATAGTTAGGTCGATCGACAACGTCTGAACAGGATGGACTGACGTGTGTAGCTCCAGTGACGGCGCATGGACTTTCAGCAGTGGCGTGTGGGAGGCACGTGGCTGATTTCTTATAGTGCGGACGACGAGAAATTGTGCAGAATTATGATTCTAATGTTTTCTGAATGCAGATGAGCCATTCTTCCATTGTAGCATTGATTCAAACATCGACGGCAACAGCGACGATGGTGTGAAAACTGGCGGTTGTCCTTTTTATTTGATTTCCATCACTAGTTGTGTTGTTTAAGGTTTGTTCAATGTCCCGCTCTGATACCATATTGAAACTAGAGATAAAGAATACACAAATTTACATGGAAACCTAAGTACCAGAAGAAAAACCACGATATTTTTCTTTTTATTATTTTCTGATAATAATACAATAGGTACAAGAGGGAATAAATAGAAAAGTACAAAGAGATAAAAAAAAAAGGAAAGAATATTTAGGGAAAATCTCCCAATGGGCTAAACCCACTAATTCTAACAGGCCATATTTAACGTGCTTCAATTAGTTACTACGTAGCACTTAACACCAATTTTTTAGAAATGTTACATACACACGGTACAAATTGTAATGATTTCAACCAACACTTCTTAAATCGGATTTCGATACTAGAATATTATGAAGAACGGTTTCATAAATTAGTACAAATCATATACAAATCATAAAAGAATACATATTAAAACAGATTCATAAATTAAAATTATGAAGAATAGTACAAATCAAATACGAACCAAATTGAGAAAAATAAAGTAAGTCGGTGGAAGTATAAAAACAGTCAAGGAAAATCTCGTAAGAGGACTGTGCAATAGTCCACCCTCTCCTCATCAGTCATCTCAATGAAACCACGCATGTCGTCCAAACTACAAAAGAGGCTCTACGAGCAGCGCGCCTTATCCAACCTACCTAGTTCGGGCATCGTCCGCAACTGACGTAGGACATTCTAGCGAACTGTGGTATCACTTTGAAGTGCACACAAAGGCCAGTCGACAATCATCCTCAACTAGTCATTCGCACACTCCAACGCCTCATGTATCATCTCAATCTCACCCATCCTTTGCCCTCTCCTTCTTCACTTTGATCCACTCAATCTGGTCCTACTGTCGGATGCTCAACTAGGGCATGAAGCGTGTACATCATCCTAGGACACGTCAAACTCCTAGTTGTACATGTTGGGGAAGTTCATATCATTTCTATCAGACGTTTGAAACCTTTCGTACCTGCTAGGGTCATTGGACTCGACATCGACAACATCTTTACAAAGCGACCCATCGCCTTATCCCTCCCAAACACATATGCAAGTTCATCGAAATAGATAAATAGTTTTTTAAGGAGACCCTTTGCTATAGGATGTGTCTGCATAAGAAACATGAGCACTTGAAACGACTATACAAAAAATGATTAATCAAAGTACACTTCAAAAGTATTGTTACATTTTTATTAGTTTCCTTACCTTAACCTTCTTGTCGAACAAGTCTTTCTTGACAATGATGCACTTCGCCTCATCATTCCACTAGAACCAACTACACGATGGCCCATGCATTTATGCGATAGCTTGAAAGGTTCGCTTCAGTGTCTTTATTCGATATTCTATTATAGTAGTGGCTTGAGCAGACATCCAGGCAACTTTGCAGCCATCATTCGGATAAATTGGGCCAGGTGGCCTGGTCGAAATGTCCCGTTGTCCAACTTCCATCCACCCGTGATACCAACTCCATCAAATACTCAACTAGAGTGGCATCCTCATCATTTGTCCATACATATTTGGGGGCACAAGACGAGCTTGCCATACTAACAATAACAAATACATGAAATATGTAAGTAGTGTGGAATTATAACAGTAAAGACACAATAAAGGACAAAATAACTTCAGTGTATATCATTCTAATGTATATTTTTTTCATTCCTATAAATCATGCACACATACATTCGACATTCAAATTAAAGAGTAGAGGAAATTTAAATTGTCATACAACACAGGGGTTCTAATTTCAAATGGTTTTAGCTGTACTTTACGCAACTGCCATTCGATGAACATCGCTTTAGATAATTCATCCTGCCACTGAGTCCACTCGTTTGTGGTCTCAATGTACTGAATGTTGTCACCTGTAGTGGTCGTCGCATATGCCGAGTCTTCCTCGTTTATGTCGTATAAATCTTCGCCATTCGTCATTTCTCTGTTAATCAAATTATGCAGTGGGCAACATGCTAGGATGGTACGACACTGCACTTTGAGGGGATAGTATGACTTTCCACGAAGTATTGCCCAGCAACCCTTCAAAAGACCAAACATGAGTACAATGACATTTCTTGCGAATGAGTGTTTCATGTTGAAGTATTCTTTCGCACTGGTTGGTGTATTTCCAACGCCACGCCAGTCTTGCAAGTGGTACCTCTGGCCTCTGTATGGGGCAAGAAATCCCTTTGTGTTTGGATAACCCGCATAGTATAGATAGTAAAATCTTGCTATGAAAACCAACGATTTATGCATGGTCAATTAGGAATTGTTAAACGACATGGTCAGTTTAGAAATTGCAAATATTCTTTGGCACTTGTTGTCCGTTTGGTCGTGCAAGAGCATCCCGAAGAATGCGTGCATCTGTTGCGTATCCTTTCCAATCGCCAGTACATATACAAAATCCCCTTTTGTGTCACAGACACTGATGACATTAGTGGCAATTTGCCTCTTATGCGATCTGTACGTAGGGCTATCAGTTTGCGGCACGTTCACCTTTATATATGTCATGTCCAATGCCCCAAGACAATTCTACATATTTAAACAAACTATTATAAATTATAACTTGGTTCTTCACGTCATGTGCAAGGACATGCAAGAACATGACAACCATTTCCTCAACATCGACAATATCTGTCGATGAAAGACCAACAATAGTCCGTAGTAAATGACATAGAATAGCAAATGTCTGCCTATCCATTCAAGTGCTTTGGCGACGCATTAAACCAGACTTGTGTATCATGCAAAAGCACAGAAGTTACCTAATTCTATGCCTAGTATCGTACAGTGTATGTGGCAATCGCTTATTTTCGTTCATGACACGACAAGAAATAACATAAACGATAGCTAACGAAAAACGTTATAATAGACTTTTTATAGCCTTTTTCGAAAGTCCTAACAGCCCATGTTATTAAAAGCCTGAGGCTTTTTATAGCGTTTTTTCGAAGCTATAATTAGTGCTATCGTAGAATTTGAAAATATAGCTTATATATGTTGCTATAAAAACATTTGATAGCGTTTTTCATTGGAGCTATAATAAGTTTATATAGCTTACATAATGTGCTATCTTTAAGATGTAATAACCCTTTTCGACACTATAGTATAGTATTTATAACGAAAATTTTCAATTATAATAGCTTTTTCTCGATGTTATAGTATAATATTTATAACTATAATTTTCAGCTATAATAGCATTTTCTCGATGCTATAGTATATTGTTTATAACTATAATTTTCAGCTATAATAACCTTTTTCGACACTATAGTATAGTATTTATGGCTATAATTTTCAACTATAATATAGTATTTGTAGTTATAATATTGAGTTATAAAATAGTATTTCCAGCTATAATAAAGTTATAATAATGCTATTTAATCGTTTTCAAAAATCTATAAAACCATTCGTAATGTATTAAAATTACCAAATAATGTAGTCATTCTAAATGTACCAACCATACACATTAACAATCAAAATACACATTAGTAAATAATGTATCAACCACACAAATTAACCTTCAAAATACAAACAAAGTTCATCATAAGTCTACAAGTAAAGTTCGTCATAAGTGTACAATCTTTAGTCCTCTGATTAAGACGACTCCATTTCATTCACCTACATAAATGTATAAAACATATATTAATTAAACAAGTATAGAAAATCTTTAACAAATGTAGACAAAAAATATTAGAATTAGACAACATACTAATGATCACTTTATCAGATGGCCATGCAACTATATTTCCCAAAGCTTCTTCAATACATGTCATTTCTCATGTTGGCCTCCACAAATATGCATTCGGTTTCTTTGCTACATCAACCCATACTCTAATCGCATGTGGACCAATAGGAACATGATGAACTAGAGCAGTTGGATCATTAGAAGACCATTTTCCTTCAGCAACAATCTCTCCCGAGCCATACCAATCTAATAACTTGCACTTAGTTTGACTGTCGTTGTTGATACTCTGTCAAAAAACAAATATGAGATACTAGAATAAGAAGATAATGATATCATAAACAATTTTCATCCTATTACAAATAAATTTACCGATGGAGAAGGCATTGGACAAGTTGGAGGAATATTTAGTCGCTTAAGCACACTTGCAGCATTTGAAAGTTCCTCACTTAGTTCAGTCTATGATAATCTCATATGAAACCAAAAATATAATTAACTACTACAAGAAAAAAAAGAATCGAAGTTAGTAAAAGAAAAAAAAGAAATACCTGTTTCTTTAAATAAGATAACATAAGTGCTTTCATTTCTACACACAGAAAGACCCAACAACATATGAATCAAAGATACCAGCAAGATTCAACAAGGTTACAACAATAATCAAGTCTAAGAACAAGAACACAAATTTCAAAGAAGACATACAAGTGTCTTGGCAACTTGTGAATTCACCAGTTGTCCATCCTTCCTTTTGTGTGCTTTAGTCCATAGTGCAACCATTGTGACCGAAGATGAATCAAAACTACTTTTTCTCTACAAAATGAGATTTATACAATGAAACCACATATACAATATGGAAGAAAATTTTGTTAAAAAGTAAACAACATTAAGCTTCTCCTTTACTATTTCCAAACTTTTGTAATCAGACATAACCAGAAAGATTGCATATAAGATATTAGTAAATACACGAGAACATAGATATCGATTGGAGGGGAAGCATGAAGCCAGTCTTCAAGATTCAAACAGTTAGGTGGAGATTTACCAGCCACATTCCAAGTAGAAACAAAAATCCTGTCCACATGGAACAGATAAGCAAAGAAAGAACAAACCCCACAAACAACAATAACAACAAAGCCAAACCTGTAATTTTGCACACCAGTAACTAGTGTAGCATTGAGTGAATCTTGCCTCTCCATGTTCCATCTTGATGTCATTTGTTGGATTTGTCTATGGACGTAATTTGGGAGATGATGAAAAGGATTAGTGAAAAATAATTTGGGAGTATAAAACGAGGAATGATTATAGCATATTAGTTTGTCCATTGTTTTAGAGTTTTTAAGGTTGTTGTGGTTCAAAAGAGGGAATGAGAGATGTCTGAAATTGAACCAACTTGTTTTTCTTTTCTTAACAGTGCACGTCTCTCTCTTTGAACAATTGCTCCTCCATACTTCATCACCACCACCTGAAAAAGAAACACCAACAACAAAATAATGTTAAAACTAAACTTTTACCTCCTAGTTAATCATCATCATCATCAAACACATGCATCCAAATCCATCCATAACGAAAAAAATATATAACTCAATTTTTAGTCCTTAGATTGTTTCTCTCTGTCTAAAAGAAAGAAAAACAAACAGGATGAAGCAAAATATAATTTTAATTTAAAGGATGAAGCAAAATATTTCAATTGAAAATTCAAGAAACAAAATCCAACATAAAAATTCAATTCAATGAACAAAATAAATCAACTTAACAATTTAAGGACCAATATATAATAGAGACCAATGGCAAACCCGATGAGGTATATAAATTATAATTAGACAAAACTGCAGAAAAAACTATTATGTAATATACAATGTAAAAATAGTAGTTATCCACTAAAGAGCAGGTAGAGACAACAATTTTTGCTAGAGCTTCATAGAATAGCAAAGAAGATAGTTAGACCCAACAAAAGACAAGAAACATAATCAAATAATTCTCAACTAGGTCAATAAATTAGAAATGAGGGTGGAGGATACTGCTCTAAGAAATAACCAAGCGCAACGTATAACGTTAGTTTCAAATACAATACAGGAAAGCAACATAGATTCTTACCATCTATAAAACTTCATAAAACATACATCTTCAACAATAGATCTACAGATCTACAAATCCTATAACAAAACCAATATTGACCAAAATATATATCAAGTTCAAATTATATGTAGGTTCATTCTTTAGAATATTGTACTTGAAAATCTTATCTACAATCAACAACAGTAAAATCTCCATAGCCAATTTGCTTTTAATACATGTATAAAAGATTAAGAATTAAAACTGTAGTCTATGCATAAAAGTCTAAACCTTCTTACAAGTTCCCAGATCTCAAGATGTTAGGTTTTCTAGCAATAGAAAAATAAAGTCAAACCAATTCTTTTCAGGATTTGCAGAGCATCAAACAACAAAAGACATGAAACATAATCAAATAACTCCCAACTAGTCAGCAAATTAGCTACAGACAAGCAACAAAGATTTTTATCATCTAAAAAATCTACATAAAACATACATCTTCAACAAAAGATCTATAGATACTATAACAAAACCAACATAAAATACAAAAGCAGTAAAAAAGTTTTCGGATCTAAAATTTTACCAAGTCTTTCAACAGTCAACACTTCCATAAAGCAAAGCGAATTGCATAAAGACTTAGAACTACAAATTGTTAGTTTAAATAATTTACTAGTATAAACAATCAAGTCTTAAAATCTATTACCTTATGGACCTTAACCAAATGATTGGAGGCAAGAGAAGCAAAAACCTACAAATAAAAAAAGTTAGTGGGTTTTAGGAACTAAAAAAAAAAAACTTGTTCAGAAATTGTCAAAGAAAGTCAGGTCAAGAATGTATACATTGAAGAAACAAATCAATGAAGATACGAACTTGTTCCATTGCCGAATTTTGTTGCCTCCAAACCCATGGAGGAGAAGCAGATTTAGGTTCCATCTCTCTTCTAAACTTCGACGCCAAACAATGAACAATCGTACAATCACCAAGATTGATGCTGATGGATTTACTTTTGACTTTTTCTTCCGTCCTCTAGACTCTCACTTCCTTTCTTTTTTTTTTTTTTTTTTTGCGCTCTATATTTCTTTTCAAAAATCTCTTGGTCCGACGGGGAAATTCCCGACTTTTGTTTGACTCATGAATACGGCAGACACCTCTTTCGTAATCAATCTCTTGATCAATGGTGATAGGCACCTCTTCGTAATCAATTTGTGCAGAATCTGAAAGATGAAAGGAAAGCAAGAGCTTGGGCTGGTTTCGCTCGTGAGGGAGGAAGGGTTGAGGCCTACCATAAAAAAGAGTAGTGCAGATTCCATGGTGGATTCAACAAGTTGTAACTTTAACAATCAAAATTAATAGTGAAGGTTGGGATCTAAGAGAAAAAGAATGGGTTTCAAGTGCTAAAAATTGCGATTTGGGAGAAGCGTTGAATCTAAAGCAGCACATTTAATTAGGTTTTATGTGTAAAGAGATGAAGAAAGGAGAACAAGAGAATGAAAGAAAAATTATGAAGGGTTTTGCTAGCTGAAGAAAGGGTGAGAGGGTAGCATTAAGCAGATAATTCCGAAATTTTGGGCGCGCCCTAAATTTCAATTTTTTAATGTTCCGCCTTTTCTCTTGGGGTGAGATTTGATAGCCAAATTTTAGAAAGGCTATGTTCAAAGGCTATCAATGGCATTATTTGTTGTAGTGTGAGTGCCTTCAATGTTAGCAATAGCTGACATTGGGAAATTGTGAATGCAGTTAGGATTGCAACAAGGCTTTGTTAATCCATTTGAATGTAACAAATTTCCTAACAATGATTACATACGTGTGTTATTAGAAAGTTGATATACATGTTAAAAAAATACCTTAGTTAGCATCAAGTTCGGATAAACAGTTCTACAGACAAAGAAAAATAGTTATCGCATATCGCTCAAACGTAAATTGCATTAAAAAGTGTTTTAAAACAAATTAGCGGTGAAATTTGGAAATGTTACTATAATTTTAGAATTATGTTTCGTAATGCGAAAAAAATTATAAAAAAATGTGGTACAATTGAAACTATAGTATGTTTCTAATCTTCGAATTTTAATTTTTTTCGCAACTTATGGCCACAATAGAAAAAACCTAGAATGTGGTCAAATTGGAACTATAGTATGTTTCAAATGTTCTTAATTTCAATTTTTAAACACTTGAGGGCATCATTTAACTTTTCAAAAGTGACATTCTAATTTTAATGTAAAGTCATAACTTTTATTGCGTTTCATTTAACCGAATTCAGCACTTAGGGGCATGATTGTTTTTTAAAAGGTAGTAGTGAATAATGGAAAAAATTTGATCGTTGAATATTTGTTAGACTAATGTGAGTCATAGTAGTGAAATTCAATACATTGGGATGGTACCATTAAATAAGGAAATTAGTTTAAAAATTTGAACCAAATTTCATAGTAGTGGAAACATCAATTAGAAGAAAAAAAACAAAGAACAAAGAAAATGAAGAAACAAATTATAAGGTATAGAGGATACGCAAGACAACCAACAAAATGAGTGGAGGGAAGTAAAAGCATTTAACGACATTAAGACGAGGTTCATAATGGTTGAAACATTACTTAATAGATTTGAACATAGGTAAGGTACACTAATATTATCATCGAGCATATATACTAGAGAAGGCATGCACAAAGTCATGGTAGGTTCGTAATAATATAGAAACAACATAGTGAAGAAACAAAGAACATGGATTATACATACAATGATAGGGTAGAAACAGATGGACAATAATAAGAATATGGAAACAAAAAAATTACCTACCAAAGAGAAACAAGCAAAGGACAGAATAAGGCCGCAATAGATTCCAAAAATGCAAGTGCTAAAACAGAAGAGGAAAGGTGAATATATAGGGATGAGGGAAGTTATGATGCCTTAATGACCACACAAAAAAAATCAGGAAATTTCTGCAACTAATAGGGTAAAAGCATAAAAAGTCACATATGTGGTCAAACTCTAACCATTGGAAGCTACCCTATTTAGTAGAGAAAGAAAGATTGTAAAAAAGATTGAAAAGACAAAACAATTTGCAAGGAAAATATTTAGGTGGCCACAATTTTTCCCTATAATAGCAATCAGTGAAGAAATGAACAAAACATGATAGAAAGTACATAATGACAGTCAAGGGAAATAACGATCAGAGGGCAGAATGAATTCATACTTCATAGAGAATCAGACAAAAATTATAATCATCACAGCGCCAAACAAGAATGATTAAAGCAAAAAAATTTACAAAGAACCATTGGACAGAAATGAAGGCAATGGAACCAAATGATAGAAGGAACAACATACACACAACATCGGCTTTGAAAACAAAAAAGAAAACGACCAAAAAGTTGCCTCCCTACCATGCTCGAGCCTCACCGATTGCCACAAAACGATGTAGCGTGTAGCATCGATCCGAAATGAGTGAAGGGAAACACCAATCGACAAAGGAAACATCGAAAGGTAAATCAGCAAGTGGACCAACAAGGGGACATCCGATAGGCTAAACCCGAACTTGCATGTCGATAGAGAATACTGATCAAACATGAAAGTGAAGATTTTGGAGGCAAGAAATATTCCCCGTCGGTCGACGAAACCCACAAACCATAAACGAAACGTTTTGGAGGCAAGACCTTTCAGCCAAGCCTTCAATAAAAGCTTTCGAGTTTCGGGGAGTGAGAGAGATGTAGAGATGGAAAAGCGTGATTGAAAGGGGATTTTTTCGATGGGAGGGGTAAATTTTTTTGACAAACTTCCTCAAAATAAGTCTAAACCAAAAGGAAGAGAAATCGGAATCGAAGGGAAAGAGGGAGAAGAAGAAGAAAGAAGAAGAAAGAAGAAAACAGTCATGGAAGGGAAAAAGGGATTGATAGACAACACGGGTTGAAGGAGATTGGTGAACACAGGTTGAAGGAGAATGGTGAGGGAGACAAATCAGTAGGCTACACATGAGAGAGTGAAAGGGTTTGAGGAGCAAAACAAGGTATTATGGAAACCCAAAAACTAGGGTTTTCATAACCCTACATCCAAACGGGGGTTAGGATTAATATAATATAATCCCACAGTGTTAAACTCGGCCCCCTCCAAATGGGGGTTTGCTTGAATTAATTATAAAAGTAGTTAAGAAAACATTTTTATTTAAATATTTTTTCTATGTATAAAAACTGTTTATAATAAAATTAGTCAACTAAGTCCACACAAAAATAAATAAAATGTCTAGTACAAAACATCGAGTGCAAAAAAAGTGATCATAACTATTTTAAATCATATTTGTTTTAGCTAAACTATCATTCAATTCTATGTTATTTTGTGTTATTTCCAAATAATGTCAATAAATCCAACATACGTTTATAAGATGTTTTAACTTTTATGTTTCTAATATCCCAAGAGTTTTTACTAATTGTTCTCTAAGTTCACCATTTAAGCAAATAAATAATATTTTTTTATTCTGGTAGTGAGATTGAGATGAAAAAAAAAAAGTCATTAAGATTGAGTCAACTGAAAAAAAATAAAAACAAATTTCAATTTAGTTTCTAAAAGACAGAAATGGAAAAAATATATAAAAAAAAAAAAATTAAACAAACAGCTAATGTGGCCAAATGTAGACAAAGGACGAGGCCATTCTATACTAAAATAACTCAATTTCGGTCTTCCAAACAAATAAAACCCAATCAACACAAAAAAAAAAAAAAAAAAGAAAAAGAAAAAGAAAAAGAAAAAGAAAAAAAAGGTCACTCTACTTTTACAAATCGTTTCCCACCTATCTATTTTCCAACTCTTTAAATTGCCTTATTCTCATCTTTACACTTTATCCATTGGAGAAGTGTGACTAACACAATTAAGCTACCACAATTCATCCACAAAGTCCCAATTTGATCATTTCTAAAACCTTGTTAATGGAAGGCTTTATAGTTTAATAAAAATAATCTAAAAAAATGTAAACAATAGAACTCAAATCTAAGTTTAAAGAGAACTAGGAGGAAGTTTTAATTATATATATATATATATATATATATATATATATATATATATAAGAATCATAAAGTTCAGATAGTTCAAGCCTCCATGAACCTATATACTAAATATATACTTATGAGATATACTCAATCAGTGTCGCTTTGAAGCATCAACCACTAAGATGATACCAACTTCCATGGGGAAGCGTGTGATATGTTCTTTGAATTTTGAAACAATTAAAAATACAAACAATTAAGAAAATGTTAAGCATCACACCATTGTCGATCCACAATTGTAGCAAAAACTTCTCTTGAAACTAGTTGTCGCCTTCTTGAATTCTACCAGATATCTGTTGCTATGACTTTTGTTAAGGATTATAGGAAATTGGGCTGATGAATTTTCATGGACTTTTTCTAACAAAATTGAGAGAATTTTTCTTGGAAGAGTACTATAGAGAATGTGTAGAATGTGTAGAGAGATTTCTAGGAAAGGCTCCCAAGAGCTCTATTTATAAAACTCTATAGTTACTCCTAATTTTGCTCCAAAACCTTTTGCACACATTTTAAAATTAATTATTTAATTATCTCCTACAAAATCTTTCAATTTGAATTTCATTCAAACCAAATATCTAATTATTTGAATTAAATTCAATTTAATTAATTAACTAATTAATGCTCATTCCAATTATTTAATTCAAATCTTATTTAAATTAAATAATTTTATTATACTCATCACATCCAAAAATTGATTATTTGAATATTTATTAAAATAAATTAAGAGGTTTTCTAAAAAATATAACAAAATACGAAAATATTTACACCGTATAAAACAATTTTAAAAAAGAAAAAGCCTACAAACCCACAACATGAAATAACAAAAATACTCCTCGGTCACACACATGAAAAACGATTAGAACGATTTTGTATACAGTTTAAACGATTTTATATCCAGTCTAAACGATCTTGTACCCATCTAAACAATTTTGTACCCATCTAAACAATCATGTACCCTTGCATCGAGTCTAAACAATCTTGTACCTAATCTAAGAAATTTTTGTACCTAATCTAAACGATTTTTTACTTATCTAAACGATCTTGTACCCAATCTAAATGATCTTATACCAAATTTAAATGATCTCTATTAGTGATAGTGGTCTATCTCTATATATCTGGGATAAACAACTGATCGTCTAGATATTGGTACATAATAGTTCTCCTCAACAGGTGTTAGAAAACGCTTTTACCCTCCAAAGAAAAAGAAACTCTTCCATATTATTGAATTTCCAGATGGGAGAGTAGAAATTAAATTTAAAAGTGAATAACCTAGATTTCCTGTTATCAAAGAGAACATGAGTTTTGAGAGATTCATAAATTAAAGACCAAGTAAATCTAGTATTTGAACAAAGGTACAGCATGATCCAAACAGATCGGGCTGTTTTAGAGTCAATTATAGAAAATGAGATCATAATATACCAAATATTCAATACGAAGAAGACCATCTAGAGTTTCCTACTCAAACATATATTCAATGTAATCAAATCATATCTGAATTAAAGCTAAATAAAGAGGCCTTCATAAGGAACTTATGTGAAAATAAAATAAAGAAATACATAACAGCTTTCTTCAAAAATTATTCTAAGAAAGAGTGAAAGCAGTTTATAATAGATTGTTTTAAAATTCTTAAAATACTTTAAAAACATTTATCTTTTATTAAATGGTTCAATCAAAAGAAAGATTTTGATTATCTTTCTTCGATTCGAAATCGAAGAAAAAGAAATTTGGAAGACACTACAAAAAGGAGAAATAAGAGTCGACTATCCTCCCATGGTAAATGTCAAATTAAAATTTTTTTATAATGAAATTGTTACTATGAAACTTTTTCAATTAATAAAAAAGTTAGATAAGCATAAAGCTCTTATGAACAAAGAAATAAAAGGATATTCATGTTCAAAACAATTTATTCTAACATAATACTCCATTGTATATCTGAACAATTGACTATAGAATAGAAGACCTAATAAAACCTCAAAAATTACAAGATGTTCCAATTTTGTTTCATCCTTCAGAAAATGTGAAACTTAAAACCCAAAAAGATAAGATCCTTAAAGAAATTGATAGTAAGTTTAGAATTTTAAGCCTTAAAAGTGAGAGGTCTAAGCAATCAATCAATCAATGTTTTAATAAATGAAAGTGGTATTCAATCATTTAGAGAAGATCTAAAGAAACTAAATTTCTTTAATTAAGAAACCAATGAACAAATAAATAAAATAAGTTTTAAAGAAAATAAAAATGATAAATTCAATTGGTACCATAAACCCTCTATGCTTGATATGGGTTATGAACAAAAGACATAAATATATTAGAAATATAAAGTTTAATGGTGACACCATTTACATAGGGAATATATAGACAACATGTTGAAATATTTAATATTAGAAGTCTTAAACGAAATGCTCGTGGCAACCGATGCCTCTATATACACGACCGCTCATCGTAACATGATCGTTTAAAGTATATTATTTCACTGCACGATCATCTATCCTTATAATATATCTTAAACGATCGTGTAGTTATAGTAAACGATCGTGTCTGTGGATCCGACGAATATTGTTTAGATTATACACACGATCATTTACGTCTGAAGTTTTTTCATATCGTTTAGAGTTTTTTATGCGATCGTTTAAATTGGAAGCTTTTTTCCCTTGTCGTTTAAAATGAACTACACAATTGTTCAAAAGAAAATTACTCGACGTGTGTGGTCCGATTAATCGTGTGTTAGAGTACTTTAGGTATTTCATATTGTTAGCCCGTGAGATTTTTCCTTTTTCAAAAAATTGTTATATATAGTATAAATATTTTTCAAGATGTTTTAAAAAAAAATATTTTACTGTAATTTTTTATTGTTTTAATATAATTGATCGTAAATAGATACAAATTACAAACAAAGTATCTAAATCGATTTATTCGTGAAAGTGTAAGATCTTTAATTCAATACAACCTAAAGGATTAGGTTATTGGCCCCAACAAAATAAAACAATAATAACATCACTCATTTACATTCATACTTATCTCGTAAATGAAGGATAATATTGTCACAAACAGTTGAAGGAATATTAAATTCAGTCAGATTTATTGACAGCTCTTATATATAAACAATGTTGTACCTCAAAGGTACTTATGTCCACTCATCATGTCACCTTCTCAGTAGGCTCTACGTGGAAGCAATGGGATGGTTCATCTTTATATAAGAGAATATATTTATAAAGTTGAAGGTAATATATTTTGGTGTTCTCAAAAGAAAATTATAGCCAAGCGTATGGGATACCTACGACAGAAAAACTTCACTTCAATTAGTTTAATGGCTGAAAACTGATCCCTTTTTTGACTAATGACAGTGAAACAAAGGGACAAACCACAGCCATATATATATTCTTTAGTTCTAGTGTACACTATAATAATTCAGCATTTTATGGTTAAGTTATTAAATTACTTTCAATTATGCAGTTGATTTGTTTAATTATACTCAGACTTTTAAAAGTTGATCCTTTTTATTTGATTATGTGAAAAATCACACTATAGAAAAGTAGACACATAACACATTTGAGACTATATATGTTATGGTCTTCTTTCTTTCAATTCCTACACATTTCTAACTTTATTATTTCTAACTTTTTGTTATGTTCATTTACTTCATATTTTGTCAACCATAATCACTAAATTTATTTATTGTGAGTGTGTTTGGATTTGTTAGATCATTTAAACAATAACCCACAAGCATATAAAACTTTTTTAGATCATGAATTTAACAACAAAAATCGTCCACATAGTTGTTTTCAAGGGAAGTCTTTATACTTCCATGGTCAAAATGAAGTCTTTCATAATTTCAGGTATAATTAAAATTAAGCTATAGTTTTGAGGTATTGGAATTTCTCTAATTTGTTCCTAGAATTTTACTTATAGGATCACTTTTTCCACTTGGTAGTTGTATACCCAAATATTTTTGTTAGTGATACTTACAAAGCTTTCTTTTTAGTTTATACAACAAAGCATTGGATTATTGACTTCTTTAGATGGTAAAAATATATTTACAATTCATCAACAACTTTCAATCTTCTATCTAATAGATTCTTAGGCATTTCATTTTGTATCGGTTTAAACGTCCTAGAAGCATAATTTAAAAGTTGATATGAACTAAACTTAAACTATATTTATAGATTTGATAAAACTCCTCTTCCTCGCATTGAAAAAGATTATAAGAATCATGGTCTTTCTTCTTCTGCCAAGTCTTTTACATGTGGGGAAAAATTTAAAGAAATTTTAGAATTTTGATCAAATTTAAAACAATGCTTGTTTGTATTCAACAAGCTTTACCTTATCTTGATAGTATTAGTCTATAGAATGAAATAGCTAAAGAAGAAGAAGAAGGTGGATTGGAAGGCCTAATGTTTTGATTTCCTTGACTTCTCCATCTCAAATGAGGATGGTCTCTCCATTTGGAACTGTACATGTTGCTATGGGGATTATATTTCCTTAAGAAGCCTCCAATTACATTGACTTTCTTAATAATCTCGGGGCATTTGTCGGATGAGTGCCCAAAAACTCCACAAGCTCGAAAAACAATAACTTGTTGGTTTACTCTTTTAGTCATATGCATCGCAAGAGTAATCAAATTAGAAAGTTGAGATCTTAATTCATTTACCTTTTTTGAACTTGAAAAGTAGTATGTGTTAGATGCTCTAGTCCCTATGTTTTGGGAGTTTTCCGTCATGGTTGATATCAAATCATTAGCTTCTGGTAGAGTCTTGTCGACAAGAGCTCCATCGAGCACCGCACCAATTGTACTCTGGTCGAAGGCAATCAAAACCAAAGTAGAAATATTGGATGCGGTATTGGTCGGAGATTTGATGATGTGGAAAGCTTCCACATAACTCTTTGCACCGCTCCCAATATTCGAAGAAAGACTCTCCTACGGCTTGTTTGATGCAATAGATCTCCTTTCTTATGCTATGCCATAGATCTCCTCTCTTAAGTTGTTCCGTCACACACCATTTGGAAGTCCTTTAGGTGTTTATGTGAATCTTCTCCAAAGATTCCTTTAAGAATCGGCAAGACATGCATGAACCTCGATTTGAGCTCGAATGGAATTGTTGTCTTTGGATACACTATGAAAAGTGGTCTTTGAGTCAAGTCTGACTCGAAAATTTTTCTAAGGATTTCTTATCTAGCTCCACACATTTCTTTCTCTTTCTCGAATCTCTTCTTCTTAATTTTTCTCTTTTTGTGGATCTTGATTTTTAACACTCTTTAGTTCTTCTTTCCCTTTTGATTCGTCTCTCCTTCTTACTTATATGTCACGTCCCAACCCACACGCGTCCTTTACTCAACTATGCGGAACAAGACCCAACTTGAGCAACTCTGACACCTCTAATGCTAAATGCCAGAATGCTCCACTTAAATCTGTAAACTTAACACTTAATTTTAAACTATTATGCAATACGAGATAACATAACAGAAGTAGCAAAGAATAACAATACTTCTCTTAATTAAAACTTTAAATCATGCATTCCAACAATACACTTCACATACAAGAATTCAAAAAAAAAAAAAAAAAAAAAAAAAAAGAACATCTCCAATAGCTCCTAAACTTAAACTCCTTGCTTGCTCGCCTTGCTTTCTTCACCCGATCTCAATGCCTAATACCCTAGGGGAGGAAAACTTAACACGTAGGTCAAATACTTAGTGAGTTATAGTTTTGAAAACCTTTTGGGGAATACAATCACATATAAAAATCATTTTCATAAACAGACTTGAACCATTCCCATACATGGACTACAGTGATGGCCTTTCAATCAACAACATCCCTTGGAGAATATCCCAATTCATTTTCAGTTGCTCCGCTAAGCACAGTACACATCTTTTATGCATTGACCAGCTTCACTTTGCCATGCAGGCCTTTTTTACATGGTTACCTTTACTCATTATTCATTATATGCATATAATAGTTAGCTTATTGATAGGAATAAGACCAGTGGTTTACTCTCAAGCATAACATACAATACAGACATCACATAAGAACTCACCTGGCGAAACTTTCTTTAGAAATCATTTAAACTTTCGTATAAACATTAACAAAGTTGAACATGTTTAAACATTAGCACAACAGTACATAAATTCGAAAGAAAACTTTAAAATCATTGAGTCACTTTGAAAATCACTCACAGTACTTAAGTGTACCTTTTGCTCAGAATGTCTTGCAACTCAAAATGGAACTTCTAGCCTAAAAGCTTCTTGGTAAAACAACACTTAACTTTTGCTTAACCAAAACTCATAATAACATCTCTTTCCTTCTATCTTTATATCTTATTTAAACTAATCCCAAAATAGATTAGTCATTCCATGAGCTTTTAATATCTCATCATCTCTTGCTTACCTAAATTCTAAGTATTTTCATATCATGACACCTGGATTCCAACTCCACCGAACAAATAAATTATAATGCTCTCGACCGAAATAAGTCTCACCTCGAGTTCACCAATTAAACTCTTTCCTATCTCCAGTCTTGGCCGATACAGCCTCGAAACAGTCTCGAGATCCTTCAATCCAACCTTTAATTTCGGCCGAACACATCCTCGAGATGGCCCGAGATCTCCTTAGATTTTCTTTTCTACGTCCAATCTCGACCATACTTGATCCCGAGATTGCTCAGAACTCTCCATATTTCTCTATTTTAATAAGTACTGATATTACCCCGAGCTAACACTTTTATCTTCTATCTTGCCCGGGATTCCATATGACTACCCAAGATCATTCTCTAAAACCTTTTTATCCTTCATCTCAGTTTTCCACAACCCTGAGATTACTTAAAGCTGACTCGGGATTCCCTTTTAAGGCACTAACTTTGTCCACCAACCATCTTCAACCCTCTTACTTAACTTCATATTTATCCAAAATTGACCATTTTATTCCAATACGAGTCCCACATTATATCTAAAAGTACTACAAGAAATATCAGTTACGATAGTATAAAAAAAACACTATCGTTGATTTTCGATAGCATTTTCGAAATGTTGTCGTAGCCCATGTTATTAATTAAGGAAAAGATTGGTTAAAGTAATGACCTCAACTTAGTATAAGAAGTTGGGTCGTTACATCAAGACTGATATGGTGTAGGGTACCTTCTAATAGGAAGTTTATAGTTTTTATCCCTAACAGGACTAGTATTGGGTCTCTTATAGAGTATACTTTTATACTCACCCTTTCCATGTTTAACTTTTTTAGGCAAAAGTAATATGAGAGGCTGACTGACGAGGGACAAGAAGGACTTGTGAATGTCATGTGGGAAAATGTTTTCGTTTAACATTTTTTTTTCTTTTTAAGTTTTGATGATTGCATTGAGGTTTATATTTAAAACAACTAAATGTTTCGTTATGACTTAAAACACAAATACTTTTGTACTTTTATTTTTGTTGAAATAGGGTCCGAATTAAACTTTCTTTGATGTTCATTTTTTAAATAGATTTCATAACCATTTATGTTAAACTATTTGTTTTGGGTTAAACATTAAAGTGTCCTTAGGTTAAAGTAATGACCTTAGCTTAGTATAAGGAGTTGGGTCGTTATAGTTGGTACCAGAGCCCAAATTTTAGGTTCTATAGACTGACTTATGATGTAAATCTATGTTTTTTGGCCCTATGGGTAACACAATCCTTCGTCACTCATCAGGTATGTTTTCATGATTAATACATGGTTTTATGTGCATAGCCTTGCCTAAGTTAAACTAGAATATAATGCATGAAGTGTTTTACTATTTAAGGCTAAAGGAGTTATTGGTGTTTTACTATTTACACGATCCTTCTGTAGAACGAATGCTTGGTGGTAATGTGAATCTGATCATCTGGGATCAGTTTAAGAAGAGTTTTTACACTAAGTTCTTCTATGTTAATCTTAGGGATGCTAAGCGTCAGGAGTTCTTAGGTTTGAAGCAAGGATATATATTAGTAGAGGAGTATGACCAATTGTTCGATATGCTGTCTCGTTCACTCCTAAGTTGGTTGATACTGAACTTGCTAGATCAAAGAGGTTTATATCTTTGGTTTTATTTGACTTTGGCTCATCTCATTCATTTATATCTTCAGTATTTGTAAACATGCATGTTTAGAAATGGAGCCCCTAGCTTATGTTTAATCCATGTCTACTCTATTTAGAGAGTTTATGTTATCAAAGGAACAGATAAAAGCATGTCATATTGAGATGGCAAGTTATGTGTTAGATGTAACTCTATTAGTTCTAGATATGTGTGATTTGATGTGATTCTAGGCATGGATTGACTAGCTGTTAATCATGCTAACATAGAATATTCCCGCAAGGAGGTAGTCTTTAATCTTCATATAGAGACCAATTTTAAGTATAAAGAGGCAGGAATCACGGTGTTGTGCAAAGTGGTCTCAGCAATAAAAGCCAGTAAGCTACTCAACCACGGTGCTTGGAATATCTTAACCAGTGTGGTGGATACTAGGGAAGCTGAGGTTTGCTTTACATCAGAATCTGTGGTGAGGGATTATCCAAATATTTTTCCAAAGAAACTTCCACGTTTACCTCCTCATAGGGAGATTGATTTTACGATTAAACTAGAGCTATGTATTGTTCCTATATCTAGAGCTTTATACAAAATGGCCCCCGACAAAGTTGAAAGAGTTGAAAGTGCAGTTGTAGGAATTTCTTGACAAAGGCATCATTTGACGGAATGTGTCACCTTGGGGTGCACTAGTTTTGTTTGTGCTTATGTACTGATTCCAGAGAGTTGAATAAGGTGATTGTTAAGAACAAATATCCTTTACCTAGGATTGATGACTTATTTAACCAGTTGCAGAGAGCTACAGTATTCTCTAAGATTGATCCTTGATCAGAATATCATCAGTTGAAGATTAAGGACAGTGATATTTCGAAGACAACTTTCCATTTGAGATATGGGCATTATGAGTTTATTATGATGTCTTTTGGGTTAACAAATGCTCCAATAGTGTTTATGGATTTGATGATTAAAGTGTTTAAGGATTTTTTTAGACACTTTTGTGATTGTATTTATTGATGACATTTTTGTTTATTCTAAGGCAAAGACAGAGCATGAAGAAATATGCATAGTTTTAAAGACTCTTCGAGCCAACAAATTGTATGCAAAGTTTTTGAAATGTGAGTTTTGACTAAAGCAAGTGTCTTTTCTAGGCCATGTGGTGTCTAAAGATGGTGTTTCTATAGACCCAACAAAGATTAAAGTTGTTACCACTCGGCCTCGACTTTTCACAGTCAGTGGGATTCGTAGCTTTCTGGATTTAGCAGGTTATTACCGATGGTTTGTGGAAGACTTTTCTCGTATATCAGGAAGGGGACTCCATTTGTTTGGAACAAACCTTGTGAGGATAGTTTTCATAATATTAAGCAGAAGCTTGCTAATCCTAAGTGTATTATGAATTTCAGTTCATGAGAGATTTTTTCCTTTGATTTGTATAGGTGATCAAGGTGACCAGATTGGCTACCTAATATGTCTACCATTTGGGGGACAAGAGTGAGAGTGGAGTTGGAAACATAATTAAACATCTTACCCTTATACTATAGATCCTTTAAGCTTTAATCTTGAACATTGATCCCTATATATCTTCACATACAGTTCAAGATTCATAGGACAACTTAGGATGTTGTTTATTGGATTTACAGTTATTACGACAAAATTAATAAAATGATCAATAACACTTATTAAAATTTAAGATAATAACACTTGAGTAACAACGACCAATGAATTACATTTACTATCTACGAGTTTTAAGACATAAAACCTAACAAAGTATACATTCTTCTTTATAATCAAGAGATAGGTAAGTCGTTCTATTGAGTCATCTATCTCGAACTTAAGGAGTAAAGCCTATATGGCAATCATCATACCACCTAAGAAGTCAATCTAACATCAAGATGACATTAAAGAGATTATGATACTGAAATGATGACTAGATTAATCAATTTGAAGAAGATTAATCCTAAAAGGCCCTGTAGATTAAAGGGGAAAATATAAAAATTAATCATTTCCCCATTTCGTAAAAAACAAAAGGGAGGCAATGGGTTAAATTTGTTCTTCCCAATTTCCCCTCATTTCCTTCCATTTTCCTTCTCTCTCCTCCTTTTCCCCCATTTATTCTTTTTCTTTCCCCCATTTATTCCTTCTCTTTCCCCCATGTTTTCCTTTTCTTTCCCTTCAATCGATCCATCCTCTTCGGCATTAACGTTATTCCTTTTCCTCCTTCTTCTCCATACTTGAACCGGTAAGGTTCTGATCTACTCATTCACCACTCTTTTTAGAGTTGGTCGACACCCATATCGACCTATTTTCATTACCTCTTCGCTATTTAACCAAGATCTGAAATGGGTTTTCGACGCACATGATTGTTTTTCAGCTTTATTCCGTTTTCTTACTTAATTGATTCGAGCATGGCTTTTTTCTTCAATTTGCTGCTCGGATCTGAAAGGATTTTTGTTTGTGTAATGCCTTGCCGCTCGAATTAGCCATTGACACTCTGATTTCGATCGTTCGATGAGTTCTTGATACTACACGGTCGTTTACTTGGTTGACTCGAGAATGGTAAAGTAGAGGTATACGTTCCGACCCTTTTTCTACATGTCGATGATGATGAACGCTTCCGATCATATTCCTTTCTTGTTGTTACTTTTCTGTTTTGCTTGCATATTCATGTTCAAATCGATTTTATTTTCCTTATAATATTGTGGAAAAAATTGTTTCCTATGTGAATAACCATGCGTTTCTATTTTCTTGTTAGATTTTTGTATGTCATTAGAGTAGAGAATTTAATTTGAATTTTTTCTATCCTTGGATCTGATTTCGTAGTCCATTTTGATGGGTTTTTGTTGTAGTGTGCATAGCTGTTTGATTTTGTACAATTTTATGAGTTCTATGTTATGTTTTACTTTCCCAATTTTATGGTTTGCTTTTTGTTTTCCCATATGTCTACGGATTTACAGTTTGGTGATGGATGTTTATGTTTTTTCTTTCTTTATTATGTTGTTTTGGTGTGGTTTACAAATTTTCTTTATGTCGTTTGATATGTTTTGCTTATGATCTTCATTGTACGCTTTTCTTTTTTGTTGTTGTTTAGGTGTTTGGGACTAGGGCCTATCTTTTTATGTCGTTGGATCTGTTTAGGTATCACCTTGTTGTTGAGTCAATTTTATATTGCATCGCTATTTTGGTTTAGGGCAGTTTATAAAGTGTGATTTTCCATATGTTGCATATGTGTGATATTTTTTCTTATGAAATGCATTACTCATTTCTGTGTGTGTCATGCCTTTCATATCACCGCATTTGATGACATTCCGTATGAAGTTTAGTTTCCTAATAGTGAACGAACTTCTTTCCTCTGAGGCAAAAAAAAAATTCACTCTTTCTCTTTGATTTTTTGTTCATAAGTTTTCCATGCACGTAGGTTATAACAATTTCCTATCTGTCATGGCTATGCGATGGTAGGTCTACTAGCAAAGGTATGTCGCGATGTCCCTTTCACTTTTTAACATTTTCCAACATACACAAAAACTGCATTAACATTTTCTAACGAATGTTTGTTTTCTTCATTGTAGTGCGTGCGAGTATCTAACAAGACATAAATTCACCTTCTACGGTCCCTACGTAGTCCTGCATAAAAAAAAGGTCCTTAACGTGCATTTATGTCGTTTGTTTGTTTTATTTGCTAAGTTTAAGTACATTTGTAATTATAAATACATAGTTACGCTGGCACTCTTGTACAAGGGACTTTGACAGTAAACTTTTTTTATTTACACTATGTTTTTCCATGATGTTTTAAGCATGTGCTTCCGTTAATGCATGTTGCACGATTTTCGTTCACATTATGTTATTTACAACAACGGACCTTGGAAAACAATAGTAAAATACTTAACTGAAATTACCACTTCATAACACAAAGCACGAGGATAAGAAATGTTCACATAATACGTAATTGCCAACTTCTATAATATTGACATAAAACAAAGTAAAAAAAATCCAATTTTTGGTCACTATAAAAAAAACAAACAAAATGTAACATAGCGAGTGTATTTGAAATTATGAGACGACAAAAAAAAAAAACAAACCCGATTTACAAATGTTTCATCCCATTTTTCAAATGAATACACGACAACAAGCTTAAAATTATAGTGTTCAATTGTTCTCGTAAATAAATTAGTGCAGATGCAAGCGAATTCTCAAAAAAAAAAAAAAAACAAAGACAAACTATGTACTTGGTGAATTCATAAGAAAGAAACTTATTTACTATGAAGGTAGTTTACTTCATTGCACTTCCACGTACGACTATGAAAATTAGTATAGAATTAAAAAAAACAACAAATGCATTTTAAGTGATAATTTGTTTCCACAAATGAAAAGAAACCATTAAATGCAAAAAGCGTACACTAAGCTTAGGAATGAAGTACATAAGATAATTTTCAATTTAAGAAAAGGCCAGCGCTAGTAGGTGGAACAAACAAATAAACACAGCTCCCTTTCCTTCACAGTTTCTGACAATTTTCTCCACCTTTAGCAGGCTTTCCCTCTTAATTACATGAAAAATGGACCCACAAGAAATCGCTACTATTGTATCTGCATTCACAATAACCCAACGACAGATGCTCCTAATATTGAAGGCACTGTTGAATGACAATAAGTGCATAACTTACATCCCAACCGATGCAAGACATATGATTAAGTACCTAACGTACTTCCACATGATACACGTGTTTGACCTAGTGTGTCAGGAAAGTACGCAATGAACATATGCTGCTTCACAATTCTGTGTCATCTACTATGAACCAGGGTCGGATTAGAATCGATTGAACTCGTAGACGTTGAAGAGATGATCGCCCTATTCCTTCATGTGCTGGTGCACGATGTGAAGAATCGACAGATCTAAAGGGAGTTCGTTAGGTCCGGCGAGACAGTCTTCTGACATTTCAACATGGTGTTGATGGTCGTTCTTCGGCTGCATGATGACTTATTGGCCACACCACAACCTATAATGAGCACATGCACAGACATGGGGTGGCAGTCTTTTGAGGTTAGGGCTAAAGAACTTACCGTTTCTTTGCGTAACTTTTCAATTTCAAAGCTGTGCAAAATAACAAACTGCGTTCCATATTGGCTACAAAATTGCCTTGAGGCACTTGATGGCATATACATTAAAGTGAACGTGTCAGCAGCGGATAGACCAAGGTATCGCACACGAAAAGGCGAAGTGGCAACCAATGTCCCCAGCGTATGCGATACGAAGGGGGACTTTGTTTTCATTTTAGTCGGCTAGGAAGGATCGCGACCACTAACTCACGTATTCTAAGAGATGCACTTTTCGACATAACGATCTTAAGGTTCCGAAGGGTGAGATATATGTTCCCACTGTGACTCGATAAAATTGTATGTTATATGATTATTATGTATTCATTTACCACCCTAACAAAATTGAACCTTATACTCGTAGGGTATTACTACCTGTGCGACACAGGTTACCCAAATGCAAAGGGTTTTCTAGCGTCGTATAGGGGCCAATGTTATCATCTACAAGAGTGCGTGTGGTACCGAGAACGCTCTTGAGACATCGAAAGAGTTCTTCAACATGAAACATTCTGGCGCACAAATGTGATTGAAAGAGCCTTGGTTTATTGAAGGGACGTTGGGCAATATTACGTGAAAAGTCCTACTACTCGGTTCAAGTCCAATGTTGGACTATCATGGCTTATTATCTCTTTCATAATTTAATAAACCGAGAGATGACTTACGTCGTGGAATTGGATGACGAAGACAATGGTGACTCGACACATGCAACTACTAGTAGGGACGACATCACATACATTGAGGCCTCAAATGAATGGACTTAATGGCATGATGCGCTTGTTTCGTCAATGTTTAACGAATGGCAGTTGCATAACGAGTAGTATACCGTGTGATTTGTGTTATTTTCCCATTCTTATATCGTTTTGTATTATGCAACTCTCCATGTTTATTTGACATCCTCATATTTTATTTAGTGACACTTGGTTTACAAAGATGTATGTGTATATGTTTACTTAGCTTACTGTTTCATCAGATCACATTTTTGTTGTCTTATGTTGTTCATATATATTTGACTCGTTTAATGTTCGTACAATACATGTACTGATTCATTTGTTTTATCAGAATGGCAAGTTCTTCTAGAAACCCAAAGCATTCCTAGACACAAGCAAAGGAGGCATGCCTCGTGGACTTGGTTAACGTGGGGGGTTGGAAGTCGGACAACGGGACCTTCTGCCCTGGTTATTTAGCACAGATGATTAGGATGTTAGGGGAGAGAATTCCCAGATACAGTCTGACGACAATCGTTATCGAAATTCGAATAAATTTGTTGAAGAAGACGTTTCAGACCATTGTCGAGATGAGGGGCCCAACAGGTAGTGGCTTTGGCTAGAACGATGAGGTCAAGTGCATTATTGTCGAGAAGGACGTGTTCAACCATTGGGTTCGGGTAAGAATATGAACTAAATTATATGATTAACGAGTTTTTTTGGAATACTAGTTGGTTTGTTGTTTTTGTGTAAATTTTTCAGACGCACCCTGCAACTAAAGAACTCCTCAACAATCCATTCCTGCATTACAACGAGCTATCATACGTGTGGAGACCTTTGCGGACATCACGTCAAACATATCGAGCCACAACGATAGTGTCCCCAAAGAGCATGGCATGGATACGGAGTTCCCCGCTGTACAGCCTGAGGATGAACATGTTGCCTGAAGACATGATGAGCGATCGATCTAGCCGGTCCAACGATCGTAGGTTAGGCTCTAGCAGTTAGAAAATGAAGTGCTACATGCAGCAGTTTGAGATGTACTATTCGCGATTGTATGGAAGCTATGACTAATCAGCTAAGGACCATTGCAAAATGGCCTGAGAAAGCTATCACTCGGGAGGACGCGATGGAGGCGCAGGTGATTGAGAATATGCAATCCATCCCGAGCCTTACTATGGCGGAGAAGAGTAAGTGCGTCGTGATAGTGACAGAGAAGGTGTCACTCATGAGAAACTTCATCAAGATGTCTGATCCGATGAAGGTCGCTTACTGTAGAGTCCTCCTCGGCTATGACCCCTAACTATGATGATATGTTTCCCGCACGGGACGTTTATGGTGTTTTAATTTTTTTTCTTAGAACCATGGATTTAGACTTATTGCCTTTCCTATTTTCTTTGTTCTAATTGACATTAGAGATTTATTTCACTTTTTTTACCGTTCTTGCATGGTGCGTAAATAATTATTTTATGAAAATGTTGCCTAACGCATATCAATATACTGTTCAAAATGATGTTGTTAGCAAAATATGGTAATTGCACGTGCATTACGCTAACAATT
Organism: Cucumis melo; assembly: GCF_025177605.1. Classification (NCBI taxonomy): domain Eukaryota; kingdom Viridiplantae; phylum Streptophyta; class Magnoliopsida; order Cucurbitales; family Cucurbitaceae; genus Cucumis; species Cucumis melo. The sequence continues at coordinate 18,468,992 of NC_066858.1, forward strand.
AAACATTTCACGAGAAAACATTACACGTGGCATGATGAGAACAAAGATAAGTTCCATTTGTACAACTAAAAAATGAAATTAAAAAAATATATTCATTTACGAAAAAACACAACTAATGAAAAAAAAATTGTTCATAATCGTTTCCATATAATCCTTCTCCCAAGCAATGATAATGATTATAAATAATCCTCCGTAATTCTAAACAAGGATTATAAATAATCCCACATAATCCTTATACTTAGTCTTTCTCCCAAACAAGGATTATAAATAATCTTTTTCTTTTCATAATCTCTCACCTTATTTCTCTCCCTTCATATTCCTTTCCTTTTCCTAAATGATTATACGAAACAAAGAGAGAACATGTGTCCACTGATTTTTTTTTATTATTATTATTTATATATGTTTATTATTTCAATATATATAAAGTTAGTGGTGGAGAAAAAAGTACGACTTTAGATGCATTGTGGCATCCAAATTATTTCACTTTTATTTATTTATTCCCTAGATTTAGCATTGCTTTAAGGATATGAATCTCTATGTGAAGTTATCATTGTTTTTAATAGGTAGAAGAAAAATATCAATGTCCATATCCTCTTTATTTTATGTGTTTTTCTAATAGCAGTGGGTTTGGTGATTTTTCATTTTATCATTTATTTTTTTGGTTGAGTTGGATGATTTTGCCGGACATTGTGAAGTACAAATGCAGGACACTCCACTTTTTCTCCCTCTTTCCCATACCTTCTCTTTAATTTATACAACTAACAATATAAAGAATATGATACAAAAAAAAAAAAAAAAAATCAATTTCAAAATCAATTTAAAGAAAATAAAATGAGAATCATATTCTTTGGTATTAAACACTTCAAATTTTCTTATATCCTATCATTGGTTATGGGAATTTACTTTTCTTTTTTAAAATACCATAATTAAATTTAATTAAAAAAATAACTTATTGTGTCTAGATTTTGTCTTACTTTTCATCTAATTTGTAAATTTGAAAGTTGTAACGTTAGTAGTAAAGTTTTAAATTTGATTTTAATTCAATTCCTAGATTTTGAAATAATGTAACAATTTTGATTTAGAGTTTTGGGTTTGTAGTTTCTTAATCTCAAATATGTATTAATATACATTCTTTCAAATCTTATTTTTAAAGTTTGAATTCCGTTTTTAACTTTCAAAAAACTCCAAACATAAATGGTGTATAATTAATTTCATATTTAGGTGACACATTAGGACGGAATGACAATATTTGGTCAAATCCTTATTTTGCAAATATCTAAACAAGCCTTTTAACAAACTCTATTTCAAATCATTTCTGCTTTTTTTTTTTTCAAGTCACACATTGAAACCTCTCTTCAATTTTCTTTAGTCCAAACAAATAATAATAACAATAATAATAATTAACCTCTCCATTTTGAAATCTACTTCAATTTAGTTCTAAATTATATGTGTTTATATTTTACAAAAGTTGTAAATTAGAATAAACAAGAAAGAATCTCACAGCTCTGAGGTCAATATACGAAAACAACTAAAAGAACTATAATAATCAAGTATAAATACAAACCCAAAAAAAAAAAAACATGAACACAATACAAGAAAAAAGATTGCAAGGAGAAGGGCAAACTTGAGTCCTGATCTCAATAAAAGTCCTAACCTACTTTTAGTAGCAAAGACAAATTTCAAGTCTAATGATGATGATGATCTAATAAAGATGATGAAGATGAGGAAGATTTGATAGACACTTATAGGATACTAATGGAAGTCTATCAAATTCTATCAAAGATAGAAACTAATACAAGTCTATCATTGATAGAGGTTGATAGAAGTCTATTAGTGATGGAAACCAATAAAAGTCAAATCGTTAATAAAGGACTATATAAATCTTTCATCATCTATCAATGAGAAATTAATATAAATGATTTAGAGTCTATCGTTATCTATCAATACTATCAGTGATAGAAATTGATACAAGACTATCATTTATAGTGGTTGATAGAAGTCTATAATTGTTATTATTCATAGAAACGGATAGAAGTCAATCACTAATAGAGACTGATAGAAGTCTATCAGTCTCTATCAATGATAAAATATAATAGAGCTAATATAAGTTTATCATTAAGAGAAGTCGATAGAAGTTTATTCAGTGTCTATCAGTAATAGAAAATGATTTAAATCTAACACCGATAAAAGCTGATAGAAGTCTATTAGATATACAAACTAATACTAATCTATTAGTAGCTTGAATCTATTAGTGGAATCAAATTCATAATAAACGTATTAAATGTATTTTATCTATAAATGTTTGACTACCACTCAATATGGTTATTAGAACACTTCAAATTTGAGTTTTTTCCCTTAAAATAAATTCAAATTAAATTTAAAAATTTAAAACTCTATATTTCAACTCAGACATGGACATGTAAATAATGGCATGCATGTTTTAAAATTTTTGTAATTTCCATTCATCATTTTAGCGTAAAATGTTCCAACAAGAAATAATTTTACAGTTCACCACAAAATTGATTTTCTTAAAAATTTTAGCCAACGAAAAATGTATTTAACATATATGTGACAACAACAGAACATTTGTAATTTGGAGGAGAATGTGATTTACACACTGTGTGGTGCTTACCACAAAGTCTTCAATGCTATAAGTTCGAAAGCGTATGTTAGATAGTAAGTAAAGAATTCAAGTATTAGAGATGACATCACATCACGATAAATTTAGAGTGAAATCTTGACTTAGAACAATTTTATTTAGATTTCCAAGTCATGTTAGGTTATATGTTGAGGTAAATGTACATCACATGCACTTGGCAGGGTTGGTTCTTAAAGTTCCAAAGGTTGGTCTAGGCTAAAACATTGATCTAGGTTTTTTCTTTTGGCTCAAAGCCAAAATTAACCATTTCTTCTTAAGCTCGCTCTACTCTCTAGCTTTTTTTCATTGGGTCACTTCTACCCATTAACCGGAAAACTACTTCTAATAAACACTGTACCCCACAAACTTTTGTGTTGTGTTACATTGAATCTTTAATAGGTATTTGGAAAAAGTAGGAAAAGAGAGAGAGAGAGAGAATCAATAGTTTGTTAGAAAGAAAGGAGGATGTGGAAGCGTATTAGAGGAGGCCAAAAGCAACGACATGGTACGGAATGGAAGGAAATACAAAGTGTCAATAAAATACATCTTTGATCGATGGGGACACTAAGGAAACTAAACTACCAAACGTTGCTTCTTATCCAAAATTTAGGCTTTTTCCTTACAATTGGTGGGGTACCCAATTTCAATACAACAAACACATGTAAAATCAAGTTATTAATGAAATTTGTTTTGTTTTCTTTGAAAACTACTTGGAAAGATTCTTTTTTCTATTCTGTTTTGGTTACCTTCACTTTCTTTTTTTCAATTTGTTTTTATTTACTCCAACAACTGTGGTGTAGGAATTAAATCTTAAATTTGTTTAAATGTTTTGTTCTCTTTGTTTAATTTGTTTACTTCCATATTATACTTCGCAACATAAATAACCCATCAAAGTTGTTAGGATTATATGGGCCCGTAGTATTTGCTGCTTATGTGTACTGAAGATGTCCCACGTGTAGTTTAATTAACAGACCGTGGTTGATAACAACTTACGTAAAAATGAGATTAGTATCTTGTTTATTCGGGTATTTACGGAATATTGGTTGTTGAGATTTACAGGGCATGTGTTGCGAAAAACAGAATATATAAGGATTGTTGAATTTATGCAAAAAGGTTGGTTACGGCAGATATCATCCTGTAATGAAGGAGAAGGCAGAAATATAGTGTTGCACGTAAGTGTATCTGGAATGATTCAAACCATGAAATTATATTGAAATTGTTTGTCAAATATATGCAATTCTCATTTGGCATGAAGATCGAGTACAGCAAAGTCAAATGTACAATAAGAACAAAGCTTGCCTTTAATGTCGGTTTAAAACCGACATTAAAGGTTTTTAATGTCGGTTGGCAACCGACATCTTACTAGTTTTATTAAAGGCCTTTGATGTCGGTTGGGTTTTAATGTCGGTTTAAAAGCGACATTAAAGGCCTCTTTAATATCGATTTAAAACCGACATTAAAGGCATTTAATATCGGTTTAAAATCGATATTAAAGGCCTTTAATGTTGGTCAACCACATCTTTGATAGTGTTATTGAAGACCTTTAATGTCGGTTGGGCTTTGATGTCGGTTTAAAACCGACATTAAAGAGGTCAACAATATCGATTACATTATAGATCCCCAATAATGTCAGTTTTAAAGCGACATTAAAGCCTTGTTTTTTGGTCCATTTTTACAAATTTATTTTTATTTAATTGTTGCATTATTGTCCATTTTTTATAAACTGACATTCGGTCCGTGTAAATAAATATTTTTTTACGCCAACAAAACAATAAAATTAATATTATTTTAGAAACTACAATATTTGTCTTTTACATTTGCATACACAAAATGAAATCTTAATATTGTGTTTATATATACATTCTACAATAGTACATGAAAAAAGATTCCAATACAAGACTTAAATAAGAAATCATAAACGTCTTCTCAGTCTTCAACCTTCAACGGTCGCCTGGCTATCTACATAGTCGCTTAGCTTTCAACCCGATATAACTTCAATCATCCTACAAACAATATCAAAATAAACCATTTAATCTTTAGAATTCTAACAAGCACTACAATAAATATATTAACTTTAGAAAATACCATTAGCTCCATCTCTGTTCATTAGTAGATTCCCTAAACTCAATGTCAAGCTGTCTCTACTGAAACAAAAAATATATACAAATATACAATTGCAAGTCCTCACAACCAAAACCTACATAATTCAGTACACATATCACAAACAAAACAAAAATGTAAAAAACAGAATCCAGCTTATTTAAAAAAAAAAAATTCAAAACAAACCACATATCACAAATTTTATTAAAAGTAAGGAAGGAAGGTTAATTGTATCACCTGGGATGAAAAGGGAGGTTTCAAAGTTTTTAAATCTGTATTGAAAGCTAACATATGATTCATCAGTTACAAAGAACAAGACAATGCAAACAAAAGTAATATCATAGAGTTCCTACCACTTTCTTTTTCACATCCAAATAACATTATGATGCTGCCAATATTGAGATGCACATTCTTCACTATGTTAAATCAAACAAGTTTCTATGACTAAATGGGGAAGCACAAGTAGACAATAAAAATAAAGAAAAGAAAAATCACCTTCAAGCCATCTCAGGATATGTTGGAAACCTACAAGATGAGGAAAAGTGATTGGAATATGATAGACTTCGAACTAAACGATCGAACTAAACGAACTAAAAGTTTGGTTTCTTTAAACAAAAAAGTTACGAAGTTCAAAAGATCATGCTATACTGAAAATATTTTATATGCTATGCAATGGATGAGACTGAAGAAATCAATGTAGAATTTATTTATGTTTGAATGCTTTGCTCACTTATCCTAGGTTTAGCCTAGCCAACATCTAAAAGAGTAGTAAAGTTTCCTCCAACTGGTTCAAATATATTATAGACTTCTTATTCTCTATTCTCTATTTACAGAGATGAGGAAAAAATATTGGTAAGAACTATATGAAGATGAACAGACTACCTGGTTTGAGTGAAGATCTAATGTCCCTAGATGAGAAAGTGCCTCAATCTCCACTGGTAACGTATTCAGTGAATTGTTCCTAGAATTTGAAATCACAGTACTTAGTAAAAATAAACTTTTAAAAGAAGAAAAGGAATAAACCATAGAAACCCATTACAATCGAAACAAAACGTAAGTTTATAAGATTATGGATTGAACACCACCCCATATATAACTCTGCAAGCGCACAAGAATCCTTTATTGAAGGTGGAAAAAAATCATTTAGATTGGAGTAGCCAAATGTAAACGATCGTTTAAAAAAAATAAACAATTATGTAAAAAAATAAAAGATCGTGTATAAAAAATCTTGAAAAAAAACATTTGGATTAGAACAGCAAAATGTAAACGATCGTGTAAAAAAAGTAGACAATCATATAAAAAAATAGATCATCAGTTAGAGAAATCTAAACGATCATGTACCAAAAGAATTAAAAAAATCATATACCAAATTTGGAAAAAAAATCATTTAGATTTAGGTCCCCAAATCTAAACGATCAAATCTAAATGATCGTGTAACCAAATTTAAATGTAACCAAATTAAACGATGAAATTGAAAAGATAAATAAACAATCGCATATAAATTGTAATCATATCTAAACGATCGCATATAAAACAATAACCAAATCTAAACGATCGCAAATATATTACGCGCGCGTTGTTAACGGCGTGGTTGACAGAGCATTTTTTGTATTTTACACGATGGGCCTCTAGGCTTTTTTCGTTTTCGAAATTGTTCTATAGAGTGTAAATATTTTGTCGTTTTTTTATATTTTTGAAAATACCCCTTAAAACAACTTAGGGTTAAGAGAAATACATACATTTGATGCTTTCCGAATCCTTGAAAATCTCCACACGAACTCGAATTGAGATCACCACTAGTGTTGACCTGCTATTCTCCAGATTTATAACTTGGTTGTAAGAAAAAAGAGAGAGATGGAATTTTGAGGCGTTGAGAGATTTTTTTAAAATAATTTGTAAAACAAAATTATACAAGAATGGCAAAAAATTTACAAATTTGAAAAATGACTTATTTTAAGCAAATCACACGCAAAAATGCACGTAATTTGTTTATAAAATCTCAACACCTAATATTCCGTAACAATTAATAAAACTTAGTGGGCTAGGTGTTTACATCTCATGTAGACATCTATCTCAAGTATTTGTGGGATTATCCAAGAAAATGTTAGATTTTTCTACTAACTTAGTCCAAGGGTAATATGGTCATTTGACCTTTTAAATCAAAGTCAAACTTTCACTTTTTTAAGTCAAAAGTTTTGACATCTTACCATTTTGTCCGTCTTGACTAATTTTGACTTCCCGAGCATGAATCTGTATTCATTTTTTCAAAATTCAAATCACATTTGAATATAAAGCCGGTCAAAGTTTGACTTTCCAAAGTCAAAATCAAAAGTTAACATTTTGACTTTTTACAACTTTGACTATTTCCATCAATTTCGAGCTTCCAAATATGAATCCATATTCATATTTTTAGTACTTAAATAACATTTAAACATAAAACTCTATCTTCAAGCTATAACCGAATGATTATATCATATATACTTGTCGATTTCTCTCTATTTATCTAATTCGAATTATTCCAAAAAATTGTTCTAAGTTAGTTTCATATGAGCTAGCGAGGGAACCTAATAGACCTATAGATCATGGGCTCCAATGATTAGAGATTAACTGGCTAAACCCTTTTAGACCGAGTTAATCAACATTCGGTAACTAACGCATCATTCTGCTAAAGTTTCGTAGTTGCACTCCCCTCACTATAGATATATTTATATCCATCTGATATAACCATGATTAGTAAGTTAGTCCTTCACATGTTGTTCGTAACCTCGACTTGATCAAAATGTCGTTTTACCCCCAAGATTATATCTTGCTCCTTAAGTCCCATTAATTCACTATCGAACAATTAGTTTTAGGTCCAACCTGTAAACCAAATTCCTCTTGGACCAATGAGAGGGTGGGGCTCCTTGTTTAATACTTGGATTCAATTCTTAAGAAAACAACCTATTTACTAATCCTAAAACGAGTAGACGTGAATTTCGTCTTGCGGCCTATGTCTCTAGTCATCCACACACTCTTACCCCTAAAATAAGAGGCTTATTGGGTCAGCGCCGTTGAGCTGCCAATCAAAGATAATTTTACATGAATAGAAGTTCATAGTTAGCTCAGGATTAAGATTAAATTACATAGGTCATCATAATCAAAACAATTAGTTTTATATAGTCAACAGTGTTATAACTTAAAAGTGACTATTTCATGGTTTCAATCTTATATTAGCTCTTTACATAAGATCTCACTCTCATGTATCTACATAAACGATTCAAGATCACATCGTTTGTACTAACTATAGAGCGGGTCACATTCATAATGTCTCAAGAATAAGACGTTCAATTTTATTCATACACTATAGACCATTTGGGCTATAAACTCGAACTTGATCTACGTTTATATATCTACGTAAAGTTTAAATCTACACTTAATAGCCTTGAGATTTTAGTTTATTGGATTCAAGATTATAGTATTCTATTTTCACTAATAAGTCCTCAATAACCACTTTATTGATTAGGATATAATTTTAATTACAAGCTACGAGTTTTATGACACAAATTCCAACAACTTGAAAGCTCAAAATTGATGGAAATAACCAAAATTGTAAAATGTCAAAATATTAACTTTTTACTTTGAAAAGTCAAACTTTGACCAACAATATATTCAAGTTTGATTTGAATCTTGAGAAAATGAATGCAAACACATGCTCATGAGGTCGATATTAGTCAAGACGGACAAAATTGTAAAAAGTCAAAATTTGACTTTTTGGTAAAAATCAAATTTTTACTTTGACCAGACAATTTTACCCTTTGACCAAAGTTGTGGAAAAATCCAACATTTTGTTGGATAATCTCACTAACTATAGTAGACTAGGTGTTACCACACTATGAAGACATTAAACCCACTAATGGTTAGTGGGTTATGCGTTGTTGGCCTAAAAGCTTATATGCACATGCAAAGTATTCCCTATAGATTGGGCTCTGGGTCTTTTGAAAAGGGTTGGACATTTTAAAGATAAAATTTGGACTATTTTCTTCCTATGTGATTTTTATTAAAATAAAGATATGTTAACCAACCCAATTCCATAAAACCATTTCCATCTTCTTTCTCTCTCCCGATTTCCTTGGGTCTCACGATCCAGTTTTGAATTTGAAAAATAGTAGGTCAGTCCTAATGGTAATTCAAGCAACAATTGGAGCTTCGTGTGTAAGTTTTTTTAAAAAACCCTAATATCAAAGTTATTTTCAGTTTAGAATTTCTTGTTAATCAATTACAATTAGGGTAGAATCTCGATCCTTTTTTCACCGTGCATGTTTAATCTCTATCACTATCATCTCATAACAACTATCAAAAGAAATCCTCCTTAAACTAAATCTCAATCTCTCTATGCTCCTACCTTCCACAATAATAACGCTAACTCTTGAATTTGTCACTTTTAACACCTACATCAATTAGAATAACATAGTACCGAAAAATAACATATAGATTGAAATAACTTCTAAGTTTAGTATTAGCTAAACGCTTCTGAGTTATGTAGTTAAATCAACTTCCTTCCTTCCAACACTTCGATTAAACATTCCAAAATCAAGTACTATGTAATTAAAATGTACTTGTAATTTTTAAGAAGGAAAAAAATGTTTTGAATCACTAACTTAACATGAATTCGGCTGCCATCATGCTTTTGCGTTGCCCTCCTCCACCAATCCGCATACGTGTTGTCATTGGTCTCATCTTTTACAAACCTTTGAATAATGTAAATAGAAGTATCCAAATGATAAAGTTATAGCACAAATAAAACCCACAACATATACGACTTTCAATACAAGACAATTCCAAATAACAACTAATTTCAATCGAGTCCGATTTGAAACCATGCTAGTAACTATACAACCTTAATTGAATCACCGTAATTTACACAAACATAATAATATGAAATAAGAAAAATGTGTGATTCTATAGTAATCAACAAACCATAAACAACTTGCGCTCAACCCAAACAAACTAAAGCTTATCGAAGTAAGAGCAAAGTAAAGACTAATAACAATTCAATATATCGGGCAAAATGCATAAAGATGAACGACAAAACTTACAAACACAAACAGTTAAACAAATTTATGAAAAACTTGATAACCTAAAACTAAAAGAATGTAACAAAAACTCATTTACTAAAATGAACGTAGTAGAAACTATAAAGGAAAAAAAAACTTAACGATCCAAGTGAACAATATATCTAACTCATATAATTAAACTCAACAAAAGTAGCGTCGCCCTAAACTAAGCTATAAATACCATAACAGCAAGATAACCATTACACTTCGTGTACCAAGGTAGCATAAGTCAACTTCAATGCTTTCGACATTCATGAAACATAGTACACATAAAATTAAACTTGAAATTTATATTCACTGAAATCCATTATTAATTTATATTCATTATTAAACCTAAACAACTGGTTTGATACTATCTTCCTCTTTCTCTGGATAGCCTAAATTATTACTTTGAATCCATTAAAAATTTAAATCCAATGCACATGATGTTGATAACGATAGGGCTTATGATAAATCTGCAATTAAAGTGTAAAACAATAAGCACTGGGACAAAATAAAACAATTAGCAGAACAAATTTCTTGCATTTGTGTAGTACATAATACTGTCATAGTGGACTTCTGCATCAATTTGCTGAAAAATCTTAAATGGCATCAAACATAAAGGATCAGACAAATTGGTATTCATTCAAGATCTAAATGGCACATTACATAATTTTTTCAACAGAAATCTCATATCTCAACCAGACAACTTAAACAACAATGATTTATAAAAAAAAAAAAAAAAAAAAAAAAAAAAAAAAAAAAAAAAAAAAAAAACTCAGATTTGATTACCACTCGACTTCAAATTTCAAAAGTTGTCTCATGAGCATTCGATTTTACACCTCCCAGATTCATGAACTTAGTCCTATTGCCACAAAACAAAAACTCAGCAAAGTTCAAATTTTCATCAATCCAACACAAATATCATAAACCACAAAATGCCATAATTGAAATGAAAAAGTGAAATCCCTCTAGATCATTTTTGCAGTCAGATAAAAATCACCTCAGAAACAATAAACACAAAAGAAAATAGACACTCAGATTAACATAATAGAGCTACCCAGTACCCAATAGACCAAAATATTGGAACATTATGTTCTAAAAAGTGAAAAGTTCAATAATGGCACCATGATATGACCTGTCCTGCAAGAACCAAATCAAGTCAAACCCATGAACACAATAAACTATTTAGAACGTATATTGCACAATTTTAGAGATCTGGCACAATAAACAATTTCCAATGTCATAACATAGAGAAGTACGGTAAATAATACCAAAAAAAGCTTAACTACTGTAGCCCGAAGTAGTTATGGTCTTTGGTCATAGAAGAGCAAAATGGTCTATTAGGGATGTTATACTTGCATAGAACTTAAAGACAATACTATAATGATCATTCCAAGCACTCACATTAGCAACGACAAAAGGCTCCTTCAAACTTGGTAAATATGTTAGACAACCTTCCACAAAGCTCTTTTAATCAATCCTAAGTAGCTTCTTTAAATAATAACTGTAAGCATTCACTTTCATTAAGTAGGCCGCCATGAGAGAACGATACGGTTTGCAAAACTCAAAAAAACAAAATTAAATTTAAAACATCCAAAATTCAACTGTAATTTAGTTTAGTGAGCAAAGCAGCAAAACTCACCTTTCAATGGTTTCTTCACAACAAGGACAGAACACTTGGCATTTTGAACGATTAGTGCTCACACTATAGGAGCTCTGTATGAGACATATATCAATTTCGATATTTCATCATCATGTAAGACATAAACCCATTCTAATTAAGAAGGGACAATATTAATAAAAAGAAGAAAACAAAAAAGTTGTATTTCTAATTCTTGCTAATTAAAGATCAGTAAGACTCTGAGTAGTTGGAAATATTTCAATTAGAAACGAAAAGCTATAAATTCATAAATACTCTGCAACTAAATATAAGTGAGAACATAAGCTTGCAAATTCTTAAATATAATCATTTGAAATATAATAGATACTAAGCATGGTTTATAAGTATTTAACCAATGCATGTATTTTAACACCCAATGAGAATTGTTCTAAACAAAACTACGTCCAAACAAGTTTAGTCGAAGGCCCCACAAAAGCAGATTTTGAAAAATAAAAACTCTCCTCCTGAGCTAACCTCTTAATTCTCCCAAGGCCACGATCCGCCAAAACAAGCAAATTTATATTGAACTTTTCAACTGTCTCATATATAACTGATAGATACCGAACTAATCGAAAGTAATTTCCGTATCTTATTGATGAAATGAATTCAATTACAATGTAAATTTCCCAAATTTCACATAAAATGTTTTCCCGCCCAAACTTCCCTATTTATACTAACTCACACCGACCTCCTACTAAAATAACAGACTACTAACAACTTACTATAAAATGTCTTTTTATTACAATACTGCCACTCCTACTAAACCTTCTTCTTATTTCTTCTACTATACTGAAATACTATTGGAGGTCTATCAATAACCTTCCAGGATCCCCATCTTCTGTGATGGATATTACAGCCACCTGGAGAAGTAACAGCAACAATTCCTAATTTTAATAAGCATAGAATATAATTTATGTTCATCAAGAAAATAAAGATTAAACGAAGTACTTCTTCAATAAGAGGGGTGCTCTTGAATTAAACTAAATTTTATACTGTGAGAATTTGGCATGTAAAGAATCCTATGTCCACTTGATACAGTCATAATTAGTAAGTTGACCATTCGCAATTTGTTCGTAATTATAGCTTGGTCAAAATCATCCTTTTACCCCCAAAATTACTTGTTCTTTAAGTCCCTCTAATCCTCAAATGAAAATTTGGTTTATGGTCTAACCATTAAAGCAAATCCCCTCTCGAGCCAACGAGACTTTGAGTCAACACTTAAAGGAACAACCACTTTACTAACCTTAGAAACGGGTAGGAGTGAATTTCATCTTGCACCCTATGTACCGAGCGATCTACTCGATCTCACCTCTGAAATGGGGCTTGTTGAGCTGTTATTATCGATGTATATCTAAGGGTAATCCTAGATAAATAGGAGTTCATAGTTAGCTCAAGGTTAAGATTGAGTTATCTATGTCATGAAATTCGAAAATGCCAGTTTTAACCCGTAAACGATGCTATAAAGTAAAAGTAACTATTTCATGATTCAATTTCATATAAACTCTTTGCATAAGACACCCCCACTCGCACGTCTCTACATGAATGATCTAGGATAACATTGTTTGTATCAAATACAAAGTAGGTTGTATACTCTAGATCATTTAGACTATTAACTTGAACTTGATTGACTTTTATGTCATTAGATAAAGTTTAAGCATTCGTACTATAGTCAAGAAACCTTACTTTATTGGATTTAAGGTTATAATTTGCAAATCATAAATTCAATAACTATTTATTGAACAATACTTCGCAATCAACTTTATGAACAAAAGAATATGTTTAACATTAAGAGTTCTAGGACATAGAACTCAACACTTTGTTCGTTTGCCCTCTACTCTGGGGTGAAAGATCATAGATAATACTTCCACATACAAAGTGGAAATGAGATGTAAAGAGGAAAACAAACTTCATTTCTTTCTTATCAATTATTTTATGTTTCTTTTATTCTCTTTTTTTCTTTCTAATCAAATTGAAAGGAAACCTTATTCAGAAAGATTGCTTTAGTTTTGGCTAGCCCAGCGGCGCTACGAGAATTATATCTACTCAATTCATCCCCAACAAAGCGGAACAAACCACCATTTATTCTCTCACACTCCTTTTTTATTTTAATCACTTTTATTGCTTTCTTTTTTTCTCTCTCTCTCTCTTCCCTTTTTCTTCTTTTCTTTTTCCAGACAAGTGGAAAAATTTGTTAGTTAGTTCCTTATGCACGCATTAATAAATTGATGTTTAGGAAGGTCTTTCGGGTGACAACAACCATCATACATGCAAGATCCTAAATGAGTATCATCAACAGTCTTAATAACGAGCACAAGCAACAAAACAAAAAAGCAAGCAAAGCACACAAGTTCGAGCTGAAATGCTTAAGGACCACCAGATATGCAAGCTAAACCCAACCACCCCAACTTTCAAAACATACCTTGTTCCCAATGTATAAAAGTAAAAATCAAGAGTGGGGAAAAGATTAAAGGGGAATAAAGAAACTCCCCTGAGTTTAGGAGTGCTAAAAAGAGAGTTGAGCATGCATCGAGCTTCAGCCTAAAAGATACATCACTGCAAAGAAAATTTTCCCATATAAGCCATTAAACGCCTAACTTACTTAAGGTTTCAACCGTATTTTGCTTGATCAACCTGGCTCGGAGTTGATTGGCTCCTCCCTTCCATCCATCATTAAAATCCTTGCCTCACCATCAACTTGAGGCAAAATCAATATTAGAAGCAAAGGGGTTAAGGAAAGCACTATCATCCTGAACAGGGAAGCTTTTAATTATCCCATCGAACTCCACAGATAGAGACCCTTCTCCTACATCAATCTTAGCTCTAGTAGTTTTTATGGAAGGTCAACCTAATATATATAACAGAGTTCCATGAGGAGGAAGTGTTTTGATTACAATTCAGAACATAAAATTCGGTGGGTAAGATTATACCATCAACATTCACAGACACGTCCTTCACAACCCCTAATGGTTTAGTAAGACTACCGTTCAGCCAATTGCACAACAATTCCAGAAGTAGACAAATTTAACAGTCTAAGCTCATAAAAGAGAGAAACTGACATGATATTCACTGAAGCACCTAAGTCGGTCAAAGGCATTAACTAACTTACCATTACCCACGTTGCAATGCGTAAAACATACATGGATCATCGTATTTAACTGGAAAGGTACCTGGTACAAGACAAGATTTCTTTTCCACCGTAATCAATTCATTATTTCTCACCCACTACTCTGAGCCCTTTTCAGATAAGCTAGCACTTACTGCTCCCAAGGTTTTTAGTTTTTTTTTCTTTTTTCTTTTTTTCAGTTCTTCTCACAGAACCGAGAAGTCTTTCTGGAAAGGGAGCTACAGGCTTGTAAACATTCAAATCAGATTGATTTTAGAAAGCATCACCAATATGAACTTTCGTTGTTGAGGTTCTCTTCTTTTCTTTCTCTGCGGAATCAGACTAGAAACCAAATGACTCATTGAATTCCTCTTCAGTGATGTAATTTATATTCATAGGAAGTTGAAGGATCAAGATAACTTACATTCGTCGCTTGATGTTTGGGCCGGGCTAGAAGCTTACCATTTTGTACATCAAGTTTACATAAGAAATGAAAAGGGAACAATTTTAAACTTCGACATTTTGAAAAATAGTAAAACCCTTTTTTTAAAATGATAAAATGAAAAAAATAATAAAAATTTGCAAAAACCCAAAATACCCTTATACACGTAAAGGGTAGGCTATTTTATTAGGCTAAAATAAAATAAAATAAATACACCTTAATAAATGTTAAACATAATTACAACTACATACTTGTTCAATCAAAATTACAACCCTTCATCTCCATTTTCTAGACTAGTTGCAATGATCTGCATTTTCCATTTTTGTTTTTCGATTCTCCATCTTTCATTTTAAGATTCTTCATCTTCCTTGTCTCTCATCTTCTTCAAGCGAACAAACCCTAATCTTTTCCCCTAAAAAAAAACGATCATGCATCTTTCACCCTCTCTTTTACAAGTTACCATTCCATTTGAAGTTTCAGTTTCATCTTCAACTTCATCGATCATGCATTTTCAGAAAGAAGAATATAAATATTTGAAGCACGGAAATACTATCTTCATTTTCCATCTTCCATCTTTGATTTTCAAGTCTAACCTACAATCACGCTTGGGTGGAAAAACAAAAACCTTTACTCAAAAGAACAAAGATACAAAAGTTGCATTTTCTTTGTCTCTTAAGGAAATTTTAGGTGATTTTTTAAAGTTATTTAAATTATTTAATTAATAAAATGTAGATGGGATTTGGTAGATTTTATCTATAAAATACAATATCTTAGTCTATTTTGTTGGAAAATAATTAAAATTTTAAAAATAAATTAAGATCTTAATAATTTTAATTTCCAAATCAAATATTCAAATTTAAAAAATAAATTAATATCTAATAAAAAAACTAATTCTAATTTTCAAATTATTAAGAGTTGAAAAATTGGTTATTTTGACATAAAAAAATGGTTGAGATTTAGCCAATAAAAAAATAAATAATATGGTTATTTTGAAATAAAAAAAAATAAAAAAGGTTGTTTTAAACTTTAACAAATTTGTTAAATGCGAGATATTAGGAAAAGGTTATGATAGTGGTTGTATACCTTATTAACACGTTAAAATTAATTACAGACTCATGAATGTATATCACCAATTAATTACACTTGATTCACGAATGTGGGTATTTTGGTATTGTAGAAAATATCATGAAAATGTGGCACTCTGAAATCATGTTAATTGGTATGTTATTTCTTCAATCACCTCAACATTCAATTATAGACATCAAAGCAATATTGATAGAAATTACAATTTATTAAGGGGCTCTTGCAAATATGACAATTATAGTATCATAAATTAGGCCCATAGCACATCATTTTTACATTTGCAAAAATAGCAAAATTGAATTCCAGCCCGCGTTTTAAAATTACGAAATTACGAAGTTACCCTTCAGTCATTACTGATACACCAATATATACGGTTGATACACCAATATATACGGTTGATACACCAATATATACCGTCGATACACCTGATTTGATGTACTGCTTGTACACTTTTTTTTACTCTCTAATACTTCACTGATACATATTATTAGTTTAAAACACTTGATATGTTGTTGATACACTCAATCAATTAAATACACTTGAAGCACTAAGAATGATACACTTTATATATCGTTGATACACTTGTTATTGTTTCTTGATACACTTGATAGATTTAATACACTTAATCACTTGCTAAACTTTATTGATACATATTATTAGTTTGATACACTTGATATGTTGTTGATATAATTGCTCAACTATTGATATACTCAATTAAATAAATTTTGATGCACTAAGAATGATACACTTTATATATCATTGATACATGTTATATATCGTTGATACACTTGTTATTGTTTGCTGATACACTTGATAGATTTAATACACTTAATCACTTGCCAAACATCGTTGATACATATTATTAGTTTGAAACACTTGATATGTTGTTGATACACTTGCTCAACTATTGATACACTTAATCAATTAAATACACTTGATGCGCTAAGAATGATACACTTTATATATCGTTGATACACTTGTTTGTTTGCTAATACATTTGATAGATGTAATACACTTAATCACTTGCAAAACTTCATTGATACATATTATTAGTTTGAAACACTTGATATGTTGTTGATATACACTGTTGATACACTCAATTAATTAAATACACCTGATGCACTAAGCATGATACACTTTATGTATTGTCGATACAGTTGTTATGGTATGTTTACAATCTTAATAACATGTTGAACATCATTATCGCCTATAGTCAACAAATTAAAACTGAAAGTTCAATACATGACTCAACCTGAATTTCAGTATGAATCAAGTTCATAAAAGAATCAAATGATGATATCGCTCCATCAACCAAAACACAAATTTGTTTTGTAATCCACGTAGTAATGTTGCTCTAATCCCATTGACCACTTTGAAAAACAATTACTGCCAATTTAACCATAATTACAATGAACTGCAACAATTTTGGAAAAATAAAAAACACGTAGTAAGTATATCAGTCAACTAATATATATAATATAAGTATATCATATCGTTGATATAAAAAACTAATACAAATTAAAAAAAAAAAGAACCGAACGTAACTAAATAAAACCAAACTGATCTACAATGTTCCTTTCGATAAAAAATATTATGAACAAATAAAAGAGATGAGGAAGAATTAATCATAGCCCTAATTTTAATAAATAATATATGAGCAATTTATAGAAATAATATTAGGACTTCAAAAAAGGGGAAGAAATACATACATAATTCTTGTTTTCCCTGAAGAAAAAATGAGGAGAATAGGAGAAGACGAGGAGAAGATGATAAAAAAAAAAAGAGAAGCCGACGAAGAGGGAGAAATCTAAAAGAACGAAACTAAAGAGAGAAGAGAAGGACGGTGGAGAAGAACAATGGAGAAGAGGCAGAAGAAGACGAGGAGAAGAGAAGTAGGTGAATAGGAGAAATGGTGAAGAAGAACGATAGAGAAGAGAAGAAGAAAACGAAAAATGAAGGAGAACAATAAAGAAAAATGGAAGAGGAAGAGAAAACACCAAAGAAAGACAATTTTGGAATAATAAAAAGAATAAAATAAGAAATATCAACCAAAATTAAAAAGTTGCTATATTTGCAAAATTGAAAATGTTAGTGCTAATATTGCTAAATTGGATTTTTATTGTGTCACCCAATACAATTTCCCATTTATTAATGTTATTCAGTAAAATGAACATGTTTTGGTTTAAAAGTTTTTCTAAACACAATTAATGCAATAGTTTTCTGGTTTTAATTCATTTCCACCCTTGTATGAATTAATGGTACTAAACTAATTATATATATACACACAATACTATATTTTAGAATAAGTTAATTTGAATTTAATAAGAAACGTTGATAAACAAATAGGCGAATTTTCACTTAAACAAAAAGGGCATGAAAAAGAAAATTGATAAAAGAAATAATAATTTGGTGATTTTGAAATTTGAAAATTGATAAAAGAAATAATAATTTGGTTATTTTGAAATTCAAGTAAGGATATTTTGAAATAAAATCAATGTTTGACATTCTCTCAAATTCAAAATAATAATTTTGTTATTTTGAGATTCCCAATTAATGTTATTTTGGCATGAAGATGTGAAATTTCAAATGAAAAGGGATTGGAGATGTGAAATTTCACAAGAGAAAATTCTGGCTTCTATTTTTTAATAATGTGATTTTAAAAAATATTATCAAAAATAGGTTAGGAGAGAAAGTATTGACACAAAATAGAGTAGTCTTGGACGGGGTTCACGACATCGCTGAGTGTCCACCGAAGTTGTGGACTCCGTCCACGACTTCCATCCCATTCACACTTTTTTATTCTTTTTCTTTTTTTTTTCTTTATAATTTATATCTGTCGGTGTTGCCTGCATGCTGCAACACCCAAAATCCAAGAGCGTCGTTTTTTTAGCAGTGTTGCGGTGCCCAATTTAACACGGCGACCCAACACGTGGCACCAACGTTAATGACGGTTATGTGTAGCATCGTAGCACCCAACCATAGCATCGCAATGCTATGAACTTTTTCTCCACATCAAGGTGCGTGTCCAGGTGCATTTAGTCACCCAAAATGTAATAAACCCTTCTTAATAATTTTTTTTTTTTTGATAATTCATCATCTCACTTCACTCCCAAATAGTTAGGGCACTCACATTTGTAAATTTTCTCTCCAAATTCATCAATAAAATTTCTCTTCTTCATTGGAGATGTCTTTTGTGTTCGACTTTCTTCTTGATGCTACAAATATGATGAAATAAAAAGGTATTTCTTGGGATTGAGTTTTTAGTTTAATCTTTTCTTGAGAATTTATGTTTTAATTGCATATTATTTTTAATCTTTATTTGAACTCCAATCCTGCTTTTGTATGAGTTCTTGATCAATCATGTGAACATGAATCTTTGTTTATTTTCTAATGGTGCCAAGCATAATCTTTAAATCAAGATTGACATTTGGTGATTCTTGGATAATTAATTTTAAGCATGTCTTCCCTTTAATTTTAATATTTTCTTTTGTAATCCAATTTGAATTCATTTAAGGGTCAATTGAAAAAATAGCAAAAAAATTTATGATAATAGGACCTATGTCACTATATTTTCTAAATTGCAAAATGAGGAAATTTAAAAGCGGATAGTCCTCTGATAGCCATGTGATAGCTCTTTAATAACCGTATGATATATCTAATTATTTGTTGTATTTGTCATATTTGCAATATGCAAAAAAGATGTACTACGAACAACCTTTTTTCTATTTACTACGGACAATTTTTTTTTCTAAATTCTTGTCATCTGATGCAATTTCTCTTCATTTAAATATCATTCTAAAAAATATGATTTATGGTTAGGCGTCGTATGTCAATACTAATTGGAAGTTAGAATGAGGTGTGATGTTGCCGCTTAACATGTCAATACTAATTTGTCTGCTTTGTTTTTTAATGATATGGCTTAGTGAATTGAGGTAACATTAAAAATATATATTAAACGAACCACTTGTTTCATGCAACTGTGCAAGGTTACGAAGACAAACAAATCTCTGTTTATTTTATTAAATATTATTTTATTTCAGATAAGAGGGCTTCGTGGTGCTACAGAATTGAAAATTTTCCATTTGTATAACAAGGATCGAATCGCCATTGGATAGGTTTTCAAAACAATATATACATAATGATCCAAAGTATGGAGAAAGGAGAGTAAAGTAAGAAAAAGGGCCCTTTGTTTAAAGATCGGGATCTTTTATAAAATATAACAGCTACAAAATATTTACACTATATAAAACAATTTTAAAAATAAAAAAGTCCGTAGACTCACCATGAAAAATATAAAAAAAAAATGTTCCATCAACAACGAACATAATATATATACGATGTGTAGATTTGGCTAATTTTTTTTTCAAGATTATTTGTACAAGTCTAATTTGGTTATAGAATCATTTAGATTTGGGTAGTAAAATTTAAATGATTTTTTAAATATTATTTGATACACGATCATTTAAGATTTTTTAATACACAATCGTTTAGATATTACTAACCGATCGTTTAGATTTGGCTACACAATTTTTAATTTTTGTACACGATCATTTAGTTTTTTCAAGATATTTTATACTTATGACACGATCTTGAACAACCAAATAACAATTTAAAAAAAAGGGAGAAAAAGAGAAGAAAAAGAAAAAAGAGAAGAAAGACAATGAAAAGGAATGTATTATTAAAAAAAAAGGGTCACCTTCGTGGTTTTTTTATTTTGTTATGCTGACCATAAATATTTTGCGAGTTTGTTATATTTATGAAAATTTTCCTTAAAGATTTGTGTGTTTGGTTTTCTAAATATTTTATGATTTTGCTGCATTTATGTAAATTATACTTTTAGTGTTTTTATATTATAATCTTTTTATTTCAAAATTTATGTACTTTAAAAGAATCTCTACTCATATAGTACTTCATTCCCTAGTTTTTCTCAAATCATCTTGAGATATCTTTATACTTTTATGTTTTAAACAATTTCTTCTTTATTCATGTTTTCTTTTTTTTTTTTCAACACGTTTTTCTTAAAAATTCCAACAATGGGATATAAAAATATATGAGAGTTTATTATGTTTAGATTGTTGAGGTGAGAGGGGTCCATTTTTTTGGTTCGATATCAATTCCCAATACTTTATTTTTTTGTAAAAATCTTTTTTTTTTTATTTTCTTTGTTCATATATTGTTCATACATAGGTCGTATTTGATTTGTAATTAAAAAATTTTGAAGTCTTAAAAAAAATTTAATTTAATTTTTTTTAGTAATTTTGAAATCTTACATAAAACTCTTTTTTTAAGTCATTATAACTTTTTTTCTTTAAAATTATAATTTTTATATTTTTAAACGTTAAAATTAAATCTATGCCTTTTTCTAAGGTATTGTAATTAAATGTAGGGACAAAGATTTGAACCTAAGACCTCTTTATCTGTAGGTATAGGATTGTAAATTCTCGAGAGACTAAATCTGATCAGTTAAAAAAGGGGTCAAGGTGAATATTGATGTGGGTGGAGTTGAGGTTGGTTCTTGTTTCAAGTTTATGACATGGTTATTTTGATGAAGGAATTTTAATGGCGAGTCTACATGTAACACCCCAATGATCTCATGTCGTTCATTTTTTTTAAATTCAATTATTTATTTTTATTTTATTCATCTATTTGTTTATAATTAAATAATGAAACTTATGTCATCAAGATGTGAATTTTTCCCCCTTTTAAAATATTAAGCAAATTTCAACTTTAATTATACTTGGTAATTAAAGATTTAATTGGTATTTGGAAGTTGAGGGAAAGGAGGAATTTGGGGGAAATATTGGTAAATTAGAGAGAGAAGAGTGAAATTTGGAATTTATTAAAGAAGAGAAAAAGAGGGGAATTTATTTTATAAAAGGAAAAGGAAAGGAAAAGAAAAGGAAAAGAAAAGGAAAAGAAAAAGGAAAAAGAAAAAGAGAAAGAAGAAGAAGAAGCCGAGAAACCCTAGCCACGCCGCCGCCGCCGAGTCGACGCACATCGTCCCAGCCGCGTCGGAGATCAGGTCAAGTCGAGCCGTCGCACGCCAGCCGTCGCCCGAAGCCGCGTTACACCCGTGCCTGCGCCGCGCCGCATCGATCCGAGGGAGAGCAGCTGAAGCCGCGTCGCCGAGCCGCCCAGTCCCATCGTGCGCAACCGCCAACCACTGCGTGAAGCCGCGCACTGCCAAGTCACCGACCCGCAGCAGTCGACGGCGTCAGCCGCGCGCCTCCAGCCGTGAAGCAGAACCCGCGTTTCGGCTGATCTGCGCCCGCCCGTCGGCCCGAGTCCAAAACCGACCCGCGCCGCCCGCCGAACCCGAACTCCGCGCGCGCGCCTACTCCAAGCCGAGCCGCGCCTCCCTGCTGACGTGAGCCGAGCCGCTCGCGCAAGCCCCTTTCGCCAGGACTGAGCCGAGCCGATTCTGTCCTTCTTCCAGCCGAGCCGCCAAGACAATTTTGGCTCCTTCCACCTAGTTTTTGCAACTTGGACCAAATAGCTGCTGCAGCTTAGGACTTCCTCAGTAGGAACTCATCTAGCAACATCTCGAGGTAAGAGATTTCTACTACTAGACCCATGAACAAATTGTAAGATTTCGCATACTGTGAGATATGCATACTGATGATTGACCGTATGGTGTATTGAACTGTCGACTGTATGACGATGTTATGATATTAATGCTCAGTAGTATGTGGCCGTATGTTGTGTTGAACTGCTGACTGTAGGAGGACGTTGTGATACGAATGCTCGGTAGCATATGACCGAAATGTTTGGAATTGTTCTGACGATGTAGAGACTGTTGAGGAAGGGAAGGGAGCTAGTGTTCACTATTTCGTCATAGTTGTATGATGATGAGATGTATATGTATGTTAAGACTAGGGTCCCTGTTAGCAACCCAGTAGAGTCGTACCTGCATGGGTGTCCTTCGGGATCACCACCTATTTAGGACTGTGTGGTCCGACGGGACGCCAGTCTAGCATGGATATAGATATGACCGAGTGACTCGACGGGGTCCTCGCATCCCGGTTGTCTTAGTGTTACCCCCGGGTTCACTACAGACCAGCATGTCCTAGGTGCTCCCTCGGAACACCGAAGACCAGATTTTCGTTCCTACGGGAGCGCATGTTGCACGTGTTCGGGAACGTGCCAGAGATTGGGTACCAGTTTTCAGGACTCGATAGGGAAGCCAACAGGCACCTAGTGGGACTAGTAGTGGGTCCCTTACTGAGTATTTTTATACTCATTCTCTTCATTTTATGTTTTCAGGTAGAGGACGAGGTAAGGGCAAAGGCAAGCTGGCGAGCGACGTGAAGTGACCGTGGCGAGCCATAGGGGTTTTCCTGCTTCCGCACATGTTTTACTTTACAGTTAAATTCATGTTTCGGCTTTCTGCATGTTTACTTTGGTTATTTTTGTAGATAGGGCCCGCTTAGGGATTTTAAACTTAACTCGTATTTCTACATGTTACCTTAACTATCTTTCATAAATACATTTGCTAGATTTCTTTGCATTTATCTACACCAGATTTTATGACTTAAACACTGATCCTAGATTCAGTAACCACTTCGATTCAGCATAAAGAGTCGGGTCGTTACAGTTGGTATCAGAGCCCAGTGTTTTAGGTCCTGTAGACTGACTTATGATGTAAGTCATTTTGTTTTGATTTTTACCTCACCCTATGGCTATACGGTCCTTCGTCACTCGCCAGGTATGCCTAAAGCTTTACAAATATTAAGATTATAATGTTGCCTGATTAGATTAGACTTAGAGTGAGAATATTGAGCTCTAGTGGTGAAAAATTTGTTGGTGAATTTTAGGAAGAATGCCGCCACGTAGAGGTGCACGCCGAGGAGGTGGCAGGGGAGGCAGAGGAGCCGGTCGTGGCCAACCGGCGGAGCAACCTGCCGCGCCGCCAGTCAACCCCGACGTACCAGTCAACCCTAATGCACCGGTCACTCAGGCGGATCTCGCCGCAATGGAGCAGCGTTACCAGGCCATGCTGCAAGCTGCTCTAGCGCCGTTCCTCGCTGCTCAGCAGAACCAGGCCGCCCCTGTTCAGGACCAGCCTGTAGTCCCTCCAGCCCCTGTTCAGGACCAGCCCGTCATCCCTCCAGCCCCGGTGGAAGCTCAGCCGGTGCCAGTACAACTGTCAGCTGAGGCCAAGCACTTGAGGGATTTTAGGAAGTACAACCCGAAGACTTTCGACGGATCCTTGGACAACCCCTTTAGAGCCCAGCTGTGGTTGACATCCATAGAGACGATCTTCAGGTACATGAAGTGCCCAGAAGACCAGAAGGTGCAGTGTGCAGCTTTCTGTTTGGAGGATAGGGGGACTGCCTGGTGGGAGACTGCTGAGAGGGCGCTGGGAGGAGATGCCAGCAAGATCACATGGGAGCAATTCAGGGAGAGCTTTTATGCTAAGTTCTTCTCTGCCAACGTGAAGCACGCCAAGCTCCAAGAATTCCTAAACTTGGAGCAAGGCAAACTGAGCGTGGAACAGTATGATGCCGAGTTCGACCTGTTGTCCCGTTTTGCCCCTGATGTGGTAAGGGATGAGGCCGCCAGGACTGAGAGATTTGTTAATGGCCTCAGGTTAGACCTCCAGGGTTTTGTACGAGCTCTTCGGCCAACCACTCATGCGGATGCTCTACGCATAGCACTGGATCTGAGCCTGCATGAGAGAGCTGGTCAATCTAAGGTTGTCGGCACAGGGTCAGCCTCGGGACAGAAGAGGAAGGCGGAGGCGCAGCCCGACGTAATACCACAGCGGACTCCGAGGTCAGGAGGTGTCTTCCAGAGACACCGTCGGGAGCTGGCAGCAGCTGGGAGAACTTTGAGAGAGCTACCCACTTGTACTACCTGTGGGAAGGTCCATGGAGGACAATGTTTAGCTGGGAGTGGAGTCTGCTTCAGGTGCAGGCAGCCGGGGCACACTGCTGATGCGTGTCCTCGGAAACCCTTAGAGACGACGCCACGTCAGCCTTCTGCTCCCCAGCAGGGGAGAGTCTTTGCCACGAACCGGCAGGAGGCCGAGCGAGCTAGTACGGTGGTGACAGGTACGCTCCCAATCTTGGGGCATTATGCTTTGGTACTATTTGACTCGGGGTCATCGCATTCATTTATATCCTCTATTTTTGTCAAGCATGCGGGTTTAGAAGTAGAACCGTTGGGTAGTGCCTTGTCTGTCTCTACTCCTTCTGGAGAGGCCCTTTTGTCTAAGGAAAAAATAAGGGCATGTTGGGTAGAAATAGCAAACCATACCTTGGATGTAACCTTACTGGTGCTAGATATGCAAGATTTCGATGTAATTTTAGGCATGGATTGGTTGTCCACTAACCATGCAACCATAGACTGTTTCAATAAGGAAGTAGTCTTTAACCCTCCTTCAGGGGATAAGTTTAAATTTAGAGGAGCAGGCATGGTAGGTATACCCAAGGTCATCTCAGCAATGAAGGCGAGTAAGCTACTTAGCCAGGGTACTTGGGGTATCTTGGCAAGCGTAGTAGATGTGGCAGAACCAGAAGTTTCCCTATCTTCCGAACCAGTAGTAAGGGAGTACCCTGACGTTTTCCCCGACGAACTCCCAGGACTTCCGCCTCCTAGGGAGGTAGACTTCGCCATCGAGTTAGAGCCCGGCACCGCCCCTATCTCTAGAGCTCCTTACAGAATGGCCCCAGCCGAATTAAAGGAGTTGAAAGTCCAGTTACAGGAGCTGTTGGACAAGGGCTTTATCCGGCCCAGTGTATCACCGTGGGGAGCCCCAGTGTTGTTCGTGAAGAAGAAGGATGGGTCGATGCGCCTTTGCATTGACTACCGAGAGTTGAACAAGGTGACAGTTAAAAACCGCTACCCCTTACCCAGGATTGAGGACTTGTTTGACCAGTTACAGGGGGCCACCGTCTTTTCCAAGATCGACCTGCGATCAGGCTATCACCAGTTGAGGATTAGGGACGGTGATATTCCCAAGACGGCCTTTCGTTCGAGGTACGGACACTACGAATTCATAGTGATGTCCTTTGGTTTAACTAATGCCCCTGCAGTGTTCATGGACTTGATGAACAGGGTGTTTAAGGACTTTCTAGACCAATTCGTCATAGTCTTCATTGACGATATCTTGATCTATTCCAAGACTGAGGCCGAACACGAAGAGCACTTGCACCAAGTCTTGGAGACCCTTCGAGCTCATAAGCTATACGCCAAGTTCTCCAAGTGTGAGTTCTGGTTAAAGAAGGTGACATTTTTAGGGCACGTGGTTTCCAGTGAGGGAGTCTCGGTGGACCCAGCTAAGGTCGAAGCGGTGACCAACTGGCCTCGACCGTCTACAGTCAGTGAGATTCGCAGTTTTCTGGGTCTGGCAGGATACTACAGGAGGTTTGTAGAAGACTTCTCACGCATAGCCAGCCCATTGACCCAGTTGACCAGGAAGGGAACCCCTTTTGTCTGGAGCCCAGCATGTGAGAGTAGTTTCCAAGAGCTTAAGCAGAAGCTAGTGACGGCACCAGTCCTGACAGTGCCTGATGGGTCGGGAAGTTTTGTGATCTATAGTGATGCCTCTAAGAAAGGACTGGGATGTGTCCTGATGCAGCAAGGTAAGGTAGTTGCGTATGCCTCACGCCAGTTGAAGAATCATGAGCAGAACTACCCTACCCACGACTTGGAGTTGGCAGCTGTAGTCTTTGCACTGAAGATATGGAGGCACTATCTGTACGGTGAGAAGATTCAGATTTACACCGACCACAAGAGCCTGAAGTATTTCTTCACTCAGAAGGAGTTGAACATGAGGCAGAGGAGGTGGCTCGAGTTGGTGAAAGACTACGACTGCGAGATCCTGTACCATCCAGGTAAAGCAAATGTAGTGGCTGACGCGCTGAGTAGGAAGGTTGCACATTCAGCAGCGCTAATCACGAAGCAGACCCCCTTACTCAGGGATTTGGAGAGAGCCGAGATTGCAGTCTCAGTAGGTGAGGTTGCCGCACAGTTGGCTCAGTTGACAGTTCAGCCAACCTTGAGGCAAAAGATCATTGCGGCTCAGCTGAGTGATCCTTACTTGGCAGAGAAACGTCGTATGGTAGAGACGGAGCAAGGTGAAGAGTTCTCTATATCCTCTGATGATGGCCTTATGTTTGAGGGGCGCCTGTGTGTGCCGGAAGACAGCGCAGTTAAGACAGAGCTTTTGACTGAGGCTCACCGTTCCCCGTTTACCATGCACCCTGGGAGTACGAAGATGTACCAGGACTTAAGGAGTGTCTATTGGTGGAGGGGCATGAAGAGGGATGTAGCAGAGTTCGTCAGTAGGTGCTTGGTGTGCCAGCAGGTGAAGGCACCTAGGCAGCATCCAGCAGGGTTGTTGCAACCCTTGAGTGTGCCAGGGTGGAAGTGGGAGAGTGTGTCGATGGACTTTATCACGGGACTGCCCAAGACCTTGAAGGGCTACACGGTGATCTGGGTTGTGGTCGACAGACTCACGAAGACAGCCCACTTCGTGCCAGGGAAATCCACGTACACTGCTAGCAAGTGGGGGCAGTTATACATGACGGAAATAGTAAGACTGCACGGAGTACCAGTATCCATCGTTTCAGACAGGGATGCCCGTTTCACTTCGAAATTTTGGCAAGGGCTCCAACTTGCATTAGGTACGAGGCTGGACTTCAGCACGGCATTCCACCCTCAGACTGATGGTCAGACAGAGAGACTGAACCAGATTTTGGAGGATATGCTGCGGGCCTGTGTGCTAGAGTTTTCAGGAAGTTGGGACTCCCACCTGCATCTAATGGAGTTCGCCTATAATAACAGTTACCAGGCTACCATTGGTATGGCTCCGTTTGAGGGTCTGTATGGCAAGTGCTGTAGATCCCCTGTCTGCTGGGGCGAGGTTGGAGAGCAGAGGATGCTAGGCCCCGAGTTAGTGCAGACTACCAATGCAGCCATACAGAAGATCCGAGCTCGTATGCTGACCGCACAGAGCAGACAGAAGAGTTACGCTGATGTACGACGTAAGGACCTCGAGTTTGAAGTGGGAGATATGGTCTTTTTGAAGGTAGCACCGATGAAGGGCGTTCTGAGGTTCGAGAAGAAGGGGAAGTTGAGTCCACGTTTCGTGGGGCCATTTGAGATACTGGAACGGATTGGCCCTGTGGCTTATCGTTTGGCCTTGCCCCCATCCCTCTCAGCAGTGCATGACGTATTCCATGTCTCCATGTTGAGGAGGTATGTCGCAGACCCGACGCACATCGTGGACTTCGAGCCCCTACAGGTCAGTGAGAACTTGAGCTATGAGGAGCAGCCTGTCGAGATCTTGGCAAGAGAGATCAAGAAGCTTCGTAGTCGAGATATTCCACTAGTCAAAGTCCTTTGGCAGAACCATGGAGTTGAAGAGGCCACGTGGGAGAGAGAAGAGGACATGAAGACCCAGTACCCAGAGCTGTTCGAGGAGTAGAGCTTTCGAGGACGAAAGCTTTCTAAGGGGGGAAGTATGTAACACCCCAATGATCTCATGTCGTTCATTTTTTTTAAATTCAATTATTTATTTTTATTTTATTCATCTATTTGTTTATAATTAAATAATGAAACTTATGTCATCAAGATGTGAATTTTTCCCCCTTTTAAAATATTAAGCAAATTTCAACTTTAATTATACTTGGTAATTAAAGATTTAATTGGTATTTGGAAGTTGAGGGAAAGGAGGAATTTGGGGGAAATATTGGTAAATTAGAGAGAGAAGAGTGAAATTTGGAATTTATTAAAGAAGAGAAAAAGAGGGGAATTTATTTTATAAAAGGAAAAGGAAAGGAAAAGAAAAGGAAAAGAAAAGGAAAAGAAAAAGGAAAAAGAAAAAGAGAAAGAAGAAGAAGAAGCCGAGAAACCCTAGCCACGCCGCCGCCGCCGAGTCGACGCACATCGTCCCAGCCGCGTCGGAGATCAGGTCAAGTCGAGCCGTCGCACGCCAGCCGTCGCCCGAAGCCGCGTTACACCCGTGCCTGCGCCGCGCCGCATCGATCCGAGGGAGAGCAGCTGAAGCCGCGTCGCCGAGCCGCCCAGTCCCATCGTGCGCAACCGCCAACCACTGCGTGAAGCCGCGCACTGCCAAGTCACCGACCCGCAGCAGTCGACGGCGTCAGCCGCGCGCCTCCAGCCGTGAAGCAGAACCCGCGTTTCGGCTGATCTGCGCCCGCCCGTCGGCCCGAGTCCAAAACCGACCCGCGCCGCCCGCCGAACCCGAACTCCGCGCGCGCGCCTACTCCAAGCCGAGCCGCGCCTCCCTGCTGACGTGAGCCGAGCCGCTCGCGCAAGCCCCTTTCGCCAGGACTGAGCCGAGCCGATTCTGTCCTTCTTCCAGCCGAGCCGCCAAGACAATTTTGGCTCCTTCCACCTAGTTTTTGCAACTTGGACCAAATAGCTGCTGCAGCTTAGGACTTCCTCAGTAGGAACTCATCTAGCAACATCTCGAGGTAAGAGATTTCTACTACTAGACCCATGAACAAATTGTAAGATTTCGCATACTGTGAGATATGCATACTGATGATTGACCGTATGGTGTATTGAACTGTCGACTGTATGACGATGTTATGATATTAATGCTCAGTAGTATGTGGCCGTATGTTGTGTTGAACTGCTGACTGTAGGAGGACGTTGTGATACGAATGCTCGGTAGCATATGACCGAAATGTTTGGAATTGTTCTGACGATGTAGAGACTGTTGAGGAAGGGAAGGGAGCTAGTGTTCACTATTTCGTCATAGTTGTATGATGATGAGATGTATATGTATGTTAAGACTAGGGTCCCTGTTAGCAACCCAGTAGAGTCGTACCTGCATGGGTGTCCTTCGGGATCACCACCTATTTAGGACTGTGTGGTCCGACGGGACGCCAGTCTAGCATGGATATAGATATGACCGAGTGACTCGACGGGGTCCTCGCATCCCGGTTGTCTTAGTGTTACCCCCCGGGTTCACTACAGACCAGCATGTCCTAGGTGCTCCCTCGGAACACCGAAGACCAGATTTTCGTTCCTACGGGAGCGCATGTTGCACGTGTTCGGGAACGTGCCAGAGATTGGGTACCAGTTTTCAGGACTCGATAGGGAAGCCAACAGGCACCTAGTGGGACTAGTAGTGGGTCCCTTACTGAGTATTTTTATACTCATTCTCTTCATTTTATGTTTTCAGGTAGAGGACGAGGTAAGGGCAAAGGCAAGCTGGCGAGCGACGTGAAGTGACCGTGGCGAGCCATAGGGGTTTTCCTGCTTCCGCACATGTTTTACTTTACAGTTAAATTCATGTTTCGGCTTTCTGCATGTTTACTTTGGTTATTTTTGTAGATAGGGCCCGCTTAGGGATTTTAAACTTAACTCGTATTTCTACATGTTACCTTAACTATCTTTCATAAATACATTTGCTAGATTTCTTTGCATTTATTTACACCAGATTTTATGACTTAAACACTGATCCTAGATTCAGTAACCACTTCGATTCAGCATAAAGAGTCGGGTCGTTACACTACACGTGGATGGTTTTGGCTAAATTATGAATTTGATTGGCATGAAGAGAATGAATGAAGATATAATTTGGAATCTATATTGGGATGGTTCATGTTCAATGTGTATTGTTCAAGACTTCGAGGAAGTCTTTTAAAGGGTTTTGTAGCCCTTTCTCATAATTTTGAAACTTTTAACTATTGGAAGTCAGACTCCTGAGTTGTGTGAGAGAAGATTTAAATCTATGATTTCATTATGATCCTTTATCGATCTTTTTAATAACTTATATCATTTTTTGATTTGATCAATGTTTTAATAAAATTACTTAATTAAAAGACTATCCTACTATAGATTGCGAAAAATGCAATAATTTCTCATTCTTTTAAGTGAGACAATTTTTCTTAATACATTCTATTTGAATGCTCTTCATTTATTTCTTAGAATCATTGTTTCAAATTTTGTAGCAATGGATAGTTAAATAAGACATTTTTAAACATCTCATTTTTCAAAATAAATTTTATTAAATAATGATTTCAATTCAAAGTATAAAATTTTGGCGTCATTTTTTAAACAGGTGTTTTATGATACTAACACCTT
Organism: Cucumis melo; assembly: GCF_025177605.1. Lineage (NCBI taxonomy): Eukaryota > Viridiplantae > Streptophyta > Magnoliopsida > Cucurbitales > Cucurbitaceae > Cucumis > Cucumis melo. The sequence continues at coordinate 18,500,159 of NC_066858.1, forward strand.
CCTCATACGCAGATGATTCTCGAACTCCATTTTAGTTTTCGCACACCATTAATATCACTAATAGAAGCATATTGGTGTTTATTAATATCTATTATTGATAGAATATGAATTTTTTTAATAGACAGTTATAGAGATTTATCGGTTTCTATTACTGATAGAATCCAAAAAGTTTCTATGTATTGTAAATATTTTAGTTTATTTTATTATATTTGAAAATGTCTTTTTTTTTTATTTTGATTTTATCAAAAATTGTTTATTGTATTTCAATGTACAATCACATCCTAAAAAAGATTGGTGGCTTCTCCTTTTTTCTTTTATTTTAAAATTAATCCTTTTTTAGGACGTCGATCGCACCGCAACGTATCGGACACGTGGAAATCGTTATTTGACTATAATTTGAAGTGTTCAAATTTACTTATAGAATTAATATAATGTATGGTGATCATCAAAATATAAATATTATATTTTAATTAAACTTTGTTATATAAATTTAAGGAATTTTTCTAGAAATAGTAAATAAAAACAAAACATCTCCCACATGACCTATAATTTTAATTTAACTAATTTAATTAAACCAAACTAAATAAAAAAATAAACTTTATTTATTATTTTAAAAAACACTAAAAACCTCTAAATTTATTGCATTAAATATTTTGTCAATTATGTTGTTTTAACAATGTTCCTAAATTTAATTTTAGAAATTAATTTAGGAAGGAATAAAATATTTTATTGAGTTCAAATGTTTATTTAATCTAAATTAAATTAATATTAAAATTGTAGGTTAAATTTAATAGGTATATGATATACATTAGAACTATAGAACTATAGGTTACGAGAGATACGATTGAATTTGATTCAAATAGTAAATTAAGTTTAACTTGGTAAATTAGTTAGTTAATTTAATTTGATTCGATTAAATTAATTAAACTAAAACTATAGACACGTAGGAAATGTTCCATTTAAATGAAGTTGTTAATTTAATTGAATTTAATTAATTATTATTGTTAACAAAAAATCTTGGTCAATTAAATCACGTTATCACAACGAAATTGTGATGATTATAATTTGATTGAATTTGAATAGTTAAGTTTTCTCATATCTAACCTTAATTCAAGCGCGGATGAAAAAGTAGGTCCGAGTCCACCAAACAAATGGACCCAAACTTAAGTCGGAAAACAAATGGGTCCAAGCCAAGCAATGAGCCCAAGTTCAGGTCCAACAAGTAAATGGGCCCAAGCCCGACAAGCAAATGGGTCCTTTTCCATTTGTGAGGTCAGCGTTTAGAATGTGATTATAATAGGTATCAATCTTTTCAAAAATAAAAAGGTAAAGGATAAAGATTTTTTCCTTAAAATAAAAATCAATGATAATTTTATATTAGGAAAAAACAATATTATTTATAAATTTCAAATTTCCATTATCTACTTAAATCTTTTAAAAAATATAACAAAACGTATAAAATATTTACAAATAATTTCCAAAACGAAAAGACCTCACATGAAACATGATTAATTGGCACCAAATGTATTATGTATTTTTGATAAATGATCGTTAGATTTGACTATTTTTTTTGTGATCGTTTAGATTTAGTTTTAGATTTGATCCAAACATTTTTTACAAGATTTTTTGGTAGACCATGGTTTAAATTTAGATAGTCAAATATAAATGATTTTTTTTTTCAAAATCTTTTTATTTAGGTTTAATCGTTTAAATTTGGGTAATCAAATCTCAAAACATTATTTTAAAAAGTTTTTGGTACACCATCGTTTAGATTTGATCGTTTAAATTTGGCTAGTTAAATCTCAACGATTTTTGGTACACCATATCCAACGATCTTTTTCATGATTTTTTATATTTGGCACACGATCTTAAACAACCAAATAACTCTTAAACAACCAAATAACAGTTTGAAAAAAAAATAAAGGAAAATTTGTATGAAAGTAACAAAACACCAAATTATAGGTAGTGTAACAAATCCCATAAAATTAACCATTTTTTAAATATTTCAAGTTTGTCCTTCCATCTTGTTCTCCTCGCTGTGATTTATTTTATCGTTTTTCTCTTCTTCTCTTCTTTTTTCTGTTGCGATTTCTTTCCATCGTCTTTCTTCTTTCTATTACGATTTAATTTCATCGTCTTTCTTCTTTTCTTCTTCTTTTTTACGTCGTTTAAATTTGGGTAACCAAATCTAAACTATTGTGTAAAAAAAATAAAAAAATCTCTAAAACATTGTGTATAAAGAATCTTGAAGAAAATCATTTAGATTGGAATAGCCAAATGTAAACGATCGTGTAACCAAATTAAACGGTAGAATTAAAAAAATAATTCTCAAATTAAATGACCAAATCTAAACAATCGTTTACCACTAAATGATCGTGTACCAAAAGAAAAATAATATAATTAAAAAAATAATTGCCAAATTAAATGACCAAATCTAAACGATCCTGTACCAAAAGAAAAACGATTTGCCTACCCAAATCTAAACGATCGTGTAACCAAATTAAACGATCGTGTAACCTAATTAAATGATAGAATCAAAAAATAATTGCCAAATTAAATGAACAAATCTAAACGATTGTGTACCAAACAATAGATTACGCGCGTTGTTGACAGGGCATTTTTGGTATTTTACATGGTGGGCCTTGGGGTTTTTCTGTTTTCGGAATTGTTCTATACAGTGTAAATATTTATTTTGCTGCTTTGTTCTATTTGTAAAAAAAACCCAAAAAATAAAAGAATAAAAAAATATAACTTTTATATTTGGTATACAATTTTGAATCAAATAACAGTTTGAAAAAAGTAAAAGAAAAATTGCAGAAGAAGTGAAAATGATGATGGAAAGAAAAAGAAAAATTGTAGAAAAAGACGATAGAAAGAAAAAAAAATCAGCATACAAGAAAATGATAACAGTAAAGGGCAAACCTGTAATATTTTAAACAATGGCTAGTTTCATAGGCTTTTTCATTTTGTTAGGTCGAAAATATTTTGTCATTTTGATAATGAAAATTAAAGTACCGTTTGGAAACGTTTTCATTTCCTATTTCCTATTTCTGTTTTCAGTTTTTTAAGAAACTGAGTGTTTGGTAATGTTTCTCTCATTCTAAAAAAGTAGAAATGTTTCTCATTTTATAAGAAATTATTGGGAACAAAAAAAAAATAGTTTCTCAATTATTTTTCCTTTTCCTTTTTCTCAATTTTATTTCTATTTGTTTCTTTTTCTTTTTTCTCAATTTTTTATTGATTTTCTTTTCCTTTTTCTAAATTATTGTTATTGGTTTCCTGTTTCTCAATTATTTTTATTAGTTTCCTTTTTCTCTTATCTTCATTATCTTCCCCAAATAACCATCTTTTTTCTACTGCTCTCATCGTCTTCCTCTACACATTGTCTTCCTCTTTGCCTCTCATCATCTTCCTCTACAATTCAGACTCTTTCTCTTTGTCGGATCCATAGTTTTTGCCTGACTCTTCCTCTTCACCGGATTCATAGTTTTCGTATTCCTGTAACGACCCAACTCCTTATACTGAATCGAAGTCATTACTAAATATAGAACAAGTGGTTTAAGTCATGAAATTTATTAAAGACGCATAGGGTTTAAGAAATTTTTATTTATGAAAATTTAAACAAGGTAGTTATGCAAAAAGTGTAATGCATTCTAAAGTCCTACTCGGGCCCTGTCTACATAAAAAGATGCTCAGTAATGAAAAGTACTCAAACTCAAATACGAAAGTCTAAAATAAGGATAAGCGGAAGCAGTAGTCCCTATGGCCCTCCACGGTCACTTTGGGTCGCTCGCCAGCTTGCCCTTGCCCTTGCCTCGTCCTCTACCTGAAAACATAAAATGAAGAGAGTGAGTATAAAATACTCAGTAAGGGACCCACTACTAGTCCCACTAGGTGCCTGTTAACTTCCTGTCAGAGTCCTGTAACTGGTACCCAATCTCTGGCACGTTCCCGAACACGTGCAACATGCGCTCCCGTAGGAACGTATCTCTGGTCTTCGGAGCCCCGGGGGACACCTAGGACAGTCGGGACTCGAGGACCCCGTCGAGTCACTTGAGTCATATCTATATCCATGCTAGACTGGCGTCCCGTCGGACCACACAGTCCTCAATAGGTGGTGATCCCGAGGGACACCCATGCAGGTACGACTCTAACAGATTAAGCTAACAGGTACCCTAATTGCAGTATACATACACATGGCATCAGCATATAACATATCACATAAATCATCTCTGCCCTCTCCGTCTCGACATTCGTCGTATAGCTATAACAGCTCTCGCCACACATAACAGGCTATAGTATAACCATAACGTCATTTACATCATACTAACATTGATTTCAGGCATCGTACCGTCTAATCCTCAACATGCAAAATTGGAGTATACATCGTCTCATATTTCTAAGCATGGAGCTAGTAGTAGAATCTCTTACCTGGAGATTTACTTGTCGAGTCCTGACCGCGAGGCAGTACGCTTTCCAAGCGACGAGGTCCTAACTGTTTAATATGCCAAAATTCGTAATTAGGTCGCCAACGACTAACGGTTCAAGACTCATTTGAAATAACTTACCCTAGAAGGAGGTTGCAGTGCTCGAGCCCCTACTGAAGAAATCCCGCGCTGCCGCAATTACTTGGTCCAAGACGTCCCTTAAGGAAAATAACTTAATTTAGTCCCAAATTAATTTAATTAACGTCCGAAGCATGGAGTCTTACTGGAAAATGCCACAATAATTAATTAAATTACCAAAATTTAGGTGGATGGAGCCAAATTAGTCTTGGCGGCTCGGCTGGAAGAGGACAGGGACCGGCTCGGCTTGGCGCAGGCGCGGCTCGGCTCGGTACAGGAATTTACGCGTGCGGCTCGGCTTCGCAGAAGCGCGCGGCGCGGCTTCACACGCGGATGCGGCTCACACGCGGATGCACGCGGGCGCGGGTCGGGTTCCGGAAGATGGCGCGCGCCGGTTCGGGTCGCGGAGCGGGTTTTCGGACGGATCTTTACGCGCGGGGCGTCGGCTTCCGGATTTCGGGTGGCGCGGCGGCTGCTGGTGGTCCGGCTACCGCGGCTTCGCTCGGCGACGGCTGCAGACGAGCGTTTCGGCTGCGCTGCGTCGAATCGAAGCGGCGCGACTCGGCTGGCTGTCGGGTTGGCTGCGGACGCGCGAAGGTGGCTTCGACTCGGCTTCGGGCGTGCGAGAGACGGCTGCTCCGACGGACGCTCGGCTGCTGGATCGGCTTGGACGATTCTTCCGACGCGGCTGGAAGCTCGGCGACGGCTCGGTTTCGACTGTAGGCTTGGCTGCGCTGCTGAACAGAGAGGGGAGATGCTTGGCGGCTCGGGTTCGCGGCGGCGGCGTGCGGCGGCTAGGGTTTCAAATAAAAATTTCCTTTTTTTCTTTTTTCTTTTTTTTTTTTCTTTTCCCCTCTTTCTTTCTTTGATTTTTTTTTTCTTCCTCTTTACGCACGAGTCCCAAGACCTCTTTTTTTTATAAGAGAAAGGACTCTTTTCTTTTCCTTTTAAAAGCCCAAAACAACCCCTCCTCTCTCTCCCCAAATCTCACCAAAAATAACCAACTTTAGTTTAATAAGGTTTCCCTAATTATTTCCAATAAAAAAAATAAAATAATAAAATAAAAGTAATACTTATTATCCTGAACAAATAAGGATTCCCAACCTTAATTACTCGAGAAAATCAAAATGGTAAGGTTCTTCCAATAAATTTAAAAATTCCCATAACCACACTTAATATTGATGACAATGGCCAAAACAAAAAGAAATATCGAATTTGTTGGGCGTTACAATTCCTCTTTGCACTGATATGGATTATCGTTGTGGGTTTTTCTCTCAAGCATTATAGGTTGTGTTAAAGGTTAAATTTTTTTTTGTTTCTTTTAATTCTGAATATTGAGGACATAATAACTTATTGTAAAATTAATATTATATTCTATATGTCATAAAATTTCGATGAGGTTATTGAAATTGATGAATTAAGAAGTAAGTCAACATCATCTAAGAGAAATGGTCCGAGTGATAGATATTGCCAATCAAATTTGGCATTGGGTAATTATAATAGGTAGCAATTTTTAGAATAATTATTAAGTATGTAGCAATATTTTAAAAAAATTGTAAATATAGCAAAGTCTATCAGTGATAGACTCTTATGGTTTATTAGTGATAGACAAACATTTGCTACATGATCTATCAGTGATAGACTCCTATCATAATGATAGATTTTTACAGATTTTGCTATATTTGCAATTTTTTTAAAATGTTGTTATATATTTAATTATTTTGAATGTAATTGCTACATTTGCAACTATCCCTTTATTTTGGAGATCTTTAGTTGAAGGAGAACTGAAGTTTTGAAGAATTTAGAATTCAAACTTCAAAAAGCTATCGAGTCATGCAACTTCTTATTAACATCGAGATCATCATCTTTTGGAAAATTCAAGACTTGAAAGATTAATTTTTTTTTTGAATTGCAGAAGATTAAAGTTCAAATAGACTTACAACTACAAAGTTCAATTCCACGAATTATATTTCGTGTGAAATCTGGTATGAACAATTATTAAATTATTTTATTAAATAATAAAAGTGACAGAGTTACAGGGAATGCTTCCCCATGTTTTCCTTATCTATCTCCATCTCCTATGCTAACAAAATAGAGGAAAGGAAAGGGTTAACCTAAGGTTTTTTTTTTTTTTGACACAAGTATCTGAAAATAAAGAAAAAGGCTTTCTGAAATCAAGTTTTTACAGATTCCCAAATCCCAAAAGGTTTCCACAAACTTAAAGCATCACTTACCAAGAGAATAGGAAACATTTTGTAATTCTATTTCTCGTAAAAACATGTTTAATCTAGGTTCTCTATTTAATTTTGTGGCATTTCACAAATTCCAATTAATTTGAGAATTGGTTCTCTAAAATTATTCCATTCCGTTGCATAAGTCTTTTTAATATTAACAAAGTAAAATTTTAACCTTATATAAAGTTGGCGGATGTATTTATATGAATTTGTGCCAAGGACAAAGCCACATGACAATAGAAATTTTTTGTAATATATTATTATGCAGTTTAGGAACCACATATAGACACTAATTTAGAGTTTTGAGGGGTTAAACTTTTGATCCTTTAACATTGAAGTGTGCCCCTAACTTGTGGGAGTGTGCCCCCCAACCTAACTTCAAGTTCTGGCTACACCTGGTGGTCAATAAGAATTCTTTGTTCCCATGTTATAACTTTTCTTTGTTGATATTAAATTACACGTGTCAACTGGACAAAGTTTGGTCATATCTTTTCTATATCCCACCCCCATAAACTTCATCTATTTCAGGCCCTAATGCATATGATGAATTATTGGACAATATCATATGGTCTAAGGCGTAAGGAGAGAGAGAGGAGTAATATGAATGATACCACAAGCATTGTGATCGAAAGAGAGCTACTGCTGAACTTAAAAGAAGAAAACATTTGATTCTGGGAAAGTTGATTCCTTGAAATGCTCAATAAGAAATAGATTGAGTGAATGTTGAACGTTGCTGCAATGGGTAGCTATTTGTAGCACTACTCAGGTGTTCCTTCCCTCAATTATTTGCCATCATATTCATTATCAATCATCAGATTCGTCCCTTTGACTTTCAATCTTCACTACACCAGATTAAAAGATTGTGACCAAAAGAAAAAAAAAAAAATAATAATAATAACAAAGAAGTAAACAAACACTGGCCCTACACAAGGACTTTGGCTGGCATTAAAGTTTCCACGTTAAATTTGAGTGATTTAGTTAGTAAAAGAGAATAACCATTTTTTCAAGGAGGGTAAAATTGAGAGAGTTCCTCCTGAACAGAATCCATGTATGTAACAGTGTAATCTACAATCACCACTTTCTATCGCTAAATAAGCAGAGATTTGAAGGATGAAATTTCTACTGCTGCAATAAACAAACAAATATACCAGAGGCTTCTTCACAGAACCGAATTATTATACAAAGGGCAAAACGCCCCACTGCACACATTCGAGGCTATATTAATTGACACTGAATTCCTAATACCATGACACATAGGATTAAGAGAGTAATCTAAACTAAGAGTCATCACGAGACTGCATTGAAAAACAGAAGCATTTGTCTTTAACTGCTTCACCCTCACTCCCATACTCTTTAAATCTGTACTCTTCTTGCTTGCATGAAGGAGGCACCTTCCCCTCACTATAGCATTGATTGCACAAGCTAAAATGTGATTTGATCTCCTTGAATCGAGAACCGGTGATAGGATAACGACAAACAGAGCATACGTGATTTCCATGCCGGTTTCTATCCCCAGTTTCTAGCTTCAACAGGGTGGACATGATACCAAAACCCCAGTCTGAGTCATTAAACATGACAAGAAACTCTGTGAAAGACACAATTGAATTGTCTGTCTGGCCATGGACTTCCAGAATTTCGCTGGATCCTTGAGTAGGAACATATATGGCCCTCAACAATTTTATATACCTGACTGCATCAAATTTTCTGATTTGTGTACCACCATCGTTCACGGGTCGCCATACAAGGGCGTCGTATGCCACCCGCTTCCTTTTTTCAGGGGGGCCAGTGCAAATGGGAGCAAGAACGGCGAAAAACAGGCCTAAGTCCACCCTTCCTGATCCTGACTCATCCAAGACAGAAAGTATCCTCTCGTTGATAACCTTGACAGCTCCTTGGAAGGTTTCTGGCTTCAAGAAATTCAATAATCTACGAAGAATTTCTTCCAAGCTAGGCTTGCGTATGGACTTCTCAGGCACACCGCTGCCTGAATAAGACACTGGCACATCATGTTCACTGATTTCCTTCTTAATAAGTTCCACGTCACAACGATTCAATCTAGTAATCTTCTGAAAAGCCCTGATTTCAAGAGCATTTGACAGTTCCGGTCTCAAAACAGTCCTCTCTCCAATGCTCTTAAACTTCGAGGCTTCCACAACTATAAAAGACCCTTCTCCATTTGCACTGCCGTTGGTTTTCAACTTCTTTTTCTGCAGGTGCTTCAAATGCGATATTGCATCATGCAATTCGACCCTGTTTGTCATTTTCAAGGCTTCCTTTAAGGCCTTCTTAGCATCCTCAGTTTCACCAGCACCCAACAAGGACACAGCTTTGTTGAGCTGCGCCCGCCAATGGTTAGGCCACACAGCTAAAACCCTAGTATACATTTCTGAAGCTCTCTGGAACCTACCTAAATCCATGTAAAGTCGACCCAAATTATACAAAGCATCTACATGACCAGGTTTCAAGTCAATTGCCTTCTGAAACACCTCAATTGCTCTCTCATCTTCCCCCATTGCATGCAAAGCCGATGCCAAATCACAGTGAGCATCAGCATAATCCGGTTTCATGAATATGGCTTCTTCCAATGCCTTTACGGCAGCCCTATATTCTCCTACCCCAAATAAAGCACTCCCCAAAAGTTTCAAGGCTCTAAAATGTGTAGGACAAAGAATTGCAGCTTCTCTATAGTATTCACAGGCACTTAAAACCATACCTTCTCCTTCAAGTGCAATACCAAGATTGACATAAATTTGTGGAAGCAAATATCCCCACTGATTCCCACCAGCCTCCGCCGCTTCCAGTGCCAACAGAAATTCTTCCTTAGCCTCCTTATACTTTCCAAGTACATACAAACAATTCCCAGCTCTAAAATGTGGCCTCACATCCGTAGGTTGCAATTCACAAGCCCTCTTGAAACTTACCAAAGCCTCCTTAAAGAGCTGGTGCTCATACAAAACCCTACCAATTGCCATATGGCCATCAAAAGCCTCCTCTCTTGATCGCGCTCGATCTGCTCGGGTTCTCAACACCCCTAATTCCTTCAAAAACGAAGCATAATCATGGCCAGACTCTTCCCAGAAAACCCTCTTCTCAGAAAGCTCGGAAGAGGGCCCTAATTCTCTGGACCAACCTGCATCAGAGTAGGCATCGAAATTATCCCCCTTCAATTTCCCATCCTTAGCTTGCTTAGCCTTCAACCTCTTAATAAGAATCTCCAAATCATCGACAATCTTCCAAGTATCATCAAACACAATGCCGTGATTAGGCGACAACGCCCATGCAGCAGTTCTCTGCTTCTTCTGCGACTCCAAAGCACGCTCATCGGTAATTGAAGAAGACGAAGCTTCTGAAGTGACCAAAATAGCTTTATTATCATCCTGATTGAGTTCCAATTGAAGAGCGTCGAAGTCACGATCCACATCTCCAGCGCCATCATCATAAGTCCTCAACAACCCCTCAAAAGTTAAACCCTTGTCAGCTTGAATAAAATCCCCATACGTCCTAAAAACCTCATCGAGAATAGCATTGATCTGTTCATCGCTGAACTTGACCCTAGGGTTAACAGCAACAACAAGGGCAGCCATTTCATCCCTATTAAGACCCCCATCATGGTTAGAGTCAAATTTATGAAAGATTCTTTTGACCTTCTCCGATCTGCTCCCTCTGGTCGACATTGTTAAGGGGGAAAAAAGGGGGGGAAGCAGATGAAGAGAAAATGAAAATGAAAATGAAAATGAAAATCGAGGGGAGGGAATTAGGAAGAGAGATAAGGCAATGGATCCATTAGGGTTTTAAATTTAGATAAGAGGATGAGATGAAACGATGAAATCTCTTTTTTCTTGGTTTCATTGGATCTGGAAAAGAAAAAAACCAAGAGAAAGGAAGCAACTTCCGGCTATCTCCTTCTTCCCTCTCCTTTATCTATATGTTTTCCTCGTCTCCTCGTCATATTTCTTTATATTTAATTATGAGAATAATTTAAAATTAAAACTAATTAATCGTTTTTAAAACTAATCTATTTATCTCAAATTTGAAGATTTGAAGATTTGAAGATTTGGTTGTTAAAATTTTATTTAACACAAAACTCATAATAATAATAATAATAATAATAATAATAATAATAATATATATATTTTTTTTAAAAAAAATGTTTTATAGTGGTATGTGGTTGGCAATTAAAGTGATGGGGAGTGGTGTGAATTGGAAATGCCATGTTCTGCCAGCTGCCTTTGATACATTACTTAATATAAAATACAAACACTCTCTCTTTTGGGCTTCCAATTTTGGTTGTTATAATTACTCTTTATTATTATTTATTACTATTATATGTAGTTAATTAACCTAACAAAAACAAAACACAATTATTTATTATGTAACATAACTTATGCCTCAACTTTCTTCCTTCTCTTTTCTTTTTTATCATCACCTAACCTCTAATTTCAATGTTTAAACAACAAATCACTTTAATAATTATTTCCCTAAAGTTAATCAATTATTTATCTATCTTTTTTCTTTTCCTTTCGAGAAAATCTGGGGTAGTTTGTTCAGATTCTTGGTTTTTACCTTTTCATAAATTTGTAACGTTTTTTTTTTCTTTTCCAAAACTAAACACAAAAAAAAAAAAAAATCAATATTTTTGGGAAGTGCTTTTTTTTAATGCACGGCTGTTTGATAGCGATTCGGTTGTGCTAAAAGAAAACAGATATCTGTTTTTATTTTAATATTTAAAACCCATTTTGGAATATTTCACTTTTTTTTTTTTTTTTTTTTTTTATTTTATAACCTTTTGTTTGGTGAGTTTTCAATATTAGATTGTGAGAATGAAATTTAGTCAATTGTCACAAATATAATAATAAAATCCATATAAAATCTTAATTTTTTTAATTGGAAAAAATAAGTGTAGTGAGAAGTTTGAAGTTCGAAGTTTGAAGTTCGAAGTTCGAAGTTTGTATTGTGTAGGCATATCTCTTATTTACAATTTTACAAAATTAAGTAAGTGGGCCACAGTTTATTCTGTTTTGTTGGTTTAAGTGGAGGTTCATCATTACATAGGAAAGAAAGCTCATCATTATTTTATGCTCAAAATAATATAATAATATACATTAGACACCCAATTGTTGAGAAACAAAAGGAGAAAGACGTTAGACACACAAATGTGGCCATATTACAAAACATTATTATTAATATAGTTCCTTTTATTAAATGCCTCCAAAACATCCTTACACTTCAATCAAATGTTACATTTTAACCCTTGAGTTTTGAATTTGTAAATTATGAAAAATATATGGTATATACAAATTTATTATTTGAGTGAAAATAAATAGTAACAATATTATCAACATGACTGTAGTTGAAATGAAATAAATTGTAACAATCTTAAAATTGTATAATCAATGTTATACATAATTGTTTTAGAGCGAATTTAACTCATTTGATTTGATGTTTGTACTAAAGACAATGTCATACATTCCATGTTGAGGAGAGACAAAGTAGAATGTGCGAAGTAGTGAAAATGAAACGGGCTGCGCTTCAGTTTTTTCAAAGGGAATGTAGTTTATTGGGCCTAAGCCCAATTACAAAAAATGCGGCCCACTGCAGAAGCAATGGAGTCGTTTCGTCTTCTTGTGGAGGCTGAGAATCCCACCGATGCTCGTCCGACCGTGCCGTCTCCGGTCATTTTCCGGTGAAAAGAAGAATTAGTAAAGAGATAAACGCTACGTTGAAGCGAGAATGAGTAAGAGGCCCCCGCCGGACCCCGTGGCCGTGCTCCGAGGACATCGGGCTTCCGTCATGGACGTTTCATTTCATCCATCTGAACCTCTTCTTTTTTCGGGGTATCCATTAGTTCTGATCTCTTGTTATTTCCTTTTTGATCCTTTTCCTTCCGTTAGTCTGCTCGATAGTAAACCGTTGTGCTTGCGGTTCATATTAGCTCTGCAGACGGTGAGTTGCGTGTTTGGGACACGGCCCAGAATCGAACGGTATCATCAGCATGGTATGGTATTGACTTCTGTTTTTGTTCTTCGAAAATTTTATTTTCTCTTGTGCATTTGTAAATCATTTATAATTGGGATAACTGATATCAGGGTGCATAGTGCAGCACACGGAATTATTAGTGTTGCTTGCAGTCGTTCTATTGGGACAAATAGAGTCGTCAGGTGATCTTCCACATGTACTTGTGTCCGTTTATTGTTCATGTCTTCTTAATCCACTATGGAACCTTTAGTTAATCACTTGAATGGTTTGTGAGTTGTGTTATGTGTATACTCTTAATCTGTTTATACAGTGAAAATTGTGTATGCTTATAGTTTAATTCCTCTGTGTAGCCAGGGTAGGGATGGAACTGTTAAGTGCTGGGATATTGATGATAGGACTCTGTCCAGGTATTTGGTGCTTTATGAGGCTTTATTCATTGGCACTATTTTTTAAGAACTTTGTTGCAGAAGTTATGGTTTATGAATCATGACTTTATTGATCATACAAGAAATTATCATCTGAACTGGTTGTTCATTTTAAGCATTTGAACTTTCTGTGATGCCCATCTTTGTAATTTTCGCATCATGGATAATTTTTGGTGTCTTTTCTTTTTGGTAATTCACTTACATTGCTGGAAATTTTATGCATAACAGAGTTCCTACTGTCTCAATCAAGACAAATGCCTATCACTTTTGCAAACTCTCCTTGGTGAAGCAGCCTTCTGATTTTTCAAGCCACAATGATGGTCCTAAGTGTATTAATGATCCAGACGAGAAGCCTGAGGCAACAATTTTGGGCTGCAGTGGAGATAAGGCTCAAGGAATCTCTACTGAGCAATCCTACAATTCAGAAGGTTCATTCAAATTGATGGTTCATGTAATTTTTCTTTTCCAAATGTTTGGTTGAGTATAGATCAAAGGGTAATGGCATGTACTCCAACCTCATTGACATGTATTCCTTTCCTTGAGGTGGGAGGTTCAAATTTCCATACTCCATTTGCTTTAGAAAAAAATGATAGTGCAACTTTGTGTTCTAACCTTTTTTTGATGAAACCTTCAGATAATTTATGCACATCAATGCTGATTTGAAAATGGTCTTTTTCCTGATTTCTGCTGATATTTATACCAGTTGATGGGCTGAAGTATGTGGCTGTCGCAGGGGAGCAATCTTCAGAGGTTTTATGAAGATTACTTTGTTTCTATTAACACATATACTGCTCATTATCTAAGCCCTGATATCATTCTCTCTGCTGGTTGATGAAAGGTTGAAATTTGGGATCTGAATGCTGGGGAAAGGTTGCTACGACTTCCTCCAAACGATGAAGTGGATTGCCCAAATATCTCTACCAAGGATAGAGGTTGGGTTTCATTTTGTTTGCTTAAATCATCATTAAGCATTTCTTACATTGGTCTTTTTAATAGCATTCAAATATATCTTTAACAAAGAATTAATCAAAACAATGTTGGTAATAATAATTATATTGAAAGTTTTTACAAGTATAATTATCATTCATTCCATAACCTAACTAAATAAGGGAATTGATTCCCGTATGAGTCCAACTATTTGATCCATTACTATTAGTGACCTGAAAATTTTTTGCTACCATAGTACACACTACTTATATTCCTAATTTGTTATGTCAATAATTGATATATGAATTTATTTGGTGGATCCATATTCTTTGTAAAAACAACCATCGTGGCAAGGCATGAATGGAGGTAGTACGAACAATTCTCCTTGCTATAATAATACTGAATGTTTTCCCATTAGTGAACCAGATAAGGATATATTTCTATTAATTCTCTGATTCTATTCCATAACCTTGTAGTTACAGTTATGTGTATGATATGATAATCTCATTTTATCATCCTAGCTACAGGATAAACTTAAGTTTTTGCTTTTTTTTTTTCTTAATATATAATGTATACTTTTAATTTTTTAATATATAATGTATATGTTAAATTTTTTATTACTTAATTTTTGTTCTCATCTACTTTTATTTGATGCATCCCCGGTGAGGAAAAGATATGATAAAATTTGCCTCTTTTCATTTTCATGTCAACTTTGAAATCTTAAGAATTCGTCTCTGGCAGGATTATGCATGGCAGTTCAAGCCTTTTTACCATCTAAATCTCAAGGATTCTTAAATGTCTTGTCTGGGTACTTCTTTTTACTTGTCTTCTTCTTTTTCATCACCAAGATAGATTTTGTATTAAAAGAACACTCAAATAGAATAAAGATGTCACGTTGCCGATGACATCTTGACTTGATCTACACTATATAATCTACTGTTCAAAAAACTTGGGACCATAATGTAGGTTATGCTAACTTAGTTTTAAAGAATTTTATTTAATAGTCATATATTTGGATCAAGCCATCTTTGGTTCTCGCATTACAGTTCATAGATTTTATCAATTCCACTATCCATTTCTGTATAGAATGTAAATTTCACTCTTTCAGGGTCTTTTCAATATTTATAGATACGAGGATGGTTCCATGCTTTGGTGGGATCTAAGGAATCCGAGAGTTCCATTAGCATCAGTGAAGTGTCATGTAGAGCCAGGTGTTTATCCGAACATTATGGACTTCTATATATTCTTTCCTCGATGAGAGGCCATGATTTTGAGTATCTTGTTTGCAGTTCTGAGTATTTGTGTTGATGGATCGTGCCATGGTGCTATCTCAGGAGCTGCTGATGACAAAGTTGTGATGTTTAGTTTGGATCATTCCACGGTATTTCATATTTTTTTTGAAAAAAAAAAAGAACATTATTTTTTGTAATTAAAGTATGATATAATATTTCTGCAATATTAAAATATTCAGCTAGATTTTGATCTTGAATGAGTTGATTTTAAACCTTCCTGATTTGTTTAGAAGTACTGCAAAATTAAAATATTCAACTCAATAATTGTTTGGTGGAGGGGATGCTCATCATGACTCTTCAAATCCGTTCTCTGATTGAATGAGAATAACTGGATTTTGCATTCTTTCCGAGGAAAAAATTCATTTTGATAACAAAATGTGTTTTTGCACGCTTGTTTAGGCTAAATACTTTTCAACTTCTGGTATGAGTCGTTGCCACTTTGCACTTTTGTATGAATTATTTATTTTAGTTGTGTTGAATTATGAAGGGGACATGTCTGGTGAAGAGAGAAATTACTTTGGAACGGCCTGGCATAGCTAAGGTCTCTATTCGACCAGATGACAAGATTGTTGCTACTGCTGGTTGGGATCACAGGTTAGCAATGTTATAGTTGGGAACGAGCTGTGATCTGTTCTTTATATGTTTCTGTTGTGGCTGACAATATGTTTCCCCGTCAACCAAAATAAAACCAAGTTATCCGTGTATTCCATTGTTTGAATATAATGTCAAAGAAAGAAGGTGAATGAAGTAGTGAGAGCTAATGGCGAGATGGGTATGTTCTGTTGTTTGTTTTATGGTGGAATACTTCTATGTTCTGATTGTTATGTCTAGTTGTCCCAGTCAAAACAGTTTCGAAAGATAATTTTATGAGGTTACTGTTAATTTTTAAATAGAGCTGCTTTTTCTGTTTGAATTGGGACGAAATGTGTGCAAGATTAAATATGACTCTACATGAATGGTGTTTATCATATCTGCTACTTGATAATGTCTGGAATATGCAAATCATGTTTTGAGGGAAGATCATACTGTTTAATTTACTTTCTTTCTCCTTGTGGCAGAGTGCGGATTTATAACTATCAGAAAGGAAATCCTCTTGCTATATTGAAATACCATCAGGCCCTGGTATATTTTCTTTATATGGCAATGCCATCAAAAGTTTTCAGAATTTCCATTTTGTTTGAATGATGTTTACACGGCTATCTTTTCAAATATGCATTCGTTGACTTCATCTCTAATTTCTCGATGATCTTGATTCTTATGAGAAAATAATTTTAACATGCCTTGAAACTGAACACTAGTTCAAACAACTCTTCATGTTAAGACAGTGTCGAAACTTTCTTTTTCTAAATGAATCATATTTATAGTTTTCATGAAAGTATGACAAAGGATTTTTTTTATGATATGATGTGGCTATGGCTACAAACTGGTTTTTAATCACCTTGTATTACTGATTCTACTTCCTGTTTCTTAATGTTTAGTATCTCACAAGTCAACAGTTTTTCATATGATA
Source organism: Cucumis melo (assembly GCF_025177605.1). Classification (NCBI taxonomy): domain Eukaryota; kingdom Viridiplantae; phylum Streptophyta; class Magnoliopsida; order Cucurbitales; family Cucurbitaceae; genus Cucumis; species Cucumis melo. Next base: position 18,517,088 of record NC_066858.1, read on the forward strand.
ATTGCTTTTCATACTTTCAGTGTAATGCTGTATCATACTCAGAAGACTGTAAGTTAATGGCATCTGCATCAGAAGATAGAACTGTAGCACTTTGGGAGCTCTATCCTCCTCGAACTTAAATTCAAATGGCTGCTGTTGCATTTAACTTGGGAGAAGGGTACAACATTTGACTTACCATGCCCTGATGTGCATTATGTCTTTATTTTTTAGAATAAAGTTTGTTATTTTATTGTCACCGGTGATAAGAGGTAAAAACTGAAAGCACCCATCCTCCCGAATTTTTCTCTGTGGTATCATCTTTCTACTTGTGTACCCGTACCATTGCACACAAGTGAATGAGTTTATTATTGAGAGATTCTCTTAGCGTTCTATAGTTGGAAGGGAACTTTGATCATACTTCAAAGGAGATTGAAGTATTATCCGCTGGTACGTTAATCGTTTGTTTATTTTTCTTCAACAATTCTTTAGTGGATACTCTTGCTCTACACTTGCATCTAATTAATTTTGGTCCGATCACTTGAATCTTCTTGGTTTTCACATTAGTATAAGTTCATTATAGGTATGATAAGATGACAATAAATATAATTGAATGCCTGAACGGAATCTTAAAAGATGCACGTGAACTTTTAATAACTAAGCTTTTGGAGCACATATGTAAGTGGTTACAAAGTTGGTTCTATGATCGACGGATACAAGCAATGACTTGCATAACCATTGTATTTTGCAATGTTTTCAATAAAAAAATATGAGGTGTTAGTCTAAAATATTTCAAGCTTCTCCCTTAGACATGTATACAGATACTTAGAGGAGATAACTGATATCCTCGTGCAATAACTGCAGCGACCTTTTAAAATATTAACATTCGAACTCTATTCTCAAAATGATTCACTATTGATAATGTCTTTGCTACTTATGTTGAACCGATCTATCCAATTGGTTTGCTACTTATGTTGAACCGATCTATCCAATTGGTCATAGACAAGAATTGAGACGACGACCAAACTTTATAGACACTTCAACTCTTCCCCTTAATGACGTACCAAGTGTAAATTGACGCTAGACCGTTCGAATACCCTCGGTAGGGGAAGATGCACAACTAATACACAGATGTGCGTAGACAGACTTTGATAACACTGAGATAGACTAACTTAGTCATTTATATATGTTGCACGATCGTTTAACATTACGACACGATCATACTTTGTTACTACACGATCATGATATTATTTTCTTGGTGTCGATCACATTTTTAAATCTAAATAATCATGCATGTCTCCTACGCAACTGTTTTGATCTCTTACACGATCATACGATGTTATGCACAATCGTTTAGTTTTTTGGATTATAATACCAAGTTATTTGTAAATTTGCTATATGATTTATCAACATAAATGATTTCATACTTTGCTTATTCAACATATATGATTAATACTTTAATTGTATCTGAATTTGTTTACAGTTTTATAGATATAATAGACTATACATTCAAATAAAATATGAATACAAGGAAAAAGTTGGTGTCGGAAGAACCTCTCTCTCCCCTCGTCTCCAGATCCATTAAACTTTCCATAACCACTGCTTCGCCATGTCCACCACTGCCTTCCTACCCTATTCGATCTGTTCACGTTGACAGGAAACTCTTTACCCTTCAACTTGATAATTCTAGCGATCGACAATCGGTGAAAATTATTGAAAATGGAAAACTATCATCACAATTCCTCTATCTGCTCTCACCTGGTTGTCCTCATTCCATTCAATGCAACATGACCCATGTAATTACAAATTGAAGGATACTTAAAACAGACTGAAGGAGAAAAATCATTCAAAGTGAAATCTTTATTCAAAACTCATCATTAAAATATGTGATGTGAATTAGAATCTTTAATTCACGATTAAAAGAAATCATAATCTTTAAATCACAAATAAGATGATAACTATAACTATTATCTAAAAGGGCCTTGAGGGACAAACATTTGCTTTCCCCATTTGCCTTTTTTACTGGTTTTTTTATAGGGTTCCATATTGTAATTCTACATTAGAAAATAATAGTTTATAAATACATTTCCGTACAGAATAATTTAAAAAAGATTATATTTTCACATGTATTTTTAAAAAGTGTGTTTTAAAAAATATAAAAATATTTTAGAAAAATTCATAAATTCACCCTAAAAAAATATAAAAAATGTCACAGCCATCATTCAATTAATTGGTCACATACACTCGCAAATAATATTTTTCTAAACGATCGTGTACTATAATTTAAACGAATGATTAATATTGTTTAGTTCATGATACATGCTCGAATTAGGTAAAAAATACTAAATAGTAGTTCATTCCTGAGTTATCTTTGTTAAAGATAACTTTTTGATGGTAGTGCAGGAAGATTTTTTTTTTTTTTTTTTATTCCCTTGAGAGAATTTTATCTATAGCACTCAAGTACATATATTTTTAATTTGGTTCACCACTACTCTCACATTTTTGTGCTTTTACTCATATTTCTTGGCATCTCTACAATTTTTCTACTTAAGGTTGGTATCGTTTTTAATTCTCTTTTTTTCTTCTTTTAAATCAAGTTGAAATTTTTTAAAAAAAAATAAAAAAAAAGTGATACTCTTTTAGTTAAGAATCACTCATAAAATAGATAAAAAAAAATTAAAATTATCTTTTGCTGTGAAAACGACAAACAACTGGAATACGGAGACCGAAAAATTATAATATTAAAATAATAAAATAAAATATAAATATCATAATGTGACTATGTTCATAATATGCATTTCCAGATTTTTATACATGTCAGACCAATTAAAAATCTTAATGTGATTGCATCCACCATTGGACTATATGTCTCCTCGTAATAAATAACAGATGTTTGTGAAAAACCTTGTGCAACTTTAAAGACATTATTCCAGCAATTAGTTTTCCATATTTCCTGATTTTGTCATTTTATAAATTTAAATAAAATTTGTCATTTATTCACAGTAAACATTTTATTTTGCTATTCTTCGCTCAAAATAGTATAGTATATTTACATCTTAAATTATTACAAATTTCTGGCTGCGGAATTAAAACTTTAATATATCCAATATGTTCCTATTTTATTACAAGGATCCTGCAGTAGCACAACAACAATTTCTCTTCTTTGAAATCCTTGTTGCGGAATTCAATGTTTTGCTATTTTCGTTTCATTTTCAAATTGGGTTTGGCCTTAGAAAAAGCAAGAGAAGCCCAATATTGAGAAAAATTGTACATTATATTTACATCTTAAATTATTACAAATTTCTGGTTACGAAATTATAACTTTAACATATCCAAAACGTTTCTAATTTTTTAGAACGATCCGCAATAGCACAATGGCAATTTCTCTTCTTTGAAATCCAGGTTCAAATCCTGGCTGAAGCCCGATATTGAGAAAAAAAGTATAGTATATTTATGGTTGACACAAGAGAATAGCAAAATTAGAGGTTTATTTGGATAAATGATAATTTTATTTTTAAATTGACAAAATAGCAAAATAGAAAATTTTTAAATAATAAATGAAAATACTCGGACGACATACGCGACTTGGGACATGATTGCTCGAGGACAGAGGCTTCTTCAACAACGAGGAGAGCACGCTCTGGTGTGGCAGCGTGCTACGGAGAAGGATGGATGGTGCAACAAGCTCCACACGAATGGGAGATTGTGACGGCGGCTGGGTTCGTGGAGATGCGACAATTGCGGTCGGAGCTTTGCAGACAAACACCTGTTGGAGAAGACACAGTCCGCTCAGTCTGCTCGCTTCGATGGACGGAGGGAGATTGTCGCTGGAGATTTCGATGGAGAGAAGAGAGCCAAGAGCGGTGGCGGTCGTGTGATTTCAAAGAAGAAGAAGATGAGAGTGGGGGGGGGGGGGCTGTGGCTGATATGAAGAAGATGATGATGAATTTAGGGTTTAAAAAAAGATATAATAATAATAATAATATAATTCATATTATATTATATTATTTTATAATATTATAAAATTTATATATATATATATATATATATATTTTTTTTTTTCTTTTCCTTTCCAAACTTAAATAACTTTAACACCTAACAAAATAAAATCTTAATGAGATAATAATGTTGAAAATTTTTACCTCAAAATTTTGACATTAGGAATTCAAATTAAGAATCTAAACTTGATGTATTATGTGTGTGTGTTTTAAATAATTTAGAAAATAAAAAATGGTGAAATTAATAGATTATCCATTATTTTGGCATGATTTTAGGAATTCAATTTTGAATCTAAAATTAATTAATTTATGTATATTTTTTCGTAAATAATTCGAAAAATAAAAAATGGTGAAATTAATGGATTGTCGATTATGTTTAGCATAATTTTAGAGATTCAATTTAATAATCTAAAATTAATACACTATATTTTGTATCCTAATAATTAGGGGATGTTGAAACTAATGACATATCTTTAGAGATTGTTGGAACAATATAATATTTTTTTGATTTAGTTAATGTATTTGTATATAAGCAATTGTCATATGTGACATATGAGAGATGTATATTAAATTATTGTTTCATATAAGATACAAACTAAATATAGGGACTCAAATATTATATTTTACATAATTTTAGAGATTCAAACTAAATTAAAATCAATTTGTAATTTTATGGTGTGATATATAACAAATACTATAACAAATACAATATATTGTTGGCATAATTTCAAGGATTTAAAGCAATAATTTTAATTAAATTAAGGTGTACAATTTGTATTTTACAAATTCAAACATTATATTTCTATTTTACTCCATATAATTTGTATGGAGTAAAATTATGATGGAATTATATGTTTCGTGACTTATGGTTACAGTATACTCCATAGATTCAATAATGGTTATCTGTTTTTCTTTTTACTCTGCTATGCGTTTTCTGTAGCTCTTGGGTTTTAGTTTGATGTAGTGGTCGGGTATTAAGAAGATATTCATTATTTTAGGAATAGTTTAAAAATAGAAAATGATGAAATTAATAGATATTGCATTATCTTTGTTATGATTTTAGGAAGGGATTCAATTTTGAATCTAAAATTAATTAATTTATGTATATTTTTCCGTAAATAAATTTAAAAATACAAAAGGTCAATTTTGAATCTTAAATTACTGAATTTATATATGTTTTTTTGGTAAATAATTTAAAAAATAAAAAATGATGAAATTAATGGATATTGCATTATATTTGCATGATTTTAGGGAGGGATTCAATTTTGAATCTATAATTCGAAAAATAAAAAATTGAATCTTTGAAGTTATTTTTCGTTAATTTCTTGATATTTATCCTAATAATTAGGGAATGTTGAAACTAATGACATATCTTTAGGGATTGTTGCAACAATATAATAGTTTTTTGTTTTATTAATAATTATCATAAGTGAGTGTATTTACAAATACACTGTATTCAGGATATGTGATATTTTGTTTGATTTTTGATCTCAACAAATACGATGTACTTGTATATGGACAATTGCCATCCGTGGAGGGGTAATTTCGAACAAAAAAATGGAAAATTATTATGGCAGTTAGTTTTGCCATAAATCAAAATAATTTAATAGTTTGCTATTTTTCTTTTTTCTATCCATAAATTCGCTATTTCCACGGTTTTTCCGTATATTACATTTTAGACTATTACAAATTCCTGACTACGGAATTGAAGCTTTAATATATCCAAAACGTTCCTAATTTTTTACAGAGATCTGCAGTAGCACAATGACAATTTCTCTTCTTTGAAATCCAGGTTCAAATCCTGGCTGTGGATTTCAATGTTTTGTTATTTTCGTTTCATTTTCAAATTGAGCTTGACCTTAGAAAAAGCAAGATAAGCCCAATATTGAGAAAAATAGTATAATATATTTACATTTTAAATTATTACAAATTCTTTACTACGGAATTAAAACCTTAATATATCTAAAACGTTTCTCATTTATTACAAAAATTTGCAGTAGCACAACGGCAATATCTCTTCTTTGAAATCCAGATCCAAAACCTGGCTGTAGAATTCATTATTTTACTATTTTAGTTTACTCACTTATGTTTAAAGATATGATAATAATACATTTTTGATATTCTAACATTATTTTCCATCCTTAATTTTAATTCAAAATTATAACACTATTTTAAAATCCAAATTATACATATTAATCTTAGATTATTAAATTAAATTCCTAAAATTATGCCAAGGAAAAACATACATAAATACATTAATTTTAGATTTTTAAATTGAATTTTTAAAATTATGCCAAAAATAATGGACAATCCATTAGTTTTACCAATGAATTATCATGTATTGCTTGCTCTCAAGGAAAATTAATTATTAGGCCATCACCAGTCAAAGTGGGAGTTGAGTCACCTACATTTTTGGAACGGGTTCATGGTGACATATATGGACTCATCAATCCACTAAGTGAACCATTTAAATACTTCATGGTTTTAATTGACGCATCAAGTAGATGGTCACATGTATGTTTATTATCAAGTCGAAACCTTGCATTTGCAAGATTACTTGCTCAAATAGTCAAATTAAGAGCATAGTTTTCTGATTATACAAAAAACATTCGACTTGATAATGCTGGTAATTTACATCCCAAGCATTTAATAATTATTACATGTCAATTGGGATAAATATTAAACATCTTGTAGCTCATGTTCATACACAAAATGGTTTGGCAAAACTTCCATTATCTATATGGGGTCATGTTATTCTGCATGCAGCGTCACTTATACGCATAAGACAGACATCTTATCATAAGTATTCCCCAGTACAATTAGCTTATGGCCAAGAGCCAAATATTTCTCATTTGCGAATTTTTGGTTATGCAATATATGTTCCAAACGTACTAAAATGAGACCTCAAAAAAGGTTAGGAATATATGTCGGATTTGAATCCCCATCAATTATTAGATATCTTGAACCCTTGACGAGGAATGTATTTACTGCACGATTCGTTTATTGTCATTTTAATGAGACAAATTTTCCAACATTAGGGGGATGAATTAATTAGTTGGAAAATGAAATTGCATGGAATGTATCGTTATTGTCTCATTTAAATCCTCATACAAAGTAATGTGAACTTGAAGTTCAAAAGCTAATTCATTTACAAAGTGTAGCAAACCAAATGCCAGATGCATTTACAAATACTAAGAATGTAAAGACCCAACTCCTTGTACTAGGTCGAGAACTTTACTTTAAAATAAAATAAATAAAATTTATTTAAATTAAATAAAATAAATAAAATTTATTTAAATTAAATAAATAATAAAACAAAACTGCAATTTGTTAATAAATTCATAAATAAAGTGTATGAAAATAAATTTAAACAAAATCCTATCTCGGGTCCTACTAGTTTTAAAGGGAAAACAAGGAAATAAGTAAAACAAAAAATAAAATGACAGGAAATAACAACACTGAAATCTGACACATGACGTAAGCGGAAGCAAATGTGTCCCTATGGCTCGCCATGGTCCCTTTTGGTCATTCGCTAGCTTGCCTTTACTCTTACCTCTACTTCTGCCTGAAAAAATAGAAAAAGAAACCGTGAGTATAAAAATATACTCAGTAAGAGACCCACTACTAGTCCCGCTAGGTGGTTGTTAACTTCCGAGTCTTGAAGAGTGGTACCCCTGAACTGGCACGTTCTCGAACACGTGCAATCTGTGATCCTGTAGGAACAAGCTGGTCTTTGGTGAACCCAAAGGAACACCTAAGACGATCGGGCTGTGAGTGATCCTGTTGAATCACTCAAATCATGTCTATGTCAATGTCAGGCTGGTGGTCCCGTCGGACTACGTAGTCATAAGTGTGAGCGATCCCGTCGGATCTCTCAAATCATGTCTATGTCAATGTCAATGTCAGACTGGTGATCCCGTCGGACTACACAGTCATCAAAAGAATGATGATCCCGAAGGACGCTCATATGGGTACGACTCTAATAGGTAAAGCTAACATACACTCTCAGGAGAGGAGAGGGTCAAAGAATTTGAGAGCGAAAGGAATTATCCCTGATTATTCGACGAAGGAGCGAAGAAGCGAAAGCGGCTCGACTGAGGTTAGGAAGGAGAGGAGCGAAGGTTCAATTTCAGGTTCGAAGAAAGTCGACTGATAAGGAGTCAATGAACAAGGGCCCTTTCCCTTTCTTTTTTGAAATAACTCGACTCCAAACATAAAGGCTCAAAGAATGATCGAAGCGACTGAAAGTTAAGGAATTCTCCCTGATTTATCGCCCTTCAAAGACGAAATAAATGGGTTTATATATGAATAAAAGTTCTAGCAGTTCTAATCAGTCAGCCAATGTTCATTTTATCACGTATGAATCTTTTCATAGATCGGTTTTTTAGTTCCTATTTACTGAATATGGCAATTATAAGGGGTCCAGATGGGCAAAGAATATTGCCCTTTTCTGGCTCCAGTCTGAAGGACAGACGGGTTAATATGGATAGTCCGAAGGACCTCATCAACACAATATGATAATTTTCAGTGGAAGGCAATATTCTCAAATTAGGGCCCACGTAGCGGTGCCATAAGACAGGCGCAAAGAATTTGCGAGGCGATTAATATAGTCCGAAGGACGGAGAAAGAAAGGCGCAAAGAAAGAAGCTCATTAACGAGAATGAAAGAATCATTCTTCTTTCATAACCTTCTTCATTGGGAATCTACAAGATCCCTGTCCGGAGGACTATCCATATTAACCTACGGACCAGAAAGTCAAACTAGAAGTGTGAACCTACTAGTCATGTTATAATAAATGGGTTATAAGGAGATTCATAGATAAATAAATGGGTTCTAACCTCGTACTCTGGTCGTCTAACCTGTCCTCCAAACCGCGCTTTTTCAGGTCAATCTGGCCCGGCTAGCTTCCTCTTGGTCGAGCGGGTGGAGATCCAGCCTCCGGCTTCTTATTGCATCCTTGCACTCCCCACTCCTGTTAATGTCCTCCTCCTAAATTGTTTTCTTTATCTCTTCTTAAACTATCTGCCTCTTAATACGTTCTCCAGTTCATTATCATATTAGATCTCGCCTTAACACTCTTCGTAGAAGGGCTCCTTCACAGTGGCAGAATAAGGAATGAGCTTGAAAGTCCTAACCTTTGTGTCCTTCCTAGCTTTATTCTCCTTCGCACCTTTACTTTATTCAATGAGCTTTGAGCCTTCGCTTTCTATTCTTTGAACCTTCGCAATATTCTTTGCGCCTTTCTTTGGTGTATTCATTAAATAAGTTGGCTAGTTGGCCATCTCCGGACAGGCTCCCCCCGGTCACCTGTCCTCCCCTCCACCTGGAAAAGTGCAGAAGACTGACTTAAACAGTCTGATTCAGTCGCTACGCTCCAAGGGGAACTACTATTGAAGTAGCTACGCGTAGGGGTATCTATCTCTCAATAAAGATAGAGTATTTACAATATCAGTTTCTATCTGTAACCTCAAGTTCTGTAGCTAGCCATCATCAGCACATAACTATTCATACGTGCGGTCTCTTTAAATTAGACTCGAGGGTCTAGTAGTAGAATCTCTTACCTGAAGATTTGCTCAATTGAATTCTAACAGTAAAATCACGCTTTCCAAGCAGCGATGTCCTAAATAGTTAGAAAACACCAATTTACATAACTTAACCATCAAACGACCAAGGACCAAAGAATTCAGTCGAAATAACTTACCCGAGGTCAAGGTTGCAACAAATTAGCCCTTAACTGGAGATAGCCCTTAACTAGAGAAATCCCACGCTCTAAATTCACTTGGTTCAAACTGTCCTTTAAGAGAAATAATTTAATTTAATCCAAAATTAAATTATTTAGGGTCAAAAAACTATGATTTGTTAGGAATTAATCAAAACCCACACAAAACTTACCAAAAATAGGTGAAAATTTTCAAAAATAGGCTAAGCGGCTCAAAAATAGCTTGATGGCTCGACTGGATGGCAGAAACGGCTCACGGATGGACGGCTCGGTAAGGCTTACATGGATTGCTTAGAGAAACCCGGCTCGAGCGGCTGGAAGGCGCAAGTTGGCTGGGCGCTCGAAGATGTCGCTCGGCTCGACGGGCATGCGACTCGGGATCGAAAGACAACGGCACGACTAAGGTGATCGCGGCTCGGGCTTTTTCGTAGGTAAATCGCGGCAGACAAAACGACGACAGATGGCAGCTACCGACGGTCGACGGCTTTGCGACGGAGATTCTAGCGGAGACGAAAACGAAGATGGACGATCAGCGAATTACGAGTGGTGAGGACGGAAGAGAAGAGCGGCTCGGGTCGGGAGAATCGCGAGGGGCGAACGATCAAATGCACTAACGACTATCGGTGTGTGGTCGTCGAAGAGCAACAGCGGCGATGACAAGGAAACTAGGGTTTCTCTCTTCTTTTCTTTTGTGAAGAAGATGATGGCCCACTTTCCAAGAATCTATTTAACCCAAAAATAATAATAATATTTATTATTATTTTCCCTTTCTCCTATTCCTTATTAAATTCCAAAACAACCAAATCTTCGCTCTCTTCATTTAAAACCCACAAAATCTCCTTTTTTTATCTCCTTTTATCTTTTCCCAAATAAAATCAAATTTTCTCTCTCCTTAACCAATCAATCACCTTTAACTCCCTCCAAATATCTTTTCATAAATAATTATATTATTTTTATAAAACAATTGTTAAGTCCTTAAATCCAATAATACACCTAAACATAAATAACCAAAACAAATATAAATTCCAACTTAACAACAATTTGATATTTTTCAAATATCCAATAGAATCAAATCTTCATAAAGTAAAATACTTCAACATTTAAATAACACCCAAAATTTCAAAATTACACTTAAGATAATAAAATTAAATTCCTCAAATTTTTGGGGTGTTACAAAGAAAGTGACCAAGTCATATATTCCAGCTGCAAATGCTCCATCTAGAATTGAAATCCCAACTCAGCAAGCTGATACAATTAATGAATCAACATTGCGCCAAAAGCGTGGTAGACCAATAGGTTCAAAGGATAAAAATCCTCGAAAAAAGAAAAGTGACCAATAGTCGAAATGAGTTAATTGACAATAAAAACATTCAAGAAAAGTACTGGATGCAACTAATGGAAAAAATGTCGAAGAGACTCAAGTATATGAACACAACAATGAGATCTTGATAAATTATACCATGACAGGAAAAAGATGGAATAGAACTAATGTAGCCGTGGACAACATTTTTGCGTATAATGTTGCACATAATATCATTCATGAAAATGAGGATTATGAACCTAAATCTGTTGATGAATGTCGTAATAGAAAGGACTGACCCAAGTGGAAAGAAGGCATCCAAGCATAATTAAACTCACTCACGAAACTTAAAGTTTTTGGACCTGTAGTTCATACACCTAAAGGTGTAAAACCTGTGGGATTTAAATGGGTATTTGTGCGTAAACGAAATGAAAATAATGAGGTCATTAGATATAAGGCACGAGTTGTTGCACAAGGATTTTCTTAAAGACCAGTAATTGATTATGAGGAAACATATTCTCCTGTGATGGATGCTATTACATTAAGATATTTAATTAGTCTGACTGTATGTGAAAATCTTGATATGCATCTTATGGATGCATGTAGTTATAGTATACTTGTATGGATCTTTGGAAAATGAAATCCATATAAAAATCCCTGAAGGATTCAAAATACCTGAATCATATAATTCAAACTCTAGAGAATTATGTTCAATTAAATTACAAATATCATTATATGAATTGAAACAATCAGAACGAATGTGGTACAATCACTTAAGTGAATATTTATTGAAAGAAGATTATCAAAATAATCGAATTTGTCCATGTGTTTTTATTAAAAAATCACAGTTAGGATTTGTGATTATAGCTATATATGTTGATGATTTAAATATAATTGAAACTCTTAAAGAGCTTTCAAAGACAATAGAATATCTCAAAAAGGAATTGAATTTGAGATGAAAGATCTTGGCAAAACAAAATTTTGCCTTGGTTTGCAAATTGAGCATTTAGCCAATGAAATTTTTATTCATTAATCGACATATACAAAAAAGATTTTAAAAAGATTCTGCATGGACAAAACACACCCATTGAACATTCCAATGGTGGTTTGATCACTAGATGTAAAAAATGATATCTTTCGACCTCGAGAAGATAATGAAAAATTACTTGGTCCTGAAGTATCATACCTTAGTTCAATAGGTACACTAATATATATTACTAATAACACGAGACCAGATATAGCATTTTTAGTAAATTTAGTAAATTTATTAGTAAGATATAGTTCTTCTCCAACAAAAAGACATTGGAATGGAGTTAAGCATGTACTTCGTTATCTTCGAGGGACAATTGATATGAGTTTATTTTATTTAAATAAATCAAACTTTGATCTAGTTGGTTATGCGAATGTTGGATAATTATCTGACCCATACAAAGCAAGACCTCAAATGTTTACATTTGGATGAACTGCTATATCTTGACGATCTGTAAAGAAAATCATTACGATCACTTCTTCGAATCATGCATAAATTCTTACAATTCAGAAGCTAGTAGAAAATGTGTATGGTTGAGGTCAATGACTCATCATATTTGAGAAACATGTGGTTTGTCTTTTAGTAAAATTTTACCAACAATATTATTTGAAGATAATACCGCATGTATAGCACAAATCAAAGGAGGGTATATAAGGAGATAGAACAAAGCATATCTCACCAAAACCCTTCTATACACATGACCTTGAAGAAAATGGTGACATTGTGTTCAACAAATTTCTTCAAAAGACAACTTGGCGGACTCATTCACAAAGGTATTACCCACATCATTTGAAAAGCTGGTGCACAACATTGGAATGCGACGACTCAGAGAACTCAAGTGATGTATTCATAAGGGGAGTAGAAATATTACCCTTAAGGAATAGGAATACTGCACTATTTTTCCCTTGACTATGATTTTTCCCTTTGGGTTTTTCTATCAAGGTTTTTAATGAGGCAGTTATTAATGTATAAAAATGATGTACTCTTTTTCCTTCACTATGATTTTTTTCCATCAGGTTTTTTCCTAGTAAGGTTTTAACGAGACATTTATTTTTATATAATATGGATATCTAAGGGGGGAGTATTGTAAATATAATGATATATTATAAATGTAGATATCCATAACATTCATAGGTTACAATTTTTATATAAATCTCATTCAATTCCATATTGTAACATTCATCCCATTGAATTTCATAATGTAACCTATACCATAATATGTCCTATAAATAGAGGTGTGTGGTACCTTTGTAATACACATCACAATTGAGTTCAATTGTCCTCTACTTCCTCTCTTCTCTATTCTTCTTTGTGTTGTTGCATTGTTCTTATTTAGTTTCTTGGTTATTTATTTCATAACAGAACCTTATTATTTTTTATAATTAATTTTAGATTTATTTTTAATCTGTTAATTTTATTATTTGGGCTTTGATTTTTTTTAAAAAAATATCTTACTCATAAATTAAAAATTGTATTATCAAATAGTTATATTTTAATCTTCACTAAACTCGTGCAACCAATACCAAAATAGTTATGTTCAAACTGATCGAGGCAATTGACTTTGGCTCTACAAATTTATTGGTTTATATAAGGTCAACTTCAAGAATGTGATTTTAAAAATAGTAAAAATGATATTAACGTCTTAAAAATCATTCCCGAACTTGTCATCACAAATTAGTCCTTTAATGATTTATTCCTTATACTTTCAATTTTGTAATAATTTAGTCCATAAATTTTAATTTAACAATTTAGTCATTCTAGCTTCAAATTTTGTAACAATTTAGTACCAACTTAGATTTTTATCGCAGAATTAGGTGTGAACTTTAATTACAGTATGATGTAGATTTTGTATTATTTTATAAAAATCTTGAGTCTCTACAGAGTCTATCCATTTATTTATGAAGAAGTATTATTAGATCTTCACACTAATTTCTACTATATGAAATAAATTGTTACGAATTTTAAAGTACAATGGTCAAGGTTCTGCTTGGAAACCATTTCATTTTTTGTTTTTTTAATCAAGTCTATAGATATTATTCTACTTCCAACTTTCTTTCTTTTTTATCTATATTCTACCCATGATTAAAAAAGAAAAAAAGCCAAAAGTTATTATATATGAAAAAAAAGTAGCTTTCAAAAGGTTGTTTTTGTTTTGACAATTGACTAAGAATTCAAACTATTTAGTATCGAAATATGTAAATCATTGTAAGGTATTTTAAAAAGACTTAATTAAAAAAAAAAAAAAGAAATAATTATCAAAAGAGATCTAAATTATTACAAAATTAAAAGCAAAGGCAAAGGTAGAACTTAAAGTTAGGGGGGACACAATTCTATATTCTATATTATAAAACTCTAAAGTAGTGTTTACATGCATATAGTCTCTAATCTTTAGAACATGCATTATAAAATACAAAAGTTTTCATTTTTTCCCTCGTCCTCATGTGTCTATGCCTCTGGCACAAGTTCATACAATACATCAGTATAATGTTCAAATCGTATAATAATGCAACAACAAATCAAGCTTGGTAGAAATAATTATCACATGGGTTTCATCAGCAGTTAAAGATTTACTTTATCCTAATTTTTATTTTTTTAATTAGGCTCATATTTCCTATATATTTTCTTCTTTTTTTATCTTTTTTATTACCATGAATAATAAGAACAAAATATCGTAGTTTCTCCCGATACTTGGATTTTCAAGTAAATCAATGTGTTCTTTATCTCTATTTTCAATAAAACTGTTGAATAGTTGCAAACTTAGAATTTCATATAAGGGGGCACAACTTTATATAAGGTTAAAATTTTAGTCCGATAACGTTTCAATTTATGTCATATATAGTTCCTAAACTTTAAAGAATATATAGTATATCGAGTAAATGACTAATTAGAAACAAAAGATGCTAAATTGAATTAAATGCCTGTCAGACATTTTAAAAGGTTTATTGAAGTCCAAATCTAAAATTTTAGATAATTTATTAGTCATAATTTTAGAAACTAAGAATTAAATTTGTACTAGCTTGAATTTAATTTAAAATAATGATGGAATAAATAACAAAGCAAAAAAGTTCACATGTGAAAATGTTTTAATTTTAAAAAACTAAAAAAAATCCGAATAAAGTACTAAACTAAGTCTAAAATTTAAAAAATATTTGTAAATAAACATGAAAAAGTTAAAAATAGAAATGACTTTTGTCCGCTGTACTACGGTACATGATTTGATAGAATTCAATCATAAAATAAACTCTATTTTAAAATGTTTAACCCTAATACCAACACCAAACCAAAACATCTCACCTATTGCTCCACTAACTTAGGAATTCAATTCAAAAATTATCAAAGACACACCAAATTTGATAAAATATTTACAACATATAGCAAAATTTTAGATTCTATCAATGATAGATATTGATAGATAGTGATAAAAGCATATCAGTGTCTATCATTGATAAAATCCAAAATTTTGCTATATATTAATAAATATTTTAGTTTATTTTACTACATTTAAAAAGGCTCTAATTCAATTTCTATTTTGATTTTTTATTTATGTATTTTTTAATAATATTTAAATTTTATATAAAAATGATAAATCGTAGGGCACGTAAACCTGACCCCAATGTGGCTTTGCCATTTATTTAAAAGTAGAAAGACCAAGTAAAAGTTCAAAAAAGAGAAATGACAAAATAAGAGGTTTACTTTGGATTAATAACAAATTTATTTTTAGATTGACAAAATAGCAAAACAAAAAAATCTAAAAAGAAAATTGCAGAAGGAATGTCTTAAATGCTCTTACCTAAGTAACAAACTTAGATCCTAAATACAGTTGTTCAATAAATCCCAAACACCCTATAATTAAACAAAACTCCCAACACACAATTAACACCTATCATCATCAAAGCTCCACATAATTTATGCAGTCATTTCATATCTTTTTCAAATTATGTGCGTTCAAGCATTCAAACATTCAGGCAGAAACGATTGAAGCTAGCTTCCAATTTCGTCCCCTTCAAACCCTTTAAAATCTTCATACATTTGGTGTAAATCAAGGATTTTCTTCTTGTCAGCTCCTCCGATGGGGGACTCGCATGTCGAACAACCCACTGCGAACCCCAAGAAGAACCACTACTGAAAAACAGAACACCCGCGACGAAACTCATCGTGAAACCCACTGCAAACCCACGACTAACGTTGGACGCCGTCAAACGCTGCTCGAAAAAGCCCATCGTCGCTTATCTCGAAACTCCGTTGTCTTCCTCTTCGTTGGTTGCACTTTTCTCCTCTCTTGTTTGTAAGAAAAACTTTAATTTCTTCCTCTAATATTTGTCTCTTGCGTCGGGTACCTTCTCTCTCTCAACCTCCTTCTTTTCTTTTCTTAATTATAAAAATGTCAATGAGGCATAATTACAATTCTAAAATTTAAATTCAAATTATTATTAAAAATATATATTATGTATTATTTAATAAATTGTTTAAAATATTAAAAAAACTAAAAAATCTTGTATTTATATTTGACATTATTTTAGGGAAGGATCTAAAATTTAAATTCAAATTGTTATTAAATATATTTATTGTGTATTATTTAATAAATTGTTTAAAATATAACAAAACTGAAAAATCTTGTACATATATTTGCCATTACTGCAGGGAGGTTGTTGAATTCTTGTTCAGCAACAAAATAGCAGATTTAGTTAAGATTTACCAAATTTGAATGTTGTTTGCAAAATACACTGTCTTCATACTATTTCCAATATTCTATCTCATTTTTTGAGCTATTCAAATACACTGTATTTGGAATATATGAATTATCTTATACTCAGGGGAACAATACTATATCTTAATAACCAAATATTTTACCTTTTTGCGTGTGTCTCAAATATATTGTTTATAACATAATTCAGAAATCTTAATTCTATTGGTTATTATAAGGTTTGTTTAGTTAACCAACTGTTATTATGATTCAATGACAGTATTTATAAAATCGTTCTTATTCTTGATTTTGTAACAAATCCATCTTAATGTTAAGTTTTTTGGATTAAGAAAATCATATGATTATATGAGTAAATAAATATAAATATTTAATTATGTGATCATGATATAAAACGAATAGTTTATCACATTATTTAAAAGTATAAATTACAATGTAATTGTATCAGCAACATATGGTATACATTCTGTCAAATACTGGATATAATATGGAAAGAATAATATTGTCCTGTAATATGTACAAATACACTGTAACTCTATAGAAAATCAACGGAATCAAATCTGATTTATTTAATAAATCAATTTTGTTAAATTAAGAAAAAAAGAAATAGACAATTAAACAAATTGAACAAATTAAATATATTCAAATTTATACTTCCTTATATTTTCGAAACAAATATTTTCCAAACAAATATTTTCAAGTATATTAATGAAATATATTTATTTACTAACCATAAAAACAATTTTAAGGAGCTTAATGAAATATTTGGATCAAATTGAATTTATTAATTTTTTGTTAATAAATAAATAAATTTGGAGATTATATATAAAAAATAAAACTAATAAATTGTTATTTTTAACATTTGATTCTTCCAATCAAATTGTTATCTATAGCATCACTTTAGGGATAATGTATAAAATTTGAGTCCAAAATAACAATTATGTTGTAACGACTTGAACTTTTAAATTAAATTAAGGTCATTAATCAAAAGATAAACATAAAAAAAAAACACTTTCTTGAAAAGAGGACAACTAAAACCTTTATAAAATTAATATCAAGATGTTCACAAAAACATAAGATTATCAAAATTAACAAAAAATAATTTGAAAACGTGACTCGCGGGTTCCAACAATTTTAAAGAACTAAAAACAAATAAATAGGATAAAATCTTAAATAAAATAGTTAAAATTTAAAATTCTGAAAAACATATAAATAGACGTAGAAGCTAACTGTATCCCCATATGGCATGCCACAAATCACTTTCTGTCACTCGCCAACTTCTCAAGTTCTCTACCTTAGTTTGAAAGATTAAATATAGGAAAAAGTGAGTATATAAATATACAAAGTAAGGGACCCACTACTAGTTCTACTATGTGATCTGGTAACTTTCCATTAGAAATATAATCATAACATTGTGTGTCCAATGGAGCACACTTAAGTGAGTGAAACCGTACAAACACTTCTAAATCATACAAGTGATCCTGTGGGAACACCCCTAGTCGTGCGAGTGATCGCAGGTACACACTCCATAAACATATATGTAATACGTAGGTACACCCCTAATCATCCAAATAGTCCCGTCAGAACATGCCTAGTCGTGCGAGTGACCCCGTATACACAATATAACTATCCCTTAACCATGCATGTGATCCGTAAGTACACCCCTAAATCGTGCGAGTGATTCTGTAGGAACACCCCTGGTCTTGCGAGTGACCCCATAGATAGGATCACAATACAGGTGGGGTAAAAAGCGCAATAGACAAAGTTAACAGACACACCACAATCCAAAGCATGTAACATCATAACATTACATGAATATTAATCATAACGTCCTTATTCATGTAATTAATATATCATGTATCATAAACATCATAAACATACCAGTCATCATCGTCAATCATAATATCAATCATCATCATCAATTATAATATCAGTCATCATCATCAACATAATATCAATCATCATCTATAGCATCACATTATGCATCTTAGTTACCATCAATGCATGATCGTAAATACATGCAATCTCTTAATTTAGTTCGAAAGTCCAATAGTAGAATCTCTTACTTGGAGATTAGCTAAAAATATTTCTTTGCTGACAGTAATTTCCCAATTAAAGCAGATCTTAAGTAGTAAGGGAAAAACAATAACTTAATTAATAAAATTTACCAATGGCTAGTATCTAAAATTTTCCAATTTAACTTATCCAAAATTGAGGGTGGAAACCAATTCACCCTTAATTGGGAAAAATCCAAGATTAAATCTAAAACTATTAGCCAATTGAACCTTTATAGAAACCTCAATTAGATCCAAAATTAAATTAATAAAATTAAATTGTGGAAGATATTAACTAAATAGAGGTTGAAAAATCATCTAAACCTTGATAAGAAAATTCATCCGTTAAATCTTCAAGCTTTGCCAAATGGACCAATTATAACAAAAACTGGTGAGGCGGCGGCGACAGAAAGTTATCTTAGCGAAGAAAACGAAAAACATTTCTCTTTTTCCTTTTCTTTTCAACTTAAGCATTCCAATGCTATTTATAAACCTAAATAGTAACAATAATATTTGTTATTATTATTTCTTTTTCCTTTTAGGATATATATATATAATACCAAACTATACATATATCTTTATTCCCATTATCATTCTTCAAAATAATTAATTATCTTCCATAATAATTAATTATTATTTATCTTTCTCCAAAATAATTAATTATCTTCAACAATAATTAATTATTATTTATCTTTCTTAAAATAATTAATCATCTTCCACACTAACTAATTATTATTTATCTTTCTCGAAACTAAATATCCTTTTAAATAATTATATTTTTCCAAAATATAAATATTTTCCTCGTCTCCCTTTATAAATATATTTTTTCTAAAATAAAATTATCTTTTCCTCAAATAATTATATTTCAAAAAATTTAATTATCTTTTTCTTTCCCATAATAATTATATATATATATATATATATATATATATATATATATATATATATATTTCTACATATACATATAGTTACTAAATCTTCAACAAAATTTCTCCTCTACAATTTAATTAAATAATATCCATAATTATTTAATTTAATTCAATTCCAACAACATTAAAAATCCACAACTTTACGTAATCCTCTTAATCTACCATTTAATCAAAATCTCCATAAACACCAAATGTCAAAACCTCTAATTAATTAAATATTTATCCAACAAATATTTAATTAATTTTAATTCCCGCAAAATCAAATAATTCTCATTAAATGAATTTAAAATAACGCCCAATAAATTAAATTTAATTAAACAAAACTAAAATAATTAACTCCAAAATTATCTTAATTTTGGAGGCGTTACATATTTATTATATATTATTTAAGAAATTATTGTTAAATTAGAATAATTTGAGGATGAAGTTTGTTATCTTTAGCATTATTTTAGGGATGATAATCTAACTCAAATTTAAGTTTGGTATCTTTAGCATAATTTTAGGGATTCAAACTAATGATTTAAAATTAAGGTGTAAAATTTGGATTTAAAATTAAGGTATAAAATTTGAATTAAAACTAACGATTTTATCGTGTTATATATATTTCTAAACTCAAAATGTTAATAAATATCAAATATGTATTATGTATTATTTATGTCTATTTTTTGATAAATAGTTTGAAGAATAAAAAATGCGAAATAATTGAATTTATCTTTGACATTATTTTAAGGATACGAGTAAAATTTGAATTCAAATTGACGATTTTAGGGGATGATATAAAGTCTATATTCAAATTGTTATTAAAAATATGTAATATGTATTATTTAATAAGGTTTTGATAAATAATATAAAATATAAAAAATTGTGAATTAATTAATTTAAATTCTAATAATTCGCAAATCTAGTAGAAACTAAAATCATATCTTTCGGGGATGTTTGTGCAATCTTCTGCCACAAGAGAATATTTTTTGATTTAGTTAAGATTTACCAAAAGTGAATGTGTTTACAAATATACTGTATTTGTGCTCTGGTATTTTGTCTGGTTTTTTGACCTATAAAAATACACTGTATCTATATGCGAGGAATTGTCCTTTGTAAATAGTCCTTTGTAAAATGCACTTGGACAAAAAAAGTTTAAAGAAAATTATCCAACAGATGGTTTTGCTATAAATCAAATTGTTTTTGACATTTTCTATTTTTTGTTTGCTATCCAATATTTTGCTATTTTGACGATTTTCTCTAACTGTTATTTCTACGAAAGTTTAATTAAAAATGATTTTTAAAAGTTTATATAAAATTTATAATATAAAAGGGAAATTTTCATAAATGTAACACATCGTTAAAATATTTACGGCGTGTGTAACAAAATGAAAAAGCTCATGAAATTGACTATTTTTAAAATATTCCAAGTTTGCGCTTTCCTTTCATCGTCTTTCTTCTCCTCTTACTCTAGAAATTTTTTCCATTGTCTTTCTTCTCTTTTTTTTCCAAACTATTTTTTTGTTCAAGATCGTGTATCAAATATAAAAGATTTATTTTTTTTCCAAATTGTTATTTGTTTGTTTAATATTGTATACTAAATATA
Organism: Cucumis melo; assembly: GCF_025177605.1. Lineage (NCBI taxonomy): Eukaryota > Viridiplantae > Streptophyta > Magnoliopsida > Cucurbitales > Cucurbitaceae > Cucumis > Cucumis melo. The sequence continues at coordinate 18,538,381 of NC_066858.1, forward strand.
AAAGATCTTGAAAAAAAATAATGTTTAGATTTGGCTACTCAAATCTATATAAAAAAAATAGTCAAATCTAAACGATCATGTGCAAAGTAATCTTAAAAAAATCGTTTAGATTTGGAACGATCGCATACAAAAAAAAAAAAAAAAGTCACGTAGCCAAATATAATGTGTACCCGTGAATCTTGAAAAAAAATCGTTTAGATTTGGCTACTCAAATCTAAACGATCAAATTTAAACGATTGTGTACCAAACAATAAACATCGTGTAACCAAATTAAACGATCGTATACAGAGAATCTTGAAAAAAATCGTTTAGATTTGACTATTCAAATATAAACAATCAAATTTAAACGTTCTTGTACCAAACAATGGCCAAATCTAAACAATCTTGTACCAAATGTATTAGGCGCATTGTTTGATGGGAAATTTTTGATATTTTTTATTAGTGATTTATGAGCTTTTTCCGTTTTCGAAATTGTTTTATATGGTGTAAATATTTTGACGCTTTGTTATATATTTTTTTTAAAATAATTATTTTAAGAAAAATTTAAATACATAAATAGACATATTTGAAATGAGCTAATTTGTAGCCGTACATAGATGAACCTAAATTCACATGGACAGATTCGCTTTTAATCCATTGCGTAGATGAGTTGGGATTGGGCTAATCATATCAAGCTCATTTAGGGCTGGGCTTGGGCCAGTTTTTAGGTTAGAGAAATTGTAGTATGGGTTTTATCTGGAGTCATCATGGATCATAGAGACCAAAAACTTGTGGTGTTAGAGTATAGGTCGAAATAAATTTAATAGTTCATAGGCCAAGCTGATAGTGTAAATCAACTGAAGTAGTCGTGGAAATTATTAATAAATATGATCGAATTGTAGCAATTTTCTTCTCTGATGCCGTGTTTGAATAACTTAACCAACCTGTATTCATTTTACCAATAAATTGAAGACCTGAGTTTCTTTGCCTGTTAATTCAGCATATCATTTGAGTTATTTTTGGTCTGACAGACTTAATTAGCTACTTTTCTTTAGTTTGTTTTTCAAAATCATGTTTAACATAACATTTTAACAATGATTTGTTGTGATACTAGAGGTGCATATGTAGTTGTGCTTGTTACTGTTGTGATACTAGTAGGATTGTTCAGCTTGCAACGCGATGGTAATAAGAGAGTTGGTTGGCTCTTTGCTCTAGCTATCCTACTCTGGTTTCTTTTAATTGGAGGTATAGGCATGTTCAACATTTGGAAATATGATAAAACCATTCTAAGAGCCTTTTCACTTGTGTATATTTTTCGCTATTTTATTCATCATGTTCCATAGCAAGCATTTCATTACATCTTTTGTTCATATATGATGAATGATGATTAGTTTTATATCAACTTATTCCCTCTTCCATGTACATTTTTCCAAGGTGATTTAGGTTGTTATCTTTAAAAGAAAGGTCGTTTATCTCTCTAAAGCCTTGAGATTTGCCTTTGATGTTGTTAGGCAAGTTCTGTTTTTCTCGTATCCTATTTTAGCATTAATAAATTTATGATACTAATTTCTTTTATAAAATCTGGTATTGAGCTGACACTTTGTAGAACTCTCAACTTTAAGTGACATTTTATGTGAGCCTCAAATGGCTTTCTTATAGTCAAGCATTTTGATATTCTATACATTTATAACTTATAATACATTTCCTTTCTATTTTCGAACATTCTAGCAATATTTTGTATCCTACCAGGAGACTTAATCTTCTATATTGTAACTTTATATAAGTTCTTTTATTATTAGGGGAATGAACTATCTTCACGAATGCAAACCAGATCCAATTATCCACTGTGGTTTAAAGCCAAAGTAAGGCAACCATATTCAAAAGTCAGTCTCGGGATGATAGTTGCTTTAATTTGAGATTTAGTTTGCATCATAGACGTATTCTTTTTTAATTATGGAAGTTTTTGTAAGGTGCCAGAAATATTTTGCTGGATAATGGAGGACAACTCCAAGCGGCTAGATTTGGCTTGATAAGATTGTCTAAAATGTCACAGAACAAAGCAAAACTAGCTCAACCAGTTGTTATTGACTATTCAAGTAAGTCGTCATTTAATGATCAAGATAGACCGTCTTTTCTTATTGGATTTTAATATCAAGAAATTTGAAGTTTATAACATATTTTAGAAGTTGTACTTTATAAGTGAAAGTGGACTTTTTTCTTATTGCAATATTGAGTATTTATTTCGTCATATTGTGCCTCCTTGTAGACTTGTACTTAGCACTTAAGATTTACAACGATGAAATATTTAACAGAAGCGTCGATTCGTTTTCATTCAGTCTCATTTTATACGAGGTATCTACAATTCAATTTCTTTTTGGATTTCCTTAATCTTTTTGTATCATTAAGAGTTGATTCGCATTTGAAAGCAATTCTTTTTATCACATGATAATGACTTCTTTTTTTCTTCTTTTGTATTTGTATTTAATTTGGTTTTCAAGGACAGATGGTTGAAGGTATTCAACCATTCCATCTGAAGCCTTCATAAGAGGTTGCTAGAGTTATTTATGCAGAAGGAAAGAGACCTTCATTTAAGATTAAATTGAAAAGTTATCCACCTGATCTAAAAGAGTAAGTCTCATTGTGAAATGTTATACTATTACTTGAGTAACTTATAGTACAAGAATGCGTTGTGTTGTTGAAGTGAATGTGCTGCGTATGTGCTGTATATGTGAACGTGCTGCGTATGTGCTCTATATGTGAATGTGTTGTGTATGTGAATGTATTGCATTTAAATGAACTGAATGTAACTAAATGTAAACCTTTCTTATATTCTTATCTTGAGTGTAGAGTATACTTTAAAATTTCATTTTGTTTTCTTACTAAGTTTTACAAGATTCCATTGGAGCAGTGAAACCATATTTGTGGCAATTGATTGATTTATAGGTCTTTTTGTAGGTTTGGTAGCAAAATTTTGTTTAAAATGTACTTATTTAAATAGCTTGTTGGTACCAAATTAACATGTATGTTCATTCTATCATTGTACAAATATTACAAAGTGTATGTTAACGTATATATATTAAAGCGTTCACGGTTTGTTTCCATATGGATGTGTTGTATAGTACTTTGTGCTTGAATTGGTATGCGTAATAGCAGGGTGGCAAGAAAAACAGGGACTGCAAAAAAACAAAATTATGACATTTGAATTTTAAAAAAACTGTCATGGAAAAGGTATTCTTGACAGTCAATTAAAGTCATGGTAGGTGAAATGATGACAGTTAATCATTGTCATAAAATATAAATATTGACATTTATTATCTGTCATAAAATATAAATAATGACAATTATTATCTGTCATCAACAGGAAATTTGTGACACTTATTTTCTGTCATGAAAAACACCTATAGTGACAATTTTTTCAAATTGTCATAATATGCTTTCCATGACTGCTGGAACAATGACTACAAATAATTGTCACGAATTTTAACTATGACAACATTTAACTGTCATCGTAGGTCCTTTTTCTTGTAGTAATTTATGTTTCTTAATGATAGTGATCTTGATTCTTAGTGTTTTTTTATTAGAGTTTTTAATGTCCTTTTTTATTGTTGATACAATATGTATTTAGGTTGTGATAATCTACAACTGAAATTTACTTTCTTCTTTGATCTCTGCCAACTGATCGTGTTCCTACAATTTTTTTTATTCAGGCAACTCCTTTGGTTTCATACCAGTGGATTCTTAACTTTTTTAAAAAAATTTTTTTAGTGTTTTATGGATTTTTACCACTTCTTCAAAACTATTCTCAGAAAGGAGTACTTGAGAGCAGAGCAGGTAATTGAATTATAGTATTATGCTACAATCCTTTTATCTTCATTTGTTTTTCTTGATACTGTTATTATACATAACAATGCAATATCTTTCTTTTCTCTTTTAGTTTTAGTAGTAAGTGTGCCTTAGAGGTAAATTGAGACTTTCTACCTATCATACTCAATATAACCTTTCTTTCCTCAGTTAAATAGACTATCAAATTTAATTCAAGTGATATTATTAGTTTTTATATTTATATTGTAATAATAACATTTTGTTTTATTCATTTGTTAATAGGGGCAAAGAAACAATCATCAAGATATATGACGGCAAGATCGAACAAGTTACTTGAACCTGTTTCAAACTTGGAGACTTATTGATGTTTAAGTAATTTTGATTACAAGTTTATTATTTTCATTTTATTAATGATGTTGAACAAATTTTGTACCAAGTTGTTGATACATTTTGCTTTTGTTAAATGTTATAATATTTGTAATTGCTGGTATTTTGCAGAAGTTGTTGTATAGTTGTATATATATGAATTTTTCATATTTTGACGTTTCTGTAATGTAACACATATACGGGAGGGTCATAATGACCCATATTCTTTTTAAATTGTTATAGTTAACGGTTAAAAATATCAACAAAAGAGTTTAGTTGACGGTGCAAAACTGTAATTAATATAAGGATAATACTTGTTGGGCAAAACAGGTCAATGAAAATGGTTATTTTGATGGACTTTTTCATATTCTTAATGAGCAAAAGATGACAAAGTCTCCTTTTTTTATGGTAAAACCCATCAAGAAAGAGCATTTGGTGACTTAGTTTGGCCATCAAGAAACCTATTTTTCTTGATGAGTTTTTCATTATACTGGATGGGCAAAAAACATCAAATTCTCCTTTCTTGATGACCCATACCATCAAGAAATTGTTTTTTTATGACATGTTATGATTGTTAAGAAAATTAGTTTTCCTGATGGTCGGGCTTTCTTGATGTCTGCCTACTTGATGGGCAATGACCATCAAGGTAGACAATTTTTGACGTGCTTTGCACATAAAAAAGTAAAATTTGTAGTAGTGAAGTGACCAGTTTGCTGACACAATAAGCCTACCATTTTAGGGACAAGACTGAGTGCGAAGCTGAAAATGTAATAATACAAATGAAATTCACTTATTTCTATTTTAGGGTAAGTAGATGAGTGTTCTTTAAATGATGACTCTAGTATTTGAACAAAAGACCAGGGTTTAGGTTTAGTGTTTGAACCATAAACATGTTATGTTGTCCTTTAGAGGAGCACTGATACAACCTCAGTCGAGTACCTTCGCTCCTCTCCTGAAGGGTTTAGAAGTTACGCGAACACTTGTCTACTAGTTTATATATTTGTGGACATAAATATATATGTATTTAGTTGAGGTACAAAAAATTAACAAATATTGATTAATATGGTTAATGAGTTTAGCGAATTAATTTCATAGGTTCATTAGGTTCTCATACTAGCTTATATTATGTGATAAATGAATGAATTAGATTAGATTTAATTAATTAGTTTGTTAATCTAATTTAGTTTAAACAATTTAATTATTAAATTAAATATACTCCCGATGTGGAGTTACTTTAGATGTGGGATTTTTCACAGGTCGCATCTTCTTCTATCCATATCTGCAACATAAAGAATAAAAAGGAAGTGCGAGAATATGTAATTCTTTTGAAGAAAAGAGAAGAGTTGTATGGAATACATTCTACCTTCTCTCATCTCTCTCTCTACCTCTATTCTCATTATTCTGAAAATAGGTGAGCTTTTCGTTTGGTAGTGTTTCTGACTCCCAAAAATGTGTCTTTGTAGATATAGAGCCATCAATTGACGTAAATTTTGATCTCTATATTATTTTTTCTAATATTAATAAACATTTTTAGCCAATTTTAATACGACAGGTTGAATTTTGTTTTTATTTCTAAATTCATCACGTATACTTTCCAATAAGCTAGCTAGTATTTTGGGATTTTCAAATTAATTTCAGTTTGGTTCCTGATACGCTTTTGCTGCGTTAGAGATTTTAACCCTACATCTCCAAGATGAAAATAAATGAAAGCAAAGAAGTTAGGGGTTGGGAGTGAAGAAAATACAAAGAGAATGAGGTTAGAGGCTCTAAAACCGAACTTAGAATGACCTCTAAAATTGGAAAAAATTGAACTTATAACATAACAGAGCACCGCTGTGGAGCACAGTTATGCATTGGTCATAACAACGCCTCTGCACTCCACAAGACGCTCTTTTAGGCATTGAACATAGCGGTTGGCAAGCATAACTGCTTCTACTTAGTGACAACATTGTAATTTTTGCACACATTCTCTTAATTTTGACCTAGTTTCTTTGTTAGGACTCTGATTTGGTTTGTTTCAATCGTGTTAGCTTCATAACTCTTGAATTTACCTCTTTTAAGTGCTCAATACCTATAAAATAACATATTGAAGAACATTAAATAACCAAACGATTCGAGTTAAGCTAAGGAAATAACACTTTTTTAGTGTTATGTAACACCTCCAACATAATTCTTGATTGTCTAGAGGAAAGTAGAAACAGGCAATCAGAAGCACAATAATATGTTTTCTTAATTACAAGGCTTACCTTACGTTTTAACAGTCTATCATGGTGATGCATACATTGGACGATGTATCCCAAATACAAGCAATCACTTGAGGCATTAAAAAAAAAGCTCTCTACAAACTTTTCATGCATAAGTGAGTTTAAAACCATTCAACCAAAGCTATAAGTAAACTCCGAAATAGTTTTATAAGGCCCTCCATTCATTTTTCCCATACTCTTCTTTGTAAGATCAAAAAATAATACTTCCAAACAAAAAAGTGGCAATGACATGCAAAAAGAAAAACTAATTTCATTTCTTCCTTATCGAATGTTCGTTGTCTTTATTCTCTCTTTTCTTTCAAGGAGAATGGAGAGAATCCTATTGCTACTTTTGTTTTGCTTGCCCACTTGGGTTACAAGAATGACATCTAACTATGAATCATATTCATTCAAAGGTTTCAAAGCTTGCTTGTTTCTATAGAACGCTTTCAACGCAAAAGAAATCACTAGTTGCTTGACCGTTCTTTGTTACTCGCATCACCAAGAAAGCGGAGCCAACCTCTCCTTTATTCTCTCACTTGTTTTCGGAACACTTGTATTTCTTTCTCTTTTTCTCTTGTTTTTACTTCTCTTTTTTTAGACAAGTGGAAAATTTTGTCGGTTAGTTTCTTGAGCGTGCATTATTAAATTGATGTTTAGAAGGTTTTTCGAGGTGACAACAAATATCAAGGTCGGAAAACGCTACTCTAAGCATTCAAAAGACTTGGGATAAATAGACAAAGAACTGAAGTGTGTATGAGAGATGGAAGAATGTTTTAAAAAAAGAAAATAAAAGAATCATGCTTACTTTCTTCCTACATCATATCAAACATGCAAAAACCTAAATGAGTGTACCATCAATGGTCCTAATAACGAGCACAAGCAACAAAGAAAACAAGCAAGCAAAGCACACAAGTTTGAGCTTATATGCTTAAGGACTCTAAAAAATGCATCAACCAAAGCAAGCTAAACCTAAATCATTCCCAAACTTTAGAACATACATTGTCCCCAAAGTATAAAAGTAAAAAATCAATAGCAGGGAATAAATTAAATGAGAATAGAGAAAACTCCCCTAGACGTTGAAAAGAGGGTTGAGCTTGCATCAAGTTCTAGCTAGTTTAAAAAAGATATGTGTTTGCAAACAAAATTTTTTCAGATAAGCTAAAAGGAAAACAAGAAGCTACACTGAAACTAAAGAAAGGAAAGCGACAAATTTTTTAAATCTTGCTTGCCTATAATAGCACAAATTTTAAGGTTAATTGTTTTACCTCTTAAGTGCTCGATACCTATAAAATAACATATTTATCATGTTTGCCAATTTCAACTCTTAACTCATAAACATAAATTGCCTTCGGTTACATGCCTTGGCGTTATGGTTAATTTCTTAGATAATCAAGATGCTCAACTAAGTGAGTACAAAATCGTCCATATTAATCAAACAACTGCATTAAAGCAAGAAATCTAGCTAAGTTGATTAGAGAACCAAATATCCCTAATTACTAATCAACCAGTTTTTGAAATTAGTTAATTGTGCATTACATTTGTGAAAGAGAGTTGTTCTAAATAACCTAGAATTCACCATAATCATGCTTTAACTTGTGCCCTTTATATGAAATGAAAGCTTGGTCAAAACTCAAATATTAATGCTTAGAATTTGAGCTCGCGTTCAAGAACATTACAATATTAACAAAATATTATTAAAGAACATAAAACAAAAGTCTCCCAACAAAGATTACATGGGTTTCAATCCTACCCCAAGTTAGAAAGATCTTACCTAGCGCCACTCATAATGCGGCAAGATGAGTCTAAAAGATGAAAATAACCGAAAGTAAAGAAGTTTAGGTGCTGATAATGAAGAGAATATATTTGTTGTTATTAATTTGACTAGTTTAGTTGTTTATGTTTTTTTTAAAGTATATGTTACCTATTGTTCAAATATTATTTATATTCATTTTCTTTTGAGTTCCTACGCATCAATGGGTTCAAGTACAAATTGCACCATATTTTAGGAGCCCAATAAGCGGAGTTTGAACATTCATGACATGCTTTTTATATATAAGCTAACGTTCATATTCTTAAAACTTTAGTTTATTATGAAGTGATGGAGTGTTAGGATATGTTTGAGTGCTTTCACTATCTTACCATTATGGTAGTTAATAGCTTATTCATCTTGTATAGTTTAGGATTGAAATGATTATAGTAGATCTTGCACGAACTCTAAAATGAATAATGTTATGTCTTTATTAGGTCTTGCACGAAGAATTGAAGTGGTGAAGCTACCAAGCACGTGATTGAAGTTTGGTTAGTGACAAAACTTGTCGTGAAATGTAGTTATTTTAGATAATATCTTTTTGTATTTACTTTCTTTGTAAAAGTTTCGTCAACTTTATTCTTAATTATGTATAAAAGTTCATATTTATGTTTTGTATATACCGATTTTGTGTTAGAATAAGACTAGATGATGAAAAAAGTCATGTATGTAAATGACAAGCTTAAAAAAGCGTCACAATCCATATTGAGTGCGAAAGATGAAGGGGAAACGTCAATAGAAACGAATTTGATTTAAATATCCCTCTAATCTCCCCAATAAAATACATTTGTAAACCCAAATAGTTTAATCAATCGAGTAATAGAAAGGATAGTAAAGAGCAAGTTCAAGATTGAACCCGAGGGAACTTTGTTAGTTTGTTTAGGCAAATAAATTTTTAATCAAGAAATCGAAAATTCTAATATGAGAGGAGGGTTTTATGATTATCTTGCAAAGAATTCAAAAGATGAGAAAACAAATCTTTTTGGATTTTTTTAAGAGAAATTGGACATAAATATAAGTTTTTCTCTCAATCAATAGTAAAGTGAGAATGAGTATATTTAGTCAATCTTTCTATCCTCCAATGAATCACAATTTTGTAATCAAAATCAATCTACAACTAATTAGCCTCAAGATAGTTTGCATCAAGATTCATAATAAACATATTAAATACATTTTCATCTTAGCGGATTCTATACATCTACCTCAAGAATGATTATTTAATTTAATTCAAATTAGATCATGCAAGAAAAGATCGAAAGAAAAAGATGCCTAAAATCAATCAAGAATCACCGATTTACAATCTTGATTTAAAGATTATGTTGAATGCCATTAGAAATTAAAGAAATATTTATGCTCTCATGATCGATCAGGTCATTCAAACAAAAAAAAAACCTAGTACAAAATGAAGATTGGAATTTAATTAGAGAATGAAATGAATTTGCTTTTAATTATTAATTGTTTTAATTATGATATTTTCAGTATAATTGATAGTCTTTCCTTAAGGAGGGTTTCAATAACGTAAAAAAAAAGTGTAAAAAAATCGGTTAGTGATACTTACTGGATGCTGAATACCAAATTTGTGGTAGAAGGTGAATTAATTGCAACATCGTTGTGTGTAGGGCAAATATATATACATATAGCAGCGACAGATTCCAATAAATGTTGCGTTATGTTTAGTTAATGGGATCTTAGAAACTAAGTTGGGGGTAGAGTCTTCTAGAGCAGTGGGATGTGAAATAGACATGATTAGTTAAACACATGTTTGATTATTTTAGTATTAATTCAAAATGTCTTTTACTCACCTTCAACGGTTCTTCTACCAGGAGTGCTTGAATTTTAATCCATTTTCTTCTATCTAACTTTTCTCCTTTCAACGTTTATAAATCTTTTTCAAAAATATATTTTCTTTTAAACACTTTCTTGAAAATGAGTTTAAATTTTAAATACTTACATATTTTGTTAGATTTTTTTATAAGTGTTTATATGTGAATTTTAAATACTAAGGTCCCGAGGCTATCTGTTGTAAACTTGAACTTTATGTAGAGACATAAACGTGGATCAAGTTCGAGTTTATAGCCAAAATGATCTATAGTGTATGAATAAGTTTGGGCGTCTTATTCTGTAGTCACTATCAATGCGGCCTATTCTGTAATTAGTATAAACGATGTGATCCTAAATCACTCATATAGAGACATGAGAATGATGACATCTTATGTAAAAAGTTTACATAAGACAAGAACCATGAAATAGTCACTTTAAGTTATAACATCGTTACTATATAAAACTTACTGTTTCGATTATGATGACTTAGTTAACTTAATCTTAATCTTGAACTAACTATAAACTTCTATTCACATGGAATTATACTTAAATTTGCATAGGTGAGGGCAGCTCAATGACGTTGGCCCAATAAGCCCTCCATTTGAGAGGTAAGACTGGGTGGATGACTAAGGACATAGGGTGCAAGACAGAATTCAGTTTTTAGGATGAACCTTAAACCAATTGTTCAATAGTGATCAGTGGGACTAGGAACAAGATGTAATCTCGGGGGTAAAACGATATTTTGACCTAACCAAGATTACGAACAACCTGTGAAGAATTAACTTACTGATCATGATTATATCAAATGGATAGAAATATATATATAGTGAGGGAAGTGCAACTAGGGACTTTAGTGAAATGACCCGTTAGTTAACGAATGTTGATTAGCTCGGTCAAAAAAGGGTTAACCAATTAATCTCGGATCGTTAGAGTCCATTATCTATAGGTCTATTAGGTTCCCTTGCTAGCTCATACGAAATTAACTTAGAACAACATGTTGGAATAATTCGAATTGTTCGAATTAGGTGAAGAGAGAGAAACTAACGAATATATATGATATAGCTGTCAGTTATCAGTTTTAGTTGGAGACTTATGTTTAAATCTGATTTAAATATTAAAAATATGAATCAGGATTCATATTCTGAAGCTCAAAATGGATGGAAATGATCAAAGTTGTAGAAAGTCAAAATGTTGACTTTTGATTTTGAAAAGTCAAACTTTGATTGGCTTTATATTCAAATGTGATTTGAATTTCGAAAAATAAAGTCGGATTCATGCTTGGGAGGTCAAAATTAGTCAAGGCGGACAAAATGGTAAAAAGTCAAAAAGTTGACTTTTGACTTAAAAAGTCAAAGTTTGACTTTACTTTAATGGTCAAATGACCAAAATACCCCTGGACTAAGTTAGAATAATCCAACATTTTGTTGGATAATCCTACTAACACTTAGTGGGATAAGTGGTTACATGAGATGTAAACACCTAGCCCACTAAGTTCCACTAATGGATAGTGGATTATTAAGAGATTTAATAAACTAATTACATTCAATTTTGCATGTAATTAGTCTACTTAAAGAGATTTTTTCAAAGTTTTGAAGACTTTTACCTATTTGTTTATTTTATTTTTACAAAATTATTTCAAAAATAATATCTCTTCCAAAATTCTTAACCCTATCCCTCCCTTTAAATTACATCTCTTTCTCAAATTTTCTTCATTGAACAGGTCCCACAACTTGGTTCTAAGTCCGTAGTATAGAAGGTCAACTCTAGTGGTGGTCCGGTTCAAGTTCGAGAGGAGATTTCAAGATTTCATGAAGCGACAAAGGTATATTTCTTTTAACCTTATTTTAGTGTAATTAAAGTTGTGTTTAATACATATTAATCTCTATTAGTTAGATGCATCTAGAGAAAATTTGATCCGTTTTTCTGCTGCTTCTGTATGCTTTCCTTCATAATTGATCTCCAACAACACAACATAATAATAAAAAATTTTCTTAAATAATATAATGTTGAATGAAAACTTCTTTACGCAATAACACTATGCGATATGCGATGATATGCAATAAGGACCTAGCTATGTGATCGATAGTTTTTGAGTCCTATGCGATAGAGTTATCAGATTTGTAAATTATTGATATTGATCATGACTATACGGTAATGCTAGCCATGCGAGATGTTAGACTATCTCATCACATACGTTGACATCCTAGGAGAGATGGTCAAGCAAGATAAGATACAATAAATGGCATGATTCTTATTACATAATTAAAGAATCAAACGTTTTATTACTGTTTTACATTTAATTCTCAATATAATCTTCCCATTAACTACAAACGTTTTCATAATTAAAACTTCATATTTAATTACCAATGGCTCTATTTTATCTCCTCTTTATACAAACTCATTTCATTCCTCATTTTGTAGATTTAGAAAAACAAGAAAAGCTTTCTTTGTGAGATTCCAAGCAAATAGTGTCTATTTTGATGTTGAGATTCCAATTAGTTTTTCAGTGCAAAACTTATTGAAAAGCATGACTGTTTTATCCTAGGGACGATGAGGCATTAGAAATTTGTTTGCACAAAGAGCCGCAAAACGTCTTAAAGAGAGTCAAATCCGTGACTCAACCATTTCCTAACAAGTTTATGTTTTGCAGTTTGCGTTTTGATCAAGCAATTTAACCAGGCGTTTTGACCACTAGGCATCTTGGTCAGTTGGCGTTTTGATCAGTAGGCGAGGTAATCAGCTAACGAGATGACTAGTAGGCGAGATCAGTTAGCAAAGTGATCAGTAGGCGAGTTGATCAGGGAGATACAATATATCTTAAGCGAGATAAAAGACAAGAAAACACACGTTCTGTCTAGGCGTTAAAGCTTCTTAATTTACAACTCCTTCTTGCCAAATTGCAACAACAATTTTAAGACGATTCATTTTGTTACGATGCCCAAACCTTTCCAAGGCAATTTGATCTCCTTTGACCTCAACCATCCTTTTTGCTTTGAAGGAACACACTTCAAAAGATGGAAATAAAAAAATTTGTTCTTTCTCACCTTGAAGAAAGTAGCTACCACATATACCATTGATTTTCGAGTAGTCTTTAATTAATAAACATTATCATTATCAACAAAAAAAAAGTGAGTGTTTGGTGAAATAAATTTTGATATCTAAAAGACCAAATGAGACGAAACCAAAAACTCAATCATGAAAATGTAAGATTTTGGAACATAGTACCCATTAGAATTTAAATCCAAAATTTAAAAATGAAATATAACATTTTAAAATCTAAAAACGAAAGAAAAAACAATCCTAAAGATACCAAAAGAAACTGTATTTATTTTCTAGCTATTATTCATTTTAGTCAATAATCATCCACTCATGAACTCCAAATTTGTTTTTTTGTTTTTTAATTTTTTAATTTCACTAATTTGATTAATATTATAATAAGCTAAAAATGGAGAATTAAATATTTTGTTTTGAAATAAATGAATGCAATACAACAATTGGGTTTTATTGGTCCCCTTTGCTGGTTGAGTCAAATGCGGATGATCCAGTCAACCATAGACTGCCAGATCGGATTGTGAGACTAAAGGTCATTGAAAAATGCAACGGAATAATTAGTATGAAATGCATTTTCATAATTTTAACATAAGATGAAAAAATTTTGCAAACACAATTTCCGCTCCAATCACTTCAAAATTCATTTTTTAAAGATATGGTTTTTAATGATATTTCTAAAATAAATTATTTTATAAATCAATTTCTAAAAAATGCATTATTTAAATTTGCCAACGCTACCATTTCTTTTAAAATAATTTTTTTTTACAAAATTAAACACTTCAAAATTTCCACCAAACACATTTTTATATTCTCTTCCTTCTGTATCCTACTTTTTTAACTTTTCTCTATTGGAATGTTTTTCTTTTATCTCTTTAATTTAATCTCTTTAATATTCCCAGGGAGACTTTTCCCTCTATAACTTTCTTTAACCTCTCTAAACTTTTATTTTCATGAATCTACATGACCCTCTATAAATATATATCTCTAACTTTTCTTTTAATAATTCTCTTCTTCTTCTTATAACTATTCAAATTATTTATATTATTTTTGAGAAAAAAAATTGGAAACAACAACTAGGTGGCCTTCGTTGGATATTGTACCTCTTTTCAAGAAAAAATGACAAACATATTTTATGTGTGTGTGGAGGTTGAAGAGATAGAACTATTTGGGTTTCGTGACAATGAGACTTTCGTTATAACTTGTAAGTGTGTGGGTTGGTCTGTGTATCATTAAAAATAAAAGAAAAAGAAATGGTGACCAATGCATTCCAAAGTTTCATTTTTTTTTTTTTTTTGTCAAGAAGCCACACAATACCTTTATCAAAGAAGTAAAATCTTTCGATCAAACGATGAAGACTAAAAATTTGTGTTATCGTTGTAGTTGATGAGAAGGTATTGTTCTCTATCTCTTTCTTATTTGTTTGTTTATATTTTTTAAGAAATATATTTTCTCGCCTGGAAGAGAAATTACTAAATTTTAATAGGTGTGTTTTTTAGAAAGTTTTGAAGTGGAAAGTTTGTGGTGAAGATAATATATTGTGTTAGAAAAGAAAACGAAATAGTATATTTGAGATGAGATTTAAGTGTAAATGAAAAATAGTTGATAAATAAATTGGACAAAGTGTTTTGTGCCTAATTAGTCCCCTCCTCATTTTCATAGTGAGAGGCAATCGAAATTATGCAACCAAGGAATCAAATCATCCAACAAAATAAGAAACAAATACTTACTTGTACTACACATTGTTGTAGGGTTTTATGACCAATTTTTCTTGGAACGCTAATCGAAACACCGAAGAATAATGAATTTGATTAAAGGGAATTCTTGGAACGCTAATCGAAACACGGAAGAATAATGAATTTGATTAAAGGGAATCATAAGAAATAACAAATTTGACAAAATATGTATAATATTTATTTCAGATTCTATCAACAACAGATATTGATAGACACTGTATGCTTCTACAGTGGTATTGATAAGCAGAAGATTATCAATTTCTATTATTGATAAAATCCAAAATTTTACTATAGCATGTAAATGTTTTAGTTTCTTTTACTATATTTGAGAATATCCTTTTCATTGATTGGTAATGATTTTAATCTACTTTTATCATATTATATGTATATTTTTAATTTGCTTTTTTTTTTTTGTTAATTAGTATTCTGTTTATATTTATTATTTCACTAATTATTGAGATATAGTTTTAAGATGTAATTTAACAAAGTTATAACACAATTTAATCTCATACCCGATTATTCATCTTCCTTCTTCCAAAATCCCATTTTATCATATTAATTAATTTGTTTAATACTTTTTTTTTGTTAATTAGCATATTGTTAATATTTATTTAACTAATTATCGATATATGTATTTATAGAGATAACAAATTCAAGTTGTTATGTTCAACGAGTTACAAAAACGTTAAATCAAATCACTCCTCAATCATCTTCTTCCCACCGATCCTATTTTATTATTAAAAAATTATTATACATTACAAAGGTGTTAAAAATATTTATAAATTATAACAAAATCTCATATTTTGTCAACGATAAATATCGATAGACCTAAAAATTTGGTACATTTTGTAAATATTTTGGTTCATTTGACTATATTTGAAAATGTTTCTTTATTATACTAATTATCCATTTACTCTACTTCATTACTAAAATTTTAATTCTTTTATGTTCATTAGAACATTTTTTATATGTTTATAAGAATGATTATCAACGTATAAGAAAATTCAAGTTCAAGTTCTTAATGATGTTATAGGAATGTTCGGTCTTTTCAATGGTACAAGTGATAACTCGAAGAAATTTAAGTTATTATAGTTTTTATTTAGAATAATCAGGAAAAGTTGAGTTTTAAAGTTGTGAACTTGGAATAATTCATAAGATTGAAAAACTCTGTTATCATGGATTACAAAACCCAAAATCTTGTTTATTATCAGTTTTCATGCTTTTGAATGCGAGGAATGAGAGTGCCACCCAAAACCCAAAAACTAGGAATAAATTCATAAGATCGAAAAACTTTATTACCTGATCAATTGGCAAAGAAGTGTTATTGTGCAAGGAATGAGTTATAGCCAAGAAGTATAAAGGAAGAAGGCATCTAAAACTTGCATATGATGAACATATCAAGTGATGAATTAACGATCATGCGATGAGTATACCACAAGATGAAAAGTATGCAAAACAACAAGTGTGATTGGTAATTGTCAAATCAGTAAGTTGGTAACTGATCACTTAGACAAAAATGTACATCGATAAATCTGTGACACGATGAGGCACACAATATGGCATGAAATTTAATGCAAAATGGTAGATTACCATAAGAGAGACGAAAATAGGCCTTTTTGACATTTAATGTAGGGAAGGGATAAAACCCTATGCAACAGAAGAATTTAAATAGATCCATTAACTAAAATTAATTGAAAAATTAAAAATACCATTTATTGAGAAAAGAATTACAAAGACTAAGGCTAAGCATGTTTTCTAAATAATATAGAAGTTACAGAGAGGAGTAAAGGAAACTAAAGTCGTTGTCGATTCCATATTTGTCAAATGCCAATATTGGGATGCCAAAATTGTGGTTAGTGGGAACCAAAATTGAGCTTAAAATTATGGTTCGTGAGAATCAAAATTGGAATGATAACTTTTACAGAGAATTTTCTTTTTCTAGAAAAAACTTATCTTACTGTAACGTTACCTACTTCCCCTTTCTTAATCCCACGTTCCCCGGATAATTCTCACACAAGGGACTTATTTGTTTAATTTAAATTAAATTAAATTAGTTAATTGATTAATTAAATTAATAATTAATTAATTCACATTTAATTAATATTTCATTTAAATCATATTTAAATAAATATATCTCATGTAACATTTAGTTTTAATTTAATTAATTTAATCAAATTAAATTTAACTAAATATAATTAAAAAAATTATTAATTATTTCTCTAATTAATCAATTACTAAATTAAATATCTTATCTTTAATTTAATTCAAATTTGAATCATATTTAAATATAAATTTCTTTTTTAACCTATAGTTTTAATGTATATCATATACACATTAAATTTTGACCTATAGGTTTCATATAAATCTAGTTCACATTAAATTAATATTTGAACTCATTCAAATATTTTAGGAAAATAGCATCAGATGACAAAAAAATTTAGAAAAAAGCAGCCTATAACATCTCTTTTTTGCATATTGCAAATATGAAAAATATGATAAGTAATTAGATGTATTAAACGGCTATCAAAGAACTATCAAAGAGCTATCAGAGAGCTATATGCTTTTAAATTTACTACTTTTGCAATTTAGAAAATGTAATGACATAGACCTATTATCATAAATTTTTTTGCTATTTTTGCAAACGTCCCAATATTTTATTCTCTCATAATCAACTTCGAATCTTATCTAAAATTTAATTTATATAATAAAGTTTAATTAAAATATAAATTTTATATTATAATGTATCACCATACATTATATTAATTCCCAAAGTAAATTTAAACATTTCAAATTACAACCAATATATATTAATCACATTACCCTTTACGAGCTAGGAAGGGGACCTAATGAACCTACAGATCAGAAGCTATAATGATATGAGAATTGCGTAAACTCATTAACCACACTAATCAATATTCATTAATTGTGTTCATTCCACTAAAGACTTATAGCTGAACTATTTTCATTGTAGATATATTTCTATATCCACAAATATAGACCAATAACAGTAAGTTAGTCCTCCACAAATGTTCGTAACACCAGCTGTGTCAAATTACCATTTTACCCCTAGATTACTTCTAGTCCTTAAATACTAGTACTCTTGTAATTAACAACCTACTTATGGTTCAACCAATAAACAGAGACCCCTCTTGTGACATAGAGAGGGTAAGACCCTTTGTTTAAGTCACGGAGACACCATTTAAGGGAACACTTATCTACTTACCTTAAAGTCCATAAGGAATGAATTCCATCTTGTGTGATTATGTTCCCAGCTCCCACTCGGTCTTGTTCCCAAAATGATAAGAATATTGAGTCGACAATCTGGCCACTCTCACCTGTACAAATCAGAGGAAAATCCCACTCAAGGTTAAGACTAAGTTACTTATGTCATCCGGATGAAATAGAAACCTAGCTAATTAACGGAGTTACATTTAGTGGTTACTATTTTGTGATATGGTCTTATCAAACTCACTGCATGGGATACCCTCACTCCCATGTCACCTACACTTTGTATTAGTTAGGGTCCTTAGGTGATGAGAAAACTACAAGAAGAATGGGAATGTGTGTTAACACCTTTAGTCAAGAGGTGGGGGTTGGTTCCATCATCCATCTCCTTAACCTCCTTTGTCTCTTTGGTTATTTCCTTGACCAACTTCTGATGCTTGGATGACAGTTGACGATTGAGATCAGATTTCTCAAAGTAAGGCATATCATATTTCAAAAGTTCTTCATTAGATGATGCATTGCAATACCTTGAATCCTCTCTTCCTGGTAGCTTACCTTTGCTAAGATGACATTGGCGACCAATTGTACTACTATTGAGGACAAGAATTACTGCCCCTTCTTTTTTGTGAAGACCCTTTTAATTTTGATGACCAGAATGCATCCGACATCCATAGATATACAACACATGATGTAGTAGATAGCCATCACTTTATCCAATGAAACCAATTTATTGCATTGTGAAAATCAATTTCTTCTTCAAGAAATATAGCAGACGTTAGCTTTAGGTGTCAAGGATTTAGCTAGCAACAGCTTGCACTCTTAGGTAGTTCATCCCGTTCAACGCCTAGTTGGTCACCAAAGTCAATGCGTCATTAATCTATGCTTCAGTAGGCTCTTCAATCATTCTATTTCATTTCGCTTTTGCATCATTGTGCAAACTTCATAGTCTTCATGTTTATGAAGTTTCTCGGTATAAAAATCGTAGGCTATGTTTGACCTCATAAATCTTTGCCCTTGATAAAACTTGCACCATCCCAGCACATCAACCAAGGCTATGATAAACATTGGAATCGATGCATCCTTTGGAAAGAAGCCCATCTCGTGTAATAGCTTTAAGGCGTCATCCTCCTCTTTAAGGCGCCATCCTCCTCTTTACTTCAACTTCTTTTTGTTGTCTGCTTTTCTTTTTCTTCATCTTTCTATTTAGGTGTTGACTTCTTTTTCGGTACCTCATTTTCTTCCTCATCATTAACCTTCTCTTTTCTTTTCTCATTGCGCTCAACAGGCTTTTCCCTCGCTGTTTGGTTTTCTTCCCTTTTCTTCCTTTCCCATTCTTCTTTCTTTTTTAGTTTTTCAATGATTCAACACTTTATAGCCAACCTTAGGTGCTCTTCTTTTCTCTTCTTCTCTTCATCACTGTCTTCCTTCAATTCATCATCTAGGATATATGTTACGACCTCTTGTCACTTTTCCCCTTTCTTCTTTTTGGCCTCTTGTGATGTGGCAAGAACAAACAATGCATTATCCTTCAATTCCTTAAATCCTTCTTTAGCTACTTTAGTCTTTTTAATCAATCTCTCAATTAAATGCACCATAGAGGATGCAAGAAGGATTACTTCTTTAATACTTGTGTTATCCACATTTCGACCTCAGGTCTGACTGCATTTTTCTCGTTGCTCTCTTCCATTTCTTCAACAACTCTCTTCATTAGTAGTTGCACCTCTAAACTCTCCTCCTTAATCTTATGTTTTTCCTTATTCTTCATTTTTAAAGCTTTAACATCTTCTTCAAAGTCACCACACCTAATTTATGTAGTGAAGCTCTAACCACCTCCTTGCCAAGTTGGTTAACTTCTCCAATTTCTTCAATACCATCTCTCACCCAATACTTCTCAAAATTGATCCAAATACTTCATTCTCACTTTGGCCACACGGTCTCATTGCCTCTAACTTAGGATTGTCGGGGTGCATCGAGATAGATGGTTGATGAACCTAGTATTAGGTTTTATGTCATAAAACTCGTATATAGTAAATATAATCGTTATTAATAAATGTTATTATTGTAATTTTCAATAAGTGTTATTGATTATTTTATTAGTCTTTTCTTAATAACCTAAATCAAATAAAGTAACATCCTAAGTTGTCTTACGAGTCTTGAATTGTATGAGAAGATATATAGAGATCAATGTTCAAGGTACAACTTAAAGAGTCTATACTGTAGGGATAAAGCTGAGTATCTTATCCTTGTAACACTATAAATACGGCTTAATTTGTATTTGATACAAATGCAATGATCCAACGTGTTTGCTACTCATTTGTATATATGATGTATTTTGGTTGTATCGTGGATGTTGCAATGTGGTTTTAAGTATGCAACTAAGCTAGGCAACAAAACTAAGGTCATGTGATAATAGGCACATACTTAGTCTCATTTGTTGCTTAATTCTATTAGTTTGTCATTTGCATACAAGTTTTCCTTCCTCTTGTCCAACTGTAAGTGAAAACAGAGGTTTCTTGGATAACCCAGGGTCGAACTCAGGAATTTTTAAGTAATTTTTGAATTATAATCCTATAAGGGTCTCATACAGTATCTATACACTAAAATCTATTCTAAGTATCATATATTTGCTTTAATTATTATTTACACTAAAGGTGTGTAGTGAAAGGGGAATGTATGTGAAAGTAATGTGTGTTGTTGATATCAGTCTGTTAGAGATACAAAGGATACTTGACGGAAGGTTCTTTACATTATTACGCGATATAAAGGAAGATTATCATTCCTTGAGGCAATATAACTTACGTAGCTAATTCCAAATTAAGGCGAACAACCTCTCAGAAACTATATGAAAGTTTAAAACAAAATTTGTAATTTTTTTAAGATTAAAAACTCTTACCCATTAATTTCAATATGATATACTTATCTCTCATACACATACGTATTTAATCATAAATAGAATGGAGACTTGAAAAGATTTCGACCAACATATTATCACATTGGTAAATGTCTAATATATATTTTTTATTCCCTTGTTTATTTATTTCTCTCTTTTTTTTTTTTTTGAAGATTTTTCTTGGAACTTAATCTCTTATTTATTTATTAGGTATGTTTTTGAAAAATTATTTTTATTTGACAAAAATTAAATAAAAATTAATTACCAATTTTCAGATCAAACCTTAAAACAAAACCATCGTAATTGATAGTAGGTTAAACGACTAATAATTAAGTATGATAACAATGATATATTACATTACTATACTTTTGTTATTGATAGATTTTTGTTAGTGACATGATTTATCATGAATAGACTTTGAGAGTATACTTATTTGTAATTTTTTACATTATTCTTTGTCTACAAACGAGTCAAAATGAACCTACTTCAATGAATCGACGTAGAACCTTTTGATTCAAATTTTCATCTCTTATAATAAAAAGAAAAAACTAAAATAAAACATATGCAATTAAATCACTTAAAAATTAGAAAATATGAAATCTACAAGCAAGTATAATCTAATCTCCGAAAATGGAAACCCAACAAGAAAAAAAACGAGGAATAAGAAAGTCAACTCGAAAAAAAAAAAAAAAGAAAAAACGAATGAAGAGAAGAAAAGTGGGAAGAGAAGGTTATAACAGTAATTGCGACAAAGAGAAAGGGAAGAACCCTAATGTGTTTGACGTAAATACCCTCTTTTTTTGTTGAAGCCGCAGAGTCTGTATTTCCATTCTCATCCCTCAAATCTCATCTCCCTCTTCTGCCCTTTGTAATTCCCCAATCTCCCTCCACCCTTCTCCTTCTTCCTCATCCCTTCTTTGCCCTTCTCCGATTTTCTTCAACTGAATTACCCGCCAAAACCTTCAAGAACCCACCTTTTCAAATTCTTTTTTCCTCTTCTCCGATCCCCTCAACCCTAATCCTTTCCCTTTCTGCTTCTGGGTTTTCTTCTTTCTCTTCTTTTCTCCGATACCCACTTCTTTCTTTTTCTCTTCTCGCTTCCTCCTTATAGCCGTCTCATGGGATTTCGATTTCGCACTTCCGGTTTCTTTCAGGTGGACTCTTTATCTCTCTCTCTCTCTCTCTCTCTCTGCTTCTTTCTCATTCTGGATTTTTTTTTTTTTTTACTTTAATGGTTGCTTGAGCTAATGTGTTTGGAGCTTTGGCTAACTTGTTGTGTGGAGATTCAAGGGTATGGGTGTTGATATTTGTTTTCAGTTTAAATTCAGAGTTAAGAAGGGAAAGCTATGATTTTCTCAATTTAATGTTACGTTTATTTCATATTAGATAGCTGTTCGGTTAGTAACATCATGATTCATGTGTGGAAGTTGCTCTCTTTTTCTCTTTCCTGTTTTATCCCATTAAGCATTTTAGCAGTTTAAGACTTTAACTGCCATTTAGATAGCTGTTGGGAACTTCTTTCAAGCTAGGTGTAGCTGGAGTTTTGTCTCACAGGATAGTTCCGGTTAAATTGAGGGAAGAGAAAGTTATGGAGCTCTAAATGAACTATGATCTTTATGTTCTTGTTTGAATTAGTTTTGGCTTTTTTTAGGAGTAGCTGGTAGTGTTGAGATTTGTCTCACAGGATAGTTTCAGTTATGGAGCTCTAAATGTCTTTATTTTCTTATTTGATAATTTTTTTTGTTGGTAGTCGCCGTGATTCATGTATGAAATTTTCTCTCTGTTTTTTCTTTCTTTCTTTGTTTTTTTTTTTTCGGCGATTCCCCCTCTTTTTCTTTCCTTCTGTCAAATTATGTGCCATAGAAGATTTTCTCAGTTCATGTCTTTTAGCTGCTCTTTTTTAATGGCTGTTTTGGGAAAATGCTTAGAACTAAGAGTATTTGGTAGTGTTGTGATTCATTTGAGAGGGTGGGTATAGATTTTTATTTAATTCTAATTAGAGAGGTTAGAAAATTATGAAACTTCAGTTCACTGTTATGGGTGGAGGGGGGAAGATTTAGACAATTATTGTTTTCCTATTTGAGTTTATTTGTGAATATATACATTGGTGACAATGGATCTTTAACTTTTCTCTCGGTTTATTTTCCTTTTGTTTTCGATACTTTAAGATTGCACATTCTTGAAGTTTAGTTCTCATTAATTTTTTTTTTTAAATATTAACAAATATGTGGACAGGGAGGATTTGCATCCTAGGACTTTCTAGAGGGTCTAGAGACATCTTAACTATTGGGTTATGCTCATATTGACAATGTTTGATTCCTAACATTAATTATTTGAAGGGGGTGATATCTCCTTGAAGATATTTGATTTTAGTTAATCTTCCAATTTGTCCAAACATCTATTTCTAATACAAATAACTCAGGGTATCAAAGTTGGGAGAAGTTGGTGTCTCGTTTTGTATATTATCACATGAGAGAATTTATCTTTTTTGCTATGTTTTTTGAGGTATTAGTCTTGACGCTTATGATATTGGGACAGGTTAATTAGTAGGTGGTGATATGCTTTCCTAAGTATTGCATGTTGTTACTCTTCACAGGTGTGGCATGATACAGTTTAGGTGTATTCCGGCCATTAAACTTGTAGCTGCCTAATTGGGGTGTTCCATCTCCTTTGTTCAAGTGATTTTCACTTTTTTTTCTTCAATGGCAAACCATGATCTGATATTGGGACAGAACCACAATTTAGCTCTTGGACAGAACCAACAGTTGATGTTAGGTCACAATCATAATATGGGTCTCGGCCAGGGTCACAGTTTGGACCTCGGACAAGCACATGAGCATCATCTAGGTTTGGGGTCAAACCATGACCATGAGTTGGGCTTGGGACATGCCCATGATCACACTGAGGGGTTGGTACATTCCCATGATCATGATGGTTTGGGACACGCCCATGATCATGAGTTGGGTTTAGGGCAAAGTCATGACCAAGGAGGGGACAATGATCACAATTATGCGCATGAAAGTGATTTAGCTATGGATAGGAAGCCTGACCCAGTTGGCCATCAGTTGTCTCTCCCTATACAGGGTCACGAGTTAGCTTTGTCCGATAACAACCAGTTAGCTGTTTCAGAAAGTCAAGAACTTGATGACAATCTTGAATTAGCCGTGGACCAGAATGACGAACTGGCTATTCAAACAGTTGATGATTTGACAAGTCAGTCTCAAATGATGGTTTCAACCCCTTCTGTGCTTCAAGCACGAACGGTCATGGCAGCTCCTACCTATGAGTTGTCGGTGGGACAAGAATTCCCTGATGTTAAGAGTTGTAGGAGGGCACTAAGGGACACTGCTATTGCCTTGCACTTTGAAGTGCAAACCATCAAATCTGATAAAACTCGCTTTACAGCCAAATGTGCTGCAGAGGGATGCCCATGGCGCATTCATGCTGCGAAGCTCCCAGGTGTTCCAACCTTCACCATTAGAACAATTCATGACACTCATACATGTGGTGGGATTAATCATCTTGGCCACCAGCAAGCCTCTGTTCAGTGGGTTGCTAGCTCCATGGAGCAACGTTTGAGAGAGAATCCTAATTACAAGCCAAAGGAGATACTAGAGGAGATTCACCGTGTTCATGGAATTACCTTATCATACAAGCAAGCTTGGAGGGGCAAGGAGCGTATCATGGCTGCAATGCGTGGTTCATTTGAAGAAGGATATCGCTTACTGCCACAGTATTGTGAACAGGTTAAAAGAACAAATCCAGGAAGCATTGCATCAGTTTATGGAAATGCAACCGATAATTGTTTTCAACGTCTCTTCATATCTTTCCAGGCATCAATTTATGGCTTTTTGAATGCGTGTCGGCCTTTACTTGGGCTTGACAGGACATACTTGAAAAGCAAATATCTTGGTACTTTACTTCTTGCCACTGGTTTTGATGGTGATGGTGCTCTGTTTCCTTTGGCCTTTGGTGTTGTTGATGAGGAGAATGATGAGAATTGGATGTGGTTTCTGTCTGAGCTTCATAACCTTCTTGAGATAAATACCGAAAATATGCCGAGACTTACGATCTTATCTGACAGGCTAAAATGCATCGTGGATGGAGTGGAAGCGAATTTTCCGACTGCTTTCCATGGGTTTTGCATGAGGCATTTGAGTGAAAGCTTCCGTAAAGAGTTCAATAATCCAATGCTTGGCAAGCTTCTTTGGGATGCTGCATATGCTCTCACGGTAATTGAATTTGAAGCAAAAGTACTGGAAATTGAAGAGATGTCACAAGATGCTGGATATTGGATTCGACGAATTCCCCCTCGTCTATGGGCTACAGCTTACTTCGAGGGGACGAGGTTCGGCCATTTGACTGCAAACATTATTGAATCCTTAAACAGTTGGATTGCAGAAGCCTCTGGCCTTCCTATAATTCAGATGATGGAGTGCATTAGGAGGCAGCTAATGACATGGTTCAATGAAAGGCGTGAGACTAGCATGCAGTGGACATCAATACTTGTGCCCACTGCTGAAAGGCGTGTTGCCGAGGCTCTCGAGCATGCCCGTACCTACCAAGTGCTTCGAGCCAATGAAGCTGAATTTGAAGTTATATCTCACGAAGGAACAAACATCGTGGACATTCGTAACCGATGCTGCCTTTGTCGAGGCTGGCAGCTGTACGGCCTGCCATGTGCTCATGCTGTGGCAGCTCTCCTATCCTGCAGGCAAAATGTTCATCGATTCACAGAGAGTTGTTTCACGGTCGCAACATATCGGAAGACGTACTCACAGACTATTCATCCAATCCCTGACAAATCTTTATGGAAGGAATTATCTGAGAACGATCCAAATGCAAACAAAGCTCTGGAGGTCATTATAAACCCTCCGAAATCACTGAGGCCTCCAGGACGACCAAGAAAAAGGAGAGTTCGAGCGGAAGACCGTGGGCGTGTGAAACGAGTTGTTCATTGTAGCCGGTGCAACCAAACAGGGCATTTTAGAACAACATGTGCAGCACCCATTTAGGTAGTGTCGTTCTTTTATTTTTTCAGTTTCAGAGTTGAACCTGGGGTTGGTCAATACCTGTACGTGGAAATGAATTATTTACTGCTTAATTAGTGGTGTTAAGGTAGGTTACTTAGTAGCATATCATCAATTTTACTTGGAATCCAAGTGAGACTACTGATAGTATTATGTTCATATTCATATCAATAATTTAACTATTCAATATTTTAGGACCCTTCCCTGCCTCCTTTCTTTCTTCTATTTCTGGAAACAAGTTCCCTTGATGTGTTTTAAGTTCAATAATGATATTTGTTGTTTCGTGTTTAGTTTTTGAAAACTAAGGCTGTAAACACTTCATCAGTTCAAAGGCCAATTCAAGTCCACTCCAAACTCAATTTAACCCTTTTAAAAATTGTATTGAATATAGATCTTTCTTTTTAAAACTGGTACTATTATTCGAATATTAATTAATAATCATTTTAAACATAAATCATTCAATTCAACAACCAACTTATTTTGTTCTGCAAACTGGATAAAAGAGATGTTGTAATGTAGGTTGGATTGTTGGGTGAATGATAATTAGGAAGTGAAAACCATTATAGAATCTTTCTACTTTTGTCGGACGTTGAAAATTTGGAGGGATAAAGAGTTGCATAGCATACTCTATAAGTAACAGTAAGTCTCCCAAGGTTATTTCTAAATTTAAAATAAAAATTGATAATTTATTCAAATGCCTAATTTGAGTCCGATCCAAAAAAAAGTTTGTGCTTTTCTTTAAATATCGGAAAAGAAAGAAATATTTAGAAATTTAAAACTATATCATAGGTTTTAATAGTTTTAAAAATACTTTGCCTTCTCTCCCCCGAGGTCTTGAGTTGAATTCAAGATCTTGCCTTTTTTTTTTCTTTCTTTTAAGTACATTTTCACAAATTTTGTTATTGCCTTCCTCCTTCCTTATTTGGTCTCTCTTCAATTGATCTTGCCTTCTTTTATTTTTTTTTTTATACTTTTGTAAAAATTTAAATTTAGTTATTGCTTTCCTCCTTCAAATAGGAGAAAGATATTTTTAAATAATTAGATAACCATAGATTTTTGCCTTTTAAATCAAACCATATTAAAATTTCAATTATTTTATAGATTATGTATTTTATCTTTCATTCATTTGTCATTAGTTTTATGAAAATCTATAATTGTATAAAAATTTATATTTGTATTTTTTTAGTTATTAAAAAATATGATTATTGAACCATTTTTTAATAATGAAATATTTTTCAGAAAAAAAAATTCTAAAAATAAATATTTTCTCTTCTTTTAGCTATAGTTAAAAGAAAAATAATAATTATTATTGTTTTTTATAGAGGGTGGTTGTTGAATAATTTTTTTTTTGAACCAATTACAAATTGTCACGTGTCCCAAATTAAATTTAAAGAGAAATTGGACAACTAACGATGTCATGTGTCTTTAATTATGACAATTAGATCAAATTAATTATTTTAGGTCAATTAAATATTAGGGGCGACAAGAAAAATAGCAAAATCTAAGATTTACTTTGGATAAATGACAAATTTATTTTTAAATTGTCAAAATAACAAAACAATTAATTTCCACATAATAAATGAGATAACTATGCCTTAAATGCCCTTTACCTACTTTACAATATAGACTTTTAAATACAATAGTAAGAAAAACCACAAATACTCTATAATTAATACATATTATGCACTCCTTTCAATTTTCTAATTTTCCCTTCTAAAAAAATAGATCATCTTCTGCAAATGCTTTCCGGCGCATTTGTTCTTCCATTTTTTAAAGGCTTTCCGACGCATTTCTACCGTCGCTTTTCCACCGTAGCTTTCTCTTCCTTTTTTCCACCGTCGCTTTGTCTTCCATCGCTTTTCCACCATCGGTTTCTCTTCCGTCGCTTTTCCACCGTCTGCACGCCTTTCCTTTTTTAATCTGTTTGCACCACCCAAAGTATTGATGAGTTGTTTCGTTTCACGCTTCTGTTCCATTTTCAACCTTTGCATTTTTCCTCTGTGTTTTGCATGTATCGGTAAAAAATACCGAGTTCTCAAAATTTTCTTCAAATTTTTTCCGATTCTAACATTCTTTAAATTTTCAAATGGCTTTCCACCCGCATTTGTTTTCCACCCGCACCGTCGCTTTTCCCCTTCTTCTTTTAGTACAAATTTTTGTTTCTCTTAATTCCGGTTGATTGTCTTCCGGTGAATCTTCTATTTTTGTTTCCTTAATTCCGGTTGGTTGGTAAAATTAAAGATAGATCACACTTTATTTGGCATGATTTTACGGAGGGTTGGGATTTGATTCTAAACTTAAGTATTTCCATTATATCTGCCATAATTTTAGGGAATGGTTGAAATTTGAATTTGAATTTTACTTGAGATTTGAAATCTGAATCTTTTAAATGATTTTTCATTACTTTTTTAATGTTTTTGTTAATAGTTAATTATTGCATCATATTTATCATTATTTTAGGAAGTGTTCATTGGGTTAAAATTTGAGGACGTATTCATTGCGTTAATAGCTAAAGTTTGAATATATAATTATTGAAGGTAAAAATCGGAATAATTAGGGGATATTGAAACCAATTGAACATGTTTAGGGATCATTGAAAGAATATAATAATTTTTTGATTTAGTTAATAATTATCATAAGTGGGTGTGTTCACAAATACACTGTAATCGGATATGTGATATTTTATTTGATATTCCGGTCTTCTTAAATATACTGTATTTGAATCATGACAGTTCTCATCCGTTGAGGGGTAATTTTGGACCAAAAAAGTGGAAAACTATTTCAGGCAGTTAGTTTTGCCATAAAAAAAAAATAATAGTTTGCTATTTTTCTAATTTCCATTCTTATATTTGTCATTTCCACGGATTCCCCTAAATATTATTTACTTGGACTAAAATTCAATTGAGCCAAAAAATAAGCTTAATTTAGCTCAAAATTAAATATGACCCAAATCCATGTAATTGAGCCCATGGGTATGGTACATGGACTAGGCCAGACCCAAGCCCATAAAAACCCACTAGGGAATTCTATAAATAGAGGAGTTCTCCTCATTTCTCATTCGTGGGAGGGAAAAATTTTTTACTCCAAAAAACCTAGAGAGAATTCTCCCAAAAGTTAGAAGACTCCCAACTATTAAAGTTAACCACCCTCGAAAATTGAAACTCCTTTGAAGATACAAGCTTTCTCCCAAGACTCAAACTTCAAGAACATCATGTGCTCTGCTTCCTCAAATCAGGCGTAAGCATCCAGCCGAGAGAATCAGATGATCAAATTCTAGAGATCGAACCACATCGCATCAAATCAACATAAATACAACATCAACACAAGTTCAACTCCACGAATCAAATTTCTTCGAAAGTCTCGTGTGAATAGTGGTAAAAGAAAAATATTTACAAATAGGTCATTCCAAATTTGTTTAGTTAGTCGATCTTAATGCAACGTTTACTATTGAAAAATTAAACGTTTACGTGGTTAGTATTTATTTTATTGAATTTATATTTTATTTTAATTATAGATTTTATTTATATTATGACACTACTACTTCTACATTTGTTAGATTGAGAAATAAAGAATGAAGCAAATTGCCACATAGATAAATTGTACTTAATATATATATTTTTATGTTTTTAATAATTTATACTAAATTTCTCATTATATTATATTATATTATATTATATTATATTATATATATATATTATGTAGTTCAGTTGGGTTAGATTAGTATTAAAAAGGGGAAGAATCGTAATCATTTTGGGGAAAAAGTATAATTGTTATTCAATTTATAAGTTTCTTTTTAGGGGTCTTTTCAAAAATATAAAAAAGCGACAAAGTATTTACACTATATAGAACAATTCTGAAAATGGAAAAAGTCCAGAAGCCCAACGTGTAAAATACCAAAAATGTTCCATCAACAATGAGCGTAATATATTTGGTAACGCGATTTGGTACACGATCGTTTAAATTTGACTATTGTTTGTACACAATTGTTTAGATTTGTTTTTTCAATTCTATCGTTTAATTTGTTACACGATTATTTAATTAATTAAGTTACACGATCGTTTAGATTTGGGGTACGATTTTTTTTCAAAATTTGGTATACGATTGTTTAGATTTGACTACACCATCGTTTAGATTTGGAATTCCAAATCTAAACGATTTTTTTTTTCAAAATTTGGTATGATCGTTTAGATTTAGCTACATGATCGTTTGGATTTGGCTACCCCAAATCTAAACGATTTTTCATTTTCTAAATTTGGTATAAACGACTTTTTTCAATATTCTTTATACACAATCTTTTAGTTTTGACTACCATAATTTAAATGTCTAACCAAATTTTTCAAGATTTTATACACCATCAGATTTGGTTACCTAATCTAAATGTAAAAAAAGAAAAGAAGAAAGATGATACGATGCATGCAGTGAATGAAAAAGAAAAAGAAAAAGAAGAAAGAGGAAAAAAGACATGCACGCACCTAAAAAAGAGAAAAAAACAAGAAAGACGATAGAAAGAAATAGATTTGGTTACTCAAATCTAAAAAAAATGGAAGAACTTGCAGTTAAAAAAGAAGAGTACAGAAGAGACGATAAAAAAATCGCAGACAAGATAAAAAGATGGAAGGACAAATCTGGAATATTTAAAAAATGGCTAACTTTATGGGCTTTATTACACAGGTCGTAAATATTTCATTAGTTTGTAGGAAAGTTTCCTTCTTTTTATTGATCTATGATGTTATGCTAAGAAAATTATTAATTAGAAGCACATTATTAGTAGATCTATGATTTCATTTTGATATTAAAATTATGTTACATGTATATTACAACCTTATTTAGGGTTTTATATGTTAGTACTGGATCCATGATTTTATTGTTATGATATTAAGTTATAAGAGTTACTACTAAATCTATCATATTTTGGGCATGTATATTAAAAAACATATATAAAATGTTAGAAAGAGACCCTAATATTAAGTTAAGTTTAAAAATTAGATATGTATAACTATAAAATTAATCCTAAAGATCATAATTTTAAAATTAAAGATAAATTAAATCTTTATGCAAAGCATTGAAGCAAGATGTTCATAAAATTTCAATTTCTTTATACATTAGGATACATATATTTTTTTATTTTTAATGTAATGTGTGATGTTTCAGATTATTTGAAAATCTTACAAAAATGTAATTGACAATTTGCCAAATTTTTGTAAGAACTGTCAAGATTTATGGCAGACAATCAGTCCTCTCATATGTTCTCATATTGGTGAGTGGCATCATCCTGATAGGGTGCTCAGACAATTCAGTCGTAAACAAAATATCCCATCATAATGCAATACTAAGTCACTTCTGCATAACATTGACTTGAGAGTTACAGATTGGTCAAACAATGCTGCACATTTGGTAGTGCAATGGCGATGTCATAGAAAATTTATGGCGATAAGAGTTCTGATTCAACAATTTGATATGGATGTGACTCAAGAATACATCCACTGGTATAATAATATTACAAGGCTCTACATCACCTAACCAGAAGCAATTGTGGGTCATTTGGTACATATTTAAATATTGTATAACTACTTAAATTATTTACTCAATTAAATATTTCTATTTTTTTTACAATTCATAGAGATTGAACGATGCAAGACTTCATGATGTTGCAAATGATCCACAACAAGTCCTTGATATATGTAATAATAACGAGAGGTACATGGAGGAGATACATAATATGTACTATCTACCTATTATACCTCCACCAGTTCATAAGGGACGTGTCTAAGTGGAAGAAGTTGAACTCGATGAGGTTTACCATAATGTGGAAGCACTACTACAGAAATTGGATTACTTGACGTTAATACAGTGTCAAATAAACCTTTACTTGACGTTTTTAAAAGCGTCAAGTATAGTCAGATTACTTGACACACTAAAAAATCGTCAAGTATACATTTACTTGATACTGTATTAATGTCAAGTAATCAATCGCACTTGACACTTTTTATCTGTCAAGTATGGTTGTAT
Source organism: Cucumis melo (assembly GCF_025177605.1). Classification (NCBI taxonomy): domain Eukaryota; kingdom Viridiplantae; phylum Streptophyta; class Magnoliopsida; order Cucurbitales; family Cucurbitaceae; genus Cucumis; species Cucumis melo. Next base: position 18,570,360 of record NC_066858.1, read on the forward strand.
ACTTAATGTCGTTTACATTTCAAGTAAATGTATACTTGACAGGTTTTACACATCAAGTAAGATCGTATACTTGACACTATTTACACGTTAAGTAAGATTATATACTTGACACTATTTACACGTCAAGTAAAATAGTATACTTGACATATACACATCAAGTAAAATTGTATAGTTGACACTAAAAAATTGTCAAGTAAAATAGTATATTTAATTCAAGTAAGATAGTATACTTGACATGTATTTAAGGTCATGCATACTGTTTATTAATATATTAAACATACAAATTTTCCATCTTCTGTTTCTTGCATTAGGTACATTCGTCTCAATAAAACATATCCATCAACAAAATAAACTTTTAAACCAGTAGTTACACAAGAAAAAAAATGACAAATAATTTATTATAATAAATAATCAGCTTTTGAGACATGTAGAAACATTTGAAGTTAAGAATCCTATACCTTTGCCCCGGTTCTTCTCAAGTTTACTGAGATTCTGACTCCAAACGATACTCTAGGTCTTGATCGAAAGATATCATCTTTAAGCTACAAACTATTTCGAGGAAGTCATGTTCTTGATATAGAACATGATATAAGACCTTCTAGGAACCCCAATATATTTGACACATATGATATAGATGAAAGTGCTGAAGGGTTTTTTGTTCATCGAGACTTAACTTCCAGAATAATTAATACACTTACAACTGAGTCTCGAGCTCTTTCTACATCCATACTGACTGATAGGAGATTGGAGGTTGATTCGCTTGTTTGACATCTAAAGACACTAATTCCCTCCTCTAGTATTGATGCTCTAGATTATGAGTAATATTTCTTTTATGTTCAAAAGGGGAAAAATAGTGAAGATATGGAGCATAAGTAGCTATAGCTGGTTGCTGTCTATGTTGAAGCTGTGCAGTTTTTTATGTGTTTTGAAGTTGTTTTCTTTTGTGTTTTTCTTTTTGAAGACTGTAAGAGACTCATATGAGGTTATATAATCATAAAATTTGTCACTAAATGATGATTTTCTGAAGTGTATTAGTTAGTGATGATCTGTTGATGAATGTATTGATATGATGTGCTAATATATGTGGTTGAATATGGTTGTTTGCTAACTGTTGTACTATGAGAAGTCTTCAAGAAGCATTGCCTATAACTTGAAAAGAAATCTACTCTTTTTTACAAAAAGGAAAATTTGTTGGGATTTTTTCAAAAAGATTTAATTAGATATCTTTTATTTAATAAGTTATTTAATTTTAAAAAGATAAAAGATCTTTCTTTATTTGAGAAATCTTGTATCAATATCTTTTTGAAGACTATCCTTGAGAAAATATGTATATGTTATGGATCTTATGAGGTTCGATACGACAAAGAACGCAAAAAGCTTTTAGTGAAGTTAGTCGAGTTTATTGTCACGGAAGCTGTGAGCGAAAAGAAGGTAATGCAACTAATTATCTATGGTATCAAGATGTTGATCTGTGATTAACTTAATGATGAGTAACGTGAAAAAAGAAGTAGTGATCAAGAGATCACCTTAAACTCAGGGGGAGTATGAAGACATCTTCAAGAAGATTTACTCATATGTTCTAGGGAGCCTAAATTCTTAGGTTATTAAGTACTTTAAGATAGTCATATATTTGAGTAGAATACCACTTGCTGTATTGATGTATATTGATTATTGTGAATCTTAATAATATTACTAATCTGAGCTGTGCGTAGCTCCCTAGATGTAGGTGGTATTTGTTGAACAGGGTTACCATAGCTCTATGTGTTATTTTCTTCTGCTATCTCTTTAACTATTACAACAATTAAATACTTTAGAATTAACTAAAGGTTTATTTGATTATCTCACACCATTTTTCAGGACTTTTTACCCAACAACGTCGGGCAAACCTCTCTCGACGTCTAAACCTTCGTCGAGAAGACTGTCGGGAGAGTCATTCCTGACGCGTAAACAAGACAGTGAATGACCTATTCTCGACACCGTCACTATCGATGGATGTTGGACGTCGACAGTGGTGTACTCCCAATGCACCATCTTGGCATCGAGAGTACTTTCTTTCGACCCGACGTCGGAAATACTTTTCCCGATGTCATGCAAAATGTGTTGGGGAAAGAGCTTATTTTCGACACCCTGACTATGCCGGGAGATGTTATTATATTGATATTTTTTAATTATTTTATTCAATTTCGTTTACAGTGAGGTACTCTTTTGGGTTCTAATTCAATATAAATTCAATAAAATTATGAAAGACATCAAGCACAAAATTAATAACAAATTATCAAAATGAAAATTATAATTTATAAAATTAAATAGTAAATCCGAATGTATAAGAAAAATTACAAATACTTTAAATTCTTCAAAAGAAATTACATAAAAAGGAAAAAAAAACTACCTTATATCCTAATTATTGCCATGAATGCCAAATTCAATGAATTCTAAACCTACAATGACATAAAAGTAAATTTATATATATATCACCGATGATAAATTAAACAAATTAAAAGTTGAAAAAATACGTACCCTAAGTGTTCATGGTCCTCTCTGTCCTCGACTCATTTTCTCACTCATCTTCCTCATTTCTTCCATTTGTTGAGCATGCAACTCCAACATTCGCTGTTAATCTTCAATATAATCGGTTAGTGTTTTCAAGGTTAGCTCTTAGTTCACTAACCTCTCTGGCGTACATCTCTTGCTAGCAGTAGTCTTTCGGGACTTAAGCTTGGGACCATAACCAAGACCTTTTGAGTAGTCCGGTCGCATACCCAAAATTGTCTTGCATATCTCGTCCTTAGAGAGTGGTTGAGAACTTTCTGGGGTGGGTTGGGATCTGAGTTCCAACATTTGATTCTGCATCAAAATTTTTTCATTATCAAAAGTAGAAAATGCAAATAAAGGTTTTCATAAACTTACATCGACGTGATACTTTGCAACTTCTAAAAATTAGGACACTCTCTTTCTATACTCAACCGAGAACTTATTCTTAGGTTTTATCCAACCCTTGTTCATCTTAAAGACCTAAGATATAAATATGTTTGATTAGTCTTATATTTCTCCTCTCAAATGCTCAAACTTACTCCATGAATAAGTTACATCTCACAAGTACCCAATATCCCAACTTTCACACAGCTAAGTTTAAACTAAAAAGGCTCCCATAACTGCAGAATAACAAAAAAAACCTAACCACATATTACTTCAATTTTTTAAAGCTACCCAACACTTCCAACAAACCTTATAAGCTACCTAACACTTTTAACAAATTATAAACTACTGAGGGCTACCATAACTGCAAGATAGCCGAATCAATCAAAATGCATGTTTTGATTTAGAACTTATAAGGTCGATGCATAAATATTAATACGTATTACTCCTACTTCCTAGTGCTATGTTTTGATTTATGTTGATGATTTGATTATTATGGGCAGTATTGAGAAAGACCTAAATTTTTTAATTCACTTTCTAAACAGTCAATTTGCTCTTGAGCACTTGGAAAATCTGAGCTACTTTCTTGGAATTGAGGTTTCATACCATCTCATGGTATATGGCTTAGAAAATCTAATAATCTATCATTAGTTGGTTTTATTGATGCGAATTAGGCTTCTGACTTAGATGATAGAAGAACTATCGAGGGTTCGAATCCCTCTCTCCTTGTGTTCGACGAATCAATTTGTTTCTTTATTTTATTGGTTTTGTCCGACTCAATATCATAAAAGGGAATGGGTCGGCTAGGTGTGATAGCCAAGCCAAAAAAAAAAAAAAAGATTAGATAGAAATGAAGAAATGAAAAATGAATATTTTTATGAATCTTTAATATATTGGTATTATTTATAAATTAGGATCGAAGATATCTCTTCTTTTGAGCCCTTATCTAATCAAATCTCATTTATATAAATGGAATTCCTAATAAAAAGAAGTTTTCGTCGATTTGATAGATATCCATCGATATTACTTTTCCCTTATGTGTTTATTTTGAAAATAACTTAGTGTCTTGGGGTTCCATGAAACAATCTATCATCCCAAGTCTAGTATCGAAGCTGAATATCGTTGCCTTGCACTTCTGGCAACCGAACTGGTATGGATTTGTTCTCTCTTGATAATCTAAGTGCAGTGCATCTTAGTGCAAATCCTATATTACAATCCAAGATAAAGCATGTAGAACGACTTGACATCTATTTTGCTCAAGATCTTATACAAAAGAAAAAGTTATTTGTTAGACATCTTCGATATCCTCACCAAACCATTGTCTGCTTAAAATTTCCACAAACTAAAGAACAAACTCAGTGCAAGTGATTCAACAATCATTGGTTTGCAAGGGGCGTTAAGATACCCAACTAATTCTAGTTTGTTGTGTATTAATTTGTTTATTCTATTTCTTTTCTATATATATTGGCCCATTGTATTAAGGCCCTAAATACATGTTCTAGAAAGAGGTGATTTGTAGAATACCAAATATGAAAAATGGAACGAGAAAGTAATTTTCTCTTGTCAAACTTTCATCTTCTCCAATCTCTTTCCATTTCTTATTTGTGGAGCAGGGAGAATATGGGAGAAGTGAGGTTTGAGAACAAACTGAAAATGATACGGACTAGGAAACTATTGTTGAGGGTTTAAATGGTTGGTTCGGAATAGGAAGTGGGACGATAAGATTGAAGTTTGGAAGAAGGATACAGACCTAATTGGAAGTTGAGGATTTAGGGGAAAATAAGAAACACTAGTTACTTAATGTCCGGGCCACATAGGGCTGACTGAAGTTGATAGAGTGATTAATTCTGATTGTTCATCCGAACCCTCGCCAGGATTATTCATTGAAGTATTAGCTGAAGAAGGGATTCAAAGTTGTTATACCGTCAAAAAGTACAGTATATTGGAGAAGAAAAGGGAAGAAGCTGTCGTAAAAATATTGCTTAAGTTAATAACCATTGGGCAAAAGGATACAATAAATAAGCTATATATGTGGGACACCCTAATAGGAGAAGACATAACAAAATAAGCCCATATTAATCTAAAAGGAAAAGCTCACAATAATAAGCCCATATCATATAATTCCTTAAAAAAAAAATTGGTATAAAAATTAGTCTAAAAAAAGAGTGATAAATTTGAACATATATTTTATAATTAATATTGATTATGTTAAATTACAAATTTCAACAAATATGTTTATAATTCTGTGGAATATTGATGGTTGGTGTTTGGTTTCTAATTTTGGTGGGATAAATTAGCGGAGTAGTTGAATAATAATTTTGTAAATACAAATTAATTTGAACTGACATAAATATTTTCAAATAAACTCTCTCTTCAACATGTCATTGTCCATCACACATTCCTCGGAACAATAGCTTCTGGTGAACCCAAAGTTGAAGTTTTGTATTGAGTTGAGAGAGACAACACAGTTCCTAATAATGTTGAGCAACTAAAGATGAATTTCCTCTTCCTAATAATTTTGAATCAATCAGTCACCTTTTTCAGTTTATGATTTTGTGCAATTTGATTTCACGATCTTGTGGGATTTGCCCATGTTGTTACTGTTAAATCCTCATGCTTTCTTTATTATTAATTTAAATAAACTCCACTCATCAATCCTACATATATATATATATATATATATATATGTTTCTATTTAACAACGGGAGGTACACTCTATAAAACAATTCCAAAAACAAAAAAAAGCCTAGAGGTCCACCGTGTAAAATATCAAAAATGCTCCATCAACCATGCCGTCAACAACATGCACGCAATATATTTGCGATCGTTTAGATTTGGTTATTGTCTGATACGCGATGCGATCGTTTAGATATGACTACAATCTATACGCAATTATTTAGTTATGGCTACAATTTATACGCGATCGTTTAGATATGACTACAATTTATTCGTGATCGTTTAGATATGACTACAACTTATACGCTATCGTTTGTATATGATTTTTTTTAAAAAAAAATTGGTACACGATTTTTTTAATTCTTTTGATACACGGTCGTTTAAATTTCTTTATACGATCGTTTACTTTTTTTACACGATCGTTTATATTTGGCTATTCCAATCTAAATGATTTTTTTTCAAGATTCTTTATACACGTTTTTTTGTTTTATTACACGATAGTTCACATTTGACTACTCCAATCTAAATGATTTTTTTTTCAAGATTCTTTATACACGATCTTTTAGATTTTGCTATTTTTTGTACACGACGTAAAAAAAAGAAAAAAAAGACGATAGAAAGAAATCGCAAAAAAAGAAGAGGAAAAGTAGAAAGACGATGGAAAAGCGAAAAAAAAAAAAAGAAAAAACAAAAATAAAGAATTGAAAAATAAGAAAGATGATGGAAAGAAATTGCAGAAAAGAAAAAAAGAAAGAAGAAAGACGAAATTGCACGAGCAAGACGATAAAAGAAATAGCAGAAGGAAGACGAGTAGCGAATAAGAAAAGAAAGATGGAAGGATAAACCTGAAATATTTAAAAAAATAACTAACTTTATGGACTTTATTATACGGACCGTAAATAGTTTAGTATGTTGTTACATTTACCAAGAGTTTTCCTTTTAAAAAATTAACATGGAACCAAATGCATCTATTTCGTGATATTTACATATTCATAAATTTAACCATTAAACTACTTTAAAGTCAATATTAAATACATATTTATTATGATTGACTTAAAGTATGCAATATAAATATATCTATAAATACATAAATGGAGAGAACCAATGGAACCTTGAAGTAAAGCAAAGGCCTAATTGACAATGGATGTATTAATGGAACCAAGTGAAATAGAAAGATCTCCAACATCATTCGGGAAGGAAGAATGGGCCGAGATACACAAAGAAATGGCTTTTATAATTTTCCTCTTGCATCTCCTTTCCATTTTTGCACCCTTTCAATTTAGTTGGAGTGCATTATGGGTTGCCGTGGCATTATATGTTATCACGGGTCTCTTTGGTATGAATCTTTCATATCACAGAAATCTTTCGCACAAGAGTTTTAAGCTTCCAAATTGGCTCTAGTACTTGTTTGCTTACTGTGGAGTTCAAGCACTTGAGGTTAATTAAACAACAAACTCTAAATTAAAGCACGTTAAAGTATCTAGTATTTTTAAAGTTATATTTTATATGTACATATTTTTTTAGGGAGATCCAATTGATTGGGTGAGTACGCATAGATATCACCACCAAGTTGCTGATACTAATAAAGATCCACAACGTCTTGAGCAAAGATTTTTGTTGCTTTCAAATTACTATGGATCAAATAAAAGAGTTAATTCGAGGTACTTTGCTATTTTTAAAGAGATAGAAAAGAACGTGTTTTTAATGGTTAGGAAGAAAGTGAGACGAGATAATGTTGAGGACTTGGAGAAGCAAAGTTTCTACAAATTCATTCACAAAACGTATATTATTCATCCAATTGCTCTTGCAATCTTACTATATGCAGTTGGAGGAATGCCTTTTCTTATATGGGGAATGGTAAAGTAAAACAACTCTCTCTTTGTTTGTTTCTTTTAGATTCTTAAATAACCAAGTTGTTTTAGAAACTAACTTTAAAAACTATTGTTTTTCAGTTTTCAAATTTTGGTTTGATTTTTTAAAAACATTGGTAAAAGGAGGTTATAGTTTATACCATCATGTTTTAATTTTAAAATTTTGGTTAGATTTATAGTTGAAGAAGATGAAAATTATAGATAAGAAGTAGTAAAGGTGAAAACAACCATTAAAAAAATCACAAATACAAAGAGCTAACTTCTGTCTCTAATGAGAACCTCAAGTTGGTCCCACTTCCACTTTATAATAAAAAAGAAATAATGGAAAAAAATAATCAAACATTTGAGCAGAGCCTACATAATATTATGCTAATAATAATTTAGATAAGATAGTAAATCAAACATTAACTTAGTAGTTTAGTCAAAGTTTGAGGCCCATTGGTTCTTGAAGTGACTTATAGCTATTTTGGCATTCCATTTTATATCTGATAAGTTTCGGCTAGCCTTTGAAACCATTCAATAAGTTGATAAACTTTTTTTGCCATTAATTTTTTGCCCATACATTTCTAACATAAACCGAAAATGTTGTAAATTAACAAGTATCTTTGCGAGTAATTATTGAGATGGTCAAAATCACTCTTTCTCTTGTCAAAATGATAGTGTTTGGCATAAACTAAAAAATGATTTTAGAAAAATATAAAATCATTTTAAATTGATTTAAAAATAAGTATGTGATATGTGACTTTTGTTAGGGATTTTCTCAAAAATAGAAGTATTTGACAAACTATTTACACGCCATAAAACAAAATTACTAAAAGATAAAATTTATTACACTTGATTTTTCTATGAAGCGTAGATATTTTGTCAAACATTCTATCTTTTATAATTTTTCCTTTTATATAATTATGTGATTACGGGTCAATCACTCAAAAAATGACCATCTAATTTAGATTTTGTGTAAAAATATTGTTGGTTAGTAGTATGTGAATTTATTTTTTTTTTTTTTAAACTTAAATCTATCTCATCCACATTTTTTACAATTGATCTTTCGTACGTATAATGACTAAATTCTTAGCCAATTTCCAAATATAAAAATAACATTTTTTTAGTTCTTAAAATTTGGTTTGGTTTTTTTAAACTATGGATAATTTTAACAAATAAAAACAAAATACACAATGGTTATTAGATGGATGCTTAATTTTTCGACTAATCAAAGGAACACATAATTTAATTGTGAAGTCCTCACTAATTCATATAATATATATATATATATATATATATATATATATATATATATATATATATATATATATATATATATATATATATATATATATGTAAGAAAATAGAAGGAAGGGCCACGAAGCTGTCTTAGAATTAATTAAAAATCAATCACACAAATTGTTAAGGTATCATCTTTTAACTTCCATTTTGAAAATTAATGAGATAGATAGCAAATTAATCAAAAATTGATCTAGGATATTTTTAGATACAGTAAAATAAATTAAAATATATATAAATATAATAAAATATTATTGTCAATTTGTAATAGATTCTACAGTAGATTTTGATAAACTACTATACACATAATAATTTATCGAATATGATATTTTGTTATATTTGTAAATATTTTTTAGCAATTTTTTCGTTAATTAAAAAATATATATATATATATATATATATTTATGATACAGTGTGTGAGAACGAGTGGTAGTGTTACACACATCATTCCTAGTAAACTCAATATGCCATAGATGGGGAAAGCAACAATGGAAGACTCGTGATTTGTCATTAAACAATGGGTAAGTTAATTTGTTTTGCCTTCTCTATTAATATATACTTGTTTGGTTTCACTACTTTTCAATAGTTTGATGGATAAGCTTGTGTGAGACTTGTAATTTTATTAGATAAAACCTACGTCAACTAACCATAAATCAAAGGTGAATTCTCAATTATGACTTTCTTTCAAAATTCTCCATTTTGTTTAGTTCCACATTTTTTTTCAAGTACTTCACGTACATGTATACATACAATATTTTCAAACAACACTTGAATACCTAAATAATGTTGTACTTATATGTTAAGAAAATACATTTTGAATGATACACAAATAACCTAAGTTCTCTTTAATTTCTAAGGTTGAGACTCTCTCTCAATTGTAAATTACCTTTCTTTTCTCAATCAAAAGTCCCTACACTTGGGAAACCCTAGCTTAAGCTCCGGTATCTAAGAATGCGAAGACTTCTCAAGTATAAGAAATTGCACTTCAAAATAGTACAAAGATGACGATCTTATTTCAAGTGATGTTACGTAATACAATTTTTAAGTTAAAAGAAGTATAAAATTATATATATTTTTTTATAAATGATGATGTTATTTATGAATAGTAGTTTATAATAATTGATATTGGTTGTATTAGGTGGATGAGTTTGGTAAGTTTTGGAGAAAGTTGGCATAATAACCACCATGCCTTTCCTTATTCAGCCAGACATGGATTTGAATGGTGGCAGATTGACTTTAGTTGGTATGCTATTAACTTTCTTCAAGCCATTGGGGTTGCCACTAATGTCAAATTGCCCCCTCCCAAAGTCATACATAACCAAAACCCTCTATAAAATTATATGATTGTATATAAATTACTAGTGTGTGTGTGGGACTTGTAATAATCAAACTATATATATTATGTCGTGATGTTTTTATATGCCAAAATGATAATTTATGTACACGTTAGTAATCACAATGGTAACTTAAATTTACGGATATAGATATTCAAGAAAAAACATACATACTATAATATTTATAAAAATATTGTCAAAACTTTAAGGTAACTCTCGTTGCAATGTCATCGCGATGCAGAGCGGTCGACGTCCCTCCCTATAAAGTTCCTTTTGAGGTGAAAGGTTTGGAGTCGTCACCAATCAATTTAGAGTGTGATTGGTCACCCATTTTACAAATAAATTATCTACTATTACCAAAGATAGGTTTGGAGGTTTATCTTTTCAAAAATTTTAAACTTACCATATCAAATATTAAAAATATAATTGGATGACTGATATTTTAAAAGAACAGTTATGGATCTCGATTTATCTTGGACTAAATTGTAGTGAGAAAGCTTAAAAACTTGATAATCTTAGTTTATCCGGAGTAAAATTGTACTAAGAATGTCTAAAAATTTATTTTTTGGGCTTTCTCGATACAATTTTATTCGGTATAAATCGAGATAAACCAAATTTTTTACCAACAACTAACTCTCGTCAAATTTTCTATTATAAATCTTGCCAATTTTTATATAAAATTGTTGTATAAATCAAATTTCTAGCGTAATATTGTCATTTTAATTATGTAACACATAAATTAGAATAAAATATTTGAGAAATTGTATAAAAAATTATTTAAAATTCGAAGATGTAGAAACCATATTAATATTTTGTCCTTTTTTATTTTCTTTTACTTATTTATTTATTTATTTTACGAAAAATTGTCAAAAATGGTAAATTTGACAAAATATTTACCACATATAGAAAATTTTCAAATTCTATCAATGATAGCCAAGAATATGCTTCTATCAGTCATAGTGATAGATAGTAATAAAAGTCTATCAATATCTATTATTGATAATATCCAAAATTTTGCTAATATTTTAGTTTATTTTAAGGGTCTTTTAAAAAACATAACAAAGCAGCAAAATATTCACACTGCATAGAACAATTTAAAAAAGGAAAAAGCTCACAGGCCCACATAGAAAATACCAAAAATATCCCGTCACACTACAAGAAATCGAGGTTTTTCTGACGCACAAAACGCGTCGGAAGAAATGACGTCGGGAAATATGTCTTATCCCGATAACACTTTTTGCACGTCGGGTAAAGGAACTTTTCCCGACGCCGTGATAGAGTCGTCAGGAAAGATGACAACATTTCTGACGTTTGGGTGATAGAGTCAGTCGGAAAAGTTTATAATTTTTAAATATATTTGACTTTTCCCGACACCGTATTTTTTTAAATATATTTCATTTCTCCCGACACCGTTATGAGAAGTTTATAATTTTTTCAATATATTTAACTTCTCCCGACGCCATACATAACAGCGTCAGGAAAAGTTTAGAATTTTTTAAATATATTTAATTTCTCCCGACGCCATGCATAACAGCGTCGGGAGTTCCCCTTTAAAACCCATTTTTCATATTTGTTTAACAGATCTGAAAGAAAATCGAAAAATGAGAGAGAGAGAGAGAGAGAGATTCCAAAGTTTCAAAAGAGGAAAGAGTGTCATCCACCATCCGGTCTTCGCTGTCAATGTTTGTCGTCCGATCTTCACATTTGCCCGTCGCCCCTCGCCGTCGATAAGTCAATCCCTTCTTTTTTTTTTTTATTTTGGGTTAGGTATTAGAAATATAATTAAACTTGTGATTGTCTTGTGGATTTGTATCAATAATGTTTAAACTATGTTCATTTTGTTGTGGATTGTGTAAATTTTTTGTTATTTTTGTTGATTTTGTTATTGTTTTTATTGTTCTTTATTATTCTTTATGTTTAAACTATGTATCAATAATGTTGATTGCTAAATTTTTCATTCGTTTGTTTAGATCTCATTCTCGGTTGTGTAAAAAAAAACCGTCCATTTAATAATGGAAGGTATTTTTTTAAAAAAAAATTGTGGATCTCCCGACACACAAATATAGCATCGAGAGAGCCTTTCCCGACTTATTTTTCCCGATGCCATTTCCGATGCAGATTAATGCGTCGGAAAAGGATTTTCTGACGCTTTTCATATATCACCCGACGTTTTTGTGCGTCGGGAGACCTCCATTTTCTTGTAGTGTCAACCACACCGTTAACGATGCGCGTAATATATTTGGTACACAATCGCGTAACATATTTGACACACAATCGTTTAGATTTGGCTATTGTTTGGTACGCGATCGTTTAGATTTTGATAGTCAAATCTACGATTTGTTTTTTCAATTCTATTGTTTAATTTGGTTACACGATTGTTTAGATTTAGTTACACGATTGTTTAGATTTTGTTACACGATCATTTAGATTTAATCGTTTAGATTTGGGTAGTTAAATCTAAAATTTTTTTTTTCAAAATTTGGTATATGATCGTTTAGATTAGACTAAACAAATTTTTTCAAGATTCTCTTGATACACTATCGTTTATTTTCTCAAAATTCTTTAATACACGATCATTTAGTTTGGCTAAACGATTTTTTTTAATTCTTTTGGTATACGATCGTTTAAATTTGTTTACACAATCATTTATTTTTTTACACGATCGTTTAAATTTGGCTACTCTAATCTAAACGATTTTTTTCAAGATTCTTTATACATGATTCTTTATATATGACTATTTTTTGTATACTATCGTTTAAATTTAGTTACCCAAATCTAAACGATGTAAAAAAAAAGAGGAAAAAAATGACGTAAAAGAAGAAGAAAAAAAAAAGAAAGGCGATGGAAGAAATCGCAACAAAAAAAAAAGGAAAGAAAAAAGATGATAAAAAGAAATCGCTACAAAGAAAATGAAAAGAAATTGTAGCAGAAAAAAAAGAGGAATAGAAGAAAAACGATAGAACCAAGAACGAAATTGCAATTTAGAGGAAAAGAAAGGCGGATGGAAAACCTAGAATATTTAAAAAGTGGCTAACTTTATGGGCTTTGTTATATGAGCTGTAAATATTTTAGTAGTTTTTATATTTATGAAAATTTTTCCAATTAAATTTTTTTTTTGCTGGTTTTGTATGAATATAAAAATTTAAGTTGGAAATAAGTAGTGTTTTTCATGGGTTTTATGATTTAAATTTCATAAATACATGAAATTTCTCAATTTGAAAATTAATTAATGAATCGTCTTTAAAAAATATCAATAATTTTATATTTTACAATTGGACTAAATAGTGTTTTTTTTTTTAAATTTATTAATTTTTTAGATACATGAAATTTATCGATGAACACCTAAGATGTAGATTAAAATATCAAAGTTTGATATTTTAATATTGTAGAGGTGAATGAAATCATCCTTTGAAATCAAAATAAACTTCATTTGTTAGTGGCTCTTATACCACCCATATTATCAATTCATGCTTTTTCTTATATGTAAATTGAGGACCATAGGACATTTTAGAAAAACCAAATCAAAACCTTGTTTTATGAACCTTTGTAATTTAGTTTAAAAGATAAAATTTGGTAACAATTTTTATGGGTAACGTTGGGGAATTCTAATTAATACCTTCTAACCTAAATTTGAATTTACATAGACCAATGATTTTTTAATGTTTTGGGTGACCAATCGTACCTTAATATGATTGGTGGTGACTTCGAACCTATTTATTTTACAATTAAATAACGAGAACGTCGGTTGCTCCGTATCGCACTCACATTGCGATCGGAGAAAATTAGTAAATCTCAATTTTCAAATTTTCTTCGATAAATAAATTGTTAAGGTTTGGGAATATTTGAAAATCGAGATGCACTGAAAAAAAAAACTAAAACAATTGATAGTTTGAAAATTTTTAATATTTTAGAAAAATGTCGATATTCTATTTGGCTTGAGATAGACCAAGAAAAGGTTTTTAAAAAAGAGTGCTATTTTAGAAGACAAAATTTATTAAATGTCGTTTTTAACAATTTCCATTCAAAGAGTGATGTTGAATATGAGTCTAATATTAAGAACTTATTTTTGCATTTTGCAAAACTAACGCATAAAGAAACTCAATGACTCATTAAATTCTGCCATTGTTGGAAAAAAGAACAAAAAGCCCAATAAAGGAAAAGAAATGGGCTTTGGCCCAAATGAAAATATTTGAAAAGAAAAAAGAAATAAAGTTATAAACAGGAAATACAAAACAAAACCAAAAGGGAACAATTTTGTTTATTATTTATTTATGTAAGTTGAAATTCCAAAAAGCTTTTGACTAAAGCACTTCATCAGTTTTTCAAAATCGTGGCATTTAAGAATTAAAATTGAAAAACACGTCCAACCATACACCTTATTTTGTCATTATTCTTTCTTTTCAAAATTCAATTTCAAAACACACCAAATGTTACCAAATTTTGAAAAAAAAATTAAAATCGTTTAGATTTAATTACTAAATCAAAACGATCATATAACCAAATTAAACGATAAAATTGAAAAAATGAGAACAAATCTAGACGATCGTATATCCAAATATATTATACATGTTATTGACAACGTAGTTGATGTAGTATTTTTTAGCTAGAAAAGAATCCTAAGATATTCCTAAATCTTATTTCATTAAAAAAAAAAGAAAAAAAAAACTATGTCACAAACATCATTTTCAATTTCCATGATTCCAAATTTGATTACAACTCTTTTACCTTTTTATTGTCTTTTAAATCATCAATGCTTCGGGTGGGAAATTTATTCAATTAATTCTTAATATTTAATTTTAATTGCTTTTAAGGTAAGGAAAGAAGAAACATTAAATTATTATTTCACACTTTTGATGAATGTAACTGTCAAATAATTACTTTTCGTTGAGCAAAATTATTGTGTTGCCAATTCAGATTTGTAACCCAAAGGGTTTAAAAAGATTTACCACCTCATCAATTTCTAGATCAGATAGGTACCAATGACAATGACATTACCATAACGTTTTTTACTTTCTCTCTCTCTCTCTCTCTATATATATACTTACTTTTCCCTTTAAAATAAATTAAACATGTTAAAATAAGTATGTTTATTTATAGTGTATTTAATCCATGTTTGATAAAAATATCAATATCAATTTGGTACCTATGAATTTTGTTTTTGCAACAATAATAACTATAAATGAAAAATAAACCTCTTACCTTCTTAAAATTAAATTAAATTAAAGTTTGTATGATGTTTTAATACTTTCTTAATTTCACGATTTATGAATATAATTAAGAAAGATGAATAGTTTTATGGCTTTTCAAACCCATTTTGAACCATTCTTTTTTATCTTTATATGTCTATATTTGTTATTTATATCCACATTCGTATTTTCTATTATATTTCTTGTGTTGAATATTTAGATTAACTTGTAACATCCCATGTTGATTATCAACCCACTTTATTTTAAAAATATTTTACAACTTAAAATGTACTATGGACCAATTTGTTATTTTCTTTCAAACCTCAAGAATAGGAAACACAAGTTGTAAATTTTTAGTTTTACAAAATTCAAATAAAAAGAGCGGTAAATTTGGAGAAAAAGAAAGTCTTTCATACTTTAATAAAGTTGAAAACAATATAGAAAAGTCAATACAAATTGAAAGTGATGAAACAAACCTTAATTTGAATTCATTATTCATTGCACTTTTAAAAGCATTATATGCAAGAGGTTTTTTTTCTTTTAGAATTCGCAGTAAAAAGGATTAAAAAGTCAATTTAGTTTACTTATTGAAAAATTATAACAAATAGTAAAACTATGGAAAATGTTTACTTAACCTATAATAGGATAGAACAAAAGGTAATTATATAAGATTAATATTACTATGATAAAATAATAATAATAATAATAATAATAATAATAATAAAAAAGAAGAAGATATGTATGGGCATATCCTACCAAATACTTTTGGGTGATATATAATATAATTAGGTATATATTGTAGAAATAGACAACTTTCCATTATAATATTTATAATGTGTTTTGTAGGATTTAAGAAATATTTCATGATTTGAATCATTAATTAATTAAGAGGAAGGGTTTAAAAATAATGATTGAAAGAAAGGAAAAGTATTATTTAGTTGACTGCTCATAACATCTTTCCACGTTTATATATTCTTGAGAATAAAATTAATGTATTTGATATATGATAAATGTTAATTGTGTCCCTCTCCTCTAACTTCCCATAAGAGATCTCCACTCCACATTACATGTTGGTTTAAGTTTAATTTTCAATTGCTTTTTGTAAGGTTTGGAATTACTTTTAGATCCATCATCCTTGAATTAATTTCATGATGCTACATTATATTGTACCAAAAACATGTTTTTCATAGATTATTAACAAAATCAAGTTTTTTATTTATTTATTTATTTATTTATTTATTTTTTTTAAAAAATAGTAATTAAAATAAATTTTAAAATTAGTATGAAATGGAATCTAAGAAGCCAGAATTGAGAAATGAATACTTAATTATTAGATATATGAATACGAAGGATGCATAGGCACAAACACAAATAAGAGTAATATTCATTATTAATTATTTGACTAAAAGGTTGAACCAAAAATTAAATTTGACATTAATGCCCCTCCATTATTAACTACAGAAATTGATTGTTGGTTTATTTACTTCTCCAAAATTCTTAGAAAATAGTACAATTATTCATTTATTCTTCAGAAAATACATGTGAATTATTAATTTGTTTTTTACTTCTTTGAGCTAAGTCATCAATTAATTTTCACAAGATTGATATGATGCTGTCTTTGGTTGCATTGCATTCATAATATATATTTTCACCTCACCTCACCTCACCTCACCTCATTCAATTACAATTCAATTTTCCTCCAAAAAATATATATATATATATATATATATATAAGTATTTTCATAAAGTTTCAAATATATGTTTGAGAAATTAATTGTAAGCCTATCTCAATTGTTTAAAAACATTTATTAGTAAAGGTTGAATTTTGGTTGGGTGATTTTATACGGATTACCCAAAAATTAGGCCTAAAATAATAAATAATCAAACTTTCTAAAAAATGTCAAAATGCTTTATGTTAAACTATTAAAATAAACTAATGCACGCTTTCCTTTACAATCCATTTTGTGAACGATGATTGAACAAAAGGGCCATCTTTTTCCCCTCTTCCTCCATCACATTGCTTTATGATCTCTCCTTCTATATCGTTCTCACTCTCTCTCACTTTAGTTCTAGATTAGAGCTAATAAGGTCATGGAGAAGCTCTTGCTCTCTTATGCTTTCTTGCACATCGTTGATTGAAGCTAGTCAAGCATCGTTCATTGTGGATGTAAGGTCGAACATCATTGGTCGGAGTTGGCATGGTCGTGGAGAAAAAGAAGAAATTGTGTCCGAATTTTTGGAGGAAGAAGAAAATTGTACCTGAAAGTAAGAAAAAAGAAAGGATGAATGTGTAACTTCACATATCTACGACCCCAACAAAGATCATTTGACTTTTTTTTAAAAGTCAACCATTTACGAACCTTAAAAATAGGGTTTTTTTTTCCTTTTCTAGTAATTGTTTCTTTAGCTTTGAAAATGTAGTTAACTTAAATATATGGTTTAATCAATTTAAATATATATTTTAAATCAAAAGATTTCCATCTACTTGTTTTAAACTAAAAAATAAAAAATATGATAATATAAAAAGTCTCCGATTTCATATTTATTTTAATTAAATACATGGGGCATAGCAGATTAAATTCCAATTAAATTCAAAACATTTTAGCATTTAATTAAACTTGATTAGCTACTCCAAGGTGTTAAAAAGATATTAGGTTTAAATATTATTTTGGTTCAATTTTTTTATTCTTATACTCTCAATTTTTTAGTTCAATTTAGTTCTTCTACTTTTAAAAAGTGATCATACTCTTCCTTTTAATTTTTTCTTTATTTTTAGGGATCGTATCGTTAAAATAATAGAAATGAACCAAAGTTGAAAGTATATGAAATCAAAATAAACATTTTGAAAGGACAAAAGCAGAGACGGACCAAAACGAAATGTATAGAAACAAAAATAATAATAAAATAAATAGTGTTTGTATCCATTTGAATTTTTGTTTTTGATACATATTTTTATTTCTCACCATTTTTTTTAATGGTTTTCGATCATTCTTTTAAAAAATATTTATAGAAGAAACATTAATTTGAATTCTCAATAAAAGTACATTATTTTCTAAAATATATAACTTTTTCTATGTTAAAATGTTTAGGAATGGAAGAAAATAACATTTATAAATCCTATTATAAGAATGTTGCAACATGTTCTTAATTTTTTAAAATATTTTTAAAAATTAAAAACTCTAAGAATAAGGTAAATTTTGCGCTATTAAATAATTATTTCACATTTTACCTTCGAAAAAGAGAAATTGTAAAATATAAAACATTTTACAAAATATTTATTCTTCGTACATTTGTCAATTCTTCCAATTTTTCTTTCTTTTTTTTTTTTTTTTACAATTTCTTAGAAAAGCAGAACGGTAGCTTTTAAAATTTATCACAAAATATATTATACTTTTGAAAATATTTATGGAAATATAATGGTTTTAAATAGTTTGGGTATTGTCATCTCTTTAAGAAACAATTTTGTTTTTTTAATGAAAATTTCATTTTTTGAGTTGGTGTAATAGTCACATACCATAAACACTCCTTCCTCATAGCTACAAACCAATTATGCTTTCAAATCTCTAACTTTAGTTTTATAAATAGTTTGAATACTACAATATTTTATATAATAAATTCCAAATATTACTTGATAATCATTTGATTTTGATTATAAATACCTCTTTCATCTCTAAATATAAATCTACTCCTTTTATGTCTACATTTCACCCATGTTTTTAGAAGTTAAAAGAAAAAAAGGCACTATATATGTATAGAGATAGTTTGTTCAAACATCAATTTTCTATATTTTATTTATCTTGACCAAACTTTTATTCCCTACGGAGGTTTTATTAGAAGTCTAAATCAATAAATAATCATTATGAATGTAGACTTTCAAATCATTTATTATAATACTTACAAACTTCAATTCTTCATAAAAGAAAATATTAAATAAAATTGCTCTTCATTATTGTTTGTGTCATTGATGGTATGGGTATTGATGAAGGTTGGATTTGGGTCACATAATCATTAATTAGTAAGAGTTTGTTGTATATAATTATTGGCTTCCAAATTTGATTTCTTTCTTTTTCATAAACTTTCAAATTAATTTTTATCCTTTATTAAAGGATACTCCATAGTCCATCCTACTCTAACCATCCTTCCATCTAATAATATCTAATATCTAATATATAAAAAAGATATAAACTAAATAGTTGAAAAACAAAAACACTAATTAAAACTTTTTTTTTCAAATTTTTTTCTTCTTCCAACTTGGAAAAAGTTTAACTAAAATTGTCGGGATAGTACAGAAATGAAACTATTTACAAAATAAATTAATAAAAAAGAAAAATGTAGGGAAAAGAGTATTTTGACTAGTAAATATGACAAATATCTTAAAATATTTTTTTTACTTCACTAGGATTTCACATATTCTTAGGAGAATTTTAAACTTATCATTAACATCAATTATATAGGTAATTCGAAATTTAAAAGTATATTTTTCTATATTTATATTATACTTATCATTATTATCTAAATTATACCTTCTTCAATTATTATCTTAATTAATTTTAAATCTTAATTATTAATGAAAAAACGTTACCATATATAATTTATTTTAATTTATCATCAAATAATATATCTTTTAATATGAAAATAATTTTCAAAATTCTCTTGATTAATTCTTCATCAGCCGCACAAATCATCTTAAATCCTTATTCGTCGCCGTGAACTTCTTCAATTTCCTCACTGTAAATTACTGCAGTAATCCAATTCCGGTACATCTGCCACCGACAAGTTATCGAATTTCTCCACCAATTTTATTACATCCTCCGTCGAAAAGTTATCGAATTTCTTCCCCAATTCAGATACATCCAGTTTTGTTCTTCACCAATTTATATTTCGTCTATCATCGATTTCATTTCCGTTATTCACAGAATCTTAATTTATTTCGTCCTTTCGTTCTCCTCATACATCCGGTTAGCTGTCTTCCTCAATTCGTTATATTTTTCTGTACTACATTACATAGTTATTATGTGACTTAGTTTATATATACCCCTTCATATATACAATAATGCATATAAATTAACATATAGTAACCGATGAATATGATATGTGTATTCTGTTATTTTTAAATATATACCCCTTCATATATACAATAATATACATAAATTGATACACAGTAATTGATGAATATGATCTATTTGTTCTATGATTTTGTAGATATATACCCCTTATTATTTACCATAATACATATATATGGACATCCAGTAACCGTAGAAGATCATATGTTTTTTCAGTGATTTAGTATATATATACCCCTCCTTAATTACAACATAAATTTGTAGTGATATATATTTCTAATATGTTTTGGCAGGATGACCAAAATTGCAGTCTACTTCGATGGTTTTTTCAATGAATCGAACAATTACGTTAGTTTTAGTGTGTCTGAAATAACAGTTAATGAACATATGTACTATAAAAAATTGTACACTAGCCATATATCCAAGTTAGGCAGTTTTATTGATATGAATAATATTGATATATACCTTTGCTTAGGTCCTATAGAATGTGTTAAGAAGGAATTGACTATAACGAATGACAACGATGCTAAATGGTTTTACCATATAATAACATCGAATGTTGAGCGACATATTGCCCTTATTGTTCATTCTGTTGGCCCTTTATCGATATGTTTGGATTCATCGTTGAAGTTCTTTTCAAACTAAAATCCATGATGATAGGGGTCACTTTTTTGAAAACATAGAAATCTCTAAGTTAGATTTTAACTTTGCACTGAAAATCCACGACATGTTTTCAACTAAATCTTTGTTCAAACAGTGTGTACAAGTTATTGCTATTAGAGACAATTTTCAATACGTTACTATGAAATCAAACAAGAAAGTTTTGATTTTACAATGCGTAATTGAAGATTACAAATGGTCCTTGCGTGCTTCTTGTTGTATTCATGGGGATAGGACAATATGGATTCTTTCTAGGTTTGATTCTGAACATACATGTTCAATAGATGTTCCATTAACAAATCATAGGCATGCCACCTTTACTGTTATCAAGGACCTAATTAAGAACAAAATAACTTTAACTGGTTCTGAATTGTCAACTCCCAAAGATATAGTTCATTACATTCGTGTTGAACATGGTTTAAGTATATCTTACCAAAAAGCATGCCATGCACGTGAGGTTGCGTTGGATGAGATTCGAGGATCTTTAGAGGACTCCTACAAGATGATACCCAAATTTGCTTACATATTGGAACTCAACAACCCAAATATATTGACAATATACATGTTCATATATGTAATTATTTTTTCGTCATTCTTTCCTTACCAATTTTTCGTCATATATGTACATATTTTTATGTTAATAGGTTTTGTTGTTGAATACAAAGTTGATGCCGTTGGTAGATTTCTTTACTTCTTCATGGAATTATCTACTTTCACTTCTAGTTGGCAACATTGTCGTTCAATCATTTCTATTGATGGAACAAATTTGAAGAATAACTACGGTGGTACTCTTTTATCTACTTCAACACATGATGCTAATGATCAGATATTTCCACTAATTTTTTGTGTTGTGGATTCTGAAAATGATTTTTGTTAGACCTGCTTTTGTAACCAATTGAAGAGAATTATAGGTGGGCGAAATGAGGTTGTCAGAGTATTTGATAGACATAAAAGTATATGCAAAACCATAGAGGTAGTATTTCCCAACGTTCTACATTGCATGTGCCTTGTTCATTTATTTAGGAACTTGAAGTTGAAGTATAAGAGAATAGTCAATATTGTATTTCATGCATGTAGGAAGACTTTTAGTATTGTAGACTTTGAACACGAAATGCGTTTGTGGAATTTTCTGCCCCTGGTTTATGTGAGGAGCTTGAATCAATTGGTTTTGCTAAGTGGCCTCGTGCATACTCACCACATAGGAGATATAATGTCATGACCACTAATATATCTAAGAGTTTGAATTTTTCCATTCTGAAGGCTAGGGAGTTGTCAATATATTTCATGCTTGAGGTTTTGCAAATGATGTTGCAAAGATGGTTTTTCAAACGAAGAAATGAAGTTGATTATCAAGTTACAGATTTTACCAAAACAATTAAGGTATATTAAGGGAACAAATTGAACGTAGTCGATCAATGAATGTATGCTCAATTTATATATACTTACATATTCTGCATATACATCACCATATTATTGGACAGGTTATGACCATATTCTTACTAGCTGTTTGTAGGGTTCAATCCCTTTTTAACTTAGCCTATATTGCGCTTCTAACCTTTTAGCCCTTTCTTCGAGCTTGACCTTAAGTCGAGGTCGACTAGACTCTTGATCCATTCTGAGGCCCATTTCTTTAGTTTTCATTTATTCTATTTTACTAGCTAGTCTAATCCTGATTTATGAATCCATTTGAAATAGATAATGTTGTTTTGACAAATATATTTATTAGTTTGCTAAGTATATATGTTGTATAACGTCCTACACCTATGATTCATATCAAGATTTAAAATATGTATTTGATACCTAAATTCCTCCGTTCTTTTGCATCTTTTGTGGCTTCACAAAGTTATTTTTGCTAATTGTCTTGAACTGCTCTAAGACTGACAATTATCTCCGAAACTAATATCGGTCTTTTCAGCGTATTTTGCACGCACCACATGCTTTCAAGAAGGTGCACTTTCTTGGTATAATAACTTTTAATTATTTTAAGTCTTTTATTTTAATCATACTTTTAAATCTTTAAGATCTCTTTAATTTAGTTGTGGTATTGGTTCATTCATGTGTTCTTTTCCTAAACTTGGAACATTACATATTATTTATTGGAACCACCAATTATTAAATGAACAAATAATAACGGAAGAAAATAATTGTAAAGATCAATTTTTTTTTAAAATCATTTTAAATATTACAGAGCATTGCAAGTTTAGTCATTAGAAACTATCAAATTTCATCCATGATAACTCATACCTATTTTATTGTTGAGTAAAGAGAAAAAAGAGAACAAAAGAGATGGAAACAAGAACGTTGAGAATCGTATATTTCGTAAATATTTGGATTCATTATGTTATGTTTAAAAATACTTCCAAATATTATTATTTATAATGGTTACACAAATTATCCATTAGAACCATTAGCCTTCTATTAATCTCTATAATATTTTTGTCTCTTGTTTATGTTTGATTATTAATAAAATTATATCAGTTTCTATCATCGATAGAATATGAAACTTTGCTACATTTGATATAGATATTCTCAATAGTTTTGTCATTTATAATAGCTCTCTTGATATTATTACAAATTTTAAGTTTTAAAGCTATATTTAACTAAATTGGAAATGAGCAGTCATATTGTTTAATTTATGATATGGACAAGTGACATTTGGCTATATCATTTCACTTTGTATGTACGTGTGTATTTATGAGTTTATGTAATATAATATAAGATAGGAGAATTATTTGTAATAGAAAATGTAAAATATTTACAAATGTAACAAAAAAAAATTAAATCTATCAATCAACTAATAAAAATGTTACTAATTATTAGTATCTCTCAATATAATGTCTATTGTTGATATAAAATTTAAATTTTATTATTAGTGTCTCTCATTTTACTATATTTGAAAACAAATCTATAATATATTTTAATACAGTGTAAATGAGTAACTTAATCATGTCAGGATTACATTGATGAAATTATTAGTTGATTGTATTTTCAAAATTTGATGGGATATATATATTTGAAGAGGAAAGAGGGAAGTAAATTTTGAGGTCAAAATGAAATTTAAACCTAAATAATATTAAATGGGAGATTTTTAAAAACCTACAAGAACGAGAGGAGTGGTCAAACCTTCTGATTTCTATTTTTAAAAAATGAACCCTCAAATAGTTGGCAAGAGCCAAAGCTAACAAATCTTATGAAAGTACAATAAATAGGGTTCGATGATTTTGACGACATGTCTTATATGTAAATTTTTTAAAAAGATATGTTCACTTTTTGTTTCTGGTTGATAGTTTAGGGCTCGTTTTATAAAAGTCTTGTTCCCTGTTTCATGTTTTTTAGTTCTTTATTTACTCTTTTTTTAGAATAAAAAACAAAATTATGTTTGATAACTATTCTTGTTCTCAGTTTCTTTAGAAAAGATAACGAAAACAAAAAAACTTATTAGGAAGGATGTGGACCTTTGACATTTGACGTTTGTTCTTCAAATTTTTGTAAAATAGGAGTTTAGGTTATATATCCCTCATTTCCTTTCTAAAAGCTGTCTCTATAGACCTCACTAAGTTGGAAATTTGTTGTTTTTTAGTTAATTATGGTTCGAGTTAAGCTAATACATTTTCTTTCCAAAATCAAAACATAACAATCTTTCATCTTTAGCCACTTAGATATCGTTTAACGATATGCAGAAGCATATGAAAGTTAATTGTTTTGGTTGATCTTTAACAACAACAACAATAACCGAATTTCTAAAATGTTATAAAAAAACAAAACGAGATATAATTTTTTGTTTATTGAAGGAAAAGAGGATGAAAATGGAGATGGAATTTAGAGAAAGAAGATGGGATGGGACCAATAGTGTTTGAATTATACAAAAGAAAAAGAAAAAGAAAAAGAAAAAGAAAAAGATTAAATAAGCTCAGTGTCACACTCTTTAATTAAAGTTTGAAATTAAATTACTTCATAGGGTTTCCATCATTCTATTTATTTCCATCATCCCTCAACTAACGCCCTTCATCTTACTAACTTTACCCACAAAAAACAATTAAAACAAACTCAGTTACGTTGAACAATTAATATCCCATTTCTTTTACCCTTCTTCACTTCTCACATCTTCACTCTTCTAGGCTACTTTTTAAGATAGGATTTTACAAAATATGTTGTATATGTATAATTTTAACAAAGAATTACAAACTATATTAATTAGTACCACAATATGGAAGTTATATTACATAGCAAATTAGAGGAAGTCAGAATGGCACATGAATCAAGAAAATAAAAATAATGAGGGATATAATTTTGTGAAAGAAAAAATAATTAATTTCATTTGCTACCTAAATATGATATAATATAGTATAGGGTCTACCTTTGTTTTAGTACATCCTAATCTTAACTTAATTATTTTTGTGTTTATCGGTGGAACCTTCAATCAACACTTACTTTTCCAAAAGAAATATATATATATATATATATATATATATATATATATATATATATATATATATATATATATATATATATTTAAGGAAAATTTTAATAAATATAACAAACCACTCCATCTTTTTGGCCCGCGTAATAAAGCGAGGGAAGTTAGTTAGTTTTTAAATATTTAAGATTTGTTATTCCGTCTTTCTTCTCCTTTTTATGGGATTTCTTTCTATAGTTTTTCTTCTTTTTCTTTTTTTCTGCGATTTCTTTTCATCGTCTTCTCTGTACGGCGATTTGTCATTCCGTCTTTCTTCTCTTCTTTACGGCGATTTCTTTCTATAGTCTTTTTTCTTTTTCTTTTTTTTTCCTGCGATTTCTTTCCATCGTCTTTTTTTTTTTCCTCTTCCTTTTTTAGATTTTTGCATTCTCCAAATCTAAATATGTACAAAAAATAGCCAAATCTAAAGGATCGTGTACAAAAAATCTTTAAAAAAAAATAGTTTAGATTGGAGTAGCCAAATCTAAACGATCGAGTAAAAAAAATAAATGATCGTGTACCAAAGAATCTTGAAAAAATAAGCGATTGTGTAAACAAATTTAAACGATCGTGTACCAAGGAATCTTAAAAAAATAAACGATAAGTGTAAACAAATCTAAACGATCGTGTGTCAAAATAATCTTGAAAAAATTCGTTTAACCAAATCTAAACGATCGTGTACCAAATTTTGAATTTTTTTTTTTAGATTTGACTACCCAAATCTAGATCGTATAACCAAATTAAATGATAGCATTGAAAAAATAAATCGTTTAGATTTGACTATTTAACCAAATCTAAACTATCATATACCAAACAATAGTCAAATCTAAACAATCGTATACTAAATATTGTATTCTGTTACGACATGGTTGACAGGACATTTTTAATATTTTTTATTATGGATATGTAGGCTTTTTCCGTTTTTGAAATTGTTCTATACAATGTAAATATTTTGTCGTTTTATTATATTTTTGAAAAGATTTTATATTTTAGTTATTTTATTTTTATAATTTTTCAAATGTATCTATTAAGACCAACACATTAAAACTCATTGACATTTTTATTGAGAAAAAAAATTTGTGTAATTCAAAGCGATATCGACATTATTTAAAACCTTGCTCAAAACCATTGGTAAAGAATTCAAATTTTCTTTGATGAACCCATGTCTTAAAACTAAAATAATATAATAGTATATTAAATGTTATTTAATTAATTATATTTTAATACGATAGAAAATTATAATCTTTACCTAAAATTTTAGTTTTAACGATCAATCATATATCAAATAATTAAATTTAGATAATAAAATGGTTAAAAATATGTATAAAATATATCAAAATTTTATATTCTATCAATGATAGGTATTGATAACACTAGTAACCTTTCTATTGATATCTATCAATGTAATAGAAGGTTTATTACGTTACGTAAGTATTTTAGTTTATTAGGTGTTGGTAAAGGCTTCCAAAATCAAACCCATTTGCCAGCTTTTTTTTTTTTTTAAATATCTTCCAACATTAGTGTAATTAATTTTAAATAGAAAATTGTTGCTTTGCAAGAAGAGGAGCCATGAGAAACTCAATATTTTTGGAAATTTTGAAGCTTATTTCATTCACTTTGGTCATCCTATCAAAACACTGTTATATATATATATATATATATATATATATTACTCCTTGGATGCCTTTTTGTTTGTCCTCAGGTTTCAACCTAATATATAGACAATATTTATTGGAATATATATAAAAATTTAAAATGTTGGATCTGAATAATTATGGGCAGAGCTTAGTTGAGCATCTTTGCCCACATTCAAGTCTTTGTCAAGAAGGGACACAATTGCATTAAAAGAACAAGAATTGGCACAAGATCTAATCAACAATGACCCTAATTTCTTTTTCTCTTTTGCCTAAGACTTGTGCTTGTCCTAATTGGTGGTTGAGTTCAGAAGTTGACCCATTTGGCTACTTTATGGAAAATAGATCACCCTTCCAATGTTTGTAATCTCGAGCACCGACTTTGATTTTAATTAAAATTTCAACTCCAATAACTTTAAAAATTTTGCATATTTCATAATAATTTTTTTATTCCACTTATTTATAATTGTTGAAATGCTTTGAATCATTACGTGGTACTATAAACAATCCAATACGGTTTAGAGGAGCTTTTTAATTTTTTGTAATTGTGTTGATGTAGTTATTTATGATTTTGACCATAGGATTTATAGAATTGCATATATAAACTTTCTAACCTAATGGTGTCTTATTGTATCCTAAAAACATTCTCTCTAATAATATTTGTTCTCTCTCTGTCCGTGGATGTAGCTAACATACTATTAGTGAATCACGTATATTTGTGTGTTGATCTTTACGTTTGTTATTGCTTAGTTGTAGATTTTGTAACAAATTGGCATCAAAACCAATTCATTAGAGTTTTTGAAATTCAACATTTCTTCAACAATTAAGGATGTCTGGTGTAAATGTGAAGATTGACAAATTCACTTAGAGGAATAGTTTTGGCTTATAGGAGATTAAGATGTGATCCCTGCTTAAGCAACAGGAGTTGTGGGTGTCATTGATTACTAAGGCGAAGAAGGCAGTTGCAAATGACAGAAATGATAGACTCTTAAGGAGAAAGCGCATTCAATGATCATGCTGTGTTTGGCTAATGACGTCATCATTAAGGTCATTGATGAAAAAACTGTCGTTAGTTTGTGGTTGAAGTTGGAGAGTCTTTATATGACGAAATCTTTGACTAAGAAGTTGTTTATGGAGAAACATATCATCTACGTATGCAGGAAGGTATATCTCTTCGTGATTATCTTGATATATTGAACAAGATATTGGATTTGCATAATGTAGAAGTTAAGGTTGAGGATGAGGATGTTGCCTTAATTTTGTTGATGTCTTTGCCCCTATCCTATGAGAATCTTGTTGATTCTTATATTAGAGGGAAAGAAACTCTAAACTTAGAAGATACCAAGTCCACGTTGTTAATGAGAGAGGACCGTCAGAAATGCAGTAAGCTCGGGTACAAAAAGTCAAGCATCTATGTTAGCTGCTACAAGGAACAAAGAGGCATATAAATGCTGGTAAACAAAGGTTGTATTATAATCATAAATTCTCGAAGTCCAAGGACCTAAGTCAAACAACGTGTGTAATTATTGCAAAGGCATTGGAAAATCAAATGTCTTAAGTTAAAAAAATATCCAAAAAAGAAAGAAAAGAGTGATAAAGAGGAAGCATCTTCCTCTATTGCACAGGTTGAGGTAGATTTTGAAGAAGTTGATATTGATTCTGAAGGAGACCTAGCTTTAACTGTGAATCAACATTAACATTTTGATAATGTATGAGTTCTTGATTCTAGGGCTTTTATCATATGTGTCCAAATAGAGAGTGGCTCTCAATGTATCAACATATAGATGAAGGAAATGTTAGCATGCCAAATGGTATTGCGTGCAAGATAGTTGGAATCGACTCAGTCAAGATACAAACACATGATGGTATTTTCTACACTTTGAATGAGGTCATACATGTTTCACTAATGACAAAGAGTTTAATATCCTTTAGTGTACTTGACAGTAAGGGTTATAGTTTTCAAGTTAAAGGTAGAGCAATATATGTCTACAAGGTTTCTGAGGTAGTTTTGAGAGGCACAAGACATGGAACATTATATCTTCTATCTGGTTCCACTATAATAGATTATGCTACTGTTGCATTGTCTCTTGTTTATAGGGATGATATAGCTAAGTTGTGGCATATGGGACTTGGTCATATGATTGAAAAAAGAATGCAAATTTTGCCCAAAAGGGATCTTCTATGTGGGCACAAGGTGCAACATGTTGAATTTTGTGAGCATTGTAATTTTTGGAAGCTTCATCAAAGCAAGTTTTCAAAAGGTGTTCATCGTACAAAAGAGACACTTGATTATATCCATTCAGATTGTTAGGAACCTTTTAAAGTTGAGTTTATTGGTGAGAGCATGTATTTCTTGTCTATTATTGATGATTATTCAAGAATGACTTATTTTTATGATGAAGCATAAAAGTGAAGCCTTCAAGAATTTCAAGCAATGGAAGATATTGATTTAAAATAACATTGGGAAGAAGATCAAAAGACTACAAACTGATAATAGTTTGGAATTTTGTGGTCTGAGTTTGATGGAGTTCTGTAAACTGAGGGCATTGTGTTGGTCATCATATTGACGGGATACTCCACAATAGAATGAGATTGTAGAACATATGAATCAGATTTTGTTGGAGAGAACGAGATGTATGCTCTCTGGTGCAGGTTTGACGAGAAGGTTTTGGCAGAAGCAATGAACACAACATGTTATTTGATCAACCGTGTTATTGATTCCAACATGGACCTCACATTGGTATTGATTCCAAAACACCTTACGCTGTGTGATTGGTAAGTTTGATGATTATTCTTCGTTAAGAGTTTTTGGTTGTACTTTCTACTATCATGTTAACAAGGGTAGATTAGAATCAAGAGCTAAAAAGAGTACATTTGTGAGTTTTGGGAATGGAGTTAAGGGGTATAAACTCTGGTCACCTTCTAAAAACAAAGTTATCATAATAGGAATGTGATTTTTAACAAAACTCTATGCTTAACTTATCTGTGAAGCCTATTGTGATATCTAATGATGTGGGAGATATAGTAGTGTTGATAAACAAGTGAGGATACAATTCACTTCAGATGTGAATGGATTACAGCACCAAGGTGGAAAAGATCAACATATTTGAACAAAAACTGTTGTTTTGCCAAACATTGAAGTGATAGAAAGTTTAGAAGTTGTTATTCTTGAAAGTTCTAGTTCACAAGGTGAATAGCTAGAAGTTGTTGTCCATGAGAGTTCTAGTTCACAAGTTGATCAACCAGAAGTTGTTGTACCTGAGAGTTCTAGTTCACAAATGAATCAGTCAAGCATAATTTGTGACAGAGTTAGAAATGTTGGTGTTGGACATGAAAGAGGTATGGTTTTAAGGATATGGTTACTTTTGCAGTGCAAGTTGCTGAAGATGTTGATTTCCATGAACCATCAACATATAAAGAATTTGTTTCTTGTAGTGAGTTTACTACTTGGCTTGCTGCTATAGGGAATGAGATGAAATCTCTTGACAAGAATCAAACTCGAAATTAATGAAACGACCTAATAAGAGAAAATTTGTCATTAGTAAATGGGTGTTCAAGAAAAATTAGGGAATATCATCTTTAAAGGGCATCAAGTATAAAGCTCAAGTTGTTGCTAGAGGGTTCACGCAGAGAGAAGGCATTGACTATAATGAAACTTTCTCACCAGTAGCCAGACATACTTATATCAGGGTGTTACTAGCTATGGTAGCACATCAAAATTTGGAATTTGAGCAATTAGATGTGAAGACAACTTTCTTACATCGAAAATTAAAAGAATAGATTTATATCACCCAGCTAGTGGGTTCCAATGCCCAAGTAAAGAAGATTATGTTTGTAAAGTTAAAGAAGTCTTTATATAGACTGAAACAGGTTTCGAGGCAGTGGTACAAGTAATTTGATAGTTATATGGTTGGACTTGGCTACAATAGGAGTCCATATGATTGCTGTGTATATTACATCAAGGTGATGATGGTTTGATGAGTTATTTGCTTTTATATGTAGATGATATGCTCATAGCTGCAAAGTCTAAGTTTAATGTTCAAAAGCTGAAGAACATTCTCGGTGTTAAGTTTAATATTGAGGATTTGGTTGCTACACATAAAATTTTGGGTACGAAGATCCATAGGGATAGAGATCAAAACAAGCTTTTCCTTTCACAGAAAAGTTATATTAAAAAAATATTATGTACGTTCCTTATGCCATTAGCTAAGCCTATAAATGCTTCAAGTGCTGTAAATGCTCATTTTTCATTAGTGTTTTTTTTCTTAATTTAAAGCTGAGAAGGAGTATGTGTCTCGAGTTCCTTATGCCAGTGCAATAGGAAGTTTGATGTAGCTATACTTTGTGCAAGGTCTAATTTGCCCTTGCTGTTAGTGTTGTTAATAGGTTAATGGGCCAACCAGGAAAGGAGCATTGACAGGTTGTGAAGATAATTTTATGTTACCTTAAAGGTACATATGATGTTAGTCTAGTTTATAGGAATGAAAAAAAATGTTTGATGACTGGTTATTCTGAAAATAACTATGCTGGAGATGTTGGGAGGTCTATGACTAGGTTTATGTTCACTCTGGGTGGTTCTGTTGTTAATTGGAAGGCAAACTTACAACCTACAATTGCTTTTCTACTATTGAATTAGAGTGCATGACCTTGACAGAAGTTGCTAAAGAGGAAATATGGCTGAGAGGGTGAGTTGGTGACCTTGATTTACATCATGACCAAGTTATTGTATATTATGATAGGTTGAGTGCAACATACCTTACAAATTATCAAGTTCATCATGAGAGAACTAAGTACATTAATGTGAGATATCACTTCTTAAGAAGTGAACAAAGAGTTAAGGTGATGAAAATTAGTACTACAGATAACCTTGCTGATATGTTCACAAAACCGATTTCATGAGGCAAGTTCCAACATTGTTTGGACTTACTAAATGTTTTGACTTGTCAATGGTCTCTTATGAGACACTTTTGAGGCATGAAAGAGAAGACTGCATATGCCTGATAATGTTACTTTATGTTGCATTTGGCACTTTTCTGGTGCAATTTGGTAAATCAGTTATTTGGGAGAAAATTCAAGTTAAGGTGGAGATTTGTTGAAATGTCTTGAATTTGTTACGTGACACTACGAAATACCCAAAACGATTTAAAAGCTCTTAATTTTTCGTAGTTTTGTTAATGTAGTTACGATTTTGACCATAAAGTTTAAAAGTGCATATATAAACTTTATAACATAGTGGTGCTGTATTGTTTTCTAAAAATATTATCTCTAATAATATTTGTTCGCTCTTTACCCATAAAGGTAGCTAACACACTATTAGTGAACCACATATATTTGTGTGTTATTCTTCACGTTCTTTATTACTTACTTGTTAATTTTGTAACAATGGTTGTATTGTAGCACTTATTTGTCACACAAATCGTTGGAGAAATTCTTCTCCATTTGCAATAATTATGTACAAGAAGAAACATTAGTTGATGAAGGATGATTGTCCTACAAAAACTCTAAACAATATTGAGGATCTTTTATATGAACTACCAAGATGTGAAAATTTGGAACTCCACTTAGATATGATCTTGTACACATAGATCCAATCCTTCTTATCTTTGAGTCCCTTATGACATTGAGAAAGGTCACATCTCAATTGTAAAAGAGACATTAAACTCCTTGCAATTTCACTAGAAGTTTCTTTAGAGTAAATTACCACCTTCTACCTTAATCGATGGTTGGTTAATTTCATGGTTAAGTGGTTTAATTTGCTGAATTGGCATAAAAGTTTTGAAGTGGAAACTTAAGAAAACATAACTTATTTGAAAAATTCAAAGATCTATCAATTATACACCTCTACGAAGTAATAGATTGATATCTATAATCATTGGATCGAGATTCAATAACTATAACATATTCTTTTATAGATCAAAACTCTATTTTAGATATGCCCATTTTAGTTGGAACTGGCTCTATGTGATTGACTAATGTATATTGAAGATAAGAGTATAATTTAGTGTGATCTAATGTAAGCAAACACTATAAATACGTAACAAACTTATGGCGTTACAAGTATTGAATTCTAAGAGACTAGTTGTATAACTCAATTCTATCTTAAATAACACTAACAATGCAAAACAAGTGATAACTAGTAGAAATAAGTGATTGTGTGGTTGTGTGTTGAACATTAAAGTTAACAGTAGATGATAACAGAGACAATTATTGGTTAAATTTCATCTTGCAAGCAACATTGACCAACTTTAAACAAAAAAAAAAAATACTCTTATTGTCTTCGCACACCTAGACAAGAAAACGACCAAGCATGCTATGTGACCAAGATTGAATGTCGCTATGCGGTAAAAGGTGTCAAGAACCTCTATATGTTGAGGTTTGCGACAAAGCAACCCACGTGAGCAAGTGAATTAGGTTGAGTGCCTTGTGACCAAGAGAGGTTTAGGTGATCTAGTAGTGCTTTATGGAGTGGAAACCAAGTGTCTTAAGCATGCAAGAGCTCATTTTGCGATAAGTAGGAGGTATCATTGGTTTCCATGCACATACCACTATTAAGGTAACTTCATATAGCCATAGCTTTCATTTGACTCGTGCATTTTTTTCACAAATTGGTCTCAAAAGAACTATGATTGAGTCTAGTTTTTGGAGTAGGACTACCGGAGAGAAAGGTGTTGAAGAAGGAGTTCAACTTTTGAAGAAATTTAGCAAAGGTCATTTCTCATGTGAGTCCAGAGCACTCTTCAAAGATCTAAGACTATATAGCTCAATATGTGGAATTTGAAGCTGAAATTTTGAGGTTAGATAATTAAATATTTCTAAGAAACTTTATTGAAAGAAGTTTTCCATTAGGATGGTTAGATTTTAAGATATGAGCTTTGGAATTTAGGATTGAAATCTGGAAATGAATAGGGCTTTTAGGCAGAGAAGTTTGTGTAGTCGCGCGTTGGCCAAGCTTCTGGGAGGTTAGGCATTGTGTCGTACACGTGGAAGAGGTAAGGAGGTTATTTTGGAATGCTAAGCAAGCGCAAGATATAGCCCAATGCATAGTCAGACGACATGAGGCACACACTATAGAGTTATGTGGCAGGCTATGGGCGCTTAAAGGCATCAGAATGTGGCAAAGCTAAGCGGCCATGAGGCACACTGCCAGGCACCCTAATGGGCATGCATATGTCCATGTATCCTTTGCCGCTCATGCCCAGTGCCAGCCATGGCCTAAGTGTCATATTTTAGCCATTTTTTGTTTTTATATTTATTTTCCAATTTTTAAGTAAAGTTTGGGCTATTTCTAAATTAAGAGGATTAATTGAGGATCGAATACTCTTATTTCAGGTCAAGAAGAGACTGAAAAAATTAATATATAAGCCAAAGATTAGCTACCATCTATGAGTGACAAAAATGAGTTTAATGTTAATTTCTAAACATGATTTACTAGTAAATTTGTTTTTTTTATACACTGATTGTAGAAAGTTATTTCCAAAGCATGAGATTTAGCTAAGGAAGAGTTTAAGTTCAGCCTGAGATTTAAGAGAAGCATGTTTTAAGCTTGATGAGATTTATGAATATTTCAAGCAAACATGAGTTGTATTAAGTTTCTAAGTCTTTAAGCTTGAGTCTAATCTTATTAAAGCATGATTTACAAAGTATAGAGGTTTGTTGTATGCAAGAATTTATTTGAACACGTTGTTCTAGTTTAAGACAAAGTTTTAAAGCTTGTGATTTGAAAGCATGTTTTATTCTATAATTATGATACCTAGATAATTATAGTCCCAACAGGGGTGTTTCTTGTGCACCAAGGTCTGCTCTGATGAGGGCATTGAGTACACGCCTAGTTTTCCCATCACAAAGACTAGTTGGAGATGAAGGCTTCTTTGGATGCCTAGTTATCTATCTCTAGCAGTTATATTAAGATGAAGGCACTTCAGTATGCCTAGTTTTCCATCTCAGAGTTATACAGAGAATCAGGGTAAAAAAAAGAAAACAAAATTGTGAGAACCTGTTTATTTACTTTGCTATGTTTATTACTCTCAGTTTTGTAGCATGTTTATTTTGGAAAGCTAGTCGCTCACTAAGCTTTAGCTCATCATTTCAAAAAATGTTTACTTACTTTCCAGGTAGAGATTGTAAAGTCGGAGCCTGACATACCACCGCTTATCTGCTAGAGACTTTTAAGTTTCATTTTAATATTTCTTGTACCTGGTTGTGCATATTGTTTGTATATAAGTGTCAATACATTTAGAGTGAGTTGTGAGTTGTATAGAGTGTGTTTTATGGTTTGTTTTTATTGTCTATATAAGAAATGTTAAAACTTAGCTGTTTATAATATGAGCTACACTGCAGTTGTTAGAAGTTTATCACTTTGAGTTTTATTTGTTCTGCGTATTTCGATATAACCTAGAGGTTAGAAGTTAAAGTTAAGGGTCAGTGAGTATTGTTGAGAGGAGGATAATATTTGCTAGCTTCACATCGTCTCTTAGGCTTAGAGCAAGTAGTTTGGAAGAGGGTGTGATACCATGAACACATGAATTTTATTCTTACATATAGAATTCCCAATTAAAAGGTTTCAAACAATTTTTGAATTACTTTGAACTTATATAGGGGAGATGGTAACTTCAAAAGCATTAGAAAGACCTTCAAACATGACAATAACTTCAACAAGCTTCAACAATCCAATTATAGGAAAAAATCTCTCTAGGGCCACATAACATCTCCTTTGAGTCATGAAAAATGGCTCCAATCCTACCTCGTCATTAAGGATTGTGATATCAAAATTCAAATAACTATGAGAAGGGTATGCCAATGTCTAGCATCCTCAAGGATAAAAGGAGGACCAAAATATTACGAGTGAACACCCTAATAGTCAAGTGATATGAATAAGTTCAATGGTCACTAAATAGGGTCATACTTAGGAGGAGATGCTAATTGAGGAAAAAATGTTGAGTCATGCACGAAATTACAAAAGCAATGAGTAAGAAATATCATGATATCTACTAAGGTCAAAATCTCATAGGCCTTATAGAATAAAAAATATGTCAAAATATCACATGTAGCAAAGGGGAAGATTAAGAGGTTGGAGAGACTATAAGTGTTTACTTCCTTTGTGATACCAAAGAGCATGGATACTAAACTCATAAGCACAATGATATAATAGAAAATTCCCACAAACAATGATAGAGTGATTAATCAGAGGAAGGCCGTCCATGTTGGAAAAGAGTGAGATTATTAGATAGTATGTGACTCCATCTCAAAACCAATCAACAAGAGAGAAACCATCAATGCCTTCACTTTTATCGTGTACTTTACAAAACAAACAAGTCTACACATGTATGAAAATTAATGGGGTTAATTCTAAGACCAATATACTTGTTTAAAGAAGTGACAAAAACAGGGTCATGAGCAAATTTATTATAAAAATAACGTAAAATATAAATAAATGTAAAAAATAGAGAAAAGTGAAAATATTGACAAAAATAGGTGTGAAATCAATATTTCCATCCACATGGCGCAACATCCCACTGAGTTTAAATATTAAAGAAGCCATTGGCCTAATGGTTTTCTGTTATCAATGGTCAATATGCCTCATCTGATGTCTTTAGTTCAATTATGTTAGTTTGAAAAAAAGTTAAGTTGCAAAAAAAAAAAAAAAAAAAAAAATCCATACCGTAGAGAATTGAACCTAAGACAACATAAAATGAAGAATCATCATATTAATAGCAAAAAACCAGTAAACCAATGTCTTCCTTAAAACATAAAAGGTAGAAAGCTTTTTATATCTTAGATGAAAATTTTAGGTCCATGATTTCTTCCTTTGATGTGACAGTTCAAAGTAAACGATTGAGAAATGGTGTCAAATAGATGAAAATCGTGGAGCAGATCCACAATTTTAGCACCTAATTTTGTCAAATATTTTTCTTCTCCACTTTTATCATTATTTATTAAAATAATAATGTATTTTAAAAAATCAAATTAATGCATAAATAGTTTCAAAGATAATTGTAATAGTAAGTTTCATATAATATTGATTAAAAGCAACGTAGAGAATGATAAAGATCGATACATTTACTAAAATTTATAGTTTAAATAGATATAATTATTAGTTAGAGAATTTAATGGATGGAAAGTAAAAAATTTAGGAGGTATAAATTGATATATGTGGAAAAGAAAAGAAAAGAAAAGAAGAAGAAGAAAGCAGAAGAAGAAGATTGTTTTGTGTAGGGGAATAAAAGGAAAAAGAGGGGTTCTCCAAACAAATGTGGATTGTGAGCAATTTGACATTCGTAGGGTGGGTCCCCACGTTCCCAACAACATTCTTCTTTCTTTTCCTTCCTTCCCATTGCCTCCACTCTCTTTCAAAATTCCCACCGTTAAAACCTTAACGCCCCGCCGTTACTTACCTCCCCAAACCCCACAAAATTTGTATTTAATTCCCCAATTTCTCTTCTATCCTCTATCCATAATACCAATTATAAACTCATATCATCTTTTATCTTTTCAATTTCTAAAACACCTCATTCTCTAATTGTTTAGTTTTTTTTTTAAAAAAAATTTAAGTTTACTTTTATCTTGAATTTTCTTTATTTGTTATCTATATTATATTAATTGTTTGAAAAACCAAGTTAAAATT
This sequence comes from Cucumis melo, assembly GCF_025177605.1. Classification (NCBI taxonomy): domain Eukaryota; kingdom Viridiplantae; phylum Streptophyta; class Magnoliopsida; order Cucurbitales; family Cucurbitaceae; genus Cucumis; species Cucumis melo. Next base: position 18,608,058 of record NC_066858.1, read on the forward strand.
AAATAAATTGACTTTCAAAAGGTTGTTTTTGTTTCTAAAATTTGGTTAAATATTCAACGTCGCCAATGCTTGAGAAAGAAAACTATTATTTTATTGTATTGTTAAAAGAAAAGAACAAAAAGATGAGATGATTAGCCATGTTAATCGTTGAGATTTGAATTCAAATTTGATTTAATTTTTAGTTTCAGGGTGTTAGACACAATTTTGTTTATTAAATAACTATAGGTGTGTGATGTTGGTGTGTATAAATAAATTTGAAAGGAGATTAATTTTTAATAGTAATAAGAACAAGAAATCTGAATTAATTATAATTTTGAAAGTCCATTAATAAATGTTCTCATAAAAGAAACCGAAAGAGAATGATTAGTAGAAATAGGGTAAAAATCAGGCATATCAGAATTTAAAGACCAAATTAAACAAAAAGAAAAAAACTATAATGATTTGAAAATTAAGAATTAAACAAAAAATAGAAAGTATAGATAAAAGGTTTTGAAATTTAGATTTTAGAGTTTGTAAATCATAAGAATTCTCAAACCAAAAAAAAAAAAAAAAAAAATATATATATATATATATATATATATATATAAATATAATTTTGAAAATTTGATATAAATGGAAGCTATTACCGCCGAGGGTTCAACACCCAAAGGACAGTTTTTAGAGCACCTCACTATTCTAATCTCCTCGAGAAATTACAATATTAAAGAAAAAAAAAAAAAAAGAAAAGAAAAGAAAAGGTAAGAGCATTTCTTTTTTCTTTTTCCATTTTAGTTTGTCTTGTTATTCAGAGTGGGGGAGGAAGAGGAGAGGGGATTCATAGTGAGAAGAGAGAGAGGGTTTAGCTTGAAGATCTTGTCAGATCGAGCAACAACTGCTACCCAATCTTCCACATTATCTCCTTTCATTTTTCAGGTGTCTAATTTTTCTTCTTTTTCCTCCTCAAATCTCTGTGTTTCGATCTTTACTTTGCTTTTTCAGCTCTTTGTAATGGAATGGATGCCTCCTCTCAATTTCATTTCCTCTTCTTCTTTCCTCTTCATTTTCAGCTTTCACCCTCTCTGCTTGTTGTTTCCCTCTGTTTTCTTGCTGGGTTTTCGCTCTACCTCTCTATTTTACTTCTAATTTTGGTCTCTCTTGGAATTTTTGCTCTAATGTGGCTGAAATTCTTGTACTACTTCATTTTTGGATCTATGTTCGTGGTGGGTTTCTGCTCTTTCTGCTGTTTATGTTTTAATTTCTGGTCCTTCTAGTTTTATTTGAAGATTTTTGGAGTTCTTCTTGCTCAAATGTGAATCTAATTTTGGTTCTATTTGATATTTGTCCTTGTTTTCTTGGTGGGTTTTTTACTCTCTTAGTTTTTTATGTTCTAATTTTTGGTCCCTCTGGGTTTATTTGGAGATTTTTGGGGTTATTGGTAAAATGTGACTCAAATTTCCTTCCTATTTCATGTTTATCTCTGTTCTCTTGGTGGGGTCTTTCTCTCTCTGTTGTTTTGGTTCAAATTTTTAGTTTATCTGGGGTTTTTGAAAATTTCTGGAGTTCTTGCTCAAATATGATCTTGTTATTATATGATGTTTGTCTCTATGTTCTTGGGTTTTTTTTTTCTCTTGTAGATTTGAATTACGATTATAATTTTGGTCTCTCTTTGATTGGTTTCTCTTGCCTTTTGAAAGTTAGTGGTGGACAATGAATAATATTTGAATGTTTAGCCTTTTGTTTTGGTCAAAGGATTAAAGGTGTTCTTTGTGGACTTTGTGGCCTTTCATTTTCCATTAAGAGTGGTCGGTTGGTTTATTTGACTTAATGATGTCTTTTAAAGATAGCTTTACCTTTTGTTTGTTTCATTAGGATTTCAGTTTTCTTCTTTCCTTCGAAACTCACTTTGAATTCTTTCTTCTATCAGTAAGTCTTTGGCCATTTCTAATGATATATGTCCTCCTTTTTCTTGGTATTATTTTATTTCTATTGTTTTTTTATTTTTTACCTTTTTGGATGCTGTTGTTTCTCTTTCACATCCCAAGTTGTTTGTAGGTTTCTTAACAATAAAATAACAGAGAATTAAGGTTCTGGTCTTTAGATTTCGTCTTCTTTAAGCCTTGGCGTTTCTTCATCTCAGCTATCAAGAATTGAGCTTGGAGAAGTCCATTTTTGCTATAATAATGGAAAATTTCGTTTTATTTATGTTCTATTGTTCTAGTTTTTCTGAATTTCCCTATTATATGTATTTGGTCATATGGTTGCTGAATTTACAAATAACCTTGTTTATTTTTATCTCATGCTTTAGTTTGTTTGTTTGGAGATTTTGTATAGAGATTTTCTGATATCTCCATCTCCCCTAATTTCTCTGTATTCCTCTATTCAAGTCATTTTGTTTCTTTAAATCTTAGTTTAGTACATGAATTCTTCGCATGTGTTGTTCTCTTCTTCTTTTCCCTATACTTTAAAATTTTATGTCCTTGGATCTAAAGTTTTGGAAAGATTCACTTTCACCCTAGTACCTGGCTGGAACTGTGTTTAACTGATCGCCTTCTCAGGATCATGGGGAGGGAGCCAAGTGCTGTAGCAGTCGTACAAAAGCCAAATGGTGTTGCTCATGACATGGTACATGTTGCGCCGAGAGTTGCTCACCATGACATAGTTCATGTAGCACCGAGAGTTCCTGGTAGAAACATGGAGGCCAAGGACTATGAAGTAAAGGAATGTACTGAAGAAAACTTGATCATTGAAAAATATGATGAGAAGGTAGAGGTTTTAAGTATCAAAAGCACTAATGTTGATGGTGAGGAGAAATATGAGAAGTCTCGAGTTGAAAAGTTTGGTGAGTACAAGAAGTCGAGCCCTCTTGGATCAAAATCTCCAGGAAATATGAAGGGGCAATACACTGTTCCTCAGCCGTTTACATTGGAAACTGAAAAGCGTGGTCCGTGCGCACATAATATTGGAAACGATGCAACTAGCACCACTGGTGTCAACATTTCACCGAATCTGCAATCTCCTAGTGCTAAGAAGAACTCTCAGGTAATTAATATTCATAATTGGCTTCCTATATTTGGTTAACCTGGGGATTTGTTTGTTTTTACTTTTTGAGACCAAAGAATTGAAGTAAGAAAGAAATGGCTTTCTTCTCTATTTCATTTTGCTTCAAGACTTATACCATATCATGTGCAGTAATAAATGCTGTACTCGATTTTCCTAGGCTGACCCAATTTTTCTAGGCCGACCCTTATTAAATGACTGAGCTGTCTTTTGGGTTTAAGGGTGGGTACAATTTGGAGAGTAGTTCTGTTTCGGGTGAGCTCAGGCCACTTGAAGTTGGGATTTTGCAATTTTATTTCTCATATTGTTATTTTTTTTCTGTTAATTTCCATCTCTTATTTGGTTCTTTTCCTAATTCTATACTATATTTCTTTAAACTATGGTCGTCTTACCATTGGTGGATGGAACTGGCCCTTTTCTCGTAGCACCTCTTTCGAGGACCTTGGACTCTCCCAAAATGACTCTGTGTTCTACCTTGCCCCCTCACTCACTCAGTATATATCCAAGATTTCTCATGTAGTTACTAACATAATAGTGCTAATATTCTAACGCTTTACTATTTTACTTTGTGGGAAATCAATAATTAATTATGTAATTGTACGATTGCAAATGAGTTTTCGTCAGTAAAGCTAGAATGAAACAGTTTGGCAGTGATGATTAACGGTAAAAAATGTTTTCTTGTTTACAGCCAAATTCACCTCCTTCGTTAAGGAAGCACGTGCAGCTGGATAAAAAATACCACGATGAAGAAGATAATTGGTCCATCACTTCCTCGTATCCTCATTCACAACCAAATATATATATTTGCATTTTCACATTGTAAATTGTTTACACCTCTTTTTTGGCTTGTATGGTCCTTAGCCATGTTAAGTGTTGCTACTTCTGTGAAATCTAAGGTAACCGTCGGTGTTGCTCCAACTTTTCGATCAGCTAGTCGTGCCGAGAGAAGGAAGGAGGTAATTTAATTGACATTGCTTATTGCAAATATTCATAATGTTACAAATAAACATAGTTAAATTGCTAAATGCCTGTGATCTTAATTCTTTATTTTCCAGTTTTACCAAAAGTTGGAAGAGAAACACCAAGCTTTGCAGGCAGAGAAAAGCCAATATGAAGCCAGAACAAAGGTATCTTCCTTCACTTCCAGACTTCTATATCTTTGTCCGACTTTTCCAACAAGATCATTTCGTTAAATTTCCATTAAACCCAAAACCGTAAGAGTGATCGGTTATTTCACATATACTTTTCTATGTCTATTCTTAACGTGTCACACTTAAGCAGTAGCCTCCGGTATTAAATCTGATTCACGAAGTCCAACGTATAAGGAAGAGAATATATTTCCAAACCATTTTTCTCCATTTCTCTTCTGTGATTGCTTGTGTTAGATTCATCTTTAAATGATTGTGGAAGAAACTGTTAGAATCTGTTATTAGCACTGAAAAGGAAAAACACTTCATGATGTGATTTGATAGGAAGAGCAAGAAGCAGCCATCAAGCAACTGAGGAAGAGCTTAATCATCAAAGCAAACCCTGTGCCTACTTTCTACTATGAGGGACCCCCACCCAAAGTTGAACTCAAAAAGGTGAGAGTTTCATAATCAGTCTCTCTTCCTTCTACTCCAAGAATCATCAACTCATTACTAAATCTTTAAGTAACAACCCAGTCCTTTTTTGTAAGAATTCTTAACCTTTAGCTTCTACATGTTGGTCGTTGCAGCTGCCACTGACACGACCCAAGTCACCGAATTTTACCAGAAGAAGGAGCTGCGGCGATGCAGTTAACTCAAATATAGAGAAGGGAAAAGAATGTGGTCGAGTGAAACGACACAGCCTTGGAAGTATCAGAACAGACCCGACTAATGTTATGACAACTGCAAAAACAAAGGGGCTAATCAGCGGTCGGAATAGCGGTAGCAGGGTGAAAGAGAATAAGGAGACAACAAAAACAAGTGGTGCTAAGATTCCTGAGCAGAGAAGCAATTTGAATATAGCAGTTCAGTCATGAAGTTAGGAGTTTTATCTGACTTGAGAAAAAAGGGTTCTTCATCTTGTATTTGTTATTGTTGCCAAATGGATATTTCTAAAAGGAGTTGTCCTTTTTGTTTTCAGTTTTAACTGGATTTTGGTAATATGAAATTTGTAAATGTTTTGTAGTTATGATTTGTACTGACAAATAGCTTACTAGTTGTGTTTAGAGAGTGTGTGTCTGATTACTACTATTTTTTTTTTCCTTTTTGGGAAGATTTCACAGTTGAGAGAAGATAGCACAAGAGAAATAGAATAGCATCAATGTATGGTTTCTTTGTCGCAAAATCTTTATGCTAAAGATTTCGGGTTGCTAGTCGAAGTTAGATTTTGAATGTCACTTCTCGAATGTTAAGAAGGATCAGTTTGTTTCACAGGTTTTGCTAAGACTGGTATTCATTGTTTGACACCCAATTTTATTTTTAAATTTAGATTTAATCTCCTGACAACTTTTGAATCCATCCACATGGATATTCTAATATAAACTGATCTCGTTCTTTTCTGTTGTATCTGTTCTTAGTAGACAAAGAACATTGGAACTAATAAATGTGTTATCAAATTGAATTTTGAAACTTGTTATTGTGAAGGAATTCTTCAAATAAAAATGTATAGCTTACTGATATATTTAACAGAAATGGAAGGGAAAACAGAAAATATGCACAAACTAAAACAATTTTTTACTTTTTTACCAGCACAACAAATTTAGATACATCTAATACACTACATAAATCACCATAAACTTCTACGGCCAACATCACAATACAAAAAAATTAAATACAAACAGATTTTACCAAAGCAACATGAAAAATAATAAATCATGTAACAATAAATTCCAGACCAATTCTCGTGTTTCCATTGGTAGGTTCAACTAAATTATTTTGAAAAATATGGGATATTCATTATTCACATACGGAGCAATGCCAATGTAAACTAAAGACTGAAACTAAGCAAGTGAATTTTCAAACACACAAGCCCGCACGAGCGGCATGGTTTGGAGGGTCAGCAACACGAGTTGACGTGCCGTGGGGCTTCAGGCAAGGTCGTAGAGGGGGATTGGGCGGCAGCGCAAGCGGAGTGCGGTGTGGAATGCTGGTTTTCATGAAGAAGAAAGGAGAATTAGGGGTGGCGGTAACACTTTAAAGAAGGGGAAAAGCTTTTTTAACTTTGTATATATGTCCAATATTAGCCTTAAATAATTTAAGCATTCCAAGACTTTAATGCCCTTTTAAATCGACATTGTAACTTAGTCTTCAACGTAGGTTTAAAACTAATATGAAACACCCACATTTTAGAAATCGACATTGTCTATTTTGATTCTTCAACAGACATCAAAAGTCATATATCTTGTAGAGGTCGTTTGAGCTCCGTTTTGGGCAATTCGAATTGTGTTTTGAATTTGTAATTTTAAGCTTTACATATTAGTCGCTTTAAAAAACTAAAATTGTTAATAAATAAAATCTAAGTTTGTTATTATCAAAATATTGATTAATTAATTAATTAAAATGAATTAATTTGAGATTAAGGGTAAAAATGTCAACAAAGCAAATAATTCTCAAGTGAGATTAATAAAGTTTTTGCCCAATCTTATAAGGCATATGGGTGACTCATCACACTATGACCGATGTCATGAAAAGCGCAGACAGTAACAGAAACAAGTAAAACACTAATAAAAAAAGTAAAGGTAAGAATGACACAAAGGTTGGTAACCTAATTCAGTGTTATACTACCTACGTTAACGTGGGTAGAGAAATATGGGCAGATTTTAAGGAAAAGGTAGACATGGCCGACGGTTTTTTTTTTTTTTTTGCGTGGGCATGCTTTGTGGCCAAAACCCCATCATCTTTTCATTTGCCCACGTTATTGACGTTATGTCGGCAGAACTGCCTATTCTAATTAAAATCGTGGGCAAAAAAGATATCAACAAAATAGACTTTCTGACCACGTTTGTTTCGTAGGCAGAAATTGCTTCTACTAACGAAAATATTTTTGTCTGCAAAAATAAATTTTCTTTCCATGCTAAATTCGTCGGCAAAAGTATATATATGCATATGTCAAATATTTTTTTTTTATAGAAATTTGATTATTGGCCACGAATGATTCGTTGGCAGATAATATTTATTCCTTTTTTGCCCATGTACAAAACATCGCCAGAGCTTTCTAATTGCCAACATATTTCTAGCAACATAAAAAACATGGAAAAAAAATTAATTTTTTCACATTTATTATTAATATTATATACTTCTAGATTAATTTTCAAATATATAATGGAATTTTCTGGTGATAACAAAATATATTGAACATTGCAACAAAGAATTTAAAAATTAAAACAACCATTAATACTTTGTCAAAATATGACAAACCAAAGTTCTTTAGTGTGTCAAGGTACACGAGTATATTAATTTTCATTAGCATACTAAAATGAACAAAAAGGTGAGTGTTTGAAGGTGCATCTTCTTTCTCTCCTAGATCCAACTTTTTTCTTTGAATGTTAACATACTTTTGTTCCCATTTTACAAGTTCATTGGTTTAACTTTTCATTTGCTTCTTTAAGATATGCCATTTCATTCTTCTCCTTCTCACTTGTAGATGACACATTACTACCTAATGGTTCACCACTTTGCATTGAGCGGCATCCTAATACAATTTTGCATTCATTCACACTAAATATTGTTTGAATACCATCTTTAGCTGACTCTACAATGATTCGTTGCATTTCTAACTATACGAAAGATGTAGTTAGATTAAATATATTGAATAACACATAAATTTCTTTAGTCGTGATAAAACAAACTTACTTATGCATATTTTGCCTTATCTTTGTTTTCTATAAAAAGAATGCAATTGAGATAAAAAAAAAAGTACATACAATAGTACAAAAGATAATTACAATCCATAATACCAATTCATATCAAACTTGGAGGAATGACTTCGCCTAATGACATGATTGAAATTAACAGCGGAGCAACTTCTTCTGTATGTCTCTTATTTTTTTCTAATTGAAGTAGTGATAGAAACAAGTATGACATATTCATATAAAACAATTTATAAAACTAAGAAAAACATACCTTCCATTCATCTGTTTTCCATCTATCACACATAATGTTCCAATCCTCATGTGTTATCTTGTCTGGTGGATTAGTACGAGTACTAAATTCTCTAAAGATATTTTGCATCTTTTCTTCCAAGTATTTTCTCACAACCATGTTAGTGGAGTCAAATTAAAAATGTGTCTGCCTATTCAATAATATATGTATAAATGGACCACTTTTACATTTAAACCAGTATAAGAATGCATAAAAAAACATAAACGTACCTCCAATCGATCAATCACGAGCTTCGTTACGCCGGTACAACCTTCTAGTTTTCACAACTCAATGGAATGGTGTTTTGAACTGCGGTACCAATGCCTAACACAATTTTAGAGCAAATTATGATATTAAGAAGATTGTAGTGAGAAGATGAACTGGATATGGACATAATTCAAATAAGATTTCATTCTTGAACAAAAATTCATTTATTTATTTATTTCATCTATTCCCCCTACTAAATGACTGAAAGTGGGTTGAGCAACAAGTCCAGACTGATCTTCCAACTTTATTACCATTGAGAAAGGGAGAAGATGAAGAATGCAGGGAGTATGAAATTTCATGAGTCCGGAGGCTATGGAAATCTCTTTTTTTTGTTCTCGAAACAAAAGATCTTGGAAGTCCTTTCAACCTGCCCTCTTGTTTTGACTTTCATGTGCATGTGATAAATGGTGGAAAAACTCTTCTCTTTCTACTTAGGAGAGGGTAGCCAATAGGGATAATAGGTGAGAATGAAGCTGCCGATTTCTTGTATGAGGCCTATTGAGAAATTAGTCGAACCTTGGCTAGGGAAGGACTGGCTAATGACTCTTTCCCTACTTTTAACCTATGAAAGAGAAAGATCTCCAACTCGACCGTAACCAATAAGTTGATATGAACAAAAGAAGATCAAGGAAGATGGATTTTTTCCTTTATCTTCGTTAATCTTAATCTTGATTTTTCCATGTTTTCCCACAAACTAGTCAAATTCTATGTTATGAACACACCCTCTCACACCACTTTCTTGTTTTTTAGTTCGTGATTGAGATCCTAAAAGAAAAAAACTTTAGATAATTTCAATAACATATAAGAAATAAACTAACATAAAATATTAATAACTGAGATCCTCGTGTCGTCTTGATGAGTGGAAGGGTTGACTGGTGGAGTGTTTATTTGTTCAACTTCAATAAATGCTAGTTGTGCTCCATCTAGACATACCATTACACTGCAAAATCAACTATTAGTGATTAGATTTTAAAACAACATGTCATAAGTAAATTTATTAAACATATAATATTCATTACCATCTGAATCTAAATATTGAACTCTTTCTAAGCCCTCTTCACAAGATGATTCTAGTTGTTCAAGTTCGTCGTCATTTATAAAGTCGTCATTGATTGGGGATTGTTCTTGGTTATCTATCTCTTGATGATCAGAAATAGTAGGCTCATGTCGCCTCACAAAACGGGATATCGTGTATAGATTTCTCGACCCCAATTGAACTAGATGCTTCTAACTACTAAAGCCTGTCATCTTCTAATTCTTTAATTTCTGAAACCTCCCATACTTATTTATTTTGGACAATTTGCACAACTTTCCAGTTACTCCAAAGTTTTGGGTCGTGAATATAGAAAATTTGCTCAGCTTGAGTAGCTAATATGTATAGATCATCAGTGTACCAAAAACGAGAAGCATCGATTATTTTCAACCCTAAATCACAATGAAATTTGTTTTTCTTAACGTAACATTCGTATCAAACCAATTACATTTGAATAGACATATACATCTACACTTAGGATAGTATTCTAAGTCCTAGATCTCTTGCAATACACCATATTAATAATTTATTTTGTCAGTTTTGGTTTTCTCCATATGCCATGATTCCACTATTCTGAGTAGTCCGATGATTGCCACGCTTTATTGAATGAAAACGTAACCCATTTACAAAGCAACCACTGTAAGTGTGAACTTGATTAATAAGCCCCAACACTATAGAGTAAAGATCATCAGGTGCTTCACCTCTTTCACGTAATGAACACATCTACATAATATTATTATAAGGTTAGAATAACTACTAATAGTTCAATAGTAAAATAATATACTTCGATGTTGAAAGAAACACTTACATGTGCTCTAAACCAATCAGGAATTCTAATCGGTGCCTTCTAATCCATCATCTCCTCTAGTATTTATCAAGCTCAAATGGTCTCTACTTAGTAATCATATCAAACATTTAAAATTTTTTGACTTAGTCATATAGAATATGAACTAACAAGTAAATGAGTATATGAACTTATAATTATACAAAATGTATCTGGGACACAATTCTATTTGAGAATAGTTGTTCAGAACATACCAATGGCACATTTATTTCTCATTTTTAGATATCGCCCTCATAACTGACCCTTCATTAGTCGCACATCCTATATAAATACATCAAACTCCCTAGAACCAAGTTGTTTGTTCATTGAGTCATCGTTTAGTGGATTCCTATTGAATCTCATTTCTATTCCTATTAGATACGTCGAATAGAAGGTCAAACATTCATTCATACTGAACACTTTTACTATGGAACCCTCGAGATGAGCTTTGTTCCATACATATAGTCTTAATGTTCACAAGTTTCTCTTTATAGGATATATCCAACTATAAGCTTATTGGACCAATAATCTTTGTCTTAGCCGATAAATGAACTACAAGATGCATCATTACGTCACAAAATGCAGGTGGAAAAATTGTTTCAAATTTGTAGGGTATGAGTACAATATCAGCTTCCAGACGGTTCAAGTCACTGAAACGTATTTTCTTCGCACATATATCACTAAAGGAATTACATAACTCAACAATAGTTGTACACTCATCTTTATGTAAGTACACTCGTATAACAATGTGAATAAGTCGTTGGAGTAAAATGTGAGAGTCATGAGTCTCCCCATAATTTTCCATCATTGACACTCACGCATCATGATATATTTGAGATAAGTCCATCATTAATTAATTTCGAGAACTTACAAAACTCTATTATTTCGCTAGCAGTTAAAGTATATGTAGCTTGTGGTTTTACTAGCTTAGTTTCTTGCCTTTGCAAATGTAATTCCTTTCATATATTAAAGTCTTCTAGATCTAAATAGACATTGATTGTGTCCTTTATTTTACTATAAATATTTAATAAAGTGTCAAAAAAGTTATAACAAACATTTTTTTTTCAATATGCATAACATCCAACTTATGCCTTAAAAGAAGTTTAGACCAATACGAAAAGTTCAAAGAATATACTTTTCTTACTCCAATTAATAACACACTTTCTTTATTTGTCTTGATGGACGCTTACTAAACACTAGAAAGTTGATGGAGTTTATTTGTTGTAAGATCTTCTCTCCACTCATTACAATTGGTGGAGGCTTGCATTTGGGTTTTTCATCATGTTGTCGACTTTGACGCCAACTATGATCAAAAGGAAGATAACATCGGTGTCTCATAAAATATATTTTTTCTTTTATCCCAAATGACATATCTTCTTTACAAGTAGGGAATGCTTGTATCCTTTCGTACTTCATCCCGATAAGTCACCATATGTAGGAAAATCATTGATGATCCACAACAAACATCCATGTAATCGAAAGTACTCCTCATCTGTACAGTTAAAGGTTTGCAAACCATTATTCCACAACTCTTTCAACTCATTAATTAAGGGCTGCAAATATACATCAATCTTTTTTCCATGAGATTTGGGTCGAGGTACAAGCAAAGACATAAAAAAAACTAGATTCCTTCATGCACATCTAAGGCGTCGAATTGTATGGTATAAACACCACTAGCCATATGCTATATGTAGTACGCATATTCCAAAATGGATTAAAACCGTTTGAAGCTAAGCCTAAATGAAGATTTCTTGACTCTGAAGAAAATTGAGAAAATTTTCTATCGAAGTACTTCCATCTTGTAGCATCAACTGGATGTTGTAAAACATCCTCTATGTCAACTTGTTTATCCTTATGCCATCTCATCTTAGAAGCGATATGTTTTGATAAAAACATTCATTTCAACCTTGGAATTAATGGAAAGTGACGTGAAATCTTATTTGGAATCTTCTTTCCTTTTTCACTATTTGTTTTACATCAAGATTCATCGCATATAGGATAACTTTGACAATTAGCAAGTGTTTTTTTTTGGAATAATACACAGTCATATTTGCAAGCATAGGTAGAATCATATCCTAACCCTAAGTCACATAATTTTCTCTTAGCTTCGTAAAATGTTCTAAGTATAGGTCAACCAATTGGACATGCATTTTTCAACAGTTCTAGTAGCATATCGAACGATTTGTTGCTTCAATTATTGAGAACCTTGATATGCATTAACTTCACCAAAAACTTTAATGAGGAATATTTGGTACATATCCAAGATATAATAGGTTACGTGCTTCATTCATCAACTCCTAAAAAATGTTAGTACTATCCATTTCATCGACATCTTCTTGAAATTCATCATCAAAACCATCTCCATCATCAAAATTTTCTTCCCTTGTTATCATTGATCCTTGAAAATCAGTTAAAAGATCTAAAATATCATTGTCCTTATCGTCAACATTAGAATCTCTACTTAATTTACCACCTTCTAATGAAGTAGCACCCCGTACAAATCGAGATAACACTACAAGAATTTTGGGCTCTGGCGACAATTTTTTATGACAACGAAAAAAATATAGACAAAGATATGACATGCCGACGTAATTTCATTGCGTGGGTACATTTTCATTTTTACTAACAAAGATATATACGTGGGTAAAAAGTTGTGTATTGCGTGGGAAAATCATCGTTTTTGCCAATGAAAATATATATGTGGGCAAAAAGTTGTGTGGTTTAAAGAAAATTTTTTAAGTTGGATTTTTGACGACGTTTATTTTAGTTTATAGTCACGTATCATGTGTGGGCAGATATTTCAAATATTTATCGAAGTAATTTAAGTGGCAAAAAATCAACCTTTTTATACATATTTATGCCAATGCAAAATGTATGCATATGGCGACGCAAAAAAAAAAAAAAAAAAAAAACGTTGGCATAAATTTGAAAAACAAAAAATCCTTAAATTTGCCGGTATAAATTTGTCGCAACAGTCCACGTTCTACTCCTTTGCCGTAATGCAATCCACGATCCCCTCCCTTGCCACAACAATCCACAAACCTCGATGCAATAATCGTTACATGCTTGTTACAGTCGTCGGACGCTCGTTGCAAATTATAGACCGATTGATGAATGTTCTTCTTCTAGCCCTATTCTCTATGTTTGCAAACTATGGATCGATCGACAGAATCAGCCACCCCATAATTGCCGCAGTTTTTGCCCATTTTGGCCATGTGAAAGGTGTTTACACCATCGATGATACTGGTGCTCGTGTCATCATATGTTCCTCTGAAGAATCCAGGGTCTGGGCCGCTCTTAAGACGTTTCATGGCCACTCTTGCCCTCTCCTTAGAGGTCGGACTTTGCATGTACGTTATTCAATAATCACACCATCCATTTCATAACCTAATGATTTTATTTCAGTTTCTTTGTCTACTTCAGAGCTGGACATTCCCGAACTTTTTTTATTACACGATTTTGTCAATTCTAAAGAAGAGGAGGTAAGCGTTTTAGTTGGATTATGAGGACTAGAGAAGGATTTAGTTTTGCTTTGTGTTTTTTTTTTGCACTCCCTTTGTTTAATTGTTATTCATTTTTTGTGGTTTTGAAGGATTTTCTTAGGAAAGTTAATGCTCGACCTTGGAATAATCTGGCGAAACATGGAGTTCAGCATTATGGGTATGAGTTTTGTTATTAAGTAAGTGGCAGGACTTTGTCTTTTCCTTCTTCCTAATTGCTCTTGTACTGAATGATTGTGCATCGTTAGGATTTGTGCGTCATGTGAATCAGTTGCTTTTGTCTGTGTATTTTTTTTCTTTCTAGACGAGGAATGTTAATACTAAACATTAGTTGGAGGAACTTCCATCATTTGTTTTTCATGTAGTTGATAAGATCTCCATGTTTCCAAACGTCGAGGACGTTGCAGATGCTTCTCTTGACCAATTGACGGTAGGCTCTCTGTTTTTTATGATCTCGAAACTTAGTTCCTTGTAATTGGTTAGTTTCTTGTACAATCTTTGAGGAGTTTTCAAAATCTCTAATTTAGCACTTTCTATGTTCTTTTGTAGACTGTTTCAAGTAACTTGCTTGAAGAAAATTGTTTTCATATATGACCAAGACAATTTAAAAGAAGTTTGTTCTTCAAATCTTTATTACCTTGTTCTTCAATTTTTGATGTGACCTTTGGGCTGCTTATTCATGATTAAGTTGTAAATGTAATGAAAAACACACCTTTCTTACCACTTACCAGTAATAAAGTTAGACCAAATTATGTTCCTGGACCATTTGCTCGCAGATTTTGAATTATACTCAAGTAGAGAGGTACCCTAAATTTGTTGCTTCTCCAATGATAAACCCATTTATTATATAAAGAGGATATTTCATACATAAATAAGTGGCGCTCTACTCCATCCAATGTTTATGTGATTGAATTTTGACAATACTTACATGAGCACCTAGTTTTCCCCACATCAATAACATGACACTTAGCCACTTCCATAAATTGAGCGACTGCATCAATATATAATCACTTGAAAACCTATTTTTTTAGTTAAAAAGTGTATGCAACACTTTAAATCCCTCATATATTTAATTAATATTTTATTATATACCTGTTGAATAAGAAATTATGGAACTAATAACAAATTATGGAACTAATAACAAATGACCGTATCATTTGTTAAAATAATTGAATTTGGGATTAACTAAAAAATGACATGTGTTCCAAATTAAAATTAAATACATAAATTGGCTAATTCTGATGATGTCACATGTCTTTATTATGACCATTGGATTAAGTTAATTAATTTGGTCCAATTAAATATTATTTACTTGGGCTAAACTTCAATTGAGCAAAAAAAAAGAAGCTTAATTTAGCCTAAAGGTTAAATATGACCCAAATTTATATGGTTGAGCTCATGGGTCTAGTCCATGAACCAATTAGGCCCAAGTCCATAAAATCCCACAAAGAGAACTCTGTAAATAGAGGAGTTCTCTTCATGTGTAAGGGTTGAAAATTTTTTACTCTAGAAGGTTTTGAGAGAATTCTCCAAAGAGCCAAATGACTCCTTAACTCCTGAAGTCGACTACCCTCGAAGATTGAAGTTCATTTGAAGATACAAGCTTTCTTTTAAGACTCCAACTTCAAAAACATCATGTGCTCTATTTTCTCAAATCAAGCATAAGCCTCCAGTTGAGAAAGAATCAGAGAATCAAATTCTAGAGATCGAACCACATCGCATCAAATCAACACAAGTACAACATTAACACAAGTTCAACTCTACGAATCAAATTTCTTCAGATATCTTGTGTGAACAAATTGGCACTCCCAGTGGGATCTCTCTACCTCTCATCCCTCTATCGTCATCCAAATCTACAAGAAAACCAATGACATCAAAGAAGGCTGCATCCAAATCTTCTGTTCCAAGCGATAGTTACACATGACCTGTTACTCGCAGTCATTCTAAGGGAATCATCCAAGAGCAGAATCAAGGTTCTATCATCAAACAAAGCATTATTAAACAATTGATGGAGTATCCTAAAGTTAGGATTTTCATGAAGGAAAATCCTTTGTATTATAACTTTGATTCTGCCTCTAACAACTTGGGGGCAAATCCCTGATGTAATGTTTGTCATAATGGCTGATGTAACGGCTGAGGCTGCCATTACAGAGATGAAGAGGAAAATTAATCTCCTGATGAAGGTTGTTGAGGAATGAGACCATGAAATCACAACTTTAAGAGAGCAAATGTAGACGCGTGAAACGATTGAGTCAAGTCAAACTCTTGTTGTTAAAGCTAGTGATAAAGAAAAACATGCAGTGCAAGAAAACTAACCATAACAACAATCAACTTCTGTTGCTTCCCTCTCAGTTCAGAAGTTATAGGATATGATCGTGAACTTCATTAGAGCTCAGTATGGAGGACCACCGCAAACTTCTTTCATGTACTTTAAGCCATACGCTAAAAGAATCGACAACTTGAGAATGCCGCTTGGGTACCAACCTCCAAAATTCCAGCAGCTTGATAGAAAGGGCAATCCAAAGTAACACATTGCCCACTTCGTTGAAACATGTGAGAATACAGGATTAAAAGGGACCAAATTGTCAGGTGTTTGTTCAAAGTTTGAAAGAAAATACTTTTGGGTAGTATATCGATATGGAATCAGAAGTCATTGATAGTTGGGAATAGCTAGAAAAGGAGTTCCTTAACCGTTTATAGCACTAGACGTGTCGTTAGCATCATGGAGTTTACAAACACCAAACAACGGAAGGAAGAGTCAGTCATTGACTATATAAGCTGATGGGGATCTCTAAGCTTGGATTGCCAAGACAAGCTCACAGAACTGTCTATAGTGGAGATGTGCACCTCAAGGCATGCACTGTAAACTTCTCTATATTTTACAAGGAATAAAACCTTACATGTTTTAAGATTGGCGAGCAATGCCCATGATATGAAACTCAGTATTGTCAACAGGGGAGCAAAAGATTTCTTGGTTCCCAAAATGAGGAGTGATAATAATGAAATTAATGACACTAAAAAGATCGCAAATAGTGTCATAAAAGAGTCTATGGTTGTTTATGCGATTCATCTAAAATCTTTCTCTAAAAGAAAAGAAACAAAAATTGAAAGAAAGCATGATGGTGACGAAAAGCGACACCCAACTCTTAGAGAAAGACATGAAAAAGCTCGTCCATTTTCTGACTCTGATGTTGTAGGCATGTTAAAGCAACTGCTAGAGAAGCAACTTATTCAACTGTTAGAATGCAAATGACTGGAACAAGCAGAAAAGTAGATGATCCTAACTAATGCAAGTATCATCGAGTCATTAGTCACCCTATTGAAAGTGTTTCCTAGTGCAGGAGTTGATTCTAAAGTTGGCTCATGAAAAGAAAATTGAACTTGATATTGGTGAATTAGCTCAGACGAATTATATTGCAGTCGAGATGACTTCAAGTGTTCTGCCATCAAGCCTTTATGATAAAAGGGAAATCTTGATGTAATTTGAGACTTTCGAACCTATACTTGTTCGATTCCAACAAAAGATCATAACGACAGACTCCCAAAACAAAGAAGAGCCTATTAAAGATGATGACATAGGATGGATAGTCATGATTCATCGAAAAAAGAAACAAATAAATTCAATTCAAACGAAGTCGTACTTCCATCAAAAGCATGCAAGAGGAAGCATCTCTCATTAAAAGAAGAGGAAAAGAAACAAAAAGATGTGGAAACCTAAGTCTATCAAAGAAAAAGATGAGGACCTCTGACCTCGGCGATCGATAACTTTGATAGAGTTCCTTCTAAGAAGCTTCCTTTATGATCATCTAAAGGAAGTATTAGAAGTCACTACATATCATGTTGTCAACACGGTAAAACTTCACAACAATTATGCATCTTCTAAGCAAGTCGACAATTCAAATGAAATTGAGCAAAAGACTTATGTTTTTGATCGTATCAAACTTTCAACTACTCGATCTTTAGTCTTTCATTGATTGAGTATGGCAAAGAAAGAAGTAAAAAACCAGTAACATCTACTTCCACTCGGACTTCAACTTTCAAAAGACTAAGTATCTCCACGTTGAAGAAAGATCGACCTTCAACATCTGCTTTTGATTGTCTAAAGATGAAAATCGATCAACATGAAAGAGAGATGAGAACATTGAAGGCAAAACTATTTCATGAAGAAAATAATGAAGATGGTAAAATTCACAGTCGCATCTCATCACACATGAAGATGAGTTGTCGGTTGTATAAATACAGAAGGTTTCTTGACAGTGAAGCCAAGACTTATTATATACACCAATCCTACAAACGAAGAAGGTGAATAAATCCTTGATGAAAATATGAGCTGCTAAATATGAAAAGCTCCTTATTGCATGCATAATGCTTCTAGATCACAAGAGCTTAAAAGGTGAATGGAAAAAAAAATTCAGTTGAACTACGTTATGAATTCATCCCTATATTATAAAGGGTACGCAGGCAGCTTCAGAGAAACTTTAAGTTCAATCCAATAAAAAAAAACTCAGTTGAACTACGTGATGACTTGATTCCTATATTCTAAAAAGGGTACATAGGCAACTTAAAGAAAACTTTAAGTTCAGTTCATAATATATTTCCACAAACGTAGGAGTGTCATAATCACCTACATGTGGCTTTACAAAATTGATATCGCTCATCCATTGAATAATGATTTTCCAAATAGAAATATGTTTATTTCTACTTGGGACATCACATCAAGTTGGGGGAAAATCCCTAAATTCAAGATGTTCGTCCTTAATAATAAGGTGATACAATGAATTGAAGATGTATACTACTTTCTGCAAGACTATATACAAATTGAGTGCATATAGAAAAGGACAACTGAAAATCAAGCTTGAAGGCTCCTCATATTCAAGCTTGAAGGCTTCATCCACGCTTTCCTCATATTCAAGTTTGAAGGCTTTGTCTTCTTCAAGCTAAAGAAAATTCATAGTTGCTTCTTCAAGCACAAGCTCGAAGGCTTCATCGATGTAGATGCAGCTTCGCCTCCTCTTCAAGATGTCAATGCAGCAAACTCCACCTTATCTCAAATATATTGCAGTCGAGAAGATCGTCATTTCAAATACATTGTAGCTGAGAAGATTGTCATCTCAAATATGTTGCAGTCGAGAAGATCGTCATCTCAAATATATTACAATCAAGAAGATCATCATCTCAAATATGCTGCAGCTGAGAAGATCTTTATCTCAAATAGGTTGTAGCCGAGAAGATCATCATCTCAATATGAAACCAGAAGATCATCTCAAATATGTTGTAACCAAGAAGATCTTCATCACAAATATATTGCAGCCAAGAAAGTTGTCATCTTAAATATGTTGCAATCGAGAGAAGGTTGTAATCTAAAAAATGTTATAGTTGAGAAGGTCGTCATATCTCCAATATGTTACATTAGAAGGATCATCATCTCCAATATCGACTATTAAGGGGATTATTCATCTCTAATATGTTGCAGCTCAAAGCATAATGATGATAGTACAAATCGACCTCCAACTCTCCAAACGATGATGGTACAACTTCGAGAGGACGATGATGGTGCAACTCTACCTCCACCTCTCCAAGATGACAATGACGATGCAACTTCATTTCCACATCTCGAAAGTGATGACGATGAAGCAATTTTGCCTTTGCCTCTCTAAGATGACGATGATGACGCAACTCCACCTCTACTCTCTCCAAGATGATAATGATATATGATGCATCTTTGCCTCTGCGTCTCCAAGATGATGACAATGTTGCTGCTCTGCTTCTACATCTCTAAGATGACAATGGTGTTGTAGCTCCACCTCCCTCTCTCCAAGATGAAGATGACTATGTAGCTTTGCCTCTACCTCTCCAAAAGGATGATGGTGTAGCTTCAAGAATATGATGATGGGAAAGCTCGACCTCTACCTCTCCAAAAAGATGACGCCAGTGCAGCTCCACCTCTGCCTATCCAAGAAGACGATGACGATGCAACTTTGCCTCGCATATCCAAGAAGGACAAGGTGCAGCTCCACCTCCGCCTCTTTAAGATGACAATAATGGTGCAGCATCGCCTCTCTAAAATGACGATGATGATGCAGCTCTGCCTCCGCCTATCTAAGATGATGATGATGGTGCAACTCTAGTTCCACATCTCTAAAGATGACGTCGACAATGCAGCTTCGCCTCCATTTGTTGAAAATGACGATGATGGTGCAACTCCACCTTCGCCTCTCCAAGATGAAGATGGTGCAATTCACTTATTTAGAATGATGACAAAGTACAGCAAATGTACCCGATCATTCCTTCTAGGAGTTGAATATGACGGTAAATGCCTGATCGTCCTTAGTAAAAGTTGGATCTCTGATGGCAAAGTAGAGCTAAGATGCTCGATCATTCCTACTAGGGAGGTGGATCTGACACGAAATGCTAGATCGTCTCCTAATAGAAGTTGGATAACTAATGGCGAGGCAGAACGAAGATGCTCGATTATTCCTACTAGGGAGGTGAATCTAACGACAAATATCTGATCGTCCCCTAGTAGAAATTAGATTTCTGATGATGAAGCAGAACAAAGATGCCTAATCGCTCCTACTAGGAAGAAGGATCTAACAATAAATGCTCGATCGTCTCATAGTAGAAGTTGGATCACTGACGGCGAGACAGAACAAATATGCTCGATGGTTTCCACTAGGGAGGTGGATCTAGCGGTAAATGCTCGATTGTTCTCAAGTAGTAGTTGGATTTTTGACGATGAAGCATAACGAAGATGCCCAATTTTTCTTACAAGGGAGATGGATATGATGATAAATGTCTGATTGTCCTCTAGTAGAAGTTGGATCGCTGATGACGAAGCAGAACAAAGATGCTCGATTGTTGCTACTAAAGAGGTGAATCTGACGGTAAATGTCTGATTGTCCCCTAGTAGAAGTTAGATCACTGACGGTGAAGCAGCACGAAGATGCCCAATCATCCTTAGTAGAAGTTGAATTGTTGACGGAGGAATCACCCCAACAAACGGTTGCGAAAAAAAGAAGAAGATGAAGAAAAAAGAGTAAAAAAATCCTACATTTTGAAAATACATTTGGAAGCAAAGAGAGGCGCAACAACTTTAGTTCTTATAAAAAGAAAAAAAAAGGATAGAAAGTAAAAAAAAAACGTTAGAAAAGAATAAAAAAAATGAGAGGGAGAAGAGAAGTTTTTTTTTCTCTCTCATAACTTTAATTTCTTCTACTTGATGAGAAAAAAATGATTAAGGTATTGGTCTATTTATAAGGCCAACAAGTCCAATTCCTAATACGATTTGAAATAATTTGAAATATTTTTCAAGAATAAAATAAAATTAAAATTCAATTATGTTGAAGATTTTGTCTAAAAGATATTATGAGATTATTCTTTTGAAAGATAAGATAATTAAAGGATACAAAAATTCTCCTTTATTTTAAGAATCTTGCTAATTATCTTTGAAGAAATAAGATTTATATATATAGATCTTATATGTATAAATAGGGCTTTCGAAGATAGTGTATGTGCACGGAAAAACATTGAAAAAAAAGATTATTCACGATTGAAGGTTAACGAAGAACTGATTGTAGAAGCTGCAAGAACGAAAAGGTAGTATGATCTTATGTCTATAAGATCAACATGTTGATCTAAGTTGAAATTGTTGACGAGTAATGAAAAGGACGAGACAGTGGTCTGTATGGTTACAGTAATCTTTAGAAGTATATAAAGATATCGTCGAAGACAATCACTCATGTATTCAGGGAGAGTCTGAAGTCAGACATCATTGAGGAGAGTTACTCATGCATTGAGGGGGAGCCTAAAGTCTAAAGCTAATAAGCATGTTATTTAGTCATATAGTTGAACAGAGTTTACATGCTGTATCGATGTATATTGACTAAAGTGAATCTTAATAAAATTACTCATCAGGGCTGTGCACAGCTCTCTAGACGTAGGCAATGTTGGCCGAATTGGGTTACCAAAGTTTCTTGTGTTTTTCTCTCCTGTTGTTCTTTTAGCTATTACAACAGTCATTAGCTTTAGTATTAACTGAAGGTTTAATTGATTATCTCTCACATTGTTTTTTCAAATTATCTTATTTTATTTTATTTTGGGATAAAATCTCAAATTTCACTTTTGAGATATTTAAGCATATTTAAATATTTTAGTTTTTTAATAATAAAATAAAATTAAAATTCAATTATCTTATGTTATTTTATTTTGTTTGGGATAAAATCTCAAAATTCACCTTTTGACATAATTAAGCATATTTAAATATTTCAAAATTTGGATTTTACCCTCAATTTTAAAATTAAAATTTGGGTTCAAAATCCATGTCAAATTAACTTGCATATATGACCTCCATTTTTATCTCAAATTTAAATTGGAACCAAAAATCTAAATTTATCCCAAGATTGAGGTCTCCTATTTATCTCAAAATTAAAATTGATCATTTTATCTCAAAAATTGAAATTGGTCATTACACATTCTGGTGCATACTCAACACAAATTAGGGTATTTTAGAAACCTCATCCTTATCACAAATAAAATTTGGTTAGTTCCAAAATTTATCCCAAAAATCAAATTTAAATTTTTATTCTCAAATCAAAGTAAGTTGCGGATGAAACCGTAAACTTTTCTCAAATTAAGGTTTAACCATATTCCAACCTTTATTTCAAATTTAAATCAAACTCATGTACTAAATTCATAGTTTAATTAATTTGATATGTCGAATTGAACAAAAAGAAAAAAATGCTCGTATTTTGATTTCAAATTTATCTTTTTCGAGACTCACCCACCCATATACACACATAAATCTCGAAAAGGGTGCATTTGTTGAATAAGAAATTTTGGAACCAATCACAAATGTTGGAACCAATCACAAATGGCCGCGTCCTTTGCTAAAATAATTAAATTTGGAATTAACTAAAAATTTACATGTGTTCCAAATTAAAATTAAAGACATCAATTGACAAATTCTAATGATGTCACATGTCTTTATTATGACCATTGGATCAAGTTAATTATTTTGGTCAAATTAAATATTAATTATGGGTTGATAAGAAAAATAGCAAATTTATAGGTTTACTTTGCATAAATGACAAAAGTTAATTTAAATGGTTAATATAGCAAAACCGTAAAAAAAAAAAAAAAAAAAAATTACTGCTGAAAAATGTCATAAATGCCTCTGCTCTCATAAAGAAACTTACATCTCAAATACAACTATTCCAAAACCCAAAATACCCCATTATTGAATCAGGCTCCCCAACTACAATTATTTTAGCTATCCCCTAATTTTACCCTACAAAAACAATCAAAACACTTAAAAACATAAAATCCTCAATTTCCCCCAAACTCGGTTGTCTTCTTCATCCAATTTTAAAACACCTTCCTTTGTTCGTCTTCTTCATCACGATTGATGTTTATCATCGAAAAAGCAACAGCCGTTCACAAAAATTCCTCTCAACTGAAAGAAAGGCCTCCACCTTCTATCTTTGCAGAAACAAAGTTTGTTTTACTTCGTCTTCTTTCGTTCAAATTCGGTTCCTACAACTTATTAAATTGATGGTTAAGAAAACATGACCAATTACCTTAACGACATCCTCAATCCTTGATAGACTGATGCAAACAATCATTCACAACCATGAGTTGGTTGTGATAATATCTCAATTTTCTCCTCTAAAAAATATCAACATACATAAAAAATTTTAAAATGCCAAAAAAGATATTTTTAATAAAAAAATCAAACTATTAGAAAACAAAATACCATCACAATAAGAAACTAAATTACAGTTTGATTAAGTCAAATCTCAAATTAGTTTAAAAAAAAAACAAAAAATTCAAATCCCAACAACTTCAATTGAATAACAAATTAAATTATTAACAAATAAATAAATACTTTGCTGATAATCGAATTGATCGGGTCATGTAGGAACAAGGTTCAAGTCTACCGGTCCGTTAGGATGCCTCAGCTGCATACATCAATTATTAACAAATAAATAAATACTTTGCTGATATAAATTATTAATAAATAGATAATAAATTACGATTTGATTAAGAAAAGCTCAAATTTAACAAATACAACGAATTTCAAATCCCAACAATGAATAACATGTACTTTTTAAATTTATAAGATAATTTTCAATAAATTAGGAACGATCTTTAAATTTATAGGACAATTTCAATCAATTTCAAATCCCAACAAATTCAATTGAATAAGAAATTAAATTACTAATAAATAAATATTAATTTCCTTATATAAATTATTAATAAATAGGTAATAAATTACGATTTGATTAAGAAAAATCTAAAATTTCAAAAAGAAAACAAATTTCAAATCCCAACAATTTCAATTGAATACCAAATAATATTAAAATTTATAAGATAATTTTTTCTTTAAAATAAAGTTAGGAACTCAATAACATAAATTTATTTTTTTCTAGAAAAAATATGTTTTTACTTTACATTTAAAAAATACACAAATACTCATTTAACAAAAGAAAATTCTTATCATCTAAAAATTATACCATCTAAATTGGTTTACAACTCTAATGTAATTAAATAAATACTTTGTTTTTATTGATATTGAAAAATAAATTTCAATATGCAAAGATAGAAGGAAAAAATTAGTGTATTGACAAAAGCGAAAGTTTAAGTATACTTAAATTTTCTTTTCAAAGATGGCAAAGCTTTACCATATTAATTTTAAAGAATTTAATAAAACTTTACCATTAAAAAAAATGTGAATACAAAATAACTTGTATTTGCCAAAAAAAAAAGAATTTTTTAAAATAAAAACAATAAAAAATATGAATAAATGTAATATGCACCGAAATTAAGGAATCTAATCTAAAATATAATCTAAAATTGCTATAAAAATATATATTATGTATTGTTTAATAATAATTACCAATATTGTTAATAAATTGTTTAAAATATAACAAAACCGAAATAAAAATAAATTAAATTAGCAAGATTTAGAAGAATGATAAGAAATTTAAATTCAGGTTGATCTTGGGAATCAAAATAAAAAAACTCAAAACGTATGAAATTAAAATTACATCAAAACTAGTATCCGAAATTATTATTAAATGAAATTTTTTTATTTTAGCATTATTTTAGGGATGATAATCTAACTCAAAATTTAAGTTTGGCATCTTTAGCATAATTTTAGAGATTCAACCTAACGATTTAAAATTAACGTGTAAAATTTGGATTTAAAAATAAAGTATAAATTTTGAATTAAAACTAACGATTTTAGAGATGATATAAATGTAGATTTAAATTGTCATTAAAAATTTGTAATATGTATTATTTAATAAAATTTTGATAAATAATATGAAATATAAAAAATTGTGAGTTAATTGATTTAAATCTTAATAATTTGCAAATCTAGTTGAAACTAAACCCATATCTTTAGGGGATGTTGGTGCAATCTTCTGCAGCAAGAGAATATATTTTGATTTAGTTAAGATTTACCAAAAGTGAATGTATTTACAAATACACCGTATTCATGCTAAATTTTGTTTGAATTTTTTGACCTATACACTATATCTGTATGTGAGGAATTTTCCTTTATAAAGGGATATATTTGGGCATTTTTTTTTAAAATGATCTTGGAGGCACTTTTGCCATAAATCAAATTATTTTTTAGATTTGCTTTTTTCTGTTTTCTATTCAATGTTTTGCCATTTTGACGGTTTTCTCTATTATTTACTTGGGCTAAACTTCAATTGAGCGAAAAAAAAAAACTTAATTTAGCCTAAAGGTTAAATATGAGCCAAATCTATATAGTTGAGCTCATGGGTCTAGTCCATGGACCAACTAGGCCCAAGTCCATAAAAGTCCACCAAAGAACTCTATAAATAGAGAAGTTCTCTTCATTTGTAAGGGTTGGAAATTTCTTACTCTAAAAGATCTAGAGAGAATTCTCCAAAGAGCCAGAAGACTCTCTAACTCCTGAAGTCGACCATCTTCGAAGATTAAAGTTCCTTTGAAGATACAAGCTTTCTTCCAAGACTCCAACTTCAAGAACATCACGTGCTTCACTTCCTCAAATCAAGCGTAAGTATCCAGTCGAAAGAGAATCAGAAAATCAAGTTTTAGAAATCGAACCATATCGCATCAAATCAACACAAACACAACATCAACACAAGTTCAACTCCACGAATCAAATTTCTTCAGATCGTGTGAACAATACCGATAATATATTTTAACATATTATTTAAATATTATAGTATATTTTTAAGTGTAAAATTAGCTATATCCATAAAAGTTATCAACATTCAATCAGAATGTGTACCAATGGTTGGAACGAAGTTTTTAGCTGAATTTGGTTTTTGCTCGGACTTCTAACATTGAGAGGTAGATGAAGAAAAAAACAATAAAACAAAGTTAAACTTACTTGGAGTACGCAACGGGGAATGGGTCGGGGGACGAGTACAGTAAACAAGAGTTTTGAAGAAAGTTTTAAAGGAGTATTTTGTTAAATAATCGTGTAAGAAGGTAAGCGATTGAGTTCGAAGCTAAACCATCGTTTGAAGGTTAGTTAAGCAATTGTGTTAGAAAGCTAAACAATCGTGTAAGAGGGTAAATGGTCGTACAGGAAGCTAAACGATAATGTAAGAGGGTAAAAGATCGTATAGAAAACTAAACGATCGTATAGGAAGCTAAATGATTGTTTAAGAGGGTAAGCGATCGTATGGAAAGCAAAACAATTGTGTAAGAGCTAAACGATGGTATATAAAACAAAATGATCAAGAGGTTGAATGATCGTGGATGAGGTTATAGGCAGAAAAAGAAATTTTAAAGAAGTCTTCAGGGTTATGCGGTGAAAATTTTTATAATAATCAGATCAGTGGAGTTAGATTCCAGGTGTTTAGCCATGTAGAAACTTAAATTTCGGCAAGTATCGAAGTGTAAGCTCAAAATTAAGAGGTGAAATGTGTATTGGCATTATGGAATTAGGTGTCTCAAAGTGGTGTTACCAAGGAGTTCTATAAAATGGAAGAATTAAATGTGAAGTTCATAAGTTATTCATCCACGAGGAGTCCTTAGAAAATTTAGACTATTAGAGGAAGGAAGAATTCAAGCTAAAGGAGGAAACTTCAAGTTTGTGAGTGATTTTTTTAAAAATTGTTTAATGACTTAAAAGATTTCCTTCTAAGTTCATGTTGTTATGTAAAGTTAAGTGATTTCAAAGCATGTCCTTAAGCTATTATTTATGAACAATGTTAGTTAAATGTTTAAGTTGTTTTCAAGCATGTGATTTCATTAAGGTATTTATTCAAGCATGGTTGTTTACTGAGAAAGGTTTAAGGTTTATAAGATAAAAAGAGTTTATCAAAGTATTATTATGATTAAAGGTTTGCTTTACGCAAAAAGATTCTTAAAAGGATTTTATAGTTATGTTTAAAGGTTTGTTTTATTAAAAAAGGATTCTTGAGTGATTTGAAGCTTATGGTTTTATAAATGTTTTATCGAATCCAAAATATCTCAAATAACCCTTCAAGGTAGATTATGGAGCGCCAAGGAATTGAGATAAGGACACTTATCTCTAGGATCAAAGGTAGGGACGACTATCTTCCAGGAACAAGGATTGGAGATGTCCATCTCTAAGGTCTGAAGCTGGTATTGAGATTACTCTACCACCTTCCAGGAGTAGATACTTGGTTACGATGAGGAAAAATAAGGATTTGAGTTACTGTTTCCTAAAAGTTTTTACAAGTTAAAGTATTAATGTTTTTGTTTAAAAGATTTATGAAAAGTTCTTTAAAAAGGTTCATCAAAAGTTATTTAGAAAACCTTATATGTTTTATGAAATGAGGCGTTGAGCCTGTATTTATGAAAAGAAAATGATTTATTGATTGGATTGTGTTCACCAAAAAGGTTTTTAAACTATCACTCACTAAGTCATCAACTTACGTTTTAAGTTCCCTTTCCCTAGGATTTAGGCATTGAAGCCAAGGTCGAGTTAAAAAGGTAAGCGATCGTTGAAGGTGAATGATCGAGTTGAAGGTTAAGAGATTGTATAAATAGCTAGGCGATCAGGTTGGTGGCTAAGCGATTGTGTAGATAGCTAGGCTATCGGGTAGAAAGTTAACAGATCAGTTAGGGAGCTAAGCGATCGAGTTAAAAGGTAAGCAATCAAAGCTAATCAATTGGTCAAGAAGCTAAGTGATCGGGTTGTAGAGCTAAGCAATCATTTAAGGTTGAAGGCTGTGAATGAAGGAGTGAAGTTCTCAAATTAAAGCGGAAGTGTATGACGTCGTCCAAATGGAATTCAATTTGTAAAACCAAAAAATTTAGAGAAAAACAAAACTAGAGCCTAAACATGCTTCTATGGAGGCAAAAAAAAAAAAAAAAAAAAAAAACCTTTGTAGAACCTCCCAAGAACTTCTTGAATCTCTCAAAAACGTCACGAAGTCTTCTTCGTTATTCTCAAGATGAGAATCAATAAAGAGTTGTGAGCTTTTGTGATTTGGTTAGGAAAATTTTTTTAGAGAGATTTATTTTTCTTTTTGGAACAAAGAGATCTTCCAAAAATTGCAGAGAGTAGAGATATTCAGATCAATTTTATATATCTCAACCATTTTATGAGAGATGGGGGAAAATTATCAAATTACTCCCTCCCTCTCTTTGCACATAGAATCATTGATTAAAATTATATTAATAAAACAAAATTAATGAAAATTTAATTCATATTATATCTCATATAATATGAACTTTATATTATATTATATATAATATAAAGTTCATATTATATTATATATAATATGGACTTTATAAGTTTAGATCTCTCATACGATTTATAGTTCTAATATGAATTGAATTCATATTAATTTTAACATATAGTTTATTTATGAATCTTATTCATATTATTATTATTATTTGAATCATATTCAAATATTAACTTCTCTCATAAAAACTTTATATTATAATGTATCAAATACATTATATTAATTGTATCATATACAATTTATTTCTTTTAATCAATTTGAACAATTTAAATTAAACCAAAATAAATTTGATTCTCATTTATCCTTATTGAGCCAACAAGGGGACCATATGAACCTACAGATTGAAGCTCCAATGATATGAGATAGATTAATTAAACTCTTTAGTTAGATTAATCTCTATACATTAACTATTAGTCATTCCACTAAAGACTAAAAATTGCATTCTTCTTATTGTAGATATTTTTTTTGTCCATTAGATATAACCGATCAACAGTGTAGTGACCCTTCACAAATTGCTCGTAAGTACAGCTAGGCCAAAAATTATTGTTTTGCCCTTGTAGTTACATCTAACTCATTAAGTACTACTGTTTCCTCTAATGAACAATAAGTTATAGTCCCACTATAATTGAACTCCTCTCGGGCCAAGAGAGGGTATGACGCCACGTTGTTCAAGCCCTAGAATCAGTCCCTTAAGAGAGCAATTTCTTTACTTACTCTATCTATAGAGAATGAGTGAATTCCTTCTTCTGTAGCTGTGTTCCCAACTCTCTAATTAGACCAATCCCCGAAATAGTAGGCATATTAAATCGACGACATAGGCCACTCTGACCCATACAAATCAAAAGATTGCCTTCACAGGCAGGAGTTCACAACTCACTTAGGATTGACATCAAGTCACCTATGGTCATCTTGGTAAAATTAATAAGAGAGACTATTCATTTCATGGTTCAGTCTTATACAAACTCTTTGTATAGAATACCCCACTCTAATGACTTGACATGAATGATTAGGATCGAATCATTTGTAGCACTTTAGAACAATTATAACAACTATAAAGTAGGTTGTATTCATAATGTCACCAAGATAAGGAATCCAACCTTATCCATCTACTATAGACCATTTAGGTAATCACTTAAACATGATCCATTTGTATGTCTCTAGATACATGTTTAGGTTACAGAAGATAGCCTTGAGTGTTGGTTTATTGGTTTTGTGGGTTTATACAACTAAATGTCAAATAAAATAAAACACTTTATTTTATTAGATAAATAAAATATTTGTATAATATATACAGTTACAAACTACAAGACCACGAGATTTAGGGCATCAACCCCAATAGAGAAGGTATTTGTGATTTCTTTGCTAACTTTTTATACTTAAGGATTCTTGTAAAGTGAATTTTGTAGAAGGCATGTTGTTTAGTTAATAAAAGTGGAGTTTTGTTGTTTTTCGCTATGTTACAGTTGTGTTCTTCATTGTTTAGTGGTGTTAAAGGTCTTAAGTGAGCATTCTGGCATTTTGCATTAGAGGTGTCAGGATTGCTCAAGTCACGTTTCGTTCTACATGGCAAGATGAGGTGGTAGAAATTAAAATAAATGTCAGTAGAAATCCAACCTAAAAAGTTTCCTTAAAACCACACAACTTTTTGCCCACATATATATTTTTATCAGCAAAACGATGATGTGCCAATGCAATACACTACTTTTTGCCTACGTATATATTTTTGTCGATAAAAATGAAGATGTGCCCACACAGACATTCTTTACTCACAACACAGGAATGAAAGGCGTCAGGAGAGACCACTCCTGATGCTTTTATTATGGCTTCGAAAGTAAAGAACTCCTCACGCTTATTTATAACGCGTCGAGAGTTGTCTCTCCCAACACTTTTCATAACACGTCGAGAGCTATGAACAGCTCTCGATGCACGCCTATGTGCGTCGGGAGATTATGTTTTTTTCAATTATTATCTCTAATTTTTTTAACCTGTGGTACTTATTTGAGTTTCGGTTCAATTTAAATTCAATAAAATTATCAAACAAAATAAACACAAAATTAATAAATACATTGAAATATCAAATTTTTAATTTATAAAATTAGAACATATTTCATACATAAACGTGTCTTACAATAATTTACGTTTGAAACAAATACATTAAAAAAATACATCATCTCTCATTGTCAGACGCCATCTTCGAACAAGTCTACACCTACAATGACATGTAAGTAAAGTACATTTTTCGAACTTCAAAGACCTTGAAATACATGGATGCCAAAAACCAAAATTTAGGAACAAACAATAATCAAACTTACATCCCCTAAGTACCTAATCACCTGACTTTCAATCTTTCTACGAATGTAACCAACAATAGAGACCCAACTTACACATAAACTCATTTAGGCATGCCACCGAACGTTTAAACCTTCAAAGTGACGTTTAAGCCTGCCTCTCAAACTCACTCCATGATCAAACTACAACCCCTAGATACCCAATCTCTTAACTTTCTCTCTCTTTCTACAAATTTAACCAACAATAGAGATTCAACTTATATATAAACTCACTTGGGCGTGCCACTAAACCTAACACTTACATTTAAACCTATGTTTGATTATTGAAAGTTAGCAAGAACTGAGTTGAGATGATCTAAACTACGGAGCTAACTTTACAAAGTTGGCAACACACTTCAATCTTTAGGTTCCCAACATTACCCCTCCCCCACCCCACGAGGCATATATACCTCAATCTTTACAAGCTAGCTAACTGTCACGTGGTTCGATTTTTAAGCTAACCAAATGTGCGACATTTAGCTAATAATATGGCCACATAGCCAAGTAAGCCTTTAAGAGATTGTGCACTAAGCACAATGGATGAATTTGGCAACAAAATATTTAAGATGATTGAAAGACAAGAAAGAGCTTGGGAGAATGTTAGAGCTTAGCTTGACACTTCTTGGGAATGGTTCATTACATTCAAAGATTGATTGTGTATAAGTTAGGTCAAAATAATTGTAATCCCTTGCTAAGGTATTGTCATTTACAAGTGGATGTATAGTTCATGTGGTACCTTACCAGGGTATTGCCATTTGCAAGGGTAGCAGGATGAGGCAAGGTTGCCTTGCTTAGCTAGGTTATGCCAAGTTGTAAGGTGATTACAAATGAGCCCCCTTACATGTATGTATAGACTTTTCAACCGACCTAAAGGCTTAAAAGGTCAGCCAAGGACCTATCTAGAAAATACAAGGCGGTTTGGCCCTTTACAAGTGCAGACTCTAAAACATTCTAGACCTACCATGACACTTATGACCATCATCGTAATGTCCTGAACCGTCATGGATGCTTCTAGACGTGTCTGAACGTGCATAGCATGGGCACACATCTCCTCAAGTTGACATGGTGCTTAGCATGCTTTCCAGCCTTTCCTTGGGCATTTTGGAGCCTTTTGGCCACGTTCGAACACTTTCCATTCGTCATGGGAAGTTCTGGAAGAATTTGAGACTGCCTAGGCCATGGACAAACATGGGCGCACGTAGGGTGTTGGACGCATCTGTTGTGTGTGTGCTTGACTGTGCTGGCCATGAGGGGCATGTGCAGGGTGCTGCACGTCATTTATCTGCATAGCCCATGTGGGAAGCATGAATGGTGTCATGCATGTGTGCCATGCCTAGGCAAACATGGCAATGTTTGGTGGGCATGCATGCCTGGCTTGTTGCCTGGCCATGTGCATGGGTTGCCTGCTGGCCGCTGATGCCTGATGTCTAATGGCATCTAAGTGTACCATGGGGCTGTGCATGTGGACGTGCACATGGGTTGTTATGGGCATTCGACGTGGCATGCGTCCTGCGCTTGTGGGCTGCCTTTGAGAGACACATATGTCATGAGCGTGTGTTGTGTCCACTTGTGGGCTATCTTGTTGCCACGTTGGGGCTCGTCATTGGCCTTGCTAAAGGAGTCGTGGGCACATTTTGGCACAAATATTTGGGTATTTTTTGGGTCATTTCACAGGATGTGACATAACACTTCCAACAAACAAAACTACATTTCAATATAATTTTAAACCATTGGCACATGAAGAATGATTTAAGTTTTTATTTAAAGAATAACATATACCTACTTCAATCATTGGGTTCAAACTTTAATTTGGAACATTTTTCCTACCCCCACCCTCACCCCAAACAAAAGAACCACTCACACTTCAATGTTAACAATCTCTATAGTTTCCATCATCAATCTCCACAGTGATCACGATGAGTAAAACTAACAATTCATCGAACAAATTCTAGAATTCAACAAAAGGGTTTTTAGAGCAAATTTTACAATAAACTATTAATCATACAAATCTCAAAATATAGTTTGCAATTCATCAAACAAAGTCTCAAAACAAAGTAATTTTAGGAAAATTTCAAACAACAAAGAGTTTTCGAAAAAAATAAAAAATATACCTAAATAAATTCAAAGAACAAAGAGATAGGGCAGGTGGCAGCGTAGGACAAGGCAGACAGTGAGTGGTGATAGTGGTTAGGGGTTCCGACCTGGGTAAGGTAGAGGCAGCGACACACTTCGTTTTCTCCTTCTTCTCTTTCGTTTAGATTTGTTTTGTAAAGAACAAATCTGGGGTTTTTAAAGAGGAACTCCCTAGGCGTACCCAATAAGCATCGGGAGTTCCCACATACTTTTGACGTGTTACTAAACGCGTTGGCAGTACCCTAAATCTCTCAACGCGTACATGATTTACGTTGGAAGATACACCATAATTAATTTAAATTGTTTATTTTTGTCGACGCCCAAATGTACTCATCGGAAGATTTGGAGGTATTCCTGACGCATTGACCATTGGCATCGGGAGTGGGTGTTTACTGCCAATACGTAACGTTACACATCAGGAGATAAACTTATATTGACACGTCTTTCCATGCATCATGAAATATCTTATTTTTGACGGTATAAATAGGCATCGGGATATGTGGAATTTCTTGTAGTGACACAATGAAATTATGTTGGCATATCATATCTTTGCCCATATTTTTTTTTACGTTGCTAGAAAAAACTATCGCCATAAACCAAAATTCTTGTAGTGCATTTAAGGAGCAGAGTGCCTAGAAAAGATAATCCACTACTATTAAAAGTGAAGCAAATTATAATGTGTGACATATATTTGTTTATTCACCTCTCGAGTAAACTTAGGCTCCCTCTCAGTGTAGCATATGTTAGTGTCTTCACCTTCAGATCCCCTTTAGTGAAAGTGAGATTCCCTTTCATAAAGATATCTTCCCTGTACTATAGGAATAAAGGTCTACTATAGCTCGCTAAGAATGCTATCGTAGACATTTTATAGCGTTTAACAAAAAGTCGTGTTAGCCCATGCTATTAAAAGTCTCGGATTTTTAATAGCGTTTTGTGAAGGTTATGAAAACAACTTTGTAATAGCAATTTTCTATTTATATCATTTATAGTGTCTTGTGAAAGATATGAAAAGTGTGAATTTTGATAGCATTTTAGAAATGATATAAAAACAACTTTGTAATAGCATTTTTTGTACGTATATTATTTATGGTAGCGTTTGGTTAGAGCGATGAAAAACTTTTTATAGCAAGTATAAATTGTTATTTATTGTTTATAATAGCATTTTTAACAAGTTTAAACGTTTAGTCATACCTTTAGATAAATGCTTTAATAACGTAATATTTTCACATATTTTATCTATAATAAACTTTTTTAAATATCAATGTTCAATTCCCAACATTAACATATAAAATCATCCCACTTATGTAAAGAAAATAAATTTCAAATGCTATTGTTCATGTCTCATACATAAAAAGTCAAGTAATAAAAAATGATCCTTACATATCGCCCTGCACAAAATACAACTCAAAAGATTTATAATGCCCTGAACAAAATGCTATTTCTATGGATAAGTATTCTCACAAAAGATAGTCACTAATAATTAAGTTTATTAGTTACAAAAAGGTAATAGTGCAACACGATGATCAACCTATACTATCCATTCTTACAAAAAGGTAAGTTTATTAGTCACAAAATGTTATTTCTATGGATAAGTATTTCTATGGACAATCCAACACGATGATCAACCTATACTATCCATTAGTTACAAAAAGGTAATAATGCTTTGTACAATTCTTGGTCTTTGTACAATTGTTCTTTTATCAACCTACAAAAAATTATGAACAAAGTCTAAATGAATAATTAAGTTTATACACAAAGATTTTAGTTGAAAAAGCTAGCTAGAAATTAATAGTTAAAGAATGTACATACTTAAAATAATTTTGTCAAGAGGCCATGCTATTGTGCTTCGAACAGCATCCTTAATGTATGTCATCTCTGAGTTAAAACTAGAAAATGAGTTAAAATCATCAGTGATAAGACCAAACCTTAAATTATGTGGATCTATAGAGAAATTTGGCCATTTCATTTCAATTAATTCCCATGCTACTAAATCAACAGGATGTTGCATTTTACCATCATTGCTTTTATACCGTGAATGCCATGTTTTCTTGGCAACCTCATAGGTATTGAACATGTGTTTCAACCTAGATATGATAGGAAAGTATTTTAAGACTTTAGCAGACACACCTTGTCTAATTTGTTTAGTACGAGCATCCATCAACCATCTAGGCAAACCACAATGTGGACATGTTTCTAAGTTTTCATTTTCCTTTCGAAATAAACAACAATCATTTACACATGCATGAATCTTTTGATATCCCAAATCAAATATTTTGAAAAAATTTAAAACAACATAAAGAGATTGTGGGATAACATTGTTTGAAGGTAGCATCATGCAATAATTCCAATAAGTCACTAAAACTTTTATCAGACCAACCACTGACAACTTTAAGTTTATACAAGGCCACTATAGTTGACATCTTTGTGAATTTTGTACAATCGGGATATAAGGGGAGCTTTGCATTCTTCATTTTTTTTTTTTTTTGATGAATTTCACTATCAGTACTTCAAAAAGTAGACTAATTATTGACTTCTTCTCTTTCATATGTAGACTGATACATGTTAAATACATCAAACATATCTACATCCTCAATTTCTTCCCTTACACAAACTTCCTCCACATGATGGTACCAAATCTTATATGTTAGGTCCATTTTCTTAATTACAAAAGATTGATGACTCATGTTTCTACAATTCTTGCAAGGGCATATAATCAAATCTACATATGTTGTATAAGGCTTTACTTTCTCTACAAACTCCCATTCTCTTTTCATATATTCGTCTGTGACTCTAAAAAAAAGATGCAAATGTTCATCATTTTAAAGTGGAAAACTAGTTCTTATTATTGGTATTCTAATAATTTATTACGTTGTTGTACCTGTTCAAATGTACCCACTCTTTATTGAACATTCTTTCTCCAAATGTTATGTATAAAGGTTTGGCTTCTTATAACTTGCCACTAAGAGTTGTCTCGAATTTCATTTGCAACCAGTAAAGATGCACTTCTAAAGCCTATAAAACTCTTCAAATGTATCAATATCTCTTTAGAACATGATGGAATTGACTTGAACATGAAACAGTCACAAGAATAGTCAAGGAGACCATAACTTGCCTCGGCACTCACTATCTCTTGTGTGTGTAAAGCACTCCTTCTCAAATGTGTGTAGATCATATGTATATATTAAAACAAAAAAGATGATTCTCATTATGGTGATTAAATCTTTTACTACAATATCCTTTACCGAAGGCTATGTTAGGATTTTCCACCTGAAACTCAATAGAACCCAACAAGGATAGAAACAGAGGCAGCACTCTATGCAAATATAATGATATTCAAAGATAATGTTCACAAATATAACAAGGTTACCAAGCTGATTACTTTTATTAGTTTTTATTTGATTAGTTTTTGTTGTCATTTATTTGCTTTCTTAGGTTATATTTGATTAGTTTTTATCACAAGTTAAACACATATAAA
Source organism: Cucumis melo (assembly GCF_025177605.1). Lineage (NCBI taxonomy): Eukaryota > Viridiplantae > Streptophyta > Magnoliopsida > Cucurbitales > Cucurbitaceae > Cucumis > Cucumis melo. The sequence continues at coordinate 18,644,483 of NC_066858.1, forward strand.
ATTAATATACTTTTTTAATAGCTAAAAGAATTGAAAATTTATTCCATGAAAATAGTATGATGATTATACTCAGTCAAGTTACTGTTTTAATTAACTTTACTATACTCAATGTGAGCACCCTCACATATTACAAAGAGTGAGAAAGAGAGGAAACTGAGAGTGAGTTTGAGAGAGGAGATAAAAAAAGTGATAGTTTTATGCAAACAATAACATAAGCAAAAAGAAAATAGAAAATCTAAATTCCAAAAAGAGTAGGTCCACACATTTCATTTTCCCCCTAAATTTTGGGTCATCCATCTAATAGATCCATTGAGGAATAAGATGTAAGAGAGAAGAACGAGGTTGAAAATGAAGAATGGATGTTATATATATGCATGCAAGAGAGAGAACTGAAGAATCTGTAAAAAGATAAAAGAGGATGATATACGAGAGAAAGGGAGAGCTAGAGAACAATATCAAAATATATGTTGAGTCATGGTTGCATGTGAGAGAGAGAACTGCACAAGACTTGGCTTTACATGATGCTTACAAAAAAGAGACAAACAAGAAGTAGAAAAACAAGAAAAAAGAAAATTATAACGTAAAAGAGAGTAATCTTTTCTTCAAAATTATGAGTTTAGAGTACATACTAAAGTATATTACGTGAGCTCAAACTAACTTTGTTTTGAGTATCTTCAAAATTAATTAATGCATATTATTATACATTACATACACACAATATTCTATCACTCCACGTGAAAGTACAATTAATTGAGCTTTGACTAGATGCCCCCCTCCTTTTTATCTACTGCTATATAAATTCTTGCACTCTCTTCACCCATAGTTTGAGAGCTATATTTTCCTTTTAGGATGAAATGTACCAAAATAACTTAAAAGATGTTAAACGGTTGAGAGTTGAGGTTACTTGAGGCTTGTTTACATTGATGGAAAAGGGAAGCTGAAGCTGCTGAAGGAGGATAGAAAGTGGTTGTACATAAGAAAGGGAGGAAGAAGACCACAGATGCTGAAAGTGGAGTCACTGTGGGTTTAGTAGCGCAAAATGCTTTAGGGGATAAAATTTTCAAAATGAAGAAGAATGAAGTTGGATTGGATTTCTATCGATTTCAAAGAAGAGAAGCACAAAGGAACGGTACGAACCATTTTACTCATATAATGAATTTTATATATTATTTAGATGACACAAAAAGAAATTTTATAACAAAATGTAAGAAAACACAGCCTAGGGGCAAGGTAGAGGGAACCTCTACCCAAGGAAAAACTACTTAACAGGTTTTTTCCAATCACAGATAATCATAGAATCCTAAGGTGCTTATAGATCTTATGACCAGCTATTTATTTTTTCTGGAGAAAATAATTGAAGTGATGATCCGAACAAGGATTGTGTTTGCAGTGTCATTGCCTAATCCTTTATTCATTTTTACTTGTTGTGCAATGTGTTAGCTATTGCTCATGTTCCTCTTATGGATTTCTTTACTATTAACAAGGAAATGGTAACTTTGTCGTTTTGAGAGGTCATTCTGTCAAGACTCAAGAGCCAAACGACAAACTAAAATAAGTGGTTTCTTAATTATATGTCTTGATAACAGAAAAATTAGCTAAAACAATGGTTATGTCCTAACAAATTACAAACTATATAGACTAAATTGTCACTTATAAAGTCTAAGGGATAAATTGTTACTAGTTTTACAAGTGTAATGACTCAACCATTACAACTTAAGTTTATAAACTAAATTAAGACAACGTTTTCCTCTTTCATATAAATGCATATTATCACATAAATTTCTATGATTAATCGATGGCAAAATAGAACAAAGTAAATGAGATATATTTCAAACAGAAAACGTAGCTCCAAATGCTTGGGAGGCCAATACACAAACATTATAGATATTAAATTAAATATACTGTCAAAGCATAAACTTCAATTAATTAATTCTTTGTTCTTTATGTTACTTACCGGAAGTGACAATGATGAGAGCTCAAATGAAGCTGAGAGAAAGCCATATGAAATAAACAATTGTACACAAATAACTTAGCAATTCTGAGAGATGAATAAAATGAAGCCAATACACAAACAACTGAGCAAGTCTGAGAGATGAAGCCAAGAAATAGAGAAAGTGATGAAAGTGAAAGTGACGACATTGTAGAGAAAGTCAAGAAATGGAGAAATACAAAAAGTCGAAAAATAGAGAAAGTTACTTACCGGTGGCCAGAAGTGACGACAAAAGAGTTAGCAGTAGCTTCTCCTTAGATGTTCAAGTGACATCGTCGTCGATTGAACGGTAGCCGAGAGAGGGAGGGTATCGCGGCGTCGATCGTGAGAGGGGCGAGGGTTTCGTTCGGCAGTCGCACGAGAGAGGGAATTTTTGTGAGGTAGCCGAGAGAGGTTTCTTCGTTCAGAAAAAAAAAAAAAACGAGAATGTTTTGGGTTTTTTGGGTAGGATTTCCCCCTTTTCTTTCTTTTCAATAGCCGGCTGTAAATGGGCTATCATCCAAAGCTATTAAAAGTCCATTTTGTTGTAGTGCTGTGACCAACAAACTCCCGTTGTTGAAAGATCTTAGGCTCCTCTAGTATAGAGAAACCCTTCTCATGCCGAAATTTTAGGCCCTACCTAAGACCAAGAATCCTTTCTTGATGAAAAAGGTTTAGGCTCCTTCCAAATTGGTTTACTCTTCAAAATGTTGCAAACAACAGTTGAAGAATGCATAGTCGAACACACTAGTGAGTAACAAGCAAATACAATGAATAACAAAATGGTCGTATGAATAATTCTCTTGCTCAAAGAAAAGTTGTAGCTTATTTGAGGAACACAATATAATTGCACAATAAACACGTTTGACTTATTTAATAAACAAAATTGACAATCCTAAAAGGGTTTCATGATTAATTTGCTTTAAACAATATAATCCAATAAAGAAAATAATATCCAAAAGGAAAAGATCAGCTGCGAAAAATATAATAGAAAAATAATGCGGCCGCATATTTCCAAAAAAGAGATCTTCTGATGTTAAAATGGATTTAAAGATTTTTGTGCATGACAACAAAGCAAACTACTGCCTTAAAAAATATAATGGCAACAAATGAAATCTCCGACAATACTGATTACTAACTTAAATGTAAATGATTTTATCTCTTATTCTAAATTTATTGAACTAAAAAAGAGAACGAAAAAAGTGTTTTACCTTATCATATAAGAATTTGTGACCTATCAAAACTAAACTATGAACTAACTTATTTAATAATCATTTGGTTTTATGCTTATATTCACACTTTTTCCACTTATTAATATCTTTATTTCATTGTTAGACCATTTGTTTTCAAAATCCAAGCTAATTTTTAGATAGAAAAAAGATAAATTTTATAACTTATTTTACTTTTTAGAATTTAGCTATGAAACCCAACTTTACTTACAATATATTATATAATATTGATATATACCATGATTAAGGATTTGTAAGAAAGAAATCACAACTTTTAAAAAGCTTAAATGTTTTTTTTTTTCTCTTCTACGATCCCTTTTTATTTGCTTTATTATTTCAGCATTTTTGCATTATTAAGGATATGAGTTAGTCAACAGGGCGTGAACCATGGGTGCTCTAAAACCAAGCTAAATTAAGACAGACATAATTGTGGGAATGATTTCTATATTTCTTCGATAATAAAAATGGATCTATTACAATCAATTTATACATAGGAAATCAAAAATAGAGCACACGGAGTAATGAAAGAATATATTTTAATAAAGGTACACGTGACACAACCTAATTGGTATACACAATATTCTACAAAATAAAATATTAATAAATTTGGTTTTTTATAGATTTTCTGACATGACTTTTCTTACTAAGTTGATTATATAGCCAAATTTATTTGACTTTGGCTGACTTGAACACTTAACTCCCTTGTTGACTGATTCTCATCTTTAATATGCATATGGTAGGATAATTAAAGCAAATAGCTCTAATGTTTGAACCAAAAAAATTCCAAAAACTCCAACAAAATTTCTATGGAGAGAGAACTTTGAATGATTTTTTAATGGCAAAAAGAAAAAAAAAAAACCATTTTTGTTAAAATAAAGATGAAATGTTCAAAAAGAAGAAGGGCCTAAAAAATTCTAAGTATAGCAAAATGGAAAAGAACTATATTAAGGGTTTGTTAGAAAGGAATGGTGGAAAGACAATAACTGAATCAACCTCCCTATGAATGATGCCTATTCATCTTCCCTTAATTCTTCTCCATATCATTCTTTCTTTCTCTCCATTAAAGCCCTACTTTGCTTCTTTCCCCTCACTCGGTTGGGCTGGCTCTGGCCTTAATCTTTAAACCAATTCCCAACTCGGCCACCTCCCCATCCTAACCCCGGCCCTCTCTCCTCACGCGCGTGGCTGGCGGGTCGTCGATTTGCCCCTCCGCCACTCGCTTTTTTTCTTTTTATTAATTTGTTTTTCTTTAGACCTAACCCTAATGGATAAGAAACACTTGCAAAGGATGCCTTCATCCCTATCCTCGTCGTCATCGTGCCCGTCTCTCCATGAGTCGGATGACGAGCTGAAGCACATGCCGTTGGCACCGCCACGGTTGAAGAACAAGAAGCGTTTGTCAAAGCAACTTTCAATGTGCGAGACGCCAAGGGACCTTGCATGGGAGAAGCGACGACGACAGATGCTTCGCCCGAGGAACGGCTCAACGGACAGGGATGACTTAACTGACGAGGACTGGAATGAGCTCAAAGGCTGTATTGAACTAGGGTTTGCATTCAATGAGGAATATGGGCACAAGCTGTGTGGTACATTGCCAGCCCTTGACCTTTACTTTGCCGTCAATCGGCAGCTATCGCCAAGTCCCGTGTCAACGCCGCAGAGCAGCGCCTCGACGTCATCACTTGGCGGAAGGTCTTCATCTTTTGAGAGCCCCAGGAGTGAGTTTGATACATGGAGGGTTTGTAGCCCAGGTATGAAGATATTGCATTCTGTACAAATTTTAATTTTTTTGCAATGTATAATTTGTGAAGTTATTTTGCCCCAATTCCTTATTCTTTACATGTTGGAAAATCAAGCTTCTTAAAAAGGTACATTGCATATATCAGGAAAAAAACAAAAAGAAAAAAAAAAAAAAAAAAGAAAAAAAGGTTATAAATAAATAAATCCGAAAAACATATTTCTTAATGCTTCGAAGTTAAAATAATTTAAATCAGTTTGATAACCCTTTCGTTTTTGAATTCTTCATCATATTCTAAAAATATAACCAAGTCTTTGACAACTACTTTTCTTTTCATGTTCAAAACCAGCTTGTTTTTTCAAAATGTTCTAAATGTATTAAAAAGAAAGATGAAGTCGAATTAGCGATTATATTCTTAGTTTTTAAAATTAAAAAGAAATCAAATGTTTATGAATGGGACCTTTACAACTTTTTTAAATGTTAAAACCTACCCTTCCATATTTCTTTAGCTGCTACAATATTTTAGTCCTTTTAAGGTTATTCTAAATCTGACATGAAATATTTCATCATAAATCCAACACTTTGCCAAATAAGATTATACTCAAATCTGAAGCCACATATCATCCATCACTTATCAAATTATTAGTGACAACAAAACATTTTTTTCCCTAAAATTCAAGGAATAAAATAAATATCTTTAGCAGTTGCTACAATCAAATAAATGATCTAGAGATTAAGGCACAGAATATTATTTCAAGTGTTCTTTTTTCTACAAAGCATACACTATAACAATTATTACAATTAGTATATATTTTACAAATATTTTAGAAAAGAAAGCTATACACTATTAATTTTTGTTTTCTGTACTAAATATGTAGGCGAAGACCCAAAGCAAGTGAAGGCAAAATTAAGACACTGGGCTCAAGCCGTGGCATGTTCAGTAATGCAATCACTGGGAGAAAAATAAAAGAAAAAAAATTGAGGATATATATATATAAAATTGAGGATATATATTGTACAGATCAGAAGAGTAAAAAGATAAAACAAAATTATTTTTTTTTAAAAAAAAAAGAAAGAGGCAGAAGGGATTTTGGTTTCAAATCTTGATGAATTAGGGTTTGTTGCTAATTTAAGCTTTAAATTAATTAATTCTGCAAGGCTCTTTGTAGTTTAAACAACAAAAAATATCTCTCTGGTTTGAAGCTAGCTTATTATATATATGTGAGGGCCAAAGGAAAAGCCAGAGCCATTAATGGGAAAACTTTGGTATATAATTAATTTAGGTCTAAAATATGTTTTTTTTTTCCCTTTTCTTTTCATTACGATCATTATTCAATGTTCATTGTAATTCTATAAAAATATATATATATACTATATATATATACATATATATTATATATGTGTGTTTCTCTATGTTGTTACCGATGTGAAATGTCAACACATCAAACTTATATATAAATTAACCAAAGTTTTAAAATCCATGGATCAAGTCTTTCTATTTATTTTTGTTTTCTTTTTAGTTGATATTTAAACTTTCACATCTTATGATTGAGTGAGACTCTCTATAGTAGCTCAATCCATGTTCACTTTGGCACAAGTTGTTACTTTTAATATACTACGTTGATATTTTTATATTATGAAATATATTAAGTGTCTACTCCAAAACCTAACCCAATTTACACAAATAGGAAAAGCACTAGTTAACAAGTAAAAAAAGTACTGAGTAATGAAACAAAAAGCAGCCTTTGCTATGTGATTATGAATATAACCTGTGTATGGAAATGATTTTTATACATGAATGTAATCCAACAATTTGTGGTGTTAATCAAATTAAACATATATATATCACATAAAAGAAATTGTGAGTGTGAAAATTATTATTGATATTATCATTATTTATTGGATAATTGTTTTAAATGACCGCTATTAAAACCCTTTAATTGAACCCTAGACTAATTAACTAATTAACTAGTGTATTAAGGTGATAGTTATGGTCTTCCATGCTAATCAACAATTAATGAACAACCAAGAGCATGAGAAAAATCTTAGTTCACTAACCTAGGTACCTTTAATCAAATCAAATTCAAATTTTTAATTATGTTTTTAAATCCATGTTATTTGATTTTCATTGCAATCACAATAACACCACCACAAACCCCAGCCTTCTTCGTGATTGTTGAATTCATTAGTTAGCTAAAATACCTTGATATCTGTGGAGACGACCCGCTTTTGCCACTTTTACTCCATAGCAGTATAAGTAGTATGGATTGGAGATTGTAAATTTATTTGATTCGTAGAGTTTGTGGGCAACAAAAACAGTTCTGATATCCAAGCATATCTGTCTTTCTGAACGACCATCTTTTAACTTTGCTTGGCCAATATAGCATGATTAAAGAGATGAAATCATGAAAGCCCAACCCCCCATGCTGCATCCTTATTGACACAAAGTTTCTTCTAGTTCATCTAGTGAGCTTTTCTCCTTCAAACAGATCCCCACCAAAAACGTGCACAAGTACTATTGATTTCATCATAAATATTATTTGGATGTTTCACGCAAATCAGTATATAAATGGGAATAGTTTGGATAATAGACCACTTTAATAAAATTCTCGAAGCAAAAGAGGTTCTCTTTCCACCCTTGTAGAGCTTTATGGACTCAGATTACAAAGTCGACTAGGACATTATCACGATGTGTTTGAGATGACGCGAAGCAACTGACATCCTCTAAATTGATTAATTTTAAAATAAAACACAAAAAAAAGAGTTATCACCAATTCTTTTTACCATGTGATTATTGGACATCGTTATAAAATAAAGAACTTTTAAATAAAATCCATAAAAAGTGATGTCCTGAAATTAGAATTGAGTTCATAAGTCATTTGTGTATGAATAAAATATTAGCACCCTATAACACCCCTATGGAAAAACAGTAGCCAAATTTTAAATCTTTATCTTAAAACATTTGTAAAACAATATCTTATTTCTTGCTCGCTACTCTCCAATTTTTTAATTTAACAATGATCCCATAAAATAAGTGAAAAATATTTCATCAATTAGACTATATTGAAGAAAATTTTCTCACCTTAAGAGAATGAGAAATTATTACAATTTCTCAAAGTTCCTCATAGAATAGTCTTGGAATAAAGAGTAGGGTCTTTTAAAAAATACAGCAAAGCGGTAAAATATGTACATTGTATAAAACAATTTGGAAAACGGAAAAATCATACAGGCCCACAATATTGAAAAATACAAAAAATGCCTCCGTCAACAATGCGTAATATATTTGGTAACAATCTTATATCCAAGATCGTTTAGATTTAACGATCTTTTTTCAAGATTATTTGGTATACGATCGTTTAGATTTGACATTTCTTTGTTACGCAGATCATTTAGATTTAGGTAGTTAAATCTAAACGATTTTTTTAGGTAGTTAAATCTAAACGATTTTTAAAAAAAAATTTCTAGTTACACGATCGTTTAGATTTAACTACATGGTTTGGCTAAACGATTTTTTTTTTTTAAATTCTTCGATACATAATTGTTTAGATTTGACTACCCAAATCTAAATGATCGTGTATCAATATTCCAATGATTTTTTTTCAAGATCCAACAATTTTTTTCAAGATCTTTTATATTTGTTAGATTTGGTTGTAGCCAAATCTAAACATGTACCAATATCCCAACGATTTTTATTAAAGTTCGTGTACAAAGATCTTTTATATTTGGTGCACGATCTTAAACAACCAAATAAAGAGGGTCGTCTAAGTCACTTCAACTGAACACCTACTTAATCGCCACACTCTTAGGCGTAGGTACTTCTCCCTACATTGTGTTACCCCAAATGCCTAGTCGTCCTTAGCATTAAACGCAAGTTTATCTTCTTTGCCAGCAACCTTAACACGTTACCTACTTCCATGTGATGGCTCTTAGACTCAAATACTTTTTTTCGCATCACCCTTTTCCCGATTGCATCCTTCTTCGCAGAATGCCTATTTTTACACTTAGTCAAAATAGCTTATCCCAACTGGGCTTCTCTTCAACAAAACTCCCTTTTTGGATAAAGGCCTCATAAAGTTGGAGTCTTGGAAGAAAACTTAGCTTATATCTTTAAAAGAACTTCAATCTTCGAGCGTGGACGACTTATGGCGTTAGGAGTCTTCTAGTCTATGGGTGAATTCTCTCTAGACCTTATAGAGTAAATATTTTTGTCCCCCACAAATGAAGATAACTCTTCTATTTATAAAGTTCTCTGGTGGCCATTATAGGTTTGGGCTTGGTTGGCTTATAGATCAGAGGGGCTCAACCACATGGATGGGTCTTATTTTGACTAAATTAAGCTTATTTTAATTTGAACTACATTGAACTTTAGCGCAAGTAAATAATACCAAAATAATTAACTTGATCCAACAGTCATAATGAAAACATGTGACACATAATCATCTAAATTGGCTAATTTATGTCTTCATTTCAATTTTGGACACATGTCAACTTTTAATTAGTTTTAAATTCAATTAATTTTATTTTATTTGTCATTATTTAATAAATGAGGTGACAATTTGTGATTGGTAAAAATTTGTTATTAACCATTATAATTATGCATAATAGAACATAATGAGTTATTTTATTAATCATAACAAATTGTTTATTTATTTACAAATCACGAGGTTATGACATAAAATCCTAACATTAATCTTTATAGTTGACATTGGTTTGAAATGAAAGTAAATGATTCTATTTATAGAGGGAAGGAAATGTCTTAATTTTAAACTATTTAGGATCTTTAAACACTTGAGGAATTCTAGTTACATTTAAATTAAATTCCCTCTTCTAAATTAAAAGAACAAAGAAAAAATAAAAAATATAAGATTTTAGATAAACATTAAAGGATAATCACAAAATTTTCCCCAAAAAGTTCGTGTAGCACAACGACAATAGCTATCCTTGTTTTTTTTTTTTTTTTGCTCCTTTTTCTCATATTTCCCTTCTTGAAAATTTCTTATCTAATCCCCTTTAATCTTCAAAACTCTATTTTGTGTCTGAAATCTTAATTATCTTCTCTTTCTTCAAATACTTGAAATGAAAATAGATATGACGTGAAAGCCTAACTATTCATACAAAACTAGTTAAAACTCAATCCTATATATAACTGACAAAAATATGCCATTTATCACATCTTTAAGCTTAAGCATTTGATAGTTCCGAGCAAAATATAACGAAAAAAAATATAAAATGTAAGTGGATAACTTCAATTCCTTGATAATTTTAGACGGAAAAAATTACAATATGACGTAAAAGATAAATCCAGGATAAATTAGACTTGAAATCAACTATGTTCGAATTATCAACTACTCATCAAATAAAATTTAATCTAACTTTAGGTAGGACAAGGAAAGATTTATCAAATCTTAATAAAAGAGTTAAAACTCCAAGTTATTTTTTCTATAAATACAATAGTATAACATTCATATAAGTAGACTTCAACCGAATTTTAATCTAAAATATAAAAACTTTAGATGGAACGAACTTATTATTATGTACTCGGTTAAGCGTAATTCTTGAGAATTTGGATCTAATAACCTTGAAAAATAAATAAGATATTTTAGATTTGAAACTCAAACATACCAAGACAATATATGTAATCAACCCCTGAGAATGGCTAGAATGACAACAAAATTACTTTAGATGACAAATTACTTTGATCATCTTCAAATCAAATATCAGTTAGAAACTTCCATCAATTTATGATTTTTGAATGACTACACAAAACAAGATAGATCACATGAATCTTGAATGATTTTTAACATCAATCTAAATCTCATAAAATTGCAAATGAAACATAGCTCAAGGCTATAAGAAAAGCTCAAAGGCTCTTTACTACATTTTTCCAAGTCCTCCTTTGTGCTACAACAAACATGGCTTTATATAGCCTTCAAAATATTTACATAATTTCACCTACAATATAATTGATGAAAAACATCAGCCTAATTAAACCTAATTGTATTCCACCTACCGTTATTGAAGTCAATAATGACCAACTACATATGTAAACCCGAGCTTTGTTTTATTTAGAAAACGTACTTGAGATTTAACGTTTAATTCGAGAGTGTGATTTGTCTGAGAAAAACTTTTCTAAGTATAGGTGGCTAAGGATGAAAAAAATATAGATTTGACAAAGAAAATAAGAAGGAAACTAAGTTGAAACTAAGAGGATTGATGAGTTTTTGTAGGTAAAGTGTAATAATTATTCGATTAAGTTAAGTTTAAAAATTTGTTAAATGTATTTTTGATGGTTTTTGAGAATGGGCCACGAAGACATTTGAAGTAGGAGCTGGAATGAAATTCTGTGATAAAAACAATATGTTGTCGGCAAACCTTTAAGGAAATTAAAAGATAAAGTTATTTAGGCTGATAGGTGCTTCCAATCTACCAAGACTTTCATCAAACTTCCCACAGAAGAATCTGAGAGAATTACTTGAAGAAGAACAACATTGGCTACCATGGAGAGATATGTTCGGAAAGCTGAAGAAGTTTAGAGAAAAACAACAAGCTTTCCAAGCAATTTTAAAACTCCAAATTAACTGGTTAGTTAGTTAATGGCTTTCTTATAAGTTTTATGAAAGAAACGTGGGGTAATTTGGTTAAGAAATGTGGGAGATAAGCATGCTATTGTGGTTGTTTGTTGCTGCACATTAAAGGTTATACAACAGTGACTTGTTTCCTTGATTCAATGAGTTCGAGAGCGTTTTGGATGCCTAAACTTTGAGGTAAACTTATTCTAATTATGGGTAAGAGGTTTACATAGGTTAATTTAATTTTCGCTGAAAATGAGGTTTTTGGGTCGTGGGAGTGTCATCAGAAAGTTGGGCGGAATCTAAAATTTTTTATGGCTAGAGGTTGAAGATGAGCTCAGATCGTCATTATTTGCCCGTCATAAAACCTGAAAACAGTAAACTATAATGTTTGACTATCCAAATATGATTACTTTTGTACCTTGCAAAGTTAATTGAAGTGTTCTTAAGCTTGTTTTGGGTCCTAAGGGATACTATTGAGATGGTTGGAACCTTGATAAGAATATTTTGGGAGAAATGAGTTGACTAAGAGATTTGATTCCAAGTAAAATCCTAAATTTGTTTAAACTATGGTTGTTAGAGAACCTAATTAAATAGGATATACGTAGAAAATTTGAGTTTCCAGTAGTCTTTTCAAATTGAGGGTTGTAGCTTAAATTGATGAGTGACCAAATAAATTTAAATAATGATTTATAATATAAATTTCAAGTAAAAATATTTCAAGCATGTTTTGAGTTATTTTCTTAGGTTTTACTCCGTGATTTTATTAAAGTTATTTACGAGGCTTGAGTTAAAAATCAAAGTTATTTACGAGGCTTGAGTTAACTTAAAGCTTGAAGCTTGAGATCTAATTACAAACATGAATTAAAGTTATTTACGATGCTTGAGTTAACTTAAAGCTTGAAGCTTGAGATCTAATTACAAACATGAAGTTGGGTTTAAAGAAATTTTCTAACCATTTGAATTTGGGTTCAAAAAAGATTTTATAAGACAGAATTTAAAGCGAAATTTCAAGAATTAAGATACTAGTTAGTAAAGATATTGATCGGAAAACGGTGCGTCAACACCAAAGTAAACTAAATAATTAAGATATAAACTTGTTTAAAAGTAATATTACAACATAAATCTACCAGATTCGCGACTTTATGATCATGATCATCTATATCATCTTCAAGTTGAAGTTCATGGGATGGAAATAAGACTCTTTTGGTTTATATCATATTCTTCCTACTCTATAGTTGTTTGTACTATTTTGGTACAAATTGGTTTGTAGGTTATATCTTCTTTGAATTATTTTGTGTTATACATTAGTGGCGGTATATGCAATTGCCACTAAAAATTCTTCCTCCATCAATGATCACTTTTCTTTTTCTTTTTTGCAACATTTGGTTATGAAGTGTTATAGTACATAAAAATCTAATGGGATGACCATAAGATCCAGAAGGGACGGTACGTCCTTGTGATCGTAAAATTGTGTGTACACAAAATATAAGGAAAGGGATAAGGGGAGAAAAAGAAAAGTGGCTAAAAAACGGCATTAAAAAGGAAGCGTCGGTGTCAGAAACATTAATGGCACACGTGTGGGCTAGTTTTGCAGTCAAATAAGTAATGAGACCCACAAAAGAATTATTGGGCCGTGAATTGATTAGCTGGCGAAGGCCGCATAGGGGGATGGTGTTTGTGTGGTGCTCCACCAGACCAAGACGAGTCCCTATCTCTTTCTTTGTTTGTTGTGATCCATTATTTCTCATCCCTTTCACATTCATATTTTACTTCTTTTCTTTGCATTTACTTACTCTTCAAATATTTTTATATTTCTAGTTCCCCTTAACTAATTTTTTGTCCACCTTACGTTTACACCTTTCAAAATGTAATGGATCAATATATAAAAAAAAAAAAAAAAAAAAAAAAAAAAAAAAATTAAATAAAAAAATAGAAGTGTTTACGTTGTTTACTTTTTTTCCTTACATTTATACTCATACATATGACTCACATCCAAATCTGCAATGAAATCATGTAATATGATTAATGAATTGAGGGTGTTCAATCCAATTGAAGAAATTATAAATTATAAATTATAGTATTGAATGGGGTTGTTGTGGATTTATAAGTTGAGTACATCTAATTCATAGTTTTAGGAGTCATTTATAAGTTGAGTACATCTTATTCATAGTTTTAGGAGTCATTTGGACAGTGGGTGGGAATGAGTAAGGGATAAACATGTCCTTATTTGATAAAATATTTTGTAGTTTAGACATGAAAATAAGCTATTTCCATGCACTATTTATGCACGTGTCCATTTTCTTTTCCCTTTTACAACATTTCTTTTATTCTTTTATTTTATATATTATTAAAATTAATGAATTTAAATTAATTACATGAAAACTAAATTTGTGATTTTATAAAATTACATTAAAAGTTAATATTATAGTTTATGAATTTAACTACTCCAATTTAATAAATTAGTATATATGTATATATATTTGAAACAATTTAATATATTTTGACTTTTGATTTTAATTAAATAAATTAGTTTATATATACACATATATACTCATATTTATTTTTAAATAAGCGATAAAAAACTTATGCAATAACGTAATTAATTAACTATATTTGTAATTAATTCATGATCATTATGATTAATATAATATGAATTTATTTTTTAATAATTATAATTAGTTTATAATTGATCAAACTATTTTATACATCATTATTATATAAAATCATCAAATTTATCTCAACAAATTACTCCTTTTACAAATACTTGTAATTAATAATATTATTTGATCATAGAATAATTAATTTATTTCCATACATTCTTAATGATATTTTCAAGAATAAATTTGGTTGTGTATGAGAATGTTACTATGAATGTATGGAAATAAATTCTTTTTTGTATTGCATTTGTAAAATTAATTATGAAAACTCTAAAAAAAATTAATATATTAATTGATAAACAATATGTAAAACCAGATAAATATTGTTGTATCATGGAGTAGACCACCGCCTTGAAAGCAAGAACGCACAATGCAACCTCGGTGCTATATAGTAAGAAGTCGATTGCTCCCCATGGTTCACACAACACCCGAACTCTAACATGCACTGGTTGGAGAACAGATTGGAATCAGGATGGAATAGGAGCTCGGAAACAGAGGCAATAAGAAATTAGGTTTTTTTAGAAAGTTGTCAAATACATCTCTTTTAAGAAAGAAGGAAATATCTTTTAGGATTTCAATGGTATGAATTAATTCATATCTCAAAATTTATTTTGGCAATTAAACATTTGTAGATAATAAAGGTAAAATATTAAAATGATAGGTATTCAAAATTTAATTCATTTTTTGCACAAGCACAATTACCTAAAATCAACGAGAAACGATAATAGGCACGTATGAGGTAACAAGGTTAGATTATCACCTACAACATAGTTTGAAAGATCCTTTGCAAATATTTCCACTTACTAAACATCTTAGACAATGTGGGACAATTAATTATTTATCTAATAATGATATAATTAATTAAACTATTAGTTACAAGTATTTGTATAATGAGTAACTTGATGAATGTATATAATTATGATGCATTAATCAATAAAATAATTAATCAATGATAAACAAATTACAATTATTAAGAAATAAATTCATATTATATTAATGCAATCAACCAGATAATGTTCACAAATGTAATTCCAAACAAAGGAAAACGAAAACAACAAGATACTAATCAGGAAAATTAATAAAAGGACTCCTCCAACAATTTGAGAAGGCTGGTTTTTCTCCCAAAAGCTTTCAACATCTTTCCTCAAAATGTAGCCTACCTTAGTAATCTCCAAAAATATTTCTTAAGATTTGATAAAGTTTTAAATGGTAAAGTATGATGATCTCTATCCTTATACGATGTAATGCCTCACACTTGTATATTCTGATGTGGGATTGTGAGACACTAAACCAAAAAGGAAGTCTTGTTGAAGATGAGCCATGTTGAGAAGAGTTGTGATGGTTAAGTGTAAATAAGAGGTGTTCTGCAAAGAAGGATGCAATGGAACATAAGGCAATGTGAAAAGAAGTATGTATTTGAGTTTAAGTGTTATCGTGTTAGAGTAAGTAACACGATGAGGTTAGCTGGCAAAGAAGAAGCATGTGTTGACGCTAAGGACTAGGCATTTTGTAAAGTAATGTGGGAGAAGTACATATGCCTAAGCGTGTTACAGTGAGGTAGGTATTTCATTGAAGACTAGACAACCCTTTAAGAGATTAAATGTCTGTTGCTTTTCGAGAAGAGAGCCAGGCGAATTGAGCATTCCGAGAAGGTAAGGTTAGCATTTCAAGGGAAATGTCTAATCGTTAAGTGATAGTTGGCTGACGTGTCGAGCTTAGGTTAGTTGTAGAGTACAGCAAAGCAGTAGAGTGACATGTGTAAAACATGGAAAAGACCCATAGAGGTGAAAGGTCACTATAAATAGGACCAAAGGTCGGAGGAGGAGAATGCATGAGATGCAAAGCATTCTGATAAATTGTTAAGAGAAGGTTTTGAGTGTTGAAAAGGCCGGTTAAGGGAGCTGCTAGGTAAGAAGATAAATCCAAAAGCAAAGGAGGAAAGTGTGGAGGCCAAGCATTTTTATGATTGATTTTTCATGCGGCAAACAGGAATTTCTACAAGTGATCTTTTAAATATATGAATGATCTTTATCAACGAAAGAAATGTTTGAGGAATAATTATAATCCTTGTAATCTTATACTTGTTCTTAAACATTTACTAATGTGCTACATTGTGCTGTACAAAAAGCTTCTGAGCTACTACTTCTTTGTTGTTGATTGTGATGATTGTATGATATGGTGTGGTGTGATCTATTGTAAGGATTCAGGTTTAACATAAGACATTGTTGGAAGTGAATCCCAGGTCTAGGCGGGTAAATGCTGATGAAAGCGAATCACAAGTCTGAACAAGTTGAGTTGTGATCTTGTTAGCTAGATGTTGTGAAGTGAATCCCAGATCTAGGCAATGAATGATTATTGAGAGACGCTGGTGAAAGTGAATTTCAAGTCTTGGCGATGAGACGCTGAAGAAAGAAAATTCCAAGTCTGAGAAAAGAATAAATTGAGAGACGTTGGTGAAAGTGAATCCCAGGTCTATCGCGAGATGCTGGTAAAAGTAAATCTCAGGTCTAAGCGAGGAGACGTTGGTAAAAGCAAATTCCAGGTTTGGGAAAAGAATGAATGGCGAGACTCTAGTGGAAATCCTAAGTCTAGCACGAGATGCTGGTGAAGTGAATTCTAGGTTTAGGTGATGAGATCAAGAAGGCAGAATCTCAAGTCCCAGCGAAGAGTGGTGTTTGTGTGATTATGAATTAATGCAATGAGCTATATATATATTTATGTATATATATTTTTGTATTGTGAAGTGACATACTTATTGCTATTATATCTAAAATTGTTGTATTCCCCAAAAGGTTTTCTCCTAAATTCATTACTCATTAAGTCTTCGATTTACATTTTAAGTTTTTCGTCCCCAATTTGTTAGGCGATGAAGCCAAGTAAAGAATGGATGTCAGGCATGGAAGCTAAGTAAAGAAGGGAAAGATGGGTTGTTATGTAAACTTGTGCGACGATCAAGTCGTGTCTTTCCATATTGTGTTTAAGGAGCCAGTAGGTAAAACATCGCTCAATAACGCCAAGGGTTGTAGCTCAGTTTTAAAGAAAGGTCGCTCGGTGCATCACAGTTTTGTGAGGTCGAAGACGATGAGTGGAAAAACTGAGCAAGGCATGAAGATCCTTAAAGATTGTCTTTGAGATGGATTGTTGGACGATCAAAGAAAATGATGAAAATGAAGTTCTTATACTTCTGAATACCTTAACACGAAGAGTAGCATCCTCGTGGATGAAGGAAGGAGTGAAGCATAGAAATTATGTAAGCCCCATATCAGGAAAAGGCGTCCTGTTGAGGGAAAGTCTTGTTGAAAAGTTGTTTGGGTGGGTTTTGAGACATTCTGTAAGGAAAGATGTGAAAGAAAGCAACCTGCACAAAGAAAAAATCATTAGCCAAAGGACTCTATCGCATGAAGGCGAGTAACGCGATAGGAGTAGATAGCGAGAAAGGCATTGCGCTGAGCAACGTATTGGTAGGATACCACGAGAAGTATCAGTACTCTAGAGTGAGGCGAGTAAGTAAACGTATAGTCAAGCGACGTGACAACTCGCTGTCGAGAAAGAAATAATGATAGCTTCTTCAAGAAGAGAACAGGAACAGTCGGACAATTAAGAGTTTAGCTTTCCAATGAGATAAGGTGTGTGTCTCAAGGGAAAAGTCAAATCACCGTCTGATGAATAGGCAATGTGTCAAGTTTAGATTGGTAGCATAACACGATGTGTGCTCAGACAACACGTGTGGGGCACAGAGGTAACCCTTGGATATGAAAGGTCTCTATAAATAGGACATAAAAGTCAAAGAAAATGATATTTTTCCAAAAGAAAAATTGTAGATTTTTCTATTGAAGGAAAAAGTATAAAGTTTTGAATGCTAAACAAACCGATCCTTAAGCCGTCGGACAAGTAAAGAAAGCTAGAAGCCAAGAAGGAAGAAGTCAAGGCTAAGTATTTTGTGTAAGTGACATCTTTTTGTCTTTTTAAAAGCTGTTATTTAAATATAGTTTCTGGTTACTCATGCAATAGCTTGTAAGTGACAAAAATGACGTTACAATGTTTTATTTTACGAGCATTGTTCGAAAAAAATGAATGTGGTTTTATTACTTCTTTGAATGATCAAGTATGTTTTATGAACCCTATTTCAACAATTGTTCAGATCCATTTTGGTGAATGTTTTCTAAAGTGAGGTAAAGGGGTATATGTTTCCACAAACCTGAGTATTCTTTGAAAGGTGGAAAAAAATGTGTTTTATAAGTAGTGGTAAACATTTTTTAATATGATTTATAAACCACTGGTGTGTCTTTGCTCTAAGAAGTAGTGTTCATACATGATGCATGTTGAGTATTCTTTCTCTAAGTTATGATTACGAAATGCATTATCGATTGTGTTGATCTGTGCTATGAGTAAGAAATGATATTATTTTGTATGGTTGTGGCTTGATCTACCGCACAATGCTGGACAGAATCCCAGGTAACTCGCATGATACTGGCGAGAGTGAATCCCAAATCAGAGAAGGAAGAATTCCCAGGTCGAGGTGAGTTGTAAGGAAGATGTAGCAAGACGCTATTGGATATCCCAAGTAACTCGTGTGATACTAGCAAGAGCGAATCCCAGGTCAGCAAGGGGAAAGACTTGTCGCGAATGATTCCAGTGTATGGCATTGTAGCGCTCGCTATGAAAAAGATGTTGATGAGATGCTAGTGGATTGTAACTCATAGGTATAAGAATGTGAATGTGGCGAGACACTGTTGGATATCCCAGGTAACTAGTGTGGTACTAGCGAGAGCGAATCCTAGGTTAGCGAAGGGAGATTCTGAGGTCTCAGAATGGCCTTGCAATGGTGATCGTGGTACAATTGGTGACTCGTTAAGTGGTTATTAAATTGTAGTTGCTATGCGATTTGTGTTAACTGTTCGTTGCGACGAACTTCATGTGTTATGACTTACTACTTATTTTACTGTAGATTTTTTGTAATTTTCACAAAAGGTTTTCTCAAACCCATTATTCACAAAGTTCGTTTGACTTATGTTTTAAGTGTTTCCCCTCCTCAGGTTATCAGGAGTTGAGGTCATGCAAAAGTTAGTTCTGAGGTCGTGTACTCAAGCTAAGGAGGGAAGGCAAACTGCCTCTATAGTCTTACATGGCATGCTAGTCATGGCATCTCGTGATGCATCCAAGGAGTCGATTGATAAGGTTGTCACTCTTTAATGCCCAAACCTCAGCTAAGTAGGGAAGAAAGGCGTGAGAACCCTGAACAGCTGTGGTAGAGTAAGGAAGCCTTTACGATTGTCATGCAGTCCAAGGTTGTGAGGCGACGAGGTAAGAAAGAAAAAGATAAGCTTCACACCTCTAAGTGCCTTCCTCGTGGAGGCAAGGCAAAGGAGAGGAAGGGACATCAATTAAAGAAGAGGTCGAGTATTAATGCCAAGAGAGTTCCACCAAGTCTCTCCCACCGCAGCACAAAAGGTTCACCCTGGTGGAAGAAGAAGGACTCGAGAAGACCAGAAGGTTTAATTTGTACAATTAATTTGTAATCTGTAATTAGTAAGCCTTAAGTTAATAAAAGAAGGAGTTCAAGTTTTCCGTTGTGTTATATTTGTGTGTTATTTCTTAAGTTTTTTCGTTGTAAAAAGAAGTGAAAGTCTCAAGGCTAAAGTGAAAGAGTTTCGCTAAGAGACAAGAGGAAAAGAGTTGTTTCGCTTACTAGGTGTTCAGTGGGTCACCTCGCGAGATGTACACAATGAATTTCTAAGCGGCACACCCTCTATCTGGTGGCAAAGTGCGGCATTTAGGGCATGACATGACAACTTAGGTTTTACTTTTGTGCCTTCGAGAAAAGGGAATGTAATTGTAAAGTGTTAATCTTTATAAAGTGTTAAGTTAATAAAGAGAAGTTATGTTTATTTTGTTGCATTATTATTTCTACTTGTCGCTTAGAGGTTGAATTTAAGTTAAATTGGACTAGACGATGGAGTAAAACCTAAAGATTAAGTATTTATGTTGCAATATGTGTTTTGAAGGTCTCTAAAGTTCAAAGTAAGAACTTGGCGATGAGACAGGTGAAAGAAGTTGTTCCACTTACTAGGCATTTAGAACGTCATCTCTCGATGAGGTACGTGATGGGTGTCTAGGCAACACGCCCTCATCTGGTCGCAAGAAGTGGCATTTGAGGCAAGGGGTGACAGGAATGTCTTATCCTTTCTGTGTGATTTAGGATAAGATGCTCCATTTTTTTTTTTTTTGTGATTTGGAATAGAATGTCTTATTCGTGTTGTGTGATCTTGAATAGGATGCCCTTTGCTTGCTGTATGATTTGGTATGGGATGCCCTTTGCAGTGTGATATAGCATTGGAAGACCCGATATGGTGTAGTGAAATTGATGAAATTTGCTAAATGCATCGGACTACTCCATATAGCTTCAACTTGGCAAAATAGTGTGGTAAACACTCAAGCTAAGGAAAGAGTTTCCATATAGGTTATGATGAATGATTTAAAAGGAATAATTTTCATATGATTTATGAAAATGGTTGATGAAACGGAGATACTGTGAATCCCCTAATACATGAGATTTGGTTTAATTAAACTCAATATTTTATTGAACTTAATTATTAAGTAATAAAATACATAGAACACAAGATAATTATGACAACTTCACTTTATTACTTAACAAAATACAGTTCAAGTACAATCTCACACTTCCTTAACTACATGAATTCTAAATTAAGCTTAAAATGTCTTGCGCAGTTTCCCAGCTTAAAATGCGTAGCTTGCTTGCCTCAACGAGTAGCAGCTCGCCTTACTCTTCTCCCCTTACCCTTAACGCCTAATAACCTAGAGGAGGAAAACTTAAACCATAAACCAAATACTTAGGGCCCATTTGGGGTTGGGGTTGGGACTTTGGGCTTAGGTTAGCCCAACCCTAACCCCCGTTTGGGCCAAAGGTTAAGGAAACCCTAGGGTTTCCTTAACCTGTTTTCGTCTGCCGCTTCCAACGCCGATTCGCGTCTTCTCCCATTTTCGTTAATCTGGTTTCGTCGTTCCCCTCAATCTGTGTTCCATTTCCGCGTTGAAACTGTGTTCAATCTTCTCCTCAACCCTTCTTCATCGAAAATATTTTCGTTTTTCTCTTCTTTCTGTCATCTCCCTCAAGGAATCGACTTCGTGTTGTTTCGTTTCGTCTTCTCCCTCAACGAATCGAGGGTTTCTGTTCGTTGTTTGTTGTCTGCTTCATATCGTTTTTTTTCGTCTTCATCCTTTAATCCATTCCTTCCTTTTGTATCGTCTTCTTCATTTGTTTCATCTCCCTCAAGGAATCAACTGCGTGTTGTTTTCTTTCGTCTTCTCCCTCAATGAATCTAGGGTTTCTATTCGTTCTGTGTTCTCCGCTCGATTTCGTTTTGTTTCGTCTTCATCCTTTAATCCATTTCATTCGTTTTGTCGTCTTCTCCCTCAACCATCTTAACCCGCACTTTCTGTTTCGTCTTCATTCTTTAATCCATTCCGCCGTTGCGTTTTCGCGATGAAACCCGATTTCGTTACGTCGAATATCTCTCTACATCTTTCTCATCTGTCTCTCTCACTCCCGAAAGGACTTCTGTGTTTGTTGAAGCCGACGATTTCGTTGGCTCCGAACACGATTTCCTTTTGGAATCGTGGGTTTTGGCTCATTCTTTACTCCTTTCCGCTCGCGGTTCCATTATGCGGCCGGGTGTTTCGCTTGGCATTTGGTGATTCCTTCACTGATAAGACAGAAACTTCACTCTGCCATTGGATGCCGATAGAGCTTGGTAGGGAGGTATTGGAGTTTTGAATCCACTTTTTTTTTAAAGCGGATGATGAGTTCCAATTTTGTGTAAAACTGATTTCTTTTGTAATGTATGTATTTCTTTGCATTCTGTTGTGTCTTCTGTCTTATTTGTTTACATTTTCTGGCCATGTGTTCTGTATTATTGCGGCCATGTCGTCTGTGTTATTGTTTTACCTTTGGCGGCCATGTCTTCTGTATTATTGCGCCCATGTCTTCTGTGTTATTGCTTAAATTTCTCGCCATGTGTTCTGTATTATTGCGCCCATGTCTTCTGTGTTATTGCTTTACCTTCTCTGGCCATGTGTTCTGTATTATTGCGGCTATGTCTTCTGTGTTATTTCTTTACCTTCTCCGGCCATGTGTTCTGTATTCTTGTGATGTCTTCTCTCTGTTATTGCTTTACCTTTTCTGGCCATGTCTTCTGTATTATTGCCATGTCTTCTCTGTTATTGCTTTAGCTTTTCCGTCCATGTGTTACAATTCTTCTATTCTTTTCTTACAAATTTTGTTACAATTCTTCTATTTTTTTACAATTATTCTATTCTTGTATTCTTTTCTTACATATTATTTTCTTACAAATTTTGTTACATTTCTTCTATTCTTATCTCTCTGTATTGTTAGATTCTTCTATTATTTTCATAGTGTATTGGTCTTCCTTTCTGTATACCTTCCAATGTTGTCTCTTCCATCTGTTTTTATTGTATGGTTTTGACTTCATATTTTCTTACAAATTTTGTTACAATTCTTCTATTCTTACCTCTCTGTATTGTTACATTCTTCATTTATTTTCATATTGTATTGGTCTTTCTTTCTGTCCAGTGTTGTCTCTTCCATCTGTTTTTAGTGTATGGTTTTGGTATAGCTTTCAGTATATAGGCTTTGACTCTTTGGACTTTGCTATGCTTTATGTCTGTTGTAGCAGAGAGATTCCCTATCTTTTATTGATAGATAGGTTGCAGTTCATTACTTTGGTCTTTATTTTTTGGTTTAGCTCCATTAAAGTCCTCTCAACTTACCCCATCTTTCCCCTATATATAACCACGTTTCCTCTTTTGATTCACTGCATTCTTGTCTCTCTTTGTATCCTCTCTGTGGTTCTAACTTATCTTTTGTAAGTTCCCTTTTTCTTTTTCTCTGTTTGTTGATTCTTCATTAGTGTTAGCATATATGTTGTAATTTCCCTTTTCCTATATGATTCTGTTCTCCTTTTCGTATATGTTTATGTCCTCCTTTTCTTTTAGGTTACTGTCCTCCTTTTCTGTTATGTTTTTGTGATCTTTTTCCTATACCTTTCTGTCCTTTATTTTTTTATCTGTAACTATGATGGAATTCCATTCATTATTTTGAATGGAATCAAAACTCTGAGGCTATTAATTTAAAAATAAATTTCTTGTTTCGGTTTCCCCATTCAATGTTCATTTCGAGTAACATTTGTCGTCATAAAAGGTATGTATATGTAATATTTTTTTTCATACCTTCTATATTGTGTGTTATGTACAAATATTAACCATCTTGTTGTCTTATGTAGGACGTTGCGATTCACGAGTTTACTATTTGAAGAGGTACTATTGTAATGGTTGTTTGTAGGCTTTCTATACTGTATTGTTTTTTCTTTTTTTTTCGATTTTGTATAATTTTATAATGAACATTTTGTTCCGGTTTATAATATGTATATAGAACATTCAGTTTAATTTTGTTAAATATTGTATCTTATTAATTTTCTCTTTTTTAACTTTTTTTTATATAGTAAGAACAATTTGTATTTACAAAATATGCAATTAATTAACAACATTTTCTATTTAACAAAAATTGAACTAATTGTCCAATTAAATATTAACAACAATTCGTAATAACTATCAAACTAATTAACAACAATTCGTAATTTAAAAAATATAAAATCTTTTCTACTACCTAATAAGTACATTTAACAATGTTTTTTATAAGTAGAAAGTTTTAACTTTATTACCAATAATTTTTAGTAATATAAATAATTTTAGTAATGTTATCGGTTTTTGAAAACAAGTCTTTAATTCGGTAAAAATATGATAATAAAGGGGATTTCAATATCATAATTCGGTAAAAATTTTAGTAATGCATATCAAAAACTTTTTTACTAATACTGTTTTTCAATATCATAATAAATTTGCATATCAATTTTTTAGTAATAGTGTTTTTCAATATGATCATAAATTTCCATATGAACAACCCTTCCCTAATAGTGTTTTTTGAATATCATCATAAATTTAAATATGAACAACTTTTTAGTAATAGTGTTTTTTCAATATAATCACAAATTTTGATACTAATTAAATTATAGTAAGGGAATACACATTTCATAAACTTCGAAAATATGTCTTTAAGTACTATTGTTCAGTTTTTTTAAATACTATCGTCTCGAGTACGTACGTTATGTATCATGCAAATAGTTAATTACATGCCTTCCATTTTCAACTTTTTTAATTTTATGTATCATTTTCAATGTTCTAGTCACTCATAATCTACTTTTTTTGTTCTATGTTTATGGTTTTAGTAAATACGGATATTACTAAGTTTATGGATCTTTTCACAATATATATCGATATTGTACTAATTCACTTAGTACATGTTTTTTAGGAAACTTTACATACATTGTAATGGACGAACAAACACTTATTGGAGTCCTAACTGCATTCACGTTGGCCCAACGTCAGATTTTACTAACGTTGGAGCTATTAATGAACAACAATAAGCGTCTCCCACATACATCGCCCGATACACGCCATAGAATTAGAGAGCTTGCTTACTTTCGCATGATACACGAGTCAGATCTTGTGTGTTGGCAGAGCACGCTGATGGATAGGCGAACATTCGCAATTCTATGCCATTTACTTAGAAATGTGGCTGGTCTTTCATCAGCTGAGATTGTCGATGTTGAGAAAATGGTAGCAATGATCTTGCACGTCCTCGCTCATGACGTGAAGAACCGCGTCATCCAATGGGAATTTATATGGTCCGGTGAGATAGTATCTCGACATTTTAACATCGTATTGTTGGCTGTTTTTCGACCGTACGAGGAGTTGATAAAGAGACATGTTCCGGTAACAAGTAACTGCAATGATCAACGTTGGAAGTATTTCGAGGTGGGCATCATAGAAGTTCACAATATTTCACCTTTACGTACGTCGCACTTATTTCAACGTGTTTATTTCAACCTGCAGAACTGCCTTGGCGCGTTAGACGGGACGTACATAAAGGTCAACGTCCCCGCAGAAGATCGGCCTACATTCAGAACGCGTAAGGGGGAAATTGCCACAAACGTTCTGGGGGTCTGTGACACGAAAGGGGATTTCGTTTATGTCCTCGCCGGTTGGGAAGGATCTACAGCAGACTCGCGGATCCTACGTGATGCGCTTTCACGAGAAAATGGACTACAAGTGCCAAAGGGTATATCTTCTTTATAATAAAACACCGCTGCTTCCTACTTATCTATTTAAAGATTATAAACAAACCATTTAATAACATAATATTATTATCTGTGCGATGCGGGATATCCAAACGTGGAGAGGTTTCTCGCCCCATACAGAGGCCAGCGATACCATTTGCAAGAGTGGCGTGGTGCTGCAAATGCGCCAACAAATGCAAAGGAGTACTTCAACATGAAGCACTCCTCGGCAAGGAATGTTATTGAGCGCGCGTTCGGTGTTCTCAAGGGTCGTTGGGCCATTCTTCGTGGAAAGTTGTACTATCCCTTGCAAGTCCAGTGTCGCACCATTCTAGCATGTGTCTTGCTTCACAATTTGATCAATAGGGAAATGACATATTGCGAGGACGTTGACGACGAGGACGAGGGGGACTCCACGTACGCGACGACCACCGCTTCAGAAGACATTCAGTACATTGAGACAACAAACGAGTGGTCTTAGTGGCGCGACGACTTAGCCGAATCGATGTTCACCGAATGGCAGTTGTGTAACGCTTAGCTAAGACAATTTTACATTACAAGTTTTCGATTGTAAGGTCGCTATTCTATCATGTCTAAAATGTATTGTAAAAAGTAATATGAGATGTTGCATATGAAATGTACGCGTGCCATGAATTTGTATCATGCCTATTTTTTTTACTGTTCAATTGTGAAATTACTTACTTACTCCATGTATTTTTTCTAATTTCTCATTCTCAGTATGTCAACCTCAAATCGTGCCCCGAGACATGTTTGGATGAAGGCGGAGGAGGGGACTCTTGTGGAATGTTTAATGGAGTTGGTGTCAATGGGGGGATGGAAATCAGATAATGGTACGTTCCACCCAAGATACATTGCGCAGTTGGTACGCATGACGGCGGAGAAACTACCTGGATGTCAGGTACGAGCAACAACTGTATTGATTTTAGGATCAAGACACTGAAGCGAACATTCCAGGCCATTGCCTAAATGCGGGGCCCAGCGTGAAGTGGCTTTGGATGGAACGATGAAGAGAAATGTATCATTGCGGAGAAGGAATTATTTGATAATTGGGTTAGGGTATGGAAAATAATTTAAACGTCACACAACGTTCACAATGTACATTTAGTTAATAATTTTTCAATCAGTACTCATACGTGATATTTTTTTTGCCCGCAGTTGCATCCTGCAGCGAAGGGACTCCTGAACAAACCATTCCCGTATTACGACGAACTTACATATGTCTTCGGTCGCGATAGGGCAACCGGTCGGTTCGCTGAGACATTCGCAGACGTAGGGTCTAACGAGCTTGGTAACGGATATGACAGATTTGATATGGGGGATGGAAACGAGGACTTCCCACCCGTGTACAGCCAGGGAATTGACCTCTCGCAGGACGATGTACGTGCATCCCGACCTTCTCGCGCTTCAGAGGGTAGGACTGGATCGAGTGGATCGAAGAGGAAGAGGGAAAGTCAGCGAGACTTCGATGTTGAAGCGATACATCTGGCGCTCGACCAAACAAACGAACAACTCAGGCAGATTGCGGAGTGGCCAGCACGCAACCTTGCAAATGACAACCATGTGCACACGAAATTTTTCCGCATATTGCGTGAGATGCCAGAACTTACGAGTTTGGATAGGACGTTATTGCAAAGGCAACTTTTGTCTCGTATGGACGACCTTCGAGGTTTCGTACCCATGCCTAAGGATGAGAGGGAGGGATTTTGTAGAGTCCTCCTACGAGACATAGAGAGATAATTTATGTTTCTACAGAACTGGGTTGCTTATTATTTCCTTACGTTTTTTTGTCTATGATGTTGACTATTTATGCATTTCCTATTGTAAAAAACTTATTTTTGTCCTTGCTAATGTTTATTTTAAATTAAGGAAAATAGTCACAATTTTCCAAAGCGTTATAACGGCTATTTATATAGGTTTAAAATAGAATGACATCGCTATCGCCGATTAGAAATATTCAATAATTTTTTTGTCTTTCTAAAAAATTAATTGTAATAAATTTCTCACAATATGTTCAGACATTAATTTTAATTTGGGCAACTATATGTACAAATTTAATAACATTACACATAGAACAAATAAAAAAGGACAATAAGACGGATTCGAGGGTTTCGTAAAAAAGTATGCAATAATTTTTTTATGATATTTACAATTTAATTTAAAAAATATTATACCACATAAAAAAAATTATTAACCCAACCCATTTAACAATTTTCCCAAATAAAATTTATCACAAAATCCACATAAACCTACCCACCTAACCCTTCCCCCAAATACATTTTATCATAAAATCCCTATTAAACTACCCACCTAACCCTTCCGCCAAACACATCTTATCATAAAATCTCCATTAATCCTCCCCACCTAACCCTTCCCTCAAACACATTTTATCATAAAATCCCCATTAAACTACCCACCTAACCCTTCCGCCAAACACATCTTATCATAAAATCCCCATTAATCCTCCCTACCTAACCCTTCCCCCAAACACATATTATCATAAAACTACATTTTTAAACTCTTCCTCCAAAAAAGGGTTATGATAAAACTAGGTTTAACTTAACACTAGTTTTATCTTAACACTAACCCTTTCCTAAATCAACCCTTCCCCCAAACACACCCTAATGTCTGATAGTTTTTTAATACCTTTTGAGCATACAATACATAAAATCATTTTCAATAAACAGGCTCCAATGCCTCATTTCAATAAAACATAAATCATACATTAGTCCTTCATATTTCTTTCGCCAAGAACATGAACCATTTCCACGCCTAGACTACCGTGATATCATTTTCATCAACAACATCCCTTAGGGAATTTTCTAGTTCATTTTCTGTTGCTTAGGCCGCTAAGCTCAATAATCGACCATGCAGTCAGTCATTTTCTATATGGTTGCCTTTACTCCTTATGTGCACATAACAATTGACTCATTGATAGGAATAAAACTAATGGTTTACTCACAAACATTGCATACATTCAATAAACATAATCTTTAGTTGAAACATAACACAACTTTTTTTTAGAAATCACACACTTTCTCATAAACATGAACATGAAATACAACATTACAAGATAACATTAGATAGAAAGAAAGTTTTTTTAAAAAATTCACTTTAGAAAAATTACTCATTACGTTAGTTTCCTTCTTCAGAACGCCTAGTCCCCTAAAATCTTCTCCTCACCTAAGGCTTCCTTTTTTTTAGCAGAGTAATTATTAATAATTTCAACATGATATTCCTTTCTACTCACTTTCACCCCTATTTATACTAATCTAAAGTTGGATTAGTCATCCTTAAGCTCCCACAAACTTGTCAACTCCTGCTTAAGTGTTACACGTGTAAACTTAATATTTCTCATGACCATGCTAACCTTAATCTTACACGTAAACAGCTGTCAAATCAAGATTAGACGTTTTCTCGTCTGGCTTCATTTCACGTTGAACCTCAAAACACCTACTTTATCTTAATCGCAACTTTTCCTCCTCTTGTTGCCTTGCTTCAAAGTGATCCATTACTCAGAACGCCAACTCCAACACTTATTCTCACAAAACACATAAAGCCCCAAACACTTTCTTCAAAAATTCCTCAATCAGAATTCTTATTTCAAAATGACCCTTCTATTCCAGACATAGGTCTTACACGAAAAATCTGTCGCAATTGTCAATTCAGGAAGTTTGACCTTGATTTGTTTGCATATCCCCTTCCCTTCCAGCGTTGTTTCATCCTCAATTCTCACTCAAAATTTAGTCTCCCCTTCGATAGGTAAGTCTAACTCCCTTACTACCCCTTGATGGATGAAAATTATGTGTTACATTTTTGTCGACGAGGATTATTACTTCTCTACCTTTCATAGTCCCTCTCAAAATGGTTCGAAATGCAATTTCTATTTCTCCTTTGACCTCTAGAATCTTGAGTTCTACTACTTCCTACTTGGCTTCCACCTTCACCATGATTCCTCCCAATCCTCTTCTTCATTTGCAATAAACAACATCAATTTACACTTCACTTTGACTTTACACCGATACCTAGGAGAATACTTATCATTGCATTGCAAGCATAACCCTTTATCTAGCCTTTCCCTAGACTCATTATCTGATAAGCACTTCACCGACGGCTCACCTCTCGCGTAATTTTCTCTGATCGGAATCGATATTTGCTTTATTGCATATTTGCTGCATTTCCCACTTTCTTTTCTGTAAAAGGTATTGTATAATTCACAATCTGAGTTTATGACTCAGTTGTACCCAGCCAACAACCACCCCATTTACTTAGGGCTAACTTGATAGTTAAATCTCTACAACTCCCTGATTGGGCTTCTCACATACAATCCTCCAAAGTGACTAGATGGCAATTGTTTGCCTCGACTTACAAGGTTCCAACCTAATGACAATGGCATTAATCAAGACGTTTTCCGCCATGTCCGGAAAAGACACGAAGTAGTTCAAAAATTTCTTCATGTAATGAATGTAAGATCCATCTTGCTTAATCCTTATGAGACGAGCACTTAAACTACCTTCTTCAGGAGCCTTGAACTATTCGAACATCCTCTCATTGAGATTTCTGATTGTTACTTTAACGAAACCAGTCGACCTCATCTTAAGAAAAGCTTATGACTACCACTTTTACCTTCTTTGCGTCGGCTAACTCATTGATATTAAAATAGTAATTGACCATATAGACCCACGATCTCTGATTTACACTGGTGAAACATGCATCTTTGATTTTTGATATTTGCTTTTATCCAATGGGCCCCCGATGAGGAATGAGGTCGTGTCTATCTCTCTAAAATTTCCTTTCCTTTTTTAACCAGACCTATCTTTTTGGGTTTTAAGTCCTAAAACTCTAAATGGTAAATGTAATTCGTTAATCATTATTGATAAAGTGTTATTATTATAATTTTAATACATCGTTATTGATTATATTATTAGTTTTGTCTTAATGATCTAAATTCACTAAACTAAAATCCTAAGTTTTTTCTATGAGTCTTGGAAAATATGTAGAGACATACAAGAATCAATGTTCGAGATACAGTTTAAAGGGCCTATAGTATAGGGATAAGGTTAGGTACCTTATCCATGTAACATTATGGATAGGCTCACTTTGTATTTGATACAAATGCAATGATTCAATACGTTCGTATGGGTGTCATGCGAGTGAAGGTATCCTATGCAATAAGTTTGCATAAGATCGAACCAAAAAATAATAACCACTAGATGTAACTCTTTTAACTAGTTAGGTTTCTATTTCATTAGGATGGCCTAGGTAACTTAGTCTTAATCCTGAGTGTATTATGAACTCTTTGTTCACGAGGGATTGTTCTTTAATTTGTACAAGTGAGGTTGGTATGATTAACGACTCAATATGCTTATTATTTTGGGGACAAGACCAAGTAGGGAGCTAGAAATACAATCACACAAAAATTGAATTCACCTCTTCCCGACTTTAGGGTAAGTAGATGAGTGTTTCCTTAAATGGTATCTCCAAGAATTTAAAAAATGGCCCTACTCTGTCTATGGCACTAGAGGGGTTTCTGTTTATTTGTTCGACCATAAACAGGTTTTTCATTAAAAGAGCACTGGTATTTAAGGACTAGAAGTAATCAAAGGGTAAAAAGGTAATTTAACCCAACTAGTGTTATGAACGCTTGTGAAAGACTAACTTACTATTATTGGTCTATATCCGTAGACACAGAAATATATCTATAGTGAGAAGAGTTCAGTTGTGAGTCTTAAGTGGAGTGCACACACAATTAACGAATATATATTGATTAATGTGGTTAAGTTTAGCCAATTAATTTCATAACATTGTAGCTTTTGATCTATAGGTCAATTAGGTTCCCTTCCTAGCTCATTAAGGGTAATGAGGTTGATATGGATTGGTTGTACTTTGAAATTGTTGGAATTTATGTCCTAAAACACGTAGTTTGTAATCATATTCTATTTAATAAAGTTGTTATAGAGAATTTATTAGTGAAATCAAATACTATACTCTTAAATCCAATAAACTGAGGTCTCAATGCTCTTTTGAGTAAACTTGAACTTTATGTAGAGACATAAACGTGGATTAAGTTCGAGTATATAGCCTAAAACGGTCTATAGTAAATGAATAAAGGTTGGACGCCTTATTCATGGACACTATGAATGTGACCCGCTCTGTAGTTAGTATAAACGATGTGATCAAGATCATTCATGTAGAGATATGAAAGTGAGGGCATCCTATGTAAAGAGTTTACATAAGACTAAACCATGAAATAGTCACTTTTACGTTACAATGTCGTTTACTGTTTAAAACTTACTATTTTGATTATTAATGACCTAGGTAACTTAATCTTAATCTTAAGCTAACTTGAGCTCCATTTCACACGAGATTATCTTTAGATCTACACAGGTAAGGGTAAATCTTTAGTGCTGGCATAATAAACCTCGCATTTCAGAGGTAAGATCGAGTGAATAGCTGGGAACATAGGTTGCAAGATGGAATTCACTCTTATTCGTTTTAAGGTTAGTAGATAGGTTGTTCCCTTAAGAACTAAATTCAAGTCTTGAACAAGGGGCTCCACCTTTTTATTGGCTCGAGAAAGATTCAGTTTATAGATTGGACCAAAAACCAATTGTTCAATAGTGGATTAGTAGGACTTAAGGAGCAAAATGTAGTCTCGGGGGTAAAACGGTATTTTGATCTAACTGAGGTTATGAACAACTTGTGAAGGATGAAGTTATTGATCATGGTTATATCAGATAAACACAAATATATTTATAATAAGGGAGTGCAACTACAAGACTTTAATGAAATGACCCGTTAGTTAACGGATGTTGATTAGTTTTTCCTAAAAGGATTTAACTAGTTAATCTCAGATAATTTGAGCCCATGATCTATATGTCTATTAGGTTCCCTTTCTAGCTCATAAGGAATAAACTTAGAATAGTGTGTTGGAATAATTCAAATTGTGTTCGAATTAGGTAAAGAGAGAGAAACTTACGAATATGTAAAATATAGCTATAGGTTATCAGTTTGAGATAGAGTTTTTTATTTAAATGTGATTTTACTATTAAAAATATGAATGCAGATTCATATTCGGAAGCTCGAAATTGGTGGAAATTGTCAAAGTTGTAAAAAATCAAAATGTTGACTTTAGACTTTAAAAATCAAATTTTGATTTACTCTATATTCAAATGTGATTTAAATTTCCAAAAATAAATTTGGGTTCATGCTCGAGAGGTTGGATTTAGTCGAGACGGTCAAAATTGTAAAAAGTCAAAATTTTGACTTTTGACTTGGAAAAGTCAAAGTTTGACTTTGACTTGAATGGTCAAATGGTCATTTTATCCCTTTGACTAAAGTTAGTAAAAAAATCCAACATATTGTTGGATAATCCCACTAACTCTTAGTGTGCTAGATAAAGGCTCATGGTGATGACACCAAGCCCACTAAGAGTTGGTGCTTTGTGAGGTGTTGAGCCATGATGAAGTAATTACGTGCTTTTGAAAATTTAGTTTAAAAAATTGGAATTTTTGCTACAAAATTTCCTAAGTTCTCTTTTATTAAAAATAAAAATCTTTACCACTCTCACACCAAAAGAAAAACCATTCTTTCCAATTCCATCTTTTTATCCCTAAAATCCTTTTCTCAAATCTTTCTCTCAATTCCTTCGTCCATCAGGTACCACAACCCAGTTTTGAATCTAGAGGATAGTAGGTGACTACTAGTGGTGGTCTAAGTTCGTGGGAGGAGTAGACGTTTACATTTGGAAGCTACAAAGGTAATTTCTAATTAAACCATAAATTGTTTTAAGTTTAGGGTTGCATGTTAACTAAGAGCATATAGGGTAAATTCTCGATTTTTATTTTCGCTGCACATATCTTATTTCTATCATGTGCTACAAGAGCATGCTTATTTTTATCCAATTGCATTTGGTGGATTCTAATTTATTAGCTAAATTATGTTTGAACTAAAATGGATACTTTATGATTTTAGATTAATTCTTTTTTTTTTTTTGTAATTATTATTGTAATTGGTCTTGGTTTTGTGGCCTAATTAGTATGCTTAAGAGTTTATAATTTTATTGGAGTCATTAGAGTACATTTAAGTTGTAATTACTTCAATCGAGAGAGAGAAAAGGTAAAAACTTGTTGAATTTTAATAATAGACCAGGATAGGCCATTCTAGACCAGACGGTCCGACTGCGACCCTACATTTCATCCATGCCCCATTTTTACCATTTTACTCCCCCAACTCGGGCAAGCTTTTTGTGAATGTTCGTCCAGCCCATGGTTGCATAACACCCGCTTGCTTCATATGCTTCGACTCACTCCGCTTCTGCCCGCCTAACCCGGTTTCCTACCTGGCTCATATATCGTGACTTGCGCCTTAGGTATAGTGGTGGGATCGGTTCAAGCCCAATCATTTGGGTATTGGGCCGGTTTAATGATTTTTAGGTCTATCCAACCCAAATTTGATGGGTTTCCAGTAGGTTCGAGTTATTCGGGAGTGGTTTATATACTCCACCAAATTATTAATTGTATAATTTAGCTTTTAGCTTACTTTAAGGGCCAAAATCATTCAATTTAGGGTGTTTTAATTATTTATGCATGAATGTATGTATTAATTAAAATTTAAATTGTATGTGCTTGTATGTTTTATCGACTTAAAATCCCTCCAAAGGTTAATATGTTCATGCATTGAATATATATTATAATGGTTATAATGTGTAGTATGCACACTTAATTAATTGATATGGAAATTAATTAATACGATTAATTAATTTAATTAATTTTGATTAAATATGATTTTATGAAATTAATTAATTAATTAATTTTTAGATTTATTTAATTTAATTTAAAATCTTTAATTAAAGGTTTAAATTAAAATCCATATTAATTAATTTTTCATATCTAATGGTTATATAATGCTTGAATGTATGTTATAGGTTAGTCTATAGTTTATAAGTGTTACGAAATCAAGTACTCTTAAAATCTATAACAAATATAGCATACTCTCCTAGTGAGAAATAGATCGATATCTTGTAAAACTGGTTATAAGAGACTCACCTGATTTGATCTTGTCAATAAGTCATATAAGATGACTAAGGTTGGAAGTTCTTAAATTGACAGTTTACAGAGCGTCTGCTACCTGAAGATTGTAATCAATTCTTGAGCCAAGTTAACTTAGTCTTATGAGCATGCGTGAGAGATGTGAGGTAATAAAACTAGTTTATCACCTAAACATCGTAGGTTTAAATCCAATATAAAGGTTGTGCTCGAATGTTTCACCTATACTTAGGATTTATTTAAGTTAGCCTAAATATAACCCTAAAGTAATAGAATACCCATAATGTTGGAATTTATGTCTTAAAACTCGTAGTTTGTATTTTAAAATTATATTATATTCAATAAAATGGTTATTGAGGACTTATTGGTGAAAATAGAATACTATAATCTTGAATCAAATAAACTAAGGTCTAGAGGCATCTAGTGTAGACTTGAACTTTATGTAGAGACATAAACGTAGATCAAGTTCAAGTATATAGCCCAAACGGTCTATAGTGTATGAATAAGATTGGGCGTCTTATTCTGAGAACACTATGGATGTGGCTCACTTTGTAGTTAGTACAAACGATGTGATCCTAAATCGTTCATGGAGAGACATGAAAGTGAGGGTATCCTATGTAAAGAGTTTACATAAGACTAGAACCATGAAATAGTCACTTTTAAGTTATAACACTATTGACTATATTAAATTGACTATTTCAATTATGATGACCTAGATAACTTAATCTAAACCCTAAGCTAACTTTGAACTCATCTTCAAATAGAATTATCCTTAGATTTTCATAGGTGAGAGTAACTTAACAGTGTTGGCCCAATAAGCCTCCTATTTCAAGAGTAAGACTGGGTAGATGGCAAGGGACATTGGACACAAGACAGAATTCACTCCTACCCGTTTTAAGGTTAGTAGATAAGTTATTCCCTTAAGGACTGAATCCAAGTCTTGAACAAAAGGCCCCACCCTCTCATTAGCCGGAGAGGGATTCAGTTTATAGGTTGGACCTTAAACCAATTGTTCAATAATTGATCAATGGGACTTAAAGAGCAGGATGTAGTCTCGAGGCTCAAACGGTATTTTGACTCAGCTGATGTTACGAACAACCTGTGAATGATTAACTTATTGATCATGGTTATATCAGATAGACACAAATATATCTATACTGAGGAGAGTCCAACAATGAGACTTTAATGGAATCTCATTAGTTACCTAATGTTGATTAGCTCGGTCTAAAAGAGTTTAGCCAGTTAATCTCATATTGTTGGAGCCTATGATCTATAGGTCCATTAGGTTCCTCTGCTGGTTAATATGAAATTAACTTAAAAAAATTTATTGGAATACTTCGAATTGTTCAAATTAGGTAAAGAGAGAGAGAGAGAGAAACTGACAAAATATGTGATATAATTATCACTTATCAGTTTGAGATAGAGATTTTTGTTTAAATGTGATTTAACTATTAAAAATATGAATGCGGATTCATATTCGAAAGCTTGGAATTGATGAAAATTGTCAAAGTTGTAAAAAGTTAAACTTTAACTGGCTTTATATTCAACTATGATTTGATTTTCAAAAAAATGAATGTGGATTCATGAACGAAAGGTCGACATTAGTCAAGATGGACAAAATGGTAAAAATTCAAAATGTTGACTTTTGATTTAAAAAAGACAAAGTTTGACTTTGACTTGAATGGTCAAATGACCATATTACCCTTGGATTAAAGTTAGATTATTCCACTAACAATCAATGGGAAAAGTGACAATATAAGATGAAGACATTTCACCCACTATGTTCCACTAATAGTTAGTGGAATATTAGGTATTGAGATTTTATGAACTAATTACATGCACTTTTTATGTAATTAGGCTATAAATAGGTAACATTCCAATTGAGAGAAAACTTTTCCTATTTTTGGTATTTTTTACTTTAAAAAATTATCGTACCAATTTTTGTTCCTCTAAATTCTCAAGCTTCAATCCTAAAATTCCTTCCTCCAATTTTCATATCTCTCTATTTACTTCACTTATCGGATCCCACAACCCCGTTCTATGTCTAGAGAATATCGAAGTCAACTCTAGGGGTGGTATGGGTTCAAGTTTGTAAGGAGATTAGGAGAAACAAGAAGATACGAATGTAAGTTTTCTTTTAACCCTAATATCTTTTAATTAAGGTAGTTTGATGCATGTTAATCACTAAATTGTTTTGGTTGCATTTAGAGTAAAATTTAATCCTTAAGTCTATTGCGCGTGTCTCATGTTCCATCACTTCAAATGTTAGAACACTTTAGCTAGAGAGAAGTAGTGTACTTTTAGCTCTAGTGTCCCCAAGAGTTCACACCGTGAGGTCTATGCAGTGCTTTGGGTCGTGCATAGAAGCAGACTCCCTTCGGAGAGTGTTTACATGGATCAATATCAAGGTGAATAAGGGAAGTAGTTTA
This sequence comes from Cucumis melo, assembly GCF_025177605.1. Lineage (NCBI taxonomy): Eukaryota > Viridiplantae > Streptophyta > Magnoliopsida > Cucurbitales > Cucurbitaceae > Cucumis > Cucumis melo. The sequence goes on from NC_066858.1 coordinate 18,681,355, forward strand.
TAGTAAGTGGGTGAGGGATATGTGACAACACATCTTATAATCTTTTCCATTAGGTCGCACCGTGAGATTCCTATAGTGCGTCTGCTTGTCTATCTTCGAGTGAGTTTCCCTTTGAAGAGTTATATTATAGGATTTGGAACACAATGAACTCCAAATATGGATAGGTTTTCTTAGATTAGTTTTCATATTGACTTTCCACTTTCGGGAGCATGTTGATTATGATCTATGAAATCTGAAAATAGCGTGTTGCACTTACAAGAATTACTAACTTGTTAGTACATTCTCGACTAAAGTAAGGACAGCTAAATGCTATAAAGAATAAAAATTTATTCTGGAGTTAGCATCTAGTCAAGATTGTCTTGGTTCAAAGGATAAGTAATCGACTACTCTCCAGTGGAGGTTATTCTAAACCTTTAAAATATCGTTGCAAAACATAATAATGAAGGGTACATTATTATAATTGCTAGAACTAATTGGTTATTAAAGGATTATAGTTTTTTTTACTAAGAGAATATTTTGTCTTTTCAGCATGAATAGCTCAATAGTTCAACTTTTAGCTTCCAAAAAACTTAATGACGATAATTATGGAGCACGAAAATCAAATCTTAACACAATACTAGTGGTTGACAATTTAAGATTTGTCTTAACTGAGGAATGTCCTCAAACCCCTACCTCTAATGCTAACCGAACTAGTCGGAAAACATATGATGAATGGGTGAAGGCTAATGAAAAAGTCGTGTCAATATTCTTGTCAGCATGTCTGATGTTTTGACAAAGAAACATACACGATTGTGTAGTTATTTTTAACGATGGAAAAGATGCTTCAATTTTAAATGATCTTGTTGTCCATGCTAAACGATCATGTTGATTATTGTAAGTGATCGTTTAGATCATATGCACACGATTATGTAGTTCTTTTTAAATTGTTATATAGGCCATAAATATTTACCACATTTGTTATATTCATGTAAATTTATCTTAAATATACGATATTTAATTTCGCAATTAATTAATTGGAGAATTAGTTAATAGTTTATTTTAATTTTATTTAATTAAATTGATTAAATTAAAGATTAATTTACATAAAGGTAACAAAATCCAAAAATACGTAGGGCCTATGTAACAAAAAGAAAAAACTCGTGAAACCAGTAAATTATTTTTATAATTTCCAGGTTTGCAGTTACTGTGGACGGCTGAACATACTTTTGAAAACCATGGATGACTCAACATACACGGACAATCCAATCAATCAAGTTCCTTGATAAAGGAATTCCATGCTCATCGCTAGTAGACGAAAAGCCAAAATGATCGTCGAAACAAGGTTACGGACGCATCCTCAAATAGGATATTAACGGAAAAAAATTGTTAGTCTATTTTCATTTCGAAATCTAGAGTAGTGCTCAACAAAACTATTCCACCATCAAAAAGAAAGTTTTAGCAATAGTACTTTTAGTCCAAAAATTTCAGGGAGATCTTATCAACAAAGATTTTCGTGTCAGGACTGAATCAAAGGTAAGCAAATTCATCTTTGAAAAAGATGTAAAGAATCTTGTTTCAAAGCAAATCTTTGCAAGATGTCAAGCAATTCTATCTTGTTTCAATTTTTCAATTAAGCCTATAAAAGGGAGTAACAATTTCCTTGTTGCTTACATGTCTCAAGAGAGCACCTCTCAAAATCAAAGCTCTGAAAGAATCCTAGTGCTTTTCAAAATGTTTCCAACCTTTGGTCAATCTCGACCACCTGGGAGGCCTCCGCCTCCTCTTCCACTAAATCAGCATAACCAAGCTCCTTTTCAAACATCTAGCTCCTTTAGAGTAAGCTCTTCTAAGGGCAAACACCTTATTTCTCAAGCATCTGCACTTACTCTTGTGTGTGCAGATAATTACGCCATGGTTCTAAGTGTCCAAACTATATCTAGGCGTCGTCAAAGTTTTCCACAAAGAAATCTAACAATTGGATCAAACTCATATTCCTCTACAACCTTGTCGCGTCCATCAGGCGCCGCAACGTCAATTAAGCCACCTTCTAAGCCTAAATGGTAAAACCAACGGTTTTTATACCCTGACACCGGTCACAAGTTACCAAACCAAAACAATTCTTGAAGATGTTGTAATTGAACCAGAATTCGACGGACCTTCCATTTAAGAAATTTGGTCCTAGGTCTACCCCCATGGGTTCAACTTTTTTCCATAAGCATCAAGAAAATGAGACAATTTTATGAGTCCATTTTGGTCGACACCATTTCGGTCGAAATTACTCATATTCTAGACCGGAATAAGCCCAAAACAATTGTCTACTCCAAACTCAAAATTTTTAGGTTTTCACATTATCCCATTGGCCTCAAGGGATGTTTGTTTCTAGAAAATTCCCAAAGGTTTTCAACCTTCAATCATACACGTACCGAGACTACATGGAAGCATGGTAGAAAGTACTACAGCATAAATCTCATAACCACTCTTGGTTTATTACGTTTTGTAAGAAATCTAACAAAACTAATTTTCCAAATTTGTTCAAAAATAGTGGAGCTACTTCCTCCTAACTGATCTAAAGATTTTTCCAGTCGAGGTCCAACGAGCCTACCATCACTTTTCAACAAGCATCTATTCATCTGCACTTTTTCCAACGTATAGATTCTCTCTCTATTTCCAGGTGCCTTTGGATTTTCTGCTTAAGTCATTAGCTTTCATCCAGGGCAAAGTTTAAGCTCTTAGGAAAGATCTTGCAGGAAAAATGGTGGGATAAGTACGACTACTCTCATCTGAATGAAGATCAAATAATAAAATGGTTTAAAACCAACGCTCATGTCTCGAGAAAAAGAAGAAGACCAGTTCCTTCTCACGAAGAATTCAATTATGACCTCCATCGCTGGAGCTAAATCTGAGGCAGATCTCCAAGCGGTCATGGAAATAGTCATCCACACTATTTCCAACGATAACAAGGAGGATGACCCTGAAGATAGTGAAATTTCTTCAGATTCATCCGTCAACGATATTGAATTTGACAATGATCCATACTACAACTTCGATATTTTCGACCCCTATTTGGATTCCTAACCAAGATAAAAAAAAAAATAGGTTTTTTCTTTTGTATTATTATCATTTAAAAAAAAGTACATAAATAAACTTTTCTCCCAGTAAAAATTTTGAAAAAAAAAGTACTTAAACAAATTTTTGTCCTTGTAAAAAAATTTATCCTATACATCCAACCTGCAAAGTGTAATCGTCGATCGAAGTAATCTTCGATTGAAGGGGAGGTGATGGAGATGGCAAGCAACTGAGTCAGCGAGGATTGTTTCTGGTTAGGGACTCTTACCGTGACCAACTAATTCAAAGAGATTAGGATGCTTAGGCAATTAATGGCGAGGAAGCCGAGAGTAAGTCCCTGGACGTATTCTATCTCAGAGAGTCTACAGTCGTCGCATGGTAAGACCAATCCTGGCCATTCAAACAAAGTCGGGTGACATCATCATCGTCAAGAAAAAATTACCAGAAGAGACTTGAAGACATTCGGAGACATATCGTCTTAGCTTTTCTTTTATTTTTGTTTGTTTGTATTTTTTCTGTTTGTAATTCTACTTTTCGATTTGTATTCTAGCTTTTGTTTAGCATCTTTCAGATTACGAAAATATAAGAATAAGTGGGGGATTTGTCCCACCCAAACCTTATCATAATCTTTTCCTTTTTCTTTTCAAAAGGAATTAAAGATTCTAAAAAGATAAGTTGCCAGTCAGGGGTCCTGTCCTGTCAACCCTTAATAAATAATATATATATATATATATATATATACACACACACACACAAATACATACATACACACAAACACACACACATACATACTTGGGAATAAATAATAATAATATGTGGAGAGAGAAAATAATAATAAAATAATTAATTAAGAGCATGGCCCCTTTGTCCCAGTCAAAGGTACCTATAATTGAACCAACTTGATTTTATTGGTTAGCATGAGCGGGTCAACTTGGTTTTTAGTAAATGGTGAGTGTACAACTTATAACCTAAGAAAAAGAAAGAAATATATAAAAATTCCCTTTTAAATTATATTCTTCTCATAACCCACTTTATAATTTCACACTTTCCCTTATTTTCTCCTCATCCCCTCCATAACCACTCCTTTTCCCCATTCTTTCACCTCCAAAAAAGAAAAGAAAAAAAAAAGAAAAAAAGAAAATAATAAAAATACAAAACTAAAGAGATTGCGAAGACAGTGAAAATGGGAAGCTTACTTGACTTCAAAGAGACAGAGCTCCGTCTTGGGCTGCCCGGCTGGGAAGGAAGAAATGACGGTGACGCCGTGAAAAAAAGAGGTTTCACTGAAACTGTAGATTTAAAGCTGCATATTGCGACTGATTCCGACCAAGGAAACAAAACGATTGACAAAAATGTCGTTTCGAGCTTCGTCAATAAAGATCTTCCCAAGCCTCCCCCAGCCAAGTATGAACTCTTATCTCTCTCTACTGTTCATTATTGTCATTTCAAAAGAAATTGTTCGTGAAAATATTATTTAGTTATATAATTATTCTATTTTCTGTCAGAGGTTAAAAGTTTATACATAAAAGAAATTGAAAGTTTACTTTTTCTTTAAAAAATTAAAGCAAATAAATAAATAAATAAAGGTTAATGACAATTAATAAATAGATTTTCAGCATAAAAGGTTATAAAAAAAAAAAAACTCAGTATTTGCATAGCTCTAGGCTCAGAATTAAATATTTATATTTAAAATATAAAAAATCCGAATAATTTAATTTTCTTAGGGTTTTTGGAATATAATTAATATTGGTTAAAAGAAATTTTAATTTGCAGTTGTTAGATGGTGTTTTTTGGAAATGAGGGTTATGAATAAAAATTATATAATGATAATGTGTATATGGGCATCAATAATTGATTGGGAGGGGAAGAGAAAGAAATGATGACCAAGTAAACGAAAAAAAAAAAAAAAAAAAAAAAAAAAGAAAAAAGGCAAAATAATTGTGGTTTCGAATCTCAAGGAAATTTTTGTTTCCTTGTCGGACAAACACGCCAAACTACATAACATATGGAATCTTTTCTTTTCCGTTTTCCTTTTCTCAATAGTCAATGTGTCCAAAACTTATTAAGTTAAACAATTATTCTATTTGGTCATACCTTTAACTTTATTTTTTCACTAAATAACTACCTCCTCATATTTATTAATTACTTTTAAAAAGTATAATTAAAATTTTCTAAATCCAGTTAAAGAAACCAAAATATTCATGCACCTTTTCAAAAATATAAAAAAAAACAACAAAATATTTACGATCTATAGAATAATTATGAAAACGAAAAAAAAGCCTAAAGGTTCAATATGTAAAATACCAAAAATATCTCGTCAACCACGTCGTCAATAACGGGCATGTAATATATTTGCAATTGTTTAGAATTGGTTATTATTTGGTACGCGATCGTTTAAATATGACTACAATTTATCTTTTCAATTTTATCGTTTAATTTTGTTACATGATCGTTTAATTTGGTTATGTTTAAATTTGGTTACGTTTAGATTTTGTCGTTTAGATCAAGGGCTCAAATCTAAATGATTTTTTTAATTTGGTACACGATTTTTTTAATTCTTTTGGTACACGATCGTTTAGATTTCTCTAAACGATGATTTTTTTTATCACTTTTTTTACACGATCGATTACATTTGGCTACTCCAATCCAAATGATTTTTTTTCAAGATTCTTTATATACGATATTTTTTTTACATGATCGTTTAATTTAGTTACGTTTAAATTTAGTTAGTTTAGATTTGGGATCCAAATTTAAATGTTTTTTTTTTTCAAAATTTGGTACATGATTTTTTTAATTCTTTTGGTAAACGATCGTTTAGAGATCTAAACGAATTTTTTTTACACGATCGTTTACATTTGGCTACTCCAATCTAAATGATTTTTTTCAAGATTCTTTATACATGATCTTTTAGATTTTGCTTTTTTTTACACAGTGATTTATATTTGGTTAACCAAACATAAACAACATTAAAAAAAAGGAAAAGGAGAAAGACGATGGAAAGAAATCTCGGCAAAAAAAGAAGAAGAAAAGTAGAAAGACGATGGAAAGAAATCAAAAAAAGAAAAAAAAATAAGGAAGACAAATTAAACGGCGTAAATAAAGAATTGAAAAATAAGAAAAATAATGAAAATAAATCACAGAAAAAAAAGAAAGAGAAAAAAAGAAAGACGATGAAAGAAATCGCAGAATGAAGATGAATGAAATTGTAGAAGGAAGACGATTTCATCGCGAGAAAGAAAAGAAAGATGGAAGGACAAACCTGGAATATTTAAAAAATGACTAACTTTATGGACTTAGTTACATGACCGTAAATAGTTTGGTATTTTGTTACATTTACGAAAGTTTCTCAAATATTTACTAATATAACAAAATTTTATTATATACGTATATGAGATAAATCACGATAAACTATTATTTATATGTTTCGTGTATTGTAATAGACAAATTAAGATAGTATTTTACTGTATTTGTAGATATTTTTGTTATTTAAAACAATTTTTATAAAATAATTATAGTTAATTAGTTTTAACTTATATTCCATCGTTGTTTCAATTAAAAAAATTTCATAAATATAACCAACCACTAAAATATTTAATGTCAGTGCAACAAAGTTCATAAAGTTAACCATTTTTTAAATACTTCAGGTTTGCTCTTCTGTCTTTCTTCTCCTCTTCGCTGTGGTTTCTTTCTATCGTCTTTATCTTTTCCTTTTTCTTTTCACTGCAATTTCTTTCCATCGTTTTTCTTCTTTTCCTCTTCTTTTTTTACGTTGTTTATATTTGAATTTAGGTTTACCCAAATCTAAACGAACAAAATTTAAACGATCATGTACAAAAAATAGTCAATTGTGTATAAAAAATCTTGAAAAAAGTCGTTTAGATTGGAGTATAGCCAAATCTAAACAATCGTGTTGAAAAAAATAAACGATCGTGTTGACTAGTCTAAACGATCGTGTGCAAAGAATTTAAAAAAATCGTTTAACATCTAAACGATCGTGTACAAAAAATTTTGAAAAAATTTAAACGATTAAATCTAAACGATCATGTAACCAAATAAAATGATAGGATTGAAAAAATAAAAATCGTTTAGATTTGGAATCTAAACGACCGAATCTAAATAATCGTATACCAAACAATAGCCAAATCTATACAATCTTATACCAAATATATTACGTACGTTGTAGACGGTGTAGTTACCGGACATGTTTGGTATTTTTTATTGTACGTCTATATACTTTTTTCGTTTTCAAAATTATTCTATATAGTGTTAATATTTTGTCTTTTTTGTTATATTTCTTAAAAAGACCTCTTCAGTTAATTTCAAATTTTATTTCATAATTATTTAAATTGATCCAAAGTTAACACTAAAAAATTAAAGTTGGAGGAATTAAATTAAAGTTGGAGGAATTAATTGGATAAAACTTTAAAGTGTATATGAAAATGATTTAGTGCAAATCCAGATGGAAATCGAATATTTTATGTATGCACTGTTTTAGGATTTGCTTTATTTTAATTTTGTCTACCATGGAAGTTCAGATTAATATATGTTAATGTTTTCCTCGTGTGTTTGTATAACCGTAATAAAAGTAGGTCATTTCAATGATCTATTTCGATTGACTCAAGAAAAGAATAATTTTTATAAAAATTTACTTTTATTTAAAAAAATTTTTTGTGAAAACTGATTATATAAAATATACTTAAAGTGATTTTCAAATATTCTAATTTTTCTTTAAAATGACTTATCTTTTGAATTGAACAATTAGATTATAGTAGTAACCTAGGTATTTATTTAACATGTGTTTAAATCATGGTAATATATGCCTCTTCATCTCTTAAAATTAGTAAATTTTTTAAAATCAATTTTCTCATGAAATTTATCAACTAAGATACGAAACTGTATTGGAGAAACATTTAATTTCATATCCAAAATATTTTCAAATTAAATATGTGTATATTGAAATTTTAGTTTGAGTTTATCTATATCTTTTGACTCCAATTTTTCTTTCACATAATCTTTCAAAACGTCTTCTTGGCATCACCAAAAGTTAAGAATTGTTTGTTCTACTAATTTTAATATGATAGTTTAGAGATAATGACATGACTCTCAAATAAACATAAGGTAACTCTCTCCTTTAATATTTTAAACAAAACCTAGCTCTATCAAATAATTCCTCAAAAGAAATACAAAGAAACCTGCCTAATAAATCATGGAACGCATTAAAGAAAATTGATAAAGAAAAAACATTAAATGGAACATTTAGAAAGGAATGAATTAAAAATTTAAGTAAAATGGTAAAGTTAACTAATCTAACTAATTAGTTGGTTAGGGAAAATTATTGTTTAAATTAGAGATTTGAATTTGACAGGACCCAAGTTATCGGTTGGCCACCGGTGAAGTCGTTGAGGAGAAACATCATAGGGCCAAAGAAGAATAAATTAGAAGAAACCAAGAAGAGTGCCGTCGGTGACTGCAGCGTCGGTGCGGTAGCGTTTATTAAAGTCAGCATGGAGGGGGCACCGTACTTACGCAAAGTGGACTTGAAAATGTACGAAAGCTACCAACAGCTTTTCGATGCCTTAAGCAAGATGTTTGGCTCTTTCACTACAGGTAATTTCCAAATTACCCTTTTAACAACCTCCACCGATCACAATCGAAATTTGGAAAAAAAACGACTAATTGTTTCCCTAAAATCATTGCAAACATTGATCAACTATCAACCTCACTGCTTCTAATTAGACCGTCTAGTTTTTCAATCTCTCATACTTACTACTATTCACCATCATGAAATTTTTTTAATCAAATAATAATTGATAAATTAAAATTTACAAACTTTAGTCCATATATTTATAAAATTTAATTAAAAACATTTAAGAAGTGTGGTGAATTTTGTATTTAAGTCTAATATAAGTGATCTAATGTATCATATTGTGAACATTATAAGAAACAAAGGATCAATTTGTATACAAAATAATTTAAAATACAGAAATTGATTCAATTCTATATTGAATAGATTTTTTTAATTATAAATAGATGTTTGGGTGTAGTACATACAAAATCAACAAATTTGAAACTAATTTAGAAATTTATTAAATACAAAATTTTAATCCATTAGACCAAGTTTGTAATCAAGTAGGATAAGAAGATGAATGATTGGAGGTTGAAATTGAAATATCAGGTAATTGTGGGGCACAAAAGATGAAGGATTACATGAACGAAAGAAAATTAAAAGATGTGTTAAATGGGTCAGATTATGTGCCTACTTATGAAGACAAAGATGGAGATTGGATGCTTGTTGGTGATGTCCCATGGGAGTATGTCTTTCTCAACTCTCTCTCTCTCTCTCTCTCACACACTTTTTAAATTTTCAAAATTTTAACTGCTCCGACTCTTTTTTTTTTTTTTTTTTTATTGGTTATTGATTGACTGACACGCTAGTCAAATTTTTATTGGACTCTTCATTTTAATCCTTTAAGGGGTCCGTATGTTTTGGACCCCAAACTAAGATCCGTTCAACTACACTAACTTAGCTCGTCTTTTCCATTTCCATTGTTTTAGATTAATAAATATTTGCCTAAAATAAAATTAAAGATATTAGAATCTAATATAAAAGAATTTTAAAAAATTTCGGGTGAAAGTTAACCTCACAAGGTTATTATAATGATATATATATATATTTGGTATTTGATTGAACAGCATGTTTGTCAATTCCTGCAAACGCTTGAGGATAATGAAAGGATCTGAGGCCATTGGACTTGGTAAGTTATAATAAGAGTTGTTATTATATATAATAAAATAAACTAATATATTTATAAGAAACCGTTCAAAAATATCAAAATCTATCAATAATAGACGTTGACTTATATTTATTGTCTATCAATACAGATAAAAATCTATCAATATCTATCTATCTATCGTTGACAAATTTTGCAATTCATTTTACAATATTTGTAAATATTTTTAGTAGGTTTGTTATTTGAAATGTTCTTTTGATATTAATTTAACTTTGTTTCCTCTTCTTAAAAGGATGGGGCGTTTGTAAAAATAGCAAAAAAATTTATGATAATAAAGCTCTATTTTTTAAATTTCAAAAGTAGTAAATTTAAAATCGAAAGTCCTTTAATAGCGTCTGATAGCTGATATATCTAATTACTAATTATATTTGTAATATGTAAAAAGAAAATTTGCGATGACTTTTTTTTGTTTTAATTTGTTTGTCATCTGATGTGATTCAGATGTGAGAAGTGCCCATTTTTATTTCATCTTCTTTTAATGCTCTTGAATAATTTTTTGTATATATAAACGTAAATTAATACAATAACTGTCAATTTTACAGCACCAAGAGCATTGGAGAAGTGCAAGAACAGAAACTGAACTACCTACTAATAGATTATTATTATTATTATTTTTTTTTTTGTGAAATAATAATAGTAGTAGTAATTATTGTTATTACTATCATTTGGTAGCTTGCAATTAATTATTATATCCAATTGATGATCATATATCAAACCCTACTCTATAGAGGGAGGAGTTTGATTCTGATCAGTAACATATCACCTCCACCTCCTGTCTAGCTATGTAATTACTATATAATTGTAATATACTTCTCACCAGATTTTGTATTCTATTATCTTAGTTAACATGCACTGAAATATGCTCATCCATATCTGGGTTTTCTTTTCTTTCATAATATGTAGAGTAATTGATAAAAAGTCCCAAACCTTTTAGACGTTGATAATACATTTATGTCAACTCTTGAATCGTGTTCTTGTTTACTACAAGAAAAACACTCATTCGCCTAGAATCGTAAGTAGTACGTAGTCAACGTAATCATCAAGAGACTAGGCAAATATACAATTAAGGAAAATTACAAACTCTCAATGTCAATAATAATACGGCAGTTGGCCATACCTTACATATCGTCATGCATTGAAAATTCATGCAAGGGAGCCAAAAGTTCACTTTGCTTTCAGTAGACTCTAGAAGTCGTCCACTCCTAAACATCATTTGTAATAATGTCAAAAAAAACCTTAAAGTAACTTCCAAAATTAAGGTAATTTTGGATTTAATTCTCTTAATTTTATTTAACTATGTTAAACTTTTGAGTGTTAATTTTAGTTAATTGATGAAGAATTATTTGGTTTTGTGAAAGTTGAGATTAATTAAATTTATTGGATGAATATTTAATTAATTAGATAATTTAGTTTTCAGTGTTGCTGAGAATTAAATTAAGTTTATGTTATTGGTTTAGTTAAATTTGTGGATTTTAAGGATTTACGGTTAATTATATATATTGGCGGAAAGTTGTAAAAGATAAATGTTACCATTGCAACTAACTAGAATGGACACCGGAAGTTAAACTGTTCAAAGTACTTTGCTAAAAAAAATCGAGAAGGAAGTACAAAGTAAATATCATTTACTACTTGTTGAAACATGCTTAGTGAAATATGATATTTTTATTTGAATACCTAGATTCATAAGCCATTAATCATATTTACTTCTCAGTTCTTTAAAAGCTTATAGAAGACTTGATCACCCTAAAAATTGAAACATGAGAGATTGTCTCGGCTGAAATAGTGAAAGGTCTGAAGTTGTTTTGATGATACATATATCATACTATAGGTCCTGAATCTTGTTCTCTCTATCCTAAATAGCCCAACAAAACTATTTGAATCTCATACTATAGCTCAGTATCTTAGAATAAGAAAAATACAGTGTATTTTCACTTTAAATTGTTGAAAAAACAAACGTTGATCATCGTTGTTGTGTCGTGTCGAACCACTGCCTTGATAGCAAAATTCGGCATGACCTCGGTACTAAATTGCATATGCCAGGTTACTCCCCAAGGTTTACACAACTTCCAAACTCTCTAGCGTGCCCTTGTAAGAGTTAGGCATAGAATCAGAATGAAAAACGTTCAAAGAAAGAAATTAGGGTTTTGTTTTGTTGAAAAGAAAAAGATCACCCCTAAAAGATTTTTTTAAAATATATATATATATATAAGAATTATGGTTTTTAAGTTGTAAAATATATTAAATAATAACAATTTATTAATTTCCAACTTATAAAATAGTACAATGATAGTCATTCCTAACAATCCCCCACGAATGGCTACCATTGTAATCCAATTAAAACAATAATAAAGCATTTTCTCTTAGCAAAGAAAGAAGTAGTATAAACTTAAACATCAATATCTTTCGATTTGAATTGATGCGTAGTGAGGTGGGGCAACAATCCAATTTATAAAGAAAGTAAGTTACCTTTTGAACTTTCAATAACTATGGTTGAGACCCTCACAACATGTTTTACTTCTTAATTTTCCATCGATTCTGCAATAAAGTCTATCACAACAGACAACTCAAAATTGTGCTATTTAAGGTCGTGCACATAGAACCTCGGATCAATGTGAAAGCTCTAGAAAAAGATTCTTAAACTTTTTCATAACTAGAAGGCGACCACACCCTCACAATCACGTTTATTGCTTCATCAAGTCTATCACAATAGACCACTCAAAACTGAGCTATGAAGACTTCACAATAGTCCACATTAAGACCAACTTCATCAAATCTATTAAAGACAAACCACTTAAAACTGAGCTATGAAGATTTTACGGTTATCCATCAAGTCCATACCAGGACCACCCCAAAGAGGGGCTTTGGAAATTTCTAAGGTTTTAGTTTTATCCATCAAATCCATTTAATAAGGACTACTATACGTGGCTATGGACCATCAAGTCTACAACAGCAAACCACCCATAAAAGGGCTATGGACCATCAAGTCTATCGCAATAGACCACCCAAATAAAGGGATATGAACCGTCAGATGTTCGAGTCTCATATTTGTTGAAAATCCTAAAATTACTCTCTCCTTGTTAGGCCTTTGGAGAGATGATCTACAAGTTTCCTCAGACCTCACGTACTTCAAGAAGATAATTCTTTCATTCAACCATCATCTCACAACTCCATGTTTTAGACGAATATGTCTTATTTTGCCATAATACACTATTCTTGGCAATACCCTATGGTCGTGTATGAATCTTAATACAGATATACTGGTATAGAGGCCCCCCACAATGGTACATCTCCCATTAGGCTTCTATGTCATTCATACTAATGGACCCATATAATGGTACATTTTTTATTAAGAACACATATCCACTAGTAAACCTTACCTCGCCGTTCTAAGTTACCCGGTTTGCATACACTACCTAGACAATAATTACAATGCAAACCAAAATCTATTGTAACATTAAGATATCTTAATAAATGACGAAGAGCAATAAAATAATCTTAATCAGGATTATGTGCGTATATACTCAATCTTCTCACAACATATGCAGCAACATGTCTTGTACAGTTAATTTTTGCATATTCAAATTGAGAAACACTAGCTCATTTACTTTCCTTAAGGCTCATTACTAGCATCATAAGAGCACTATCAAACTATTAAAATCTCTTTAATAGTATTCAATGTGTGATTGACATAAATCAAAACATTCTCAATAATACTAAACTCATCACATTAGTCTCACATAATTAAATCTTTCATGACTTCAAGATGTGATAACTTTACAGCATTACTAACATTTATGTTTGTATCACATAAATCTTTGACATCAACATACAAACATATAATCACACAATAAACTCCAAACAACTTTTAGTAAACACATATTCAACAATTCACTACTCGAGACATTGTTTACAGTGTTGTTAATGTTTTTTCCTCATCAAACTTTCAAGAACTAGTTTAAGACCATAAAGAAATTTGACTATACCAAGTTACCATTGAGGAATATCATCTTTACATAGACTTGATGCATTAGAAGACTACATATAGCTACAAAAGCTTTTAAGGCTCTATAGTGGCTAATTTAGTCGTACGATAATAAGAATCAAAACATTATAAATTCCACGTTTGATTCAAAATATTTTTCATCAATCTAAAGTTACACCTATGTACTTATGATCAATTTCTTTATCTAATGTGGGATAGTTGCATTCCCAAAAATCCTCCTCTCGAACAAAGTTCCAACTGAACCCCCCCCCCCCCCAAAGTAGACATCCATCCAACTTTTAACTAGTCTAACTCCTCTCTAGAGCATATTGCCTATTCAATAGAGCTCAACCACGAATAATATTGTAACTACTTTTAAGGTTCCATTGCATATTTGTTCGACCTAGGATTATATCAACAAGGCTAAACCAAGAACAACATGACTCTGATACCAATTTAATTTAGAGACACCTTAGGGTATAAGTCCCCATGCCTTATAAGATCTCACATACTCAATAGTTTAGACAATATCTTAAACTTTTTATAAGTTCTTATGAGATTCATAAAGAATGAATTTGCATATTTTCATACTACTAATAGCAAACTTTAGTAATATACAAATAATGTTGTACGACCAAAGTTGATTACAAGTAATAGTAATACTTTCAATTTCATAAAAATTAACAACCAAATTAATCAACAATTCATGAAGTAAGTCATACATAACTTTGTCACATATGACATACATTTCTACTCATGCTAACATGCTAATAGACATGCTCAAGTAGTAGATCACAATAGCGTCTCAACATTCACAAACTGATTTAAATATATAAATCTATATGCAACACTATTATGAATATAATTAGTAAACATAGTCAAGGGTTTTCAATCATGATGAAGATTTCTTGAACACAAGATATGCTACCTTAGTTAGACGCCCCCACACTTCTAAATATTTAAATGCAGAACATATTTAAAGTTCAACAATACTATTTTGTTGAGGGAAATAAATTTCATGAACAAATCAATTTAATTCACAAAATTCTATTATAAGGTATTCATGATTCTTTTGTTTAATTGACTTTCTACTTCTAATTAATCTTATGCATGATTCAAGTCATACATTATTTTTATACAAGAATGCATAGACTAATTCAAATAATCACAATAGCATTCATTACTACAACATAAATTTGTCAAACTATACGGAATACTATAGTATATCCTTATCAAATATACATATAGAATGTCATCCTCAATTATAGCATAGAATTAAACTAACTAATTCTTATACTATATGTAAAAATTAAATTAGTGGAATAAACCACCAATTGAATCATGATTGTGTCTATATTCAAACTATTTATGTAGCAAGGCCATCAAAACCATATTACATTTTATCACAATAACTTTCCATTATGACACTAATAGCAATACAAAACTAAGAGCCAATATGCTTGCTAATGAACTATTCAATATATACTTATCACACATATATTGAATATCATGCTCAAATATAGCAATGAAACAAGATTGTCAAATATTCTCAGGTCATATATAAAAACTTGAAATATTGTTGAGCCTTAAACCATAGGAAAACCAAACCCATCATTATCCAAAACTTACAATAAGTTGACTCTATCACATGCATCATGATATAATTTGCTTATACGCGTGAAATATCCAAATATATATTCATAAAGTATGTATCAAATATCAAATATTAAATCTTGTAAGAGAAATCTCAAAAGTGTAAAGTTATGTTTGTGGAACAAATTACTAGCCAAATTAAATATATCAACAACACAAATCAACAATCCAATTAAAGCCATCAACAAATAAATGCATGGCTTATTAAACTACATCTTAGAATCTTCAACAAGTTTTACAAATTGATTTTTTCAGAAATTTTCACTGTCTTCATCCAAATTGACAAAAGATGAAAATTTAACGTACTCAATTGTTTTTCCAAAGATTTTCAAATCATCTTTTCGATTGGATGATTTAGTCTACGAATCACTCTAGAATAAATTCAAAATAAAATTCATTCACAGAAACGATTGAAAATAAAACATTATCGACTTTCTACCGTTTCTTAGCTTTCCATTTTAATTTGTATCGAGAAACTCAAATTTTCAAAACCATCAAACAAAGGTTTCGGCTTAATATGTTGTGTTAAGATCAATGTTTATCTCTTTAAATTTGTATCAATCAAAATAAATGATTAACATAACTCTCGAAAATAAATGGTTTCATCTATCCCTTTCAGATTATTTTCCTAATAAAACCATTCATTCATCAATAAAACTTACGCTACTAAAGCAATAAATATACGTACCCATAGAGCAATCCAAAACTCCAAAGGCTTAGAAAAAGCAACTTCCGTTGTTAGTGAGACTGCCTTTTCCTTTTCTATAGATCAACGGCATTGGTTGGGACATTTAAGCTCTTTCTCTTTCTTGTTCTCTTCAGCCTCAAAATTTTGTTTCCATTCATTTTCGTTGGCAACATTGTCACAAATGCAAATGCGTTTTTCCTTTGAAATTTGCATATTGGCCTGGCCGACAATTGTCTGATGTCGGCTTTTCAGGCATTCACCTTGATGATGGAGTTATCAATGCGAGAGCTACGGTTTTGGGTGGTTCCATCAATGCAGACTTTTATACACGAGGAAGCACAAGGTACTTCCATTTCAATTTCTTTGAAGCCGGAGAAGGGATCGGCAATTTCAACCCTAAAATCGCAAAATTCAATCTCGTGGATCCAGCAGAGAGGAACACAGTCAGAAGTTCTTACGATAAGATTTCGTGCAGACAATCCTCGGTGCAAAAAGAATAATTTGATTACAATTTTGCTTTCAAATTGTTTGAAAGACAAACGTTGATCATCGTTGTTGTGTCATGTCGAACCACTGCCTTGAAAGCAAAATTCGACACGAATTCGATGCTAAATTGCATATGCCGGATTGCTCCCTTTACACAACTTTCAAACTCTCTAACGTGCACTCGTAAGGAATAGAATCAGAATGAAAAACGCTCAGAGAAAGAAATTAGGGTTTTGTTTTGTTGAAAAGAAAAAAACCACTCCCAAAAGATTTTCTTTATATATATATATATATATATATATATAAAATTATGGTTTTTGAATTGTAAAATATATTAAATAATAACAATTTATTAATTTCCAACTTTTATAAAATAGTACAATAATAGTCCTTCCCAACTTAAATATCCTCGCTGTTGCTCACCAAAACGTTGAAAGAAATGATAGAAAAAAATTCCCTTTTTGAATAACAAACTTATGGCCCATTTTTTATTTTTCTTCGACAACAAGATTTCAAGCTCAGGACAAACTCTGTATGTTTCCTTCAAAATTGAGTTCTTTCATACAGATTTCCACCGCCTAATGTTCATTCTTTCAAAATATTTGCCTCTTTGTTAACCAATCAAAAAATCATATTACTTACCTACGTAAAAACTAGTCTATGGGTTAAGTAAAAAGTGAATTGAGTTCGGCCAAAATTTTGGGCTTTGAATTGGCCTTCTTAATGGAGTTTTGTCTCCATGACTATTGTGATGCTTAGTATTATCAAAAATGGATTTTCTTTATCTTAATCACGGATCGAAAAGTTGTTAAACAAATTTGATAGTTTGATGATATTTATATGAAAATACCTTAGGATACTCGTATGAGTTACATAAGATATCTCTACTCACATATTTCCACACATAAACAATTTAAATTATATCATTTGTAAGAATTATTGTTGAATTTTTTATTCTAAAACTCATGGATAGTAAATGGGATTCATTTACCATTAACGAAGTGTTATTGTAATTTCAATAAATGTTATTGATTAATTTATAACATCTGTTTTAATAACCTAAATCTAATTAACTAACATCATAAGCTATTTAAAAAGTCTAAACTATACGTAGAGACATACTTGGATCAATGCTTAAAAAATTTATAATATAGAAATAAGGTTGGGTACCTTATCCTAGTAACAATATGGTGAATATGACCCACTTTGAATTTCATACAAACGCAATGATTCAACGTGTTCATATAGGTGATATGCAAGTGTGGGTGTTCTATGTAATGAGTTTGCATACAAATGAACCATAATAAGTTCAACCCTAAAACTCTAATAATCTCAACCCAACATTTCAACAATTTAAAACATAAACCTATCAATATTCATTTTATACAAACAATTTCATTCCTAAACTTCAAACAATTTCAATATATTTAAACATAAATTTCAACCCTAAAACTATAACAAATTTCAATATACATTTTATACATACAATTTCATTCCTAAACTTCAAACAATTTCAATATGTTTAAACATACATTTTAACAATTTTAACTCTATCAATGCAAACAATTTCAATATACATTTAAAACATACATTTATTTAACTTTAAAAAAAGAGCAACAAATAGTTTACCAAAATGTAGAGTGGCGATGGCGGCAGAATAGAGGACGGTGAGTGGCGGAGCACCTCAACGACGACGACAGACGGCAAATAGCGAACAATGGACGACAAAGGGCAATGGGCAATCTCCCTGTCTCTGTCTTTGACTCTTTCTCAACACACAACTCAAATTTATAGAGGATCTCCCGACACACATCGAAAACGTCAAGAAATCTACACTAATCCCAACACCATTAGTGAAATGTCGAGAATAGATCACCACATTCTCGACGATTTGCTTATGGTGTTGGGCACGATCCCTACTAATTTCTATGTGGTCTGCATGGTGTCGGAGAAAATTGAAGTTATTATTTAAACGTTTCATTTTTTGCTACAGGGTAAACATAACATCGGGAATGGTGAAAAAGTCCAACGCGTAGACACTGGAAAAATGAAACATTTAATTAATAATTTCCGTTTTCCTCGATGTTCTTGTACCAGACATCGAGAATAGGGACCAAATTTTTGATGTAGGTGTGCATGACATAGGAGAAAAGGGAAATTATTATTTAAATGCTCCATTTTTTCTGATGTTTACGTGCATAGCATCGAGGAAGGTATAGACAAGCCATATGTTCTTGATACCACGTCGGGAAAGATGACAACGACCAATGCATAAACTGCATCGGCTTAGGTTCTTTTTCTTGACGGACCAAAATACGTAGGGATAGTCTCGTTTTTTTGGGGTGGATGATACTTCTGCACAATTTAGAGGTGGGTGGGACAATTTTTGTATAAAAATATTTTTTTAAAGAATAAAATGTGTGACCAAACCAAATTTTAATTTTTGGAAAACCACGACTGCTATTTAGTATGCAAAAGCAAAGTCCCCCGTTCTAATTTTAATGGGGCTAAGGCATACAAGAGAGATGAGTTTTTCACCTTCACTGTCACTTTCACTTTCACTTTCACTTTCACTTTCGAACGCTCAAATAACTCGGGATCCGGACAAGCTCAAGTTCAACCTTAAGGAGCTTCTGCAAGCGTTCTGCTACGGGCGAGAGATCGGCGGGACTTGGTCAGATGGCCGAGAACCTCTTCGAAGGCCTTCCACCGCCGATTTCAGCGACAAACCTTTTGCCGGAGACCCTATTACCAGACGCACCCACCAATCAGATTCGGCCCTCCGATCCTTCTATCAATCCCGCCCCTTCTTCTTCTTCTCCGGCCCCGGTCATCAAGAGCGCCCTCAAGCGTCCCAAGACTGCCCAAGAACCCAACTCTGCAGGTTTCTGCTCTCCTCTTGAATATCTTCGATTGTTTTTGAGTTTTTGAGGGATTGTTTGATTTCTTTTTTTTTTTTTTTTTTTTTTTTTTTAGTTCTGTGCTCTTTTGGTCCCTTTTAGAGCTTCAATTTACACTTCCCAGACAATTCATTTGAACTCGATTCTTCTTTTCGGATTTTTGATTCTCGAATCTCGTTTATAGTTATTTGAAGTAGAAAGTACAAAGGAATAGGAATTGGGGATAGGATTTGAAAATGAAAGGATGAAAAGGTGAGATTTAAGGATTACTTACTGAGAATTATTGTATGAATTTTCATTTGGTCTTGAACATTGAATTATAGGTTGAACAAAGTTTTAGCCTGCAATTGTAGATGGTGATGGTCATATCTATTTAGTCCATAAAGTTTAAAAAGTTGTAATTACTTTCTTGAAATTTGAATTCTGATTCTGAATGCCCCCTATGATTAATACCTGAATAATTACTAACAATGATGTAACATGGCTATTATATTAAGCACCTTTAGGTTGATTTAATTGGTAGAAAAATGGCAAAGGAGAGTAGAGAACTAAAAAGAGTAGAGTGGTCTATGAGGTGTCTTAAGTTGTTCCTTGCACTCAGAAAGACTTAACGAGATGGGAGACGGGGGAAAATACTCTCCCTGTTCTATGGATAATCAACTTCTCAAACAGAGCAAGAGTTTTAACAAACCCTAATGAAAGAAACAAAACAAAAATCCTGCACTAAAGCCTTCATAAACCCTTCACTAGTCTCCTCTTCCCCTCCCTACAATTCACTTTCTTTGTCTCTTCATTCCACCTCATTCCCATAATCCTTATGGACCTATGGTGTTGTTGGTAGCTTGGAATTCTCTGTAAAAGATGGGGGATGGGAATGAATTATTGTGCTATATTCATTGCCTTTCTTCTACTGATAATAGTCCCTCGGTTACGAAGGTGTGAACTAGTAGGAATAAGAGAGAGAAGGCGTGAGGAGAACTATATAATATGTGAGGGGTGAAAGTTGTTTTACACGGGTGTAATTGCATATGATTGTCTGGGAATGGGGATGCAATTCGTTGGAGAGAGGTTTTCAACTTTACATTGTTTTGTCGTATTGTTTTGTAGTTATTTTGAGAGTAGAGGAGAAGGGGAAGATCTCGAATTCCCTTGCCTTTTTTCCCTAAATAGTGAATATATGTACTATCAGATACATGACAGTTGTGTGTGGTGGCTTCGGATGGTAATTCCACTCTATTTCTTGCTTCCCCAATCCTTTCGAACACCGGATAAAGGCTACAAAACTAAGGACAAAGTTTCTCAAACCTATTTTTAGCTTGGGAATGGTGGCAATCTTGATAGGGGTATAACTTGAGTAAGAATACTTGGAGGGAATGAGATAAGCTCCCATAAGTGGACCAAGTTGGGCCTCGATTCAATTCAATTTGGTTTTTATGTTGATAGGATCCCCAATGCAAAACTCAATATCTCTACGTGAATATCTCTACGTTTTTGGTCAGCAGACTTCTTCATGCAACTTTGAGCTACATTCTATTGTTATTTCAAAGCTAGCAAGGTCACATCTCAATCAATCGATTGTTCTTCCAAGGAGCTGTTTGTGCCTGATGGTTAGATATTCCACAACCACTTCGTAATTAGAGGTTTTTGTCCATGGTAACCTTAACTAGTCCACCCACTTCTGATGAATATAGTTGTGGTTAGCTCCACAGTCAATAAGAACAGTCACCTCCATGTCTTGCACCATTCCCTATAATTTCATAGTACCTGGAGCATAAAGACCCCAAATTCGATCGTAATGCCCACTCAACATTGTTCCCCACTTCGAGTGAGATAGCTTCTGTTGCTTTCCTCCTCAAGTTGTTTTTTCAGTACAGTTTAAAACGTGAAAGTCAGAGGAGGAGGCAAGAAATCTCCTTCTACGTTCTCCAGAACGGCAGAACCTACTAGTCAGTTTAAGGTTAAAGGAAGACAAGGTGGTTTTCATTTATTTTCATCAAAATCAGACAAGTCGATGAACATCCATAAATCAAGCTCCTAACCTCTTCTTTATGGGAAGCCGTAGTAGTCAGCTTCGCTTCTTTACTGAAGTTTCCTCCTCCTAGGTCTCTGCTCCTTCTAGTCCTACTACGCTGAGCAATTTTCTCAGATGTTAATGGAAGAAAATCAATGAACAAGGACTTAAATCTGACTAGTAGGTTTGGAAGGTTTTTGAATTATTGTTTTAGTACTTCTTCAATTTTGTTTCCCTCGTTTGATATCAAAAAGCATCAACTTTCATTTCTTCTTAGTTTCATAGTGATGACCAATGAAGAACATCTCATCAAGAATAAAGCATAGGCCTGTAGGGGTGGGGGAGTTCTACGTTTCTGGGTTAACTGTGAATGGGTAGCATTTCAACTTGTATTATGTTATCAGGCTTCAACTTGTATTATGTTATCAGGCTTACTTTTCCTGAAGAATAACTTTTACTTGGGTTTTTCCCGTGGATGGACACTGAGGGGGTTATTTTCTGCGGCCAAGTTCATGTCAGAGTTCTGGTTGTCAACAATATGGACCTCTTTTGAGATCTCATCAAGCCCTAACAGAAGTTTTGGTTACCAACACCTTCCATACTTTTCTCTTTCTCTTTCTTTCTTTTTATTTTTGTCAGTGAAAAGGAAACAAAAAAATTCAGTAAGTAAATGAAAAGTGACTAATGCTCAAAGTACACAATGATAAGGACTAAACAACCTAAGTACCTTAGTAAAAGTCGAGCATATTGGCAATCAACTAACTGCCACTTTCTCATACCTTCACCTTCAGTGTTGGCGCTAAGACATTGAGGAAGATCGTCTGCATTCAGGAAGATCCAACAACACAGAAATCAGGGGGAAACATTGTCCTTATGCCATTGATAATCAACTTCTCAAATAGAGCAAGAGGTTAAGGATCAGTAATAAAAAAAAGCAGAGCAAACAACAATTAACAAAATGAACAAGAACAATAGCTTCCAATAGATTCAAGAGTGTCAGTTTCCTCTCCTTCAACCAAGCTTCCACTGTCAAAATTTCCACACACATTTGACATTCCTCTGCCACTAAACCCTTGAGAAACTTTGCATTGGTCCCGTCCTCCCTCCATAGGTAACCAACTTGGCGCTACCAAACTGTCATGGGTGAACTTCTCTTTCTTGCCCCTCCTCTCATATGATGTTTAATAGGAGGTCTTACATCTAGTTAACAAATGAAAGGGAAAATTACCTTTTTAGTCCTCAAGTTTTGAAGAATATGTTGGTCCCTGAGTTTTAAAAATATACTATTTTAGTCTTAAAGTAAATTTTGTTTGAGTTTTAAAAATAGTTATATGATATTTAAAATGAAAAAAATAGTGTTAGAGAGATTTGATTTTCAAAAATTATTCTTCTAATTTAAGTGTCATATAATTATTTTAAATAATAGTATAAGGTTATTTGAGGGATTTTTAAACCTATTTTTAAGAATTCGGGACTAAAAAGGTACATTTTGAAAACTCAGGGACAAAATTAGTCTATTCTTATACGCTTAGATGAGAAAGGTGCATTTTTAAAACTCAATAACCAAACATTACATATTCTTCAAAACTTGAGGACAAAAAGGGTAAAGTTTTTTTCTAAAACGAAATTTGTGCCACTTATCTCATCTGTTATTTACCACATTGGATTAAATCAGTTAACATTTGTCCAATAGACAATGATGTCAGGATTTGTTTCACAGTCAGGACTGCATAGAATCCCAGATTCACAATTCTAATGTTAATAACAAAAACATGATCTCAACTTTTTAAGATTAGAAATTGAATAGACACTATTTATATTTAACCTTAATTCTATATGTTTTTGTAATAACACTGGTAGAAGATGAAATATGGAGTTTGGTTTTCAGCTACAGCACCAGCACCAGGAAAACGTTTAAGGTTCAAAACCACAACAGATGCTTCAGAGACCCAAGTTTTGGAGGCTATGCAGAAGATAGCTTCACATATTAAGAACCCCACGAAGTTTGGCAAAGCTGCAAAACTTGCCATACAGCTCATTCAGGCAGGAAGTGTGAAGCCAGCTACCAGTGATCGTTTCTTTACCATACTTGAAGCTGCCATGTCCATGTCTTCATCCACTCCTTGCACAGATCCTTCAGTACGAGGAGACTATCATGCATTGTTTTCAGCTGCACAATCTACCATGGAAGTATGATGATCATATTTTAGGTTTTACGATTGATGTGATGATATTTTCTGTCTTCTCTAAAACCGATTTCAATTTTCTAGTAATGTTTTCTTATTTTAATTTTCAGTGCCTTAACAGAAAGCAGAAGAACCAGTTAACAACCTGGACAATTCAGACTGTGTTGGCAAATGATTTGTTGACAGATGACAGTTTTGTGGTAGAGATTATTTCCCCTACTTGTGTAATCAAAACCACTGCTCCTTTAATGTGATAGATGATACATAAGGATATAAAATCTACATGTATTTTCTTTGTTTAGTTTATTGCTTTAAAAAACATCCCTGAAATCATAGAGCAATTTCAAAGTTTTTTATAAAGTTACTTTTTTTTTCTTTAGCCTTCAAAACATGGCTATGAAAAGTGGCTTTAAAAATGGTTTTTGAAGAAGTAAATAAGCTTAAATTTTAAAAGTAGAAACATCATCTGCCGAGTTCTTTGTCATTTTTGTTGGTTATTTTGACCATTGTGCTCTCTTTATTCGTGGAACATCAATTTTCCATTTTTTCATACTTGGCTTTATGAACCATGTAGTTTTCGAAGACAGCTGGACAAATAAAAGAAGCTATCTCTAATCTTCCTGTTGCAACTAAGGAGGATGATTCTGAGGAAGCTGAAGCTCTTAAAGGTCATGAAGAGAGCACAGATGATGAACATCAGAAAAAGAAG
The DNA here is from genome assembly GCF_025177605.1 of Cucumis melo. Taxonomy (NCBI): domain Eukaryota; kingdom Viridiplantae; phylum Streptophyta; class Magnoliopsida; order Cucurbitales; family Cucurbitaceae; genus Cucumis; species Cucumis melo. The sequence goes on from NC_066858.1 coordinate 18,705,806, forward strand.
GATGCTGCTCCAGCTGAAGGGAAAAATCAGGAAGAATCCGATCCATTTGGTCTAGATGCTTTTCTGCCCGGTTCATTAAAGAAAAGTGAGAGAGCAAAGGTAAAAAATGATGTGGTATCCAAGACTAGAAATGATGAAGAAGTGGAGACCAAGAGTTTTCTCAAAGCACAAAGAGGTGCCCTGATTAGCTGTTTAGAAATTGCTGCTCATCGGTATAAAATTCCATGGTACAAAATCTGCACTGACTAGAATGACAGTTCCTTGCATTGTTTTTAAAACTGGAATGTGAAACTGACTTGCAATTTCTCTCGTTAGGTGTCAAACTGTGATTGATATCTTAGTGAAGCATGCCTTTGACAATGTTACAAGGTTCACATTGCAGCAACGGGATGCAATAGGGAAATTGTGGGCTTCAGTAAGGGAACAACAAAATCGTAGGAAACAAGGGAAATCCGTGTCGGGTAAACTAGACGTAAATGGATTTGAATGGCTGCAACAAAAATATGCCAATGAGAAGATCAGCATTCGACATTCTGTTGGGGGTAGCGGCGATCGAAAAGCACAACAGTGGCTTGGTTGACAAATCAGCATTCCCTTAAGTGAGGTTTCCTTGATGTTCGCTCATAACAAAAAAAAAGTGCATTGATTTTATTGTTGAAATTTATATGTACATGAGTATTTTTATATAGGATAACAATCTGGAATCTTACATTACCAATAACCCAGACAAGAACAATATCCTTCACTGAAGTGGTGAAATCGGTTTCTGTCTCTTACTATTATTGTTCGTGCATAGATTTTTGATAATAGCTTCATTGCAGCATGACAATCATCACAAATCCTCAAATTCTTAATGATTCGGATCGGTGTTCCAGGAGCTGTGCTTATGAGACCAAACGCCATAGCCAGTTTCTCACTATGGTAACTGAGTGCAGATTCCTTCTCTTCCTCATCTATGTTTAACAAAACTTCCGCTGTGTTTGGTGTGTATCCCGCCTCTCTCAATTTGATGCACATTTCGGCCACCATTTCATATACTTTTGTTGTTTGTGTGCATGTCTTGTCTCCAGATTTGAAGTGGTGAACTGAACCATTCACTTCAATCCAGCTGAGTCCTGGTTCTTTCTTCATTCCTAAATGGCTCATTGTTTCTCGAACGCTTGTTACATCATTCCATCGCTTTGCTGATGCATAGATGTTTGACTTAAGAACACTATACCCACAGTTTTGTGGATCCAATTCAAGAATCTTTCTTGCAGCCACCTCCCCCAAGGCCAGATTCTTATGCAGCTTACATGCAGCAAGCAGAGCACCCCATATAATTGTGTTAGGCCTCATCGGCATATTTTCAATGATGTTGTGAGCTTCCTCAAGATGTCCAGCTCGACCGAGAAGATCCACCAAGCATCCATAGTGTTCCATCTTCGGAACAATTCCAAAGTTGTGAACCATTCTGTTGAAATGCTTTTTCCCTTCTACTACCAATCCAGAATGACTACAAGCGTGGAAAATAGAAATGAATGTGATATCATTAGGTTCAACACCATGGCTCTCCATCTCTGAAAAGAGTTCCAAAGCTTCTTTTCCACAACCATGCATCGAGAATCCAGCCATCATTGCGTTCCACATGTGAATATCCCGTTGTGTAGCTTCATCAAACAGGCTACGAGCAATTGTCACATCTCCACATTTTACATACATGTTGATGAGAGCTGTTTCCAGAATGACGTCTACTTCAAGCCCATGACGGTTTATGTATGCATGAGTCCACTTGCCAAGGTCAAGGGTTCCAGCCTCAGCACATAAAGAAAGAAGGCTAACCATTGTCACCTTGTTTGGTTTCACTTCATTGTCTAACATCTCGAGGAAGAGGTTAAAAACTTGATCCATGCAACTCACATGTGCATAAGCCGATATCAAAGCACTCCAAATCTTAACATCCTTTTTCTCGACACCATTGAAAAGAGCTCTTGCATATCCAACTTGCCCACACTTTCCATACATGTCTATGAGAGCAGTGACCAAAGCCAAAGACATACCAAACCCATTTCTTAACAGATACGCATGAAACCATTTGCCCAAATCCAAGGTTTTCACGAAACCACATTCAGTAATCAAGCTTAGCAGTGTAATCTCATTGGGGAATAATTTTTCTTCAAGCATTCTATTAAAGTTCTTTGCCCCTTCAACTAATCTGCAACTGCGAATACAACCTTTTATCATCACCGTCCAAGAGACAACACTTCTTTTAGATAACCTGTCAAAAAGCCTCTGTGCTGATGCTAAACATTCACATTTGCAATACATATCGATCAATGCAGTCGTCAATGAAACTTCCATCTTCTCATCACCAACATTTCTCATGATGTAACCATGAACAGCCCTCCCCGATTTCATATCCAAGAGATTTCCAAATACACCAATCAAGCTAATCAAAGCAACACCACTGAGCTTCACTCCCACGAACTGCATCTCCCGTACGAGTCGAAGCGCTTCACCAAAAGCTTTGCTCCGTACATAGCACCCAAGCATAGTACTCCAAGAGACAACATCTCTTTCGGGCATTTTATCAAACACCAAGCTAGCAGAAACCAAGCACCCACATTTCTCATACATGTTCATCAGAGCGTTGCACACAAAAACGTCTGAAGCAAAACCGTTCTTTTGGGCAAAACCGTGGAGTTCCCTGCCTAAATCCGCAGAGGAAGCTTGGGCACAAGCTTTGAGAAGCGAAGGGAGAATGAAGTTGTCAAGTGCAGCAGCAGCATCATTGGTACGCATATGGAGGTAGCAGTTTAAAGAAGCTTGAGGGAGGTGGTTGTTGGTGTAAGATGAAATGAGGAGATTGTAATTGGCTTCAGGGGTGAAGTGGGATTGGGAGAAGAAAGGGTGAGGATTATGGAATTGGGTTTTGATGAAATGGGCATGGAGTTGGTGGGTTTGTTGGAGATTCAAATGGGAATAGCCGGAGCAGCCAGAGGAAGAAGGGGAGGACAGAATTAGTTGGTTCATTTACGACCTTTGCCTTTACATCTTCACCTCTTTACTAAAATATCTTTATTTCTTCTACAAACAATGAATTAAATAAGATAAAATCACCTTTTCTTTTCAAAATAAAATCAATTTTCGAGTTGTTTTTATTCAATTTTCTTTTCCAAATAAAATAAAAACGATTTCTTTAAATCATCTTTATCCAAATTAAACAAAGAATTTTCTTTTGCATGATCTTTTTTCTTTTTTTCTTTTTTGATATTTTAATTTTATTTTAGTGCATATATCAAATTTATACTAATAGTATATATCAATCTAAATCATAAATTAATAATAGTATCAATATAAATCATGAATTTGAAGGCTGTATCATTTTAAATCGTAAACTAATTATCATATCGATTTAAATTCTAAACTGAATTTAAAGTTTCCATTAAGTTTTATTTAAATAAAGACTTGTAATTTTGCTAATTAAAACTCTAAACTTATATAAGCAAATCAAATTTAGACTCCCAATTAACATTTAACTGAAAATTATTCATTCCAATTACAATCATCGATCGTATTAAACTAACAATGATAGGAGTTTACACATATAAGAATTTACTTATTGACAATTTAGAAGTCTAATTGAAAGTATTAGTTTTGCATGATATCTTTTAACTTATTTGAATGAATGTGTAAATTGATATACTTTTGAAAATTTAGGGTTTAAATCTCTTAGCTAGTTCTAGTTTAGGAAAGGAAGCTAGACTAAGGAAATCCTTTATGATATATTCCTTTTCTCTATTACCGAGTTCTAGAAATCTAGATCTTCAAGATCATATAGTAGTTGGACGACTCGAAAAGGTAAGCAGGTGGAATTGCCACAACATGGGCGTTTTTCTTAGCAAGAATTATTGCAGTCGGATAATGGCTAGGAGGATTTGGAAGGCATTATGGCATTAAGATTTCCAAGGTTTAGCCAAGGCTTAGCTCAGGAACCGACCCCACATAGCGATTAGAGCATCTTCGACTGAATCTCATAATTAGATAGAAGGAGAAGCCGCCCGCAACAAAAGCAAGAGGAAGAACAACGACTACTGCCACAGCTGCAAGTTGACCTACTAAATAAGGAGAGGAGCGAAAGCGGCTCGAGTGAGGTTAGGTTCTACTTTTAGTGGATAGTCGGATAGGCGAGAATTCTTCTCACCGCCCCGTGGGAGTAACCTCCGAAGGACTCATTCAATGGAATATGAAATTTCTTCGAACCGCCCCGTGGGAGTCTCCTAAACTGCTAGTAGAAAACCGAAATAACTAGTGATAGTAGGCATGACGAGGTTAAATGAAATACGTTATTTTTATCCATATGCCTTTTGACTGTACAAGAATATGTGGAGCTCGGCATGTCTGGAAGCACAGGAGAACGTTCTTTTGCTGATATTATCACCAGTATTCGATAATGGGTCATTCATAGCATTACTATACCTTCTCTATTCATTGCAGGTTGGTTATTCGTCAGCACGGGTTTAGCTTACGATGTTTTCGGAAGCCCTCGTCCAAATGAGTATTTTACAGAGAGTCGACAAGGAATTCCATTAATAACTAGGGAATCGCCCAGGATCAAGGGCTCGTATGTCCATGCCTCAATCGTCCCTCCGACGAAATATGTGCTTCTAAAAGATCTTTTATACTGTGTCCAATCCCGAAGTTAGTTATATACATATGACCAGCAACAAGAAAAATAAATGCAATAGCTAAATGATGATGAGCCATATCAGTCAGCCATAAACTTTGCGTTTGCTGATGGAATCCACCGAGAAGGGTTAGAATGGCAGTTCCTGCTCCTTCGGAAGTACCAAATAAATGATTATTTGAATCGGGGTCTTGAGCATAAAGATTCCACTTACCTGTAAAAAGTTCTGCTAGCCGAGTCTCCAACGCTGAATTCAAAAATGGAAGAACCGTTTGTGAAGTTCGGAAGAAAAGAAGGGGCTCCCACGGGCAGGTGCAGTTACTAAATCTGGTTACCTGATGCTATGGAGGGTCCTACCCCCATTTTGGCTCTTATACATGCTGCTACCATGGTAGCAACGAGAATTTTTCTTGTTGCTCGGCTTCTTCCACTTTTTATAGTAATACCTTACATCATGAATCTAATAGCTTTGATAGGTATAATAACAGTACTATTTGAGGCTACTTTAGGCTAAAAAAGATATTAAGAGGTCTCTCTATTCCCCACGATTTGAATTTACGATATCCTTTCTAATCTCATCACTTCGGGTTTCAGAGCAGCGTTCCCGAGTAGAAGGAGAATAGGGAGTTCTTTCCTAGAAAAACCATATCAATTCCTTTTCTCATTCTGAGATTTGTTGTCCCATAGGATGCACAGAGGCTCCACATGAGATCAAGAGGGAGACGAAAAGGCGGTCTAGGCCGACTCCCACTACGCGGTAAATCCGCTTTCTTCAATCGGGTCTCGCAACAATGGGTGACCGCGGAGAATGAATCTTTGACCAAAGAGAGAGAGAGAGAGAGAGAATGAAATTAATGAGATTATTGAGTGAACTATCTGGAAGAAGCCTCTGTTGCGTAAGAAGTTGCGAGAGACTGCTGTTTGAGGGAAGACGAACCTTCTTGATTTCATTTCAAAGATTCCCCAATTCAAATCTTTCCCAAAACGAAGAACTACAACCATGAAAACTTGGCTGCTCCCAAGGCCTGATTCAAGGCTGAATTATGAGAATACGACCACCAACGCAGATAGGAAGGGACCGACCCATATTTATGGAATAAGCCGACTGAATTCCTACTTTCTCAACCAATCCCCTACGAATCAGAGGAGATCGTCTTTTCGCTAACCCTTGCCCCGGGCCTTTTGCTCTTTTAACGTCAGCTCCAAGGCTTCACACCAAGTCTTCACTGACATAATATGCATGCTTAAGTAGGGTCAAGCAGAACCATTGTTGACTTCATAAGGGACCATTTGAGCTGCAGATCGTAATGCTCCTAGAAAGGCATATTTCGAATATAGAGGAGTGAAAGTTCCCAACGATCAACGAGTTGATCATACCCTTCTTTGAACCGTACGAGCACGTCCTCTCTCACCCCCACCGCGCTTACGGCTCTTTACCCCAACTAGCTCTGGCTCAAGTTCTTCTCTTTCTATTCCTTGGAATTTACATTCAATAATCCCAGGGGCTTTCACTGCATTTTTATGGCAAGAGACTATAATCCAACTACTCGCTACAACGATCTATTAGGTCGTGTACTTAGGCATCGTGATGCAATCATATCACATCTGAGCTGGGTGTGTATATTTTTAGGCTTTCACAGTTTTGGTTTGTATATTCATAACGATACCATGAGTGCTTTAGGGCGTCCCCAAGATATGTTTTCAGATACCGCTATACAATTACAACCCGTCTTTGCTCAATGGATACAAAACACCCATACTTTAGCACCTAGTATAACGGCCCCCGGTGCAACAACAGGCACCAGTTTGACTTGGGGGGTGGTGATTAGTGGCAGTGGGCGGAAAAGTTGCTTTGTTACCTATTCTGTTAGGAACCGCAGATTTTTTAGTACACCATATTCATGCATTTACGATTCATGTAAATTATTATGGCCTTACTTGAACAAGATCTGTTTATAGGTTGTATCTGTGTCCTTGAGTTCTAAGAAGACAAATCGAATAAATTATTAGTTTGAGGCTTAAATTGATAAAATTCAAAAGTTTAGATATAAATTAATTTTTCCTCCTTGATCAATCTATTTGAAATTAGAAATTATATCTTCTATCGAAAACTATACTATTTATTGTTGGGTTTTATGTCCTAAAACTCGTAGATAGTAAATATAATCAATTGACCGTCATTAATAAAGTATTTTATTATTTAATTTCAATAAGTGTTATTGATTATTTTATTAGTTTTGTCTTAATAACCCAAATCCAATAAACTAACATCCTAAGCTGTTTGATGAGTCTTGAACAGTATGTAGAGACATACAGGGATTAATGTTCAAGATCAGCTTAAAGAGTCTATAGTATAGGGTTAAGGTTGGGTACCTTATCCTGTTAACACTATGGATACGGCTCACTTTGTATTTGATACAGACACATTGATCAAATGCGTTCATGTATGTGACATGCGAGTGAGGGTATCCTATGCAATGAGTTTGCATAAGACTGGACCACGAAATAGTAATCACTAGATGTAACTCCGTTAACTAGTTGGATTGCTATTTCATTAGGATGACCTAGATAACTTAGTCTTAATCCTGAGTGTATTATGAACTCCTGTTTGCGAGGGATTGTCCTTTGATTTATACGAGTGAGAGTGGCCAGATTGCCGACTCAATATTCTTATCATTTTGGGGACAATACCGAGTGGAGAGCTGGGAACATAATCACACAAGATGGAATTCACTCCTTCCCACCTTTAGGGTAAGTAGATAAGTGTTCCCTTAAATGGTGTCTCCGAGACTTGAACAAAGGGCCCTACCCTCTCAATGGCACGAGAGGGGTTTCTGTTTAGTGGTTGGACCATAAACAGGTTGTTCATTAGAGGAGCACTGGTATTTAAGGACCAGAGGTAACCCAGGGGTAAAACGGTAATTTGACCCAGCTGGAGTTACGAACACTTGTGAAGGACTAACTTACTGGTATTGGTCTATATCCGTGGACACAGAAATATATCTACAGTGAGAAGAGTTCAGCTGTGAGTCTTTAGTGGAGTGTACACACAGTTAACGAATATTGATTAATGTGGTTAATGAGTTTAGCCAATTAATCTCATATCGTTGTAGCTTCTGATCTGTAGGTCCATTAGGTCCCCTTCCTAGCTCATAAAGAGTAATGAGATTTATTTATATTGGTTGTAATTTGAAATGTTCAAATTTACTTTGGGAATTAATATAATGTATATTGATACATTATAATATAAAGTTTATATTTTAATTAGACTTTATTATATAAATTTAATTTTGGATATGATTCAAAATTAAATTATGAGAGAATAAAATATTTGAATAAGTTCAAATATCAGTTTAATGTGAATTAGATTCATATTAAAACTATAAGTTAAAATTTAATGTGTATATGATACATATTAAAACTATAAGTTATGAGAGAAATTTATATTTGAATATGATTCAAATTATGGATTAAATTAAATATAAGATATTTAATTTAGAAATTAATTAATTGGAGCATTAATTAATAGTTTTGTTTAATTTGATTTAATTAAATTTGATTTAATTAAATTAATTAAATTAAAACTATAGGTTATGTGAGAGATATTCATTTAAATATGATTTAAATGAAATATTAATTAAATATGATTTAATTATTTAATTATTTATTTAATTAATATAATTAATATAATTAATTAATTAATTAATATTAATTTAATATTAATTTATTTAATAAGGAACGTGGGTGGTTTTCCCACGTTCCCAATTATTCTCTCTAACTTCCCTCTTCTTCCGACTGAAGAAGAGGGAATTTTTGCGTAACAAATTTTTTTCTCTCAAACGGGAGAGAGTTCTGCGAAGAAGTCTATCCATTCTCTCTAAAAAAAAAAAAAAAAATCTCTCCATCCCCTTATTCCAATTTTGGTTCCCACAAACCATCTCAATCAGAGAATAGGAAGGTTTTCAAGTGGTGGTGCCCCAAAAATTTGGTGATTGGCAGATTCAGAGTCGTCAACGAGCGTAAGTTATATTCTCTGTAATTTTTAAAGCATGTTTAATCAATATTTTTTGCCAATGTATTGGTATTTTTAAGGTTTTAATTAAAATTGAGTTTCTGTATATTTTCCGCTGTAAAGGGTTTTCATCCCTTCAATTGGTATCAGAGCCATCTCAGTTTTAATTGAGAATTTTAAAAATTTGCATTGGTTAGGTGGGATCTCTGCATTATGAATGTGGTTTTTGCAATTGAATGTTTCTGTAATTTTGGCCATAGATTTACTGTTTTGATAAGATCAAAATGTAAAGGCCCCTGCGTTTTTGGGCATTTTAATTTGTAAATCTGTAATTTAGAGTCCAATTTTTGGATTCGGGGTGTTTTTCTGAGTTTTTTGACACCAAATTTGCCCAAAACGGACACCCGGAAGGCCATCAACGAGAGTTTTTCGATTCTGTACGAAAACCGAGAAAAAAAAAAAAAAAAAAAAAAAAAAAAAAATCCGCGGCTGGAGGTTGAAGAAGGGATGACGTCATCGTGACGTCACTGGATGTACGGACGGCTCCCGCGGCTCGGCTCGGCGGCACTTGTACGGACGGCTCGGGTGTACGGACGGCTCGGCTCGGGTGTACGGACGGCTCGGCTCGGGGGTGTACGGACGGCTCGGCTCGGCTGTACGGACGGCTCGGTTCACTCGGCTGTACGGACGGCTCGGCGCGGTCGGCTCGGTTCGACTCCGATTTTTTCATATGGTGCCGGTTCAAGGGGTTTTGGGCCGGTTCTTCCTATTTTAGGCCGGTTCAAGCTTTTTTTTTGCCGTTTTGAAGTTTTTTGAAGGTTTTGAGGCCGGTTTTGGAGCTTTGAAAGCACTTTTAGGATTTTTTAAGGCTTTATTATTGTAATTATTGCTTTATTTTATCCTAGAGGCCAATTTTACAGGTTCAATTGTTATTTAATGCTTTATGGATGTCATTTAGATGAATCCCACCTTAGGTTAAGCATGTTCATGCATTTTTATATATTATAAATGTTATAATGTATGGTTTTAATGCATGATTATGAATTTCATGAGTAATTTAAAATATGTTGATATTTTAAATATATGAAATTGAATAAGCATGATGCATGACATTACTTAGTTAAATATAATTTGTTATATTTAAATTAATGTATTGTGTATGCTTGATTGTTTTTCATATTTTTTAATATAATTGTTATATTAATAAAAGATGAAAATTAATTTGCATTGTGCATATTACATCCATAGTTTAATATAATTGTTATATTAATATAATGTATGCATGTAATATGGTTTTATTTAATTATAATTTGATTTTAATTATTTAAACCATAGTGTGTATGATTATATGGCTAATTAACTAATTTTATAATAGTTATAAAATTTGATTATTAGAAACCGTCAACCTATAATAAAGAGTTGCATGCAAACGTAGGATCTTAGGATTAATTTGGTTTAATTTTAAATTGTTTAAAATTAAATAGACCTAAGATCACATTAATTCTAATAGGATTAGAATTAAGTCTTATTTTTAGTTTAATGAAACTAAATAGGACAAATAGGATTTAAGGTTATAAGGGAACTCCACCGGTAAAGTTCTGTCTAAGGCTGGGGGTACTTAAGTTGACGGTTTACGGAACACCTCCTACCTGGGAACTGACCCGGAACCGGCGTTGAATTAACCTTATTCCTATTAGCATAAGATGTCACTAGGTAAATTAAATGGTTTAATACACCTAGAAACTTTAGTGTAAAGTTTTATTATAAGTGTTATAATAAGAATAGACTTAGTTAGATTCATTTAGCCGGAATTTAGCTAAGTGCAACTAAACCTAAATTAATAGAACATTTTAGTGGGAGAAAAATGGTATATATGATATATCAATTTTTATTTTTGCTTTCACGTCCCTAAGAGTTCACACGTGAGATCCATACTCGGCTTCGTGTCGCCCTGGGCGCGGCCTCCTTTCGGAAAGTGTTTGTATGGGTCAATAACAAGGTGAATAGGGGAAATGTTCATAGTAAGTGGGAGAAGGACGCGTGTCAACGTATCCTACGGTCTCCTCCATTAGGTTGCACCGTGAGATTTCTATGATCCGCCTGCGTGTCGTCCTGGAGCGACCATCCCTTCGGAGGGCTTGATCATATAAGTCGGAACATCGCAAACTCCAGAAATGGATAGGATTTCTTAGGTTAATCTTCAACAGTTGTCTTTCCTAAACGGTAGCCTGTTGAAGCGTACCTCTGGGATCTGAAAATGGTAGGGTCACACTTACGGGATGAATTAAGTTAGTTAATGAATCCTTGACCGAACAACGATAGCTAAGAACTATAGGAATAAGAGTTATTCTGGTATTAGTAATTAGTTGAGATTGTCTCAATTCAGAAGAAGAGTAATTGATCACCCTTCGGTGATTTTTGTTCTAAACTTCTGAAGTATCGTTGCAAAAACTAAATCATTAGTTTTATTAGGGTTCTTTGATTGTTTGTTTTTGCTGAATTGATTGGATTGTTTTATGTAATGGGTTAAGACAAAGATAACTAATATGGTCAATTGTTTGCTATTTCAGCATGTCTTCCTCAATTATTGCATTGCTTAAAAAAGATCAATTAACCGGTGAAAATTATGCGACGTGGAAATCGAAACTGAATATGATTTTAGTTATCGTTGATCTAAGCTTCGTCTTAATGGAGGAATGTCCTCCTTTCCCCACTAAACATGCATCCCAAAGTGTTAGGGATGCATATGACCGTTGGACAAAGGCCAATGACAAGGCTCGCCTCCACATCTTGGCTAGTATGTCTGACATACTAAGCAAGAAACATGAGATCATGGTCACTGCACGTCAGATCATGGACTCTCTTAGAGAGATGTTTGGACAACCGTCCATTCAGATCAAACAAGAGGCAAATGTTGCCCATTCTAAGAGGAGGTTTGTACCTTCACCTTCTGGATCTGAGAAAATTCAAAAGAGGAAAGAAGGGAAAGGGAAAGGTCCTACTATTGCTGTTGAGGACAAAGGGAAGGCTAAGGTAGCCATCAAGAGGAAATGTTTTCACTGCAATGTTGATGAGCATTGGAAAACAAATTGCCCTAAGTACCTTGTTAAGAAGAAAGAAAAGGAAGGTAAATATGATTTACTTGTCTTGGAAACATGTTTAGTGGAAAATGACCAAAATGCCTGGATACTTGATTCAGGGGCCACTAACCATGTTTGTTCTTCTTTACAAGAAACTAGTTCCTTCAAGCAGCTTGAGGACAGTGAGATGACACTCAAGGTTGGAACGGGAGATGTCATTTCAGCTCGTGCAGTGGGAGATGCTAAGTTGTTTTTCGGAAATAAATTCATGTTTTTGGAAAACTTGTACATAGTTCCTAAAATTAAAAGGAACTTAGTTTCCGTTTCTTGTCTTATTGAACATATGTACTCAATTAATTTTTCTATGAATGAAGCGTTCATTTATAAGAATGGTGTACATATTTGTTCAGCTAAGCTTGAAAACAACTTGTATGTATTAAGACCTAATGAAGCAAAAGCAGTTTTAAATCATGAGATGTTTAGAACTGCTAATACTCAAAATAAAAGGCAAAGAATTTCTCCAAATAACAATACCTATCTTTGGCATTTAAGATTAGGTCACATAAATCTCGATCGGATCGGGAGATTGGTAAAGAATGGACTTCTAAACAAGTTAAAAGATGTTTCATTACCTCCATGTGAATCTTGTCTTGAAGGTAAAATGACAAAGAGACCTTTTACTGGAAAAGGTTATAGAGCCAAAGAGCCTTTAGAACTTATACATTCAGACCTCTGTGGTCCGATGAATGTAAAAGCTAGAGGGGGTTTTGAATACTTCATCTCTTTTATAGATGATTATTCTAGGTATGGTTATTTATACTTAATGGAGCATAAGTCTGAAGCTCTTGAAAAGTTCAAGGAATATAAGACTGAAGTTGAAAATCTATTAAGTAAAAAGATTAAAATACTTCGATCTGATCGAGGTGGAGAGTACATGGATTTGAGATTTCAGGACTATATGATAGAACATGGAATCCAATCCCAACTCTCAGCACCTGGTACACCTCAACAAAATGGTGTATCAGAGAGGAGAAATAGAACCTTGTTAGACATGGTTCGTTCAATGATGAGTTACGCTCAATTGCCTAGCTCGTTTTGGGGGTATGCAGTAGAGACTGCAGTTCATATCTTGAACAATGTTCCCTCGAAGAGTGTTTCTGAAACACCTTTCGAGCTATGGAGAGGACGTAAACCTAGTTTAAGTCATTTCAGAATTTGGGGTTGTCCAGCACACGTATTAGTGACAAATCCCAAGAAGTTGGAACCTCGTTCAAGGTTATGCCAATTTGTTGGTTACCCTAAAGAGACGAGAGGTGGTCTATTCTTTGATCCACAAGAAAATAGAGTGTTTGTATCGACAAATGCTACTTTCTTGGAAGAAGACCACATGAGAAATCATAAACCACGAAGCAAATTAGTATTAAGTGAAGCTACTGATGAATCAACAAGGGTTGTTGATGAAGTTGGTCCCTCATCAAGGGTTGATGAAACCACCACATCAGGTCAATCTCATCCTTCTCAATCGTTGAGAATGCCTCGACGCAGTGGGAGGGTTGTATCACAACCTAACCGCTATTTGGGTTTAACTGAAACTCAAGTTGTCATACCAGATGATGGTGTTGAGGATCCATTGTCCTATAAACAGGCAATGAATGATGTAGATAAGGACCAATGGGTCAAAGCCATGGACCTTGAAATGGAGTCTATGTACTTCAATTCAGTGTGGGAGCTTGTAGATCTACCTGAAGGGGTAAAACCTATAGGGTGCAAATGGATCTATAAGAGAAAGAGAGATTCAGCTGGGAAGGTACAGACCTTTAAAGCTAGACTTGTGGCAAAAGGGTATACCCAAAGGGAAGGGGTTGACTATGAGGAAACTTTCTCTCCTGTTGCTATGTTAAAGTCTATAAGGATTCTCTTGTCCATCGCCACATTTTATGATTATGAAATATGGCAAATGGATGTCAAGACTGCTTTTCTGAATGGCAATCTTGAAGAGAGTATCTTTATGTCTCAGCCCGAGGGGTTCATAACCCAAGGTCAAGAGCAAAAAGTTTGCAAGCTGAATCGATCCATTTATGGGTTGAAACAAGCATCAAGATCTTGGAACATTAGGTTTGATACTGCAATCAAATCCTATGGTTTTGACCAGAATGTTGATGAACCTTGTGTATATAAGAAAATCAACAAAGGAAAAGTAGCTTTCTTAGTACTTTATGTGGACGATATCCTCCTCATTGGGAATGATGTGGGTTACCTTACTGACGTTAAAGCTTGGCTAGCAGCCCAATTCCAAATGAAAGATTTAGGAGAGGCACAATATGTTCTTGGGATCCAAATCATAAGGGATCGTAAGAACAAAACGCTAGCACTGTCTCAAGCAACCTATATCGACAAATTGTTGGTTCGATATTCGATGCAGAACTCTAAGAAGGGTTTATTACCTTTCAGGCATGGAGTTCACTTGTCTAAGGAACAGAGTCCTAAGACACCTCAAGAAGTTGAGGATATGAGACGTATTCCCTATGCCTCAGCTGTGGGCAGCTTAATGTATGCTATGCTCTGCACTAGGCCAGACATTTGTTATGCAGTGGGAATAGTCAGTAGGTATCAGTCCAACCCAGGGTTAGACCATTGGACGGCGGTTAAAATTGTTCTCAAGTATCTTAGGAGAACGAGAGACTACATGCTTGTGTATGGAGCTAAGGATTTGATCCTTACAGGATACACTGATTCTGATTTCCAAACCGATAAGGATTCTAGGAAATCCACATCGGGATCAGTGTTCACCCTAAATGGGGGAGCTGTAGTATGGCGTAGCATCAAGCAAGGATGCATTGCAGACTCTACAATGGAGGCTGAATACGTCGCTGCTTGTGAAGCAGCAAAAGAAGCAGTTTGGCTTAGGAAGTTCCTACATGATTTGGAAGTTGTTCCAAATATGAACTTGCCCATCACTCTATATTGTGATAACAGTGGGGCAGTAGCCAATTCTAAAGAACCTCGCAGCCATAAACGAGGGAAACACATAGAGAGGAAGTATCATCTGATACGGGAGATTGTGCAACGAGGGGATGTGATCGTCACCAAGATCGCTTCGGAGCACAACATTGCTGATCCATTTACGAAGACTCTCACGGCTAAAGTGTTCGAGGGTCATCTAGAAAGTCTAGGTCTACGAGATATGTACATTAGGTAACCTAGGGCAAGTGGGAGATGTGTAATGGGTATGATGATGCCCTAGTTTATTGTATTTGTATATATACGTTTTATGTAATATACTTGTACATTTTACCATTTCCAATGTTTGAGGATTACTCTACTATGTACATCCCATAAGGACTAGAGTTTTAGTCCAAGTGGGAGTTTGTTGGGTTTTATGTCCTAAAACTCGTAGATAGTAAATATAATCAATTGACCGTCATTAATAAAGTATTTTATTATTTAATTTCAATAAGTGTTATTGATTATTTTATTAGTTTTGTCTTAATAACCCAAATCCAATAAACTAACATCCTAAGCTGTTTGATGAGTCTTGAACAGTATGTAGAGACATACAGGGATTAATGTTCAAGATCAGCTTAAAGAGTCTATAGTATAGGGTTAAGGTTGGGTACCTTATCCTGTTAACACTATGGATACGGCTCACTTTGTATTTGATACAGACACATTGATCAAATGCGTTCATGTATGTGACATGCGAGTGAGGGTATCCTATGCAATGAGTTTGCATAAGACTGGACCACGAAATAGTAATCACTAGATGTAACTCCGTTAACTAGTTGGATTGCTATTTCATTAGGATGACCTAGATAACTTAGTCTTAATCCTGAGTGTATTATGAACTCCTGTTTGCGAGGGATTGTCCTTTGATTTATACGAGTGAGAGTGGCCAGATTGCCGACTCAATATTCTTATCATTTTGGGGACAATACCGAGTGGAGAGCTGGGAACATAATCACACAAGATGGAATTCACTCCTTCCCACCTTTAGGGTAAGTAGATAAGTGTTCCCTTAAATGGTGTCTCCGAGACTTGAACAAAGGGCCCTACCCTCTCAATGGCACGAGAGGGGTTTCTGTTTAGTGGTTGGACCATAAACAGGTTGTTCATTAGAGGAGCACTGGTATTTAAGGACCAGAGGTAACCCAGGGGTAAAACGGTAATTTGACCCAGCTGGAGTTACGAACACTTGTGAAGGACTAACTTACTGGTATTGGTCTATATCCGTGGACACAGAAATATATCTACAGTGAGAAGAGTTCAGCTGTGAGTCTTTAGTGGAGTGTACACACAGTTAACGAATATTGATTAATGTGGTTAATGAGTTTAGCCAATTAATCTCATATCGTTGTAGCTTCTGATCTGTAGGTCCATTAGGTCCCCTTCCTAGCTCATAAAGAGTAATGAGATTTATTTATATTGGTTGTAATTTGAAATGTTCAAATTTACTTTGGGAATTAATATAATGTATATTGATACATTATAATATAAAGTTTATATTTTAATTAGACTTTATTATATAAATTTAATTTTGGATATGATTCAAAATTAAATTATGAGAGAATAAAATATTTGAATAAGTTCAAATATCAGTTTAATGTGAATTAGATTCATATTAAAACTATAAGTTAAAATTTAATGTGTATATGATACATATTAAAACTATAAGTTATGAGAGAAATTTATATTTGAATATGATTCAAATTATGGATTAAATTAAATATAAGATATTTAATTTAGAAATTAATTAATTGGAGCATTAATTAATAGTTTTGTTTAATTTGATTTAATTAAATTTGATTTAATTAAATTAATTAAATTAAAACTATAGGTTATGTGAGAGATATTCATTTAAATATGATTTAAATGAAATATTAATTAAATATGATTTAATTATTTAATTATTTATTTAATTAATATAATTAATATAATTAATTAATTAATTAATATTAATTTAATATTAATTTATTTAATAAGGAACGTGGGTGGTTTTCCCACGTTCCCAATTATTCTCTCTAACTTCCCTCTTCTTCCGACTGAAGAAGAGGGAATTTTTGCGTAACAAATTTTTTTCTCTCAAACGGGAGAGAGTTCTGCGAAGAAGTCTATCCATTCTCTCTAAAAAAAAAAAAAAAAAATCTCTCCATCCCCTTATTCCAATTTTGGTTCCCACAAACCATCTCAATCAGAGAATAGGAAGGTTTTCAAGTGGTGGTGCCCCAAAAATTTGGTGATTGGCAGATTCAGAGTCGTCAACGAGCGTAAGTTATATTCTCTGTAATTTTTAAAGCATGTTTAATCAATATTTTTTGCCAATGTATTGGTATTTTTAAGGTTTTAATTAAAATTGAGTTTCTGTATATTTTCCGCTGTAAAGGGTTTTCATCCCTTCATTTATATATTCAAGAACAATTGAATAGTTCTTTTGTTACAGTTTTCTAAGAAATTGTAGATAATATAACTTCGTTCTATTATTTTTATTTTATTATTTTATTAAACCCATTTTATTTATTTATTCAATTAATTCGATGATTAACATTGTAACGGAGTGTATTTTTACAAATTATTCTATCTTAAAGTCAGAACATTTAGGTGCTTTAAAAGAAAAAAAAAGTAACAACGCATAGAGAATTAGAGTAAAAGATTTAATATGTTTCGTTTTATTTAAAGATTATCTGTCTCATTTCATCCCTAATATGTTGTAATTGCATCATTCCTAGATCAAAGTTTGCAAACACTAAGTGCCTCGTGGAAGCATAACTAACAAGCTATGTGCCAGTGAAGTCTGAATATGCCCAGCGTTTACATGATAAAGCAATCATTGTGGTATCCTTTGTCATACCTCCTCCCGGATCACCTACTCTCAACTCAAGAAACAGTGTGAAGTCAACCGATACTATCTTTTGTTTCAATGATACCTGCAGACCTTAACCTTTAAACCTTTATTTAAAACTTAACGGAAACATATAACCCGTCTTTTAGAGAAAGAAAGTTTAAGTGCAACCCATATTATTTAGAAACTTTTAGAAAACATTCACAAAGACTAACAAGACCGAACTTCCAACACAATCAATTTTCAATACCCACAACACAACTATCTCAAACATAATAACTTTGTAAAATCTCCCAGTGAGTGATGTTTTTCTAAAACATGCTTTTAAACTCAATGTTCAGTTTTAACATATAAATCATTGTAAACTTAAGGTAGTAAAGCTTTAGAAACACTTTACAAATTCCTTGATCCTTCAAAACTACGTCAAGCTAATGCATACCAGTTTCTACTATACATCCATAATTTAACATAGGCCAGGTTGAACTTAACCTTCCCCCCTACTAGTGCCTTCACAGATTTAATCATCCTAGGCTCCTCTATAAAGCCTTCACATTAGTAGTTGGGAATTATGTGTGCACATACAGAGGTAACTTGTATAGTATTGACATAACTTAATGAAAAACATTGAAGTGCAAGTTGCTTGTGAAGCTTGAAATTCAACTTGGTAAGTTTAAGCATTTAAGTAAATCATTTAAATGCAAATCACTCACAAGCTATTGCTCGTGTAACTTGAAACCATAGATAATAAATAAAGTTTGGCAATATTATAAACCCTTTACAAAAAAATGGTAAGTAGTCAATCTTTTTGTACAAATATTATAAAGTGTATGCTAACGTATATATATTAAATTGTTGACTCTTTGTTTCCATATGGGTAAGTAAGTAGAAGTATTTTATAATTGAACTGGTCTGTGTAATGGAAGAGCTGCAAGAAATAACGACCTTCAATTAATGTATTTTCTTATAAAAAAAAGGTGGTAATCCAGGAGTATATAACATTTGAATTTTTAAAAAACTGTCAATGTAAATATATTTTTGACATTCAATTATAGTCATGCTAGGCATTTTATTGACATTCAATGATAGTCAGGCTAGGCTTGTTCTTGACAGGCAAAACATGTTAATTTATATAAATTCGTAACATTTCATAACAATCATCAATATGCAAAAAATTACAGATAACTAATAGTCATAAGATATAAAATAATGATATTCATTATTTGTCAATACTACTGGATATGTACATTTATTTTTCGTTATGACAATACTTGTGACAGTCTTTTCAATCTCTCATAGATAATCATACATTTACTGGCGATAAAATGACTGCAAAAAACTGTTAAGAATTTTAAATATAACAACGTATAAGTGTTGTCATGGCCATCTCTTATATCATTCTTACACTTTGTACAATCTAGTTATTAAATAATTTATTTCGTTTGCAGCTGACGAGACAAACACCTTACACTCAATTTGAATTGGATGTGATAAGAGTTGATTACTGTGACTTTCTAGGACGCTACATATAATACATGTTTTTTATTACAATGAACCTATAGTTTTTATATTTATAGGTTTAGGTATATTGTGATTTGATGTTAATTTTTGTAGGGTTATGTATTATATGATCCTATTTGTTAGCTACTATTTTTGTAGAAACATTGAATTATAGGTGATTAATGAAAATTAATTAGTTTATTCAATGGATGTTTAGTAAGTTTATAAAATATATGTTACTCTTCAATTATATGGTCTGATGATAAGGATTTTATATTTGTGATTGTTGATATTTTCCATGAGTTGTTTGAAGTTGTGAAGTTAGAAGTTTTGAGTTGTTGGAGTTCTAGAGTTGTGTGAGTTCTATAGTTTTGGACTTGTGACGGAGTTGTGCAGGTTATGTAGTTGAAAAGGATTTGCTAAAGTTGTTTAGAGTTGGTTTTTTTAGTTATATGCAATATATTTTGCACATTTTGATGTTTTGGTATTTTCAGGTTTTTTAAGCATGCATTTGTGATTTGCTTTCTTGACAATTCTTTCGTCGAAGGATATCCAATATTCATTTTTAATTTCATATATCAAATGTTAGAGAGCAATTGTTTTAAGAAATTATCCATGTGTCTAATATGGCGTGACTTGTCATTATAGACATTATTCTTGGCTCTCATAGAAGCCGTTAAATTGTCATAATATATACATATTGCACTTACAAGCTTTGGCCATGGTAGAGCGTTCTCAAGAAAATTTCAAAGTCATTCAACTTATTTCTAGTTTATCAAGAGCTATAAATTATTATTACATAGTAGAACAAGTTATACATGTTTGTCTAAAGATTTCAATGACATAGTTGCTCCACTTAGGGTAAAAACATACCAACTAGTTGATCTAGTCTCCATACTATCAAAAATCCAATTAACATTACTAAATCCTTCCGATGCATGTGGATACATTGTATAATGCACTTTATAGTCTAGAGTGTACTTCAAGTATACCTTATAACTGCATTCTAATGATCATGCACGAGATTGTTGGTGTATTTTGCTAACCTTCCTATTGAATAGACAATATCAGATAAAGAATCTCAAATCCTTTACAAGTAACTTGAATTTAGGTCAAACTCATTTTTTATAAGTGTTGTCATGAAGAAAATTATTCACTTTGCACCGACTTGCAAGTAGACTGCAACAATCGTCTCAATAGAATACAACAATTAACTCTAGTAAAGTTGCGATCTTGAAATATAAAATAAAATAAAATAAATACAAAAGCTGAAGCATTTGTAAAATTTAACCCAATTTAATAGTTATTTAACTAAAATCAACAAGAAGTCATTCGAAGAAACTACAAACTAAACTATCATTCACGTTGAATTTGTACACGATGCACCATCTTAATTTCATGGTTTCAATTATGTTTGAAATTTCTAACAAATAAATTGAATCTACAAAATTAAATCTATTTTTATGTTTAAATTGTTTCAAGTTTTTATTTACAATATATACATCCTACACTAGATTCATTTTTTTTTTGTTCCCATCAATTCCATAACAAATTAAAGAGTAAATCTCTAACTTCACTCAATGTAATCTACAACGGAGAAACTCATTCCATCTCTTAAAATAATTGTAATTAGACAAAATGTAATCCAAGTCTACAATTTTCCTTTTCTGAGGGGCAATAGAAAGAAATCGCAATAACTTTTTTTGGAATATATTACAAATATTGGAAGCATAAGGATGTGATTGCAAATTCCGTTACTCTCTAAAACCCTAATCTCTGCTCCCCTTTATAAGCCAAAGAGAACAAAGGAGTTTTCATCGCATTCTCCAGACCTAACCTTCAACTTCGTCGAAGGTAAATTTTTTCTTCATCATCGATTTCTCCTCTATCCAAGCTTTTGTTCCGCCCTTGAATTTCAGAACTCTCCGTTCTGCAATTGCACTTATCGAAGGCTTTCAGGTTCATTGTATAAATGCCTGCTGAGCTCAATACTTGTGCGATATTATTTCATCGTCTTTTTCTCTCTTAGCACGTCCTTTTGGGTTTATCGACCGATTTCGTGTCCGCCCTCTACGGGATTTGAGAGTGATGACGAACATTTTCTGATACATCTTTCACCCTTCATTGATTGGGGGATTTTCTGTTTTCATATTCTTTGCTAGGGTTTGATTGTATTGATATTCTATAAATTGTTTCTGTTTTTGAGTTTTTCTGTTTTTTTTTTCACTTGTGCTTGTCAATGTGGTTCAGATTACTTGTGTTCTTGAGTGTCATGAGCTGCATGTTGGTTTATCTTTAGTTTACTTTCTACGGGCTAGTTTAAGTGTTTCTTATTGTTGACATGAATACTAAAATTTCGGATTTTTGGAATTAGAAAATGCACTCTTACCTATATGGAGGTAATTTGAAAAGTAATGACAAACAATAGGGTTCTTTTCTGTATAATAGTGTGTAAAAGATTGTGTTTCAAATAAATCGGGCCTGTAGTATTTGCTGAAAATTGTGTTTGAGACAGCGTGAAGTAATGTCGAGTATTGTCTATTTGAATGCCTTTTGAACAATCTCTAATTTTGAAAACAAGCATGTTTTGCTTTCTATTGACTGTTTAGTGTAGAAGACCGTTTTTAAGTTAATCAGGGCTGACAAATTTGGTATTTGAGACACTCCTTCAAGTTAATCTTATGTCCACTGTTTTCAAGTATGGTTTTATTCGAAAAGCATGATTTTTCCAAGTAATCTGTATATAGTAGGATTATCATTTAACCGTGCCATTTTCTCATTCTATTTTAATAATTATCTTTTGGAGAATCTCTAATTGTGAAAAAAAAGCAAATATGTTGTTTTACCTTCTATCAAGTGATGTTAAGGATAGAAAAAGCTAAAGTTTATAATTTGACAGAGCCCAATTTGAAGTTCGGGAGCAGTAGTACTTGTTACTAGAAGAGAAGAGAGCAATGCCCAATCCAAAAGTCTTCTTTGACATTCTGATTGGGAGGATGAAACAAGGTCGGACTGTCACGGGGTTATTTGCAGACAACTCCAAAAACGGCTGAGAATTTCCGAGCCCTCTGCACAGAGAGAAGGGGATTGGAATATCTGGAAGCCACTGCACTATAAAGGCCCCCAGCCTTTCACCTTATAATACCAGGGATCATGGCTCAAGGAGGAGATATCACAAAGGGTGATGGAACAGGAGGAGGATCAATCTATGGCTTGCCATTTGCGGATGAAACTTTAAGAGGAAACACACTGGACAATGTATCCTATCAATGGCGAATGATGAACCAAACACCAATGGTTCTCAGTTCTTCATTTGCTTCACAAAGACTGTTTGGCTTGATGGGAGGCACGTTGTGTTTGGGAAAGTTGTGGATGGTATTAAGGTGTTGGTGGAGATGGAGTTTGAGGGTACAGAACCTGGGAGTACCAACAATCCAGTTGTGATTGAAGATTGTGGGCAGATAACTGAGGGCTGAAGTTAGAATTTTCCACTTTCAGTTGTATATAATGTTTCTTTGGGTGATCCCTGTAGATTTGAACTCTCGTGGCAAAAGTTCTTTGTTTTTGAAAGAAAAAGAAATGTATGTTTAATCAGCACCATGTTGTTAGTCCATAAGTCCAAGGCCAGTAGGCAGTTGCGTATGTAAGTAATATTATAAAAATGAATAATTTTTTGAAAATGAGATCATTTTTACCTTTTCTTGAGGATAAAATTATTTATGTCCCCAATCCATTAAAAGAAAAAAAAATGTAATTATAATAGATTTAATTTCATATGTAAAAATAGCAAATGGTATCAATCAAAACATACATTAATTATTTTACGCTTTAAAATTTTAAATTTAAAAGTTGAACAAATGTTTAGGCTTACGTGTTCAAAATTTGAAAATTTAAAACTAAAATAATATATAAATCTAAAATATTGAAAATTTTATAATTAAAATTAAAATAATACATAAATTAATGCAAGTGTCTATTTAAAATTTTGTTATATGTAATTACTTGTTTAAATATATGCCCCGTTTTAAGAAAATAAATATTGATACTATTTCTAATGCTACATTTTATAAATAGTTTCTTTTTAATGACAAAATTGAGGATCCATTATTATTATTATTTTTCAATATGTCTGATTTGAGTTGTTAGGTTTGGTTGTTGATGGAATAATTGGTAACGAGATTATGCATCAATTTTGGATGTATATGCAATTTAATGGATTTTTGAAATTTGAATGGATTATTTTATAGGTTCATTTATATATAGAAAAAAAACCATTAATCTATTATTGTATTTTTATAAATTTCAGATATCTTCTAACTAGATTTGAATTTTGCGTTGAATGCTTACACATTTCCTTCATATTATTACTTCTCCTTCTTAATTTATATTCTCACCTTTTGTTCGTAATTGACTTATTCTCTTTTAGAATTTTTTCTTTGGCGTTTAAGTATAAGATTCGATCGTCTTCATCATCTTCGATTAAAAATCTAAATTGTTTGGATGATTAGTAAAAAATGTTAACAAAGAACTATGTACCGTTGCATTTCTAAATGATTGTGTACCAAAATCTAAATGATTGTGTATATTGTATTATACGATCGTTAGATTTGAAGTTTTTTACGAGTGAACTACTGTTATGCCTCATTGGGTTCACTATATGCGATGAAATTGAGATGCGACTGTCTAGACATTCTACGCGAGATTTCACACGTTGAAATCGCAAAGGACATCTAGTAAGCGAAATTAATCACAATCGCAAGAAACTTAATGCGGAATGAAGACTCCATGAATGTAAATTTTATTGACAATTCAAAGACAGGTACATCCCCGCGTACTTTTAATACATCCATCTCAAAACTAATAAATAGACGCAACAAAGACTTGGACTTTCCTCGCCTAGCTACTATATGCTATTCGAGTAGATAGTGATCGCTACCAAAACGATGCGATTGAGGAGACACAGTAAGCAATAGGACATCCCATGCCAAATCACACTGCAAGCATGAGACATCTCATACTAGATCACACAACAAGTATGAGACATCTTATCCAAGATCACACAGTATAAATAGGGCATTCTATTCCAGTTCACACATCAAGAGTAGAGCATCTTATCCTGAGTTACACTGTAAAGGTAAGACATCGTATCATAAGGGTACAAAGATCATCTTATTTTAATTTTAACAACTCTTGTGTATTTTTCAAATATCATCATTTCAAGACATAAAGTCAATACAACACAAAACTCAGAGAGGATGCTTCTATTACTATCATTCACAACTACTTTTTTACAATTTGTAAATTACTTATGTTTAAAGGTGGAGAAATGTAATGGAAATCGTATGGTTCATAGTTTCAAAGAATATACGAAGGATTCGAACACGCTTTAAAAAACCATTTTCTTTCGTTTGGAAACATTTGGTAAGGAAACTCACAGTCACAGTCGACTAGCTTCCTAGTCCAAGATCTCCCTTACTTCCTCTCGAAATCTTTGTCGGGTATGAGCTCGTTTTGCATCTTGAATCCTTGGGCACCTCTTTAGTTCTTTCTAACAAAATCAAGGTAAAAAGCAACCTCAAATGACTCGTATTCCCCTATTTATAGATTTCCTGACGAGTTTTTTCATGTCAAAAATGATTTCTCTAACCTGTGGCAAGGAGTGACTCAATCTCAAAACATCCCATGCTTCTGACACACCTTATCCTGAACTCGGATTGGGCGGCTGGGTCAGATCAATCGCTGACCTACTAACATATTGGTCACATCACCGATTCTCGATGAAGTAATTTACCTTATCTGTTTGTTAGTCGTGTAACCTTTCCCGCGTAGAGATCTTTCGACGCATAATCCTTCCTCAAGTTGCGAGACCTTCATCGCGTTGGGATATGTGATTAGGGCCTTACAACTACACTATCGCTTACCATAATCAACACAATTACTTATCATCATCAACATGATCGTTTACCATGGTCAACATGATTATTTAAAGTATATTATTTCACTGCACAATCATCTATCTTTGCAATGCGATTAAATTATATTATATGATCGTTTATGTCTAAAGCTTTCTCGCCATCATTTAAAGTTTATTATCTAATCGTTTAAATTTGAAGTTTTTTCCCCATCGCTTAAAATAAACTACACGATCTTGTATCATGATCTAAGCCATTGTTTAGATTGCAGTAAACGATCGTTAGAAAAAAATTACTTACACGTGCGTGGCAGATTAATCAACTAGGTATTTTTTGTAAATATTTTACTAATTTATTATATTTAAAAAAACACGTATTTTATATTAGATGTGATTTATTTTAACAAAGAAGATTTGATTTCTTTTGATTTCTTTATATATTTATTTTATTTTAATTTTTTGAACATATCACAAGTGTTTTTAATTAACCGACAATTTATTTGATTTGGTTTAACTAGAAATTTCTCTTAACTAAAAGATTTGATTTCTTTTATTATTTTTTTTCTTCAATCAAAATATCATTGAGAAGATTTGATTTAGTTTGATTTTTTGTATAATAAGCTATTCATATATCACGTGGAATACAGTCATTCATGTATCGAAATATAATATAATCAGAATGTTGTGTTTAGTGTAATCAGATGTTGTGTAACATCTAAAATTTAAGGTAATTTTTAATTTATTCCTCTTAAATTATTTAATTTAATTATCTTGAATCATTTAAAATATATTTGGTGAAATTTGATTCAGGGGTATTTTTAAAAATATAAAAAACGACAAAATATTTACACTGCATAAAACAACTTCAAAAATGAAAAAAACTCATAAGCCCACAATGGAAAATATAAAAAATGCTCCGTCAACCACGCTGTCAACAACACGCGTAATATATTTGATACACGATCATTTAAATTTGGTTATTCCTTCATACACGATCATTTAGATTTGGATAGCCAAAATCTAAACGATTTATTTTTTCAAATTTTTGTAAACGATCGTTTAATTTAGTTATACGATCGTTTAGATTTGAGTAGTCAAATCTAATTGGTTTTCTTTTTCAAGATTTGGTACACGATCACTTAGATTTGTTTATACAATTGTTTATTTTTTCAAGATTATTTGGTACATGATTGTTTAGATTTGGCTAAACGATTCTTTTGGTACACGATCGTTTTTTATTTTTTTATACGAACGTTTAGATTTGGCTACCCCAATCTAAACAATTTTTTTAGGATGCTTTGTACACGATCACTTAGATTTGACTATTTTTTGTACACGATTGTTTATATTTGGCTACCTAAATTCAAATAACGTTTTTCAAGTCTTTTATATATAGTACACGATCTTGAACAACCCAATAAACGTTTGAAAAAAATAGATCTT
Organism: Cucumis melo; assembly: GCF_025177605.1. Classification (NCBI taxonomy): domain Eukaryota; kingdom Viridiplantae; phylum Streptophyta; class Magnoliopsida; order Cucurbitales; family Cucurbitaceae; genus Cucumis; species Cucumis melo. The sequence continues at coordinate 18,732,251 of NC_066858.1, forward strand.
TTATATATGATACATGATCTTTAACTAAATAATAATTTAAAAAAAAAAAGAATAAAGACGATGGAAAGAAAGAAAGAAAATTGCAGATGAAGATTAGGAGAAAGACGATAAAAGGGAAGAACAAACTTGGAATATTTTAAAATGACCAATTTTATGGGCTTTATTACACGGACCGTAAATATTTTACTGGTTTGTTATATTTATGAAAATTTTCTTTTGATTTAAGTAATTATACATGGATATGTATATTTAATTGAGGTGGATTTGGCCTAATACGAGGAATTTATGGAAAAGTAATGGTTAATTATATATATTAATATATAATTGATTTTGGTAAAAGTGTTTAATGAAGAGAGAGAGTTTGTATATGTTGATTGGATAGGAAAAAGGGAATTGGTTAGGAAAGAGAACGAGGATTTAAATAAATGTATATAATTATTATGGGTTTATTAAAAAATATAACAAAACGCGAAAATATTTACACTGTATAAAATAATTTTGAAAAAGGAAAAAGCCCACAAGTCCACAAAGTGAAATAAAAAAGTACCCCTCGGTCACACACGCATGAAAAAATGATTAAAAGCAATTTTGTACCTAGTCTAAACGATTTTGTACCTAGTCTAAACGATCTTGTACCATTGTCATACATAGTCTAAACGATCTTGTACCTAGTTTAAATGATCTTTTACCCAATCTAAATGATCTTGTACCAAATTGAAATGATCGATTAGTGATAGTGGTTTATCTCTATCTATCTGGGATAGACAACTGGTCGTCTAGATATTGGTACACGATCATTTAGATCCTGTACTAATATCATTTAGATCTTGTACCAAGAAGAAAAAAGAAGATGAGAGATGAAGAAGCAGGAAGAAGTTTTGGAAGAGGAGATGAAGAAACCGCAAACAAGAAGAAGTGAGAATATGAAGAAGAAGAAGTAATAATACGAAGAAATTATAATATGAAGTGGAGAAGAATAAATTGCAAAGAAGAAGAAAAATAAGTGAAGTGAACCTATAATGGTCTTGCAATACTAAAAAAACAAAAAATGACAAATCTAAAATTTATGAAAAAATAATTGTAGATTCATGGGCTTTATTTTTTTGTTACACTGCCGTAAATATTTTTTGGTTTTGTTATATTTATGTAAACTAACCTAATTGTTATATATATTGTTTAAGAACAAATAAATAAATAATAATGATGGTTATTTTTTTTTACTTATAGGTAAATTTACATAAATATAACAAAAGTTCTACATATTTACGGCTTGTTTAACAAAATAAGAAAAGTCTATGAAGTCCAATTACTAATTTTTCATAAATATCATATGTCTTATTGGTTTTGATTATTGGAGGACGATTTTTCAATTTTGTCTATTCTTCTTCTTTGCGATTTTATTCACTTTTTGTGTGATTTATTCATTTTCTCTTTTAGATTTTTTTCTCTTCAATATTCTTCTTCATCTTTCTCATCTTCCACAATATCAAAGTTGTTTATATTCCTCTATCAAGATTGTTGTAGTGAGTTTGTTTTCGGTAAGAATTCTAAATTTTGTTTTTGTTTGAATTGTTTAGAAAATTACAAAATTTTGTTAAGAATTCTATATTTCATTATGAATATCATTTTTATTTTTGTTTATGGTAAGAATTCTAAATTTCGTTTCTTCTTCAATTGTTTAGAAGATTTAAATATTTTTGTAAGAGTTCTATATTTCATTATGAAAATCGTTAGTTTGAAGCTTTTCACAACTATTTACATTGAACTACATGATTGTTTACTAATATCAACACGATCGTTTACCTATATCAACACGATTGTTTACTACATTCAATACGATCACCATGATCAAACAGTTATTGACCATGGCCAACACGATCATTTAATGTATATTATTTCATTGCACAATCGTCTATCTTTGCATTGTGTTTATTATTATTATTTTTTATATTTTATTCTTTTATTCAATGATAGTTGTATGTCTACGTCTACCTATTTCTTTCTATCACTATTGAATACTTAATTTAATTACTTTCTTACATAATTGTACTTTTTTTACAGAATACAATGTCTATTCCTATAGTTGTTTTATGTGTAGATCAATGGACTGGATGCAATGTCTACGAGAATTACTCAGTCGTTGGAATTTTGATAGATGTCTAAATTAACTTTAATTGTTTGGTTGATTTAATATACGAAGAGATTAAATTGGATAGGTTGGTAGAATTACCTGTTTTTTTGGATTTTGGTAAAAGTAATGTTCAAATTTTGGTGCCAATAAAAAAAAAAGATAATGATGTTGCTTGGTATCTAGCTTTTGCTAAAGATGCAACTAGTAGATAGACAACCATTAGTTGCTCATGTAATTGTTAGTTCTTTGAAAGAGTCTTCTTCTAGTAGTGTACGGGATAATGTTGAGATGTTGTTAAATATAGGTTCTTCTTCTTCTATTTCAAATGAGAAAGTTATAAGAGAAATTTCTAATCATGGTGATTTGAAGAAAAAAAATTATTTGAAAGTAAAGAAGTGCTTTCAAAGTGTTTTTACAGAATAGCAGTGAAGAATAACTTTCAGTTTAGAACTATAATATCAAAGTTGAGGTCTCTTGAATTCAAATGTTTGCAAGAACGGTACAAATGGTATGTTAGGGCATTTTGTTATGAAAAGAACGAGTTGTAGATGCTACGAAAATACATTTCTAACCATGACTATTCACTAAATAACCTAAAGTTGATTGACAGTTGTTTGATAGATGATTTTAGGTTCATACCTACTAACCGTTCCATTCCAAAAGTGATTATCCATAAGACTCGCACAAATCTTGAAGTTAATATAAGTTATCAAAAAAACTTGGAGGGCAAAAGAACACACATAGTAAAGATATTAAAAGATGACGCAATTGAATAATACACGTTGATTCCAAGCTTCTTTGGTAAATTGGTTGAATCTAACCGTGGTATGATAAGCTTTCTATATCAATTTTACATTCATTTCCAGATAGATGGAGATAGATAAATATCACAGTTTATCTTAGATAGACAAAAATTAACATCTAGCACAACCTATCTATTCACTTTTGCTGGCGGTGATAGAAATGTTTTGTATTTTTTATAGGTACATGCACTACTTTAGAGATTGATGATAGTGACCATTTCAAGTTCTGCTTTATAACTTTTGGTGCATCAATTGAAGGGTGAAAATATTGTAGACCTATCATTTCTGTTGATGACACGTTTTTTAAGTGTAAGTTTTGTGGCATCCTATTAACATCCTCATTACAAGATAACAACAATCAAATCTTCCCTCTTGCATTTTTATTATAGATTCTGAAAACGATGCATCATGGATATGGTTCATTTGTGGATATGTCATTCTAGGTTCTAATAATGCGACTAAACTAGCATCTAGGTTAGGGTTATGCGATAAAAGGTGCATGTCCTACCTATGCGTTGCTAAGTGCATATGATAAACGTTTAATACAATTTTTCCTCATGCTTACCTAAGTGTAAATGAAGTGGAGGTTTTCTGGATAAGCCAGGATCAAACATAGAAAATTTCTGTCAAACTTCGTTATAAAGTTTACTTCCAATTGCAGGCGGTTTAAATTCCATACAATATACATATAAAACTATACTAATCTAAGTATTTACACTAAGGACTCTGTAGAGGGGAATTAGAATGAAATGATTGGGGATTGTGAACTAGCTTGTATTTAGAAGGATGAAGGAAAGTCTCGACATTCTAGGCGATCTAAGCCATGTGATATAGATCACTTAACCATCCTCTATTTAAGGTGGACAACCTTTTGGTGCCTAAACATCACACTAGTTCTTCGTTCGGGACACAAATGGTAAAGATAGATCAAGCAATATATATCTAGGTTTCCTTAATTATAAATATCACATTACCTCTCTATTTAAGGCAATCAACCTCTCGACGCCTAAACACCACTCTTGTTTTCCCTTATAACACAAAAGATTGGAGGTAAAACGCTGAGTGTAGTTTGTTTCCAAACTCCCTTCCGTGCTTGTTTAGTGAGGTCTTTGCTACTTACTCTCTCGAGTAGTTGGCGACGAGCACTGGCCAAGCGATTGGGTTATGCCCAGGCTAAATACGACAAGTCTTATAATTGAAGAATCCTTATCAAGCACATGATACACACTTAAACTACTTAAAACACTTAAACAAGATGAATAATGAAGAAATAAAAGAGAGACAGTGGATAAAATATGCATCTTATTGATAATATAGGTCTCTCGACCATAAGAATAAGAATATAAAACACATTACAAAGTACAAAAAGGGAAAGTAAAGAGATGTGTCGAGCCGCAGAATGCATTGGTTTTCATTCCTTGGCTCTTTTAAAGTTAGGGGAATGGTGGGTGAGCTTCTCTCTCTAATCTCTCTCTAAGTTTTCACTCAGAAGTTGATCGAGAGAAGAGGTGAAGGAAGAATTATAGATGAGGAATGACTATAAAACTCATCCTTCCTTCAGCCTCCTTAAAGGGGCCTCATCTTTTTTGTTCATGGTGGAGTTGAAGTCTTTTATAGGCATACTTTAGGTAAGAAATTAATTATGTTATGCTTCACATTCGTCCTTACTATGCTGCACATTTGTCCTTACCTATAAATGTCAGTGTAGAAAGTAGTCATTTCTTGTCACATCAGCTTTAACTACCACTCTTGTTTTTTAGCGAATCATCTCACGTAATAATGTACTGGCATCTCACCTTGCGACTCGCCAGAAAGCTTCTTCTCATTGAGTTCTCGCACGAGATTTTTCATGTGATTCGCTTCATTTCTTCTTTTCACCATCCTGCATGTGTGAAAATAATTAAAAGCACAGTTAATCAGATGTGATGACTTATGTAAGGTGCATTCTCTTATTATTATAAATTTGCAGTAAAAGCTACACGTTTTGATCCTTTATCTCATGTTTTGCCACCATTGTTTTACCTAGAAGGCTACAATAACTTGTATTTCTACAAGTTATCAGTAGTATTTCAGAGCGAGATAATTTAGTTATTGTTTCTGATAGGCATCTTAGCATCCCTAAAGGAGTTTTATGAGTGTTTCCTAATGTTAAGTATTATGTGTGCACAAAACATCTCTTAAGAAACTTCAAACTTCATTTTAAGGATGCACTACTTGATAAATATTTCTTTAGTTGTGTTTATGGCTACACCATTGATGAATTTGAATACCACATGAGGTGTATAAAGTCGGTCTGTCTAAATATCAGAGATTATCTTAGTAATGTTGGATTTGAGAAGTGGTCTCAGCCATATTCATGAAGATGAAGGTACAAAATGATGATATTAAGTTGTGCAGAAAGTGTAAACCTATTGCTTAAATATCTTAGAGAACTACCTGTGGCTACCATGCTTAGTTCAATTAGAGATATATTGCAAAAATTGTTTTATCAACAAAGTAAAGTTTCTTTTGCAATGAAGACTCGTTTGACTTCTTGAGCTAAGAACATGTTGCATTTAAAATACGAAAAGTCATGAAGTTTATTGGTAAGAATATTTTTTTTATGTTTGTATCTCGGATAGGCACAAATAGATTGTTATCGTGTCTATCTAATATAGACAGAGATAGAAATCTATCGATGAGTGTCTTATATAGATACAGATAGATTGCTATCTGTGACTATCTAATATAGACAGAGACAAAAATTTATCTATGCCTGTCTCATATAGATACGGATAGATGACTATTTATGTCTATCCGAGATAAATAGAGATAGAAATTTATGGTTGTGCCTATTTGTGCATATTTTCTCTATATTTTAATTTTCCTTTACTTGTTTTATCTATTAGGCTTATCCAATTAGCATCACTGTTACAAAGTAATGGATGGAAATCAACAATTCATTGTGAAGTTAAACTTGGGATTTTGTAGTTGTCAAGTATGGGATGTTGAAGAAATTTCATATGCATATTCGCTTGCTTTTCTATGAATGTTTAATTTAGATACCTATTCTTATGTATCTAAGTGTTACTATAGAGAAACGCTATTAGCAACATACAATGGTTGTGTTCAACCTGTTGGAACTCATTTGGATTGGAGAGTTTAAAATGTCATGAAAATATTGCCTCCGATCTTTAAACGTCAAGCTGGAAGATCTAGAAAACAAAGAATTTTACTTATAGGCGAATTTAATAGTTCATCTAGATGTTCCAACTATAATCGTAAAGGTCAAATTAGTAAGACTTGCAAGCAAAGTTTGAACAATTAATGAAAATGTGTGACTTTTTTTCTTACGTTGTACAACATATATGTACAAATATATGATGTTAAGGATGATGAATGATTACAAGATCATTTAGCTCTAATGATAGGATCGTGTAGAGTTAACTACACGATTCTGTAAAGCACACTACAAGATTGTTTAAGTTCGACAACACGATCTTTTAGATTTAAAACCATGATTGTTTAAATTTAGTTAGAAGACTGTTTAATTTTTACAAGATCATTTTAACGTATGTCACACTCCCCTCCCACATTACCTACTCTAGATTCGAAAGGTTGCGTGATGTCAACTGAAATCAACCTCCTCTGAAACAATTTCAGTTGACCTTTAAAATGAAAACATAAAACATTTGCAAGCGGAAGTCTTCAAACTTAGAATCAACTTAAAATTGTAGAGTAACCCATTTGGAAATGACTTTTATTAATACCAAATAAAATGTATAAGATATAGAAGTATAAACTTTTATAAAACATGACGACACTTTTAATTTCCTTTCATGAATAAAAATTGATTTAGCCTGGCAATAGTAAGTTTAGCACACGGAGATTTATAATCTGTAACTGAAAAGAGTGAAAATATTTTCAAAGAGTAAGTTAAAAGACTTAGTGAACGACAATTTCATAAAACAAGTTTTCATAAACAGTTTAATGTGTCACTCACTGTACTTAGATTTCTCCTTAGTTTGAAAAATTCCTTTAGACCTCATTGACCTGCAAATGTCACATTTATTTCTTAATTAATCCTTTGGTCAAGAAAATATTTAAAAGTTTTCTCAAATTCCCAAAAATAGCAAAACAACCCAAAAATTGCCTAAAATGGTCCTCTAGTGCCCAATGGCATGGTGGTTGGGCTTGGCACGAGTGTATGGCCTAGGCAGGCCTTGCCACAAGCTAACCTTGCTGAGGGTGCCATGCAAACCATGCTAATCTCGCAATGAGGTGTCGCGCGCATCTTGGCTGCATACCCAATGCATATCCCTTTGCATGTCTTGCGTGTGCCCAACCTTGCATGCTAATCTCTCACGCATGGTCATGAGCGCAGCCTCAGCGCATCTCTTGCCGCTCGGCTGTGCCATGGTCTTGTCGTGTGCCTCAGAAAAAAGCCAAATAATCATGCTCATCTAGCCTAGACATGCTTGACACTCAACCACTACCCAAAAATACTTTTTCATCCAGAAACATGACTTGACTTTGAAAAATCATAACATTAATCCATAACTCTTCTGGAAAAACTTTATCATACAAAGTTGCTCTAAAAATTTCTTAGCTTTCTTACCTCAAAAATTTAGAA